>NC_089504.1:340682353-343538085 GCF_036850995.1 Saccopteryx leptura | reverse complement strand
ATTATATCCGTATTGGTATCCATTGATTGTCTTCTTATTTAGATTGGGGTTTTCCTGTTTTGGAGTATGATGAGAGTGATTTTTGCTGTATACTGGGCGTTTAGTTTATTAAGGGCCTCTTCATTTTGTTTACATTGACTATTTTAGCAGGCAAGAATACTGTTTGTTTAGGTGTAGTGAATAGGCTCTTGCTGCTTTTATGGCTTTTGGTATCAATGACAGTTTGGTTTTCTGAGCATTTGCAATAATACTCTTCTGTTCTGCTTTGTGTTAGGGGAGTTGTGGGGTTCCCACTCAATCCATGCTGATGGATTCTGTGGGCTACATACAGATGCTTCCCTGGGCTGCATGGTGTCACTGGGCCATCTTCTACAGAGAGGCAGGCACCTGAGTCGCCTCATCCCACTGTGTGGAGGGGAGAGACACAGGGCTTCACTGCAGCTGCAAATAAATTGGGCCACTTGGGTTTGAGGGACCCCACTAGGTTTCTATTGGGCTTCAATTCCCTATACTTTAGCAGAGAAAGCAAGCTTTTCTTCCTCTCCTGACTATGCCTTGTGTAACTCTCCCATTGATAGTTATAGGTTTCAGGCCTCTCCAGAGCCCAGTCTGGGGTAAATGGGAGATGAAAGGAAGTCCCAGGAAACACACCACATTGTGATTCTCAAGTCCTGAGGTCCCTAGTCAGCTCACCTTTCTATCTTCCAAGGTCCTTTTATCATTGTCTTTTTTTTTTTTTCTTTTGGTGACAGAGACAGAGAAGGAGACAAGGATAGACAGAAAGGAAAGGAGAGAGATGAGAAGCATCAATTCTTTATTGTGGCACCTTAGTTGTTCATTGATTGTTTTCTCATATGTGCCTTGACGGGGGGGGGGGGGGGCTTACAGCAGAGTGAGTGACCCCTTGCTCAAGCCAGCAACCTTGGGCTTCAAACAAGCAACCTTTGGGCTCAAGCCAGCGACCATGGGTTCATGTCTATGATCCCATGCTCAAGCCAGCAACCCCGCACTCAAGCCAGAGACCTCAGGGTTTCAAGCCTGGGTCCTCCAGGTTCCGGTATGATGCTCTATCCACTGTGCCACTGCCTAGTCAGGCTATCATTGTCTTTTAAATAAATTTCCAAGGTATTTAGTTACAGTTAGAGGAGAAGAGAAGGGAAAAGTAATTCTATACCATCTTTATTTATTTGTTTTTTTAGAGAGACAGAGACAGGAAGGGAGAGAGGGAGGAGAGAGATGAAAAGTATAAACTCATAGTTGCTTCATTTTAGTTATTCGTTGATTGCTTCTCATACATGTCTAGACTGGGGGGACTCAAGCTGAGCCTGTGACCTCTTGCTCAAGGCAGGGACCTTGGGCTTGAGCCAGCAACCTTGGATCATTTTGATAACTCCATGCTCAAGTTGGTGACTCCACATGTCAGCTGACGATCTCAGGGTTTTGAACCAGGGACTTTAGTGTCCTAGGTCAATGTTCTAGCCACTGCATCACCACTTCTACACCACAAGCCTGACTTTTAAAGAAAGCAGTAGTGTAAAACTGTAGTCAAAGGGCAGGACAAAGTAGAGTAAGAAATTGATCCATTTATACTCCACCAGATAGAAAATGCCTATTGGTTCTGAACTATGTGATTCAAGAATGGCTTTGTGTATATGCTGGTCTGTAGTTATTAAATAAATTGACAAGTGTTATATTTTTTGGGTGCATGATCTTGTGTTTGGTGGCAGAAATGATGTAATACTGATGAGTGGGTGCAAAATTTTGATGGGCCACAGGTCTTAAAACACATATGTATTTAAAAATACAATGGTACAAGTACAGTTGGCTAATATTTAACATAGTTGAGCAATGCCTGTGACAGATGGATGGTTGTAACTTTCTTAAACCCATCTCCAGCAGGAAGTGGAATGGGTGGCAGAGAAGGTTACAAATCGCTGGGTCAATAATGGTAAACAGGATTGACTTACTGGTTAATTCTACTCAATTGATACTGGATATTTTGTCCTCTGAAAGATCCCAAAGCAGTACCTAGATTCAGCAGGAGAATGCCGTGATCAATTAGTAATGTCTGCTGTGAGTGCAAGAATAGATGATTGCAGCACATTACGTCCCACCCATTTAACACCCTTGACCTAGAATAGTCCTAGAGCTTACAAGCTCTCTGGTGTAGACACAGGCAAGGGGGTGAAAGAAAGGTACAACTCAAGGAGTATGTAATAAAGAGAGTTCTCAGTGTGGAAGTCCAGACTGATAAGACTTTTGTGAAATTTTAGCTGAGGAGCTCAGAACATATAAATTAATAGCTGAAAGGGGAGTTGAAATCGCATCTACACACATTCCACCAATATACATTTGTAAACAGATGAATTTTTTTTAACAACACTACCTTGCTTTTTAACACTTGATCTTAGCCAAAAGGCCGAGAAGCAATTTTTCTGTTTTTTAACAAACAAGATAAACACTTTACAAATGGGCTTCTGTCTCTGGGGCCCTATTCATTCTATTCTCACATATATATACAGTAGCAAACAAACAGCTGTAGACACAGCTTGTCTTAAGGTGGGTAAAAAGCCAAGCTGACAGAAAGTAAAGCAGGCATCACATTTCAATGCCTTGCTTTATGATGTACATAAAGAGAAACATTACTATTTCATCTGACAATTATGTAAAAATATTAAGAAGCAGAAAATGTCTGTTGAGTAGTACAAAATACAAAAAAAAAATGTCATCTGGTGCTCAATCACCGTGTTCCCATGCTGGAGGAAAAGCCACCCAGATGGGACTGCTAAGAAGAAGGTTAAGATCTCCACCGAGGTGCCTCCCTAACGGTTTTTCAGGAGTAATCATGACTTACGGTAAGTGTTTTCTGCCTGAGAGCTGACTTTAGATGGCTCTCCTGTGAAATACACACAACTCTGTATGTGCCATTGTCACTTCAAGGGACAGCTGCCCCTCCTGCCCTGGTTCTATATGAAACAGCTGAAGACTAATTTCACTTAATAAGAATCCAGTACTCAGCCCTGGCCGGTTGGCTCAGTGGTAGAGTGTTGGCCCCACATGCGGGAGTCCCAGGTTCAATTCCCGGTCAGGGCACACAGGAGAAGCAACCATCTGCTTCTCTACCTCTTTCTCTTCTCTCACTCTCTCTCCCCTTCCTGCAGCCTTGGCTCTGTTTGAGTAAGTTGGCCCCGGGCACTGAGGTTGGCTCTATGGCCTTGCCTCAGGCACTAAAATAGCTTGGCTGACAAGCAACAGAGCATCACCAGGTAGAGGGTTTGCTGGGTGGATCCTGGTCAGGGCGCATGCGAGAGTCTGTCTCTGCCTCTCCACTTCTCAAAAGAAAAGAAAAAAATATCCAGAACTGTGTAAGTGCAAAGAAGTCCTCATCCTCTGCTAGAAAAGCCCAAAGAATATGATCCTGTTAAATGAACATACGTTAGTGAGCTAGAAAGTTGCAGATGTGCCCTTGTGTAACAAGGTAAAATGGAAATTTCTAAATGAGCAGCAAATCTTTGCCCTGGTGCTTCACCCTTACCCTGGTCTCCTTTTCTTCTCATGAGGAAACGAGCTTGACAATTTGCATGTTTAAGAGCCTCTTTCAGTAGTAGAAGTTACAGCCACATTACATATCACTGTAAATTCTAGCTGTAAATACAGTCCTCACTTGTAAGTCAATTATACTGCTCACAAAAATTAAGGGAGATTTCAAAATGAATATGAAGCTATAAAATATCCCCTAGTTTTTGTGAGCAGTATATTTAACAGGTAGCTTCAATCATGAGACCACAAAAAGAATGAAGTATAGTATAGTATAGTATAGTATAGTGTATAGTATAGTATAGTATAGTATATAGCATAGTGTATAGTAAGGTATTAGTATAGTATAATATAGTATAGTGATTCAAGACCGTCTCCGGTGTTAGGGAACCTGGGCTCAAATACTACAGCTCTGACTTTATTTAAAGCTGTGTGAGCTTGAACATGTTATTTAGACTTTCTAAGCCTTGCTTTTCTTATTGTATAATGGGATTAATAAGAATCCTATGTTATAGTCTTGGAGTTTTGTCCAAGTAATGTACCTGAAAGCCTTCACATAGCTCCTGGCACAGAATAAAGACTTATATACACTGGCTATTAATAAGAAATAAAACTCTCTGAGCAGCTAAGGTATCTCACAGATTCTGTATGACAGTTTTGCTCAGAGACAACCCATTAGGCCCACACTCAGAGTCTATATAATTTGATTTTCACAGTCAGCACTGATGTGTCATGGCATAGACATAGTTTTGACAAGAGGGACCATCTGGTTTCCTGTAATCTGGCATGACAGGAGACTCTACCATCTGAAGGTAGAGACAGTCAGGAATCAGGACAGCTGTCAGTAACTAGAGGAACAAGTGGTGAAACAGAACAAATTAAATAAAGCAAGGACTCAGAGGTAGGAGTCCGAGGGCATTTACAAAGGGGACAAGCAGCCTATCTTCCTCAAGAGTCCCTGAAAACACCCCTGTATCACAGGACAGTACAGTAATCATGTGACAGTGAAGTGTGCTCAGTCTTCCATAGAAGTCCATGTATGCTCACTTTTTAAAAGGGCAGAGAACCAAGTCTTCCAGTGCCAGGTAAGTAGTCACCACCACCAAGGTGAAAATCAACATTTTGGTGATTGGAGACGGGAACTTGAGTTGCATGGAAAAATCCCCTTGGGTAAAAGAACTCAACCTCAACAAGAGTGTCACCCTCTTTCTAAAGCACACATCCCTGCTAATTGGTGCTGTATAAATTCACCACCCCACCCCCAAAAGACAGTGGCTACTTAACTTTCATACTAAGAATCAGGGTCAACTTGCCTGTGATACTTTAATGAATGAGGTGTGTTATTTTGCGACAGGCCCCCTTTCAACTCATGTTTTCTGCTCCAGAGGGCCGCAGTGGAAAACAACAGACAAAAACCGACAAACAGAATTTCTCACATACACTCTTCTTGATGATGGAGTTAATGGAAAATTCTGTCCTGCTCCACACTTGCGATTCCTTGATGGTGAAACGGCTGGACAATGTGGACTTCCAGGTCCCCTCCAACCTGGATGTTCTAGGATACAGTTACCTGACCCAACTAACGGGAACCCAGTAAGTGTCCTTGCTCAGCCTCTCTAAGAGCACCCTGAGCTGGCTGTACGCACTCTGAAGATCCTCCCTCACCAGCGCAGCGTCCACCAGGTGCCCGTAATGCTGCTCTATGAAGGCAGCGGAAGCGGACATCTCTTGCTGCTCCTCATCCTGCAAGGAAAGGGGCAGTTATAGAGCAACAGGGAGGTTCTTCCCGCAAATAAGAAACTTCCAGCCTGTGTCCTGGGCAATGTTCCAACCTCTAATTTTAAAGTGATCAGTGATGACTATGGTTTATGAAGAACCAACTGTGTACACAAAGAACACAGTGGAGTAACAATATCCTACCAAACTTCCAAGAAAGTTAATGGGCAGCAGACAAAGTCATTGTTCAGTCATTCATTCACAAAATATCTATTCAGGACCTGTTAACTGTGAGCCATGATATGAAGTGATTTGGGGGCGGGGCAGATGCTGATTCTATATCTGCGGCAATATCACACTTCCTGTCCAAAGGTATTTCTAAAGAAATGGTACTATTGTGTTGCATGGCAATTTGATTAAATAATTGCAGGAAAGATCTATAAATAACAATATAAAAGAAAAAAAAAAGCATTTCTGGAATCAACTAGGGGAAAAGGTGAATAAGGAATTCTAATGTCCTCTGAAGGCTCCTAAGTTCATACTGTAGCACTCAATGCTTTTCGTTTCCTCATACCAGAGCCAAACACTAGCACAGGAGACAAAGCGGAGTTACTTTGATCAGGACCACCCTGCTCAAATTCCCCATTTCCGTAGGGTAGCTGCCTTCCTTCATCAGATTGCTCTCCTGATACCTGACACTGGGGTAAGACAGCCAAGGACCCCTTCTTTACCAAACCCACAAGTGTTTGCTACTTCATTTTTAAAAAAGCCTCTAATAAGTAGAATGTAAAGCAGATAGTTGATAACAGTTAGTTTGGTTTGGGGAAGAAAGGAAAGTGGCAGACCCACTCTCAGTAAAACTGCAAAACAGAATTTGTCACTGGCATTCACCCACCTCGTTTCTGTCTCTTTCAAATCCTGTTACCTTCTCTCCTCTGCCTCCAGGGGATCAGTGTTTTGATGGCTGCCAAGGAGGAGGGTGAGCTGTCCTTCCCCCAAAAGGCCCACTTTCCAAAATAGTCCCCCACCTCCCCTCTCTGTCACCAATCTAAACCTGACTCCTACTTCAGTGAGAGCACTTGCAGTTCCAGGAGGTATGTTCTAAAGGGCTAGGACACAGTTTTTACACGCCAGCACAAAGATGGCTGAGACCTAAGAGAAGGCAGCGGGGGAAAAACTAGATGAAACGGGAGAGGCTTCCCAATTGTATACGGTGTCCTGCAGGGCTCATAGCACTCCACAGCACCCCAGGGCCGCCCTGAATCTAGAACCTCATCTCCCCCACCGCTGACACATCCTGTAGACCTGTCTGCTGCTTCTGGAGTTTCCTCTCCTCCAGGGCCCTCAGTGTTCGTCCTGGAAACATTTAGCTATTTGAGAAATTACAGAAGGAACATTTTTGCCACTAAGCACCTCAATCTTCCCAATATTTGTATCTTGAAAGAACTCATATCTCTGATGGAGTGAAATGTGTGACATTTGTTTTGCAGCCACAAATCCCCTGAACCCTTTCCCTGGCCTGTCAAGGTGGAACATTCCACCACCTGCAGCTTCAGCAAGAGAGTCACAGACCTGAACAGCAAGTTCATGGGAGAGGCTGCCCTCGTGCTGCCAGTTGTGCCCAGGTTGGATTAGTTTACTGGATCTGAACTTGGTTTCGATTAAAAACGACTTGAGCCTGACCAGGAGGTGGCGCAGTGGATAGAGCGTTGGCTTGAGATGAGGAGGACCCAGGTTCTAAACCCTGAGGTCACCAGCTTCAGTACAGGCTCATCTGGTTTGAACAAGGCTCACCAGCTTGAGCCCAAGGTTGCTGGCTTGAGCAAGGGGTCACTCACAATGCTGTAGCCACCCCAGTCAAGGCACATATGAGAAAGCAATCAATGAACAACTAAGGTGCTGCACCGAAGAATTGATGCTTCTCATCTCTCTCCCTTCCTGTCTGTCCCTATCTGTTCCTTTCTCTGTATCTTTCTCTGTCACCAAAAAAAAAAAAAAATCTACTTGAGTTTGGCTTAGGAGTTCAGATTGCTGTGGCTTGTCACACTGAGATCAGGTCCCTGATAGATGCTGATCTCCATTTTCAGGGAGGGTGCTTATGCGAGGGAGTTGATGGGGGTGGGGAACCCAGGCAAAGCCACCCCTCTCTGAATTGGGAGGCACTTCCAGCTACACCACCTTGAGCCTTCTGGTCACTTCACCAAGTAAGTGTGACCAATGGAAAGATGGTCTTGTGCAGGAGGTGCAAGCACAGGCCCTGTTAGGCCTTTGGGAAAGAAATGGTCAACTTTAAACTTACAAGTGGGGCTGCTGTGTCCTCACAAGCTGGGGACATGGGTGACATCTTCCTTTTTTCCAGGGTTGCAGGCTTTACAAATACAACATAGGGTTTGAACTCTGAGGTCCTCAGTTGTCTCAGTGCCTGAGAAAGAAAGTTCAGGGATATTATATTCTTTGGAAATATTTTATTGTGAAACATACTTTTCAAATGCTCAGTAATGATGTGTTTCATCACATGATCTCAATGGTAAAGGTTCCAATTATATGGTCATATGAGAATGAATGTCAATTGGGCAAATCAACTGCTCATTTTCTCGCTCTCCACTTCACTCTGGACTCAGCTGGATCCTGAAGGCTGTCCCTATCTGTCCCTCTCTCTGTCTCTGTCAATCAATGAACAACTAAAGTGGAACAACTATGATTTGATGCTTCTCTCTCTCTCTCCCTCTTTCCTTTTCTGTCTCTCTCTCTCTCTCTCTCTCTCAAAATCAATTTTTTAAAAAAAGAAGACAAAAAAAGAAATTTAGGCCCTGTCCTGTTGGCTTAATGGTAGAGCATTGGCCCAGCATGTGGATGTTCCAGGTTCAATTCCCAGTCAGGACACACAGGAGAGGTGCCCATCTGCTTCTCCACACCTCCCCCTCTTGCTTTTTTTTTCTCTCTCTCTCTCTTCCCTTCCTGCAGCCATGGCTTGATTGGAGCAAGTTGGCCCTAGGTGCTGAGGATGGCTCCATGGCTCCGCCTCAGGTGCTAAGAAGAGCTCAGTTGCTGAGCAATAGAGCAACGTCCCAAATGGGCAGAGTATCACCCCCTCCCTGGTGGGCTTGCCAGGTGGACCCGGTCAGGACGCATGCAGGAGTCTATCTCTGCCTCCCCTCCTCTCACTGAATAAAAAAATTAAAAAAAAAGAAATTAGGCTTTTAATTTTGACTACCAACTCCCAGTAAGTCCAAATTAGTGAGGGTTTTCTTACGAATAATATGCTTTAAGAATCTGTTTCAAACCAACTTCAATAAAATAAAGCCTACAGCTTATATCACAAAATCAGAGCTTTATTTCTACAGAGGAATACAAAATTCCCATATTGAGATCAAAGCTTAGAAGTGTTTCTCATTGACAAGATGGGAAAGATGAGTCATTCCCTGTGGAATACACAGCAGGCGGGGAGTGCAGAACTGAAAATGTTTTTGAAGCACTTCAGAAAGTCATGTCTTTTTCCCTTTCAAACTGCTCTTCCTCAGTGGCTCCCCAAACCACGGAGTTCACTTGTCCTGGTCCAGGAGAAGGTGCCCTGATACCAAGAGCAGAGAGCCCTAGCCTCCCCTTAAGCATTGACATCTAATTCCCTGTCACATCACAATTGGCCAGTAGGAGCCGCTATCAACTGCATAACTTACTCCATGCAGAGATGCCTATCTTGGGACTCCAGACCACCAAGAAGGTCCATGCACTCACTATAATTATAAAGCAGTTTTTTGTATAAAGGTGCATATTTTGGGATACAAGGCTTTTATTAGATTCCCAAAGGGAGATCCCCAGGAAATTTTAATGTCCAGTGCTTTTGACCAAAAATCCTTTGGACTGAGATAAAATATTCCGTAAAATGTACAATCACCTAGTTTATAAATTCCATTAACAAAACATGCACAACTGGCCCAGGAACTCACATCTGGTTCCACGTCCACCAGACAAACTTTGTTTTTGGCCATCACAGCCTGAATGGCGTCCAAGCTGGTTCCATAGAGATTTTCCTTATATTCACCGTACTCCAGGAACCTAAAACATCAAAGGAGAAAAGGCCTTTAGTTCCTGAACTTGCCTAAATTAACACAGAAAAATATATGAACTTCCCACCACGACTTCTTCCCCACCTCCTCTATCTTTTCCGGAAGACCTCCTCTAAGAGGTCAGAGGGAACACTGGACAGACGCAAAGACACAACTACACAGAGGGCCAACTGGCCCCTCCAGCAAACGTACTTGTTGTGATGTATGTCGGCCTCAAACGCTTGCTTAGAGACAAAGTGGTATTCCACCCCCTCCTTCTCGTGGCTCTTTCGGGGCCTGGTGGTATCTTTTAAAGGAAGAAGAATGAAAGCTGGGCAAAGAGATGTCCCATTACAGCGAGTGAGAACAGAAGCGAGCCTGTGCCCTTACTCAGAGTTCCTTGCTGATCTGTATACAACACAACATCTTTCCTTCACCCAGAGTCCCTGTGTCAGGCACAGTGCCCTTTCTAGGCACATCACTGATTCACACAACTCTCTGATGTAGGTAAAAGGAGACCTCCCATTTTGCGGGAGAGGAAACTGTGAGGGGTACAGAGAGGTAACCCAGAGCCGGCAGGTAGCAGAGCCACGGTCCGAACTCTGTCTCATGCCAAGACAGCCTTACTACCCTGCCAAACTGCCTCATTAATGCTGTGGATTTTAAAGAGTCGTTGACGAGACCCTGACCAGGTTGCTCAGTGGACTGAGCATCGTGCCAGTGTGTCAAGGTCGTGGGTTTGATCCCCAGTCAGGGCACATACGAGAAGCAACCAGTGAGTGCACAACAAAATGGAACAGTGAAGTGACAACCAGTTGATCCTTCTCTCTCTCTTTCTCCTCCCCTCCTCAATTCCTCTCCCTCTCTCTCAATTCAGTGGGGAAAAATTTTTTTAAAGAATAACTGAGGAGACCCCTAGTCCTAAACTTTTACTATTCCCTAGTCCTGATTGCTTTTTGGGAGCAGAGAAAGCACAAACACAGATGACCCTGCTGTGTGCTTTTAATTCTTTATTCAATTATTTCTCGGGTATTTTGTTGTTGTTGTTTTGTTTTGGGTTTCTTTTTACAGAGACAGAGAGAGAGTCAGAGAGAGGAACAGACAGGGACAGACAGACAGGGACGAAGAGAGATGAGAAGCATCAATCATCAGTTTTTCATTGTGGCATTTTAGTTGTTCATTGATTGCTTTCTCATATGTGCCTTTGACCGCGGGCCGTCAGCAGACCGAGTAACCCCTTGCTCGAGCCAGTGACCTTGGGTTCAAGCTGGTGAGCTTTTTGCTCAAAACAGATGAGCCTGCACTCAAGCTGGCGGCCTCAGGGTCTCTAACCTGGGTCCTCCACATCCTAGTCCCACACTCTATCCACTGCGCCACCGCCTGATCAGGCTATTTCTCATTTTAAGAGAAGAGGAGACAGTCCCTTTATGGACAAGACGTGCTTCCACAGGGCTGGCTCTCACTCAGCTTTATAGCAGTGTCTTCTGATGGATTTCCATAAGAGAATTGAAATGCACACTCTTGGGAAAAACAGGTCCTCCACAGAACAAGAGCGCACAAGAAGCAACACACAGCCTTTTCTAGAACATTCCAAAAAAGATGGGATCTTAGAAGACAGTGTTTTCTGTCTCTTGGGGGCCACCCAGTGAGATGCTCCATATTCTCCACATGGTATCTTTGGTCAACCTCTGGCAGAGCTGTTAGGGTCATTTTTTTTAACCATGTCATTCTCTTGCTTTAAAACTTTTACTCACCCACCGATTATATTCTAAAGACCTTAGTATATGAGACCTCTGTGACCCACCCAGCCCCCAACTCAGCTTCATCCCCCTCAGTCATCCACCCCAACTTCCCGGTCCCTAACACTGCTATGCCAGGCCACACCTTCACTCCTTTGCACATGTTCCCTCAGTAGAGAGAATTCATCCTTTCTTCTCTGCCTGGACAACTTCTATTTACTCTTCAAAGCTCAGCATAAAGGTCATTGCCTCTGGAAAGCCTTCACTGACTCTCCCAGTTCCTAAATGCGAGGGGAAAAGTCACCTATCTGTGTGGTGCGTGGAAGTAGGTAGGCCTGACCATCCAGGTAGCACTCCCCCAAGGGATGGGTCTAAGGGTTTCAAAGGGTCTGTGTGTGAGCAAACTCCACATGTCCTGTTCAGTCCATCCTCTCCACCTGGAAGGCCATGGCCCCCTGCAGCCCAGGCCCATCACAGGTGTGCTGGCAGCATGGCCTTCCCAACCTCAAACCCTGCCCCACCCCTGCCGCTCCAGGTGGGGCTCTGGAAGACAATTCTGACAAACCATAGACTGGGCTCCGGGCCCCAAGGCCCAGGGCAGTCGCTTTGTAGCTGCCCTTCCTCAGATCATTCTGGAAAGGTCTCATTATTGCCACCACAGCATGCCCTCTTGGTGGCCTCCAGGTGCCCTACTGAGGTCAGAAGGATGAACAGAGAGTCCCACAGAAAGGAAAGGGACAGCCAAGTGCAGGAAGAGGCAGGCTGTCATGCATCCTGGTTAAAAATGTGACTGGGGCAGGCTGCCTGGATTTGAAGCTTGGCTTCACCACTTATCAACTGTGCGACACTGGACAAGTTGCTTAACCTCTCTGAGCCTCAGTGTCTTCCTCTGCAGTACAGGATGATAATAAACCCTCTTCTCAGGGGCACTGGAAAGGCTGACCAAGATACTCACGAGAGAGCTCTGCTGTGCTTCCCAGCACTCTACATTCTCCTCCTGCTTATCAGGTTTCAGCATCCCTGGCTGCCTCTAGACTCAGGAGCCACCCTGATATCAGGGCCAGATCCAGCTATAAGGGAGTGCCCAAGCAGTACTGCTCACTGGACTCTGGCTTCCCTGCCCTTCTCTTTACCCAAGCAGAGAGCAGGGGCCACAGGAGTCAGAGCCATTTGGAAGACGAGGCTAGAATGCCCCCATTGCTGGGAGCCCCTTGGTGTTGGGTTGAGATTGCCACTTGGCTTGCAATGTGCTCTAGACTCACCTCCCATACCAGGCAGAAACTGGGCAAGTGGTCCTCTCGCTTCTACCTCAGAGGGTCCTAGTGGACCACTGAGAATGGGATCTCGCCCATCATGCCTATGTCCCACAATCTGCCTATAGCAGGCAGTGCTTGGTGGTCTCTCAGACCCAAAGTGAGGATGAGGATGGATATGGAAGTCAAGTCCTCATGAAATAAATGGTCACATGTAGGCACACACACCCCTCCCCACGCACACACATGTGGGTCCTCTTACGTGGAACAGCAACACCAAAGTGCTGTGGGTTCTCTGCCACCACTTTCTGCTTCAGCTCATGCAGTCGGGCTCCCAGAGACCCTGGAAAGTGAAGGGAAGGCTGAGAAGGAACACAGCTGAGAACCCACCCCATTCCTCCAGGCAGGAAACTAGCCCACTCCCTGGAGACGCAAGACATCACCTACCGATCAAAACCACCAGGCGAGGCTGCTTACTCGGTTGGTGCTGGTACCTGGCCACCTCCTCATAGGTCAGCAGCTCCAGAGACTCAGCTACTGCGGACATCTTTCCTTCCTGCGGGCTTCCCAGTCTCTCCCTGCGGCCCAACCTGAAGCTCCTCCGAAGACCAGCTTTGGGGGACGGACAGGGGCAACCATGGCATCTGTCCCAGATTCTCCCACTAAAGACTTTATCCACCTGGCCAGACCTGGAGGTGGGGCTGAGTCCCACTGGCCTCTCCCAACCTCCTCCTGCTACAGGACGGGGTTGATCAAGACACAAAGTAATATGATGAAAGGGTGACCACCTGGCATCCAAAATTAGGGTTTAAGGTCCCTGTTTTGGTTGGCATGTGGCTGACCTAAACAGATCATCACCTCTTTGAGCCTCAATTTCCTTATCTGTGAAATGGAAATATAAACCTACAAATGCAACGTGTTGACTGGATCCTGGATCAGGGGAAAATGCTCTAAGGGATATTGTTGGGACAACTGGCAAAATTTTACTATAAACAGTATATTAGATAATAGAATTGTGTGCATATTAAATTCCCAGAATTTGATAATTGCTCTGGGTTATATAAGAGAATGTCCTTGACCTTAGGGAATACACGCTGAGGTATTTAAGAGTAATGAGACATGATGTCTACAACTAACTCACATGACTCAGGAAAAAAAGTACATCTGTGTAGAAAAAGGAAATGATAAAGCAAACACGGCAAATAACAGCTGGTGAATCCGGGCGGAGCATGTGGGAGGTCTTTGTATGATTCTCACAACTCTTCGGGAAGTTTGAAATTACCTCAGAATCAAAAGTTAGAAAAACTCTGCCTGTCTCTAAGGTCTTTGGAATAACTGACCAAATGAAAGAAGTGAAGGTACTTTGGAGACTAGTAAAAGGTTCCATTACTATATGGTGGTGGCATTACCACTGAATAAACCACAGGTGAGGTCATGACAATAATAAAATCAGTATTTTTGGTGGGGTCCCTGCCCCTTCCTGCCAGGGCTCTGTTCTCAGTGGCTGGGTGAACAGAGGTGGAGGTAGGGGTCCCGGCCCCTTCCTGCCAGGGCTCTGTTCTCAGTGGCTGGGTGAACACTGAGGTGGAGGTAGGGGTCCCTGTCCCTTCCTGCCAGGGCTCTGTTCTCAGTGGCTGGGTGAACACTGAGGTGGAGGTAGGGGTCTCTGCCCCTTCCTGCCAGGGCTCTGTTCTCAGTGGCTGGGTGAACACTGAGGTGGAGGTAGGGGTCTCTGCCCCTTCCTGCCAGGGCTCTGTTCTCAGTGGCTGGGTGAACACTGAGGTGGAGGTAGGGGTCCCGGCCCCTTCCTGCCAGGGCTCTGTTCTCAGTGGCTGGGTGAACACTGAGGTGGAGGTAGGGTTCTCTGCCCCTTCCTGCCAGGGCTCTGTTCTCAGTGGCTGGGTGAACACTGAGGTGGAGGTAGGGGTCCCTGCCTTTTCCTGCCAGGGCTCTGTTCTCAGTGGCTGGGTGAACACTGAGGTGGAGGTAGGGGTCTCTGCCCCTTCCTGCCAGGGCTCTGTTCTCAGTGGCTGGGTGAACAGAGGTGGAGGTAGGGGTCCCTGCCCCTTCCTGCCAGGGCTCTGTTCTCAGTGGCTGGGTGAACACTGAGGTGGAGGTAGGGGTCTCTGCCCCTTCCTGCCAGGGCTCTGTTCTCAGTGGCTGGGTGAACAGAGGTGGAGGTAGGGGTCCCTGCCCCTTCCTGCCAGGGCTCTGTTCTCAGTGGCTGGGTGAATGCTGAGGTGGAGGTAGGGGTCTCTGCCCCTTTCCTGCCAGTGACTGGGTGAACACTGAGGTGGAGGGCTGCAAGGCCAGGGTAGGTCGATGCCTCCTCTACTGACAGTGATGGAGGAGAAATGTTGATCCCACCAGTTCAGCTGCTCTTGAAAGGTTCCCAGAGCTCAGGCCACTCTGCTTTTGTCTCTCTCTGACCCAGGAGCCCGTGGTGGGCTCTGCATGAGCGGGAAGAGGATGTTGAGGGGAGAGTCCCTGCTACTTACCCACATAATGCCCTTTGAGGTACCCCTCACAGTCACAGGTCTCTGGGAACCAAACAGAGAAGAAGGCCAGTGAGCCATGCTGGATCCAGATCCCAGCCCAGAGGTACCCGGCCCCTGGGTGGCCAGGAAGAGCCTTTCAGGATGGTGTCTCGGGGGTAGGGGGCAGGAGGGGGCTCAGGAGAAATCCCATGTCCTGACCATCCAAGAAAAACAAGTTTTATTTAGCTCAGTTCTCCAGGCTTAGGTACCAAATAGCCTCTGCAGGCCCTAGTAGGGGTTCTGGGACAGCAGGCCCCAAACCAGTCCCTCTGAGTTAGGGTCTGTGTGAACAGGAGTGAAGATATCCTAGCCCAGCCCCCCTCCTTTCCTGTCTCTTGCCTCCTACCTCCCCAGCCCAGTCACGGCCAGCCAGAGTCCTGGGAAGGCTGAGCCCTGCGTGCCAAGCAGGCAGGGAGGGACTCCACCCCCACCAGCTCTGCAGCCTCAAGGAGCAGGCCGGTCCAGCTGGCAGAGCAGGGAGAGGGATGCCAAGAGCAGGAGGGCAGAGCCACCCCAGAGTGGGGCAGGGGGAGGGGAGGAACAAGCCCCTCCAGCCCCAGATATTCAACAGAAAAAGGGCCTTGTCCACGCGCACAGGGGACAAATACCAGGCCTACCTTTGTCACAAGGCTGATCATCTGCGGTTTGCACAAAAGATGGATGGAACAGCATTAGTGGAGGGGAACCAGAAGGCCTCGTGGCCGAGAGACGGCCATGGCCTCAGGTGCCTGAGGAGCCCTCCATCTGTCCCCTTTCTCTCCTCCAACAAACCTGTGATCCGAGCTGTGGTGCATTACTAAACCAAGACTTGCTCTAATTAGTCTTCCTGCGTGTGTCTCATTAGCAGCAGCCCAAAGAAAGCCAGCTCATCACTGGCGTGAGCAGCCTCAAGGCCAATTTATTCAGTCTTCAGCAGCCCTTCAGTCTGAGAGCACGCCTAGGAGAGTGGCGTGGGCAGTGGCCGCCAGGCCAGGGCAGCAGCTTGCTCTGGGACGCCTGCAGCAGGAAAGCCCCTCTCCACATGCAACTGGGGGCTCTGAGCACAGCCCTCTGGGAACACGGCCCTGGTCCTACTCCTTCGACTGCCCGAGCCTCCATGTTCCTGTCTTAGAAAGGAGATGCCTGACCCCACTACCTCACGGGGCTGTTGTGACAATTACAAGGCAAGAAAGTAAGTGGATGTGTTTTTTAAAAGGTAAAGTGCTACCCAGAGTACAGCTGGCGATAAAATACAAAACACTGGGTTAAATCTGAATTTCAGAAAAACAAGGATTCGGTGTTTAGTATAAGTATACCCCATGCAATATTTAGGACATACCTATTTATACTAAGAAATTATTTTTTGTGAATATGAAATTCAAATTTAATTGAGCATTCTTTATTTTTATTTGCCAAATTTGACCCCTAACACAGAGGCACAGGATCACTCGTAGCCATCTCCCTTCCCTCCCTAAATCAGAGCTTTCCAAATTGATGCGATCAGAGAGCCCCTTGGGAATCTAATGAAAGCTGTGGACCTTCTCCCAGATACAGATGGACAGACAGACAGACAAACACACACACATTCTCAGAGAGGATTGTGCGCACTTTTGGGAGAGGTGTTAATATGCCCCCTAGTGGCATCTAGGGCCCCAAATATAGAAACCGCTCTCCAGGGCATAGCTCCCCCAGTCTCCACCCACTTCTCCTCCTCACCCTTCTCCCCACAACGCCCTGCCTCTGGAGGCCTGGGAGACCAGAGAGGACCCTTGGTGCCCTCTCCAGCCCAGTGCCTGCTTCTTCCTGGCACAAAGTCCCTGAGTGCTAACCCTGGCCCCTCCCTGAAGTACCATCTCTGCCAATCTACTCACAGGGGGGCTTCTTGAGGCTCTGGGGACTTGGCATGGTGCCCGTGGCTCTCCGGTAAGTTAGGCGCCTATGGACAGAAAGATGGACAGGCCCATGAGCTGGGCCAAGGAACCAGTCACAGGGAGCTTTATAGAAAACTTGGAGAAACTGAGGCCTGGATCCAACAGGTGGGCACAGCCTGGCACTCCAAGGGCCTCCTGCTTCACACTGAGTTCCAGCGAAGAGGGACACTTCCACAGCACTCACTGGTTCACAAGGGGAAAGGAACGGAGTCTCTTGCTCTGGACAAAGCTCACCCAGCCCAAGATGGCCACACACAGGGACACAGCCCAGTGCTATAGTCAGCAGATGGTTGCTACTCTCCTGTGATTGATTCTCGAGGAAGGGAGGCCCATTCTCCTCTCACCTGGCCTTCCCATCCTCGAGGAGCTGGAAAATAGCATGACTCCCAGGAGAGGCTGGGGGTGCAAGGGGCGCTAATTTAACACCCTTCTCCCAACAGAGACCTCAGAGTATTCAACGTGGTTGTCAGTGAAGGGGTGGCTGCCAAAGTCTCATCTCTGACCTGAGAAAATGCCCAGAGCTCTTGGAGGTGTTTCGATTTCCACACTCAAATGCAGCTAAAGAGCCTCCCCTCCAGCCCTGGCCAGTGGCTCAGTGTATAGAGCGTCAGCCAGCATATGGACGTCCCGGGTTTGATCCCTGTCAGGGCACACAAGTAAAGCAACCATCTGCCTCTCCCCCTTCTCTCCCTCTTCTCCTCCCGTAGCCTGTGGCTCAGCTGGTTCAAGCATGGCCCCAGGTGCTGGGGAGTACTCTGTTGGTCTTAGTGAATCAGCTCAGGTGCTAAAGATAGCTCAGTACTCAAGCAATGGCCACAGATGGGGTTGCTAGGTGGATCCCAGTCAGGGTGTGTGTGGGAGTCTGCCTCACTATCTCCCCTTCTCTTACCTTAAAAAAAAAAAAAAAAAAAAGAGCCTCCCCTCTAGGACCTGGGAAGCCAAAGATGCAGAAGAGTGTGAGGCTTCCCTGAGGAAAAAGTGCAGCGGTTCTCAAGTCTCAGCACCTCAGAATCACCTGAACATCTGGGAGGACACAGAGCTTAGACCCCACCCCTGGAGTTTCTGATTCAGCAGACCTGGGGCAGGGCTCAGGAATCTGCATTTCTCACAGGTTTGCAGGGGATGCTGCGGCCCCTGGCCTTGGGATCATACCATGAGGGCCACCGAAACTCATGAACAAGGTCTGTCATTACCACATTCCACACCCCAAAAGATGGAAAAGGGCTTCAAACCTCAGAGGAGGCAATGCAGTCGTAACTGTCAGTCCCTCTGACCTGGACTACACTTTTGGAAATCTATCCTAAGGAAATAATTTTAAATACGAGAAACAGACAATAATTGCAACCTTGTAGCAGTGAAACACTGGAGAAGACAGAAAAGTAGAGAAGGTGTGAAGTCATTTAGGTATTACCCTTCCTCCAAGAAGTCTTCCCTTCATACCCAGATGAGGGCCAAACTTTTTGCTATGACCTTGAAGAGCACCGTGTTCTCCTCCCTCATCCTCATCACATTTGTATAAAGTATTCATTTGAACCATGTGTATGACTTTCTAGCTAAACTGTAAACTCCTCCAGGGCTGAAACCAGGGGTTCTCAGCAGCCCACGAGATGCCTGGCACAGGACAGCTCCACTCACAATGAATACATTCATACTGTCTATGAATGAATGGTGTAGCTACTGATGAAATATTACCATATAGCATTAAAATCACTCAGTAACTAATGGGTAATATGTGGAAAATGCTGGTGTCAATGTATATTTTTTAAAGAAAAGCAAGACCTCAAATTCTATATGCTACACTCACGTAAAAAAAGCACGGGAAGGAGCCTGACCAGGCAGTGGCGCAGTGGATAGAGCATTGGACTGGGATGTGGAAGGACCCAAGTTCAAGACCCCGAGGTCGCCAGCTTGAGCGCGGGCTCATCTGGCTTGAGCAAAAAGCTCACTAGCTTGGACCAAAAGGTCGCTGGCTCCAGCAAGCAGTTACTCGGTCTGCTGAAGGTCCGCAGTCAAGGCACATATGAGAAAGCAATCAATAAACAACTAAGAAGTCGCAACGTGCAACGAAAAACTAACGATTGATGCTTCTCATCTGTCTCCATTCCTGTCTGTCTGTCCCTGTCTATCCCTCTGACTCTCTCTCTGTCTCTGTAAAAATAAAATAAAATAAAAATAAAAATAAAAATAATAAAAACTATTAAAAAAAAAAAGCACGGGAAGGAAATAAATTATGTTGTTTAGATAATGGCAAGACTTTGGGGTACTTTTCTTTTCCTTGTCCTCCTCTTCCATATTTTTATATTTAATTTGTCAACATTCCCTAAGTATATATTTTATAGTATATATTAATTTAATACTATAGATTTCCATATATTTGTTTAACCAGTCTTCACCACTAGGTTATGGGTCAAGAAGAACAAACACGAGTACAATTGGCACTTACCTCAGAGAAACACACACAGTGTGCCCCTCTGGCTATGGTGGCAGAGATTTGAGGGTTTGTCGTGTACCTACGCCTCTGCTACTCCAGAACCACCCCCTTAAAACACACCCCAGACCCACCTTTCCTGAAACTGCTTGGAGGGAATAAGGCCAGCTCGTAGGTTGGTGTCCCCCACTCGTTTGGCTTGCCACCACGTGGGGTCATCCTGGCTCACCACCTCCAGGACCTGCCTGCGCTGGAAGGGCAGGCCTGCCTCCTGGCAGGGAATGGCCCGGTCCTCCCTTGGGTTGTAGTGGAAGAGGGCCCGCATGAACACCTGCAGAGGACAGGCTCCAGTGAGGTGACCTTCATCATGTCTATGCCAAATGACTATTACCACTCACAATTAGGAAGAATAAGCAGCCTTGAGAACAGAAAGTGAACCAGAAACACATCACACATATTTCCTTATTGCTCTTCAACCATTTTAGATACCATAGTCAGGAAATCCCTCAAGAGTCAGAAAATTAATAGATGGGCCCTATGTCTGAATTTCTTTTTCCAACCTAAACATTTCCTTAGTTACCTGATCTGTTGCCCTTAGCATACACAATGCAACAATTAGTCCTAGAAACAAAAAGGCAAGGCAAGCACAGTCTGTAACTCAGATGAGATTCTTGATGTGCTAACTGCCCCTGATGGAGCCAGCACCATCTGTTAAATAACTAGATGTTTTGGTAAGAACACAAATCTCAGTACAACTGCTGTTACTGATTCCTCTCCATCCATTTTCTAATGGGTCCTTGACACCCACATTTTTACAGTTCAATCCTGGCTCATCTGTCACATACTTGGTCAACCCTCATCTCTCCCCTTTTTCCTGAAGTCACCCCCTCCAGGGAAGATGGTGGGAAGATAGAGCATTTTGCATTTTGTCACAGGTCCTTGTTCTCTTCTATAATTCAGTGGCATGGGTTTATTTATTTCTATTTATGCTCAATTACTTTAACAGCAAACAGACAAAAAAAAAAAAGGCCAGAGGGCTTCCTTAGACCAGCGATTTTCAACCTTTTTCATCTCATGGCACACATAAACTAATTACTAAAATTTTGCAGCACACCAAAAATATGTTTTTTGCCAATCTGACAGAAAAGATAGGTATCATTGGGGGGGGGGTTGTATTTTTCCGAAGTTAGAAGCAGGGAGGCAGTCAGACAGACTCCCACATGTGCCCGACCGGGATCCACCCGGCATGCCCACCAGGGGGCAATGCTCTGCCCATCTGGGGCATCGCTCTGTTGCAACCAGAGCCGTTCTAGTGCCTGAGGCAGAGGCCATAGAGCCATCCTCAGCACCAGGGCCAACTTTGCTCAAATGGAGCCTTGGCTGTGGGTGGGGAAGAGAAAGATAGAGAGAAAGGAGAGGGGGAAAGGGTGGAGAAGCCGATGGGCTCTTCTCCTGTGTGCCCTGGCCGGGAATCAAACCCGGGACTTCCACACGCCAGGCCGATGCTCTACCTCTGAGCCAAGCAGCCAGGGCAAGATAGATATAATTTTGATTCATTCACACTGGACAGCAATTGTTGTGCTGGCTGTTGTCATATTTTTATATGACGGTCTGAGGGAAAAAAGGTCAGCGCCCCTGACTAAATAATCAGGTATTATATGTTTTAAAAATTCTCATGGCACACCAGTGTGCCTGGTTTAAAATCCCTGCCTTAGACAGATCCAAATCATACTCCTTCATGTGCCCACCAGAAGAGATTTAGTTAGACAACAGTAAGAACTTTCTGGCCAAATATTGTGAGGACAGATACCCTCATGAAGCCACAGATGTTAGCAGGGTCCCAGGCAATCAGAACAGAGTATAATCTTAAATGGCCAGCCCAGATCAAGTTTCTGGCTCAAGAAAAAATATTTAGGAAAGATGGGCTAAAGAACAAGAAAACCAAGTTCTCTCCCTGTATCAAGTTAAAATCTTCAGTAGCTGCCTATGGGGACCACATTAACTTGTCCCAGGAAGAACCACTTTCCATCAGAGTCTGTATTCTGTATGCCCTGGGATTCAATGGAAGAGTGCAAATAAAAACAAGCCATACAAATTTTATTTCTTCATTTGCTGTAAAGAGAACTGACATCAAAAACACTGCCCATTCTTAATTCCTATTCATCAAAATAGTTATTGACATCTATTCTGTGCCAGGTGCTGGAATGTCCCCACTTTCATGCATTTAGTACTGGGAGGCAGGGGCTGCGAATCAGCTTTCTTGAAAAATTGGCATGCTTCCTTCCATCACCAATGAAAAGTATGTAATTCATTATGTTCTCTCTTCTGCCTTGGCTGCTAGTGAAGTTCAGATCCAAAGTTATTTGAAATCAAATACTGCCCTGTTCTGTCCTCTCTACCACCCAAGCTCAGGTCTTAGCAACCTCTCTACTGAGCTTCTACAACAACCTCCAACAGGTCTCCTGGACTGGGCTCCACCTGCTCCACTCTGCCCGGGTGGCCACCCCAGGGAGCGTCCTAGAACATAAACGTGGTTGCGCCTGGCCCACAAAGTGGCGCAGTGGATAGAGCCCCAACCTGGAATGCTTAATAGCTGGTTTGAAACCCTAGGCTTGCTTGGTCAAGGCACATACAAGCAACCAATGAACAGCTAGAGTGAAGCAACTACTTCTCATCACTATCCTCTGTAAAATCAATAAATAAAATATTTTTAAAAAAACTTAAGCCTGACCAGTGGTGGCACAGTGGATAGAGCACCAACCTGGGACACTGAGGTCCCAGGTTTGAAACTTCAAGGTTATAGCTTAAGCACTGGCTCACCAGCATGAGCACAGAGTCGCCAGCTTGAGCAGGGGATCATAGACATGATCCCATAGTTGCTGGCTTGAAGCCCAAGGTCGCTGGCTTGAGCCCAAGGTCGCTGGCTCAGCTGGAGCCACCCCCCACCCCCGCCAGGTCAAGGCACACATGAGAAGCAATCAGTGAACAAGTAAGATGCCGCAACTAGGAGCTGATGATGTTCCTCATCTCCCTCCCTTCCTGCCTCTCTCTCTCACTCTCTTACAAACAAAAACAAAAATAAGTATAAATACAAATAAATAAATAAAACACAAATGTGGCTGCAATATTCCCTTTTAAAAAAACAAAAACAAAAAATGAAAAGCTTTAAGGTCATTCAAAAGACAGCCTAACCCACCTCCCACTAACCGCCACCCCCCAGTACGGGTTCTCACCCAAACATACTCCTCTCCTCTACTCTGAGCTTCTGTAAACGCAGACTCCTCTGCCTGAACTTCCCTCCACCTCTCGTCACCAGGGACCGACTCATCTTCACCTTCCTCAGGCCTCACTTCCTCATGCCTGCTCTGCGACACCTTCCATGGCTCCGGTAACTCTGTACAGAATCTTTCCATTGCACTTATTACATGAAAATAAAAGACTTGCTCCCTGGCCTCCGCTTCTGAACTAGGAGTCCTCAAAGCTCCTGACTGACCCTGTCCCCAGCATCTGGCAGAGCACCTGGCACAGAGGAGGTGCCTGAAAAGAGTAAGCTCCACAAAGAATTAAACAAATGGCAGTTATTTCATTGGCCCTAGAGCCAGCAAGCACATTTGGTACCTTCTTTTCCTCCTTATGGCCCGGATTTTCTATTTCAATTAAAATTTATTAGTAAGCTAGGCCAAATCCTGTTTAAAAAGAGGCCGGGTACAAATAAATGAATCACTTTGTGACGGAATTACAATCTATTGAGCACATGTTCCGAGAACCAGATGGATGCTCTCTTCCCAAATGACCGTTGCAAAGGCTGGGCTAGAGCCCTTCCTCTCCCTCCAGCTCCCCCATACCTTGCTCTCCTTTAAACGGTCCTCCTCCTGGGTGGCTGGGATGATTTTCAGGGTGATAGATCCCTGGGACTGAGCCTGAAAGGAAAGGGGGCACAACAGGCTTATTGTCTCCTAGGTCTAACCCTCCATGAGTTCATATCCTACATCCCAGGTCTGAACACTCGTGTTCAGATCAGAGGAAAGTCAGACTCACTGCCTCTTCTGTGTCCCACCCTTCTATGGTGGCATCCATTGAATTAACAAAGCAAAACTCAAAAACCAAGTACCTGTGTTTTCAAAGGGACATATGATTTTAAGTGAGAACTGAGGACAATGCCTGCACTGAATTCGAGCTCTGCATCCCTCCTGACCCCCTGATCTCGAGTGTCCCCATGGCTGCCCTTCTTTCCTTCCTCTTGGGTTATTTTTAATAGTCTAGTCCAGTTTCCTTTTCCTTCTTCCTGCCTGATTTGGGGCTGGTCCCCGATCAGTACTTTCCTCTTTGCTTCCACCTTCCCCAATGGGCTCTCCAATCACAGTCACTCCCACCTTCCTAGGGGTTCCCTTTCCCTCTGCCTGACAGAGACCCTGCACTCCCCTGTGGGGGCCCATGAGGAAGAATGTCATCAGCCTATGAGAGCACATCTCGCCCACTGGTCTCCCTGGCCCTGAAACACAAATAGGTCAGTGCCCAGAAGCAGGGCAAGGGGCTGTCTGCAACCAGGGCCCCCACAGTGAGGCCTTAAAGAGCCAGCCTCCTCTTTTCTGCTCTCATCCTGTTTTTTTCCCCAAATCGTCAGAAGTTAGCAAGGAGGGTCATGTTGGGAGGATGCTGGGGATATAGAGGACAAAACTATGACTGGGCTCTTTAAAACTTCAGTTTTGACTTGAGCTCCCAGAATGGACTCTAGAGCAGGCGTCCCCAAACTACGGCTTGCGGGCCACATGCGGCCCCCTGAGGCCATTTATCCGGCCCCCTGCCGCACTTCCGAAAGGGGCACCTCTTTCATTGGTGGTCAGTGAGAGGAGCACTGTATGTGGTGGCCCTCCAACGGTCTGAGGGACAGTGAACTGGCCCCCTGTGTAAAAAGTTTGGGGACCCCTGCTCTAGAGGCTGTTTCTGTCCCAACACAGATGTGAAGTCCTGTATCCTCTCCCAGATGTTTTACATCCTAATGATCACCACACTCAGGATGAGAAACCATCCCTGTCCTTACTTTCCAGGAAAGGAAATTGAAACTCAGAATGCTTTGATGACTTGCCCAAGGTCGCACAGCTAGAAAGTGACAGAGGCAGGATTCAAACCCCAAACTGGCTGACCCCAGAGCCCTTGCTTTGGTCCTTCCATATTCCTCAGCCTTTTGGAAGAGGGGACTCTTTCGAGGGGGGTCTCCCAGAAGGGTCCTCGGGAAAGGGAGCTAGAGGTCGAGTGGATGACTGTGCTGAAGAGGGGGTCTGCAAGAGGCAGATGGACTGGAAGTTTAACTCCTCCTGTCCCCAACCCCGCACCCTGGGCACACTGTAAGGCCACTTTGCCTGTGGCCCTCCCATGAAAACAGGGAGACTCAGCCAGGTCCACCCTGGCCCCAGGAAGCCCCCTGCTTGGGTCTCCAAAGCACCACCCAACCCCCAGCACATGTGCAGCACGGACCAGAATCTGGCTGATCTCGTCGGGCCGCTTGTGCAGGACTGTGATCCCGTTCACTTCCCGGAGCTCGTCCCCAACGTGGACCAGGCCTAGGAGACACAGGAGCGACCATCAGCGAAGGCAGGGACCTCAGTCCCTGGGACTGGGATGAACTGAGCCCCTACTGCATTCTGGGCTCCTCACTCGGCATCTCAGCCTCACAACCACCCCGTGAACTCTCCAGTTATGAGTTGGCAGCTGAGAGCCAGAAGAATTATGCACCTTGCCTAAGGCCATACTGCTAAGAAATAATGGAGCCAGTGTTCACAGTTATTCTGACATAGAAAAACGGTGTTCTTTCTGCTGTAACCTCTGCTTCTTTAAAAATTCCATTAACTCTTCACCTTCCTGGGTTTACAGACACTTTACAGACATACTCCAAGGCTGTCCTTCTCAAATCTTAAGGAAACTTGAGAGCACCGGGGAAGATGTCATTTAGAGTGTTAAACACACCTGTCTGCCGGCCTCGGCTTTATGACAAATGTCTCTGCAGCGTGGGCCTTATTTGCTACTGAAAGTGGACTCTGGCCCAGCAGCATCAGTACCAAGCAGGGCTGCAGAATCTGGGGCCCACCGAAGACCTGCTGAGTGAAAACTGCCTTTCAACCAGATCCTGGGGCGGGGGCGGCAGGGGAATGGTTCGTGTGTGTTCGTGTTTGAGAAGCTCTGGTCTGGGATTCTCCACAATGATGATCCCCAGACTTTGGGAGTAACACCCCCCACGCCAGGAGGTTTGCCTCCGACTCAGGAGTTGCTCCCCACACAGTGATTTGCAACTTGTTTTCCACCCAAACAAATCGGGGACATGAGCACCCTCCCTTCGGTAATGGTGGCAACCAGGTGATGGGGAAGGGTGTCCCTTCCCCCCACTTAGGAATGACCCACGAAGCCCATGCTTGTATGCTTAACTACCAGAGTCCTCAGTCTAAGCCAATGAATGAGTCCTTCTGACCCCTCAAAGTACTCCATGCCTGAGAGACTTCCAAACAATTAAAATTTCTACCGGGCTTGTGAAAGAGAAGAGAATTCCAGCTCCGCTCCCCTGCCAGTACATCCCAAACAGGTGACGGGACAGGAGAGGGAAATAGGCCTGTGGCCCAAGGGAGAAGGCTGGGGGATGAAGGCCATCACCTTGGCCAGGCAGGCACTGGTGCCACTCACCACTCCGGTCTGCTGCGCCCCCTCGCATGATCCTGGCCACCACGACAGCCCCCGAGTGCTCATCGCGTCGGATAGTGGCACCCTGCATCACAGACAGAGAGGCAGGCTTCTCAGAAGCACCCCAACCCTCAGATTCCGACACTCTGGGCCCAACAGAGCTCCCTGCCCCTCCCTCTGTTATCCTAGTGGCAGATTAGTGGGGACCTTTCCAATACTGAGGACGCAATGAAACTGACGTCTCTCATTAGTATAGCACAGCACTTCACAGTTCAAACAGCACAATAACTCAGTGATGATCTCACTCTAGAGATGAGAGACCGGGGCTCAGAGAAGGAAAGCATCCTCAACGTCACTCAGCTGAGAAGAAGTAAAGCTTTTTGTGACGCTGAACCCAGAGCTTTCTCTGTCATATCACAGCCCCTGCCTCTTGCAAAGACACTTAATAATGAGGAGAATACAGCCAACAAATCCTCCTCCTACCTCTAACCACTCACAGGGTTACTGGGCTTTCTGTTGCTGAAAGCAACCAATTATGCCCCAGCCAAAGCCTCAGCACCAGGACTTGGTCCATGAAGCACAGAAGAGAGAGTATTTAGGATGAGAAAGACCTAACGAGCCCTCAATTTTGTGCACCACGCAAGCTAGACTGTGGCAGGTCAGGGCAGCAGTCAGGTCAAAAGCTAAACTCTGGAGTCGGACAGCCCTGGGTTTGCATCCATTCTGCCATTTATTAAAAGTGTGTGGCCTTAGCAAGGAAGCCCCGTATCCTCTCTGAGTCTATTTCCTCTGGTGTGTGGGATAGCATTTAACTCACAGGGTTGTGCAAGGATTACATCAGGTAATACATGCAAGGCACTTGCACGCAGTAAGCGTTCGATAAATGCTAACCATTTATTATTGGTTGTAACTGCAAACACATTGGTGCACTTATTATTAACTTCATTCGTGCCATCTATTTGAAGTACATAAGATAAATATTGATGAAAAGAGAGGCCATTAGCTGAGAGCCCTGTGGCTTCTTGCCTCCTAGAACTTCATGCTTCCCAGCATCTGTTCCAGCCTTTCCTCCTTCCCCCATCTCAGCGGAGGCTCTCCGCCTGTCTAAGCTGGTCCCTCTACCTCCTTCCCGCTCCTGCATCCTCAGTGCCCTTCTCTACTGCTCCTTCTCCTGGTCCTAAAAATACTATCAAGTCGCTCCCATCATTAAAAAGCCTGCACCCCCATCCAGGAAGCCAGTCTCTGTTTCTTTAGAGCGAGCTTCTTAAAGGAGCAGTGTGCGTCTGCTCTCTCTGCTCCCTGCCTTCCAAGTCAACCTCAAATGCACCAGCAAAAAGCACCTGACAACCCATCCCCAGCCGCCCGTAGTCTTCTCTCCCCTGATCATCCTCCTGTCTGGCTCTGGTGCTCACCCTCCTTCTAGGATTCTCTCTTAGCCTAGGCCCCGGGTGACACTTCTCTCCCAGTTCTTCTCAATGACAAATCATCTTCGTTGCTGAATCCTCCTCTATCTGCTTTTTAAATGTTGATTCAAGGGCAAGGACTTGGCGCTGGCCCTCTTCTTGTCTCACTTTGTATACTCTCTATCCAGGAGGTCTCGACCTCTCAGGTGTGACTTTACCCGCCCCCCCCCATGCTGGGGGCTGCCAAATTTACATCCCTGAACACATAATCCTCCCACTTCCTGGACATCTCCACTTGCCAGTCACACAAGCCTCTTGAATTCAATGGCCCTAAGCTCCTCCTATTCCTTCTCCAGATGATGGCCCCAGCAGGACACTTGGGTATTATCCTAGGTACCTCCCCAGACTCCTGCCCAAACTGTGGCAGTCATTAGTTTTATTTCTGAAATATTTCTTGAATTTCTTTCCCCTATTCCCACAGGCCTAGATCAAGCCCCATTTCTGAACTTCATGTATCTGGCTCCCACCTTCAAACTGGCCTCACTTTCCAGATTACTTTCTATATACTTGGTAGCCTGTGTGAGCGCTCTACACTGCAAATCTGGCCATGCGATTTCTTACTTAAAATCTTTCCACGGCTCCCCACTGACTTCAGAATCAAGCTAAGTAACTTTGCATGAACAATCGGGTTCTTTATGATCTGCCACTGGTCCGGCCTCACCCTTGTCACCCCTAACCGCAAGTGTGGCATTCTGTGTCCACACCAGGCAGCTCAGAGCAGCCTGAGATACCATGACTTTTACCTTCCTGTTCCTGTAGCTTTGCTCATGCGTCTACTGTGTGAAACGCCCTTCAGCTCCCTTTTCCTCTGGAAAATACCTGTTCCTTGTTTTGGAATGCAGCATGGGCATCACCCCTTCCAGGACACCCCCAGCCCCTACCTCCTGCAAACTCCCAGAGAGCAAGGGCTAAGTCTTAATCATCTCTGAACAGCCTGCGCCCAGCAGGGTGCCTGGCATACAGGAGTGTGTACCATGTGTTTGCCGAGTTGACGAATGCCCCATTTTGAAGGGAAGAAAACTGAGGCAGAAGAGAGCTCCCGCTGTTTACAGAAGTGGCTCATCTGAGGTCATGTGGTGAAAGTTGACCATAAAAAGTGCCAGCTGTGGTATTCTAGGGCAAGCACTCAATGCTCCAGACTTCCCCTACTTCCCTCCATCTAATAAACAGCTCTGTCCCTTTGCTCAGTAAATCAATGCTGAACCAAGACCAAATGATAACCATCTGTCAGCTGGGGAGAAGAAAGGCTGCCGCCCTGTGCTTCCTCTGTATTCAGAGCAGGGGCTGGCAAACTATTTCCGTGAAGGGCCAAGCATCAATATTTTAGGCCAGTGTTTTTCAACCGCTGGTCCATGGACCAGTCCGCCAGAAATCTCGTGCCGATCCACGAGAGAATTAACCACCCTGATATTGTATGAAAATTATAGACCCAATGATTTTAGTTGAAGTCGCTTATGCTCAGGGTGATTTCTGCCTTAGCAGTCTCAAAAATAATTTTCCTATTTTCACCAGTCCCCAAATGTAAAAGGGATGAAAACCACTGTTTTAGGCTTTGAGGGCTACAGAGTCTCCTTTACAACTATTCATCTCTGTTTCTGCAATGTAAAGGCAGCTGGAGACAATATGGAATCGAACAGAATAGCTGTGTGCCAATAAAACTTTATTTACAAAATTTGGCAGTGGGCTGGGTCTGACCCTTGGACCATAATTTGCCAATTCAGAGCATGATGATCAGGGCTGCCATGTACAGTTATGTAGGTTGTTTACCGCACAAAGGAGCTTGGCCACAGTTGAGGGAGGCTGTATCTACCCAGAGAAAGGGTACTTTTGTGTGCAGGGACTAGTAACAGCCTAACAAAGCTGCCATCACTCACTCCAAAGACTTCATAAGGGTCCTTTCCCAGTTTTCTGGGTGGAACAGGGAAAGGGTGGGGAAGGGAGGGTGCCACATACCAGGGGTTCCTTGTTCTTCACCAGGCGGACAATCTTCACTGATTCTTCATCAAAATCCTCATCAATATTATCAGGCAGAGGAGGGAGAACAGGGTCGAAATTCTTCTGGGCAACTGTGTCATGTACCACGAGCATGGCCTGTCAGAAAAGCAAGAGAAATGGCAGGCTGAGCCAGAGCTCAGAGGGTCAGGGGCCTTGGCTGGGCAGTAGTCGAGGGGTCTCAGGTTTCATGACAGACAGACAACCACCCCAGGCACGGACACCGAGGATCCCTCGCTCAGAAGTCTCCTTTCCTCAGTCTCACAACCAAACACTCCCTCCTGCCCCCATCTCAGGAGACACAAGCTGTGTGGGTTGGCAGGGACTGCGGCGTGACTACCCTGAGGTGGGGGGTGGACAGCAGCTGAAGCAGCTCCCTCTCTTCGCTGCGCACAGAGGCGGCCTGCAGCTCCTCCATCACCTGCAGGGCAATGAGACAGGTGCTGTAGGTGCTTAAAGCCTGCTGGAAGTCCCCAGGGAAAACCCTGCTCCCTGGACCTCAGACCCAAGGGCCCCCCCAGCAACTGCAACAACACCCAGGGGCACACTGGACCCTCAGCCACCCAAGACTGATGCTCCCAGGGAAATCACACTAAGGATCAGAAGAGCCAGAGTAATTCCACAGAGTAATTCTAATGGGCGCTAACTTAATGAAGCCCTTACTGGGTGTCATTTGCTTTATGTGGACCTTCTCCCTTAACTCTCACAATGAGCTAGATGTAGCAGGCACTGTTACTTTGTCATTTTACAGATGAGAATTAAATGAGCGATGAAATATCTTGCTCAAGGCCACAAAGTTGGTAAGTGGCACAGCCAGGACTTGAACCTGGCTCATCTGGCTCCCTTATCTGTGCCCTCACCACTGCACTATTTTATAGATGAGGAAATTGGAGCTCAGAAAGGTCAAGTGACTTGTTTAAGGTCACAGAGCTAGCAGCAGAGGCAGTGCTGTGGCCGGGAGCCTGGCAACTGAACACGCTCATCACATTCCATAGCGGAGGAAGGCGTAGGAGCTGCACCCGCAGGCTGCACCCCGCCCTCAGCAGGCCATCTCCTGGGCTTCGGTGAGTTTATTCAGGAGCTGGATTTTGTAATCAACAGGGACTGCTTTCCCCAAACCATGCAACACAAAGGACAGGTCCCCAAGAAATTAGGAAGCATTCCTTTAAAAAATGAGAAGCCTGAGCCAGTCAGCAGGGAGGGACTGCAAGTCTCTTGCCCCCAGGACTTCACATTGGGCATCCCCAGACATGAGGTCTTGTTTGACCTATTCATATTGCCAGTCCCCAACAGTCTGGGAACTGCAGATCTGATCTAAATGCTCTCATTTCACAGCCACAGAGACAGACGTTATCAGAAACACACAGTAAGTGGGCGTCATCAAGTCACCACATTCCCCAGCCCAGTCCAAGGCTCCCGAGCTCCCCCCAGCCTGTTAGAAGGCCCAGGGAAGAGGAGGAGGATGAAAGGAGATTCTCGTCACTTTGGGGCTCCCACATCCCAGAGTTCCCTGGCTAAGCAATGGTGATGAGGCAAGATGATGGAGCACTCCAGGGTGGGGAGAGGGCTGACACCGGAAGGAAAAGCCTGGGGCTTACATCCTCGGCGAGGGCCACAGCGCTGTGCAGAACAGGGGTTGGACTTTGCCTCTCGTAATAGCGAAGCTTCTCGTGAATCTGCAAAGACAGCCGATTTCTGGCTAGGGCCTCCCAAGCCAGCTGCCCAGGTTTATCCTGGGCACCACATGGCCCGCCCACGGCTGTCAGGCTGCAAATTGGATCATCCATGGGGCAATGTAGGAGAAAACCCTGCACCGTGGGCTGGAGAAGACCTTCCTGGCAGGGGGATGGCTAAGATGACATCCACAGGCCACAGCTAGCTAAGAAGACCCCTAGGAACCCTCACCAGAGGGGATAAAGGGGCTTCACCTTCATTAAGTAACTGAGGCTTTTTTCACTGAAAACATCCCTCAGGAAGCCCATTTCTTCCTTGTGGTTAGAGTCAGGTCTGAGTTGAGAGGTCAGGAGCGCCAGGGTTTCATGCAAGCCTGAGGAGAGTATAAGGAAAACAAAGTGTAGCAAATGCAATGGTACTTCCATTGGGACTCCCAGGGGGAACCCCCAGTGGACCCTCAAACAACATTTCAGCCCTGTCCTGCAAACAGTCTCTCCCCAGGCTCATTCCCAGGGCATGGAGGCACGGCAGCTCCTGAGAGCCAGTGCTGACAGCGGCCTGCTTTCTTCCCAGCCGGGTTGCTGGGCAGGTTCTGGTCTTCAGGGCCATGGAGGCCCAGCTCCTGGGAGGCACTCACCAGAGTCCTCGGACAGCACCGGCATGTCTGTGCTGGTCAGATCCCCAGCTCTGCCTGTGGATTCTGGGAGAAAGGGGGGGGGGAGTGAGGGGGTAAAGCTCCATCAAGCACATTCATTCAACAAACAGGGATTACACATCTACTGTGTCTGTCCGTGGCCAATATGGGGATAGAGGGGATGGGAACAAATAACTCTCTGCTCACTTTTTTTCCAAAAGGAGAGAAAACTGAGATTTGCTGAGTGCCTCCAATGTGCCAAGCATTGTGCTGGGTGATTCTGTATGACATTTTTCTTAATCTGCACAAAGCTCTGATGAATAAAGACTAATACCACCATTTTACCAATGAAGAAACAGAGGCTTGGAGGAATTCAGTAACTTGCGTGTCAGAATCCAAGTGGCCCCCCTGTCTGACAGTGGGTGCTCCCCTCTACAGCACCACCCTTCCCCTGTGACCTTCTAAAAGGCCTCCATCAAGTCCCTTGCCTGTAACACCTTCAACAAGTACCTAGCTGGGCCTGCAAGCTCCCTTCTTTCCCTCCATTCCCAAGACCCAACCGAGGGGAGCCAACCCCAGAACAGATCATAGAGAGCAGGTGGAGAAACGACCGCGCAGATGGGGAAGCCCTGTCTCAGAGGGCCCCTCAACGTGCTCTGCAGCACGTGGACCTCAAAAAGTACTCCTTCAGAAGGGGACTGGGAGAGTAATGATTCATTCATTTGAAAACATGGGGCCAGCCCCTCTGCGTAGGAGCCCGGGTGACACTAAGATGCGTAAGAATGGTACCTGGCCCTCCGGCCACCGTCCCCCCTACACCAGACTCACCCTCTGTCTCCTTCTAGCTGAGACCCCTACCCCCGTTCCCCCCAGGCGGCCAAGCACAGACTCCAGCTCGCTTTCGGAACCTGTGGGACGAACAAGGAGCAAGGCTGGGCGAAGGAGAGGAGAAACCTGAGGGACGCTGGGGGGCGGTCTCGGAGGATGCCGAGCGCCTGGAAAGGAGCAGGGTGCAAAGGGGTGGGAGTGCAGGAGGGAAGGCCGGGAGCTATAGGGCGGGGACTGAGCTCCCCCTTACCCCCAGCTGGGGACTCGGTGGGCCGCGAGGCTGCCGCGGGCACGAGGGGCAGGTCTCGGCCTATCATCCGCGCCCCCGCCCGGCCCTTCCCGCCGCGGCCCCCGGTCCCTCGTCCGTTCCCTGCGCGGGTTCCTACCTGGGCGCCCCGGGATCTCCGCTCCAGTCTCCGAGCCGCGCGGGGGCCCGGAGCCTCGGCTGCCGCTGGCTCCGCCTTCCTGGCCCCTCCCTGCAGCGGCCGCGCGGGGAGGGGGTGGCGGAGCTGGAGGAGGCAAGGCGAGAGGAGGAGGGAGAAGGGGCGCCGGAGGAGGAGGAGGAGGGGGGAGGAGCGGAGGCAGTCCACCGCGTCTGGCATCGCCAGCCCTCTGCTCGCTCAGGCTTCTTTCTCCTGCGTCGTACCCCCTCCCCACTGTCCTCCCACCCGAGCCCTGAGGAGCCCCCTGCGTGTGTCTCCCCCACAACCCAGCACAGAGCCAGCCTTCCCTTCAGCCCCTACCGCCCACACATACTCACCCTCAACGTATTGGGGGATGGACGCTTGCTTAACATATAGTTAGATTTTGCAAACATTTATGGAGCGCCCTCCAAGTGCCAGGCATTGTGCCAAGCGCTGGGGGTTCTAAGACGACAGAGACAGATCCTGGATTTGAGGGACTCCCAGACTCGGGTGGGGGACCAGCCAGACGCTAGAGCACTCGTTGTAACAATGCAACATGCTGAAAAAGATTGATCCGTGCACGCTGCCCTGGGGGCGCGGAGAAGTAAAGCAGGAAGAAGTTAGACTGGGGAGAGAGCAAGGCTCGTTTCTGCTCCGGTGCAGGCGGGGAAGGGGGGCCGCTTGTGTGCGGGGGCTTCTCCCCGGGGACAGGCTCGGAAATGGCCGTGACGATCACTGACTTTTATTGTGCTGTCCCTGTGCCCCAGGTGCTGTTCAGATCCCTTCGCATCACATTAACGGCTGAGGTAGAGACCATTATTATCTCTGCTCTGTAATTGAAGAAACTTAGGCTCAGGGGTGGAAGGTTGTGTATGAAGGAGCTGCCGGGTGAGTGAGCAGGTGGTTGTGAATATTAGAGGGTGAGGAGCAGGTGAGTCCCTCTCTTCCCCTGCAGCAAAAGAAGCGCAGGAGAGGAAATGGGTCCACAGGTCCGCCCCCCACTCCAAGAGTCTTGCAGTGCACGGGGAAGCTGTTAGTGGCAGAGTAGGTTATGATGACATATTTCCCTCCTTCCTCAAACATCTATACCAGTGCCTTTCCAAATGTAAGGTGCCTATGAATGGGTTGTGTAGGGCTGGAGCGCTGCCAGCTTCTGCATTTCTAACAAGCTCCCAGGGGATGTGATGTTCTTTGTCTTTGGACCCCACTTTGAGTAAAGAAAAACTACAGGAGACATAGTTTTACCTGGGATGCTTAATGTTAGATATGAAGAGCCATCTGATATAGGGTCAAATGATTTTTGACAAAGGCACCAATAAATGATGCTAGGACAACATTCAAATGTGTATGTGGGGGGAGGGGAGGGGACTAAATCCCTACTTCACACCACATACAAAGTTCACTATAAGAGGGACCATAGGCCTGAACTTAAACTAAATTGATAAAGCTTCCAGAAGAAAACATAGATCATCTTCTCAAACTTTCAGTAGGCAAAGATTTCTTAGAAAGGATATAAAAAGCACAGACACTAAAAAAAAAGGTGATAAATGAACTTCATCAAAATTTAAAACTTTTGTTTATCAAAAAAAAAAAAAAGCAACCAAAGACTAAGAGGAAATATTCATAATGGATATATCTGACAAAGGGCTTTTATCTGGAATAAAGAACTCCTACAACTCAATGCTAATAATACCAAAATAACGGGCAAAAGATGTGAACACACACCTCACAAAAGAAGATGTATAAACAGTCAATAAGCATATGAGAAAATGCTTATCCAATATTATTTGTCATCAGGGAAATGCAGATTAAAGCCACCAGCAGGTATCACCATATATCTACCTTATGATTCAGCAATTCCCTCCTAGGTATTTATCCAAGAGAAATAAAACCATTAGTCCACAACACCTGTACCAGAATATTCAGTGCAAAAAAATTTTTTTTAAATAATCTTTAATTCATATTTGCTCATAATAGCCCAAAACAGAAAATAGCCCAGGTGTCCATCAACAAATGAATGAATAAATAAATTGTGGTGTAGTTGTGCACTGGTATGTTCACTCATCAGTAAAAATAAACAAACTACTATTCAAAGATAATCCTTACCATGCAATAACATAGGTGAATGTCAAATGTACTATACTGAGTGAAAGAAAGCAGACATGAAAAATACAAACTGTATGATTCTTGAAGGTCATGATCTTGATGTTGTCAATATACTCAGAGACTTTCACTTATCTGGTCCAAAGACCCAGTTTATTACTCTTATAAAAATTATCCGAAGTACTCCAGAAGAAACAGAAATATTAACTCTATTAATAGAGTAGAGTTGTCAAAGAATTGGTCCCTCAAAAAACACCAGTTAGAATTCTACCAAACATTTAAAGAACAGATATCTTTAACTCTTTTAGAACAGTTATTTTCAACCAGTGTGCCACAAGATTTTTTTATTTTATTTTATTTTTTTTGTATTTTTTCTGAAGCTGGAAACGGGAGAGACAGTCAGACAGACTCCCACATGCGCCCGACCGGGATCCACCCGGCACACCCACCAGGGGCAACGCTCTGCCCACCAGGGGGCGATGCTCTGCCCCTCCGGGGCGTCGCTCTGCCGCGACCAGAGCCACTCCAGCGCCTGGGGCAGAGGCCAAGGAGCCATCCCCAGCGCCCGGGCCATCTTTGCTCCAATGGAGCCTTGGCTGCGGGAGGGGAAGAGAGAGACAGAGAGGAAGGGGGGGGGGGGTGGAGAGGCAAATGGGCGCCTCTCCTATGTGCCCTGGCCGGGAATCGAACCCGGGTCCCCCGCACGCCAGGCCGACGCTCTACCGCTGAGCCAACTGGCCAGGGCCCACAAGAATTTTTAAAACAGACAATATCTGACTATTTAATCAAGGTCACTGACCTCTTTTCCCTTGGATTGTCAAATAAAAAAATGACAGCAACTAATACAGCAATAACTGTCCGGTGTGGATGAATCAAAATTATAGCTTTTTTTTTTTTTTTTTTGTCAGATGGGCAAAATAATTTTTGGTATGCCATAGAATTTTAGTAATTAGTTTATGTGTTCCATGAGAGGAAAAAGGTTGAAAATCGCTGGTCTAGAACATACAAATAGAAGAAAATCTTCTAAATTCTTGTCATAAAGTAAATATAGCATTGGTACTAAAACCTATCAAATAGGCCCTGGCCGTTTGGCTCAGTGGTAGAGCGTCGGCCTGGTGTGCAGAAGTCCTGGGTTCGATTCCCGGCCAGGGCACACAGGAGAAGCGCCCATTTGCTTCTTTACCCCTCCCCCTCTCCTTCCTCTCTGTCTCTCTCTTCCCCTCCCACAGAGGCTCCATTGGAGCAAAGATGGCCCGGGAGCTGGGGATGGCTCCTCGGCCTCTGCCCCAGGCGCTCGAGTGGCTCTGGTCGCAATAGAGTGGGGCCCCGGAGGGGCAGAGCATCGCCCCCTGGTGGGCAGAGCGTCACCCCTGGTGGGCGTGCGGGGTGGATCCCTGTGGGGCGCATGCGGGAGTCTGTCTGACTGTCTCTCCCCGTTTCCAGCTTCAGAAAAAGAAAAAAAAAAAACAAAACAAAAACAAACAAACAAACAAAAACCTATCAAATAAAGCAAGACAAATAAAAAAACACCAAATAAAAAAACACTACAAACCAGTGTCACTTATGAAAAAAAATCCAAAAAACTGTTTTAGCTGACAATTTCACCAGAACATCAAAAGAATAATATACCATAATCAGTAGAGTGTTGATCATTTTAGAGTATTCTAAAAATGGCTTAAGGCCTGACTTGTGGTGGCGCAATGGATAAAGTTTTGACCTGGAACACTGAGGTCGCCATTTCGAAACCCTGGGTTTGCCTGGTCAAGGCACATGTGGGAGTTGATGCTTCCTGCTCTTCCCCCCTTCTCTCTCTCTCTCTCTCTCTCCTCTCTAAAATGAATAAATAAAATCTTAAAAATAAAAATGGCTTAATATTGGAAATTAAATGGCTTTTAATTTTAATATATGGATAAAAAGTGAAAAATTTATAATTTCCACAGATGTTTGAAAAGGCATTCATACATGATTTTTTTAAAAATCTTTCAAAAATGAAGGTGAACAAAAGATTAAACTTCAAGTTACCATAGGATCCAACAACTCCACTCTTAAATATTTACAAAAGGGAAATAAAAATAAAAACACAAAAGTTTGTACAAGAATATTCAATCAGTATTATTTGTAATAACCCAAAAGTGGAAAAAATCCAAATGTCTATCAACTGATAAATGGATAAATAAAATAGGGTGTAGCCACACAATAACATATTACTGTCTTTAGTAATAAAAGAAATGAAGTACTAATACATGTCTCAACATGGAAGAACCTCAAAAAGTTATGTTATGTGAAGAAATCAGTCACAAAAGACCTCATATTGTGTGATTACACTACTATGAAAAATCCAGAATAAGCAACTTTTAGAGGCAGAAAGCTTAGTGGTTGCCTAGGCTTGGGAATAGAGGTGAGGAGTGACTGCTAATGGCTACCAGGTTTCTTCTCTAAGTCAATGAACATGTTCTAAAATGAGATTATGGTGATCCTTTTTGGTTCCTAAGTGTGATGATTGGGTGTTCATGCTCTTGTGTGACATGTGCCTCCCTCAGATCTTGTTATGATGTCGGCACACTACCCATCTGACGTGAAGAAAAAAATAAAATTAAAATAAATAAATAAATAAAATTAGATTATGGTGACAGTTTTACAACTCTATGAATATATCATACTAAAAACCATTGAATTGTACACTTTAAATGGATGAATTTTATAGTGTGCAAATTATATCTCCATATGGTTGATTTCATAAAAAGGAAATGGTCTAAATCCTCCAAATAAAAGACAAAGATTTTCAGGTTGGATTTTTTAAGAAAGCAAAACTTAACTATGTACTTGCTAGAAGAAAATCGAAGTATGAAGATACTGATAAATTAAGAAAAAATGAATAAAAATATATTTGTCATGGAAACACTAATGAAGAAAGCTGAAGTGACTACATTAATATAGGGCAAAATAGACTTCAAAGCAAGAAATATCAAAGCATATTCAAGAAAAAGTAGATAACCTGAATAATCATATATCTATAAAAGAAATTGTAAAAAAAACATATTACCAAGGATAAGGGGGAATATTTCATAATGATAAGGGATTAGTTGAACAAGAAGTCATTTCAAGCCTAAATGTGTATAAATGCATAATTAAACCTCAAGGTGCCTACCATCACCAGAGTCATTTAACATCACTCTGGGTGTATTGCCCATTACGAGAAGACAAGAAAAAGAAGCAGGTAGCTCAGGTGATACATGGTATGCCTAGAAACTCAAAAGTATTGACTAAAAATAGAAATAGAAATGATGAGAAAATTAAATGAAATGACAGAGTACACACACTGATATTAAAAATTCAATGACTTTCTTATGAACAAAAATAATTATAAAGTATAATGAAAAAATATTTTAAACTATAAGTGTAGGGGAAAAGTGAAGGATCTATTGATATATAGAGGGGGAAACCTTTAAAATGCTTGTAAAGGACATATAAAACAAACTAGCTCAGATAGAAAAAAGGACGGTTCAATGCTGTAAATATGTCAATTATTCTAAAATAATCTCCAAACATAACTCAATCCCAATTAAAATATAAAAAGGATTTTCAGAGGGAACTTATTAAATGCTACTAAAGTGAAAATCAGCCCCAAGTAGATAGCTCTATTGGTTAGAAGGGTGTCCAGTATGCAAAGGTTATGGGTTCAATCCAAAGTCAGGGCACATACAGGAACAAATTGAACAGATTGATGTTTTTTTCTCTCTCTCTCCCTTCCTCTCTCTAAAAAATAAATCAATAATTTTTTTTTTAATGAAAAATAACCGGCCCTGGCCCATTTGCTTGGTGGTAAGAGTATTGGCCTAGCACGTGGAAGTCCTGGGTTCTATTCCCAGTCAGGGCACACAGGAGAAGCAACCATCTGTTTCTCCACTGCTGCCACTCCCCTTTGTCTCTCTCTCTCTCTCTCTCTCTCTCTCTCTCTGTCTTCTCCCACAGCCATGGTTCAATTGATTTGAGTGCATTGGCCCTGGGTTCTGAGGATAGCTCCATGGAACCTTCACCTCAAGCACCAAAAATAGCTTGGTTGCTAGCTTGGCCCCAGATGGGCAGAGCATCAACCTCAGACGGGGAGTTACCCGGTGGATCCTCATCAGGGTGTATGTGGGAGTCTGTTTTTCTATCTTCCCTCTTTTCACTTGAAAAAGAAGAAAAAATATGAAAAATAACCATTGATGAATAGCAGGAAAATTCTGAAAAAGAAGAGTTATAGGACCAGGTGGGGTGGAGTGAAAGGTGGCACTAACTCTATGAGATATGATATGAAAACAATTTTTAAAAGTGTAGTATTGTCTGACCAGGTGGTGGCACAGTGGATAGAGTGTTGCCCTGGGACTCTGAGGACCCAGGCCTGAAACCCAAGATCACTGGCTTGAGCGCAGGCTCACCAGCTTGAGCACAGGGTTGCCAGCTTGAGCATGGGATCATAGACATGATCCCATGTTTGCTGGCTTGAGCCCAAAGGTTGCTGGCTTGAGCCCAAGGTCGCTGGCTTGTGCAAGGGGGTCATTGGCTCAGCTGGAGTCCCCTGGTCAAGGCACGTATGAGAAGGAATCAATGAACAACTAAGGTGCTGCAACAAAGAATCAATGCTTCTCATCTCTCTACTTTCCTGTCTGTCTGTCCCTGTCTGTCTCTCTCCCTTGCTAAAAAAAAATTAAAATTAAAAGAAGTTTTAATACTTAAGAAACCACCATCAACTAGACAAATAGAATAAAATAGAAAGTACAGAAAAAGTCTTCCTGTATATGGTAATTTAACTTTTTATAAAGATGACTTTATAAATATACTCATATGCATATATATATATATAAATGTGGGAAAAGGAATTACTAAAAAAATGATGTAAAGACAACTAACTCTTCTTTATGCAAAAAGGAAAAAAAGCTGGATCCCTACCTCACTCCTCACACCAAAATACTGTCTCAGTGGATTTAGGAAGATCTTTCTAAGCAAAATCTATAAGACCTTTCTAACCCAAATCTATAAAGAAAAATTTACATATGTGTGACTAATAAAATGTAAATAATTTTATAGACAAAAATATTATTTGTAGCTCAAACAAGGGGTTACTTGGTCTGCTGAAGCCCCACGGTCAAGGCACATATGAGAAAGCAATCAATGAACAACTAAGGTGTAGCAACGAAAAACTGATGATTGATGCTTCTCATCTCTCTCCATTCCTGTCTGTCCCTATCTCTCTCTCTCTCTCTGTTTCTGAAAAAAACAAACAAACAAAAAAAACGACAAACATGTTTGTTTGTTGACATCCAGTGCCATCCAGTGCCATCAAGGATGTAAGGAAATAAACACGTTCACACAGTGAGAAGGAGTAGTCATTGGTGTAAGATGATTTAGCATTTTTTATTAAAATGTTTATATGTACATGTTCTTTAGCCCAGGGGACCTTTGGGCAGGGAGGTTAGAATGAAAGGAAGCAGAGAGAGACATGTTTGGGTAAGTGAGGGTTTAGAGCTGGAGGGCTGGGGAGAAAGCAGCATCCCAGGACAGAGAAGGTGCCTCAGGGCAGATTTGGCCAAGATGAAGCCCAGGCTGGTCACCTCACCCAGCCAGGCCTTGGCTTTCCTGCCAGGAAAGCCACAGAGTAAGAAGATGAACTCAAGGCCAGAGAAATTAATAACTTGGGGTCCATCTTTACAGGGAGAGGAGAGTATAGGATGCCGCTCCTATACTGCAACATTGGGTTTGGCCTTCCGCCTGTCCAGACGCCAAAGGGAACAGGGAATAGTTTCAAGAGGAGAAATGGGCTCACTCCCAGATACACTTCAAGAGGATGAGTCAGAAGGGTCTGAAGAAAGGGCAGCTCAGGTCATTTACATCTCAATGAAAGCCAGGGAAACTATAACTACTTTTCAGGGGGGATTTCTGATAGCTTTTCCTATTTGTTATTTTTGTTACTCCATCACTTTGGATTTGTGAACTAGAATACTAGATACACAGGAAAGTGCAAAACATGACAATTTAACAAATTACTGAACACCTGCGTGGCCACCACGCCGATGAAATGAACTCTGCCGGCCCCGGCAGCCTCTCACAGATCACATCTCCCCACAAAGACAACCACTACCCTGACTTTTCCAGTAACCACTTCAGCTTTCTGGTTTTACCATTTACGATACATGTCACAATCCAATACCAGTTCGTTTGATCTGCTTTCAAATCTCATCTAAATGGGATTATACAATACAAGATGTCTTTTGTACGCCTGACTTCTTCCACTCGACATTATTTTATTTTATTTTTTTTTTACAATTTATTCTTCTTGTCTGTGATGTGTATAGCTGATATTTTCTCCCACGCTGTGAATATGCCCTTTCATCATTCTTCCTGAAGTCTTTTGATGAACAGTTTTTAATTTCAGCAGTCTAACTTATCAGTCTTTTCCTCTGTGGTCTGTGCTTTTTGTGTCTTGTCTAAGAACTCTTTCCCCACCCCTGAAGCCATGAACATATGCTACACTAGTTTCCAAGAGCTTTATCATTTTGCCTTTTTCATATAGTTTGGTAATCCACCTAGAATTGGTTTTTGCGGATGATGGAAGGCAGGGATCACATCTCACATTTTTTGCCATGTGTTGCAACATACTGATTGACAAGCCCACCCTCCCACCCCACTACTCTACTGTGTCACCTCTGTCACAGATCAAGTGTCTACACTGTATCCAGGCAAAAAGGGCCCAGGCCCTGGGTCCCAGGCTTTAGCATCCTGCATATTATACTCACATGCGTACTAAAGAGCATATGGTGTGTCTCTTCACATTTGGAACATTATTTTATCACTGTTTGTGTCACATCCTGTGTATTCATTCATTCTACATGTTGAATAAAATGTATGTTGGGCATTCTTACTTTATTTCCTATTTCTCTTACCCTCTCGTCTCTATTTGCCCCCCTTTCATTTCTCTCTGTTTCATTCTGGATGATTTTGGGGTTCACTGTTGTCATTTCAACTGTGTCTCACCAGAAACTTATTTATTGAATTCCTAAGTCTAATTATTGTATTTTTCAGTCTTAGAATTTTATGTTGTTCTTTTTCAAAACTGCTGGATCATTCCTTATACTTTCCAATTTCCTGCCAAAAATTTCAGGCTTGACTTTTAACTCCTTGAGCACGGTAAGAATCGATGTGTTGAGGCTGCTCCTGCTGTTCTCAATCTCTGCCATCTCCACGGGTCTGTTTCCCTTGCACATTCTCGCTTATGAGTCTTCTCTCCTCACACTTTATCTGGTTCTCTTTCATTGTATATTGGCTTGTATTTGGGGGGGGGGGGGGAAGATTTTTAAATAATTTGAAGCTTAAACTGATGCCATTTTCTTCCAGAAAGGATTTTCATGGGTATTTATTATTATTATTATTATTATTATTACTCAGTGAGAGGAGGGGAGGCAGAGAGACAGGCTATTAAATGTGTATATGTACATCCCTAGACTCTTAACTCGTCCCCTTAGCTGCTTCTCTGAATCAGTAGATGCTGCCAAGGACAAAAGCACCTTGCATGCTTCTGGGTTTCCACTCACAGACTTTGGCTAGGTAATCCCTCACGTTTCTGTTAGCTCTGCACTTTTGTCTTAAATAAACTTTACATTGTGGACTAACTTTTTTTTTTTTTCCTGAAGCCGGAAACGGGGAGAGACAGTCAGACAGACTCCCGCATGCGCCCGACCGGGATCCACCCGGCACGCCCACCAGGGGCTACGCTCTGCCCACCAGGGGGCAATGCTCTGCCCCTCCGGGCGTCGCTCTGCCGCAACCAGAGCCACTCTAGCGCCTGGGGCAGAGGCCAAGGAGCCATCCCCAGCGCCCGGGCCATCTTTGCTCCAATGGAGCCTTGGCTGCGGGAGGGGAAGAGAGAGACAGAGAGGAAGGAGGGGGTGGGGGTGGAGAAGCAAATGGGCGCTTCTCCTATGTGCCCTGGCCGGGAATCGAACCGGGTCCCCCGCACGCCAGGCCGACGCTCTACCGCTGAGCCAACCGGCCAGGGCCTGTGGACTAACTTTTAGATTATTTAGAAACTCCTTGAATGTCCTTCATTCTATCTGTTCCTCCTAGCATTAACATTTTACATAATTAAGATTCATTTGTCAACTAAGAAATTCACTTTGGTACATTCCTAATGACTAAATTCCAGACTTTATTAGTATTTCACTAGTTTTTCCACTAATATTCTTTCTCTGTTCTGGGATCCAATCCAAGATACTACATTGCCTTAAGCCTTCTATGTTTTTGAGAGGATTAAAAAATATGCCTATTTCACCCAGCTTCTAAGAGAGAGGGTGGTTCTCATTACCTGGCCTGCTCTTACTGCCCTCCCCCTTAGAAGGAAAAAAATCCTTAAAACCGTGAACATAAAAATCTTAAAAAGATTTTCCAGATTTGTATCAGTGGAGAAAGCCGAACAACTGAGTTTGCCACTGGCTGAGGAAGGCAGGGGCCGTATGTGGAATAGAAGATGGAATTGTATGAGAAAACAAAAATCAAACTGCAAAATCTCTGTGGCTAAACACATAAAAGTCTGGCTCTTGCTCGCAGCAGGTCTGCTGCAGGTGTGGTAGCTGTTAGGGCAGCTTTCTTCCAGGTGGTTACTCAGGGACCCAGGCCCTTTTCAGCTGTGGCTCACCCATCTTTGTTGAGAACCCATCTTCCCTACTCATGATGTTCCTTCCAAATGAGAGAGTCAGCCCCGTGGTGTAACACCCTTGCTCTCTCTCCACATCCCTTATTTGATAGATGAATTGGAAGGAGAAATGAAGCATGTACCACCCAGCCCTCTTTTCTTCCTTTTCTCTTGGGAGCTGGCTCGGCAGCAGAGAGTGTGTGTTTGCCCTGACACTGTGCACCTGAGTGTGACAGGGATGGTCCCGGCCCCACTATGCAGGGTGGGAAGGAGGCCTGAAGTTTTCTAATATTGCCCATGACTGCATAAAATCTGCTTAATATGGGGATTCAATATTAGGAAGCCCATTTTCCTTACCAAAACCTTGTTACTGTACCTGTATAAGCACAACTTGCTCTTATGGTTTTGCTGGGGGGGAGGGGGTTGTTTGTTTGTTTTAAATGAGAGGAGGGGAGATACAGAAAAAGACTCCTGCATACATTCCAACCAGGATCCACCCAGCAACCCCCATTTGGAGCTGATGCTATGCCCATCTGGGGCCACTCACAACCGAGCCATTTCTAGCACCTGAGGCAGAGACTCACGGAGCCGTCTTCAGCACCTGGGGCCCACGCACTCAAATCAATCAAGCCATGGCTGCAGGAGGGGAAGAGAGAAAGAGAGAGAAAGAAGGGGGAAGGGGAAAGGAGAAGAAAAAGATGATCACCTCTCCTGTGTGCCTTCTAGGTTTGAGCAGGATCAAACCTAGGACTTCCATACTCTGGGGGACGCTCTACTGCTGAGCCAACCAGCCAGGGCTGCACTTATGTTTTTCATAGATTCATTCATCACCTATGACAGTGGTTCTCAACCCAGTGTGATTTTGCCTCCCAAGGGGATATTTGACAATATCTAGAGACATTCTTGATTGTTACAACTAGGGGGGCAGGGACGGGACTACTAGTCTCTAGTAGTAGAGGCCAGAGATGCAACTAAACAACCTAAAATGCTCAGAATGGCCCAGACAACAAGGAATTATCCGGCCTCAAATGTCAATAGTGCTGCTGTTGAGAAAACCTGATCCGATTACCGTTGGCAGCCTGTACATGTAGTGGAAGTGGGTGCCGCGCTGGGGTCATCCTTCCAGGGCTCGCACTAACGTGACCCTCTGCCTCTGCCCAGCAGTGCACCCAATCACTGTGAGGTTAAAACCTATCTTCCATGTCACCAGAACACACACAATCCCCCCCTCCCAGAGCCACTGAGTTAATTCTTTAAGTATTAACTAGCCAAGTGGAAAAAAATTCCAACTATATACATCAGAGTACACATGCCAAAATGTAAACAGTAGTTTACTGAGGGTCAGACGGGGAATTATAGGAAACCTCCTTCCTCTTCTTCTCCTTCTTCTCCTCTCTCTTCCTCTCCTTCTCTTTCTTCTTCTAACATTTCTGTCTTGTGTAAAACTTTGCTTACAGTCTGTATGAAATTTGCAATAAAAAGATAAATACCTGGCCCTGGCCGGTGGTAGAGCGTCGGCCTGGCGTGCATAAGTCCCGGGTTCGATTCCCGGCCAGGGCACACAGGAGAAGCGCCCATCTGCTTCTCCACCCCTCCCCCTCTCCTTCCTCTCTGTCTCTCTTTTCCCCTCCCGCAGCCGAGGCTCCATTGGAGCAAAGATGGCCCGGGCGCTGAGGATGGCTCCTTGGCCTCTGCCCCAGGCGCTGGAGTGGCTCTGGTCGCAACAGAGCGACGTCCCAGAGGGGCAGAGCATCGCCCCCTGGTGGGCAGAGCGTCGCCCCTGGTGGGCGTGCCAGGTGGATCCCGGTCGGGCGCATGCGGGAGTCTGTCTGACTGTCTCTCCCCGTTTCCAGCTTCAGAAAAATACAAAAAAAGAAAAGAAAAGAAAAGATAAATACCCAACAGTGCTATTTTGGAAAACGATGTGTCAGGGCTCCCTCTAGTGTCTGTGTTTGTTTTGTTCCTTTCAAGGAGGATTTAATTCTACCGTGGGAAACCGCTAATTTACTTTTTTTAACGCCAAGATGATTCAGCGTGCATGGAGAGACCTACCTCCCAAAGACACCTGCAAATGGCTCCCACTCATCCCCAGCCTTGCAGCCTCCCTCTCCCCTGCCTGCACCGCCGCCTCGTGGCCAAGGACCATACTGCGCCTTCCAGGAGGCGAAGAACAGGCATTGGGCACTGCCACAGGGGCTCTGTTGACTTCTTGGCAGTCTTGTGAAACTTATGGGCCCCCTCTCAGAATAACAATCTTGAAAATATGTGAAATAAATTATATATGCTAAAAAGAAAACCAATAATATTGAACTGGTTATCAAAATATTTATATGTGTAATATAGGAATAAAATGGGCTTCTTTATCAGCACTTCAAATAACCAGCGCCAGTGGCAGGTCTAATAACTAATTATTTTTCCAGCAGTGAGGAACATACACGATACATTGAGCTCTCTGTGACAACTTGATGTGCTAGTGTCTGTGATTTTTATTGGTGACAAAGTTACAGGTTCTGGACCTGGCCAGTTGGCTCAGTGGTAGAACGTTGGCCTGGCATGTGGACGTCCAGGGTTTGATCCCCAGGCAGGGCACACAGGAGAAGTGACTATCTGTTTCTCTTCCTTCTTTCTCTTTCCCTCTCACAGCCAGTGGCTCGATTGATTCTAGCATCGGCCCCAGAGGGGGATTGCTGGGTGGATCCCAGTCAGGGTGCATGCGGGAGTCTATTTCTTTTCATTCAAATTCATGGACTCCCTGAATTTTACACACAGATTCCCTTGGGTGTGTGCCTGTGGGCATGGTTAAGACACCCCCTACCTGGAGCCTGACTGGTGGTGGTGCAGTGGGCAGAGCATCCACCCAGAACGCTAAAGTTCCAATTAGAAACCTGGAGCTCATCAGCTTGAGCACAGGATCATCCAAGGTCACTGATCTGAGCCCAAAGCTCACTGTTTTGAGCAAGGGGTCAGATCCCAGGTCAAGGCACATGGGAAAAGCAATCAATGCACAACTAAAGTGAAGAAACTATGAGTTAATATTTTTCTCAGAATAAAACAAAACAAACAAAAAAAACTAGAAAGGGACATGGGTTTGGGAGAAGCGCTCCTGTGGGGTTTTCAGGCAGGGGGAAGTAAGTAAAGGAAATGACAGAAGCCTCTCCCTGGGCTGGGAGCCGAGGGATCACCCACAAGACCCCTCCCTTCCCTTCCTCATTTTGCTGTATTTATCTGGAGGAAGTTAAAGCCCTGCAAGGCACTCCGGTTCCCTGAGCAGTGTGCTCCTGTGTGCCTGGTGCCACCATGAGGCTCCTCGTCCTGCTGTGGGGCTGCTTCCTGCTCCCAGGTGAGATGGGGGCAGAGGGAGTAGTGGAGGGATGTGAGCTCAGGCCCAAGTTCGCTCTTTGGGTCTGCAGAGAGAGGACCACCTGAGCCTGCCTTTCCTCTCCTGCTGTGCAAGTGGCTGTGACTGTAGTCTTCTGCCTGACCCTTCAGGGTTCACCCCGTGTCAGTCGTCCTCCACCCTCAGAGCGCCCGCACAGGCTGGTTTTGGAACCCAGAACCAGATGTTGTCCCAGACCTAGGGGCTCCAGCTTCTCTGTGGCTATGTGATGGGACAGAAGCTTTACCTCTCTCATCTCTTTCCTTCTCTGTGTCAAGTGTGGAGGCAGATAGGACATCCCCTATATGGTTGCCACGTTAAACTCAGCAAATATTTCTTGAACTTCTGCTATACCACTCACAACAACCCTGGGAAGTAAAGAATTATCCCATTTCATCAATTCACAGACCTGTTTCTTTTAACCTTTTAACATAAAAAATCAGGATGTATCATATAATGATATCAGTTGTTCTAATGAAAATGGTTTTTTTTAGGTGTATATAAAATTACAGTGTAGCTTACATATGATAGCATCTTAAATTAAATGAGAATGAAATCGTACCATTTGTGACAGCATGGATGGATAGAGGGTCTTATGCTAACTGAAATCAATCAATCAGTGAAAGAGAAACACCATATGATTTCACTTATATGTGGGATCTAAAGAACAAAATAGACCGACAAGCAAAATTGAAACAGACTCAGATACAGAGAACAGAGTGATGGTTGCCAGAGGGGACCAGGGTGGGAGGCTAGCTGAAAAAGGCAAAGGGATTAAGAACTACAAACAGGTGGTTACAAAATAGTCACCGGAACGTAAAGAACAGCATAAGGAATATAGCCAATAATATTGTAATGACTATGTGCGGTGCTAAGTAAGTACTAGGAATAGCAGGGGAAGCACTTTGTAAAGTATGTGATTGCTTATCCACCATGCTATACACATGAAACTAACACATAATAATATTGAATGTAAACTTGATAACATTATACTGAGTAAAATAAGTTAATCAGAAAAAACTAAGAACTATATGATTCCATACATAAGTGGGACATAAAAATGAGACTCAGAGTCATGGACAAGAGTGTGTGGTTACCAGCGGTGGGGAGGGGAGGGAAAGGGAGGGGGTGGGGGGAGAGGAGGGGCACAAAGCAAACCAGATAGAAGGTGATGGAAGACTATATGACTTTGAGTGATGGGTATGCAACATAATCAGATGTCAAAATAACCTGAAGATGTTTTCTCTGAACCTATGTACCCTGATTGACTAATGTCACCCATTAAAATTAATAAATAAAAAAAAGAAAAAGAAAAATATAATAAAAACTTCTTTTAAAAAAGCAAATGACAGGCCCTGGCCGGTTGGTTCAGTGGTAGAGCATCGGCCTGGCATGCAGAAGTCCCGGGTTCGATTCCCGGCCAGGGCACATAGGAGAAGCGCCCATCTGCTTCTCCACCCCTCCCCCTCTCCTTCCTCTCTGTCTCTCTCTTCCCCTCCCACAACCGAGGCTCCACTGGAGCAAAGATGGCCCGGGCGCTGGGGATGGCTCCTCGGCCTCTGCCCCAGGCGCTAGAGTGGCTCTGGTCGCAACAGAGCGACACCCCGGAGGGGCAGAGCATCGCCCCCTGGTGGGCAGAGCGTCGCCCCCTGGTGGGCATGCCGGGTGGATCCCGGTCGGGTGCATGCGGGAGTCTGTCTGACTGTCTCTCCCCGTTTCCGGCTTCAGAAAAATACAGGGGAAAAAAATAATAATAATAAAAAAAATAAAAAAATAAAAATAAAATAAAAAAGCAAATGACAGCCTGACCTGTGGTGGCGCAGTGGATAAAGCATTGACCTGGAATGCTGAGGTCCCCGGTTCAAAACCCTGGGATTACCTGGTCAAGGCACATATGGGAGTTGATGCTTCCTTCTCATTCTCTCTCTCTCTCTCTCTCTCTCTCCTCCTTCTCTCCTCTCTAAAATGAATAAAGTCTTAAAAAAAAAGAAAAGAAAAGAAAACGCCTGTCTTCTAAGTTAGTTAAAAAAAAAAAAAAGCAAATGACAAAGTGCTCATTGTAGAGAAGAAAATGTCACCAACAGAGATAACCAATGTTAATAAGTTGGCTATGTGTGCATATTAAAAGTATTTGTCTTCTTAAAAAACAAACAGATAATTCAATATATACACTTCTGTATCCTGCCTTTTTATTTATCACTACTTTGGAGCCCCACCTTTAAATCTGAGTCTCCAGTTATTATCATGACCAGTATTAGCATGACCACTTGTTAGATACCCAGGCAGACTTTGAAGGTCCGTATTAGAAGAGGAGCCACCTCACCATCCCACCCCATTTTAACAAGAGGCCAGTTACCACCCCCAAAGATAGCTATCCCCAACCAAGTTCTCACTTTGCACAGCCCAGTGCAGTGTGGGGGACTTCCCAGAGGTGACAGAATTCCTTGAGTTTGGGCTGCGATCAAACCTCACCAAACCATGAGGCTGGAGTTTTCCACAGACTTCTACAAAGAGAAAGGGGATTTTGTGGATAAACTAACGTGTGTCTTTTTTTTTTTTTTTTTTGTATTTTTCTGAAGCTGGAAACAGGGAGAGACAGTCAGACAGACTCCCGCATGCGCCTGACCGGGATCCACCCGGCACGCCCACCAGGGGCTACGCTCTGCCCACCAGGGGGCGATGCTCTGCCCCTCCGGGGCGTCGCTCTGCCGCGACCAGAGCCACTCTAGCACCTAGGGCAGAGGCCAAGGAGCCATCCCCAGCACCCGGGCCATCTTTGCTCCAATGGAGCCTTGGCTGTGGGAGGGGAAGAGAGAGACAGAGAGGAAGGGGGGGGGGGGGTGGAGAAGCAAATGGGCGCTTCTCCTATGTGCCCTGGCCGGGAATCGAACCGGGTCCCCCGCACGCCAGGCCGATGCTCTACCGCTGAGCCAACCGGCCAGGGCCTAACGTGTGTCTTTAAGTTACTGTGTCTACCGATAAAAATAATTCTTTTCAACAGAAAAAAAAATGAAATAAGATGTTGTCATCACCTCTAGATGAGAAAACTCAGAGACCCAGAGAGGTCAAGCAACTTTCCTAAGGTCACACAGCTACTAAGTAGCAGTTCTAGTATTCAAATTGCAGGCTATCTGAAGCTAGAGCTTTCCCACCCACAACCCTTTAATACACCAGGTTTAGGGAAACAAGTACTGTATATAGAATTATATAAATTTCAACAGCCTTGTCCCAAGGTCCCCTGGTGGGAGCAGGGAATAATAGCACCTCTGACAGGGCTGCCCCCAAGAATGGAATGACTGAAAAAAACCTTCTAGTCTTTACCCTGGTGCTTGAATCCAGAGAATTCTGACCTCCACCCCTGCTGTGGTTTCAGGTTATGGAGCCGTGACAGGCCCGAAGGAAATTAGCGGATTCGAAGGTGACACTGTGTCCCTACAGTGCTCCTACGAGGAGGATCTGAGGAATCACAAGAAATACTGGTGCAAGGAGGGAGGGATCTTCATCTCCCGCTGCTCTCACACTATCTACGCGGGAGAAGATGGCCGGGAGAATATGGAGGGCAGCGTGTCCATCCAAGACAGCCCCAAGGAGCTCAGATTCAACGTGACTCTGAGGAATCTCACCCCGCAAGACTCTGGAAAGTACTGGTGTGGTGTCAAAAAGCTGGGCTTAGATGACACTTTCCTGGTCTCTTTGACAGTCCTTCCAGGTAAAATGTCTCTCCTGTCCTGGCTGGAGGACAGGAGATGCAGAGGGGAAGAGGGATGGGTGGGTAGGTGGTCAGTGGTGGACCCAGTTTCCCCGGCACAAACGGCATAACGCCTCACAGGAGAAGGTTGTCTCAAGGACTCAGTGGGATCGCGCAGGTCAATGAGCAGCAGTGTTTGGGCACAGACGTTGCCACAGGAGACTCAGCTGTTCTTTCACTCTTGCCGCCCAAGGTCACACCACTAGTAGGTGGCAGAGCAGCATTAAACCCAGATCTGCTCGACTGCAGGCTCGGTGCCTTTCCTCTCTGCCCACGTGTGGGAAAGAGATTGCCATGGGCTGGGGACAAAATGGGCATCCCACAGAATAAAAGATTCCCTCCTTCCCTGGAGTCAGAAAGATTCCAGAGGATTCTTCAGGCTGGGCCCATAATCACTGCCTCCCGGACCCTCCCCCCAGCATCCCCTAGGCCAGGGGTCCCCAAACTACGGCCCGGCCCACGGGCCACATGTGGCCCCCTGAGGCCATTTGTCCAGCCCCCGCCGAACTTCTGGAAGGGGCCCCTCTTTCATTGGTGGTCAGTGAGAGGAGCATAGTTCCCATTGAAATATTGGTCAGTTTGTTGATTTAAATTTACTTCTTCTTTATTTTAAATATTGTATTTGTTCCCGTTTTGTTTTTTTAGTTTAAAATAAGATATGTGCAGTGTGCATAGGAATTTGTTCATAGTTTTTTTTATAGTCCGGCCCTCCAACGGTCTGAGGGACAGTGAACTGGCCCCCTGTGTAAAAAGTTTGGGGACCCCTGCCCTAGGCCATGCCCACACTGGCCTCACCTGCCGGTAGCCTCAGCTCTTCCTCTGCCCCTCCTCTTCCCCTGATCTTGAGTCCCACAGACAAGTGTGAGGAGTGCCTGGGAGCCAACGTCAGAGGGGCTTGTTGAGCTTGGGGACTTCAAGGGGCTGGGGCTAGAGCCATAGGGCTCTGGCTGGGGAGGGAGCGCCTCTCTGGCTGCCCAGAATCCCACCTGGACCTACTGAGCTGAGAAGAAATAAGCCGGAGAGGGACCAGGGGAGTAGGCTGCCCCAGTCTGAAAGTCAGTATGAGTAGGTAGCTCTTTATATCCCATTTCACAGATGGGGGACTGAGGCTCCAAGAGATAAAATGATTTGCCCAGGGTCTCACGGCAGAAAGTAGTGAAGCCAGGATTCAAAAGCAAGTCATGCCTGACCACGTGGTGGCCCAGTGGATAGAGCGTCAGACTGGGATGCGGAAGACACAGGTTCAAAACCCCGAGGTCACCAACTTGAGCACAGGTTCACCAGCTTGAGCTCAGGGTCGCTGGCTTGAACATGGGATCATAGACATGACCCCTTGGTTGCTGGCTTGAGCCCAAAGGTCACTGTCTTGAAGCCTAAGGTTGCTGGCTTGAGCAAGGGGTCACTCGCTCTGCTGTAGCCAACCCCCACCCAGGTCAAGGCACATATAAGAAAGCAATCAATGAACAACTAAGGTGTCACAACAAAGAATTGATGCTTATCTCTCTTCCTTCCTGTCTGTCTGTCCCTATCTGTCCCTCTCTCTATCTCTGTCAAAAAAAAAAAAAATAGCAAGTCATTTCTGGCTTTGACATTTGCTCTTCCTCTCTCCTGGCCCCAGAGCTTAGACCCATCCCACCCCAGTCCCATCCTTACTGCCAGATCCCCATTATCCATGGGTCTTTATTTTAATTGGGGGAAACAAAGATAAACTCAGCAAATAATAGCAGCAGCATCAAAACCACATTGAACCTGTTCTCCATTATTTACAAGATTCTCTTATGTCTTCCAATTCTTAGTATTCATACCTCATTTTCACCCAGTGCTGATCAATTGTACCTATATTTAAGGCTATCCTGTTTTCTTTCTTAGCCTCATTTATATTCATTTGTGTATAATATGTTCATCATTATATTATCTTTCTGTATCAGACTCTCTCTTTGATGACAGTGGGATATTGAAAATAAAGAAGGTTAATGACAGTGGTGTGCTGATGAATATTTAACGACTGGCTGGGGAAGCTTCAACTTAGAGTGTTTGCCAATTTCTGGAGTGTAAATACGCCTGTCATGGCCAATTTCCAGCCGCTATCAGTTTAACAACTGGCTTACAAAATTCCCTAAAAACTAAATATTAGCTTTCATGAGGCAGTGTGAGTATCTCAGCACACCGTAGAGTATGGTGAAGCATTAGAAGAATTTCTAGGAAGGTCAGAGCAAGACAAGGGTGCCCCCTATCACTGTTTTTATTCATCATTACCTGGAGGCCCTAGGACCTAGGCAATGAAATAGGACAAGATTAAGAAGTATAAATATTGGAGCCCTGGTTGGTAGCATAATGGATTGAGCATTGTCCCAGAGCACCAAGGTTGCAGGTTACATCCCAGGGTCATTGGCTTGATCCTGAGGACACCAAATGGACCCTGAAATTGCTGATTCAAGCCCTGGTCAGGGCACATATGAGAAGCAATCAATGGCTGCACCAGTGAGTTGATGCTTCTCTCTCTCTTTCTATCTCTCTCCCTTCCCCCTCCCTTCCCCCCCTCTCAAAATAAAAGGAAGAAGTATAAATATTGGAAAGAAAAAGAAAATACTCTTTATCTTCAGAAAAAAAGTTGGAAAAAAACTGGCTTAGATTAGAATAGAAAATGGCAGGAAAGGAAGAGAGTCCAGGTTGGCACGTAGGTCAGAAAGGAGGCGCCTGACAGCCCCAGGGAGGCGGGGAGCTCAACGGCTCCTGGAGTTTGACCATTCTAGGTCTCTGCCCAGTCCTCTGGGCACAGAGGCTACGCATTTTGCCCTTGAGAAGTCCTAGCCTAGTGGAGAGACCCCGTAAACAAATAATTACCACAAATTGAGTATTAGCTCCACTGGCAGTGCGCGCAGGGTATTGTGGGTGCACAAAGGACAAAGCATTCGCTCTTTCCAGGGAAAATGTTGTGGAGGAATTGACTTTTGAGCCAGCACTTGAAGGACAGAAAGAAGTGTGTTAAGCAGAGATGAAAAAGAAAGGCAGAGCCCACAGAGTAGCAGCATGTCAAAGGTATGGAGGCTGGCAGGAGACTCGCTTATATGGGCCTAACTAGCAACTCAGTACTACTGGTGCACAGGGTGGGAAGAGGTGAAGTCAGTAAAGTGGGTTGAAGTCTGAGTTTAAAAGGTCTTGAGCCCTGGCCGGTTGGCTCAGCGGTAGAGCGTCGGCCTAGCGTGCGGAGGACCCGGGTTCGATTCCCGGCCAGGGCACATAGGAGAAGCGCCCATTTGCTTCTCCACCCCTCCGCCGCGCTTTCCTCTCTGTCTCTCTCTTCCCCTCCCGCAGCCAAGGCTCCATTGGAGCACAGATGGCCCGGGCGCTGGGCATGGCTCTGTGGCCTCTGCCTCAGGCGCTAGAGTGGCTCTGGTCGCAATATGGCGACGCCCAGGATGGGCAGAGCATCGCCCCCTGGGGGGCAGAGCACCGCCCCTGGTGGGCGTGCCGGGTGGATCCCGGTCGGGCGCATGCGGGAGTCTGTCTGACTGTCTCTCCCTGTTTCCAGCTTCAGAAAAAGGAAAAAAAAAAAAAAAAAAGGTCTTGAAAGGCAAAAAAAAAGAGTTTGCATTTCAGCTTATGGGCATTGGGGAGCCATTGACTGTTCTAAAACAAAAGGTGGGATCCAATATATATTTTAGAGACAAAACTGGCATCGAGCCTGACCTGTGGTGGCACAGTGGATAGAGCGTCGACCTGGAAGGCTGAGGTCGCTGGTTCAAAACACCAGGCTTGCCTGGTCAAGGCACATATGGGAGTTGATACTCCCTGCTCCTCCCCTTTTCTCTCTCTCTCTCTCTAAAAGAATGAATAAATTGTTTTTTAAAAAATTATTTTTTGGTCCTTGCCGGTTGGCTCAGTGGTAGAGCATCGGCCTGGCGTGCAGGAGTCCCGGGTTCGATTCCCGGCCAGGGCACACAGGAGAAGCGCCCATCTGCTTCTCCACCCCTCCCCCTCTCCTTCCTCTCTGTTTCTCTCTTCCCCTCCCGCAGCCGAGGCTCCACTGGAGCAAAGATGGCCCCGGCGCTGGGGATGGCTCTGTGGCCTGTGCCTCAGGCACTAGAATGGCTCTGGTTGCAACAGAGCGATGCCCCAGATGGGCAGAGCATCGCCCCCTGGTGGGCGTGCCGGGAGGATCCCGGTCGGGCGCATGCGGGAGTCTGTCTGACTGCCTCCCTGTTTTTCCAACTTCAGAAAAATTAAAAAAAAAAAAATTTTTTTTTAACTGGCATCAGTGTGCAAGGTAGCATGGAAAGAGGCCACTGTACAGTGGGGACAAGGGAAGCTGAAGGCCTGAGCTAAGTGGGAGGCCAGAGGGGCTGCAGGAGGGGGAGGCCAGCAATCTGCTGGGATTGACAGCCACAGCTAAGGGGAGAAGATGGCGACGCTCTGAGCGGAGATGGGAGGGGAAAGCTGCGGGCTGCCCTCAAGGTGGACAGTCTGGCTCTGAGCAGTGACTCTTGCCTCCCTGAGACCAGCCTTTCCTTTCCTCTAGGTCCCTGCTGTCTTCCCTCCTCCACCTCCTCCTTCCAGCCTCTTACTACAGGCCTCCAGCCCAAGGCCAAAGCCCGGCAAACTCAGCCCCCAGAATTGAGTGAGTGAATGGCTTTTCTGCCGCTCTCCCACCCCTTTGTGGAGAAAGAACCCACGAGTGCCTGTCTGCGTCAGACACTGCGCTTCGTGGCCCCCACAGCCTGGGAGCTGGGTTTTCAGCTGAGGAATGGGAGGCTCAGCAGGGTTAGGTCACTCGCTCAGGGTCACACAGCAGAGCCAGAAAGTGTCTGTGTGTTCGACCTGGTCTGAGGGGTGAGCAGGAAAGGCTGGGCCTTTTGCCCTGACCTCTGGGCCTACCGCCACCACCCTGCCCGGTCAACCCCATGGCTGTTGAAAGAGGGGAAGGTCCATGGAGGCATTGGTGGTAGGGTTGGGCATGTGATGATGACATGAGGACTTTCAGGTGAGGGCAGAGGTGACAATTAGCCAGGACTGTAGGGGTAGGTAGGAAGGCATCTACCAAGTGGTCGCTGGAATGGCTCATGGAGGTGGGAGTAGGGGTGCATGCCTCCCTCAGAGAACAGGCTGAGGACAGAAAAAGGGGCTGAAATCTGTGCACAGCTGTGGGGCATGCCTGAGGGACGGCCTGCTTGCTCACAATGGCTTCATCCAGGCCTCTGATTGCTTTCTGGGGCGTCCTTTACCTGGGCGTGTTCTGAGAAACTGGTCCCGGGAAGGGGAGACTTTGGGTGTCAAGGTTCTGAGGTCTGGGGAAGCTGGGATTCAAGGGGCAGGGAAGGTGATGAGGCATTGCTTTTGGACTTGTAGCTTCTCCTGGTGTCCGCCCGACAGTCACCACAGCCAAGCAGGAAAAGACAGAGGCCAAGGCCTCTCCATTCACAGGGACAGCCCTGTACGTGCACGCAGGAGCCTCTCCGTATACAGGGCGCTCTCCTCACGCAGTGACTGTTCCGTATGAAGAGACCTCTGCTCACAAAGCAACCTCTCCTCATGCAGGGACCTCCCGCCCATCGACCCGCTTGGACTCCACAAAGGACACCAGTCTTGTCCCCAGCAGCAGCAGCTCCAAGTCCAGGTGAGCTCCAAGTGACCAAAGTCACCTTTCAGGCTATCACCAAACCATAAGGGGCCTTTGAGCAAGTAAGAACCTCACACTTTTTCCTCCAGGCGAACACAGCCTCTTTTCAGAGGCACTGGGGGCAGATTCAACCCCCACCCTCCTCCACTGCAGGGGCCAGCAGCCCTCTTTCCCTGGACATGCAGGCCCTGCCGAGGTGAAGGGCCCACTTCTCTCCCCGCCCCAGCCTCCGAGACTGCCACCCCAGTCCAGTAGTTTTCGCCTGTACACTTTGCACTGGGCCCTGTGGCAAGCATGAAAATATGGAACAAAAACAGTTTTTCTTTCCCAACTAGAGCCCTAGCCCGAAGGATTGGTCCTTGGGGGTTTATACATTACTGCACCGTTACCAACACCCAGGGGACTGCTAACGCATGCAGACCGGGCTGAAAGTGCCTCCTGGGGTTGGCAGTAGGGGGCTGGGGTGCTTTCCTTTGGGACTGACTAGATGTTTGGTTCCTGATACCCTCTGATCTCCTTGGGAAAGACAAGGGACATGGCTGGGGCTCAGAGTAAGAATGTCGTGGTGCACAGCATGCCGCTGATACCTGCTGACAGCCACTGGGTGCCTTCTGCAGGGTGTCCCCACCAACGATCCGCATCTTGGCGCCGGTCCTAGTGCTGCTGGCCCTTCTGCTGGCCACAGGACTGGCTGTCCTCGGCAGGTGCATGTTCCGGAGGAGGAAGGAAGGTGAGCAAAGCTAGAGGGGAGTGGGTGGAAGGCTCTCAGCCGGGGACCGCACTGAGACCTGCAGTCTCCCTACCAGCCCAGAGAAACCTTGCAGCTCAGTGTGTCTGTCTGAGATACGGGCATCAGGAGTCCTGCTCCTCGCTTCTGAGAGAACCACAGGGCCCTCAACATGAGGGAAAAAAGCAATTCAAATGGGGGAGTAGAAGAATGGGGACTCTCGACTTGCTCACGTTCATCTGAGCTTATCAGTCACTTCTCTGCCTAGCGATCCCAGAGACTCCATGTTCAGTTCCAGCTCCTTGTGTGAGGACTGACTACATGGGGGAAGGCGGGACGAGCACTGGAACTTGACAGACACTGTGGCCGCTGCCTCTCCAGAGGTGCTCTTTCGAGGCTTGGCTTCAAATCCCAGGTCTGCCACTTTTTTAGCTGTGGGACCTTGGGGAAATCACCTAACGTCCCTGAGCCTCGGCTACTTCACATCACAGATATGTGTCCAACATCCACATATGTGATTTACAATTCTCTAATAGTCACATAACAAAATTGCAAAGAAGTTATTAAGTGAAGTTCATTTTAATCGTATACTTTATTTAACACACTATAACCAAAACTAGATCATTTCAACATGAAAACAATATAAAAATATTAGTACATACTCTACATTCATTTTTCTCATATTGAGTCTTTGAAACCCAGTGTAATTTGGAGTAGTCACATTTCCAGTGCTCGGTGGCCAGGTGTGTTTCTTGGTTCCTGGGTTGGACAGCACAGATAAATAACTGAAATAACAGTAATGGGAGCTACGTGTGCCAGGCACTGTTGTGTGGCTTACGTTGCTTTTATCTTCTTTAATCCCCTCAATACTGTGGAGTCAGGAACTACGTATTACAAGTACTCCCGCTATGCAGAGGAAGAAACTGAGACACAGAGTGCTTAAGTGGCTTGCCTTGTGTTTGCATAGCTAGGAAGTAGTGGAGCCAGGAAGATGTGTGGGAAAGCACTTGGCAAATTGGCAATGTTGTCCCTGTGCAGATGGCCACGGGAACATCGTGGGCCTGCCTCCCAACTCCTCCCTGTGCAGCTCCAGGAAGCAATGTTAGCTTTGCCTGCCTGTATCTTCGAATCCCCACAGAGGAGTCGGGGAAGAGCATACAGGGTGGGAACATTCCTGGTCACAACCTTGGAGCCTCAGCATTTTGTCTTTCAAATTGTGGTCCCCATCTAGCAGCAGTGACATCCCCTGGTAGCTTGTTTGTAATGCAGACTCTCAGGCCCCAAGGCCAGCTTACTGAGTTAGAATCTGCATTTTAATAGCATTTCCAGGGCCTTGTATGCACACCGAGTTTAAAGAAGCAATGACTTTAGCACATAGAATTTTACTTCCCTAGCCCGTTTCTGGCCCACATCAGGGCATTTCCATGTATGGATCCCAAAAGGCCAGGTCATTGCCAAGGGGATGAGTTAGTAGAGGCTTTTCTGCCCAACCTGCTTGCCAACTCTCTCTAGGAAGCCCCTGCTTGAAGGTGCAGGGGGACTAGCCCACTTCTGTGGGAGCAGCTACAGGCTACTCCTGGCTACTCCTGGCCTCAAGGTGCTTCTTCTGGTTTCTTTCAGCTCAGCTGACCACGGAGACACAGAAGAATGAGAAGGCCCACCTCTCACAATTGGTGAGACAGAAAATGGGCCAAAGCCCAAACTTGGACTCCCAGACCCCCAGGGCATCCCCCTCCATGGCTGATCTCAAGGCTGGGCTTGCTTTCTACCCCAGGGAACCTGTGCGCCCCAAGACCAGCCCTTCAGGCTGTGAGCTGACAGCCTTCCTCCTCACCCCGACTTTCCACCAGGGGCCAGGCAGGGCTTGAACCCAGGCCCAGCACCTTCCTCTCATGCCCCTTGAATAGTCAGAGATCAGAGCTGGATCCAGAGTGGGTCTTTGAGACCATCTAGTCCAGCTTCCCTGAAATTTGGTGTGCATCCCCTTTCAGAACACCTGGGGTTGGTGGACTGGTGGTTCTAGAAATATACCTTCCCAGCCATACCTCTAGGGGCGGGGCCCAGGAACCTGAATTTTAAATACTGCCCCGTGAGGATTCTGACAGCACACCAAAGTATAAAAACTATGGGCTCTACTCTGCTTTTGCAGAAGAGAAAACTGAGGCCCAGAGAGGGTAAAAATCTTGACCAAGGTTGCACAGCAAGCAGTGGCCCAAATAGAAAATAGAACCCAGATTTATCAACTCTCATCTCCTCTCTCTCCAGAACACCCTAATGTTTTCTCTGAGCTTTCCTCGGCTCTGAGACACAGGCTGAAGGTGGTGCTCTGGGAACCAGGGGCAGAAGGAATGGGGGTCCTTTGTCCACCTTCCTGGAGAGGGGAACCTGCCCCAAGGCTGCCTACTGCAGGGCCTGTCCTTGACCCCTGCAAGGAGAGACCATCCCCTTCCACATAAGGAGAGAGGGCTGCAGAATCCTGGGTTCAGGAAACCAAAGCCCCACCTGCTTCACCCAAAGCCTCCTCCAGCAGCAGTTTACTGAGTAGCCTCCACTGATTCTCTTAAACATGGGGCAGGAAAGGGGGCTAGTATAGCCTTTCCTGGCGCCAGTCAGTGAGGACAAAAGCCTCAGGCCTGATCCCTCTTGGGAGGGGCGGGAGTGGGAATGGGGTATTGGGCTTGACTTAGGAAGCAGCTGTTGTTGTCTCAGGAAGCTCTACAAGGCCAAAGGTGGCCTACAGGAGTGAGGGAAAGGTCAAGGAGACAGAGAGGGGCTGCCACTGGCCACATTCTTAGCCCTGCCTCCTGGCTATTCCTCCTGGGGTTCACTCCACCCAGTGCCAGAGGAGGGGCGGCGTAGGAGGGAGACCCTCGTGCTGCTATGGGAGGCCATGGGGAGGCCATGGGGAGGCCAACCCTAGCTGCCCGTGCAGCCCACACTCTGCTTCCTGCCAGAGTCACTTGCCCTTACCCTGCAACTGTGGGAGGGGCATGGGGTCAGGGGGCAGAGGAGTGGGGACAGCCGCTCGTTAGGAAAAAGGTGGAGCAAGGTCTCCCAAAAGTGTCAGAGGCAAGACCTGTGAACATGGCCAGTTGAAAATTTTGGGGTTTTTTTTGCCTGACCAGGCAGTGGCGCAGTGGATAGAGCATTGGACTGGGACACGGAGGACCTGGGCTCGAAACCCTGAGGTCTCCAGCTTGAGCGCGGGCTCATGTGGTTTGAGCACAGCTCACCAGCTTGAGCCCAAGGTCACTGGCTCGAGCAAGGGGTCACTCGGTCTGCTGAAGGCCCGCGGTCAAGACACATATGAGAAAGCAATCAGTCAAAGGACAACTAAGGAACCACAACAAAGAATTGATGTTTCTCATCTCTCTCCCTTCCTATCTGTCTGTCCCTATCTGTCCCCCCCCCCTCTCTGACTCTCTCTGTCTCTGCACACACACACACACACACAAAATTTATTTATTTTTGGCTTCTCTGTAGTTTATAGCAGAGTCTAGAGAAGGACTTGAAAGGATTGGGGGCTTTTTGTGCCCACATTCAGGTCAGAGGGGAGAGGGCACTCCATTCACTCTACCAGAGAGCCCAGGATGTACAAGAAGGGGGAGTGCTCAGACTACCATTTTCCTTCCCAAAAGAGCTACTGCCAGAGTACCCCTTTAACTCTTTTCTGGAACACCTACTATGTGCCACAGGCTTTGCACATGTCATTGAACCTTTGTAGCTCCCGCACAGCCAGGTATTATTGTTCCCGTCTTACGGAATAAGAAATAGAGGCTCAGAGAGAGTAGGTAACCTGCCCACGGTGACCCAGCCTGAAAGAAGCAGAACTGGGAAAAGTAACCATAGTCTGTGGGGCCAGGGGCAACACGCTGTGCTCCTGCACCCCCACACTGAAGAACAAGGGGTTGAGGAGTGGAGCCAGCTCCTCAGCCCAGGACTCCTCCCCTGGTCTCTGGAGAAAGAACCATTGTTGGTCCATGAACACAGGGTGGCCATGGCCCTCACTTCTGTAACAGTGCAACTGGGTGCTGGGCTCAGATCAAGACTTCACTGTCACTTCTCAAGGCTTCCCCGTGTCCTTGTTCCTATTTTTCTAGTGCCTAGAAGCAGGGGCTCTCATATATCTAGTTTATTCAATACCCCAGAAAATGACCCTGTGCTTGCTGGAACAGGCCAACTGTCCACAGTGTGGGCAGAGGGACCAACAATAGATTGAGACCCACACCGACCACAGGGCAGTGGTCCTGGCCACTGCCTACGTGTGTAGTTTGGTCTCTGCCCATGAAGTTCTTTCCTCGAATTCAGTCACCCTTGAGCAGGTGACACTTCCGTGGCTGCTGGCAGCCAGTGGTCAGTGGTGGCTGGGTTTTAACCGAATCACAACGTTGTAAACATGGGGTTGATGGGAAATGGACCTGAGTCCATCCAGGAGTCCTCTGGCCAGCCCCAGCTCTGGCATGTCCTCACCATAGGCAGGACTGGAGGAACAAGGACCATGAGTGACACCATTTGTGAAATCTCCTTCCTCCTCCCTCCATTCTCTGTCCCCTCAAACTTATCCATCTCTGCCCCATCCCCTGAAGCTCAGGTATTGATAGAAGCAGGAGACCTGGTTCCTAGACAAGGGACCCAAGACAAAGAGAAGTGTGCTGCGTGCCCTGCCGGGTGGTGTGGGAGAAGAGCTTGGGCCTGAGGTCAAATAGGGGCGGGTGAGTACAAGTGCCAGTTTAGCCGCTCAATAGCTGTGTGACCCTGGCTAGTTACATAACCTCTCTGAACCTCAGTTTTCCCATCTGACAGGATTGTAGTTAGGAAACAGTGAGATGAAACATCTGTAGTTGTCCAGAAAATGGTAGCTCTTTTCTCTGGCTGCGGGCCCCATCAGGCCATGAAGCTCATGACTAGGCACCTCAGGGCAGCTGTGCTCTCGGGAGACTTGGCCAGGAGCCTCTGCCAACTCCAGCCTGTGCTCTGCCAGCTGCTAGAACAAGGGAGCAGGAAGTGGAGGGGCCTGGCATCCAACCTGAGGACCCATAGGGACAGGAGGGCCTGGGTGAGGAGATGGGCTTCCCAACTCATCCTGGACCACCCACCTCCCTTCCCTGGACCTCAGTTTCCTCATCAATCAAGGAGGGTTTACTCAGACTGATGATCTCTGAGGATTTCTTCCTGTGCTGTTTGTTATTAGGTGAATCTTTGAGGTGTCCAACTTTGCTTTCTCTGGGCCCATTACAAAGAACCTGCAGCCAAAGCTAGAAATATCAATAATGAAAACAAAGTAATCGTTCCAGGAGCCCCGAGTGGAGGGATAAAACATTATCATGAAGAGTCACTATAACCCTGAAGAAAATACCCTTATCCCCATTTTACAGCGTAGGAAATAGCCTTGGGGAGGTTCGGTGGCTTACCCAAGTTCACACTGAGATGTAGGAAATTGGACCTAAGGACTCTGACTCTGCAGCCGCTGTTCTCCCCCTTGCTCACCCCTCCTGCATTTCCCTTCGCTGCTCAGGCTCACAGACCATCCCTGCTGCCAAGGACGGGCTGTTCTGACCGAGTCTCTGTTTCAGCCCCTGGGGAACGGCCTGGTCCCGGAGTACGCGATGATCAACCTTGCAGCACCCACTGGGCCTCGCGCCAGCCCCAAGCCCTCCGCCAGTTCCTCCACGGATGTCCGGTGCCTAAGCCAGGTGTGGACAGAGGGCCCTGGGGTCTGGAGCCACCTAGCCTGGCTCCTCCCTGACAGTGCAGGAAAGTGGGGAGGGCTCTTTCCCCAGCATCTGCTCCCCAGACTCTGTTCCCCGAAACACCCACCTACGCCATCATAATCAAGGCCCCGGCCATTGCACCTGGGAGCCCGAGCTCCTGACCTTACATGCTCTTTTTCCCATTCAGAAAACTCTTGAACAGTTTGCTCAGAATTCACAGCCTAATGAGCTCTAGGCTGGCAGGATTCCAACGTCTCAAGCCAGACCTAGCCTGAGGCTCCCTCAGGGGATGGATGGGTGGAGGGAGGATGAGTCCAAGCCTGAGAGTTCGGGGAGGAGTTGTTAGTTCCTGTGCCCCCTCAGATGGACAGAGGCCTGGAATGGTGGGAAAGGCTGGGTGGTCCCAGAAGCTACATGGAAACCACCCTCCTCCAATTGGGCTCTGCTTTCAACACCACTGATGTCTTTACAGGCTCCAGAGGAAGAGGAAGCCCCCTTCCAGGACCCGGAGGGTGAGGCGAGCCCAGGGCCTCCCCCGCACATGTCTGCGGAGGAGCTTAGCCTGTCCACGTTCATCTCTGTATAGCCACAGAACGACCTCCAGGCCTGGCCTGCTGTGAATCGGAGTGGCTGGATTTACACTAATTTGAAGAAAAAGCTTTCTGCCATGGCTTCAGAGTTCGCCTGCCAGACCCCAGGGCTCTCCTCCCTCCTGCACGCCGCAGCCTGAGCTGGACGCCCTGTCAGCCTGCCCGTGACAGCCTCCCAGTTCTAGCGGAGACCAGCCCTCACTGCGCCCGCCCGGGCAGGGCTCAGGGGACCTGGTCTGAGTTTGTATCTGCCGCGGGCAGACCCCCAGGGCCTGGGTGCCCAGCAACAGGCTCCCATCCACCCTCCCTGCAGAGCCCCCCTTCCCTTCCTTCCATCCTCAGACTCAGTACCACTTTCTCCTGAATAAGCTGGGGGAGGAGGGAACTTGCTGGGTTGGAGCATGCCGGGGTTAGACCCGTTGGGATTTCTCAAAGGGCGGCTCTGAACCACCAGCAGCCCAGTCCTCAGGAAGCTGGTTAAAAATGTGATTCCCGGGCTCCACCAAAACCTTCCAAAACTGTCTCTGGGGCTGGGCCCCGGACTCTGCATTTCTTTTTTTTTTGTATTTTTCTGAAGCTGGAAACGGGGAGAGACAGTCAGACAGACTCCCCCATGCACCCGACCAGGATCCACCCGGCACGCCCACCAGGGGCGATGCTCTGCCCACCAGGGGGCGACGCTCTGCCCCTCCGGGGCGTCGCCCTGCCGCGACCAGAGCCACTCTAGCGCCCAGGGGCAGAGGCCAAGGAGCCATCCCCAGCGCCCGGGCCATCGTTGCTCCAATGGAGCCTTGGCTGCGGGAGGGGAAGAGAGAGACAGAGAGGAAGGGGGGGGGGTGGAGAAGCAAATGGGCGCTTCTCCTATGTGCCCTGGCCGGGAATCGAACCCAGGACCCCCGCACGCCAGGCCGATGCTCTACTGCTGAGCCAACCGGCCAGGGCCCCGGACTCTGCATTTCTAACAGGGCTCCTGACTCAAGGTGGAGAACCCCGGGGCCTGATGAACTCCTAGGTCCCTCTAGCTTTGAGTTTACATTTGGAGTGTGGGGTCTTCCACCTACTCCTATAGGGGCAGCTCTGCCCGCGAAACCGTGCCCCAGCTGGTGGCTTTCCAAGGCCTGCCCGAGTTCAGGCCCAGGGCAGGTACACACTGGAAGACAGGGAGGAGTTGCCTTTCCAACCTCCTCATCCAGCCACGCATTCATTCCTGGCTTTGAAAGAAGGACAGAGAAAAGCTTGGTTCCTTCCTGGTCATAAAAAGGTCCACTGCCTGTGGGCTCTGGTGTGTGTGTGGCCGGGGAGGGAAGGGGAGGAAACCACAGATGCAGGTGGTGCCTGAAATGGAGGAGGAAGGGGATAGGGCAGGAACCTAAGGGGAACTTCAAGGTGACCCTGAGTCTGGTCCCCTAAACTACTATTTTTTTCTTTTTCTATTTTCTTAAAGTGAAATGGGGGTTGGGGGTGGTGCCCACTATACAAAATTAGAAAGATGGAGGAGAAAAGAAGAAAACAAGTCACCTATGATCTCACCACAACCCAGAGACCATCATCATTAGCGCATCTTGTATTTCTTTTCAGTCCTTTTGCTTCATAGCAGTTGCTGGCATTCTTTTACAAATTGTTTTTGTATATACAGCTTCATATTCTGCTCTTCCCACTTAATTATTATAGCATACAAGCATTTCTCTGTTTTTTTATCTTTTAATAAATAACGTGTTTTTCAGCTGTATAATATTTCATTGTATCAGTGTGCTTCAATTTAATTGTCCTCTTTCACTAGATAATTATTTTCTATTTTTGCTTTATAAATAGCAGTGTGGCAAATCTTTGCACAAGGCTTTAACTGCATTCAGAGATTTCTTGAAGGAGGGTTTGTGTATGCAAAAGTGCCAGGTCACAGGGTGTGAGTAGTTTTGAAATTGTCAATACCTATTGCTGAACAGCTGACTAAAGAACAATGCGGCCCTGACCAGGCGGTGGCGCAGTGGATAAAGCGTCAGACTGGGATGCGGAGGACCCAGGTTCAAAACCCTGAGGTCACCACCTTGAGCATGGGCTCATCTGGTTTGAGCACAGCTCACCAGTTTGAGCCCAAGGTCGCTGGCTTGAGCAAGGGGTCACTAGGTCTGCTGTAACCCCCCCCACCACCACACCCCCGTCAAGGCACATATGAGAAAGTAATCAAAGAGAAACTAAGGTGCCACAGTGAAGAATTGATGCTTCTCATCTCTCTCCCTTCTGGTCTGTCTGTACCTATCTGTCTCTCTCTCTCTGTCTCTGTCACACACACACACACACACACACACACACACACACACACAGAACAATGCAGGCAGGAGAGTGAGTGAAAGAGACAGGAATAATTAACCAATTAGTTATTATAACAGCTAATTAATTAACCAGTAAATAGCTGTGGGCCAACCAAAAAAAGACTGCTGATATTCCCGAATGCAGGAGCTATTTTTTTTTAATTGATTTGAGAGAGAGAGAGAGAGAGAGAGAGAGAGAGAGAGGAAGGAAGGAGAGAGAGTGAGAAGCATCAACTTACAGTTGCATCACTTTAATTGTTCATTGACTGCTTCTCATATGTGCCTTGACCAGGGACCAGTGATCCCTTGCTCAAGCCAACGACCTTGGGCTCAAGCCAGCAACCTTGGGCTTTAAGACAGCAACACGATCCCACACTCAAGCTGGCCACCTCCGGATTTTGAACCAGGGACCCCAGTGTTCTGGGTCTAGACTCTATCCACTGCACCACTACCTACCGGTCAGGCCAGAATGTTGGAGCATTGAATCAACCCCCAGGCATCTACCATTGACCACCAGACCTCACTGCATCCTGCATGTGCATGAACTTTCAGGATGTTGCCTGTAACCGATCAAAAGTAGCAATTATTTCTTCCTTCCCTAGAATGTGTTCCTATCACAGAACTGCCCCGCTCTACCTTATCTCAGCCCCTGTATCCGTAGCAGATAAAAATTCTTTCCAAACAAATTACATCTTTCCTCCCCAAAACATAATATATAAAAATGCTCATCAACTCCAGGATGGCAGACATGTTGCCTTCTCTACCTAACCACGTTGTAGGTGGCTTAGACTCCATGCCTCAGGACCTGGTCTTTTTCTGGCTAGCAATATGGCCCAATAAACACTTTCTTTTAAAAACGGTGTTTGAAAAACAAAACAAAACAAAAAAACAAAAAAAAAACCGGTGTTCGGCCATGGAAGTTAAACTTTCTTTGTTGTTGAACACAGCTTTCTGAAATGGCAAAACCAATTTCACTCCCACTAGGGCTGCTCAATCAACATTTCTGAAAATCTACTCCCCCACAAACCAGCTTCTATACCTGTCCCAGGGGTGTGACAGGAGAAACTGTAACCTAACCTAACCTATCCGATATATATGTAGCCTAGCAGGCAGTCTAGCATAGATTAACCTTTTATGTAGTTTGTAACTTTGTCTTGATGTAACCTCAGAATCACTCTAGTTTTGTATAAGATTTGTATAATGTGTAGCTTGTAATTTGCTAAAAGTTTCAGAGGAAGACCAAGACGTAATCAGCTAAAATTCCTTCCATAACAACCACAATCGCTGACACTGATAACTGCCAGAACTGTTTTTTAGGACCAAGCCCAGGATGGTTTGATGGACTAGGGATGAACCAGCTAAGCAGCTTTGAGGGACCCTCCAGTGACCTCCTCATGAACTTTCCTCATTATACTCTCATTCTAATATGAAAAGCACCATTTTTGAAAGGCGAAGAATGTATAGATAGCTGTGTTCTAACTGCGCATGCACTGATATATCGCCACCAACACCTGCAATGATGAAACTCACCTTGACATTTATGCATAATTTCCCCCAATAAGGGTGGATCAGATGCTTTCTGAAGGGGAACACACTCTGGGAGCGGTCCCTAGTGCATGCCTTGCTTACTAGCTTGCAATAAAGATCCTTCTCATAAAATCATCTTGGAGTTGTCTTTTGGCTGGCAACTACTGAGCATTTGGACTCAGTTTGGCTGGGTGAGTTGGAGCTAGTCTGATGAAGCAAAGGAAACTCACCAGAAGGTGCCAGTCAGTGCCAGAGACCCCCGGGGGGGTGAGCACTACTTACCTTCTCCAGGTGAAAAGGGAGCCCCCCAGGTCTGAGCTCTGGGGGCTCTGTCCAGGATCTAGGAAAAGTAGGGAGCAGCAAGTTTCAGGTGGTCTCAGAGAGACCAAAAAAAAAAAGCCCACCCAAAGCAGACTTCCACCTTGAGAAATCCCTAGGCTGGAGGCTAATGAGAACCGGGGTCAGCCAGGAGGGAAGAACACTATCAGCCTGTCACCTTTGGCAGCCGGGCCATCTCCATCCCACTCCTGACATTCTCGGACCACGTGCCCACTAACCAGACTGATGTCTTTTGTGGCCAAGCTCTCTCCAAGGCAACAAAGTATTGGCATCCATAGGATTCCAAGTCTCCCTGGATTTTTCAGAACTCAAGGATCACAAATATTCACTCGCTCCTCTAACTCCCACCACTGCCAAGTGCCTCCCAGCAGGGGAACAAGACCACTCCCTTACCAGTTGCCACTTTTCAATCCTCCATCTTGCTACACCTTGCTTTTACATTTGTGCACCAAAATACCCAGCTCCACAATCTTTTGTAGATATGTAAGTTCTTCTCGATCCCCTTGAACAAATGAACGCACCAAGTCACGGCTCACCCTCCCTGAAAGCAAGGGTTTCTAGTGTGGGGACTTGCTGAGGTAAAACTTCAGAAAAAATCAGGGACACATCAGAGTTGCTAACATTGAGTTTTGCCAAATTGGGACATTAACAAAATAATTTGTTTCTTTAAAAGAAACATTTTAACACCAAAAGAGAGAATTGATAGGAAAGAAATGAATGATTTGAGCTCTCCCTCCCCTTGTGATAACGTGCCAAGAAACTATAAAACTTAGCATTAGCAGTGCCAATTTATTTATTTATTTATTTATTTATTTATTTAGTATTTTTCTGAAGCTGAAAACGGGGAGGCAGTCAGACAGACTCCTGCATGCGCCCCACCGGGATCCACCCGGCACGCCCACCATGGGGTGATGCTCTGCCCATCAGGGGCATCACTCTGTCATGACCAGAACCATTCTAGCGCCTGGGGCAGAGGCCAAGGAGCCATCCCCAGTGCCCAGGCCATCTTTTGCTCCAATGGAGCCTCGGCTGCGGGAGGGGAAGAGAGAGACAGAGAGGAAGGAGAGGGGGAGGGGTGGAGAAGCAGATGGGCGCCTCTCCTGTGTGCCCTGGCTGGGAATCGAACCCTGGACTCCCACACGCCAGGCCGACGCTCTACCACTGAGCCAACCAGCTAGGGCCAGTAGTGCCATTTTAAAGAGGCAAAGTCAGGCCTCTTACCCCCTCCTTTCTGTGGAGAAAGGAAAGAGAAGAATGCAGGAGGAAGGGCTTGCAAGGGCAACTGGATCAGCTAAGTTATAATTTAACTACAGAGCAAAGAAGATAGAACTTATCTGAGAATCCCTTCATTTCTCTTTTCTTAAAAGCCTTTAGAAAAGAATGTTTATGTACCTTAATTAAGAATTCCTACACTCTGATTCACCCTCCCATCCTAAAGTCATGAGAGTGACATATACCTCTAGACCAGGGGTAGTCAACCTTTTTATACCTACCGCCCACTTTTGTATCTCTGTTAGTAGTAAAATTCTCTAACCGCCCACCGGTTCCACAGTAATGGTGATTTATAAAGTAGGGAAGTAACTTTACTTTATAAAATTTATAAAGCAGAGTTATAGCAAGTTAAAGCATATAATAATAATTACTTGCCAGACCTGTGGTGGCGCAGTGGATAAAGCATTGACCTGGAAATGCTGAGGTCGCCGGTTCGAAACCCTGGGCTTGCCTGGTCAAGGCACATATGGGAATTGATGCTTCCAGCTCCTCCCCCCCTTCTGTCTCTCCTCTGTCTCTCCCTCTCCTCTCTAAAATAAATTTAAAAAAAAATTTAGAGCGTCGGCCTGGCGTGCGGGGGACCCGGGTTCAATTGTCGGCCAGGGCACTTAGGAGAAGCGCCCATTTGCTTCTCCACCCCCACCCCCTCCTTCCTCTCTGTCTCTCTCTTCCCCTCCCGCAGCCAAGGCTCCATTGGAGCAAAGATGCCCGGGCGCTGGGGATGGCTCCTTGGCCTCTGCCCCAGGCGCTAGAGTGGCTCTGGTCGCGGCAGAGTGACGCCCCGGAGGGGCAGAGCATCGCCCCCTGGTGGGCAGAGCGTCGCCCCTGGTGGGCGTGCCGGGTGGATCCCGGTCGGGCGCATGCGGGAGTCTGTCTGACTGTCTCTCCCCGTTTCCAGCTTCAGAATTTAAAAAAAAAAAAAAAAAAAAATTAAAAAAAAAAAAATTACTTACCAAGTACTTTATGTCAGATTTTTGCTAAGTTTGACAGAATAAATCTTTATAAAACAACTTACTATAGTTAAATCTATCTTTTTATTTATACTTTGGTTGCTCCGCTACCGCCCACCATGAAAGCTGGAACGCCCACTAGTGGGCGATAGGGACCAGGTTGACCACCACTACTCTAGACAAAGGGACCACTTTACCCACTCCAACCAGTATATGATTTTGTCTATAAAAGCAGGCTCAGAACTGTATTGGGGCTACAAGATTTGGGATTGTGCCCTGTGTAGCAGCGGCTTAATTTAATAAGCTCCTCAAAAATTCATCTGGACTGGGTGTCTTTGTGGAACTCGTTGGTCACTTTACAACACCCTACCCTACCGCTTGACAACTGGGCGAGTGTTACGACCCCAACCACTGTGCAGTGAGACGTTTTCTAGGTTCACCCAGAGGCGGTGACTCATAGGGGAAGAGAAAACAGAAGCAGAGAGGACGGAAAGCCCCTAAGACTGCACGGGAATTTGGTGTGCTTCAGGCGCCTCTCAAGCAAGAGGAAAGTGCTTGTTGGGCAGATAAAATATATAATATATTATGCTCACTTTGTTAAAGATGGCGCTGCCCACATGGAAGCCCATCACCCAAGTGATGGTATTGGTTGCCCTTCTTGCTTGGTATGGGCGTGATTATATGATATTAATGTGTTTTGGGGGCAGGCCATGGGCAGGCAGGATCCTTGTAGCCTGGGGCTTGATTTTGGGACTAAGCCTTTCCCACTCTTTTTGATGTGGGGTGGTGCACTCTCATGAGGAATCCCATTATGCCTCAGATAAGTGACTTTGTATCAGACTTCCTTGTTTGTATTTGGATTAAAAGACTTTGATTTCCGCACTATAAAGTGGGGCAGACCCAGAGCGCGCGCACGCTCTCTCTCTCTCTCTCTCTCTCTGTTCCTGAGATTAGCATTAGAGAGGAGAGCAGAGAAAGGCCACATGGAGGCCAGGAGAAGCAGCCAAGATGGTGGAGTGTTGAAGGAGAAGCCAGTTTGTTCAGAGTTCGTGCAGGGAGAAGGAAGGAGATGGGGAACAGAGGTGAATAAGTCTGGTGAGCTAGAAACCTTTGATTCTAGGAAACTTGGATAAGTCAGTGGCTTTGGGAGTCCTGAATGGTAAGGGAAGTGTTTTCCCACTGTGTGTATTTCTTGCCCACCGGGTGCAAGCTAGGATTAAAGCTAATGGCCCACCAGTTCTTGGCTCTATTGTTTCATTACCGTTTGTCCAAATCTAATGCAAACCTGCATGGGAAGGTGGCTGTGATGGTGGCCGTGCCAACTGGCTTTACAGTGAGTGTCTCCCCCTGCAACACTTTGAGGATATGACAGGCACCCAGCACTGGCAGCTGGGAGGGCACTCTCAGTGATCTGAGTGCGCAGCCACTAACCCTGGGACAAAAGCAGATTTGCCCATCTTGACCGGACCACACGGGTTTACCAATTTATACAAATATATATATATATATATTCCTAAGGCCTAGAGAGGTAACGGGACCTGCTGAAGACCAAACAGCAAGTTCCAGGTGAAGCTGGGTGGATTAGCCATGGAGTCCCTGTGTTCCCTGACCCCCATGAATGCTCAGATTGCTGGACGCAGTTTAGAAAGAGTATCTTTGAACGATGAGGGATGTGGAGTGTATAATGGCGGGACTAGAAATTTCAGAAGACATCACAGAACACAAGCCATGTCACTTAAAATACATTTCAGAACCATCTGTGCTGTGTTCACTGCTCTCTCCTGTCCAGAAGCCGCCAGCCAGACCCCAACCAAAGACAAACAGCCCAGAAGCTTTTGCTTTCACATTTAATCAAAGGAAAAGAAAGAAAACCAGTCAGAGAGAAAACCAGGAATCGGATGGCTGAGGAGCGGAGAGGGGAAGGGCAACTGGGCTGGGACTTAGCGTGGACAGTCGGGGGACAGGAGCCTCATTAACCTGAGGTCCCTCAAATACAAGCGTCCACAGTGGGAGGGAGGACAGAGTCAGAGCTAACTCGGTGGGCACGCATCCCTGTTCCAAAGAGTGGGGCTTATGCAGGCTGTTCAGAGAGTGATGGAGACAGGAAAGGGGCCCAGCCCTGTCCCCTGGGCATCACTAGAAGTGAAGATGCCAGAACAGCATCAACACCGGAGACTCACCACTGGAGGGCCAACTCCTCAGCAAGGCGCCAGGCTCCCTCGACCCCCATCTTTTGGTCAGAGGGTTTTAGAGGTTAACCAAGGGGGTGTGGGTGGCTGCAATAACCGACCCTTTGCTGCCTCCACTCCAAAGTCCCCCAGGTGAGGTGGGAACTGACAAAGGACACCATGGCCTCAGGCTAGCAGAACACTCCATTTTCCTCCCACTCCTAATCCCCTTGGGCTGAGGGTGAGGGTGATGTAAGAGCTGAATTAAAGATAAAAAGAAGGCTGACTAATGAGAAAAGAGGAGTATAAAGACGACTGCATAGTGGATGCAGAGCTATGCAAATGAGATGGAGCAGGTTTGACCTTGACATCTCATCTGCATATCCTATGCAAATGTAATGAGATCCCTAATATAATAAATATATTTCTAACTTTGTAATAAATATTCTGTTTCTTCTCCCTCCCCTTCCCTTGGAACTGGGCACACAGTGGTTCAGGGGCCAGCTTGGGCTGACACTGCAGCGCACACTGATGAGACATTCAGAAGGACTGGGAAGCACAGGGGCGGGGAAGGTCCCCGGCAAGGACAGGCTCACTCCAGGAAGGGTCACAGAGAAGGGTGAGGGATGAGATGCCTGGAGACACTGAGGACAGCATTCGCTTCTTAAAAAGGAGTCTCCGATTTTACACAACTGCCCTCCCCAAGGACTGGAGAGTGGCACTTAGGGTCGGGGACAAGAGGAGAGCTGGAGGAAGACATCTGCGAAGGCCAAGGCTCTCGAATCTGGGATAAGGGTCTTGTAAGACATGGGGCTCACGGGGAACCCTACACAAGGGGCCTCAAAGGGTGACCTCCAAAGTATCTCCTCTCCAAACACCAAGTCTGACACACACAAGCCAGTGGCAGAAAGCCAGACCAGGTGTGTCACATGTAGGACATAAACTGCACAGGAACTGTACGAATGGCACCCCCTTGAGCTGGGCAACGAGGAGCCTGCCAGAGCACAATACTCCATGCTCACAAATTCCCCTTCACACCCTTCCTCAGCCCCCCAGTCAGCCCTGATGCTAGTGGACCACGTGGACCTGGCCAGACGAAAGATCAAAATGGACAATGGTCATGGACAGAGCCCAGACGTGTCCTCGTCAGGGGCCATGGAGAGCTTGGAGGTCTGCTGTCAGTAGCAGCAGTTTCCTGGTTGCAAAGCTCAGCCTGCAACCCACCCCGACCGGGGCTGAGCCTGCTGACCCCTGCCGGCCTTACCCCACAGGCAGCAAAGCTGAGCCGTCAGGGGCACTTTGGTGAAGTCTGTGGAGAGACTTCGGCAGTGAAAAGCTGTGGATGAGGGAAATACAGGGCAGCGTCCGCTTGTGGGACTCGGCCTCACTCCAAGGGAGGAGAGAGCTGTACACTGCTCCCTGGCTGTGACAACTGGCTCACGCTTTGGCTCCTGTAGCCTTCAGGATGGCACCAGGCTGGCACCACTGCCCAGGCCTGCCTGGCTATCAGGGGGCCTTCATTCATCTGGCTACATAGAAAAAGCTTAAGGACATGGGGTAAGAAGGGACAGGTAGGAGGAGCTCAGGGATGGGGTGGGTGTGGCCAGTCCAGAGGAGAAAAGGTGACTGGACAGAGGTGGTAGGGGCAGTACTGACCACATGGTCCCAAAGCAGCTATTGTCTTCTCTGGACTGAGCCTTTTGGAGGTGGCTCTGACACACTCCTGGGCACAGCTTGGCCTTCAGAGAAGAACACTGGTGGCCAGAGGGCATCAGGAGGGGGCAGCACCTGGGCACAGAGGTACCCCAAGAACACCCACCTCCCTGGCAGTGCACACCTCTGAGTGAAGCCAGACGTAGGGCCTGCTGGGAGCTGCTGCCCAGGGAGTCAGAGTGCCAGGGACTGGAGCTAAGGATCGTGGTCGAGGGTTATGGTTGGGGAAGGGATGGATTCAGGTTTCTGGGTCACAAGCCAGAGGGGACAAGGTCCCGTTGAACAGGCTCAGTACACCCAGCTGACAGGCACCCACTGAGGCTCCGTCCGCAGCTTCTCCATGGAGGACTGGAGCTCGCGGAAGGTCCTCTCCAGGTTGCTGTTGACCAGGCAAAGGTCAAAGTAGTGCCCATAGCCCCTCTGGATGCGGCTGCTCTCCTCCACTGTCCGTCTCAGGTCTGCTTCCTGCCAACACAAGGGGACTCCCACGGTCAGTGTCCCCTACTCACCCCCATCATCGGGGGACCGACAGCCTGCCCCATCCAGGCCCCTCCCCAAAGCCCAGGCATGGCAGGTACAGACTCCCTGACTAGGAGCCCCTCCCTGCATGTCCCAAGGTGGCTCTCCTGCATGGACAGACAGACAGGTCAAAGGAAGGAAAGAGCCCTGGGTAAGTACCAAACATGGCACGAACCTCTTTACAACCTACATAATCTTCGCTACAGCTCTGCAAGGCAGGGCTAATTATTCCCCATTTACAACAGAGAAAATCAAGGTACAAAGAGTTCACACAGCCAGCCAGTGGCTACACAGAGTCTGCTTGACTCCAAAGCCAGTGCTCCCTCCAGTCTGACGAGGGTCCCTTACCTAGAGAGCCTGAGAGGCACTTACTGGCCTGGTATTAAGACAACCCACAAGTGCCCCAGGCACCCCCCCACCCCAGATCCAGTCCAAGCTGGTCGGGCAGGGGTGGGGAGGGAACTTAAACACTGACTAAAACAAGCTGAGGTGGAGTTCTAGGGCTGGCCCAGCTGTGTCCCAGCAGCACCAGTCTTCGGTGTTTGTGGCCAGGGGGGCATGCAGCAGAGGGGAGCCCAGCCCAGCCCAGCCAGCCTCTCCAAGGCCTGAGCAACACTGTGATTTGGGCCCTGGAAGCTGAAGTACCAGGTATGGCCAGCAGAGGGACACCTGAGCTCACAGCTCTGCAAACTATCATCTCCTGCTCCAAAGGGTCCCTAGGAGTAAGGGGGTGCCTTGGAGTTCTGCAACACCTGACTTGAAGCCTTTCCTCCCAGCGCTGTCACTGCCCTAATACTAAATCATCCCTCTAGCCAGCCCTCCATCCTCCGGCTTCCTCCCTCCCTTCAGCCTTTCCCCCCACTGTCAATAGCCCTGAGCCCGCCTATCCTGCCTCTGCCCTCAGACCTCCCGCTGGTCCTCTGGGCTCCCTTTGGTCAGCACTCTGTCCCTTCAGAACAGAACGAGCCGTGGCCCAGGCAGAAGCTCCTGTGCCTCTGGCTAGCTGTGTCCCTGGCTCTGTGAGAATCTGGGTACAGTACTCCACTTCTTTGCTCAGACCTCTGTTTCCACACCCCTAAAGCAGGACTCTCGAGTCCTCCCTCACTGATACCTTGGATGGGTGCCTCTCCCCTTCCCCATGTCCCCTTCCTCTCTTTATCAGCTCTGGTCTGCTCCCTCCACCCCAAGCAGCCATCCGAGCCCTCCCACTACACCTCAGAGCCCCTCACCGTGAGCTGCTTGGTGGAAACCCCGCTCTCCAGTGCAGCCCGGTTCATGGCTCGAAGGGTCTCAAAATCGGGGGCCTCAATGAACACCACATAAGGGACAAACTCAGCTGTTCTCAGTACCTTCACAGCCTGCAAAAGGAGAGGAGGGTCAGGGAGTATGTCCCCGTGTCCCTCTGTGGTGATGCAGGCGAGGACAGCACGTGGGAGTGAGAGGAAAGGGCACCTGGGGCTCCGGACATCAGCCCGGAGGTGACCGTTAGAGGCACAGCTGGAAAGTGGCTGGGGACGGGGTAACGGGAGGAGACCAGAGGAGTGGGGATCTGGAAGGCTGAGAAAGGGGGTCTAGGGGGGCTTGGCTCACAGGTTGAGGGGTTACATGGGGGTGCTTGGGAGACAAGCACCTGGAAATATAGGGGGTGCTGGGGGAATCAGAGCCCCCCGAGGGGATATTGGGCAGGCTGGGAAGGAGCCAGCTGGGTGGTACCTGGGGGTTGACATCCAACACGCACACCTTGCCGGCAGCAACCACACCCCGAATGGAGTCGATACGTGTGCCATACAGGTTGCCTTCATATTCGCCATGCTCCAGGTAGCGCCCAGCACGGATGTCGGCCTCCATCTCCGCTCGGGACACAAAGCTGTAACCCTGGCCTTCCCGCTCTGAGTCCTTGGGCCGTCGGGAAGTGTCTACAGGAAAGGAGGGGCCGAATGGGCACAGGCAGGCCATTCTACACCTCAGACACATGTGCACATGTTCTATGTGCGTCTCACAGCCCTGGGGGTGCAGCCCGCCCTCCGCATTCTCAGTTCTGCTGCCTTCCCACATACCGTGCCCTCACCTCACTCTCGGGCGGCACACACACAGACTTCAGAGATCACTGCTCCAAACCCACGCTCACAGATAGGGAGCTGAGGCCCCGAGAGGACAATGTGCAGCCATAAAGCAAAGCCACACTGACCTGGGGTCAGCATTCGGGTTCCTGACTCCAGGAAGCGGAGCTTTCAACACCCCAGCTGGCTCTGTCACCAAGAAGCCCTGTCTTTCACAAGGCCACACACAGTTTACAGCCCTGTTTCACAGGGATGCCCAGCTGGGCTTTTAGCAATTAAAACAGTAGAGAAGGAAAGACCAGGCTAGTCCAGCCCACCTAGCCACAGGCTCCCCAAAACTTGCCAGCCTGCAGTTCCCCCACCAATGCACAAAGGGCACTCGTCCCACACCTCCCACCCAGAAGTGCTATTTTACATGGTGCTCATGTATATGCCCATTCAGTGGACCCAGACCTGGCCCCCAGTGCATTCCCACTTCCTGGTCCCCACCCAGCAGGGCCCAGCTCCCACTCACAGGGCACTGTGGTGCCGTAGCGGTCTGGATCCCACATGATGAGTTTGTTCTTCAGGCTGCGCCGACCCACACCCTGAGCCCCAATCAGCACCAGGGTTTTCCGGCGGAATGGGGGCATGCGGGCCACCTCCTCATAAATGAGCAGCTCATGGCGATCAAACTCTGGACACAAGGAGATGGCATTGCTCATCAAGCCATTCATGGGGTGAAAGGGATGGGGCTGGGTTCTCAGGGGCCAGGGACAGCGGGAAGAAACTGGGCAGGGCCGAGGGCCAAGACTGATAGCCTCAGAACTAGGAGAGCGTATGCACAATTATTGGTGGGGGCAGAGAGGGGACATGTACCATGTTGTGCGGATGCACAATCATTGGTGGGGACAGAGAGGGGATGCACCATGTTAGAGGAGGACAAAAGGAAGAGATCTCCAACACCCACCTGCATTCTTGGTGGTCAAATACATCATTCGCTTCTTTTTCTTTCCTGAAAGGCTACCGCACAGGGTCCCTAGCCATAGAGAGATGGGTGAGTGAAGCCAGGCTAGGACACATCAGAGGCCAGGTTAGGAGTGGGGGGCTTATACCTGAGGTGGGTGTCAGCTCCAGGTCCCGCTTGACAAAGGCTTTCCGCTTCTCCTCCAGCAGCTGGCTGGGGATGAGCCCAGCACTGCCACCTTCTATGTGGCATGCCTAAAATGGATGTGGGCAAAGCTCTGCATGAGTGAGAAGACACCTCCCAAACCCTCACCCCCACACACACCACACCCGGAGAGACTGCATGGGTACCCCGAGCTCACCTGCCACCAGTTGGCATCATCCTGGTTCACAATCTGGAGTAAGTCCCCTGCGTTGAAGTGCAGGCCTGCTTCCTTGCAGGGGATGAGGCTGTCTCTGGCCGGGTCATAGTCGAAGTGGCATTTCACAAATACCTGGACCAGGAATCAGGGAAGGGTCCAAGGAAGAAGCAGGGAAGGACTGGAGGGGATGTGCCTTCTCCCATCCCCCACCCCACAGTCCCCAACCCCCATGGGGGGTAGTGTCATACAGTCCGTTTTCTGCCACTTCCCTCACAAAGATGAGAGAGGGCCTGGAACTTCCCCTTTAAAGGCACGATGCCCCCATGCCTGCCTGGCCCACCTCCCTGGTCCCAGCCTCCCTTTATATCTAGAACAAAAGGCTCAGTCAGAGGGATGGGGGATCTGCTCAGGACCACAGGCCTTGACCCCACCCACTGAGGAGGCACGGTCACCGGGAAAAGGATCACACCATGACACCTAATGCAGGATCCCTCCTTCCACTCACCTCCTCCCCTTGGAGGAAGGGGCTCTGACAGACGGCTAAAGACCCAGCAGAAGTGGGCAAAGCAGCAAGGCCTCAACAACCCACCGACAGGGAGGCAGCTATACAGGACACCTGGCACCCTGACTCTGCGCACCCACGCAGACCCGCAGGCACGCAGTGCAGGCGCTCACCTGAACTCTAATATCACAAGCCTTGAATGCACACATGCCTTGCCCACACTAAGTACCCAAGACTAGGGCGAATGAGCGAGTGCGTGCTGGAGCACTACTGGCAGCTGCCTGTAGGTGGCCACCTCGCCCTCAGCCTCAGGCCCCGCCCCCTATCTTGCTTTTCAGTGCGGGTCAAAGAGTTGCTCCCATCCCGCAGGCCAGTGACCATGACAGTTGGGAGGTTCAGCTACCCCTTAAGCCTTGTGCTGGGTGGGGACCTTGGTGGAAGAACTCACCTGGCGGGGCAGATGAGGCTCCTGGTAGCTGGGCAAGATCTTGAGGATGACGCTGCCGCTAGCGTTGCGCAGGAGCTCCTGCAGCGCACGGGGGTCGCTGCCCACCGGCTGCCCGTTCACTTCTTTGATGATGTCACCCACGTGTAACAGGCCTTGCTGAGCCACCATGCCCCCGTGCAGAATGCGTGCAATCACCAACTCACCGCCCTCCACACGGAACGTCACGCCCTGGGGGATGGAGGGTGGGTAAGAATCTTCAAATGAGCTCTCCAGCACCCACTTTCCATCCCCACCCTTCCACCCTACCCTCACAGATTTCTCTTCTATCCTCTGCCCAAGTTCCTCACTTACATGAAAACTAAAGGAGGGAAAGTGGGCAGAATGAAGAGGTTCTGGCACATGTATGTATGCAGCTCATATGTGCAGTGTCTGCAGTCTCCTGGGTCTGCATGGGCTGATCCCTGGGCAAAGCTGATGGATTCCCACCTTCATCTTCAGCTCTCTTCAGACCGGATTTGACCCCTGCTGGTTATACTCTCAATCCCCCCTCCAGACCCCACTTCTGATCGTGCCAGGCACCCTCACCAGATGTTCTCCAGCGGTCTTGCGGATGCCCACCATGCGCACGGCGTCAGGAGGCACGGGCTGGTTGCTGAATATGGGGTCCAGGCCAGGGCTGGGGGGTGGTGTCTCATAGGTCTTTGAGGCCACAGAGTCGTGTGTCTCCAGGAGGGACTGGAGAGGTGGTAGAAAGAGGGGGGACCATCAGGCAGTGCCCTGCAGTCCCTTCCCATCCCACTTCCAACTTCCTGCCAGCCCCTCCCCCAAGGGCCTGCCCTAGTTGCCACCCCAGCCTGGAGGAAACCTGGAAGTGGGGCTCCTGGAGGATGCGGGCCAGCTCAGCGGCCGTGCTGCTCTGTTCCGCCAGCTGTGCCAGGTCCCGCAGGATCTCCTGCACCAACTCCAGGTTGTTGTCCCGAACGGCCTCCAGTTTTGTCTCCTCCAGCCTCTCATGGGCCTGGGGGTGGGGGTGGGGGTGGAGGTGGAACAGGTGAGACGTCATGCTTCCCCATTCCCCAAGAGCCCTGGTATCTAGAGCCCCTCCATCCCCCAGGCACCTCCCCACCCCCAATCCTCATTTCAGATCTTTACATAAAAGGTAGAACATGATATACACTCTTTGATACCTTGGGGGTTTTGTTTAATTGGTTTGGTTTGTGATTTGGTTTTTAATTTAATATGCCCTGGAAACTCCACTATACTACAACATGGAGATCTTCCTTTATTATATTATTATTTTAATTACTGCATTTGACTCATTATGTGTTTGGAGAACCATAATTTATTCAATCAGTCTCCACTGGTATTTAAGTTGTTCTAATGTTTTACTATTGTAAATAAAGCTGCAGTGAATAAGCCCTGGCCGGTTGGCTCAGTGGTAGAGCGTCGGCCTGGCATGCAGGAGTCCCGGGTTCAATTCCCGGCCAGGGCACACAGGAGAGGTGCCCATCTACTTCTCCACCCCTTCCCCTCTCCTTCCTCTCTGTCTCTCTCTTCTCCTCCCACAGCGAGGCTCCATTGGAGCAAGGATGGCCCAGGTGCTGGGGATGGCTCCTTGGCCTCTGCCTCAGGCGCTAGAGTGGCTCTAGTCGCAACGGAGTGACGCCCCGGAGGGGCAGAGCATCGACCCCTGGTGGGCAGAGCATAGCCCCCTGGTGGGCGTGCCAGGTGGATCCCGGTCGGGCACATGCGGGAGTCTGTCTGACTGTCTCTCCCCATTTCCAGCTTCAGAAAAATACAAAAAAAAAAAAAAAAAAAAAAAAAGCTGCAGTGAATAACAGTGGCATAGTTGATTGAAATCTGTGGTGATATTCCATGTAAATACCTAAAAGTCTTGCTGGATCAAGCAGTAAATACATACATGGTTTTGACAAGCTTCCCTACATGGGCCTTGAGCTGCTCTGCCCTCCCACTTGGATGAGAGACTTCCCTGAAGCCTTGCCACCAGAGCGTGTGACTAAACCTTGGAATGTCTGCCAATCACATGAATGAGAAGTGATCTCTCAGCGGGGCTTAATTTCCCTTTTGCTTACTGAGAGAAGTTGAGCATCTCTTCATATATTTAAGGACCATCTGTCTTTTTCTGTGAATTGTCTGTTCATGTCTTCTGCCAATTTTTCTATAGGGTCTTGGTTTGTTCTCTTTTCCCATTTTTTTAAACGTTCTCTGTGTTCAGAAGACAAGCCTTTTATCTGTGATATCTCTTGCAAATATCTGTTGACTCTGCTTATGGTTTTTTGTCAATGCAAAAATATATATATATTTAATATATGTATGATGTGAGGTATGGATCTATTTTGATATCTTTCCAAATGACTATGCATTTTTTAAAAATCCATTGTGGCCCTGGCCGGTTGGCTCAGCGGTAGAGTGTCGGCCTGGCGTGCAGGGGACCCAGGGTTCGATTCCCGGCCAGGGCACATAGGAGAAGTGCCCATTTGCTTCTCCACCCCCCACCCCCTCCTTCCTCTCTGTCTCTCTCTTCCCCTCCCGCAGCCAAGGCTCCATTGGAGCAAAAAATGGCCCGGGCGCTGGGGATGGCTCCTTGGCCTCTGCCCCAGGCGCTAGAGTGGCTCTGGTCTCAATACAGCGATGCCCCGGAGGGGCAGAGCATCGCCCCCTGGTGGGCAGAGCGTCGCCCCTGGTGGGCGTGCCGGGTGGATCCCGGTCGGGCGCATGCGGGAGTCTGTCTGACTGTCTCTCCCCGTTTCCAGCTTCAGAAAAAAAAAAAAAAAATCCATTGCGGGGCAGGGGGGTTCAGGGCTGAGTAGAATATGGGAAGGGATTAAGAAGTACAAATTGGTAACTACAAAATAGTCACAGGGATGTCAGTGCAGCGTAGGGAACATAGTCAATAATATTGTAATAACTATGAACCATGTCAGGTAGGTACTTAAGATATCTGGTAGATCATTTTATACACTACATGACTGGCTAACCACTATGCTGTAACACCTGAAACGAATACAAAATAATATTTAATGTAAACTGTAATTGAAAAACAAAAATTTAAAAATGCTTATGAACAAAGAATTCCATAAGAAAATTGTTGTTTGATTTTCTACACATGATAATGGTAGTGTGGTTACTTTCCAAGGAATCTTTATCTTTTAGCTATACATACTGAAATACAGATAAAATTATATCTGACATTTGCTTCAAAGTAATTCAGGAGAGACGGAAGTAGGAGGAGATACGGATAAAGCAAGATTGTTCGTTAGTCGTTAAATGTTGAAGGGGAACAATGGATGATGGAGGTTCAGAAGGTATTTTTTAAATCTCCATAATATAAAGTTTTCCCCGCCCAAGAGATAAGGAGATTTTGACATCTCATCAAGGTACTCAGGATTCGGTGAGATGGACACAGTTCCTGGCACACAGCAGATGCTCAATAAAGACGAGCTCCTCTGTCTTCTCTTCCCTACACAGGCCAGGGGAATAGCATCCCACACAAGGAAGCATGTTGGCCCCACCGTCACCTAAACTGTCCTCTACCAGATGGGCAGCATTTCAGACTGACTCCCGCTGTCTGGCAGGACAGAGCGCTCCTGCTGGGGAAACAGGCAATTGAAAGGGAAAAGGAGTAGCAGTGCAAGGCCATTAGGCCTTGATGTTCCTCGAGGGCAGAGACATGCCCCAGCAGTTTCCACCAAACCCTACGTGATCCTCAGTCATTAGCTCAGCACAGCTGTGGAGCTTGCCGGCTCTGTGTTACTGATGTGTCCCGGTCAATGCGGGAGTCCTGAGTACCAGGACTGTGTTTCCGGAAGGAACAAAGGCACTCAGGCACGCAATTGTATCACCGTGCTGACCCTAGCAGGGCTCCTTCAGGATAAAGGAGCTAGCTCTGGCCCAGGCGACATGATGTGAGCATAGAAGTCACCCATCTTAGCTTCAGCATCTTCTTGTCCATTGACAGGGAGGGCAAGTTTCCCTAGGAGATCTCACCTAGCCACATGGGAAGCCAGGGCAACTCCCAAGCCACTTACCTCCCATCTTTGATTTAATGACCCCTCCCCCAGGCTAATCCATTCCTCTTCCTGAAGCTGCCCCTGAATATCTTACCCACAGATATAAAAACATAACTCTCAGCTCAACCTTCCTGGCCCAGAGGAAAGTTTACTTTAAACATGTAATCATTCAAATACAAAAGAAACACAACAACAGGCTGATCTAAACAGCTGGCTGACCTGTGCTCAGAACACCCAACCGGTATCACAATTTGCAACACACGTTTCTGGGAATTTGGAAACTCAGAATTGAATTAATCATATCCTTTGGTTCATGATATGCCCTCATCATTGGTTTGTACCTGACTTCCATTCAGTGCTTTGGTATTAAATTAGAAGTTTTTGTAATAATATAACAAGGATCTAAGAACCCACCACTCAAACCATTATAAGGATCTTGACACCAAATGTCCCACTCACCCTTCCACGCATCCACTCACAGAAACCACCGTCCTGAGTCCCTGAGTTCATCATGCTCTGGCTTCCAATTTTACATAGTTTTATTGTATCTGTATGTTTTGTACATACTCCTAAAATGAATATTGATTTTAGTTACCTACAATCTCTGGAGGCCAGATTATTTTTTACTTAATATTATTTAAGTTAGTAAAATTCTAATATTAATTTATCACTTAATAGTAAAGTCTCTCACTATTTTTATCCACAATTTTTCATATTAAGAGACCACGTATTTCACTTACTACTCTTTTTCACTTGACATTATTTTGCTATGATTCATTCTTCTTTCCCACATCACATTAGTTCATTCTTTTTTTTTCTTTTTTTTTTTTGTATTTTTCTGAGGCTGGAAACCGGGAGAGACAGTCAGACAGACTCCTGCATGCGCCCGACCGGGATCCACCCAGCACGCCCACCAGGGGCGACGCTCTGCCCACCAGGGAGCGATGCTCTGCCCCTCCTGGGCATCGCTCTGCCGCGACCAGAGCCACTCTAGCGCCTGGGGCAGAGGCCAAGGAGCCATCCCCAGCGCCCGGGCCATCTTTGCTCCAATGGAGCCTTGGCTGCAGGAGGGGAAGAGAGAGACAGAGAGGAAGGAGGGGGGGGGGTGGAGAAGCAAATGGGCGCTTCTCCTATGTGCCCTGGCCGGGAATCGAACTCGGGTCCCCCGCACGCCAGGCCGACGCTCTACTGCTGAGCCAACGGGCCAGGGCCTAGTTCATTCATTTTAAAGATTTTTATTTATTCATTTCAAAGAGAGACAGAGAGAATGGGCGGGGGTGGGGGGAGCAGGAAGTATCAACTCCCATATGTGCCTTGACCAGGCAAGCCCAGGGTTTCAAACTGGCAACCTCAGCGTTCCAGGCCAACACATTATCCACTGCGCCACCACAGGTCAGGCTAGTTCATTCATTTTAACTGCTGTATTATATTCCCTTCTGTGACTGCACCACATTTTATTTATCTCTTCACTCTTGGGGAGGCATCTGGGTTAATTCAGGTTTTTGCCATTGTGAACAGTGCTGCTATGAACATTCCAGTCTGGGTCTGCTGGTGCACATGCAAGAGTTTCTCCCAGAAACAGAATTGCTGGGCCATGGGGTATATGCATGTCCAATGGGGAAGCATCACATTTGCAAAATATTATCTGATTTAAAAGTCACAACTGGCCTGACCAGGTGATGGCACAGTGAATAGAGCATCGGACTGGGATGCGGAGGACCCAGGTTCGAGACCCCGAGGTTGCCAGCTTGAGCGCGGGCTCATCTGGTTTGAGCAAAGCTCACCAGCTTGGACCCAAAGTCCTTGGCTTGAGCAAGGGGTTACTTGGTCTGCTGTAGCCCCATGGTCAAGGCACATATGAGAAAGCAATCAATGAATAACTAAGGGGTAGCAACAACAAACTGATGATGGATACTTCTCATCTCTCTTCGTTCCTGTCTGTCTGTCTCTATCTATCCCTCTCTCTGACTCTCTCTCTGTCTCTGTAAAAAGAAAGAAAAAAAAATTAATAAAAAGTCACAACTGGCCCTAGTCGGTTGGCTCAGTGGTAGAGCATCAGCCCAGCATGTAGAAGTCCCGGGTTTGATTCCTGGCCAGGGCACACAGGAGAGGTGCCCATTTGCTTCTCTACCCTTCCCTCTCCTTTCTCTCTGTCTCTCTCTTCCCCTCCCGTAGCCAAGGCTCCATTGGATCAAAGTTGTCCCAGACACTAAGGATGGCTCCATGGCCTCCACCTCAGGCACTAAAATGGTTCCAGTTGCAACGGAGCAACATCCCAGATGGGCAGAGCATCACCCGTAGGGGGCTTGCCAGGTGGATCCCAGTTGGATGCATGCGGGAGTCTGTCTCTCTGCCTCTCTGCTTCTCACTTAAGAAAAATACAAAAAAGGCCTGACCTGTGGTGGTGCAGTGGCTAAAGCATCGACCTGGAACTCTGAGGTTGCTGGTTCAAAACCCTGGGCTTGCCTGGTCAAGGCACATATAGGAGTTGATGCTTCCTGCTCCTCCCCCCTCCCCTCTCTCTCTCCTCTCTAAAATTAATAAATAAAATCTTTTAAAATAATATAAAATATAATTTAAAAAATTAAAAATGAAGGTATATTTTTTTTAAAAAACTTTAAAAAAATACAAAAAATAGTCACAACAACCCTGTGAAATTAGTAAAAGTAAGATCATTTTACCAATAAAGTATCTTTTTTTTTTTTTTTCTTAAGTGAGAAATGGGGAGGCAGAGAGACAGACTCCCGCATGCGGCTGACTGGGATCCACCTGGCAAGCCCCTTACAGGGCAATGCTCTGCCTATCTGGGGTTGTTGCTCCATTGCTCCACAACTGAGCTATTTTAGCACATGAGGTGAGGTCATGAAGCCATCCTCAGCGCAGGCCCAACTTGCTCCAACCAAGCCATGGCTGTGGGAGGGGAAGAAAGAAATAGAGAGAAGGAAGTAGGGAAGGGGTGGAGAAGCAGATGGTCACTTCTCCTGTGTGCCCTTACCAGGAATCAAAGCCAAGACATCCATACGCCAGGCCGACACTCTACCACTGAGCCAACCGGACAGGGCCCCAATAAAGTATCTGAGATGTGGATAGGTACAATAAATTCCTTAACAGCATGCAATTCAGCAGTGTACACCAGGGACCCCAGTCCATGTTCCCTGACTCTCTGAGCTCCCCCATAGCAGTACTGTTACTTATCTGGGCACCTATTTTAGAAAGCATGTTTTTGGTACAGCACATACTGCAGTGTTAGAGGCACCAGAGTCCACAACCAGCAGAGTGGCTTTGAATTTCTATGGTAACCCCTTGTTTAATTCAGCTCTGAAAATCATCTTTAGCCAAGCAGGGGCTCAAGCTCATTATAGACCAGAGCTTGGGCCAGGTTCACAGCTAGTTAATGGTAGAACCTGTACTTGAACCCAGATCTTCCAGCTCCTGATTCAGAGACATAAGCCAACTGCAAGCGCAGAAATGCCACGATGCCAATTCTTTGAAAGCTTTTCCCTTCGCCCTCCAACTCCAACCTCTCTGACCTTGGCAGGGAATTCTCATTTGAAGCCTAGACTCCTATTTAAATAGTTCAAAAACTAAAAGAAGTCCCAGAGACCAGTGTGCCAAAAAGTAACATCACTCATTCTTCAATCTGGACTTGACCATGTGATTTGCTTGGGCCAATGGGACATTAGCAAATTGATACAAGCAGAGGCTTGAAAGTGCTTGGGATTTGGAGCTTTTCTTCCTTTGCTGCTGCGACTGCTACCCCCCTAAAGGATGAGAGACCTCACCATCCTAGATGCTGCAGCCTTCCCAGCTGAGACAGCTGACACGTGTGTGATGCCACCCTAAAGCTCCCAGCCCCAACTCAGCAGGCCCAGACCAGAAAAACCACCCAACCAATCACAAAATCATGAGAAATAAATCATGGTTATTTCAGGCCACTGTGCATTGGGGTGGTGTGTTACACAGCAAAGGCTAACGGATACACTGGGCTCCCCACCACTGTGGCCTCTGCTTGTCATATCTGCTGGTCAGGGTCTCTCAGTGACACCCCTGGGCCCTTGTCTTGTTTTGCCAACTCTCTCACCCTGGCCTCACTACAGTAGGGTCTTCCCTGTGAGCTCCAGTCCAACGGCTAAGACTACCTTATAACAACTCTATGATTTAAAAAGCACATCCACATCCATGACCTCCCCACCTATTCCCGCCATGACTCTGAGAGATCAGCACCATTATTCCCACTCCTCAAAAGGAATAACTGAAGCTCAGAGAAGTTGTCAGATATATCAAAGTCACACAGCCAGCCAGTGGATCTTCTGACTCCAAACCCTGTGTTCTTTCTTCTTCAGCTCATGTGGATTAGTTCATAGGCCTTCCAGCTGGCAGATGTCCCTATTGGTGACAATTTGCCTGAATTGCTGAATGTCACCCATCTTGGATTCTTCACCTTAGCCTTGCCTGTTGTTGGAACACCTGCTGCTGGATCCCTGTCAGCCCTCCTAGATGCTAACCACCTGCCAGCCACCTGCTGCTGCACCCAAACCCCTGGATTATCATCTGTCTGCCAGATTTGACTTCTTTCCTCAGCCTTTAACTCTCTGGGTTTGTCCCCTCAGACCCTGCCCCTCCATGGTCCCAGATCTAAATAGCCTGGCCCCTCCCACCCTGTCTGCCACATCCCCAGAGAGGAGAATCAAGCCCAACTCCACAAGGGTGAGGGGAAAGGTTAATAGTACCACATGTGGTTCCAGCTTGACTCCATTCCTTTGGTTCCTGGGCCACTTCACCAGGAGAATCAAGTTTTTACACCTGGGGTTTTGATAAAAGTACTTTTGCCTATTAGGTGAGAAATGTACTGCTATACACACAATCATGAAAGTTGGTGGCATGGAGTAAGAAGTAGGTCCCATTATCCAAAGCAAGTCACATGGTCCAGCCCAGATTGAAGAGTGGAGACTACCTTTTGATGGAAGCAGTCAGAAAGTTACATTGCAAAGGGTCAAACCTGCGGAGATGGGGGGATTTTACTGAACTCAGCAGGAGAAGGGAGTTCACTCACAGTCTGATACAGCACAGTGGTAACCGCTCAATTAGGCTGTACTGTGAGGTCCCAGGATGGGATTCTGCAGGGCTCAGTGAGGAGATAACAGATTTGGGCTCCATCAAGGAGAACAAACTATCTGACAGTTCGCTGCCATAGCCCTAGCACTGTGCCTGGTCCTGGGTGTGCACACGATAGATATTTGTTGACTAGATAATGAGTGACTGAATGACTGAGAGGATGACAGAGCATCCAGCCAGCAAGCCCATGATTGGAGAGCTGTCACATAGACTAGACAAAGCCACCAGAGAAGAATGCTACTAAGGGGGATCGTGCTTTGGAGGGGGCTGGCTGGATGACCTTCAAACCCTGAGATTCTGTTATCCTGAGTGACTCTCCTTATTTTATTGGCTGTCTCACTGTCCAAGCAACAGCCAGGGTGACTGAGAGATGATGTGGTCTAATAACTCCGACTGTAAAATCAGCCTTGGAAGGTTATAGATGTTGAGGTTTGAAAAGTGCATGTTCAGCATTTCCATTGCCAAGGGTCCACCCTAGAGCAGCTCTTAACAGTTGCAGAAGCACATAGGTGTGAGGCCATCAAAGCCTCACGCAGCACTGACCTTAACAGATGCCAATCAGCAACAACACACCGGCCCTTCAGTACAGGAACCAATAAACAATCTCACTGGGCTCCACTCGTGTAGTGGAATACCGCACAATGGTTAAAATGAATCTATTTAAACCTATACTTATGTCAATCACTACACTACTTCTGTGAACTAGAAATCTCAAAAAGAAAACCTAAGCAGCATACACTATCATTCTATTATATAAAGTTTAAAAACACATATAATAGGGGCATATTGTTTCCATCTAAACACACATATAGGCAAGATATGCAATTCATGGGTATGACATCATCAGCCTTAAGCCAGTGGTGGTTACCTGTGGGGAGGAGAAGCAGTGGAAAGAGGGAAAAGGGGAGAGGTGTTACCTGTATTATACTTTTTGAAAAGAAAGAGCAATAGCTAAAGCGAATATGGCCAGCCTGCACATCCTAGAGTCAGGTACACAGAGACCTGCTATGTTATTTCCTACACTCTTCCGTATGCAGTCATTTGACAAAGATTCAGTGAGTACCTACTATGTGCCAAGCACTGTTCCAGGCTCTCAGGACATAGCAGAGATCCAAAGAGACATCCCTGTCCCCAAGGAGCTTACATTACCTACATTTGAAACACACATAGTTCTGTGTTTTTATTTTTTATTTTTTTTTAATTTTATTTTTTTAATGGGGCGACATCAATAAATCAGGATACATATATTCAAAGATAACATGTCCAGGTTATCTTGTCATTCAATTATGTTGCATACCCATCACCCAAAGTCAGATTGTCCTCTGTCACCTTCTATCTAGTTTTCTTTGTGCCCCTCCCCTCCCCCTTTCCCTCTCCCTCTCCCCCCTCCCCCCGTAACCGCCACACTCTTATCAATGTCTCTTAGTCTCACTTTTATGTCCCACCTATGTATGGAATAATGCAGTTCCTGGTTTTTTGTGTTTTTATTTTTAATAAGGAATACAACCCCTGGCTACCAACTGAAGAGCAACCTGCCTCTCTCCAATCTCATCCAACCTGCTCAGTTTTCTCTCCCCCAGAACCTCCCATAAGTAACTTTCTCACATCTTTCATCTTCCCCCATTAACAACCTCCCCAGGTCTTCACCATTCCACAGATGATAACATGACCAGGCTGTGCGACTCAGGGGCCCAGTGTCCCCTGCAGAAGCTCCCTCCCTCCACTGGGATCTGATCCCCTTCCACACCCCATGCTAGGACCGGCCACAGCTGTCCTGTGACATCCCACCACTATCACCCTGTGGGACCGCCCCCATCATATCACCCCCTTCCTCCCCACCACAGCAGTCATTGCTGGCTTCCTGGTCACCCCACCATCATTCACTGAAGACCCTAGGACTGCCTCAGTCTTCTCCCCACTCCCCCAATGCCTGCCATAATCCCAGATTCTAATGCCTGTAGACCACCGATCCTGCACCCAAGGCTTCCACTCTTGAACCACTCTATGACCTCTTGCCCACTGCAGCCACACCCGAGACTGTCAAGGCTGCCCTCCAGAACTGCCCTCCTTGGAAGTCTTTCATCTCCCACCTCCCTCTCCCTCCCAAGTGGCCTTCTTCTCTACCAGCTAATACTCTCTCTCCTCAAACACGGTGGCCTCAGTGAGTCCCCAGGCCTTCATCTCCATTTTCTCCCTGCGCCCCTGTCTCCTCCCAGTTCCCCTCTCCCCTCCCAGCCTGGGCTCCAGAGTTGATGCTGAGCTGCTCTCACCTGTCCCTTCACACTGGCCCCTGCATCTGAGCCTCCCATAGACCCCATCCAGTACAAGCCCTGAACCAAAGCCACCTCTTTTGTCTCTGTCTCTGGACTGAGCAGCCCACCCTGGGAATCCAGCACCTGCGTCACAGTGTCGGGCCTGTCAATCCTGCTCCCTGACTGTGATGGGTTTCCTCTCTCTTCTCTTTCAGTGACTAGTTGAACCTTTACTTCCAAATCCCTCCCACCTTCCAGCTCAAGCCCTGATCCCTAATTCCCAGCAGACAACCGCCCCACCTCCGCTGGGAAATCTGAGCAATTAGACATGATTCCGTGCCTTGCCTCCAACACAGCCATCAGCACCATTCTCGGCTTCTCTCCTCCTCCTCAGGAAGGGGCTCCTTCTTCACCGGCCCCTCCCTCACTCATGCTCTTCTCTCCTTGGAAGCAGCAACAGCCCCACCCTTTCCCTCCAACACCAAGTCCTGCCATTTACTCCCTCCATATTCTTCCATCCTTCCCCCTCAAGCCCTGTTACCGTACCGGAGATCTAGTTCAGAGCCACCCCCAACTATGGTCTCTCCAACTTCAGCTATAACCCTTCAACTATCTTCCCTGTGACTGCCAGAGGGATGTTCCTAAAATGTCCACATGCCATTATCATAGCCCTGCTTAAAACCTAGGAAAGGTTCCATGTCACTCACAGGACGATGTCCAAGCACCCAGGCACAGCCCCCAATGCCCTCTGCCACCAGCCAGCATCTCCCAAGCTCACACTCCCTGTCTCACACCTGAAGCTCCAGCCTCACCCCAGTCCCTTATATAGTTCTGGCTCTTTCTCACCTTTGCTTCAGCTTAAGCTCTTCCCATGACCTGGAATGCCCTCCTCCTCCTCCTCATTCTTCAATACTCAGCTCAAGTGGCCCTTCCTCCAGGAAGCCTCCCCTGCCCAACCTGAGCTGGGTAGGCATCTGTCCTTTATGCTCCCAAAATGCCTACTGCATCTGCCCCTATCTCTGCTGTTACCCAATTTTTTAATAGCTTTCTCTTTTAGTGAGTCTTTTCCCCACCTGATGCACAGCAGGACCTTGTAAAAATGTCTGCACAAAATGCCAATGACAGAAGGATAGGCAAGATGAACTCCAGAGACTCCAGTGCACAGGTATGCTCACCCCCTTCCCACCATACCCTCCACAGGCTGGCAGACACCAAACAGGTATCCACGTGTGCATGTCTCCACACTTACCAGCTAGGCCTGAGGCAGCCCCTCTACTTAGTCTCTCATATGCATCATCTGGGCATGGATATTCATGCATATCCCCTTCCAGGGTTCTCCTGTGCCACATGCCCCATTCCCAGGGCCCTGTGTAGTAATACCCCATCCCCCGTTGTGCCTCCCCAGACACAGTGCCCTTGTACCCACCTCCTGGGAGTACTATACCTTGGCCAGGGATCTTACTATGGGACTTTCCATAATGCCTCGGAGGAAGATCAGGTCCAGTTCTGCAGCTCCCGTGGCATTGGGAAGGGATCCCAAATTGTCCAGGACTTGCTGCATGGCTGGGTGGAAGGGGCAGGCAATGAGACACACAGGTACCAGCTAAGCACAAGAGATCAAAACACATCATAACAACCCTACCCCTCCCATCCCTCGTCCCACAGAAGATAGCCTCTTCCCAGCAGCACTTCCCTCCCTGCCAGGTACAAAAGTCAGTGTGACTTTCTATAAGTCACTGTCTCTTACTGGCCTCAGTCTTTCCCTCCTATATAATGGGTGGGTTAGATTAGATGGTGTCTACGGGCCCTTCATTTTGACAATGATCTATAATCATCAAGAAATTAATATAGGCCACAGGAAGCCAAAGCTGAGGCCCAGAACATGGGCAAGATCTGGGAAAACAGGCACCCCGGGGCCTGGGATGGCTGTGGGCCCCCAAGGGCAGAAGTCAGACCAAGTCATCCCAGAGATCAGCAAACCCTCAGCCTGAGACAGGTCATAACCAAGGATATGAGAACACCTGATGCTGGCCCCCAGCAGAGGCTGCTGAGATCTAAGGTAGGTGTTTTGGTCACACACCAGGAGAAGAGGGAGCACCCAGCTGTGGCAGATCCTGGGGGAGGAAAGGAGAAGCAGAGTATGCCCAGCTGGGAGCAGAGATGGGCAGGGGGTATCATTAATCTGCCACCCTCCCACTCTACATTTATCTGCATAACAGCTCCCAAGCCATGCAGGAGGAGTGGATACAGTCGCTGGCACCTCTTACTGCTCTTGTCAGTGCCTCCTCCTCCAGGAAGGAATAGGCATGGGGAGGAGGGGACACTGAAACTGGAGCCGGCAGACATGGTTCAGGGGTTCCTGGACTCCCTTTCCCCTCTCCTTTAAACCACTGTTTCCAGAAACAACATCCTAGCCTGTCCCCCAGACCCTTGCTGCTCAGGCCTGGGCTTGACAATGATCAGAGACCTGCAAGGCCCTTAGTGGCATGGACCCTTCCCACTCTGCAGGGCATACTGGGGTCCACCCTCCCCAGCTATCCCACACGCAGACTCCCCAGCCTGCCACATGAGGAAGGGCTCAGCCAGGGGAATTGGCGCCCTCTGCCTAAGCCAGCTCTCCAGATGGGCTGTCCCGCCATACCCTTAGGCTCCCGGAAGTCCATACCTAGGGTACCCTCTCCAGATGCCTCCAAACCCTGTAAGGCCAGCTTTCCCCTCAGACTGCGGCCCCGCCCTTCCCTACCTTCCCTCCGGAGGTCGGCTTCCTCAGAGGAGCCCAGGGATATGCCCTCCAAGGAGGCCCCGCTGCCTGGGCTGCCCGCCATGGCTGCCCCCCATCCCCGGCCCGGGGTTCAGGTAGTATATAGCCTTCTCTTAGGCTTTGGGCCACCTTCCCAGCTAGAAGCTGGCCTCGCTGGATGAGGCGGGACTCAGAGAGCGCCCATTGCAGGATCAGCCAATAGCAAGGCTCAACCGCCCTGGCCACCTTGCTGATTGGCTAAAGTGGGGGCGGTGGGAAAGAGAGAGTTCCCGTCCTACAGCTGGCATGATCCCCCACCTCCCAGCCCCCACCCTTAGTTTAGTACCAACCTGTGGGAGTAGGGAGGAGGCGGCTGAGTGAGGAGGAGGGGCAGGAGTAATTACGCGTGCTATCCCTTCAGATTTGGGACGGTGCTCAGAGACCCTCCCCTTACAACCCAGCCGCTGGAAACCCATGAGGAGTGGGGACTTGGCCCCACCTTGTTCCCTCCCTACCTTCTGAAAATCTGTCCTCTAATACATCCCCACGCCACCTCCCCACGCCCTCCGACCTCTACTCTATGGCCCCACTCCAGGCCCAGTTTCCTTTACAACGACCCCTTCAAGATCAAAGGAAGCCCCTGAGAACGACTGTCAGTCCTCGCCTGGAGCAGTGGCAGCACAGTGACATGGGGCAAATACTTCAAACCTCAAATGCCTCCTCCTAGCTGCCAGCCATTGGGGGTGAGGAGATGACAAGGGGGTAAAGGAGAGGGATGGGAAGTGACCCCGCATGACTAGAAACGGTACCTCAAGCCATCTGACCCCATATCTCAACTGCAGCTTCTCCTCCTCCCCCATTTCCCATAGCTCCTCCCCTTGGGTAAGAGGTGACTGCCCTGCGGCAAGCAAGTCAGGCATCCTGGAACTGGAAAAGGGAAAAAGTGAGGAAGCATTCTTACAACAGGGACAAGGGTGGGCAGGAGGGAGACTTGGCAGTTACCCCAGGCCAATGCCTCCATTACTTTCAAACCCTGTACCCGTGAGGCCACCACCAAGAGCTGCTCCTGCCACCAGACCGCCATTCCCTAAGGAGTGGCACCATGTTGCATTGCACCCCTGGTTGCCATGGCAACAGGAGGGATTACACACCAGGACATTAACCCCAGGGATGCAAGAGAAATTTAAAGGTACAGCTCCACATGAAAGCAGCCTACATCACCCCTGGCTTTGAAGAATGATGGAGTCAGGTGAAAGGAAAAGAGAGGGCAAGGCTGCAGGTCTGGAGACTCTAAGGGCAAGTTCTCTGATATCTCAGCCCTTGCCATCACCCACATACTTCTCAACCCACCCCCAATCCTCAAGAAAAGGGCTCATCTACCTTACTAGAAGTAGAGTTGGGGTTTCTACCATCCCCCCCTCCACAATGATGGTGACCATGTTGACCCACAGGGAAGAGTAGGAGAAAAGACCTTCCTAGCTTCACTCTCTGCAGTACCCAAGGCTGGGATCTCCAGGATAAGGAAAAAGCAAGGAGGACGGTGAATCTGACCTCAGAGGCAGGGATACAGCTGTCTCTCAGGCCTGACGGAAGTATAATGGCCACCAAATGCTAAGGGGCAGAACCCACCATTAGATTTTGAGGCCAGGAGTGAATCCAGCCCAGGGTGGGCACAGAAGGCTGCCTGCAGAGACTCATAGCCTTTGAGTCACATGTCACCTCTTTACAGAGGAGGATATGCAGCCCCCAAGAGGCTAAGTAGCTTCCTCCTGTTCTTTTCCTTTAGATTTGGAAAGCCAGAAGCAGCTCAGGGAAGCAGAAGTTCCAGGAGTCCTCAGAAGAAGTAGGCCCCATAGGCACACCCCTGGGTTCCTGTCCCTACCCTGTCCCTCACCTCACACCCACTACACCCCCATCAACTGACCTGACCTGCAGCAAGGAAGCCAAATTGCTGGGCTTATTCCTCCCTCTACACCCCTGCCAGGCACTATTAATGGGTTTACTGGGCAGCCCGAGATTGAGAGTCCTTTAATCACAGGATCAGGGATGGGCTTAATTAACCCCTAAGCAGCTTACAGTGGGGCCCAGGCAGGCAAGAGCAGGGGGACCCCAGGGGACCCAGCAGTCTGGACAGGTGGTAGAGGCACTGAGCCCTCCAAGGCTGCAGAAGCTAGGGGACATTGGTACAGTCCTTCCAATGCATATAGAAGAGGCCTTTCCTGGGAGACAATGGTGTCACAGTTTAGGCTCTGGCCTAAACTTTCCTGGTTCAGTTTCTCAGAGGGAAGAAACAGTCATTTTAACCAAATTAGAAGACCTGGAACATCTTGCAGAGGCAGCAGCAGGCCTTGAGCAAGGGGCTGCCCAGGAGGGAGGCATCTAGGCCATGGGAAAGGCAGACAAACCAGAGCAGCTTACAGGTGTTGGGGCCTTTAGCTTCTTGCACAGGGAACTTCATCTGGTGGGTCCCTAAATGCACTTAAAGGTTCCATGAACCTGAGTAGAGTACAGATTTGTGCAAAGAAGCATTTGTCTACGATGGGGTAGGGCCTATGGCTGTCATCAGGTTCTCAAAGGGATCCAGAACCAACAAAAGTTAAGAACACTGATCTTATTCTATCATTTCATCTTACAGTTGGGGAAACCTAGGTCCCAAAAGGGAAGTTATTGAGTCAAGTTCCTAGGGGCCACTTTCTCACCAGCCAGGCCCCATGCCATTGCCCTCCAGCAATAGTAAGTGTGCATTACCACAGAAGCATGCATACCCCTGCCCTCCACAGAGGTGAGTTGTGCTGTGTCTCAGAGGGCCACAGGGCTGCCCAAATGAATGGCTGAGTGGCTGGGCAGAGTAGCAGTGTTCTCACGGGGACCTGCAGAAGTGCCTGACTGCTGCTCCCCACCCTGTCTGACACCCTCTGAACCACTGATATAAACTGACATCTTCTGCTCCCTTCTTACCAGTCTCAGAGTTGGTGGCGGCAACCGGCATGGTGAGGTCGGCAAGGGTTCTGAAATGTCTCTCCTGGAGGAGGAGAGAAAGGAGGATGAGAAGGCGCAAGGACAAAGCAATGGGAAAGGAATTAGGAAGGACCACCCCCTTGGGATTAGCCAACAAGGTAGAAAAGAAGACACTGCTCAGAAACTAGATGATCTCACAGTCCTGGGAGACAGAAAGAGCAAATATTTCAAAGAGGAGGAGACAGAGGATCAAATGATTAATTGATTTGCACAAGGTCACAAAGCTAATAAAAAGAGCTGCAATGAAAATCCAGGTTTTATGATTCTTAACAAAAAAATTGTGTTTCTCCTGCCAGCTGTCCTTTTTTATTTTTTATTTTTTGGGGATAGAGGGGGTAGGTAAGAACACAGAATATGAGTCAAAAGCAGGAATCATGGGTGTTTGCAGACTGCTGTAAGCTCCATGAAGTCAGGAATGACATCTGTTTTATAGGGGAGCTTATTTTTTGTTTTTATTTTATTTTTTTTATATTATTATTGAGAGAGCAACAGGAAGGGAGAGAGATGAGAAGCATCAACTCATAGTTGTGGCACTTTTTTTTTTTTTTGTATTTTTCTGAAGTTGGAAACCTGGAGGCAGTCAGACAGACTCCCACATGCACCCCACCAGGATCCACCCGGCATGCCCACCAGGGGGCGATGCTCTGCCCATCTGGGGCGTTGCTCTGTTGCAACCAGAGCCATTCTAGCACCTGAGGCAGAGGCCATAGAGCCATCCTCAGCGCCTGGGCAAACTTTGCTCCAATGGAGCCTTGGCTGTGGGAGGAGAAGAGAGAGACAGAGAGGAAGGAGAGGGGGAGGGGTGGAGAAGCAGATGGGCGCTTCTCCTGTGTGCCCTGGCCGGGAATCGAACCCAGGACTCCTGCACACCAGGCCGACACTCTACCACTGAGCCAACCGGCCAGGGCTGTGGCACTTTTTATTTGTTCATTGATTGCTTCTCATACGTGCCTTGACTGCAGGGAGGGGGTTGGGGGATGGTGTCCAGCTGAGCCAGTGACCCCTTGCTCAAGCCAGAAAACATAGGATTATGTTGAAGATCCCACATTCAAGCAGATGACCCCACTCTCAATTGGTGAGCCTGTGCTCAAGCCAGTGACCTCAGGGTTTTGAACCTGAGACCTCAGAGTCCCAGGTCGACACTCTATCCACTGTACCACCATCAGTCAGACAAGAACCACATCTGTTTTATTTTGCCTCTGGATCCTAGGCCTTAGCACAATGTAGACAGATGCTCCACAAACATTGGTCAGTCTGTCTGATAGAGTCATACCTTCCCAAGGTCTCTCTGGGCTCCTCTTCCCTGCTTTTCCCCTTCTTAGCCCAGCTAGGACAAGGAGAACAAGGGGCTCTGGGCAGAACCAGTATGGAGTTCACAGCCCCAGTTTCCATCCTAGGGCCTCCCCAAGCTGGTGTTGGCTCCACCATACTTCAGGGAAGGGGATGGGGGGCAACACACCACCCTTCCTCTCTTTGCCTTCCAGGGCTTTAATTTCCAGTTACCATGACAACAAGAGGCAGTGGCTCAGAGCAGGGGTGGGGGAGTAGAGGGAAGTAGCTGGCAGTGCCCACTTTAGCATAGACTGTGTGCTGGGTCCTGGGAATAGGGGAGTCACGACTTCACTTCCCTCCTAAAGAAAGGATTCTTCCTAGAGGGACCACTACCTGATTTTAACAAAATCCTCTCTTCTCCCATTTCCCTCCCAGGCCTGAGCCGGTCACCTAAACTCAGATAACAGAAATTACAAAAAACGGCAGGATGACTCCCTTTCCTCCTTGATCTTCCGCTAAAGATTTGGAAGAAAGCAGCTTTCAGGAAGAGGAAGGACACCTCCTGTCAGGCTAGCACCCAGGCTCTGAGAAATGCCAGGATCTACTGTGCCAGCCAGTGCCCCCAGTGCCAACCCCTGCTGTCCCTATTCCTAGAGAGCAGCGAGAAGGGATCCCTTCCTTCCCCATCCCACGTCCTGACGACCTGGAACCTGGAGCCTTTTCCTGGCTGGCGCTGGTCTCCCTGACAGAGGTATGACAGAGAGGACTCCCGACATCTGCCTTCTCTAGAGGACGGAGGGTGGTAAGCGGCAGGGGGGATCCTAATGTCCCCAGAAGACTTACCCAACCCGACTGGGTTTTCTCCCTGAGGAGTCGGTTCCCACGGCAGCGGCTAGCTCGGCCCACCCCCACCCGAGCCTCTCAGAGGGCGGGGTCCGGCTGTGCCCACAGGAGAACAGCAGTGCCAGGCGAGCCAGGCTGGCTCCGGGCCAAGGTCCGCGGCCCAGGCTTCTGGGAACTTGCACCGCGGCTTCCAAAAGCCTGGACCCGGGCGCCCTCTCACCCCTACCTGCGGGCTATCCACATGACCCAGGGACTGCCAGTGATAGGGGCCAGCAGCGAAAGCGATAGATTTTCTCCAACCTCCCACCCACCCCCTCCATCAAAACACGTACAAAGAGATGTGGAAGAGAAAGGTCTAACAAAGGCGCTTTGAAGACCGACAGGTCGTAGGGAGGGGAAGACAGCCGGAGGGATGGGTTCTAGAGGCCAGGCGGACTGCGCGCAGCAACCATCAGCGTGCCCCCGCCCCACCAACCCAGACCTAACGCGCCGGGCGCTAGGACCTAGGGGTAGGGGGGCGTGTTGCGAGCCATCAAAGGAGGCTCTTTGCTAGCGCGCCCGCGAGAGACCGAGGGATGAGGTCACTGAATGGCTGTCCCCCGCCCTGGTCCTCACTCTGCTCCTTTTAGTTGACCTAACTTTCTGACCCTGGCTTCTCGTTCCTGACACCGATGCCTTCCCAAGTCTCCAGGCCCTACCCTTGGCCCCCGACCCCGACCCGACCCCACCCCCAGCCCCCGCAGCCTGGGAGGAGACAGGGAGGAGGGAGAAAGAAGGCGCTCCTCTTCCCAGGACCCACTCCCCGGGAAGATTGAGGTGTTAGCCTCCCAAAGGGAACGGGGAGCCACAGGGACCCAAGGAAGCTCTGTCTCGGGCACCCTCCCCCCGGAAGCGCTAACAGCGCAGTTCTTACGTAATGCCGGGTTTCGAAGTCCCCCGAATCCGCACCGCCGCCGGTCCCCGCACAGCTCACCAGCTCTGTGCCCGAGGTCACTCCAGAGCCTTTATCGCCGGGGCGGGGGCCAGCGTCAATGGGCAGTGGGGTTTGGTCTCTCTCTTTGGAGCGCCAGGGATGGAAGTGAGGGCGGGAGCTGGAAAGGAAGAAGGCGAACCTGGGGGAAGGGGCCCGGGGAGATTGGACCCAGAGAACAGGACCCCAAGTGCCTGCCGTGCCTGGACGTAGAGGACACAGGGACCCTAAGGTGGGTGCTGGCCCGGGGGTCGAGAGTCGCCTACCTGCGCGCGGAGGAGCCTCGAGCTCCGGCGGCTCCGGCGCAGCCCCGCGCTCCGCGTTTATTGCTTGTCAATCGCTACCCCGGCTCTTAAAGCGGCGAGGCCTCCTCTGCGCGAGGGGGCGGAGACCGAGAAGGGAGAGGAGGGGGATGTAGATGCCGCGGGACAACCCTGCGGAAAGGAGTCTTTCCGAGCAGCTACTGGGTAGGCAGGGAGGTGGTGGTTTAAGAGACATTGCACAGCCCACGACCCCCTTCTCCCTGCCCACTTGGGAAAGCCTGAACTGAGACCTGTACCCACTAGTGTCCCTCGTTGCCCGGCGATCCCTTAAAAGGGCGATAGTGAAAGATTATTCGGCTTCTTTCCTTCAGCTTAGACCTGTATTCCAATTTCAGGCTTGCCTCACTTTTCCTCATTATACTGCTTCCCAATTGGGAAAAGGGACAGGAGGAGTTTAGGGTGGCCTTCACAGAGCAGGAGACTCACCCACACAGGGCCACTGGCTCAGGGGTAGCTTTTAAGGACTCGAATGATGGATACCTAGATCACCAGCTTTCTGGAAGAATTTGCAAAAAGAGGGGGAGAAGTGGGAAGGAAACGTCTTCGCGACGAAATTCGAGACCCTGTTTTAAGCCTGAACCAGAGAGCTGATTCATACCCTTTCCTGGAATACAGAGGAATGTACCTTAACTTGCTACCCTTCCTCAGAGTCCCATCTCAAGAAGTAAATAAAGGGTTAAACCCAGTAGCCCGCCTTCGCCCAGCTTCTGGCTCCACCCCAGACCTGCTGGTGAAAGATACTGTAAGGCCTAGAATTCTAGAGGCTCACGGTGACCACCCTTCGCTCAGTGCATCAAGCCTTTGGGGCCCCCAGGGTACTATTCTGGCCTAGGTGACTCTCCCCCATCCCCACACTCTGCCACTTCAGTTGTCCTCTGGAATATACAGGAGTTATCTCTCTTCCGCATTTACTGGGGGACATATCCTGAAAACGTGCTTGGAAATCTCAGAAATGGGGTTGACTCGGGAATCCATCCCAGGAGCAGGAGACTGGTCCCTGGGTCCCTGGAAACTCAGCTTTTTCCTGAGCTCTGGAGGACATAGGCCTATGTATAGATATACTATATATGTAGAACCAGGCCATAATCTACTGAAAGCCCTCTCTGCTTTTACTGAGGAAGGAGAAGAGAGTTAGTAACCCCAGATGGCAGAGACTGAATTGCAGGCTTCTGTCTCCAATTGTAGAGGCTTCCTGGAGCACGTTACTTTCAACTCTCTCCTCTGCCTTCAGGTCAGAAGATTCTCCTTATTCAATTCAGAAAAAAAGTCCCCTTCCCATTAGGAAGGCTCTCACCTGACAATCTTTAGGCAAGAAATCCCTCTGCTATTTGCATTTGGTTGGAAAGTGGAAGGATCTTGATTCCTTCTAAAACATTAATTACTTCTCAATCAAGTAACTATTATCCGACAGCAACTCACAGCTTCAATTCCATTCGGGATCCCCAAGTCAAGGCAGGATCCCAGATTCTAGCCTGCTGGGGAGATAGAGCCCAACCCACTGTTCTTACAAGCCACCTCTCCCCATTAGTTAGTCAACAGTCTCCATTAACAGCCTTTATGGAAGGCTAGCCCCCCACATCTGTTCAGGACACTAAGTTGTTTGATTCTCACAACAGCCCTGTGAGGTTACAGAGGGGAAAGATACATTTCTGGATGCAGAGTAAGATGCTCCTATTCTGTTTCAGACAAGCTGCCAGTTTCAGTGATACTGAGTCAGCAGCTTGGGTATCAGTTTCAGTGACTCCTGATTTCTTGGAGTTCACAGCCTGGGTGGAGGGCAGGAGCTGGGTGCCACACACTTTGCAAAAGCACTTTCTGGTGGTATAACTGAACGTCATAACAGAGGTGCAGTAAGTGTTCTAAGCGGGGCCCAAGGGAATGAAGGTGCTACTGGTGGGAAATAGAGAATCTGGCAAGTGAAGCAGGTTTGAGGGGTCCACAATGTATGGCAGTTAGGGTCTGCCCCTCCTGCGAGGGTGGGGAGGGTGGAGATAAGGAAGTAGAGGGATGAGTCCTTCCCCTCTGGGGTCTGTAATTAGCTGTTTCCCTCTCTGCCCCACCCCAGAGGTTACAAGGATGAAGGAAGTGTCTCTGCTTCCCCCTAAATCAAACATTTCCTCCTGTGAGTGTTCATCCCAGAGCTTTGGGAGTCAGGGCACAGAGAGAAGTAAAACTCAGAGTAAATATTCTGAATTTGCAGCAGATCCTGCGCTATTGAGCAACGTTGCACTTCCAGTAACGGCCAGCTGGGGCTGCAACAGCCATCCCGAATCTCTTCTACATCAACCCCCTCTGATTCCTCTCCCTTACCCCTGCAACTCTCCAAGTTTTGTTCTGGAAACCTTTTCTACTGGCTGTACCTCTCAGGGGCGAGAGAAGGAAGGAAGGAACAGAAGGAAGAGAAAGAAGGAAGTAGGGAAGAGGAGGGAGGGAGGGAAAGAAATTTTGGGACCCTCAATACATGAATGTTTATATATAACTTGAGTTGCTACTTTGTTGTTTTTTGGGTTTTTTTTATAAATAAATTTTTATTTTAATGGGGTGACATCAATAAATCAGGGTACATATATTCAAAGAAAACATTTTCAGGTTATCTTGTCATTTAGTTCTGTTGCATACCCATCACCCAAAGAGAGATCGTCCTCCATCACCCTCTATCCAGTTTTCTTTTTTCTTTTTTTTAATTTTTTTTTTTTTTTTGTATTTTTCTGAAGCTGGAAATGGGGAGAGACAGTCAGACAGACTCCCGCATGTGCCCGGGATCCACCCGGCATGCCCACCAGGGGCAACGCTCTGCCCACCAGGGGGTGATGCTCTGCCCCTCCGGGGCGTAGCTCTGCCGCGACCAGAGCCACTCTAGCGCCTGGGGCAGAGGCCAAGGAGCCATCCCCAGAGCCCGGGCCATCCTTGCTCCAATGGAGCCTTGGCTGCGGGAGGGGAAGAGAGAGACAGAGGAAGGAAGGGGTGGGGGTGGAGAAGCAAATGGGCGGGTCTCCTATGTGCCCTGGCCGGGAATCGAACCCGGGTCCCTGCACGCCAGGCCAACGCTCTACCGCTGAGCCAACTGGCCAGGGCCTATCCAATATTCTTTGTACCCCTCCCCCTCCCCTTCCCCCTCTCCCCCCTTCCCTCCCCCCACTCCCTGTAACCACCACACTCCTGTCCATGTCTCTTAGTCTCGCTTTTATGTCCCACCAATGTATGGAATCCTGCAGTTCTTGTTTTTTCTGATTCGCTTATTTCACTCCGCATAATGTTATCAAGGTTCCACCATTCTGCTGTAAGTGATCCGATGTCATCATTTCTTCTAGCTGAATAGTATACTATGGTGTATATGTGCCCCATCTTCTTTATCCAGTCTTCTATTTTTTTTACAGTGATTAAAAGCCTTTAAACAAACTCTTGGCCAATACAGCAAGAATCCATAAAAGAGTAGTGTCCTTAACATGTTCACCAAGTCCAAATTGGCCCCATCACCATGCCAAATCCCTGAAAAGTGCAACCCAACCACAGTTCAGTCTGTTAGGAGCTGTCACAGGGAGCAGGAGTCCAGGAAAAGTCCACACAGGAAAAGTCCACATGGCACTGGAATTGTTGTCACCATTCTATACTTTGCAGCTCATGTCCAAGTCCCAATAACCGCTGCTTCTAGCTGGTAATGATTCAAGTAGACTGGAAGCTACTTTGTTGTTGGGGGGGGGGGGGGTTGAGAGAGAGAGAGAGAGAGAGAGAGAAAGAGAGAGAACAGCATCAACTTGCTGCTCCATTTAGTTGTGCATCCATTGATTGCTTCTCTTCTGTGCCCTGACTGGGGCTTGAATTGGTGACATTGGGTTTGAGCCAGAGCCCTTGGGACAGATCCAGCAACCCTGGGCTTGAGCTGGTGACTTCAGTGCTCCAGGATGACACTCTATCCATTGTGCCACTGGCCAGGGCTTGAGATGCTATTTTTTAACAGAAAGAAAAGTGAGAGAGAAAAAATAGAGAAGTGTCCTCACTTGAACTAGTGACCTGGGGGAAACACACCTACACACACACCCTGTGCTGCTTCCCACCCCTTTGTCCTTGGCCAAGGGAACACTTACAGAAGGTTGGGACAGACAAAAGAGACAGGACCAGAGGCTGTGGAGAGTGCTGGAGTGACTTGCTGAGTGACTTCCGGCAAACCATTGACCTTGGCTGGGTAATATCCACCTCACATGCTCTGTATAGGCTAGAAGGGATAACTCACATAAAAGGGCTTTGGAAGCCATGGCAGGGAAGCTGGGGCACCTAGGGCATGCCTGGCCATGTCCCCTCCTGGAAATACAGAGACCACTGTCCCAGAGCAATTCCCTGACTCTCTCCTGCTTCTGCCACACTATAATAGCTCCCCCACACACCCTGTTTGACTCCCGCTGCTCAGCTCCTGCCCTCTGGACGGGAGTTTAGCCATCCTGGGCCTACCCTGTGAACTTCTCCTCTCTGAGGTGCCTGGGGGCAGAGGAGGGGACCTCCTGCCCACCCACAGGGGCTCTAAGCTCTCTGGCTTATTTGCTTTCAGTTTCCTGCCCTGAGGTGCTGGTGTGGGGAGCAGGTGGGATCCCGGGAAGAAGTCCAGGTCATCTGTGCCCTCTACCAACATTGCCCTTCTCCAGGCCAGAGCCACAGTACAGCGTGTGGAAGGGCTCACCATCACCCTCAGCAGACTGGGAGTGTCTAGCTCATGGGCAGCAGGTCTCAGGGTCTATGTTGGAGGTGTGGGGGAGGGGCATGGTCAGTGCTTATGGTGGGACCCCCAGACATCCCCTTTCTGTGCATCCCATATCCCACCCGAAGGACCAGCAGTGGGGCTGGCAGAAGGAAGTACCCAGACTGCAGTATCTCCCCAGGAGCTCCAGACCTTCCTGAGCCAGGTAGGCAGACACCTGTGAGGCATGCACAGGCACATGTACACAGCAAGCCTGATTGTAAGTGTGCCTGAAGCATGTGCAGGGATATGTCTGTGGATATGTGTTTATGTGTGCACAAGTGTGTTTATGATTCATTTGTGTGGATGTGTGCACAAGTGCACATATGGGATAGCAGTACGCTGTATCTGCACATGCACCCATGTTTGCACGTATGGCTTGCATGGGCCTATATGTGTGTGTACTTATGCGTGATGTCAGGGAGTTCCGGTTCTGGCCACTGGGATCCTGAGTACCCTTCCCCAGCAGCCTGCTCTGTGTTGCCCCACTGCATCTCCCAGTTAGAACTTGGGATGATTTTGTCCAGTGCCCAAGGCCTCCCCTCAGTCCCCCACAGAACCCTTGGACGGCCGGACCCAGGATCATGCGGTGGTGAACACCTAGCCTTGGGGTGTCCTGGAGGGGGTGCTGCCGTGGAAGCATGCGTGAGTCACACTGAGGAAGTGAAGGACGATGCATCTCAGGCACCCTGAGAGCGTCTTGCTGGACCCCTCTTTGCCCTTCCCAGGGCAGGGAGGATATTAAAGAGATTTGCTTAGTTTTCCATCAATATTCTTTAACTTACAAAAATATAACTTACAAAAAAAATGGCTGAATTCAAGTAACATTTCAATGTGACTTAATTTAAGAGTATGCAGGTAATCATCAGCATTAAAAGAAACACCTAGAAACAATTTATAGTCTTTCTCACTAATCCTTAGCCATTATCCATCATAGCTTAATTAATCTTGAATTTATCTAGACTTGATTAAAAGACTTTTACTAATGTGCCCTAAATCTTTTATTATCTGGCATCAGACACTGGATTGGAGGGCAGCTTAGGAGCTCCCAAGAGCAGTTGGCTGCGAGGCGCTAATGCAAGAAGAGTCTTCTGGCTTCCAGAGACCACCTTCCTCCTCCAGTGCAGATTTCGCCTTGGTTTTCTCATCTGTAAAATGGGAGGTGGGGCATAGGGTCTCGTTTACTAAATTCCCTTCCAACCCCATCAATCTACGTATCTAAGGAAGCAACTACCCACTCTGCTAATAGAGGAGATAAAAATCTCTTCTTTCCAACAGGGATTTACAAGAGGAAGCCTCTTGGTAGATCTTTCTTAAAATATGGATTATTCCGCTCAGTAAATCCTTATTCCCCCTCACTGTGGCGTTCTTTGAGGACAGTGACTACATCTTACCACCACTATACCTCCAGCACCTTGCGCAGCACCTGCCATTGAGTGGGTGCTTAGTTAAGTCATGCTGCCGACTGTGGGGTCAGGTGGGGCCCCATCACAGTAGTTTGGGAAGCTTCCAGGTGATGCCATTGTATAGCCAAGGCTGGGAGAAAGTGCATGTAAGGGATTATCAGCAGGAGATGTGGCCCATGGGCCTTGGGTGTTGGACTGGGGCCGGTGTGTGCACAGGTGAGAACTACTGAGAGGAGCCCTGAGGTAGCTGTGGACATGGAGGGCACTGAGAGCATCAGAAAGAACCCAGAGCAAAGGGTGATGAATGTGCCCCTCAGACCAAGAGAAGGGGCCTCCAAAAACTGATGGCCCCAGCTGTGCTCCTCAGAGCCTGCTCTGAGAAGGGAGCTTCTGTTTAGTGCCTAAGGACACATAGTACAGAGCGGTAGATGATGTGGAAGCCCTGACCACTCCCAGCTGGGGGCTCCAGTGTCCCACTGTCCCTGGCATACCATCTGAGAGCAGGGACAGATCTGATGCCACCAACAGGAGTCGGCTCTGTCCCCTAACTCAGGGGAGACTGTCCTCTCCTTTACTGTATTTTTCGCCCCATAAGACACACCTGACCATAAGACACACCTAGGGTTTTAAAGAAGAAAATAAGAAAAAAAATATTCTGAACCAAATGGTGTGTTAAAATATTTAATAAAATACCATATTTTTCACTCCATAAGACACACAGGCATTTCCCCTCCACTTTTTTGGGGGAAAAGTGCATATTATGAGGCAAAAAAAATATGGTAAAAGGGACATATAAGAACAACTGATCGATATATGCATAACAAAAGCTATTCATGTGAATTTTAAATATAACATATATGTTTAACTTATCAACATTACATATATAACGTTTCACCAGACATTTTTATTAAGTCAATGCCAAACTCCTTTTTGCTTCCTCTGGGTCTGATAAAAGCTAACACCCCTCTTAAAGGCATCCCATTGGGAGGGAGGAGGGGTGCTGGGCAAAGGAAACAGTCATTTGTTAGTTTGTGATACCTTGGAGTGAAGTGATAACAGAGTTCGTCCTCCCTCTTCTCCTAGCTCTGGGGATTACAGGATAAGAGGGAGCCCCCTGCCAGCAAAACTTCAGAGACTAGCTTCTCTCCTCTTCCTCCTTCTCCTCCACTTCTTCCTCCTCCATTTCCTCCTCCTCCTCCCCCTCCTTCCCGAGTGGCTCCCAGCACAGGCCTCAGACCCAGGCGGTGAGCAGGCGTGCATCTCACCACTGCTCACCCTGACAGTGAAACCGGAACTGGACATCCCCGTCAGGCTGAGAATGCAGTCCGGGGTGGAGAGTTCTGTAGGAAACAGTTATCTGTATTATTATTTGATGGAAAAAATATAGATATCATATTAAGTAATTAAGAAGGTTACATGTGGAGCCCTCATTAGTAGACTAAACATTAAAATAGTAAGAATATAAATAATATCTTAAATTGAGGCTGAGAAAACAAATGCTAGTCTGGAAACCACTGGCATTTTATTTTTCAGAAAAAGTGAGAGTCAGCTAACTGGTTCTCACTCTGGTCTGGCCCAGAGGAGGACTTACTTAGTAAGAGCGCATAGAACAGATGCTGCAGCCCCATGGGCATTCGGGGCTGACTCAAATGGTCTGACTCAAAAGGTTAAACAGAAGGTTATCGTATCATATGACCCAGCAATCCCACGCCTAGAGAAATGAAACATGTCCACACAAAAACTTGTACTCAAATGATCAGACCAGTATTAATCACGATAGGCAAAAAGTGGAAACAATCCAAATGTCTATCAACTGATGAATGAATAAATCCAATATGGCATACCCATACACTGGAATATTATTCAGCTATAAAGGAGTGTGTATAGAGAAGAATTTAACCTCAGGCAGAGAGAGGTCTGGTCTTTGCCCCTTGTCTCCTGAGAATCTCTAAGCCTGTGAAGTGTCACACCTAATAGGAGTGTTTTTGTTTGCCAGAGGGCCTTAGGTCACCCCAGGTAGTCTAACAGTGTGATTTGGGGTGGGAAAGGATGGAGAAATCACATGGTATCATTTCCACCTCTGGAGGGGCTGGGTGGAGACAAATCAGCCATCTGGGCAGTCAACCATGTCTATGTGATGGAGCCCCATAAAAGCTCTGGATGCCAGTGCTCAGGTGAGCTTCCCTGGTTGGCAATACTCATGCATATTGTCACATGTCATTGCTGGGAAAGTAATTCTGTCCATAACTCCATGGGAGAGGACAACTGGAAGCTCTATGTTTGAGAATTTCCTGGATCCTGCCATATGTGTCTGTCCCTTTGGCTGACTTTAAGATGTATCCTTTAGCTGTGATAAACAATAACCATGAGCTTAACAGTTTGCAGTGTGTTCTGAGTCCTTCTAGCACACTCTAATGGTAGTCTTAGGAACCCCCAAACTTGCAGTTTGATTCAGAATCGAGAGTGATTTTTTTTTTTACAGAGACAGAGGGAGAGTCCAAGAGAAGGGCAGATAGGGACAGACATACAGGAAGGCAGAGAGATGAGAAGCATCAATTCTTCCTTGAGGCACCTCAGTTGTTCACTGACTGCCTTCTCATATGTGCCTTGACGGGGGCGGGGGCTTGAGCAGAGAGAGTGACCCCTTGCTCAAGCCAGTGACCCTGTGTTCAACCTGGTGAGCCCATGCTCAAGCTGGTGACCTTGGGGTTTTGAACCTGGCTCCTTTGCGTCCCAGTCCAATGCTCTATCCACTGCGCCACTGCTTGGTCAGGCTCAAGGGTGGTATTGACACCATCTTAGTGCTGATCCATTGTGGACGTTTTCAGAACCTAGCTGCAGCCTGTGCACCCTGCACTGTCTCCTACAAAAGCCCAAGTCGGCTGCGTAGCTTTCTTTCTGCCTTTTTCTCATAACTATGTCCACCAATGAGAATGCTAATTCACCAGCTGCCTACCCTAACAGATTCAAGAACAAGGGGAAAGAGTACAAAAATGAGGCATCTCTGAATAGAAGTTAATATGGATCTGAGAAAAGCTAAGAAGGATGACTAGATGCTGAAAGGGAGACATGTAAGCTCCTTTCCTGATGAAGCTACTTCCACAGTGCAGATGAATCGCAACAACCAGGGCACTGTAAATCAGTCTGTTTAGGACATTGTCAAAGGCATAAATAGCAACAATTTGGAAAACCAGCTCCAAACTACCCAAGCTGCTAGGGAACTATTTTCTAAGGGAAAATAGACACTCATAAACAACATAATCTGGACTGGTTTGATTCCAAAGTGTGTGTCCTTCTTGGGCAGAACTGATTATAGTCTCATTCAGTTTGAATCTCTCTGGGCCCTCACTGACATTGCTTCTAGGACATTGAAACAGACCAAGGCTATATAGTAGCTCCCTTCCTGATGAAGCTACTTCCACAGTGCAGACAAATCACAACAACCCAGCTGGGAGGTGCTGTCCCAGCATTCATTTCTCTCTTGGCATCTCCCCAGGCTCACATCAGTGAACAAGCTGTATGAGCTCTAGGAAATATTACAGGGATGGTTCAGTTTTCCGAGACTTGCTTATTACATCCAGAGCAGTTGACGCACTGTTGGCTCTTCTTGTAGTTCCTGAGATGTCGTCTTTAGCATGTGATGACTTACATAATCTTACCTGGACACTTTCAAGCCTTTGTTGCAATCCTAAACCCTTGTTAGATGCTGTTGAGAATATTCTTCTTACTTTAGTCTGTCTCCTATATCATGATGATCCAGAAGTATTAGCTTCTGGGCTTTTTCCTACATTACTGATGGTCCAAATGAGTGGATTTACATGGTTGTGAAAATAGGAGTTGTATGCCCAATTTGTGAAGCTTGTAGGAGCTACTGAATTACCAATTATGACTGCTGTGCTAAGAGCCATAGGAAATACTGTCACTGGGACAGCTAAACAGACGCAGGTTGTGACAGATGCTGGAGTACTTGCCATCTTTCCCAGCCTGCTAATGAACTCCAAAACTAATATTCAGAAAGAAGCTACATAGATAATGTCAATCATCATAGCTGGCCGCCAGGACCAGCAAGTTGTGAATCATGGATTAGTCCTATTCCTCACTGGTACTCTTAATAAGGCACACTTTAAGACACACACAAAAAAGAAGCCATATGGGCTATGACCAATTCTACAAGTGGTAGAACAGTTGAACAAATTGTATACCTTATTCATTGTGGCACAACAGAACCACTGATGAACCTGTTAACTGCAAAAGATACCAAAATCAGTCTGGTTTTTCTGGATGCCATTTCAAAAAATTTTCAAGCTGTTGAGCAGCTAGGTGAACTGAGCAACTTAGCATACTGATTGAAAAGTGTGAACCCTAGCCAGCGGCTCAGTGGATATAGCACTAGCCCAGCATATGGACATCACGAGTTCAATTCCCCAAAAGGGCACACAGGAGAAGCAACCATCTGCTTCTGCTCCCCTCTCTCTCCCCCTTCTCTCCTTCTTCCCCTCCCGCAGCCAATGGCTCTATTGCTTCAATTGGTTCGAGCATGACCTGAGGCGCTGAGTATAGCTTCTTCAGAGCACAATAGTCTCAGGCACTAAAAATAGCTTGGTACTCAAACATTGGCCCAAGATGGGGATGCCGGAATGGATCTCGGTTGGGGCACATGTGAGAGTCTGCCTCAGTATCTCCCCTCTTCTCACCAAGAAAGAAGAAAGAAAGAAAGAAAGAAAGAAAGAAAGAAAGAAAGAAAGAAAGAAAGAAAGAAAGAAAGAAAGAAGAAAGAAAGAAAGATGTGGAGATCCGTACAACATTGAAACTACAAAACCATGAAAATGAGTCTGTGTAGCTCCATTAAATTTGGTGGAGAAGTATTGTTCTGTGGAGGAAGAATATCAAAATGTGCCAAAAACTACTTCTGAAGGCTGTACGTTCCAAGTACAAGATGGCACTTCTGGGACCTCTTGCTTTTAGATTGTACAGCTGAGGCATAAAGTTGTTTGTTGTATACTATGTGTGGTTGAAGTTCATCTTACTGTTTCTCTACTAAGAACTCTTTTTAAATGTGGGTTGCTATTATAGCACTGTTTATAATGAAACTACTTGAACAATTCCAATCAGTACATATTGTATGAAGCTTCTCCTCTCAATGGGTTTCTTATTTCTAGGTGGGATTTTATATTTTGCAATGTCCTATAAAGAAAGGTTAAATTCCAGCCTGACCAGGTGGTGGCGCAGTGGATACAGCATTGGACTGGGATGCGGAGGACCCAGGTTTAAATCCCTGAGGTTGCCGGCTTGAGCACAGGCTTATCCAGCTTTGAGTACGGCCTCACCAGCTTCAGCAAGGGTCGCTGGCTTGAGTGTGGGGTCATAGACATGACTTTACGATCTCTGGCTTGAACCCAAAGGTCACTGGCTTGAGCAAGGGGTCACTCACTCTGCTATAGCCCCCTGGTCAAGGCACATATGAGAAAGCAATCACTGAATAACTAAGGAGCTGCAACGAAGAATTGATGCTTCTCATATCTCTCCCTTCTTGTCTGTCTGTCCCTATCTGTCCCTCTCTCTGACTCTCTCTCTTTCTCTGTCAAAAAAAAATGTTAAATTTCACCATTTCTATTACTTAAAAAAAGTAGTGAGAACTGTCCCTTTAACTACACAGAATAATGCATGCTACATGACAAGCCTTGAAAACACGCTAAGTGAAAGAACCAGTCACAAAAGACCACGTATCATAAGATTGCGTTTATATGGAATGTCTGGAGTAGACAAATCTATACAGAAAATAGATTGCTGTTGTCTAGAGCAGGGGAGAATGGGAGGGGACTGCTAAAGAGTATGGGACATTTATATTTAAATGTTCTTTAAAGAACATTCATGCCTGACCTGTGGTGGCACAGTGGATGAAGCATTCAACCTGGAATACTGAGGTTGCTGGTTCAAAACCCTGTGCTTGCCCGGTCAAGGCACATACAGCAATCAAGAAACAACTAAAGTGAACCAATTATGGGTTGATACTTCTCACGATGCTCCCCACCCCACCATAAAATCAATAAATAAAATCTTAAAAAAAAAAAAAGAACATTCAAAATGTTCTAAAATCGACTGTGGTGATGGATGCACAGTTCTGTGACTATAGCAGAAACCATTGAATTGTATGCTGTAAATGGGTGAATTGTATGGTATATGAATTATTCTCAAAAAAGCTTTTACCCAACAAAAAGGAAGTGTATGGAATTGGAGCTCCTGGAAGACAGGCTTTGTTGCATTCACTGATGTGTCCTCAGGCCTGCAATCCCTCCAGCAGGACAGGTGCTCAATAAATACTATGCAATAAACATATCAAGTGACTCCTGGAAGCAAAGTAGGCTCCTGAGGACTCCCAGTCTGGAATTTTCCAGGCCACTCCCTTTTGCAAAGACAAGAGCTTTTCTTAAAGCACCTGCACCCCCACTCTGCTTTGGGATCCAGCCAGAAGGTTTAGCCAGATCAGGTCAAGGCTGGCAGCCTAGAGGTGAGAGCAGGACAAAGGGCAATGGGTGAGGACGTCAAGATTAACCCACTGGGTCCCAGGCTTCAGAACAGCCCCTCTAGCGTCCCAATTGTTAGCCTAAATCATCAAAGGGATTCCTTGAGACAAAAGGTTTGAGTCTGAGGCTCTCAGACTCCAGGGCTGTGAGGAGGGACCCAGGCCGCTCTCCTTCAGGAGGAGTCTCAGGCCTGGACCAAAGGGTACTGGATCCTCCAACCAGGCTCAGGAAGGAAGAACAGACTCAAGAACCAGCTCCCTCCTTTCTCTCTAAAGCTCCCTCACTCCTCCCCAGACAGCTTCGGCCATAGCTGGGAAGTGATTTGTCCTGCCCTCCCTTATCCCCCTTCAGAATGAACAATGACGTGAAATCCATACCCTCACTTTATATATTCTGATTCTCAGGTGAGATAGACAGCATGTTTTCATTCAACTAACCCCAGCTGTCTCTTCTATTGCAGGCACTGGACAGTGTCTGTGGAATAGGGAGTGAGTAATGCCAGTTTCCTCTCTTCTCCTGGAGTTCAGTCTGGTACAGGAGCCAGATGTGGGCCTCCTGGCAGAAGACACGATGAATGCTGTCACAGAGCAAGAGCTTCAGGAACCCAAGGCAAGACAGGAAGAGAACCAGGGAGGCCTCGCGGAAGAGGAACTGCCAGAACTGTGTCCCTGGTGGGATTTTCCAGGCAGAGGAGTAGAAGCAGCTCATCAGACACAGAAGGAGCAGCGTGAGCCAAGGCCGGGGGGGTATGGAAGCACAGGGCTACTCAGGAGATCACTGGAGTCTAACAGCTGGAAAGTCAGATAGGTACAAGGAGGCAGGAACAGCAGTAGGAGATGTAGCTAATGAGAGTGGGTAAAAACACAAACATCCAGGTCAGGGGAACAATAAACAAATGTGGTCTGTCCTTATTAAGGAGCGGTACAAGGAATAGTAGTACACAACAATGAAAGAGAACAAACAGCCAATATGCCCAATAGCACAGAGGAATGTCAAAAACATTGTGCTGAGTGGAAGAAGTCAGGCAGAAAAAGAACATACTGTTTGGTGCCATTTATATGAAGTTCTAAAACTGGCAAAACGAATCCATAGCGATCAGATCAGCAGTAGCCTGGGGCCAGACGAACTGGAAGGGGGCAGGCGGGAACTTGCTGGGATGATGGAAAGGTTCTGTACCTTGACTGGGATGGGCACTTATTTGTCAAAACTTACCCAACTGTATACTTAAAATGAGCAAATCTTTGTGTGTAAATTATACTTCTATGAAGTTGATATAAAAGGGTTTGTGGGTTTTCTTTTTCTTTCTTTTCTTTTTTTTTTAAGGCTAAGGTCAAATTGTTAAGGACTTTAGATGTTAAGCTAAGAAGTTTGGGTTCTCACATCCAAGAGTTTAAACTCTTTCCGGAATGGGGGTATCGGCATTGGACTTGCACCTAAGTGGAATAAATTATAGCCTGTTTGCTGGGATTTCAGGTACACTGGTCCCAGATCTCTCCTCCCACCTTGTGCTGTGGAATTTTATCCTAAGAATCTCATTTCTTTTTCTGGAGATTCCTGGCTCCATGGAAATGCAGTCCTGGTCTCACTTGGCTACTGAGCCATCCCGATAAGTTCAGTGGCATTGACATTGAGTTCCTCACTCCCTTCCCTGAGAAAGAAGTGCAGATGGGGGAAAGCACACCCCGGAGTGAAGGGGCTCACACTTGTTATTCACCTAGGATGTGCCTAGAGCCATTCAAGGGCTTTAGACATCATCCAACTCGGTCCTCACAACAGCCCTGCTATAGGTGCAATCAGCTCCATTTCACAGATGGGGACAGAGAGGCTCAGGGGACATAATGTCCCTAATCAAGGTCACATAGCCAGAAAGTCGTGAAGTCAGGGTTCCTACCCAGAAGCCACTGCTCTCCCTACTGTGCCCCTTCTGGGAGTGGTATGGGCATGAAAAAGCATCGGTCCACATGTCATAACCTTTCCCCAGAAAAGCAGCAATGTTGAACCGGTGGTGGGGCCTTGACAGGCCACACAGCCAAAGCTCTGTGACCTGAAGCAGCTCAAAGCCTGAGTTCATCATTCAGGCAGCCAAGACCCACCACCCTTCAGTAGGCTCTGAAGGTCACCCATCAAGGGCTCCAAACTGGCTGTGCAGGCCAAAAAAATCTCCAGGATGAGCAGTAGGACCTGTAGCTGAAGGCAGAAACCTCAGCTTCACCCCCTCCCCATGCTAGCAGGGCTAGAGCCCAGGAATAAGGGTGCTGAGGCCTCACAGAAGCTTGACAGAGAAAGGGGGCACCCTGCATCCAGACTGATGGGAGTAAAGCCCCCTCCCAAATCCGAGAGCAGCCCCTGGGGAAAGCCCTCCCCGCTCTCAGCCTCAGTGACAGTTCCTCCTTAGATCTGTAGACTTGAAGCAAAAAGTTACCCTACTCCTCAGTGCCTCCCACCTCTGCCACCCATGCCTCTGGGCCCCTGGCAGGGACTGTACTCTGGTCAGGACAGCTGGCAGTCCATATGTGTCTACCCCCACCATCCCCCTGTTCCCAAATCCCAAGCTATAACACAGGGGCAGGATAAGGAGACCAAGCTGGGGGTGGGGCCTCAGAGGGAAAGGGGGCATAGATCTGAAGCAATCTAAAGGGCTTCGGAGGTCCCGGCCGGAGACCCTTTGCTGTGCTGCTCTGCACCTGCCCAGCACCATGGTAACCTCTGATGGCCCATTAGCTGTCTTCTCCAGGATCTTGGGATGTAGGCTGGTGCCAACTGCCCCTCTCTAGGGCATTAAGGGCATGAAGGATTGAGGCCAGAGAGTCCCTTCTGCCAGTCTGATGGCCAGGACAGCAGCCAAGTGTTCCTGTCCCTGCTTTGGGTGGTGGGGATGAGGAGATTTTCTGGTCAAGAGAGAGATGAGAGTCTCAGGGGTTTGGCAGAGAGTGATGATGGTGCTGTATCATATTTATGGGCATCATAATATGTGAATTGCTGTGTGTGCCAGCACAAAATTCTCTGTGCTTGGCAGGGGTGTGCATGTAGGTGTATGTAACTGTGCTAGTACTCATTCATTCATTCATCATGTATGATTTAGCATCTACTAACTGTCAGGCACTGTTCTGGGTTCTTGTGATACATCAGTGAACAAAACAGGCAAAGAGCCCAGCTACAGTGGTGATTACATGGGCTATTTAGAAGGAACGAAGACAATTTAAAGAAGCATAGACTAGCCTGACCTTTGGTAGCGCGTTGGATAAAGTGTCCACCTGGAATGCTGAGGTCGCCGTTTCAAAACCCTGGGCTTGCCCAGTCAAGGCACATACTAGAAACAACTATGAGTTGATGCTTCCTGCTCCTCCCCCCATGCCTTTCGCTCTCTCTCTCTCTCTCCTCTCTCTCTAAAAAAATAACCCAGTAAATAAAAACTCTAAAGAAGCATAGAATATATAGTAAGTTAGAAGGTGCAAGAGAAGGAGTAGAACAAGATGAAGGGATGGGTTGCAATTTTAAATAGGGATGTCAGAGTAGGACCCTCCGGAGGGTGCACTTTGAGCTGATGCCTGAAGGAGGTGAGGAATTGGCCATGAGGATGTCTGAAGAGCCTTTCCGGCACAGAACAGCATGTTTGGCATTTTTGCCGAATAGCCAGGAGGCAGAGGAGGCTGGAGTGTGGTGACCAAGGAGTTAGGGAAGAGGTCAGCGAGGTTAGGAGGCTGACCAATGGCTCTATGCCGCCCTCGTGTGTCCATCTCAGGACGTGCCTCACGGTCCATCCCCACTGTCCCGGTTTGCCTGGTGCTTTGTGCGCGTCACCGTGCAAGTCCAGGGGAGCACCATTCGGCCTGGGCAGCTGGATGTCCCTAACGACGCTCGTGCACCTGCGTAACCCTAAAAGCAGAGATGTCTCTGGGTCTGAGCGCCTCGGGGCCCCAGCTCGCCCACCCCTCCAAGTATAAGAGGGGTGGGTCACACGTGACCGCCGCGGCTCTATCTGTTTCGCCGGCTCCAGACGCCGGCTCGACGCTGCGCGTGCGCACTGGCCTTGATGTGCCAGGTGGTGCTACTGCCACTGCTCAAGGGTGCCCTGGGGGAGGAGCAGCAAGTGCAGCTGCCCCGCGGGCCCGGGCGGCCTATTGGCTGAGCACCTTTGTCCAGTTCAACAAGTACATAGAAAAGCTCTTCAACAGCAGGTAGGCGGGCAGAGAGCGGGAAGGAGAGGGGGAGAGGGGAGGAAACGACACCAACTGCCCCCCCCCCCCGCCCCATGCACCGCCGCCCCACGACCTCTGCAAAGACGTGTTCCCCAGCTTGAGGTCTAAGGACACCCAAGAAATCTAAAGACGTTAAAAACTCCAGGAAGCCTGACCAGGCGGTGGCGCAGTGGATAGAGCGTCGGACTGGGATGCAGAGGACCCAGGTTCGAGACCCCGAGGTCGCCAGCTTGAGCGCGGACTCATCTGGTTTGAGCAAAAAGCTCACCAGCTTGGACCCAAGGTCGCTGGCTCAAGCAAGGGGTTACTCGGTTTGTTGAAGGCCCACGGTCAAGGCACATATGAGAAAGCAATCAATGAACAACTAAATGTGTCACAACGAAAAACTGATGATTGATGCTTCTCATCTCTCTCCGTTCCTGTCTGCCCCTGTCTATCCCTCTCTCTGACTCTCTGTGAACAACACAAAAATCCTATCAGCGAAAGCGACGAAAGCCCCTCCACCGAACCCAGTGAAATTCCCATCGCGGAATCCCAGCAACTCCCACCGCGGAACACCGCTAAATCCAGATCACCAAATTCTTCCTAGGGCTCCAGGTGGAAGAGCCTGGGCACAGCTGGCACCAGTCAGGAGCCTTGGGACTGGGGGCAGATTGGGCTAGAGCGAGAGGAAGCCCCCCCTGGGGGGGAGATACCAGGGCCACAGGGTCTTCCTTCTCCAGGCTGAGCTTTCACCTCCAGCTGGTCTGCCCAAGCTCCCCACTCACCAACCCCCTTTATATTATGAAAGAGGCCCTAATTCCTCCTGCCTCACTCCCCAATGAACACAATAAAGAGAAATAGAATCTCTATTGCTTCTGTGACTAATGTGAAAAGTGAGCCCTGGCCAGAAAGGGTGAGAGGACCCTGGAGCTCCCGCTGGAAAAAAGACCTCAGCTGCGGGGGCTTCCCTGCCTCCTCCCGGCAACCCATCCACCTCACACACATACCCCACTCCCAGGGTTGGGGCTCTAATCAAGAGAAGCAGGCTCCAGCAACCTCAAAGGAGAGGCTTCCGCCAGACCCACGCCGCGTTTCTCACAGAGCAGGGCAGCTTCCATTATAGCCCAGGACATCAGTGTTGGTACAGGAACAAGCAGCAGCAGCGCCTTTGCCTGCCCCTTAGTGTGCACATCATATGGTCCTGCCTTTGCCTCCTGGACCCTCTCAGCCCCCCTGGCAGTGAGCAGAGCAGGGGAAGGAGCCAGAGCCCAGCCAGGCCTGTCCCAGAGGGGCTGGATGAGAGGGTGGCAATTTCCTCTGGGAGCTGGTGGTCGTCAGCAAGGCCTGAGCAGGGACAGATCCAACTCATACACAGGTGTGACCTGAGCAGGGTCCTAATTCCTGACCCTGGAAAGTGTCTACACCTCTCCCTACTCAGAACCCACCTCTTAGCTACCAGTGAAAACTCTGGGGCAAGACTTCAGGCTCCATTATCCAGACCCAAATTCTGATCTTCTGCTGAAACCAGTCCCCTTCCCAAACACCCCCTTGGACTTAGCAATCAGCCCGAGCCATGCATTTGCCCGTAGCTGCATCCTCTCCAGCCCTTTGCCTTGTAGCACCTGCTTCCACTTTCAGGACTTCGGGTCATTTGCACACACCAGACACAGCCAGGACTGGAGGGGAAACGCAATATGGTATCGTTGCCATGCTATCACCGTGAGGTGCTGCGTCCAGGAAAGTGGACCGCTCATCCACCAAACCCACAGCCCCATCTCTGTAGGTGGACATGTGAGGGAGTTAGGAGAAGCCATTCCAGGAACCAGAAAATTTCTAATTCTCTCTCTTCTCTCACCTACCCCTACCCCCGTGACCATCCCTATCTACAGGAAAAGGGGAGAGAGACAAGCTCCTCCCTCCCAGTCATACACACCGCTTCATTCCCACCTATTCAGGTGCCTGAGAAGGGCAATGGCTGGCGAAGGCCACTGGGACCCACTGGGACACCTCAGTGCAGTCCTCCCTTGGGCGGGGGAGGGGAAAAGATCCCTTCTGAGCTCTCCCAGAGCTGGAGTGTAGAATCCACAGATTAGCCTCCTCCCTGGAACCTGAATTCCCCCATAACCTCCCCTCCTGCAGCTATCTGACTAGCTCCTTTGCCCAGGAATTCACAACCTTTCAGGACAAGTTCTTTCCAAATTTCTGGTTCTTCAAAGAGATATTTCCTATAGTCACCTAAAGCCTGCCTTCCAGAGCCCCTCCCGTGGACCTGACCTCCCTCCTTCCGTGTTTAAAGAGCACATTATCTCTTTACTTGTCTTTCCAGCATATTCATGGAAACAGCTGGTTGGCCAGTGGCTATATGACAAGTCTGCCCCTTGAAAGCTTCCATTTACTAAGCGTTTACCTGGGCCAAGGGCCATGCTGAATGTTTCACATGCATTATTTCATGCCACGCTCACTACAATCCTATCTTTTCCATTTTACAGATGCGGAATGTGAGGCTCAGAGAGGTAGATCTCTGCCCAGAAGCAGTGCCTTTGCCTCAGACAGAAAATGGCAGTTCATTTGACTCTAATACTGATGCTGGGTCCCTCTATTAACTTGCCATCTGTGGCGGGACCTTGGACAAACTGCTGTACCTCTCTGAACCTTGGTTTCCTCCTCTCTAGAGGGAGAACTTATCACCTGACGGGGTTGTTGAAAGGATTAAATACACCCCTAGCACACAGTAGGCACCTTTTCTAACAATCTGCGCATGACACCATCTCCAGGCCCCTCCCCTCACAGCCCCCGTCCTCTGGCCATGCTTCTGCTGAGCCCTGTATCCCCTAATGAGCCGTGCGCAGTGACCTGCCCAGAGGAGGAAAGCTCCGGTGCCACCCACGCAGCCAGTGGCTGTCAGCACCAGCCATTCCTCGGGGCTGGGCTGTCACTCCTGCCCCCATGCCAATTACACTAAACTATAAGAAAGAATTAGTGGGGGTAGATTTGGGGATAGGTCTGGCATCAGGGCGACGATCGGGAGAGTCTATAGGTTCTGAAAGCTCAAGACTGTCACTTCACTGACTCACTGAGTGACCTTCAAGGAGTCCTTGCCTCCCTCTGGACCACAACTTGCACCTCTGTGAAGAGGATGAGTGGAACAGCTCTGACCACCCTATGGATGTTCTGGATCACTCATAACAGCCCCCCTTTTTCTTCTCCTCCCTCCCCTCCACCTTTCTCTCCTGACCCTTTAGCTATTCCTGCCCCCACCAGGGGTCCACAGAGGCACACACACAGAAGCTATGTCTTTGATTTGCTTTATTTAGCCTGTATGGAAGCTGGGAGCAAGCTTCGGCCAGAGCCGAGGGTGTGGAGAGGAGAACTGGGCAGGCACTGCCCGCCCTTGGCATCGGAGGAGACAGGAGGTGGCATTACATGTCCATCTGGCTGAACTCCCTATGAGGAGAGGGCAGGGCATGGCAGTGTGAGTGGGCAGTCCTCAGACCCTCAGGAGACCTCAGGCCAGCCCTGGGCCTGTGCTCCTCCACCCACCTCCACTCCCATTTCAGCCCCAGGGAGCTGGCACACAGGGCAAAGGATCAAACCTACCTGGGGGCAGCTTTGTCGGAGGGACCCCATTCCAAGAAGTTCAGCGTATCTTCTTTGTCTCTTTTCCCATATCTGGGAGGGGAGAGGCAGCTAGAGCAAGCCAGTACTAGGCCCAGGTGCTGGCCCACCTGCCTCCTGCCTGCCCTTGGGCACCGTCCTGCCGGGGGCACGGGCCCAGGCCTGCTCAGTAGAGAGGTTCTGCTTTCCCAAGAACATGGCCGGGGCTAGGACCTCTCTCCCTCTCTCTTGTACACACCTGGGCCTGGTTAGCATGTTGATGTATCTGCGGAGCTCAGCCGCATACTGGGCCATCTGCTCCGGTGTGGCGTTGTCCCCTGGGTACACTGGCTCCAGCGGGGCCCCCCAGGCACCCAGTGGTGGCTGCAGCAACAAAGCCACACACGTGGACAGGAGCAGCAGGGAGAGGAAGTGGCATACAGCAGCCATCTGAAGAGCAAGGAATGGGAGGGGAGACGGAGGCAAAACAGAGCCCGCCCACCCAGCCCCGTAGTCCATCACCTATTTCTCCAAGCCTGAGGACAAGAGGGCAGAGCACAGAGCCCTCTGGACCTGACCACCCCACCTCCTAGACACTGCCCTAGAAAATACAGGTGGCTCCTGTTGTGAGCAGCGCAGCAGCCGAAGCTCGGCCAGGGCTGCAGCAAAGTAGAAACGTGTAGCAGAGAATGTGGGGACGTGGGGCAGGACACACAGAGCACGTGCTGTCCAGGGCCTGATGGCTCTGAGGAGGCAGGTGTGGGGTAGAGTTTGGTGGGAAGTAAGGGCACTCTTGCTCACCTACAGAATTAACTTGTGAAGCAAAGGACAGAAGTCCATGGCCCACCAGGGATAGTCTTATAGATACAGACGGTCATGGTCACCCACACAGATCCCAATCATTCACAAGGTTGAAGTCATTCCCACATTTGTGTTCACGGCCACCGCCACCACTCCCCACACACATCTGCGGTCTTCTCATCACTGACTGCTCTTCCAAGATGACAGATTTGTTCAGATGTAGAGCCAGACCCACATAGGAACTCGGGCCTCCAGCGGCCCCTAGCACCTTTCCCCTCCACCCCAGGCCCTAGCCCCAAGGAGTCCCCTAACGTCCCCCAGATATTGGGGCAGGCTGAGCCCACTTACCCTGAGTCCGGAACAAGCAGGCCCTGGACCAAGCAGATTCCTGCCTCAGGCTGGATGGGTCCCCTGCTCTCAAACTTGCCCTTTATAGTCCTCAGCCCCCCAGAGTCCCCGCCTCCTGTCAGCCTCTCTCCCCAGCCCTCACTCCCTCCTCCCACAACCTCCCTGGCACCTGCAACACCAGCCAGCTCACCGGGACCAGGGACAGGAGAGGGACAGCGCAGTGCTGTGAGAACGAGAGTAAGCAGTGTCATGGGTAAAGGTGAACTACAGTAAGTCATCTGTGGGCCCCCATCTGCCTTTGGGCACCAAAGCATGCTTGGTCCAAGGAAGACGGGGTCTGGGGGCCTCAGGATGAATGAAGGGTTCTGGTTGCAAGTCCTGGAACATTCCCCCCACCCCCAAGTAGTAACCCAAAGCATCAAATGAATGCCCTCGGGGCAGAAGATTGAGGCTGGGGCTCTGAGACCAGGGACTGGTGGCTTCCTTTCCAGCCTGACATTAGAACAGGTGGAAATGGGGGAGATGCCTGAGGTAACCAGGCAATGTGGAAAGGAGTGGGGACCCAGGCAAGGAGAAACCCATTCTCTGGCTGGTGTGTAGGATGCAAAATCAGAGCTGATGTGCCTGGGGCTAGGGGAAATGGGGGTGCCAGCTTCTGGTAGCCACTTCAGATTCCCGTTCCGGGGGACTGATAAACACCAGCATCATTTGTAGAGTCTTGAATTTTCCAGAGTACTCCCAGCTCAATCACTTCACTGAGTCCCTACAACAACCCATTTAACAGATTCAGAAACTAAGGTTCAGAGCCGTTAAGTCTGACATCACTAGTCAGTGGTAGATTTAGGGTTTGAAATAAAGTCTAACTCCAGAATCTGGACTCTTTTTTTCTAGGTGGGGTTGTCAAAGTTTTGCTATAATTTCCCAGTATTTTGGCTGAGAAACATGAGGCTCTCGGAGGTGAAGACTCTTTCCCAAGGTCACACAGCTATCTAGGACTCAAGTTCTAGCCTAGATTCCCAACCCCACGGGTCCCAACAGTCCCCCCACCCCCACCCAGGACCCTGTGAGTGTCCCCACTCTGTGTCCCTTCCTCACAAGGAGTAGTAACCGGCTGCACCTGTATGACACACAGAAGCCTGAGAAGGGAGCAAAGGACCTGTCACTCCCGAGGTTCTGCTGGTCCAGATGAAGACACCAAAAGTGCGTGTTTGCAGAGGGATTTTAGATGGGGGCAGTGAGGACTGGAGGTGATGCCACAGGGACCTGACTTTTGATTGTCTTCAAGATATTGAGGAAACATCCATGTTCTGCTTATTCCTCTCAATTCTGATTTCTGGCCACAAGAACAATAATGCTTCACCCGACAGCTAACTTTCCACAAATCAAATATTGGAGGTGGTTCTGTCTCCACAAGGCTTTCTCTGGTCTTTGGTTCCAACTTCGCAGATCAAGAAGAGGTGAATTAGTGCCGGGTTCCAGGTGAGACCAACAGTGAGGCCGGCAGTGGCTGAAGATCGCCACCAGGGGGCGCCATGCTCCAACCCTAGTTGGAAAGATCTGCTCCCGCGGGACTATAGCCTGGTGGGACCTGTTCTGGCCACTATCCTCTTCAGGCCCCAGCCCCCAAGGACAGATGGTGGATCTGGGGATTGACTCAAGTACTGAGGCTATTTATAGTTTGGTAAACAGCTTTGTCACTGCCTAAAAAATGACAGGTACTTCACAATGTCAACTGAACCTATAGCTTTCATTTTTCTCCTTCGCAAACAACAGATTCCTTTCCTGGGTCCTCTCTGGGATGTTGTGGCAGTTGAAGAGGAAGAGGTAGTGGACCTGCTTTCTAAACAGTATGGCCATGTCCAGAACAGCGATGGTTGGTTCTCACTCACTCATCTTCGTAAGTTCCCAGGACTTGTCATGCAGCCCTGCTTAGAGAAGACACCAAGTGCTTACCTGCAGGTCAACCGAAATGAAAACGACAGTGGTCCCTCTCCCATTCCCCTGCCCAACCCCATGCCCTCTGCGACAGGACGGATACCATTGGGCAGTGTTGAGGATGGAGTGAGGCCTGTGATGAGACTAGGAAAGGAATCCCTCAGCAACCCTTAGGGTCACAGAGTAAAGACAAGTGTATAGTAACGAGTGGAATGGAGGACCCCACACAGGAGACTGCAAGGAATCTGCCAGCATCATGTCCTCCATACCCCTTCTCACGAGAGTATCTCCAAAGCTACCGTGTAGGTCCTGCTACCCCAGGAACATCATGCTGTAGAGGTCACACGTAGGTGCAGCATCAACAACCCTGCTGAGCTCCCAGCCAATAGCCAGCAGCACCCACCAGGCATGTGAGTGAGCCTTCTCAGACGGCAGCGCAGTGGAGCCCTCAGAGGACTGCAGCCCCAGCCAGCCACTGACGCTCACTGTGAGAGACTCCAAGCGGCAACTGCCTAATCAAGTCCTTCCCAATTCTGAGCAAATCATGGGTAAAAATAATGGTTGTTCTAAGGTCCTAAGTTTTAGAGTAACTTGTTATGTAGCATAATAACCAACATAATCAACCCTTTCCCCATCCCTCCCCTTCCCACTAGCTGGAACACTAGAAGTGGTGATGGTAGGCCATCTTCTATCACATAGATGAAGGCATGGGAAAGCCACAAAATAGGACTCTGGGCTCTTGGATGTCCTCACGAAGCAGAATTGCCAAGTACCCAGATGCCACTTGCATTTTATGTAAGAAAGAAATAAACTTCTATATTATTTAAGCCACTATTAACTCTGTCTCTATTTAAGAAGCTAAATCAGTCCTGGCCAGCTGGCTCACTGGATAGAACATCAGCCCAGCATATGGAGGTTCCAGGTTTGATTCCTGGGTTCAATTCCTGGTCAGGGCACACAGAAAAAGGACCACCTGCTTCTCTTCTGCTTCTCTTCCCCTCCCCCTTCTCCCCCCTCCTCTCCCTTTTGCTCCTGCAACCATGGCTTGATTGGTTTGAGCACATCAGCCTATGTCGCTGAGGATGGCTTTATGGAGCCTCTACTTCAGGTGCTAAAAATGGCTCCGTTGCAAGCATGGCCCCAGACAAGGGTTGCTGGGTGGATCCTGGTTGGCGCATGCAGGAGTCTTTCTCTATCTTCCCTTCTCTCACGTGAAAAAGAAGGGGGAGGGGAGCCAAATCAATATCCTAGCAATATAATGCATGTTTAAAACAGTTCAGTGTCTAGCACATAGGTGCTTTTTTTTTAAAGATAGCTATTGGTATCATCACCATTAATATTACATCTAAGGCTCCTGCTGCTCTAACATTGGTTGAGTCTGATCAGCAGGGGATTAGCCACTTGCTCAACACTCTTCCACACAAGCGAGAGCTTAACCCGTGTCACTGAGGGCCAACCAGACATTGAGATGGGCAGAAATCGTCTATGGTCATGCAGAATTTCTACTAGGGGTCTCTTGCATTGATCTTAAACTGACCACAGTCCTCCCAGATAGAACAACAGACAGGGAACTACAGACACCAACACTGATACACATCCTCCCACTCACCAGATGACAAAATGAACCAAAGCTCATGGCAGCCATTTCATGCTCCCATCCTACCTTTCCTGGTGCAGGGGCGGTGGGACTGGAGGCGAGAAGACAAGAGGGAAAGTGAGACGGGAAGTGGGTCTCAAATAATGACTGTACAGGAGGGAGAGGAAAGCAGAGAAACTAACTCTACCCCAAAGAAATCAGGAAAGGCTTCTAGGAGGAGGTGAACACTACTCTGAAGATGATTTCCAGACTGAAGAAAGGGAAAAAGGCTCTGCAGGCAAGGGGGGTGGCCTGGGCAAAGGCTTAGAGCATCAGAGTCTGCATAGCTTGTGACCTGCACCAGCCCCAGGACCTACCTCCACCTAAGGCTTCTGGCCCGGCCTCCAATGAGGGTGGAGGGCACTGCAGGAGAGGACAGAGTCAGAGCTCTGACACCACCTGGGGCAGGTTGTTTCCATGCAGGAGCCTCTCCTATAGCTATGGCAGACCTAGCCTTAGGGTCTGCTCTTAGAGCCCCCTTACTGTAAATATGTAGTTATGCATGGCCTCCACCCTCCGAAGTGACAACACCCAGCCTTCCTGCCCTTTTTGCCCTCTGTGAATCTGGGGATTTGGCCTCAACCTGATTCTCCTTTTCATTCCCCAGCTTCCAGGCTCAGGCTCAGCCAGGTCCTGCTGAACTAGAGGCCCAGGAGAGGAGAGCACACAGACAAAGGAGGCTGTGTCTGACCGGGAGATATAGGCCTTTTCTTCAAGGGGCCCCCAGACCTAGAAGGGAGACAGGATACAGAGACGTGGACAGAACAGAACAGTGTCCATGAGAGCTGGATGACCACAGAGGGCAGGAAGAATACACAGCAAGGACAATCAAGGCAGGCTTCCTGGAAGAGAAAGGCTAGGAAGGAAAACTTTCAAGGAAGATCAGCCTACAGGCGGAGTCTGGGATTCCTCATAGTCGTCAGTGTGGAGTGCTGACGTTTAGACTCCAGTTTAAACATACACAGTGCTTTCAGAATTCTGTGTCTAGTCCAGAGGAAGGGAGGTGGGTGCATAGGAGGGTGTCCCCATGGCCTTGTCACCAGAAAGGCACAGTTAGCAACTTATGCACTGAGTGTGAATTCAACAAGGTGGGGGAGGGTAGTTGCTGAGGAAAAGGGCAGCATCCAGGTGCCACTGTCCCTCCTGCAGAGGATGCCAGATGTTAGCAACGACCACACACACACACACACACACACACACACACACCTCACCTCCCAAACGACTTCCTCCACAGCCCCATCCTGGATCCTGTCCGGCCCCTAACACCCCCCGCCCCCCGCACTACAGCCCTGGGGGCTAGCAATACATCTCCTCCCCAACACCCCCCCACACTACAGCCCTGGGGGGCTAGCAATACATCTCCTCCCCAACACCCCCACACACTACAGCCCTGGGGGCTAGCAATACATCTCCTCTGAGTAGCTGCCCTGAAGGTTCATGCCTAGCACATGCCCCAACCACCTTCATCTGGGGAGTGCTCTGTCTCCCTCTGCCCTCCTGGGCACCCAGCATGCTCTTTGCTACCCTCTCCATCCTCCAGGTGACTTTTCTTCCTGCCCCTTATTTTCCCTTTTCCAGAACTTTCATCCCACCCCGCTGGAGAGTTCCACACAGAACACTGTCTGGGCACTGTTCACTCCCTGTGCCGGGCAGAACGGTCTTCTCTTAGCTCAGCACAGGGAGCCCCCACCTCACCCCGGCCCTGGGGAGCCTTTTATTTGAGGCACTAGAGTCTCCTCACAGCTCTCCTGCACCTCCACCCTCCACTCTCACCAGGATGCCCCCTCACTCCCACCAGGATGCCACCTCCAGAAGAAGCAAAATGAAATACAAATGCACAAATTCCGCCGGTTCAATGGAATTTGCTCTTTATTTGGGAATCAGGGAAGGACCACGCACAGCCCTCTAGCCCAGTGGGGAGTGGGGACACGGAGAAATGGAAGGAGGACCCCACCCCCAAAGCCTCCCCTGCCGCAGCGGGCAGGGGGAAGAAATTCAGGGTCCGGGGCCTGGAGCAAACATTCAGTTGAGGTCGATGAAGGTAGTGGGTGTCAATCCATGGTGAGGCCTCCAGATCTGTGGGAGGGAAAGGAGAGCAATGTCAAGGAGCCCCGCCTCGGATCTCTGGGAAGACGAAATTGAGGGAAGTTCTAGATGGCGGTGCAGGGTGGGCTACATGTGGCAGCAGGACCAGGCCAGGGGACTGGGCAAGCGGCGAGGAGGGAGCTTTTACCCCAACTTGAATGCACGGCCGGGGAGGCTGGGTAAGATCCTTCCCGATTTCGATTCCTGGCCGTCGCGTTTCCCAAACCTGGGGGCGGGGTCGGAGATGGGCGTGGTTAGGTATAGCCACTCCCTTGTTGAAGTGGGACCGAGGGTGGGAACCCCAGAAATCCTGCTCCGCCCTCGGGGCACAGGCTCTCACCGCTGCCGAGTGAGAGCATGGAGATAGTGGCGCAGCTCGGCGTTATAGTGGCTCTGCTCCTCGGGCGTGGCGTCTTCACCGGGGGGCTCGGGTGGAGGTGGGTAGGCGTCGGCCAGAGCCACCAGGCACACCAGCAAAGCCAGCAGCATTGTGATCATTGCGGGCCACGACCTGTGCACCAGCACCATCTGCAGAAGTGGCACTGGAGCGTGGGTCACTGGCTCAGTGTGTATTCACGGGCACTGCACCATCTCTGGCCCGTTTCCTCATCTATCAGGGAGGCATGAGCCTTACCTGCCTCCCCTCCTCGCACCTGTGCTGCCCCAGTGGTGAGAAGGGGGAAGAGGCCTACGCTGGCAGGGGCCCTTTGGAGCCTCTCTCCTTCCAGCTTCTGCTGGCTCCCTTCCAAACCAGCTGCCTGCCACTCAGCCCCAGTTTCTACCATCCCAGCCTCAGTTTCCACACAAAATATCCTGGGTTCCCTGGCACCAGACCATTGACCATTCCTGGGCCCTAGGGCCACTCACAGTATAGCTCCGGAAGCAGAGATGAGCAGGAGGTGGAAGGCAGGAGTCCCAAGGGCTGGGCTGCTGCAGGTCAGGCTGCAGCCAGGCTTATATCCCTGCCAGGAAAGGGAGGGAGGGGGGAGCCAGGCGGGGGAGGGCCCTTCTTCCTCCCTTCCTCCACCCCCGCCAGGTCCCGGGCTTACACCCAAGCAGTGGGTGATGTCTCCACTTCGCAGGTGAGCTGCCATGCTCAGACTCAGGCTCTTCCTGGTCCCGGTACCTAACCTGAACCCAGTCTTCAGCCCACAGCTGCCAGTGCAGCTCTAACCTCCTGAGAAAGTAAAACATTTTGCTCTAGACTCCTAAGACAGCCCCTTGGACCAAGGATGAGATTCCATCTTCATAGCCTGACTGGGGAGCGAGAGGCCAAACACAGTTTCTTTAGCCTGCGGGACCTGTGACCACTGTTTTGAAACGCAACCCTTCCAGCCCCTGCTCAGCAATACCTTGGAGAAGGGCTGAGGAGTGACAGGACCTGCGAGGAAAGCCTTTTTCTACTGGAGGCAAGGAAAGGAGCTGTAACCTTGGCCTTTAACCTACTGTTTATGATGTCCTGGAGAACCCCTCCCTACGACCCCTCTCCATTCAAGAGCGAGAGAGGGGCAGGAAGAGGCAGAAGCCAGTCCCCTCCCCAGAAGCGGCTGAGTCGGTCACCTGTGCGTCCAGCCTGGCACATACAGACCCAGCTGCAGCCAGGCCTGAAGTAGAGACCCCTTTCAGGTCAGTGTGTCCCCATACCGTTGCAGGTGTCATTCAAGGCAGTGGTGTCTGCTGGGCCTGAGTGATGCCAGGGCAGCCCAAGCACGTGTCACGATCCCCAGCTTACCACAGTCTCCACTGGGCTCTGGGGCGAAGATCCTCAACCAAGGCCTATGAAGGAAAGGGGAAGAACTGCCATTTGTTAAGCACATATGGCGCATTGGGCCTACCAACACCATGAGCTGACTTGGACGAGGAAATGGAAGCTCTGTGAGGTAATGGAACAGCCAAGGTTGCCCAGGATTCAAACAAGAGAAAAGGCCTGAGGCAGACCCCAGGAAAAGCCCTCTCAGTCATGAGGCACAGAAAGGATCACTACCTGGAATAACCATAGGGCTCAGAAGTCAGGCACAGGGACCTGGCCGGGTAGGTCAGTGGATAAAGTATCATCCCTGTGCACTGAGGTCATGGGCCTGGTCAGGGCATGTAGAAGAGGCAATCAGTGAGTACACAACTAAAATGGACCAGCTAAGTGGAACAAATTGATGCTTCTCGCTCTCTCCCTTTCTTCCCCCACCTGTCTCTCTCTCTCCCTCCCCGGGAGCAGGGAGGGGCAGAAAAGGGAAGGCTAACTTTGTAGCCTGTCTCCCCTCTCAGATTCACCTGCTCCCCCAGGAAGAGCGAGGAGCCCCTTCCAGCTCCCTCCCTCAGGCCCAGCCAGAGCCTCAGTGCTTCCAGGGGTCCCATGAGGTCAGGAGGAGCCATCTTGTCCTCTCCTGCCTCTGGCTCAGCCCTCCAACCTCAAGGACAGATGGCCGTGGGTGTTATTTTTAGAGCTCTCCAGAGATGGAGAGTCCAGGGCTCCCTCAATCACCTTTTTATGGGTTAATCACCTGCACTCTCCGGAAATGGCTCCTTATCAGCCAGGCAGGCCCCACGGGCCTGGCACATCCCAAGAAAGGCCGGGGCAATGTGCTGAGCATGGAAGTGGAAAAGGACATCAGGACTCTACCCAGAGAGGGAAGAGAAATGTTTTTTTCTTCTTTTTTTTCAGTACCACTTTTTATTTATTCATTTCAGAGAAAGAGAGTGATCAAAACATTGACCTGTTTCTGCATGTGCCCTGACCAGGGATTGAACTGGCAACCTTAACATGTCGGGATGACATTCTAACCAACGGAGCTATCCGGCCATGGCGAAAAGTCATTCTTTTTAAGGAAGTCTCATCTGAGGGACAAGGCACGGCCCTGTTCTCCAGGAACCCAAGTGTCAGAGGAGTCATGGCCACACTCTTGGGGATCCCCAGTCTGAGGTGAGGGGTGCAGCAGTATCACTGGGGAACCCCAAACTTTGGGAGGGGCCCTCCACTATCCTTGCAGAGCCCCAGTCTGAGGAGCTTCCAGGACATAGGGGCAGAGACAAACACAGAGGGACAAACCTGGGTCCAATCTGGAAAGCTGACAGCAGACATAAAAGAACTCGCCTCCTCCAGAAGCCATGGAAAGACTAAGACAGGTACTCACCGTGGGGGTGGAGAGGGCCGCTGTGATCCCAGGACCTGGGGCCTGGACCAGGACCCTGCAGGCTAGAGGAGGCAAGGCTACCTGACAGGAGCTGTGGGGTGTCCACAGGGAGACAGTGGCACTATAGGAACCCCCTCATGCCCTGGGAAGTGGAGTCTGAGATGAGGAAGAGAGGAGAAACCGTGGAGAAAGTAGAGCATGGGGAAGGGCCCAGATTCAGGGTACAGCCTCTGAAGAAGTTGGGTCCCATTTACCTGTAGCATGAATGTAAATGGGACCCAAGGGGATCCCCTCAAGGTGGACCAAGAGCCAGCCTCCCACACCTCATAAACCCTTCTTATTCACCATGTCCCTCCCCACAATCAATTCCACTCCCCAGTACAGAGCAAGCTGACTGCTTTATTAATCACTGCCTCCTCACTGAAGAGTTTAGTAACTCGTTGATTAGTGGGGAGGACGTCTCAGTCCTCAATCAATGGGCTCAGCTATCCCTCACTCACACACCCACCATCATCGATGATCCCTGACTCAGTCACTATGAGACGTGTCTGGGCGACAAGTGGCTGACATCTGTGAGGGAAGAAACTCCAAAATAATAATTATTATAGACTTAGGACCAGCACCTGCCTCCAATTTGTCCACAATAGATGCGGGGACAGAATCCCTGGGGTTCCCTTGGTCCCCATTCTCAGAACACCTAGCAAGGCCACCCCAGAAACATGCAGGGGTCAGGGAAGTCATGGATTTGGACCCCAGCTGACCATTCCCATTTCCCAGTGGATTCAAGGGCTATTCATTAAGATAGGGTAGACCATGCTACTCATTCCCAGAGATTTAGCATTGTGTATTCCACCACTCATCCTCCTCCCCTGCCTCACTCCCACACAAGAGCCTCTCTTTGATATGCCATGCGCTGGGCTGCACTAGTCCACTGCCTTCCACCCTTCAGCAAGACCTAATGCCCAACGTCCTATAGACAGCAGGTGGCCATGCAGCAAGAATGATTCAGCCTGGCCTGACCAGGCGGTGGTGCAGTGGAAAGAGTGTCGGACTGGGATGCAGAGGACCCAGGTTCGAGGCCCCGAGGTCGCCAGCTTGAGCACGGGCTCATCTGGTTTGAGCAAAAGCCCACCAGCTTGAACCCAAGGTCGCTGGCTCCAACAAGGGGCTACTCGGTCTGCTGAAGGCCCGCGGTCAAGGCACATATGAGAAAGCAATCAATGAACAACTAAGGTGTTTCAACGCGCAATGAAAAACTAATGATTGGCTCTGGCTGATTGGCTCAGTGGTAGAGCGTTGGCCTGGCATGCGGGAGTCCCGAGTTCGATTCCCAGCCAGGGCACACAGGAGAAGCGCCCATCTGCTTCTCTATCCCTCTCCCTCTCCTTCCTCTCTGTCTCTCTCTTCCCCTCCTGCAGCCGAGGCTCCACTGGGGCAGGGTTGGCCCGGGCGCTGGGGACAGCTCCATGGCCTCTGCCTCAGGCGCTAGAATGGCTCTGGTTGCAACAGAGCGATGCCCCAGAGGGGCAGAGCATCGCCCCCTGGTGGGCATGCTGGGTGGAACCCGGTTGGGCGCATGCAGGAGTCTGTCTGACTGCCTCCCCGTTTCCAACTTCAGAAAAATACAAAAAAAACCCTAATGATTGATGCTTCTCATCTCTCTCCGTTTCTGTCTGTCTGTCCCTGTCTATCCCTCTCTCTGACTCACTTTCTGTCTCTGAAAAAAAAAAAAAAAAAAGAATGATTTAGCCTAACCTGTGGTGCACAGTGGGTAGAGCGTCTACCTGGAGCATTGAGGTCGCTGGTTTGAAACCCTGGGCTTTCCCAGTCAAGACACATACAAGAAACAATCAATGAACAACTAAAGGAAAACAACTGTGATCTCACTCCCTCTCTCTCTTTCTCACCCTCCCTCTCTCTCTAAAATCAACAAATAAAATCTTAAAAAGAAAAAGAAAAGTGGTTCAATCCTCATTCAACAACACTTACTTAAATAAGTTTCTGCTGTGTCAGGCACTATTCTAGACACCAGGGACAGAGCGGTGATCAGACAGGCAAAACCCCTGATCTTGTGGAGCTGACATTCTAGTGGCAGGAAATAGAAAATAAATGAATCAATAAGGAGGCATGTAGTATGATGATGATAAATGCCATAGAAAAAAATCAGGGTAAGGAGCATAAAGAGGACTAGGAAGGACTTATTTTGTGTGGTTTGGGGAGGCCTCACCTATAAGATGGTACTTGAAGGAAGTGAGGAAGCAAATCATGGCGCTGCCTTGGGAAAAGTGTTCCAGGGAAAGAGCAAGTGCAAAGACCGGAGATGGAGTATGCCCCTGCGACTTGCAGAATGCCAAGGAGACCCGTGTGGCTGGAGTAGAGAGCAATGGGAAGTTAAGAGATCATGGAGACAGCGGGAGATCAGATAATATAGGGTCTCATAAGCTGCTATAAGGACTTTGACTTTTGTTCAGAATGAGATGAGAGCTTTGGTGGGAGAAGTAATGTGAGCTGACTTATATTTTGAAAGAAGTATTCCAGCCGTGCCCCTGGCCTGACAGTTCAGTTGGTTAGAGTGTCCTCCTAATACACCAAGGTTTCTGGTTCAGTCTCTGGTCAATGCACATACGAGAGTCCACCGATGAATTCATAAATAAGTGGAACATCAAGTCAATATTTATTTCTGCTCTCTCTTCCTCTTTCTTTAAAATCAATTTTTTTTTAAAAAGAAGAAGTATTCTGACTGTTGTGTTGTTGAGAAGCAACTGAAGTGGGGTAAGGTCAGAAGCAGAGAGGCCAGTTAGGAACTTGTTGCAATAAACCAGCCAAGAGATAACGGTGGTGTGTGCAGACACACTCATGCATTCCTCATGGCTTCAATCGTCTGGCCCATGTCTCACCCAAGAATAATTCTAATTATGTATGTACAGTGCTGGCAGCCTTTTATCTCGCTGAGAAAATCCACTAGAGAAGATAGCAGAAAATCAATGGATGTCAACAGTAGTTAGATGGTGGCTCTGTCTGTTCTCTGATTGTTAAGGCACCTCATTCATTAGTCTACGTGAAACTCTCCATGCTACTTTGATCCCTGGCCACAGCCCAGGAAAAGACTAGCTATTATGATGGTGTTTATAGAAATGCAGCCTTGTTCATTTTGTCCTGAGTACAAATGTCCTCTTACTTAAAAACACTCTGGCATTTTGCACAGAATGAAGCAGAAAATGAGGGATAACCAGTGGACACCACTGAAAAATGGCCACATCTCTCCAAAGGAAGATTAGCCTCATTGAAGGAAGCGTTGTCATCTCCTTGGACAAATGGTCAGGAAGCAAGCAGGAGCACTCTTTTTCATGTGCCATCATGTGCAGAGCACTATGGAGGGCAAGGGAGACCATGGGTAAGGGACGCCAATGAGAGTTGTCCTGACTATCACAGCATGGATTCCGGTTATATTAGGGCGCCCTAATATAACCGGTGCACCCTAGAAGATTTCCAGGTGCGCTCTATGGTATTCCAGAGAAATATGTGCCTATTGCGGACCAAAAAACTAACAGGGTATTTGGAGTTTAGATTTTTGGGGGACAGAGATGTGGGGAATTGGCTGTAAACTGACAGTCTGCCCAACCCCCCACCTCACTTGCCTGATAGGTTGCAAAAGGCTGTTAAGCTGTGGTGCTGGATTGTTTACACTACCTCCCATGTTCCCCAGAAAGACTGGAGGCAAGTTTCTTCTATTCTTTGTTTGGTGTAAAGTTAAAATCCTGTGTACGGTGGGGGTTTTCTGCACTCAACACAATTAGAGTAAAAAGAGAGGAATTCTTCAATGTATTGACAAGGAAATGACAGTTTGCCTTTCAAATATATGCCCAGCCTGACCTGTGGTAGCGCAGTGGATGGGGCATCGACCTGGAATGCTGAGGTTACCAGTTCAAAGCCCTGGGCTTGCCCGGTCAAGGCACATATGGGAGTTGGTGCTTCTTGCTCCTCCCCCCCCTCCCTCTCTTCTCTCTCTAAAATGAATAGTCTTAAAATATATATAATAAAAAAAAAATCAAATATATGCCCAAACATTGAAGAAATTGCTAGGACACATCAGGCTCATATTTCTCATAAACACAAGAATGAAAAAACTTAACACATTTGCACCGGGACCTGCCAAATTTACTAAATCTTCCTAAGAATGTATCTATATATATAAAAAGATAACTTTTTGTCATTTATTTATTTATTTATTTATATATTTTTTTTATAGAGACAGAGAGTCAGAGAGAGGGATAGATGGGGACAGACAGACAGGAACAGAGAGAGATGAGAAGCATCAATCATCAGTTTTTTGTTGTGGCACCTTAGTTGTTCATTGATTGTTTTCTCATATGTGCCTTGACCGTGGGCCTTCAGCAGACCCAGTAACCCTTTGCTCAAGCCAGTGACTCCGAGTCCAAGCTGGTGAGCCTTGCTCAAACCAGATGAGCCCGTGCTCAAGCTGGTGACTTCGGGGTCTCGAACCTGGGTCCTCTGCATCCCAGTTCAATGCTCTATCAACTGCGCCACCGCCCGGTCAGGCTTGTTTTTTTTATTTTATTTTTAACCCCTCTTTTTTACGAATTCTAAAAAGCATAACTCAATAAATGTAACATAAAAATGTTTTTTGCCCTGGCCGGTTGGCTCAGCGGTAGAGCGTCAGCCTAGCATGCGGAGGACCTGGGTTCGATTCCCGGCCAGGGCACACAGGAGAAGCGCCCATTTGCTTCTCCACCCCTCCGCCGCGCTTTCCTCTCTGTCTCTCTCTTCCCCTCCCGCAGCCAAGGCTCCATTGGAGCAAAGATGGCCCGGGCGCTGGGGATGGCTCCTTGGCCTCTGCCTCAGGCGCTAGAGTAGCTCTGGTCGCAACATGGCGACGCCCAGGATGGGCAGAGCATCGCCCCCTGGTGGGCAGAGCATCGCCCCTGGTGGGCGTGCCGGGTGGATCCCGGTCGGGTGCATGCGGGAGTCTGTCTGACTGTCTCTCCCCGTTTCCAGCTTCAGAAAAAAAATGAAAAAAAAAAAATGTTTTTTAATGTCAGAATAAATTTAATTTTGTCGTATTTATTTTATTTAATTACCATAAAAGCAAGCTTGGACTTTATATTTTTTTCCTTAATATTTGACTTAATTATTATAACATATTTCTCAGAAATTTGTATATAGTGTGCCTACAATTATTTGTAGGATTTTAAATGTGCTCCGACTTCAGAAAGTTTGAGAACCACTGTATTAGGAGCCAGGTATAAGAGGCAGTAATACCTAGAAAGAAAGGATTTTTACTTTTCTGTATTTTTCTGAAGCCGGAAACCAGGAGAGACAATCAGACAGACTCCTGCATGCACCCGACCCGGATCCACCCGGCACGCCCACCAGGGAGTGACGCTCTACCCACCAGGGGGCGATGCTCTGCCCCTTTGGGGCATCGCTCTGTTGCAACCAGAGCCACTCTAGCGCCTGGGGCAGAGGCCAAGGAGCCATCCCTAGTGCCTGGGCCATCTTTACTCCAGTGGAGCCTCGCTGCGGGAGGGGAAGAGAGAGACAGAGAGGAAGGAGAGGTGGAGGGGTGGAGAAGCAGATGGGCGCTTCTCCTGTGTGCCCTGGCTGGGAATTGAACCCAGGACTTCCGCACGCCAGGCCGACGCTCCACCACTGAGCCAAGGGCCAGGATTTTTACTTTTAATGGTAGAAGCTCTCTTATGAAGCCTTCCCTCACCCGCAGTTGCAAGTCCTTCTATAAAATGCAGTGACAGTTGCCTGTGGTATGGTATATACCCAAACCCCAGGCTTCTCTCTAGAACAGGTATCGGCAGCCTTTCTATAAAGGAACAAACAGTAATATTTTAGTCTCTGTTGCCTCTGTTTACCTTGGCTATTGTAGCATAAAAGCAGTCAAAGAACTATGCAAAAAAAAACAAAAATGAATGAACATGACTGTGCTCCTGTAGAACTTGAGAGGCTCATACCCGCTCCGCCATGGATCCCAGAGCGAGGCCAGCAAAGCAGCCAGCTGAGGCCTCCCCCACACCACCTGGTGGGGAGCTTCAAGGTCAGGAAACACTTAGGAGCACCACTGTCAAAGAAAGCCATGGAGATGGTATGCAGGGGACAAGACAGCAACAAGGGGCCTGCAGCTGTGACTCTGAGGGTCCCATAGTTGCTCAGCGTTCAGTTCTGGAGTCAGACAAATCCTGGTTCAAACTCTGCTTCGGCTGCTCACCCAGCCTCTGTGGCCAAAGCAAGTTATCTCGTCTCTGAGCCTCAGATTTGTCATGTGATAAGTAGATCATAAAAATGCTTGTAAAGGGCTATGAGGGTTTAATGATACGATGTCCGTAAGATGCTCGGCAACATTGCCAGCTCATTGTAAGTGTCCAATAAAATGCTACATTTTTATTACTATCTTTTGCAATAAAGAGATGGGCAGAATGCACCCTAAATGTGAACAGTGGATTACCTTTCGTTGTGGGATTTTTATCCCCAACATTTTATTAGGAAAACTTTCAAAGTTACAGCAAGTTAAAAAGACTATTCAGTGAGTGTTGTTAGTGAGATTTAGTATAGTTTTTCTTTTTTTTTGCTTATCAATAGTTTATATTTTTCTACAGCAGACATATATTATTTGGGTAATAAAAAATAAATACAGGAGAGGGCAAAAGAAGAATATGTTTTATTTTTATTTTTTTCTTTATTGATTGGCTTCAGAGAGACAGAGAGAAGAAGGGGGGGAGAAGCATTCATTTGTTGTTCCACTTAGTTGTGCATTCACTAGTTGCTTCTCATATGTGCCCTAATCAGGGATTGAACCCGCAACCTTGGCATTTCAGGACTATGCTCTAACAGACTGAGCTAACCAGCCAGGCCCAAAAGAACAAAATGTTAACCAGAACAGAACCAAAGACAGACAGCCCCATGGTCCAAAGTCATTGCTTCCCATTGATAGCCTAGTCTCTGCCATCACCTGCCTTTAAAATCAGCTCCATCAGTTAGGAATTCTTCCGAGCCATTGAGCCATTTCCCCCAATGCCACCTTTGTATCCACAGAATGTCAGAAGAGATTTTGCCAAAGGCCTTGCTGAAGTCCAGACACAAGGAAGCTGTGGCACCTCTGCCCTCAGCCAAATAATTGCATTAACAGGACAAATCCGTTAAACCCAAAATAATCTGTTCTCTTTCCACACACCTGCAAATCAGGGGTAGTGGAAAAGAGCATGGATTCTGGAGTCAGACTGCTCTGGGTCTGCAATTCACTTGTATTTCTCAGCTGTGTGACTCTAGGAAAATTTGACTAACCTTTCTGAGCCTGACTATAAAAGGGGAACAATTAAAGCTCGTGTCACAGGCTTCTTTTGACAACTGAAATAATGGCTATATCTGTCTCCATCCAAACTGTAGTATCCTCAACTTGGGGCTTCCTATATTTGCACTCCAGTGTCTGGTCCTGAGGGGACCCTCACTTCACCCCTTAACCCTAAATATCCCCTCTCCTCCCCTCTCCCAATCTCTGCCACCTGCATCTCCCCACCTCTCTTCACCATTCTCACTAACTCCCTTTCTACACACTTCCCCTTCCTCCTCACCCATTCCTCCCCTCCTCCCTCCCTCATCCTCCCTTGCCCAGCTCAAGTGACAGGCTCCATCTCCACCCCATTCCATGTCCCTAGTGTCCACTGTGCAGTCTGTAGTCTCCTCCTTGGCCCTTGGCCGAGGAGACTGTGGGGGTGGGGGGAGTGATAAAGTGGCGTCGACTCATTTACTGAATTACTTGTTAGCAGCTTCATTAGTTCTAAGGGCTCCACAGAAAGCCATTAGTTGAGACAGTCTGTGCCATCCATCAGAGAGGAGGTGGAGGGAGACAGCAGAGAGAGGAGAAAACAAGAAACAACCCACATGTCGCCTTCCTGGCGCCTCCCATGGGGACCAAGGCCTCCTGGTCAGACGCACAGAAACTAGGGTTCTTGGGGCCTGCCTTGACAACCCTCGGCCCAGGAATTTTCACCTCTTACAGGACACAGAGGGGTGCTGCTCCAGCTGGAGGAGACTGGCCTGAAGCCTGTTCTGATGCCTACCCCCACACAAGTCCCCACCAGCACCACAACCACCCGCCCAGCCACAGGCACCGCAGACCTGTCCAGTTGTTGGCACTAGGCTCCATCCTCCTTCTCCTCTGCCCACTTTCTCTTGCCTCCTCTCCACTCACACTGCTCCTTCCCCTCTGCCCTTGAAACCGCAGCCCAGTCTCAGCCATCTCTGCCACTGCTACAGGGGTTTTGCTACTTAAAGTCCTGGCTCCAGGCCCTGGCCGGTTGGCTCAGCGGTGGAGCGTCGGCCTGGCGTGCGGGGGACCCGGGTTCGATTCCCGGCCAGGGCACATAGGAGAAGCGCCCATTTGTTTCTCCACTCCCCCCCTCCTTCCTCTCTGTCTCTCTCTTCCCCTCCCGCAGCCAAGGCTCCATTGGAGCAAAGATGGCCCGGGCGCTGGGGATGGCTCCTTGGCCTCTGCCCAGGCGCCAGAGTGGCTCTGGTCTCGGCAGAGCGACGCCCAGGAGGGGCACAGCATCGCCCCCTGGTGGGCAGAGCGTAGCCCCTGGTGGGCGTGCCGGGTGGATCCCGGTTGGGCGCATGTGGGAGTCTGTCTGACTGTCTCTCCCTGTTTCCAGCTTCAGAAAAATACAAAAAAAAAAAAAAAGTCCTGGCTCCAGAGTTGACACCATTCAGGAAAACTTCTCGAAACTGCTGTCCTGGAGCCTGAGTCTCCTAAAACCACCACTGGCCAAGATAGAGATTTTCTCTATGGAAAGAGTTCTTAAATGGGGTTCTTCAGTGGGCTTAGGGGACTGTGAACCCCTTAAAGTTGCATGCCAAAATTTGTGTTGAGTTGCATCTTCCAGGGAAGAGCATCCATGACTTCCATCCATACTTAAAGTCCCCGGGACCTTCTCCCCTAGATTACGCCTCCTGCTGGCAGACCTCCATGGCATTGGGAATTATGCCCCCTACATCCAATCTGGGTCTGTGCCTCAGAGAAAAAAGCAACAAACTTCTCTACAGTACTTTGCTGTTGGTAAGCCACCATTACATCTCGTGTTTTATTTCCTCCTGCAACAACTCTAAAAGTAGGAGGAAATGCTATTTGTAGAGGCCACTCACCCCCACTCCCTGGCTGGGTCAGGGCTCCTTCCTGTGCCCACCACAGAATAGCCCTCAACACCCTGCACCAGAAAGGCAAAGGTATCTGTGCCCTGGATTGTGGGCACCTCATATCCAGTGAACAACTAAGGTGCCACAACTACTAGTTGATGCTTCTCATTTCTCTCCCTTCCTGTCTGTCTGTCCCTCCATCTCTCTCTCCAAAAACAAAACAAAATAAAAAAAAACATTGTCTACTTTTTTCTTATTGATTTGTAAAAGTTCTTTATATATTTTGGATATGAATCCTCTACAAATATCTTTTATTCTGTGGCTTGCCTTTTAACTCTTCTTGGTATGATCACTACATTGCAATGTAGCAATTTCCATAAACATTTTATTTATTTGTTTACTTTAATATTTTATTTATTGATTTTATAGAGAGAGAGAAGAGAGGGGTGAGGGTGTGAGAAGTATCAACTCATAGTTGTCTCACTTTAGTTATTCATTGATTGCTAGTCATATGTGCCTTGACCAGGCAAGCCCAGGGTTTCGAACAGGCAACCTCAGCATTCCAGGTCAACAGTTTACCCACTGTGTCACGACAGGCCAGGCTCCATAAACATTTTAAATCAACAGTCAGACCATATACATTCTCTTAGGATGTGGATGAAACTGTCACTGCATTGACACACTCCCAGCTATGTTCATCTCTGCCCGAGGAGCTCTCCAGAGCTCCAGTGGATGGCAGCCTTAGCCACCACACTTGGGCCCACATTCTCATCCACACACATCACCTCTGAGCTGAATGCTATCAACATTAATTGGCAAGCACCCCCATTTCAGAGTGGATGTGCTGGAAATCGCATCCCAGAATGGCAGGCTGTCAGAAAAGGAAGAAGACTCAGCACAACTTGGATGGGGTGACAGCACTTGTACATGTGTGAGCCAGTGTTTTCTCAAGCATATGTGTGGCCCTGGGTGCCTGTGTAGGAAGGAGCTCCCCTACTGATCCAGGACTTGATGGGGAGGCCACCGCATGCTCATATGTATACTATTCTATGTCAGCCATGTAAACAGTGTCCCTGAGATTCAGCGCTCTTGTACAGTACACAAACTAAATACTGGTACACAGAGGCCTTGCTCTCAGGCAGGACTCAAGCAAAACCGGAGAAAGTTTAGCCAAGATTGTGGCAGAAGCAGGAGTGCTAGGGGAGAAAAGCAGATTTGGCGATCTAACAGAAACAGGCATGACTAGACAGAACTGGACAGTCTGTCAAGCTAATGAGATGTCTCTAAGGCTTGTGCTTGAGGCTGGGCCAACCAGGATTCTGTGCTCAACTGGGAGTCTGGGCCTGATGCCCATGGCCGGTCTAGGTTCCGCAGGCTTCTCTAGCCTGGGGTCAGCTGCTCATTTTGTCCTAGGTAAGACAGCTTCTCCCTCAGACAAGTTTAGGCATGAGGTGACCTAAGGAGGAGGGTGGTGGCACCAAGTGTGTAGCCTCTAGCAGCTTGTTGAGGTCCTGAAGGTAGCTGGCAGCAAAAGAGGTGCCAAGAAGGAATTTGGAGGCAGAGCTGACAGCCCTGGGTGAGGAGGCAGTGACAGGCCAGGGCCCCTTCCCGATGTAACCTCCAGCCTTGGGGCCTCTTGTCCCACAGACCCTGCCCGCAGGACACAGATAGCCTCTGCCTCCCACTGCTGGGAATCCAGAGATCTGGCTGCCTGTCCCCAGTGGGAGAGGCTGAAGTCTGTTAGAGAGCAGTGGGGAGTGGTCCACTGTTGGGAGCAGAGGGAATAGGGCCTGGCTGGAGGGGACACTGAGGGCTGTGTCTAGGGTGCTCACACACCACAGAAACAGTCCCCCACTCCCCACCAGTGCATCTACTGCCCACCCTCCACAGCTCAGGCACTCAACTCTCACTCGCAGGGGTCCACACCCACTCAGACCCACACGTGGGCATTGCTGCACTGGAACGTGACAACACACACGGGCTCATTCACCTCCACGCCTCCCACGCGCCCACGCCACACTCTCCCACCCCTCACTCCACACTCCACCGCTTTGGCCACTGTCTACCACTGTCACCTGCCCCACCCTCCCAGGGGTCCTCCAGCGGGGACAGGCCGGCCGGAGAGTCCTGAGGCGAGCGGCGAGTGTTTGCGCAGCTAAGTGCCATCTGTGTACAGAGCGGCCAGCCGCCCGCGGCGCTTATCTCCGCAAACAGGGCGCCCGCGCGCCGGCCCGCAGCCTCCATTAGCCGCAGCCCCCGGAACCTCTCCCCGCCTCGCTTTATCCGGCCATCGCTGATAAGGACCGGAGGGAGCTGAGGCCACCGCCACTTCCCGGCCCCCCTGCCCCGCGGATCCGGAAAAATGATGGGGTCGCTGGTAGGAGCTCCGACCCCGGGGAGGCCGGGAGTGTTTCAAGCGCCTCCCCTCTGCTGCCGGTCCCGCTCAGCCGGCCCCTCTCCCTGCCCACCCTCCGCCCCCAGGGCCGGACTGCGGCCCCCAGTCCAGGCGGCCTCGGGTACACCTGTGTGTCCTGGCCTCCCCCTGCGGTTGTCTTACACAGCCCAGGACCCACGTCGTGACCTGATTCCCAGCAGGAGGCTGTTCAGGAATTCTAAACACTACTACCACCACCCCTGCTACTAACAATAATTAAATCTGTCTTGACTGAGGCTTACTTGGGGTACAGGGCTTCCTGAGAAGCATTATTATTATTTTATTTCCCAACAACTAAGTGAGGGGGGCACTGTTATCACCCCCATCTTACAGAGCTTATATAGACTCTGCTTATATAGATTGAAAACCTTAGCACATGAATTTGAACCTGATACTGTCTGAAGTCAGAGCCTGCACTGGTCTTCCCCTACCAGCCGTTTGGCCTACTGCTGGGTTTACTGATGAGGGGGTTTGCAGCCCCAACGCAGGCCTCTGTGAGGCCACTTGTGTGCCCTGCCCACTGCACCTGGGTGTCAGGCACCAGTGCACTCTGAGGTTATGGCAACTGCCTGTCTGGCTGCTGGTAGAATCCTTAAATCTCAGTTTTGTTCCTAATTAAATCCAGCCTGGTTGCATGAAGTGCTGGTACCAGGCATAACATTGTTTCTCTTCCAAATTTGTAGAAAAGTGTTCATACTACTTCTATAATGAAAAAGAAAAGGCCTTCTAAATACAAAAACAAATCGAAAATATAAAGCAAAAATTTAAAAACTGGACTATATTAAAACGTAACACTCCTCTATACAATAAAAAACTAAGGTAAAATTCAGGTCTCAAAATTGAGAAAACACGCCTGACCCGAAAGCTCAGTTAGAACATCGTCCCGAAGCACAGAGGTTGCCGGTTTGATCCCCGGTCAGGGCACATACAGGAACAGATGCTCCTGTCTCTCTCCTGCTCTCTCCCTTCTTCTCTCTAAAGTCAATAAAATAAACATTTTTTAAAATAATTAAGAAAACATATTACCAACATATGCAACCAAAGAAGCATTACGATCTGGAATATATGGAGAGTACCCACAAATCAGTAAGAAAATGACAGAGATCCCTATTTTAAAAAGTGAGCAAATACAATACGCATATGACTAGTAAATGTGCAAAATATTTTATTCAACCCCACTATTAATCAAAAAGTACAAATTAAAAGAAAGACCTACTTTTTTTTATTATAAAATTTTTGGCAGAGAGTTTTGTAAATGATAACGCCAGTGCTGCCCAGGCCATGGCGAGCCTCTTCAGAAACACTAGAGATGAGACTGTAAGAGGCCTTTTGGGAGGCTAGTATAGAGTACCATGTGTTCCCTCTTGTCCGGGGTTCCATTTCTGTGAGTGTAAACAGTGCACATACCTGGAGATGAGCACAAAGGTATCAACAATAACACATACACAAAGAGGGACATGATACAAATACTCAAAATGTCCAAGGCCCTGGCCAGTTGGCTCAGTGGTAGAGCGTCAGCCTGGTGTGCGGAAGTCCAGGGTTCGATTCCCGGCCAGGGCACACAGGAGAGGCGCCCATCTGCTTCTCCACCCCTCCCCCTCTCCTTCCTCTCTGTCTCTCTCTTCCCCTCCCGCAGCCAAGGCTCCATTGGAGCAAAAGATGGCCCGGGCACTGGGGATGGCTCCTTGGCCTCTGCCCCAGGCGCTAGAGTGGCTCTGGTCGCGAGAGAGCGACGCCCCTGATGGGCAGAGCATCGCCCCCTGGTGGGCGTGCCGGGTGGATCCCGGTCGGGCGCATGCGGGAGTCTGTCTGACTGCCTCCCCGTTTCCAGCTTCAGAAAAATACAAAAAAAAAAAAAAAAGTTCAACAACAGGGAAATTATAGTATATATAAAAGACGTACCATTTTTGTGAGCCATTAAAAATCATGTTTTAGAAGAGTGTTAAATGACATAAAACATTTATGACATATGCCTGCATGGAGGAAAAGCACAGTACAAAAAATAGTGCATACAGAATGATTCCAAGTCTATAAATATGTGAAGAAATCCTGTAGAGATATTTTATACTTAAAAATGGTAAGTTTAGGCCCTGGCCGGTTGGCTCAGCGGTAGAGCGTCGGCCTGGCGTGTGGGGGACCCGGGTTCGATTCCCGGCCAGGGCACATAGGAGAAGCGCCCATTTGCTTCTCCACCACCCCCCCTTCCTCTCTGTCTCTCTCTTCCCCTCCCGCAGCCAAGGCTCCATTGGAGCAGAGATGGCCCGGGCGCTGGGGATGGCTCCTTGGCCTCTGCCCCAGGCGCTAGAGTGGCTCTGGTCTCGGCAGAGCGACGCCCCGGAGGGGCAGAGCATCAACCCCTGGTGGGCAGAGCATCGCCCCTGGTGGGCGTGCCGGGTAGATCCCGGTGGGGCGCATGGGGGAGTCTGTCTGACTGTCTCTCCCCATTTCCAGCTTCAGAAAAATACAAAAAAAAAAAAAAAAAAAAAAGGTAAGTTTAATTTTTAAATAAATAAATAAAAATACCAAAAAAATGTTAAGAGTGTTTATCTCCTGGGATGATATTACAGGTGATTTTTTTTCTCAATATTTCTCTGTAATTTTCATAATTTTCAAAGAATATTGCCTGGCCTGTGGTGGTGCAGTGAATAGGGCTTCAACCCGGAACGCCGAGGTCGCCAGTTTGAAACCCTGGGCTTGTCTGGTCAAGGCACATAGGATAAGCAAGCATGTATGAGTTGCTACTTCTCACTCTCGCCCCCTCTGTAAAATCAGTGAATAAAAATTTAAAAACAAAAGAATATTACTTTTAAAGTTTTAATTGAGAAAATTAAAAGCAATCAAGAAATAAAAACCAAAAAAATGTATAATTTGCAAAGCATTGTTTCCTCTGTCTTTTTGGCAATCTAGCCCAGGCCAGGGAACCATGTTTTTGAAGTTGGCCTAGGGATAGGAGACCTCACTCACTCCTCCGTGGGGCCCCAGACTTCCTGAAAACTGCCTTCAGGTGGGCCCACACAATGGAACCTTCACCCTGGCCACGCGTGTCTCTCCCAAATTTTGCCCCTGCAAGGCAGGGTTTTGTTCTGTCCACCAGCAACCTGTCCCTTCTCCCCTCATCTTGTCATAAGACCCCAGGACTTCAACCACCTCCACCACCACCACCCTCTGACCCAGTTCCAAAGCCAGGCCCCAGCCTCTGGCCAGGAATGAGGGCTTTAGGGGCTGCAGTCTCAGCAGGGAAAAAGCAGCGGCCAGGCCCAGTACCCAGCAGAAACCGATTTAAGATTCTCCAGGATCAGGCAACAGAGTGGGAACACCCCCACACCCTTGGCCCATAGAGAGGTCAGTGTCCAGGTCTTTCTCTCCTGAAGACACATGCCCAAGTGTATGTTTTTGAGGGATGGCATTTGGGATGTCTGATGAGGAGGTGAGGTGCCCATCGCTCCCCATGGTTCGACCTAGGACTTACTTGGTCATCCGATTTCTGTGCCTGGTGCACCTGAATTTCTATAGCCTTGCAGCCTAAAGGATAGGATCATTTGAGGACTGTGACACCAGACAGGGCAAAACTGGAATCCCAGCTTCATAGCCCACTGATGTTTTTTTGTTTTTGTTTTGTTTTAGAGAGAAAGAGAGAAATGAGAAGCATCAACCCATTGTTGTGGCACGCTAGTTGTTCATTGATTGCTTCTCATATGTGCCTTGACTGGGGGACTCCAGCCAAGCCAGTGACCCCTTGCTCAAACCAGCGACCTTGGGTTCAAGCCAGCAGCCTTGGGCTTCAAGCCAGTGACCTTTGGACTCAAGTGAGCAACCTTGGGGTTTCAATCCTGGGTCCTCAGTGTCCCAGGTTAACACTCTACCCACTGTGCCACAACTGGTCAGGTAATATCCCACTGACTTTCAGCAAGCCACCTTTCTCTCTGGGCTCCAATTTCCTCAACTCTACATGAGAATAAGAATAATAAATACCCTTGTAAGGTCACTGTAAGGACCACAGATAATGGAGAACAAACTCAGAGTAGGTGTTCATTAAACCGTACCTGAGGCTATTATGCCTGATCCAGGACTCAGCACCATGGGCCATTGTCATAGAAGCCCACATGTTCCTGTCACTCCAACCAGTTGCCCACTCACATGTGGATCTCATGCCCAGCCACACAAAGTACTTTCTGAATTCCAGCTCTACATGTGTGTGCCACATGCCAGGTGTACTGCTAAGCATTTCACATTTAATCTTCTTAGCATGAGGTCCATGTTATTAGCTCCATTCTACTGATAAAGAAACTGAGACTTAGAGAGCAACCTGCCCCAGGATCCATAGCAGGTAGATGGCCATGCCAGGGCTCAAGCTCAGCCATATGTGGCTCTGGCCTGAGCTCTTTCCTCTCTCTCTCAGACTGCCTCACGGAGCCAGGTGCCAGCACATTTCTCCGGCCTCCATGTCTACTCCTCCTCTTGTGATAAGCTCAGATGTGGATGACTGGGGTCCTGAAGCCACGTCTCTATTACTGATACTCCCAGGCTGGGCAGAGCTCTCCCCTCCCCTGCCCTTTTTAATTGCACCAGGAGCCTCCTGAGAAAATCAGTGCTCTCTCTCCACCCACCCTTCCTGCTCTCTGGCTTAATTACTTCTCCTCCTGGCTGTGATAAATGTCTCTGAGCCCCTGAGACAGGAAGCTTCAGCAGGAGCAGCGCCTCCATGCCTCAGCCCCCTCCCAACCCTGTCCTTTGAACCCAGACATGCGCCCAGCCCCAGCTTCAGCAAAAGAGGGCATCTGTGGGTGAGAGGCTCCCAGCCCCTCAACCTTCCGGCCCCAGTTGGAATGCAGACCCTGGCAAGAGTGCTGGCAAATAGTCACACTAGCTCATTCATGGCTGATGAGAGTGTATCTTAAGACAACCCATTTGAAAAGCAACTTTCAAAGACTCAAGAGCATTAAAATTATTCATGAACTTTAACCGAGAAACTCAGTTTCCAGGCACCTACTGAAACTCAATTCAGAAATATAAGCACAGAAATGAGTACCACAGTTTCTTTATAATAGTAAAAACTTGAATGCATCGTAAATATCTAAGAGCATATATTCAATATTAATTTTTTTAATTATATTTTATTAATTTTAATAGGGTGACATTGATAAATCAGGGTACATATGTTCAGAGAAAACATCTCTACGTTATTTTGACATTTGATTATGCTGCATTCCCATCACCCAAAGTCCAATTGTCTAGTCCAATTGTCTTTTGTCACCTTCTAACTGGTTTTCTTTATGCCCCTTCCCTCCCCCAACCCACTGCCTCTCTTCTCCCCCACCCCATAACCCCCACACTCTTGTCTATGTCTCTGAGTCTCATTTTTTTTTAATTTTTTCATTTTTATTTAGAGAGAGAAGGAGAGAGAGAGAGAGAGAGAAAGAGAGAGAGAGAGAGAGAGAGAGAGAGACAGAGAGAAGGGGGGAGGAGCAGGAAGCATCAACTCCTTATGTGCTTTGACCAGGCAAGCCCAGGGTTTCGAACCGGCGACCTCAGCATTTCCAGGTCGACGCTTTATCCACTGCGCCACCACAGGTCAGGCTCTGAGTCTCATTTTTATGTCCCACCTATGTATGGAATCACATAGTTCTAAGTTTTTTTGGTTTTTGTTTTGTTTTGTTTTACAGAGACAGAGAGAGAGTCAGAGAGAGGAATAGACAGGGACAGACAGACAGGAATGGAAAGATGAGAAGCATCAATCATTAGTTTTTTGTTGCGCATTGCAACCTTAGTTGTTCATTGATTGCTTTCTCATATGTGCCTTGACCGTGGGCCTTCAGCAGACCAAGTAACCCCTTGCTCGAGCCAGCGACCTTGGGTCCAAGCTGGTGAGCTTTTTGCTCAAACCAGATGAGCCCGCGCTCAAGCTGGTGACCTCGAGGTCTTGAACCTGGGTCCTCCACATCCCAGTCTGACGCTCTATCCACTGCGCCACCGCCTGGTCAGGCATAGTTCTTAGTTTTTTCTGATTTACTTATTTCGCTCAGTATAATGTTATCAAGGTCCATCCATGTTGTTGTAAATGATCCGATGTCATCATTTCTTATGGCTGAGTAGTATTCCATAGGATATATGTACCAAAGCTTTTTTTTTTTTTTTTTTGTATTTTTCTGAAGCTGGAAACGGGGAGAGACATTCAGACAGACTCCCGCATGCGCCCGACCGGGATCCACCCGGCACGCCCACCAGGGGCCACGCTCTGCCCACCAGGGGGCGATGCTCTGCCCCTTCGGGGCGTCGCTCTGTTGCGACCAGAGCCACTCTAGCACCTGGGGCAGTGGCCGAGGAGCCATCCCCAGCGCCCGGGCCATCTTTGCTCCAATGGAGCCTCAGCTGCGGAAGGGGAAGAGAGAGACAGAGAGGAAGGAGAAGGGGAGGGGTGGAGAAGCAGATGAGCGCCTCTCCTGTGTGCCCTGGCCAGGAATCGAACCCGGGACTTCTGCACGCCAGGCCGACGCTCTACCACTGAGCCAACCGGCCAGGGCCTGTACCAAAGCTTTTTAATCCACTCGTCCACTGATGGACACTTGGGCTGTTTCCAGATCTTCGCTATTGTGAACAATGCTGCCATAAACATGGGGGTGCATTTCTTCTTTTCAAACAGTGCTATGGTGTTCTTGGGGTATATTCCTAAAACTGGGATAGCTGGGTCAAAAGGCAGTTAGATTTTCAATTTCTTGAGGAATCTCCATACTGTTTTCCACAGTGGCTGCACCAGTCTGCATTCCCACCAGCAGTGCAAGAGGGTTCCCTTTTCTCCATGTCCTCGCCAGCACTTATTCTGTGTTGTTTTGTTGATGAGCGCCATTCTAACTGGCGTGAGCTGATATCTCATTGTGGGGGTTTTTTTGTGTTTTTGTTTTTTTTTTGTATTTTTCTGAAGCTGGAAAGGGGGAGAGACAGTCAGACAGACTCCCGTGTGCACCCGACCGGGATCCACCCGGCACGCCCACCAGGGGCTACGCTCTGCCCACCAGGGTGCGATGCTCTGCCCCTCCGGGGCGTTGCTCTGCCGCGACCAGAACCACTCTAGCGCCTGGGGCAGAGGCCAAGGAGCCATCCCCAGCGCCCGGGCCATCTTTGCTCCAATGGAGCCTTGGCTGCGGGAGGGGAAGAAAGAGACAGAGAGGAAGGGGGGGGTGGAGAAGCAAATGGGCGCTTCTCCTATGTGCCCTGGCCCGGAATCGAACCCGGGTCCCCCGCACGCCAGGCCGACGCTCTACCGCTGAGCCAACCGGCCAGGGCTCTCATTGTGGTTTTAATTTGCATTTCTCTAATGATTAGTAATGTTGAGCATTTTTGCATATGCCTATTGGCCATCTGTATGTCCTCTTTGGAGAAATGTCTATTCATTTCTTTCACCCATTTTTTATTGGATTGCTTGTCTTCTTGGTATTGAGTTTTACAAGTTCTTTATAAATTTTGGTTATTAAGCCCTTATCAGACGCATTGTCAAACATATTCTCCCATTGTGTAGTTTGTCTTTTTATTCTGTTCTTATTGTCTTTAGCTGTGCAGAAGCTTTTTAGTTTGATATAGTCCCATTTGTTTATCCTGTCTTTTATTTCACTTGCCCATGGAGATAAATCGGCAAATATATTGCTGTGGGAGATGTCAGAGAGCTTACTGCCTATGTTTTCTTCTAAGATGCTTATGGTTTTATGGCTTACATTTAAGTCTTTTATCCATTTTGAGTTTATTTTTGTGAATGGTGTAAATTGGTGGTCTGGTTTCATTTTTTTGCAGGTAGCTGTCCACCATTTGTTGAAGAGGCTGTCTTTACTCTAATGCATGCTCTTACCTCTTTTGTCAAATATCAGTTGTCCATAAAAGCGTGGGTTTATTTCTGGGTTCTCAGTTCTGTTCCATTGATCTATATGCCTTTCTTATGCCAGTACCAGGCTGTTTTGAGTACAATGGCCTTATAGTATAACTTGATATCCAGAAGTGTGATACCTCCCACTTTATTCTTCCTTTTCAAGATTGCTGAGGCTTTGATATTAATTTTGAAATATTTTTACGGTATCACATTATGCTGTTGCCCAAAAGATGATTATGAAGTTTATGAGATGAGAAACAGCTTAGTATTTAATGGTAAATGGCAAAAGCAAGACACAAACTGTTACCTTAATAAGATCTCAACCTTAATAATACTTCTTGTATTCATTTTGTTTGTTTTTGCTTCCTCTCCACACCATGCATCTCCCCAAACCCACAATATAATTAAAACTTTTCATAAACTTTGATCAGATATATCCATCCTTAAAAAAAAAAATCAACAATGTAAGGGAAACACATTGCCAATTACAACATTATTTATAATCATATATAAGTTGGATGCAAATCAAGTGTTTAATAATAATAATATAAAGAATGTTTCTCTTCCTTTTTCTGCCATGTTGGAGCCTGTGGAGGCCTGCTAGAACAGGACTTCTAAAACAACAAATTAGAAGGCTGTGGTCCAAGGTCATTTTTGCTGGGTATAAGAGGGGGAGGGGTCTCTGGATTCAGAGGGAATACATAGCTCTTCTTAAAATTGAAGGTGTTTATGCTCAAAATAAAACTGAGTTCTATCTAGGCAAGAGATGTGCTTAGGTGTACAAGACAAACAACACAGTGACTCCTGGTGGCAAACCGAAGAAAAACAGAGTCATCTGGGGAAAGGGAACCCTATGCTCAAGTTAACAGTGGATGGTTCATGCCAAATTCTTTATTTTTTTTAACAGAGACAGAGAGAGAGTCAGAGAGGGATAGACAGAGACAGACAGATAAGAACGGAGAGATGAGAAGCATCATTAGTTTGTTTTTTGTGGGGGGGGGGTTGTATTTTTTTTTTCTGAAGTTGGAAACGGGGAGGCAGTCAGACAGACTCCCGCATGCACCTGACCGGGATTCACCCTGCATACCCACCAGGGGGCGATGCTCTGCCCACCTGGGGCGTTGCTCTGTTGCGACCAGAGCCATTCATTCTAGCGCCTGAGGCAGAGGCCACGGAGCCATCCTCAGCACCCCGGTCAACTTTGCTCCAATGGAACCTTGGCTGCGGGAGGGTAAGAGAGAGACAGAGAGGAAGGAGAGGGGGGGTGGAGAAGTAGATGGGCACTTCTCCTGTGTGCCCTGGCCAGGAATCAAACCCGGGACTCCTGCACGCCAGGCTGATGCTCTACCACTGAGCAAACTGGCCAGGGCTAATCATTAGTTTTTTGTTGTGCATTGTGACACCTTAGTTGTTCATTGATTGCTTTCTCATATGTGCCTTGACCGCAAGCCTTCAGCAGACCGAGTAACCCCTTGCTCGAGCCAGCGACCTTGGGTCCAAGCTGGTGAGCTTCTGCTCAAACCAGATGAGCCCCTGCTCAAGCTAGCGACCTCGGGGTCTCGAACCTGGGTCACTGGCATCCCAGTCCAACGCTCTATCCACTGTGCTACCACCTGGTCAGGCTCATGCCAAATTCTGAAGTAACTTTCTTGCTAAGGCCATTGGACACAGAATCTGTAAAATGCTGTAACCCTAAAAAATTTAAACTTATTGAGCCCTAGCCAGATAGTTCCGTTGGTTTGAGCATCTTCCCGAAGCACAGAGGTTGCCAGTTCAATCCCTGGTCAGGGCACATACAGGAGCAGATTGATGTTTTCTCTCTCTGTCCCTCTCTCCCTTCCTCTCTCTCTAAAATCAATAAAATAAAATTTTTTAAAAAAAATTTAAACTTATTGAAAGGTAAGTAAAAGTGGATTTGTTCTCTTAAAAATAAAGTTTATGACATCCTAATAAGTGAAAAATCAGGAAAATTAATTGTATGCACACAATAACACAGTCATTTTTTTTCATGTATAAAAAAAGCTTGGAAATAGGCCAAATGTAAATAGCAGCTGTATTAGTAGTCTAGGTAAGTTTTGTTCACCCAGTTTCAGTAATTTTCCTAAATTATTTTTATAATGAATAAAAGTTTTATTTATATTTTGTTGAATTTTTTATTATTATTAAATTTATTGAGGTGACACTGGTTAATAAGATTCAAGTGTAAAATATTATAATACATCATCTGCATTTTGTATTGTGTGCTCAGCACCAGAAGTTTAGTCTCTTTCAGTCACCATATATTTGACCCCCTTTACCCTCTTCAACCTCTCCCCACCACTAGCTCTTTTTTTTTTTACAGGGACAGAGAGAGAGAGTCAGATAGAGGGATAGATAGGGACAGACAGACAGGAACAGAGAGAGATGAGAAGCATCAATTATCAGTTTTTCGTTGCGACACCTTAGTTGTTCATTGATTGCTTTCTCATATGTGCCATGACCGCAGGCCTTCAGCAGACCAAGTAACCCCTTGCTGGAGCCAGTGACCTTGGGTCCATGCTAGTGAGCTTTTTGCTCAAGCCAGATGAGCCCGCGCTCAAGCTGGCAACCTTGGGGTCTTGAACCTGGGTCCTTCCGCATCCCAGTCCGACGCTCTATCCACTGCCGCACCGGGTGGTCAGGCTTTTTTTTTCTTTTTCTTTTTCTTTTTCTTTCTAAGTATACCCTAATTGCAATCACCAGCTCCACTTTCCATTCCCACTCTCAAGCCTCTGGTCTCCCTGGCTGAAATCCACCCACCACCAACCACTCCCACGCCACCACCTATCCCTTCCTTATCTTCCAAGAGCCCAGCTGGGATCAGGCCACTCACCTCAAAATCCTGCAGCTCCCCAGGTCTCCTTAACCATACCCACACCACTGACCTCAACCTACCCCTACAGTGGGGAGTGCAAGTCCTTATTAGGCAAGGACCACGCCTTATTCCCCCGGGTCCAAGCGCCCAACACCCTGCCTAGTACAGTGTATACCCAATTAACATAACCCGTCTGATGACTCCTGAGGCCTCTCCACCTTTGCTCCAAATAAAACCTCCCACTCCTCCTAACGCCTTTGCCCCCGACTCCCCCTTTAGGCTGCACCCTCACTCCGCCCCACCCCAGGCTGCGTTTTCACATAAAAGAGTTCGGGTATGCAGATCCAAGAGAGATGGTTCTGGGAGGGCTTTGGTTGGGGTGGGTGGGGTTGGCTGGAGCCCAGGGAAAGGGATGGTAAGCCGAGGCACAGGGGACCAGGAGTTGATGCCCACACCCGTCACACAGGGTGCGTTCCCACTCGCCTCTCGGGTGGATGTCAGCAGTGGACCCAACACCGCCAGTGGGTACTCACGTGGACCTGGTACCGCCGGGCTGGCATCGCTCCCTTGTGGCAATAGTGTGGAACTACAACCTGCCGGCGCTCAGTGGAATCTCCATCCTCTACCCACTGAGGGACAGAACAGGTAGTTTGGGATCTGTGCCCTGAGTTCCCTAAGTCCAAGAGGCTGACTATTCATCAAACTACGACGGTTTATTGAGCCCTGATACCCCACAATCCCCTACCTACACATTAACCTCACCTTGGGACATGCACATAATAGGATTAACCATATAGAATTTCCTCATACACACACAGACACACAACACCTCCACACATTCCTCTCTGCTCTGGGGCTCACATAGAGATAGCCCTCATGGGACAGGAAGTACCACCTAGGACTACACTACCTTAACCTCGAGTCCCACACAGCACCCTAACCCCGCACAGCTCTAAAATTCACACCCAACACCCCTCAGTCTGGCTCCACTGCAGTGTCTTCACCTCTGCCTTTTTCACCTCCTCTGTGGCCTCAAACTCGCTAGGGACATTCTCATACTGAATACCACCTCTCCGATCTCTAGGGATCAGCTCATATCTCTGCACCCACTAGTTTTGGACTTTAATACGTATAGAATCCCCTGGGATCTAATTAAAATGCAGATTCTCATTCAGTAGGCCAAGAGTGGGCCGCAGATTCTGCATTTCTAATCAGGTCTCACATGGTGCCATGGACTACACTTTGAGTAACCAGGGTCTGCTTCTTTCTCTGGCCACAATTTCCCCAGGAGTTCATGCTATGGTCTCATCTCAGGCCCCTCCTCTCCCTTCTGCCACCTGACTTCCCCACCCATTGGCTTCACTCAATGGCCTTGTCTCAGGCTTTGAGGTGTCTGTTATGGGCTGCCCTTATCTTCCTGAAACATCTCCACCTGTGGATTCTGGATGGTTCCTGGTAAGTCTCTTTCCTGGATCCCTCTGACATCCATTGTGGGCTCCGCGGCAGCTCATGCCACAGTCGGGGCAGCTAGGAAGCTCCACCTGTGACCTGAAAGCACCTTATCTCCACTTGCCTAAAACCAACCCCCTAGGATCTCTGTAATAATGACAACACCTACTTCATGACCTTATTATGAGAATTAAATTCCTGTCACGTGCTTGTAACAGTACCCAAGAAAGAGTTTGCTCTTATTATCTTCAAGATATACCTTTGCTAAGCACTGCCACTCTCCAGAGTAACCTGAAGGAAGACACTTTCTATCATGGGGTTGTGGACAAATTCTTTTATCTATCTACCTACCTACCTGCCTACCTACCTGTCTCTTTTCTCCTAATCATCTCTGGGGGAAGGTCTCTATTCAGATGCTAACCTGTTAGCAACATCTCTCCTACACTTCAGATTACTCTTCTTTTGACAACCCCCCAGCGCAGGAGCCAGTGAGAGTAGGGAGCCCCCTGCTGGACAAGAGGCTCATAGCACACTTGGAACTGAACATTTTAAATCGGTGCAGAGGGGTGCTCTCCATCTTACACTATGTACTGTATTTGTTCAACATATAGTATTTCATAGATTTATGTCTTGGAGTAAAACTGTGCTTGAAATAAGCAAACTAACTTTTATTGTGTGTTTACATTATGTCAGACTGGGAAATTGCACACACGGCAATTCTTTCAATCATTTTTATTTTTAAGATGGCCAAGCGTATATAAAATGGAGAGGTACTATAACCAATTTCCAATATCCACCATCAGCTTCAACAAGAATCAATGCTTTACCAGGCTGTGGCACAGTGGATAGAGCGTTGGACTGGGATGTGGAAGACCCAGGTTCGAAACCCCAAGGTTGCCAGCTTGAGTGCGGGCTCACCATCTTGAGTGCAGAGTCACTGGCTTGAGTGTGGAATCATAGACATGACCCCATGGTCGCTGGCTTGAGCCCAAAGGTCGCTGGCTTGAAACCCAAGGTTACTGGTTTGAGCAAGGGGTCACTGGCTGTGCTGGAGCCCCCCCCCCTTCAAGGCACACATGAGAAAGCAATCAATGAACAACTAAGGTGCCCCAACAAAGAATTGATGTTTCTCATCTCTCTCCCTTCCTATCTGTCCCTATCTGTCCCTATCTGTGTCTCTCTCTGTCTCTGTCTCTCTCTCTCTCTCTCTCATACACACACACACACACACACACAAAGAATCAATGCCTAACTTATGGCCAGTCTTGCTGCATCTGTTCCCCCAGCCGCTTTCTCTCCTCCAGGGTTATTTTGAAGCATTTCATCTATAAATATTGAGTCTGTAGACTAAAAGATATAGAATATTTTAAAAGTATAACATACAATCATTATCACACCTAAAGTAATATACCAAATATCCTTTGTTCTCAAGATGTCCCTAATTTTTTTATGGTTTTGTTGAATCAGAATCCCAGTATGATTAAAAAAGACTAAAAACGCATCTTTTAATCTATATATTCAGCCTTCCCACTGCTATTTTCTTTCTTGCAATTGTTTGTCCTATAAAGTTCCACAGTCTAGATTTGCTGGCTGCATGCCAACAGAGAACTTCCCTTTTTTACCACAATGCATTGAGATTAAGTTTTATTCTCTTTCCCCCATTTTACAGGTGAGAAAAGTTAAAAGCCTTGCCCAAAACTTTGCAGCCTGGGAAGTGACAGAGCCCAGGCTTTCTGACTTCCAGGCAGGAAAAATAGGACTGCATCTTCAGCGCACTCAGTTCAGCACCTGGCATATAGTATGTGCTAAAAAACAAAAACAAAAAAAACACAACCCTGTGGTTGACTGAAAAGGCCTTTGAACACTCCCACTTGTCCCAACCTCCAGGTATAGCTCTGAGACAGTGCCCACTGGCCTCCACCTACTTATAGATAGAAAGGGCTGCCTGGGAATTCCTAGGGTCAACCTCACAAACACAGATACCACAGACTCTGCAAACCACAGAGCCAAACTACCCTTCCCATCAGCTCTACTTCTTTCTCTGTCCTTTCTTCATTCATTCATTCATTCATTCATTCAATAAGTGCTTATTGAACACTGCTCACCTGCCAGAGTAGTGTCTGGCATATGAATGAATGTGGCCAAGTGCCTCTGTGTGTGCTTAGACATGTATGTCTGCTTCTAATCCCGTATGGGGTGTGTGTATGTGTGTGTGCTTACACAGTGTACAGTTATGTCTCCACATCTAAGTGTCCCTGTAGTTGTCAATGACTACAGCTGCGTATATATCTGTGTGTTCTCAATATCTTTTCCTGTATATGTCTGTGTTCCTATGTATAACACAGTGGCTGGGAGAGCCTCTGTAAACATGCACAATTCTGAATGCTGCTGTGTGTCTACACACATGTATCTCTTTAAGTACACAAGGGTGTCTACGTAACTATAGATGCCATGTACTCTGTATCTCATACACCTTTGTGTCCACACACCTGTGTAACTGTCTGCATCTCAGTAGATGGTGTGGGTCTCTATATCTGTGCACTCTGTGTATCTGTGGGTGTCTCCCTTCACATGCTGTGATTGAGACTTTCAATTGTTAACCCTGGCTCTTCACCTGCCCAGAGTCCTGCCACCTCTATGCCCACCTTTACTGAGTGGCTGCCAAGGACGGCTCTAATGGAAAGGAAAGCCTTTGCCCTTCCAACTAGCTCCTGTGCTCAGGGCTGAGGTCCCTGCTGAGGACAGGTGTCTGAAGGGGTTGGAAGGTTTTGTCTGCTCCCAGTATTTCCAATACCCAAGATCTGGTGGCCTGGTAAGAAGCCAGGAATCCGATTTTGGGCACACTGACATGACAATAGACTTTGCTCTGAAAAACAAAACAACAGTTAGCTTCAAAGAGGAAAAAAATGTTTTGTGTGTAACCACAAACCAACAGTGATCCTATAGGCCTGTATACCTACACTCATCTCCTCCAGAAAGCAGGGCCAGTTCCCAACCAGGGGCTGGCCTTCTCCAGGGAGAGGCAGTGGAGACACGGTGGCCCCAGGGTCACTCGATGGGCCTGGAGTTAATTATCTACTTGGGCTATTCCTGTCCCCATTGGCTGTCTAGGGCCACAGCCCTCTGGGCTGAAGCCCAGAGTGAGCAGCAGCTCCCCAGCCAGTGTCTGCCTCCTGTCCAGGGGAAATGGGGCTGGTGCTATTGGCTACTGAAATGGGTAGGCCCTCAGGAAGCCCCTAGTCTAAGAAGGGAGACATCGACCCTGCCCTCAGAGAGGCCCGTTTGAAGGAAGAAACCATCCTTGCCCTCACAGGGGCTCCCACTTGGCAGGAGGCAGGAATCAGCCACAGCTGGAGGGAAGGAGCAGGAATGGGCAGAGACCCAGAGAAGCAAAGGGGAGAGATTGGGGAGGAATCCTGAGGGCAGGGGGCAGGGAGGCTGGGCACTCTGGAGAGGGGCTCCAATAGAGAGCCCAAGAAGGGAGGCACCTCTGAGGCTGGGCTCCTGAGGCCAGAGGGGAGGGAAGTGGTCGTGCCCCAGAGGCCAGGCCCACCTCCTCTGGCAGATTCTGGCAAGTGTATGTGTGTGATGGAGGTGAGAAGGGCAGTCGTAAAGCAGGGGGGAAGGCTCTGGAGGTGGCCCCACGGGTAAGGGGTACAGACCCTCCATGCCATTGCCTCCCTCCTTTTTGGGACCCTGAATTTCTAAGTAGAAAAAAAGAAAAAAGTTCATGGAGATCACAAAGGTTAGCCCCCCACCTCTCCCTGCCAAGTCTCCTGCCTGTGAGAGCATGGCATGGATGGGTGCGTGTGTGTGTTGGTAGAGAGTCCCTACCCAGCATCCTCTGGGATCCTCAGGTGAGCAGAAGCCCAGCCCAGTGATCCCCATTCAGGCAGAGCCCCAGGGAACTATGCTCCCCACGCTTCCTAGCACAGGCAGCACAGACCTGTACAGAAGGAAGTCATGAGCAGGGGGTGGGAACATAGGATGCTTAGCGGCTGGCCATGACACTAAAGCTGTGTGACCTTGGCCAAGACAGCACCACTCTGCAGCTGCTGTTTCCCCCTCTAAAACAACAGAGCTGGGACTCCATCGGTCAGAGTGTACCCTGGGTAGGATGTGTACAACTGATAGTACACAAAGTGCTTTGAGGCAGCACAAAGATACAGTAATAAGTAACAACAAATTACATTCTTTAAAGTTTGAAAATGCTTTTAAATTCTTTATTATTGTGTGTGTGTGTGTGTGTGTGTGTGTGTGTGTGTGTGTGTGTGTGTGAAGACAGAGAGAGGGACAGATAGGGATAGACAGACAGGAAGGGAGAGAGATGAGAAGCAACGATTCTTTGTTGCAGCTCCTTAGTTGTTCATTGATTGCTTTCTCATATGTGCTTTGACAGGGGAGCTACAGCAGAGCGAGTGACCCCTTGTTCAAGCCAGAGACCTTTGGGCTCAAGCCAGAGACCATGGGGTCTTGTCTATGATCCCACACTCAAGCCAGCGACCCTGCACTCAAGCTGGTGAGCCCGTGCACAAACTGGCAACCTCGGAGTTTCAAACCTGGGTCCTCTGTATCCCAGTCTGACACTTCATCCACTGCACCATTGCCTGGTCAGGCTCTTTTTAATTATTATTATTTTAATTTTTCCATTGATTTAAGAGAGAGAAAGGGAGAAGGGAGAGAAGGGAGAAAGAAAGAGGAAGAGCCTGACCAGGCGGTGGCGCAGTGGATGGAGCATCGATCTGGGATGCGGAGGACCCAGGTTCGAGACCCCAAGGTCGCCAGCTTGAGTGTGGGCTCATCTGGCTTAAGCAAAAAGCTCACCAGCTTGGACCCAAGGTCGCTGGCTTGAGCAGGGAGTTACTCGGTCCACTGAAGGTCCGCAGTCAAGGCACATATGAGAAAGCAATCAATGAACAACTAAGGTGTTGCAACAAAAAACTGATGATTGATGCTTCTCATCTCTCTCCATTCCTGTCTGTCCCTATCTATCCCTCTCTCTATCCCTCTCTCTGACTCTCTGTACCTGAAAGAAAAAAAAATTCTACCTCAAGAAAGAGGAAAAGAGAGAGAAAGAGAGAGAGAGAGAGAGAAAAGCATCAACTTGTTCCACTTAGTTCTGTTTAGCTGTGTGCTCATTGCTTCATACGTGCCCTGACCAGGAATCAAACTCATGACCTCAGTGTGCCTGAATGACGCTTTATCTGTTGAGCCACCAGACAAGGCAATCCCTTTTAATTCTTGCTACAGAGCATGAATCTGGAGAAATTTTGTGCTTCAAAGACCAGCTCCAACTTTTGTACAATGGGGTTAATAATAATACCCATTCTGTGTTACCAAGAGAGCAGGTAACACCACGCAGCTGGAATTTAATTGCATTGTTTTGTTCTTGCTGTATTCTTTTTTTTTTTATTATTCATTTTAGAGAGGAGAGAGAGAGACAGAGAGAGAGAGAGAGAGAGAGAGACAGAGAGAGAGAGAGAGAGAGAGAGACAGAGACAGAGGAGAGAGAGAGAGAGAGACAGAGACAGAGGAGAGAGAGAGAGAGACAGAGGGGAGGAGCTGGAAGCATCAACTCCCATATGTGCCTTGACTAGGCAAGCCCAGGGTTTCGAACCGGTGACCTCAGCATTTCCAGGTCGATGCTTTATCCACTGCGTCACCACAGGTCAGGCCCTCTTGCTGTATTCTTTTTTTTTTTTTTTGTATTTTTCTGAAGCTGGAAATGGGGAGAGACAGTCAGACAGACTCCCGCACGCGCCTGACCGGGATCCACCCGGCACGCCCACCAGGGGCAATGCTCTGCCCACCAGGGGGCGATGCTCTGCCCCTCCGGGGCATCGCTCTGCCCCTCCGGGGCGTCGCTCTGCCGTGACCAGAGCCACTCTAGCGCCTGGGGCAGAGGCCAAGGAGCCATCCCCAGCGCCTGGGCCATCTTTGCTCCAATGGAGCCTTGGCTGTGAGAGGGGAAGAGAGAGACAGAGAGGAAGGAGGGGGGTGTGGAGAAGCAAATGGGCGCTTCTCCTATGTGCCCTGGCCGGGAATCGAACCCGGGTCCCCCGCACGCCAGGCCGACGCTCTACCGCTGAGCCAACCAGCCAGGGCCAGGCTCTTGCTGTATTCTTAAGGCTTTCTTTCTAGCCTTCTAGTTACAGTCCTGATATGGATTTTAAAAAATTTATTTTATTTAGAAAATTAATTTAAACACAGTGACATTGATCAATAAGAGTACATAGGTTTCAGGTAAACATTTCTGTAGCATTTGCACTGTTGATTATGTTGTGTGCCCATCACCCAAAGTCAAATCATTTTCTGTCATTTTATATTTGTCCTTTACACCTTTTCCCCATCTCTTCTCCCATCCCCATCCCCCACATCCCCTTCCCCCTGGTAACCATTTCACTTCTATCTATGTCCATGAATCTCAGTTTTATATCCCACCTATGTGTGAAATCATACAGTTCTTAGCTTTTTCTGATTTACTTTTTACACTCAATATAATGTTCTCAAGGTCCATCCATATTGTCAATAAATTTTAAGTTTAAAAAGTTTAAAGAGGAAAAAAAAAAGTTTAAAGAAAAAATTTAATGCTAATAAGGGGTGATTTGAAGATATGACAAAATTCTTCAAGGTGGTACTCAGTGGCCAGGGGTTAGCAAACACTAATAACTTCATGATTCCAATCTTCTTTGATCTCGGACGACAGGACAGAGCCATTCCCTCCCTCTGGGAGGGCTGGCACTCCTCCACCCTCCTTTCACTCAGCCCCCACCTCTCCTTCCAGTACCCTCCCACAGTCCGGGGTGGGGGTAAGTAACTGCCACTTGATCTCCCTCTTGCCTTAGTCAGACTCCCCTTTAATCATTCAAGAATCGACACGGCAGGCCACCAAAGTCACCCCCAGCCCGCTGAGCCCTTCCTGGAACCGGCCTTGGCAGCAGATTAAAGATGCCATCACCCTTTATCTCAGCCATGTGACCCTTGCTAATGGAATCCATAACCCCCCCAGCAGGGGCGGGGGATCCTGTGGGCCCCGCCCACTGACCCATGGTCTGACCCTCTTCAAACGCTACCAGAGGCGACTCTGAGCCCCCTGCCGCAAGCCTCCAGGGCAGGTCCAGTCCAACCCCTCCTCGCGGCAGGTTAAAAGGCCCCCAGATCCCAGAGCTCTGAACCGAAGGTTACTTGTGGGGGGTGGGGGGCGAGTTATTTTGGTTGTTATGGCGATGATGCGGCTGGCCTGGGCTGTGCATGCCACCGCTGCTGCTGGAAGGCTGTGCAGTCCCAGAGGCACTGGGGGCACCCGAAAGCTGAGCAGCGGCACCCGCCGATGCGCAGCGAGGGGCGCCAGCCCGGGGCGCCGACTCAGCACCGCCAGGGTGCCCGCCCAGCCGGCACTAGAAGAGGCCGTGGGTACCGAGAATGATACGGACTCGCCTGAAGCCAAGGAGCCGCCATGGATACCACCCCCCGCACCCCTTGCACCCCCGGGGTCCCCAAGCGGCCGTTCGCTGGTGCAGCGGGACATCCAGGCCTTCTTGAATCAGTGCGGAGCCAGTCCCGGGGAGGCGCACCACTGGCTCACGCAGTTCCAGACCTACCACCACTCCGCGGACAAACCCTTCGCGGTCATCGAGGTGAGAGGAGCCTGGCGTCTGCCATGTCACAGCGAGGGTATGGGGATTGTAGGGCGACATGTCGCTAGGCAGGCAGGAACAGCAGCAGACTGCATGCACAGCAGAACCAGCAAAGAGCTCGATGGATCCCGGACCAGTGCCCGGGACTGGGCAAGACAGCTCTTGCAAAAGTCTGGCACCCAGCCTGATTGTGGAACCTGGGACGATAATCCGCCAAGTGTGATTCGCTGGAGAAGGCCTCTTACCATGGGCACAGTTAGAGATTCAGATGGCAAGTGGGGAGCCTGAACAGGAGCCACTTGCGTCACCCCTCCCCCCAAGGTGTCCTAGAGTCCAAGGTCGCAGGGAGGAACACTACTGTGAGATAAGAGGATAGCAAGACCCAACAGGGCAAAGGGCAGAGCAGGTGGGCCAGAAATGGGGCCTAACAGCTACTAGGCAGGGTGGGGGCACCCAGAGGGCCCTGAGGGCCAGGCTGTAGGAGAAAGAGGGTGCAGCAGGAGTCAGAGTCAGTGGCATACTTTCTGAACGTCCACTTCTTCGCAGGTGGAGGAGGAGGTGCTCAAGTGCCAGCAGGGTGTATCCAGCCTGGCCTTCGCACTGGCCTTCCTGCATCGCATGGACATGAAGCCCTTGGTGGTTCTGGGGTTGCCGGCTCCCACGGCGCCCTCCGGCTGTCTTTCCTTCTGGGAGGCCAAGGCACAGCTTGCCCAGAGTTGCAAGGTGCTGGTGGACGCACTGCGGCACAATGCAGCCACAGCTGTGCCATTTTTTGGTGGTGGGTCGGTGCTGGGCGCCGCTGAGCCAGCACCCCATGCCAGGTTAGTGCCGGCTCTGCCTCTCTCGAAGTATTCAGATCATGCGACTCTGTCTGCCCTACCCCAGCCCAGGAGGCCTGAAGGAGGCCCTCTTGAACACGACGTCTGGCCCACAGCTACGGGGGCATTGTCTCCGTGGAGACTGACCTGCTACAGTGGTGCCTGGAGTCGGGCAGCATCCCCATCCTGTGCCCCATTGGGGAGACGACTGCGCGCCGCTCCGTGCTCCTGGACTCTACGGAGGTGACCGCAGCGCTGGCCAAGGAGCTGCAGCCTATCAAAATCATCTTCCTCAACACCTCAGGCGGCCTGCGCGACAGCAGTCACAAGGTGTGTCCCCTCTTTTCAGGCCTCACTCCTCACAACTCTTGGCCTAGCTGAGCCCCTCTCAAGCCGAGTGGGTCAGGAATGGAGTGCTGGTGGTGCCCAGATCTGAGCCCTCTCTGGACGAGGGCTCTGGGAGGAGTCAAGGGTAAAGGGATCAGCAAGGAGAGGTCCGTGGGGCAGGCCGGAGGCTCAACCCCTAGCCCTGGACGCAGGTCCTGAGTAACGTGAACCTGCCCACTGATCTGGACCTCGTGACCAATGCGGAGTGGGTGAGCACCAAGGAACGGCAGCAGATTCGGCGCATCGTGGACGTGCTCAGCCGCCTGCCTCGCTACTCCTCAGCGGCCATCACCAATGCCAGCGCACTGCTCACCGAGCTCTTCAGCAACAAGGGTAAGTAAGGGCAGGGGACGGGTGGGGCCTGGGTTCGAGGAGTGAGAACGGCGCGCAGGATGGGGTAAGCAGAAGTGGCCTCTGCCAGTAAGGAGGCCAAAGAGGAACTCCCCAGTCGAGGCTTCCAGCTCTTGCTGAATCCAGCAGAGCTGAACAAGGTGCGCCACGCTGGGCTGGAACGTGGGAGGAACTAGATGGATGGGCGTGACTTGGAGTGGGAGGAACTATTGAGGGTAGAGCTTGGGGGGCCGGAACCAAGTGGAATGGAACAGACTAGGAGAGTACTACTGGGTTTGGGGAGTACGGGGCGGGACTAGGGTAAGTAGGTGGGACTACAGGTGGTGGGCTGAACTTCAAGGACGAACTGCCTGGGAAATACATCCACCCTGAGTGCAACATCACTCAAAATCTATATATACCATAGAAAGAAGTTCACTGGAGATCTCTCAAAGAGGGTAATTGTTCCACCAGCCCCACCCTATCTGGAACCCCCACCAGACCGCTCAAACAGAGGAATGGATAGGACCTAGGTTTTGAGCTAAACTAACCGCTCTTCCTCCATCCCACCCTCAGGGTCCGGGACCCTGTTCAAGAACGTGGAGCGGATGCTGCGAGTGTGCAGCCTGGACAGCCTGGACAAGGGCCGCCTGGTGAATCTTGTCAACACCAGCTTCGGCAAGAAGCTCCGCGACGACTACTTAACCTCGCTACGCCCGCGGCTGCACTCCGTCTACGTCTCTGAGGGGTGAGCCTGCCGGCCCCAGAGGGCAGGGATCAAGGGAAAGAGCCGGGTACTTGGGACCAAGAAGTCCGAGTCTGCCTCTCCCGTTCTTCACCAGATACAATGCTGCCGCCATTCTGACCACGGAGCCCGTACTGGGGGGCACCCCTTATCTGGACAAGTTTGTGGTGAGCTCCAGCCGCCAGGGCCAAGGCTCCGGCCAGATGCTGTGGGAGTGTCTGCGTCGGGACCTGCATACGCTTTTCTGGCGCTCCCGAGTAACTAACCCCATCAATCCCTGGTAAGCACTACCCCTCCCAACTCTGGGCGGGGCACCGCCCCCTTCTCTCCAGACCTGGCCACCCCACCCCCACCCCCGGGGGTCGCTCAGCAGGAAGGCTAGGCAATCTTCTTTCCCTAGCTGTCCTTCCCCAGGGAAAGGCCCTGCCCACGGTAGCCGACATTGCCCAGGACCATACACGTAGCCTGAGGTTTCCTCAGAGGCTGACCACACAGAACACTCACCACCACCAACCACCCACCCCCACCCCCGCCTCTGCCCCAGCCCTGCAACAGTGGATTCCTTGATGCAAATGCACCCTGCCCCTACTCTCCCAGGGTCCCAAGAAATCCTGATTGTTCAGGCTCTACTCCAGGCCCCATTGCCCACTCTGACCTCAGGCCCACTTCATCTCCAGGAGAACCCCCTCTCCTCTCTTCCTCAGCAACTATCCCCTCACTCCCCACTACCCATTACCTGCTCTGTGGCCACCAAGTGGTGAACAGGAACCCCTTCCCTGGCTGCAATGCCAAGGCAGTGTGTGGAAAGAACAAGGGGGTGACCTCATTCTAACCATAGCTGTGTGACCTTGGCAAACTTCCTAACTTCTCTGAGCCTCAGCTGCTTCTCTGTGAAAGCATACCACCACCAGGCTCCTAGTTGCTCCTGTGAGAATAAAATCAGGTAACAGACAGCAGGTCCTAGCAGGGTGTCTAGCATGTAGGAGGTCCTCAATTAATGAACCAGTGAGAAATGAGCACTGGTCTTGCACTAAAGCTCCCACCACCATCCCGACCAGGTACTTCAAACACAGTGATGGAAGCTTTTCCAACAAGCAGTGGATCTTCTTCTGGTTTGGCCTGGCCGATATCCGAGACTCCTATGAGCTGGTCAATCATGCCAAGGGGCTGCCAGACTCCTTTTGCAAGCCAGCTTCTGACCCAGGCAGCTGATCCCCATGACCAGCACTGCAGGCCCTGGGACAGCCAGGGTGGACCAAAAGCCATGTCTGCTGGAGGCGACTTCAGGCGGCCACAAGCTGGACCAGGTGTGTTGGCTGAGTGATCTGCAGAGGAGGAAGCAGCCCCTACTCTACTCTGCCCAGAGGCGGGCGGGTGAAGTAGGACAAGCACAGGAAGGAGAAAGGTCCACCTAATATCCCTGCCCGTTCCAAAGTCACAACCAGATGGCCTTCAATTTCCAGTCTAGGGATTTGGGGGGGCAGGGGAGGGCTTTCCTTCAAGGGCTCTACTCAAGGCTAACCTTAAACGTAGTCAATTTCTGTGGCCTCTGTGCTGTTTTGAGTCTCGTTGCCCAAAATATGCCTATCTGTCTGATAGTCCACCACTTATTTTAATTCCTTTGGGTCTTGCAACTTTTCAGGAGGCCTTGATTAAAATGCAAATACTTGTCTGAGAGTCAGCTTACACTTGAAAGAAAATGAGCAGTGGCTGTCTGGGAGCAAGATCTTGAGGGCTGAGGAACCAGGGGACTCCTAGAGAGAATAGAGAAGCTAAATGAGCTGGAAGGACCCCAGGATGAATGCTCTCACCATGTCCCTCAATGCAGCCCCCGAGGGGCTCCCCTATTCCTAGTTAGGAAACACCTTCCATTCCACAGACCAGACCAACAGTAGCCCCAGCTCCCTTTCAGGCAGACTCAGAACCATGCCGACTTGGGTCTTCCCCTCTCAGTCCCCTAGAGGTTATGTCTCCAACTTTGTGGGCGCAGACAGGGAGTATCCCAAAGCTGGACGTTTCCCTGAACATTTTTGACTCCTATGACGTGCCAGGTACCATAATGGCTGCTGGGGCTTTCTTCCAGGAGGTGCATGGACAAGTAGGAGAGGGTCAATTAAGAGGCCGCCATAGCCCTGGCCGGTTGGCTCAGTGGTAGAGCGTCGGCCTGGCGTGCGGGAGTCCCAGGTTCGATTCCCAGCCAGGGCACACAGGAGAAGCGCTCATCTGCTTCTCCACCCCCCCCTCTCCTTCCTCTCTGTCTCTCTCTTCCCCTCCTGCAGCCGAGGCTCCATTAGAGCAAAGGGGGCCCGGGCGCTAAGGATGGCTCTACGGCCTCTGCCTCAGGCACTAGAATGGCTCTGGTTGCAACAGAGCAACACCCCAGATGGACAGAGCATCACCCCCTGATGGGCATGCTGGGTGGATCCCGGTCGGGCGCATGTGGGAGTCTGTCTGACTGCCTTCCTGTTTCCAACTTCAGAAGAATACAAAAAATAAAAAATAAAAAGAGGCCACCATAGCATACCAGGAGCTGAGAGAGCCAAACCCCCAAGAGCAGCCTGTCTTCCCTCAGTAGAGGGGTGATGATAGTATACATCTGGGCATAGGTATTAGACAGACCTGACCTGGAATCCAGCTCTGTGGCTGGGTTTGCCCTATGCTTGATGCAAGATGCTTACCTTCTCTAAGTCTCCTTTTTTTTCCCCAATTTATTTATTTATTTATTTATTTATTTATTTTTCTTTTTACAGAGACAGAGTCAGACAGAAAGGGATAGACAGAGACAGACAGACAGGAATGGAGAGATGAGAAGCATCAATCATTAGTTTTCGTTGTGCATTACAACATCTTAATTGTTCATTGGTTGCTTTCTCATATGTGCCTTGACCGTGGGCCTTCAGCAGACTGAGTAACCCCTTGTTGGAGCCAGCGACCTTGGGCTCAAGCTGGTGAGCTTTTTGCTCAAACCAGATGAGCCCGTGCTCAAGCTGGCGACCTCAGGGTCTCGAACCTGTGTCTTCCGCATCCCAGTCCGACGCTCTATCCACTGTGCCACCGCCCGGTCAGGCTCTCCTTTTTTTTCATCTACAAAATGTAAAATCCTCGGCTTCATTGTGGACACTTAATGTTAGTTCCCTTCCTCTAGTTGCCCCTCACCAAGGATCTCTTCAAAAACAGCTGACACCAAATGAGGAGGAAAAATAAGCTACAAGAGGGGTTGAGTTGAGAAGTCAAAAGAATATACTACAGGGAGGATTAGGAGATCCTTGAAGAAAGCCAAAGGACTGTGGGAACTCTCAATAGGAAAAAGATCACGGGAGGACCAAGATGGGGCTAACTGGATAAGGTCTTTCAAGAAACCCCAGATCAATCACAGCCAATGGCAAAGTGCCCTGTGGGAAGAACAAAAGAAGCAAAGCCAAATGTCTATATAAAATGTTTATTTTTGGAGGACTGTGTGGTCTGGTGTTTGGGAGGGCACTCACCACCACCAGGACAACCATGGAGCTGGGAACAGAAGGCAGGAGGCAAGAAGCTGGCCACTGCCTGCCCCGCCCCTTCACAACTGAGTATACTGGGGGCTGCTCTGATCTCAAGGTTATGACAGCTAGTGTTATTTCTGCCTCTGGCAATATCCTGAGAATCCACGTGGCTTCTGTGGAGACTAGCCCCTCTGCTCCTCCTGGGCCCGATCCACATGTCAACACGTATACTCAGTCTCCGAAAAGCAATGCAAAGCCTAGCTGCATCTGCCAGGTTCAGAAGGAATTTTTCACTTTTGCTCATTTCTGATTCTTAGTCTTACTTCCTCGGTCTCCCACTCTCAGTACTCCTTCCTACCCTAGCTCTGCCTTACTCTCTTCTCTGGGACATGAGACCCAGGGGAGCAGCTGGACTCAGCTCTCCTCCTAACAGGAAAAAAACCCCTACAAAGCATCATCATTAGGGGTTCCCCCCCATCAAGGGCTGAACCCAGAAATTAGGGAACAGACCTGCCTCTTACCAACAACACATACACATACACACAGAGCAAAGAATCAAACAAACTGATGGAAAAGCATAAACATGAATGGGCCAGCAATGAGGAAGGTAGAGTGGCCCTCAGTGGTTCCCTGCACCCGTTTCAACTTATCCCTGTGCAACTCAGCCATCAGTGGCCAGGATGACAGTGGCCCCAAAGATGCCCACACTCTCTCCAAGGAGCTTCATCTGGTTCCAGAACTCAACGCGCCGTGTGTTGTGCCAGTAGGCAACATTGCCATCAATGAGCAGCATGACCGGGGGCAGCAGTACAGCCAGGATCTGAGCGGCCAGGGTCACGTAGTAGCCAGACAGGAAGGCCAGGGCCAGGATGCCATACAGCACGAAGAACAGCTGGATCATGAGCTCCCCCCCTGGGAGACGGTTCATATACGCAAGCCGGTCCTCCTTGCTGTGCTGCAGTGAGTAGGCCTAGAGACACACCATCTTCTTAGGTTAAGGGACTTGTCGGAAGACCACGCCTGAGATGGCACCCATAAGTCAGCCTCTGCAAGGTGAGCTTCTGACTCCTCTCTCAGACTTGAGGCTCTCTGAAAGTAGGGCTTGCATCTTCCCCCTCACACTAGGGAGCTCTATGAAATTAGGGCCTATATCTCTCCTCGCTCTGGGAGCTCAGAAGATAGGAGGTATGTCTTGATAACCAGACTGGGCTCTCACCTCTAAATCCAGAGTTCTGTACATGGAATATGGTGCCCAGTAACTAAGATGAAGCCAAGGAGACTGGGCCCTGTTCACATCCCCATCCACACTGGCCTCCAGTAAGGACACCAGGGAGGACCATAACTGCTACCCTAGGCAGCCCTCATCAGTTCTAAGTGGCAGAGCCCCAGCTGGGTCCTGAACCTCTCTGGGAACTGGAGCCATGACAGGTACAATTCATCTTGTTCTCCTGGCTCTAAGGCTAGAGTTTGAATGGCCAATCCAACCTTTTATCCCCCAGGTGGCAATACTATTGGAAAAATACTGACCAGAGCCAGGCCATCAGAACCTACATGCAAGGTCTTCTTCTGCCCACCTCCCTGGGTACTGCCAAACATGGGCTCACAGTTTATTCCTAATCAAGCACCTTCAGCCAACAGTCCCCCCAACCTACCACACAGATGAGGTAGATGCCCAGGAAGACCTGGCCGGTAGACTGGAGGGAACGACTGCGGGGTTTCCGACGGTAGAGCTCCCCAGCACCGCTAGCCAGCACGAGAAAGCCACCGATGATGGCAACTGTACGTGAGTACATGCGGACCTAGGCCAAGGCAAGGGGACCCCAGTCAGGAACTGCACCTGCCACATATCTCCTGACTGCCCAGAGCACAGAACTGTCCTCTCTATACATCCCCTTCCATCTGATGAACCCTCTTACCATTTCCAAGTGTGGTAGGCAGGTACAGCAGAGATAGATAATTCTTTTTATCAGAAGTGGCCCAGAGCAGTTAATAAAATTGTCCAAGATCCTACAGAAAGTAAGTGGCAAAACCCAGATACCAAGTGTTGTGTCCTTCCCGCGCCTAGGCCTGCAAACTAGAATCCCAATTTTCTTTCTGCTACATAGTATAATCTATTCCATAAAAAACCCAGTGATCTCACTGTCCTGTAGTGGCTCACACATCTGCCTCCCCTACCCAGCAAACAGCCTATCTCCAAGCCCACAATGCCTGGCACAGTTTCTGTCATTTACAGGCTTAAATGCTGTACTAGGATTGCTTAAATTTCATAAAATCAGATCTTTAGACCAAGGTTCCTTTTGCCCTGAGTCTGAGATTATTAAACTAATGGTTTAAAGGGTTCTTTCTGGACACCAGGTGACCTGGGTTCTGGTTCCACCTGTAATGCTGACATTGGTTAAGTCTGTTTCCCATCTCTGGACCTCAGTTTCCACAATTTGAAAGAAAAGACTTGTGTGGTCTCTAAAGTCCTTCCATTCTTGCAGTCGTAATAATCTCCACACGCCTTAGGCTCACCCCATCACCATAGCAAAGGCCTGCCCAGGGCCAAGGCGCTCACCTTCAGCCAGTCCCCGTAGTGGACATAGCCCCCGATGTAGGCGGCGTAGGTGCTAATAGCCAGCTGTAGTGCGGCCCCTAGCGCGAACCAGCGCCGCTTCACTCCAAAAGACATGAAGCTAGCGCAAAGCACGGCCGCCCCCATGTCGAAGTACAGATAGGGTACGGGGATGTCGGGCTTCCTGTAAACCGGGAGCAGGTAAGCAACGAGGTCAGAAAGGGGTGGGAGAGAGCCCTGAGACCCCTTGAGTTCCATGCCAGCTCCACTTCTCCCGCAAACGGGAGCGAGCCCTCTCTCATAGCCAGGAGCCCCACATTATGCTCGATGCCCACCTTGCTCCGGACCAGAGTCCCTAAAAAGTCCGAGATCCCAATTCCTCCCAGCCCAGGGGCCCCAACTTCTTCCCCACGTCACCGCACCACCATTTCTGGGGTATGCCGTACCGCCTCCCACCGCGGGGGCCCACTCACCGGCGCGCCTCTGCCCTCTCGGCGTACAGCATAAGCTGGCTGAAGCAGCCCCAGAAGGGGCAGCGTGTGAGCAACACCGAGCCCAACTGCATGAGCAACTGCAGGATCCAACGTCGTGAACCCACCTTCGCCGCCATCTTGGGAAAGGGCAGTCCGCTGCAGCCTCAATCCGGTCAGGGAGGGCGGTGCGGAGGTGCGACATGCAACTTCCGGTCTCGCGGGTATCACCCTCCCCTTCCGCTGGGAAACAAGGTTCTCGTTCACTAGTTCTGGAGCTACGGAGCTGTTCTAGTAACAGTTCAGCCTTTCCCTCTGCCCATGGGGGCTCAAGGGGCTCTCCTTGTTGCTGCAAAACTGAAAACTAGAGGAGGGAACAGTGGGTTCAGGACATGAGAAACCCTGAGCCATAACTTGATGTAATGAAGAAAATTAGTCTTTGAGTGCAGACAGACCTGGGCTCCAATCCTAACTCCAACCTGTTAACTTTAGGTATATTGCTACACTTCCCAAGATTCATCTGTAAAATAGAAATGACATCTATTTCAGGTTTGTGAGATTTAAATGTGCCGCTGGTTCTAGCATCTAGTAAGGGTTCAATAAATGGTGTACATACTCAAGCCAGAGGAAATCCTCTGCTTCTGTTAAGTACAAAGTAAGGGGTTCTAAGAGTCACCTGTAGGGGTTTGGTCTTGGCCTGCCTTTCCTATGTTCCCTGAGATTTGATGTGTGTTAGGTTAAAGCTGTAGGTGGCTGGTCCCCTGGGGAAAGGGAAAGCCTCCTTTCAGCTTCTATTGGCAACTAGCAGGTCGGTGTAAACCCCCAACTAGGTCAGACCTGGAGAGAACACCAGGTTTGGACTGCCTTATCCCGTATGAGATAGCAGACGTGCTAAGCCCCTTCCCTGGTCTATGGGTGGGCACTGGGGAGAGCAGAACTGAAAACACAAGGCTGGTGTATTCCAAAAGGAAAATTTATTTTAAAAGCCTGGGTGTGGGCTGTCGGGAGCCGATCCACTAATGCTGGCTAACTAGGTCACAGCAGAAGAAGATCCACAACTGCTGGTTGACAAAGTCACAGCAAAAGAAGATAGAGTCACCGCAGTAAGACCAACAGCTGCGGGTTGACAAAGTCACCGCAAGGAAAGGCACGATACTTCCCCCTTTAATCTTTTGAATTAATCTGGCCTTATATCCCCCCTTTTTCTGGGTGTGTGCTATTATTTGTGGCACAGGGATAATAGTACCGTACTTTCCCTGTAGATTTGTAGTAATTTCTTTGGAAATGAGACAGAGGGTGTGAGTTCCACAGAAAAGCCTGTAAGCCCCTTGAACTGGGCTCATAGACATAAGAGGCTGGCTATGATATCCCTCATAAAGGGTTAAGTTTGTAGGAGAATTCCTTCTTAATCATGTTAGAAAGAATAGATTGTGACTTGTGACTAGGTAGGAGGCAGTGGCTGTGTACAGAGCACCTCTCGGCCTTCACTTAATTCAACATTTTTCCTCCTAGACTTTTCATGTGATAGAGTAAAGAAACATTCCTTTCTTCTTGCTTATTTGATCTGCAGATAGTGATACACTCTGAGAAGAATAGAGGTAGAACTTAACTAGTGTTTAAATATAATAAATAAGTAATATTTGACTAGACAATAGTATCTTAGGTAAGGTATAATAAAATGGCCCATTGTGTGGCCTAGGATGAAAGCGCAGTCAGCAAGAAAAGAATGTTTTACTAAGAGAATTGTCTTTTGACTAAAGGCAATTGCTAGGCTTTCTCAATGAGATGTTCTCATAAGATTTACATACTTTCAAAAAATTCTTTAATAATGAGAGAAATGTAGGAAAATCCATAGAAGTAATAACAATTAATGTCTTATGTTGCTACTAGGCTATCTTGCAAGTGCACTCTGTATATCTTTGGATGAAAGCTATTCTTAATGTTCTGTCAATTTCTTTATAGGCAAGCCTTTTAGAATCTTGTGAGAAAAAGTAGGACACTGCTTAAACTCAAAGCCATTTATCTGAGCAAACGGTTGTCCATTGTTAGTCCTTAATAATCTCGTCTGCTAATCTCTCTCTGCCCCTTAACTCACAACAGCAGTAAAGTTAGTTAACTTTTAGTACTAATACCTTAAAAGCTTTTACCGATGTTGTTATCACTATTCAAGTTATTTTGTATTTTGAATGATTTGCTACCTGGTTTGTAATTTATAGATATAAATTAACTGTTATCCAGAAACTTGTAAACATAGTGAAACAGAAGCAATGATTAACACCATGTAATTGTAACTCAGTGTGTGTGTATAAAAAGGGAGCTATACTAGCATTGAGCAGAGATGCCTGGCAGTAAATGCTAACTAGAGAATAAAGAGAAAGAAAAGAATTCGGCTCTCTCACTCGATTTCGCCGACGCCGTCTCTTCCTGTGGGACCCCTGGATCCCCCCCGGGGCTGGACCCCGGCATTTGGCGCCCGATACAGGGACCTACAGGTAATCCCCCCTCGTTGTCTCGGGACGGCTAGGACTCCACTCAGGGTGCTGCAGACCCCCCTGTAAGAAAGACAGGGTGAGGATAGGTGGAGAATTTCAGAACTTAAGATTTTGAGAAGTCATGGGCCATACTGAGTCTAAAGAAAGAAGACTCTTTATAAAAGTCATTAAGTATACACTTTCCAAAAAAGGAGTTAATGTTTCCACTAAACAAGTAGCTCGTTTTATGAAATTCGTACAAAAATGTTCTCCATGGTTTCCAGATGAGGGAACGCTTGATTTTGAGAAATGGGTTCAAGTTGGAGAAGATTTAAAACTTTATTATGAGGCACATGGACCAGAAAAGGTTCCAGTTGATACATTTGCTTTATGGAGCTTGATTAAAGATGCCTTAAATCCAGAACATGAGATGCATAAACTTTCTAAGGCAACTGCTCCTCCAAAAGAAGAGACTCCGTTAATTAGAAGTAAAAGGCAGTCTCAAGATACTACAAATCATGCTATGGCCTCTTTAAAATTAAGTAAACATCAGGATGATAGTGAGAATCTTTTATCTCCAAAAGATGAGGCTGAATTAGAAGATGAGGCAGCTAAATATAATAGGGATAATGAGGATTGGAAGTCAAAAACAGTCTTGCCCATATTATATCCCTCCAAGACTGACAAAAAGGATGAAAATAAGGCTGTTAAAATGTCTTTGCCTCTACCAGTACAATCACCAGATGTTAATGAAAAGAAAAAATCATCAGGGTTAACAGGGTTGCAGAAGGCAATTCAAGCTTCTTGCGACCAAGGGGAAACTGATTTGGCATTATGTTTCCCTGTGGCTGTGGCTGGTGAATTTGATGAGGAGGATCCTACATGGGAGCCGCTTTCTTATAAATTATTGAAAGAGTTGAAAATGGCTTGCAGTCAATATGGACCCACCTCTCCTTATACTATGTCTTTGGTGGAAACAGTTTCTCATAATTGGATGACTCCTTATGATTGGGAACAAGTGGCTAAAGCTTGTTTATCTGGAGGAAATTATCTCCTTTGGAGAGCTGAATATGAGGAGCAAGCTAAACAACAGGCAGTTAGGAACAGGAGGACACATAATCCTGTGATTAGAGAAATGATTACGGGAGAAGGAGAATTTGCTGATGTTAGTGAACAGTTAAAACTTTCTAAACCAGCTTTGATACAAGTGAATGGTTGTGTTATATCAGCTTGGAGAAAGTTGCCAGCTTCGTCTGGTGGAGATGTTACTGTGGTAGGAGTAAAACAGAAAGGAGATGAACCTTATGAGGAGTTTGTTGCTCGGTTGATTCAAGCAGTAAGAAGAGTTATTTCAAATGAGGCAGCAGGAGATATTATAATTAAACAGTTGGCTTATGAAGATGCTGATTTTACTTGCCAGGCCATGTTGTGGTCAGTGAGGAGAGAAGGAACAATGGGGAATTTCATCAAAGCCTGTCAGGATGTAAATCCTGCTTTTGTTCAGGGAGTAACTATTGCTGCAGCTTTAAAAGGAGAAACGTATCCTCAATTTATTAAGACTATGTATCAAGGAAAAATGCCTTCTGTCAATGAAGCTTCCTCTAAGGGAAGTCTTACTTGCTTTACTTGTAATCAAACGGGCCACTTTAGCCGACAATGCCCTAACAAGAGTGGGCAAGCAGGCCCAGGAGTGCAAGGGACAGCTCCCATAATTAATAATGCTAATAATAATGTCCCATTGCCTAAGACTTTGTGTCCACGCTGTCAAAAAGGATATCATTGGGCAAAGCAGTGCCGTTCTAAATTTCACAAAAACGGACAGCCGTTAGGACCAAATTTAGGAATAGAATGGCAGCCCCCACATAATTTAAATCTGACAAGTAATCAAAGTAGCAATCAGGGAAACTGGCAAGGGGGCCAGCCTCAGGCCCCGATAACAATTGGGGCCAGCCTGAATCCATTTGTCAACTCCGGTCTGTCTCAGACTTCACTCGGGCCTCCCGCGTGGCAGGCGAGAATTCTACCACTGAACCACCCATGCCTCCATGCAAAATATGAGAAGCAAGCCTCTTGTGGGGGTTGAAATGGAGGAATTTCGGCTGCCGGTTGTACCAGCTATTAGAATTTAAGAATGATTAGAGACTGAGATGAGTTTTAAAGTTGTGTTATTATCTGATTTTCTTTAGTAAATAGAAGGACTTAAGAGTTTGAAAAAATTACAGTTTTTTTTGTTCTCCTCTTTCTCTCAACTCATTTTATTTCTTTCCTGTTCTATGCCTGAAAAGAGGGCAAAGGGAACACCTGTTTGAATATGACTAAACAGAATCTCATAAACGGCCGTTCTTGAAACTTTTCAAGAGAGAGTTCTGTTTAGTTTCTATCCAATATGTTCCAATCAAAATAGCCCTGTGTAAAAATCAAGCAGGCCATACTCTAATCTCTAAAATCCCGGGTTTCTCTCTAATTTGTCTGATTTGTCTACTTTGTCTGATTCTTGTTTGTGTTTGGTTTTTGTTTAATGTTGTCTAAATGTGATTTTTTAAGTTCTTGCATGCAAAAATTGAATATGCCGGCTCTAATATTATAAAAATATCATCCCTACAAATTTATAATTTTAATTGAAACAAGTAAAGCGCGCTCATTTAAATTTAAATAGTATAAAATATAAATCCTAAAAACTTGTTAATTTTGACTAAACTGCTTCAAGCTTCAGGCTGCTTGCTGCCGCTGCAGAGCATGAAGCAGAGTAGATTTGCCTAACAAAGGTATAGATTTTTTTACTATAGAAAAATAATAAAAGTCACTAGAGTTTTCCAGCTTTAATGTGTTCTTTAAATTGCCTGTTAATTAATGAAGTAGAAATGTTTTTATGAATACAGAAAACTCATATACTGGAACTCCTGCAAATCTTCTTTATCATGCTTTTTACTTTAAAAAAATTCTTTTGAATGCTAATATACAGAATTATTCAACACCTGAGACACTGGAATCTGGATCTGGATAAGCCTAAACCAATGGCAAAGTGGAAGGATTTATTGACAGGTCAATGGAAAGGTCCAGATGTAATTCTAACCCAGGGGAGAGGGTATGCTTGTATATTTCCACAGGACGCTGACTCGCCTCTTTGGATCCCAGACCGGTTGATTCGCCATGTCTCACCAGAGGCCTCCACTGCCACTGCTGCCCCCTCCCAGCCAGAAGGAGACTTCTGTGCCACCCGCGTCATCAGTGACTTCCCAGCAGAGGTCATCAAGGAGCTCTCTGTATGATCCTGTTACTCGAGTGATGCAGCGATTGTCACTACAGGAAGCTAGACGACCTCCCTATCAACGGATGGCTCGCTCTACTCGAACTGTCAACCCACCAACCTGGGGCCAGTTGAAGGCGTTGTCTGAAAGGGCTGATTCAATTTGTCGTCAACAAAATATAGAGCGTAACCCTGTTAATATGTTTATTGCTATGCTAGCTGTACTTTCAATTCAGGTACTTAATGTTGAGGCTACTGAACAAAACAAATCTTATTGGGCTTATATTCCAAATCCACCATTAGTTAAGCCTGTTACTTGGGGAGGAGATGATATACCTGTGTTTAATAATCATACTAAGTTTTTGGGAGGATCATGTAGTTCTTTTATTATGCATAAAACTAATTCAAATTTCTCATTTCATGGGAAAACGGATAAGGTACCTATATGTTTTATGTTTAATAATACTCACAAGATTTCTGGGTGTTTTCCTACTACACTTAAGACTATTTTGACTGACTCTCCTAAAAGTAATAAACCTGGACACATTACAAGAGACTTATGGTCTCTCACAATTTTAATGCCTGGAGGCCCTGACACCCATGAGTATAATCCTGTTACATTGCCTCCTAAGGGATTTCACCCATGTAAACTTTATCCTCCAAAAAAGGCAACTCAAGAGCCTTACTGGTGGTCTGTAGAGAATAGATTTGGTTTTCCCCCATGGCAAGAATGTGCATATTACAATTATATGAATTATACTGCATATGCTGTTAATTTCACTGTACAAGATTGGTCTAGTCCTTATTCTGAATATGATTATAGAAAATTAGTACAGAAAATGAAAGACGATTACAGTTGGTCAGATAAATATAATCCTTTAAATAAAATCGTCACACGTTGGCAGTCTGCTGGATGGATACCTGCACAGCTGACTTATCAGGATGAATTAACCACCAGGTATCAAACAAAGCTTTGGCAGCTAATTGCAGCTGCTGCACCAGCATATTTAGTTAGGCCTTACCCTTATCCTGCTCAGAATATTTTTGTTCAGGCTTGTGTACAGGCTCCTTATGTACTCTTGATTGCTACAATAGACAGTAATCTTTCTGTTAGTACTTATAATTCTATATTTAGCATTTCCTGCTCTCGCTGTGTTTTAACAAACTGTCTATCTTATGACACCAAAGCTCAAGTCATGTTTATTTTGCAGCAGCCACCTTATGTGATGTTACCTGTTAGTCTGTCTCAGCCTTGGTATGATGACCCAGGGTTGCATGCACTACAGGCTGCTTCTGAAGCGCTTGCTCACCATCGAGGAAAGCGATTTGTTGCCGAATTGATTTTGGGAATTACTGCTCTTATTGCTATTATAGGATCTGTAGCTGCTTCCACCACTGCTTTAGCTCAATCAGTTCACACTGCAAATCATGTGGATAGTTTATCTCGTAATATATCTCTTGCATTAGCAGTACAGGAGACTATAGATAGAAAGTTAGAATTGAAAGTGAATGCTTTAGAGGAGGCTTTTATTCACATATGTAATGAGTTGTTAGCTATGAAAGCTAGAATGACTCTTAGATGCCATGCAGGATTCAGGTGGATATGTGTGACTCCTTTAGAATACAATCAGTCTATCATAGCATGGAATAATGTACAGAATCATTTGTTAGGTGTATGGAATAATAGTGATATTAGTTTAGATTTGAGGGAATTACATCAGCAGATACAAAACTTAGGACATTCAGGCTCTTTAGTCTCTGCCTCAGAAGTAGCTGATCAATTTGTTGAAAACATTAAAAGTATGTTTTCTATGCATGGCCTGACCTCTCTGGCTACTGATATAGGCATAATAATAGCTGTGGCAATTATCACTCTTCTTGTCCTTCCAGTCATGTTCCGACTCTTAAACAGCAATCTCAGAGAAACAACGGTGAAAATACAAAAGCTTTATTTAAATAATAAAAAAGGGGGAGATGTCGGGAGCCGATCCACTAATGCTGGCTAACTAGGTCACAGCAGAAGAAGATCCACAACTGCTGGTTGACAAAGTCACAGCAAAAGAAGATAGAGTCACCGCAGTAAGACCAACAGCTGCGGGTTGACAAAGTCACCGCAAGGAAAGGCACGATACTTCCCCCTTTAATCTTTTGAATTAATCTGGCCTTATATCCCCCCTTTTTCTGGGTGTGTGCTATTATTTGTGGCACAGGGATAATAGTACCGTACTTTCCCTGTAGATTTGTAGTAATTTCTTTGGAAATGAGACAGAGGGTGTGAGTTCCACAGAAAAGCCTGTAAGCCCCTTGAACTGGGCTCATAGACATAAGAGGCTGGCTATGATATCCCTCATAAAGGGTTAAGTTTGTAGGAGAATTCCTTCTTAATCATGTTAGAAAGAATAGATTGTGACTTGTGACTAGGTAGGAGGCAGTGGCTGTGTACAGAGCACCTCTCGGCCTTCACTTAATTCAACATTTTTCCTCCTAGACTTTTCATGTGATAGAGTAAAGAAACATTCCTTTCTTCTTGCTTATTTGATCTGCAGATAGTGATACACTCTGAGAAGAATAGAGGTAGAACTTAACTAGTGTTTAAATATAATAAATAAGTAATATTTGACTAGACAATAGTATCTTAGGTAAGGTATAATAAAATGGCCCATTGTGTGGCCTAGGATGAAAGCGCAGTCAGCAAGAAAAGAATGTTTTACTAAGAGAATTGTCTTTTGACTAAAGGCAATTGCTAGGCTTTCTCAATGAGATGTTCTCATAAGATTTACATACTTTCAAAAAATTCTTTAATAATGAGAGAAATGTAGGAAAATCCATAGAAGTAATAACAATTAATGTCTTATGTTGCTACTAGGCTATCTTGCAAGTGCACTCTGTATATCTTTGGGTGAAAGCTATTCTTAATGTTCTGTCAATTTCTTTATAGGCAAGCCTTTTAGAATCTTGTGAGAAAAAGTAGGACACTGCTTAAACTCAAAGCCATTTATCTGAGCAAACGGTTGTCCATTGTTAGTCCTTAATAATCTCGTCTGCTAATCTCTCTCTGCCCCTTAACTCACAACAGCAGTAAAGTTAGTTAACTTTTAGTACTAATACCTTAAAAGCTTTTACCGATGTTGTTATCACTATTCAAGTTATTTTGTATTTTGAATGATTTGCTACCTGGTTTGTAATTTATAGATATAAATTAACTGTTATCCAGAAACTTGTAAACATAGTGAAACAGAAGCAATGATTAACACCATGTAATTGTAACTCAGTGTGTGTGTATAAAAAGGGAGCTATACTAGCATTGAGCAGAGATGCCTGGCAGTAAATGCTAACTAGAGAATAAAGAGAAAGAAAAGAATTCGGCTCTCTCACTCGATTTCGCCGACGCCGTCTCTTCCTGTGGGACCCCTGGATCCCCCCCGGGGCTGGACCCCGGCAGTGGGCGGTCGCATCAAACCAAGCTTTATTAACCCCCAGGAGGGTTGGAGTAGGGTATTTAGTTTAGTCAGGGGTCTTGGAAAAGGCAGCTGACATCACTGCCTTTTCCTAGTTTCGGAAAAGGTCCGGGCCGATCAGGTGGTCCAAGGCCCCAAGCCAGCCAGTCCCCCTCCTCCCACTGGTTTGCACTGCCCTTAAAATGGTGGTGATGGGGGGCTGACCCCAGCAGACTGCTTATCAGAAGGCAATTTCTCTGGGCCTGTAACTAGACTTTTATAAACACTTCTTGTGATTTAAACTCCTCTAATTGTCAGGCCCCTTCCCAATGTAAGTTTCCCCTGATTTTTGCAAAGATCTGCGATTTTAGTTTTAAACGGGGCTCTGGTTTTTAAAACTGCTCTGAACCCAAACCTTACATTATGGACATAGGAAGCATCTCAAATCAGTCCATTTTCTTCAGCTGCCATACTCCCGACTCTAGCCCAAACTACCATCTTTTGTGGGTTTAACTGCAGCAGGTGTCTAACTAGTTTCCCTCACTTCTCCTTTGGCCTCATTAGTTCTCAGCTCCCATTCATAACCATCAGGTACCCTTCTTTTGAATCACTTAGCACAGTAGCAAGTACTAGTGATTCTTCTGTCAATGATTAGATTAACACTACATTGTGAGCTCCAGGCCAAGGACAGTGTCTGGTTTCTGTTTACTACTATATCCTCAGGGAATAGTATACTGGGTGTGTTCAGGAAATGTGTGCTGAATAAGTGACACTATATCCTACTCATCCTACTTACTTAGTACTTTGTTGAATAAATAAATGGGCAAAAGTTCTGGGCATCCTGGGATTGCCACCACAAAGCTGCCCCCACCTATCTTCTTGCACCCCACCCACCACCCTACAACACAAATTAATCTTTCAATACTGAAGACCACTAGGCCATGTAACTAAGGTCTGTTTCTGGTTCCCTTGGGAAAAGAGAGGGCTCGTATCTATACAGCATTTCTGACAATGTAAATTAAAAATTCCCAATTCCCAATCAGCTAGTGAAAGCTAGAAAACAAAACACTTTTTCGCATCTTTTTACCAAGTCACTAGAATAAAATCTAGGTATATTAAAAAGTACATGTGAGGGGGGATATATCCATACAAAAAAACCACTAGGGAATGAAGTGTATATTGGGGACAGGGAATGGATAGGAGCTCCAGACCAAGGGAATGAGAAAAGGCCCGGGTTAAAGGTCATTTTGCCTACCTTCCTTGCCCACAAGTGACAACTATATAAACTAGATTTTCATTACCACAATACAAGCACATAGTACAGAATACAAACTTTCCAACTGACTTTATTATTCCAATCTCCTCACCCATCCCTGATTCAAATGGGACAAGATCCACAGCCCTTGGGAGGGAGCTATGGTGTTGAGGACCAGAAATGAGACCATGTAAGTCCATAAAATAGGGGGTTTTTTTAGGGTTTTATTTGATTTTATGAGGGAGGGGGCTAGCGAGAAGTATCAACTCAAGTTGCTTCTCCTATGTGCCTTAACTGGGCAAGCTCAGGGTTTCAAACCAGTGACCTTAGTGTTTCAGGTTGACACCCTATCCACTATGCCACCACAGGTCAGGAAATAGTTCTAAGAGCCTGCCCAGATTGTGCCAATGGGAATAACCCTAACCCAGCCCACCTCCATAACTTTAACCACCTTCTCAAGTCCCCAAGAGCAGGCGCTAGGGACATGGAGTAATAAAGTTTTCCTAGATGCCCATCCCATCCCAATTCCTTCTGGTGTTCAGTCCCTGTTTTATTGCCCTCTTCCCCAGAGGGGTACTAAGGACTAGGGGCCAAATCCCTCTTTCTAGGGCTGGGAAAAATACTGGCATTGTGGTAGATCACAAAAGGTAAATAGATGAGTAGGGGGGTCCTAAAAGCTGAGAGATGAACACAGCCATTTGTCCCCACCACCCACCATTCCTCCCACCCCTGCCTAGGCTGACAGCTGAGTACATAAGAATCCTTGAGGAAGTCCTAGCAGGTTGGCTCAGTAGTAGAGCATTGGCCCAGCATGTAGAAGTCCTGGGTTTGATTCCCAGCCAGGGCACAGAGAAGCACCCATGTGCTTCTTCACCCCTACCCCTCTCCTTTCTCTTTCTCTTCCCCTCCCACAGTCAAGGCTCCATGGGAGCAAAGTTGGTTGAGGTGCTGAGGATGGCTCCATTGCCTCCACCTCAGGCGCTAGAATGGCTCTGGCTGCAGTGGAGCAATGCCCCAGATGGGCAGAACATCGCCCCCTGGTGGACTTGCTGGGTGGATCCCGGTCGGGTGCATGCAGGAGTCTGTCTCTCTGCTTCTTCACTTCAGAAAAAAAATTTTAAATAAAAATAAAAGAATCCTTAAGGAATATCCCTTTTCCTCTCCCACAGCTCCATCTGCTCTCCCCAATCCAGCTGCATCAACTCCCCACTGCAACGTCCCCTACCTCTCCAGAGGACTCCCCTGCTCCCCAGATCCTCTGGGGCCCCCACTTGCACTTGCATTAAGCCATGAACACAGTCACAGCCATGGTGACCAGCATGGTACCCATGATGCCCAGCACAGTAGCTCTCTTGGCCAGGCAGAGCCGGGCCTCCACTGTTCAGCACTGCCCCCTTCAGTTTCCCCGGTACAGCACAAGTCAAGTGGGCCACATGCAAGATGTGGCCAGCTTCCCAAAGGCCCACTGCAGGTCAGTCACACTTAGGTTATTGGCCAGCAACAGCTGCATACCCACTGTCCAGATGCCTGTCATCACCTTGAACTTGAGGTGCTACAGCCTGTTGCTATGAGAGGAGGCCCAGCACCTGAAGAGCTGCAAAGGCCTCAGCCTCCAGCTCGCTGATGTCATTCCCAGTCAGAGAGGTCCTCCGGGCCTGGCATGGTGGCCTGAGCCACACCCCCAACTTGCTGCAGCTGGTGCCCAGACAGCAAGAGCCAGCGTAGGCAGAAGAGTCCCAAGCCTGGCTGTGGCTCAGGGCAAGCTGTTCCAGGTTCCCCAGGCTCCACAGGCTCCACAGGCTGCAGGGGTCCAGGGTGGCAATGGCTGAGAATTCCAGGGGCAGGCAAGCCAGCTGGTTATAGCTGAGGTACCTGCTGCTCCAGGCCCCCCAGTGCTCCACCAGCCAGATTCCATAGGACATTGTGAGAAAGCAGCAGTACCTATAGTCCCCTCAGGCCCTGGAGGAGCCACCTAGCAGGTGGCTGAAATTATTGTGGCTCAATTCCAAGAGCCAGAGACTCAGGAAGCCTGGAAGGGAGGCTGAACAGGTGGAGGCTCCTGCCATCCATCACACTGCCCGTAGTACTGGGCATGCTGCTGCCAGATTCCCAAGCGAGGCTGATGCCACTACTGTGGCCATGGCCACTGTGAGGGAGTTGGCCACACCTGCCCCATCCTTGCTTCATGAAGGGTTGGGGTGAGGATGGCATCAGGCACTTATGGATGCTCAGACCTTCGTGCCTCACTCCTCCACCCAGAACCCTAGGCAAGCAAGGGAGCTAGGAGAGACAATAAAAGCAGATACTATTCAGGGGTCTTATCATTTTCTGGACCCCCCCCAAAGTAGTCCTCAAGGAATCTCCCCTCCATTCCCTATGATTTTAACTGCTACCTAGGTTTCTGGCAAGTGTCATTTCAGCTGGAGACCCCAGCATCCTGACCCCCCCATCCACGACACCTCTCATTCCCTTATTCCCACTAGAATGAAGAGCAATCAGGGAAAATGGGCCTTTTTAATCCTCCAGACTCTTTTTGACTCTAACTCCACACCCTACCTTATTTCCCACATGGCCCCAGGAGAAATGTTGCCTCTCACGCCTGCAGGGTAGAGCCCCAACTAGATCCTGGCCTAATTTAGCCTCAAAGGTCAAGGCCTCAAGCCTCAGAAGCCCAAGGCTAACACCACCTGCTGAATGCATCCCCGGCCAGGAATGGCTGTGGAATCTCAGCTCTAGTTACCTGCCTTCCTGGCCTCTGGCCAGAGCCCCACACCCAAAAGCAGTAAAGAGCTCTCCATGAAGCCATAGCCCTGAGAAGGGGGATGAGACACAAGTTGAAGAAATCTCCAAGGCCTTCTGGCCTTACATCCAGAAAGCAAGACCCTGCTCTGCTTTTCTAACAGGCCCCTCCCCTTTCTCCCTTCTGGAACCCCATACCCTGCTCTATTTCCTGCTCCCCTCTGAGCCCGCCCTCAAGCCAGGAAGGAGCCAGGTGTCCTCTTTCATTCTATACTGCCTGCCGAATAAATCTGCCATCATCTATTATTCACCTATGTCTTGTCTAGACACAAAAGAAGGGAATGCTCGCTGTTGTTCTTTCTAGTCCAAAGGTCCAAGTACTCCACTCTGGCTTTCAAAGAGTGCCCAGCACCTCCTTCTAACAGACTGGGGTCTGCAGCCAGGCCAGGTGTCTGTACCCAGTGCTTTTGTCTGGCCCTGGAGGCAAAACAAGTCACTTTCTCTCTATATTCCCCAGTGTGCTCATTAGCTTCACCCAGCAAATTTTTAAAAGAATAATGGCATCTGGAAAAAATGGTTACTAAGAGCCAAATGTCTCATTAAAGGCTTCATTTAATCCTCAACTGAGACTCATTTTACATATGAGGAAACTGATGCTTGGTAAAACTAGCTAAGTTGCCAAATCATACTGCTAATTAGTGACAGGTGAAATCTGACACAACTCCAGCCTTTCTGAATCCAGCCATGCTCCTAACCCCTTAGCTACAGTGCCCCAAAAGACTGGCCCACTTTCTCCCATGCCAGCCAAACACCCCTCTAAGATGTCAGAGTCTACAGACTGACCCCAGAATGGGAAGAGCAGCTGAGCCACCACCTACCTAGAATATGTATTTGAGCCTTTGGTGATCAGACTGCCCCTCTGAATTCAAGTTACCTGGTTTAAGCAAATTATACTGAAAAAACTAGATGAGGTCTGACCTGTGGTGGCGCAGTGGATAAAGCGTCGACCTAGAAATGCTGAGGTCGCTGGTTCGAAACCCTGGGCTTGCCTGGTCAAGGCATATATGGGAGTTGATGCTTCCTGCTCCTCCCCCCTTCTCTCTCTCTCTCTCCTTTCTAAAATGAATAAAAAAAAATAATAATAATAATAATAAAATAAACAAAAACTAGATGAATTACTGCCAATAATCTGAGAAAACATTACAAAGAGAAGGTTTCCAGAGTCTTGAGCTCAGCAAATTTCCAATTTCCAAAATTCAAAAAAGCTTCACTGAATATGTCTGGTAAGATACCTAAAACATGACCACTAGGTGCCCAAGTGACTTCACTAAAAATAAGTGATACTGAAATAACCTGATTTCCTTTTTCAACAGGGTCACTAAATGCCTGTCATAGAGAAACATCTGGATCTTATATTAAAATCTCTCATGATGTCCCTTTGGAGGACAGTTTATAAAAACTGGAACACAACATGGAGAAGGATAACTAGTATATTACAAAATCAAGATTTTTAAAAGCTCTTAATAGGCTGGAATGGAATCGTTGGCTAAAAATAAACCATTGAACTGAAGCAAGGCAGCTCCCACCACATCTACCAGTCTGCCATCTCCTGTGCCCTCACCCAAGGCTGCCAGGAAAAGCAAACATCCTAAAGGGCAAGGACTAGCGCACAGAAGGCCTGAGCCTCGTGTAGCCGCAGTTCTAGAAATAAGCAGCTGCTTGGAGGACAAAAGGGCACACTCAGCTATCACGTTGCTCTTCAAAGCAGTAAGCTCATCAACCAGAGCGCTGAAGTAGGCGCAGTCTGTGGCCAATGCTCTAAAGATCCTCAAAACTGGGAGGCTGGACTATTCCATGTGAGCTCCAATCACTGGCATGGCGAAGTGCTGCGGTATTTGTGCTGAGCTTCCAATACCACACCTGAGCCAGCCCTGGCACTGGAGGCATCCTACATTTTTGTAATGTTCACATATTGACTCCTGATTTACATGGCTGCGTGTATTTCCTATAGGCTGTATATGGAGGATGACAGCAAGACACTTTCATAAAGGCTAATCTGAAAAAAAAAACCAAAACAACAAAGTATATTTGATGACTGTATCCAACTGCAGGGGTGAAAAGTCAATCACTATAATATTCCCTTCCAAATATCCTCAGCTAAAATCCCTTTTCCCTCTATACAAATCAGAGGAACACCCTGGTTGTACCCAACTATACACCTCTGTGCCTGCACCTAAGTCACTCAACAAAAGTAACACGAAGTCACACAATGGGCACCTGGCTAGCTACACCCTCAGTGGAAGAGTACAAATCTCAAAAGGGAACTCTGCAATCTTATGCATTTCCCTTAGTGTTTACTGAGCCAACAGGATACTTCCTCCCTCACTCTTAGCACCCTGCCAAATCTACAAACTCACCTTCAACTGTACTAGTCTTCTCCTTTCTTCCTCTTTACGAAGGAAGGGCCCCCTCCTATCTGAGGTCAAATTATCTACCATGGCCATGGATCTCATCCCATCTTCATGGAGCTCATAACAAGGTAACAACTAAATGTCTAGCTAGCGCCTAGTCCTCCCCTCTGAATTCCAGGTTCACTCTACAACTGCCCAGCTGCCATCTTTTCTTCAGTGTTTCATGAGCAAGACAAGTGGCCTAACAAAACTCTTGGTTTTTCCACAAACCTTTTCCTCTCACATTGGTCATCCATGCTGAAGTCATTCTTAGTTCCTCTTGCCCTCACCACCTTGCCCTCACATCCAATCCATTAGCAAGTCCTATCAGTCCTGAAATCATTTGTTACCACCACCTCTTGCCTGACTACTTCAATAGCCTTTTGACACAAGTCTGTCTTTCTGCTTCCACTGTTGTTGCCAAACATCAGATTAAATCCCTTAACATCTTAAAATCCTCTTAACAGTTCCCCACTGTGCCAAGAACAAATTCCAGTCCTACAATGGCAATAAGGCCCTGCATGATGTGGTTCCTGCCTATCTCTCCATTCTGCTGACAAGACTTCAGCCACTGCTCTTCTAGCAGTTCCTAAACATCTCAACCTCTTGTCAACCTCAACTTGTCCATATGCTGTTCCTTCTATCCAAGCACTTTGCTGGCACCTTGTTCTTCAAATTTCAGCTTAAATCACATCTTAGAGTCCACCCCAGAATATTCTCTTTAAAGCAGTTCACATACCTCCCATAGTAATGCATAAGCAACTACTTCTAGCCAGAGACCAGAATAAAGGGGGCCAGATTAGAAAAAGAAACTACTTGTTAGTCCCTCCACTGAAGACTACCTCTGGAGTCAGCATCAGAATTAGTTGGGGGCAAGAGAGGAGAGGTCAGTTGAGAAGTCATTAGAGTATGCCTTACCCTCACTTCACCAGTTCAGGAAGAAACTCTGTTCCACTTTAAGACATTTTTCTTTTTTACTTTTTTGGAAGAGACAGAGTCAGAGAGAGGGACAGACAGGAACACACAGACAGGAAGGGAGATGAGAAGCATCATTTTGTTGAGGCACCTTAGTTGTTAACTGACTGCATTCTCATATGTGCCTTGACCAGGGGGCTACAGCAGAGTGAGTGACCTCTTGCTCAAGCCAGCAACCTTTGGGCTCAAGCCAGTGAGCCTTGCTCAAGCCGGTGACCTTGGGGTTTTGAACCTGGGTTCTCTATATCCCAGTCCCATGCTCTATTCACTGCGCCACCTCCTGGTCAGGCAAGACATTTTTCTTTATTGATTTTTAAGAGGGGTGGGAGGAGAGGGGGAGAGAGAGAGAAAAACATCAATCTGTTCCTGCATGTGCCTGACCAGAGATCAAACCCACAACCTTTGTGTATCAGGACAATGCTCTAACCAACGGAGCTATCCGGCCAGGGCAAAGCTTTTCAACAAAATTGAAAATTGGGGAAGGCACAATCTGACCAGCCTTGGTCCTAGTTGCTGGCATCTGCTCTGGAGAAACCTGAGGGCAAGCCCTGATGCTTCTCAAGCTGGAACAAGGTACACCTTCCTTCCCATTTCCTCCCATGTCCTTTACTGATCCCTTGACCTCTTTCCAAACTTGACTTCAAGCTTTCTTCAAAACCCAGTCAGTCCTGGATCACTTTTCAATTTGTCTCAGGCAACTAAATTATTAAACTGCTGACTTTCAAAACTCTACCTTCAGTCTTATCTCAATGGCTGGGTGCTTGGCAATAATAATACAAAAATGTATAAATCATAATCCTTGCCTTGGACCCTCAAAATTCCCCATTAGGCCAGTGAAGATAAATATAATACAAGTCACACATGCCACATGACATATAATATAAACAAATTACAGAAATTGCTTTCCATTTTAATTATCAAGGATATCAGAGGTGGGTTTTTTGTTTTTGTTTTTGGTATTTTTCCGAAGCTGGAAACGGGGAGAGACAGTCAGACAGACTCCCGCATGTGCCCAACCGGGATTCACCCGGCACGCCCACCAGGGGGCGATGCTCTGCCCCTCCGGGGTGTCGCTCTGTTGCGACCAGAGCCACTCTAGCGCCTGGGGCAGAGGCCAAGGAGCCATCCCCAGCACCCGGGCCATCCTCACTCCAATGGAGCCTCGCTGCGGGAGGGGAAGAGAGAGACAGAGAGGAAGGAGAGGGGGAGGGGTGGAGAAGCAGATGGGCGCTTCTCCTGTGTGCCCTGGCCGGGAATCGAACCCAGGACCCCTTGCACACCAGGCTGACGCTCTACCACTGAGCCAACCGGCCAGGGCCTCAGAGGTGGCTTTGAAGCAAAACAGAGAAGATATGATTATTGAGGCTAGAAGTAATCTCAGAAATCACCCAACCTCATACCTCTAATATATAACAAGTCTATCATGCCAACAGATTACAGAGTGAATTTTTGGGCCAGGGATGAAGGAATGAGGTGACAAGTCTTTTGACATTGTGAAGTGCACTGCATTTTCATAAATGCAAGGGGCAGGAAAAAAGCATCTTAGAATCTAGAGGATCTGAAAGATGTTAACAATGTCTTAGGTGGTAGATGATAAATGTTTGCCTTTTCTAGCTTTCCAGTAACAAACCATGAAAGAACATAAAAGAATGAATTTGTTTTGAAACTTTATACCCAGCAGTAGTCCATCACCAGTGGAGGCAGCCCAAGAGCATCCCTTTCTCACCTGTAAGGTACTTCATGGTGTTACGTTAAATCCCTGAAGTTTAGGCGGTATAGGCCAAGGATTTCAGGTTTCTTAAAAGGGAATTCTCTGGCACCAACCACTCAGCTTGTATACTGTAGACTCTAACTTTATACATTCTCACCACAGTATCCCCCCAAACAACAGGACAGTAGATTGTGTTTCTGTATGACTGAAAACCCTCTACTCCTTCCTAACCAGCATGTCTTATCAGAGAACAGATTTTGACACACACATTCTTAGCCTGAAACCTGTCAAGGAACTTTTATCCTGCAACACTGCTTCCCAGGCTGGAGCCCCTGAACAAATACTGAAGTGCTTAAGCAATTTCTAAGTTTTCAAAACACTAAACAGAAATCAGTAATGAGCTTCTCAGACTTAAACTGCAGTAAACCCAAAGGCACATGTGGCAATGAGAAGGTAATTGGGCACTGCGGTATAGAGGTGCAGTGCCCAATTTATTTATCTGGAGAGGAAGGAGAAGGTCTCAAAGTCAAGGAGACAGTACAAAACTACCTGTACATTTCAACATAAATGGAAGACTTCTGCACCACACTCTTCACAGTTCAAAGTTCTTTAAATCTAGGGGGTAATTTCTGCCACTCACCTGTCTGCTCTGTGTTCCATCCTAAACCTGGCAAACAGACATCAACAGTATACATGCCAACAGTTTGGAAACTCACAAAGCAGTAATAGGAGCCCATGAGTGAGTAAAGCCTGGGGCTTTGTTCCAGCTCTGCCACAAGCAGCAGTGGCACTCTCCACAGGTCGCTCACCCCAGTAAAGCTTACTCCCCTTCTGTCTGTAAAATAAGTAGTTTTGAAATTATAATCAAAGAAATTCTGCCCCGGCCAGATAGCTCAATTGGTTAGGGCATCATTTAGAAGCACAGAGGTTGCTGGTTCGATTCCTGGTCAAGGCACATACAGGAGCAGATCGATATTCTTGTCTGTCTCTCTTCCTCTCTCACTAAAGACCAATAAATTAAAAAAAAAAAAATCAACCTGACCGGGGGGGTGGCACAGTGGATAGAGCATCAGCCTGGAACACTGAGGACCCAGGTTTGAAATCCCAAGGTCCGCCAGCTTGAGCACGGGCTTACCAGCTCAAGCATAGGATCATAGGTGCGGCTCTGTGGTCAAGGCACGTATGAGAAGCAATCAATGGACTAAGGTGCCACAATTACAAGTTGAAGCTTCTCATCTCCCTCCCTTCCTATCTGTCCCCTTCTCTCTCTAATAAAAAATAAAATAAAAATAAAATTAATAAAAAAACAAAACTCACGCTCACTTAGGCAGCACATATACTAAAAAACAAAATTCCTCAGAGACTCCAGAAAAGAGATAAGGATGAGATCTGTGAGAGACTGAGAGGGCAGGCTCTGAGGCCCCTACACCTGCCCAAATGTTTTACGCAATAGCCTCACTTAAAATGCCATCTAAAACAAAGTTAGAGCCTCTGAGAATTATCTAATCCAATCTTATCTCCAGATTTAACCATCTCAGGACCAAGCTATTTACATTAACATTTACAGAACACCTTCTAACTATTAGGCATTTAAAATATCTTATTTAACCCTTCACACCAATTATAGATGGGTATTGGTTCATTTTTATAGTTGGAGAAACTAAAGTTGACAGGTGAAATTATAGTCACAAAGTAAGGAAACAAAGATGTAAGGATTTGAACCCAACTATTTGTCTCCAAAGCCTTTGTTCTTCTATACCTCACTGCCTGTACTAACTCTGTCTCTTAAACTGCTTAACCCTTTGAGTACTGAGTTTTTTTCATGCTCACTAACCCCCAGGAGTTTTTTTTCCACAAAATGAAATTCCAGTTCCAGTTTTATTAACTTAAAATCATGTTTGTTTGATAACCAATTTATGGAAACAAGAAACATACAATTGCTTTTTTTTTTTTTTTTTTTGTATCTTTCTGAAGCTGGAAACGGGGAGGCAGTCAGACAGACTCCCGCATGCGCCCGACCGGGATCCACCCAGCACGCCCACCAGGGGGCGATGCTCTGCCCACCGGGGCATCGCTCTGTTGCGACCAGAGCCACTCTAGCGCCTGAGGCAAAGGCCATGGAGCCATCCTCAGCGCCTGGGCCATCTTTGCTCCAATGGAGCCTCGCTGCGGGAGGGGAAGAGACAGACAGAGAGGAAGGAGAGGGGGAGGGGTGGAGAAGCAGATGGGCGCTTCTCCTGTGTGCCCTGGCTGGGAATCGAATCCGGGACTTCCACACGCCAGGCCGACGCTCTACCATTGAGCCAACCGGCCAGGGCCACATTTGCTTTATAATGTTGCCTTACATATTTTAAAATAAATCAATTGTACTCTGGTCAGGAGGCACAAGGACATACATGAATGTTCATACTACTCAAAGGGTTAAAGTCCCCCACAAAACTTCATAAGCTAAGACTGAAGAGTCACAAAAGCTTCCTACCAGAAAGTTAGTATCCACTGTCTCCCATTCACAGACCTAGAGATTAAGTGATAACACAGGACATGTGGCACAGAGGTTACTGGGCTTGCTAGTTCCCATTAATCACCTTCACTCCTTTAATCATACCTTTAGGCTCTCTAGATCTTGCAAGGTCTCTTCTGTTTTCCCTTCTCCAGAAGTCTACATTTCCATGCAGACTAAAGCAAGATAATTTAAATTAAGTTCTGGCCAATAGCAAGTGAATACGAAAGTTCACTTCTCAGTCTTCTCTCATTTTTCCTTTAAATAGTCCGGTTACAAAAGCTCTTATGCATGTACCCAGCCCGGTTACTCTCCTACTCCACTTACACACAACTCCCAACCCTGGATGCTCTTCTTAAATTATACATTTTGTAATCTATTTCTGTTTGAGTTCTCAGGGAGCAGAAGAAAGTAGGTAAAGAGTAGGAAGCAAAGACTCTAAAGGGAAAAGCCAAAGGAAAACACACATCCCCTCCCTCAGGGGCCTCTAAAGCACTCACAAACCTGAGACATGAGTGATGGTTAAAAAAATTTGGGTTTTTATTGTTTTGCTAAACAATACTAAAAAAAAAATTTCATTTTGAAGGCACGGCTTGAATTATTTAATTTTGATCCATTTATTTAATTAAAAAAAAAGGAAGGGGAAAGAGATCATGGCCAAAAAAAAATAGTAGTTAACCCCCACCCCACCCCCAAAGCTCTAGCCAGTCACGTGAGCATCACCCACATCCCACTCAGTGCCCGATACTCAGATGGTGGCACACTGCCCCACTGGACCGCCACTGGGCCAATGGATGCCAGTTTTAGCTCTCAGCAGGTTATCCAAACCAGACAAACTGGTGGGCTCAAGTCCAAAATTCTTTCCAGGTTTTCTGCCCATCGGCTGAGCACATACAAACTGTCATAAGCTTGTAAAATTTAAACGGAGTGGGGACGGGCCTAAAAGCAGGAGGTTGGCAGAACAGAAACTCTAGGTAACCCAAGCTTTCTTCTGGGCTAGTGATTCTGGATGCACACTTAAAGAGAAGTCAGGATGGGTGGAATCCAGGTTTCTGATGAAAGAATATCGTCCCTCAAGGAGGAGCAGAGATTTGCTGTGCAGATCAGTTCTGCAGAGGACACTGCAGAGCGGGCAGCAGACTCTCCCGTCTAGGAGACAGGGGAGTGGTAAGGAGGTTCTTCTACCACCAGGAAGTGAGACAAAAGGCAGAGGAAGAATCCCAAGGTTTCAGCCAAGTGTGAGACTGGTACACACATAAAGACTAAAAACCATCAGGAACCCTCAAGCCAAATCCCATCTGTACCCACTGGCTCTACGAACTGCTGACGGAGATTCTTGCTGTGAACTAAGTCAAGTTAGTTGCTTGGCTATGAGTGGTGGGGAGGGCCATATATATTTATTTCCAGAGGGATGAGGTGGAAAGAGTGGCCATGATCTAGTAAAAAGAGACCTGCAAGAAGCAGAAAATATTTAGAGAACATTTTAATATATATTTTCATATATATATTTAAAGTTAAGAAAAATAAAACTAATTCAAGCCATGCCCTGTGCAAAAAAAGAAAAAGAAAAAAAAATTTAAAGTGAGACCTCTGTCTGCTGTTCTAGTCTCAACTTGAGTATCACAGTCAGCTTGTTACTTTTATTTTGGAAGAGATTATTTAAAAGTTTCTTTCAATCATTCAGAAGGCAAGTGTAGCCACTTATAAAAACAGAATGGCAGGGACAGACTAGGAAAAGAAAGTCAGAGGTGAAAGGGTAGAGCCAGAAAATAATTTTCAAAAATAAAATTAACAAGGTGACTGTTCCAGAAGGGGGCTGTGAAAAGGACATGGTGGACCAAAGTCAGTTAGTCAAGTAATGATTCAACTTTTAAATTATTCTCTTGTTCTTTTTTGTTGGGTGTTTTGTTTGTTCAAGTCTAAGATTTAGAAATGCTGACCCTTTGTTAACAAGAGCCAGCAGGAAATACAGGATCCCTTCCCTCCCCCGGCCTGCCTCCGCTGACGCCACCACCATCGCCGCCTTGGCTGGATGCTGGAAGAGTCCTCCATGTATGTGGACTCAGGATGACAGGGCAGCCTCCTTCTGTGGTTGCTGGGCTTGTGAACGCTGCAGTATCTTTTGGCTTTCCACATCTCTAAAATGTTTTTCAACCTGAAAGAGACCAGTCAGCCTAGGTCAGAAAAGGCGATAGGCACGCAAGGCCTCTCAAACAGTTCACTCCAGGTTTCGACAGCCCCATCCTGGCTGACCAGCCCACGGATCATTCAGGCGCCTTTGCCCTTGCTGTCTGCTGGCCCTTCCAACAAGGCAGGTGGGGGATCTCCTGTTTCAGCCACATTTTTTGCAGCTTCAGCTAAGATGGGCTAAAAGGTGAATCTATAAACTAAAATAGAAATTGAAGAGAGATTATTACGATCCAAAAATCCCTCTCCCTTCTTCACACAAGTACAGAATGGAAAACTGATGGGGAATTAGTCTTGATCTTTCACTGCTCATTATAAATCTAAAAACTACAACTCAATCTAAAAAGTCAGGTGATATATGCAGGGTCAGAGATGCCCACGACAACTGATTTATACCACCCAGCCCTTTCTGAAATGAGAGGAACTATTCAGGCCCAATACTATGGAATTCCAAAAAGCCACACAGTACAGATACACACATTGCAAATGACCACTGGCTTTATTCCACACTACCCAGTAGGCCCACCCCGCAGCAGTGTCCAAGCCACAGGTGCAAAGCAGCACCATGCAGGGAGGCAGGGAGGCTAGGCAGAGCTCCTCGCAAGCTGGCTGTCAGAGGAGGCAGGGACTGCAGCACACTGTCCTGCCCTGACGCTGGAGGGTGAAGGCCAAGGAATCACCCTCTATCTCAAGTTCCATGGCTACTTTACTTACTATTTTGCGTACATGGCTCAGTGCACTCCCTTCTTTGCCTTTACAGTTTTCCACTTGATATGGGGGTGTAATAACAACTTCTTCCATGACTATGATGTTTTTTTCTTGCCATTTACAGTCTTTAATGCTGGAAGGAAAGAGAACAGGTGAAAGTTACCTCTTGCAGGAATCCCATACCTTCTGCTGACCCCAAGTTCCCAGCTTACCACTTAGCCAACACTAGATGCCAGCAGCCCATACAGAGGAGTAGCCAAGAAACATTTCCTGGGCACCACCGGCTAGACAAAGCAATTAAACTGATGCACATTTACTCTGAGGAGGGCCCAGAAGAGTTGCTCTGAAGTATTAGGGACCCAGAAAACCATAAAAAACTTGGTGGCAGCCCCAGAAGTCCAAACCAAATTGAGTTACAAATAAACAGCTAGGCTCAGGCCACTAGATTCGATTTAAGAAGCAGTCCAAGGCAGGTGTTGGTAAACATTTTATACAAAAGGTCAGAAAGAAAATATTTTAAGTTTTGCAGGCCATACAATCTGTCACAACTGCTGAACTCTGCCACTGCACCACAAAAACTGCCAGACGATATCTAAACCAATAAGCGGATTTGGCCTGCGGGCTAGAGTTTGCCAACCTTTGTCCTAGGGGGAAATGGCACCTTTGGAAAGACAAGAGAACAAATACTCCATCTTATTGTAATCTGTACTCTGCCTACCACCTAAAATGGAAACTGCTCCTCAAACTGGTCCCTCAATTATCAGACAGCTGGGCACTTGCCAGACGGGGAAAACCCATTCCAGTTCGCACTTAGGGAAACCCAGGACAGCTGATACTACTAAGAGCATTCCTTCACATACCTGTAAATGTTCAGATACTCACAGCATGGCCTCAAACAGCTCTGATGCCAGCTGCCATCTGTGCACCAGACCCAGGTGGTTAAATAGGGTAACAGAAGGCAGCAGGGGAGGGGGAGTGTCAAATGTTTCCGTTTTTCAGCAACTAGGGAAAGCTAGCAGAGAGTCAAATGACTCTGCTGTGACAAAATGTCTTTTAGGAGGTGGTAATAGGTGGTGGCTTTCTGCTCTCCTTAACTCCCTATGTTCACCCCAATGTACAATTGGGTAGAGTAAAATAGATACAACTTTTCTTTCATAAAACTGTACAAGCTTTCAGAGAATGGTACAAGATTAAAATCATAAAAGGCAAAGAAATCACTAGTTCTAAATTATGAAATACTACGTCTGGAAGGGACTTTTAGAGACAGTCTAATCCAAAACTAAGTGTTACAGATGAAGAAAATGAAGACTGAGAAACTGAAGCCCAGAGAAGACAACCTGTCCACAATTACACCATTCTGTATATAAAGCCAACAAGAACCCACATCCCTGGATGCCTAGGTACTGCCAACGTACAGCTTCCCTGGTGACTTTCAGGAACAAAACTACCTGAAAGTCAGCCACCAGAGAGCAGAGCCAAGAAGCATCACCCCTCAAAAAAGGGACCCCTCTGCTCCCCCTACTCACGTCTTGTGAATGGTCTGGAAGAGCTGCTGGCCCTCTAGGGAAACACCAGCGCTGATTGCATAAGCCTGGCTCAGCTTCTCCTCCTTCTCTGTCCGCGCTTTGCTGGCGAGCTAGAGCGGGGGAGAGGAGAGAGACTCAGGAAAGCATCCACCCTCATTCTTCCCATCGGTCAGAACCAAAGTTGAGGAAAAGGAGGCCAGATATGTCAGGTTGGGTTAGATTGTTTTCTCAGAAATCAAAAGTAAAACAGGCCCTGGCCGGTTGGCTCAGTGGTAGAGCATCGACCTGGCGTGCAGAAGTCCCGCGTTCGATTCCCGGCCAGGGCACACAGGAGAAGCGCCCATCTGCTTCTCCACCCCTCCCCCTCTCCTTCCTCTCTGTCTCTCTCTTCCCTTCCCGCAGCGAGGCTCCATTGGAGCAAAGATGGCCCGGGCGCTGGGGATGGCTCCTTGGCCTCTGCCCCAGGTACTAGAGTGGCTCTGGTCGCAACAGAGCGATGCCCCGGAGGGGCACAGCATCACCCCCTGGTGGGCAGAGCGTCGCCCCCTGGTGGGCGTGCCGGTGGATCCCGGTCAGGCGCATGTGGGAGTCTGTCTGACTGTCTCTCCCCGTTTCCAGTTTCAGAAAGGTACAAAAAAAAAGTAAAACAAATGCACACAATATACCTGAATAGTTACTGCTTTTCCTAGCAAATGTTCCTTCCTTCCAATATTCTGAATGCCTACCATGTGCCAGACATTCACTGCGCTAAGCTACAGATACAGCACTGAAGGGGGTAAGGGGAGATAGACTATAAACAAAAACATAAACTAGGTAACTTTACACAGTGATTAAGAGCTAGGAAGAAAACAGAGAAGGGCAATATGATAGAGAGTGACTGGGGAGCTACCTGATGGCAAAGTGACAGAGACAAACATTTTCTATGAAAGGATTGAGTTAACAATATTTGTCAGCTATTGTGCTAGAAATTAATGCCTACCACATCCTCAAAAACACTGATTTGAGGCTCTAACGACGCTCCTCTTCAAGCACCATTATCTGTGCTCACACTGGGAGCCAATACTCAAGTAAACCTAACCATGGATATTGTCTGCCTTCAACTTGAGCTAAAGGGTGATCTTGCTCCAGCCCTGGCCAGTTGGCTCAGCAGTAGAGCACTGGCCCAGTGTGTGGAAGTCCAGGGTTCAATTCCTGGCCAGGGCACACAGGAGAAGCGTCCATCAGTTTCTCCACCCCTGCCCCTCTCCTTTCTCTCTGTCTCTCTCTTCGCCTCCTGCAGCCAAGGCTCCATGGGAGCAAGTTGGCCCGGGCACTGAGGATGGCTCTATGGCCCATGCCTCAGGCACTAGAATGGCTCTGGTTGCAATGGAGCAACGCCTCAGAGGGGCAGAGCATCACTCCCTGGTGGGTTTGCCGGGTGGATCCCAGTCGGGCACATGTGGGAGTCTGTCTCTCTGCCTTCTCACTTCAGAAAAATACCAAAAAAAAAAAAAAAAAAAAAAAGGGAGGAATCTTGCTCTTTAAAAAAGGGTCTACATTCTAAGTCATGTCTGTTCCTTAACTGCCCTCTAGTGGAATAATCAAAAACGAATCAAAATAAATTCTACTAAAATATAGGAAATCCCTCCCAAGAGGGGCAGGACCCTGTCAATCTTGGTGCTCTAATACATTTTTTATCCTCACCCCACACTATTGGTTGCTAGAGACCTGAAGTCCAAATTTGTTTGAGTGTAAGACAAAACAAATAGGCTGGGCAAGATGGTTAAAACAAAACAAAAAAAGACACATAATGCATCCAAAAGTCAAATGATTTGGAGATTTTCAGACACATGAATATCTGAGAATACTGATGCTACAGTACACTAAAGACACACACACATACACAATGTTTTGAAACAACAACTTCTTAAATACAAACAGAGGTACATTTAGCACATTTCCAAGGCACCTAGATGCTTGGACTTCTTTAACATTTGTATTCTGCTGTAACAGTGACCTTTCAAGCTATAAACCAAATATTGCTCTACAGGGGGAAAAGTAAGCAAGGAATCTGTTTGCTGGTAAAATGAAGCACTTTACTGAGGTGTGAGTTTGACGGTAAAGATGAGAAAAGGAGGCCTTCAATTGGATTATGAGGAACTGGGGAGTTTCAGAGACTGGCTAAGAGAGGAGGGGATCTGTGCACAGAAGAGCTAGCTCACACATGCTTGTCATTTCAGTCTCCCTAGGTCAAAGAAGGAAGAAAGGCCAAGACTCTGAAGTGATTTGAAGCCAGAGCTCCATTTTCACATTGCCCCAGGACAGGGAGAGAGAGTCAGCAGCAGTAAATAATCTTTCAAGCCCAGTCCTACTGTTTGGCCCCACCAGGCTACAACTTCACAAATACATAAAGGCACAGAGCCAACGGCATTCCCCTGAGCACTGACAATCCCAACTGCTGCAAGAAAGCCTTGTGGCTTGAAAGCACTCAGCAGTTTCTATGGAAAGAGAACTATTGGTGGTATACTTTAAGTGACAACAAGTAAAGCTTACTTGGTAACCAAGAAAACCCTGGTAACAAAGAGGTTCCTTGAGTCTCACTTTCCCAAAAGCCCTGTAGAAAATCTGAAGTCTCCAAGGAAAGAAGGAAAAACTGGAGAACAGTAGAGCTGCCCTCCTGCAGCGCTGCTGGTGGTCAGGCAGATATTGAACACATGAACATGCAGGAAGATCTCACCTTAAGGTCTTGTTTTAAATGTTTTTCCCTGAAAACCAAAAACATCTCCCAATGTTGGGTCAGACAAAGCTGCTCCTATAAAGCTTGTGTTGACTACATACATAGTCTGAATATTCAAGAGTAAAATATTCTTGTCACTTAACATACATAGTTAAGTTAAAAACATAACATTACTCATTCAGTAAGAGAGATGAGTTGGCTCAAGAAAACCAGGCATTTATGCAGAATGTTTAAGAATGGAAATCACAGCTTGACCAGGTGGTAGCGCAGTGGATAGAGCGTAGTACTGGGATGCGGAGAACCCAGGTTCGAGACCCCGAGGTTGCCAGCTCGAGTACGGGCTCATCTGGTTTGAGCAAAGCTCACCAGCTTGGACCCAAGGTCGCTGGCTCGAGCAAGGGGTTACTCGGTCTGCTGTAGCCCCACAGTCAAGGCACATATGAGAAAGCCATCAATGAACAACTAAGGTGTCGCAACGAAAAACTGATGATTGATGCTTCTCATCTCTCTGTGTTCCTGTCTGTCTGTCCCTATCTATCCCTCTCTCTGACTCTCTCTCTCTGACTCCAAAAAAAAAAAAAAAAAAGAATGGAAATCACAAATTAAGCCAAAGAGGGCGGGGAAGGGAGGAGGCTGAGAGGGGAGCCACGTTTGAATTTTTGCTAGAGGCAGAATAAAATGGATATAAATCTCAGCCAGAAGTGATTAGTTTGGACAGCCTGAATAGCAATACAATGGTTATATAACAATTATTTCAAAATATACCGCCCCCCTCTAAGTTGCACAATCTCATCTAAAGGATCTGAAAGCAAAGGAGAATGATTTCTTCATGTCAACTCATAGTGCAAAGAGATCCTAAATGCTAAATGATACAAGGGAGAGCTTTGGCAAACTCAGCAGAAATCAGTGTAAGTTAAATATATTTCAATTTACTCCAATATCCTCAACTACTCTACCTTTACCTGCAATTGTGCTTTAGGGGGCCTGGACTCACCACAAACCCTGAAACCACCAGCTGTCAGTTTACAAACAGTATTTTCATGGCAATCTGAAAAATGCTCATATCTGATATTCAATAGACAGTAAGTTGTACAGAGTCCATTTCTTCTATAAAAGACGCATCAACTAGGCATGAGCAAGATTACCCTCACAAACAGAATCTAAAGTGCTTCTTCTCAAAACTGGGAGTGAGAGGGGAGGGAGATTACCTTGTTCTTTTTAGGCATGGTCCTAAAAACTGATGAAAAATGTGGATAAGCCTCCTTTTGTAAAGCAAATGATTATCACTCTACCCTCATGTTAGCTGTTATACAGATCCAAATTTCCCCACATCATATTTTTATAAACTAATGTATATCTGTAATGATCCAGTTATTCCAAATTAATAAGTTATTGGTACTGTCAAACTGCCAGAGGGAACCAATAAGCTGCCCTTAATAGAGAAATTTGGTGGGTCATCAGGACTGTAATTTTTTAAATTCAGAATCACCATACTACATCTATTTTCTTTCTTTTTTTTTTTTTTAAAGTGAGAGGAGGGGAGATAGAAACAGACTCGAACATGCACCCAGACCAGGATCCACCCGGCAACCCCCATCTGGGGCCAACACTCTATACTTCTATCAAACAAGCTATCCTCAGTGCTTGAGGGTAATGCTTGGACTAACCGAGCTATCCTCAGCACCCAGGGTGACTCTTGAACCAATCGAGAGGAAGAGGAAGGAGGAGAGAAGCAGATGGTTGCTTCTCATGTGTGCCCTGACCCATGATCAAAACGGGCATGTTGGCCTGACCTGTAGTGGCGCAGTGGATAAAGCGTCAACCTGGAAATGCTGAGGTCGCCGGTTCGAAACCCTGGGCTTGCCTGGTCAAGGCACATATGGGAGTTGATACTTCCAGCTCCTCCCCCCTTCTCTCTCTCTGTCTCTCTCTCCTCTCTCTCCCTCTCTGTCTCTCTCCTCTCTAAAAATGAATAAATAAAATTAAAAAAAAAAAAAACGAGCATGTCCACATTCCTGGCCAACTCTCAATCCACTGATCCAACCGGCCAGAGCCATTACATCCATTTTCAATACAAACATGTAGGCTACTGGCCTCTCCCAATAAAAACTGAGGCAATGACTGGTTTGAATTACAAATATTAAAGGCACCAAGTTTGCCTGACCTGTGGTGGCTGGCGCAGTGGATAAAACGTCAACCTGGAATGCTGAGGTCGCTGGTTCGAAACCCTGGGCTTGCCTTGTCAAGGCACATACAGGAGTTGATGCTCCCTGCTCCTCCCCCTTCTCTCTCTCTTTCTCTCTAAAATGAATAAAGTCTTAAAAAAAAAAGGCACCAAGTTTAAGAGTACATTGGGTTCAGGCAAACCAAATCATACAAACTTATAAACATTTGTTACTAATATGCATATGGATTAATTGGAATGACTACACAAAACAACATGTACTTATCTGCCTCTGCTTTCATTTTCATGTTTTCCAATAAAAACAATTATTCCTAATCTCATCAGTGCTTCCTCCTATGGCCATTTTATATACTGCATCTTGATGTGGGCAATGGAGAAAAGTGCATGAACTTGATACCAAAGCACATCAATATTAAAAGGCTTATAGTCATGCTTGCTACTGGCTACCCCTTAAGTCAATGAATTAATGAATACCAATGGCACACATCTTCCTGCACTCAGTGACATGGAAAGAGGAAGCGGCCTCAACAATAAAATCATCCAAATACACACTTCATCTTGTTATCTAGTCACCAGCTAGGCCATCTTATTTCCACACACACACAGTTCAGGAAAGCACAGGTGCTGTGGGAAATCCAGAGGGATTCTTACAGCAAGTATTTAGCAGGCTGTGACAGCTGATACAACAAGGGAAGCAGAGCCCAGAAAGGAACCTGCTGGATGTGACCTACTGACTCCTATTAGCCACTCTCAGCTTGTCTCTGTGTATCTGGGCCTTCCTACCAGCTGCCGTGCAGAGGGTTAGGAAGCACTGCAGCTGCTGCCCTGGAACTGCCAGCGCTCCCTGCGAGGCCTGGTGACGGCTGAGGGATGGCACACCGGAGCAGCCAAGAACAAGTGTCATCCTAAGGGCCCATGCTTGTTGTTTCAATTCTGGGTGCACTCTTGAAAAAGCCTTAATTCTTAGCAACAAGTGGTCTCTTAAAAAGTGTTTCTTACGGGCCTGACCTGTGGTGGTGCAGTGGATAAAGCGTCAGCCTGGAATGCTGAGGTCGCTGATTCGAAACCCTGGGCTTGCCTGGTCAAGGCACATGTGGGGGTTGATGCTTCCTGCTCCTCCCCTTTTCTCTCTCTCCTCTCTAAAATGAATAAATAAAAATCTAAAAAAAAAAGTGTTTCTTACAACTACCAATATCCCCAAGTCTTCTTATTCCCTAGCGCAGTGGTCAGCAAACTCATTAGTCAACAGGGCAAATACCAACAGTACGACGATTGAAATTTCTTTTGAGAGCCAAATTTTTTCAACTTAAACTATATAGGTAGGTACATTCCTTATCGAGGTAACGCCCGCACGTGGTATTTTGTGGAAGAGCCACACTCAAGGGGCCAAAGAGCCACGTGTGGCTCACGAGCCGCAGTTTGCCAACCAGGGCCCTAGCTGAAAGCTCGTTTCAAAGTTTCTACTAACACTGTTCTTTATAACCTTGGATAGTTGAGAACTCAGAAAACAGAGTACCCCAGGACTTGGCCAGGTGGTTCTGTGAATAGAGATCACCCTGGTGCACCAAGGTCCAAGTTCGATCCCTGGTCAGGGCACATATGAGAAGCAACCAATAAGTGCACAACTAAATGAAACTAAGTAGAACAAGTTGATGCTTCTCTCTCTCTCAAATCAATGGAAAAATAAAAAATAAATTTTTTTAAAAAGCACTCCATTTGAAGTTGTGTCCCAGAATACATAAAAATTAATAAAAATATTGACTCAAACGCCAAAATGGTAGAGCCAAAAAGGCCTAGTAGTGAACACCAAAATCCTAAGGGCTAAACTTGTCGAGCATGAGTTGACTCCACACTAGACACCCAGCTACACACTTTACATGTACAGTGGCACCTTGAGATATGAGCAGACCAACATACAATTTTTTTTTAAGATACGAGTTGGAATCAACTAGTCATGCTTCAGCACTTTTTTTTCTTTTTTTTTGTATTCTTCCGAAGCTACAAACGGGGAGAGACAGTCAGACAGACTCCCGTATGCGCCCAACCGGGATCCACCCGGCACGCCCACCAGGGGGCGACGCTCTGCCCACCAGGGGGCGATGCTCTGCCCCTTTGGGGCGACGCTCTGTCACGACCAGAGCCACTCTAGCGCCTGGGGCAGAGGTCACGGAGCCATCCCCAGAGCCCGGGCCATCCTTGCTCCAATGGAGCCTCGGGCTTCAGCATTTTTTAATGACACTTGTTTGTCACATTTCCGTAACATTTTAAAAGGCAGGCAAAAGCAAACCTCTTTGGATAGATTTTTATTCAAAAGTCCTAAGAGTGAAAGTGCCGAAACTGCAGCCCAAAAGGCAAAAACAGGTGATAATTAAATGAAAAATAACGTAATGTTAAACTTAGGTTAAGTTTAAAGTTAAGAAAGTGCATTTTTTTTACAATTAAGTTTTTGTGGTTTCATTTTAAGTTAAGAAAGTGCAGTTTTAGTTTTGTTTAAAGAAAATGCAGTTTTAGTTTACATTTAGTGTTAATAAAGTGCAGTTTTAGTTTGTCTACAGTGCCTACATCCCTTCCTCCCTCTCTCCTCCTCTGCCATTCACCTCCATTAGCCGCACTCGTCTGTCTCCAAGGTAAGAATACAGTACTAAGTAACATTTTTTTCTTTCATTCCATATATTTTGTTATGCATTGGTAAAGTATATATGTGTGTTTCTTAATTAAAAACATGTCTTTTTCATAATTTAGGATGGTTTGGGATGTTTCACAGGGCTGGAACTAATTAAATCTATTTTAGTTATTTTAAATGGGAGAAATTTGTTTTATATACGAGTTGACTGACAAGCTCGGTTACAGAACAAATTAAACTCATATCTCAAGGTACCACTGTATTAAAATTTTATCTGTACAACAACCCTACAAATAGGGACTACGGGAACTCCTATTTAATAGATGGAGAAACTGGGCACAATTGTGACAAACTTGCACAAGTTTACCAAGCAACAAATGGGAGAGTGGATTTGAAGCCAGTCTGATTCCAGAGTCTGTGTTCTTAACCCTGCACTACACTCAAAAAGTTCCACCTAAGAAAAATAAGCCTAAAAAATTATTGTCCAAAATAGTTATAAATTTGAATGCAAAAGAAATTATTTTTGAAAAGGGAAAATATATATATATTTTTTTTTTTTTTAGGTGAGAAGAGGTGAGATAGCGAGGCAGACTCCCACATGAACTCCAACCAGGGTCCACCCAGCAACCCCATCTGGGGCCAATGCTAGAGTACTGAGCTATTTTTAGCACTGGAAGTTGATGTACTTGAACAGAGCTATCCTCAGTGCCCAGGGCCACACTCAAATCAATTGAGCCACTGGCTGTGGGAAGGGAAGAGGAAGAGAAGGGGGAGGGGAGGGAGAAGTAGATGATTGCTTCTTCTGTGTGCCCTGACCAAGAATCAAACCCAGTACACATCCATAACATCCATATGCCGAGCTGACACTCTATCCACTGAACCACCAGCCAGGGCCTGGTAAGTATCCTTTTTTTTCTTTTCTTTTTCTTTTGGTGACAGAGAGAGAAACAGACAGTGAGAGAGACAGACAGACAGGAAGGGAGAAAGATGAGAAGCATCAATTCTTTTTTGTGGCACCTTAGTTGTTCATTGATTACTTTCTATGCGTTCCTTGAACGGGGGGGGGGGGGGGAGTGACCCCTTGCTCAAGCCAGTGACCTTGGGCTCAAGCTGGTGACCTCGGGGTTTCAAACCTCAGTCCTCTGGGTCCCAGTCTGACACTATCTAATGCACCACTGCCTGGTCAGGGCCTGGTAAATATCTTAACACTCAGCTGCCATCATCTCTTTTTATCAGTGAATTCTGGCATTTCCATCAATGTCCCCAGTACAGAACACAATTGTCTGCCTTTCAGTGAAGAACCTCTCTTTTTTTGAAAGGATCCCCAGTCTCACCCTAAACCTCAAGTACATCTTTTACTTCTTTTGTTAAAGGTAATTCACAGGAACACTTTCAAGAAAACAGATCTTGTGTGAGAAAGCATTTCACGTCAATGCTGATAGGTATTCCCTAGATTCCATTTTCTGATGTGCCAAGACTAGAGAAGAAGAGTCAAGCAACCCTCCTGCACTTGAATGTTAAGATATGTTGAGTGCTTTGAGCTATGATGAATAGTTCAAATCCAGGGGCCATCGCACCACCTGAACTCCAGACTTCTGCACAATACTTGTCAAAGAGACAGGGGGGGGGGGGGGGGAGACAGAGAGAAAGAAGGGGGGAGGAGCTAGAAGCATCAACTCCCATATGTGCCTTGACCAGGCAAGCCCAGAGTTTCGAACCTGCGACCTCAGCATTTCCAGGTCAACGCTTTATCCACTGCGCCACCACAGGTCAGGCCAAAAACCATCCTATTGTTACTGCTGTACATACAACACAGACCAGCCTCTAGTCAGTCAGTATATACACTACAGACAAAATCTTATCTTTCACAATGTTTGAAACAAAAACTAGTTGTCAGCAAAGTCAATAGTTTTTGTTAAATTTTTTTGCAACTCCATCACCAAATGTATTCATAGCTATAACAGACAACTAAACCTCCTGGACACCAACAGAGTCATTTCCTATCCTGAGAACCTGAAATCAGTTCTGCTGTGTAACCTCCACATGGCTCTGTAGGAGAGAAAACTATCTGGGACATATTTTGAAATTTGATCTTAACCACCTACCTCTGAAGTGTAAAGTCCTACACAAACTATCTCCCAAAATATAAGTGAAAAAAATAAGCTAGAAAATGCCTCTAACTTTGCATGCCAAAATGAGGGTTCCACTTACAGATTAAAGTTTTGATTTTATTCAATGACAGTGAAGAAGCCATACACTATTGCTTGCTGGCCTCTGAAGCAAGCAGAGAAAGCAAAGTAAAATAGAAGGCCACACTCTTAATCTCCAAAAAGAGATTCCAGCTCAAATCCCTGCCCACTACTCATTAACTGTATGAACCTGTGCAAAATATGTACCCTCTACAGATCCTTAGCCCATTCGTATGGGGACCACCCAGAGGTTACTGCTGGAGTTCAGTAAGACATACAGATGACCTTTGAACAAAATGAGTTTGAACTGTGGGGTACATTTATATGCAGATTTTGTTCAACTGGTCCACATAGTTCAAGAGTCAACTCTTCAGTTGGGAATCCACATATATGCAGGGTCACTGTAGTTACATCTGATTTTCAATCACATGGCAGGTTGGCAACCCTAATCCCATGCTGTTCAAGGGTCAGCTGTAAAGCAACTAATACCAATACTAGCACTTAACTAGTCCTTTCCCTCCCTTTTTAGAACCATTTCCAGTTTAGCTCATTGATAGAATAGCAAAAGTTTCTAAATTGCAGAGATGGACAAAATGAACACCCTCCAAATCAGCTTGATTCCATTAACTTCCCTCCCTTTATCTAATTAATCACCATTTATTCCTCAAGATCCTACCCCATGGCTACACCTGAGAAGCTTTCCCTAAAATGTTCACTCCTCTTTGCCCAAACTATAGCCTGTGAGTCAAATGCAGCCAACCATCTGTTTCAGTTAAGCTTTACTGGAATATCATGCCCATTTATTTACATATTACCAATGGCTGCTCTTGCTACAAAGGCAAAATTGAGTAGTTGTGACAATGTATAACCCACAAAGCCTAAGATACTTACTATCCTAGACCTTTACAGAAAGTTTACTGCCCCTGCTCTATATGCCAGGGGTCCCCAAACTACAGCCCATGGGCCGCACTTCCAGAAGGGGCACCTCTTTCATTGGTGGTCAGTGAAAGGAGCACTGTATGTGGCGGCCCCCCAACGGTCTGAGGGACAGTGAACTGGCCCCCTGTGTAAAAAGTTTGGGGACCCCTGCTCTAAATCTTCCTAGCACCTGGAAGATAGTGGAAGAGAAAAGGAAGGTAGATAAAAATAAAAGAAACTGTGACTATTAGTGATTCACAGAACTAACAGTTCCCAGAGGTTAAGTGACTAACACAAGGTCATACAATTCATTAGCAGCCCAGTTGTAAAAAGAACCCAGTTCTTCAAACTCCCCATGTTCTACCATACCACACTGTGAGCTCTTGGCTTAGTGTGCAGATCTTTTACTTTTCTAGTTGAGGTAAAATTTCCTTCACTCTAGAATAGTTTCTAGTATTTACCTAAGCTAGTCTCAAAATTCCAGCACGACAACAACTGCCTCATTTTTCCCCTACCCCTGTTCTCTGCCAGGAAAATTAAACCACTTAAATAGCCCTTTCTTAACACTGGACAAGATGCCACCACTTGTGGCATTGATTGCTTTCTCATGTGCCCTGACTTTTACTGGGGGGCTAAAGCCAAGTCTGTGACCCCTTGCTCAAGCCAGCGACCTTGGGTCAGGTCTAAGATCCCACACACAAGCAGCAACCCCTGTGCTCAACTGGTGAGACTGCACTCAAGCCCACGGCCTCAGGGTTTTGAACCTGGGTCCCCTGGGTCCCAATCCAATACTCTATCCACTATGGCATCACCCGGTCAGGCAAATAGGCTAGTGATTTTTTTTATTTTTATTTTTTTTACAGAAACAGAGCCAGAGAGAGGGATAGATTGGGACAGACAGGCAGGAACGGAGAGAGATGAGAAGCATCAATCATTAGTTTTTTGTTGCGACACCTTAGTTGTTCATTGATTGCTCTCTCATATGTGCCCTGACCGCGGGCCTTCAGCAGACCGAGCGACCCCTTGCTCAAGCCAGCAACCTTGGGTCCAAGCTGGTGAGCTCAGGGTCTCGAAACTGGGTCCTCCGCATCCCAGTCCAACGCTCTATCCACTGCGCCACCGCCTGGTCAGGCTAGGCTAGTGATTTTTAAAATGGCAATCACTCTGCCTCTCTGATTTTATCTGACACTACCACTACTTAACATACTCCATCACTCAGCAGTGATGACCTCTTCCTCTTCATGCTCCCCCCACTTGTATCTTCATAACACTTCTACTGTATAAGGAAACAGCTATCTGCTCAGAGCCAGATGCAAAACTTACTGATGGACTCTAACTAGGACTGTGGCCTTGACAACATATTCTAATCAAGTGAGTCAACAGGTTATTACAGGGTGTCTTCGGGTTATAACAATTCCGTTTCAACAGTGACATAACTCGAATTTTGGTGTAAGTCAAAACACACCCTGCCTAACACAAACAGAACACTTGCACTTTTTTAACAGTCCAAAATGGCACAGGTAATCATACTGGGAGACACCAACTCCCTCACTCATAGCCACATTACTGCGTATTCTTCTGCTGCACGCAACCAAACTAGTTCACCCATGTAGTCTGTAAGTATGACGCTAACACCGTAAGCCAAAAACACGTCTCAGTTTTTCCAAGTATTTACGGGATAAGTGTTGTAACCTTGAAATGTCTACGTCTAAACTGTCATAACCCAAGGACTCTCTGTATATAGTATAACTTCTAGAAGCCAGAAAAATTTTATCTAATTAAAAAGTCTTGCTGGCCTGCCCTGTGGTGGCACAGTGGATAAAGCGTCAACCTGAATGCTGAGATCGCCAGTTCAAAACCCCAGGCTTGCTTAGTCAAGGCACATATGGGAGTTGATGCTTCCTGCTCCTCTCTCACTCTCTCTCTCTCCTCTCTCTAAAATTAATAAATAAAATCTTAAAAAAAAAAAGTCTTGCCTGACCTGTGGCGGCGCAGTGGATAAAGCGTCGACCTGGAAACGCTGAGGTCTCCGGTTCGAAACCCTGGGCTTGCCTGGTCAAGGCACATATGGGAGTTGATGCTTCCAGCTCCTCCCCCCTTCTCTCTGTCTCTCTCTCCTCTCTCTCCCTCTCTCTCTCCTCTCTAAAAATGAATAAATAAAAAAATTAAAAAAAAAAAAAAAAAAAAATCTTGCCTCCCTGACCATGGTGGCACAGTGGATAGAGCGCCACTGGGAAGCAGAGAGCCCAGGTTCAAAACCTCAAGGTTGTCGGCTTGAGCGTGGACTCACCAACTTGAGCGCAGGGTCGCTAGCTTGAGCATGGGATCGTAGACATGACCCCATGGTTGCTGGCTTGAAGCCCAAGGCCGTTGGCTTGAGTCCAAGGTCATTGGCTTGAGCAAGGGGTCACTTGCTCTGCTGTAGCCTTCCAGTCAAGGCACATATGAGAAAGCAATCAATGAACAACTAAGAAGTTGCAACAACTAAGATGAGAAGAACTGATGCTTCTCATCTCTCTCCCTTCCTGTCTGTCCCTGTATCTCTCTCTCTGTCACACACACACACAAAAAAGTCTTGCCTGACCTGTGTTGGCACAGCGGATAAAGCATAAAGCAACGCTAAGGTCACTGGTTCGAAACCTCAGGGTTGCCCAGTCAAGACATATACGAGAAGCAACTAGGAGGCTAATGTTTCCCACTCCTCTTCCACCGCCCTTCTCTCTCTGCTCTCTCTAAAATCAATAAAATCTTTAAAAACAAAAATAAATACAAAGTTCTGCTTTCGCTAGACAAGTAGGTATTTTCCTTCCCACATTTACATGTAATATGAACACCTTCTACCTCCTATCAATATACACATACCTAAACATAGGGTGCCCGGGTCATCTGATTTTCCTTGGCAATAACTCCTTACCTTAACATGTTAGGGTCAAGATACATGGTCAAGGGCCCAGCTAACAGGACAGATTCAAGAACACAGGCTACAATGCAGTCTTTCAACTACCCTCCAGAAATTTACTCATACTTGAGAATTAACCCTCAAATAACCAGAAAGTCCTAAGGTTATGCTAAATCTTAGCTTTGAAACTAATGGAACTCATATTTCTTTCAGTGTGACATCATACCTTAAGTTAAGGCACTGATGTCCATTTCTTTTCAAAGTAAACTTTGTGACTTCTTCTTTCTCAGCCTTACCAGGCCCCTCCACTCTCTGACCAATCTCCAAAAAACTTATTTTTTTTACAGAGACAGAGAGAGTCAGAGAGGACAGACAGGGACAGACAGACAGGAACGGAGAGAGATGAGAAGCATCAATCATTAGCTTTTTGCCGCGACACCTTAGTTGTTCATTGATTGCTTTCTCATATATGCCTTGACCGTGGGCCTTCAGCAGACCGAGTAACCCCTTGCTTGAGCCAGCGACCTTGGGTCCAAGCTGGTGAGCTTCGCTCAAACCAGATGAGCCCGCACTCAAGTTGGCGACCTTGGGGTCTCGAACCTGGGTCCTCTGAATCCCAGTCTGATGCTCTATCCACTGCGCCACCGCCTGGTCAGGACAAATAACTTTTTAAAAGTTATTTTCCAGACCTGGGCCAGTTGGCTCAGTGGTAGAGTGTCGACCCACTGTGTGGATGTCCCGGGTTCAATTTCTGGTCAGGGCACATAGGAAAAGTGACCATCTACTTCTCTACGCCTCCCCCTCCCCTTTCTCTCTCTTCTTCTCCCATACCCATGGTTCAACTGGTTCAAGAGTATCGGCCCCAGGTGCTGAGGATAGTTCCATGGAGCCTCCACCTTAGGCGCTAAAAATAGCTTCGTTGTGAGCATGGCCCAAAATGGGCAGAGCATTGGCCCTACACAGGAGTTCCCGGATGGCTCCCAATTGGGGTGTATGCAGGAGTCTATCTATCTCACTTGGAAAAGAAAAAAAAAATATTTTCCAAATATCTATTTTTTTTTAGAGAGAAAGAGAAAGTACACATACATTAGAGAAAGAAGGGAAGGGAGAGAGATAAGAAGCATTAACTTGTAGTTGTGGCACTTCAGTTGTTCACTGACTGATTTCTCATATGTGCCTTGAAGAGGTGGCTCCAACTGAGCCAGTGACCCCTTGCTCAAGCCAGCAACCATGGGCTACAGCCAGCGACCTTGGGCTTCAAGCCAGTGACCTTGGGGTCATGTCTATGCTCCCACACTCAAGTTGGCGACCCTGTGCTTAAGCTGGATGAGCTCAAGCTGGTAACCTCAGGGTTTTGAACCTGGGTCTTCCATGTCCCAGGTTGATGCTCTATCCACTGTTCCACCACTTGGTCAGGCCAAATATCATTTTTATTCAAAGGCAGCCAACTCATTCTTCATTACCAGGAAATGATAAATTCTCTGAATCTCTTCCTGGTTCCATTTGATCATTCACTGTCTGGTTTCTTTTGTTTGTTTGTTTGTTTGTTTTGTATTTTTCTGAAGTTGGAAATGGGAGGCAGTCAGACAGACTCCCGCATGCGCCTGACCGGGATCCACCCAGCATGCCCACCAGGGGGCGATGCTCTCCCCATCTGGGGCATTGCTCTGTTGCAACCAGAGCCATTCTAGCGCCTGAGGCAGAGGCCATGGAGCCATCCTCAGCGCCTGGGCCAACTTTTCTGCTCCAATGGAGCCTTGGCTGTGGGAGGAAAAGAGAGAGACAGAGGGGAAGGAGAGGGGGAGGGGTGGAGAAGCAGATGGGCGCTTCTCCTGTGTGCCTTGGCCGGGAATTGAACCCGGGACTCCTGCACGTCAGGCTGACGCTCTACCACTGAGCCAACCGGCCAGGGTTCACTGTCTGTTTTTAAGGTATAAACAGGTAACAGAATAAGAATATGGTAAAAAAAAAAAGGATAAAAGAGGCTGACAGCTTATCTGTAGATTTCAATTTTCTATGCTTTAAAAAAAAACATTTCTATGCTTTGTCCCTTTTCCTGCCTTGCCCAACACACACATATCTCCTCCAGAAAGTCCTTTTCAACTGAACAAAGTGGTAAGAAGACTTACATCCCACTCAGTGCACTGGAGGCATTGACCTAAACAAATGAATTCATACACCTGTCTGGGAATACCCTGCTAGGTTCTGTCACTGCTCAGTCTAACCTCCAGTACTCAGGCACGTGTTCACTTAACTATGCCACCTCATCACATTGCCCTGGAAATTCAAGTTAATTCTGGACACCAACAAGAGGTCTCTTAAAAACTTTTTTTTTTTTTTTTTTTCTGAAGCTGGAAACGGGGAGAGACAGTCAGACTCCCACATGCGCCCAACCGGGATCCACCCGGCACGCCCACCAGGGGCGATGCTCTGCCCACCAGGGGGCGATGCTCTGCCCCTCCGGGGCGTCGCTCTGCCGCGACCAGAGCCACTCTAGCGCCTGGGGCAGAGGCCAAGGAGCCATCCCCAGCGCCCAGGCCATCTTTGCTCCAATGGAGCCTCGGCTGCGGGAGGGGAAGAGAGAGACAGAGAGGAAGGGGGGGGGGTGGAGAAGCAAATGGGCGCTTCTCCTATGTGCCCTGGCCGGGAATCGAACCCGGGTCCCCCGCAGACCAGGCCAACGCTCTACCGCTGAGCCAACCGGCCAGGGAAAAACATCTTTTAATTATAAGATATTACATATTAATGTTATCCAATACAACTTTGATTTTCCCCAATCTAGGGTGGGCAAGTTCCAATACCTGAACGAATACAGATCTAATGCAGGAAAGACTGACATAGCAATAGCAACAATGTTCTTGGCTGCCTTCCCTTTGCCATACCGTCCCCCTTCCCTCATCTTGCCCCTTATCCCAAATTCAAGGAACATCAGTTGGCTACTCACAGTTGATGCAGAATAGAACTACTATCAGCCAAGTCTAGTCAACTTCACCTAATCCTCATAACAATTCTATGAGATAGGTACTAACATCCCATTTTTACAGTGAGGAAACTGATGTTCAGTAAGGTTAAGTGGCAAAGAAGGGACTTTCAACTCCCATATCTGCCTTGACTGGGCAAGCCTGGGGTTTTGAACCAGCGACCTCGGCATTCCAGCAAAGAAGGGACTTGACTTATCTGCTTGGTTCCAATGTTCTTTCCAGTGGTCGGCAAACTCATTAGTCAACAGAGCCAAATATCAACAGTACAACGATTGAAATTTCTTTTGAGAGCCAGATTTTTTAAACTTACACTATATAGGTAGGTACATTGTTATTAACTTAATTAGAGTACTCCTAAGCTGGCCAAAGGGCCGCATGTGGCTCGCGAGCCGCAACCTAGACCACACTGCCCCTGACCACAAAACACAGATGTTTCTCTTTATTCAGAAACATTACTTAGAATTACACATATTAAGGTACTCACTTCATTTCACCAAACTACTTTATAAGCTCCCTGGGCTAAGAACACAGAAGTAAAAAAACTAAGAAACTTGACTGTCAAAATATCAGATCTGAGTTCAAATCCTAACTATATTACTTACTAGTTGTATGACCTTAAGCTAGTCTCAGTTTACTTTTCTCTAAGATGGTGATGGTACCTACACCATAAGACCTGTTGTTAAGAATTAAATGAGATGTCTAACAATTAGTACTAGTTCAGAGGGTGGCATGTGAAAATATTAATTCCCACACTACTAGCCACATTATCTCAAACAAGTCACTTAAACAGGTAAGACTGTTTTCTCATCTGTTAAACTAAAAGGAAAAGAACGTACTCTAAATATCACACAGTGTGGTGGTAAGGATAAAATGAGATGTGTCAAAGCTCTTTGTGAGTAGTAAAGCACTAGAAAAATGTAAGGTATGGTCCCCAGCAGAGCTTACCAGAATGCCTTACACAAAACAGATTTCAGTAAATGTCTGATAAATGCTACATAAAAGGGGATTTTGTTAACGTTGACATGTCATTTCATGACATCTGAAATCATCTTTTGAGAGCAGTACTAACTCATGTGCATCTTTATCCCAAGAACAAGAAGCAAAGTCAACTCAAAGGCACTTGTTAAAAAATCACCTTAATTCACCCTACCATGAGGACCCTAGGGCTCTCATTCACAAGCAATATTTAAGCTCTCCTCATGAAACAGTAAACAAATAAGCCACATAACAAATAAACTGAACTTCACTTCTGACTGGCTTTGATGTGCTTTTGTATTCTAAATGCTTTTTTCTTATAGTCAGGAAATCTGGAACATTTTAACAGGTACAATGTTACTGTGGAGAAGATAAAATATTAAAAACTTCCGTTACTGTGGACAAAATGATATTAAAAACTTCTACCTTCTGCAACTCCACTGTCTTCTTCCAAGCTTCCTCTTATATCCCACTGCTGTGGATAGACATAGGACTTCTTAGCCTGTAGTGAACTGCCAATAGAAAGCAAAAAAGACCTGACCACGCGGTGGCACAGTGGATAGAGTGTCTGACTGGGACACAGAGGACGCAAGTTTGAAACCCCGAGGTCGCCGGCTTGAGCATGGGCTCATCCGGCTTGAGCACAGGGTTGCTGGCTTGAGCATGGGATCATAGACATGACCCCATGGTTGCTGGCTTGAAACCCAAGGTTGCTGGCTTGAGCAAGGGGTTACTCGCTCTGCTGTAGCCCCCGAGTCAAGGCACATATGAAAAAGCAATCAATGAATAACTAGAGACTAAGGAGCCGCAACGAAGAATTGATGCTTCTCATTTCTCTCCCTTCCTGTCTGTCTGTCCCTATTTGCCCCTCTCTGTGTCTCTCTTTCTGTCTGTCACAAAAAAAAGGGGGGGGGGCAAAACAGGCTCATCTCTAATTGCTAGTTCATACCTTCTCTAGTTGGGCTGGAATTTAGCATTTCCTTTTAAAGGCCTTCTTTTCCATTTCCTGCTGGGTCGGAGTAAAAATATACAGTTTATATCAACAGGTTTAATTAAACAGAGCAATTACTACACATCAGCAAGATGAGCCAACATGTGATGGTATCTTCCACTAGAAGTGGAGGTCACAGGAATTACTCCCCTAGACTGTGAGCTTCAGCAGTTTTCTTTCAGGGATCTCAGGGCAGTTTAGTTCTCGTCTAACATACTTAAACAATCCTCCATCTTAAAACCCCCAAGACCATGCTCTTAAATGAGATGAATTTTTCATGTCATTTAAGCAATATGTTAACAGCTACCCAGATTAGCTGTTTTCAATAACAGCCCAGCAGGCTCTTCTAACCCTAACTGAATCCAAGGAGGAATCACAAAGTAGCCTCAAAGGTTGGTTTCAAGGAAATGCCAATATACATAGTTACTCATAAACATCTCTGCAATGGAAGAATCAGAAGAAAATCCAAAGATCACCCTCCAACCTAATTCTAGTTTTTAGTTGGACTCCTCTTCCCAGCAACTTCTTTCAAGGCTTGGCAAGCAGGCCACAATGTAATAAAAAGTAGAGATTTCTGGTATTCTCCAACCTATTACTTCCTATTGCTTTCTTGAACGAGTGGGTAAACTACTAATAAACATTAATGCTAGTAAACAACTAAAACTAACCAGCAGAGGCCCTAACCAGTTGGCTCAGTAGCAGAGTGTCGGCCTGACAGGTGGAGGTACCAGGTTCGATTCCCAGTCAGGGCACACAGGAGAAGCAACTATCTGCTTCTCCCCTCTCTCTCCCACTTCTCTCTATTCTCCTCCCACAGCCATGGCTCAATTGTCTTGAATGCATCGGTCCCAGGCGATGAGGGATGGTTCCTTGGAGCCTCCACCTCAGGAGCTAAAAATAGCCTGGTTGTAAGCATTGGCCCCAGATGGGGGTTGCTGGGTGGATCCCACTCAAGGCGCGTGCAGGAGTTTGTCTATCTCCCCTCCTCTCACTTGGAAAAGAAGAGAAAAAATAAAACCTGACCAGCAGGAAGCAAAATTATAAAGGCAAAGATAATTCACAAACTGAATAACAACAAACAAGCCTGACCTATGACCTATGATGGCACATTGGATAGAGCATCAACCCGGAATGCCAACGTCACTAGTAAAAACCCTGGGCTTGCCTGGGTCAAGGCACATACATGAAGCAACAACTACGAATTGATGCTTCCTGCTCCTCCCCCCTTCCTCTTTCTCTATCCTCTCTCTAAATAAGTAAAAATAACTACACAAACTATGTATTTTATATTTGAAGTCAAATATATAACTTCCTAACAATCCCACCCATACCACTCCAAGCCCTCTCAGATAAATGGTGGCACTTGTTGGTCAAGAGCAGAAGTTAGTATCTTTCAAATTTAAGAAAATCATCTCTCAGCCCTGGCCGGTTGGCTCAGTGGTAGAGCGTCGGCCTGGCGTGCAGGAGTCCCGGGTTCGATTCCCGGCCAGGGCACACAGGAGAAGCGCCCATCTGCTTCTCCACCCCTCCCCCTCTCCTTCCTCTCTGTCTCTCTCTTCCCCTCCTGCAGCCAAGGCTCCATTGGAACAAAGTTGGCCCGGGCGCTGAGGATGGCTCTGTGGCCTCTGCCTCAGGCACTAGAATGGCTCTGGATGCTACAGAGCGACGCCCCAGATGGGCAGAGCATCGCCCCCTGGTGGGCATGCCGGGTGGATCCTGGTCAGGCACATGCAGGAATCTATCTGACTGCCTCTCCGTTTCCAACTTCAGAAAAATACAAAAAAAAAGAAAAGAAAATCATCTTTCTTGGGGTGATAAACCACACACAGTGCAATGTACAGATTATATGTATAGAACTGTACACTTGAAACCTATATAATTTTATTAACCAATGTCACCCCAATAAATCCAATTTAAAAAGAGAGAAAATCAAGGCCCTGGCCAGTTGGCTCAGTGGTGGAGTGTCAGCCCAGTGTGGATGTCCCAGGTTCGATTCCCGCTCAGAGCACACAGAAGAAGCGACCACCATCTGCTTCTCCACCCTCCCCCTTCTCTCTCTCTTCATCTCCTGCAACCATGGCTTGATTGGTTCAAGTGAGTTGGCCCTGGGTACTGAGAATGGCTCAGTGGCCTCCACCTCAGGTGCTAAAAAATAGTTCAGTTGTTGAGCAACTGGAGCAGCCCCAGATGGGCAGGGCATCGCCCCACAGGGGACTTGTCAGGTGGATCCTGGTCAGGGCGCATATGGGAGTCTGTCTCTCTGCCTCCCCTCGTCTCAATTAAAAAAAAAAAAAATCATCACCCAAGTAATCTTCTCTTTCTCCTCTACTACTCACTGAAGGCCCATTTATTTAGTGACAGATTTCATATACACCAAAGAATAACTTAGAGCCTATTTCTCTCAACATACTAGGAATAAATTATTTCACTTGAATCTTTTAAAATCTCTAGCTAAGAGAAGACCATCCAAACAGCTCCTATACTCGAGTAAGTGGTACCTAACTAAACCAAGGTTTCAAAAATCTTTTTTTTTTTCTGAAGCTGGAAACGGGGAGGCAGTCAGACAGACTCCCGCATGCGCCCGACCAGGATCCACCCGGCACGCCCACCAGGGGGCGATGCTCTGCCCATCTGGGGCGTCGCTCTGTCACGACCAGAGCCACTCGAGCGCCTGGGGCAGAGGCCAAGGAGCCATCCCCAGCGACCAGGGCCATCTTTTGCTCCAATGGAGCCTTGGCTGCGGGAGGGGAAGAGAGAGACAGAGAGGAAGGAGAGGGGGAGGGGTGGAGAAGCAGATGGGCGCCTCTCCTGTGTGCCCTGGCCGGAAATCGAACCCGGGACTTCCGCACGCCAGGCCAACGCTCTACCACCGAGCCAACCGGCCAGGGCCACAAAAATCTTTTGTTTTGCCTGACCAGGCGGTGGCGCAGTGGATAGAGCGTCGAACTGGGATGCAGAGGACCCAGGTTCGAGACCCTGAGGTCGCCAGCTTGAGCACGGGCTCATCTGGTTTGAGCAAAAAGCTCACCAGCTTGGATCCAAGGTCACTGGCTCAAGCAAGGGATTACTTAGTCTGCTGAAGGCCTGTGGTCAAGGCACATATGAAAAAGCAATCAATGAACAACTAAGGTGTTGCAACACGCAATGAAAAACTAATGATTGATGCTTCTCATCTCTCCGTCCCTGTCTATCCCTCTCTCTGACTCACTCTCTCTAAAAAAATAAAAAAATCTTTTGTTTCTAAGAATGGGATCTTCTGTATGCAACAGTCTTTAAAATGAAATGCAAGATCCTTCCAAATCTATCCTCAGCCATCGCTAAAAAAACATGTGGTTATTTCCCTAAAACCTGGAAAGAAGGGAGCTCTGTACCTGAGGTAACTAACTATATTCTGCTGGCCTCAGTTACCCTCTATTGTTTCAGTTGCCCAAGTATTTCCTTGCATTGCTCAATTCTTAGCAAACATACTACACTCCCAAAATAGGCAAGAGAATATATATTAGAAGACTCCTCTGGAGGGAAAAACTTCCATCACACGAATTCAAGAGACTTAAGGAAAAGCTGCTGCTACTAAAATCAAAGGTCTAACTTATTCATTCAACAAATACAGTGTATCCATAAAGTCATGGTACACTTTTGACCGGTCACAGAAAAGCAACAAAAGACGATAGAAATGTGAAATCTGCACCAAATAAAAGGAAAGCTCTCCTAGTTTCATACCTATTCAGTGCAGTTCGATGTGGACTCACACACAGGCTTTTTAGGGCTCCTTAGCTAGCTATCCCGTATAGCCTCTACAGACTCGTCACTGACGGCCTACCAGAACGGGGTTTCTCCACTAAACTGCCGGTTTCCTTCAACTGCTTATCCCACCGACTAATGTTATTCCTATGTGGTGGCGCTTTGTTGTAACGTGCCGATATTCACGGATTCGAATTTAGCGAGCCACAGAACACACTGAACTTTCCTCTGTGCCGTCCACAACTGGATTGGCATGGCCATGGGCTGCTCCGCTGTATACATGGTGTTACGTCATCATCTGCGCATGCGCACATGCTGCCACATTATCCTACAGAAACTGGGAGGGTTTTCCTTTTATTTGGTGCAGATTTCACATTTCTATCGTCTTTTGTTGCTTTCCTGTGACCAGTCAAAAGTGCACCGTGACTTTACGGACACACTGTATTTATTAAACACCTACTCTGTGCAAGGCTCTATATATTCAGTGATGAACAAAACAGGTATAGCTCTCATCCTGGCAAAAGAAATGTTTGTGAGATAGAAAAGTAAACAAATGATAAACAATTATAATTACAAAAGGCTATGAATAGGGCAACCTTAGGTCCCACTGTGCCCAGGACACACTGATCTTTACTTACCCCAGTGTAAAACAAAATCAATCCCCTTTACTCTCAGAAATGTCCCTGGTTAACCTATATATAAATGGTATGTCACCTTAGCTCAAATGATCAGGTATTATAAAGAGAACAACGAGGGCAAATTACTTTAGCCTGGTTAATCAAAGACATTTTAGAATAGGTACCATTTAACTAACTCCTGATAGATAATGCTCCAGTCATTTTGGTATGAGTGTTCCAAGTACAGGGGACTGCAAAGGCTACAATAAAGCCTGGGGTATTATTATTAATCAGTATGAACTCTGGCAGATAGAACTAACGAGTCAAAAAAGTGATTTGGGGCCTGACCAGGTGGTGGCACAGTGGATAGAGCAGCAGACTGGGATGCGAAGAACCCAGGTTCAAGACCCCCGAGGTCGCCAGCTTGAGTGTGGGCTCATCTGGTTTGAGCAAAGCTCACCAGCTTGAACCTAAGGTCACTGGTTCAAGCAAGGGGTTACTCGGTTTGCTGAAGGCCCACGGTCAAGGCACATATGAGAAAGCAATCAATGAACAACTAAGGTGTTGTAACAAAAAACTGATGATTGATGCTTCTCATCTCTCTCCATTCCTGTCTGTCTGTCCCTATCTATCCCTCTCTCTGACTCTTTTAAAAAAAAAAAAAAAAGTGATTTGGGGATTTTCAGAGATCAGTCTGCACATTCAAGATTAAAATACCCTAAACTCTAATTTTTTTGGCCTGACCTGTGGTGGCACAGTGGATAAAGCATCAACCTGAAACACTGAGGTCACAGGTTTGAAACCCTGGGCTTGCCTGGTGAAGGCACATACAGGAAGCAACTACTGCAAGTTGGTGCTTCCCGCTTCTCCCTTCTCTCTCTCCCTCCCTCTTCTCTCTCTCAAAATCAATAAATAAAAAAGTTAATTTTATTATACCTCACAATTCAAACAGAAAGACCAAAATGAAGCTCTAAGGCAGTGGTTTTCAAATTTTTATAGGTCATGAATGCCTGAGAACCTGAGAAATACTCCAAATCTTCACCTAGGACAAACATTAATGTGTGCACATAAGCAATTTCAGGAGGTTTACAGGCAAGAACCCCACCCCACCCCACCAACTCCCGAAGTTCATTCATGAACTCCAGTTGGGTTTTTTTTGAAGCCCTCTTTCACAAAGGACAAAAGCAAGCTCTCAAAACTCTATTTCTCTACTTGGGCATCAATATGTTTCTTAAAATATCCTGAAGATAACCAGGAATAAAACTAAACATTTTTTTAAAGATATCAGAATAAGCGATTGTAATTCAATGAAAAAAAACGAAAACAAAACAATGGACATGGTATGTATTACCAAGAGGCAATGAGACTCAATTTTCCCACCATTTTGGAGAGCCAGAACTACCCTCAAGTCCTTACCTTACTAACATTGAGTGAAGCTAGGGGAGGAGGGGTTTCTGTTCGGTCATTAATTATTTCCACTTCTGAAACATATTGTAAGTTTATGAGCAAGATGTCTGCATGGTTGGGCTTTCCACTGGAAGAGGGGCATTCTGGTGAGAAAATAAAGTTAAGGAAAACAGGGGCAGACAGAGCATTGACACAACCCAAAAGGAGCATGGAAAACACAATTCACAATTCACACAAGGCTTTTGTAAAAGGTATGCCATGAGCAAGAGGGGGGCAGCCTTACAAGAATCACAACTCTCCTCAAGAAATCTCTGCCTGTCACCTTCCTCCCGCTCAACATAACAAAAAGATCTCAAACTTTTCAAAGCCTCTACAATTCAAAATTGGAAGCCTCAAAAGGATTTCTGTCACCTCTCTACCAGTTTTATGAGAGGTGTAATGCAGTTTTAATGCCTTACGTATACTTCTTGTCTTGAACCTAATGAACCACGTAGAAGAAACAGTGCTGCTTTCTGCTTTTGATGTAATACTCTATCTGTACAGTGCTATTATCACTTTTTCAGAGTTGAGATTTCCCATTCTGCACAAAACTATAGCACTAGAAAAGAAGCCGACTCAAGGTGACCAAGCTAGTTAACCCATTCATTCATTCATTCACTCATTTTCCAACCATTTATTACAAGCATACTGTATGCCAATTAAAAGCAGAGTAATTCCTCATTCCCAAACCCTTCCAACTAAACCACTAATGTAAAAAGATCTTATCTGACTGATCCAAGTATAAGTTCTTATATTTAAAAAAAAAGCAATTGTTCTTACTGTATTAGTTTCAGAGGTCATCTTCCTAAACTAGAAATCTACAACTAGAGCTTAAATGAATTAAAATACTCGCCAATCAAATACAACATTCAGTAGGAAACTTCCTTTTGAAAGACGCTACAAAGAATTATTCTTAAAAAAAAATAATAAACTCCAAATAAACCCACCTGTGGCTCAAATAAAAGGGGGAGGGGTGGCACAATTATTACAATCAGGAAGTATTTTGTTTCCAAGACTGAGCTTCCTGGAGTAATTCAGAAATCATTTCCAACCCAAAAAAGCAGGTCATCTCTTCCATTCTGTTTATTACTGCTACTTTCAAAAAGGGGATGCTACTTCTATGGCAAAGTCATGACTCCATGTGAGCTCTGCTGAGCAAGAGAGCATAACTTACTCTTTCACCTGTAACCCACACATCCCTACATAAGCACCTTAAAAACGAGGTCATCTGTCTGGACCAGTTTTCCAATGCAAACATCCCCCCAAAAGCAATTTTTAAATGACAGAGAAACCTGAAATTCAGCACCCCCTAGCCACCAATGGCACCACGCATACAAACACGAACCAGCAAAAAAAGCCCCTACTCCCAGTTCAGATACAAACTGCCTGCACTTACTCTTCCCCCCAAACAGGCGAGACCCATTTGGTCACCACCCCACCCCCTTTCCTTGGACCAATTCCCATCAGTAACCACCCCCTCCTAAACTCCATATTCCTCCCTAGCCCTACTAACAGTCCCTTACTCTACATACCCCCTCCCCACTTGATTTTATCCGCCCCCCTTCCATCCGGGCTCAAATCCCCCAACCTCCTCCTACGCCCACCCGCTCCCTTGATCACTGTATCCCTTCTCATAGCGTTCCCCCGGAAAAGCCATCCGCGTGTCAAGCCCCCCTCCACCCACCGACCCTCACACAGGGCCGAGCTCTCACAAGGGATGGGAGACAGGGTCCCCAAAGCGGACCGATGGACCCGCGAGATGGGGAGGGGAGCTCAGGGCCCTGCGCATGCGCTCCCAGCGCCGCGGTGGCCGGTCGCCCCTAGGCCCGGAGAGGGCCCTAGCCGCCGCCGCTCTTCCCCCCCCCCCCCAACGCACATACACGCCGGCCTGGCCTCGGGCTCCGCGCAGGGAAGGATACTTAAAGCCAGCATTTTGGACTGGTAGTCGAAGGCTACCACCTCGCCCTGCAGCCGCTGCTCCTGGCACGTCCGGCACGACACCTGGCTCCCAACGCTGAAATACTCGCCCGGAGGAGCCGCCATCTTGGGAGAGCAGCCGCGGCCGGCGGCGGCGGCGGCGGCAGCAGCGGGCGAAAGCCGGGCGCCCAGTAAGCGCCGCGACGCGACGCACGGGGCGAGCTGACGTCACACGCCAAGGCGTGGCCTGGCGCTGGGTGGGGCGGGATCCTGGGTGGAAGAGGAAGGAAGAGAAAAAAAAGGGGAATGTTAATTAACGTTTGTGCATGTGTGCCTGCTTGGTAAAGTGCTTGCAGTGTCCGTTTTAAAAGTTAAACGTAAAACACCTACGTGGAATGACAAGGGAAAGGAAAAAACTGCAGTCTCCATTATATGCACATCTTGACACAAGAATTTGATGAGTGAACTCTGAATCGGAGGCCCAGAAGACTTAACAGGACACTTTCACAAAATGATTTTACCTAGTTACAGAGTGGTAGTGGAAAAACATTGGCTATAGAATTAGCTAAACTGGAACCAAAATCCCAAACTGCCACTTGCTAAATTACATGACCTTGAACTTATTACCAAACCTGATCTTATTTCTTTTTTGTGTGTGTATGAGAGAGACAAGAAGAGAGAGAGATGAGAAGCATCAACATAGTTGCAGCACCTTAGTTGTTCATTGATTGCTTTCTCTTATGTGCCTTGATCTGAGGGCTCCAGCCCAGCCAGAGACCCCTTGCTCAAGCCAGCAATCTTGAGTTTCAAGTCAGTGACCTTTTTAAGCTCAAACCAGCGACCATGGAGTCATGTCTGATTCCACGCTGAAGCCGGTGACCTCAGGGTTTTGAGCCTGGTCCGCAGCATCCCAGACTGACTCTCTATCCACTGAGCCACTGCCTGGTTAGGCTTTTTAAAGATTTTAAGTATTGAGTTGAGGCCTGACCTGTGGTAACGCAGTGGATAAAGCATCGAGCTGGAATGCTGAGGTCGCCATTTCGAAACCCTGGGCTTGCCCGGTCAAGGCACATATGGGAGTTGATGCTTCCTGCTCCTCCCTTTTCTCGCTCTCTTCTCTGAAATGAATAAAGTCTTTAAAAAAAGTATTGATTTGAGAGAAAGAGAGAGAGAGAGAGAAGGAAGGGGAGAGGAGCAGGTAGCATCAACTCATAGTCGTTGGTTCTTAGTTACTTCTCCTATGCGCTTTTTTTTGTTTGTTTGTTTTTTTGTTTTTTTCCGAAGCTGGAAACGGGGAGAGACAGTCAGACAGACTCCCGCATGCGCCCGACCGACTGGGATCCACCCAGCATGCCTACCAGGGGGCGACGCTCTGCCCCTCCGGGGCGTCGCTCTGTTGAGACCAGAGCCACTCTAGCGCCTGGGGCAGAGGCCAAGGAGCCATCCCCAGCGCCCGGGCCATCTTTGCTCCAATGGAGCCTTGCTGCGGGAGGGGAAGAGAGAGACAGAGAGGAAGGGGAGGGGGAGGGGTAGAGAAGCAGATGGGTGCTTCTCCTGTGTGCCCTGGTCGGGAATCGAACCTGGGACCCCTTGCATGCCAGGCCGATGCTCTACCACTGAGCCAACCAGCCAGGGCCTCCTATGTGCTTTGACCTGGCAAGTCCTGGGTTCCAAACTGGCGACCTCAGCATTCCAGATCGACGTTTTATCCACTGTGCCACCACAGGTCAGGCCCTATTTCTTTTTTTTTTTTTCTGTTTTCTTTTTCTTGGTCCTATTTCTTTATTCCTTCTGTATTAAACTTATTGAGTATCCAACAACTCTTCAAGGTAGGAATCAATATCCTCATTTTACATATGAAGAAACTAAGTCTTAGAAAAACTAAACTTGTCCAGAGTTGCACAACTAGCAAAGATTTGGTCTACCTGTTTACAAAATGGCGCTTTTTACAGGTATACTATATTAGATAATACTTCATAGAGTAGTTAGGAGATAAAGTGTATAAATGCATGGCCTGCAGTAGGTAGATAAATGGTAGTTCCTCTATGATCACCCATCACCCTTGGAACTCTGGTTGCTTCTGTATCTCCCTCCCTCTTCTCTGGAAAGCAAAGAGAACAAGTGAGGAGCAGTGGTAGTGAGAAAGGATGCCTTGGGGCAAGAGTTTGGGGCCCACCCATAGCATATGTAAACGCTATGCAAATAAAATTTTAAACCCTATTATCACCAATTGCCATCCCTAATCTACTTAACCCTCACCACCCCCTCCATATAGAAATTCTGAAGCCTCAAGTCTGAGTAACTACAGGGTGACCTTTCTCTAGGCCAGAGGGAGGAAAAGAACCAGGCTTGGCACTACTTAACCTGAACAAAGTTCAAAAGTGTTTCCTTGCCCTGCAAGAGACATCAACTTCCTAATGTTGGGCATTTATTAGTATAATCATTTAATAGAAATAAACATACTACTCTCTCATACTTGTGTCTTTTTCAGACAACTTTCATATGAGGCCCCCCCATAATAAGTCATATGTAACTGCCACTTCACTTTTTATATGGCATTGTGATTATGGGTTTCCATACATAACTGCATGTTAGGAGATGCTTCCTGGAGCAAGTGAAAAATCTGAGACCTGAAGGACAAGTATGGAAAGAATGTTCTAGGCATAAGGAACAGCATATGCCAAGACACCTAAGAGAAGAGAGTTTGGTGATTTCAAGAAACATGAAGTAGCTCCACAATATTATATTAATTAATTAATTTTTTTTTTCCTTTTACAGAGACAGAGAGAGAGTCAGAGAGAGGGATAGACAGGGACAGACAGACAGGAACGGAGAGATGAGAAGCATCAATCATTAGTTTTTGTTGCGTGTTGCAACACCTTAATTGTTCATTGATTGCTTTCTCATATGTGCCTTGACCGTGGGCCTTCAGCAGACCGAGTAACCCCTTGCTTGAGCCAGCTTCCGCATCCCAGTCCGACACTTTACCCACTGCACCACCACCTGGTCAGGCACTCCACAATATTATAAAATGGAATACAGGGGTAGGCTGTTGAAGCTTGTCTGGCTAGAACCCACAGCAAACTTTCAAAGGCTTAGAAAATTTAGGCTTTCTCCATGGGGTAATTAAAAACCATTTAGCAAGGGAGTGAAATAAGATTTATATCCAGCTTCTATTTCTCAGAACTTTTTCTTTAAGATTTCATTTATTGATTTTACAGATGGGGCAGGAGGGACAAGAAGTAGTTGCTTCACTCTAGCTCAGGGGTCCCCAAACTACGGCCCCCCGCGGGCCACATGCGGCCCCCTGAGGCCATTTATCCGGCCCCCGCCGCACTTCCGGAAGGGGCACCTCTTTCATTGGTGGTGAGAGGAGCATATTGACCATCTCATTAGCCAAAAGCAGGCCCATAGTTCCCATTGAAATACTGGTCAGTTTGTTGATTTAAATTTACTTGTTCTTCATTTTAAATATTGTATTTGTTCCCATTTTGTTTTTTTACTTTAAAATAAGATATGTGCAGTGTGCATAGGGATTTGTTCATAGTTTTTTTTATAGTCCGGCCCTCCAACGGTCTGAGGGACAGTGAACTGGCCCCCTGTGTAAAAAGTTTGGGGACCCCTGCAGTAGCTGTTCATTGGTTGCTTGTCATATGTGCGTTGGCCAGGCAAGCCCAGGGTTTCGAACCAGTGACCTCTGCATCCCAGGTCGGTGCTCTATCCACTGCGCAACCACAGGCCAGGCCCAGAAATTCTTAATTCATGAAATAAAATCTCCAAGAAGAATCCAGATTTACATTCTCATTTTCATCCACCCATCAGAAAATTCTCCGAGAACAAATTTGTTTGAGATAGGAAGGAACTGAGAAGTCACTTCTACAGTCTCCTCCCTCACCCCCCTCTGCCTCTACACAGAGCCTTGCCTGGAATAGCTGAGATTTCTATATTCTCTGTGTGTTCCACCATAAGATCATTCCAAATTTTGACAAGGGTGTGTGCCCCTCCTCTTCCAGCACACTATTTCACGGTTTATCTGCCCAGCGGGGTTTTGGAAGGCAAGAGGATGCAAGGAGGGGAATAAGGCAAGCTTAGAACTAGAAGCATGACTTAGACCAGGGGTCCCCAAACTACGGCCCCCTGAGGCCATTTATCTGGCCCCCGCTGCACTTGGAAGGAGCACCTCTTTCATTGGTGGTCATTGAGAGGAGCATAGTTCCCATTGAAATACTGGTCAGTTTGTTGATTTAAATTTACTTGTTCTTTATTTTAAATATTGTATTTGTTCCCGTTTTGTTTTATTTTTTTGTTTTTTAATTTTTTTTAATTTTATTTATTCATTTTAGAGAGGAGAGAGAGAGAGAGAGAGAGAGAGAGGAGAGAGAGACGGGGGAGGAGCTGGAAGCATCAACTCCCATATGTGCCTTGACCAGGCAAGCCCAGGGTTTCAAACCGGCGACCTCAGCATTTCCAGGTTGATGCTTTATCCACTGCGCCACCACAGGTCAGGCTCGTTTTGGTTTTCTACTTTAAAATAAAATATGTGCAGTGTGCATAGGGATTTGTTCATAGTTTTTTTTATAGTCCAGCCCTCCAACGGTCTGAGGGACAGTGAACTGGTCCCTGTGTAAAACGTTTGGGGACCCCTGACTTAGACTGTCCTGTGTGTAAGACTCCTCAAAATCAAAAGATTCACCTGTCAGCCTCCAAATCAATGGTGGATGGCCTGACCAGGCGATGGCACAGTGGTGAGAGTGTTGCTGGGACGCAGAGGACCCAGGTTTGAGACCCAGAGATCCCCGGCTTGTGTGTAGGCTCACCTGGCTTGAGCAAGGCTCATCAGCTTGAGCCCAAGGTCACTGGCTTGAGCAGGGGGTCACTCAGTTTGCTGTAGTCCCCCCCCCCCCAGTCAAGGCACATATGAGAAATAGTCAATGAGTAACTAAGTTGCCACAATGAAGAATTGATGCTTCTCATCTCTCTCCCTTCCTATCTGTCTGTCCCTATCTGTCCCTCTCTCTGTTTCTGTCACAAATATAAAAATAAGAAATAAAAACAGTGGATGAATTCGGGCTTGGGGAGGAAGGCACGGACAGATTAGCCATGTGTGCAAATTTAGGGTCCCACTTCAATGTCAACGGGGTATGCCTGGCTCCCCAGAGAAGCGGGTGTCCATAGTCTCCTCTCCAAGAGATCTCATAATATCTTTGGAAGGTAAGTGGTACAGGAATCCTGGTCCTGGATATTACACATGCATCTTCGCAGCAGCAAAGCAGGAACCCTGACTGCCAGCAGATCCTCAGATTAGTCTGTCTCTTGACCCAGAATAGCAGCCGTTTACACCAGAAACCCACGTGCCGGTAACAGCGGCCACGTGGGGCTCTGCGGAAACGCCTTCGCAAAGATTTGTCCCCTGCGCTGCCCCTTAGAGAGGAAGGCCGAAGAAAAGAGCCAGAGGAAACGTATTGGCAAGAGCCGGGCTTGCGGGAGCCTGCCTGGCATTGCCGGGGGTGGGGCTTGCACCGGCTGATAACGGGGAAGGCGGGCCTGGGTCTCGCCAGGGTGGGTTTTGGAAGGCAGTGGGTTAGTCGCTTCTTAGTCTCCGGGACTCCTCGTCTTCTGTGGGAAAGCAAACCCCGGCCCAGCCGGCTCCTGGGTCGTCATGGAGTCCACGCTGGGCGCGGGCATCGCGATGGCGGAGACACTACAGAACCAGCTACCCTGGCTGGAGAAACTGTGGCTCTGGGTCACCTTTCTGGGCGATCCCAAGAGCCTCTTTTTGTTCTACTTCCCCGCGGCCTACTACGCCTCCCGGCGCGTGGGCATCGCAGTGCTCTGGATCAGTCTCATCACCGAGTGGCTCAACCTCGTCTTCAAATGGTGAGACAGCGAAGCCCACCGGCGTTCTGCTCCCCCACCCCAAGGGCCCTGAGTCTTGTGCAAACCCTGATCTTTCACCAGGTGCCTCAAAGGCCTGGATCTCTCCCACCTCCCACCCCCACCCTTTTCTCTTTATTTCCCCTTCATTCACTAGTAGGCTCTTCACACAGACTTAGAAGCCAGGAATCCCAGGCAAGTGGGTGGGGCTCTTGGGGTTTTGTGCCACCTGTTTTCTCTTGGGTGCAGAAGGTAAGTTATACCTCCCGCTGAACTTGTAGCTGCACCTCCCTTCACCTCAGCCCTTGTTGCTAGGTCCCCAACCTGGCTGATGGAAAGGAGGCCCATATGAGACACTTGAATGGGCTGGAATGACTTGCTGAAAAACAATTGGAGTTACCTTCCTTTTACTCTTCTCCACAAGGCTTCTGCAAGGCTTTCACCCCTACTGGAAACGGAAAAGCAGTTGTCTAATAATTGTCCTCTTACCTAATTGCCCTTTGCTTTGTGTTTTCTCCTCCCTCAGAGTCTATATAAGCCTCCCTCTCTAGTCTTACTCCCCTAAGAGTCAGACCACCCCCTTAGGTAAACACTTGATAAACCCCCCATTCATTTTCAACTACGTATTGAGCACCTGGTTGGTATGAGAACAAGGCTCAGTTTTTGGTGGAGAAAAGCAGTCCCTTCTGTATTTCCCTCCCCAGCACTTGGATTTTCTGCCAGCCTCCCCTCTGCTTTCCCACCTCTTCTCTTTCTGGCCACAGAAGCCTCCACTTTGTGATTTCCCACAGTCCAGCCAAGCACCTCCTACCAAGGGGTTTTGAATTTTTTGTCCTCCTTATTGTTTCTCAGCCTCCTTTGTCCATTCCCCACTCCTGTTTTCAGACAGAAGAAGCTTACCTTAATAATTCAGGTGTAGGTACCCAGGCTGGAAATTGGGAACTGGAGAGGGGGAGAGGCAGGAAGCTCCAAGAGGAGCCCAGTGAGAGGTCCTGGGCTCCCTATGGATTAGAAAAGCAGAGCAGGTCCTGCAGTGGGAACGGTAAGAGTAGCACTGCTGATCTTCTCCCGTCCCCCTAGCTCTGTGTGTGCATAATATTATCTTGCATCTCTTCTCTTCTAGGCTCCTTTTTGGGGACAGGCCCTTTTGGTGGGTCCATGAGTCTGGGTACTACAGCCAGGCCCCAGCTCAGGTTCACCAGTTCCCCTCTTCTTGTGAAACTGGTCCAGGTGAGAAGCCTCAACCCTCCCCTTCCCAGTCTGTTTAGAATTTGGATGAGTGTTTCAGCATACTTTTCAGTGGTGGCCCAACCAGAGGCCCAGCCTCACAGTTACCACCCAAGAACAAAGAAACCCAGGAAGACCTAGTTAAATTTGGGGAGGAGAGCACCCATGCCAATGTGCCAGCTCTCCCTCCCCCCCTTCCCCCTTTTTTTAAAAATTTTATTTATTACTTTTAGAGAGAGTGGAAAGGGGCAAGAGAGAAAAACATCAAGTTGTTGTTCCACCTATCTGTGCACCCACTGATTGATTCCCTTATGTGTCCTGACCAGGGATCGAACCCACAACCCTAGCACATCAGAACAACACTCCCAACAAACTGAGCCACCCAGCCAGGGCTGTCCACCTTGTTTAGAGTAGAGCCAAGAGACACAGGTCAAGGTAGAAACCTGAGAGCAATGGCCTCAAGGATGAAGAAAGCTTCAGGGCAGAGGAAGCTATGGACCAGTGCTGGGGGAAGGGTCTCTTCTCAGCCAGGACGAGGTAGTTATATTGAGCTATCATTAGGGACACGTGGGTTCCACCCCTGACCTCTCGCCACAAGCTTCTGTATCCCCCACAGGCAGCCCTTCTGGACACTGCATGATCACAGGAGCAGCCCTCTGGCCCATAATGACAGCCCTCTCTTCCCAGCTGGCCACTCAGGCCCACAGGTACACCTGGGCATTGCCCACCAGTGCGGGGCAGGGGCAGTGGTACCCTGGATCCAAAAGACCCAGCAGCAAGACCATTTGGGAGCTGTAGTTCTGGGGACCCTGGGAATTTGTGATGCAGGAAACTATGTCCAGAAATTTCCTGGATCATTTGCCTCTCTTCTTAGCCGCTGGGTGAGAGTGATGCCAAGCTTGGCTTATTGCACCTTCCTACTGGCTGTCGGTCTGTCCAGGATCTTCCTCTTAGCACATTTCCCTCACCAGGTGCTGGCTGGCCTGATCACTGGTGAGCAACGGGGGACAACAGGATGGGCCCAGAGGGTGCTGTTGACAGTGGGAGGACCAGTGGAGGATCTTCCCATTGTTCAGCTGACCCCAAGGCTTCCCTTATTTTGCCAAGCTGCATTGTAGCTCAGGGGGGTCACGTCCCCAAACTCCTTGAAGCTGCTGTCACCCCACTTCCCCAGGTGCTGTCCTGGGCTGGCTGATGGCCCCCCGGGTGCCTGTGGAGCGGGAGCTAAGCTTCTACGGGTTGACCTCACTGGCCCTCTTGCTGGGTGCCAGCCTCATCTATTGGACCCTCTTTACACTGGGCCTGGATCTCTCATGGTAAGTCCTGCTTTGAAACATGGGCAGGCTGGGCCTGTCCTGCCTCACCTGTACCTAGTTTGGTGGGTCTCTGGTTCACTGTAGCTAAAAAGGACACAAACACAGACTGTCCTTGAGGTCTCAGCAGAACATGGGGGTAGGCCACAAAGGGGGTGAGAGCCATTGGCTCTCTAGATTCTAGGGCAGGGGTCCCCAAACTACGGCCTGCGGGCGGCATGCGGCCCCCTGAGGCCATTTATCCGCCCCCGCCGCACTTCCGGAAGGGGCACCTCTTTCATTGGTGGTCAGTGAGAGGAGCATAGTTCCCATGGAAATACTGGTGTTTGTTGATTTAAATTTACTTGTTCTTTATTTTAAATATTGTATTTGTTCCCATTTGTTTTTTTACTTTAAAATAAGATATGTGCAGTGTGCATAGGGATTTATTCATAGTTTTTTTTATAGTCCGGCCCTCCAATGGTCTGAGGGACAGTGAACTGGTCCCCTGTGTAAAAAGTTTGGGGACCCCTGTTCTCGGGAAACATTTCTCCTGACAACTTTTCCTCCCCACAGGTCCATCAACCTAGCTTCCAAGTGGTGTGAGCGGCCTGAATGGGTGCACTTGGACAGCCGGCCTTTTGCCTCCCTGAGCCGCGATTCAGGGGCTGCCCTGGGTCTGGGCATCGCCCTGCATTCTCCCTGCTACGCCCAGGTACGGCGAGCATACCTGGGAAATGGCCAAAAGATAGCCTGCCTTGTGCTGGCCGTGGGGCTGCTGGGCCCCCTGGACTGGCTGGGCCACCCCCCTCAGATCAGCCTTTTCTACATCTTCAATTTCCTCAAACATACCCTCTGGCCATGCCTGGTCCTGGCCCTCGTGCCCTGGGTGGTGCTCATATTCAGTGCCCAGGAAGCACCACCCATCCGTTCTTCCTGACTTTAGGTGCCTCCTACAAAGCCAACACTCCGTGACTTCTGTACTCCAGGAGGCAGCCCCATCCCCTTCCAGCCCCCCAAAAGCCCCTGCTCATCTTGAGTTTCCTATTTCTCTCACCACCTGGCTTAGCCTCTCCCCGAAAGTCAGGTCCTCCTCCTGCCATCCCTTCTAAGTCCCCAAAAATCAAAGGCAACAGCAAGACCAGTGGGTTCCTACAACACTGTGAGGGGCTCAGCGGCCCCAATAAAGCCCTTGAACACTTCTGGACTGTCTTGTCTATGTGTACATCTCCACTGAACTTTCCTGTGTGCAAGTAGAACCCTGGCTGGGCTTCTACCCCCTCCAATGCTGTTCCCACCGAGGCAGAGTCAAAAGGAAAGGGGAAGGCTCTAAACTCAATTGAGACCTGCAGCCCTGGACACCATCTTCCCCTAGGCCATATGAGAGGTCCCATATGGTACTGTGACTACATTCAGTGAAATCTTGTCTTTAACCTACTGGACAGAGATCCATTCCCTTCCACCCTAGCCTCTTGTTTTCCTAAATTGGTAAGTCCAGGGGCTGGAGAGAAGAGCAGTTTTTTGGCCAGGAGGGGAAATAAGAATCTCTACTTCATTTGGGAAAACAGAGACACTGGCCCCAGAAGGTACTGCCAGAAACAAATTTATTTATACAAGGACACACAATGTAATGGATTACAAAATACTTAACTGAAAACCATATATAGCAGACAAAGCAAGGAGTGAGTTTACATGAGAACCAGACCAGCCATGGAAGATGGAGGGTCAAGGGTCCAGAGCTGGGGCTCAGCATGGGGAGGCCTAACACACTGAACCCAGCCCCATCCCCACCCCCCCAGGAGGACCTAGAACAACAACAACACACAAAAGACAAGCACACAATGAACTGATGGTGGTGGGACTCCTGCCCCTCCCCTGGCTCCCTCAACCCTGCTCAGGCCCCCATTAGGGTAATAAATATGTAAACAGGTTGGTGGGGCCCTAAGGATGGGAAGAAAGAAAGTGTATATATGTGGTGTTGGGAAGGAGGGAGGAAGACTCAGCCCCCTAGGAGCCACTTCCCATCTTTGGTTTCCTACAGGCTGGACAGCACTCCCTAGAAGCCTTGTGGAGCCCCAACCCCAGAAACAGGGCTAGGCCGGGCTCCTGGGAAATCGAAAGGGCAGCATCCCCTGGTCATAGCTCCCTTGGGCTGGTGGCCAGCAAAGGAAGCCCAGGAGGAAGGGAAGCTCCAGCGGAGGGCAGACTCCTGGGTTTCTGGGTTCTGGCCCTGCCCCTTCTAGAGCCCCCATTCTTACTATCCCCAGGCTTCAAAGCAAAAGGTTCCAGGAGGGAGGTGGGCCACTGACCCTCCTACTTGCAGCATGCTGGATGACTAGAGAAAACTGGTCCTGAACAGCTGGGGTGCTCTCCACACCTGGAGCACCCCCTGCATTGACCACCTTCTCCCCTCTCCCCAGTCGGCACCAGCAGAGGGGCAGGGAGGCCAACAGTAAGATAGAAAGCAGGCCTGGATCTGCAGCTCCTCCAGGCACCTGGGAACCCAGGAGTCCAGCCCCATCCCCTCCCATCCCCTCCAGCCCCTGGCAGGAGAAACAGGCCCTGAGGAGTATAAAAGACAACCCTGCCCACAGACCTGAGGCCCACACCCTGGCACAAGCCTTCCCTTTGGTGCTGAGGCCAGGAGAAAGGAGAAAGAAGTCTGTGCAGAGTCTATGAAGACCACAGAGGGGAAAAAAGGTGGGGCATCACTGGGCAGGAGCCCACCTCCCCTCCGCTCTACATCCTAGACCAGCGATTTTCAACCTTTTTCATCTCTCATGGCACACAAACTAGTTACTAAAATTCTGCGGCACACCAGAAAATATATTTTTTGCCAAACTGACAAAAAAATAGGTATGATTTTGATTCATTCACACAAGACGGCTACTGTGTTGGCTGTTGTCATTTTTTGACAATAAGGGAAAAGAGGTCAGTGCCCCTGACTAAATAGTCAGGTATTGCATGTTTTAAAACTTCTTGGAGCACACCTGTGTACCGTGGAACACCAGTTGGAAATCACTATCCTAGACTGTAGAGGGACCCTCTCACAGCTAGAGAGGAAAGGAAGACGAAATTAAGGCATTTCCCCCTAAGTCCGCTGAAGCCAAGGCACCGAACTTCCTGTTCCCTCCTCACTCAGGGAGACTCCAGAACCAGAAGGTACTATCCGGGCCCCCATGCCCACCTTGAGCTGTCCCAGGTTCCAAGGGTGAAAAGGACAGAATTCAGAAAAGTGGGTGTGGGACACAATACGAGGGCGAGGGGCTGCAAAGGGCACCCCCACACCCTGTAGAGGGAGCAAACTTCTAGAACTGAGATGGAGCCCATAGGGGAGGGGGCCTGAGACAGCTTAGAGGAGGAGGGGCGAGGCTGAGAGACCCACACGGCACACGTAGTTGAATGTGTGACTTTTTAATAGAAAAAATAAACAAAATCACAATGATGAAGCCCAGAGGAATGGGGGCCAGGGCATCACAGGGCAGGCTCCTGCTCCATAGGCTCCTCTGCTGGCCTGCGGGACAAGCACAGGGAGGATCGTTGAGTGGGGTCCCCGGCTTGGGCAAGAACAGAGAGGTGGGAGGAACCTCACCTAGGGCTTTGCTCCCTGGCTGCAGCAGCCTGGGCCTGCTCGGCCCCCACTGACAGCAAGGCCATGGCGCTCACAGTCTCGGCCTCCTCCGTCTCACCCGCCTGGGCTTCCCGCAGGGAACGACCCAGACCAGCGGCAAACCTCTGCACACAACTCCAGTGTTTGCCTGTGAATGAGAGGTGAGCACGGGGTCAGGGAGAGCAGAAACCCCCATATGAACATCCCCAGCCCTGGTGTACCCTTAGGCTCTGCCCCCTTGGTAACATCTGAGCCCCTCCACCTGTCCCCACACACTCTGGATCTCGATGACTTTCTCTAGCGTGGCCACAGCGTTGATGTTGGGCTTCTGCTGTAAGACTGTCTCATCCAAGGGCTGTAGCTGGCAGGGGAAGAAAGAGAAGGTTTAGGGGGAGAATGGGTGATGGTACCTGCCACTCTAACCACCCCATTCAGCCTTGGATTAGTTTTCATGACAGGAAGAACCCCGACTCATAAAGCTACCATCTGTCCTTAGGAACCAGGAGAACCTTCCCAACGGCTCTCGGTGCCGCTGGACCCAGGAAGGGACCTCCTTCCTAGCCCCTCAGTTCCTGACCTGCTGGCCCACATCCCCCAGCCCCTCCCTGCACTTCTCACCTCCACGCTGAGCAGAGCTGAGACACACGCCTCAGAGGCATCACAGATGGCGGTCAAGTCATGGCCCCCCTCCAGGGCCAGCACCACCCGGCCCCCTGCCAGCGTCATCAGCTGCCTGGTCAAGTGGCCAAAACCTTTAGGAAAGAATGAAGGGAGATGAAATGGTTTTTAAAAACCCAATTCAAGAGAAGGTAAGAAAGGAGAGAAATGGTAACAAGAGGTGAGGCAAACAGCAAAAAAATAAGACAGTAGATAGATTTAAACTTAAATGTGTTTATAGCCATAATAAAACTTAATGTCAATGAACTAAATGGCCCATTAAAGACAAAACATAACAGACTAGCTAAAAAAAAATGCAATTACATGTCTTATAAGGAACATCACTAAAACAGGAGGTATCAACAAGCTCTATCCCGAGGCCTCGGGAGGAGGTACACCCTCTGCTACCAGCCCCACACCCTCCCTGCTTGCCCCTCAAGGCCAGGGTTGGTGGAGGGAGCTGGGGGGCCGCTGCCAGGAGTATTCCAGTCTTGGGCCTGTCCCAGCTCTCCTCCCAACTATGCAATATCAGTCTGTACCTGCTCCGTGCCCCCCACTCAACCCCCATCCTTACTGTTTCAGCCTCCCTTAATCCCCAGCAAGCTCACATCTGGCGGTGACAGAGTAGCCACCCAGCGGAGACAGATGTCCCTCAACAGCATCAAACCCGGCGGAGACTAGGACCACATCAGGTGAGAATTCGTGGGCAATGGGCATCACCACTGTCCTGCAAAGGGAGGGCCCAAGCTGACCCTGGCAGGAGGCTGAGCCAGGCCTCGCCCCCCACTGTGTCCACCCAAGACAACCCCCTCCACCTACAACAAACTGAGTGCTTTAACCCATGCCACAACAGGGACCAGGGGGCTCCCACCCTTCCCTTGGCCCTTCTCAGTCCCCACCTGAAGGCTGTTAGGTATTCCACGTCTCCGATGGGGGGATCCACACCTCCCGTCCATGCCACGTTCACATTGTACCCCACGCCCGGCCCTCCGCCAACCTGGCAGCATGGTGCGGGAGGGGTTATTCTCACTGCCTGGGGATCCCAGATGTTGCCCCCACCCGCAGCCCTGCCTCCAGCCCTCACTCCACTGACCTCTGCTCTGCATGGAGGGGCAGTTGCCTGGCATGGTCCTCCCACTAGGAGCCCCTATTCCCTAGTTACCAATACCACCAAGGACCTCCAGGACTCCCTGCCAGGTCCCATTCTACTACCTCCCCAAAGGGCCCCATATCTGAGCCCAGGAGCTGTACCTCTTCAGGAGCCCCCGAGCCCGGAAAGAAGTTCCCGTTGTCATAGCGATGCAGGGAGATGTAGAGCACAGAGGAGTCATTGTAGAACGCTTGCTGGGTGCCATTGCCATGGTGAATGTCCTAGTGGGGAGGAGGAAAGCATCAGGAAAATGGCCCAGGCTCTGGCCCAAAGGTCAAAATTCTACCTGCCCCCCCCCCCCTACAGTGAGCTCTGGGAGTGCAGCCCACCACTAGCTACAGGGCATCTGCGTTCTGCTCACAACAGTGCTGCCCTAGGCTTCTCTAACCAGGGTCTGTGCAGGGGAGATACAAAGCCATGGCCCAAATGCGGCACCTCTCCCCCAAGGCCCGCCCTACACAGTGTGCAGAGCACTGTTAGGGCTAGTAAGGAATTGAAAACAGATACATTCTGAAGAAAAATCCAACAGGAATATGAATTTCTAAGCCAAAGTTGGGCTTCAAAGGGATTTTATCCTGGATGAGGACTGCTCCTGGCTACTTCCCCAGTTCACAGGCAGTGGTGGGTGCCTCTCCCTCTGCCGAGAGGGCAGGGTTTGAGAAGCACTGCATAGGAGCAAGAGCAGAAGTGCTGAGGCCAGAAGGCCTGATCTGAAACCCAGTGCCAACATCCCAAGCTAAGCAACCTTCGTTGAGTAAGTCACCCAACAGCTCAGTGTCTCCATTGATAGAAACAAACATCCTAATTCTTACTATACAAGCTGGCCGTGAGTAGCACCGTGTGTCCTGACACACAGTCAGCCCTCAGTCGAGAGTGGCTCTACCAATGGTGGATCAGTTTCTACTGTTCAAGGAAGGAAGTCCCCTCAGTTGCTTGAGGCTGCAAGGTGGGGGCCAAGATGGACCAGGGGCTAAAACCACTTTCGAGTCTCTTAGTGAGGAGGTAGCCCCATGGAAATGGAGGGCTGGGCTAATGCTCCGGCAGGAGGAGTAAGAGAAGCCATCAGGCCCAGCTCCAGCACGGGCACCTGAGGAAGAGGGGGCAGGGTTGGGTGGGGGCTTTCTGAAGGTTGACCCTGACCCCAGCAGCCCATTGCTTACCCAGTCCACGATGAGAACCTTGCCCACATTGAGCTTCTGCTGCAAGAGTTTGGTTGTGATGGCTACAGAGTTGAAGAAGCAGAATCCCCTGGGAGGAGGGGGAAGAAAAGGGCAGGGAGGTCAGCCTTAGTAGCAGTTTGCTCCCTGAACCAGACACACGCATCTCCTTGCTAAGAGGGAGAAGGGGTGAGGGCAGTGGGCCCAGTGCACGGCTGGGGTGGCACTCACATGGCTGTGGATTCCTCGGCATGGTGTCCTGGGGGCCGGATGATGGCAAATCCATTCTGAAGATGTGCAGACAGAAACAGAGACAAGTGAGACAGGCAGGCAAGACGGCCAGATGGGTGAACACGGAAGGAGAAAAGCACAAGCCAGGCAGGGAAGAGAACACAGGTCGGAAACGTTTATCACACAAACCTATAGGAATGCCAGCCATGGGCCACATGGGCAGACAGGCAGACCCAACCTGGCCTTAAGATACCCATGAAAGCACCAGACATTAGTGCCACTTTATCAGTCCTCCTTTACCCCTCAACCCCCCAGCTGGACCTGGAACTGTCATCTCCCATCTCTGGCACCTGAGAGTTGAGGTTACAAAGGACAGTGCCTTACTGGAAGGAAAGCTAAGGCTGCCCCATCCTTCTGAGGATGCAGAACCAAGCTAAGCAGTGCTGAGGCTGCCCCCCCCACACTTACCTTGAGCTCTCCTGTCACCACCTTGAAAGCTAGCTCCACCAAGCAGCCCACCGCCATGCGCACGGCACTGGAGGAGTGCATCTCATTCCACACGGTGTCACTGTCCACCTGCAGGGGCAGGAGAGCAGGCTTCAGCGTGCCCTCTGCAGGGGGAGGGCAAGAATGGGGGTGGGCACCTGGACAGCCAGCCAGCAGCTGTGTTGGGCAGGAAAGGAGGGGCCAGAATTGGGAGAACCACCCATCCACCCCTTCCTGGCAGGTACCCTACTCACCCCGATACCCCCACAAGGCAGCACGGCATACATCTTCTGGCTGATGGGGCCTACAGGAAAGAGAAACAGAGCTACTCTGGAAGTTGGGCTGTGGGTTGGGGTCTGCAGAGGGCAGTGAGCTCAACCACAGAAAAAGGCCAGACCCAAGCACAGGACAGGCTTCCATAGCCCACACCCGTTGAGAGATGTCTACCACCTGTTCTGGAGATATATCCTACTTCTGGGGCTGGATCAGTTGGGAAGAAGAGCAGAACACTCCCCTATCACTAAACCCAATCCATCACCTCCTATCCTGCAACGTACCCCACCCACCAGCACACTCTGATCATGTCATATGCTATGTGAATGGCGCCCACTGGAAGTATGCAATGTGGCACTGTATCACCTCTACCATGGGGATGACTTGTGCTCATGAGGACCCACTTGCCTACGCTGGTCAGGCAGTCTCCCTGACAGCCCCCTATCCCACCCAGGCAGTGGACAAGGCCTGGCCCACACCCTGCCCATCAGCCTGCCACTCACCAAGCAACTTCTTGCTGTCCAGCTTCTGTCGGTTGAGGGGGCTGGTCCCGTAGAGCAGGGTGTGGTATTCCGAGTGCACTGTCTGAATCTCGTCCAGCGTGGCTTTGCGACCCCGGACCCGCTGGCAGGGGAGATGAGGAGAGTGGCACTTTGGAAGCCCAGCCTTCCCGGATGCCCAGACCCCTCTGCACCACAGCCTGGGGTACCTGGAGCCACTTCTGGCCTCAGGAGAGCCAAAGGTGTTTGAGAAAGTATACTCTGGCCCCCTGGGGAACCCACCCAGGACCCTCCCCCATTCAGCTGGGGACCATGGGAAAACAGGCTGCAAGAGATGGAACTGGGAAGAAGCTAGGGGAACTGGCCCTGACTCGGGTGGACAGACATAAAAAGAGGCTTCACAGACAAGGACACAAAGGCCTTTGCTGGGTTTGAGTTGAGGGCTGGAGGAAGGAGGGGCTCCCTTACCTCACACTTGCTAAGCAGGCCAGTCTCCTGCAGCCGGGACCAGATGCTCTGGATGCGACCGGCATGCTCGGGGTGCACGTGTGTGTTCCCACACATGCACTGGTGCTTCAGCATGAACGTGTCATAAACCACACCTGAGCCAGAGACACACCTGTCAGCCAGCTCTGCTCTGGGCCGCGTCACAGCCTCGCCGCCACAATGCTCAGCAGAGCTCACTGAGCTCTCAGCAGCCACCCAGGCCCAAGCACCTCCTCATGGCCACTCCAGCCACCTTCCCACACGCCTGCCCCTCTTCTCTCCTGAAATTCTTCCCTTCATCACTGCCTGTCCAAGCCTCCCTGGTTTTTCAAGCTTCAACCAGGCTGCCCTTGACACCTGCACTGTCCACCGTACCCTCAAGACTATACTCACAGCACATCCTCCATTCCCCACGCCTATCATAGCCCCTGTGTGCTGCTCCCCCCACCCTCACTCCCCACTAGTGACACAAGACCATCCTCAGGAATCTGTGGCCCCCTCAGAGCTCAGCACGGGGCAGCTTCACGTAGAGGAACTTTTTGGAATGGACACAGGCCTCACTCTTGACCTCACAGGGAGAAAGGGGAAGGGGGAAGGGCAGGATCCAACTGAAACAGTGGCTTCTCCACCCATTTGGGCAGTGGGCAGTGACAGCACAAAGTCAGGTGGTCCCTCAGCAGTAGTGGGTGGGGGCCCTGAAAAAGATGCTGCCCTAGTGAGTAGGGACAGGTCACTCACCACCCTCCCTCCCAGAGGGGCAGAGGCTGCCACCACTACCACAGGTGGTCGTGGTGCACAGGGAGAAAACAAAGGCCTCTGAGGGGCCCTGGCAGTCCCTTTAGGGAAGGGACTCTATCTCTTCATGAGCCCCACCAGGCTGAATGCCATGCACAGGCCCCTGGCACAGGTGGAAGACCAGCTGGCAGTGGAGGGGCTCACCTGTGGTGAAGAGGTGCTTGGTGGGCTGGTCTGGGGGGCTCTTCATGCTCCCAGGAGCAGCAGGTGAGGACTGGGTGCGGCCCAGGGCCTGGTGGGGCACAGTGGACAGGCTGAGGGGCGCCTGGTACACCTGCAGAGGCTGCAGCTGCTGGGCATCTGAGAAGACCTGGGAAGGAGAGGAGGGAGCCTGGCTGAGGCTTAGCCTGCCACGGAAGTGAGGACAGGTGCCCTGGGGCCTGGGGGGGGGCAATCCAGCCCTTCTAAACCTCCTCTTTCTCCCACTTCCTCCAAGCACAGAAGACACTCCAGCCTTCGTTGTCTCCATCTCCCAGGAGATGGGGAGGGGTGGGGGGACAGTGATGAGTCATGCCAGAGTAGCACTGAGGTAAGAAGCACAGGACGGGGGTGTGGGAGGGGGAGGGATGAGTCAGGCCGAGAGGGCTCAGCTCTGTCCGCAATGAATGGAGGGCGCACTAGGTGCAGGGCAGACTGTAGTAACCGTGGAGGCGTGTGTGTACACACGCACAAACGCACGCACAGAGACCAACGCACAATGGACCCTACGTAGGCAGTAACGCAGATACAGCCACGTACACACACATATACACACACACAAGCAGACAGGCGGGGGAGTCACAGACGCAGGGAGGGGCAGGCAGACTGGTATTGACAGACAGCTGGGAGACCAACACAGCAGCTCCCTCCCTTCCATAGCCCCTTTTGCTCTCTTCAGAAAGCTTCCTGGGCACACAGCCTGGGCACTGCAGACTAGGGAGAGGGGAAGGCGAGGGTGGAAAGTAGCAGAGAGGACAGAGGGGTGGTGATCAGGGGCTGGGGGAGGGGTACCTTTTTGTAACCAGCACTGGACTCCTCCAAGTCAGGTCCCTCCTCAGCACCACTCTCGCCCTCCTCATCCTTGACCTGGATGCAGTCCTCCTCTCCCTCCTCCTCTTCCTCCTCCTCCCCTTCTTCCTCCTCCAGGTCTTCCTGCGTGCTCTCACTCTCTGTGGATCCTTCTCGGGGTATAGTGAGGGCCCCTTCCCCCAGCAAGGCCTCCTGCTGCTCTGTCAACTCCTCTTCTGTCTCCTCAGGGTGGGTGGTGGGCTGTCGCGACAGCTCCCCAGTCTTTGTGAGGATCTAGAAGCACAGCAGAGGGTGTATCAGCTGGGAGGGGAGCAGCCATGCAGCCTGTGGCCTAGGAGGGTCAGTCCTTCCCTCCCCTCTCCCCTGCAGCCACCCAGCCCCTACAGAGCTACGTGACTAGGAAAAGGCAGGATGGCTCCTCTAGGCAGATGTGGCCCTAGGAAGTGGCCTAGGGTGTCAGCCCCCTCTCCCCTCCTGCCAGCCTGCCCCTGCCCCAGCACAGCCCCGCACACTTGCTCCTTCCAGCTCACCTTGCCTAGCTGCAGCTGCTGCTGCTTCTGCTTCTCCAGGAACTGTTGGTGCTGCTGCTGCATGACCAGCTGCTGCAGGGCCTGCGGGCTCTGGGGTAGCGGTGAGGACTGGGTGCGGCTCAGGGGCCGATGCCTTGGGAGCTTGCCCACTGTCCGCATGCTGGTAGTCACTCGTTCACCTGTCACCAGTGGGGACTGCCCATGGAGCGGCACTGTGGGGTGCAGGGAGGAGAGTGACCATCATTTTCAGGCCCCCCTATTTCACTCTAAGACTCTCTCCCTCCTAAAACCCTGTCACCTACACACACAGGAAAAACCCTGAGGGAGTCTGGAGCACCCTGCCCCCAAACTTGAGCTCCATTCCTCTTCCCCATAACTGAAGAGTCTCACAGCTCAGAGCCACCGCTCCCAGCAAGCCTTCCTGGATTGTCCACTCTCTCCCTTTGATTCACTTATGTTTGCACATACAGTACGTACTCTCAAGCTCTCCATGCGAGTGAACAATGCCTAATTCTCCCCAACTACAAGAAGACTTCCCTGGTCATGGACATAAAGCCCAACAGGTTAGGGAGCCTGGGAGCCAGGATCATGTGTCCTTTAAGCAGAATCTCTTCTGATGCCACTGGCTACTTAAGGACTGAATGTCCAAAGCTCTGCTGATCAATCCCATAGCTTCCAGCCACATGTGACTACTGAGCACTTGACATACAGCCTGTCTATATTAAGATGTGCTCTAAGAGTGAAATACACACAGATTTCAAAATAGTATGAAACGCAAGGTAAAATATCTCATCGATGTCTTTATATTGATCATATATTGAAATGATATTCTAGATGTAGTGATAGATACATGCCATCAAAATTAATTTCACCTGTTCCTTTTTACACATTTTTTTTTAATTTTTTTCTTTTTCTTTTTTTTTTTTTTAATTTTATTTATTCATTTTTAGAGAGGAGAGAGAGACAGAGAGGGAGAGAGAGGAGAGAGAGACAGAGAGAGAGAAGGGGGGAGGAGCTGGAAGCATCAACTCCCATATGTGCCTTGACCAGGCAAGCCCAGGGTTTTTAACCGGCAACCTCAGCATTTCCAGGTCAACACTTTATCCACTGCGCCACCACAGGTCAGGCTTAATTTTTTTCTTTTATTAATTTTTAGAGAGGAGAGAGAAAGAGAGAAAGAGAGAGAAAAGGGGGAGGGAGGAGCAGGAAGCATCAACTCCCATATGTGCCTTGACCAGGCAAGCCCAGGGTTTTGAACCGGTGACCTCAGCGTTCCAGGTCAACGCTTTATCCACTGCACCACCACAGGTCAGGCTTTTTTTTTTTACACGTTTTTAATATGGCTACTACAAAACTTGAAATTGCATATGAAGCTTGTGCTATCTTTCTGCTGGACAGTGCTGCTCTGGAGCATGAGCTCCATCACGGCAGCAGATGTGCAGAAGAGTGCCCAGCTGGCTGTACGTACTCAGCAAGTCTGTAGATTGTGGAAGAAATCAATGATGCCATTCAGGGAAAATAAGAGGCCTGTCAAGTATTCCTGGCTGCATCACTTTGATGGTCCTGCCGTGAGCCCCCGAAGGGGGGCCTGACCCACTCCCTTGCACAGCCACCTGCCCACTCACCAGCGATGAGGGTGCTCTGCTGCCGGGCCTGCTCCAGCAGCAGTACGTGCTGTAGCAGAGAGGCATGCCCATGGGGGCTCGTGTCACCCTCCAGCGCCACACCCAGCAGGCAGCCAGGGATAGAGGATGTGCTCATGAACTTGCCAGTCAGTGTACCACCCTGCCGCAGGGACTGGAGGGCCTGCCTCTCGGCCTCCTGCTGCGTGGACAGTTTCGGGGAGGCCTGGGGATGGAGAAGGGAAACAGAGGTGAAGGAGGGGCTTATATTACCCACCAGTCCTGCCACCTTAGGACCCGCATCCCTCAATTACCCTCTGCCCACTTCCCAGCTTTGGGGTAGGACATCTGGGCTCCCCCTCAGGGCCTTGGGAGGACAAAAGCCCCAGCTGGGGAAACCCAGGACCAAAGACGCAACACCAAAAAGGAGCGCCCACACTTACGGTGAGGTGCGAGTTGGTGACAGTGACTGTGGCCTGCAGCCCTAGGGAGATGTTGGGCAGAGAGGGAGACGTGTAGAGGCTGAACTGGTTGGGAGAGCTCTCCAGAGGGAGGGCCCGGTGCTGGGGGAGCATCTGGGGAGCAGTCAGGAGAGACAGGAATGAGCACAGGGGGGACACCTGGGGCCAAGGCTGAGGGCTCTAACAGATGCCCTGCCCCCCCCATCCCCACCTTAGGGGGACTAAGAGTCATAGCCCTTGAGGGGTCCATGGGGCATATCCCACTCAAGGGCAACAGGTCCCTCCAGCCTGTCTACTTGGAAAGAGAAATCCCTGCTGGGCGAGACAGACTGGAATGAACCACCATCCTTCCAAGGGAAAAAGAGCACCTCTGGCCACCCGCCCGCCCCGCCCTAGCAGGCCTGTACCTCAGTGGGGATGTTGGGGACTGAGCCAGTAAACCCGTTCTCAGCGATGGTGCTGTGGGAGCTGTTGGGAGAGCTAGGGCCAGAGCCTGGCGCGCTGTTACACACTGATGACACTATGGGAGAAGTGGCTGTCAGCGAGGCCTGCTTGGAGCCACCTCTACTCCCAGACCATCAGAACAGGCAGAGAGAGGAGTCCTTACCCCCAGGCCCAGCACCTGTGATCTCAACAGCTCTCTTCTTAAAGGTGCTAATGACAGTCCCATCCTTGCGACGCAGGAGGGGACTGCTTCTCCGCTCAGCCACCTTCTGCTTTAGCCTTGAACGTACTTTCAAGTTGGGTTCAGAGGCTGGGGAGAAGGTAGCCAGGGTTCAGACACATCTACACAAACAGGCACACTCTGCAGCCCTGCCCTCCCCATTTCCACCTTCACCTCCCAGGAGCCACATTCCTGGAGGCCAGGCTGGGCATTCGCTTACCTGTTTTGCGGAGGGGGAAGTCATCGCGGCTGTCATAGGGCCCAAGCAAAGGCAGTTTGTAGGAGGGAGGCGTCCCAGGGGGGCCACTCTGGGGAGGGGAACTCTGGTCCAAAGAAGCATGGTGGGCTCCCCTGGGGGGTCGGGGGTGAGGACAGAGAAGGATCTAAGTTGTCACCCAGTCAGCTAGACCTGAAACCTAGCAGTCTACATTTATGAAATACCACTGTACGTAAGGATAGAAAATTGATCCTGAGGAGGGAAGCGATGGGAGAAACCAGCAGTGGGATTTCCTAGGCGAGTGCAGGGCCCATATATGGCTTCAGGCCAGGAGCCCCTTTCCAGCCTGCAGGCAGGCAGCCCCTGAGCAGAGCACCCCTAAAACCCATGTCTGTCAAGGGCCATTACCAGCATTTGGGATGCTGCGGGAGGGAATGGTTGAGGCCGCCTGGCGTGGGCTCCTTTGACTTTGACAGGAGGAATTCCTGGAGCCTCAGCTTCACCTCAGTGCTGGCGATGGCACCTGTGGGACAAGGCACAGCTGACCTAGGCGCTTGGAGCCAGAACCCCGCAGCTGGGGTGGGGGTGGGGGGTAGGCCAGAGTCCTGGCTAGCCCCAGAAGGCCCAGGCCGTACTCTCTTTGCTCTTCTCCTTGTTCCGCAGGATAAGCAGCTGCTGCTCCAGCCGCTGCTTCTCCAGCTCCTCCTGCCGCTGCTGCTCCCGCTGCCGCTGCTGCTCTAGCTCCTGCTGCCTCTTGGCTGCCAACATCTGCTGCTGCTGCAGAGGCATAGGGGGCAGGGGTGGGGGGGGGGAGGACGAGTGAGCAGGTCTGGGTGGGGGTTAGAGGTCTGGGTGATCCCCCCACACCCCCCTCGCTCACCTTGAGGTGCTTCTGCAGCTGGACCTCATGCTGCCGTGTCAGGTGGTCATGCTGTTTCTGGAACTCAGCAAACAAAAGCTGCTTCTGCAGCTGTTGCTGCTGCTTAAGCGCCAGAAGCTCCTGCTGCAGTTGCTGCTCCCGCAGCGCTGGGTCCACAGGGCCTGCCAGAGCACCCCGCAGCTCCACTGGGCTGGGGCTGCCTCCACCCCCACCCCCCATGGAGCTGGGCATGGCTCCTGGCAACACCGGCTTCACCTCCACTGTGGGAAGAAGAGACAGAAAAGGGTCAGGAGGCCTGATCCCAGACCCCACTAGGTCCTGGCAGCCGTGCCTGGCACCCAGAGAGCTTCCAGCAGGACTACTAGACCAAAAGACAACAGACAGAAGTGGGAAGTCCAACCCCTCTGCTCTGGGACACAGTCTCCTGCCGTAATTAAATAAGGTTGAAGCCATGAAATTCAATAAAAAAAAAGATGCATCAGTGTGAAGCACCGTACCTAGAAGATTGTAAGTGCTCAACACGTACTGTTGTCATTGACGGTTAACGCCACTAGGTGTTTTATATGAATTACTTTTTTGAGGCGGAAACTGAGGTTCAAGAGATTTAAGTAACATGATCAAAGAGAGCCAGGTGATTGATGAACCAGGATATGAACCCAAATCCTATGCTTTTAACCACTATCCTGCCTGTAACCCCTCTCCCACCTCTCAACACCACACACTCCTCGCCAAGAAGCCTATACTAGAAGAGAAATTGAGACACAAAGGTTGGTCCCAGAACTGATGAGCCTAGCAGCCAGCGTCCTCAGTAAACCCAGGGGAGGCCTTTGGAGACCCTCTAGACATCCCTACCCACCCCTTTTCTCTTACCAATACCAACTAGGGCAGATGGAAGCCAAAAGGAGGGGCTATGGGAATGAGGGTTGGGGTGGGAGCAGGAGGCCTCAAGGAAAGGGGGTGCAGGGCTGCACCAAACCAGGGACAGGAGGGGGCTGGGAGTCAGACTCACTTCCTTTGCTGGATTATCTCCTTTCAACAGTTTTATTGTAATTACCCTGAAAATGCCGCTATATATAGAGTGAGCCAAACAGCAGCTGTGCCTAGGGGGAGGAGGGAATGAGAGAATGGGAGAATAGGAGGGCAGGCGCAGAGAGGAGGTGGGAGGAGGAGACAGGAAAGGAAAGGGAATCAGACAGGAAGAAGGGTAATAGCAAGGGGGGCCTGGACCTGAGGCAAAGGGCTCAGAACTCCAGTCCCAGGGACAACCCACTGGGAAGGAGAAAGGGGACCCAAGACCTTGGGTCCAGACCCTCATGTGGACAATGGGCTGACAGGCCCCAGAGGGTAGCAAAAGATTCCAATGGGAAGAATAGGTCTCGACCTCTTAATTTCCCTCTAGACTGTGATCTGGTCACTGAATGTCACTTCCCATCACTGCCCTGTGGTTGCCAGGGCAAACACCACACCAAGGAGCCCCAAACCCAGCCCACACCCCACAAGCCTCCTGATGCCAGCAGGAAGGGGAAGGCAGGCTACCCACTGCCTGGGAAGGAGGAAGTGAGAGAGGCGAGTCAAACCCCTCTTGTTTCTTTTCCATTTCTTACTCCAAAGAAAGCTCTCACTTTCCTCACTCCAGCCCAGGAAGGCCATAGAGATCGGGAAAGACTGCTGTGGCAAGGCCCACTCCAGCCCAGGCTAAAGAAAGGACCCAACATGCTAATGGCTGCCAGTGTCTTCTGCCCTGAGAACAGGCCTCTGTCCAGGTCCCCTCCACCACCACCTCAGGAGTCCAGAGAGCAGTGAGAGGGTGAAAGGCTGAGCTAGGAGAGGCTCCCACACCCTATGGAGTCTCTGGGCCTAGATCTGTCCAGTGAAACTGCACTGAAAGAGTGTCGTGAAGGCAGGGGCTAGGTCTGCTGAAGGCCAAGACCATGCTGGCCTCATGCCTGCATACGGCCCGAGACCCCTGGGGGTGGGAGGTGAAGCCTGAGCAGAACGTCTCTCTCAGTCCGTACCAGCCCCTACTCCCCCGCAGCACTGCTGGGTACATTCTTCTGTGGTTTGCCCGCCAGCCACACTGACGACTCTGCGGCCAGGAGGCCAGAGCCACATCTGCAGGAGTGGCCAGATGTGGCCAAGAGGGTGGGGCTATACACACTCTTTCTCTCTCTCTCTCTCTCTCTCACACACACACACTCTCTCTCTCTCTCTCTCTCTCTCATCCCCTTTTCGTCCCAACCCATGTCCTGTCCCAGCACCAGGAAATTGCAAAGGTGGCCAGCACCATCCAGGGTGCAAAGCAGCGTGGCAGCAAAGAGCCAGCCACTAGCCTCGGGTCTCCTGAGCCCTGAAAACACTCATCAAGGCCCCAACCAAGAGGTGGACAGGCTTCAACCTGCTGCTCCCGGCAATGCTGGGGCTGCGAGAGTTGATGCCAGCCTGCTGCCCAGGGAAGGGCAGGGGTCCAAGCACCCCTGGCTCCCAGATAATCCTTCTCAGGATGAAACTGCCACCAGCAGTGCTGGCAGACAGGACATGGGCTCAGGCGAGGGGAACCTCCCACCAGGGCTCCCACCCAGCCACCGCCACTAGGAGGCTAGGCCCTGTGCTGCAGTGAGAGCTGCAGCCCCATTGGTATGCAGGTGACGGGCAGCCAGCGGGGTCCAGCACATAGCACTGTTCCCACGCACGCAGGAAGCACAGGCGACTGGAGAATATTCATCTTCAGGCCCTGAGGAGCCTGTACAGGATGCAGCACCCCAGGGCCCACCAGGTAGTAACCTGGCTCTATCCAAGATGGAAGGGGCTGCAGCTGAGCAGCTGAGTCAGGGAAAGGGTGGGAGAAAGGCGCAGAACCCCTGAACCTAGTCCGCTGGGCACAAAACCTAGAGCCTGGCTGACCCTGCACCCCCTCAAGGATCTGTGCCCTCTGCCAGCTTGAAGTGAGTAGAGCAGGTGGCAGTGGCTGCCACCAGAACCAAGCACCTGGAAGGGGAAATGGGTGTGTCATGAGAGGAGACTCTTGCTCGCCTTCTGGTGGACTGAGAAAGGTGGAAGAACCTCTGAAAAGGGAAGAGGGTGGGAGGAAGGGCAGACTCCTTAAGAGAACAGGCTGGGAATTCACTAGCAAGAGGACCACTGAAAGGCCAGGGGAGGGCTCACATAGAAGGCGAGGCCCTTGGTCCCCCCTTTACCCCCACACCTTCTTCTGACAGAGAGCTGTAGGGAATAGAAAGTAAGCCAGACAGCTGACACAGCAGAAGCATCATCTACCCTGCTCCAGACTCTGCCTAGTCCTGGGAACTCTGACCCTTCCTCCTGGGAATGGGGGCCTTAGGAACAAGCAGCAACATCATCCTGTCCTCTGGCCTTCTGCAGGGACAGCCTGGATTCTTGAGGGGAGGTAATGTAGGTGCTTATGGGCAATCTTCAGAACAACTGCCAACACGGCCTTAGACTACAAAGAGAGTGTCCAGGCAAAGGGACACTACACAAGCCCAAGCACACAAGTGGCTCTGGGACATACGAAGCAGATTTTAGCAGCACCTTTGGGAATAAGGGTTCAAAATAAAAACAGATGTTGCTGCCCAAGAACAAGGCCAAGAATTCCTCCTGCTCTGAACACGAACACAACACAAGCCGTGCTCCAGATCCAAGCCCTCTCTCAGAGAAGTCACCAACTGCAGAATCCCTGCGACCCAAACACTGGCAGCAGGCAAGTGGTATCTTCGTTTCCCCTTGGAGAAGTCCTAGAGGGAGCAGGGCAGCAGTGTGTGGATCTGCCCAGCGGATCTATAAAAAGCTCAACAGTTGGCTCTAAAAAGACCCTGCTCCCAGGAGCCACCAGCCAGAAATGTCTAGGGAGGAAGAAGGGACCAAGGGTACGTAGAACATGAGGGAGGCATACATTAAGTTGTTTGGAATGTCTACACAGGACAAAAATGAGACTTTTGTGGATAAGCCGCCCTGGATCTGAGGAGCTACCCTAACAAAAGAAGGGAGAGTGAAAGGGGCTTTTGAGATCATCTGTTTCAACCCTCCTGTTACACAGATGAGGAAGCCAAGACTTTTAGGCTCCTGTACAGTAGATTTTACCAGCTAAGTAGCAGGGACTTGAAGCCAGATGTCCTGACTCCCAGCTCAAGCAGGCAGCCTCAAACACTAGCCAGCCCTGGCCAGATAGCTAGCTCGGCTGGTTAGAGCATCCTCCCAATACACCACAGTTGTGGGTTTGATCCTTGATCAGGGCACATACAGGCACAGATCGATGTTTCTACTTCTGTCTCTCTCTTTCTCTCAAATCAATCAAATAAACAAACACTAGCCTGTGCAGCCTGGCTCCAATGGGGCACCCCAGGTGCTCAGTATGCACCAGACCTGGATAACTGGCCCCTCTGGAGAGCAACAAGCCAGCAGCCCACCCAAGAGGGCAGCGCCTCCCACCAGCACCAGTGCCCTCAGGAGCAGGCTAGGGAGTCAGCAGCTTCCTTAAATGTCTAATGACCTCATTCTGTCCCTCTGGAGAATGGGGAAAGGCTCTCGTCCCTTTCCTGGTCTTGAGGGATTTGCGAAGGAGGCAAGAAACAGCATTTCATACTCCTCCCCATGACACCGATGACCCCTCCCCACTAAGGACGGTTTCCCATGATCTATTTCTGCGCTCTTACGTGATTAGTGAGGCCAATTTAGGCTCAACAGGTTCTACCACAATTCAGACAGCATTTCCACATGTGCAAGCTGGGAATGACTCTCACCTAGCAATTTTCACGCCTCATGTAACACACATCACATAATGCATAAGAGCAAGGACTTTGGAGTAAAAGACCAGGGTTCAGGTCAGGCTACACCACTTCCTAGTATAAGGGACCAAGCACCTCCCTGTGCTCGTGCAAGCATCTGTGAAATGGGAGTAAGAATAGCACCTACCTTCCAGAGCTGTCAGGCTCAGGAGAGGTGGTAACACATGCAGAGAAGCTTGGCAAAGGGCCTGGGAAAATCTCAGGAGGTGCTAGTCACGGCTATTATTAACGGCTCTTGACATCTCCTGGTCCCCTTTGGCAGTCTAGTGAAGCCTATGGACCACTTCTCAGAATGTTTCCAAAGTCAATGAAATAAAATACTCAAAATTATGTGGGGCCAAATTCACAGATTGTCTGAACTCTAAGGAAGTCAGGCTCAGACATCTCTCAGAGTTAGGTCTTAGCTCTCTCATTTCAGACTGTCCCAAGGTTGCTCTGCGGTTCTGTCCCAATCAAAGCCCTTCCTGTGGGCCCCACACAGCACAAGCCAGAGTAACCAGCAGCTGGAGCCCAATGTTGAAGAAGGAATCTCTGGGAACAGACTCCTCCCAAAGGTGGCTTTTCCAGGCTTTCTCTCCTGCTTTACTACCTCCAAGAAAGGCCACTCTGTCCTCTGCAGCTCAGCCCACAACGGTGGAATCCCTCCCACCCCTCAAAAGCATTACTTAGCACAGATGGGCATGAATTTTAAGCCTTGGTCTCAGGGCCCCAGTTCCAAGCAGCCAGAAAGTCTTCCCTGGTACCTGAACTGACTGTGCCTGCTGCAGGCGACACCTCCCTCCCAGTACTATTCCACATCTTCCTGGGCCCCTCTTCTTGCAAGGCAGAAGCAACATGAAAATAACTTCAGAAACTCTTCAAATGTTAATGCAGGGAGAGCCTGCAAATCAGCAACTTAACTTCCCCAGTTGACAGAGAAGCACAGTAAGGCCACAGACGGAAGAGATCTGTCCAACATCACCTGGAAAGGAGGTGCAGGAACCAGCCAGGGCTTAACACCAGCTCTTCTGGCTCTTTCTATTTCCCACTAGAAAACAGGAGAAACTTTGAGGGCTGCTCTTGAATTTAATGAGAGATGGAATGAGGAGCCAAACTCAGTATTAAGGATCCAGGGATCTCGGGGCCCCAAAACACTAGGACCCAGGAGCACAGGAGGGAAAGGAGCCAAGTGGAAAACCCCCAGAAAACCTGAGGCAGACTGTGCCTCAGAAGGACCTTAAGCCTTGGGGGTGCGGAGCCCAAGTGGAAAGCACAAAGTTTCTCTCACTGGTAAGGATGGAATTTATCATTGGTCTTGAGCTGCTATATGGGGGAGAAATACTCACTTCTCCTCCCAGCCCAGTCATTTCCAGGAAGCATTTGGGCACCAAGCTAGAGGCAATTAAAAGGCATGCTAACCATTCCAAGTCTGCAGCTGTTGCTGGGACTATTCACTACACACCTGGGGTGGACAGCGGGGGCCTCAGTGCATAACCCAGCCCGGAACATCCAGCAGGGCAGCCTGCCCACCTGGCCACTTGCCATAATCCCCCACCCGGCTGGGGTTTAGCCACCTGCTCCCCAGCATCTCAAGACATCCTCCCTTTCCAGACCGCCAGGCTGCTAGGAGCAGGATCTGACTCTGACTAGGGCAACAACGTAGGTGCTTCTGTGGAGTCCTAAAGCCCATTGAGGCCTCAGGAATACTAGTGACACCCACTGGTAGGTTACTAGGCTCCGTGACCACTGTCTACATGACCGCTGTCCACACAGCCCTTACTCCAAGCATGGTCTGAGTCAACTCCCATCAGAATCACCTGAGCTGTGCTAAAATGCTAGTTGCTGTGCTACCCCACAGAATCCAAGCCTGAGGGTGGGTGGCAAGGCTTGGAAACCTGCATTTTAGTACATTCCTTTAGTAATTCTGGTGCAACTGAAAGTTTGAGAACTACTTTCTCCCGGTGTTCTGAGGCTCATTTTTGCTGCCAACCTGACAGCTGTTACAGCTGTGTACGTGGACATAGTTAATCTGATTTCCTATATGGCAGCTGTGCAGCAGAGAAGGGACAGCTGAGGGTCTCAAAAACAAGAAGAGGGGATGAAGTAGGAGGGGGTGGGGCAGGGGAGGCTGTCTGAATGGGACAGGGTGTGCAACTCTATACCTGAGCCCCCTTCCTCTGTTAGGCCAAAATCCCTGCAGGAAGGGAAACCGCTGGCCAAGTGGTCCCCAGTATTTATAGAGAACAGTCTCCTCTCAGAAACCTCAGGAACCTCCCCAAGGCCAGACTGGTCTCTATCCTCTAGGAACACAAACTTTGGAAGGTACAGAGGATAGGCCTACCACATACAGTTGTGCAGGATGTGTATTGCACAAGGGCACCTGACTGAAGGAGCAAGTTGAGGACTGAAATCTAGCCCACAATCCAGTTGCTAAACCATGCATTCTGGCATGAGGATGTAGCCACCTGAAAGAAGGGCCACTTTTTAAATTTGCACAAAGGAGCTCTTGTGTGGGTTGGCAGTGGCCCTACACAGAGACGTGAATCCGAATCGCAGCTGTCACTCTGTGACCATGGACAAGTTCTTCAACCTCTCTGATCTTTTCCAATTACAAATCATGGCTATTAATACCTTCCTAGAAAAGATAAAGTAAGAAAAGCACCTGATATCCTGCCACTTAGTACACTATAATATTAGTTCCCTTCCCACTGAAGTCTCACCCTTCCTACACTCCTTACACCCTACACCTACACACCCATACACCCAGTGAAGCTTGGAATGGTCTGAAGAACGTGAATAAGAATAGCCAGGGGAAACCCCAATACCAAACCCACACCCCATGGCACTTCTCAACACCCCAAAATCCACAGCATCTTTTCTTGGCACAAGCAGGATGCACACCCTTCCTCACTGGGGAAAGGAGACTCCTCTTCCATGCCTGCATGTAATATCCTGCACGTTGCCCAATCATCGCTCTGCCCAGTCCAGGCTGGAGGGAAATTATCCAGGGCCCACAGAAGGGAAGAAGGGGATCCCCTAGCACCCTGGAGTTCAAGCTTCCAGACTCCCCAAGCTAGGACCAGACCTATATGAGGGGGTGCCCATTGTGTGCCAGACTGATGTGGAGGAGCCCTCAGGAAGACCTAGGATAGCACTAGACTTAGGAAGACCTACACTGTGATCTGTCCCCATACTCAAACAGGAACAGCAGAGCCCTGCATCCTGCATGGGCTCCACCTTAAGGCTCTGGCTCACCTGCTGGGGCAACTCACCATACCTGTCCATTTACCCAGAGGGCCAAGCCCCAGAATAGAGTCTAGGAATCCTGCCATCAGCCCTGGACGCCAGCCCCTCAAGCATCAGTCATTCATTCATTCATGTGCCAGGCACTGTGCTAATGCTGGGAAACGGCCATGAACAAGACAGCCCAGAGAGCAAAGGATGCCCATAAAATGGGGTTCCACACTTGCTGCTGGCATAGACAGAATCCACCCTGGTAAGCCCCAATTCCTCAGCCCCTCATGCTGCAAAGGACTGATGATACATACTGTCCAAAAAGCGTCCCTGGACACCTGCTTTTTTAGCCACAGGCTCCTGCATCCTGTCTAGAGGCTGATCAAGACATTGGGGGGCGGGGCGGGGTAGGGGGAGGCGGCCTGGGCCCTCATGGCCATGTTTATCTGGGGTGGATTTTTTTTAACCCAAAGGTTAAAGTGTTTCTATTTGAAACATCTATTTACATTCCAGCGCCAAAAAAAAAACAAAACAACAAGGCAGCCGAGCTCCCGGCCTATATCTGTCCCTAGCCGCGTCACGGACACAGCATCAGAGTTGCGCAGGGGGGAACATTCTTAGCCCTCTCCCCGAGCCGCTGAGGTGACTCACGCCTCCCTCCTGCCAGCATGGACCACGCCACCGCTCAGAAAGCTATGCAGTGTCTGTGTTGTGGGGGGAGACAGGGATCTGGAGAGACTGGCTGGGAGGCTCTATGTGTGCACAGGCAGTCGTAGGAACGAGGATAGCGGGATCCCAGCCTGGGGTTTAACTTGAAAGAAGGTGCGAGGTGAGAGAACACCTGAGGGGAAAACCTCAGGCCAGCCACCAGCTGCTGCTGGGAGACAAGGGACAGTGGTAGCAGGGCAGGATGGGTAGACTGATATGGCATCTGCAAATGGGGCAGAGCTGCCCCCAAGCAGATGTTCTGCAGATTCAGTCCTTTGCTTTCCAAGAGACCACGCTGACTCCTGGGTCAGCAGGCAGGGTCTTTAGCTAGAACTACAGACTTAACTAGACCAGAGTTAGACCAGCCCTTGATGTTTACACTCCCTCCCAGGGGACTATGCAGGGACTTTGCTGGGCTGATCCCCAGGGTTATGCTCCTACCCTAGGAGACTATATGGACATCCCTGCCCAGGCAGATGGCAGGCCTTGTTCCAAGGGTACTCTAAAATTTCCCGAAACATTCACCTTCTAACACGTCCCAGTTCAGCAACAATATTATCCCTGGAGGGTTTAAGGCCAAATCACAGCTCCCACCTTCCAATTCAAAGCTTAGGACCCACGCCCACATATCCAGAGGCAAAGACTCTCCATACATACACACACAGAGACACACACCCAAGTGCCAAGCCACTGCCAGGAGGGGCCAAGCGGGCATGGATCCAGCAGGCCCGTCCCTCAAGGAAGCATCTTGTGGTGCCGGCCTGGTAGGAAGGCTGTGCCAGAAAGGCCTGATGCTGCCAACAGGTTCCTGGGAGGGAGGGAAGGAGGGAGTGGCCCAGCTCTGGGGGACCCCACCCCCAGCCAAGAGTCAAAAAAGTCCCTGCTGAGAAGCAGCCAGGTTACAGGGTCTTTAAGCCTATATGAAAACATCTGTTTGCCCTCATGAGATGGGAACAAACAAAGGCCTGGGGAAAGGAAAGATTCAGGGGAGCTAATGCCTAGAGCAGCCAAGGCCCTGACACCCAGCTGCCAGCCTCTGCCTAACTCTACCACAGCTGCACAAGCCTCTTCCCTAGGTGTTTTGATTCCCAGGGGCCTCCTGCCTAGGGACTTGCAGAAGTCACTGCACTGGGCCCTCTGACCCTCAGAAACCAGCCAGAGGAGCTAAGGTAGCCTTTATTTGTGTGAAGACTCAGCTATGGCTTCTTCCTCTGCCCAGACTTGGGGGTCGGGCAGCCTGGAGGCAGGTCACTGACCCACTTCCTCCCCTCTGACCATAGTGCCAACTAGGCCAGGATCCTCTAGCAGTCCACAGCCCCCAGCAGCCAATGCTGACCCTGCTGGAGGCCAGAGGGACTGGAAGAGATGCAGCATAGTGCAGCTGAAGGGAGAACAAGAAAACCCATCTCAGTGAGTGTGGCTCCCGACTAGCCATATTCTCAACACAAAGCTCCCCCAAAAGATCTAAACAAGACCATATCTGGGTGAGGCTCAGAAGAAGATGCTCAGCCCCAGGGACAAGGATGCCCAATGGCAGAGGGCAGGTGAGGACACCGAGGGACTTACCTGTCACAGGGATGCCGTGTAAAGGAGTCCGAGGCAGGATTTCCAAGGATGGTTCCCGGCCTGACATCCCATCTGCTGAGAAACAGGATTCTGTCTCATAGATGGTTTGCAGCATCTCCACCAGCCCCTGAGCCTTGGGCACCAGCAGCATGCCAGGGAGGGGGCCGCCTGAGGCGGAAGTCAGCCAAAGGGAAGGTAGTGGGCAGGCCTTCACTGCTCAGGGGCTCCCTCAGGCCACTGCTGCTGGGACCCACACTTGGGGAGGTGCCTCATCCGGCCTGGGCACTCCTGGCAGCAGGAGGAGCCAGGAGGCCCCGGAGCTACAGGCCCAGCTCTCCCCTAGAGGGGCATGGGACCATCGGCCTGTTCCCAGCTCTCAGGAGCTGGAGTATGGCTGAGCACTTAAGGGACAGGAAGGGGAGCTCAGCAGGCAGGCGGGCTCTCTGTGTTCCCTCCCAGCCCTGGGTGACAGCTCTGGGACTGGCTCCCTGCTCCTCCTTCCCGAATGAGCCGCCGGCAGCTGGCAGGAGACTGAAATAGCAGTTGGGGGAGGGCCCTGTCTATAAATAGGTGGAGCATGCTCAGGGAGCTGCAGGCTGGCTGCCAGGAGCTGGGCCTGGCGGAGGCCCCAGGGGGGGAGGCGCGTTCCACCCCAGGAGGAAGCGCCAGGCAGGGGGATGGGAACAGGGGAGGGCCTGCTCTCAGGGCCAAGGCCACAGAGCCTAGTGGCCAGAGGCTAGGCTGAGGAAGGGCACCACCAGAGTACCCATTGCATCTGGGAGCAGCTCTGGCAGGCGAGAAACTGAAGACCAAAAAATAATTCCTTTTCTATCTCCCCTCTCACATCCACAGCAGGCACAGGAACAGGAAGGGACTCAGAGAGAGCAGCAGACAGGGCCACCAGGCCTAACTCTGCATCTCCCTTGGAGTCCTTCTAAGAGCCTGACAGGAGTTTATTTAACTTCTGCCCTCCCTCAGAGCTGGGAGGTGCCTCTTCACGCCCTCCATGAGCAGGGAGACCCCTGGGCAGTGGCTAACTGGCAGCTCCCACCAACCTATTGGGGTATTACCTCCAGAAGCCCCTCACAGAGGGCAGGAGACTCTTCCTGGCTGGGACTCACCCTCGCCCAGGGAAGGGGACCTGGGAACACCTGCCCATTCTCAGAGTGCAGGTAGTTCTTACCCTACAACAGGGGTCGGGAATCTTTTTGGCTGAGAGAGCCATGAACGCCACATATTTTAAAATATAATTCCATGAGAGCCATACAACAACCCCTGTACGTTATGCATTATCCAATAAAAATTTGGTGGTGTCCCGAAGGACAGCTGTGATTAGCTCCAGCCACCCGCAACCATGAACATGAGCAGTAGGAAATGAATGGATTGTAATACATGAGAATGTTTTATATTTTTAAGGTTATTTTTTTTATTATTAAAGATTTGTCTGCGAGTCAGATGCAGCCATCAAAAAAGCCACATCTGGCTCGCGAGCCATAGGTTCCCAACCCCTGCCCTACAATGTGCCAGGTGTAATTCTAACAGCAGCACATATATCACCTCATTTATTCTGCAAGATGACCTCAGGAGATAGGTGCAGGTGGGGAAACTGAGGCACCAAGAGATGAAGTCACTCACCCTTGGTCATATAACTGCTTAAATGGTAGGGCTGGAACATCTTAACGCTAACTACCACAGCCCACTGTACTCCATCAGTGTATGAAGCAAGAGGCTGCCAGCTTCCAGCCCTTCCCCACCAGCACCAGACCTGACAGAGCAGGTCCTGTTCTGGGGTGCTACTGTGACCTATAGCTGGTGCCCCACGAGAACCAGTGATACCCACCTACACTGCCCACTGCTGGCCTGTCCATTCTCCTCAGGTTGTGCCTCCCACTGGTACAGAGATCCCACTTGGCCCCCTGACCTCACTGGAGCCTTTTAATAGCCTGGTTATTCCTGGGTCTGTGCCCCCCTCCCCCTTCCTGATGTCACAGTTGCTATTTTGGAGCCCCCTCCTGAACCCTTCTTGCCCCCAACTCCAGGCATGGAGCCAGGGACACCTGTCCTCTCCCTGGACTGGATGACCTCACCCTCTTGTCGGGATCCGGGGAGGAACTAGCCAACCAAGGACACAGTGGCTGTGGCTCCTGAAGCCCATCTTCCCAAGCAGCTTCTACCAGCCAGAGATAGCAAAGGTGCTTCCTGTCCTCAGGTGGGGAGTGCGTGGACAGGGGAGGTAGCAGAGCTGGGCACTGCCATGTCACAGACTGGCTGGCAAGATGTATATTTGCAGGGGAGAGGGGAGCAGGAACTAAACAAATACCTGGTGCCTCAGCTTCTTAGCCAAGGTGAATTCTATAAAAATGGTGAGGGAGTAGTGCCCCCACGTGGGTCTGAAGTTGGGAGGTACCTTGTTCACCACCCCCAACCCCAAACCCATCCTGGCCAACCGGGCTTTCTTAAAAGAAAGGGAATGGAAGGCCAAGGTCCCCTCAGTGGGGTGACAGGCAGCAGACTCAAAGGAGCCCAGAAAGCCAGGGGCAGGAGCCCCTCCCAGCCCAGGACTCCACCCACCCACGCTGGGAGCAACCGGAAGGGCTGGCTAGCCCTGTCCTGGCTCTCTCTGCCTGCCCCAGGCACAGGAGAGTACGGCAGGGGAGCCTTGTTCTGAAAGAGAGGAAGTCACCAGTTACGATGATTCAAAGCAGGGCCCCAGAACCCGGAGCGGCAAGAAGTATAAGGAAAAAACACTCTGCTTAGGGAAGACAGGAGCACCCAGAAGACTAGGCACCCAGAAGTGGCCAGAGCCAGGAGCTGGGGCAAGTGCCAGCACTGTTATGATTTCCACTATCACCATGAAGTGGAAGCAAAGTGTCAGACACAGCCAGAAAATCCTCAATGCAGCTCCCAGAATCTTCCAGTGGAGTAAGAGAGGAGGCCTGGGATAGGTTCAAGTGTCTTTTTTCACTTCTGAGATTCAAGTGATGCAACAAGATCTTGCTAATGTCTAACCTCAATCCTCCCTGCTCTATGGTCCCTCTCCTCGCGGTTCACGTCTCTTCAGCATCCCCACCCATCCAGCACTCCCATGTGTCATCCTACAAACCTTACGAAACACCCACCAAACATGGGGTACATGAGCCTCATCTGGAGCCAACACCATCCCCTCAGAACCACAATGACTTTGTTCTGTCCCGTGGAGGCTGGGGTCAGGCCTCCTAACCCCCTACATCTGGAGGAGGGGAACCCAAACCTGGCTCTTTGGGCTCCTCCGGGCTCTCATTTCTTGGGCCCAAAAGGAAGACAACAAGATCTGCTTTGTGTACATTATGAAAGTCAAGGGATTTTCTAGGACCACTCTGAATGGAGTGTGGGGTGCCAGCGTCCCTGGGGTCCTGGAGACATCAGGCCTGCCTGCCCTTTGAGCCTTGTCATACTAAAGCCCATTGGCATCACCTGGGAGCTGCCATATGCCAGGTCCCATGCTAGGTGCTGGCTAAACCTTCTCATTTGAAACCAAGTCCAGGAAAAACATGAACAACTATTTTGGCATCTTCCACATCCCCTCAGGGTTGACCCAGCCTCCTCCTACCATCCCATTCTAAGCCTTCAATCCTTTTGGACAGATGAAGCCAGGAAAAGGAAGTGGAGCAGACCCCAATGTATAGCGAGTGCACAGGTGAGGCGGGGCACCTAAGTGGAGACAGGAGTCCATTGCCCAGACCCCCAATCCACGCTGGCACTGACCCACTTTCTCCTCAGGGCTGGCTGCCCGTCTTCCCCAGGGGCTCAGAGGCAGAGCCTGAGCCCGAGACTGGGAGGCAGGACGCCGAGGTTCTTGGCTCCACCCTACGCCCATGCCCCAGTTTCTCTGGTCACCCAGAGAGGAGGCGGCCACTGCCCTCCCTCCTCCCTCCTGGGAAAGGGAAGAAGAGAAAGTGTAGAGTGTGCTGGGAGGTGCTGGGCAGGCAGGTGTTGTCATGAAGTTTGTCTCCTTCCCACGCTACGGATAAAGAATCTGGCTACCTTCTCCTGGGGCCCTGTCACCACCTAGACTGGCTCGCACAGCGGGCCTCACTCTTGCCCTTCTGGGCCACAGCACAGAAGACAGGGCAGTGACTAGAGCAGGCCTAGATTCCAGGACTCAGGGCAGCTCCTCCAACCTAGTCGGGCCAAGCCCAGGAAGGGAACACACTCTGCTAGTTCTTCAATCCTACTGAGTGAAGAAGTAGTGATCAGTTCCAGAAAAATAAAGAAAGCCTAACTCCTCAAGCCCCCTTTGCCTGAAGAGAAGCCCGGTACCAGGGAGAGTGGCCTCCTTAGGGAAGCAGGCAGCCCCTTCAGTGGGCCCTGCCTGTACTCGGGACTAGAGAAAGAGGCAAATCAGGTCAAATGCTGGTGTTTGGCCCAGTCTAGAGGTAAGCCAATCAGCTCCACTCTCCAGGGAGGAGAGGTAAGGCCCAGGAGTAAATCACCTTGAGTCTCTGCCTGCTGCACCTTACCCAGAACTCTCTCTTACTAACTTTTTTGCTATGAGGGCAGGGAAGAAACACGTTCTATTCTTCTTCTGTTTTCCCATAGGCTGAGCTCAGAGTCTCACATGTGAGGGATAGTCCGCAAGGAGTTACCAAACAGGAAAGCTCCTACACTGAGAGAAATGTAGGGGAACCCAAGAACAGTGCTATTCTGTGTCCTAAGGAAAGAGGAACAAATCTTTGGGGATTCAGAAGGGGGGGAGTGCTCAGGGGCAGGCCATCCAGGCCCTTGGGACTAACCATTGTCATCATGCCCACCTCCCTCCCCAGCCCCGTGGTCCCTTGCTCTTCCTGGGCCTCTCTGCAGGGTGTCCACAGGGGAAGTAGATGACACCACATGCTCCAGCTACAATTCGTGGTTTCATTTTACTTCCGTGGAGCCCAAAGGCACATGGTATCCAAGCTTCTGCCTGGCGCCAGGTACCCACAGTCCCAGCCCAGATGCCACCCTGAGCTCTGGGAACAGCAGATGTGGGGACCTTAAAGAGGACAAGCTGTGTGGAGGTGACTGTCCCTGGAGCAGTTCTAACTCCACAAGTGGGACAGCCAGTCTCAGAGCCCCAGGAAAACATAGTGGAAGGGCCTCAGGGAGCGCTCCCAAGCAATGATCCCACTTCTGAGGCCTCTCCACAGTCCTAAAATGAGGCCCCCTATCTCTGACCCCCTCTTTCGCAAACACGAGAAGACAGCATCTCCCCCTACTGGGGGGAGCTGAAAAGCTGGACAGGAGATGCAGCCAATTCTATAGGCCCCAGTCGGGAGGCCCCTCCTGGCAGGGCTCAGGAGCTGCTCCCGGGCTGCCCGACTCCTGCACTGGTGGAAGCCTCCAGCTACTACCACACTCCCGCCATCAGAAGTAACTGCAAGCGAAACTGCGACCACCAACATCTGGAAAGGCAACCTAGTGACCTCATCTATCGAGGTTGACTATTTTAGCCTTTACTTAAGGGACTAAAATCCCAAAGCTGGGAAATGTCTTTCCCAAGCCACCAACAGATGCTTTGGGAAGCTTCTGTTCCCTTGGCCCTGTCTTAGACCCCAGGCCTGGTACGACTGGAGGTGGCTCCTGACAGGTCAGCACAGCAGCTCAGAGGAAAGGTGTAGCTGACACTACCATTGAGCACAACTGACCCTACTAGTGGGCAGTGGCCAGATGAGACGGGCAAGGGACTGATGAGAACCCACTAGGCCTCTCCTCTTCCTTTAGCAGCCCAGCCTCAGAGGAAGAAGCAAGAAGTCGATGCTCAACAGCCCACACTCCAGCATTGGAGTCACACAGACCTCTGCATGAATAACACCTGGCACAACCCCTACAGGTTGAAAGCAGGCAAGGGCAGAGGTGGGAGGACCCGAGAGGGAAGCACAACCGCACAACCTCTGCAGGAGGGTTCTTCAGGCAGAGCTGACTCAGTACATCTCCAGCTGGCACTCTACTCTGCCCGCAGCCGATGCCCCGGGCATATCATGTTGGGAAGGGAAAGGGGAGGCAGCACAGCCTTGACCAAAACAAATGGCACAAAACCAAACAATCCCATCAGCTTCCAGTTTCCCTGAGTCTGCCGAACCCCTCAGGAACCTGGTCAGGGCCTCTCCCACGTATCACCAGCACCAGGGCCCCACAGAAGGCATCAGGTCCAGCGAACTGACAAAGGGGAAGGAAATGAGAAAGGGCACAGACTCCTCTGTGGTACTGCTTCTGTCTCTCCTGCAAATGGGTTTTCTTCTCTAGGCCCTAGGATCCTCATCTCTAAAAGAAGAAAAAAATATCACGTGCCCAGGCAGTGGCGCAGTGGATAGAGCAATGGCCTGAGACACTGAGGACCCAGGTTTGAAACTCTGAGGTCGCTGGCTTGAGTGTGCGATCAGTGACATGATCCCATGGTCTCTGGCTTGAGCAAAGGATCACTGGCTCAGCTGGAGCCCTCTGGTCAAGGCACGTTTGAGAAAGCAATCAATGACCAACTAAGGTGTTGCAACTATGAATTGATGTTTCTCATCTCTCTCTTCCTATCTCAAAAAAAAAAAAAAAAAAGAAGAACAAAAAATAAAGAAGGAAAAATATCCCTCTACCCATATAGAAAAAGATGTGGGGAACAGGACAGGTTATTGAACAAGAAGAACTCTCACCCTTTAAGACTGTACAGAAGGAGGCATTCAAGGAAAGAAGGCAGTTATTACTTTGACCACACTGACCCATGACCCTCCTGTGAAACTCCTGAGGGTCCAGCTCAGGCCACTTGAATACATCCTCATGGGCAAACACCAGACCCACATACAAAGCTGCCTGGAGTCCCACCCAGAGACTATTTCTAGCAGCATGAGCAGGCTCCTAAGAGCAGGGAAGAATAGGAAATCTCAGAGTCAAAGACCCCAGTAGGAATCCACCATGTCTAGGGCCCAAGAGGAGAAGGGATAGTGTACCTGACTGAAAGGAGAGAGCCAAGACTCCTCTACCTACATGTCACCGCACCCCACCCCAATACTACACACCCAATGCAGATCAAGGCCAAAGACCCTACAAGCCTCCACTAAAAAGAAAATACGGGACACAGAGAAACATACAACCAGGAAGAGAGCCACCACCACAAAAAGGAAGTTTCACATTCAGCCACGGTAGGGAACGTCCAACATCATCCTCAGACCTTCCAGAGACACTCAGGGATCCATACCCCCTCGCAGGCCTGCCTGTCTTGGTGATCAGGGCAGGACAGAGATAAAGCTAAAAGCCCCCAGCTGAGAGGGCAGGCATGGAAACAGAGTTGGGCCCATGCCCTCTAAGGGCCAGTCCAGATTGCTGACCCATCAATTCTCAGTTGTACCCCATGATCAATAACATTAATCACCTGTCCTTTTCTTGCAATGCTTCTCCACTCCTGACTCTCTTGGTCCCTTACAGCTCAGACTGGCCTGGGCTCTAAGCCTGCACAGTCCATAGCAGACAAAGCCACCCCAGGATGCCCTTCTCCAGCCTCCCAGCTCTTACCCGACTCGGTGGGAGAGTTCATGCCGGCTCTGGGCCTGCAGGAAGCTGGCGTTGGGGACTGGGACAGGAGGGGATGGAGCTGCGGTGATGTCAAGAGAGACAGACGATAACAGACAGACGGACGGGACAGGAGCCCGGGGCCGCTGTGCCTCTAATGCCCATCCGAGGCCATCCTTCGGGGCGAGTAGGTCAGGCACTCAAAACGGCATCCCTGGGGAGAGATGGAGCAGGGTTAGAGGCCCCCAACTCAGCAATCTGGGAGTTGAAGGAGACCTCAAAGCTTGTCAATTTACATCTGGGGAAGAGAAGAAGGGACTACTGACCAGGGGCGCAGGGGGAATCAGCAGAACTGGACCAAATCCTGATTTCTTCTCTGACTGCCAGCACTCAAGGGAAGAGAAATGGCCGCAGTAGTCACACCCAAACTCTTTTTTTCAGGTGACAATACCCACTGCCAGGTATAGACTCCCAAGGGTGCCGCATGTGGGACTGGATGTGCCCAAAGCAGAAAGCACAGGGAGGCTCTGAACTCTGTCCACGGCAGTGCAGACACAGGGCTGATCTGGAGTCCGGGCCGAAGTTCAGGGAGAAACTGGTATCCCAGCCCCAACAACCGGAGTTGGAACTCTCAGGTAAGTGTCATCTCCTCCCTACTCTCTGGCCGACTCTCGAAATGTGATGCTTCTATCTTGGTCTCCCCCTCTTTAGCAGTTGGTCAGGGAAAGAGGGAAAATGTTTTCTACCCATAACTCATGCTGTTTCCAGAAATTTGGAAAGGCGATATTCACCCCACATCCAGCGCCTCCAGACCTGGGTCCAGGGCCCAAGCCCAGGGCTTTCAATGTGTTGTACAGGTTGCACCCTGTGCAAGGTCTGAAATTCAGCCTGTGCTCTGCCTATGAGGCTATGGGTCACTCAGGCTGAGCCCAACCAGAATAATGGACACCTTTCTCCAGTTTGTACAAATGCACCAAAAGGCCCAGCAGTATGTCTGCTGAGGCTAATAATGTAATAGAGAATGTCTCAGTATTAACAGACCATGAGTTTGCCAACCTGTCACCACTCCTTTCAAGCTAGTCCTCAAGCCTCAGATACTATGCTCGCACCCACTTGGGCTTTAAACAGCCCACCATCCCCACCCCCAGATATGATTTCATTCATTTTCTTCCAAATTAAGGTAAGCCCTCCAATACCCAGTGAAATTGAAGTAGCAGGAAGTGATCAGATGAGGCTGACAGGAGCTGGATGTTTAAGCCCTAACTATGCTCCAGCAGCCAGGAACAGGCAATCAGCTCTGCCCCTAGATAGCCCCACCTCCTAGCAAGATAAATTCTCAGTAAGCCTTGAATTCATATGGAGCAAGTATGGAGTCAGCCATGGTGGGGACACAAGAACACACACACACACACACAAGCATGCCCTTACACACATGCACATACACTAAGAAGACTTCAAATCTTCAGAGGCCTACTTGCTCCTTGCTCTTATCCACAGGGTTTAGACTCTGTAGCTACAGATGCACTCAGATTGGGGAGGTAGGAGGAGACAGTGAAGGGACTGAATGGCTCCTGACAGGCACAGGTGTGGGGCAAGGACAAAAGAGGCTGTGCAGGGCTGGGGCCAAGCTCAGGAATGCAGCAGGTGGGGCTGCTGGTGCCCTGGCAGGGCCAGCGTAGGCAGATTGCTCAGCCCGTGCCCAGCCGGTGCCCACCCGAGGCTGGCGCCCAGTCCTGCTCACACCCTTTCCGTGGGCTGAGGAACAGAGCTTCAGATATTCCCACGATTCCCAGCAGCCTGTGTGGCTCAGCCCATCTGCCTAGTAAAAGACACCTCCACAGCAGGACAGAGCCTCAAAGGTACAAAAACTAAGTTATCAGTCCTGAACCCCCATTATCCTCACCCCTCGGGAGAAGAGGAAAGGAGGGGTTCCTAGAACTCCCAAGGGCTTAGGACTCCTCCCACCCTGCAGGATGCAGCAGACCCCTGGGCCCTGTCCACCTGCAGAGTGTCTGCCAATACCCCCAGCAAGCCTCCCCAGTGAACAGGGGCCTCATGGGAAAAAAAGCAGCATTCACTGCCTGATCAGGACAGCTATAGATTCTTGTCTAAGTTGGGGCATAAAGTGGAAAAAGGGCAGTGTGATGGTTAAAACTTGGCCTATTTGGTCCCTCCTCTGCCAGAGAAAAACCACTGCTAACTAGTGTTAGATGAGGGTCTCCATGGTCAGTTGGGGACCAAGAGCTGTGTGGCTTCTATATGGCAAACTAGTGAGAAGCCCAACTTCCTTGACATTATAAGTAGGTACACCTCATGGCCTTGTCCCTACCCCATCAACTCTGTCAGTCATACCTCTGTCCCACCCCAGGATCCAAACCCACCTCAAACCTCCAGCCAGGATGGCAAGGCAAAGAATGAGAAAAGCATCTCACCCTTGACTAAGTCAAGTGAGTTAGAGCAAAACCCCCAGGGGACACCCCCCATACACCCCATTCATGAGCAATAAAAACTCTAGCAGAGGGTGGGAGAAGAAGGGCAAAGTGAGGGAGCTATGAAACAATATAATACCCCAAAGGCCACCAGTTTACAGAGCTGCCCTGCAGGGATCTTGTCCCTCAAACAGCTCCCCTGGAATTCCTGGGGAGTCAGGTGTCCCTTTGAGGGTTTTTCTGGACTCCAGCACTACATGGCAGGCTTCTTCTAATACACCACCAGCTCTGGACCCTCCTAGAGGCAGGCCCAAGTCTGAGCATCGTGGACAGGATCCCCTTCCCAGGTCACAGGTGGCCAGATGAGTTGTCTGAACTGTCTGAACCAAATCCTGTGAACCTGAGATTACTCACAATCTGAGATCTGCCCAAAGACTTCATCAGAAAGCTACAAGCCCAGACATCCCATCCCAAGGCACAAATGATCTCTCATCTTGACCCCTCTTGACTGTGGCCATGAGATACCATTTCCCCCAGCCTCCAAAAGCTTCCATTGCCATGTAGCTTCTCCAAACTGGACCACTAAAAGCCTGGGGTTATCAGAACCATGAGGGGTAGTTGACTTGGATGTCCAGGCCCCAAACTAAGAGAAGGGGGAGGAGGGCAACAGAGGAGGAAAAAAGGCACCAGGCTGGCAAATTCATTTTTGCAATCAGCCCGTTTCTGTTTGTCTGCTCAGACACAGCTCCAGGCATCTGCACAAACCAGATGGAGGAGGCTGCTATTTCTAGAAAAAAAAGGGGGGGGATAAGAGGAGAGGGAGGAAGGAGGCAGAAGCAGAGGGCAGAAGACCCGGTCTGTTTGCCCTAAAACCTCAGGCAGAACGATACCCCCTCTCCAGCACTCCCAGACAGGGTCCCCATTCAAAAGAGGGCTGGGGCCAGGGCTGGGGTGAGGTGGAGTGGGGGAGAAGAAAGGCAGAGAAAGTTTAATTAGCCAAAGTCAGCTACAGGCTACAATAGGCCCCCTCACAGGCTGCATCAGGTTTTCATTCATGAGCAAGCAACAGTGCTCCAAAAATGCCAAGAACCGCCCCCCTTGCATTCTCTCCCCCACCCTACCCCCACCAACAGGAGTGCGTCCTCTAGCAGGCTGGCTGAGCTTGATGCCGTGTTCCAGACATCCCTCCTCAAAAGGATGTGAGTAGGAAGAATTAATTATTAAAGAGCAGCTGGTACTTTGGCACAGACTGTATTCCCCCCAGCTCCTATAGCTGGTCCCCCTCCCCCCTTATGCAGAAACACAAACTACCCCCCCATCCCCAGGCCCCATTTCTAAACACACAAAGATGCCACCCCTAGGGAAATCAAACCTTTGTCTCTGCAGCTCCTTAGAGAGAGTGGGGCATGTGATACTGCTGCCCCCCACTCCCTCCAAATTATGGGATCCAGCCACAGGGGAAATGGGGAGGAAAGGAAGGTTGGCACAGAGCTAACATGTTCTCCGTCATCGCCCCCAAGTAACTTGCACCTGGTACCTCGTCCCTGGCAAGCATACATTGCCAAGACAGAATGGAGATATTGGGCACCCCCCCAACTCAGAGAGACCCTCTCCTGTCTCATCAAGACATAGCCAAATCCAAATCCAAGGCAGAACGGAGCAAAGAGAAGATTCAAGAGAAGGGGCAGGAAGCAAACCAAGATCTCCCCAAGCTCTGTGCTTAGGAGGAAGAGGAGGAGGGAAGACTAGAATGAAGAAGTAGGCAGCCCCCAACATGGCTCATCCACCATCCCCAGCCCAGCATCTGGACAACCAGCATAGGCTCAGGGGCCCTGGTGCCTAGAACACAGACTGAAGACCCTCCCTGCCTATATCCTGTGAAGAGGCCCAGGGCAAGATCCAGCCCCTAGTTTAAGTCTTGCAAGGCAGTCTGGTCAGGAGTCTCTGGCCAAGACTACTGGATCTCCCATGCCCTGCTTCCTTTTGTTCCTACAATTCGGCTCCATCCTCCCTTCCCAGTTGGACCCTGAATCCAAACACCAGCATCACCACCCCCAATCACCAAAGCTAATTCCAAGCCCCAGGAGAACAGTAGTCTTGAGCATCCCCCCAAAAGCAACTGCAGCTGCTACTCATCACCGTATCTCAGAAGGCCAATAGTGGGGGTATCAGGTGGTCACCTTCTCCCCCAAATGGGGCACTCCCACCTTCCTTTCTTCTCCCCCCCCCCCAAATCAGACTCACAGATTAGTTCTCATCTTCCCCAGGGCCCCAGAGAAGGGTGGGGTAGGAAAGTGGCCTCCCCTAAGTTAAAAGACAGAGGCAGTATCACCATTTCCATGAGATACAGACCCAGGATGAAAAATGGGGAGCACCCACCCCAGACAAGAAACAGGGAGCTGGTATCTCCTAGCGCGCGCTCGCTCTCTCTTTCTCTCTCTCTCTCCCTTCCTTCTCTCTCTCTCTCTCTCTCTCTCGCTCTCGCTCTCTCTCTCTCTCTCCGTCTCTGGCTCCGGGGTGTCAGACGGGAAAAGAAGGTGGGAACAAACGCAGTAACGCCTCACGGGGGAGGGGATGAGAATAATGAGAGAGAGGAGAAGTAAGGTGGGCCCGTAGGCCCCCTCCTCATGCACGGAACTCAAGGACACAAAAATGAAGAACGCGTTCTTAGGTCTGGGTAGAAGCGCTGTGGGGTGGGCAGCGCTCCTCACCTCAGAGTACCTCACCTCTTCGTTGGGTGTCCAACGAAGAAGAGTCTGCATAGAATCCGGGTGCAGGGCTCAAATCGCTCTACAACGCAACATGCGCCACTTGGGAGGGGGCAAATCAGACAGCCTCGGCCGCGTACGCGCCACTTGCGAGTGCGGGTCACTGGAAGGCGGGCCCCTCCCTTACCTGCAGTAAGGCGCCGCTGCATGGGAGGGGCGGGGAGGGGCGCGCAGTAATCCGAAGGCCCGGCTCTCCGGCTGGCGATGCTCCTGGGGGGCACCGCCAGGCACCGAGAGCCGGGAGGAAGGAAGGGGGGCGCGGAACGCGAGGCGCCCGCGGTCAGCGACGGTAGGAGAAGGGTGCGCCGCCTCACGTCCCAGGGGCCCAGGGGAGGTGGGATCTGGGGTGGTGCGGTGCGCTCACCCCCTGTGGCTTGAGCTCCGGCTTCGCGGGCAGCAGGGACAGCGGCGGCGGCGGCAACAGCGGCAGCGCCTACCCGACGGCTCCTCCATCTTTGCGGCGCTCCTCCGGCTCCGCTCGCCGCCGCCACCAACAACAACATTCGGAGACGTCACTCGCACCACGTGACCCGACCCCGAGCTAAAAATAGATTCAGACCGCCCCCCTCCCGGCTTCAGCATCCACCAACCCCTCCCCTCCCGTTAGGCCCTCCCTCCGGGGCGGGGCCAGAAGCGCCACCGTGACAGCTTCTTAAAGGTCCGGTATCCAGCGAAGAGCTGGGCTGAGAAGGGGGTGAAAAGCAAAGGATACGAGCCTAGCAAGTTCTGGAAGGAGCGCTGCAGGCGGCCGGGTCTGACTGCTGGGGCTCAGACTTTGGGACGCTCGATTTTCCTCCCCGGTTTCCTCGACTTCCTTTTCAAACCGTGGATGGTGCAATCGTTGCCTGCTTAAGTTTATTCCTAACACGCCCTACCGTGGCAAGGGAGGGAACTGAGAGCCGGATTCCTAGGGGCTGAAAGGGCCACAGAGGCCCCAAGGAAGATGTCAGTACCAAGCGAAGATGCCAGGCTGGAGGGGTTGGATGGCTGGGACAGGTCTTGAGTTCAGATAGCACACACTACATCCATGCCAGGGAAAGAAAAGATTAGGAAGAGCCAGCCTATGATTGTAATAGTCCAAGGCCTTCAAAAGGAAGACTTCTGGTCCTTGACTTGAGTGCCATCTTCATCTTACAACTCCCCTTAGGTAACAATATGAGTACCTGTGATTGAACCTAGACAGTTTGTCAATAACCCAGTAATTCCACTAACGAAAATTTATTCTTTTTTTTTTTTTTTTTTTCTGAAGCTGGAAACAGGGAGAGACAGTCAGACAGACTCCCGCATGCGCCCGACCGGGATCCACCCGGCACGCCCACCAGGGGCGATGCTCTGCCCACCAGGGGGCGATGCTCTGCCCATCCTGGGCATCGCCATGTTGCGACCAGAGCCACTCTAGCGCCTGGGGCAAAGGCCACAGAGCCATCCCCAGCGCCCGGGCCATCTTTGCTCCAATGGAGCCTTGGCTGCGGGAGGGGAAGAGAGAGACAGAGAGGGAAAGCGCGGTGGAGGGGTGGAGAAGCAAATGGGCGCTTCTCCTGTGTGCCCTGGCCGGGAATCGAACCCGGGTCCTCCGCACGCTAGGCCGACGCTCTACCGCTGAGCCAACCGGCCAGGGCTGAAAATTTATTCTAAGGAAATATATATGTATGTGTTCAAAAACGAGTATGATCCTGATCGGTGGTGGTGCAGTGGATAGAGCATCTACCTGAGATGCTGAGGTCCCATGTTCAAAACCTTAAGGTCGCTGGCTTGAGCTCATGCTCATCCGGCTTGAGCATGGGGTGGCAGGCTGGAGCATGGGATCATCAACTTGATCCCAGGGTCACTGGCTTGAGCCCTAGGTCTCTGACTTGAGCAGGGAGTCACTGGCTCAGCTTGAGCCCCCCATCAAGGCATGTATGAGAAGCAATCAATGAACAACTAAGGTGATACAACTATAAGTTGATGCTTCTCATCAACTTTCTCTCTCTCCCTGTCTGTCTCTTTAAAAAAAAAAAAATGAGTATGGAAGGAAAGAGATTGTTTATAATGATGTGGAAAGTTGGAAACAGCCTAAATATCTGTCAGTGGGGGATTGGCAAATAAACTTAGGGTATGTTTACTCAGTGTAATGCCATTCAGATATTAAAAATGATATGTCTATGTTGACCTGCAAAGATGCTTATGATATATTGTTTTCTTTTTTTTTTTTTTTAACAGAGACAGAGTCAGAGAGAGGGATAGACAGGGACAGACAGACAGGAACGGAGAGATAAGAAGCATCAATCATCAGTTTTTCGTTGCGCATTGCAACACCTTAGTTGTTCATTGATTGCTTTCTCATATGTGCCTTGACCGTGGGTCTTCAGCAGACCAAGTAACCCCTTGCTCGAGCCAGCGACCTTGGGTCCAAGTTGGTGAGCTTTTGCTCAAACCAGATGAGCCCACGTTCAAGCCGGCGACCTCGGGGTCTCGAACCTGGGTCCTCAGCATCCCAGTCCGACGCTCCATCCACTGCGCCACCGCCTGGTCAGGCTATATTGTTTTCTTGAAAATAAGAAATCAAACAAGTACTACAGAATTGCCCCATTATTGTAAACAAACTAAATCTATATGTCTGAGTATGTATGTAGAGAAAAAAGCCAGAAGAATAAATACCAAAATATTTACCTTTGTTTTCTTTATCTTTTCCTATGTGCCTGAAGTTTTGTATTAGTTATCTAATCAGAAAAAAATAAATAACATAAATAAATGTTTCTGGAATAAATGATAAAGGTTTTTTTCTACAAAGAATTTCATGATTGGCTCAGTGGTAGAGCGTCAGCCTGGTGTGCAGAAGTCCCTGGTTCGATTCCCGGCCAGGGCACACAGGAGAAGCGCCCATCTGCTTTTCCACCCCTTCCCCTCTCCTTCCTCTCTGTCTCTCTCTTCCCCTCCTGCAGCCAAGGCTCCATTGGAGCAAAGATGGCCCCGGCGCTGGGGATGGCTCCTTGGCCTCTGCCCAGGCGCTAGAGTGGCTCTGGTCGCGGCAGAGCGACGCCCCGGAGGGGCAGAGCATCGCCCCCTGGTGGGCAGAGTGTCGCCCCCTGGTGGGCGTGCGGGGTGGCTCCCGGTCGGGCGCATGCGGGAGTCTGTCTGTCTATCCCTGTTTCCGGCTTCAGAAAAATACAAAAAAAAAAAAAAAAAGAATTTCATGAATCAGTTTCTTCAGACACAACTCCAGCCCCATCCTTTGTACTAAGCCAAATTACCTCTCACCTGAGATACTATATCTGCCTCCCCAATTAGTCCACTCTCTGCATCCATCTTAGCCTTTTTTTTAAAACCAGGGTGACCTATTTTAGAACACAAATCTAATTAAGAGTGTTCGAAGTCTCCGATTTTCTCACTGAAATCTGTATCTGGCCCAGAATAAGGTTCTTACAGATTACCTAAAGAGTTTGTTCAACATGCTAATTCCTGAAACCCATCTCCATAGCTTACTTTATATATGCTTCTATTGATTCTGATAACAATTTGTAAATATACATCTATTTATGGCATTATTGAGTAAGTGTCCATCTCTGTAAGCTTCTTAAATACAAAAAGCATACATTTCCACCAAGCACAGTGCCAGGAACAACAACAAAAAGACTTAATGACTATTAAATGAAATGAATGAATGTTAAAAGATTAAATCAAGGTGAGCACTCTTTGACGGGACAATGGATCCTGAGCAGAAAGCCTATCCACACAAAGTTATACTATGTCACTCCAAGACAGGGGTCCTCCTGCCTCTGTCCTGTAATGATGGTGCCACCCATTTGTTGTTACTTTTATACAACCTATGTTGTCTCTCATTGGTGGTTGAGTTGGGATTTTGCTTTCTCAGCGCTATGTTTTGCCTCCCCAAGCAGATTATGAGCCATTTGAGAAAAGAGCTTATATTTCTTTTTGCCTTTCTAGCACCTAGCACATCACCTCTCATATAGCAGGTACTCAGTAAAGACTGGGGAGCACTGAAGACTGGAATTTCTTCTCTCAAGATCTCAGAACAAGAGGAAAAAATCTCCCTGTCTGGAATGACATATGTCAATAACTGTCTCATGTGGAACACCTCTGCTAGGCACTTCCCATTCCATAGACGAGGGAATTAAATACCTTGCCCACTGAGTTTATGTAAGCAAGAACAGGAATGCAAACCTAGGTCTCTCTGTTTGCCCCCCAAGCATAAGGAACAGGCCTGGGAGAGCTGGGCTCTCAAGCCCAGCACTCTAGCTAGCCCCCTTCTCTGTAAGTACCTGAGATTATCACTCTGGTCCCCAGTGGTCAAATGCCCACTAATTAATAGAATAAACCATATATAGTTCTGATGAGCCCTCAGAGTTTCCCTTCTCAAGTAAATGGGATTGAGTAATTTCACATTCATTCTACATGTTTCTTGAATAGATGTAGTGGATGCTGGGAATATAGAAATGAATCTGCCTTTAAGGAACTTAGACTTCCTCACAGAGAAAAAAATATCTTTTGTTATGATTCCACAGTGTAGGCCCTTGCTAAAACCATTCACTGTGGAAGTAAGTGTTATGGGGCTGTCTTGTTAACCACTGCCTCAGCTTCCCAACAACTGTATAAGGTAGATATTATGTACTCCATCTTATAAGGAGACAGCTGCCCAGGAAGCTCAAACAACTAGTAAGTGGCAGGGCCAAGGCAAAACCCAGGCTCCTTGGGTACAGTGCCAGCTGAGGTCTCCTCAGGTTTGAGGAATCTCCCCCAAATCAACAGAGACAGCCATGTTCTCTTTCTCCGCAAAGAGTTCCCAGGATTGAGGAAGTCTTCAATTCATGTGTCTAAAAGGCACATTTCATCATCCTTAAGTAGTAGTGTGCTTGGCACATCCATGAGGATACTTCCCGCCCAACGGACAGACAGAGCAGCAGAAAACAGACTTTCATGTCATCCTCCCAACCCCACAAGGTTTGTGCTATTATTATTGTCCCCAGTTGTAAGATGAAGGACCTGAAGTTCAGGAGAATTAAGAAATGTGCCAAAAGCCACAAATTCAGTTAGTAAAGATGCAGGGATCTGACTTTAGATTATGGGAAACCAGAGTCTGTTTAGTCTAACAACTGGCTTTTACCCCAGTGAGAGGGTAAAGACCTTGACCTGAACTTAGGTTCTGACACTTATTAGCTATGAATTTGGAAATGTACTTGATCTCTTAGGATCTGTTTCCTCATCTATAAAAATGGACAATGACATGTTCCTCACTGGATTGCTGGGCATAACATGGAGTATCTGTGTGAAGGTCTACCACAGCACCACAGAGAGTAAGCCTACCCTTACCTCCAGCCTTGGTGTTACCACTTCTTGGTTCTGAACCTGCTGAAACACTATTGGCCACTTCTATTCAGAGCAAGGTATTCACCTTCCACCCTCTTTCACCTGCTGTTTCCAGCTCCTCAGCTCCCCACCCCACTCTCCCAGGCTCTGTAGAATTGCCCTGGGAACAGATAGGGGTGCAAGCCTAGATATCCATCCCTAGTTTGTTTCCTTGCCCCAGGGATTCCGCAAGAGCAAAGACTCCAGTCAAGGGTTGCCAGAAATAGCAAGTAAAAATACAGATACCCAGTTAAATTTGAGTTTCAGATAAATCAGTAATAATTTTGTAGAGTACTTATATTAAGAGTTCATAAAAAAAAGTTCATGACTTTTTAAACTTATTTATTTTATACTTATATTAAAAATTACTCCTACCTGGTGGTACAGGAGGTAGAGAGTTGACCTGGAACTTGAGGTCGCTGGTTCTAAATCCTGGGCTTGTTCAGTCAAGGCACATATGACAAGCCATCAGTGAACAACTAAAGTGAAGCAACTATGAGTTAATACTTTGTGTGTGTGTGTGTGTGTGTTGAGAAAGAGAGAGAGAGAGAGAGAGAGAGATAGACAGACAAGGACAGACAGATAGGAAGAAAGAGAAATGAGAAGCATCAACTCGTAGTTACAGCACTTTAGTTGTTTATTGATTGCTTTCTCATCTGTACCTTGACCGGTTGAGGTGGGGGCTCCAGCTGAGCCAGTGACCCCTTGCTCAAACCAGAGACCTTAGATTCAAGCCAGCGACCTTTGGGCTCAAGCCAGTAACCATGGGGTCATGTCTATGATCCCATGCTCAAGCCAGCGACCTTGGGGTTTCAAACCTGAGTCCTCGGCCTCCCAGGTCAACACTCTATCCACTGCGCCACCACCTGTTCAGGCATGAGTTAATAGTTCTTGTTTCCCACCCTCTCTTCTCTCTATAAAATCAATAAATAAAATCTTTCTTAAAAAAATTACTCCTTGCCTGACTAGGTGGTGGTGCAGTGGATAGAGCATCGGATTTGGATGCTGAGGACCCAGGTTCAAGACCCTGAGGTTGCCAGCTTGAGCGCGGGCTCATCTGGTTTGAGCAAAAGCTCGCCAGCTTGGATCCAAGGTCACTGGCTCGAGCAAGGGGTTACTCGGTCTGCTGAAGGCCCGCGGTCAAGGCACATGTGAGAGAGCAATCGATGAACAACTAAGGTGTTGCAATGTGCAACAAAAAACTGATGATTGCTGCTTCCCATCTCTCCGTTCCTGTCTGTCTGTTCCTGTCTATCTCTCTCTCTGACTCTCTCTCTGTCTCTGAAAAAAAAAATACTCCTTGCCTGACTAGACGGTTACAAAGTGGATAGAGTTTGGCCTGGATGCTGAGGACTCAGGTTTGAAACCCAGACGTTGCCAGCTTGAGCACAGGCACATCTGGCTTGAGTGCATGCTCACCAGTTTGAGTGCAGGGTTGCCAGCTTGAGCTGGAATCATAGACATAACCCCATGGTCGCTGCTCGAGCCCAAGGTTGCTGGCTTGAGCAAGGGGTCACTGGCTCAGCTGAAGCCCCTCAGTCAAGACACATATAAGAAAGCAATCAATGAACAACCAAGGTGCAGCAACTATGAGTTGATGTTTCCCATTGCTCTCCCTTCCTATCTGTCTGTCCCACCTTTCTCTCTCTCTCTCTTTTGCTAAAAAAAAAAATTAATTAAAAAAAATTACTCTTTATCTGAAATTCAGATTTAAGTGGTTTTCTGTATTTTGTCTGTTATCTCTACCCCTAGACCTTGAGGTCAGATTGGAAGACTGAACTTAATGGCAGACAGCCTAGCAAATGGCTTCTGTTAAGAGCTTTTAGACAACGTTTTAGGTATAATTTATACAACATAAATTTTATCCATTTAGACCCTGGCTGGTTGACTCAAGTGGATAGAACATCAGCCTGGCATATGGGCATCTGGGGTTTAATTCCTAGTCAGGCCACACAGGAGAAGCAACCATCTGCTTTTCTTTCCCTCTCTCTCCTCTTTCTTTCCCTCTTCCCCTCCCACAGCCAGTAGCTCCATTGGTTCGAGCATTGGCCTGAGTGCTGAGGATGGCTTGGTTGGCCCAAGCAGGTCAGCCTCAGGTGCTAAAAGTAGCTCGGTTGATTTGAGCATCGTCCCTAGGTGGGGGTTGCTGAGTAGATCCTGGTCTGGGTGCATGTGGGAGTCTGTCTCACTATCTCCTCTTCTCTCACTTAAATAATAATAATTTATCCATTTTGAGTGTACAATTTAATATTTTTTATTAAATTTACCCAGTTGTACAATAATCACATAATCCAATTTAAAAATATTTCATCACCCCAATGTTATGCCTATTCACTGTTAATTCTCATTACCACCTTCACTAACAGCTTTTAAAAACATTTAATAAATTTATTTTTTCTGCTGTAACAAGTCACAAATATATTTTTTAAGATTTTACTTAGGCCCTGGCCGGTTGGCTCAGGGGTAGAGCGTCGGCCTGGCGTGCGGGGAACCCGGGTTCGATTCCCAGCCAGGGCACATGGGAGAAGCGCCCATTTGCTTCTCCACCCACCCCCCTCCTTCCTCTCTGTCTCTCTCTTCCCCTCCCGCAGCCAAGGCTCCATTGGAGCAAGGATGGCACGGCGCTGGGGATGGCTCCTTGGCCTCTGCCCCAGGCGCTAGAGTGGCTCTGGTCGAGGCAGAGCGACGCCCCCGGAGGGGCAGAGCGTCGCCCCTGGTGGGCGTGCCGGGTGGATCCCGGTCGGGCGCATGTGGGAGTCTGTCTGACTGTCTCTCCCCGTTTCCAGCTTCAGAAAAATACAAAAAAAAAAAAAAAAAAAAAGGATTTTACTTATTCATTTTAGAGAGAAGGAGGAGAGAGAGAGTGAGAGAGAGAGAGAAGGGTAGAGAGCAGGAAGCATCAACTCCCATATATGCCTTAACCAGGCAAGCCCAGGGTTTTTTTTTTTGTTTGTTTTTTGTTTTTTTTTATTTTATTTTATTTTATTTTATTTATTCATTTTAGAGAGGAGACAGAGAGAGACAGAGAGAGAGAGGAGAGAGATAGGGGGGAGGAGCTGGAAGCATCAACTCCCATATATGCCTTGACCAGGCAAGCCCAGGGTTTCGAACCAGCGACCTCAGCATTTCCAGGTCGATGCTTTATCCACTGCGCTACCACAGGTCAGGCCAAGCCCAGGGTTTTGAACTGGTTACCTCAGTGCTCCAGGTTGATGCTTTATCCACTGCGCCACCACAGGTCAGGCACAAGTCACAAATATTTTTAAATTTCTTTTGTTATTGATATTTAGAGAAACAGAGAGAGAAAGGGAAAGAGAGAGAGGGAAGCATTCATTTGTTGTTCCACTTAGTTGAGCATTCATTGGTTGCTTCCCCATCAACCTTGGTAGTTCCCAATGATGCTAGCAACTGAGGTAATTTTCCACTAATTTGAGAGAGAGAGAGGGGAAGGGGTAGGAAGAAAGAGAGAGAAGCATCAACTTGTTGTTCCACTTAGGTGTTCCATGTAGTTGTACACTTACTGGTTGCTTCTGGTATGTGCTGTGACCAGGGACTGAAAATGCAACCTCGGTACATCGAGACAACACTCTATTCACTGAGCAACCCAGCTGGAGCCATAAACTCTTTTTTTTTTGAGAGAGAGAGAGAAAGAGGGGGAGGGAGGGAGGGATAGACAGGGACAGGCAGACAGGAAGGGAGAGAGGTGAGAAGCATCAACTCATAGTTGCAACATCTTAGTTGTTCATTGATTGCTTTCTCATATGTGCCTTGACTGGGGAGCTCCAGCTGAGCCAATGACACCTTGCTCAAGCCAGTGACCTTGGGTGCAAGCCAGTGACCCTAGAGTCATGTCTATGATCTCACGCTCAAGCTGGTGACCTTGCACTCAAGCTGGTGAGCCCACACACAAGCCAGTGTCCTCGGGTTTGAACCTGGGTCCTCAATGTTCCAGGTTGATGTTCTATCCACTGTGCCACTGCCTGATCAGGCTAGAGTCATAACTCTTAATGTAGAAATTCTGGGGAGGTGGAAATCTGAGAAATACAAAGAAGAAAATAAAACCATTTCTAAATCCATAATCCAATGAGAATAATTATTAATAATTGAGTAAATAGTTTTCTAATCTTTTTTCCATGCTCATATTTTTTCAAGAAAACCTGTATCACATTGTACACGATATCTTACAATCTAATTTTTCATGAAAATATTCCCATGGCATCAAATCTTCTTGCACATCATTTTCAGTGGTTGCCTAGTATCCCATTGTGCTGTTTTACCACAGTTTATTTATTCAGTCTCCATTTGAGGAACATTTTGATTGTTTCCAATTTTTCCATTTTAAATAATGCTGTGATGCACATTCTTGTAGCTAAATTTTTTCACACATCAATTATTATTTTCTTAGGATAAAACAGGTATCCTTAGAAATGAGCTGTTTTTGTGCTGAGTGGATAAAGTGTGGATCTAGAATGCTGAGGTCATGTGTTTGAAACCCTGGGCTTGCCTGGTCAAGGCACATATGGGAGTTGATGCTTCCTGCTCCTTTATCTCTCTCTCTCCTCCCTAAAATAAATAAATAAAATATTTCTTTTTAAGAAATGAACTGTGCCTGACCTGTGGTGGCGCAGTGGATAAAGCGTCGACCTGGAATGCTGAGGTTGCCGGTTCAAAACCCTGGGCTTGCCCGGTCAAGGCACATATGGGAGTTGATGCTTCCTGCTCCTCCCCCCTTCTCTCTCTCTCTCTCTCTCTCTCTCTCTCTGTCTCTCTTTCTCTCCCCTCTAAAATGAATAAATAAATAAAATTAATTTAAAAAATAAATGAACTGTTTTGTCAAAAGGTCCACATATATATATATATATATATATTTTTTTTTTTTTGTATTTTTCTGAAGCTGGAAATGGGGAGAGACAGACAGACTCCCGCATGCGCCCGACCGGGATCCACCCGGCACGCCCACCAGGGGCGAAGCTCTGCCCCTCCGGGGCATCGCTCTGTTGCGACCAGAGCCACTCTAGCGCCTGGGGCAGAGGCCAAGGAGCCATCCCCAGCGCCCGGGCCATCTTTGCTCCAATGGAGCCTCGGCTGCGGGAGGGGAAGAGAGAAACAGAGAGGAAGGAGAGGGGGAGGGGTGGAGAAGTAGATGGGCGCTTCTCCTGTGTGCCCTGGCCGGGAATCGAACCCGGGACTTTTGCACGCCAGGCCGATGCCCTACCACTGAGCCAACCGGCCAGGGCCAAAAGGTCCACATATTTTTAAAACTTATGATGTATTTTCTGACCTACTAAGGTTCGCCACCATAAGACCCAATTGTCCAAGTCAGAATCCTGAGGTAAGGTTCAGTCCAAGAGAAAAAAGCTGATTGATGGGGAGTAGTGGAGTACAGGTTGAGGGGACAGGTGAAGAAGTGCAGAGGAGAGAAGCTGCCAGGCTCTGAAGATTTCAAGTACTGGGGAGACACTGTGTGGGACTTCCTTGGAAAGCACAGGAATATTCTTGCCCCCCCTCCACATCCCCTCTTCACCACCAGCCACAGGTGCTGCAGGCAGCAGCTTCAGCAACTCCTTCCCCGCTGCCCCTCTGTTTGACGCTCCTCCAAGCAAGCTGGATGGCAGCTCTGAAGATCCAGCCAGCCAGTGAGGCCCGCCCACCCCTCGGCCTTGAGCGGGTCCGCCCCACTTCCCAAGGCAGATGGTGGCACCCCATCAGGGGTCCAGACTCCCTGCCCCTACTCTCCCACCCCCCAGCCTAGAGGGAGAACAGCTCAGGGATGCTTAGGGCAGTGGGGATTGGATTGAGGATGTAGATCTTGAGATGACTGACTCACACGACACCTGAGGGGAGAAAGGGGCTGGGGTATGAATGGATTGAAAACCAGAGGGAGGGGTTAATGAGGTGAGTTTTGGTGACTTGATTCGCCCGCGTCAGTTTCTTCAACATCTGCAGTGCGTGGGGTTAAGCGATCCCACTGGGGGGTTGAACAGAGGGCTGGGCGGCTGGCTGACGTTAGCTTCCCACCTGCTGGGTCGCCGGAGCAGTTCATGAATGACTCACTTCATTGTCAGGCTGATTCACTGCGCGCCTGGAGACTTGGGGAGAAGGGAGGCGGAAGGCCCCCTCTGTACCTCTCACACTCGCACACAGTCGCGGGCGGGGCTCTAGCGGGTCCATTTATCTGCTGGGGTTAGGACACGTTAGATGTATTTCCTTGTTATTCATTTTAGAGAGGAGAGGGAGAGACAGAGAGAGGGGGGGGGGGGGAGGAGCTGGAAGCATCAACTCCCATATGTGCCTTGACCAGGCAAGCCCAGGGTTTCGAACCAGCGACCTGTATTTCCCTGTTAAAAGGAAGGGGGTTGCACACCACTGGTCTGTGGAGAACAAGTTTGAGCTTCCTCTCTATAGTCTAGCTGTGGCTATTTCCATTCAAGTTAATTAAATTTAAATACAATTAAAACGTTGTTCTCTGGCCCAGCGGGGCTGAGCGTCATTTGGATCTGCCAAGGTTGCTTCTTGATCCCCCATCAGGACACCTACAGGAAACAACCAATGAATCCACAAATAAGTGGAACAACAGACGAATGCTTCTCTCCTTATCTCCCTCCCCCCTCTCTTTCTCTCTCTGTCTCTCTAAAATCAATCAATGAATTTTTAAAAATCAACCAATGAATGCATAAAGTGGAACAACAAATTGAAAAAATTAAAAATTTACTGCTTTAGTCACTCTCACTAGCCACATTTCTGGTGCTCAATAGCCACATGTGGTTAGTGGCTACTGTATTGAACAGTGCAGATAGAAAATATTTCCATCAGCTCAGAAAATTCTATTCCACTGTGTTTACCTTCACACATACAGAAAGCCACACAAATGGGCCAGCCCTTCCCCATCTTCCATACACTCAGACCCCTGCCCTTGTATGCAGAACACAACACACATTTCATTCCACACACATTCCACACACTCACTTAACATGCAACACCCATGCAAGACTCTCAGTGTATGTACAACCATGCCAGTGTATGCCACTTTCCATACCAAAGTGAATGTCAAGAGAAACACAGAAACACATCTATCAGCACACTGACTTGCATACAACTATTCATACGATAAAAATACAAATTAGGGCAAAATGCATTTGCAAATATGCTGAAATAGATACAAACTCAAGCCATGTGGTTCGCATAACAAATCTCAGCATGTTTGCCAGCTCAAGTAGGGGGAGAAGGAACCCACATTGTTGAGCCCTTGCCAATGTGCCATGAAGTTGGCCATTTTATTACATTAATTCATCTAACCCAGGGGTCCCCAAACTACGGCCCCGCGGGCCGCATGCGGCCCCCTGAGGCCATTTATCCGGCCCCCACTGCACTTCCAGAAGGGGCACCTCTTTCATTGGTGGTCAGTGAGAGGAGCATAGTTCCCATTGAAATACTGGTCAGTTTGTTGATTTAAACTTACTCGTTCTTTATTTTAAATATTGTATTTGTTCCCGTTTTGTTTTTTTACTTTAAAATAAGATATGTGCAGTGTGCACAGGGATTTATTCATATTTTTTTTATAGTCTGGCCCTCCAACAGTCTGAGGGACAGTGAACTGGCACCCTGTGTAAAAAGTTTGGGGACCCCTGATCTAACCCCATAGTGATCCTCTGAAAAAGGTGTATTATTCCATTTTTTAAAACACATTTTTTTTTAAATTTTATTTATTCATTTTTAGAGAGGAGAGAGGGAGAGAGAAGGGGAGGAACAGGAAGCATCAACTCCCATATGTGCCTTGACCAGGCAAGCCCAGGGTTTCAAACCGGCGACCTCAGCATTTCCAGGTCGATGCTTTATCCACTGCGCCACCACAGGTCAGGCTTATTCCATTTTTATAGATTAAACAACTAAGGTTCAGGGAGGTAAAGTAACTTTCTCAATGTCACACAGCCAGTTATCAGAAAGGTCAAATATGAACCAAGATTTGTCTAATTCCATAGCCCAGGGGTCCCCAAACTTTTTACACAGGGGGCCAGTTCATTGTCCCTCAGACCATTGGAGGGCCGGACTATAAAAAAAACTATGAACAAATCCCTATGCACACTGCACATATCTTATTTTAAAGTAAAAAAACAAAACGAGAACAAATACAATATTTAAAATAAAGAACGAGTAAATTTAAATCAACAAACTGACCAGTATTTCAATGCGAACTATGCTCCTTTCACTGACCACCAATGAAAGAGGTGCCCCTTTCGGAAGTGCGGCGGGGCCGGATAAATGGCCTCAGGGGGCCACATGCAGGCTGTAGTTTGGGGACCCTGCCATAGTCAATGCAGAATGCTGTATGCGCACATGCTCCAGTACGCTCTCCTTTGTATCTAAGAAGGTGAGGTTCCTCATCCAGCAACTACAGGTATTTGCAGAAGTGAGTATGGAGTTGCCCAGACTCATTTACACTCTCTCCTTACAAATGGCATTAAGTCATTCAGCAAATGCTTGCTGAGTGTCTTCCACGTGCCAGGTCCTGTGCCAAGTGCTGGTTTACAAAAGTAAAAAACCATAGTTGTTGCCCTGAAGGGGTTCAAAGTCCAGCAAGGATGTGTGAGGGAAACCTGAAAACAGTAGAAGGCATACAAGAAACCCAAGCTATTGTGGAGCTAGAAGCCAAATGTAGGAAACCAAGGAGAAAGAAACCTGGGTCTGCCCGGGGCAGTTAAGGAAGGCTTCTTAGAGGAGGCAGCCTGTGACACAAAGCATGAAGAATAAGTGGGATGAAGAAGGGTTGATACTGACTGGGAAGTTGGTTAAGGGTGAGATAGGGCAGTGAAGCAGATGCCAGTGCATCCCAGAACTGGGGATCTTATATGTCATCCTCCAGTGACTGAAGCAGGAGAGGGGGGATTGAAGAATTTTACAATGAAAAAAAATAGTTTCCCATTTGCATGTTAGAAAGAATGAACAGAAGGGAAGAGAATCTTTGGACTAGGGAGACCACGCAAGAGGCTACTATCTCCAGGCAGGAGATAGTAAGGCCTGATGCAGAGTAAGGCATCTGGACAAAATGAGGGATGAAGGGGTGCATCCTGGTTCTGAAATAGAACAAAGCAACAGACTTCTGATCCATGAAAATGGAAGGAAAGCCGTGAATTCTTTCTCAGAACAAGGCACATGTGGGTAGGCACATGATGTTTTGCAGTTAATTATAGGGCACTTATATGGGGTCGGGCAAAAGTTGATTTACAGTTGTGAGTATGCAAAACACAGAGGTTATTCTTATTAATTACTTGCATTATTATAATTAAGGTATTATTAATTATAATTATTAATTATAATTATTAATTACGGTATTATTTGGCATATGAACAACTGTAAACCTACTTTTGCCCCATCCTGTATTTCCTTAATCCCCAGGTTAAGAAACAAGTTTCTTGGAATTCTAAGAGACAAAAAAACATAGTGGTTAAGCCTGTAGAGGCTGGAGCCAGACTGCCTGGTTCATCATCTCAGCTCTACCACCTATTAGATGTGTGAGTTTGGGCAAGACATTGATGCTTTCCTCCTCTGTAAGGCAAAAGTGATGCTAGCACTTACATTTTTCTTTCTTTCTTTCTTTTCTTTCTTTCTTCTCAATTCAGAAAATACAAATTTGTATTTTCTGAATTGAGAAGCGGGAGGCAGAGAGACAGACTCCTGCGTGTGCGGGAGAGGGATCCACCCAGCATGCCAGGGGGCGATGCTCTGCCCATCTGGGGCGTTGCAACTGAAACCATTCTGGCACCTGAGGCGGAGGTCATGGAGCCATCCTCAGCACCTGGGCTAACTTGCTCCAATGGAGCTTTGGTTGCAGGAAGGGAAGAGAGAGATAGAAAGAAAGGAGAGGGGGAAGGTGGAGAAGCAGATGGGCACTCCTGTGTGCCCTGGTCAGAAACCGAACCTGAGACTTCCACACACCATGCCGATGCTCTACCGTTGAGCCAACTGGCCAGGGCCCCTAGCACCTACTTTAACGCTTGTTACAATGACCAAGCGAGTTGATACATGTAAAGTCCCCAGAACTTTGCCTGGAACTCAGAAAATGCTCAGAAAGTACTGGCTATTATCATGCCAGGTTAAATCACAGTACTCTTGAGATACTATCATTGCACTTACTCCCCTTTGTACCCTACTTCACACCTGCGGATCTGGTGTCTTCTGGTGTGGGTACTTCTGCCCAAGTCCCAGCACCCATCCTCCTTTTCCCTGGACCCACACATTCCTTTTCAATCTAACTACGTATTATCCTCAAGCTTGGTTATTAGAGTTAAGCCCACTAACCCCTCTTCTAAGAGGAGGAAGGGGGCCTGGGCCCCATCACCATGGAGACCTGGCCCTTGCCTTTATTTTAAGATTATAGTGCTAAGAAGGAGAAGACATTTAATTTGGGGGAGAACCTTTCAGTATGGGGGTCCTTCCCAATTCTAAAATTACAGACAACCTCCATACTGTGTCCAGTCAGGCCATCTCAAAAATGTTCCAGGTCCACATTTTCAATTTGCTCCGGCTACTGTCCAACCCTAATCCAGGTTTTATCAGGAGGTAGGGGCAACAGATGCCAATTTTATTTAACTTAGAAACGTGATGGAGGAGAAAGCATAGGATTTCCAACCAGAAGATCCAACCCTGAGTGACTATGTGATCTTGAGAGAATCTCTTTCCTTTCTGCCCCTTGGTTTCTTATTCCGTAAAGTAATACCTGCCCCTCGCTATTTACAGGATTTTTGTGATGACAAAATGAGTTACTGGATAAAACTGGAAAGCTGTAGAGTCTGGTGTGGATAGAAGTTATCATTATTCCTCTTGGCCTTTTAGGCTCTGTGACCTCTGTCAGCCTGAGCCCTATAACTAGGTCTCCAGGACTATCCACAGTGGTTCAGGATGAACTGTGTCTGGGATTCCTGTGAGGAAAGGAGGCCTGTAAATGGGAGGGTTGGGATTTTGTCTTCCAGTTCAGAAGCACTGAGGGGATTCTTAACTTGGATGAAATTTAGGAACCTTCTCCATTGCCGTTCTAGCCTCCATTCTGACATATGACAAGTAAACTGGTCCACATGAAGCTATGATGGAAACCACAGGCTGTCAGAGGTGAGGCCAGGCCAAACCACCCTGGGCAAGATTCAGGGCTGGCTCAGATCAGATGGTTAAGAACTCCAGTCAGCAACCTTTCTCCTGCCTTTTGAGTTCTCAGAACTACAACCTGACCAGGTGGTGGCACCGTGGATAGAGTGTCAACCTGAGACACCGAGGGCCCTGGTTCAAAACCCCAAGGTCACCAGCTTGAGCACAGGCTCAACTGGCTTGAGCATAGGGTTGCTGGCTTGAGTGTGGGATCATAAACATGACCCCATGGTTGCTGGCTTGAAGCCCAAGTTCATTGTCTTGAGCATGCAGTCACTGGCTCCACTGGAGCCCCCCTGGTCAAGGCACAAATGAGAAAGCAATCAGTGAACAACCAAAGTGCCACAACTACAAGTTCATGCTTCTCATCTCTATCCCTTCCTGTCTGTCTGTCTGTCTGTCTGTCTCTCTCTCTCTCACTTAAAAACAAACAAACAAACAAACAAACAAACAAAAATGATGCAGCCCTAGCCGTCATTCTGACTAGGCCCTGTAGTGACAAGCAAGAAGAGAAACTGAGCCTGACCTGTGGTGGCGCAGTGGATAAAGCGTCAACCTGGAAATGCTGAGGTCGCTGATTCGAAACCCTGGGCTTGCCTGGTCAAGGCACATATGGGAGTTGATGCTTCCAGCTCCTCCCCCCTTCTCTCTCTCTCTCTGTTTCTCTCTCTCCCTCTCTCTCTCCTCTCTAAAAATGAATAAATAAATTTAAAAAAAAAAGAAGAGAAATTGAGGTTAGACTGAGGGTCATTAACCACAGCAAGCTTTATGATGAAAGCTGGCCTTCCCAGCTCACTAGGCTTCTGCCCATCTCTCTATATAACTCTCCTGGACTCTATCTTTTGATCTGTGTCTTCCTGATATGTTTGTGAACTTGAAGGCACAGTCATTCATTTCTCTTTTTTGTTTTCTTCAGTCATTCATTTCTCTATCCTCAGTGTTGAGCACAGTGCCCAATACATAGTAACCATTGTGTCATTCAATAACTCTATTGTGCATTATACACAATACAAACTTGTGTGATTGTGGATACAAACTTGGGCAAACAAGACAAGGTTCCTGCCTCTAGGGAGCTCATATTCTAGTGAGAACACACAATAAAGATGAAACCATGACATTTATAAATTATAAAAAGTGCTGAGAAGAAAATAGTGATAGGGAAGGTGCTGCATGAGAAACTAGATGACAGGGAAGATCTGAAATCTAAGCTGAAACATGAAAGATGAAAAGAGCCAGACATCTTTTTTTTTAAGATTTTACTTATTGATTTTACTGTGTGTGTGGGGGAGGGGGACGAGAATTATCAACTCACAGTTGCTTCATTTCAGTTGTTCATTGATTGCTTTGCTTTATGTGTCTTGTCCTGGCAAGCCCAAAGTTTCAAACCAGCAACTTCAACATTCCAGGCTGATACTCTATCCATTGTGCACCAAAGGCCAGGCCGGACATGTTTACTTAGTAAATGTGTTGCAAAGATATATGGATGGCCTGACCAGGCAGTGGCACAGTGGATAGAGTGTCGGACTGGGATACAGAGGACCCAGGTTCAAAATCCGAAATCGCTGGCTTAAGCATGGGCTCACCATCTTGTGTGGGGTTGCTGACTTGAGTGTGGGATCATAAACATGACCCCATGGTCACTGGCTTGACCCCAAGGTCACTGGCTTGAGCAAGGGGTCACTTGCTCTGCTGTAGCCCCCCCCCCCAACCTGCCCGTCAAGTCACAAATGAGAAAGCAATCGATTAACAACTGAGGTGCTGCAATGAAGAATTGATACTTTTTATCTCTCTCCCTTCTTGCCTATCTGTCCCATTCTTTTCCTTTCTCTACAAACAAACAGCCTGACCTGTGGTGGCGCAGTGGATAAAGCATCAACCTGGAAATGCTGAGGTTGCCGGTTTGAAACCCTGGGCTTGCCTGGTCAAGGCACATATGGGAGTTGATGCTTCCAGCTCCTCCCCACCTTCTCTCTCTGTCTCTCTCTCTCTCCCTTTCTCTCTCCTCTCTAAAAAAAAAAAAAAAAAAAAAAATTAAAAATATTAAAACAAACAAACAAAGAGAGATGGATGGATGGAGGGAGGGACGGGTAAACAGACAGACAAACCAACGGGGTAGATTCTGGTGTGAATGAGAGTCACACCCAACTATCCAGTCCCTAGCGTGCTTAACATAAGAGTGGAGGGTCGGCAGGATTAGACATAAGAGGACCAAATTGCCAACCTAGGTCACCGAAACGCATGTTGAACCAGCTGACCCGGCCGAGCGGCCACTCGGGGGCGACCAAGAGCTCTTCACTTTCCCTTTAAGGCCCGGGCGGAAGACTGGCCGATGAAGGGCCTTTGTGTCGGCAGGATAAAATAGACCCGCCCCTTTAAGAGGGCGGAGATACTGGAGTGGCGGGGGCTTCGAATACGGCGTTGGGCGCAGGTCTTCAGCTCCCGACGACCCTCTCTCGGTACCTTCCCAGGTCGTAGAAACGTCTCCGATCTCGGCCCGGAGATACCGGCTTCCAGACTCCCACCCTCCTCCCCGGGATAAGTCCGAGGCCGACCACTTGAGTTGGGGCCTGCTGGACAGACCTTCTGGCGGAAGCCCAGCCGCTGTCGCCATGGTAAAGCCGCGCCTGGGGTCGCCTGGCCTCTTGGTTCCAGGGCCCCGGAACTGCCTTCCGGGTTCCAGCTCCTCACCCGGCCGATGTGCAGGGCCGGTTTAGGGTTTGGGTGAGATCGGGAGACCTAGGCTCGAGTCAGGGCCTGGAGCGGACGCGCCCTGAGACCCTGGAAAGGCTCTCTCCATCCACTTCTCTCAGGGCCTCAGTTTCCCTCTTGTTACCTTTTATCTCTTCTTGGCGAACTTATGTTTATCTTTCCGATGCGTTCAAACGTCAACGCCTCCTGAGCCAGACCCTCCCTCCAACCCAAACACTCTGCTTCTAGGACACTTAGGGGTAGATGTCCCTAACTGTAGCTCTTGCTGCTTGGACATCAGGGGTTAGGCACAGCTCTTGGCTCTGAATTTGACACACATTTTAAAGCTGGCCACTGCAACCCTGCTACCCAGAAAGAAGAAACTGTGGACTTGGGGCATCCCACCTTCCGAGGACCCTAACCTTTGGGCATGAAATTAGATGGAAGAAAATCACTGACTTGGCTTTCAGAAACAAGACCATTGTGCTAGGCATGCTTGGATTTATGGTCGTGTCTTATTTCACAAATTCCTCAGACCAGATCTTTGGGATGTTGCAAAATCCTTATGCCCATGTGTGCAGTGCTGAGTCTAAAGAATGACCCATGCTTCCTTTGGCAGCCTTTTCTTTCCTCTTCCCCCTTTTTCTAAGATTAGATGGGGCTGAGTAGATTATTTTACAGAGAAAGGATTTGAAATCACCTAAGTCTCTAAGTAAATCCCATCTCCTGTCATAGCTTTTCCCTCCCCAACACTAGCAAAACAAACCAAAGACATTACACCTGATGGTTTTGTTAGAATTAGGAAGAAGAAGAGTGAGGACAGGGTGTACTTGCAAATTTTATTTCTCCTCCAACCTCAACTGCTTTGTTTTCCTTTCAGTCATGCAGTTTGCAGAAGCTATTTGTTGTGGAGGAGGAGTTTGAAGATGAGGTAAGAAGTGTTGGTGAACAGAGGAGGTCTTAAATTGTAAACATCCAAGCCCAGAACATTTTGAAGCAATCTGACCCAGTCTTTTTTGTAGTTGTTGTTTTTTCAGAGACAGAGAGAGAGTCAGAGAGAGGGATAGATAGGGACAGACAGACAGGAACGAAGAGAGACGAGAAGCATCAATCATCAGTTTTTCATTGCGACACCTTAGTTCATTGATTGCTCTCGCACACGTGCCTTGACCGCGGGCCTTCAGCAGACTGAGTAACCCCTTGCTTGAGCCAGTGACCTTGGGTCTTACCTGGTGAGCTTTTGCTCAAACCAGATGAGCCTGTGCCCAAGCTGGCAACCTCAGGGTCTCGAACCTGGGCCCTCTGCATCCCAGTCCGATGCTCTATCCACTGCGCCACCACCTGGTCAGGCTGACCCAGTCTTTCACTTGATATGTACATTGCTTTTGGTTTGTGGAAGGCTGAGGAATGATGAGAAATGTAAATCTCTTAGAAACAGGTAAAAAGCCAGAGAGCTGACCTCCTTGATTGTCATACCTTTAAATTATAAGAGCCCTTGCCTGGAAGCTATGTTAGTGGATGATTTAATTCACCGTTTTTCCCCATTGATTTGAGACAGAGAGAGGAAGGGAGAGAGAGAAACATCATCTTGTCCCATTTAATTGTTCCACTTAGTTGTGCACTCATTGGTTGCTTCTCCTATGAGCCCTGACCAGGGATCAAACCTGCGACCTCAGCATGTCAGGACGATGCTCTATCCACTGAACCACCCAGCCAGAGCCTAATTCACCTTAATGATATAGTTGTGGTGGGAAGAAAGTCTATGGAGAGCCAGAGACAGAACAGTTATTAAATAGCAGGAGGCCTTGGATCACCAGCTGGCTATGTGAGCTAGGGCAAATTACTTCATTCTCTGGCCTCCTGTTTCTTCTTTTGCAATATGCGAAGCACTCTTCTGACTCAAATGCTCTTTCCTTCCCTCACTCTCCTCAGAAGTTGAGGGATTAGACTAGATCTGAAGTTAGCACATTAGAATCACTGCTATTGAGGCCCTGCCACACACCAATTAAATCAGAATTTCTGGGGATGGAGCCAGCAGAGGTATTTCTGACCTCTGGGTATAGCCAGCAATTGCTGAACTAGCAATCTCCACAGCTCTCTTCCCACTTAGATCCAAAGGATCTAGTTTCATATGGGAGGCCCAAAATTGGGACCCCAAATCCTTTTCACAAAGGAGTAGGATTTTAGTGAGTAAAGCCCAGAAAGTAAATTAACCCGCTTAAGAATAAAGCACCATGCCTGACCTGTGGTGGCGCAGTGGATAAAGCATTGACCTGGAATGCTGAGTTCACTGGTTCAAAACCTTGGGCTTGCCTGGTCAAGGCACATATGGGAGTTGATGCTTCCTGCTCCTCCCCCTTTCTCTCTGTCTCTCTCTTCTATCTCTAAAAATGAATAAATAAAAAAAAATAAGAATAAAGCACCAACAGCCAAGATGAAGTCTTGGTCCCCTGACTTGAGTCTTAACATACATGGAAATTACTAAACGACATTTATAGAATAAAATTGCTCAGTTTTATCAATGACAAGCCATTCAAGCCTACTTTTTGTCTCCCAGTGCTTTGTTTTTTGTTGTTTTTTTTTTTTTTTAATTTTTCCAAAGCTAGAAGTGGGGAGCCAGTTAGACAGACTCCCGCGTGCGCCTGACCAGGATCCCCATGGCATGCCCACTAGGAGCTGATGCTCTGCCCATCTGGGGTGTTGTTCCATTGAGGCTGGAGCCATTCTAGCGCCTGAGGCAGAGGCCATGGAGCCGTCCTCAGCGCCTGGAGCCAACTTTGTTCCAATGGAGCCTTGGCTGCTGGAGGGGAAGAGAGAGACAGAGAGGAAGAAGAGGGGGAAGGGTGGAGAAGCAGATGGGCGCTTCTCCTGTGTGCCCTGACCAGGAATTGAATCTAGGACCTCCACATGCGGGCCGATGCTCTACTGCTGAGCCAACCGGCCAGGGCCTCCCAGTGCTTTGCTTTAAAAATCTCATTTAGGCCTGACCAGGTGGTGGCGCAGTGAATAGAGCGTCGGACTGGGATGCAGAGGACCCAGGTTTGAGACCCCGAGGTTGCCAGCTTGAGCGCGGGCTCATCTGGTTTGAGCAAAAGCCCACCAGCTTGAACCCAAGGTCGCTGGCTCCAGCAAGGGGTTACTCGGTCTGCTGAAGGCCCGCAGTCAAGGCACATATGAGAAAGCAATTAATGAACAACTAAGGTGTTGCAACGCACAATGAAAAACTAATGATTGATGCTTCTCATCTCTCTCCGTTCCTGTCTGTCTGTCCCTGTCTATCCCTCTCTCTGACTCACTCTGTCTCTGTAAAAAAAAAAAAAAATCTCATTTAGAATTTGTCCAGATGCCTAATTTGTGCTGAGTATGATGGTGAATGTTGCATCAGGGGCCCTTACTGGCAGCCCCAACATCATACGCCCCTTCCTCTGAGGCTTTCTGAACATGAGGTTTGAAGGGGGAAAACAATCTTTGTCAGACCTCTTAAAATCGGTCCATTTATGAGGCCCCAAGACATAGTGAAAAGGGCATGTATAGGTTCTATTCCTGGTTCTGTGGCTACTTAACGTCTCTAGGTCTTAGTATTTGCATCCAAAAAACAGGAATAATAACAGTACCTATTCACAGGACCAACGTGAAAATTCTTTTTTTATTTTTTCTTTTTTTTTTTTTTTGTATTTTTCTGAAGTTGGAAACGGGGAGGCAGACAGACTCCCGCATGCGCCCGACCGGGATCCACCCGGCATGCCCACCAGGGGGCAATGCTCTGCCCATCTGGGGTGTTGCTCTGTTGCAACCAGGGCCATACTAGCACCTGAGGCAGAGGCCATGGAGCCATCCTCAGCGCCTGGGCCAACTTTTGCTCCAATGGAGCCTTGGCTGCGGGAGGGGAAGAGAGAGATAGAGAGGAAGGAGAAGGGGAGGGGTGGAGAAGCAGATGGGCACTTCTCCTATGTGCCCTGGCCGGAAATCGAACCTGGGACTCCTGCACGCCAGGCTGACGCTCTACCACTGAGCCAACCGGCCAGGGCCCCAATGTCAAAATTCTTGAGAAAATCCTAGTAAAATGTTTACATGGTACCTGGCACCCAGCGAGGTTTCAAATGTTAGAGGTCTTTTTTTTTTTTTTTCAAATGTTAGAGGTCTTTGTTATCACTTGGGGACTTGACTGATATTTTTTACGAATAAATCAAAACTGCCAGCTTTGTCAAGGAGCAGTGTCCTTGTCTTTGTCTTTCAGCTTTGGAGATGTATGATTACAGGCTTGAAAAAGTGACCCTCTTGGTTCTTACTGGATGATGGTAGGACTGCTAGGCTGTTAATGAAATTAAGAGTGAAGGCGGCCCTGGCTAGGTGGTTCAGTGGATAATCATGCTGGAGCGCCAAGGTCCCAAGCAGTCAATGAGTATACAACTAAGTGGAATGGCGAGTTGATGCTTCTCTCTTTCCCGTCTCCTCTTTCAAATCCGTGGAAAAATTTTAAAATAGGGGAAGACTCAGACAGCTCAAGTTTCTGTTCCATTACCAGTCCCTTTCCCCCTCCCCAAGGCAGATGACATTATGTCTAAAAAGGGGTTCCTCCTGAGAAAAGAGATCCATCAACTCCCAGGATCACCAAGATTTCATTGCTGCAGTAATTCTGATATTGTTATTGCAAAGATCCTAAGGTAGTTGTGCTAGAGTATGCTCCTCTCCTGATAATACACAAAGTAGGGAAAAACCTTTCTCTAGCCCAGACAATCCAGTGTGGCAGCAGGGGGCGGGGGCGGTGGGGACCTTCCTGTCAGTTAAATCAGCAGTTCTGACTCAGAAACACCCTCGGAACAGGTCTGTTGCTCTTGAAGGTGTCAATCTCACCTTGCTTCCCAACTGGAATCCATACTTAATTTAACTTGTCTGAAAAGCTATATTTAACTTCTGCCTATTAGGCCTCCCTGGCTTACTGAAGGCTGTGTATATGTGTATGGTGGGGGTGAGGAGTGGGCTGAGAACAAGCAGCGTGACCAGCTGGACAGGTCTCTATTTTACAGGCTGGACACCAGAAAGCTAGTCTCCTTGTAACCATGGGTAATTTGTGTGACTCCTTGGTGCCGTGGTACATTTGCTTCTCCTGCTCCCCCAGCTTGCCACCACTGTCTACCCCCTACCTCTCAACCCCCACTTGAGATTGAATAAAAAGAGAGAAGCTACCTGAAGACTTAGCATGGGAATATTTCTGGTAGAAGCCTAGTGGTAGGCCCATGGCAAGAGCAAAGGTGGTGAGAGACTCCGCCATTGCCTTTCGTGCCTTTGTTTCTTACTTGTGTGTATCTGCTCATATATACATGCCACATGCCTGAAACGGTAAAAGCAGAGTGTTTCTTGATTTCCCACTGTGTCTGCTTATTTGTAGGATTTCTTGTCTGCTGTGGAGGACACTGAAAACCGGTTTGCTGGCTCAGGGCCTGTGAATGCTGGTTGCCTCAGACCTGTCTCTTCCAGGCCACAAGAGACTGAGCAGGCACAGTCTTCTGGGAAGCTGCCATCATGCCCCACTGCTGCTTCAGAGGCTTCGGACCTACCAGCCCTGGGACTCCACCTTCCTACCTCCAGCATGCTCGGGGCCGTCAGGGGCCAACCTTTCGCAGGAACAACCCCCCTAAGGCCTATCTCAACTTCCAGCAGCTGGGCTGGCGGTCAGAGAAGGGTGACACTGACAGAAGTGCTCAGAGGGCCAGCAAGACCACAGTCCTCAGCCTCCCACCCCCTGCTTACCTTTGAGAGAAAACAGCAGGCGATTGGTGGCTTTGAGGGGCCTGAACAAGATGAATTTGATAAGGTCCTGGCAAACATGGAGCTGGAAGAGTCTGGCATGGAGCTGGAACTTGGAGTTAACAGTGAGGCCACAGGAACCCTGTCCACCTGGCAGCAGGAAGACTCAGTTTTGGCTAAAAAGGCTCGGATAGCTGATCTGAGCAGATCTTGCCAAAAGGAGCCCATGACTGCCACCCACATAACTGATAACATGTCAGCCCAGGGTCAGCCTCCAGATCCTGTTGTCTACCATAGGGCTCCACAGCCCCACTTAAGACCTGGTGCCGTGGGTAACCTCCCTATCCCAACTGCCTTCTCAGCTCCTGCTCAGCAACCCCACTGGGAAGTCTGTCCCAAAGGTTCTCCACTTCGAGGACCCCAGGCTTTCCAAGTTCCTGGCAGGCCTGTTCAGAGTAGCCCTCAGGATCGTCTTCCCAGTCGGTCATTCCAGTCTCCGACTGCCCGCTTAAGTGGCAAACCTAATTTTCCACAAACTCCCAACTCCAGCTCTTCTGCGCTCTCGAGGACTGTCTCTGGGATTTTCCCTCGGGGGCCCTTACAACCCCGAGCTCCAATGACTTCTGTCGAGTCTCCTGTCAGCACCCGTAAGGGTCCTCATTTCTCCCTGGCTCCCCAAGCATCTCTGCAGACGCCCATAGTCACCAATCACCTGGTACAGCTGGTCACTGCTGCCAGCCGGACACCCCAGCAGCCCACCCGCACCGCCCCCAGAGCCAAAACACGTCGCTTCCCAGGCCCTGCAGGGATCCTGCCTCACCAAGTGAGTGACAGCTTCTCTCTGGCAGAAGCCAGGGCCACCCAGGATGTTGAGGGGCAAAGGAAAGAAGCAGAGTCCCAACACTGTCCAGTCCCAGAATATCTGCACCCTGGGACGAGTGAAGGAAGGAAGGAAATGCAAGGGGGAGGGTCTTCAGATCTGTGGAAGAACCAACAGAAGTGGGAAGGCAGAATTAAATATTTGAAAACCACACATAAGAAGGGTGCTTAAGGCTCTGAGAACTTAATAATATTCATAATTTGTTGAGCACCTGTTAGCACTGAGGCAGGAGTATTCACCCACTTATATTTGCTAAGTTGGGCAATTTGCTTGGAAATGAGAATATAGATTAAAATAGAAATAGTTCCTGTCCTAACGAGTTTCTTCTAGGGGAGGAAGCAGTCACGAAGAAACGAACAATTATGCATAATAATGATGCTCATAAAATGCTGTGTGAGTAGAGGTCATTTTCTGGGTGCTGAGAGTGGTTCCTTGGGCTTGCTGAGTAGGCTTTGAATGGACAAGTAGTAGGTCAACAGGTGCATATGTTGTAAGGCTGAGCTTTGGAAGACATTTCAATGGGAAGAAAAGGAAGAGCATGTGCAGAGGCGCAGAGGCACAGGAGCGGTATGCTCTTGGAGAGCCACAGAACAGTTCATTGTGTGGGACCCATGTGGGGAAGCTGTGGCTGTGCTGAGAGTTTGGGTTTCAGCAGTGTGGGTGACAGGATGCATCAAATTAGTCTTGATTCAGATCTTAGATCAGTGGACTGGGGATCTGGTTTGCTCATGGTAGGTGCATCCCTTTCCTAGCATTTTAAAGGTGTTTGAAACAGCCTGACCAGGTGTGGCCCAGTGAATGGAGCGTTGGACTGGGATGCGGAGGACCCGGGTTCGGGACCCTGAGGTTGCCAGCTTGAGCGCAGGCTCATCTGGTTTGAGCAAAAAAACTCATCAGCTTGGACCCAAGGTCGCTGACTCGAGTAAGGGGTTGCTCGGTCTGCTGAAGGCTCGCGGTCAAGGCACATATGAGAGAGCGATCGATGAACAACTAAGGTGTCACAGCGAGAAACTGGTGATTGGTGCTTCTCATCTCTCTCTGTTCCTGTCTGTCCATCCCTCTCTCTGACTCTCTCTCTGTCCCTGTAAAAAAAAAGGTGTTTGAAACAGTTTGCCCCTGTTAGTTGCTCTTCCCTAGCAGTTTAAGGGAAATCCAAGGAGGCCATCCACATTCTTCCTGGGCAGGATCTCTATAGGGAAGGGCTGGGACCCTGAGAAGGGACTTATAGAAAGCTGTTCCTTTGCCGATCACAGACCTCTCTATTCAGGTCATTGCCTCCTTCAGGAAGCCCTGGGTTTTGCTCCTATGCCAGCTGTAGCTCCTCACATTCCCAAAACAATCCCCAACGTGTCTTTCTTGAGCTGCCAGTGAGGCTCCTGAGACTTTGTTAGAAGAGATGTAATATGTGTTAATTGTCCCTGATAGTTTTCCTGAACTCATTATGTAACCCAGACAAGAAGCTGCACTTGTAAATAACAGCTGCTGAGCTTGCTCTCGCCTTCTTCTCTCTCCCCTTGTAGCATAGTGGGAAAAATATGGAGGACATCATGGTTTCCACGCCCCAGACTCCGACTCATGGTGCTCTGGCTAAATTCCGGACAGAGGTAACTAAATCTGTGCAAACGTTAACTTCCTGAGCGTCATTTAAGAGTGAAGGACATCCCTGCATGTTTCAGGAGTTGAGAATCAGAGTTGATGCTGCTAGGCCTGTTCCCTGGGGTCACACACCAAAGGGTATTTGGGGAAGACAGTTTGGGAGGTTTACAACTTTACTAGCATAAAAGTGAAGCCTATCCTGATGCCAGCTGGGTGATAACTGATGCCATGAGCCAGCCTTCTTTCCCATCCAGGAAAGAAAGGCCCAGCCTGACCGGTGGTGGTGCAGTGAATAGAGCATCAACATGGGATACTGAGGTCCCAGGTTTGAAACACCAATGCGCCAGCTTGGAAACACCACTCGCCAGGAGTGCAGGCTCCTTTGGCTTAAACACAGGCTCACCAGCCTGAGCGCAGGCTCCTCCAATTGGAGCACGGGCTCACCAGCTTGAGCACAGTATCACTGGCTTGAGCGTGGAATCATAGAAGTGACCCTGTGGTCACTGGCTTGAAGCCCAAGGTCGCTGGCTTGAGCAAGGGGTCACTAGCCCTCCAGTCAAGGCACATATGAGAAGCAATTAAAGAACAACTAAAGTGATGCAACTACAAGTTGGTGCTTCTCATCTCCCTATCTTTCTGTCTCTGGAGGGGGAAAAAGAAAAAGCCCAGCTTTTTCTTAGGAGGAGAATGTAATAAGTATTAGGAAATTGTATCTCAGGAACCTTCTTCTCAGGTTTCTGGGAATTAAGCTGAAAAGGATCTGCCTTCATCTTGCCTCCAGTGAGTTCCCTTTCAGTAGGTGAGGCCCAGCCTCCCTCCTCCCTGGCATTCTGGTTGACCTGCTCTTCCCTCAGACCCACTTTTTTTTTTTGTATTTTTCTGAAGCTGGAAACGGGGAAAGACAGTCAGACAGACTCCCGCATGCGCCTGACCGGGATCCACCCAGCACGCCCACCAGGGGCGACGCTCTGCCGCGACCAGAGCCACTCTAGCGCCTGGGGCAGAGGCCAAGGAGCCATCCCCAGCGCCCGGGCCATCTTTGCTCCAATGGAGCCTTGGCTGTGGGAGGGGAAGAGAGAGACAGAAAGGAAGGGGGGGGGTGGAGAAGCAAATGGGCGCCTCTCCTATGTGCCCTGGCCAGGAATCGAACCCGGGTCCCCCGCACGCCAGACCAACGCTCTACCGCTGAGCCAACCGGCCAGGGCCGTTCAGACCCACTTTTGCTTTTAATTCTCGGCAGCAGTTTTTCTCTTTGCTGCTGTTCCACAGATCCATCAATCCATTACAGACCCAAAGCAGTAAATACTCATCTGAATCAAAGCATTTTTTTTTTCTGTAAGAAGGTTAATAGTCAAAACCAGATATCCCAAATAAAATATGACTGGTTTCAAAATGACTAAGGCACTCTGCAAACCTATAAATGTATGTGAGGGCTTCCTAGCTCTGAGACTTTTCAAGTCTAATACAGGAGACAAGCATGGATAGCCTTTTGCTTCAATGTATCATAATTAAAGTCAGGACTTAATTCAAAATAAAAGAAAATAAAGAGGCCCTTTGCTATTGTCACTAAGTGTGATATGATGGGATATGCAACAAGATTTCACATACCTTTTTCTGATCTTGGAGATAAATGAACGGGGACACTGTGGCCATGATGCTGCAGGAAACTGCCCTTTTTTTCCTGCCCCCCCATCCTGCCTTAACCCTTTGAGGAGTACAAACGTTCACGTACGTCCTCGTGCCTCCTGATCATCCAGAGTACGATTGATTTGTTTTAAAAATGTGTAAGGTGGCCCTGGCCGGTTGGCTCAGTGGTAGAGTGTCAGCCTGGTGTGCAGGAGTCCTGGGTTCGATTCCCGGCCAGGGCACACAGGAGAAAGGCCCATCTGCTTCTCCACCCCCCCCCTCCTTCCTCTCTGTCTCTCTCTTCCCCTCCCGCAGCCAAGGCTCCATTGGAGCAAAGTTGGCCCGGGCGCTGAGGATGGCTCTGTGGCCTGTGCCTCAGGCGCTAGAATGGCTCTGGTTGCAACAGAGCAACGCCCCAGATGGGCAGAGCATCGCCCCCTGGTGGGCATGCCGGGTGGATCCCGGTTGGGCGCATGTGGAGTCTGTCTGACTGCCTCCCCGTTTCCAACTCCAGAAAAAAAAAATGTGTAAGGCAACATTAAAAAAGGCAAATGTATGTTCTTCTTGTTTCCATAAATTGGTTATCAAACAAACATGATTTTAAGTTAAAAAAAACTGTAACTGGGCGTGACCAGGAGATGGTACAGTGGATAGAACGTCAGACTGGGATGTGGAGGACCCAGGTTTGAAACCCTGAGGTTGCCAGCTTGAGCGCGGGTTCATCTGATTTGAGCAAACCTCACCAGCTTGAGCCCAAGGTCTCTGGCTTGAGCAAAGGGTCACTTGCTCTGCTGTAGCCCCTGGTCAAGACACATATGAGAAAGCAATCAATGAATAACTAAGGTGTCGCAACAAAAAACTGATGCTTCTCATCTCTCTCCGTTCCTGTCTGTCTGTCCTTATCTATCCCTCTCTCTGACCCTCTCTCTGTCTCTGTAAACACACGCACACACACACACATACACACAAACTGGAACTAATTTCATTTTTTGAAAAAAAACCTTACTCCCAGGGGTCAGTGAACATGAAAAAAACTCACTACTAAAAGGGTTAATGAGGTCTGTAGCAAAGTAGACCCATTCATGCTGGCTCTCCCTCTGCTCTGGTGCCAGATTGTTGCTAGTTCCCAGGCATCGGTGGAGGAGGACTTTGTGCGAGGACCCTGGCTGGCCATGAAATCTGCTCTGGGCCTGGATGAGAGAGACCCCACCTGCTTCCTCTGTACCTACAGCATTGTCATGGTGCTGCGGAAGGTAAGGGTCCTGGGTGCTGAGACCCGAAAGGAAGATCATTTTCATCCTTTTCACTAACTTTGCTCCCCCTTACCCCAGGCCTTTTTATGAGTGGCAGCCCTTTGGTTGTATCTTCCATTCACTTACCTTTCCACTACCATCTGTAGTATTGAGCTCAGGCAGACGGAGAAAGTGTACTATGGGCATGTCTCTGCACATCCAGGCCCTGGATGGGGTGTGGTAGCACACTGCTATCCTAAGTGTTCCCCAGAGGTCGGGTCTTGTGCAGACACATTTCAGTACATGTGCTAACACAACCTTGCCCATGGTCTGCCATGATAGAGCTCTACTTAAAAGCACAGACATAAAAGAAAGGAGATGGGGGGAGAGAAATGAAGACATGCTGGAAGGATATGAGATAAGCTCTGTAAACTGCCTCTTTGCTCTCCACAAAGGAAGATCATCACCACACCTGTGCTCTGCCACTCGCCACCCCCCAGTTTGCCCTGGCACACTTGGGAACCTTATAGCTGGGACATGGCTGGCTCACCAAATGCATCTTCTTTCAATCAGGCAGCCCTAAAGCAGCTTCCCAGGAACAAGGTCCCCAATATGGCAGTGATGATCAAATCCCTGACTCGGAGCACGATGGACGCCAGTGTGGTTTTCAAGGACCCCACGGGTAAGGAGTTAGGTCCTGGGATACTGAGGTCCCAGGTTTGAAATACCAATGCGCCAGCTTGGAAACACCACTCGCCAGGAGTGCAGGCTCCTTTGGCTTAAACACAGGCTCACCAGCCTGAGCGCAGGCTCCTCCAATTGGAGCACGGGCTCACCAGCTTGAGCACAGTATCACTGGCTGATGAGTGGCCTTCATTGAGGTCAGGAGGTGAGGAGGATTTGTAGTTGGGGAAATTGATATAGTGAGCAGCCCACTTCCCAGCCAGTACCCAGACCAGTCAGTGTGCAGCCCTGGACCCTGAGACTGATGGGTGATGTGGTGTTTGCAGGAGAGATGCAGGGCACGGTGCATAGGCTGCTGCTCGAGACACGCCAGAATGAGCTGAAGCCTGGCTCAGTGCTGCTGCTAAAGCAGGTATGGGGAGCTGCTCTCTACGTCCTGCCTGGAGGAGACCCCGAGCTGTCTGTGGCTTTCTTCCCTCCCAGTACCCGGCAAGGAGTGCCTGGGCTGGTGCCGGACCCTGGCTTACTAGAGCTGAGTAGAGGCCTGACTCCATTCTTTGGGGGTGGTTGGGATGTGCAGGAAGGAGGGTGTGATAAGTGGTTCTACTCTGACACTAGGGCTGGGGCAGGAGCAGTTTGTGTGACCCTGGTGCAGAGATTACCAAGGGAGAAACAGGGACCAGGTGGCCAGCTGACCGCACCTAGTGTTTCATTAGGGCACTGACCTTCCCCTTCCTTCACTCCAGATTGGAGTGTTTTCTCCTTCACTCCGAAACCACTACCTCAATGTGACGCCCAACAACCTGGTCCATATTTACAGCCCAGATTGTGGGGATGGGACCTTCCTCAAGCCGTCTCAGCCCTTCCCCAAGGTAAGAGGAGTGGGATGGAATGAGGACTGGTAGAGCCATCTTCTGTATGGGTCTTCTGATTTCTTCCCTGTCTCCACCCTGAGCTGAAGATGCCTTTGGGGACAGGGCCATCTCCTCCTGTCCCTGGTCCAGCTGCCTGCCATATGACACAGTAACAAGACCTAGAGGAACAGCCAGCTTCTTGGCGATCCCTGAGAGTCTAATGGCAGACTTGACCATTGGAAAGTATAAGAGTCACTGAGAACTAATCAAGTTGAGGGTCCATCAGGGGTGGTGGCCCTCAGTAAGTGACTAAGGGTCAGATCTACAAGTGGCAGTATAGAAAACAGTGAGGTACAGATAGGTGAGCCAGCACTTGCTCTGCATCTTCCCTCTGCTAAGTGATGGGATACACACACAGAACTCAGGTTGGAACCCTCCGTTTGGGAACTGAGGGAGACTGGGCTTACAGGCAGCTCCACTCCAGGGAGCTTGACTTGGCATATAGCGTCTGCTCATGGCCACTCCCACCCTTCCTGGGATCCTGGGCTGGGGTCATGGCCTGGCCTGGGAGTCAGGAGACCTGGGTCATGTTCCTGCTCTGCTGTTAATCTGTAATGTAAGCTTGGCAAGTCCTGTCTCCTCCCCTACTATTGCTTCATCTATAAAACGAATAGTTTAGAATTAATGACTTCTAGACAAGTTATACCTTTAGCTCTAACTTGCTACTTCCATTTTCCTCATCTTTCTTTTTTTCTTTTTTAATTCTTTTTTTTGGGGGGGAGAAAGAGAGAGAAGAGAGAGGAGCAAGAAGCATCAACTCCCATATGTGCCTTGACCCGGCAAGCCCAGGGTTTTGAACTGGTGACCTCAGCATTCCAGGTTGATGCCTTATCCACTGTGCCACCACAGGGCAGGCTCATCTTTCTTTTTAACCTTCCATATTCTCTCAAAAGCACCTCCCTTCAAAAAAATTATCTTTATTTTTCTCAACCACCCCCCATTCTCTTTCTCTCTCTCCCATCTCTAAAATCAATAAATGAAATTTTTTTTAAAAAAATTGAAACGGGCCTGACCAGGCATTGGCGCAGTGGATAGAGCATCAGACTGGGATGCCGAGGACCCAGGTTTGAGACCCCGAGGTTGCCAGCTCGAGCGCAGGCTCATCTGGTTTGAGCAAAGCTCATCAGCTTGGACCCAAGGTCGCTGGCTTGAGCAAGGGGTTACTCGGGCTGCTGTAGCCCCCCCCCCCCCCGCCCCCGGTCGGGGCACATCTGAGAAAGCAATTAATGAACAACTAAGGTGTCGCAACAAAAAACTGATGATTGATGTTTCTCATCTCTTTCCGTTCCTGTCTGTCTGTCCCTATCTATCCCTCTCTCTGACTCTAACTCTGTCTCTGTAAAAAAAAAAAAATTGAAATGGGCCCTGTCCAGTTGGCTCAGTGGTAGAGTTTCGGCCCAGCATGTGGAAGTCCCAGGTTCAATTCCTGGTCAGGGCACACAGGAGAAGCAACCATCTGCCTCTCCATGCCCCCTTCTCTCTTTCTCTCTTTCTCTCTTCCTCTCCCACAGCCATGGCTCAATTGGTTCAAACGAGTTGGCCTCAGGCACTAAAAAAAAAAAATGGCTCCAGTGCTGAGCAACAGAGCAACAGCCCCAGATAGGCAGAGTATTGCCACCTAGTGGGCATGCCGGGTGAATTTTGGTTGGAACACATGTGGGAGTCTGTTTGTCTGCCTTCCCTCTGCTCACTAAAAGAAAAAAAAAGGGTAAAAATAAAAACATTGTCTAGTTTGGGGATTGTTAACAACTAATTCTTTTTTTTTCCCTTCTTTTTCTAAGTGAGAGGAGGGGAGACAGAAAGACAGACTCCCACATGCACCCCAACTGGGATCCACCAGCAACCCCCATCTGAGGCCCATGCTCTGCCCATCTGAGGCCATGCTGGTCTGAGCTATTTTTAGCACCTGAGGCAGAGGCTCCACAGAGCCATCCTTAGTGCCGGGGGCCAGTGCACTCTAACCAATCAAGCCATGGCTGTGGGAAAGGAAGAGAGAGGGAGAAAAGGAGGATGGGTAGAGAAGCAGATAGTCACCTTTCCTGTGTGCCCTGACTGGGAATTGAACCTGGGACTTCCACATGCCCGGCTGATGTTCTACCACTGAGCCAACCAGTTAGGGCCAACAGCTAATTCTTAATCCCAGGCTAACTCCTCAACATATTTCTGAATGGCCCCTTTACTCTCTGTTCCAATTACATAGATTCCCTGAAACAGCAGATAAAAATTGAATTAGGAAAGAAAGTCAGCCAAAAAGGTTTTTTGTTTCTGTTTTGTGATTTTAATTATCCGTTGTTTTGGATGTAGCTGTTGTAGCTTCCTCCCGCAGCACCAGCCCTTGCCACACTCCTCCATCCTGTCTTTCCTAAGCCCCCACCTATTCGTTTGAGGTTATCTGGGTGGAAGTAGTGCTTGTCCAGAGGGGCTTCAGGGGCACAGGCATTGGTAACCAGATTGTCTGCCCGCAGGATCCAGGCAGCGTCCATGGCAGCCTCCAGCATGAGACTGTAAAGCCTGAGAAAGACCTCAGAACAGCACAGAACCCAGAGTCAGGGGCATCCCCCAAAGAACTCCCAGAAGCAGGTAAGGCAGTCAGCCCACCCAGGAGCAAAAGTTCTCCTTCTGTTTCCTCTTTAATTGTTCAGCTAGATTCTCTGGCTGCATCTTGTTCCTCCCATGAATCTTTGGATTTTATGAAATCTTACAGAAACCAGATGTGGTGTCTTCTTGGGTGAACCTGCAGACCACAGACTAACCATGTGACAGGGGCCAGATAAAGCAAGTGGAGTGTGATCCGCTGGTCTCCCCCATTTCCAGGCCATGTGCTGTTAGACACAAGGAGTGAATGGACACCATCCTTGTGCCACACCTTGAGTTTTCTGCAGGCTGATGGCCAAACCACAGAGGCAGATTTTCACATCTTGACTAAGCTCAGAGGCCTTCCAGGCAATGCTGGGAGTCAGGATACAGAGCTGAGCAGTGCAAACACAGATGTCTTAGGGAAAGACCAGCTTGTTCCTCAGGAGGCAGTGTCACTCAAGCCAGCACAGTCCAAGTCTGGTCCCTAGCTTTTTTTTTTTTTTTTCATTTTTCCGAAGCTGGAAACAGGGAGGTAGTCAGACAGACTCCCGCATGCGCCCAACCGGGATCCACCCGGCACGCCCACCAGGGGGCGATGCTCTGCCCCTCCGGGGCGTCGCTCTGTTGCGTCCAGAGCCATTCTAGTGCCTGAGGCAGAGGCCACAGAGCCATCCCCAGCGCCCGGGCCATCTTTGCTCCAATGGAGCCTTGGCTGCGGGACGGGAAGAGAGAGACAGAGAGGAAGGAGGGGGGAGGGGTGGAGAAGCAAATGGGTGCCTCTCCTGTATGCCCTGGCCGGGAATCGAACCTGGGACTCCTGCACGCCGGGCCGACGCTCTACCGCTGAGCCAACCGGCCAGGGCCGTGGTCCCTAGCTTTTTGATTTCATAAATTCAACGCATTCTGGCCCCAAAGTTCATGGAGTTAAGTGTGGGTATCTCCACATTAACCAAATACACAGACCAATGGATAAAGCCCAAAGCCCACTTATTTATGAAAAAGTATTCCTTATGCTGGAATCTTCTGTGGAAACTTGCACTCTCTCCTTGTAACTAAGCTTGACGACAAGTCAAATCACCATCAGAATGTTGCTGGTGGTCATGCAGTAAGAGTGGGAGAGCCGCCTGTAGAATATTGCAGCTGGTGTCACAGATCCACTGCGGAGACAGACCTGCCCAGGGGGCAGCAGATGGTGGCTGGACAAGGCTGGGAGACAGAAATACTAATTCTTACTCTGATTCCCAGTTTCCTGACTGCTCATTTCCCTCCATTTAACATAGTGTGTCTCCAAATAGTCATAATGTAGCTAGTGAGGGGCAACTTGTTTTGTTATCATCAAATTCCAGTCCTATTTCCCTGCGAACAGTGCTGTTCATCTTAAATTTTGAGTGCCCTGAACTGATTCTGTCCCTCCAACAAAATGTTTATCGAGTGCTCAGCCAGACTGGGAGCTGGCTCTGCAGGTGTCGTTTCCCATCTAAATCCTAAGGCTGCCTGAGCCCATCCATTAGGCATGAGTTTTCTATTGACAGCTGTGGCTGTAGCATCAGATGGAGCCTAAGGATGCGCACCCTGAGCAAGTGGTTTGACCTCGTTAACCCTGTTCTTTCAGATAGGGTGGGAACTGGAACAGGAACTACCACGGGATGCCCTATGAAGGAGGGTACTGTGAGATGTAAATGAAGCGATGAGTGTGACATGTGTGGCCCTGTGTCTGGCACAGAGCAAGCACTTAGTGTTAGCTGCTATTGTTAACAATAATAGGAGCAACAGGGATTCCTGAGGTCAGCTCAGTTTCCAAATTCCCAGACATAAGCACCCACCTGAGGACCAGTCAGGAACGGGTCCTTTTATTCCCTACATCCACAGAGGCACTTTGGGGGAGGGGATGCTATTGTCTCCCAATCTTCAGATGAGAAGCCAGATTCATAGATGTGATTCTGAACACATCGAATGCTTTCTCCAGCCTTGTTTCTCCCTCTGCCAATGATAGGGTTGCACCAGGGTCCTCTGAAGCCTTTCTGCTCAGGCATTGTTCCTCCAGATGGAAAGAGAGGGACCACTGAGGCCCAAAGGGAGCCTCTTTCTCAGCAGAATGGCCCGGGCATTTTTCCCTGCCTCTTGTTATGTGTGCATATGTTGGGAGCAGAAAGAAGATGGAGATCAGTTCAGCCGCAGGCCATTTGGCCCAGGCACCACTGCCCAGGGAGAGGCACTTCCTGACTGTGCTGCCAGGTCCAGGCCTTCTTAAAGGGCAGAAGCCTCAGAATGAAGTCATGTGGCGCTATAATGTTGTCACTCAGTCTTCCCACCCTCTCCATCCCTGCAGATGACCTGGATGGACTCCTCAGTGAGCTCCCTGAGGACTTCTTCTGCGGGACCAGCAGTTGGGACTGCTCCAAGGCAGGGCACCCGCCATGAGCAGGCAGCCTCTGAGCACCCAGGGAACGCTCTGATTGTGTCTGATCGTGCCCATGGGGGAGGAAGACCAGCATGATTGGAGAACAGGCAAAGCTCAGGACTTCTGTGGTTGCTCCCAGCCTGGCCACTTTCAACACCCATGTTCCTTGGGATCTGCACTGCTGTCACTTTAGATCATCTTTGGCATACCAGAACTTGCTTTAAGACTGGCTCTCCTGGCCTGACCTATAGTGGCACAGTAGATAAAGCGTTGACCTGGAACACTGAGGTTGCTGGTTCAAAACCCTGGGCTTGCCTAATCAAGGCACATATGGGAGTTGATGCTTCCTGCTCCTACCTTCTTTTTTTTTCTTTCTTTCTTTTTTTTTTTTTACATAGAGAGATAGACAGGGATAGACAGACAGGAACGGAGAGATGAGAAGCATCAATATTAGTTTTTTGTTGTGCTGTTGCAACACCTTAGTTGTTCATTGATTGCTTTCTCATATGTGCCTTGACTGTGGGCCTTCAGCAGACCGAGTAACCCCTTGCTTGAGTCAGCGACCTTGGGTTCAAGCTGGCAAGCTTTTGCTCAAACCAGATGAGCACGCTCAAGCTGGCGACCTCGGGGTCTCAAACCTGGGTCTTCTGCATCCCAGTCCAACGCTCTATCTACTGCACCACCACCTGGTCAGGCCATTCTTTTGTTCTTGCCAGCAGGGGCAGTGTGTCACTCTCCTACCTCATCTTGATTTTAGAGGATGTTGGGCCTGGTCCCTTTACTCCTCAGTCCCTGTACAGCTGAGATGCTGAGAGGAGCTACACTATAGCAGTGGACAGGGAAGGAGCACACTCAGACTTCCCTCGGCTTTGTCTCTTGAGGCCTGTAGCTGCCCAGCTTACCCATGTCCATGGTTCACAGGGGCAGGGGTGTGGCTACGGTACGTTCTTCTGAAATAAAGCAGTCATCCACTTCCCCTGCCTCCATCTCCTTTCTTTCCTTGCTGCTCCTTGTCCTGTTCACCCTTCCAGTGGTGCTTCGACCATGCAGAACCAAGTTACTCATTTTGTCTCTCGTTTATTTTCATTTTATTTTATTTAAGTGAGAGGAGGAGAGATAGTGAGACAGAATCCCTCATGCACCCTGACTGAGATCCACCTGGCAACCCCTGTCTGGGACCTATGCTCTGATTCTTGCAACCAAGCTATTTTTAGCTCCTGAGGCAGAGGCTCTAAGGAACCAACCTCAACGCCCAGGGCCAACGTGCTCAAACCAGTTGAGCCATGGCTGTGGGAGGAGAAGAGAGGGGAGGGTGAGAGGAGGAGAAGCAGATGGTCACTTCTGTATACCCTGACTGGGAATCAAACCCTGGACATCCACATTCCAGTTGACTCTCTACCACTGAGCCAACCTGCCAGGGCTATTTTTATTTTTGAAGGTGTTAAATTATTTATTATTTTTTAATGAATTTATTGGGGTGACACTGGTTAACAAAATTATACAGGTTTCAGGTGTACAATTGTATAACACATCTTCTGTACACAGTATTATGTGTTCACCTCCCATCTTTTTTTCTTTAATAAACTTTTGTTTTAGATTTACCGAATTATTGCAGATATTACTGGGAGTTCCCATAATGTGTCACACCCAGTTTCCCCTATTATTACCATCTTACATTAGTTGGTAGCCTCGTCACAATTAAAGAACCAGATTGATACATTATTACTGTCTGAACTCCATACTTTATTCAGATTTACTCAGTCTTCTCCTGAGGTCCTGTCTTTGTTCCAGGATCCCACAATACGTTTAGTCATCATGCCTTTAGCCTCTTGGCTGTGGTTGTATCTCAGACTTTCCTTGTTTTATGGCGTTGGCAACTTTGAGGAGTGAGGCTCAGGCATGTTATAGGGTGCCCATCTACTGGAATTTGCCTGATTTTTTTTTTATGATTAGACTGGTGTTATGTTTTTGGAAGAAGACTACTGAGTTAAGGTGCTAGTCTCATCACATCATGTCAAGGGTTGATGTTGGCCTTGATCAGCTGGCTGAGGTGGAGTTTGTCAGGTTTCTCAGGTTTCTCCACTGTAAAGTTACACTTCTTTCTCTTCCCTTTCCGTGCTGCCTTCTTTAGAAGGAAGTCGCTGTGTGCGATGCACATACAGGCATGAGGAGTTACATTCCTTAAGGGAAGAATATTCACATAGATAATTTGGAACTCTGCATGGGAGATTGGGCTATTCCCTCATTTTTTATTAATTCATTTGTATCAGTATCAACTCCTGGGTATTTCTTTTATGCTTTGGGTTATAATCTAACACTACATTATTTATTTTGTTGCCAAGAAACTCTTGGTCACTATAGCTTCTCTATACTACCTTTTTTAAAAAATTCATTTTATATAGGAGAGAGGGAGAGAGAGAGAGAGAGAGAGAGAAGGGGGAGGAGCAGGAAGCATCAACTCCCATATGTGCCTTGACCAGGTAAGCCCAGAGTTTTGAAACAGTGACCTCAGCGTTCCTGGTCAGTGCTTTATCCACTGCACCACCACAGGCCGGGCTCTATTCCACCTTTTAGGCCAGAATTGAACAAGGGGTATAAAAGGTCTAATAGTACCAAGTTGGCAATTTTGTTTTGCTTTTCTGAAATGAAGGAAAGGAAGATTTTCTCGCCTGACCTGTGGTAGCGCAGTGGATAAAGCGTCGACCTTAAACACTGAGGTCGCTGTTTCGAAACCCTGGCTGCCTGGTCAAGGCACATATGGGAGTTGATGCTTTCTGCTTCTCCCCCCTTCTCTCTCTCTGTCTCTCCTATCTCTCTCTCTCTCTCTCTCTCTCTGTCTCTCCTCTCTCTCTAAAAACCATGAGTAATTTGGCCCTGGCTGGTTGGCTCAGTGGTAGAGTGTCAGCCTGGCGTGCGGGAGTCCTGGGTTCAATTCCCGGCCAGGGCACACAGGAGAAGTGCCCATCTGCTTCTCCACCCCTCCCCCTCTCCTTCCTTTCTGTCTCTCTCTTCCCCTCCCGCAGCCAAGACTATTGGAGCAAAGTTGGCCCGGGCGCTGAGGATGGCTCTATGGCCTCTGCCTCAGGCTTTAGAATGGCTCTGGTCACAACAGAGTGACGCCCCAGATGGGCAGAGCATCGCCCCCTGGTGGGCGTGCCGGGTGGATCCCGGTCGGGCGCATGTGGGAGTCTGTCTGACTGCCTCCCCGTTTCCAACTTCAGAAAAATACAAAAAAAAAAAAAAAAAAAAGAATTTAAAAAATCTAAAAATATATATATTTTAAAGAAGACGGGAAGATTCTCTCAACTCATGGATGAGGGGGTGTGGGTTAAAGACTCCAGTCTGACCACCAGACTCCCCTGCTTCCACCTGTCTTCACTAAGCATCTGTGAGTCAAGGACCTCTCATGGGCTTGGTGCTGCTCTGGGGGAAGGTATTAATCTCTCTTTTCCCAAAGAGAGGTTGATCCCATGGATCGCAGTCTCAGGGCTGGAGTGAACAAATGCTTTAAGAACATGCTCAGCTAACTGATGGTTTCAGAGGGCCCTGCCCTAAGAGGCTTTTGTGTTCTAAGCCCAGGAGCAATAGAGGGCTAATTCATCAGCACCTTGCCCTTTCACACTCCCATCTGGTCTTCCTACCTGCACTTCTTTCTCTTCTGCCTGCTGCTGACTTCCCAGCTCTGCCTTTGTAGCTTAGATCTGGGCTACATGTGGTCTTTCTGCACCTAAACTACCCCATGCTCTGCCAAGCCTCCAGTGCCCTTCCCCATTCAACCCCTTGATCCCTGGTCTCTACTGCTCTCAGTCCTGAGTGGTGTCCTGGTTTCTTGTGGTGTGCTTCATCGTCCCACAGCTCTGAGCTCCAAGACGGCAGGCTGGGTATCCAATCACCTGGCACTGCTCCTGGCACTTGGCTCTCTCTGGGCTCATGTGTGGGTTGATGTAAAGGCCTCGGGAAGTGAACACTAAGAACAGTTTTTCTGCCCTTAAGAAGTTAAGGCTAGCCTGACCGGGTGCTGGTGCAGTGGATAGAGCCTCAAACTGGGATGCGGAGGACCCAGGTTCGAGACCCCGAGGTTGCCAGCTTGAGTGCGGGCTCATCTGGTTTGAGCAAAAGCTCACCAGCTTGGACCCAAGGTCACTGGCTCGAGCAAGGGGTTACTCGGTCTGCTGAAGGCCCACGGTCAAGGCACATATGAGAAAGCAATCAATGAACAACTGGGGTGTCACAACGAAAAACTGATGATTGATGCTTCTCATCTCTCTCAGTTCCTGTCTGTCTGTCCCTCTCTCTGCCTCTCTCTGTCTCTGTAAAAAAAAAAAGAGAGAGAGAAATTAAGGCTAAAGAGAGGAGACAGAACACATGGTCTCTGGGGACAGCTACAGTCAGCACCTTCAGGCCTGTGTGACAAGAAGGTTACAGAGAGGCTTGGAAGGTGAACACAGTCACGGGCCCCAAACACCATGACTATTGTGTGCCTCAGGAGGGAGGGACGCCCACCCCATCTCGGCCCCTCCTGGCCCCATCCGGCCTTGCCAACTCCCAACCCTGGGAACCCAGCTGTGGGTGCTCAGCCAGGCCGTTGGCGGGGCAATTAAAACGCTGAATAGGTTCCAGCAGGGTTAATCACTGCTGCATTTATAGAGGCGCCTTTCTCTGAGGATCGCCAAGCCCTCTCTGTGCATGATCTCATTCCTTCTCTGGGATCCCCCACCCTGGAATACCACCAGGAAGCTGGGGCCAGAGTGGATGACAGCAGGGTAAGGGCAGTGCTGGAAACAGCCCAGGCTGCTGCCACCCACTTGGACAGGCAGATGAGTGTTTGCTCTGGCAGAGAACAGGGGCCCTCAGTCAATGCACTACACATAAGAGGCTAGCCTGCTAAGTGCCAAGTGCCCCTAAACACCATGTCAAGACCTACTGTGTGCCAGGCCCTGCTGGGACCAGAAACAACTGAATAATTTCAGAACCTCCCTGGAGCCCACATCCGGCACAGCAGACTGTCATCTACAGTACACTGGGACAAGTGCTTTACAAAGTTCATGGACAGGGAGTAACCGGAACCCGAAGAGCGGGGGATCTGGGGCTGCTGCAGGAATGTCTCTCAGAGCAGGTACCTTTGAGGTGGACTTTGAGGAATGAGTCAGAAGGGAATTCCAAGCAGAGAGAATGGCAGGGAAGGGTGAGGAGTCACGATGAGAATGCTATGTGATGTGAGGCCAAACCAAGGAACGGGCTCAGCTGGAGAAGGGAGCTGTCAAAAATTAGCAGAAGTTTTGCCTGACCTGTGGTGGCACAGTGGATAAAGTCTCGACCTGGAACGCTGGGGCTGCCAGTTCAAAACCCTGGGCTTGCCTGACCTGTGGTGGCACAGTGGATAAAGTGTCAGCCTGGAATGCTGAGGTTGCCGGTTCGAGACCCCGGGCTTGCTTGGTCAAGGGACATACAGGAAGCAACTACTACGAGTTGATGCTTCCTGCTCCTCCCCCTGCCTTTCTCTCTATCCTCTCTCTAAAATCAGTAAGTAAAATCTTAAATAAAAAAAAGAGTCAGCAGGAGTTTTCAAGCTAGGAATTAGCCATTTTATTTTATTTTTATTGTTTTTTAGAGAGAGAGGAAGGGAGAGAGAGAGAGAAAGAGGGAAGCATTCATTTGTTGTTCCACTTAGATGTGCGTTCATTGGTTGCATTCCATATGTTCCCTGAACAGGGAATGAACCCGCAACCTTGGAATTTCAGGATGACACTAACCAACTGAGCTAACCAGCCAGGGCCAGGAATTAAGGATTTTAGTTAGATCATTCCATGTAGACAGTGAAGCAGAGGGGCTGTGGCCAGAGGAAGGATCATCAGGTAGGAAGCTGGACTGGTCCAGGTTCAAGATGTTGAAATGGTAATTGAGAATGTGAGAACAGGACCTGGAACTTGTTTGTGTGAGGGCACTAGGGAGAGGAAGAAGTCAGAGATAACTGAGCAAGGACTGCTGCAGAGCCAGTGAGGGAAGTGCAGGGGCAGAGGAGACAGGAGGAGTCCACAGTACTGAGGGAGACAGACCAGCCACTGCAGCCAAGGCATGATAAGGCTAGGCCCACTCTGAGGGGCGAGGGGCCGTGGGGCCAGCCCGCCTGCACAAGGAGTGAGCTCTTCTCGTTAGGAGAGCTTCTGAAGCAGCGGCTGGCATCTCTCCTGCCTCCCCTTCCCTGGATTGGCAGCCGCAGCAGCTAATGTTATTTCATGGCCTCATTCCTCCCCCTAGAGGCTCCTGGACGCAAAACAACTTTCTTCTGGAAGTGAATAGGTCCCCAGCTTAAAGGTGTCTTTGGTCTGGAGTCCCCACAAGCCCTTAGCCCTCAGGCAAGCATGGGAACCCTTTTAGGAGTTGGGTGTGGTGAGGGGTGGGGAACTCACTGAAGGTAGTTTCTTGTTTTAATACATTTTTTTTCTTTTTTATTATTTATTCATTTTCTTTGTGCCCCTCCCCCTCCCCCTTCCCCTCTCCCTGCTCCCCCCCTACCCTCCACCCCCCCACTCCCTGTAACCACCACACTCTTGTCCATGTCTCTTAGTCTCGTTTTTATGTCCCATCAATGTATGGAATCATGTAGTTCTTTTTTTTTAATTTTTTTTATTTATTTACTTATTTTTTACAGAGACAGAGTGAGTCAGAGAGAGGAATAGACAGGGACAGACAGACAGGAACGGAGAGAGATGAGAAGCACCAATCATTAGTTTTTCATTGCGCATTGCAACACCTTAGTTGTTCATCGATTGCTTTCTCATATGTGCCTTGACCGCGGGCCTTCAGCAGACCGAGTAACCCCTTGCTGGAGCCAGCGACCTTGGGTTCCAGCTGGTGGGCTTTTGCTCAAACCAGATGAACCCACGCTCAAGCTGGTGACCTCGGGGTCTCAAACCTGGGTCTTCCGCATCCCAGTCCGACGCTGTGTCCACTGTGCCATCGCTTGGTCAGGCTGGAATCATGTAGTTCTTGTTTTTTTCTGATTTACTTATTTCACTCCGTATAATGTTATCAAGATCTCACCATTTTGCTGCAAATGATCCGATGTCATCATTTCTTATGGCTGAGTAGAATTCCATAGTATATATGTACCACATCTTCTTTATCCAATCTTCTGTTGAAGGGCTTTTTGGTTGTTTCCATGTCTTGACCACTGTGAACAATGCTGCAATGAACATGGGGCTACATGTGTCTTTACGTATCAATGTTTCTGAGTTTTGGGGGTATATACCCAGTAGAGGGATTGCTGGGTCATAAGGTTGTTCTATTTTCAGTTTTTTGAGGAACCACCATACTTTCTTCCATAATGGTTGTACTACTTTACATTCCCACCAACAGTGAATGAGGGTTCCTTTTTCTCCACAGCCTCTCCAACATTTGCTATTACCTGTCTTGTTGACAATAGCTAATCTAACAGGTGTGAGGTGGTATCTCATTGTAGTTTTGATTTGCATTTCTCTATTATTATTATTTTTATTAAAGATTTGTCTGCGAGCCAGTTGCAGCCATCAAAAGAGCCACATCTGGCTCACGAGCCATAGGTTCCTGACCCCTGCATTAGATCACCCATCTCTTGCCCTGGCTGGATAGCTCAGCTGGTTAGAGCATTGTCCTGTAGTCCAGAGGTTGCTGGGGTTTTTTGTTTGTTTGTTTGTTTTTCAGAGGTTGCTGTTTTGATCCCTGGTCAGGGCACATACAGGAACAGATCGAAGTTCCTCTCTCTATCTTTCTCTCTCTAAAATAAAAAAATAAAAAAAAGTCCAGCCTGACCTGTGGTGGCGCAGTGGATAGAGTGTTGACCTGAAATGCTGAGGTTACTGGTTCAAAACCCTGGGCTTACCTGGTCAAGGCACATACGGGAGTTGATGCTTCCTGCTCCTCCCCCTTCTCTCTCTCTCTTTCTCTCCTCACTCTAGAATGAATAAATAAAAATCTTAAAAAAAAAGAAAGACCACCCATTTCAGTGGTGTTCAAGTATAATAATTAGCCTGCTTATATCCTTCATTGCCAAAACCAACTTTACTGTTTTTTTCTGGGTGAGCCAGAAAGTATGGTCACCAAGTAAAGATAGATATAAAAGCGATTTAAATATATTGTAAAATCCTGTGCATACATGTGCAGAGCTATCACTATTACTGCGAATGCTGGGAAGAGCTGTTCGAACTATTTCTACCTTGCCCTTATTTCCAGGGCTGGGTTCTACCCTTCAGCCAACATCAGAGAGGCTGGGGAACTCTGGCTCTTCCTCCAGGCCCTGTCTGTCTCTTTGATTGACTGCTTCACTCACCTCAGATCTTGCCAACCCAAGGTGCTCACTCCTGAGAAATGGGAGGATATGGACCCTGGGGTGCAGGAATGGCCTCACCTGAGGGCCTGCTACCCAACTAGAGGGTATCAGCAGGGGCAGGGGCTAGCCCAACACCTTCTCTGGAATCAGGACTCTGGGCAACCTGTTTACCAGAGAGCAAAGGGCCTATTTATAGCCTCAGCTGCTGTTCTCTCTGGGTCACGGGTGAGGGGGCAGGATGGCTCCTCAGAACAAGGTGGTAGTCACCAGGCTCTGCCCGGCTGCCACTGACCAGACCCCTGGGCCCCTTCCCATGGCAGAAGCGACCTTCCCTTTTACCTCCTCCACATCGCGCTCTCTCCGCCTGCAGCAAGAGTGGCTGGAGTGGGAGGACCGGCGCCGGGCAGTGGCCCAGCAGCGCCGGAGCCAAAGGTGCCCCCCAAGTTCCCAGGCCCGACTCACTAGGCCTCGCCACTCCTGCCGAGACCCAGCGGTCCACAATGCCCTGTTCTCCGGCAACCTGCAACAGGTCCAAGCCCTGTTCCAAGATGAAGATGCCGCCAACATGATTGTGGAGACTGTGAACAACCAGTTGGCCTGGTCGCCTGAACAGGGTAGGGAGCAGCAGGTGGGGGCAGAAGAGGGGGGAGAGGGAAGAGGTGGGGGTGAGGAGAGGGGGAGCATCTCAGCCCCATGCCCTGCCTGCAGATCATGAACTACATGATCCCTTCCCCCTGCTCATTCTAGCCCCCTCCTAAACAGAGATGAGGCTTGGTTAGTGTTTTGTATGTTTTATTAACACATATTAATTACATAGGAACACAATTCTAATGCAGTTTTTCTATATATTTTTTCCTACACAGAATGAAATTATAATCTATATGCCATTTATTTATTTTTATTTATTTATTTATTTATTTATTTTTCATTTTTCTGAAGCTGGAAACAGGGAGAGACAGTCAGACAGACTCCCGCATGCGCCCGACCGGGATCCACCCGGCACGCCCACCAGGGGCGACGCTCTGCCCACCAGGGGGCGATGCTCTGCCCATCCTGGGCGTCGCCATATTGCGACCAGAGCCACTCTAGCGCCTGAGGCAGAGGCCACAGAGCCATCCCCAGCACCCGGGCCATCTTTGCTCCAATGGAGCCTCGGCTGCTGGAGAGGAAGAGAGAGACAGAGAGGAAAGCGCTGCTGGAGAGGAAGAGAGAGACAGAGAGGAAAGCGCGGCAGAGGGAAAGCAAATGGGCGCTTCTCCTATGTGCCCTGGCCGGGAATCGAACCCGGGTCCTCTGCACGCTAGGCCGACGCTCTACCGCTGAGCCAACCGGCCAGGGCTTATTTTTATTTATTTAAAAAATTTTTTTCATTATTATTTTTTACAGAGACAGAGAGAGAGTCAGAGAGAGGGATAGATAGGGACAGACAGACAGGAACAGAGAGAGATGAGAAGCATCAATCATCAGGTTTTTTTTTTTGCGACACCTTAGTTGTTCATTGATCCATTTATTTATTTTTATATGCCATGTTTAACCTGATTTTTTTATGTAGCATATGTAAATAACCATAAGTTGACATAATATTTTATATAGGGGCATAAATTCTACTGTAAGGATATGCCATGATTTCTATAACTATACCCCAAATAAATTGGATAATTTGGTTCCTTTTTTAAAGACTATTTTTAAATAGCAATATGATGAATATCTTTGTGTACTTGCCAGCTGATTTCCTTAAGATCTATTCTGACCAGAGGGTTTTCCATGTAAAACAAATACCTCAATTTTGATTGCCCCGTTTGATCCACAAGGGATTGTCTCCAACCCCACCCATGGATTTGGGGGTTCAAAACCCCTGGAGAATATATGTTCTCACAGTTACCACAGGATCTAAATTTCTGCTTTGCTTCAACTATTAGAGATGTGACCCTATGACACACATACTATGTTTTGTTACAGATTAACAAACTGTTCTAAAAGGCTGTTCCTATTTATACTCCCAAATCAGGGCTTGAGTGACCCCCTCTCCACAGGAAGAGCCTGGCATAGAGTTTGTGCTCAGCCAGGGGTACAGAGGAAAAGCCAGCACCAGCTGTTCACAGCAGCCTGCCCTGCCTGCCAGCCTCACATCCGCCAACCCAAACATTGTCTGTTCTCCACAGGGTTTTGGGTACTAACCCCCAAGACCAACCAGACGGTACCCCTCACTATCGCTGCGGCCCGAGGCTATACCGACTGCGCCCGCCACCTCATTCAGCAGGGTGCTGAGCTGGATGCTCGGGTTGGGGGCCGGGCAGCCTTGCATGAGGCATGTGCCCATGCCCAATCTGACTGTGTGCGGCTGCTGCTGACCTTCGGCGCCAAAGCCAATGTGTTGTCTGAGGAAGGCACAACCCCCTTGCACCTCTGCACAGCCCCTGAGTCCTTGCAGTAAGTGCCCAGGGTTTGATATGGTTTGGGAAGGGTGTGTGTGTCTGCAGCTCACATGACCAGAAGGGGAGAGGTACCTCATGTATTCATGTTCTCACAACAACCTGAGAGACAGGTCTCATTCTATGGATGAGAAAACTGAGGCTCAAAAAGGTTTAGTGGCCCTGGCCGGTTGGCTCAGCGGTAGAGCGTCGGCCTAGCGTGCGGAGGACCCGGGTTCGATTCCCGGCCAGGGCACATAGGAGAAGCGCCCATTTGCTTCTCCACCCCTCCGCCGCGCTTTCCTCTCTGTCTCTCTCTTCCCCTCCCGCAGCCAAGGCTCCATTGGAGCAAAGATGGCCCGGGCGCTGGGGATGGCTCTGTGGCCTCCGCCTCAGGCGCTAGAGTGGCTCTGGTCGCAATATGGCGACGCCCAGGATGGGCAGAGCATCGCCCCCTGGTGGGCAGAGCATCGTCCCTGGTGGGCGTGCCGGGTGGATCCCGGTCGGGCGCATGCGGGAGTCTGTCTGACTGTCTCTCCCTGTTTCCAGCTTCAGAAAAATAGAAAAATAGAAAAAAAAAAAAAAAAAAAAAAGGTTTAGTGACTTGTCCAAGGTCATATCAGCTAAGTCCAGAAGGCAGAAGCCCTTTGCTTTTTGGGAAAACCCTGTTCCAACTACTGTCTCTTATTCCCTGTGAACCCTTCATAGCCAGATTCCTAGCTGTTTTGAGGTAGAAATCAAAAAAGATCTAGCCTGGTGTTTTCCAACCTTAGTATAAGGTCCCCCACATCTCTTCCTCCGCCTGTTTAAAGCTCAATAGTTTCTTGGACCTCCTACATGGTGGTATTTATACTCTTACAACAGGTCCCCAGACAGGGTTAGCCGTGGTAAGGAGTCAAGGGCTCCTGGGAGATATTCCATCACCCACATGCTGGGAACTTCACCCCACTTAGATCTAGATCAGCGGTGGACCCAGAGTAATCCAAATTTTCCAGCCCTTTCTTGAGTTCTTATGGGCATGTGGTACACTTTCCAGCAGACTTTATCCTTTTAAGTAAAGTGAGAATTGTTCTGCTTACTGAAATCCTAGTGAATTAGCTTTTCAGTGTTATTTAAATTTAGTATTTGAAAACAAAACTTAGCCCATGATTAGAACTTGCCAAAGAAATAAGTTCAGTAGTTATGGATGACTGGCTGCTAATCCACTCTTGGCCACTGAACAAAGTGCCTACTGGTCATGTGCACTGAAGGAGAGCTGAAATCTGGCTGTTTTGGGGAAGTACACTTGGTCATCAGTGTTTCATTGGGGTTGATGGATCTGCTTCTGAGTTCCAGTGGCTGCCATTCTAGCTTTTAAAATCTAAGTTACTGTTAGTTTAGTTTCATCACTAATTTATTAATAGTTTGTTGTGTGTTTGGTTTATCCCATGGTGGTTAATGAATATTTACCTTTACTGTGTTCTGGCCCATACTTTTTCCAGGAACTAGAAGATTGAAAAAAGCGTGCTTCCTTAAATCTGGTTTTTGTTTGGTTTTGTTTGTTTGAAAGTGGAGTAGGTGGGTTCCCAAGTGTCTTCTTTTGTTGGAGTGGGTGTGGCTGGTCTGGATGGGTGGTTTTCAAGTTTGGAGGCAAAAGAAAAATATTAGGACTTCTACTTTTTCTTTCTGACTCATACTCATTAATTTTTTGTTTCACAGTGTACTCAGTAGTAGTGGGCTTTCAACTTTGTGTATGTGTGCTATCAAAATGTTAGACCACTCTCAAATTATTCAGGACAGGCCTTAGTGTCCCAGTGTGATTGGGGCATCAGGTTAGACCCTGGTAGGGACTGTCTGAGGCAGTGAGTACTAATTCTGGTGTAGCCACTTGCTATGTGTCCTTGGCTACACTATGACCTTTCTTTTTCTTTTTTTCTTCCTTTCCCAGTGAGAGGAGGGGAGATAGAGAAACAGACTCCCACATGCGCCCTGACCGGGATCCACCCAGCCTCCATCTGGGGCTGTTGCTCTGCCCATCTGGGGCCATACTGGTAACCAAGATATTTTTAGTGCCTGAGGCAGAGGCTCCACAGAGCCATCCTCAGTGCCTGGGCCAATGTGCTTGAACCAGTTGAGCCATGGCTGTGGGAGGGGAAAAGGGGGGGGAGAGGAGGGGTCGAGAAGCACACACTTCTCCTGTGTGCCCTGACCGGAATTGAACCCAAGACATCCACACCCCAGGCCGACACTCTACCACTGAGCCAACTAGCCAGGGCCTGCACTGTGATCCTTCTGGGCTGAAGTTTTTCACATGAAAACTGAAGATGCTCCTAGTGACTTTGATGGGCTCTCCAGCCCTTCTGTCTGTCACAAGTTTCTGTAAGTCTGATGATAGTGGACACCAGGCTGGCCTGCAACTTCAGGGGGTGAGAAAAAAGGGGGTAAGGGATGACAGTAGAATTAGGGTACCCAGGCCAGGCCTTGGTCCCTCAGGATTTGCCTTGGCACCTTGTGCCTTGCCCCTAGGTGTGCCAAGCTACTGTTGGAGGTGGGAGCTACCGTGAATGTGGCTGCCAGGGACAGCGAGATGACACCCCTGCACGTAGCAGCGGCAGGGGGCCTGGCGGAGCATGTGGCTCTCTACTTGGCATATGGAGCAGATGTGGGCCTGCGCACCAGCCAGGGTGAGACGGCCCTAAACACAGCTTGCGCAGGGGCCGAGGGCCTGGGCAGTGGCCGGATGCACCAGGCTGTGGCGCACCTGCTCCTGGAGGCCGGGGCTGATGCTGGGGCAGCTGGGCGCAAACGCCACACGCCGCTGCACAATGCCTGTGCCAATGGCTGTGGAGCCTTGGCAGAGCTGCTGCTGCGCCACGGGGCCTGCGCTGCGGTCCCCAACGCAGCGGGGCACACCCCCATGGACTGCGCGCTGCAGGCTGTCCAGGACACCCCCAACTGGGAGCCCGAAGTCCTCCTGGCGGCGCTGCTGGACTACGGAGCTCAGCCAGTGCACCCTGAGGTATACAGGGAGAGCTGGAGAAAGGAGGCCCCAGTTGGCTTGGGGAAACCTGTCTGTGGAACTGCCCCAGGGCAGATGAGAGGGGACCATAAGACAGAGAGCCCACGCTCCCTCTGTGGCCAGAGGTCTGTCCCCACCTTGGGAAGGACCAGTGAGGTCTATGGGGGAAGATAACCAAGGGAGAAAAGAGGTCCCAAGGAAACTAGCTGGGGCCAGGAGGTTGTGGAGCACCCGTGAAGGTGGGGTAAACTGAGGCATGAAAAAGTACGAGAGACTCAGACCTTAGTCTCTAGACTTGGATCTGCCCCTGGTTGGGAGAGGCATAGTGCTCCTGAGACCCTCTTTTGACTCCTAGATGCTGAAACACTGTGCCAACTTCCCTCGGGCCCTGGAAGTCCTTCTTAATGCCTACCCTTGTGTCCCATCCTGTGATACCTGGATGGAGGCAGTACGCCCAGAACTGCGGCAGGTATGTCCACCCCAGGGCACAGACCCATCCTGGACTCTGGGGGAGATGGCCTATCCCTCTAGGATGGGCTTTCTGAGGGGAGGAGCAGGAGGGCCCTGGGCTGAAGGAGGACAGGCAGATTGTTCTGGGGTCCCCCTATCCCTTCACAATTCAGAACAGCCTCTAATTCCACACACCTCTCAGCCTTTCTCTTACATCAACACAGACATGTATCAGGCATCTCTGACTCAATAGGCACTGTGCTAGCATCTTTGGAGTGGGGAAGGGTGCAGATACGGCTATGACAGGGCTCTGCAATGTGGCCCCAGCTCCCATGACTCTTGCAGGCCCTCTGGTTCTGAATCTGAGTTCTTCAGGATGCACCAAATTGGACAGGTTACAAAATCCCAGGGCCCTACCACTAGGTGGCCCCCAATTGGAAGGGCAGAGTTAAGGGTATTGAGCCATTTGACCTTGTTCCACTCCTACCCTAGGAGCATGAAGCCTTCTACAGCTCTGCCCTGGGCATGGTGAACCAGCCGAGGCGGCTGCAGCACCTGGCCCGGCTGGCTGTGCGTGCTCAGTTGGGTAACCGCTGCCGACAGGCCGCCGCCTGCCTCCCACTGCCCCAGCTCCTCAGGGACTATCTGCTGCTGCGTGTGGAGGAGCGCATCCAGTGAGCAGCACGCCAGGCTGCTCCCATAGCTTGTCCAGCTCTCTCCACCCACCATACACCCAGCCCTAGAAAACCAGTTCCAGACCCTCTGTCCACACTCCACATATCCTCCCTGGCTAGCTCATCACTCCAATGGCTTCTTGAGCCAACTGCTGACCTCCAACCTGACCTGAGCTTCAGCTCCTCTCTCCGATGGGAAAGCTTGCAGACTCAGCCTTCACCCACACCCTCTTCTTTGCCTAAGTGGATGATAGTCCCTCCGTCCACCCAGGCCCCAAGTCAGGCGGTGGTGATCCTTGTTGCACCTCATCCCCTGCCACTAATGCATCTGTTCAGCTTTCTAAAGAGTGACAGACTCTGCCTCTAGCTTACTGCCTCTGTCCAACCTGTCAGTCATTTGAAGGGGGAGCACACTGAATGGTCTTGAAACCCATGCTCTTGAAACCCTTTGCTTCCAGGTGTTCCCCCTCCTTGGTACGCCCTCCCATACATATATATATGTTGTTGTTTCTTCTGCCCTAGTTGAAGCTGATTTTATCCTCGAGACAGCTCAATAGCACTATTTGACCAACCTAGTAGGTTGCCTTCCTTTTTTAAAATTCTTTTTGTATTTTTTTATTTTTCTGAAGTGAGAAGCAGGGAGGCAGAGAGACAGACCCTCGCATGCCCCCGACCGGGATCCGCCGGGCATGCCCACCAGAGGGCCATGCTTGGCCCATCTGGGCTGCTGCTCTGTTGCAACCAGAGCCATTCTAGCACCTGAGGCGGAGGCCATGGAGCCATCCTCAGCGCCCGGGCCAACTTTGCTCCAATGGAGCCTTGGCTGCAGGAGGGGAAGAGAGAGACAGAGAGAAAGGAGAGGGGAAAGGGTGGAGAAGCAGATGGGCGCCTCTCCTGTGTGCCCTGGCCGGGAATCAAACCCGGGACTTCCACACACTGGACCGACGCTCTACCACTGAGCCAACTGGCCAGGGCCAGTAGCCTTCCTTGATATCATACTTTAGAGCCTGTGTCCACCTCAACTAGGCTGAGACTGGCACTATATTCCTTGAACAGGCATTTCAGTAAATGGTTGTTGAAGGAAGAATAAATGCATGATGTCTGGTTCCCATTTATGGTTGTGTTGCACACCCCCCACCCCAGTGACGCATGGTGTCTTAAACAGTGGTCACTACACTCGTGACTTCTGAGAGTCTGTGACAAGAGGACTAGCTATCAACTGCTCCCCCCATGTTCTCCTCTGGTTCTAGAGTCAAATGTTCTACCATTTATCTTTAAGAGGAAGCCTTTCAAGCTAAGCTAGTTGTTATGAATGCAAATAAATTACTTATGCACAACAGTACCAACGTGTGGATGTTGTTAGGTTGAAATGTGACCGAGATACCTATCATTCCATGTTTATTTCTGCCACTTTGTCTTCTTCTGTGGTTCCCAAGTTTTCTGCACTGAACAACTGTTATTCTTGTGATAGGAAAAAGGGTATAAGAATAACCCAAGTCCCTTCCCACTGCAGAAGGTAACTGATGAGGGCCTCCTAACAGTCTGCACTTCTGTTCTTTTTTGTGAGAGACCCTGGGGTCCCCAATGCCATTACCACTTGGAGTCATGTGGTGGAGAAAAGTCAGGAGTCCTGAGGTTGGCCTCCTGCAGCTGTTACCCAGCCTCTCCACCTTTGTAGCGTTACATCTGCAGAGATGCCCTTTGACCAACACAAAGACAGGCTTTTACCTCCTTATGCAGAGCAGCAACCTCTCCTCTCTGGGTGGCATTTTCAGTTTAATTTCACTAAAATTAAAAGGCTGGAGAAGAGAAATCTTCTCTAGTCCTGGGCCCAAGCTGGAAGCCTCTGTCTCAGGGGAGGATTCTGAGCTGTCCACCCCCTCAAAGCAGACTGACCCCCACCAAACTCAGCATTTTTTGGTTATATTTACAACTACAACAAGTTATCTGCTTAAAGAAAACAAAAGATATATGTGGCTATGTATATTATTTGGGAGATTTCCCAGGGTAAAAGCATTAAAGAAAAGATGAATAGGTCTGGATACAGAAAAAGTTTTTTTTTTTTTTCTGAAGCTGGAAACGGGGAGAGATGACAGTCAGACTCCCGCATGCGCCCGCCCGGGCCATCTTTGCTCCAATGGAGCCTCGCTGCGGGAGGGGAAGAGAGAGACAGAGAGGAAGGAGAGGGGGGAGGGGTGGAGAAGCAGATGGGCGCTTCTCCTGTATGCCCTGGCTGGGAATCGAACCCGGGACTTCTGCATGCCAGGCCGACGCTCTACCACTGAGCCAACCGGCCAGGGCCTGGATACAGAAAAAGTTTTATAAAAACACCAAATCATAAATACAAGGAAAAGGCAAAATATTGGGGAATGTAGTGCAGCTAAAAGATTTTATTCCCTTGATCTGTGAAAGCCAGAACATCCGTTTTATTACCATTCCTGACTTGGTGCCTCTACAATGCCTAGCAAATTAAGAGCAGACACTCAAATATCTGTCAAGTAAATGAACGATAACTCAACATCACCAGCAATCGGGGACGTGCAAATTAAAACTGCAGTATAGCTTGACCTGCGGTGGTGCAGTGGATAAAGCATGGACCTGAATGCAAAGGTCGCCAGTTCGAATCCCTGGGCTTGATCTAAGGCACATACAGGAAGCAACTCTACTACCAGTAGATGCTTCCTGCTTCTCCCCGCTCTTTCTCAATCTCCCTCTCTCTCTCACCTCCCTCCAACAAATTAAAATCTAAAAATAAATGTTTTTTAAAAAGAAAATAAAAAGTAATTGCAAAAATCTGGATAAGTTCTTGGAAGCTGAACCTCTATTTGGACTCCTGCTTTTCTTGTGCTCTAAACCTGCGCTGAATCTGTGCCTTCTTTGAAATGCTTTCTTGCATAATTTACCCACGTCCCACGCTACCTTGGGGCCGCATTCTCGGAACACCGGATGGTGATTGAATTGTCTCCTTGTCTGTCTCCCGACAAGCCCTGAATTCTTGGAGGTCAGAAAGACCATTCTTGACTGATTCCACTAACCCGGAGCAGTAGTAAATCACATCAGACCGGAAGGCTGGGAGCGAGGCCGGAAGAACTAGGCTGGAAACAGGGAAGTGCTACTCGGGTTCTGCCCAGTGATGCCAGCCCGCTCAATCTTCCAGACCCGAAACCACGCCCCGCTTCAAGCACCTCCTCTAACTCCTTCCTGGCTCCGCCCCGCAACCCAGAGCTCCTCGGACCCCGCCCACTAGGCGTGGCCTTGTCCCGGGAGGGCTAAGAGCCCGCCAACAATAACTCCGCCCCTTCTTCCGCTGAGAAACCTGTCCCTTTTAAAGAATGCGTTTACGTCATCCCGTCTTACGTAGAGTTTGCGTCATCAGTGCAAGGCGCGGAGGAGGGACTTCCTGTCTCTGGTTCTAACAGCTTCCGGGGAAAGCCGGAAGAGACTGGACCCTGGATAGAATCGGGGGTAGCCAGCCCCTTCCGTGGCCCCCTATGGAAAGGTGAGTCCATGGGCCATCCTGGCGAAGTCAAAACACTTGGTCTGGCATTTCAGGTGAGGAACTTTTTCCCTATCCAAGCATAGTACCGGTCCAATCCCCAGTTAATTTCCCATGACTCCCCGCGTCCTCAAGCTCCGCCCTCAGCCCCCAGCCCCGCCCCAAAGTTTGAGGGGTGTGGATGGTTTGTGATCCCCTCACGGGATTCTACCCCTCACTGGCTGGGAGAAGTGGGCTTGGGTACGGCGGCTGGGACCAGGCAACCTTTCCGCTCGTGTGGGCCAACGGACCCCTCTCCAGTGCCGCGAGAATAGGACCGCCCAGACGCGGAGTCTTCGTCCCAGAGAAGGCAGGGGACGCCCCCTCACCGCGCGGTCAGGGTCGCTCACAGGCTGAGGAGGGAGCAAAGGCCTTCGAGGCGGGAGACCTGGGGTTCTGCCCGGCCCTTTCCCCACGAAAGTTCCCTGGGTCTGTGCCTGTCTTTTTCGTCTCTGTTCGCCGCAGTTTCCTTTTCTGTAAATCGGGGTTAATAACGTTAACCTTCTTACCATTAGGGGTTAATTGTGGGTGTGATCAATAATTGATAACACTTATTTAGTGAACATTGCAATGTGCCAGGCACTCTGCTAAGTATTTTGCTTCGATGATTTCCCGTCATCTTCAAAACAACCTTATGAGGTAGGTACTATTTTTAACCCCATTTTACTGATGAAAAGGTTGTCCGAGGTTACAGAGCCAGTCAGTAAGAGGCAAGACCAGTATTATGAATTAGTTATGTGTTTTTTTCCTGACTCAGGGTCCATTTACTAAATAAGGATGTGGAAACTAGTCGGATGTTGATATTTTCCACAAATATTTTTTGAGTAACTACTATGTTGTATGGCTGGGCACTACAGACATAGAAAAATACATGTGATCCCTGCCTTCCAGGAGTCTGATAAAGAGAAATGGACTGGTAGATGAATATAAGGAAGTTTTATGGTTGCTGTGAGAATAGTCGGGTAATGATGATAATCATTAGACTGGATTTGCCCAGGGACAGCGGTGAAGGCAGCAGATTCTTCAAGGGAATGAGTAGGAGTAGGTACAGCAAGGAGCAAGCCGAGATCCTTGCCCTTCTAAAAAACTGCCAACAGATCCTACACAGTACAAAAGGAGAGATTGAGATATGGATTGTGACAGCTATTTGGGGAGATTTCCAAATCTGTTCCACTCAGGTAGTGGTTTTTTTAGTTGTGAACCTGTAGTGTGACCAAGGAAGGTGTGTGTCTGGTGTCTGTCCCACTTTGCTCCCCAGAGCTTGCCAGAAGAGTTTTGGAGGAGGCAGACACTATGCCTGCAGCACAGTGTCTGCTGATGACCTCTACAGGGCCTTTGGGGTTTTCTGACTCTTTTGTCCCTTTGGGAGGATCTAACTCTGTATTTGTTTGTAATTAATTTTATTTGGCTTTTGACATCTAGACCCAGATATGTGACTGTAAGTGAGATAGGGTTTTAAATTAGATGGTCTGGCAAGAGTGGTTACACTTAGCCTCCAAAGGGGTTCCAAAATAAAATATTAGAGGCTTTTTGGTCTCTTGGAGGCCACCTGGAGGCTCCTCAAAGAGGCATAGTTGCTTGACCACGTGATAGAAGTATTAGAGAAACTCAGGGCTCAAAGAAGCAAATGTTTTCCCTCACCTAACAAAAAAGCAACAAGCAGTTGCAACAGCAACAAAGCTGTAAGGTTTTTCTAATGATCCATTAGAAAAACTCAGGGGAGTTGGAATGTGAGAGAGAAAGGGTGTAGAACCTGAAATAGTTCCACAATAGAGATCAAGGGTAAGTCCTTAGCTTTAGGTTGGGGGTTCAGGAAGGTTTGTTTCCCCTTCTACGGGATAGTGAACTGTTTTTCTTTCAGAGCTGGGTCAGAACCTAAACAAACTAGAAACTGGTTGCAACCCCACAGGCCCTGCTGATGTTATCCCCCTTTGTTCCTGCAGTGTGGACGCGGTCAGCAGCCAGGCCATGGAACTCTCTGATGTCACCCTTATTGAGGGTGTGGGTAATGAGGTGACTGTGGTAGCAGGTGTGGTGGTGCTGATTCTAGCCTTGGTCCTAGCTTGGCTCTCTACCTACGTAGCAGACAACAGTAGCAACCAGCTCTTGGGCACTATTGTGTCAGCTGGCGACACATCCATCCTCCATGTGGGGCATGTGGACCATCTGGTGACGGGCCAAGGCACCCCAGAGCCAACTGAACTCCCGCATCCATCAGAGGGTAATGATGAGAAGGCTGAAGAGGCTGGAGAAGGTGGGGGAGAATCCTCGGGGGAGCCTGGAGCTGGGGGTGATGTTGAGCCTAGCCTTGAGCATCTGCTTGACATCCAAGGCCTGCCCAAAAGACAAATGGGCCCAGAGAGCATCAGTCCAGAAGCCCCTCTGAGATCTGAGGATAGCACCTGCCTGCCTCCCAGCCCCAGTTTCATCAATGTTCGGCTCAAATTCCTCAATGACACCGAGGAGTTGGCTGTGGCCAGACCAGAAGATACTGTGGGTACTCTAAAAAGGTGAGTGAGCTGGAAAGTGGGAGGCTGTTCATACCCTATGTCCCTAGCCTTTTGGTTGCCTCAGAGGAGGCTGGTATCGACATGGGAACAACAGAGAAGTGTCAGGTCCAGCCCCTATTAGTAATGGGTGAGATTTCTTTGAAACTCATGCTTCCGTTTTTCCCCTCATTGCCCTACTTTGTTGGTTCAGGCCTATGTATCTAAATTCCTTGCCCAGTCTTTCCTTCTCTTGCATCCTTACAGTAAATACTTCCCTGGACAAGAGAACCAGATGAAACTGATCTACCAGGGTCGCCTGCTGCAGGACCCAGCCCGCACACTGCGTTCCCTGAACATTACCAACAACTGTGTGATTCACTGCCACCGCTCACCCCCAGGGTCAGCTGTTCCAGGCCCCTCAGCTTCCCTGACCCCTTCCTCAGCCACTGAGCCCCCTAGCCTGGGTGTCAGTGTGGGCAGCCTCATGGTGCCTGTGTTTGTGGTACTGTTGGGTGTGGTATGGTACTTCCGTATCAATTACCGTCAGTTCTTCACAGCACCTGCCACTGTCTCCTTGGTGGGAGTCACCGTCTTCTTCAGCTTCCTAGTATTTGGCATGTATGGACGATAAGGACATAGGAAGAAAATGAAAAGCATGGTCTTCCTCATTTATGGCCTTCCCTTTCCTGGCCAGAGCTGGGCCTAAGGGCCCAGGAGGGAGGGTTGGAAAGGATATGGTGGGTCCTCTTCCATAGAACATAGGAAGCAGGTATGGGGCCTCCCCTTCACATCCATGAGGGTACAGACGTCCCCTCTGCAAGCACAACTCAGGTGGAAATGATGTCATCTTCCTTCACTATTTTAGAGCCCTGCAGTTCAGAGACATGCTGGTGGCCCAGCTCAGTGGGGAGTCTGGGCTCTGAGGATTCCCTTCTAGCTGTGACCCTAACTCTTCCCATTGTCCTGCATGCTTGTCCTCAGCACCCAGGGCCGTCTGCCAGGGCAGCTCAGCATGGTTCCCAACATACTTCTGTAGGGAACCTGGAATATCTTTCAGTTCCTTAGTGGAATATCCATCTTGAGACTCGAAGCACACAGGCAGGAGTGAAGACTGTCAGTTTGCCCTGTAGGCACCTAGTTCCTTTCCTTATTCCTCTACCTCTGTAGCAGGAATAGGGTGTTCTCCCTTTTTTCAAAGCACTTTGCTTATATTTTTTTAAAAACAATACTTTATAGAGCTCTGTCAGGAAAGGCATGGGCACAAAGCCGAGCCTCCAGCATTGGGAGAAGCCAGTCCACAGCTGCTGCTACCCTAGGCCTAAGGCTGTAAGCAAGAAACAGCTCTGACCCTCAGCCAATGACCCACCCTGCCCAACTCCAAGGAGCTTTGGGTATGGACACTGTGCCCCAGGCCCTTGCCTTGGGCTTTTGGATGGAGGGTCAGTGTCTGACTGAATAAAGTTCCGTTTTGTGGCTGTGGAGCCTCCTTCTGTGACATTGAGAGAATGGCTTTGCTCTGCCCCCAGCAACATGGTAATGAGGGTGGGTAGGCCAGGCTACCAATGGGAGATGCAATTTATTTACACCAGCAGCCATGGGGGTAGGGAAATACACAGCGTTTACAAAGTTAGCTACCTGTACAGGATGGATTACATATGCAAAAATAAAAATCTCAAGACCACAGGACAGCGTGAGCCCCACCCCCCTCCCCCAATGACCCCAGCATGCGGTAATGCCAGGCGGGTGGCCCCTGGGCATGCGGGGGGGAGTGATGCATGGAAGGAAAAGCCACCGGCCATGGAAATTAGTACAGAACCCCCCCCACACACACTCAGACACATGATAGGATACAGGGTGGACGACACCTAGCCAGGGTGGGAAGGATGGGAATTGAAACCCACACAGCCTGCTGTTAGAGGGAGGGTAGTGGGGAGCTCCTAGCCCCTTTTCAGCTACATGGTAGGGGGGCATACTCTCCAGGGAAGGAAAGGGATTTGTTCCCTCAGGGTCCCTGCTGGACCAAGCCCACCTCTTACCCAGCCTGGGCAGGGGGCTCTGCCCTGAGGGTGGGCCGAGGGACAATGGGGAAGTGGATGTGGACAAACCAGTTCCCAAACTACTTCCCACTTCTCCCTCCTCCACCAGAAGGGGGGAAGGGAGCGGCCAGGGGGGAAAGGGTATATTAGGGCCTGAACTGCAGCTGCCTCAGAAGGGAGAATGGCCCCTGGCCTTCCTCCCTTCACCTTCAACCTACTTCCAAAACATAATTTGGAAGCAGGCTGGAGGCTGGCTGAGATCCTCCTTTCCCTCTTGGCTTCCCCTTAGAGGGAGAAGACTGGAGGGTCAAGAACAGAGGAGCCCAGGCCCCAGGATTTATTCTAACTCCTGCCAAAATTTGGCTTTTTAAAAAATAATCACAATTCTTGGGTTAAAAACCAATTTGTAACCAGGCGTCGGCCACTAGGAGAACCACCCCAAGGGGAAGTTGGGGTTCCAGACAGGATACAACCCCATCTCTGCTGCTCCCTTAATCTTCTAGGATCCCTAACCTGAATCAGTCCAACCAGTCCTGGGTACTAGCTACCCAATGTGGGATAACTCCTCCTGGGAGGAGAGCAGGGGACACATCCAGCAAACGCCAGAAAACTTGGCTTAGGGTCGACTCCACCTGTGTCAGTCAGCTCTGATCCCAGCCCAGACTGCATTCCTCCAGCTTAGCTCCTGGGAGTGATGGTGCCCACATGGAGGTGGAATGGTACATCTCTTCAGGATGTAGACCAGGCAGGTGGGCACACTGGCATGACAGTTCACAGAGGGGCAATGCCTAGACATCATACCCCTCCCCTTCCATGGATGGACAGAGCAGAGACTACCCTCTCTTCCCACCCCACTCCTAGCAAAGGGGAAGAGGTAAAAGATCAGGATTTTCCTCAGAGCCCCGAACCACAAGTACAGAATAAATAACTTAAAAGCAGTTAAGGAAGGGGGAAACAGGGCAGGCTTCGGAGGCAGGAGCATCAAGAGAGGAACTGAAGCTGGTCAAAGTGAAAGGGGGGTGGCAAGCAGCAATTGGGAACATGGGCTGCCCTGGAAGGGGCAGTGGGGCAGGGTAGGCAGGAGGAACATGGGGCCACCCCAGGAGGGTGAGGCTGAGCCCCTTCCTGGGGCAGGGAATGAGGTAAGAAAACATTTCAAATAAAGCAGCACCGTTCCCTCTCACCTTGGGGCCCCACTCCTCACCAGCCCTGGGTCAGGGAGAGAAGACAGGGGGAGTCATTTTGATACATAGCTCCCTCTTCCTACCCTCCTCTTACCCATTCTTTGAAGCTGTAGAGGCTGGAGGCCCTTTCCTGGCACCCAACAACAAAAGGACAGCTCCTGCTGCCGAGGAGGCCCATTGGGACTGAGGGGAAAGGGCTGCCCCTGTGAGGGGCAGGAAAGGCGGTGGCAGTTCTGGATGCCTACCTCAGCAGACAGCTCGCTGTGCCTGCCTACCCCTGGGATCTGGGGCATTTGATAGGATTCTGCACATAGACAGGACACACCCAGCCCTGCCCCTCAGCTCCAAGCACCGGACCCATTCACATTGCTGAGGGCAGCTGGGGGAGGACCCCTCCAGGCTCAGCTTCTAACCCACAGCCTCCCGGTAGCCACAATGCTCCTCGGCAGGGCTTAGTCCAGTTCCTGGGGTGGGGGGCAGGCAGTGCCCTGGCAGACTGTCCAGGTCAGGCCCCTGGCCTAGCTGGACATCCAGTAACTCACAGAATAAATATGAAAACCGCCTCCCCACCAAACTTATGTCCAAGGCATAATATGTCCAGGTCTGAGTCCTGCATGCCGAGGGGTCGTACTCCATTACAGAGGACCCTGACACCCCCCAGGGGCGCATAATTTGATCCTCTGCCTGCCTGGCCCACCAAGCTTCCCAAGCCCAGACCCCCAGCAGCCGTCCATTTGCCAGGCTATGCCACCTGGGTGGGGGTCGGGAGAGAGGGCTCTGCTTAGCCAAAGGCTATCCCTTGCACCCAAGTCAGTTGATGTCGTCATAGATGCTGGGCGTCGGGGGTGCCGGCGGCTTTGGCTTTTTCTTCTTGTTGGAGCCCAGGCCGGAGGTAGTCCCTACCAGACTCAGATGGGATTTCTTTTTCTTGGTTTTCCGTGACTCAGAGCTGTTGGTACCTGAAGAGAAAGACACAAAGGATGAGGCCAGGGTTGTGGCAAGAAAACACAAGGTGTCCCCATTCTTTTTGCTTCGGGCCCAGTTGGATCACCTACCTAGACCCCATCCCTGATTCTCACTCGTCTTGGAGGAGCCTGAATCAGAGGGTGAGAGATCAGAGGAGCCATCCCACTGAAGCCGACTGATCAGGGCCTGGCTGTCAGCCATGTCAAAGCTGTCATTATCCAGGGAACTCTCGACCTCTGGAAGGACGCTGGAAAGGCGATGGACCAGAGAAGAACTTTACAGATACCGATCACCAGCCTAACCTTTCATAACCCACCACCCTTCTTGGAGGGTCACTTACGCTGAGGGTCCAAGGAAATAAATCCGCACGGCTCGCCGCTGCTCATCTGTGTGCTGGGGGCAGCGCAGGGACCTGGTGAGAAGTAGAGTGATCAGACCCTGACAAGGCAGGAAGGGTCTGAGGAACTCAGGTGAAGCCCCTACCCTCAGCAGAGGTGGGAAGAATGGATAATAGGGAAGGAATGAAGGGAGAGCCCCCAGATTATGGCCTAAGGCTTGACCATTAGAGGGGAGGGAAAAGGTGGGAGTCCCATTGCTCAAGTCCAGGGGTACTCCTGACCCATGCCCAGAGTGAGTGTGTAAGAGGCCCCTCTGGCCCCCTTTCTAGGTCTGAGCTCACCTTGTACACATCTTCTTGGTGTGTTCAGAAATCACCCCACATTGCTGGAAGAGGAATATAAGCTGAAAGGAGGGATGGAGGGGAACCTACTCTACACACTAGATATTTTCTTCTATATAAATACTAGATTGCACAAGTAGAGATGGCCCCAAGGTGTTCAGAGCAGATGGTTCCAGACCACCACTGGCCAGGAAACCTAATTTCAGAGAGAGAACTATATGGCCCTGATTGCTGTCACCAGCCTCTTCCAGGGTCTTGACCACTGCCTGTGGCTCCAGCCCACTCCCAATGGCCTCCCCTTCCCTGGTCCCTCACCGTGGTGAGCAGACTACGCAGCTCCTCAGGTCCCAGGGTCTCATAGCTGATCCCAGTTGAGTTGTTATACTAGGGGAGAACCAGAGGTACAGGTTAGCGAAGCAGCAGCCAAAGTAGGATGGGGACAGGGTGGAGAACCAGCCCCTCTCAACTCTTTCTAAGTGAGGAGGCCTTAAGACTTCCCAGCAGTTTCCACCCCACATACACATGGGCGAGGGGCTGGGGCCCAAAAAGAAAATGAATATGCAAGACCTAAATACCCTATCCAGTGCTTCTGGCTTTCAGCATTCTGATCCCACTTGTCTAAATCCCAACCAACTTATAAGGAAAATGAGAGAGAACCTAAGAAGGGCAGCCCCTACTCACTCACCTTAAAAGGATCCGAATTGCTAAGTTCCCCTGAAGAAGAAAAAAGAAGGGGAAGGGTGTTTGATGCAGAGGTACAGACAGAGAACCCTGAAAATAACCAGAAAGGAAGTGGGGGTGACAGAAGGATCACAGGCCCTCCCTCAATACCACTGTCCCCCAAGTTCCCACCTCCGCCCCCCAGCAATGAGTCCCAGAAAACACAGCTAGAATCACTAACGTTATTCCAGCCCCACTTACCATTTTTGTGTTTTAAAGACTTGGATCTTCGAGGGGAATTGGGGTTCTGGAATGGGAGATACCATAGCTTTGGGGAAAGGGTAACGATAAGGGGGAGCCGAGAACCCAGGGAAGGAAAAAAGATTTGACAAAGAAACATCCTCAAATTCCTACTTTCTACCCATATCTTCCCCATCCCCCAAAGCCTCTGCCCACCACAACACCCTCATCCCAGAACCCAGAGGTACCCAATGACCTCAGACTTGAGTCAAGATACCCAAGGACTCCCTGCCCAAAGGGGAGGGTATTTGTCCTTTGCCCAAATTTCCCCCATGCTTGCCCCAGCTCTCACCTTGTCTGATTTTCTCTTCTTGGCTGTGTAGGACAAAAGGATAAAGAGCAGGGTCACTTTAAGTTCCCCATCTAAGGGCACCGAAAAAAAAGTACAAAGCTACAGTCTCCCCCCTCATTCAAAATATAACTTTTGATTGTTACATACCCAATTCTTACTGGCCCACCTCACCCCAATACTCCCAGGTTTCCCTAGATCCCCAAACACCTTTCTTCTCTGAGCCATAGGACCAGTCGTTGTCATTGATGTCGTCATTATCCTCTTGGTCACTTTCAGACTTGTTCATACTGTTGCTATTGGCAATCCTGACAAAGGTAGGAAAGAGAAAGGACCAAGGCTGCCACACCTCTCTCTTGCCCCCATATACTGGAACATCTGGGGCCAAGCATGACCCACCCTCTATGTCCTACAAATACCCCCAGGGGAGTACACCATAAGCTGCAAAAGACCAGCAGCTCTGGTTCTAGCAGGGGGAGACGCCCTCACCGGCGGTTGGCGATACGGCTGCTGTTCCGACCCATTCCTAGGCACTTCTCCAGATGAGGAGCAAAGCGGGAAGCGGCGATGCTGCGGCTGCAATTGGGGCAAACACACTCCTTGCTCTTCCACTGGTTGAAAACCTGTCCAAAGATGTCCAACCCCGGCTGGTCCACGATCTCTGGGGACAGGAGAGGCGTGGCGATCAGGGCAGGCAGGGGCCCCTCACCTCATTCCCACCCATGGCCCCATGGCCTCTTCCAACTCCCTGGCTAAGCTCACAGGAGCCCCAGGCTCTACATCTGATGCAGTTTCCAGAGGAAGAACCTATAAGCACTACCAGGACAGGGCTAGACTGCTCTCCTTCAACCCTGAAGCTCACCAAAATCCTTCATGCTATCAGGATCCGTGTCGTCCAGGAAGAAATAGCCACACTTGACAGCCCGGTGTACCTCAAAGCAGAATCCCAAACAAGAATCCTCGACCAGGTCAGCGTATATCTCCTGAGCGATGGCCTGGGGGCAGGGGAGAACAGCCAGGGTCATGCGAGTCACAGCCCCATGGACTGAAAGCAAGTTTCACCAACCAAATCTCCTGCCAATTGGCCCTGGCTAAAAATAATGCTTTCTTTGCCATTTTCCCCATCTTGACTTTGCCTTCTTTCTTCTTCTGAATCCTTGGGCCTTTTCAGCTGGCCCTATTCCCTTTAAAGAACAAGGCTGACTACCCAAATTCCTCCTTGGTGTGGATGCCAGATATAGCGACGTAGAGACATCAAGAGAAAGAACTAGAGGCACACGTGGGGGAGCCCTCACCTCTAGTTTGCTGTTATCCAGGCCAGACAAAGACATTTCCTCCATTTTCATTTGTAAACTCTTGTGGAGACGGCGCTCTGACTGCTCATAGCACAGCGGGCGGCAACACGGCTGCACACATGGGGGTGGGGGTGTTGGTGTAAGTCCAAGGTACCTCTGAACATTGCCACCTCCCCTCTGTACCTCGCTGCCCAGAGGTTAATCCTGGCATCAGTATATACCCCTCCCTAAGGCCTAGGCTCACTAAGTCTGGATGGTCCTCAGGGCCTGAAACCTAAAGACGGCCTAGTTCTTCCCAGACCTTAACTCAGGCCCTGGACTCTACTGCCAATCAGAGTCTGGGTCTACAGCTCATCTCAGGTCCCCAAAACTCAAACCCCTCTTTAATTCCCATGGTGCAATGCAGCAGGGGGAGGAGAAGGAACTCTAAGGCCCCACAGGGTGTGGCAAAAAACTGCACAGACTCCTAAATACAGCCCCCCCTTTCCCTAGACTCTCCTCAGAGTCACCTCTGCTTTCAGCCAGGATGTCCACTTGGGGGGGTACTGCTACCAGAAGTAAGAATGGCCCTAGTACCCTACAACCTTCACCCTGTCTTCCTTTGAAATAAGTCTGCCACTACAGGAGGGGAGCAGAGCCCACAGAAACCTAGAGCTAAGGGGACGTTTCTAGTCACCATGAGCAAGAAGAAGGGTAGAGCTCGGTGGGATGGCAAGCCAGGAGTGAGCACTCCCCTTACCTGTTCTTCTTTTAGATAGCCACCCTCCCTCCCTCAGGACCTGCCCGGAAGTCTCTCCAAGAGCCCCAAAGTCCAGGAACCCCCACTAAAGGATTCAGAAACAGCGCCCACAGTCCAAGGCCCCTCTGAACGGTGGGTACGAGTTTAAGGAGCAGCCGGCCTAGAGTGGGGTGGGGACTGACAAATGAGCCAGGGGCACTGGGAAGGGTAGGAGGCCCGGCCTCGGCTCTTCCCCCGTCCCTGCGGCACTGCTGCTGCATCATACCGACTGGGGGGAGGAGAGCCGAGCCGCCGGAGGCCGGCGCCGGTCCGGGACAGACCGACCCTTAGAGAGTGGGCAGAGTGGGACGCGTCCCGGCCCCTCTCCTTCCCCACCCGCCGACAGCCCCGGCCGGCCGGGGAGCGGAGTCCGGGAGGGTGTCTCTATTGTCCCGGGGGCTGGGGCCTGGCTCCCTAACAAAGGCCCCGCGCCCCCTCCCCGGCCGGCCCTGCCCCGCCCCGGGGGGACCCAGACAGGGGGAGAGTAGGGGCCCCCGGCCGGGCCGGGAAGCCGGGGGAAGCCGGGCGTTTCCGTGTCGGCCCGGGGGGAGGGGAAGGGGCGCTGACCCAGACCTGGGGGGAGGGGGCCCAAGCCCCGCCTCGGGCCCCGCCCCCCGCAGGCCCCTCCCCCGTCCGTCTCCGTCCCGTACTCACCCCGCCCGGGGGGCCGCGCCGGGGCCCGGCGGCCTCTCAGGGCCGCGTCCTCCGGCGGCGGCGGCGGCGGCGGCTGCTCCGGAGCCCCATGTCCGTCGGTCCGTCCTCGCCTTTCCCCGGGGCCCAGGGCCCGGGGCCGGGGGGTCGGGCCGCCCCCCCGCCTCGCCGCCTCACCGGGCGGCCATGGCCCCTTCCCCTCCCTTCTCGTCCCGTCGCCGCCTCCTCCTCCTCCTCACCTCACCCCGCCCGCGCGCAGTCCGCGCGCCGTCCGCGCGCCCCTCCCCCCGCCCCCCACTCCAGCCCGCCTCTCCCGGGCGGGGGGTGCGGCGCGAGCCCGGAGCGCGCGCGCGTGCCGCGACCGGAGGATGGATGGATGGAGCGAGCGAGAGCGCGAGCGTGCGCGCGCGCGCCCCTCTCCCCCTCCCTCCGCGCGGGCCCGAGGCCAAGCGCGAGCGCGCTCCAACCTCCTCCTCTTCCTCCTCCAGCCCCTCCTCAATACTCCGCCCCCGCCCTCCCTTCCTCTTCCTTCTTTCGCTTTCGCGCGCCCAGCGACGGCTCGCGCCTGCTAGAAGGGCCTGAGCGCGTGCATCTGCCCCGCGGCCGCAGCTCGGCAGCATTTGCTCCAGGGGGCGGGGACCGAGCGGGGAGGAGGGGCGCCACGCCGCCGTCCAAAGTACCGGCGGACGGGGACGGGGGCGGGGATATGGGCGGGGCCTTCAGGAGACACCTCGACCAATCGTTCTCTCTCCTCTGCCGGGTCAGCCCAATAGGATGGCGGTGGGTGGGGCGGCGTTCAAGGTGAGGTGCGCGGTGCGCTGGGGGCGGAGACGTTGTGCCGTCCCGGCCGGCTCCGGGGCGGGGGCAGCGGGTGGCGTCTAAAGAGAGCGCCGGCTCCCAGCCGAGCCTGGGACGCCTTCCGGCCCAGGCTCCCCCGCCCTTCCCTCGGGGCTCCCGGCTCTTTCCCCCCTCAACTCCCCAGCCCTGAAGCGTGAAGCCACTTCTGTAAAGAGGCCAGAGTTAAAGTCGGGCTCATTTAACACCTCAAGCAAAAGAATGCATGGAGCTGAAGTAGCTCATCTAAATCCCCATTCCCCCTGTTTCTGGACAGGTCTCAGCCCACTCCAGGCCTGCGAACCAACAGACGCCCGAGATGAGGGTCCTCCGCCCTCAGGGAGCTGTGCTCTTCTGAGCAGAGCGTCATCCCCGCCTTCATCCTAATTTAGATCCACACCTGCTCGCCTTTCCTGCTTCCGGAACCCACGCTGGACACCCCTCACCACCTCCACCATCACCAGCACCACACACACATCTCTTATACAGACTGCCTGGCACCGGCCAGACCCTTCCCCCGCCCCCATCCCCGTCTCCCTCTCTCCGCCCGGACCCAGTGCTGCTCTCCTGAGTGTGCCCATATCTGCCCACTCTCATAGTCCTCCTTTACCTTCCAGCCTTCTAGCCGCAGTAGATGCCTAGACTAGCGTTTCCATCTTGGTCAGTCTGTGTCTGGAGTCCTGGAAATGGTATGACAACCTTCTCCCTCAGAAGATAGGTTTAAACGACTTAAATCGTATACCTTGGAACCATCACTGGCTACTTAATCTTTAGCAAACTTTTATAGAGTAGATAGTACAAGTGGTTAAGACCAGGAATAGATCAATTTAAATCTGTGGACTTGACAAATAGGCTCTGTTGCCTCGGTTTCCTTTATTGTCACTGGGTGTAATGATAGTACCTATCTCTTTAGGATTCACAAGTCAGTACAGTGTACATGTGAAACCCTTCTCAATATGCCTGGTAAATCTTAGCTTTTATTCTTAAGGAGATTTGTAAGAATTTTTATCCTTGCTGAGATGCAAATATGAAATAGGATAATTGTACTTCCCCAAGATCACAATTTGTGGCATAGAGAGACCCATAGGAAAATAATTGCCAAACAATGTGATGAAAACAAGAGAGATCTGTATAGGAAACCGGTGGCCAGGATGAGGGATCAAATTATGTAAGAGTTGATCAGTGGGAGATGAACCAAGTAAAGGTAAGCCAAGAAGGCACTAGACATCCTAAACAGCAAGCTTCAGAAGTATGGCTCAGTCTCGGCACTGGCTGGAACAAGAATGAATGGGGAAGCAGCAGGAGGTGAGTAGGTCAGACCACACAGGACTAAAGGGTGTGTTGAGGAACTTGTGGGCTTTAAACCTATAGGCCATGAGGATCCTCAGGGAATCATTTGAACAGACTTGTATATCACTTAGGTATGTGGAGTCTGTCTATAAACTTAGAAGCAGTAGATTTTTATTATTGAGCTGTTTAGGTTAAAAGAAAAAGACACCCTGAAAACACCTTTAACCTAGATGAGGAATTTTGAGGGGATGTGAGGATACAGGAGAACAACAAAGTTCATATGGGATATGCTGGAATTACTATGGGATCAGTTGAAGGAAACTCAGAGATGGTTGAACTTGGGTCCAGAGGAAAAGAGTGAGGCCAGGCCTTCATGTACCTCTACAGTATGAATTAGGAATTCTTCACTCCAATGAAGCTGATCTATCTCTAAATGTGCCCAGTATATCCCGCCCTAAGGAATTTACACATACCCAGGAAGCCTTCCTGTCCCCTCCCTCTTTGCCTAAATCCTTCCTTCTTCACTTACCCACCTGTGGCCACCCTCAGACCAAAGTCCTTTACAACAGGAATATACTCTTCATTCAGCACTTGGCCTGGGCTGCTCAGTCAATAAACACTAAGGACTGCACTGATTTAGGCTCTGAGTAAGGCCCTGGGGTTACAGAGAGACATACTTGTCCTAGTGAAATTTACAGCCTAGCAAAAGCCTGATATGGAAGAAGTAAAATTGAGTGTGATGGCATCCAGGTTGCTGAAGGAACAGTGGCATGGAGATTTTTTGGACAGGGGATTAGGGGAGACTTCCCTGAAGTAAGTGATCCTTTAAAATGGAGACCTGAATTAACCTAGGTGGAGAGATGAAGAAGAACATTCTAGGCAGGGGACCTATGGTGTATATAGGTAGAGTGTGTACAGGTCAGGGAAGAGAGTGTGGTATGTTTGAGACCTGGGTGGTTGGTATGGATGGATTTGAGACAGAGAAGCCAGCAGGGGCAACATATTCCCCTTAGGGCCTTGCCTTGTTAGCCATAGTCACTTATTCAACAAATGTTTCTTGCCTGACCTGTGGTGACGCAGTGGATAAAGCATCGACCTGGAATGCTGAAGTCACCAGTTCAAAACTCTGGGCTTGCCCTGTCTAGGCACATATGGGAAGCAACTACAAGTTGATGCTTCCTGCTCTGCCCCCTCCCCCAATGAATAAATAAAATTAAAAAAAAAAAAAGTTTCTTGAGTGTCAAATGTATGCCAGGCAGTTTTACTGGGATTATAATGAATAAGTAGATATAGATAAGATATCTTCCACTTGGGGAGATAGAGAATAAATGAGTAGCCCTGGCTAGATAGCTCGGTTGGTTAGAGCATTGCCCCAAAGCATAAAGATTGCCGGTTCAATCCTTGGTCAGAGCACATACAGGAACAGCTCAATGTTCCTGTCTTCCTCTCTGAGATCATTAAATAAAAATTTTTTAATTAAAAAAAATAAACAAGTAAACAAATATATAAACAAGGACCTGTAGAAGGAGACCTCTCTAGAGAGGTTGGTCAGGGAAGGTCTGTTTGGGAGGTGACATTTGAGCTGAGACCTGAAAAATGAGAAAACCATCTATGGTAGAGTTGGGGACATAGCATTTTGGGCAGAGAGAACAAGTGCAAAGGCCCTATGGTAGGCATGTTTGAGGAACAAAAGAGATCACTTGAGTGGACAATTGTAAGTCATTAGGAAGAGTAATGTAAAAGAAGGCGAGAGAAGGAAAGTAGACCCAGACCTCGTAGGATAATAGTAATAGTAAGACATGATTAATTATTAAGTACAGAAATACTCAGATTAAAAAAATTTTTTAACGAGAGAGACAGGAAGGTAGAGAGATGAGAAGCATCAACTTGTAGTTGCATCACTTTAGTCATTCATTCATTGCTTCTCATATGTGCCTTGACCAGGGGGCTCAGGCTGAGCCAGTGAACCCTTGATCAAGCCAGCGGCAATGGGATCATGTCAGTGATTGCATGCTCAAGCCAGTAACCCTGTGCTCAAACTAGTGAGCCCTCACTCAGCCAGATGAGCATGCACTCAAGCAGGCTATCTTAGGGTTTCAACCTGGGAATTCAGCACTGAAATCCACTGTGTGTGCCACCACCAGTCGGGCAGATTTTATTTTTTTTTGAGTGAGTGGTGGGGAGGCAGAGAGACAGATTCCTGCATGTGCCCCAACTGCCTGGGACCCACTTGGCAAGCCCCCTATTGGGGGGTGCTCTGCCCATCTGGGGCCCTTGCTCTATTGCTTGGCAACTGAGCTATTTTAGCGCCTGAGGGGAGGCGATGGAGCCATCCTCAGTTCCTAGGGCCAACTTGCTTGAAGCAATTAAGCCATAGCTGCAGGAGAGGAAGAGGGGGTAGGGGAAGAAGCAGAGGGTTGCTTCTTCTCTGTGCCCTGGCCCAGAATCGAACTCGGGACATCCACATGCTGGGCTGATGCTCTACCACTGAACCATCCAGCCAGGGCCAGGCAGATTTATTTTTAAGACATCTTGGGTTGCTGTGTGCAGAATAGACTGTAGGAGGCAAGGGTACAAGCAGGAAGACCAGCTTTAGGAGATCTTGGCAGAAGTTGAACCATGTTGTGGCCTTGAATATGAGAGATGGCAATCGTGGAGTAGGGTAGACAGATTTCAGAGAGATATAGGAAGTAGAATGGACAAAGGTTTAGGCAAAGGAAGAAATGTGGAAGTGAAAGGGAGAGAGGAGTCAAGGTTGAAACCCTGGTTTCTAGATTGAATAACTAGATGGTTGGTGATCATTTTGCATCTTGAGGTGTGAGATGCCTGCAAGATATCCCAGAGGATACACAGAAGTCTGTACAGGTCTGCAGCTTGGAAAATTGGTTTCTGTAGATACCACCTTCTGGTATGCTTACCTATGGGTGTTCATTGGAGGTTCATAGAATGAGGAGGATCTGATACCAGAATAGAAGTCAAGAGACAGACAACCACCCATGGGATGTAATGATGAACATGTTAGTGATTTTAGAGTAATCTCAGGGGAGTAGAGTGGTGAGTGGGAGGTGAGGAAATGGGACACCATGAGGGGCAATGAGATTTTCAGAAGCTTTGCCAAGAATAGGAGAGGGTTGTGCGATTGAGACAAGAGCTCTTGGACAGGGCCTGGGTCTTCAGCCCTTAGTGGTTCCAGGAAGCTAGCCAAGGACTGTCCAGGGAAGGCCGTCTTCCTTAACAGTGGAGCAAGTCAGCGAGGCCCAGCCCACTTCCCGTGAGACATCTGGGTGGAGTAAGAAAGTCACTCCTAACCTTGGGTGAGGCTGAGGATTCAAGGTGGGAGAGTTTCCCCAATTCCCAATGATAAGCCCTTGCATGACCAGGGTGAAACCCTGACCCTAACAGTTTGTCACCCCCCGTTTCCCAAGGCAATGCATTCTGAAAATGTCATTTGATCTGGTCTGACAACCCAAAGTGAACAAACTGAAATGAGAATGTGCAAGAACGGTAGCACAGAACAATATGAAGGTAGGTTGCTTATAGAATCTTGAGGAAAGAGGAAGATGGTTCTAGAAAAGGGGCAAACAAGCTGGCTTCAAGGGTCTTTCCACATTTAATCTGCTGGGTCACCCTGCCTCCCACCTTCATTGATTCCAGTGACCACACAGCAGCCAAAACTTTGTTTTTTACTTTATTGTACAAAAAAAGGGAAAACAAAACTTCCACAGTTGGCCTTAAGCTTAGGCAGACACCTCTAAGCCACTCCCTCCCCTTCCCATGATACAAATTCAAGTTGTGGTTGTTGTTGAAACCTACAAAAACACTCCTTAAATATTAGAAAAAAAGGGGGGTGGGAGCAGAGGTCCTCCCACTCCAGCCATCCCATCCCAGTGCCAAAATGCACTCAGAGTGACCTCTTACAGCACCAACACCCCCACCCCTACCACCCTGTTTGTACTGTAAGAATTTTTCAATTTTCAAAACCAGGAAAAAAAAGCGCCCCATTCAAAGTTGTTTTTAAATGAAAACACATTCCACTAAAACACAACAGCACAGGGGCAAACAGGAAATGGGATTCTTTGCAGGGCTCTTGGTAAGAAATAGAATAAGCCTATATGATCCTATTAACCAAAGTCACCCCAATACATTTAATTAAAAAAAAAAATTAGAACCTATGAACCTCTGTGCCCAATTCCAGGATAGGGACAAAGAGGAGCAGGAGTGAGTGTTCCTCCCTAGCTCCCCCAACCCCCAGCACCATCTCCAAGGAAAAGATTGTTTGCATTCCTTTGGGAGCAGGATTCACCCCCCCCCCCAGCTTTCATTCAGAGGGGGAAGGCAGAAAAGCACAGAGCCTCAATTAAATAGGTCGCTGACATGATTGCAAAAAAAAAAAAAAAAGTCAAAATTTAATAATAAAAAAAGTTAAATCCACAGAGACAAGGTGGTATGACTTAAGAGTCTAGGAATCAGGGTACCAAAAATTTAGGGGTGGCTGGAAAAGTTAGGACAGCTACAAAAGCAGCTTCTTCAGACCTCTTCTCCAGCTGCGAGCTTGGGGGCGGGAGGGGAGCAGACCTGAGAAATCAAAGGAAATGTGGGCGGGGAGCTGGAAGAGATGGGGACAGGCAGAAGGGACGCGAGAGCTTGCAAGGCATCTCTCGAAGCCCAAGCTGAGCTTAGGGTGGCCAGGTGACCCCTTGGATCAGTTTGGGAGGCCTTTCCACCAAATAAAAGCTTTAAGTTTCACCTGGTCTGTCCCCCTCTCTGCTGTTCTGCTGGATATAGACCAGCAGCATCTCAGAGTTATATGGCCCTAGCAGAGGGAAGCTGGTAGGAAGCACCCGAGAGCTGCTTCAGTACATGTCCCCCTCCCCCAAATTGAATCAGAGATTAGGCAAAGCAGAGGATGTGGAGAAAGGGGCCACTCCATCCTGTTCCCACCAGGATCAATGTCTCCCTGGCCCTCACCAACCCTTTTACCAGATTCATGGACTGACACGGGCTCCCCCTTCTTTTACACACACACATATACATGTGCCTTTGCACACATCCACAGGTGCACCCATGCTATGTACAGGACACACACATACACACACACACACACATACACACACACATACACACACCCATACGCATCAAGTTTTTAAAAAGTCCCAAACCTACCCCCCAACCCTCCCTCTCCCAGAAATGACAACAGAGACGGCAGCCGAGATCGGTAGGAAACGTCTCGTTGACAGCTCAGAGCTTAAAAAAAAAATATATACACATATATAAAAAACACCTCTGTCCCTCCCCCCATGAATGGGTCCAGGTAGCTCCTTCCTGCAGGGGGCAGGAGAAAGAGCTATGGGGCAGCGCCTATGTTCTCACAAGCACCCGCCTTCCTCTCCCCAAGTTTCCTGCCTCCAGTTCCAATGTAGGGGTCCAGGCAGCAAACCATTCTGGGAAGGGAGGGGTCCTCCCCTAGCTTCCACCCCACCTTAGTCGGGCTGCAGGTGTAGAGTGCCCCACTGAACTCTTTGGGACCCCACCCCACTCCCAGGTCCATTGTCCATGCCCGAACCGCAAGTGCAGAAGAGGGGTGGGACGGTCCAGTCCAGTGGTGGCTCAGTCTGATGGCTGCACTCCCTGGAGGGCTCCCAGGACTAATGTCTCTGAGGCTGCAGAGTCCTGGCCTGGGCTCCTCTAGCCCCTCCCCCCACTGTATTTTGTTTAAAAAGAAAGAAAGAAAGAAAGTGGGGGAAGCCAGGGGCTAGAGGACAGAACAAGGGGGAGAAACAAAGGTGGGTCATTTGAAGAGGGGAGCCCCGGTGGGGCTGAGCCTCAGTTGGAGTCAGAGTCCGAGGAGTCTCCCGAGGAGGAAGAGCTGGAGCTGCTGCCCTCAGACTCGTTGTCTTCATCTTCATCATCATCCTCGTCGTCATCCTCATCCTCATCATCCTCCTCGTTCTTGGAGGGGGGCAAGGAACATGTTGTCACCAAGTGGCCATCCTGGCAGGGCCCTACCCTCCCTTCCCACCATGCCCATCCACCTCACCTCATCTCCATCCTCGCTCTCATCTTCACTGCTGGACTCGGAGGAGTCCCCGCCATCCTCCGAGGAGTCCCCATTCTCATCATCTTCTTCCTCTTCATCCTCATCCTCTTCATCCTCATCTTCATCCTCATCCTCCTCAGACTCCTGGGAGGGACAGAGGCGCATCAGTGATCTCTGCCACACCATGCCAGGCACGAGGACCTCCACCTGCCCACTCTGGGAGGGACTCCTTACGGATTTGGACTGCAGGGTAGTCCGGCTGGACTTGGGGTTTGGGCCTCGCAGCTTGGTCATGCTCTTACGTTTCTGTAGGAAAGGATGGAAATACAAAGGGAGCAGCCTTGAGCCCCAGATGCCCCCAATCACCCCTTATCCCAGGGCAACCCTGCTCCCAGACTTACATTGGAGATATACTCTTTATACGCTGCGCGGTCTTGAGGAGACAGACTCTGGGGGAGACAAAGGAGGGGTACAGGTTGGGACACCCTCCAAACTACTGCTGACCCAGTGCCAGGCAATGGGCCAGGCATGTACCACTAACCATCCTTATCCTTCCCACTGTCCCTATAGTTTGGGTCTCTGCAGAAAACCCCTGGGCTCTGAGAAGCAGCTCCAGCATTTCTGTTTAAGACTCTGAATCCTTGTCTAGCCACCCTGTCCTAAAACTATTGTTTTTCATATCCCTCCTATTATTTTACTCAAAGAAAAGTTCCTGAGTCAGGGTCTTCCTCAACGCAGAGAAGCCCCCCATGAGGACTCCCCTCCCCCATAGCCTGACATCATCACTCCCACCCCAACATCAACCTTGGAGTCACTGACAAGGCAGTCTGGGGTTTGTCAAACTTCTTGAATACCTAAAACCTGTTATTTCCCTTGGTCCTTGGCCAATCTGCCTGGGTGGCTGGAAGGACATCATTGATTCTCACCACTTTACAGATCTGACTGCTAAACCAAAGCTCAGACGGGAGCCAAACTAGAATCTCGGAGAGTGCCAGCTGGGAAAGAAAAGGCAGTCTGATTTAGCTTTTTCTATTCTCTACCTGTGTAACCTTGGGTAAGTTACTTAACCTCTCTGAATCTTAGCTTCCTTATCTTTCGTAGCAGTCATTACCCTGTGGGACTGCTGGGACACTGAAATCATCAATGCAGACCAACCAGCACGATGCCTCAGTCTTCCAAGTGTCCCCTGCCCGCTCACCTTGACCCAGAGGTCCAGGTGCACTTTGTACTGCTTCTGCTGCTCCTCAGCCAGCTTTTTGTAGTGATCCTTCTGGCTCTGCGAGATGCGCTGCCAGCGGCTGCCTATCTCCACCATGCGCTCCTTCAGGGGCAGGTGGTTCAGCTCCCCATTGGACAGCAGCTCCTGGGAGAACTTCTGGTAACCGTTCCTGGGAAGTGGGGTGGTGTGAGGATCAGGGTACCATCCAAGCAGCCCTCTAGCCTTGGCACTCCCCACCCTACAGGGGGAGCTCCAGACTCACATGGGAGGCTTCTTGGGTTCTCCCTGGAACTTCATCTTCTTGGATGAGTTTGCAGAAGCTGGGGGTGCCCGCATCTCGCTTAGTTCTCTCTGAGGGGCACACCGGAAAGGTTAGTCTTCCCATCCCCACCCTGTAACATATTCCTATCTCTTGCCCTAGGCCATCAGTGCCTCAGATGGCTCTCCTTTTATGTGCAAGGAAGGAAGAGAACCCAAGGCACAGTCAGGGAGCAACTTCTTAACAATTTACACCTGTCTTGGGCACTGCCCTTAGCATTCATGATTGTATTCATGGGACTCACATCATCACATTCACATTACTGATGCATGACTGAGGCCCAGAGGAAGAAGTTAAGAGACGTATTCTGGGTCACACACCAAGGCTGGGGCTTTGGGCCCACGTTCCATGCAATAAAGGAAGCTGCACACCCACAAAGGACCTATCAAGTTTTCAGGGGAGGGAGGCGGCCCCAGCTCCACCCCACCCTACCCCACCGCACTACACCACACTAATTGTAAGCCTCTTCCCACTTCATATCGCTTTTGGTCTTCAGCTGCCTTCTTAATCCACATCAGTTTCTCCTTCTTTTCCATGTTGTTCCAGGTCATCTCCATGGCTTTCAAGGCCTTCACGCGATCATTCTGGGACAGACAGGGGTGTCATCTATGGAAGGTGTACCTGGGGCTGGAGGAGGCCTGCGTGGGCAGGCTGCAGAACACCTTCCCCACTCCCTGCTACCTTGAAGCGGGCCAGGTAGTCACCGATGACGCTCTGTTGCCAGATCTCCTCTGCTCTCTTGGGTGATTCAGGCAGTTTGCCTCGTTCCTCGCGCTCAGCACCGGGCTTCCTCTCTGACTGGGCCTTCAGTGCAGCTTCCCGGGCCTTGTACTTGGCCTGCAGAGAGATGGCACCAGGTGTCAGCCTTCTGGCCACCCCTAGGGGGCACGCGTTCCCCATCCAGTGGTTGAAGGCTCCCCATGGCTACAAGGGTGGGACAAGCAGAGGCGTGGGCTGGCTGGTGCAGACGTCTCCAGCCTAGGGCTAGCCCCGCCCAGAAGCCCAGCAGCTCCGCTCCCCAGGGAGTCAAGAGCCCTCAGCTGACAGCTTCCCGCCTTCCGGCTTGCTGGGTTCCCAGTCCCAGCGTCTGAGCCCAGGCACAAGTGTGGCTTGCACAGGGCAGGGGTGAAGAAACGCAGCCAGCCCCTAGGGGAGAAGCGGCCCACACACAGTCGCCTGGCAGCCCCTCTGGTCTGGGCAGCCTGACCTTCTTCTTCTCTGATAAGTCATTCCACATGCGGGCCAGCAGGCGGGTCAGCTCGCTTTCTGAGAGCTCTGGCCGTTCCTCCTGCAGCTGCCGCCGCTTCTCCTCAGAGAAGATGAACATGGCTGATACCGGCCTCTTGGGCTTCTCTGAGCTGCCCTGTAGATGTACAAAGAGGGTCAGAGTCCGCGGAGTGTTGATAGGGAGCCTGCCCTCCCAACCCCCACCCACTCAGTGATGCTCCCTACCCACCTTGCCCCCTTCCTGGGAGGGCTTCTTAGAGGCTGGACTGGTGGTCTGTTTTTTGTTGATGTTCAACATCTTTTCTTCCCCCAGGACCCGCTGCTGCTCCTCCTCAGGCAGGCTCTGGTCCAGAGGGAGAAGAGGTAGCATGGGGTTGCACGCCCAGTTCCTAGTCTGCTCCCAGTTTGTCTGAAGGGCCTTGCCCACCAATCCAAGGCTTCTCATTGCCCACTGCTTCCTCTACTCACCTCTAGAAAACGGAGCAGTTCCACCTCATAATCTTTCTTTTTCTGGGAAAGGAAGGGGAGTGGATCAGTCTGGCAGCAGGCTCACCGGAAACCCTCCAATGCTTAGGGACAGGAGCCCTGAGCAAACCGTCTAGAGCAGTGGTCCCCAACCCCCAGGGCCGCGGACGGTACAGGTCCGTGGGCCATTTGGTACTGGTCCGCAGAGAAAGAATAAATAACTTACATTACTTTCATTTTATTTATATTTAAGTCTGAACGATGTTTTATTTTTAAAAAATGACTAGATTCCCTCTGTTACATCTGTCTAAGACTCACTCTTTTATTTATTTATTTATATTTTTCTGAAGTTGGAAACGGGGAGGCAGTCTGACAGACTCCCACATGCACCCGACCGGGATCCACCCGGCATGCCCACCAGGGGGCGATGCTCTGCCCATCTGGGGCGTCACTCTGTTGCAACCAGAGCCATTCTAGCGCCTGAGGCAGAGGCCATAGAGCCATCCTCAGTGCCTGGGCCAACTTTGCTCCAATGGAGCCTTGGCTGCGGGAGGGGAAGAGACAGAGAGGAAGGAGAGGGGGAGGGGTAGAGAAGCAGATGGGTGCTTCTGTGTGCCCTGGCCGGGAATCGAACCCCGGACTCCTGCACGCCAGGCCAATGCTCTACCACTGAGCCAACCGGCCAGGGCTAAGAGTCACTCTTGACGCTTGTCTTGGTCACGTGATACATTTATCCGTCCCACCCTAAAGGCCCGGTCTGTGAAAATATCTTCTGACATTAAACCGGTCTGTGGCCCAAAAAAGGTTGGGGACCACTAATCTAGAGCTTGGATGAGGCCTTATCTCCCTCCATAGATGGTAAGCACAAGGTCTGACATTATCTGTTGATCTACCCAGATACTAAACCAAGCACAAGTTTGAAGCAGGGGTCAGACTTCAGGCTTCAAATCCCCAAGGCCCCCAAGGGTCTCCAGGAGTCTTCCCTCTAGAGTCCTAGTCCCCGCCACAGCTCACCTGGTCACACTTCTTGTGGTAAGCATCCTTCTCTTTCTGGGAGAGCAACTTCCACTGCTGGCTGCATAGCACCATGCGCTCTGTGCTGGGCACGTCCTTCATGTTGGCCATCAGCTCTGCGCAGTACAGCGAGTAGCTGTTCCTATCAGAACCACAGCAAGAAGCATCCATGTGAGCGACAGGGTTGCCCAGGGCAGAAGGCTTCCTCATTTCCAGAGCGTGGGCGGAGGTCCTTCACCGGCCAGCTCTCTACCTGCCCACTCACCCACCCACCCCAGGGCAGTGCTCACGGAGGTGGCTTGGTGGGTCGCCCATCAAACTTGTCCTTAAGCTGGCGTTCAGCCTTGGTGAGGGTGGACTTGGTGATGCCCTCCTCACTGATGTTCAGCTCAGGGTGCTTCTGGATATAGTCACGCATAATCTCCTGCAGAGTGAGGTGGGGGGGATGGAGGGCAACGGGGTGTGGGGTTAGCTAGGGCCAGGAAGAGGGGAGAGCCGCTGGGAAGGGGAGGCAGGGAGCAAAGCTGGGGGGTGGCCGTGTGTCTATGTCACACGAGATGTGGTGCCCTGCCCTGCCCTAGCCTGAGATCTCATGGAGGGGGGGCAAAGGGTAGGGGCAGAGGTGAGGGGCCCAGAAGGCCCCTCCCTCAATGGAGGGATGGGGAGTGACTGCCTCCCGCAGAGTGCGGAGGCCAGAGTCAGAGGGCAGAGGCTCATGAAGAGCCGGATGGGGAGGAGCGCAGCGGAAGCCTAACCTCGTACTCCTTCCGCTGCTCCAGGGCCTTATGAATCCATTTCAGCCTCTTTTTGTCCGAGAGCTGAGACCACTGCTTCCCCAGGGAGTCCTTCACCTCCTTCGTAGTGGCCTGCAAACCAAAAGCCGTCAGACACACACAGGCAGCCAGGGGCAGGGGGAAAGGAGTGGGGTGGGGGGCACAGAGGCCCCCGCCCCCTCAGGCCACAGGAGGTCACAAGAGTGTCCCCCACAGGCCAGGAGGGGAAGGCAGAGAGGCGGGGGTCCCGCCTGGGTGCAAGGGGACAGGCTCACACACATACACACACGCACACGCTTGCACGCAGCTGGCCCAGGCCCTGTCCATGCAGCCCACCCCTGGGGAGGGGCCTCCTCTCCTGCTCCGTGCCCAGCCGACCTGGCGCGGCTCCCCCCTTGCCACCACCATGTGCCCTCTGCCCTCACCCCTTGGCCGGACACTCACATCTGGCCGAACTTTGAGATACACCTTCTTCTCATGGGTGTACCACAGCTGCTGGGGGGTTTTGGGCTTCTCAGGGATGTCCGACTTCTTGGCATTCTGGATTAAGTCAGGGTGATCCTCCCTAGCCAGGGCATGGGGGGGAGCAACAATGAGCAGGTGGGAGATCCTGCCAGGGTAGGCCCACCTAGCTGCACCACCCGCCAAGGCTTCTAGGCCCATCAACTGGAGACAGCGGCTGCTTGACTGTCCCTGCCCTTGAGCATGACCCACTAGGGTTTACATGAGGCTCGTCCATCTTCCATGCCTCAAGGATGGCAAGGTTGAGGTATTACCCTATCCTGTTACACCCAGTGCCCTATGGCCCTTCTCTGGGCTCCACTGCCTTACCTGAATCGGGCCAGGTTTCGCTCGAACTCCTGTTTCTCCCTCTGGAAGTCCTGAATATATTTCATCTGGGGGGAGGAGGGGGCGGGGTCATCCACAACCCAAGGTCTGAGCTACAAAAGCCACCGAGTCCTCCTTGCTATTTTGTCTCCCAGTTGGTGACATAGACAAATGTGAGGGTGGCATGGGCAGGCAGGGGATGCTGGCCTGCCTTCTAGGGCGTGGGTGGGAGGTAGTGGGACTCAACAGTATCCCAGATTAGTGGAAGCTACAGGGAGTCTCCTGGAACACCACCTACATCCTATTCCCTTCAAGACAGGCCAAGAGTCCTAAAGGGGGAACATGACATTGCCCAGTCACACAATAAACAGTGACAGGACTGGGACTCCCCTCAAACCTACCCCTCCACCTCAAAACTCCCACAATGAGGAGTCAGGAGGTGTAGGATGTGCCTCTATTGCTCCCTCCTATGTCTGTGGCAGCTGATATTGGTCTGGCCCTCAGAGATGGCCCACTGGACCAGGGGCAGGCCGAGCCCTGCTTCTAAGGCATGAGGGAAGTGTGTTGAAGGGAACCCAGGATGAATTCTTGCAATGCAAATTATATCCTAACAGACCTGTCTCCTAAATTGGAATCTTTCCCCCTACCCACCATCTCTGGGTCACTAGCTGTCCTTCACAATTCTGACACCATCCCCCTTCCCTCCTCAGCCATCGCTTCCCTGCCACTAGGCTTCCCTGTCTTCTCCTCTACCCCTTCCACTAGCCTGGTCCTTCCAACTGTCATCCTCCCTGCATCTTTACCTTTCCACTTCTTCCTTTCCAATGTCTTTTTCCTTCCTCATCCACCTCTTGTCCTGGCTCCCGCTCACTGTCCATCTCTCCTCCTTCCTCCCCACTTTTCCAAGACTCACAAGCATCAGCACTGCAGGGAGCCAGGGGTAGTGGTGATTTGAGGCCAGTCCCTGCCTCTTGGAAAAAACATCGGACACAGGAAGAGAGCCCCGTTTTCCTCTGAGGTTCCCGCAGAAAACTGGGAGCAGAGCCCAGCCTACTTGTTCTCAATCTCAGCCCTCCTCACACACAACAGCAGCTTTTCAAACTGGAAGGCACCAGAGAGCTCAGGCTCGGCCTCCACACCTCAGTCAGATAAGACCAGGACTGGATAAGTGACTTACCGAAGGCCACACAGAGCAATTCAGTGGGAGCCAAGAGAGGCCCAGGTCTTCCGTCCCCTAGGCCAGCACACTGTCCACTCTACCGCATAGTTTTTTCTGTCCCTCCCTGGTCCTCAGCCCCTCTGCCTCTCCCTCCCTTCCCACGAGTGACTGGGTGTCGTTCGTATAGTCAGCTCTTCAATATCCTCATCAAAAGGTCAAGAACAGCTCCAGCAATTCGGGTTCCTGCTCGGCTCAGGCAGCAGTTGCAGACAGCTGGTTTTATCCAGCCAAGCTTGTTCCTTTTTTGGGTTCAGAACCAAGGACATGCCAGGGTGCACAAACCAAGCAAAGGGCTACTCACAGTGCCATGGCTAGTGCCACCTCCTGAGAGCTGGCTGTAGACAACTCTGTTGTCTCATTTCTCCTGCTGCCACTCACCACCTCTCCCTGGCTCCATCTCCGCCGTCTAGCATCTCTTCTTCATGTCCACCTCTCCCTACCCCGCCTCACTCTTGTTCCAGCTACATGCTCTTCCAGTGCTTTACTGCCTATCTCTTTGAAAGACTGCTTGACCTCACTGTACTTGATCATCCATCCCTGTCTGGGAGGCTAGGGCAACCTCTGTTCAAGGTTAACAGCCTCTAATGGTCTGGGATAGCATGAGGTGATCAGGAACGTGTATCCTTGGTCAAACGTTTGTGCATGGGGAAGGAGGCCCACCTAACATGTGGATACAGCAATGAGAAGAGCATGAGGCAGAGAGCCCAGAGCACCAACCCTGAGTCCTAATAATACCATTATTAGTTGTGTGACTTGGGACACAACAATGCCTTCTTGCACCCCAGTTCCTTGCACACAAAATCGGGATAACCTGTTCTCCTAGGGTTGCCTTTATAAGGATACTGCAAGCATCAAATGAGACCATGTCAGGACATGTCAGATGGTGAAGAACTGCTACACAGGCCTAACAGTGAGGACGTACACACGGGAGCAGAGCAGAGTTGTATAAAAGAACACTGTGGACTGTGGTTAGTCCCAGCATCTGCTTCAGCCCGGGTTACACCTGTGACAGTGCCTGTACTTTATGGTGTGTGGGCCTGGGAGTGCGCGAGCAAGTGTGGCTGCCCAAGACACTACTCTGCTCTGCTGACCCACCCATGTCCTGATGCCAAGTCCCTCCATCTGAGCCCCATACCCTGCCCCAACAGCTGACCCACACAACACCAGCTGCTCCCAGCCTTTTCCCTCCCGGCCACCTTAGCCCCCCTCCCCCCACCTTCTTCTTCTCAGGCAGTTCCTTGTATTTCTTGGACAGAATCTTGGTCAGGTCCAGGTTGCTCATCTCAGGGTGAAGTTTCGCGTATTTGGCCCGCTTCTCCATGAAGAAGCGGAAATAAGGGGTCAGGGGCTTCTTTGGGAAGTCCGGGTGTTTCTGGAAGGCGGGACAAGGACACAGTGAAGGTCAGACACCATCTATTCTTTGGACCATTCCTCTCCTACCCCTTGTGTTCCTCCTCCTGAAAACTCACCTTGAGTTTTTTGCCTTTGTAAGGATTTTTAACATGTTCCTGAGCATCAAGGATCAATTCTGTCAATGTACGGAACTTTCTCACCTAGAAGAAGGGAGATGAGTGGGAAGGAAGTTCAGGAGAGGGGACATTACCCAGTTAGCATATCCCCACTTTCCAATGGGTCTCCTCTACTTTCCACTAAACTGAATTTATTGAAAGAGGCAGAGGCCAACAGCCACACAACTCAGATAGCCCGACATCCAGGCAGACACCTAAGCACTGGCCCATGTCTACTGTAGAGGCTCAGGCAGTCAAACATACCAAAGGACAGCAACAAGGTGACCACCTGACCTCAATGTGGTTGTCCATGCCAGCACCTCATTCAATCCTCAGAACAGCTCAGGTGACACAAGCTCCAAGATGGTAAGTATTCAAGGCCACAGAGCTAGAAAGTGGCAGAACTGAGAACTCTAGGCCAGTGTTGTCAACCATGCCACCTCCCAAAATACACAAGGGCGACCACATGAGCACCTCAGTAAGTCTCTTTCCTTCCTGTTTATAAACTTGTGTTTTATCTTCCCCACGATAAAGGCTAAGGTAGAGGGCCGTATAGGTGTATTTTCCTATATGTCAGGAAGGAGTATCAGTTACCTCATTAGAAATCTCCACCCATTTGAGTTTGCACATGTCTCCAGAAAAGTCTTTAAATGCTACTTTTTCCCAGTCCATATGTGACTCAGTGGTTTTGAACTTGGAGCTGTCATTAGACGGTAAGTTGTTCTTCATGCACTCTAGCAAAGTCAGCATGTCTTCCTGGGACCAGCGGTCTGGGGATGGGTAAGAAAGTTGATCATGCCTGGCTCATGCTATGCCCCCATCAGTTCCCCAGTCCCATGTGCTCAACTCTTCCTCCCCAGAGCATCCCAGTCCCTGGGTACCTCCCATTTGAAAACACAGACAAAACATGGCTTAACCCTAAGGAGAAACCATGGCCATATAAATTACAGCAGGGATTCCCATCCAGAAAGCGTCACACCTATAAAGCCAGACTTGAATGCCACAAGGTACTATTTATTGTATAGAAGTGGAGAAAATGAAGTTCCTGTGATTTGGGGCCCTGTGGGAAAATAGCTAGCTTATCAGAGAGGCAAAGAGAAAACTGTTTTAAACGTGTCACCAAGTTCAAGTCCAAGTAAGTTCTAGGTAGATACGCCTTGTGTTCAACAACTGAGGATTGGGTGTGGGCAGTAAGGAGAACCAATGCAGATGTTTCTCTTCAGCACAGCTGGAAACTAACATTAGAGACATGGGTATTGTATCACCACCACCCTTCAGCCTCTCAATAAAGACCAAAGGAGAATTTCAGGCAAGTAAGAAAAAAAGGAGAAAAAAAAAAGGAATGGGAACGGTTCTTCCGTTTCCATAAAGAGAAGCTAGAAGGCAAGGCAAGAAGGTAGGTGAGCAAAGGCTCCCAGGGCCTTGCTCTAGGAAGAACTGTCAACATTCTGAGTTGTCTTCTCAGCCTAACTCCCCATATAGACAATAAAGGGAATCTGGCCTACCTATTTCCAGCTACTGAAATGCAGCTCCAGAGGGCCTCTCTGGAGGGTGGCTACCCTGGAAGGTAAGCTCAGAGAACAGCTATCCAAGGCTAGGAGTCAAAAGGGTTCCTCGTTTGCACTTACATCTGGTAACCTGAGTTTCTGCAGGGTAGGTCACATAAATTCATAATCCTCTCTCCTCTCAGTGGCCATAGGCCTTTCCAGATGCTCAGCTTCATCTTACCGCCTGTGTCCACACACACTGATTTCTACTGAGTGGGGCAGGGTTTCATTATATACATAATTCTCTTGGGCTTGGGGTCTCAAACCACCAATACACCCTTTCCAACTACCTCACCAAAAACCATGTCCTTTAAGTAATAAAAACCTCTGAAAATCCTTCCCAATTTCTTTTCTTCTCCTTCCTCCACATCCCTCATCTTTCCTCTCATTCCAAAGACACTAGGGGAGGACATACCCCAGGCTGCCTGGGAACCCCAGAAGGAAGGCTTGCAGCGGCCTCTTTCTCTCTTTAGCGTGAGGGGAATGAAGTGTGAAAAATAGAGGGCATAATAATTTGGATTGAGTGAAAACCCCAATGTGTGGGATGCTTGACTCTCATAGACAGCCTCCCTCTATCTCACTTCAGAGAATGCAGACTGGAGAAACCCTTTAGAAGGAGAGTGGGCCCTGCAGAAAGCCATGTGGGAAAACAGGTTTAAGTTAAAGAGGGCTAAGGGTGAGGGCTCCTACCTTGGCCTTTGGGGGCGGCCATTTCCAGGTCTGTGGGACAGTCAGCTTCTCCGTTCATTCTCCAGCCGTCCAGCCACCTCCTAGGTCACGCTGGCCAGGCAACGGGTTCAAAGCCACCTCACCCTTTAGGAGAGATACCAGTCTCTACTCAGGACGCAGAGAAGTGAGGGACTTTCTATTTCTCCCTCCCCCAAGGGGGGGGGAGCACAAGTTCCCACTCTTCACTCTCAGAGACTCTGTCAGGACCTTCTTAGTAAGATTTAATGGGTGGGTGGGTGTGAGAAGACCCTCCTCCTTTTTCTCCTATACCCCTCCCCCGGCTCTTGCATCCCGACTCAGCAGCGTGCGCCCTCCCCTGCCCACGCGAGAGACTGCTCCCAGCTCCCGCGTGCAGCTAGCGCCCGCCCTCCGCTCTCCTTCCCCCACCCAGGCAAAAAAAAAAAAAAAAAAAAAAAAAAAGAAAGAAAAAGAAAAACCTCCCCAGTGCGCTCGCCCGGGGGAGGCCCCAGGCTGGAGGGCGGGGGAGGAGGAAGGGCGGGTAAAGGGCGCGCGCGGCCGCGGAAGCGGGCACGCGCCGCAGTCTCCTCCTCCCGCCTCCCCCCGGCCGGTTCCCCCCGCCTCTGCAACCCGGCGGGGACCCGGACGCAGCGCAGCCGCCGCCGGCCCGGGAGCGCAGCGGCCGCACCGCCCCCGGGGACCGGATTCGGATTCCCGCCGCCCCCCCTCTCGGGCTCCCGACGCCGTCCCTGCCCGCCTGGCCGGGCTAGCAGCCGGAGAGAAGCGGCCTGCCCCCCAGTCCTCGAGCCACCCACTCAGGCCGGAGGGGCCGCCACCGCCCAGCCACCCCGACGCACACGGAGGAAGCCAGCGCAAAGGCGCGACCGCGGCGGCAACCGCCACCTCCTCCCCCGAGCTTGCGGCCCAGCCCCGCCGGCGCCCCCGCCCCGGCCTCCGGGGAGCTGAGCCAAGGAGAGGGCGGGAGGACGGCGGCCCGGAGGCGGGGGCGCAGCGCTCACCGGCTCCGCCGCCCCCTCCGGCGGCCCGCGAGAACTGCGCCTGCCGGCTCGGAGAAGTGCGGCCTCCGCTCGCGGCCGGGGCTCGGCTCCGGCCTCGCTTCCTGTCCTCCCTTCCCCTGGTTCTCGGGGTCCTCTCCGCTGCCCTGGTCTTCTTCCGCCCAATCCTTTGCCTGGAGGTCGCCTCGGGCCCCCTCCGGGCGTCCACCGTACCCGCTGTTCGCTCCCCGCCGCCCGGCCCTGGTCGCGGATGCGTCCCAAGCCGCGTCGGTTACTCGGCGCAGCGCGGCCTCCGGACTTCCCGCTCCGGCGGCTCCCTCCCCGGTTCTGAGCGGCGGCGCCCTCCCCCGCTCGGCCGGGCACAGCCGCAGCTCCCTCCCGCGGCGGCAGCAGCTCCTCCTCCGGGCGCGGCGGCGGTGCTGGGGCGGCGGCTGCTGCTGCTGTGGTGGCGGCAGTGGCTGCTGCCTGCTGCTCCTCGCGGCGAAAAGCACAAAGCACAGCGCCCTCCGCCTGCAGGCAGCCCGCCCGCCGCCCGCCCGCCGGCCCCGGCCTCAGCTCGCACACCCCCCGCCGCCGCCGCAGCCTCCGCCGCCGGAGCGGGGAGGAGGAGGGAGGAGGAGGAGCGGGAGGGGGGCGGGAGAAGCGGGGCAGCGAGCGCGTCCTTCCCCGTGGAGCGCACACCGACCCCCGGGGAGTGAGCGCTAGCCCGCCCGCCTCGCCGGCTCCGCTCCCCTCCCACAGCCTGCCCGGGCGGGCTCCGCGGGGGGCAGCTGGGAGGAGGGGCGGGAGCTGGGGGGACCCGGGCGGCCGAGGCGGAGGGAAGGAAGGAGGGGAGGGGTGTTGGTGGTGGTGGTGGTGGTGTTGGTGGTGGTGGTGGCGGCGGCGGCAGCGGCTGCTGCTGCCGGGGAAGGGGGGGGGCCGGGGCAGGGAGACACGCAGCAGCCCGGATGGCGGCGGGGCTCGGAGCCGGGGCGGGCGGGTGCGGAGAGCGACCTCGCCAGACCCGCGGGGGAACTGGCATGCTCGGCCGGCGCGGGAGGGAGGGCGCGAGGAGCGGCAGCCGAGGGTGCCCAGTGGCCCCGCGGTGGTCAGGGAGGCTTAAGGGCTGTCCGTAGCCGTGCTCCGGAGCTCCCCCCAAGTTCTCCCAGCTCAGATTCGGGCATCCACGCTAGCCCTCATCCGCTTCCCTCTCCCGCCTCCAGGAGCGGGCGGTCCTCGCCCACCCTCATCCCCGGAGCGTGGCGACCAGCTTGGGGCGCACGCACGCGGATCGCGGCGCCAGGTTTCGGCGCCTACCTCACGGTTTCCTCGCTGTCGAACAGCACACACACGAAACTTAAAAAATAAACAAAAAAAAAAACCTCTACAAAATGTCTTCCCAGTAAATTTATATAAAAAATTTTTTCCCCTTCGCTTTTTACACCCCAGAAAGGGCGAGGGAATGACGGGCTCCGGCGGAGGAGCCTCTCTGGGAGCCGGTTCAATCCAGCCCGGCATGTCTCCCCAGGCCTGCCCGAGCGCATGGAGATCGGCGCCACTGCCACTCGCAGCAACCCCTCTCCCCCGAAATCCGCGGCGCCGGGGTTCACTTACCGGGCTTGTGAATGGGAGCGCGGGCCAGGGGCACCTAGGGGTGCGGCGGGCGTAAGAGCTGAGCCGCAGCTCCGCTGCAGCCGACGCCGGGGCAGCAAGTCGCCAGACAAAGCCCGAGATGGCGAAGCGGAGCGACGGCTAATGGCGAGCCCCACGCGCCGCGCTCCGCCCGCCCCGCTCCGCCCGCCCGCCCGCCCGCCTCGGCGCAGCGCGGCGCCGCTCCGAGCGCTCGACCGTCAGTGCCGCCTCGGCGCCGCCGCCTCCCGGGCCACTCTGGCCTCGCCTGGCCCCTCTGCCTCCTCCGGGCTGTTCAGCCTCACCCTTTCCCTCCCTCCGCATTGGGGGGATGCACGAAAATAAATAAAAAGAAAAATACTTCTCTTTTTTTTCTTTTTTGGCAGGGTGGGCGTGTTGAGACTTTTGGGTCTTTTGCGCCCAGCTCGCACTCACCTGCGGAGCCGTCGGGAGCGTTAGGGGTGGGGGCTCGCGGGGCTGGAGCCGGCGAGCGCGGGTTGAAAGCTAGCCAAGCTCTGCAGCGCCCGACCCGGGCGTATACGCCGCCGCCAGTCCCCGCAGAGAAATCGTCCTCCTACCCCCGCCTCCATCGCTCTGCGTTTCTCTTCCAATCAGCCGGTCGCTTGGCGGCTCCTCCATTCTCCGGCCAAGCCCGCTGCCTAGAGCGAGCTCCACTCCTCCATCTGCTCGCCCGGCTTCTCGCTCCCCTGCCGGGGCCGACGAGGCGACGTGGGGCCGGAGGGGGATTTGCGAGGGAACCTGCCTGCTTCGCTCTCCCATTGCTCCCTCCCCGCTGCCTCCTGCTTCTCTCTTGCGTCTTTCCAACTCTCCCCTGTCGCCACTGGTGTGTGTCTGAGTGTGTGCGTTTTTTTTTTTTTTTTATTGCTCTTTGCTTTTGCAACCCTGAAGCCGAAACGGGGGGGGGGGGGGGGGCGGAGAGCACAGGGAGGGGGGTGTTACAAAACAAAACGGCAAAAAATAAGCTCTTAGATTTGCAACACTTAGAAAAACCAGGGGAGCACCCCGCCTCGTCCGATCTCGGTGCCCCACCGAGGGCCTTCCGGGTCTAGAGCGAGCCTCGCGTCGTTCTCAATGTCCCTCACCTTCGCCGGGTTTAGGATCCGAGGAGTCCGAGCAAAAAGTTCTCCTCCTGAGCCGTATCAAGGGGTGTCAGGGTGGGAGTTGGGGTTTCTCAAGAAGCGGCAGCCATCCCTCGTACCCAGGCTTCGTTAGCTGGGCCGGGGTAGGGGTGCAGAGCAAAATCCTGGTGGGTTTTCGGAAGGGGCTTCCCTCCCCGGGCGAAGCCGGAGCCAGGAGACCAAGCTTTGCACATCTCTCCCTCAGCCTCTGCCTCCAGTCCCTTGCCAGCTCCCCCTTTAATTTTTTTCTCTCCTTTAATCTAATTTCTTCCAACTCCACCTTTGTTGTTAACCGGCGTCACGCCGGGATCAGCCAATCCCCTCCACGCAATAAGCTTGTCAAAAAGGCTCGGCCAGCCCTGGGAAAGCAGGCCACGGGCGCTGCCTACCGCCCTCCCCCGCCTCGCCTGGTCCTTCTTTTCTATTACCACACCGGCGGCGAGGAGCCGAGAGTGGAGCCTGGCACCCCGGCTTCTGTGTCGGAGCTGCAGCGGGGTAGCTTTCACGTAGGCCTCCCGCACTCCATCCTGCGGGCCGGGGACTGAAAGGCCTGGGCGGGGACCATGATCCACCCTCCCACTGCTGTTGACTGTGGTTGTCTGTCTCAGTCTTCCCTCTTCAGAGGAAGGTTTATCTGGACGCAGGGAATCCGAAGACAGTCTAAAGAACGCCTGCTTCTAACAGGCGTGCCTACGGTTTGGACCATCGCTCCGGGGGCAGCCATTGCTCCTGCTCTGAGGCCGCCAGTCTCCCACACCAACACTGCTCCTGTCCACATCTCCTCCAGCTGGGTCACCAGCCCCTTTGGACTCTCCCCCGGCACACACCCTTCTCCATCCTCACAAAACGGCCTCGCTGCTGTTGTAATTCCTCTTGTCTCCTGGGAGAAATGAGATTCCTTTCCCAGGACTTCCACAGCCCACATCTGCCACGTTTCATAAACAAGGAGGAAAACCCTTTCAAGATCTGGTGTGTCCAGATTTTTTAGTGGGCAGGGCCTGTAGGAGAGGCGGATTTACCTTAATGCTAATACAGCTGAGGCTTCAGGGCCCTTCGTTTTCAGGGTCGTCCCCAAGGTCCTGTATTTAATTTTGACTCGTCGTTCGATATTTTTGTTAAAGAGTTATCCTCCCACCCCCGCCTGGAAAAAACATAATTTTTTTAAAGTTTCAGCCCCAGAAACCCAGTTCTGCTCTTGAAACATAAACAGGACATTTTGTGTAGGACCAAGCCATCTTACAGGGACTTTCCTTCCTTCCTCCCTCCCTCCCTCCCTCCCTTCTTCCTTCCAAAAATGATTTTTGTTTCTTTTAAATTTTTTTATTTATTGATTTTTGAGAGAGGAGAGAGAGAAAGCCAGGGGAGGGAACGGGAAGCATTTGCTTCTAGTGTGCTTTTTGACTCAGCAAGCCGGGGGTTTTGAACTGGTGACCTCAGCATTCCTGATAGATGCTTTATCAACTACACTACCATAGGTCAGGCTGACATTTTTTTTTAACTGGGAAACTGCAAAGGATTTGGAATAAATCCCAATTTCCCAGCATCTCAGCTTCCCCTTCTTGTTAATAATAGTGTGTGAGTTTGATGAAGTCTCTTAACCTCACCTGATCCCAGTTTCCTTATCTATAAAATTATAATAGCAATTCTATGTTCTCTGCTTTTCTCACCAGGGTTGAAGGGTCAAGTGAAATTATATGTGTAGAATTGTAAAATTCTTCACAATGTCACATGCTACAATTACAGTGGGAGAAACTTAGACCCCCCCGCCCCCCAAGAAATTTCCAAGTCTTCCACACACAGATCTGGAGTCCAGGTGACCTGGATTTTGGACCTGAACTTACTGGCCAGGCCAAAGGGCCTTTTGATAAAGTGCTTTGGAATAAAACAGGATAAACATGAATCATAAGAATAATTATTATTGACTTTTCATTCCTTGGGCAGCAAAACTCATGCCTGGCACTCTTCCTACTTGGAAACAGATTGGCTTGTTTTACATCTATTGCGTCTCTGGTGAGGTCAGAAGTCTAGGACGTGGACTCTGCGCCAGAGCATGAGGGAATCTGCCCTTGGTCCTTTTTCTCTTTGCCTCCTCTCCCAATTCATCCTCCCATCCCTTCCAGTTTTCTGCCTTGTGCCTTGGAGCAGAGCCTCAACATTTCACAACCCCAGCCCAGGCTGGTGACAAAGCACAATCCTAACTACAAGCTCTCTACTTGGCCCAACCCCTTCCCTGGTTTGTTCATATTCTAGCACTATCTCATATAAAACCCCTAGTGTGCCTGGAATGCACTAACCAAAATGTGGTGCTTGAATTCCCAGTGTTTGTAGAGAAATTTTAGATGCTATACAGATGAGCATATTGTTTTCAAAGTTATATATTTTAAAGTGTTTTGGAAATGTCTTGTTTTGTCATTTTTATTTAAGATAGTGACATAAAGATTTCATCGTGTCTTTTTTTTTTTTTTTTGATGGGGGAGCTACTGTCATTTATTTATTTTTATTTTTTTAAATTGAAGTAGAACTTACACATAAATAAGTATACACATCTTTTTTTTTTTCTTTTTTTTTTTTTTTTTTTTTTACAGAGGCAGAGATAGACAGGGACAGACAGACAGGAACGGAGAGAGATGAGAAGCATCAATCATCAGTTTCTCGTTGCGCCTTGCGACTTCTTAGTTGTTCATTGATTGCTTTCTCACATGTGCCTTGACCGTGGGCCTTCAGCAGACTGAGTAACCCCCTGCTGGAGCCAGCGACCTTGGGTCCAAGCTGGTGAGCTCTTTGCTCAAGCCAGATGAGCCCGCACTCAAGCTGGCGACCTCGGGGTCTCGAACCTGGGTCCTTCCGCATCCCAGTCCGAGGCTCTATCCACTGCGCCACCACCTGGTCAGGCAATAAGTATACACATCTGAAGTGTACAGTTTGATGAGTTAGTATATATGTCATACACACACACACGCAGTAACCACCACTCAAGATATTGAATATTTCTAGTATCTAGCAAGCTCACTCAAAGTCAATATTCCCCTCCAAATGTCACCAGTATTCTGATGTCTATTGCTATAAAGAGCTTAGCTTGTTTTTAGAGTTTATGTATGTAGAATCATTCAGTGTGTACTCCTCTGCAGGTAACCTTTCACTCAGCATTATGTCTAAGATTACCATGTTATATGTCATTCATTCCTTTTCATTGCTATGTAGTATTCTACTGTAAAAATATACCACAATTTATCCTTTCTACTTCTTTTTTTTTTTTCTCTCGTATTTTTCCGAAGTTGGAAACGGGGAGGCAGTCAGACAAGCTCCCGCATGCGCCCGACCGGGATCCACCCGGCATGCCCACCAAGGGGTGATGCTCTGCCCATCTTGGGGCGTCGCTCTGTTGCAACCAGGGCCATTCTAGTGCCTGAGGCAGAGGCCACAGAGCCATCCTCAGCACCTGGGCAAACTTTGCTCCAGTGGAGCCTTGGCTGCTGGAGGGGAAGAGAGAGACAGAGAGGAAGGAGAGGGGGAGGGGTGGAGAAGCAGATGGGCGCTTCTCCTGTGTGTCCTGGCCGGGAATCGAACCCAGGACTCCTGCACGCCAGGCCGACGCTCTACCACTGAGCCAACCGGCCAGGGCCAGTCCTTTCTACTTCTAATGGGCATCTGGGTTGTTTCCAGTTTTTGGCTATTATGAACAAAGCTGCTTCTAACATTTTTGTGCATACCTTTCGGTGGATATATGTATTCATTCCTCCTGGGTATATTTCCAGGGTGTACTTTCTGTATTAGGATATAAATATATTGGACATTAATTGCCAAATGGTGTTGCCATTGTTTTTAGATTTTGGCCATTAGAATAAGTGTGTAGTGATACCTCATTGTTTTAGTTTGCAATTCCTTAATGGCATATGATGTTGAATATCTTTTCATATGCTTAGTTGCCATCTGTATATCTTTTTGGGTGAGATATCTGTTCAGAGCCAAGTCCTAATTTTCAATCAGGTTGTTTACTTTTTTTGTTGAGTTTTAAGAGTTCTTTGTATATTTTGGATAACAGTCCTTTATCAAATGTGTCTTTTGCAAGTATTTTCTCCCTGTTTGTGGCTTGTCTTCTCATTCTCTCCTTTATTTTTTATATTTTTGTATTAAGTGAGAAGAGGGGAGGCAGAGACAGACTCCTGCATGCACCCAGACAGTGATTCCCCCACCCCAGAAAGCCCACTAGGGGGCGATTCTCTGCCCATCTGCTGTTTGCTCCATTGTTCAGCAACCTAGCTCTTCTTAGTGCAGGAGGCCATGGAGCCTTCCTCACCACGGGGGGTCCAACTTGCCCCAATCCAGCCATGGCTGCAGGAGGGGGAGAGAGAGAGAGAGAGAGAGAGAGAGAGAGAGAGAGAGAGAGAGGCGAGAGGGGGAAGGGTGGAGAAGTATATGGGCACTTCTCCCATGTGTCATAATGGGGAATCAAACCTGGGACATCCACACACCAGGCCAACACTCTACCACTAAGCCAACCAGCCAGGGTTTTCTCATTCTCTTGATATCATCTTTTGCAAAGCAGAAGTTTTTTAAAAATTTAATTTAATTTTTTTAAAGTTTTTAAAAATGTTAATGAAGTCCAGTTTATCAACTGTATCTTTCATGACTTTGGTTTTATATTTAAAAAGTCATTACCACACTCAAGGTCACCTAGGTTTTCTCCTGTTATCTTCTAGGATTTTTATAGTTTTGTGATCTATATTTAGGTCTATGATCCATTTTGAGTTAGTTTTTTTGTGTGAAGGCTATAAGGTCTATGTCTATGTGTAAAGACTTTATTCATTTAGTGGGGCGGGGAGAGAGAGAGAGAGAGGGAGAGAGAGAGAGAGAGAGAAGGGGGAGGAGCAGGAAGCATCAATTCTCTTATGTGCCTTGATCAGGCAATCTCCAAATTTTGAACCGGCGACCACAGCATTCCAGGTTGACACTTTATCCACTGCACCACCACAGGTCAGGCTACATCTATGTCTAGATTAGTATTTTTTGCACGTTAATAACTGTCTAATTGTTCCAGCACCATTTGTTGAAAAAAGTGTCTTTGCTCTGTGGTATTGCCTTTGCTCTTTTGTTGCAGATCAGCTGACTATATTAATGTGGGTCTATTTCTGGGCTATTATGTTCTACTGATCTATTTGTTCATTCTTTCACCAAGACTGCACTGTCTTGATTATTGCAGCTTTATAGTACATCTTGAAGTTGAATGGTGTCAGGCCTATTCAGAATGTCTGTTTCTGATGTGAATTTTGGGAGATTGTCTCTTACAAGGAATTGGTCCATTTAATCTAGGTTATCAAATTTGTGGGCATAGAGTTGTTTATAATATTCCTGTATTATCCTAGTAATGTCCATATCCATTTTCTCATTTATGATATTAACAGTTTGCTTTCTCTGTTTTTTTCTTAGTTGACTTTGCTACAGGCATATAGATTTTATTTATCTTTTCAAAGACCAGCTCTTGGTTTTGTTGATTTTCTCAATTGATTTCCTGTGTTCAATTTCATTGGTTTTGGCCCTGATTTTTATTCTTTCTTTCTTTTCTTTTGATAAATTTGGATTTGTTTTTAATTTGCTCTTATTATTATTTTTTTTTTAGTGAGGTGGGGGGACAGACAGGGACAGACAGACAGGAAGGGAGAGATGAGAAGCATCAACTTGTAATTGCTGCACCTTAATTGTTCAATTTTGCTCTTCTTTTTCTTCTTTCTGAAGGTGGCACTTTTTAATTTTTTTTCCTCCTGTGTGCCCTGGCTGGGAATCGAACCCAGGACTCCTGCACGCCAGGCCGAAGCTCTACCACTGAGCCAACCGGCCAGGGCCATGAAGGTGGCACTTTTAATTGTTCATTGATTGCTTCTCATATGTACCTTGATGAGAGCAGGATGGGAGATTCAGCTGAGCCAGTGACCCCTTGCTCAAGCCTCTGATTTTGGGCTCAAGCCAGTGAGTGACCTTGGGTTTCATGCCAGTGACCTTTGGGCTTAAGCCAGCAACCATGGGATCAATGATCCCATGCTCAAGCCCGTGACCCCACACTCAAGTTGGTGAGCCTGTGTTCGAGTTGGCAACCTCAGAGTTTTGAACCTGGGTCTTTAGCATCCCAGGTCAATGCTCTATCCACTGCGCCACCACCAGTCAGGCAGATCTTTCTTCTTTTATAATACATGCATTTGATGATATAAATTTTCCTCTAAACAATATTTTTGCTGCATCTTACACAATTTGATAAATATTTTTGTTTTCATTTATTTCAAAATATTAAATAAATTTCTCTTGAGAGTTCTTTGATTCATGTGTTATTTATTTATTTAAAATATTTTATTTATTAGCCTCAGTCAGTTGGCTCAGCAGTACAGCGTTGGCCCGGCATGTGGAAGGCCCGGGTTCGATTTTGGCCAGGGCGCACAGGGGACACGCCCATCTGCTTCTCCCCATTCCCCCCTCTCCTTTCTCTCTGTCTCTCTCTTCTCCTGCCACAGCCGAGGCTCCATTGGAGCAAAAGTTGGCTCTGGCGCTGAGAGTGGCTCCATGGCCTCGCCTCAGGCGCTAGAATGCCTCGGATTGCAGCGGAGCAACACCCCAGAGGGGCCAAACATCGCCCCCTGGTGGGCATGCCCGGTGGCTCCTGGTCGGGCGCATGCTGGAGTCTGTCTGTCTGCCTCCCTACATCCCCTTCTCATATATATATCTATATATTATATATATATATATTTTATTGATTTTAGAGAGATGAAAGAGCGAGAAAGGCTGGGGAAAGGAACGGAAGCATCAACTTGTAGTTGCTTTTGATATGTGCCTTGACTGAGCAAGCCAGCAACCTCAGTATTACAGGTCAGCGCGTTATCCGCTGCACTACCACAGGTCAGGCCCATGTGTTATTTAGAAGTGTGCTGTTTAATCTCCAAATGTTTTGAGATTTTCCATCTATCTTTCTGTTGTTGATTTCTATTTAATTCTATTGTGGTCTGAAAGTAGACATTGTATGATTTCTAATTTTAAAAAATTTTAAAGTGTGCTTTATGGCTCAGAATATGCTATACCTCAGTGAATATTCCATGAGAGTTTGAGAATCTGGGTGTAATCTGCTGTTATGGAATGAGTAATCTATAGATGTCAATTCTATACAGTTTATTGACAGTGCTGTTGAGTTGAACTATGTCCTTCCTGATTTTCCGTCTGCTGGATCTGTCCATTTCTTATAGAGGAGTGTTAGTCTTCAACTACAATAGTAGAACCATCTATTTCTCTTTGCAAATCTATCAGTTTTTGCCTCATGTGTTTCAATACTCTGTTGTTAGGCCCAAACACATTAAATATTGTTATGTGTTCTTGGAATATTGACCCCTTTATTATTAAGTAATGTCATTCTTTATCTTTATCCTTGATAAATTCCCTTGCTCTCAAGTTGACTCTGAAATTAATATAGCTATTCCACTTTGTTTGATTAATGTTAGCATGGTCTGTCTCTCTCTATACCATTACTGTGAATATATATATGTCCTAATATTTAAAGTGGGTTTAGGTAATATATATATAGTTTGATCTAGTTTTTTTTATCTATTCTGACAATCTCTGTTATTTAATTGGTGTATTTAGACCACTGATATTTAAGGTGATTATTAATTAATATCTTCCATATTAGTTATTGTTTTCTATTTACTGCCTTTTTTAAAATTTTATTTATTTATTTTTTACAGAGACAGGGAGTGACTCAGAGAGAGGGATAGACAGGGACAGACAGACAGGAACGGAGAGAGATGAGAAGCATCAATCATTAGTTTCCATTGCACGTTGCAACACCTTAGTTGTTCATTGATTGCTTTCTCATATGTGCCTTGACCGTGGGCCTTCAGCAGACCGAGTAACCTCTTGCTGGAGCCAGCGACCTTGGGTTCAGGCTGGGCTTTTGCTCAAACCAGATGAGCTTGCGCTCAAACTGGCGACCTCGGGGTCTTGAACCTGGATCCTCTGCATCCCAGTCCGACACTCTATCCACTGCGCCACCGCTTGGTCAGGCTATTTACTGCCTTTTTTATTTTTGTCTTCCACATTGTTTTCTGCCTTTTGTGGTTTTATTTATTTATTTTAATTATTTATTTTTTCTTTACAGGGACAGAGAGAGAGAGAGAGGGATAGATAGGGACAGACAGACAGGAACGGAGAGAGATGAGAAGCATCAATCATTAGTTTTTTGTTGCGACACCTTAGCTGTTCCTTGATTGCTTTCTCATATGTGCCTTGACTGTGGGCCTTCAGCAGACCGAGTAACCCCTTGCTCGAGCCAGTGACCCTGGGTCCAAGCTGGTGAGCTTTGCTCAAACCAGATGAGCTCACGCCGAGCTGGCGACCTTGGGGTCTCGAACCTGGGTCCTCCTCATCCCAGTCCAACGCTCTGTCCACTGCACCATCGCCTGGTCAGGCTGAACTCAGGTTTTATTCATCATAAAATTCATACAACTCCTCATCTGGATGAAAAAATGAGAAATGAAAGTAAAAAAAACTACAACCACTGTATAAGATGCACCCGTTTTAGACCCAAAATTTTTAGAAAAATGGTACATCTTATACACGGGGAAATATGGTATATTAAAAACTAATCTAAGTTCATTTTCAAATAACACTATACCACTTTATGGGTATTGGAAATTCTTTATAATCACAAAATATTTCTTTTCTTTTTAAGTGAGAGGCAAGGAGATAGAGACAGATTCCTGCATGTGCCCAGTCTGGGATCCACCCAGCAACCCCCTAATCTTGGGTTGATGCTCTGCCCATCTGGGGCCGCTGCTCTGTTGCTTGGCAACTGAGCTATCTTAGGCTGAGGTAAGGCCATGGAGCCATCCTCAGCACCTGGGGCCAACTCGCTCCAATCGAGACATGGCTGCAGGAGGGAAAGAGAGGGAGAGAGAAGTGAGGGGGGGAGGAGTGGAGAAGCAGATGGGCGCTTCTCCTGTGTGCCCTGACCTGGAATTGAACCTGGGATATTCACACTCCAGGCCAATGCTCTACCACTGAGCCAACTGGTGAGGGCAGAATATACTTTCTATGATCTCATTTCTTTCACATTTATTAAGGTTTATTTTATGGCCCACAATATGGTCTATTTTGGTGAATGCTCCATGTGCAGTTGAAGAGAATGAATATTTTGCTATTGTTAGTTGGAATGTTCTGTGAATATAAATTAGGCCAAGTAGCCTGACCTGTGGTAGCGCAGTGGATAAAGTAGGAACCTGGAATGCTGGGATCACCAGTTCGAAACCATGGGTTTGCCTGGTCAAGGCACATATGAGAAGCAACTACTATGTATTGCTTCTCCCCCTGCCCTCTCTCTCCTTCTCCCTCTTTCCTTTCTCAAATAAATAGACAAAATAATAAATAAATAAATTAGGCCGAGTAGGTTGATAATGCTCTCCAGGTGTTCTACAGCCTTAATAATTTTCTGTCTCCTTGTCTGTGGATTACTGAGAGAGTGCTTATAGTTTCCTACAATGAGTGTGGGTTTATCTATATCCCCCTTCAGTTCCATCAGTTTTGCTTTATGTACTTGAAGCTTTGTTAAAAATTATATATGCCCTACTAAAATATATATGTAAATTAGTGTTACATAAAAACAAAGCTGGAGGAATATACTCTGAATTATTAACAGTGGTTACTGGGGGCAGTTATCGGAGGCTTTTATTCTCTATGTTAAATAGTTCCATAATTTTAAGTATAATTTTATAATATACATGTATCCTTTTTGAAATTTTAATAAATAAAGATAGGTTTTATAGGAAAGAGAGAGATGGTTGCATGCTATGAATGCATCCTCCCAGCCTGCAGAATATTCTCTGGTTCATCCCGGGAAAAGGTCAACTGGATGCTCCCTGCCTGTCCTGCTCTTGCCAAACTCCCAGACCATGGCTCTCACCTTCTGCTTCTGCTTCCTTACCAGCCCTTCCTTCCTTACCTTCTGTCATCTGGCTTTGGGCCCCGGTGCCTAGGAAAGAAACAACTTTCTGTGGTCACCATGTGGCTTGCCAATCCAGCAGGATTTCCACAATGTTATTTGATTTTGCTGAGCAACTTCACCCACTTTATCTTCAGGATATTTCTTGGATGTTTTCCATTTTTCAAACCCTTATTACCTGAAGACAGTCCCCCTCTCTTGTTACTGGGCCAGCTCTTACTTGACTCTCAGGAGTCAAAGCAAATGTCTCTGTCTCCAGGAAGCCTTGCCTAACCCTGCCCCCTTCCTGCTCCCACCGCTCCCTGCAGAAGACTCATTACTCTTGCTGAACACCTGGCTGGAGCGCCTGCGAAGGTAGGGGCTGGTGTCCACCTGTCTGCTATTGGCTCACTTACTTGTAGATTCCCAATTTACCTCCTTGCAGCCAATTTCCCTGTATATAGCTCCCAAGTGACTCACTTCATGTCACTCCCCAGTTCAGTGACTCCCTAGTGCCTACTGAATCATGTCCAAATTCTTGCTATTGGATACATTTAATTAAATCAAAAGGAAAGATTTCTGTCCAGTTGGGATGGGCAAAGGTAAGAGCAAGATGACAAAATGGGAGAATATTTTTGCAAGGTCTAAAATCTGCAAAGGGCCTGACCTGTGGTGGCGCAATGGATAAAGCGTCAACCTGGAAATGCTGAGGTCGCCGGTTCGAAACCCTGGGCTTGCCTGGTCAAGGCACATATGGGAGTTGATGCTTCCAGCTCCTCCCCCTCTTCTCTCTCTCTGTCTCTCCTCTCTGTGTCTCCCTCTCCTCTCTAAAATAAATAAATAAATAAATAAATAAATAAATAAATAAAATAAAATAAAATAAAATCAGCAAAGGATAGAACTTTCCAGGATCTCTTACAAATCAACACCCAAAAAGGCATCAACCTCATCAGAAATAGGACTAAATGATATGAGAAGACAATTTATGTAAGAGGAAATAGATATTAAAAAAACAATAGCCTGACCAGGCGGTGGCGCAGTGGATAGAGCGTCGGACTGGGATGCAGAGGACCTGGGTTCAAGACCCCGAGGTCGCCAGCTTGAGTGCGGGCTCATCTGGTTTGAGGAAAAGCCCACCAGCTTGAACCCAAGGTCACTGGCTCCAGCAAGGGGTTACTCGGTCTGCTGAAGACCCGCGGTCAAGGCACATATGAGAAAGCAATCAATGAACAACTAAGGTGTTGCAACGCGCAATGAAAAACTAATGATTGATGCTTCTCATCTCTCTCCGTTCCTGTCTGTCTGTCCCTGTCTATTCCTCTCTCTGAGTCACTCTGTCTCTGTAATAAATAAATAAATAAAAATTAAAAAAACAAACTAACAACAACAACAAAAAAAACAATCGGCAATGCCGAGACCCTTAAACTCTTTAGTGATCAGAGAAATGCAAGTAAAACAATAGTGAGATAATAGCTCGGTCAGATTAGCAAAAATCAGACAGCTGGATAATGTCAATTATACGGGAATATAGGAAACTCCTGCACTACCTGTGGGAGCAGGGACTGTTGCAGGCATTGTCGAGAAAAGTATTGCTGTATCTAGTATAATTGAGACAAATATATTTATACCCTATGATCTAGTAAATCCACTTCAGGCTCCTAGGCATAAACCCAAAGGAATTCTCACCCTAAGAGGATAAGACTGTGGATGAGGCTACAGCATCGTTAGCTTCTGAGTCAGATGAGATTGGACACTTTCAGGGTGGTATGGCCTTAGACATAGCATCATTTGCAAGGGGGAGGGGTTGGGTGCTGTTGAGTGTCCCTCCCTGGAGAAATGGAGAGGCCAAAGGTGGGGGATGCCTGTCAGAGAACCAAGCAGCAGTTAAAGCAACTCCATGTTCACATAGCAACCTGGCTGGTTAAAACCACAGTGCTGGGTGAAAAGAGGACCAACAGAGCGAGTACTATAACACAACGCTGATAATATATAGAAACACACACACACACACACACACACACACACCACAAATCAACTGCAAAGAGACATTTTGGGAGATGTGATTATGAATTGGGTATTATTTTTTGGTCTTATTGCTAATTTTGTTGGGTGTGATGATGGTGCTGCAATTAGGTAAGAAAATGTTCAGTGTTGGAGGGATGCATAGCTAAAAAATATAGGAGTAAGGCCCTGGCTGGTTGGCTCAGTGGTAGCGCGTTGGCCTAGCACCTATATATCCTGGGTTTGATTCCCAGTCAGTGCACACAAGAGAAGTGTTCATTTGCTTATCCACCCTCCTCCTCTCCTCTCTCTCTCTCTCTCTCTCTCTCTCTCTTCCTCCTGCAGCTATGGCTCCATTGGAGTGAGCTGGCCTGAGGCACTGAGGATGGCTCCATGGCTTCTGCCTCAGGCACTAAGAAGAGCTCAGTTGCTGAGCATTGGAGCAATGCCCCAGATGGACAGAGCATTGCTCCCTAGTGGTATTGCTGGGTAGATCCGTTCGGGGCACATGCAGGAATCTGTCTCCACATCCCTTCCTCTCACTGAATGAAAAAATAAAAATAAAAATATATATAGGGGTGAAATGGCATAATGTCTGGTATGGACTTTATTTATTTTTTTAAATTTAATTTAATTTAATTTTTTTATAGAGACAGAGAGAGAGAGTCAGAGAGAGGGATAGATAGGGAAGACAGACAAGAACAAAGAGAGATGAGAAGCATCAATCATCAGTTTTTCGTTGCGACACCTTAGTTGTTCATTAATTGCTTTCTCATATGTGCCTTGACCGCGGGGCTACAGCAGACTGAGTAACCCCTTGCTCGAGCCAGTGACCTTGGGTTCAAGCTGGTGAGCTTTTTTACTCAAACCAGATGATCCCTCGCTCAAGCTGGCGACCTCAGGGTCTCGAACCTGGGTCCTCCGCATCCCAGTTCGACGCTCTATTCACTGCGCCACTGCCTGGTCGGGCTGGTATGGACTTTAAAAGGTAAAAGATTTATATGATCTGAAGAGAAACCAGAGTATGGTGGACTTTAAAGTATTTATTTCAGTGAAGGGAAAAATGAGAAAGATGAAACAAATGTATTTATTAGGCAAAGGTTTAAGCAAACTTCAAGGCAAAACCTTGATCATTATTGAGTCTGGGAGAAGAGTATATAATGGTTTATTGTACTACTGTTTTTACTTTGGTGTATGCATTAAATATTTTTTAATGTTTACTTTGTATTAATTTTAGAGAGAGGAAGGGAGAGAGCAAGAGAGAGACAGGAACATTAATCTGTTCCTGTGTGTGCCCTGACCGAGATTGAACCAGCAACCTCCAGCCAGGGCTGTATTAAATCTTTTATAATAAATTTAAAACAGTATCAATGATATATATCTTCAAGAACATGTTCACACCAAAAGATACACATTAAAAATGTTTGACGCCTGACCTGTGGTGGCGCAGTGGATAAAGCGTCGACCTGGAACGCTGAGGTCGCTGGTTCGAAACCCTGGGCTTGCCCAGTCAAGGCACATATGGGAGTTGATGCTTCCTGCTCCTCCCCCCCTCCCCCTTCTCTAAAATGAATAAATAAAACCTTTAAAAAAAATGTTTGAGGCCCTGGCCGGTTGGCTCAGTGGTAGAGCGTCGGCCTGGCGTGCGGGGGACCCGGGTTCGATTCCCGGCCAGGGCACATAGGAGAAGCACCCATTTGCTTCTCCACCCCCCCCCCCTTCCTCTCTGTCTCTCTCTTCCCCTCCCGCAGCCAAGGCTCCATTGGAGCAAAGATGGCCCGGGCGCTGGGGATGGCTCCTTGACCTCTGCCCCAGGTGCTGGAGTGGCTCTGGTTGCGGCGGAGCGACGCCCCGGAGGGGCAGAGCATTGCCCCCTGGTGGGCAGAGCATCGCCCCTGGTGGGCGTGCCGGGTGGATCCCGGTCGGGTGCATGCGGGAGTCTGTCTGACTGTCTCTCCCGTTTCCAGCTTCAGAAAAATACAAAAAAAAAAAATGTTTGAGCCCTGAGCACGTGGTGGTGCAGTGGTTGGACTGGGACGCGGAGGACCCAGGTTCAAAACCTTGAGGGGCAGACTTGAGCATAGGCTCATCCAGCTTGAGCACTGGGTCGCTGGCTTGAGTGTGGGATCATAGACACGATCCCATGGTCGCTGGCTTGAGCCCAAGGTTGCCACTTGAGCAAGGGGTCACTTGCTCTGCTGTAGTCCCCTGGTCAAAGCACATACAAGAAAGCAATCAATGAACAACTAAGGAGCCGCAATGAAGAATTGATGCTTCTCATCTCTCTCCCTTCCTGTCTGTCTGTCCCTATCTGTCCCTGTCTCTCTCACTGTCTCTGTCTCACACACACCCACACCCCCACACACAAATGGTTGAGTCATTGTCTATGGAGGGGAAAGAAAATAAGAATAGGAAATGAGGACAAAAAGGAAGGAAGGAAGGAAGGAAGGAAGGAAGGAAGGAAGGAAGGAAGGAAGGAAAAGAAAGGAAAGAAAGAAAGAAAGAAAGAAAGAAAGAAAGAAAGAAAGAAAGAAAGAAAGAAAGAAAGGAAGGAAGGAAGGAAGGAAGAAAGAAAGAAGGAAAAAAGAAAGAGAAAGAAAGAAAGAAAGAAAGAAAGAAAAAAGAAAAGAAAGAATCATTAATATGCTATTATTTGCCCGGAACTAAGGAAGATGATTAACTTAACCCTAAAGTCCAAAAGAAGAGGGGGGAATGATATCCCCTATAATTCAATCATCATGACACTTAAATTTTGTTTAAACCCCGAACCTTCATTCCTGTGCACACTATACTTTTCTACATAGTTGTCACCATGACAGTTATAACACTTTGTGTCTTGCATAAGTAACAGGAATAAACTATTGTTCACCAAATGCCAGCCCTGGGCTAGGACCTGTAGGTCTGTGATCTCATTATCTCCGTTTTACAGATGTAGAAAACTGAGCTCAGAGAGGAAGTTCTTTGTCCGACTCCCTACTGAATCACAAAGCTGGAATTCCAAAACCCATGGCCTCCAACACCCAGGATTATGTGATTGCATCAAGCTGATCCAACAGCTTCTTCATCATCATCGTCATTTTTTTTTATTCATTTTAGAAAGAAGAGAGAGAGAGAGAAGGGGGGAGGAGCAGGAAGCATCAACTCCCATATGTGCCTTGACCAGGCAAGCCCAGGGTTTCGAACTGGCGACCTCAGCATTTCCAGGTCGACGCTTTATCCACTGCGCCACCATCATTTTTTATTATTATTAATTTTTAGAGAGAGAGAGAGGAGAAAGAGAGAGAGAGATGGGGAGGAGCAGGAAACATCAACTCCCATATGTGCCTTGACCAGGCAGGTGCAGGGTTTTGAACCAGCGACCTCAGCACTTCCAGGTCAACACTTTATTCTCTGCGCCACCACAGGTCAGGCCCATTATTATTAATTTTAAGGCCTGCTTGTGGTTCCTTATATTGATGTAGGGTGATTTACTAACTGTTCTTCTATTTCTGAGAATTTGAGTTCTTTCTGGTGTTTTGCTTTCATAGATAGTTCTGCAAAGAATATCTTTAGGTTTAGAGCTTTTAGCTTCTGTTGAACTATTCCCTTTCCAGGAGTGGAGTTACTTTGTGTTCACCTAAAAGGATGGACCCTATTGTGGCAGTTAATTCATGTTGGGGGAGTTTCCATGAGAGGAAATGCAGGGAGGGGGGCACCCCAGGCATCTGTGTAGGGGCAGGAAATGCTGGGGGGGGCGGGGAGTGAGGCATCAGGCCAGGCCAGAAGTCGGATTCTGATTGATTTCTGTGGTCTTCACATTTTTCTGCTGCCTTTCTGGTTCAAGACAGGGAATGGGGTTCTGGGGAGCCTTGGACAGGCCAATGCAATGGGACACAAAGCTGCTGTGTGTGCGAAGCGGGCAGCTGCGATTGCCTGGGGCTCCGGGATCTCTCCAGTCCTTGAGCGGCTGTTCTGGCCAGGCTGGGAGGGGTCAGCTGGGGATAGGCAGCAAGTAAATATAGATCCAGGGAAGGAAGCCAGGCGGCCCAGTCCAGCACTGACCTCTTGTTGGAGGGCTGGGGAGGGTGGGAAGGGAGTATGTCCTGGCATCTTCCCCTCTGGTCTTGGGTGACACCTGGCCCAGAAGCTTCCTAAAATTGCTGGAAGTGGCTGGAGGCAGGGTGGAGGGATTGGGGGGAGGGAGTCTCCAGAGGGCTCAGAGTGGGGGTTAGTGGGAAGCTGGTCAGAGATGCTGCTCCTCTGTGACTGACAACGGCATTTCCTCTCTGCTGGTCCCTCTCAGAGATGTTGCTCTGCGTGAAGAGTTCAGGTGAAGGGACTAACTAGTTCAAAGGGATGTGGGGGACGTCCACAGTTCCTGAGGCAGGGGCCAGGCCCCTTTACAGTCCCTCTCCCCACCCCGATGGCTCTTGCTTACTCTAGAAAGGAAGGATGTCCTGAGTATGAACTTGTTTCCCCTTGCTCTCCGCACCTCACTGTGCGCTGGCCCTCTCTGTCCCTAGAGCTCCGGGGCCAGCAGCCTTGCCCCTCCCCAGCTCCAGTGCCACCCCCAGCCTGGCTCTCTTTGACCCGCAGGGCTGCGGCCCTGCACCGGGTCCACACCACACTTACTACATCCACCTGGTCCAGCCAAGGCCCCTTGGACTCTGGGAGGGGAATTTCAGCAAGGCAGTCACTCCACTACAGTTGCATTTATTGGCAAAGTGTATTCCTAGGCATCAAGGGGAAGGGTGCTAACAAAGTGGGTGACTATTTTTCCCCAGTGTTCAAGAAGCAGAGGGAGGGAGAGGAGGGGTCAGTCACCCAGAGCAGAATAACAAAACCAGCGGCTAACATTTATTGAGCTCTTCCTCTGAGGCCTGAGACCAGGCTTTGTGTTAAGCAAGGCTTTATATGTACTATCTCCTTTAATCCTTATAACAACCCTAGAGATTGATACCATTATCATTCCAGTTTTATAGAAGCATAGAAAATGAAGTGGTGGGAGACAGCTGTCAGCCCTTAGGGATGTGCCCCAGGGCCTTCCATCAGGAGTTCAAAGCCTCCTTTTCTTTTCTTTTTTAAAAAAAAAAATTATTTTATTTGAGAGAAAGAGAGAGAGAGAGAGAGAGAGAAAGAAAGAAACACCGATTTGTTGTTCCACTTATTTATGCATTCATTGGTTGATTTTTGTCTGTGCCCTGACCGAATATCGAACCCGCAACCTTGGTGTACAGGAAAGATGCTCCAACCAACAGAGCTACCCGGCCAGGGCTTGTCCTTTCTTTTCTGTCACACCATGATTCTCAGTTTCAACCATCTCTTACCATTTCAAGTTCATCCAACTCTTTTTATATTTTAATTTTTAAAAAAAATAGATTTTGCCCATATTTTGCAGAACCCCCTGTCTTCTACCCCATGATGGGGGCAGTGGGTCTCTAATGGGGGGCCTGGGCCTGGGTGAAGCCAAAGTACAATGACAGCTCTGAGGAAATGCACAATCAATAAGTTAAAATTCTTCCTCCCTTTCCCCACCTCCTCCCTCCCCCCCCATCCAAATCTAGAACAGACTATGAGTTGCCCATTATTCCCCATCCTTGGGCAAGGCCTTGTCTCAGTCACTTCCGTGTCCACAGGGTCCAGGGGCTCAGTAAATGTGGAATGAATGGGTGAGTGGACGAAAGCACGGGGGAAGGGGAGCAAGCCCTTAGGAATCCTGAGTCCCAGCCCTGCTTGTCTCCTCACCCACACCTTCCCCTCACCAGGACACCTCCCTCTGCTCCAGAGAAGAGGGTCCCAGGTAGGGGGTGGGAGTAGAGAAGGGAAAAGGAGAAGTCAGCAGGGGCATCTCTAAGCATGGGAGATGGATGACTGAAGTCGAGCACAGAGCTCTGTCTTCAGAATCAGAAGACCTGGTTCCAATCCCCGCTGTATGGCTCAGGAGCTGTGTGACCTTGGGCAGGCTTAAAGATGAGTGATAACTACAGCATCATAGTCCTTTCAGAATTTACAGAGCCCTTTGATCACATTTATCTTTGGTCCTCAGTAACCATCCTATAATGTGGAGATTATTATCAATGTACCCATTTTATAGAAGAGGAAGCAGAGGCTGGAGAGGTTAAGGGACTTTCTCAATGTCACACAGCAAGCAGGAACCTGAACCCACCCACCCCCAACTCCCTCCTTTGCCATCGCCCCTGTCTGTGCCATGAGGAACTGGGACTCAGATCTAAGTCCAGGGTATCCCCACGTGGCACTGGGGCAGCCAGAGGGGCTATATAGTGAATGCCCTAATGTGGGCTCCGCCGGCCATTTCCAGCCAGAGAAGCCAGTCTATCCATTGTGAAAGGTTTCCTAGACATGTCCTTCCCCCACCTGTGGCCTCAGGGCCTCAGCTGCTGCCCCAGGAGGGACCTGGGAGCCCATGAGGTGCCCCTGAACTTCTGGTTGTCCTGAGAAAGTGGCGCAGTGGAATGGTGGAGAGGTCTGGGGCCCAGGCCCTCCTCTTACACGGGCATGGGCACCTCGTCGTATTCGTCCCGACCTTCCTCCTCATCAAAGGTTGGCTTGACATCATCAGCATCAAGCTGGAGGATGGGGTGGGAGGGAGAGGGTGAGTGGCCCAGCGGCCAGACAAGCCTTCCCCCAGCACCAGGAGGCACCTCTCAAGTTAGGAGAGGACCTCGCTCTCTTTCAACCTTGGACTAGTCCTGTCCAGCAGACCCTAGAGTTGGTCAACAGGAGAGATTTCCAAAGGGTAGGGACCCCCTGGGGGTCTGGTGCCTTCTGCAGGGGGCAGATATCCACAAGGCAGGCGGGGGACTCCTTCACCAGGGCAGCCCCACAGTGACCTGTGTCACTTCTTAGAAGAATTCTACTGGAAGAGCGACTCTTCTAAAACGACCATAAGACCAGCCACTTAGTGGTCAGAATAGCTCGCATGGAACACACCCTGTGTGCCTCTTATCCCTCTCACCAACCCTGTCATTACTTTTTTTTTTTTTTACAGGCAAGCAAACTCAAGGCACAGAAAAATGAGGCCACTTGCTTCAGGTTTTACACCAGGATGTGGCAGTGTCAGGATTTGAACGCAGGTCCCAGATCCAGACCTTAACCATTCAGCTCTCTGCCCTCCTTAATTCTGAGACTCACCCCGTCTGGTGGAGTCCTGCCCCCTCTGCCCCCTCCCTTCTACCCCCACTCTGTCCCCCGCCTGGAGGTGCAGGGGTGGGAACAGCCACTCACACACTGGAGCTCCAGGTTCCTGAAGAGGAGCGGCAGCAGGAATCGGCGCAGGGGCACTGTGAGGATGAGCACGAAGGGCAGGGCCAACGAGGTTTCCTGGAAGGATTTCACTGCCCAGAGCACTGCCAGGCAGACGATTTGGATGCCCGTGAACAAGTGCATGCGCCAGGTTTTTACCTGTGGGCAGAGGCTGGTGTCATCGCCTGCCCTACCCTTGCACCCAGTACTCCCTCCCCACCCTGGGCTAGACAACCAGAGGGCCCTGTACCCGTTTGACGTAGGGCACATCCGGGTGGTACTTGGGCGGCTTGAAGAGAAGCAAGATGCGGTCAAAGAGCTGGATGCCGCTGAGGGACGTGACCCCCATATAGAGGAAGATGCCGAACAGCACAGCCAGGGGGATGTAGGACAGGATGGGCCCCATGAGGATGGACAGACCTGCAGGGAGGATCCGGAATTGTCAGCCCTACTTGACCGGCACCAGCAGGGTCTGGGGAATGAAGCCACGGGTGCCATGTGGAACCCTTCCTGTGGATCATTTTAGTAGGAACTGCCCCCTTTTTAGAGATGAAGAAACAGACTCAGAAAGGTGAAGCAACTTGCCTAAGGCCACACAGCTAGTAACTGGCAGGGCAGGGAGCCAAGCTCTAGCCCGCCTGACTTCAAAGCCTATTCCTTTAACCTGGGGGTGGGGGGTGTCACAGAATTGAGAAAAGCTCACCTTTTTCCTCCCCCCCGGCCCAGAATGTCTCCATCACCCTCTACTTATCCAAATCCTAACCCTCCTCTAGCTAACAGCTTCACCTCCTTTAAGAAACGTCCCTGGCCTCTCTCAGTGACCACAGTGCTGCCCAGCATAGACTCTCAGCTGCCGTAGACATGGATCAAGCCCAGTGGCCCTCTGTCTTCTCCTCCATCACCCCCAGATTATGCCTGAAGCACTACTCTTGCATCACTCATAGAGCAGCTGGGCTAGAGAAACCTCAGGGGGCATATAATGAACTGTCTAATGGAGCAGAAAGGCAAACTGAGGCTCGGGAACAAAAAAGGTTACTGAGTTAGCAGCAAGGCAGGGCTGGAACCCACAGTTCATTGAACTTCTGTCTAGAGAAGGTTTTAGTAATGAAGGCCCTCCTTCCTCCCTGCTTAGATGCCCATCTCCTCCAGAATTCTATTACGTGAATAACATACTGGGGAGATGTCAGGAGGGCTGGCGGGGGCTGTATCCTAAGGGGCAGGGGCTGGAGGCCAGGGGCAGGGCCAGAAGGTGATAAACTGTGGCCAGCCCTCACTCACCCACAAGCACAGAGACCAGGAGTCCGCTGATCCGCTGCTCCTTGACCTCCTGGATCTGGGCTGCAGCCCCTGGGGTGCTGGCCTTGCCCATGACGGTGAGGGCATTGGCATGGGTGACAGAGCGGACGGTAGTGGCACTGAGCCAGGGCATCCCAAAGAGAGTGGCCAGCCCACCGATGCCAATGACCAGCAGCAGGTCCAGGTGGAAGCCAGAGCCCTTGACCATCTTGCGCTCTGGTTTGCTGATGATCAGCCTGGGGGAGTGGGGGTGAGGGGATAAGCAGGACTCTCCCCCCACCCCCGCGGCCCCCTCCTTCCTTCCCCATACTTGAGTTTCTCTGTACCTCAGTTTATCCATCTGTGCCTATCTCCCTGGAGTTCCTTGCTCCCCTCCCTCCCACCCCATCTTGAGAATCCAGACTCTGAGAGCAGAAATGCCTCCAGACACCACTTAGAACATCCACAGGCAGATTTACTCTGAAGCTAATGAAGCATAGGCTCCAGGGAGCATCACTGGTACAAGCCCCTTCCAAGATCCGGCACCTTATTTTGTAGTCTCATTTTGTGTTCTTTTTCTTTAAAAAGGCTCCCCAAATTATACATTGTCAGGTCCCACAAAACCTGGCCCTGCCCCTGTCTGACCATGCTTTCTGCAAGTAGGGAGGACCACACGTTCTGCTGAGACTAAATAGCATCAGTCCTTAGTGTTGCCTGCCTGGAACCTGTCCCTTTCCCTGCCTCAGACTCTCCCAGGCCCAGCCCCATCCTGGCTCTTACGTGGTGATCTGGGACTCAAGAAAGATAAGGATGAAGACCAGCAGGGCTGGCAGAGCGGAGGCAAACATCATCCAGATGGGAAACTCGGAATGCAAGCCCAGGGGGTGGATGATCCAGCCCCGGGCTGAGGAGTTGGACACCTTGAGGCCTGAAGGCACGCTGAGTTTCTGTGGGAAAGGGATGCTGGTAAAAACACTGGGGGGAGGGGGTGGGGAAGGAGACGGGGGACAGGGTCCTGGACACTTGGGAACTCACTTATATTGTGCACCTCCTTTGTATTCGGTCCCAATATAGAACCTTTTATCTATATCTTAATCCCAACTTTATAGATAGAAAACAGGGTCAGAGAGGTTATGAGACTTGGTGTGAATCACACAACCATTTGGTGGCAGAGTGAGAGTCATACTCAGATCTGCCTGGTTCCAAAGCAGATTCTTCCCCGCTGCCCTGGGTTAAGGATCAAAGAGGACCACCTGCCCCAGGCCCTTGCTGTAGCCAGAGGGGTCCTGAAATGCTGTGGGGGGAATGTGGGGCTCCCAGGGGAGGCAGGGATGGGGCAGTTCTAGCTGGCTTCAGGTTTAGGAAAGCCTTTCTGGGGAAGGGCAAGCTGAGGAAATGAAATGAGAGTGGAAGGAGAGGGTCACCTGGGTGTAGGTATCTTGGATGAAGAAATCCACTGTGACCATGACCAAGATGGATATGGGAACCCCAAAGTCCCCGATGACCCGTCGCAGCTGAAGGCAGGTGAGGGAACCAGTGGTGAGTGCCCAGTTGCTCCCCACCTCCCACTGGCCCCCACTTCATCCCCATTTTCACCCAGAGGACCCTGCTTTTCCCAGGGGATTTGTTGGCATTTAATGCCCTGTCTTGCACCTCAATGTACTTGGACCAATGTTTCTTCTTCCCTTGGACCAGCCCCACCCCTGGCCCCACCATTTCTCCACCCCTTTCCTAGCACTGTCCTTGGTTCCCCACTGGGTTCTCAGCCTGGGCATGCTGAGAAAGGGACATGGGCTTGCCTGAAGAGTAAGATTCTGGATGAGGAAGGGACCAGGGAGGCTTGGAATCGGGAATGGGAATCTGGGGTAAGAAGAAGAGCTAATAGCACTGGAGAAGCTGGGGGTGGGGGTGTGTGCTTTGGACTGGGATAGGGCAGTATAAGCAAGGGCAGGTGCAGACAGTGTGCTGACCTTGCCAGGGAAGTAGGAGCTGTTCTTGAACTTGCGCAGCATCATGGCGAAGAAGAAGGTGCCCGCCATGAGCACAAGGGAGAGGAGGGCTGTGTTGGGCAGCTGGTCTTGAGCTTTGGGCTCTAGTGTCACGTTGTGAGCATAATGTTTCTTTAGTGGGTGGCTCTGGAAGATCTGCAGCAGAAAACCAAGGCATCTTATTCCCTCCCATCCATCCACCTCTGTCAATCATCCATCATCCATCCACCATCCATCCACCTGTCTTCTTCCTCAGCTGACGTGGTAACAGAGGGGCAATGGGATTCTACAGCTTAGTTTTCAGGTGTAAAGACCAGGTTAAGCTTGGGTGGGTCATAAAGGCAATGAGAGAGAAGGAGAGAGAGAGGGAGAGAGAGAGAGAGAGAGAGAGAGTGTGATCTCCCAGGGCCTGGGAGACGAGAGAAGGCTGGAGTACAGCGCTTCAAGGACTTGGGAAGACCCACCAACCAACAGAATGAGGGGCAGACATATAGTGTCCAACGTCCCTCCATATAAAATGCAAACACAGAGGCAGGCATAGTTTAAAGTGACAGGAGGTTCCATCATCATGACCTCGGTTCTTGATGGCAAGTGCAGCAGAGGGAGGAGGGACTTCAATACCTCCCGCTGCTCAACCATGCACGCATTGTCCCCTTTCAGTCTCACACACATACTTACCCATGAGTTACTGTGTGTGGACGTGTACACATAGGGGGGCCCTCTCTTGCCAAGTCATGGCAGGGATACCGGCAGCAAGTGTCAACATGTATGTGGTCATAGTCATATGCCGTGAAAACACAGCCACACAAATGCCATGCAGACAGGTGTGCAGTGACACGTACAGGCACATAATTTATGCTCAGTCTCACACGTGCACATCCCCATGCTTGTTCACACTCCCACCTTGATCAGCTTGACGAACGTCTCATAGATGAAGATGAGGGAGATGAGGAAGGAGAAGATCTCCTGGGTGTAGCGGGAGATGAAGCGGACCAGGAAGCTGCCCTCGAAAGCCACCACCAGTATCACCAGCAGGATGAGCCAAAAGCCGATCCACGTGCGACCCACGATATACTCCAGGCCATTCCTCTCGCAGAACTACGGGGTGGTCAGAGGGCGCCGGGGTCAGACAAGTGGGCCCGGCCCTGTGCATCAGGCAGGTGGGGCCAGTTACAGGGTCACAGCGGGGCCAGAACAGAGCTACCGAGAAGAAGGCTTCCTCAAACACCAGCAGGGGCCCCGAGAAGCCGAGCACGAGCAGGGGCTGAGCTGCCAGCAGGGCAAAGAGGACACCCTGCACCGCAGTGGAGATGAGCAGCTCTGACACCCCCATCTGGTTCTGCGTCTTCTCTCCTGTAGGCAGAGGTTACGGTAGGGTCAAGCCCGAGAGATCATTTCCGGGGGCCAGTGGGGCATTTCATGGGCAGGCTGATGCAGGGGTCCAGGGCGTCAGGTCGGGTCAGAAGTCAGGACCTCCGCAGAGGCCAGAGGGTCAGAGGAAAGGGTCGGGGGGAAGGCAGCGCACTGACCCAGGAGGCCGCCAAAGGTGATGGCAGGTGACAGGGCAGCAAAATAGATGAAGATGACGGCAGCCAGGACCTGGGGGTTCAGTGCATCCGTGATGTCACTCAAGTAGCGAGGGTAGCGCCGCTTTATGTCACGCACCAGGCCTCCGAAGAGCATGCCTGTTCTTCGCAGAGGGTCATCTGGATCACCTGGGACCCCTGTACCCCCATTTAAATCTGTAATGAAGAATAGGACCATGGTCATAGGGGGTATCGGGGAGGTTTGGGAGAGGCGAGGTGAGGAGGTGTCCTCTGATGGGAATGGGTGGCCAAAGAGGCTGGTGGCGTGAGGACAAGGAACAGGGACGCCAGGGTATTTAATGGGAGGAGGGGAGGCAGGGGCTCACAGGGTTGAGTTGGGGTGTCTGAGGGTCTGTGAGCCCTTGGGCCACACAGGGCAGGGCAGGGCAGGTACCTAGGCCCTTGTAGAAGCTGGGGTCTGGCTTGGCAGAGCTGGACAGGTAGCGTCTCCGTAGCAGCTCCCTCTGCACGGGCACCAGGCTGAGTAGGGCCTGCTCGGAGGGGGCGTCTGAGGGCGGCAACACCAGGCTGCAGTCCAGGAAGCCCTCCAGGGAGCACAGCAGATCTTGCCGACTCTGGGCCAGGTACGCATCCATGCGGAACACCTGGGGGCCAGAGAAAGCGTTGGGGCTGCCTGGACCTGCCGCTGGGTGAAGAGACCCGGGAGCCCACAGCCGGAGCCCTGAGGGTCAGCACACTGCCACCCAGGTTCCTTGCCCACCTTCTTTATCTCCCACTATGAAAGGGCTTGGGGGAGGCAGACACGACCCTGAGTGAGGAAAGGAGGAAGAACTAAAGCAAACCGGTTGGTTTACAGCAGCCCAGATGAAGCCAGAGCAGCCTAGGCCATACCAGGCCAGTCTTGACCAGGAAGAACCAGGTCAGAGTGGGCCAGATTAGGCCAAGCCAAGCCAAGTCAGGCAGGGCTGGGCCAGATTACTTGGGCCAGACAGGTCAGAAGCAGCTGGATTAGACGGAATGGGCCAAACTAGTGAAACTAAAGTGACCCAAGCCAGTCAGGGAGGAGAATGGGTCTCACTACTGCTCAGCTCCCAGTTCCCCCAGCCCGCGTCGCCCCTCATTACCCTCTCTGACATGAGGGTGGCGGCTGCCCGGCCAAGCTGGGTGTAGTCCGTGTGCGGGGCCTCGGGTCCCAGCAGCACAAGGAGGAAGCGCACGGGCACAGGCAGCTCCACTGCGTTCTCTAGCTCCACGGCCTCCTGCAGCCGCACAAAGCCCAGGACGGGCTGCTCCAGGAAGGCTGCTCGGCCTGCAGGGCAGGGGGGAGGGGGGGTGGCGAAGGTGGTCAGGCCAGGCTGGGGGGGCTACTGTTGGGGTCCAGGTTTCGGGAGAAGCAGGCTGGGCCAGGCCAGGAGGTGGAAGCAGGGGTTGTGGAGGGTGAGCGGGTAGGGGACACCACTGCTTACCCACTAGCACCAGGGTGGCCTCTGAATCCGGGGGGATCTTTTCTAAAACTCCAGATGGTGAGCGGCCGTCTTTGCCCCCCACTCCCTGTTGGAAGGAGGGTGGTAAGGAGAGCGTTCAGCCGCCTCCTCCCCTCCCTACTCTCATGTCTAGCCAGGTGCAGGGGGAGGCTTGCCGGTTCTCCCCAGACACCCCTGGTATGACCTCACCTGGTCACAGAATAGCTGGGTCTCCAGTGAGGGCTGTTGGGGGAGCAGAGGCTGAGAGGGGTCCCCGGAACGGGTCAGTACCGTGGGCTTCACACCCTCCAGGGCCTCTAGGTCTCCAGCATGGCTGCGGGACACAAAGGGGACACGGGCTGAGCCGGCTTTCGGGTTGGGCCATGGGCAGAGCACTGGTGGTGGGAGGGATTAACCAGGTCTTCCCAGTGACTAGACTAGAGAGACGGGGCAGGAGGAGAGTCCGGCTCTGCTGAAGGAGGCTGCGGGACGTAAGCAGGTGGCCTGTCCGGGATGCCTAGATGGAGCTGGAAGAATACACGGAGGGAAGAGTCTTAAGAGTCTGCCCTCTTCATCTGATCAGGGAGGCATGGCCACCCCTCAGGAGGTGTCAGAGGCAGGAGCCATCCTTGAAGAAAAGTAGGCCCCAAACTAGCAGGGGACGGTCCATTTGGACTCCCAGGGCGAGCATGGGGCAGGGGGGCAGGAGGTAGGCCCTCTGGGAGCGGGGACCAGGTCCAGGCAGGCAGGGGCACCTGTGTTTGAGCAGCAGGACCCGGAGCAGCTCCTCCCGGTGCTGCGGCCGGATCTGCTCCTCGTAGATAAACCTGTCCAGCAGCTGGTTCGCCACTCCAGCCAGGGAGGTCTCGGGCAGATCCAGGAGGACAGTGCCTGCAGGCAGTGAAGGGGTCAGCTGGCCAGCCGGACTATGGCCCTCCTCCCCACCAAGCCTCCCATGTGGTGATCCCGGAGGGACCCGGCGGGGCTCACCCTTGGCAAAGGCTCTCTGCAGCTTCAGGAGGCTCCAGAAGGTGAGGTAAGAGAGGTGCGGGCGGCCCCAGGCCCCGTCCTCACCCACGTTCTCCTCCAGCCGCACCCAGCGTGCTGCCTCCATCCACCGCAGCTCCTGGTTCTTCCCATCCATCACCAGTTCCTGCAGCTCCACATAGACCTGTGGCCCCACAGACCTGAGTTAATCTTCCAGGCTCAGAGCAGGGCCACGGGAGCCTGGCAGCCTAGGGCATGGTGGACACGCAGCAGACTCTGAGAGATGTTTGTAGGAGGCCCAGGGCCCTGGAGCATTTGGGGCAGATCCTGAGCTCAGAGGGATGGTCCAGAGCTCCAGCCTGCAGTGTAAGTGAGGTAGGAAGTGTGGGGAGATGCTTGAGGGTCCCTTAGGTACAGCCACACTTCTGGCTATAGAGGTGGATTTAATGGCAGGTGCACCAGGCGCGCACCCTCAGCCTTGACTTCTAAAGGGCCCCGCAAAACCCCAACTTTACACTTCTAATGTAAGGGGCCCAATATTTTCTTCTGTGCTGGGGGCCTCAACTGACCTTAATCTGCCTCTGTCTGACTCTATTCCTCCACTTCCTGACCAGGCCCCTGACCCCATTTCAGAGGCATTTGGGAACCTCTGGACCAAAAGGAGTGCTAGATTGGGCATTTAGGAGGGAAAGGGGCAGGAAGGCTTTGGGTCATTGGGTCATTGGGTCATCTCCTGCCTTTCAGACTGTTGAGTGGATGTATTTATTGTTCAGCTTGTTCTTGGGTTTCTTTGGAGCCAAGTGGCCATTCTCAAGGGCCTAGCTAAGGGCAGAACCAATTTCCTAACCAGCTGGACAGTCTAGGGCCAACGGAGATGTAAGGACCAGGCCAGAGGAGAGCATTATTTACTTCTGTGCTTCCCCTGGGAGCACCTGACAACCCAGCCAGGGCCACAGGGCCTGTGGGCTCAGACCTCCAGTGGGCAGCTTCTCTCTGCCCTGAAGATTGTTCCTCAGTGGAAGGGGGCATGGGTCCCTGCACAGGGTGGCTGTCCTCTTCCCTTCTCCTGGTTTCTCAGGGTCCCCACTCCTTCTCAGCCTTTTCATGGCCTGCTTGAAGCTGTGCCTGTCCCGCCACTCCTCCCTTCCCCTGGTAGAATGGTGGGTCCCAAGGGCATACAGAAGAATGGGGGGAGGCGGGGGTCCTCACCTCGTGGGTGCCTGGTTGTGATGTGGTGTGGTAGTCTGTGGCTGTTGGCTCGGCAAGGTAAGCTGAAAATCCAGAGGCCGGTTAGTGCTGCCCATAGAGTCCTGAGCCCCCGCCATCAGCCGCAAAACCAGTGCCGCGCAATGTACCGCTGGGACCCTGGTCCCCCCACCCCACCCCTGCTGCTCATTGGGCTGTGGCTCCCCACTCCCGTTCTCGGCCCAGCCTGTCACTCCACATCTGAGCATTGTGGGGGACCCTGGGACTGATCCTCAGTGAGAATCAGGAGGATCATATCCCGGGTGACCAGAGAAACCTGAGTGGCAATGTTCAGGATTCTCTCAGGGTTTCCTCTTCATGCCCCCTTCTGGGACCTGGTCACCTGCCTCAACAATTCTGCCAGGCCATAGTTTCTCACAGCCGCCAAGCTGCGTTCTGGGCACCAGGGTGGGGTCTGCCCTTATATTGCCCTAAACCCCCCACCCCAGCCCTCATTTCCCAGAGGGGCCTCTTGTCTTCATTACCAATTGCCTGCACTTAAGTCCTGTTGACAGTAAATAGGTGCCTGCTTGGCACTCCCCAACTAAGACCTTGGACAGACCAAGGAAGGTTTCCTGATGTCTCTCTGCCCTAGGGATCCCCAGGGCCCCCATTTCTCAGGACCTCTAGACCCCCAAACAGAACAACGTTCCCTGAACAAGGCCAAGTGCCTGGCCTAGAAGCCAGCATCGGACAGGCTTGGGTGCAGGTGGACTCCTGCCATTTTCTCACAAACCTCAGGGACATGGTGACGGTGATGGGTGACTGGTCCTGACCCCACCCCCAGCCCCTCCTGTGATCATTTCAAAACAAAACTCTGTTTATCCTTCAATCAGCCAGGATTGTGGGAAAACTGGCCTTGGGGTTGGGGCAGAGGGGGAGGGAATTCAGAGAAGGGGGGAGGACAAGTTCTCCAAATGTCCCTATCTGGGGCTCAGCAGCTCAACCCAGCAAAGAAAGGGAGACGGGGCTCACCTTCCGGCGCCTCCTCCTGGTACACAGGGACGCCTGGCGCTTCATACTCTTCCTGCTCTAGGATCTCTTCCAGGCCCTCTTCATAATCCTCCTGTGGGAAGTGGCCATCATGACTGGGCTGGAGGGGCTCCTTGAGTCTCCGTAAAGGTAGGAGTTCAGAGCCAGGTTCCCAGAGCCCCCAGGTAGGAGCCCTGCAGATGTCACGAAAAACTCACCTGCAAATCCCCCATGGTGCTGTCCTGATTGTCCAATTATCCACAGGGATCCGAGCTCCCAGCATAACCCGCGCTGCGGGTCCCTGTAGGAGAGGGACAGAGGCTGAATGAAGCACAGGGCATCCTGGGGTCTCCCGGCCCCTCCTTAGAGGAGGCTGCATTAGAGTGAGGGGGGATCCCGGGGATTGGGAGACAGTGGAGTCAGAGGAAGGTGGTATGGGTGGAGGTTTGGAGAAAGGAACTGAATTTGTAGATATGAGGATCAGTGTGCAGGGGCCACAAGAGATGGGTCAGTGCAGGGAAGAGGAAGCTTGGCTGGTAAGGATGTTGGAGAAGGATGGGTGTGTCCTTCAAATCTGATTTCTTTCTCCATTCACCTGACTTCTTTTTCTGCCCATCCCTGGGACTCGGCCAACCCCAGGGTAGCATGACCTGTCCCTCTTTAGAGGCTTAGCTTCTTTGAGAGTCTCCACAACACACTCTCTTCTCCCAGAAATTACTGCTTCGCACTGGGAATGGGGCTGTAACATCTTTGGGAGTGGCCCACAGGTCCTAGATGAGATGGCTCTGTTTCTCTCTCCCACCTCATCTTAGGCTCTGTCTCTTTTGCTGTCTTCTCACTTATCCCATTGGCCTCCTTTCCTGCCACAGTGCCATTGCACGTGCAGTTTCCCCACATTCTGGATGCCCCTCCCCCCTACATCAGCCCCTCTCACATCTCAGCTCAAATGTTACTACTTCAGATTCCTTCCCTGACCACCCTAACATGCACTAACTAAATTTGTCATTTTCTGTTTCTTTTTTTTCCCCCAAGTGAGAAGCCGGGAAGGGGGGGAGGAGGCCAGACAGACAGAATCCCACATGCACCCGACTGAGATCTACCCGGCATGCCCACCAGGGGACGATGCTCAGCCCATCTGGGGTGTTGCTCTGCTGCAATCAGAGCCATTCTAGCGCCTGAGGCGGAGGCCATGGAGCCATTCTCAGCACCCGGGCCAACTTTGATCCAGTAGAGCCTTGGGTGCAGAAGGGGAGGAGAGAGAGAGATAGAAAGGAGAGGGGGAGAGGTGGAGAAGCAGATAGGTGCTTCTCCTGTGTGCCCTGGCCGGGAATTGAACCTGAGACTTCCACACGCCGGGCCAACGCTCTACCACTGAGCCAACCGGCCAGGGTCATTTTCTGGTTTCTTGATTCATTTGTGCATATACTTCTGTCTGATGATTTCCCAAAAGGGAAGATACATGAGAGCAAAGACCCTGCATATCTCAAAGACCCTGAATTCCCCACTCCTAACAGAACGGTTATACATAGTAATCAATAAATCCATGTTGAATGAATGTAAGAATGTATGTCCCTTGCAGGCATGGGGCTCTGGGACTGAGGAATCAGTGACTTGGACCCAGCCAGGAGACCATTGAGTCCTGAGCTTTCATTCTTCCAGTTGTGTCTCCAGCAGAGAGAAAGGTATGCCCACCACAGACATGTGAGCACGAGCCCAAGGGGAGGGTGGAGGTCCCCTAGGATTGCCCCAGGCCGGGTATGGAGGGACCTCCTTTCCCCCTTCACCCACTGCAGCACAGGGCATTGTAGCAGCAGAGATTTGGTCAGGTTGACAAATACAAGACACTGTCCCTTCTCTCGAGGAGCTCCCAGCCCTGACTGGGGAGAGGGCCGTGAATATGGGATAGGCTGAGTGGGTCAGGAGATAACATGTCCCTCAGACAAACACGAGTCAGGAGCGGAATGTGCTGGGTGCCAAGGATCTGTCTGGCCAGGTGGGGGATGGAACGTCTCTGGAGGAGGGGGCACTGGGACTGGGCCTAGAAACAGGAGGATGTGAAAGTCTGAGGGGTGGAGAGGGATAAACCAGGTGTGAGAAATGGTGGGCAAGGGGCAGAGCTAGGACCAGGCAAAGACGGGCTCCGTGTTGAATGAGGGAGTAGGGCAGGGAGTACAGACAGAAAGAACTGTACAAAGAACTTCCTTTCTGAGGAATGGATGGCTCTGCAGTCCTTAGAGATGGGGGGTGCTGACCCACCAAACTGGAAAGGGAGGGCTCTCTGCATTGGGGTGGTAGGACCAGTGGTGGCAACGGAAGGGACCCAGAGCCTGAGAATGGGAAGGTTCCTACTGCATAGGACTTGCCCCTGGAAAATGCTGATCACAGATCCTTTCTCTCCCTCTTCTGTCCTTCCCTGTGCCCTTCTCCCCGGTTTCCCTGCCTGCCTCTTCTCCCATCTTTGCTCTCTTTCTTCCCTGGCCTTGCCTCTGCCTGGGCCTCAGATCCCTAACACCCTTCTCAAGGGTATTGAAATTTAGGTGTTGCCTGACTGTGGTGGTGCAGTGGATAGAGTGTCAATCTGGAATACTGAGGTCGCTGGTTCAAAACCCTGGGCTTGCCCGGTCAAGGCACATGCGGGAAGCAACTACTACAAGTTGATGCTTCCTGCCTCTCCTCTCTCTCTTAAAATTAATAAATTAAAAAAAAAAACCCATAAAAAACTTGGGATTAAAATCCCACCCATGGCCCTGGACAGCCTACTCAGGAGATAGAACATCAGCTTTTCGTGTGAACATCCCAGGTTTGATCCTGGGTCCAGGCACACATGAGAAGCAGCCATCTGCTTCTCCTCCCTCCCTCTCCCCCTTCTCTATCTCTCTCCCTCTTGCAGTGGCTCATTTGGTTCGAGTGTTGGCCCCGGGTGCTGAGGATAGCTTGGTTGATTAAGCATCAACCAGACAGGGGTTGCTAGGTGGATCCTGGTTGGGGCACATGCGACAGTCTGTCTCTATCTCTCCTTCTCTCACTTAAAAAAAAAAAATCCCACTCAAGGAATCTGGCCTGCTTCCCATCTGAGGACTGGATGGTCGGAAGGGCCCTCTAGCACCAGAGAATCCAGAGGTTCAGTCAGCCTCTCTGACCCAACTGGCTGAAAGGCCTTGGGCAGCTCTCAGCTCTCTCTAGGTCTTGGTCATTCCATCTGTATAACAAGAGGGGCTTCCTACCAGGGTTCTGAAACATCAGTGAGAGAGAAGAGGGCAGGACGTAGGTGCCTTGTGCTTATCCCGGACCTTAGAGACTGAACCCATAACCCAGATTGCTGCTACTGCTAGACTAGGCCCAGCCACCCTCCAGCTGCAGGCCTTGCTCTGCCTGACACTGATAAGAACCTGGTCCCTGATCGCAGCCCTGAGTCTGGAAGAGCACCAAACACCTGACCGGCCGCCCAGCCAGGGTAAGGCAGATAAGGGCGAGCGGGGCATCTGGAGCCCAGGAGGTGGAGAACAGCTGGAAGAGGCTGGGGGAGGCAGTGACCAGATGGCAGGGAGGGCTCCCTGGTGGCATAACACCACCTTTGTGTAATTGCCCCCACATTGTGTCAAGCTGTACTGCCCTATCTCTTATAATCCCAAACCACTCTGTGAAGTGGGTAATGTCATTAGCCCCGTTTCACAGATGAGAAAGCTGAAGTTCAGAGAGGTTTACCTGCTTCAGTCCTTTCGTAGGTAGAGATCAGAGACAGGATTTAACTCTGGCCTGCCAAACTCTGGCTACACCTCTAATCATTAGACTGAGGTGCCCCCAGAAGAGAAAACAGCTATTGGCTGGTTTAGGTTAGAGGTTAAGAGCATGGACTCTGCAGTCGGACTGCCTGGGTTCAAATCCCAGCCCTGCCATTTACTAATTGTGTGACTTGTGTGACCTAGGACAAGCGACTCAACCTCTCAGCTAGTTTTTTCATTTGTAAAATGGGGCAATAATATCTACCTCACAGACTTGTTACAGCCCTAAGTTCTTGTGTATAAAGCATTTAAAATATTGCCTGGCACATAAGGAGCTCTATGTAAAAGTTTGCCATCATTATCCTTGTTACTGGGTATCAAGATTAGACTTGCTATCTTCATCCACTTCTGCTTTTCCAGTTCCAATAGACTTTAGCAGAAATGCTTTGAGACCCTCAGGTGGTAGGAGACTCCTTTCCCTCCAAACACTCCCTAGAGTAGGGACAGTGCCAGGCCTCCCTGGTAGACTTCCTGAAATGTCCCAATGGGAAGCAGTGTCAACTGACATTTCTCCTTAGAGGGTGATGAGGTGGCCTGGGGATCCCCATACATGGGGGAAACAGGGAACTGGGGGGTGGGACCCGAATCTGTAGGACCTGAGAGGCTGGTAAATCGGAGCCCGCCAGGGCCCCTCACAAACATTTACACACCAGCCACACACACCTCTGCTGCCACGTGCCAGCCTCTTTTCCCTAACACTGGCTGGTTTTCTTAACATTGGCTGCCCAGCTTGCTCCAGCTGCAGGTGCCAACGGGTCTGTGTCCTTAGGGGTAACAACACACACTGCAATGTTCTCACCCCACCCACCTGCACCCCCCGTGTAGGTCAGGACACCTGTGCTGCCCACTTGAACAAAGATTTAGATGGGCACCTGCAGAAACCCTCATGACAGGCACCACAGGACCTACCCTAGCCCCTTCGGGCCCTGCTCACCTGCTCACGAGTCTTGGGGTCCCTCCGGGAACTCCTGCAGTTGCTGGTGCCCTCTGTGACCAGCTGAGCTCACACCAGCTCTAACAGCGCCAGCCAGGTTCTCGTTCCTCCGCCCCAGGGGCAGCTTGCAAACCCCTGACTCATGCCCCCGCCTCCTAATCTACCCACCCCATGGGCCATAGGAGCCCTTCTCACCACCCGCTCTGCATCCACTGGGTGCCAAATAAACAGATTTATCTTTCACACACATCTGGACAGCTGTGAGTCTGGTCCACCCCACCCTGGCTGGCCAGCCCCCACCTCCCTGGCCCCTGGGATTCTCCTGGTCTTCCTTTGTGGACTAAGCGTTGATGGCTGGGTTCTCAGAGCTCCCAGCTTCCCGGCAGGTCTGGCCCAGCCTGTGGATGCCCCCGTCCTGCCTCTGTCCATTCTCACTCTGGCCAGGCCCCTCTGCTCTGGTTCCAAGTTGCACGGCGCCTTCTCCTCTCTCGTCTCTCCTCTCTTGGTGTCCTCCCTCAGGACTGGCTCTTCCTCTGCAGCCTTGCCCATGGGTATCTGCTCAGTGCTCACAGGGCCCAGACAGCCCCCTATTCTTCTTATTCCAGAAGAGGGTACCCTGGCCACTCTCTCCCCAAGACCCTGGTTGGCTCCAAAGAGCTCACCCCTGGGCGTTAAGACGCTGCTTCTCAGTCAGCCTGAAACAATGTCAGGTCAACAAAACAACCTTCCCCACACAGGAGCTCAGAGCTCACAAAGCCCCAATGTCTGGGCACACTGGCTCCTCTGTCGGCAACCTGGCCCAGAGCAGCCTGCATTCTCGGCCCACGCCGGGCCCTTCCCCACACTCCCCCAGTGGGGCAGTCTCTGCTCCTGGGGGTGCTGAGGCTGGTCACCTATTCCTGGGCTCTGGTTACTAAGGAGGCAGAGACTGAAAGGCAAGTTCAGATTAGCAACAAAGAGGAGAGGTTTGAAAGCAGACAGCAAGGAGGTCTGGTGGACACTGCTCCGGGCAGTGGAGACAGAAAATCCCAACCCCTCTCTGCCACTGATTGGCTGTGGGACCCTGGGCAAGTGCCTGTCCTCTGTTCTTTAGTGTCATTGTTTATAAAGGGAGAGTGCAGATTCTGAGGCTGCCAGCTTGGGGAGTCTTGCTTTAGATCCCAAACACAGAAACTCAGAGACAAGGACAGAAAGATGGGCATATCCAGCAATTCTGCAACCATTTCCTGGGTCTCTGCCACAAGCCCGCACTCTGAGCCCTGGCAGAGAGAAGAGGGCAGGGACTGACCGGAGCTGCAATCCTCCTGTTTATGGGGCTTCTGTCCCAGGCACTGTGCTGGAGGCTTCACCTGCTGGTCACACTTACTCCTTCCCACCTCCCATTTTACAGAGGAGGAAACTAACACGACAGAGAGGTAACGTGGCCTCCCAGTGACAAGAGTAACCCATGGATGGGTACCAGCTCTGTGCAGGGCACTGTGCCCAGCGGCTCACATGCATTCTCTCTCTGAGTTTACCAAGCCCTTCTGAGTAAGGCACTCTTAATTACTGTTATTTCCTTCTCACAGATGAGGATGCTGACAGTGGAGAGGTGGGCGGCTCACCCCAGCCCCTGGGCTGGTGGAGCCTGAGCAGGACTCAAGGATTCATTCTGCCTCATGCTGAGCCCTGTGCTCACTACTGCCACACCAGCCAGGGACAGAGAGGCCCTGGCCAAAGGAACCCGAGGGATGCCTCCTCTCATTCCAGGTTGGTGCTCACTCTCCCGGCTGGCGGAATAGGTCCCAAGCCCTGGCTCAGACTGGACTGCTTCCTGTGGCCTTTGGCAGCAAATGCCAAGTGGTAGCTCTGCCTTCCCGCCACAGCCCAGGGGGCCCAGGCACATGGCCCCTCTGCCTGCCCCAGGCTCCCGAAAGGACTAGCAGCTAGCTGGGTAGGGGGTGACAAATGTAAACATCAGCCCAGCTGTTCTGCAGGGACCACTCTTGCAGTCCACCAGACACCTAAGCAGCAGCAGAGCAGGTTGGCATCTAGTCCTTTCTATTCATACCACGTGCTCTATTATTCTTGTTGCCCTGACTGGATGAAGGTGTCTCCCCAGACCTGCCTGACATCACATTTCGCTTGTGTATGCTCCGGGAAGAAGCGATGGCTCCTCTCACTCATTTTATTCCAGTTTGGATTTGAGTCAGTTCAGTTCATCTGAAGCCCCTGTGTGCCTGGCACAAGGCTGGAGCTGGAGAATTGTGACAAGACAGAGGCTTGCCTCCCCTAGCCGTGCCAGTGGGTGGGGTGGAGGTGGTCAGCAAACCTGGCATTTGAGGGAATTGAGCGGAGCTCCAGGACACCTTGACAAAGTATCCTGATCGGACCCCACACCCTGTCATCCTATTCACTGAGACCCCCTCTTGCCACCGGTACCATGCCATTGCCTAAAGCACTAGGGAAGAGCCTACCGGGACCCCTTCTCAAGCTCTCAGTCCAAGTCTGTGCTCGCAGAAGTTTGGGAACCAAGGTCAAATGTTAGCCGGAATGAGGTGGCGGAGTGGCGGGAGCCAGACTTGCACGGTGATTTGATTGCACCCAGTATGATGTTATTCTAGACCACACAGCCCAGACCCTGGGTTGGGACAAGTTGTCCCAAAGGGAGACTCTGTGGGCAGGGATTGAAGTTCTCCTGAAGGGACGAGACTTTCTCATTTTCCATCATCCTGGGATGCAGGCAGTCAGTCCTCAGTGACATGTGAGGGCTTGGCCCCGGGCCATGGAAGGTGAGGCTGCTTTCTCTCTTTTGGCCTGAAGGAGAGGCTAAGACTCCAGGTGGGAGAGGGCGTTTCGTGGCAGTTATGTGAGCTGTTCTTTGCAACTGGTTTCGCAATAAGGTGCTACGTGGAGCACTGTGGACCTGTGACCACAGAAGTAGAGACCCATCTTATAATTTCACACCTGCTTTTGGTGCCTAGTGGGCGAATCTCAGCCGTTCTTCCCAAACTCCGGCAAAGCCTTGCTGGACAGTTTGTTGGGAACTAAAGAGAGAGTCTGAGCCCACATTCAGGGCAAAGTAGGCTATGGTTCATATTGGCAGCTAAGGTGAACAGAGGCCCAGATGGCATGTGTGACCTACTATAAGGAGCCAGGAGGCTGGCAGAGGGCATAAGGTCTGGCCAGGTGACTGGAGGGATCCATAGATATTTCCTGTTGAAAATATGGCTTTCTGTATCCTCATGGACTGGGGACTCAGACCACTAGGATTCTGTACTGATAGGAAGTGCTCTGTGGTGGACATATTTGGGTTCAGTGCAACTGCTGGGACAAGAAGCACTGCTGAGCTATGTGACACTGAGCTGGCCACATCTTCCCTTCGGTCTTGGTTTTCCTCTCTAGGCTGTTGTGAAGACCAAATGGGATGACAGACGGAAGGAGCTGAGAACGTAATCTCTGGACACAGGTAAGGAACTGAGTTGTGAATGGGGAGAAGGTGTCATGGAGACTGAATAAGGAGTTCATGTCCAGTGGGAAGAGTGGGTAGCAGTATATAAGAATCAGAATGTGGCCTGACCTGTGGTGGCGCAGTGGATAAAGCGTCAACCTGGAAATGCTGAGGTCGCCGGTTCGAAACCCTGGGCTTGCCTGGTCAAGGCACATGTGGGAGTTGATGCTTCCAGCTCCTCCCCTCCTTCTCTCTCTGTCTCTCCTCTCTCTCTCTCTCTCTCTGTCTCTCCCTCTCCTCTCTAAAATAAATAAATTAATTTTTAAAAAAAAGAAAAAGAATCAGAATGTGATGACAAGGGATGTGAACAAAGAATGTGGGCCTGATGGGCAAATCATTAGGGAAGTGAAGAGGATGTCTCCAGGCAGTCTCTGAGCTGTCTTAGAAAAATTCTTCAGGAGAAGTGACAGCAAGAGATGTAAGGTGCACTATGAGTTGGAAACACATAGCAACCTGGGGGCTAATGAAAGTGGGACAGTCATCTCTGCACATTATAAATGAGCCAGTCATCAGAACAGCAGGTGTAAGGAAGTGTGGGAGCAGGAGTCGGGGGCAGGGGAGATGGCCTGGGCCTGGAGCCTGGAAACGTGCTCAGGGATGAGCCCGTTCTGTCCTCATCCTCTGGAATCTTGCACCCCATTAAGCACGTCCCCAGCTCCCTTGGCTAGGACCAAGGGGCTTTTGTTTGAGAGGGAGAGAAAGAGGTAGGGGGAGAGAGACAGACAGGAAAAGAGAGAGAGGAGAAGCATCAACTCATTGTTGTGGCACCTTAGTTGTTCATTGATGGTTTCTCATTCATACCTTGGACAAGGGGGCTTAGCCAAGCCAGTGACCCCTTGTTCAAGCCATTGACATTAGGCTTAAACCAGTGGCCTTGGGCTTCAAGCCAGTGACCTTTGGGCTCAAGCCAGAGACTATGGGGTCATGTTGATGATCCCACACTCAAGCCAGAGACCCCACACTCAAGCTCATGGGCCTGCGCTCAAGCCAGCAACTCTGGGGTTTTGGACCTGGAACCTCAGCATCCTGGGTCGATGATCTATCTATTCACTGAGCCACCACTGATCAGATCCAGGGCTTTTTTCTCTTTTTCAGGGACAGAGAGAGAGAGTCAGAGAGAGGGATAGACAGGAATAGACAGACAGGAACGAAGAGAGATGAGAAGCATCAATCATCAGTTTTTCGTTGCGAGACGTTAGTTGTTCATTGATTGCTCTCTCGTATGTGTCTTGACCACGGGCCTTCAGCAGACTGAGCAACCCCTTGTTCGAGCCAGCGACCTTGGGTCCAAGCTGGTGAGCTTTTGCTCAAACCAGATGAGCCTGTGCTCAAGCTGGCGACCTCGGGGTCTCGAACCTGGGTCCTCTGCATCCCAGTCCGACGCTCTATCCACTGTGCCACTGCCTAGTCAGGCAGGACTTTTTTGTTTTTGTTTTTTAATGTTCACTTTATTTTTTTATTTTTATTTTTTTTTTAATTTATTCACTTTAGAGAGGAGAGAGAGAGAGACAGAGAGAGAGAGACAGGGGGGAGGAGCTGGAAGCATCAGCTCCCATATGTGCCCTGACCAGGCAAGCCCAGGGTTTTGAACCGGCGACCTCAGCATTTCTAGGTCGACACTTTATCCACTGCGCCACCACTTTATTGATTTGAGAGAGAGAAAGGGAGAGAGTGAGAGAAAGACAGGAACATCAATCTGTTCCTGTATGTGCCCTGACCCAGGGTCAAACTGTCAACGTCTGTGCTTTAGGACGATGCTCTAACCAACTGAACTATTCAGCCCGGGGCCTGGGGGCATTTTGGAAGCTTCTGCCTATCTGGGGGTAGCTGGATCAGGTCTATACAAAGATAAGTCACTCTGAGTATCCTTCCAGGATTTGAATAGGATCCCCTGAGAGCTGGTGTTCAGGGAAAAGGAAGGAGGGGTGGGGGGTTTCCCCAGATGGGGAAGAAGAGGGAGGTCAAAGAGCAGGTTCAGAGAGCTGGGAGCTCAGTGAGGTGGGGCGGTAGGATCTCTTGAGAGACTCCAGGTGGGGCTGGGAGCTCTCAGTTTTGACACTTGCCTTCTCCTAGGTTCTGTGTTCTCTGGGCTTCTGGGTCTTCACGTGTGCTGTTTCCGTCCTGAGACATCCTTCTTTTCCCTCTGCTGGACTGAGCCTTCAACCTTCAGAGCTCAGCTCTTGCGTCTCTGACTCTGTGAAGCCTCTTTCTTCCCACAACCTCCCAACCCCCAGCCCTGGCACATTGAGGTGGCTCAAGTCAAGCCCAACTTGTGTCCTAGCCTGTCTGTGCTCTACTGGGTTGGTCCATGGCCCCTGCCTTTCTCCTCCACAGACCCTGAACCCCGAGGACAGGGAACATTGCTCAGTCCCTTAAACCTAGCCCACAGCTCAGTCTATAGTTGACAGTTCATAATTGTTTGTTGACTTCTAATGGAATCAATCAAAAACCAGTCTCTGACCCCCACTGCTGAAAGCATAGAGGCAATCTGAGAAAGATAATATGAGGACACACAGTAACAGTATTATTTAATTCTGTTTCCTCTAAGCAAAGAAACAAACCCTGGGCCTCATGCTGCCTTCATTAACTTGGGTGCTCATGCCCCCAAACCAAGCTGCTTTGTTAATTCTTGTCTTTCCCTCACCCCCACATTCAACCCTGAAGACTTATTCTATCAGCTAGACCTCCACATTCCCTCCTCTTCTCTCTGTCTTCACTGTCCCACCCGAGGCCCACTCTCTCACTTTTCCATCACGCCAGGATCCTCCCATTTGGCATCCTGGCTTCACTCAGAACCCCTGCAATGAGGTCCCACCCAGCGCTCGGAGTGGTCTTTTATTTTTTATTTATGCGTGTGTGTGTGTGTGTGTGTGTGTGTGTGTGTGTGTGTGTGTGTGTGTGTGTAGGGACAGACAAGAAGGGAGATAGATGAGAAGCATCAACTTGTAGTTGCAGAACTTTAGTTGTTCATTGATTGCTTCTTATATGACTAGGGGGCTTCAGCCAAGCCAGTGACCCCTTGCTCAAACCAGTGACCTTGGGCTTAAGTCAGTGACCATGGGGTCATGTCTATGATCCCATGCTCAAGCCAGAAACCACACAGTCAAGCTGGTGAGCCTGTGCTCAAGCTAGAGACTGCTGAGTTTCAAACCTGAGACCTCAATGTCTCAGGTCGATACTCTATTCACTGTGCCACTACTGGTCAGGCTCAGAGTGAGCTTTTAGAATCATAAACCAGAAAATATCACTTGTGGAACCCTGGGTAGGTAGGGCATGTAGGAGCATGTAGGTAGGGCATGTAGGGACTACAAGAAATTCTTCATGACTTCCCCTCATGTGGAGTAATATCTATTCCCTACTCTGGGTTACTCCTGCCTTCTGCTCACCCCTCCTTCTGTTCCACCAAGGCACCAGTGCCATTCCTGTCTCTCCCCACCCTGTCTAGGTGCTTTTGCCTAATCTCCCCCAGCTGGCTCCTTCTCGTTGTTCAGATCTCATATCAAATACATTGCCCCAAAAAACACCTTCTTTGACCACCCATTTATAGATAACCCCTAGAACTCAATCACTGGAAAATTAGGGTGGGCCGTGTGTAAGAGAAAACCCAAACTCTCGGTGGTTTAAACAAGACTGAAGTTTATTTCTCTTTGATGTAAAAGTCTGGAGGCAGGAGCTCCCAGTCAGTATTTTCTATCTTGTGACATCTTTAGCAGGTGGCTTTCTCTTCATGCTCCTAAGTGGCTGCTTGAGCTTCAGCCTTCACTTCTGCATTCCAGCCAGCAGAAAAGAGAAAGTTTTCAGAAGAGATGTGCCTTCTTGCTTTAAAAATATTTCTCAGAGGTTGCTTCTGTGCATATCCCATTAGTCAGGACTTAGTCACATATTGACACTTCGTTTAAGGGAGTCTGGGAAATGTAGTCTTTATTCTGGGAAGTCATGTGTCCAGAGTTCTAGTACACAGGAAGACGAGGAGAAAGAAAATGGGAGGCTATCCAGTCATCTCAGCCAAAATAACATTACCTGATAAATTCTCTTATTTTTCTTACCAGCTCATAGTTTCCTGTTAATTATTTATTTGTTATTATCTCTCTCCACTAAAACATAAACTCCATGAAGGCAAGTTTAATAGTGTTGTCCATTGTTATATCTCTAGAACCTAGCACAATTAGTTCCTGGCACAAGGTAGACTTTGAATATTTACTGAATAAATGACTGAATAATTTTCCATACTAATTACTTGAGGGCTGCATTCTCATTCCCATTTTACAGGTAGGGAAAATGAGGCTCAGAGAGATTATTGCTTGCTTAAGATCTCACAGTAGGCAGTGAGGCCAATATTTGAACCTTGCTTTTTCAACTTGTTCCACCTCTCATGCTGGATCCTCAGCTTCTCCGTGGATCAAGTTAGAAGCCAGGAAACCACCCCCTGTAGCCTGTTACTGCCATTTCCCTGGAAAATTTCATATCAAGGTCTCACTTATGTCATTCCTTTAGCTTCTAATGGAACCAGCATAAGAGTTGTTTGGGACAAGTGTCTTTTTATTGATTTATTTTATTTTATTTTATTTTATTTTTTTCTCTTTATTTTTCTGAAGCTGGAAACGGGGAGAGACAGTCAGACAGACTCCCGCATGCGCCCGACCGGGATCCACCCGGCACGCCCACCAGGGGCGATGCTCTGCCCACCAGGGGGCGATGCTCTGCCCCTCCGGGGCGCCGCTCCGCTGCGACCAGAGCCACTCCAGCGCCCAAGGCAGAGGCCAAGGAGCCATCCCCAGCGCCCGGGCCATCCTCGCTCCAATGGAGCCCCGGCTGCAGGAGGGGAAGAGAGAGACAGAGAGGAAGGAGGGGGTGGGGGTGAAGAAGCAAATGGGCGCCTCTCTCATGTGCCCTGGCCGGGAATCAAACCCGGGTCCCCCGCACGCCAGGCCGACGCTCCACCACTGAGCCAACCGGCCAGGGCCTATTGATTGATTTTAGATAGAAGGAAGGGAGAGAGAGAATAAAAACATTAACTTGTTGTTCCACTTATTTATGCATTAGTTGGTTGATTCTTGTATGTGTCCTGACCAGGGTTGAAACCCGAAATCTAGGTGTATCGGGACAACGATCTAACCAACTGAGCTACCTGGACAAGGCAGGACAAGTTTCCTGAACCCTTCTGCAAATCACTAGGTAAGGACGTTGGATAGGATTCATGAAATAAATTCCTCCCGGAATTAAGCAGTAGCACAAAGTCTGGAACTTCAGATGAACTGATCGGTTTCTGTTTCAGACAAGAGAGGGCTACCTAACGTGTCAGGGTTTTATTTTTACCTTGCTGACAGGAAATTCAGAGTTTGAATTAAGTGCCCAGAGGCAGCCCCAACCTGTAGTGGATAGAATGTGTGTGATTTGGAACCAGGAAGGCCGAACTTCCAAGACTTCCAAACGTCCCTGAACCTTAGGCACGTGGTTGTAGACCCAAGGCTGTAGGAGGGTTAAATGAGCTAATACATGGGAAAACTCTCCAGTAATGACTAGATGATGAAAAGATGGTCGCCCTTATCAAATGCATTAATAGGGAACACTCAGCTAGCCAAGGCAAAGCTGCAGCTTCTCAGGCCCCAGGAACTCTCCAATAAAGAGTGAAGTAGTCAAGGAAGGCATCAAGAAGGTGGCATCTTTTTTAAAATTTTTTTCTTTTCTTTTCTTTTCTTTTTTTTTCTCATTTTTCTGAAGCTGGAAACAGAGAGAGACAGTCAGACAGACTCCCGCATGCGCCCGACCAGGATCCACCCGGCACGCCCACCAGGGGCGACGCTCTGCCCACCAGGGGGCGATACTCTGCCCATCCTGGGCTTCACCATGTTGCGACCAGAGCCACTCTAGGGCCTGAGGCAGAGGCCACAGAGCCACCCCCAGCACCCGGCCATCTTTGCTCCAATGGAGCCTTGGCTGCGGGAGGGGAAGAGAGAGACAGAGAGGAAAGCGCGGCGGAGGGGTGGAGAAGCAAATGGGCGCTTCTCCTGTGTGCCCTGGCCGGGAATCGAACCCGGGTCCTCCACACGCTTTTTTTAAAAATTTTTTAATATTCATTTCTTTAGAGAGGAGAGGGAGAGACAGAGAGAGAACGGGGGGGGGGGGCGGGGAGGAGGTGGAAGCATCAACTCCCATATGTGCCTTGACCAAGCAAGCCCAGGGTTTCGAACCGGCGACCTCAGCATTTCCAGGGCAACACTTTATCCATTGCGCCACCACAGGTCAGGCGAAGGTGGCATTTTGAGCCTGACCTGTGGTGGCACAGTGGAAAAAGCGTTGATCTGGAATGCTGAGGTCACCAATTCAAAGGCACATAAGAGAAACAACTACTATGAGTTGAGGCTTCCTGTTCTTCCCCCCACCTTTCTTTCTCTGTATCCTCTCTCTAAAGTCAATAAATTAAAAAAAAATTTTTTTTTAAATAAGGGAACATCTTAAAAGACAAGTGGGCTTTACCAGGCAGTGGTGCAGTGGAGAGTGTCGGACTGGGATGCAGAAGACCCAGATTCGAAACCCAAGGTCTCCGGCTTGAGCGTGGCCTTATCGGGCTTGAGCACGGAGTCGCTGGCTTGAGCATGGGATCATAGACATGGCTCCAAGGTCACTGGCTTGAGCCTAAAAGTTCCTAGCTTGAAGCCCAAGGTTGCTGGATTGAGCAAGGGGTCACTCATTCTGCTGTAGCCCCCTTGTCAAGGCACATAGGAGAAAGCAGTCAATGAACAACTAAGGTGTCGCAACAAAGAATTGATGCCTCTCATCTCTCTCCCTTCCTATCTGTCCCTCTCTCTGTCTCTGTCTCTGTTACACACACACACACACACACACACACACACACAGAGACAAGTGGGATCCTCTGGTGCAGAACATTTGACAGTATTATCCCTGCCCCCTGCAGTGCTGACCCATGAGTTCCTTCCAGTTTCTAACCCAACCTGCTCTGCCCGCATCTTTCTACCCTTTTCGGCGCTTCCTCAGCCATCACTAATCCCACTGTCTAGCTGCTGCTGTCCCCAGGGAGTGAAACATAACCCACAGGTGGAGAGAGCTGCTCTAGGATGGCTCGCAAGTCCCCAGTCTCCGCATACAGCAGGGTTTCAAAATGAGGAAGACTCTAGTCTTGGAAGGAGCCCCAGCCCAGGGCAGGAGGCTGAAATCTAGGCCTCATCTCTGCCCCATTAACTAGCAACCTCTGACCCTCTGCTTCCTCATCCATACAAAAAAACCTGCACCACGCAGCACAAAGACCACCCAATAAGGGAAACTGTCTCTAAGTACAGACTATTCTTGGTTAATCCTCACAATACTTGAAGAAAAGGGGACACAGTGAGGTAGTGTGACGTCCCAGAGGTCACACAGCTCAGAAGCACGGGAGCTGGAACAGGATTCACATGCAAGCAGCCAGGGTACAAAGCTTGGGATGGGGGCAGGGAGGGAAAACCTTCAAGGAAATGGCTCTTTCCGGTCAGTGACAGATGAAGGTCAAGCTGGCCTGAGGCAGCCAGGCACGGGCACACGTGGGCCTCCAGCTGGGGCTCAGGCAGGGCTGCAGCAGACCGAAGACTGCCAGAGCCTGGGGCATGGGAGGGACGGGCTGGGACAGAAGGGCTGGGACAGGCCGTGTTCTGTACTACTCGCCCGAGGCAGCTCTGCCGTCCAACTGCCCAGGTGGCCCTGGATGCAGGTCTACACTGGAGCGTTCTCCACCGGGAAGGACCTGTGGGAAGGGCAGAGAACCTGCAGGGTGGAGAGGTAGACCCCGGTGGGTGGGACAGCGCAGGGAGGGGACCCACCTGGGGGCCTCTGGTGTGGGGAGGGCCGGTGGAAAGAGGCCCTGGGTCCCACAGTAGGTAGGGCATGTAGGGGCCACGCTCCTATGCCAGGAGCCCACTGACTGCTCTCCCTACCCCACCCCCAGCTGCTCCTGGCAGCCTCAGAGTAAAGTCCGAATTCCTCCTTTTGACCTGGTTTCCGTCACCCCCTAGTTCTGGCCTCCTGATCCCAGGCCCTGCCTTCCTGGTCCTGGTGTCTGTGCTCTCCCTTCCCCTGATTGAATGTTTAGAGTTGAGCCCAGTCCCTCTCCAGCCCAGCCACCTGCCCTTGTGTTGACTTGCCACCAGCACAGATTGCAGTGTCCCTCTCCGCGCCTGTCACCCTCCACCTCGGTGTTCCTCCCTCCCTGAGAGCCCCTCTGTGGCTCAGGCCCCCTCTGCATCCAGGGCAGGCCTGCACCCAGTAGGAGCTCATGACGAGAAGTGGCAGGGGCTGGCCTTGGATTGTCCACCACCCACTGGGAAGCTGGCTCTATGTGCCCTTCCCTTCCTCCCATGTCCGGCCCTTTGAACTTTGGAGCAAGCTCTTTTGCTAGGGGCTCAGAGTGGGGGTCAGACCCAGGTTCAGAGGGCCCCTGATGCCAGGAGCTATGGTGGTGATGTCGGCTGTATCTAGAAGGGCCCACTCTACCCACCCCCAGCAACGGGCACTGTGTGAGAGAAATCTTAGCATTAAGGAGGGATTGCCCCCAGCCACCTTCCTCCACACTTTATTTAAAACCAACCAAATGCCGATAAAACATGTATCACTGCAGCTATGATCCCACATCAGCAATAATACAACTGGCCGTTGATCAATGTGGGGGGTTTGGGGCACCAACCCCCACATAGTCAAGAATCCTTGTACTGCATAACTTTGATTTCCCAAAACTTCACTACAGTTGTCTCTCTGTATCCACAGGGATTGGTTCCAGGATCTCTGCAGATACCAAAATTTGTGGAGGCTCAAGTCCCCCACATAAAATAAAAGTAGAACAATACAGTCTACTGCATACAGTCGGCCCTTCGCGCACACAGATTCCCAGCTGGGGATTCAAAATACAGTTTTCCACAGTGGATTAAATCCACAGATGTGAAACCCAGAGATATGGGTGGCTGAGTGTATATTTATTAGGAAAAAAATCTGTATATAGGTGGACCCGCGTAGTTCAACCCCGTATTATTGGAGGGTTAGCTAATTGACTGGAGCGCCACATTCCTTGGGCTGGGCCTGGGTGGGTGATTAAAGGGGCAGGTGGAGGAGGGGAGGGCCTACAGGGGTGGTTCTTGGGAATGTGAGCCTGCCGTGTCTGTGTGGCAAGACAGCTGCTGGTGTGCCCCGGGGCAGATGAAAGATTGGGGGTGATCCCTTTCCCTCCTCCCTCTGTCTTGCCCTTGGCTTGTCTCTCACGGCATCCTCTGGGATTTCTCTCTGACCCCTCCTCAGGGCAGGTGGGTCTTGCTTGTCAGTCTGGGCCTCCCCTCCCAGCCCACAAGGGCCCCTTCTCTCTCCATCCCTCCTGGAGGAGGGAACAGATGGTTCCCCCAGAAAAGGGCCAAGACTGACTTAAGGGACAGGGAACAGCTTCATCCCTTCTTGGTCCCTCCTATCTGCTGAGCCAGATGTTTGGGGCCTCTGCCTGACAGCTGATGGCAGCGTCTGTCTCAGGGTCTGGGCCTATGGGTGTGGCTCCCACTGTATGTGTGTGTTCACGCCAATGGCTTTGGAGTCCAACCAACTGGGTCTGACCTCTTACTAGCTCTGTGACCTTGAGTTAATTTCCATGATGTTTTAAAGTTGCAGATTCTTCATCCATAACATCCAGCCTCCCAGAGACGTGCCAGTAGAATGAGATATTGTACAGGCAGCCGTTAGCACAGCTCCAGGCACACAGTAAAGTGTGGTGAATAGTAGCCATGGCCACGGCTAGGAGAAAACTCCAATCAGCATGGGGTCTCTTGAGGTTCGATGCTCCCAACAAGTGAAGGTAGAGGCCCAAAGGCCTGGCTGATGAGAAAGGGAAGGAGCAAGGCTTCTGGGTCCCCAAACCTCTAACCCTAGCTTCCCCTCCTTTGTAGACTGTCTGAATCAGGAGACCTTGGGCTGCCCACACCCAATCCCAAAAGGAAAGATGAGCTCTGAGAAGACCTCTGTCCCTCCCATGTACTTCTGCTCCCCGAGAGGGAGACTGACCGGACTCCAGCAGACTCAGCTCAATGACTCAGCTGCCCCCCAAGAGCCTGGGAGACAGCAGGGAGTCCCCAGGGCCAGGCTCCCCCTCACTACCATTCCTTGTTTCTTTTCTTTTCTTTTCTTTTTAGCGAGAGAGAAAGAAAGAGACAGGAAGGGAGAGAGATGAGAAGCATCAACTCGTAGTTGCAGCACTTAAGAAGTCCATTGATTGCTTCTCATACATGCCTTGACCAGGGGGCGCAAACAGAGCCAGTGACCCTTTGCTCAAGCCAGTGACCTTGGGATCATGTTGATAATCCTATGCTCAAGGCAGCAACCTCGTGCTCAAGCTGGCGAGCTTGCACTCAAGCCAGATGAACCCACACTCGAGCTGGTAACCTTGAGGTTTCAAACCTGGGACCTCAGCATCCCAGGTCTATGCTTTATCCACTGAGCCACCACTGGTTAGGCCCTTGTTTCTTTTTGAATAGATCCTGGTGCAGCCAATCAGGACCTGGAGCCTCAGCTCTGCTCCAGCACTGGTTAATTTCAACTGATGCCTGGCCAGTGGTTTAGAAGGGGCCCTGTGTGGGGTGGGGTGGGGTGATTGGGGAATAGGGAGTGGTTTCTACAGGGCCTAGGCCTCTATCTCAGGATCCAGTGCTGTCAGCTGGGAGACCTGGGAGGGGACAACATTAACCCATCCTGCCTTGGAGAAAAAAAAATACTGAGTCTGATTATCTTTTGGATGACTGGAGGACATGAGGTTTCCTAAGGCTCAACTTTGAGAAAATGGGGGAGTAAGTTCATTCAATCATTCAAGTAGGCCCACAACATTTATTTTGCACATACTCAAGTGTCAGGCAGGTGCTGTGCGGGGCACTTGGGGATTCAGAAGACTGAAACCCAGGATGGGGTCCTGGGAGCCGCTGAGTGTGGGGGAGAATAAACACTGGGGTTCTGGGACTGTGCTGGGGAAGGCAGCAGCTCACAACCTGGGGAGGCCTCCTGTGCGCTATGTCACATGTCATTTCAGCCAGCAAACCCCAGAGTGAGCAGGGATTCCTCCGTGATTTAGCGAAGAGGTAAACAGATACACTCAAAGCCCTGTAGCAGGTGTGTCCATGAAGGATGGAGCTGGCAACTTGGGTCCTGCTGTCCCTTCTCCATCTTGGATGGGGAGGCCTGGAGGGCAGATGCCAAGAAGGACTGACAGTGCCTGTAATATATAGGCTTCCTCATCCTTCTGCCTGATCTGCACAGCAAAACCCAAACCTTGCATGGCCTCACCATAAGTGCATCCTCTTGTACCCGGGACTCTACTGCTGGAAGTCATAGCTTAGGTCAAACGTGACACTAATCATTATTATTATTAATTTTTAGAGAGAGAGTAAGGGAGACAGAGAGAAAGAGAGAAACAATGTTTTGTTGTTCCACTTATTCATGCCATCTCTGGTTGCTTGTTATATGTGCCCTGTCTGAGGATTGAATCCTCAACCTCAGCATGTTGGGACAATGCTCTAACCAACATGGCCAGGGCCATGAGCTACCTGGCCAGGGCCAAATGTGGCACTTTTGGAAGTAAAGTACACATATTTCTAAAAGAAACAACTTCACTGAAAGGAAATAAGAGTCCCAGATGATAGTGCTGTGTCCTGAGGTAACAAGAAAACTTTCAAAGATGTCAGGGGCAATGCTCCTGTCTTTCTGTCCGGCAGGACAATCTGAGTATCAGTAAGAGAAGGAAAATTAGGTGAACCTGAAATAAGACAGGTGTGACAAGCAGCAGAGATTTCCAGAGGGTCAAAGGTGCTTCAGACCGTGGATAGGCCTCTGCATGAGAAATGACCATCCTTGTGCCCAGAGGAGTAGAAAATAAAGGCAAAAGATGAGCCCAGACATGAGAGATACCTCTACATAGTGGCTTTAAGTTCTCTCCTCATTGCAAAGACGCCACTGTTTGCCTGATAACCAGACATAATATGTTTGGATATAATTTTATTTGTGTATATTATGTTAATTGTTTAAGGCATTTAAAGTGTTCAGAAAAATCAATCATGTTTTCATTACAGTGTGTAGCTATAACAGAATCTTCATGGCCCAGGTGACTGAGTTCAACTCTTAGCTGTGTGACCTTGGGCAAGTTACTTCACCTCTCTGGGCTTCAGTCTCCACCCATGCAAAATAAGAACCAGGTGATAATACCGTGTTTCCCTGAAAATAAGACAGTGTCTTACATTAAGTTTTGCTCCTAAAGACACGCTAGGCCTTATTTTCAGGGGATGTCTTATTTTTCCATGAACAAGAATTCACATTTACTGTTGAACAAAAAAATCAACATTTATTAATATACTGTAGTCATGTCACCACAAACATCAGCATAACTAGCCAAACTCTGAATTCCATCAGGAATTTCTTGTGACTCTATTTCCATGTACAACAATCTAATAGTAGCTTCCTCTTGGGGTTGCTGTGAGGCTTAGTGAAGCGAGGCATGTAAGGCACATCCAACAGTGCTGGATGCAAAGTAAATGCAATATTGAGCCTATTGTTATTGTCACTGTTTTAGTAATTTATATTTAAAATATTTGGAGAAATTTAATTTGTCAATTTCCTGTGTTAACTTTTACTTGGGTGACTATTAGATAGATGTTGATTGTTTAAGTAATATCAATTATTCAGTAGACCCAGAGGGTTAACAGACAGTAACATGAAACCAAGCTCAGGTATTAGTAGAGGATTTCTTTCCATTAGGAAAGGCCCCTGGACTTTGAAGACTTTAATAAATAACCCCTCCTCCACCAATGCCTGTAAACCTGTGTGTAATGACACCACCCGTCCTCCAGGGGGCCCAGGCTGTTTAATGTGACTCCCTACCTCTCTTGAGCACTCTGCCCCCACCACAACACCATACACCACTTCTGGATTTCCTCCTTTCGTCTTTCCAAAACTCTCTCCCTCTTCCTCTACTTGCTCCTTCCCCACAACCCTGAGGAGCTCAAGCCTATCCCATCAAAATAAACAATCTTCCCTAAACCTTATAGCAATTGCCCTGTTCTCCTCACAGCTCAATTCCTCAATAAACAGTACTCTCTCTTCTTCCTCAGCTCTCATCCCTCCTACGCTCAAGGCAGCCCAGCCCTTCCCCTATCTCCCCTTTCCACTAATAACCTAATTGTTGCCAAATCTATTGGACACTCCCCAGCTCCTCAGCTGATTTCTCTGTTGCGTTTGACACATGCAGCCTCTCCCTTGTCAGAAATATCTAGTCTCAGTTCCCCTCCTATCTCTGAAGGTTTCTTCTCTATCTTCTCAGCTGGCTCATCTTCCTCCTATCACCTCCCCCCATGTCGGTGCTCCCCCAAGTCTGTTTCCTCTGAGCTATCTTCTACCTCCACTCTGCAGACTCTTGTAACTTGGCCCTCTTTCAAAGTGCCCTGTCTCAGCCAATGACGTCCTAGTCCACCCATTGCTCAAGCCATAAACCTGGGAGTGACTGACAAACTAACACCTTATCTGGCCAACCACCAAGAAGCCGTCTATTCACTTCCTGTAACTGATGACCTTTCTAAAGCCCAAATCAGAACCTGTCACTCTTACTAATGTTCAAATGCTGATGTTCTAATCCCATAGTTCTAATTTTGAGTTTCATCCTTTCTCTTCATTCCTTCCATTTATATACTAACCTACACGTAATTCTTATATGATTTGCACAAGACATGACACTTAGTAGGTGCTCAATAAATTGTTGTCAAATGTGAATGCTAAAAGGGAAAAGTAAGAAGACAAGGAGATATAGACCATGCAGTTCCCAATGGCCAAAGAGAGGTGGAATACTAAAGAAAAGGGAGTTATATGGAGAAAGAGCTCCTGAAATATGCATCCATGTGTCTTTGAGACTGTCGTTGAGTACTAAGCCATGCATGTGAGGGAGTCACACGTCTGAGAGAGTCAGTGATGTGCTGTAAGCTAAAGAATTCCCAGAGCTTGCAGAAGGCTAGTATATAGTCACATTTTGACCACTCAAAGTGGAGAATCCTTTTTAATTTTTTTAATGAAGTTGTAGATAGCATTTATTACCTTGGTATATCACACTGGTCTTCTTGCTGTTACTTCACATGTAAATGTTTTTTCGTCTTCCTGCCTTCCCACACTCTGGCTACACAGCGCGTCCTTGAACCATTAGTTCACATCAACAATGTGCTTATTCTATGTCCCTAACACCATTCCTCTGCAGGGCCAAAGGTCTGGTCCATAAACCCTTCCCTGCAGGAAGTTTAGTGCTTGCGAAAGAATCTGTAATAAACCAGGTCTCCCAGGATGGCCAGCTCCAGTAAGAGGACAATGGAAAGTAGAGGCTTGTAGGTTATCACTTTTTTGACATTGACCGGACAATCTTTTGACTTTTGCTCAAGTTTTCACTTGTGTTTACCAATCTCTTCTTGGTATGTTCCAGCAGGTCACGTTCCTCCACCAGCTCTTCTATGGTTTTGAAGCCAATCTGGTCAGTCTCTATGCCAATCTCATGAGAATTCTTAGTACTCTGGGTGGCCCAGTTCAGATTGTCAGTGCCTTGCAAAAGCAACCCTCTTTGAGACTGTTGCCAACTCATATGGTCATTCTCTGCAGTGTATGTGCCATGTTTCATATCTCCTTGGCCCCTAGGTCTGACTGTCAAAGGTGTGCTTCTTACTTCTGGGTGGAGTATGGCAAGGTCCTTCTGGTAGGTTTGAAGCTTAGACATCATAAGGTTATAGAAAGATAGGGGGCATTGGTCCTGGCCGGTTGGCTCAGTGATTGAGCGTTAGCCTGGCGTGTGAACGTCCTGGGTTCGATACCCGGTCAGGGCACACAGGAGAAGTGACCATCTGCTCCTCCACCCCTCCCCCTCTCCCTTCTCTTTCTCTCTCACTCTCAATCCTCTCTTCCTCTCCTGCAGCTATGGCTTGGTTGGAGTTGGCCCCAGGCACTGAGGATGGCTCCATGACCTTGTCTCAATGCGGCTAAAAATATCACGGTTGCCAAGCAATGGAGCAATGGCTTCAGATGGGCAGAGTATCTCCCCTTAAGTGGGTTTGATGGATGGTCCTGGTCAGAGCACATGCGGGAGTCTGTCTCTCTGCTTCCCCGCTTCTCACTTAAGAAGAAATAAATAAATAAGTAAAAAAGAAAAAAGGATGGGGGGCATAACGTAGTTCCTCCTTCATCTCTGCCAACATTTATTTCATTTGCTTCCTGTTGCTTGTCAGCAAAATCTCTGATCAGTATCTTCTCTTTTGTCCCTCTAGTCCCCAAAACCCACTCCAGCTCCCTTCATAGAGTAGTTGTGGCACCTTAGTTGTTCATTAATTGCTTTCTCATATGTTCCTTAACCGGGGGGCTCCAGCAGAGTCAGTGACCCCTTGCTCAAACCAGTGACCTTGAGCTCAAGCCAGCAACCTTAGCCTTCAAGCCAGGGACCGTGGGTCACATCTAGGATCCCACTCTCAAGCCGGCCACGCTGCACTGGAGCTGGTGAGCCCACACTCAAGCTGGATGAAACTGCACTCAACCTTGTGACACTGGGGTTTCAAACTTGGGTCCTCAGTGTCCCAAACCAATGCCACTGCCTGGTCAGACAAAACTGGACCTCTTATATGATGATGGTGAGAATGTAAAGTGGTACAACAATTTTGGAAGTTTGGAAGTTTCTTTTTTCTTTTTGTGACAGAGACAGAGAGAGAAACAGAGAGAGGGACAGATAGGGACAGACAGACAAGAAGGGAGATAGATGAGAAGCATCACTTCTTCGTTGTGGTACCATAGTTGTTCATTGACTGCTTTCTCATATGTGCCTTGACCAGGGGGCTCCAGCAGAGTTAGTGACCCTTGCTCAAGCTAGCGACCTTGGGCTTTAAGCCAGAGACCTTTGGGCTCAAGGCAGTGACCCTGCACACAAGCTGGTGTGTCCGCACTCAAGCCGGCAACTTCAGGGTTTTGAACCTGGGTCCTCCGCGTCCCAGTCCACCGCTCTATCCACTGCACCACCGCCTGGTCAGGCTAGAAGTTTCTTATAAAGTTAAACCCATACTTCTCATTTTCCACTTCTAAACATTAACAGCAATTCCACTTCTAGGTATTTACCCACAAGAAATGAAAATACTTGATTACACAAACTGTATATAATTACATTTATGCAGCTGTAGCCACAATAGTAAAAAGAATGGGAAAAACCATAATGTCTCTCAACAAGTGACTAGATAAATAATATGTGGTACATCCACACAATGGAATATTACACAGCAATAATAAGTAATGAATTGATGATACTTGTAACAACCAGAATGCATTTCCAAGATGTTATGCTGAATGAAAAAAGCCAAACGTAAAATAGCACAGCCCATATAATTTAGACAAAATTCTTTAAAAAACTAGAGTACAGGGACAGAAAAGAGATGTAGGATTTCCTGGAGTGAAAGGTGGGGCTGGAGATTGTCTGGGAAGAGGCACAAGAGAACTTTCTTGGTGATGGAAATATTTCCAGTCTTAATTGTGAGTGGATACATTTGTCAAAACTCATTGACTTGTACAATTAACATGGATGCACTTATTGTATATAAATTGTACTTTTATAAGGTTGATTTTTCAAAACGGAGGAAACAATTGACAAAATAAAAATAAAAACATGAGAATAAAAAATAAATACAGCCTGATCAGGCAGTGGCACAGTGGATAAAGCATCGGACTGGCACGCAGAGGACCCAGGTTCGAGACCCTGAGGTGCCCAGCTTGAGCGCGGGCTCATCTGGTTTGAGCAAGGCTCACCCGCTTGAGCCAAAGGTCGCTGGCTCAAGCAAGGGGTAACTCAGTCTGCTGGAGCCCCCCCCAGTCAAGGCACATATGAAAAAGCAATCAATGAACAACTAATGTGCCGCAAGGAAGAATTGACGCTTCTCATCTCTCTCCCTTCCTGTCTGTCTGTCCCTAACTGTCCCTCTCTCTGACTCTCTCTGTCTCTGTCACACACACACACAAAAATAGAATACTTAAATCATCTACAACTAGAAAAGAAATTGAATCAGTAGTCAAAGATATTTCCACAAATCTAGTTCCATGACAAAATAGCTTCATTGTTAAATTCCATTACATGTTCAAGAAACAAATACTGCTAAACATTCATAAATTATTCCAGGATATAGCATAAAAGGGAATACTTCTTCTCTTGTTTAACAACATAATCTTAATACCAAAACCTGTCATGGATAATACAAGAAAGGAAAATATATTGAAATAACAGGTCAATATCACTCATGAACATAAATTTTAAAATCTTGAATAAACAAAACATTAGCAAACTGAAACAGGTAACATATAAGAGGATAATATATCATGACTCAAATGGGTTATCCCAGAAATGGAGTTTGATAACATTAGAAAATTCAATTCATGTAATCCTCCACATAAATAAAGAATAAAAAAAATATTGATCTCAAAAACAAAAAACACATTTGATAAAATTTACCATCCATTACTAATTAACACTTTGAGCAAATTAAGAATGGATGAGAATGTCTATAACCTGATGAGGGATATCTATAAAACACCTCCAGCAAACATCACATTTCATATTGGAATCTTTCCTTCTGACGTCAGAAACAGGGCGTGTCTGATTTGGTTAGGAAGAAACAAACCTGTTATTTGTTAATAAATAAGTGTGTAGCAAGAAAATCCAAAAGAGGTTACAGATAAATTATTTCAATTTATGGAAATGTTTAATACATTAGCAAAATCAGCTTGAAAATTAATTATATGTAAAGACAAACAACCAAATTAAAAAATGGTCAAAGGACTTGAATAGACATTTTCTCCAAAAAAGATATACAAATGGCTAATAAATATATGGGAAAATGCTCAACATCATCAGCCATTAGGGAAATGCAAATCAAAATCACAAATAGATACCACTTTGCATGTACTAGGGTGACTATTATTATTATTATTATTTTTACAGAGACAGAGAGAGAGAGTCAGAGAGAGGGATAGATAGGGACAGAGAGATGAGAAGCATTGATCATCAGTTTTTTGTTGTGACACCTTAGTTGTTCATTGATTGCTTTCTCATATGTGCCTTGACCGCGGGCCTTCAGCAGACTGAGTAACCCCTTGCTTGAGCCAGAGACCTTGGGTCCAAGCTGGTGAGCTTTGCTCAAATCAGATGAGCCCACGCTCAAGCTGGCGACCTCGGGGTCTCGAACCTGAGTCCTCTGCATCCCAGTCTGACACTCTAGCCACTGTGCCTAGGGTGACTATTATAAAAAGTGGAAATAGCAAGTGTTGGTGAGACTGTGGAGAAATTGGAACACTTGTACATTATTGATGGGAATGTAAAATGATTCAGCCATTATAGAAACAATCTGACTGTTCCTTAAAATGTTAATCATAGAATTACCAATTAACATAGCAATTCAAAAGAACTGAAAACATGGATTTAAGCAGATACTTGTACACAAATGTTCATTGCAATATGATGAAGGGTGATGAAAGTGTTTTGGAAATAGGTAGTGGTGATGGTTGTACAACATTGTCAATGTAATTAAAACCACTGAATTGTACACTTAAAAATGGTTAAAATGGCAAATCTCATGTTATATAAATTTTAACACAAAAAACTAATTGCTTATCTATATCAGAAACAATTAGAAAATAAAATTTGAATACGGTACTTTTAAAAATAGCACAAAAGATATAAATAACCTAATAATAAAATATGTATAATACTTCTTTGGAGAAAATGATAAAATTTTGACAAATTTTAAAGACAAGGTAAATAGGCCCTGGCCAGTTTGCTCAGTGGTAGAGCATTAGGCAGTATGTGGACATCTGGGTTTGATTCCCAGTTGGGGCACACAGGAGAAGCGACCATCTTCTTCTCCACCCCTCCCCTTTCTCTTCTCTTTTTATCTTTCTCTCTTCCCCTTTCACAGCCATAGCTTGATTGGTTCAAGAGCATTGCCTAGGTTCAAGTGCATTGCCCAGGCACTGAGGATGGTTCCATGGAACCTCAGTTGTGAGCATGACCCAAGATGGGCAGAGCATCAACCTCAGATGGGATTGCTGGGTGGATCCTGGCCAGGGTGCATGTAAGAAAAGAAGAAGAAGGAAAAAGTGACAAGGTAAATAAAAAGAGAGAGATACATGGCCCTGGAGGGATAGCTTGGTTGGTTAGAGCAGTGGTCCCCAATCCCCGGGCCACGGACCAGTACCAGTCCGTGGGCCATTTGGTACCGGTCGCAGAGAAAGAATAAATAACTTACATTATTTCCGTTTTATTTATATTTAAGTCTGAACGATGTTTTATTTTTAAAAAATGACCAGATTCCCTCTGTTACATCCGTCTAAGACTCACTCTTGACGCTTGTCTCATAAGTTCGACAATTATATTTAAAAATACCACAGTTTTTACGCCGGTCGCATAATTTTATTTTGTGCATTTATCCGTCCCACCCTAAAGGTCGGTCTGTGAAAATATTTTCTGACATTAAAATGGTCCGTGACCCAAAAAAATGTTGAAAATCACTGGGTTAGAGTATAACCCTGAAGCACAGAGGTTGCCCTTTTGATCACTGGTCAGGGCACGTACAAGAACAGATCTATGTTCCTGTCTCCCTCTCTCTTTCTTCCTTTCTCACTAAAATCAATAAATAAAAATTTTTTTTTTTTAAAAAGAGAGGTATAGGTATTGTATTGAAAGATTGGAAGACTCAGTGTTATTAAAATGTCAATTCGATCCAAATTAATCTCTAAATTTAATGCAATCATAATTCCAGTATAAATCCTACTAAGGTTATTTGTTTTGTTGCTCTTGTGAAACTAATTCTAAAATTATTATGGAAATGCAAGGGGCCAAGAAAAAGATAAGATGGGAGGACTTGCTTTACCAGTCATTAAGACATTATAGACCCTGACCGGTTGGCTCAGCGGTAGAGCACCGGCCTGGCGTGCGGGGGACCCGGGTTCCATTCCCGGCCAGGGCACATAGGAGAAGCGCCCATTTGCTTCTCCACCCCCACCCCCTCCTTCCTCTCTGTCTCTCTCTTCCCCTCCCGCAGCCAAGGCTCCATTGGAGCAGAGATGGCCCGGGCGCTGGGGATGGCTCCTTGGCCTCTGCCCCAGGCGCTAGAGTGGCTCTGGTCGCGGCAGAGCATCACCCCTGGTGGGCGTGCCGGGTGGATCCCGGTCGGGCGCATGCGGGAGTCTGTCTGACTGTCTCTCCCCATTTCCAGCTTCAGAAAAATACAAAAAAAAAAAAAAAAAAAAAAAAAGACATTATAAAGTTTTAATAATTGTCCTGACCTGTGGTGGCGCAGTAAATAAAGCATTCACCTGGAATGCTGAGGTCGCTGGGCTTGAATCCCTGGGCTTGAAACGCCGGGCTTGCGGGGTCAAGGCACATATGGGAAGCTACTATAGTACTATGAGATGGTGCTTCCTGCTCCTCCCCACCCTCTTCTCAATGTACTCTCTATAAAACAAAAAAAAATTCTGTTCATAAAGAGGACCAAATGGCAAGCCACAGAATGTGAGAAGATATTTGTAGTACATATATGCTACAAAAGATACAAGTACCTTTAAAAAAAATCCGAGGCAAAATGAGAAAAATGTTTTGTTTTTTTAAAAATTATTTTTATTTATTCATTTTAGAAAAGAGAGAGAGAGAGAGAAGAGGGAAGAGCAGGAAGCATCAACTCCCATATGTGCCTTGACCAGGCAAGCCCAGGGTTTTGAACCAGCGACCTCAGTGTTCCAAGTTGATGCTCTATCCACTGTGCCACCACAGGTCAGGCTGAGAAAAATGTTTTGAATAGGAACTTCACAGTAGATAAAAAAACAAATGTCCAATAAGCACGTGAAAAAAAATGCTCAATCTCATTAATAAGCAATGGAAATGCCAACTGAAATACAATGTATAACAACAATATTTAAAGTCAGGGTGAGAGGATATGGAAGTATACTTTTGTAAGATTCCAATCAATTTTTCTTCACCAAATGAAGAACCACATCCTAACGTCCTAAACGTCAGGGGCTATATTGATATGTTTTAGGAAAACTGCACAGCAGCTAAATCGGGGCTACCATTTGGTTTTGCCCAACATTATCCTGCTTTTGCTAAGGGCCAGAGTAATGAGTTAAATGAAGATATAACAGGGTCCACCACTGCTGCATCCTCTGTGGGTGTCTATAATCACCACCATTCCCCTTGGGATGGGGTATTTCTTCTGACTTACAATCTTGGCTAGAATAGAGGGCAGTTTCCACTCATCCATTTCTATGCCAATGGCTCTTATTTTAACCAGTGTGAGAGTTCTGCTAGCTGTTCAGTATTATACATCTATTCTAGTTATGGATTCAGGGTCCAGGGAAATAACCGTCAGGTGAGTATGTGGACCTATTGCATCCACTGGGGGATGGACTTAGCCAGGTCTCCTTTTATTACCTGGCCTGTGTATGCCCCATTCTGATCTATGTTCTTTTTTTTTTTTTAATTTATTTTTTATTTATTCATTTTAGAGAGGAGAGGGAGAGACAGACAGAGAGAGAGAGAGAGAGAGAGAGGAGAGACAGAGAGAGAGAGAAGGGGGGAGGAGCTGGAAGCATCAACTCCCATATGTGCCTTGACCAGGTAAGCCCAGGGTTTCGAACCGGCGACCTCAGCATTTCCAGGTCGACGCTTTATCCACTGCGCCACCACAGGTCAGGCCCTGATATATGTTCTTAATGGCATTTCGGTCCTCTAGTACCAATGTCAGCTCAAACCCTGTATCCAAAGCCTTGAAAGATCTGAGTATTCCCCTTTCCTCAGGGTACAGTTGCTCTGATAAGTGGCCGTGAGAACCTTTGGGGGAGGAGTGAAATAGTTACTATGACATAAGCTTGCTGTGGCATTGCAAAATTTTTCTTGTAAAGGAAGCTGGCCTCCCCTTCAATCAAGGGACTCTGCAGCCAAAAAATGGTTTGGGTCTGGACATGGGGTGACAGATCATGATTTTCCTTTGCAGTGGTTGACAGCAGCCTTATGTTCACTCATTCTTGCTAATTTGTGACTATATAAGTCAAGAAATGCCCTCCTTGGCTGCCCATCTACCTAGAAAGACCACTGTCTATTGGCCGTCATACTACATCTCAGCTTACCATTTTGTCTTTCTGCCCGTTCCAGGAAATGTGTCCGCCTTGAATCTGATGACTCAGTGCTGTAACCTGGCCTCTGTTCTGAGCTCCTCTCATACCCACTGACTCTGTGAAGCCCAGTTCCATAGCAGCTTCTGCTACCATCCACTTTGCCCTGCAGAGGATAGCCACTGCTGAGCTGCAAATGGTGCCAGGGACTCTCCACCAAACTAGTTTCTCATTTTATTGAGGGGACTATCTCTGGGCCTGCATGAGAAACACAGTCGGCTGGAAGGTTCTCTGATCATATATAATGATAATTTCTTTTTTTTTAATTTAGAAATTAAATGTAATGGGGTGACATGGATCAGTAAGAGTCCATAGGTTTCAGGTAAACATCTCTATAGCATTTGAACTGTTGATTGCATTGTGCGCCCATCACCCAAAGTCAAATAATCATAATCTCCTTCTGGTGTGCAAACCACTCTGAGCCTTTTGACCCCTTCTCTGGTCCTCTGATGGAAGTTCCAGCATCTCCACCCCATTTTCTATAATGCAGAGTTTATCTTAGACTTTGAAGATCTAGTTCAGTGGCATGTTGCAATTAGATTCAGGTGTCTTTGCCATGCCCTTACAATGTTAAATCCTCAGTCATGGAGAATATCCCAGATCAACAAACTCTTCATTATTCAGCCCTATATTCCACCCCCAAACCCAGTCCAGCACCCTCAAGATCCATTCCAAAATATTCCATCCCAAATTCTGCTGCTACATGTCAGCCAGATCCTGAAGCTCTTTTGGTGAACAATCGCTTACTTCCCGTAGCTGGGGTAGTACTTCCCCACTTGGCTCATGATGAGACTTGACCATAGCTATTGGTCTACAATCACAGAGAAAGTCAGGGTCAGATCTTGATGTGGGTCAGTATCATCTTGTGAGGCATTTGCCTCAAGTGAGGGCTTTGTATGATATTCAGGCAAAGAGAGACTACTCTCCTTCAGCAAGGGGGAGAGGTCACTTCTGCTGGTCCAAAGGGTTCAGGAAAATCTGGGGGTTCCAGATGTCAGGGTCCTACTTCTTCTCCACCAAGGCCCTGACTTGCTGGGTCTTTAAATATATAACCTACTATGCCAAAGGAGAAGTCCCTTCACTAAATACAACAATGGTTCCACTAAAATGGAAATTAAGACACTAACCTGGGCTCACAGCAAAGAAGAAGGTTACTTTCTGAGGTGACTGATCCCAGATACCAAGGGGACACTGGGTTGTAGCCACACAGTGAAAGTAGGGAACACTATTTCTGGAACTCATGGGATTCCCCCATGTGCCTCTTCCTTCTTCCACATCCAGTAGTAAAAGTTAAAGAAAAATGGTAGCAACTCAATTCTGAGGATTTAGATTCTTCAAGGATAAAAGTTTGGCCTGATATGTGGTGGCACAGTGGATAGAGCCTTGACCTGGAGTACTGAGGTTGCTGGTTCAAAACCTGGGGCTTGCCTGGTCAAGGCACATACAAGAAGCAATCAAATGAACAACTAAAGTGAAGCAACTATGATCTCGCTCCCTCCCTTGCCTCTCTAAAATCAACAAATAAAATCTTAAAAAAAAAAAAAAGAATAAAGGTTTGGTCACCTGACCTGGTTAAAACACAAACAAACTGAAGTGCTTTTTTTGGGCAAAGTCAAAGTGAAAATACAATCAGCAATGAAAGAGGAAAGCTATAAATATCAACTTCTGACAAGTTACGTAAATAAGGATCGGAGAAGTTATGGGTATTTTCTTTCTTGCTTGTTTTATATTATATACTCTTTCTATATATTAATTTTCCCCTCCTTTCTTTCCCTTATTTATTTTATATATATGATTGCTGTTGGTAGTGAACTTTATGATATAGTATTTAGGTTACAGAATCCACTAGAGGAAATGTGGCTGAACTGGGAGAGATATTAGCATCACCCAGAGATAGATACTGTTACTATAGAGACTTTGCATCTCCACTTTAGGAGAAGGGTGCTGGAGCATCTTTGTGCAAAGGATAATTGCATCTGGTTAGGTAAAACCATGAAATTATTACTGTTCAAATATGTATAGAAAGGTGTGTGTAAAGGCTGAGCAGTAAAGGGGGTTGACTGTGTCAATTATTTACTCCTTGCCTTTCTGCTCCAAATCCATTTTTCCTGTTTCTTCTTTCTGTTTTTGGGTGGGGCTGGGACTCTTCAAACTTGTTTCCCAGACTCTTACTAACTGGCTTTCTGCTAGGTTCTGCTAATAGAAGGCACTATGGAAGGCAAAAGGAGAGAGACTCTTCTCATTTTTTTTTGTCTTGTTTATAGTCACTTTATCATTGGAAGTTGACTTTTTTCTACATTCCAAAAACCAGCTTTATAGATGGCTCTTCTAAGGAGAGAACAGCAGCTCCTGGTGGCTTTGTCTGCCTTTGAGTTTCAACTCTGCAGGGGCCCCACCTGGTCTGTTAGGTCATACTAATCCCACCTCTTCCCTGTGCTTCTTCAGCCCTTGCTGCTTCCTTTAGTTATTAGTTCCAGGTTGTTTCAGTGTTCTCTCTCTCTCTCTCTCTTTCTCTTGATTGATTTTAGAAAGAGAGAGGAAGGGAGAGAGAGAGAGAGAGAGAAACATTGATTTGTTGTTCCACTTTTTAATGCATTCATTGGTTGATTCTTTTTTTTTTTTTTGTATTTTTCTGAAGCTGGAAATGGGGAGAGACAGTCAGACAGACTCCCGCATGCGCCTGACCGGGATCCATCCGGCACGCCCACCAGGGGGTGATGCTCTGCCCCTCCAGGGCGTCGCTCTGTTGTGACCAGAGCCACTCCAGTGCCTGGGGCAGAGGCCAAGGAGCCATCCCCAGCGCCCGGGGCCATCTTTGCTCCAATGGAGCCTCGGCTGCGGGAGGGGAAGAGAGAGACAGAGAGGAAGGAGAGGGGGAGGGGTGGAGAAGCAGATGGGCGCTTCTCCTGTGTGCCCTGGCGGGGAATCGAACCCGGGACCTCTGCACTTCAGGCCAATGCTCCACCACTGAGCCAACCGGCCAGGGCCTGGTTGATTCTTGTATGTGCTTGAACCAGGGATTGAACCTGCAACCTTGGCTTATGGGGATGATGCTCTAACCAACTGAGTTACCTGATCAGGGCTTTTCTCTTTTCACTCTTTTAGTTCCTCAATTCCTATGTAACCAATCCCCTCTATTTTAAATACATAATGTTGTTTCTAGTTTTCTGATTAGGCCCTATCTGATATACAAACTTACCCTCAGTGATAGAATAGATAACTATGGTATTGACATACCACACTGGAATAGTTTACAAGGAAAATGAATCTTCCTCAAATAATACTGCAAGAAGCAAATTACAACTGAATTCATACAGTATGACTTCATTTCTACACAGTTTAAACACTGGTAACATTAAGCTATATATATGTAGTTATGTAGATGATAAAACTATAAAGAATAGCAAGGAAACAATTATCACAGATTTCAGGATAGTGGTTATCTCTTGGGGGATGGGCAAAGATGAGATCTGGGAGAAGCATATGGAGGTCCTGGATGTTGATAATGTTCTATTTCTTGATCTTTGAGGTGATGACACAAGTGTTTGCTTTGTCAATATCCTTTAAACTGCACATTAGTGTTTTATGTGCTCTTTTGTGCATAAGATAGATCTTGCAATTGAAAAACAAAAGAACATCATGATTGCCACTGGCTATGAGTCTGGAGGCAGGAGGATACTAGGAAGGACTTTCAGAGATGACGCAACAGGGAAAAGGCAAATGAGGGACAGAATACACTGAGTCTGCTGTCCCAGAAGCCAAGAATTGAGGCTGGTGCTGAGTGAACACGAGACTTAAGCTGGGAGTCAGGACCTTCTCCCCAGCCCCCAGGGAGTCAGACCAGGGTTGGTAACTTCTCTGTCAGTCTTTCATCTCCTCCTCCTCTGTTAGTGCTAACAGAGGACCCCTGTCTGCTGCGCCTATTCACAAGTGGGTGGAGATGTTGACTCCATTAGCAGAGTAGAGTAAATTCAGTAGTTAGGCAGAGTTGGTGAATAGATATGCGCTGAGCCCTGGGATGGACATTCCTGAGGCCAGAGAGAGAAGTTGGGTAAAGACCCTTTAGTCAACACAGAAGGACTTTCCGTGGAAGCTGGGGATTTCAGTGGGTGAAAGAGGACAGATCAAATTGGGGAATGGTGCAGGTGGGAGCCAGGCTGTGCAACTGGGAGGCAAAGGGCAGCAGGGAAGCCAGTGCCTCTGTTTCCCCCACCTCCCTGAAAAAGATGCAACCAGCTTTGCGGGGACCTCCTCAGCTCTGCAGAGAGGGTTGATGGCACCACGCAGCAACGCTGGCAGCCAAGAGGTCAACTGAAAGCCAGATGTCCCTCTAGCAGTGTGAGGGTATAGACTCCTTCTAGGGGAAGCGGTGCCTTGGCTGTATCCCCTCCAGTAGCCTTGACACTACGGTGAACACCAGCTCTATTGCTGGGAGCCTCCGCAGAGCCCAGGCCTTTAGCTGTCTGTCTACTCTGCACTCACTGTCGGTCTTGAGACGTTCCGGGGCTCAGGGCTCCTACGGTTGATTCTGGATTCCCATCCCCCACCCTAGGAGTTGTAGACAATGCCTGCGGCTGGCGCAGCCAAAGTCGAGCCTGGCCTGAGACAGATATGCAGTCTCTGACTGCTCCTTGGGTTTCTGAGTCAGCAGTGTAGATCCACCTGCGCTCTCTGGACACAGACTTGACCCTGGTCTCGCTAGGAGTGCTGATACTGAAGTGTGTGTGCGTGTGGTAGTGGTGGTGGTGGTGGGGGCGCTGGGATGAGGGTACAGAAGGTGAGGACCTCCATTTCCCAGGCAGCTAGTGAAGAATTCTGAGATAGACACCACTGATCACAAGTCAGAAACAGGAGAGTAGGTGTCGGAGCTCGGAAATGCAAGGCGCGGGGTCCCGGGCTCTGTAGGTGGGGGTGGAGGCAAACCAGATGGCCCCTCTTACTCCTTTCAATCGCTGCCTTTTCAAGGGACCCCCTCCGCCCTCCCTGGGGCCTTGGTTTTCTTCTCTCCCACCAGCCTCGAAATCCTGTACCCTCTGCGGATTGGTCCCCGACCTGCCGGGGGCGGGGCCCGAGGGCCTTGACGTCACTGGCCGAGGGGGGGCAGGCGGCTAGGGGAGGGGGTGACGGGCCCCGGCTCAGCACCTCGGAGAGCTCCCTCCCCGGCCTTGTTTTGCTCCGGAATCGCCGCCTGGGGAGGGAGCCAAGGGGCCGGGCACCGGCGCAGTGGCAGGGGGATGGCCGTAGAGGGGTCGAGAGGCCTCGACGGGCAGAGGGCCCAGCCGTGATCCAGCGGGCGGCCGGGGCGCCAGGCGGAATAAGGGGCAGCTGGCAGCGGCAGCAGTGGCTTCACATCTGGATGGAAGCGAGCTTCGTCCAGACCACCATGGCTCTGGGGCTGTCCTCAAAGAAAGCATCTTCCCGCAATGTGGCTGTGGAACGTAGGAACCTGATTACCGTGTGCAGGTGGGCTCTGCTGGCGCGTGGGGATGGGGTGGTCGGGGACAAGCGTCAGGATGGGCTTTGGAAACCTAGATGAGCGTGCTGGCGGGAGGATGCACACAGCCACAGAGAAATGGGAGGCGGCACAAGGTTAAGAGGAGTTTCTCCGCTGTCCCTAGGAGGCCCAGACCAGGGAGGGGAATTGGAGGTCTGGTCCCTATTCTTCTAGGCCAAGCCAGGCCTATGCCCAGCCTGGGGCCTGGAGGGTGAGGGGTGTTTAATTGGTACTGCAGCTTCCTGTGAGAACCAGGAAGTGACATTGTGCGTGAGGGGGAGGGGTGGTGATTGTTGGATCCCTTGCTGGGGGCAGGGAGGCAATGGGCCTCCGTGAAGTGATGGGGTATGGGGGTGACCACCCTCCAAGCCTACCCTCACTCCTACCCAACAGCTTAGCCCCTCTGGAGTGGGCTTTTCTGTGAGATTTTCCAATGCTCTAATCTTGAAGCAGGAATGCTGTCCCCTGAGCAGCTTCAGCCTGTGGCGGAGTCAACTAGGCATGTGGGAAAAGACCCTGAAGTCATCCAGTGAAGGGCAAGGGGTGCTGTCCCGCCCTGGGAAGGATGAAGGTCCTGGCTGCAGAAACCGGGGTCTCTTTGGTGAAGGGGAGGAGTTTGGGAGGGCAGGCTCATTGGTCCCTGAGGGTGGGGCTGTCGCAGTGTTGGGAAGATTAGTCTGCTTTCTTGGAGCCACAAAGTGAACCTTCCCACTTCAGACCTGCAGAGACTTACCCTCCTTGCCCTGCCCTGAAGCCAGGAATGGCCATTTGCTCAGCCTCTTTACCTCAACCCCCACCTACATTCATGTCTCCCTTTAGGATCCCCATGCCAGTTCTTTCCCCCTCTGCCATCTGCCCTTCCACCCCGTCCATGCCACCTCCCCCAGTGCACATCTCAGGGAACATCTCAGCAATCTTCCCTTGCCAGCCCCACCTGCCTGCACTCAGGAATCAGTGGATGCCCTAGCTACTGTGCCCTATAGCTCCTTCTACTTTCCTGGGCTCACACCTAACTACGCTGTGTCTGTCTCACAACACTGTGTCCCTAGTGCCTAGCAGAGTGCTGTGCACACCTGACCTCTGTAAAAATGCCTGAAATATTATAGAAGGAATGAGTGCAAAGTACAGGCCACTGCCTCCACCCTCACATCCCAAACCCTGCCAGTGTGGTGTGAAACAAAGACTTCTGCCTTCAGGGCCAGACCATCCTAGGTTCAAGCTTGTTTTTCATCAGTAATTAGCTGTGCAACGTTGGTAAAGTCTCCTACTCATTCCAGGCCTTGGGTGCCTCATCATCACCATTGTAGATGTAACAGCCATGCCACGGAATGGTAATGACATAATTCAGGTAGGAGTCTAGCCCAGTCCCTGGCATACAATAGCCCTGTCCTGATGACACTCTTCTTGTTCCTCTCCTCCCTCTTGACCTCCTAGGTTCCTTTTCTTTCTCTTGCCTGCCAGGACAGCTGGGCCTCTTGAGTGTGTGAGGAAGGGGGGAACTCCTCTTGGCCTAGGGCTGCAGAAGCAGAGGTCCTGGCAGATTGAAAGTAGGCTTCGAGCTGTGGTGTAAGAGCGAGTTTGGAGGGATGGGGCACGAGAGGTCCAGAAACCCCTCGGGCCTCTGCTGCCTCATCACTGTCACATGGTTTGCCTCCAGCTCCCAGAACAGTTCCCTTTAGTAGACTGAGGGTTCCCCTGGGCCCTGGCCTTCCTGTCTCCATGGTAACCTGCAGCAGCGACTGCACCTCCTAATAGGGAGCACACCATAGGGCTCCCTGGGGCAATGACCAGCTCTGTAGCACCCCTGAGGACAGAGGGCAGATGGCTGCCAAGCTAAAACCAGTCTCAAGCCCCAACTGTGGTCTGACCCAGATGACCAGGAGAAATCACTGGGGTGTGGGGAGCTGCATAATGAAGCCCAAATAATGCCCTAAACACAGGCTCCTTCTGGCAGGCCCAAGCTTCCCATTAATGGCCCAGCTCCTCACCACCTTCTCTCAGTCCTGCCTGGGATCTGAACCAAAATTTAATGAGGCAGATACTATTACAGTATTCCTGTTTGCATCTGAGACAATGGGACTCTGAGACATTAAATGACTTGTCCAAAACCACACAGGTATCACTAAGAAACAGGACTTGAGTCCACCAGGTGGCCTCCTCTTAGTGCAACTCCAACACTGACCTGGCTCTGATCTCAGGCCAGACCAATGCTAAGCCCAAAGGAAAGGGAGGGAGGCCGGTGAGCTCAGCTGTACCATTGGTGAGAGCCAGGGAGGCCAGTGCCCCAGGGCGGGAGCCTGCAAAGTTGAGGACAAAGGGCAGAGGAAGCAGGGGCTGCTCAGGTCCTTGGGAATTTGACAGCCAGCAAGAGGCCACAAGATGTAGCAGAAAGAGCAAAGGCTTTGGAATCAGCCATACCTACTCAAATCCTCCCAAGCTGTGTGATATGACTCTGAACAGATCAGTCAACCACTTGGACCATCAGTTACCTTATCTATGAAATAGGGGAGGAACTACTTCCCAGGACTGTTGTAGGTATGGATGATGTAGGACCAGGGGCCGCTGCCACAGTCATTGTGGCCATGCACATGCAGGTTCCCATTAGATTTGGACAGACGGTAAAGAAATAGTGGAGCCAAAAATGGTGGCCCATTCCTTTATTAAAGTCTCGCACCGGCCGACAAGCAAACACACAGGGAAAACACTTCCCTTTCACTCAGAGATCATAAAGCCCTAACACATTATCTAATTCCACAACCAGGAGAATCTTCTCCGGTTCCTCCTAGAACCAAAGGCCCCATCAGTCACAGCAGAGCTCGCAAAGCCCCTCACCTCTGGCTCCCTATTTGCACTCACTCTGCTAATATGGCTTCTTTCTCTGCAAAACTGGCTTCTCTCTCATTCCCTGCTGTCTTGGCTTCTCTCTCTCTTTTCCTTCTTCTCCTTCCTTTTTTTTTTTTTTTTTTTACAGAGAGAGAGTCAGAGAGAGGGATAGACAGGGACAGACAGGAATGGAGAGATGAGAAGCATCAATCACTAGTTTTTTGTTCACGTTGTGACACCTTAATTGTTCATTGATTGCTTTCTCATATGTGCCTTGACTGCGGGCCTTCAGCAGACAGAGTAACCCCTTGCTCGAGCCAGCAAGCTTGGGCTCAAGCTGGTGAGCTTGGGCTCAAGCTGGTGAGCTTGGGCTCAAGCCTGGTGAGCTTTTTGCTCAAACCAGATGAGCCCTCGCTCAAGCTGGCGACCTCGGGGTCTCGAACCTGGGTTTTCCGCATCCCAGTCTGATGCTCTATCCACTGCGCCACCACCCTGTCAGGCTTCTCCTTCCTTTTAAAACTTTTCTGGTTCTAAAACTTCTCCTCCAGCAACATTAGCATAACAATGGCCCGTCCCAAGCAGGAAGGTAATTAGTAATTTCACAGCTCACAGACCTGGCTCTGCCCAGCACTATTTTTAACAATAAAAGTGAGCAAACTTAAAAATCATACTTTACAAACTTTTTTTTACCCAACAGATGAGATGATACATGCAAAGTATAGTACTTGGCACATTACAGGGCTTAATAAGCTTAGCTAAAAAAGGACAGTTCTGCCCTGGCCGGATAGCTTGGTTGTTAGAGCATTGGCCCAAAGCACAGAGGTTGCCAGTTCAATCCCCAGTCAGAGCACATACAGGAATGGACCAATCAATGTTCCTGTCTCTCTCTCTTTCTCCCTTCCTCTCTGGCAAAAAAAAAAAAAAAAAAAAAAAAAAATCAATAAATTTAAAAAATGAAGAAAAAAAAATAACAGAACAGTTCCAAGCAGCTCCGGTGTCTGCTTTGCCACCACAACAGGGCAATAATAGGATGCTGAGAGCTGTGCCCTCAGCACTGCCCTATCCCACTGCAGCCATGGCAGGAGGTAGGGATTAAGGGCAGGGGTTGCAGAGGGAACTGAGGCTTTAAGCAGGACTGGAGAGGGGGTGGGGGCTGCTGGGCCCCAGTCCCTCAGCCCTGCTGGCTTCCCTTGGCTCCATTCCTCTCTGAGAAGCCAGGTGTCAGGACTTGCAAGGCCCCTTCCAGGACCTGCACAAGGCTCCCTGCCACCAGTGTGTCTGTCAGCCCCACACCCTGCACATCCCCCAGCCCAGCTCTGTACCACCTGGTCCTGGGCAGCTGGTGTGTGGGCAGCCGGCAGCCAGGCTGGGAAGGAAAAGGGGGGAGGAGGGCCTCCTGCTGAGAGCCCCCTTGGCCACCTGCATGTCCAAACCCCATGTTCAGGGTGCTAATTCACAAGCCCCTGCGCAGGTGATCCCCCACCCCAGGAGGGACTGAAGGTTGTTCCAGCAAGAGCAGAAGACAGCTCAGGGCAGGGGTCTGGCTTCGAATTCTTAGCCAACCCCAGCCCACACACATAGAGAACGCAACTCCGGAGGGTGGGCAAGGAGGAGGGGCTCTGGGACAGCCTCTGGTTCTAGGTGCCTGGACTTTCTACCTATTGTCTCATCCCCTCTCATACCTTGTTCCTGAAGCTTCCTTCCGCTGGCTGTCACCTTTCCTGTCACTTTGTCAGTCATTCTCCCGCCTGCCACCCTAGCACTTCCATGTCACAGGACCTCTGTGGTCACTGTACTCTCACGTCTCCCACCCTTTCCCTCTGCCGCCCCTCTACATCCATGCACTTCATGCCCTCTTCTCCGCCCTCTGTTTCTCTGTCTGATGTCCTTCCCCTGCCACCATCACCCTGTCTTCTCACCCGACACCCCACTGCCCCTTCTCCCTACCCTCGCCCAGGTTCTCTGTGAAAACCCTGCTGGAGAAGTACACAGCAGAGCCCATCGATGACTCATCTGAGGAGTTTGTGAATTTTGCAGCCATCTTAGAGCAGATCCTCAGCCATCGTTTCAAAGGTGGGCCCACATTCCTGTTCTTACTGCTCAGCTCTCCAGACCACCAGCATTTAGCTCCCAGCCACCCCACTCTGATTAACTCTGTGGCTTTCTGAACCCCATCACTGACTCTGGTCCCAGTTCTGGGCCACGCACAGACGCTCATGCACAGAGCTTTGAAGAGGAGAAGGGGTCTTCTGGGCATATAGTTATATGCTGGTGTGCCCTTTGTGGACATGCATGTGTGCACATGTTTGGGGCAGGCACTGTGTATGTGTGTGGCGGGTTATACTTATGCATTTTTGTGCCCCATTACATGGACCCTCTCCAAACTTTCTTGTCATGCTGAGCCCCCTCCCTGCCCTGGCTCAGCCTGTGCCCCAGCAGGTCCAGTGAGCTGGTTCAGCTCAGATGGGCAGCGGGGCTTCTGGGACTATATCCGGCTAGCCTGCAGCAAAGTGCCCAACAACTGTGTGAGCAGCATTGAGAACATGGAGAACATCAGCACAGCCCGAGCCAAGGTGAGCGGCCTGCGATGAGCAGGGCCAGTACAGCTGCTCCCTGCTCTGGATACAGGGGACTGTCTGCTCCTTGGTCCTCACCCTGCCATGGGTAGTGGGGAGAAAAGCCATAGGAGGTCCAGACCCAATGGTGAGCACACAGGTCCCTTCAGGGCTGCAAGTAAAGGTGAGCATGCTTTCCAGGGCCGAGCATGGATCCGGGTAGCACTGATGGAGAAGCGCATGTCGGAATACATCACCACAGCTCTGCGGGACACCCGGACCACCAGGTCAGACCCTCTCAGTCAGCTCAGACCACAGGTCCCAGTGTCTATGTTCATTGCCCAAACACACTTGATCTTTAAGTTCCTGCAGCAACCTTTCCCATCTGGACTACCACTTCCAGCATGCACCCCTGGTTTCCCTCTCTCCCAGACTGTTCACAGGTCAGCCCAGCCTGCAGAACCAAAACACACCTTTGGCATCACCATCACCTCTTCCACGTAAAATTCATTGTCCCCCATCACTTCCCAGCACCAGTCCCAAACACAGCTCTACCTTTTAGACACACATCTGTACAAGTCCCGACTATGTATCATGTTACTTGTTGGCCTTCCTCCATGCCCTACAAGGCACAGGCCTACCTGCTCCCGGAACAATGGCAGCAGTGTGTACTTGCTACCCATGAGCTGCAGAGCCCCAGCACGCAGAGCTTCCCTGCAGTGTCCAGGGCAAGGGCACAGGCAGGATGTGCCCATGGGGACTGGTGTGCTTCCTGGTTTTAAGGATCTGGGTGACCTAGTACTTGGTGGAAAAGATGTAATACAGAGGATTGAGGAGAGTCTATTCTCACCCCTGAGGACACACGTTCTAATAGGTGGGAAATACCAGTGCTATTCCCAGTGGGCCCCAGTCTGAGACACAAGACCCACACCTGAGGGATGAGCAGGAAGCAGATACCTCCTTCCTCTAGGAAAGGTTTGTAGTAAGCCAACAGGAGGGATGGAGGCTCCCTGAGAGGATGCTGCACCATCAGTCACCCCTCTTCTCCCCACAGACGTTTCTATGACTCAGGAGCCATCATGCTAAGGGAGGAAGCGACCGTTCTCACCGGGATGCTGATAGGACTGAGCGCCATAGACTTCAGGTGGGGTCTGGGTGTCAGTGGCGGTGAACATCCATACCCCCATCCCCTCATACCCACCCCCAATCCTGTGGGTTCTCTGTCCCCAGCTTCTGCCTAAAGGGTGAAGTGCTGGACGGGAAGACTCCCGTGGTCATCGATTACACGCCCTACCTAAAGTTCACCCAGAGGTGAGAAGCCTGATTGCTGTGGTGGGTGTGGGCAGACCACTCCCGGAGGGCGGCAGGGGACTGGCTGGGCAGGCACCACAGCCCCCAGTCCACGGGGGGGGGGGGGGGGGAGAGGCAGCGTGGGACACACCGACGGGCGAGCGGGGTGGTGGCCACTGCTCCCTCCCATGGGGGGGGGGCGCAGGGGCCAAGGAGGGCAGCGTGGGACACATGGACTGGGAGAGCAGGCCGGTACACGTTGCTCCACGCGAGGAGGGGGGCAGCGTGGGACGCCAAGGATGGGGCGAACAAGCCGGTGCGCGTTGCTCCCTCCCTCAAGCTACGACTACCTGACTGATGAGGAGGAGCGGCACAGCGCAGAGAGCAGCACCAGCGAGGACAACTCGCCCGAGCACCCGTACCTGCCGCTCGTCACCGACGAGGACAGCTGGTACAACAAGTGGCACAAGATGGAACAGAAGTTCCGCATCGTCTATGCGCAGAAGGTGAGCGCTGCGCCGCGAGGATGACCGGCAGCTGGGAGGAAAAGGGGGTGGCCCAGGCGGCTGCAGGGACTCTGCTTCCGCCGCCTAGGCTGAGCACGAGCTCCGCAGGGCTACCTGGAGGAGCTGGTGCGTCTGCGCGAGTCGCAGCTGAAGGACCTGGAGGCGGAGAACCGACGGCTACAGCGGCAACTGGAGGAGGCGGCCGCACAGAACCAGCGCGAGAAGCGGGAGCTGGAAGGCGTGATCCTGGAGCTGCAGGAGCAGCTGTGAGCGCTCCCGCCGCTTCCCTGACCCCGGCCAACCTGACCACATCACCTCTGGGAACCCCCACTGACTCGCACCTCATTCCTGCTACCTGTACCCAACTCAACCAACCGTCATTAGGCCACTGTCCCCTATCACCTCTACCCTGAGAACCTCCCAGTGACCGTCTAACACTATCCTCAACCAAGATCCTAGGCTCCCTCCAAAAACCTGCTCATTTCATCCTGTTACCCGACACCAGCTACAATGGCCATCCAACATTAATTACTCCAGGGACCCCGACACTATTCACAAGGATGTTACTCAGCGACCTGCAACGTGATTGAGTTATTTCCTCTGACCTATATGTGCCCACCGATTTTCATCACCCATGGTGATCTGACGTTTCCCCACTAAACCTTTTCATCACCTTATGACCTCCTAGTATGATTCCCCAAGGACCCCCACATCCATTACACTTCAGGATTCCTACATTATTCTCGTTACCCTGACTCCCACACCTTTACTTCCTCTGGCCCCCAACATGAGGTGCACTAATCCCTGAAGCCTCTGACCCCCAGTACCCTCCACTAACTCCCAGAAATCTGCCCCACTGATCAACATTCTCCATTTCTGCTACCTGTCTCCATTTCTGCTACCTAGGTTTCAATCCTAACCTCCCTCTCCCATCCCCCACTGAGACCCCCTTCTCTACTTCTGCTCCCTCTCCCAGCCAACCTGACACCCCTCCTCATCCCAGGACAGGTCTGATCCCTGGTGACCACGCTCCCCTGGCCCAGGGTTCCAAGGAACTCACCACATCCCTGGTCAACCAATGGCCGTCACTGGGAACGCTCAATGGGGCTGAGGGTGTCAGCAATCCCAAGCTCTACCGGAGGTAAGTGCAGCCAGGCCCAGCTTGGGCCTGAGTACTGGTCCCTTTCAGGGAAGAGGGTTGTGGGGAGTGGCAAGCCTCTGCCGGTACACCAGCTCTCTGCTCTGCCACAGACACAGTTTCATGAGCACGGAGCCGCTATCAGTTGAAGCCAGTCTGAGCTCAGACTCCCAGCGCCTGGGAGAGGGCAAGCAGGACGAGGAGCCCTGGGGCCCCATCGGTGAGCTCCCCACTGTACCCAGCATGTCTCCAGAAATGGCCCAGGCCAGGCCTTGTAGTCAGACCAATTCACTCAGCCCTTCCAGAGAGGTTAGGACAATTGAGTTTGGCTTGGGGTATGGGGCAGAGCTTGGAGCAAATCCCAGCTGCCCCTCCTTTGGGTGTGGAGTTTGGTCAACTAGTCACCTTGCCAAGTCCTTCTCCTCTGTAAAATGGGGGGTGCTGGTTCAGGTGATCACCAGCGTTGGCATGTGGTAGGGGTTTAACTCTATCGTGACATCAAGGGGTTCAAATTCTCAGGGAGTTCTTTGCCTAATTTGCTCATTATCTCCTTCACTTTGAACCTCTTGCCTGACCTGTTTCCCCCTTTTCTTTGGCTGCCAGGAAGCTCAGAACCAAATTAGTGGCACCCTTCAAGCGAATGTCCAGGACATCAACGCATGCATTTTGTATTGCCCTCCCTGTGGCTTCGCCTTGGTTTCCCACCCTAGTTTTCCCAATGCCTGGACGTCATATCTTTTCTAAAAACCACTGCACTGGATGACCCTAGATCTTGTCTGAGACACAGCGGGCTATGGATATGTGACCTTGCCACACTGTTTGTGATTGTCCGTGTCTGTCTCCCCACCAGACTGTGAGCTCCTTGAGGGCAGGGACTGTCTCGTCTGTTCTCTGTATCCCCAGTGCTTGGAACAGAACAAGTGCTCACTGTGTGTTTAATAAATGGACAGAGGATAAACCTCAAGGGGAGACAGAAACATAAACTGACGATTACAATAGTGTTCCCAGCGCTGTGCATGGCATTGGCAGGTGCTTATTAAGGTTCACTGAAGTGGCAAATGTTGCAGAAATGAGGAAAGTCTCCTGGGGGGAGGTGCGACCTGAGGGGCTGCCCCCTTCACAGCCTGAGCCCACAGCCCCCACACATGCAGACTGGCTGGGCTGGCCTCACCCACCCTCTCTCCCCAGGGAAGGACCCCACGCCCTCCATGCTGGGCCTCTGCGGCTCCCTGGCCTCCATCCCCAGCTGCAAGTCCCTGGCGAGCTTCAAATCCAACGAGTGCCTGGTGAGCGACAGTCCTGAGGGCAGCCCAGCACTGAGCCCTAGCTGAGCAGTGTGGGTTGTGCCAGCTCCACCTGCCAGGGGTACAAACACCTGCCACCCTTCCTCAGAGTCCCCCAATCTAGGCCACCCTTCCAGAAAATGCTGCCCACTCAGCCAAGGGTCTCTTGGGGAAAAAACCTTTGGCTTCTGGTTTTTGCTTCCTACCCAGGGAAGCCAGGGCTGCCAAGGGGAACCTGCTGGGCAGGAAGTTGGGGTCACCGAGGCCAGAGAGCCCTTGGGGAAGCTTGTTCCATCCTTCTGGTGACTGATGCCTGTGTGGCTCCATCTTGGGACTCTCCTTCACTATCTCCTCCACCTTCTTTAGGCGCTTGTGACCCAACCTTGGGACTTCACCTCCCCCATTGTCTGTCCCTGTATTCATCCCCGGGAGTCACTTCCTCAGCCCCCAGTGTAGGGGCTCTGAGGGGATCAGGCAAATAAAAACCAGAGGACTGAGGAGAGCCTTGTCTGTGGGGGCTGGGACAGAGCCCTATCCTGAGGTTGACGGAATATGGCAGAGCCAATGCTGGGCCATAACCAGTGTGATGCTGGACCACGTAAACTCAGTGTGTGCCCTGTGGGCGTAGGCAGGCAGGTCAGAATAATTTAAAAGTAGGTGACTTGTAGAGTGTCCTGAGTATTAGGTCCACCCAAAGCAGGACCAACACATGAGGGTACTCCTTCAACCTGATACTCTTTAAGAACTTGCTCAATGCCAGGCAGAGAAAAGACTGAACATCCGGGGTAGAGTTGGGGGAAATGGAGGCAGAATGCAGACCCGACAGGGCTGTTTTCCTTCTATCATCCTGAGCAATCCGGCTTTGGCCCAAAGTTGCAGACCCTTCCATTAGGCCAAAGCCTGGCAGTGAAGCAACCCTCCTCTGTCATCACTTAAGTATGCCCTTGGGGCGAGGTCTCATCACCCTCCACTCTGGCCCTAACACTATCAGCTCTGGGTCCTCACTAAATGGAGGGGGGGTCCTCTACACGGGCATCGCATGAACAGCCAAAGCCTACACCAAAGTCCCTTCCAGGCCACCTCTGTGCAAATCATCTCAAAAAATCCTGCTTCCCCCAACACCACTGCCCCTGCCACTGCAGTCACAGGCACCGGAGATAAGTTCATCATCTTTAAAGATTCAAGAAATTAACAGGGTGGGTTCAGATTAGCCAGGCCCAGGGTTTGTGGCCCTTGGGGGCAGGCCCAGCTACAACAAACACACAGGAAATGGGCAAAGGTGGGGGAGTTAACAGATTTGGTCTTGAACTTGGGGGTGGGGTGGAAAAGTGATGATCCTTGGGGCTTGGGGTTTGGACCAGCAGGAAGCTGAGCAGGGCCTGGGCAGCCCAAAGGGGCGGGCCACTACCCTGGGGCTCAGAGTTGAGAGGAAAGAAAAATGAGGCCTCTCCCCTGAGGACAAGGCACTTGGCTCAGTCTCGTCCTGCCTCACCCCATCCATGGAAGAGATGAGGTCCCATCCCCCTAACTCCTCTTACTGGCCCAGAGACTGTTCCAGGTTGAGCCTCTGAAAAAAGCTTTTGCCCAACTCGTATGTGCTGATCATGATGGCACAGGAGGGGGCGGCCTTGATGATCCTCGGGAGGAAGCCTGCAGGGGAGGACAAGGCCTGGGTCAGAGGCTGGGTCCTAGAGGGCCTCAACCTGCCCCCGGGGCTTGGTCACACAGCCTCTCACCTGCGAAGAGTCCCCTGGTGCCGGACTCCGCCAGGATCCTGCGCAGCAGCAGCCAGGTGGAGTTCGCGTGCAGGGGCGGCACTGCAGACACAGGCATGGCCCCGTAAGACCCCCCCTGGGTCCCCCCTGCCCCCACCCCACGCCAGCCAAACCACTCACCTCTCACAGCCTCCACAGCCCCCAGTGCAACCTGACGTTGAGTCTTCACCACATCAAAGGGTAGAGTCAGGATGGCCGCCACCTGGTTGGATGGGGAGAAGGTTCATCTCCATTCTCAGGAACCCCAACCCTTGCATCCAGCATAGTACCAGGGAGGTGAGCTTGCTTCTCAGCAGGAAGCTGATGCACTGCCATGCAAGGACACCTCTTGAAGTCTCACCCTCCAGCCTGATCAACTCACCGTCCCTGAGATGCCACCAGCCACAAAGCTGATGCCCACTGACGTCTGGTCCTTTGGCCTGAGCCCACTCAACCAGCTCTTCATCAGCTCATAGTTGAACCAATACAGGGCTTGGGGAGCAGAGGGGACATTCATTAGAGACTGAGAGGGCAGAAGAGTGGGCCCCATACCACCCACCTTCCATTGACCTATACCATGACAACCGCTCCCTCCCAGTTAAGAGGCTGCCCGCTACACATCAGTTTCTATAACTAGCTCTCTGCAGGAATTATCTGGTGAAAACCTGGGTGAACACTGTTTGCTGAGTCCCTTTCACAGATGAGATAGTGAGGGCTCAGAGAAGTTAGGTGATTTCAAGGTCAGTAGTACCAAAGTAGGGACTTGGCCATAGACATACTGTGCATCATCCAAGGGCTCCCTTACCCCATCCCCTGCATCCCTGGTACCTACCTGAAAAGGGCACATCCCGAAGAGCAGTGGGGCCCCAGCCCAGCCACAGTGAGCGCCAGCCACCCTGAGCCACAGCAGCTCGGACACAGGCACCCAACTCCCGGTATGATACATGCTGAGCCTGCAGCTTTGTCCGTACCAGCTCTAGGGGGCTGATCACAGTCACAGTGCCCACTGTGGGGAACAGTGGGGGATCAGCTCACAGGTCCTAATGGCAGCTTGCCCCAGGGTCTGAGAGCCCAAGACATTTCCCATCCCAAATGGGCAGAGTGGAGCTGGGAGCTAGGACTGAGCTCAGGCAGAGGTAGAAGTCAAAGGGAGGTCAAGGGCCCAGGACTGTGCTCACAGCGGGCCAGTGCACCAGCCACCATGGGCACATAGATGTCAGAGGTCAGGGTTCGACCACACAGGAAGGCCTTGAGTTGGTCGTAGGCGGTGAAGTAGATGGCAGTGGCTGGCACAGTCATCACCCTGGGGTGTGAACAGATGTTAGCTGGGACTCCTACACCTCCCAGGCCTCCCCTGCCCTACCCAGTCAGCCAACAGGGGAGCAGGAGATAAGCAGGGCACAAGGGAAGACAACATGCAGAACTGGGGTACTCACAGGGTGGCTGGGAGGCCACTCCACAGGGTCCTAGTGCCCTCGTGTCTCACAATCTTCACAAAGGCATCCTGGCCAAGAGGACATGAGCCCAGGGCAGAAAGGATAAACATGAACAAGGACTGTGAAGGGGGTGGCCCAGGCTGAACCCTAGCCTGATCCTCTCCCCTCTGCCCACAGCCCTGGGTCCTATTGGGAAGCAGTATCCCTCAGGCCTTCACACATGCTATTCCCCATTTAGTTCCAGGTGGACTCCTGTTCACCCTTAGAAACCTCACGAAGGCCCGACCAGTAGTGGCGCAGTGGATAATGTCAGCCTGGGATGCTGAGGATCCAGGTTTTAAACCCTGAGGTCGCCAGCTTGCATGCAGGCTCACCAGCTTGCTTGCGGGGTTCAGACGTGACCCCATTGGTCGCTGGCTTGAGCAAGGGGTCACTGGCTCAGCTGCAGTCTCCCAGTCAAGGCGTGTATGAGAAAGCAGTCACCTTATGAAAAACTAAGGTGGCACAAATACGAGTTGATGCTTCTCATCTCTCTCCCTTCCTGTCTATCCCTGTCTGTCCCTCTCTCTCCCTTCACCCCTCATTAAAAATCAAACAAACAAACAAACAAAATTCCTCACAGAGACACTACCTCCTCAAGGAAACCTTTCCCAAACTGCCTGTGCCCACATGCTTTGCAGAATCCATTCTTTCCTGGGTTTGAGCCCAAGCAATCTAAATCCCTCAGGAAAGCTGACAGACCCAGCTTAGGGCACAGCCGCTCCTCACCATGGTACCAGTGAAGCGAGTGGGGTCCTGAAACCAGGTGGCACAGCGGGCACCATTTGGGCACAGATACAGGGGCTCCAGGACATCGCTGCAGTACAGGAGGCACTTCCCTGTGGGTCGGAGAGAGGGCACTGGGGAAAGGGAGGAAGCATTAGGATGCCGTGGCCCTGGCACCCTATAGGGAGGTGGCGAGGCCCTGTCCCTAGAAGGCTAGCAGAGGCTGGGGTCCCTAGCCAGAGATTCTAGTACAGGACAGAGATCTGGCTGATAGAACCTGGAAGCAAGTGCTAGTTCAAAACTGTGGGGTGCCCTAGGGAGACTGGAACACTGCCTCCCCTGATCCTCACAGGTTCCCTGTGGCTTGGGGCACTCACATTTGGCGTAAGAGAGGCTCCAGTGTCTGGCAGGAGGCATCAGCTCTAGAATACAAGGCAGTCCCTCAAGTCAGGAGAGTCCCCCACCGGCCCCAGGGGTCCCATCCCTGGGAGAGCCTTGCTTTGCCCAGGCACCACCCTCTACTGGCTCCAGGGTCGGACACTCACTGTTGGTCAATGAGGGGCGTTGAGACTGCAGGCGAATCTTCACCACGTCCAGAGGGGTCACTGGGGGAAAGGGCAGGTCTGAAAGCTCCTTTCAAGACTCCACTCCTGACCCCTCCTCCAAGACCAAGACACCTCCAATTTCTGATCTTTCCCCAGACCCTAGCTGCCCCCCCCCACCTCCCAAGGTCTTACTGAAGAGGGAGGTGACTATAGCCCCAGTGCCTGAGGCCACCATTTGTTGAAGGGGGCTAATGCCCCCAGGGTCCTCATTAGCCATGTCGTAGCTTCAATTCTGAAAAACAAAGCTCAGTTAAGGAACTGTTAGCTTACAAAACAGGTCAGTGGCTGGGGAAACCTGAGGCAGAGCACTTTGGAACTTTATTCTGACCCCTGACCCCATTCACTCACTAGGAGCTCAAGTGATCTTCACAATAACCTTTTAAAGCAGTTATTGTCATCTCCACCTTGCCAATGGAAAGAATGAAGCTCAGAAAAGGTGAAGTGACCTGCCCAAGGTCATGCTGGGTGTAACTAGGAAGAAAGCTGGGATAGTGACCGGTTGGTTAATGGGCAATAATGGCCCACTGCCAATTCCTCATCCACACCATACAGGCTTACTGGGCACCACCTCTGCGAGGGTGCCAGTTGGGCCCCAGGGTCCTAAAGATCAAAACGCCTTAGCCATCCCCCTGCGTCTCCCTATTCCAGCACCAGTCGCGAGGCGAGCACATGCTAGCCCCGAGTCACCAAAACGGGGGGCCCAGCAGTGAAAGAAATGTGTAAACAAGTCCGCTAGTGGCGAAAGGTCAGTCCGCTCTTTCCGTACCACAGCCGGGCGCAGGTCCCCACTCCCCGCACCTCCTCCCAGGCCGGAAGGGCCAGGCCCCAAGCTCCAGAACTGGATGACGATCTCTCTGTTCTCTCCCCCCCAAATTACAGGCCGAGGGACTGGACCGAGAGAGCAAGTAGGAACGGGGAGACAGGACCTCTCCTCGCCCCTCGGCAGCACTCTGTCCCGCCACGCGTGCAGGGGGCGCCCGGCGGAGCCGACTCGGTCGACTCAACCGCTCGCGACTTCACGCCCCCAGCCCAGCCCCGGCTTGGCTTGCCGGAATTCCAAGACCCGACTACGGCCTCCGTTCCTAACCGGCCTTGAGCCTGGGTTCCGCCCCGCCTACCTGGCTCTAGGCCGGTACCCGCGCAGCACGGTGCCCAGGGGCGGGCGGGCCCATGGCGGCTCCGCGGCCGGTGCGGGAACCGCGCGCGCTCGCCTCGCCCCAAGACCAAGAAGAAAGGCTACAGAGACAGCACCGTCCAAACCTCTCCGTGAGGCCCCGCCCCCAAAGGGCCGACTAGTCGTACGTCCGGAGTGCTCCGGCCCCGCCCACTCGAGACTCCACGGGGAGCAGCTGGGCTCTTTTCCCCTAAGCTGCTGGTACCCCGCCGGCCACTGCACCAAGGTCGCAGGTCTCCACGTCGCGCGTGACGTGTCGGTAGCACCGCATTGACAGCGTATTCTTACAACCTCCACCAACTAGTGTTCCCTTCCCCCGGCCGAGCACTGCACGGGGAATCCCAGCGCTCCCACTAACCTGCTAGACCAGCGTGGCTATTACATTCCCCTCTCTTCTTCAGTGGCCTAGTCTGCGTGGCGGTGGGGCGGTTGAATCCATTCCAAAGCCGTGTACGATCAGAGAGTGATAGCAAATAGTTACTTGCTGAGATGCGTTTTTACAACTTTAAGGGGACCGCATCAAAGAGGAATTAACATCATCCCCCTTTTACAGATAATCGTCTGGTACTCAGCTCCAAAACCACTTGACAAACAGGAGGGTGCTGTGCGCTTGTAGGTAAGGGGGTTAGACGAGTTGCAAACGGGGGTAGGCGGGCTGGTCAGAGAAAAGGTTAGTCCAGAAGCCCCAGGTTCCACCTGGCTTAACCTGGGCTCTGTCCCATCTCCTTATGACCTTGGGCATTTCAACCCGCTCGGAGGTTCGCGGTCCTCCGCACTAGAGATGAATAGGGGAAAATGGGACCAACATTTTTTGTTGTTGGTTACTCTCATATCGTTATTTCTCCTGAGTCTCAGGACTTTTTAAAAAGATTTTTTTATTTAGTGATTCTAGAGAGAGGAAAGAGAGAGAGAGAGAAAGAGAGAGAGAGAGAGAGCGGTTGGGAGCGGGAAGCATACACTTATAGTTGCTTTTCGTCATGCCTTGACCAGGTAAGTCCAGGGTTTCTAACCCGCGACCTCAGCGTTCCAGGTCGACGCTTTATTCACTGCACCACCACAGGTCAGGCTCAAAACTTTTAGAAGTAGGCTATTTATTCACCCTATTTTACAGAAGATGAAACTGAGGCTCGAAGTTAAGAGCTCAGAATTGAAACCAGCCAGGGACTTTGCCCCTGCCCACCGGGGTGACATATGGGCTTACACCCTACATTGATGTCTCTGATCCCGCTTCCCAGGGAGACACATTTCTCTGCCGAGCAGGCCTGCCACCGAGACCCCACCACCTGCCTCGTCTTTAAAACTTGTGCATCCGTAATATATAGTTTGTTCTAACAGGAAAAAAAGGAACACGGAGTGTAAGCCTGCGCCTTTAAGAAGGGTAGGCCACGAATTTGACGTAACTAGCTTCCCCGCCCCTGACGCCTAGAACTAGTCGCGTCTGGACCTGGAGCCACCCAGCCAGCCAGCGCACGCGGGGTTAGCACGTGGATTTCTAGAGGCCTACCATCCTCTTTCCCCAGTAAAGACTTTGCGACTTCCCGCCTCTGGGAAGCCTGAATCAGGGGGCGTGGAGAGTGCAATCTGTGACTGGAGAAGTGGCAGCTGGCCTAAAGGGGAGAGTGAGTGGGTGTGCGGGGTGCGAGTGGGTGAGGCATGAGGTGGGGCACCGTTTCCATTTACTTCCCAAACCAAGCTGAGGTCTGAAATAACACAAAATCATTTTATAAACTTGTTCTGGGAGAAAACCCAGCTTCTATTAAGGACCTTTACAGCCTCAAAGTTATGGTTTACCCGAACAGTTTCACAGCCACCAGCCAAGAGACTGCTCTCCCTATTTTACAGAAGAGGGAATAGCCGTCCTTGCAGGTAATGACTCTAATGTGAAGCAAAACCCAAGTTTCTCCCATGCAGTTTCCCACTTTACAAATGAAAAAATCGGAGACCCCAGAGGTCAAATAGCCAGAATTCAAACCTCCACCTGTCTGAGTCCAGAGAAGCTCCCACGCCATCCAATTCTCAATCCAGCGCTCTGATCCCTGCAGTGACCTGCTCATTTGTATCATGTACTCAGGCTTCAGGCCCCAAGAACTCCAAAAAGGACAGTGTATGCCAGGGTGCACCTCTCATCTGCCTCAAAATCAGAGCACCTGGGAGGCAGGGACTTGGCTCCAATTTCCTCCTGCAGCAGCTGTGAGACCTCTGGCTAGTATCTTAATGCCTTCTAAGCCTTAGTCTCCCCATTTACAAAATGAGCTGATGAGGATAATAATGTACCTGCATCATCACAGGAATTATGTGAGGATTTAATGAGTTAATAGCTATAAAATGCTTAGACCAGTGGTCGGCAAGCTCATTAGTCAACAGATCCAAATATCAACAGTACAACGATTGAAATTTCTTTTGAAAGCCAAATTTTTTAAATTTAAACTATATAGATAGGGACATTCCTTATTGAGGTAGCGCCTGCATGTGGTATTTTGTGGAAGAGCCACACTCAAGGGGCCAAAGAGCTGCATGTGGCTTGCGAGCCGCAGTTTGCCGAGTAGGGGCTTAGACCATTCTCTGACAGATGACAACCACTCAATAACTATTATTTTTATTATTGTTATTGATTGCCTCCCAGAACCTGTGGCACAGAAAGTTCTGGAAAGGGCCTTTAGAGCAACCAGGTTCTGTTTCTGGTCCTACTTCTACCTCCAAATGCAGCCACAGATAGTTATAACTTCTTACACCTTCCCAGAGAGAAGATCACACAGCTGCAAAGTAGCAGAGCCAGACTCTAACCTGGACCTCTGAGCCTCAGTTTCCCCCACAGTAGAACGAGGGACTTGTACTTCATTTCTGGTTCTCTTCTTGTAATAGGATGCCTCTGGGATTTGTCACTACACCTCAGTTTCCTTATCTGAAAATAAAGACGTCACCTGTCCTGCCTACCTTACAAACTCTTGGCTAGAGTCACATCTATAAAAGCTATGTAAAGAATCAACAAACGGTTATGTGGCGCCTGTTGGGGTCACAGAGCTGAGCGGATCACAGTCTCTGCCTTCCCCCAATGTTAAATGCTCTGAGGCTGAAAAACCTTAGGGTGTCATTGGTGTTGACCAAAGTCCAGTGTAGTGGCAGCAGTCTAGGCAGGCCCAAGAGGGTATCTGGCCGATGAGACACCACGAGCCAGTGGAGGCATTTCTGAAGGATGATTGTGGTGGCTGCAGGGTGCAGCAGGGGCCTTGAGATGCCCATGAAGCTTTAGAGCTCTGGCTAGGCTTGTCTGCCCAGAGGAGCAACCCTGGAGCCCTGAGGGAGAAGGTGGCCAGTGTCCTGGCTGACTTGGCCACAGTTCACACTGACTACACACCCAATGGTTCTTCCAGAGTCATCATGTGGCCTCCTATAGCCATCACTGGATTCCTCATCAGATGGGGAAACAGAAACTCCTTTCAGCTGTAAAAGGGGAGAGAATGGTACCAGCCCCAGGTTATAGTGGGAACTAAGAGACCAGTCCTTGCCTAGCACTTGGAGAGTAACATAAACAAGGTAGTTTATTGTGAGGCTGACTTTTTCCAGGGCAAGCCCTGGGGCAGTGTCCCCTCCAGCTTGCATCCTCAGGGCCTGGGAAGATATTTATGGGGCTGAAGTAAGGCTCAGGTCTCGCCTCTGGACCCCACCCACAACTCTGAGTTCAGGGCCAAACCGTCCCCACTTGGCACTTCCTTTCTGGAGGCAGGGCCAAGGAGCTTGGGGACCACTGACTCCAAGAGGAGAAATCCAAACTCCAGGCTCATAGCTAAATGCCAAGTCAGGTCTTGAACCCCTGAGGGCAGGGTGGTGGTAGGTGGAGGGGGTTATAGTAGACTTTATTGGGACAACTGGAGAAAATTGAGTGAGGCCTGTATACTAGACATTACTTTATCAATGTTAAATTTCTTTTCACACACTGTGGTTTTGTAGAACATTCTTGTTCTTAGGAAATGCACACTGAAGTGTTCAGAAACACACTGAAGTGTATTCTGCAACTTAGTCTCAAATGGTTCAGGAAAAAAAGGATAATGCCAATGTAGCAAAATGTGAACAACTGGTGACTCAGGGTGAAGAGTATGTGGGTGCTTACTGTGCCATTCTTGTGCTTTTTTTTTTTTCCATTCTTGCGCTTTTTCTGAAGTTTTTAAGTTTTCAAAATAAAACTTTGGTAGGGTACCTGACCGGTGGTGGTGCAGTGGATAGAGCATTGACCTGGGAAGCTGAAGACCCAGGTTCAAAATCCCAAATTCACCAGCTTGAATGCAGGGTCATTGACATAATCTTATGGTCGCTGTCTTGAAGCCCAAGGTCACTGGCTTGAGCAAGGGGTCACTGGCTTGGTTTAAGCCCCCCCAGTCAAGAAACATATGAGAAGCAATCATTGAGCAACTAAAGTGACACAACTACAAGTTAATACTTCTTATTTCTCCCTTCCTGTCTGTCCCTCTTGTTCAAAAATAAATAAATAAATGAATAAATAAATAAATAAAATGGTGGGAAAAGGGATTTCCCCTCTGAAATAGATGTACAGAGGGGAAATTGATAAAGAAATACAGTGTGGTAAAAGTTGTTTATATGAAAAATAGTACAATAATTAGTAAACAGCCTGACCTGTGGTAGCACAGTGGATAGAGCATCAACCTGGAATGCTGAGGTCCTCAGTTCGAAACCCTGGCTTGCCGGGTCAAGGCACATACCACCAGCAATCAATGAACAACTAAAGTGAAGCAACTATGAGTTGTTACTTCTCATTCCGCCCCACCCTTCTCTCCTCAATCAGTACAATAAAAAAATAATATCCTTAAAAAACTAATAATAATACAAGAATAAACTCTGTGTTTCACATATGCAGAACTGTAGATGTACTTTTGCTTCACCCGGGATTACTTCCAGAATCAGAAGAGCAACAAAGGTGGTTTTGCTTTTTATGTTTTTTTAGGTTAAAAAAAAACACAATAGGATCAACTTATCTAGAGAAAGGCCTTCCAAACTTCCTTTTGCCCATGGCCTGAGAAGGTGGGTTGGGGAGTTTCTGGACAAGGTTTTACTGGGTGTGTGTGTGTGTGGGGGGGGGCTGATGTGGTCTGAGAAGGAGGCCCACAGAGGGTAAGTGTCCTGGTTGAGATTTTCCCGAATTAACAACCCACCCTCCACTCCGGCCTGACTCCCAGAGCTTTGGGAAAGGATCTCTCCTGCTCTGCTGAGGGAGTGTAGATTAATCTACCTCCATGGAAGACAGTTTTGACCATAACTATCAGAATTCCAACTGTCCAAATGCTGAGTGAGACCCAGCCTGGCCGCTTCTCAGAATTCCTCTCCTCTACCCATGGGCTTCCACATGTGCGAAGTGACCTTTACCGCAGCCTCGTTTGTAACAGCAGAAGACTATGGAAAGAGAACTGCATGGCAGTTCCTTGATATAACGGAATAGGAATACCACTCAGCCTTGAAAGGGATGCAGATCTCCACATCAGGATGTAAAACAATCTCAAAGGTAGAGTTAAATTAAAAAGCAGAGCGCTGGAGAAAGTGCCAGGCAGTTGTTCTCGACCGGAGCGCTACCGCCCCCTAGGGGACATTTTGGAAATTAATGAGGTTGTTTGCCCTGGTCAAAAGATTGGGGCCCCTGGCATTTGGCATTTGAAAGATTGCAGGACAGGGATGCTAAATGTCCTATAACGCGTTGAACAGTTTGACACATCAAGGAACTGTCCCGTACACCCCTAAACTTTTCTCTGTATTTCTGGGCAGTTACATACATGAGAAAGCTGTTCATTACCTGATGTGGAAGCTAGCTCTATTTCACCCACATTTTTTTTTAATGGTTTTAAAACACTTTGAAATTTCCAGCAATAAATCTACTATAAAATCCTAGGGAGAATTTGGCGTTGTCTTCATTAAAACTTAAAAAAAAATTTTTTTTTTTTTAATTTACTGATTTTAGTGAGAGAGGAAGAGATAGATAAATAGATAGATAGAGGAAAGTGGTGGGAACATCTATCTGTTCCTGTACATGCCCTGACCCAGGATCAAACCAACAACCTTTGTGCTTCAGGAGGATGCTCTAACCAACCAAGCTATCTGGCCAGGGCCATTAAAACTTTATCAAGGCTCACTCAGAATTTTAAAAAATTTTATCCCTGTGAGCACCTGGCCTGTGTGAGCTGAGTTACTAACAGACACTCCAGCATGGGTCTACAATTATGGTTCTGGTTTTCAATGCCAGTGATCCATGTACATTCACAAGTTTCTGTTCTCTCGTGGGATTGAGCCTGAGCTTTCATATACAGAAATACGTACTATTTTATTCTAAATACGTTCTTCTAATTTTTCCTCTATATTACTTTATGTAGTATATTATGTGTAAAATACTTCATACAATGTATGTGCATAATATAAGTATTGTATATATAAAGTTTATAGAGATTTCTAAAAACACGATGCATAGGAAATTTATATTGTCTATGAATTTCGTTTCTGAAGATGTATTAAATGAGAGTTTCAAAACATATAATAAGGTCCTCAGAAAGGGCCACGAGCTCACCAAGCACTCTCCAGTCCCATGGAGTGTCTTGCCTTTGGGGGATGGAGGTTCTGCTTCTTAGTTTGACCAAGGCAGTGTGGAGTCTGTTGGCCACCTGCCCAGTGTGGCCAGGCCAAAGCTGAGCCCTGGTCATGGTGACCCAGACTGAGGAGACGATGTTCCAGCTGGGTCTGGAACAAAGCCTTGGCCTCTCTCTCTCTCTCTCTCTCTCTCTCTCTCTCTCTCTCTTGATTTATTGAGGATTTCTATTTTTCCTTTTTAATTTTTGAGTGTTTGATGCATGCCAGCTACTGTTGTAGACACTTGGAGGCATCAGGGAACAAACCACAAAAGGTCCCTGCTCACACTATCTAGTGCAGGAGACACAAATGAAGGAGTAAATAAGACCATTGCATACAGCAATGACATCTGTGAGGGCAAGAGAACAGGTCGCGTGACAGAGAATGCCTGAGATGGCAATGAAGGAGTAAATAAGACCATTGCATACAGCAATGACATCTGTGAGGGCCAGAGAACAGGTCGCGTGACAGAGAATGCCTGAGATGGCTTAGAAAAAGGGAGAACTAGGGGTCAGGGGACACGGCTGGAGATGAGCCCGAGGGGAAGGCCGGGGAGGGCGGCAGGCTGGGCGGAAAGGAAGCGCTCAGCTGCAGGGCCGGATGTCACAGTGACTTACATTGAAGGCATATTGTGACGGTTACACACTCAGGCTCTGGGCCAGACCTGGATTTCATTTCTGGCTTCATGCATTTTTAACTGCACGACCTCAGTAAAGTTGCTTAACCTGTCCGAGTCTTACTCCTTTCATTGTAAGACACGAATGATAACTGTACTTTACCTGGCAAGGTTGTGTTAGAGATTATAGGAGTATTTAGTAGAGAACCTGGCACAATGTGAATCTTAAACATTAGCAAGACCCTTCCTTAAAACACAGAAATTAAGTATTTGAATGTCCTGGGTTCAATTCCTGGTCAGGGCACACAGGAGAAGTACCCATTTGCTTATCTACCCCTCCCTCTCTTGCTTTTCTCTCTCTCTCTCTCCCCTTCCTGCAGCCATGGCTGATTGGAAGGAGTTGGCTCCAGGCACTGAGGGTGGCTCCATGGCCTCCACCTCAGACACTAAGAAGAGCTCGGTTGTTGAGCAACAAAGCAAGCCCCAGATGGGCAGAGCATCGCCCCCTAGTGGGCTTGCCAGGTGGATCTCAGTGGGGCCGCATGTGGGAGTTTCTCTGCCTCCCCTCTGCTCACTGAATAACTAAAAAAAGATAGAAAGAGAGAAAGAAATTAAGTATACCAGCAATCATCCTAATATGAGACTGAATTAAAGTCTCCTGAAGTGCATTTGAGTACAGATTTTCCTGCTAACTTGTTGGGGGAACTTGTCTCCTTTCTGGGCCTCATTTTCTTCATTTTTAAAATGGGAAGAGTAAGTATGTATATTTCTGCTCCCCCCCCCCCCAGGACCGCTGAGAACTTTAGCTATAGACAGATAAGATGTGTGAAGGAGATCTGTGACTGGGAAAGGGTGCCCCCCTGGGCAGTTTCTGTTTCCCCTCCGACCCCCCTGGCAGCTGCCTCCTGTCTGCTCCTCCTGGGGCCACTGGCAACGACTCTGACCTGACCTCTCTGAGCTGGGTGAGTAGGGAGGGCGGTTTCCTCACCTAAGCCCTGGCCCCATGCTGCAGAGACAGATCATCTGATTTATGAGAGGAACCCCTTTGATGTCCTAAAAAGAATTCCTCCTGTTTTTAATGTGCCAGTTTATAAGGTCTCATCATATTCATCATCTTTATTTGAACCTCACATGACTGTGTAGAGGGCAAGTGGGAGTTACTTTGTACCCATTTTACAGGTGAGGAAACTGAATTTTGAAGGAGTTTAGTGACCTGTCCAAGTAACTTGGAGCAGATATTTCCCGTACGGGGCCTACAGGGAGAAGGACCAGGGAAGCTCAAGGTGGGCTGGAAGGCCTGGGGGGGGGGGTGGAGCTGGGCCACTGTCAGTATTCAGTGGAGCCTGCTGTTGTGGGGAAAAGCTCTGGGTTACGATTGACTTGGAACTAACACCACTGCTTAGTAGCTAGGAGACAAGACCCTGAACGTCTCCTACATCTGTGGAATGGAGATAATACTCTGCAATGTTGTTATAAAAACTCAGTGATGTGTACAGAGCAGGCATGCAAAACATCACCCTAATTCAGCTCATTAATGTCCTGGCTCCAGAGAGTAACTAAGTACCCACCACCCACGCGGTCTTTTCCTTTCCAGGCCGGACCTGTCTGCTGCTGCCCTTGATGAAAGCTGGGCTCCAACAGCTGGAGTCCATCAGCAATGCAGCAACTGCTCAGGGGCATAGCTGCCCTCAGGAAATCTCAAGTTCAGGAAAGGGCACGGGGTGGGGAAGAGTTACTCCCTGTGTCCACCAGGAGGCATGACCCTGGCTGAACCGCCAACAGGGCCCTGCACCTCCCAAGCCTTCCTAGACCAGTGGCCACCCCCTTCCGGGGGAGGGCCAGGGGTGTCCTTGCATGTAGGCCAGCGCATGCATCCTGGAGGAGCTTGGGAAGTGTTTGTCAGACCTGAGCCCCTGTCACGGGGTTTGTCTGAATTTTCTTTTTCTCACTCTAGTGGTGTCAGATTTTATATCGTTGATCTTGTCAATTTTAATAGGAAAATGAATTTCTTAGTTCTAAGTAAGTGCAATTTGGTTGTCAAAATTCTTTCAGATATAGGGGTGATGGAGAAGAAAATGAGTGTGCCAGACACTTACATAGAAATGTCAGCACAGTCAGTGCTTCCGAACACCCTGGGGGGTCACTACAATTACTTCACTTCACAGATGAAGGCATTTAGGGTCAGAGAATAGGCCAAAGTCACCTGGCTGGTAAGAAGCAAACTGAAATTTGAGCTCAGCAGGCAATGATGTGGTCCTGCCGCTCAGATCACAGCCCATTGTCCAGGTTTCCAGGGAAGAGCAGACTCCTGTCCCCTGCCATCTGCCACCTGCCACCTGCCTGTCTCAGAGGCCACTCTGGCTTCCTGGAGACTCGCTGGGATCAGTGTTTGCCTCCACTGAAAAGTTCTTCAGATCATCCACTGCTCTCAGAATATCAGAAACTGAAACTTTAACCCAGCAATATGCCATCTGTCTCCTGTAGGAGGAAGATGCTCCCACATCTGGATGGGAGAAGTCAGCCCCACCCACCCCACCCCACCCCATTGTCTTCCCCCAACTGATCCCATCGCTGAGGGATTGAGTCTTCTTCTGCCACCTCTGCCCTTGTCTGGCTAAGGGAAATGGATGGCTCCAGAGTGAGAGGTGCCCTGCACAGGACTCTGAAATGGACCAGGTGCAAATTGCCCCAGGTGGACAGAATTCTGAACATCAGAGCAGCAGAATGGGAAAGGGTGCAGCCACATAGGGGATCCAGGTAGGTTTCTGAGAGGGGAAACACATATGCCAGGGCTAGGGAGGAGAGTTCGAGGCGGGCCAAGGAGCAGGTGAGCACTCTCCCAGGTTAAGGTGTGGGTAGGGGGGTGGGGTGGGGTGCTGGGAGTGCCGAAGGGGAGGAGTCATCACAACGGTGGTGGCGCAGCTTTGTTATTTGAGCTCCCACTTGTCTCAGGTCCTTTGCCAGTGGGCTCTGCAGGAATTAACTCACTCCATGGAGGGGAGGATCTCATTGTCTATGTCCTCAACGTACAGATCAGGACAATGAGGCAGGGCGGATAAATCAAATCACATAGCTCACAAGAGGAAGAGGAACCAAGAGGAGTTTCCTCACTAGCACCGGTTTCCTGCTGCATAGGAAGGGGTTCAGCTATTGAGGGGGCCTCAGACCTGCGCATCAGATCCTCTGCGGCTACAAATGCACAAGGTGATTCCAGCGGGCATCTGGGGCTGAGAACCCTGGGCCAGAGGGGCCCTGAAGGCCTTTCCAGCCGGGGCCTCTGCAGAGCCAAGTAAACCACTCCCTTCCCAGGCTTCTTTAACCTGCCTTCCCCTTCCCCATTCACTCCACCCTGCATCTTGCACCCCACAGCTAGATTTAAAGATACCACGCAGCACCACTCTACCCACAGAAAGCTGTGGTCTGCCCGCAGGGCCAGGTGGAGTCGTGGCAGCTCACAGTAGACTCTGAATCTCTCAACTGACAGGGAGCAGGGCAGGGCTCACCCACTGCCCAGTGAACACACTGAGGCCAAGGGCAAATCAAGTGTTCATTCTCCCGCATTGCATCGGCACACTGATTTAGAGATGCAAGAAAAAGTCACAGAAGAAACTGTGGTTGGAAAGTGGATACAAGAGTGCTACTTTGTGTTTTGACTACAATTTATTTGCATGTTATACTTTGGTAAAACAGTAATTCATTAAAAAACAACAACAAAGAACGTGGCCTGCCCAATGGCGCTGGAAAAGCTCACAGACTATGCTGGGACAGGAGCCCAGGTCTCCTGACCTGATGCAGCACCTTTGTTACCAAGCATCCATCCATAACCTCTGGCAGGGACACTGGCCTGTTTCTGACTCCCCTCCCCCACACCCAGCAGAGGACTGGAAGGCCCAGCCCAGCCCCACAGGCACCAGTCAGGTGCCTGATGATGAGGGTGGGTGCCTCAGGAACTGGGGCAACTATTGCTCATCCCAAGGTGACTCAGGCAGGAGGGGAGAGGCTGATTCCATGCCCCCACTCCAGCCTTAGTCTTCAGGGTTGCCAGATTTAGCAAATAAAAATACAAGATATCCAGTTAAATTTGAACTTGAGATACACATTGAGTATTTTTTTTTAATTTTTTTAATTTTTGACAGAGATAGAGAGTCAGAGAGAGGGACAGATAGGAACAGACAGACAGGAAGGGAGAGAGGTAAGAAGCATCAATTCTTTTTTTTTTTTAAGATTTTATTTATTTATTTTAGAGAAGGTGGGAGAGAGAGGAGGGGGAGGGGCAGGAAGCATCAACTCCCATATGTGCCTTGACTGGGCAAGCCCAGAGTTTCAAACAGGCAACCTCAGCGTTCCAGGTCGACACTTTATTCACTGCGCCACCACAAGTCAGGCAGAAGCATCAATTCTTCATTGCATCACCTTAGTTGTTCATAGACTGCTTTCTCATATGTGCCTTAAGGGGTGGGGAATGACGGGAGCTACAGCAGGGCAAGTGACCCCTTGCTCAAGCCAGCAACCTTGGGCTCAAGCCAGGGACCTTTGGGCTCAAGCCAGTGACCATGGGGTCATGTCTATGATCTCACGCTCAAACCAGTGACCCCACGCTCAAGCTGGTGAACCTGTGCTCAAACCAGATGAGCTCGCACTCAAGCAGGTGACCTTGGGGTTTCGAACATGGGACCTTGTGTCCCAGTCTGAAGCTCTATCCACTGTGCCACCACCTGGTCAGGCCACAATGAGTAATTTTTAAGTGTAAGTATATATAAGACATTCTTTTAAAAAAATTTTTTTTTACAGAGACAGAGAGAGTCAGAGAGAGGGATAGACAGGGACAGACAGGAACGGAGAGAGATGAGAAGCATCAATCATCAGTTTTTCATTGCACGTTGCAACACCTTAATTGTTCATTGATTGCTTTCTCATATATTCCTTGACCGTGGGCCTTCAGCAAACCGAGTAACCCCTTGCTTGAGCCACCGACCTTGGGTTCAAGCTGGTGAGCTTTTGCTCAAACCAGATGAGCCTGCACTCAAGCTGGTGACCTTGGGGTCTCGAACCTGGGTCCTCTGCATCCCAGTCCGACACTCTGTCCACTGCGCCACTGCCTGGTCAGGCTAAAATTTTTATTTATTGATTATATATATATTTTAAAATATTTTATTTATTGATTTTTAGAGAGAGGGGAGAGAGAGAGAAGGGGGAGGAGCAGGAAGCATCAACTCCCATATGTGCCTTGACCAGGCAAGCCCAGGGTTTCGAACCAGCAACCTCAGTGTTCCAGATCGACGCTTTATCCCACTGCGCCACCACAGGTCAGGCTTATTTATTGATTTTAGTGAGAGAGGAAGGGAGAGAGAGAGAGAAAGAGAGGAGCATCGATTTGTTGTTCCACCCATTTATACATTCGTTGGTTGTTTCTTGTATGTGCCCTGACCAGGGATTGAACCCGCAACCTTGATGCATCAGAATGATGCTCTAACCAACTGAGCTACCTGTCCAGGCCAGGGCCACTTGAGACATTCTTATGCTTTAAAAAAAAGTTCTGACAACTCAGGATCTCAGGGGAAAAGGCCCTACTCTGGGGCAGCTATGACTCTTCTATGGGAACAGAACAGTAACTCTAGAAGAAAACCTTGAAGGGGGCGGTTGAGAGAAACAGAAAGATTGAGAGAAGTGGAAAGAGGAAGAGAGAGAGGAGCTCTCTAACTCTTTGTCCAGACCACCAGCTCTGAAAGCAACCCTAGGGTTGCCCTACAGGAACCTCTTAGCCAGAGGGACACATCCAGGAATCTCTCCACACCAGGTTCCTGAGGGGGACCTCCTGTCACTTGTGGTGCCTCAATCCAGCACAGGCATAGCATCTGAGGTCTAGTCCAGCTGGGGCTGCAGCAGGAATAGAAATGGACTAGAAAGAACATATTTGTAAGTTCTTAAGTAAGGAGGAGAAAGGCAGAAGTCAAAAAGGAAAAGAATGCAACATTTCAGGTGACATAACAGTAACACAACTTCTGACTACAGAAGTTATCATAAACAAAGATGAAAGACAAATGGCATCTGCAACATTTGTAATATCCAAAATGTATAAAGAGCTCCCACAGTTCAAGAAGAAAAAGTCAAACTCTGTCAAAAAATGAACAAAAGGCCTGACCAGGCGGTGGCGCAGTGGATGGAGTGTCGGACTGGGATGCAGAGGACCCAGGTTCGAGACCCGGAGCTCGCCAGCTTGAGTGCGGGCTCATCTGGTTTGAGCAAAAAGCTCACCAGCTTGGACCCAAGGTGCTGACTCAAGCAAGGGTTTACTTGGTCTGCTGAAGGCCCACGGTCAAGGCACATGTGAGAAAGCAATCAATGAATAACTAAAGTGTTGCAACGAAAAGCTGATGATTGATGCTCCTCATCTCTTTCCGTTCCTGTCTGTCTGTCCCTATCTATTCCTCTCTCTGACTCTCGCTCTGTCTCTGAAATAAATAAACAAACAAATAAATTTTTTTTAAAAAAGAAAAATGAACAAAAGGATAATGAAATAGTTTTATCTATCAACTTGGAGGGTGTTTCTGGATGAGATTAATATTTAATATGATAAATTTTGGCTAAAGCAATTGCCCACTATAATGTGAGTGGGCCATCCCCAAATAGTTGAAGGGTTGACTGAATAGAACAAAAAGCCTGGCCTCTCCAAGCAAGAGGAAATTCTTCAGCAGCTGCCTTTGAACTTCATCTGCACCATCCGCTCTCCAGCCTGCTGGTTAACACTGCAGATTTTGACTTGCCAGCTCCCATAATCATGTGAGTCAATTCCTTTTAACAGATCTCTTTCTATACACACAGCAATTGGTTCTGTTTCTCTGGAGAACCCTGACTACTGGTAATATGAATAAGAACAGGTGATTCACAGAAGAAACACATGAGCAGAATAAGCATACGCACAAATAATCAGCGTCCCTAGAGAGTGGGGAGATGCCGATAAAACAATCAGGAAATATCTTCTGTCATAAGACTAGCCAAAAAAGAAGAATTAAACTGACATACCCAATGTTGCTCAGTAGATGGGAAATAAGGTCCCCCCAAATACCATGACTGAAGTGTAAATTGGAAAACTTTAAGGCAATTTGACATTGATATTTCAAATGTGCAGACCCTTTACTCAGCATTTTACATTTAGGAATTTAACCCTCACATGTGCATTCTCAGGCAAATGTTCACAAATATTCATCACATAATTATTTTTGTAACTTTAGCCTGACCAGGTGGTGGCACAGTGGATAGAGTGTCAAACCGGGACACGGAGAACCCAGGTTCGAAACCCTACACTCACCGGCTTAAGCATTGGCTCATCTGACTTGAGTGCAGGCTCACTAGCTTGAGCCCAGGGATGCTGGCTTGAGTGTGGAATCATAGACATGACCCCAAGGTTGCTGACTTGAGCCCAAAGGTCACTGGCTTGAGCCCAAACGTTGCTGGCTTGAAGCCCAAGGTTGCTGGCTTGAGCAAGGGGTCACTGGCTCTGCTGTATTCCCCAGGGTCAAGGCACATATGAGAAAGCAATCAGTGAACAAGTAAGGTGCCACAACAAAGAATTGATGGTTCTCATGTCCCTTCCTGTCTGTCTGTCCCTCTCTCTCTCTCTCTCTGTCACACACAAAAAAATTATTTGTAACTTTAAAACATTGGAAATACATAAAAGCTCATTACGTGAGACTGGTTAAATAAGCTATGTAGCATTTATAGCATGAAATACTTGGCAACGGCCAAAAATAGACTAATGGAAATAAATAAATGGGAATACATCCCATATTCATGGATAGGAAGATTTAATATCATTAAGGCGACAATATCCCCTAAATTAATCTACAGATTCAGTGCATTCTCTATCAAAATCTCAGCTGTCTTCTTTGCAGAAACTGGTCCTAAAATTCACAAACAAATTTGAGGAACTCAGAATAACCAAAAGAAAAATCTTGAAAAAGAAGGTGGAAGACTCCCACTTCTCCTAAAACTTGCTACAAAGCTATGGTAATCAAGACAGTCTGGTACTGCCTGTGGTGCAGTGAATAAAGCATCAACCTGGAACACTAAGTTGCCAGTTCAAAACGCTGGGCTTGCGTGGTCAAGGCACAAATGAGAGTTGAAGCTTCCTCCTCCTCCTCCTGCTCCTCCTCCTCCTCCTGCTCCTCCTCCTCCTCCTGCTCCTCCTCCTCCTCCTCCTTCTCTCTCTCTCTCTCTCTCTCTAAAGTGAATAAATACTGCCTTAAAAATAAAAAAAAATAAAAAAGGACAGTCTGGTTCTGACATAAGGACAGACACATAGATTAATGGAATAGAATTGAGAGTCTGGAAATATTTACAGTCAATTGATTTTGTCAAAATTAAATATCACAAGGCCTGGTCAAAGGGGGCTGGGAGAGCTCAGGGAATAGGGCAGATGGGGATGGACTCTTTGATAGTGATTCTAGAAATTTGCTTCTTTTTTGCTTCCCTGGTCACAAAATGATTCTCTCTCCTTGAAAGCAAAAAGCAGGGGGGGGGGGGGAGAGATTCCTGAATCAGAGGATGTGGGACACTGGAGTGTTTCTTGAGGAACAGGGAGAGGTTCTGCAGTCCCTGGGCAACTTGTACCCTCTCCACAGAAGTGGAGGTTCACTGCATTTGTTTTTGACCAACTATTTTAGTAAATATATTTCACATTTCTTTGCCATAGTAATCAGAGGGGCTGCTGCTGATTCCAATTTTTCTGAATGTTCAGGCTCATACCTTGACTACTCATTACTATTCTCTAAGAGTTATGCCCATATATCCCATTGAGTCATCCAGGACGGTGTGTTCCTATATTCAGCGTCCTCAGGATGTTTGGCTTCTATGTTCTTTAGTCTTCTTTTTGCATTTTTCCCTATTGAATTCTTTCAATCCTTGGTAAAGTCAAAGTGACTGCTTCTCGAAACTTCAATGCAGTTACACATCTCCTGATCTTTCTATAGTCTACTGATGATAAGAAATCAGATGAAAACATTTATTTAAAATATATGAAATAGGGGGTGGGCAGAAGGGTATAAAGAGGGACAAATATAAGGTGACAGAGGATGATTTGACTTTGGGCGATGGGTATACAACATAATCAACAGTTTAAATGCTATAGGAATGTTTACCTGAAACCTATGTGCTCTTATTGATCAGTGTCACCCTGTTAAATTTAATTTTCTAAATAAAATAAATAAATAAAATAAAATGTATGAAATACATTTTCCTCTGTGTGAGGAAAACTTTGAGTTCTTTCAGGGAGAAAGTTTATGACCGATTAAGAGAGGATTTCTCGCCCTTTCTTTTCCCCTTAGCGCTCAGCGCGGGTGGCCGGCTTTTCCCTTTCCTCCGCTGCCGCCAGCTCCCGGGTCAGCCCACGTCATGGGTTTTGGAGACCTGAAAAGCCCCACCGGCCTCCAGGTGCTCAACGACTACCTGGCGGACAAGAGCTACATCGAGGGGTATGTGCCTTCCCAAACAGATGTGGCAGTGTTCGAAGCAGATTATTTTTTAAATTTAAAAAAAAAAGAGGATTTCTCAACCTCAACACTACTGACATTGGGGGCAGAATAATTTTTGCTGGGGGCATCTGTCCTGTGCTTTGTAGGGTATTTACAAGCATCCTGGCCTCTGCCCACTAGATGCCAATAGCATTTCCACCCAGTTGTGACAACCCAGAATGTCTCCACACACTGCCAAATGTCCCTGGTGGGCAAATTATCCCTTTAAGAATTTTGTGATACAGCCCTGCCCAGACAGCTCTGTTGGCTAGAATGTAGTCCTGAAGTGCAAAGTTTGCCAGTTCAATCCCTGCTCAGAACACATACAGAAACATCTATGTTCCCTCTCCCTTTCTCTCTAAAATTAATAAGTAAGAAAAACAATTAAAAAAAAGAATTTTGTGATACAATCATCCCTCAGTATCAGTGCTGGAATTGGTTTCAGAACCCCCCACAGATACCAAAATTCATGGATGCTCAAAGCCCTTATATTAAACGGTGTAGTGTTTGTATGTAACCTATGCACAGCCTCCTATATACTTGAAATCATCTCTGATTACTTATAATACCTAATACAATGTAAATGCCATGTAAACAGTTGTTACACTGTATTGTTTAGAGAATAATAAGAAAAAGTCTGTATATGTTCACAACCATTATAGGCCAAACTACATAGTACATGTCAGCAACAATGTAACATTTTTTCAAATATTTTTGATCTGCAGTTGGTTGAACACATGAAATATGGAACTGACATGCTGGGTGGACTTGTTTCAGTCACTCTGGTTTTCTTTTTCTTCTGATTCTGTGTGGTTGTGATTAATAGGTTCCTTTATTGATTTTCCTAACATTTTATTGAAATTGTGTATGTGTGTGTGTGCATGTGCATGCTTCATCGATAGAAGCAAAAGCTGTATGTACCCTCTTGCCTCAGGACACACAGGAAGGTAAATATGCACAAATGTCACCAGTGTGCTGTCTAGTCCCAATTCTCAGGAGAAGCCTTCTCCACTGTCTGGACCCTCACTAGCTCCAGGCGCAGCACCACTGCCACACAGTTCCTCAATCCTGCCACTCCCTCCTTACCCAGACTTGGATTTGTCCCCTACCCCCGCCTCACCTTCAGCGCAAGTTCTTTGCTTAAGCTGAAGCCGTCTCCACTCCTTCCTCCATTCCAGCCCCAGGCTTTCTCTGGGCCTCTCCTCCCTCCTGGTGCATCTTTCATCATCCCTCTCTTCCTGGGCCAGGCACTGAACAGCCCGGCTAGTATTGTTGGCTACTCTGTCCTGTGTAGTAGATTTTTCTACCTTCACCAGCCATGTCAATTCCTGGGAGGCAATGCCATCTGAAACTACAAAGCTACTTCTACTATGCACCCATCCCCCTGCCTGGCCTTGTACCAGGCACCCAGCAACAGCTCCGTAAGTCCCATTACATTGAACTTGGCATTCAATCCTTGCCCAAGGCTGCCTTTTCTATCTGGTTTCCTAATGCTCTTTCCAACACCCGCTGTCTAACCACTTATACAACTTCTCCCACCTGCGTTAAAATCCTCCCAGACTCAGCTCAAAAAGGTAAACCTAAGGTGCAATTAAATCTCTTCTTCCTGCCTAGAGCTAACTCTACTACCTTTTCCCTACACTCATCCATGCACTTGGCACACAATCATGTACCTTAAATTAGATGGAATCTGGTCTTTCTTCCTTCGCCACCCATCCCCGATGTGAGTGAGCACCTTGAAGAAAGGGCCTGAGGACTGTTTATCCCTGCCCTCACAACTCTCCTTCAACCCCAAAGTTTAATTTTTGAGTTTGTTGAATAGAAAAAAAAAAACACCCCAAAACCCAAGATGCACAAGTGTCCCAAAACCCAGAAGCAGACATCCTGCAAACGCTCTTGAAGGCGCACTCTAAGGGGCAGATCCTTTGCCTGTCAATGTCTCCAGACAGCCGCGGCCGCACCTCCGGCAAACTACCACGCGCCCGCAGGAGGCAAGGAGCAAGCCCCGGCATCCATCACATGATTCTCCAATCACATGATCCTTAGAAATGGGGGGGTAGGGAGAGAGACGCAGGGAGGGAGGAGAGTAAATTGAATAGAAACCTACAGCATTCCAGATGGCCCCGCCTCTACGTCAAGTAGCCAACCGGAGCGCGACAGCCCGTATACCTGGCCAATAGAAACTGAGGTGGGTGGGCCATCGCGCTGCCAGGCCCAGGTCAGAGAGCTGCAGGGTAGCTGCTATTCAGCGAGCGTACAGCCGGACGCAGGTAAGGGGGTCGGCAGCACAGATCTCTCGCTTTCTCCATCTGAAGGCCCCGGCCATGGGGGTGTGGGGACATGAGGTTCCTCCGGGGGTTTATTTAGGAGGCAAGAGAGGGCTCGCTTAGAGAGTCTTATTCAGGGTTTGCGATGCACTGGATAGAGTTTTATGAAGGGTGGGAATAAACAGAATGGCAGTGACCCCCATTAGAAGGGGCACTCTGCGTCTACCTTCTAGCGTCCCCGGAAGCTGCAGCCCCTTCCCCCAAAGCAGGGACCAACCACTCTGTTTTTGATCCGGCTCCGCCCCCCGCCTGGTGGTGGTTGTGGTGGTAGGTAGGTAGGAGAGGTGCCCGTCCTGGTTCCAGAGCTGAGAGGACTGGAGGTGGGACTTGAGACCCTGGCCTCTTCAAAGGACTTGGGAATGGTTGTGTCTGGCTGTCCCTTACTTCCTCTCTTGCAGGGTGGGACAAGCGAACTTCCGCCTCTCCTGGCCACTCTTTTTTTCCTGCTCACTGGCCTCGCAGTTGGGCCGGTTCGCATTTTAGGAATCTTTTGCTCCCGACACTCATAGTTGGGGGGGGGTGCCACCTAGTGGAAGATGACAGAGCTGGGGTCTTAACGAGGCTCCTGTCCACCCTCTGTTATGGCAGTGTGGATGGGGTGCAGTGAGAGAGGGCCCCCCCCTCAAAACCCTCCTGAGCAATTGGGCCCCACCACCTCATCCCTGGTCCTGAGTGTATATGTGCTTGCATGCATACTCATAGAGGCATACACTATGTTTCCTCACCTCAGGATACCCAAGAAGGAAAATAAACATAAATAAATCACTAGGATGCAAACAACCTGAGATCTGTACAGTCAAGCACCCCTCTGGCCTCAGCCAAGCAGTGGGTGGGGCCAGCTGCTGGGGCCAGCTCTGGCTGCCTTGCCTGGGAGCTGTGGGTGTGGAGGAAAGAGTGATAAGGGGCTGAGGCCTTCTTCATCCTTACCTGGCTAGGAGATGGTCTCCTGGGAATGCCCTTTGAGGTGTGGAGGGGACACTGAGACAGGGAGCAACTCTGAGTCCCTCACAATAACTGGTGGCAATTCTAGGACTAGGACCCAAGTGCAGTATCCAGGCAGCTTCTGTTCTCCGGGTTTCTGTCCTGCCTTGTCCACCTGCCCAGGAAATGCTTCTGTCCCCCTCCTCTGCTTGGACCCTCCTGGGGTCTGGGGTCTTTTCCCAGGCACTGTCTGTGGTGTCACATGTGAAATGAACCCAGGTACAATATGCTCTGGAGCCATCAAAGCCTGTATCTCTATGACTTGATACATACTATGGGTGTGTTACTCAAAGCTCTCTAAGCCTCAGTTTCCTCCTTTGAAAAGTAAGGGTAGTAATTACTACTTTGAATAGTGGTTGCAAAGAAGAAAGAAAATAATGTAGGCTGTTGAATTTTGCTCCCAAGAGGCTCAGCAAACATTACTGTTTTTGCCCTTCTAGGCAGGGTAACATCCCCTGGGCCTGCCCCATTGAGCTAGTGGGGTCAGCTGATCTTGAGGGGAAAGCTGTTTAGGAAGTAAGAGGCAGCACATTACCCCCTCTTGGACTGGACTGAGGCTGGTTCCTTGTGCTGACTCCAGAGCTGCAGCGGGGTAGGCTCTTGTGGTTTCTCTTATGTGCACTGGGTTTTGGCTCCCAGATAGCGAGAGAGGCAGGGGTGAGTGGGTGGTGTCTGGGGAGTCTGAAAGGTACTGGTGGTGTTGGAGGCCCTTAGAACACAGTGTCTCAAAGGCTGACCTAGCCCATGTGTCCCTTCCCCTTGGTGAGGAGGGGACAGTCAGTGAGCAGATGGTGGCTCGCCTCTAGGGAGGGCAGCCCAGACTCCACTGACCACTTTACTTCCCTTTTCTCAACTTTCTCCACCCTGTGGTTTCCCGTGTCGTCATGTGACATACCTTCTCCCACCAACAGGCCTTAGCAGTGTGCAGGTGTGAGCACAGATCAAGCGAGGAGGCAACAGCGGGGCTAGCTGAGGAAGTGGAACCCTGGCTTTTCTTCAGAGGAGGAGCCCCTCCTTGCCCTCCAGCCACGTCCTCCCATGGCTACTGATGCCTCCCCCACGCCCCAGAGGTGGCCCCTGTTTCCACAGATCAGACCCACAAAACCCACAAATCTTCTTCCTCTCACATGACCACATCTCTGCCCACTCACCCACAGAGACTCAGGTTGGGACACAGATTCACACACACTCCTGCCAGCATTCATGTTCATGGGTGTAGCTCATGGGTGTATACATGTTAGCGTACATGTGACACACACACACAGGACACATGTAGGAAGCTGAATCTCAGGCCCTCATCCTGCTTCCTCTTTGGAGAATGAGTTGTGTGGGGGGCTCCGGTAGTCCCGGACCCGGGCCTGGGTCTGGGGGAGACTGGTCCTAGAATCAGGGTGGCATGGACTTGAGCTAGTTGCCAAATGCCTCTTAATATTTTGCAGGTAGACCATGTGGCCCCTGGTGAGCTTGGTGGCCTTAGTGACAGGGCTGGTGGCTGGAACGCAGTGCCCAGATGGTCAGCTTTGCCCTGTGGCCTGCTGCTTGGACCCAGGAGGAGCCACCTACAGCTGCTGCAATCCCATTCCAGTGAGTGCCCTCAGCCCTGGCAGGAGCTGGCAGCTGGGATGTACCAAGGGTCATCTCGGATGGGCCAGAGGAAGGGGCCAAACTCTGTACCTTTGATTTATCCTCTCCTCTCTCCCTAGGACAAGCCCACAGTGCTGAGCAGGCATCTGGGAAGACCCTGCCAGATCGATGCCCACTGTTCTCCTGGCTACTCCTGTCTCCTCACTGTCTCAGGGACCTCAAGCTGCTGCCCATTCCCAGAGGTGAGGGTACCATTAGCTCAATGGAGGGGTCTGTGTTTACATGTTTCCTGCACTCCTCCACCACCAGGTAAAAGGGCCTAGTCAATGCAGGTGTTTCTGTTCCACAGGCCGTGTCATGTGCGGATGGCCGCCACTGCTGCCCACGGGGCTTCCACTGCAGTGTCGACGGGCAGTCCTGTTTCCGAAGATCAGGTGCAATAAGGGTGGAGGTGGAGGGCATGCAGACGGGCAGCATGTAGAGCTTGAGCACCCAGGAGTCTAGCTGGCTGGGAGTAATCAAAGCTAGACCCTGATCCCTGCTCTCGTGCCCTCATTCATGTGGCATCTATACTAAGCAGCCCTCCTGCTGTGGACAGAGGGGCAGCACTGGGGTTAGGAGGGTAGGAGAGAATACACGACCCCTGACCTGGGGCCAGGCATTGCCAGGGTGGAGAGGGGCCAAGCTGGGCTGCTTTAATGCCAACCCAGTCAACGGATTCCCCTGGCCTGTGCCACATTGCCTAGGCAAGTCCTGGCTTTGGGAGAAAGGTTTAAGAGTGCCTGAGAGAACACAGCCCTAGTGCCAGCCCCCCACTCTTCTGTCACTGGGTCTGCAGGGCCTGGTGCCCACAGCTCCTTGAGTGATCGGGGCAATGACCTTCTCTGACTGGGTGGTGGAATCTTGGGTCATCCTATCAACAGATACCAACTCCCCGGGCGCTGTCCAGTGCCCTGACAGCCAGTTCGAGTGCCCTAACTCCTCCACATGCTGCGCTACGCTTGATGGCTCCTGGGGATGTTGCCCCATGCCCCAGGTACGGGTTTGGGAAGATGGTGGGTGGGGGAGCAGCAGAGGCAAAGTGAGGGGCTGGAGGGGGCAAAGACAGAGTAAGGGCCCTCTCTTCTCAGGCTTCTTGCTGTGAAGACAAGGTACACTGCTGCCCCTATGGTACTTCCTGTGATCTGGTTCATGCCCGCTGCCTCACGGCCACGGGCACTCACCCCTTGGCAAAGAAGATCCCCGCCCGAAGGACTGATAGAGCAGGTGAGGAGGTGGGAGAACATTGGGGTTGGGGTTGGGAGTGAGGAGAGGTCTTGCCTGGCTTCTAGCGGCCCCTCACACCTCTCTCCCCTCCAGGGGTCATGTGCCCAGATGGACAGTCCCAGTGCCCGGATGGTTCTACCTGCTGTGAGCTGACTAGTGGGAAGTATGGCTGCTGCCCAATGCCTAATGTGAGTGAGGGGCCACAGCCAGCTGGGCTACTTGCCCACACCCACCTAACCTGGACACCTACCTCGAAGGGACTCCAGGGGAGTGAGGCAGGCTGACCTGTTGCTGGGAGTCTGGCTGCTGAGGACTTATGCTACCCCCTAGTGGGGTATTGGGGCAGTGCCAGCTGTCAGCCTGCTCTCTGCTCAGTGGAGACTGGAAGTCACAAAGACACACCCCTGCTTCCACCCAGGCCATCTGCTGCTCCGACCACCTGCACTGCTGCCCTCAGGACACTGTGTGTGACCTGGTCCTGAGTAAGTGCCTTTCAAAGGAGAACGCTACTATGGACCTTCTCACCAAGCTGCCAGCACACACAGGTACCAGAAGCAGGCCACAGCCTACTGCCCCTACACGCTGAGGAGGAGCCCCCCCCCCCCCGGGCTATTCCAGGAACACATGGGGGCCGGGCAGGTACAGCCCCCTTTTCTCCACATTGAGCTTCACCTTAGGATCACTGCCAGGGGTGGCCCTCCATGCTCAACATCTGGTTCCACCTTTGGAGCAGGCAAAGGGTAGGCACCCCAGAGGGTCCCCAGTGCCACTGCTGACCTGTCCTCTTTGCCTAACTCAGTGCAGGAGGTAAAATGTGACATGGAGATGAGCTGCCCAGATGGTTACACCTGCTGCCGCCTAGCGACGGGGGCGTGGGGCTGCTGCCCTTTTGACCAGGTACCCAGGCGTGGTAGGTGGGCTGGGCTGAGCAGAGGGTGGCAGCCAGCTAGGCCCCTGTGCCTACTGTCCCCTCTCTATCCATCCTAGGCTGTGTGCTGTGAGGACCATGTACACTGCTGCCCAGCTGGGTTTAAGTGTGACTCACAGAAGGGTACCTGTGAACAGGAAGCCCATCAGCTGCCCTGGATGGAGCAGTCCCCAGCTCACCTCAGCCTGCCAGACCCCCAGGCCATGGAGAGTGACGTCCCCTGTGATAATGTCACCAGCTGCCCCTCCTCTAGTACCTGCTGTCGACTCACATCTGGAGAGTGGGGTTGCTGCCCCGTCCCAGAGGTGCATGGGTAGGGTGATATCATGGGGGGGAGCAGTGCTTTGGCCTAGGCAGGTGGCCAGACTCTTGTTACCTTGCTCTTCCGCTCTTTGCCTAGCCCAGCGGCATACCAGCTCTCAGATTTTATTCCCAGCTGGGGGGTAGGTAGGGACTCTGCTCCATCCACATGGTGTAGCTTCCTAGACCAGCCTTTCTGCCCCCTCCCCCACAGGCTGTCTGCTGCCCGGACCACCTGTACTGTTGCCCCCAGGGCTACACGTGCTTGACTGAGGGGCAGTGTCAGAAGGGAAACAAGATGGTGGCTGGACTGGAGAAGATGCCTGCCCATCAGACTTCCTTGTCCCAATCCAAAGACCTGGGCTGTGACAACACTAGCTGCCCAGTTGGGCAGACCTGCTGCCCAAGCCTGAGTAAGAGCTGGGCCTGCTGCCAGTTACCCCATGTGAGTGCCCACCTGCCTGCCCCTGGAGAGGGGAGCTGATTCCCAGGGGAGAGGGGGACAAGAGCATAATGCCACTGTCACCCCAGGCCGTGTGCTGTGAGGACCGCCAGCATTGTTGCCCGACTGGGTACACCTGCAATGTGAAGGCCCGAACCTGTGAGAAGGAGGTGGATTCTGCCCACCATGCTGCCCAGCTGACCCTCCGCCCTCATGTGGGTGTGGGGAATGTGGAGTGTGGGGAAGGGCACTTCTGCCATGACAACCAGACTTGCTGCCGAGATAGGCAGGAGAGTTGGGCCTGCTGTCCGTATCGCCAGGTCAGTGCCACCCCCTTCTCTGGGGCTGGGTGTGGGCCTGGGCCAGGTCCTGTTTCGTCTAACTCTCATATCCTCCTCTGACCATCCAGGGCACCTGTTGCGCAGATAAGCGTCACTGCTGTCCGACTGGCTTCCGCTGTGGGGCCAAGGGCACCAAGTGTTTACGCAGGAAACCCCTGCGCTGGGACATTCCTTTGAGGAACCCAGTCCCAAGACAGCTGCTGTGAGGAGGAAGAACTGAGGACCGAGGACACATAGCACTTGGGACCCTGCTCAGAGAGTACCCACTGCTCAGGCCTCCTAGCACCACTCCCTCACCAAATTTTCCTAGGTTCCCCCCATTCTGAGTCCCCTGTCATTGAGGTGGGGCCTCAATCTAAGGCCTTCCCTATCAGATGGGGGGTTGTGGCAAAAGCCACATTACAAGCTGCCATCCCCTCCCCCAATTTGTGGACCCTGTGGCCAGGTGCTCTTCCCTATCCACAGGTGTGTATGTGTGTGTGTATGTGTGTGTGCTGCAATAAAGTTTGTACACTTTCTTAACTGTCTGATTTGGCTACCCTGCCTGCCCTCCCCACGGGACCCCGGAGCAAGAGCCCCATCCAGTACCCACATTCCCACAACTCCAGAGACACAGTTAATTTCACCAGTTTTATATTTGCTGCTGCCCACAGTGATTCCCATCACATTAGCCTGTTCCCCAGAGCCGCCCCAGCCACCAGCCCTGTGACTTGATAGCCCAAAGGCAGGCTAGTCAGCAAGCAGCACCCCTCCCCTCCCAGGGGTCCACAGAATGCCCCTCCCTTTCTGGCCCTCACACTAGCAGCTGAGGCCTGGTTGCCCTTCCTGCTTTCCCACAATAGAACTTTCTATGTACAGCCACGTTTATACAGGCACTGCTTCCCCCCACCCAGCCCTTCTCCCCAGCACCTCCCAATGGGGGTTTGGACCCCTCCCACCGCCCTCTTCGAGGCGGACATGGGGTCCCTTCCAAGACATTACCCAGCACATGCCACAGGACAGTTCTGCAGGCCCCTGGACACCTTTCAAAGCCTAGGGCTAAAAGCTAGTGCCCGGCGACCCCCTGGGGCGCGCACCCTGGGCATGGGCCCAGGCGGATGGGGCGATGCCAGGCCCGAAAGAGGCCCTATTTGACGTTGAATACCATCAGCGGCCGCTCCTCCCGCCGCTGCCAAGGGCTCTTCTTGTCGCCGGCCTCATCACCCACCTCAACCCCCAGTTCGTCCTCGGGGCTGGTGAGCGAGTCGCGACGCAGCTCGCTGGCGCTGCTGCGGGAACTGTCCCCGCGGCTGCGGCCTCGACCCCGTGGTACCGTGGCCGCCCGGCCCTCGGGCGCCACCACTTCGTCCAGCAGCGGTGTAAGCGAGTTGTCCTCAGGGGAGCAGAGGCCCGTGCGGCTCTCGCTGCTGCTCGGCTCCGTGTCCTCGCTGAGAGCCAGGCGCGGGGGCGCGGGCGGGGGCGGCGGCGGCGGCGGCGGGGCGGCCGTCGGGGCGCGCTCCCGCTCTTCGCGTAAGGGCCGCCGGCGCGCAGGCCGCGCCTCGTGCACGTCGACGCCCGAGTCCAGGCTGGCATCGGTGCTCCGGCCGCTGCCGCCGCCGCCGCCCGCCTGCAGGTCGATGTAGGAGTGGCGCACCTGCGAGTTGGAGCGCCCGTCCAGGGACACGAACCAGGCGCGAGGGTGCGGCTTCACGCCCAGTTCGAGCAGCTTCTTCTCGGTCAGCGCCTGCAGCTCCCCGTTGAGCTGTGCCATCGTGGACTCGTTGAACAGCACCGGGATGGTGACCGAACCGCTGACCGGCGCTGAGCGCCCGCCACCCCAGCTCTCGCCGCCGCCGCCCCCGCTGCCGTCGCCTCCCGCGCCCGAGTGGCCCTGCATCAGCGGGCGCTGGGGGTCAGGCTGCGGAAAAGGGCGCGCTGGGCCGGGGGTCGTGCCCTCTGGCGGGATAGGCTCATCGGTTGCCCCCGCGGCTCCCGTCTCGCCGCCCAGGCGCACGTAGTGCGCGGGGATCACGAGGGTTGGCATGACGTTGCGGTAGACACTGTCCTTGAGGTGGTCGATGGAGCCGCAGAAGATGAGCTGCCCGGCCTGGCTGAGCGACGGCGGCCGTGCCAGCTGGTCCACCGACTGAGAGAGCAAGAAGTCGGGGGTCTTGCTCTCGGCCGCCCCCTTGTGGCCCAGGTAGTGCTCGAAGGGCGGCGGCGGTGAGGGCGGCTCGGGCAGGAAGGCAGTGGCCCCAGAGGGCCCCCGCCGGTACTCCTCTAGGCCTGGCTCCAGCCCACAAGGCCCCTCAACGGAGCGGGCGCCCTTCAGCCCAGCGCCCTCGCCCCCGCGGGCACCGGCAGGCTCTGTGGCTGGACGGCAGGCAGAACGCGGCTTCACACGGAAGAAGTCATCCCGGGACGCGGCCAAGTCGCGGGAGCTGGAGAAGGCGGAGTGGAGGGGGCCTGGAGGTGGAGCCTCGGGGTCCCCCGACGGGGCGGGCTCCAGGGGTCCCCCACAGATGAGATGTAACTGGGACATCGAGGTGGCCTGGTCTCGTTTGTTGCCGTCAGAGGGAACGGAGAGCTGCAGTTTGCGGTGCTGTTGCCTCGGCTTCAGGCAGCGCCTCCTGGAGAGGAGGAGGCAGACCGGGACCCTTAGGAAAGGGTAAAGCCAGAGCAGTTTCCTGACCCTCACAGGTTCAGGAGGAGGTATTGACACAGTTGGAGGGGTCAGGACAATGCCTGCGGCTCAAAAAAACAAAACAAACAAAAACCTCTTGGGAGAGGTTTGTGTAAAGAGCTTGCATGTGGGAGGTCCAGCCAGCGCATTGGCTGTGCAGGCTGGGTCCCCTCTGGGGTAAATTGCACGCTTCGCATGTAGGAGGTGCAGTGAGAACTTGGGGAGCGTGCCTAAGCCAACCAGGGCTTGAGGACCCCTGGATGCGAGCTGGGCTGGTAGGAGCAGCTGCAGGCTGTCTCAGGAGGGGCATGGCCTGCAGGTTCTGCCTCCTCTCTCCCACTTTTCTCAAGCCACCAGTCTTTCAGTTTTTGCCAAGTCAATGTGCATATGCCCTGATTTCTTGTAAGCACCTTGAGGATCAGGCTCTACTTTTCTGCATTTTGGGGGCCTGAATGCCCAACACAAAGCCAGGCCTAGAGCAGGGCTCCGTCTGCATGGGATGAGAGAAGGTGGGGATCTGGGCAGCACTCACCGGCAATAGTAGATGAGCAGACACAGCAGAATGAGCACCAGCAGGGCCAGGGCTGCCAGGATGGTGAGCAGGAAGATGGTATGGTAGGTGCCGATATCCTGGATGCCTGATGTGATGGTGACAAGCCCTGTGCCAGGTAAGGGCTTAGTGTTCCAGGTGTGGGTGCCCTTCCTGCCTTTCAGAAGGAGTCCACACTCCCAGCCTACCCTTCTCCCACTACCCGGTCATCCCATCCCACACACACACTCTCACCCGCTGTGGGGGAGGCCATGGCAGCTGCCCAGTACCCCAGCTGAGGGGAGACGAAGGTCCAGTAGAGCTGCCGACCTTCCTTCCGGATCACACCAGTGCCATTGCGTACCCACAACCCTGGGAGAGGCAGTGGTTGCATCAGACTCGATGTCCTGCCATCTAAGTCTCTATGCCCAAACTCCAGCCCAGGCAACCTCCTGAGGCACTCACCACTCTTGGGGTCAAAACGCCAGGCTGGAATGCTGGTGCCCACAGCAAGGGCACGAGGCTCTGAGGGCACAGGCAGGGACAGATGAATGGGGCCTGAGAGTGGCACCTCTGTTCCATTGCCTGTCAGCAGGTGCACGCTGACTGCAGCCAGGGGCATCAGCTCCAGCCAGGAACCATTTCCTGGGGAAAAGGGACACAGGGCTGAGGGCTGAATCCTTGGTGGGGGGCATCCCTTCCATGCCTGGCACCCAGCATACCTGAGCTGGAGGCCTCAGTGCCCAGGAAGGCAGGGAAAGCCCTCATTTCCTGCTGGGTGCTGGCAGGTGTAAGTGAGGCCCAGAGCTGGCTGTAGGTGGAGCTGACAGGCAGGCGGGCAGCCCGCCGCTGAAACTGCACCCAGGGCTGGGAGCGGGCACCTGGATGGAGAGAGGAGGGGCTGCAGGGGCCTGGCCAGGAACAAGGTTGCCCAGGAACTGGAGAAGAAAGCAAGTATCTAAGGAGAGGGGGAGCCATTGGGTCAGGTTACTTGGAGACTAGTGAGGACGGTGACTTGGGGAGAGAACTGGGCAGTCACAAGATGTTAATTTGGAAGGGACATGGACCAGAAATCTCCTAGTCCTGGGTGTGTGACTCTGAGCAAGTTACTTGCTCTCTGAAACAGTTTCCTTACTAATCTATGAAGTGATGAGGTTCAGGTCCTCGAACAAGTACTGTCTACTGTGTGATAGGCACTGTGTTAGGTGCTGGGGTTATAAAAATGAGTAAGATACAATTCATAATTCCCTGGCTTCAAGATCACAGTCTAATGTGGTATGGTCTATCAGGGTGTCCATTAGAACTTTCTTCTGTGATAGATAGAAATGTTCTATATCTGTCATGCCCATTACGGTACCCACCAGACACACATGGCTATTAAATACTTAAAATGTGGCTAGTGTAGTGTGACTGAGGAAATAGATTTATTTTGAATTTTTAATGAATTTTAAATTTATTTAAATTTAAATAGCTAAATGTGGCTAGTAGCTACTGGTACAGCTTAGGCTATGTGTGCGCTTGTGTGTGTATCTGCCTGTCTTGGGGTGGAGACAACATGAAACAGAATTCTGATACAATGTGGTAATAGCTAACATTTGTTAAGCTTTGATATACTAGGTACTATTCTAAGCCAGTTACCTATATTAAAACCCCTGTAATCCGCTCAACAGTCCTGACATAGGTCAATCCCATTTTATAGATGCAGAAATGGAGGTGGGAGAAGTTCAGTAACTTGCCCAAGATCCTGGTCCTGGAGCCTGACTGAAGCCCAGACAGTCTGGTGTCTGGAGACATCCTGCCACCCATCATTCCATCCTGCCTCGTTATTACAATAGCAGGATGCAAAGGCAGTTTTGCCCTCTCAGCTTGGGAAGGCCCTTTGGCACCTTGCAGGGTAAGTAAGAACCAGGAATGCAAGTGGAGAGGGACTTCTAGGAGGAAGGCTCAGGATCAGAGAGATGATGATGAGCAAATAAGTAATTTGGAGACAAGGGCTCAAGCTAAAAATATAAATTGAGGAGGGGCTTCTCTTACTCTATAACCTACTGTGGCTCCCTAGTACTACCTAGATGGAGTCTCCCCTTCGCCAAGCTTCATCAGCCAGTCTGCACCAGGTGCCCCTCCTGCACAGCCAGACCAGGAGCATTCCCTGAAAAATTCCTATCTCCCTCTGCCCCTGTATCTGGAAGACGCCCCCAGGCTGTCCTCTCCAGTGAAGGTGTCTTTGCTCCCTCTTCAACTCCCAAGCCCGTGTAGTTCCACAGCTCCCTTCACCAAAATTTCTCATCCTGCAGCACTCACAGGATAGAGTTTTCTCAATACTGAATGCAGCTGCCCTCTTACTCCACTGCCCCGCCTGCTCTATAATTACTTCAGGGTTTGTGTGTCTTCCTGCTTGTCTGTGAACTCCACAAGGCAGGAAGCATGTCTTTTTTTCCTTACCCTTGTTCCCAGCATCAGACACAGTGCCTGGCACAGCCTAGGTGCTGCGGTAAGTCTTAGTTGGATGAGTCTGAGAGCTTGGGTACACCAGGGCCACTATAAGATTGCCCCAGACCTTACACTACATCGGGGTTCAATACCTTGGAATAACCCTCTTGTGGTGTTCTAACATGGCCAGGCTCCCAGTAGGTGCACAAGGATGAGAAGACCCCCTAAAGGTAAAGGTGGCAGGGAGTGGGGATTCTAATGGTAGGAGTAGAGGGAGAATAGAAACCACGAGAAGCCCCAGTAACAATAAACATTTATTGACCACCTTCTTTACTATTTTCTGCATGCTTGATAATATTTGATCCTTACCTCAATTTGATGATGCAGATACTATCAATATCCACATCTTAGAGATGAACAATCTGAGGCTCGGAGGCTAAGTGACTTGCCCAAGGGTACCCAGCTAGTATGGAAGAGCAGAGCTCTCTATACCCAGGTCAGGGGGGAGGAAGAGGAGCTGGGGGGTGGGTAGAGGGGAGCCTTACCAGGAGAACCCAAGAGGATGTGCACCAGGTCCTCATAGAGGATGAGGGTGGCCGGCCGCTCGGGGAGCAGGTAGAGGCTGACTGACGCATACACTGTGGGAGGGGTGGCCTGTCAGCTCCAGAGAAAGTCCCTGCCCACCCCCAGATAGGGCACTCCCTCCATCCGAAACCTAGTGACTTCATCCTCCTTCAGTCCCCTCTGCATACCCCAGCCCAGGCAGCAGCTGCTGGAAAGCCTACCCCCTCCACCCCGGAGGACTATTTTGGGAAGGGGTTGATGGGGTCAGCTGCTGTTCCCCCCTCCACCTGCCCCTGCACTCACAGGGCAGCTTGTCAACACGCCAGGGCACGGAGTTGGTGAGGAAGCCAGGGCGGGCAGCAGTGACCAGCACCCAGGTGCCCAAGCGGTAACTGAGGGGCAGTGTGGCCACGCCCTCTGAGTCTGTGGTGCCAGTGGCTAGCAGCATTCGATTTCCAAACACATCCACGGAGGCCCGGGCCAAAGGCACCAGCTCCCCGCTCACATACACCTGCACCTTGATCAGGATCTCTGTGGGCAAGATGGGGTGAGGAGAGTGAGGAGGAGGGAGAGGGGATGAGAGAAGTAGGGGGAGCTCCAAGATCAACGGAGGGGGCTGTGGGTTGGGAGCAACTCTGGGGCCAGGGCTACACAAGATATTATAAAAGCCAGCATTTACAGATCCCTCAATTAAACTTCATTTCACATCAGCCTAGAGGTAGGTGGTACTATTACCATATTTCATCAAGACATTTTCCACATTTTTACATTTCTGAACTCAGGCTATGCCTATGATGATGTCATAATTATAATTGGCAGCATTTCCCCCCCTTTCTTACTGGTGCATGAAATAATGATGCATTTCCAGTCGATGATGCATTTAACTTGATAAAACATGCTCTTAGACCATTTTACAGATAAAGAAATTGAGCCTCAAAGAATTTATATACTGGCAGTGCAGTTAAGTGAGAGATCTAGGATCTAAACCTGGAAATCGACCTCTAAACCCAAATTCTTTTTTTTTTAGACCCAACTTCTTAACCACTGGACCTTATGGGGCTGATGTCAGAGAGGAGAGGGAAGGGAGGCCTGAGAAAGAATGAGTAAGTGGAGGGAGAACCAGGGGCTACAAGTGGAGAGGAGAGAAGTCAAGGTTCAGCCCTTTGGAAGAAAGGATGGGGCACTAGGTCAGAGTTTGGGTTCTCAGGAAAAAACTAAGAAGGGGAAACTAGGGAATTGGTCATTCCCATCATTCATCCTTTTCCCAGAACACTTTGCACAAACCTGTTTCTCTTCAGATGTAGGGATTCACCCCAACCTGGAAGCCCAAACAAGTACCTCCTGACCCCTCCTCCTCACATGTGTACTGCTGGCCCCCTCCCAGCTGGTCAGCTACAGGCAGTCACCATGGCAACGCCCTCATTCCTCCCAAGAGATGGGCAGGGAGCTGAGGCCCTGGTAAGGGAAAGAGACCTGGGGGGAGGGGGCAGTGACCCAGGCCCAAAGGAAACTGGTGTGAAGGGGGCTGGGAAGGGCAGTCCAAGTCCTTTGCTTTCCTACTTTGCCCCTAGCCCATGGACGGTCTAGCTGGCATGGGCCTGTAGGTGTCCTGATCTCAGATGGGGTGAGGAGAGGGAGGAACCCAGGCCTAGAGTTGTTCTCATGGATTCCCCAGCAGCCTCTTTGATCCAGAGCACCATCTACCCCTTCCCACTAAGCGCAGTCCTTCCCACGAGAGCATGTCTCTTTCCTACCTTGCTGCTAATAATGGGGAGGAGGTGTCATACTTGGAAAGGTACAGAAACCTGAGTGTGGGCCCCAGGAGTCAGGTGGGGAGTGGGCTGGGTGCTGGACACAAAACTAGAGGAGTCTAAGTACAGAGGCAAGAGCCAAAGCTTAGGGGGCTGAGGGTCGCAGGGCATGGGAAGGTCAGGGTGCCTAACGGGTGAAGCCTAACACTTAACAGTGACAGGTGTCCTATCTCAGGCTTCCAACCCCAGGTCAGCGCCATGCCTGCCCCTGGCACCCCATCCAGCTGTTCCTGAACCCACCACCCTCTCCTCTCACAGGCCAAAGCCCAACTCTGCAGGGTGGATGCACACATATGACTCTTTCCTTCTTTCTGGTACTGCCAGGAACTGGCAGCTTTCCCTCCAAGCCCTGGTAGGAATTCTGAGAAGCTAGAGGAGCCTGGCTACTCCCTACCCTCACCCCAGGCTAGGAGCAGCTGGGAAGAGGGAACCCAGGAGTATGCATTGTGGTTATTTGAGGAAATGTATTGGGTTGAAAGGCCAGGTCCACAGAAAAGGAAAGAGAGCCCAGGGAACAAAACAGCAGTGAGCAGGTAAGGCCTAAAGGAGGCATCAGTGCCAAACTGAGGGTGAGGGGGCAGGTGCCTAGTAGATAGCCTTTCCCCTTCCCCTCAGCTGGGCTTCCAGCCAGCAGTCTGGGAGAGCCTTGATCCTGGCTCTATTCCAGCTAATTCCCTGGGTCCCCTCCCCTCGGGTGGCAGGACTTGAGAAAGGCTTTCTGAGAAACTAGGGCCCATTGGTAGCCATCAAAGCTCCTCTTGTCCCCCAGAGTACGGGGAAGACTGAGGCCAGAGGAGATCCTTCCCCATTCCCCAAAACCTGACATTCCATCCAGTATCCGCTTCTCCAGGCTTCAGTCCTGCCTCATTCCAGGAGGAAATCCGACCCCCTCCCTTCATCCGGACCTACTTCCCTCATCCAGATGCCCCCACCCTGCTTTTCCTGCCAGCTCCTTGGTGGGAAGGCAAGGAGTGGAGAGCACCCGTCAGGTTCTGACAGGGAAGGGGCCCAGAGGTGGGAGAGGGGAGAGCAGCAGCAAGGGTGGTGGGGGCAGGAGGCTAGAAGAGGGGTGCAGGGCTGGAGTGAGCGGAGTACCCTCAGAACCCAAGCTATGGAGGGAGTCATGGTCTAGCTCTCCCACCCTCTCCCGCTGCAGGAGCGGACCCCACCCCCACCTCACACACCCACCTGGGCCTGGTGAGGCGCTGGGAGGGTCTCCTCCACTGCGATGGAAAGGTGAGATGAGGAGGGGGTGATCTGGGAGCGGACTGGGGACAGGAGTGGCCGGAGGCCTGCTGGACGGGACCCAGGCACCTGCCCTCCCAGCCGGCACTGCCCACAGCCAGCTAGCCTGCTCAGCATGGCTCCACCATCAAAGCCCTGCCATGCGCTTTAAGCTGGGAATCACAATGTACCCCGTTTTCAGAGCCACCCCCGACTGCAGCCCCTTCTCCTTCATGGGCTGAGCAGCGTTTCTTTGGTGCACCCCAAAATCCGAACCTGGGGGTCCGGCTACGGGTTGTCAGGCTCTAAGGCGAAGAACCCCATTCGAACAGTCAAGCCGCCCACAGCCTCACCCACTCCCCCTTCTCCCCTCCCCCCATCGAACCTAGCTCTAGGCGCCCAGCCCCCGTCCGGGCCCAGGGTGGCAGCCGATGTCTACGCCCCCACCCAGCCGGGGTCTGGAGCGAGGAACCCGCAGGGGGCTGCGGAGGGGGCGCCCGCCCCAGTCCGCCCCTGGGCGGGTGTCTTCGGTAGACAATGGCTCAGGCAGCAGCGCCTTGCTGACCAGGAGGGAGAAAAACAAGGCAGGCGGGGGGCGGCGGCGCAGAGCCTGGGGACCCCCGCCCTCCCTATTGTGTCTTCCCGAGACCCTCTCCCCGGTGGTCCTCCTCTCCCCGGTAAGCGCCGAACCCAGGTCGCCTGTCTCCCCCACCCAAATCCAGGGAATAGAATAGCCCCCAATTCACGAGCGCCGCCGAGAGGGGGCTGGCGGGCGGGGATCCGATGGGGGTGGGGGGGGGTCGGGCCCTCCTGGAAGAGACTCACCCTGCGGGCTGGGGGACTCCGGGGGCGACTTGCCGGGAGCCCGGGAGGCGCCGCCGAGCAGCAGTCCCAACAGCGGTAGTAGCCGCGCAAGGACGCTGGGGCCACTCGGCGGCGGCATCGCGGGGCTCGGCCCGGCCCTAGCGGCCCATGGCGCCCGCCCGGCCCCGCTCGGCCGCCCCGCTCAGCCCAGCTCTGCGCCGCGCCGCGCCGTTCCGGCTCCCGCTCTGGCTGCGGCGGCAGCTCAGCGCGATTGTCTCCGCCCGGAGCCGCCGCCAGCTCCCCCTGCAGGCGGCGCCCCACCCTGCGGGCCTCCGGGCACCGCCCCCTCACCGCCTCTTCACCATCCCGCTCCGCCCGCCACCGCGGGCCCCGTCTGAGCTCAGCCCACCCCGCGGCCACCATCCTGCGGCTCCCAGACCCAGAGCTGCAAGGGAGTGTAGGGAACACGGTCCAATCGCAAGGGTACTTGGGAGCTCCAGGGCCCCCGAAATTTGGTGCAAAAAATTTTGGGGGGGTCGGGTGGGAGAGAATGAATAGCTACTGCGTGCAACACACTCAAAGAGGTTGATACCGTCATGAATGTCTCCAAAAGTTAAGAACTGCCCTGCATTACTGCTCTCCTCTCTCCACACAACATTAGTTCAATGCTGGGGAGATAAGGGGCAGTGCCTTGGTAATGTCCTGGTTCTTGTCTAGTTCCTGCCTCTTACTAAGCCGTGAGCAAGTTACTTAGCCTTCCTTTATTTATTTATTTTTGTTGTTGAGAGAGAGAGAGAGAGAGAGAGAGAGAGAGAGAGAGAGAGAGAGAAGACTGGAGAAGTGAGACGCATCAACTCGTAGTACTGTAGTTGCTTCCCGTATGTGCCTTGACCAGGCAAGCCCAGGATTTCGAACCTGCGACCTCAGCGTTCTAGGTCAACGGCTTTATCCACTGCGCCACCACAGGTCAGGCAGCTTTCCTTTAAAGTGAAAATTGTAATCTCTACCTCGTGGGCTTGTTGTAAAGATTAAGTGAGAAAATTATGTAAAGGGTCGAACATGCCTGAGCAGGTGCTAAGATCCATTGATGGGCTATCATAATGATTAGGAAGTTGTAGAGGTAGAAACAGCCTGTTTCTCCCACTGGGAATCACTGCTTGGTCCCACCAGTTCTGGTTCATGAATGACAGTCTGAGGCTTTTCCTTCTTCCTCAGCCACTGAACCCCACATTTGAAGATAGCTATTGGCCTGCCCTCTAGCCCCAGCCAAGCTCTCTTTCCTTCCAGTGTCTGGGTGGCCAAATCCTCATCTCATCTGGTATCCCTCTCCGGGTTCTCTCTGATTTGTTACCTTTTCTTTCTCAAAATGTGGTGCCCTGGAGGGGGTTGGATACCTATGGCAAGGACCTAAGGAACGCGGGCTTCTCTCCTGGTTGGGTCCTCTGACTTGGGTCATCTGAAGTAAGAGGATCTTGTTTTGAGATTGTGGACAAAACCACCAATTTCTTTTTCTTTCTTTCTTTTTTTCTTTCTTTCTTTCTTTCTTTCTTTCTTTCTCTCTTTTTTTTTTTTTTTTTTTTACAGAGGCAGAGATAGACAGGGACAGACAGACAGGAACGGAGAGAGATGAGAAGCATCAATCATCAGCTTCTCGTTGCGCGTTGCGACTTCTTAGTGTTCATTGATTGCTTTCTCACATGTGCCTTGACCGCGGGCCTTCAGCAGACCAAGTAACCCCCTGCTGGAGCCAGTGACCTTGGGTCTAAGCTGGTGAGCTCTTTGCTCAAGCCAGATGAGCCCGCGCTCAAGCTGGCGACCTCAGGGTCTCGAACCTGGGTCCTTCCGCATCCCAGTCTGACGCTCTATCCACTGCGCCACCACCTGGTCAGGCTCTCTCTCTCTTTCTTTTTTCTTTCTTTCTTTCTTTCTTTCTTTCTTTCTTTCTTTCTTTCTTTCTTTCTTTCTTTCTTTCTTTCTTTCTTTTTCTTTCTTTCTCTCTCTCTCCTTCCTTCCTCCCTTCCTTCCTTCCCTCCCTCCCTATTTTCCTATTTTTTCTCCCTTCCCTCCCCTTTCTTCCTCTCTCCTCCCCTCCCTTCCCCTCCCCTCCCCTTCCTTTCCTTTCCCTTCCCTCTTCTTTCTTTCCTTCTATCCTTTCCTCCTCTGTCTCATAAATTTCCATCTAACCAGATTTCCCAGTCCTGTTCTTATATAACCAAAATTTTGGAACCTCAACACAGGATTTAGCACTCATCCCTGATGAATTTCATCTTGTTGGTTCCAACCCAATTTTACAATCTGTCGAGGCTGCCTTGAATCTGCTTCAGTCACCCATAATATTGGAGCTCTCTTTCAGCTAGCAGCCATCTGCAGGGTGAAGGGACTCATGACAGACAGGTCAAGCAGCCCAGGGCTAGGATGGAACTTTGGAACACCCTCATAGAGATTTATCACCATTTTTCAGTTTTCGGGTGGTGGTGCAGTGGATAGCATGTTGGCCTGGGATGCTGAGGACCCAGGTTTGAAATCCTGAGGTTGCTGGCTTGAGCACAGGCTCACCACTTGAACGTGGGGTCACCAGCTTGAGCATGGGACCATAATCATGACCTCATGGTTGCTGGCTTGAGCAAGGGGTCACTGGCTCTGCTGGATCCATCCCTGCCACCCCCCGTCAAGGCACGTATGAAAAAGCAGTCAATGAACAATTAAGGTGCTACAACTATGAGTTGATGCTTCTCATCTCTTTCCCTTCCTATCGATCTGTCCCTGTCTGTCTCTCTCTCTACAAAAAAAAAAAAAAAAAAAAAAAGTTCAGTTTTCAGTCCAAATCTCTATCATCTAGCTCACATTTCTGTCTTGTGTATAAGAACAAATGCCAAATGCTTTGCTGGAGCAAGATAAATTGTCTGGGGCCATCCAATTGCAATGGCAGAGCGGGGGGGGGGGGGGGGGGATTTGGCTGGTATTCAAGAATCACAGGTTAATCTTTTCCTAAATATTTACAGTCACCCAACTAAGAACCTGTTCTGGAACTTGCCATGCATGGATGTCAAATTGTTCTGTTTTGTTCAGAATTGACCTTCTCCCCTTTGGGTAGCAGCTCTTGTGAGGTAAGCCAGTCATAATGGCTTCCCCCAACACTTAGCATCAAGTCCAAAGTCATCCCCTCGGCCACAAGTGCTGCCTGTCTGCCCCCACCCTGACTTCACCTCCTGGACTCCTCATCTGCCTCCAGCTGACGGACCTGCTTGCTTTTGCTGGAACATACAAAGGCCTGCTCCCACTTCAGGGCCTTTACGCTGGCTGCTTTTTCTGCCCAGAACACTTTATTTCTCTACAGCTGCCTGGCTTATTCATTCATTTCTTTGCTCACCCCATCAGAGAGGCCTTTCCTGACCACTCTGCCTAAGATGTCAGCCTGTTCCCAACACCCACATAATTCCATCACTAGCTCCTTACCTTTTTTATGCCCATCACTAACCACCACTAATAGACATTTATTTATTTTTGTACTCTTTACCCTGGTTGGATATAAGTTCCATGGAGGCAGGGACTTTTTTGTTGTTTTCTGTTCCATCCAAGCATTGGAATGGTACCAGGGACATGGTAAATGCTCAATAAATATTTATTGAACACAGGAACCACCAAATCTCTCAGGACCCTCCCCCCACTGCCACTATCTTCTCACTCCAATCTCAGTGGGGAGAGAATTGTCTTCCACTCTTAGTCCTGCTGGGAGTTCCCTGCCTGGTGCCCTCTGTCCTAACTAAAGACTCTTCTCCTTGGTGAGAAGAAGGAATAGAAGGAACAGTCGCACCTCGCTAACACTGCCTTCCTCAGGATGAGGGCTTAGTCGGCCTCCCTCTGCCCCTCCTCACTCTGAACACAGCTTTAAAGGCCTTTTTTTTTTTTTAAAGTGAGAGAAGGGGAGATAGTGAGACTGACTCCCAAATGCGCTCCAACCAGGATCCACTTGGCAACCCCACATGGGATTGATGCTCAGACCAACCAAGCCACTGGCTGTGAGAGGGGAAGAGGGAGAAGGGAGAGATGGAGAGGAAGAGAAGCAGATGGTCACTTCTCATGTGTGCCCTACCCAGGGATCGAACCTGGGACATTCATACACCGGCCAATGCTCTATCCACCGGTTGGCCTTGATCCAACTGGTCGAGTCTTTTCTTTTTTTCTTTAATGGGAGTGGGGAGAATGTGTTCTTTTCTTTTTTTTCTTTTCTTTTTTTATTTTATTTTATTTATTCATTTTTAGAGAGGAGAGAGAGAGAGGGAGAGAGAGAGAGAGAGAAGGGGGGAGGAGCTGGAAGCATCAACTTCCATATGTGCCTTGACCAGGCGAGCCCAGGGTTTCGAACCGGCAACCTCAGCATTTCCAGGTCGACGCTTTATCCACTGCGCCACTACAGGTCAGGCTGTGTTCTTTTCTTGATGTTTATCTCTTCAAAACCATAAAAAAATACTGTTTAAAGCTGCCCACCAGGGACCCTGCCTTCTTCTCTGCCCCCCCACAAGCCATCCTCAGACAACTCTCCCCCCTCTAGTCTCACCTAGAGGCTCTGTCCCCTTTCTCCCTTGTCTATCCACCCCCACTCTCTACTCCCTGACATTCCTCAAAGACAGTAATTTGCACACTGAACTCTGGCAGAGATGGTCTCTGCTCACATTCCCACCAGCCCCAGATCCCCACTCCTCCTCTGACCCAAGTGGAAGCAGCTCTCTGGGGGTTGGGGCTCAACCTTTTTATTTGGCAGCAGGAAAGGGGGTAACCCAGCTCTGATGGAAGGGGGGAGGACACCAGGAGGCCTCTATGGAACAGCTCCAACCCATGGGTGACCAGCGTCGGGGCAGAGCGAGCATCACACCCAGCCTTCCTGCTGGGAGAGGGCATGGCTGCACCATCACTCCTCCTCCTCCTCTTCTTCTTCCTCTAGGGGTGGCCGATTCCGCTTGAAAAAGCCAACCTGGGGGTGCACAAGGGCCAGGGACAGGTTACAAAGAAGATCCTTAGGCCCAGAGCAGCATTGGAAGAAGTAATTATGCTAGAAACCAGCCAGCCACGAGGTCTTCTCCTGGACCAGCGCAAAACATGGACCCCACTGTGTGCACAAATAAAGGCCTTTCCCCAGATAGAAATAATACATGCAAAAAAAAAAATGGTTTGCTTTTCCTTCCCTGAATTTTCCTTTCTTTTTTTAAAAAAATACTTTATTTATTTTAGAGAAGAGAGAGAGAACGAGAAAGAGAGAGGAGAGGGGAGGAGCAGGAAGCATCAACCCCCATATGTGCCTTGACCAAGCAAACCCAGGGTTTCCAACGGCAACCTCAGTGTTCCAGGTTAACACTTATATCCACTGCACCACTACAGGTTAGGCCTTCCCTGAATTTTTCTTAACTACTGATGGTTATCTCTCTATATGACTCAAGTGCATGATAATACATATTTGACTATTTGAAGTCTAATATGGGGCTTCTCCTAAACGCACAATGCTTCCCAGGGCTTGGGCACCTGAGCGAATGTGAGACCAGCCCACTGTTCTCCAGGCACAAAGGAGAAAGTGACCCACCAGGGGCTCATACAGAGTAGGGAGCAGGGCTGGATCAGACCTGGGTCTCCCGCCCCCATCAGTCCCAGCAAAAGCAGAGCAGGGAGGAGGTGAACTCTGTCCTCTACACCAGCAAGGGAGTTCCTGAAAGCGGGGCTCATTCCCTGTGACTCTTCCTTCCAGGGGTCTAAAGGACTTAGAATTCCAGGTGCCACCTCTTCCAGTGGTCTGTACCTGGAAGAGGTCCTCTGGAGAATGAGTCTAGCAGTAGAGTTGTAAATCAAATGGGCTCCAGGTCACTCACTTGGGCCATGTCTTTCTCTACCTCCCTGTGAGAGTGGGCACGACCCCACCCTCCCTTCAGGCCTCACCTTCCACATGGCCAGGACCAGGAGTGTAAGCGACAGCAGGCCACCCAGCACGCCTACCAGCACCCACCAGATCGGAATGTCCCTCTCCTCTGTGGCCCGAAGCAGCTGTGTCTGGACCTGAGGACAAACCCGTGCATGACCTCAGTAACCTTCACACTTGTCTTTCCCCAAAACTCAAACTTGTGGAGTGGTGACACCCAGTCAAGCCACTTACCTGTCTCACCCTTCAGACCCAGGGAGGCCCCGCCCCCATCCTGCTGGACACAGACATAGATGACCAGTGGGTCAGGCAGGACTCATCTCTTTGACAACATTCTTCCATACTCACCAGAGCTTCCCCACTGGGCAGGCTTAGGGCGGGCACCGCGTAGGGAAGGGAGGAGACATTGAACCAAGCATGCGACTGCAGCACAAATTGATCCAGTGGCCTCTGGATGGGGGTGGGGGGTGGGGTGGGAAACCATTCACACAGGGCCTATTGGTCGCAAGAGTCCCAGCCCCAGACTCTCCTTTGGGGAGCCTGCTCCTGGCCTAATCCCGTCCCCTCCAAAGTAAACTCCCCCCACTTAATAAAGAATTAGTTAATTAAAAAAGAAAAACAAAACAAAACACTAAATCTGGCCTTCCCTCTCTTCCCGCTCGCCAAAGCCCCGCCTCTCCCCCCAGCACACTCTGTCCTCGCCTCCAGAAGGCCCCGCCCCCGGGTCCTGCCCATTACGTCACGCCCCACCTGGCGGAGACTGGGCAGCCACAGGAAGGCCTGCACGGTGACCATGGCCCGCTGCCCGCGCGCCATCTCCCGCAGCTCACACTGTACTACAGTACAGGGCGCCGAGTCGCAGCTCTGAGGGGATACGTTATTAGTGTCCAACACTTCGTGACCCATCACCCCCTCACCCCAAGGACCCAACAGAGAGAAAGACTGGGGGAAGACACGGGAGGGAGGGTGTCAGTAAGGGAGCTTCGGTCTCCCCCTCAGGAAGGGCCTCAGATCTAAGCTTCAGACGTTATCCTTAAACGAGGTTGTTCGCACACTCCCAGACATCCAGGGAGGAAGCTGGAAGAAGTGGCCCATCATACAATGTTCAATATCCAGTATTTTTGAAACCCAGCTTTGGCATTTATTCCTTAATGTACTGGGAACCTTAAAAAATGCAAGTGCTTGCCTGACCAGGCGGTGGCGCAGTGGATAGAGCATCAGCCTGGGATGCAGAGGACCGATGTTCGAGACCCCGAGGTCGCCAGCTCTAGCGCGGGCTCATCTGGTTTGAGCAAAGCTCACCAGCTTGGACCCAAGGCTGCTGGCTCGAACAAGGGGTTACTGGGTTTGCTGTAGCCCCACGGTCAAGGCACATATGATAAAGCAATCAATGAACACCTAAGGTGTCGCAATGCGCAACAAAAAACTAATGATTGATGTTTTTCATCTCTCCATTCCTGTCTGTCTGTCCCTGTCTATCCCTCTCTGTCTCAGTAAAAAAAAAAAAAAAAAAAGCAAGTGTTCCCCCACCCCACCCCAGACGCAAGACCAGCACAATCCTTTATACTCACTTGGCCCAAAGTGACAACCAGAGGCCCACATCACTCTTTTGGCCCCTCTCCCTGCCTCCCATCGTCTCTGCCCCTTGGGCCCCAGGGAGGAGATTCCATCTAGAGACCACAGAGCCTGCTCACCACAAGAACTGGATCCTGAAGACTTGATGGCTGCTTGGGCCCTGACAGGAACGCCTGCCTGCGCTCCCGCTTGTGATGGGATGGGTAAACGGCGGAGGGGGTGGGGGTGGGCAGCCCCCAGTGCAGCTGGGGAGGCAGAGAAGCTGTCAGGTTCCACCCTCTGCCCACCCCCCTGCTCTCCCAGGGTGGCCCACACCCAGGCTCTCACCTTGAGGGGGTTGGGAGAGGGCTGTGGGGAGCACTGAAGCCCCCCCTGAAGCTGTATATCCAGGATGTAGAGCAGGTCAGAGGGCTGGGACTGGCCAGGGAGGTGGAGGCTGAGGTGGAGGCCGCTTACAGTACCAGGGCCATTGTTGTGGAGCTGGTGGGGGGTGGGGGTGGCAGGATATTAGGTGGCTCAGCACCTGGCCTGTAGCTCCTGGGACCCTTCTACCCCGGCATGGGCTGCAGAGGCTCCACCCTACCTCATAGGTGTGCTCCACTTTAGGGCCCCAGCTGTCTGAGCTGTTCTCCCTGTCGCTTTCTTCTGCGGCCACCACCAGGAAGGCTGGAAAGGAGCTCCTGCAGGGGCCGGAGCCCCCAAGTTAAGCTTGATCCTCTGACTTGCCTGTGGGAGTTCCCCCAGTACCCCTTGAACCTTAGGGCTCTGCCTGACATCTCCCCTGTCCACCCCCAGCCTCTCACCCTCGAAGCTCCACGTGGGCCTCAGCCCGGACTGGCACGTCCAGCAGCACAGTCTCACTGTTTGGATTCTGGCTGTTCTTGCTGGAGGGGAGAGGAGGGGATGAGAAGAAGGTCAGGGACACCAGCCCCCAGCCCAGTGAACATCGACTCTCTGGGGGCCGGGCCAGACTTTCAGAATGCCCAGGAAGAGCGACTCCACACACAGCGTGCCACACAATAGCCTGACCTGAAAAAGGACTTCTTCCTGAGCTCCAAAGCTCAGAGAGTCTGAAGAGCCAGCCTCCCAGAGGACCCTTCTGCATGGAAGGCACCTGAATGTGTTTGTGTCAGGGGCTCCCAGCCCAGTACCTCCGGATCTGCAGCCAGAAGGACACATGCTCCCCAGCCTCTTCCAGGTTCTCCACACTCACCAACATGGTGACCCCTATCTGAGAGACCGAGAGGGCCAAAGTCACTGTCCAAATGCCCACTCTGGACACTGAATGTGGCCTCCAGTCCTCATCCTCTAAGGTCATCATTATTATCTTCGTTTTACTCAGAAGCCCACCCAGAGAGAGAGTCACTCACCCAAGAACACATATGTAGGGAGTGTGAGGACCAGGATTCCAGCCCAGGGCTGACTCCCAACCCAGCCTCTAAACCCCAGCTGACCCTTAGACCCTGATAGAGGAGGCCTAACACACAAGACTCAGCGGCCTCACCCGGGCATTCCTCTTCATGGGGTTGCCCAGCTCACACAGCACCAACTTGGTCTCGTTCTCCTTCTTCTGGTTACAGATAAGCCTCTCAAAGCCCTTTGAGGAGGTAGTTTCAAAAAAGAAGATGGTTACAGCCTGACCTGTGGTGGTAGAGTGGATGGAGCATCAACCTGGAACATGGAGGTTGCCAGTTCGAAACGCTGGGCTTGCCTGGTCAAGGCACATATGAGAAGCAACTATGAGCTGATGGTTACAGAGCAGCCCATGTGTATTTAAATTCCTTGGAAAGTCTGGAAAAGACTTCTGTGCCAGGGTGGGATGAAGGCTTCTTGCGGTGAGAATTCAAGGGACTGTCACTCTAACACCTTATTATATTTTACTTTATTTTATTTTTATTTATTATTATTATTTTTTTTACAGAGACAGAATCAGAGAGAGGGACAGACAGACAGGAAGGGAGAGAGATGAGAAGCATCAGTTCCTTGTTGTGGCACTCTAGTTGTTCATTGATTGCTTCTCCTATGTGCCTTGACAGAGAAGCAGGAGGCTCCAGCTGAGCCAGTGACCTCTTGCTCAAGCCAGCAACCTTGGACTCAAGCCAGCGACCTTGGGCTTCAAGCCAGCGACTCTGGGGTCATGTCTATGATCCCGTGCTCAAGCCAGCGACCCTGTGCTCAAGCTGGATGAACCCATGCTCAAACGGGCAAACTTGAGGTTTCAAACCTGGGTCCTCAGCATCCCAGGCCAACACTCTATCCACTGCACCACCACCTGGTCAGGCAGACAATCCACCAAATATTAACAAAGATTTCTGTTAACAGTTAGTCCCTGAGCATTTTTGACTTGGGTTTTATCATAAAGTTCTTGAATTTTGGGCCATTAGCAAGTACTCTTCTTCCAAAAAAGAAGCACAGCTTTTACAGCAAAGCATAAGAGAAGTGCAGGCACTCAGGTTGGGGGACCTCACCTCGATGTTGCTGAGGGCCCGCATGTAGTGGGTACCCGGGGGCAGGTGCACCACCAGCTCAGCCTCGTAGGCTCCCTCCCCTTCATTGGCTGCGTCCATCTTCAGCTCCAACACATTGTCGGCTCCGATCAGGAGTGGAGAGCCCAGCCTGTGGAGAGGATAGAGTAAGAGACCAGGTCTAGGCCCAGGGCCTGGCGGGAGGAGAGGGGCTGAGGACAGCATATTGGTGTATGGCACCCCCCATGGGGAAGCGGTGTCCTCGGCTGACTGGGCAGGGGAGGGTAGAGTGGGAGGTCTCACACGCTGGCGGTGAGTTGAAGCTGGGGCACACACAGGTCATCTTCTCCACAGTCCAGGATGATGCGGGTCTATAGGGACACATCAGGGTATGTGGGTAAGGTAGGGGCATGTGAAGTTTGGGAATTAGAAGACCTGAGAATGAAAGGGCTGTGGAGATACCAGGGATTTGGGGTTTGCAGCTGGGTTTAGCAAATGTCGTGGTTTAGATGGTGACATTAGGGTTCATGGATTTATATCTGAGGTTAGAGGTGATATTGACATTTGAGGTTTATATTAGGGCTTAGGGGACACTGAAGTTTTGGGGTTTTCATTACAGTATAGTGACACCAGAGATTAGAGGTGTCAAAAAGGTTTTGGGGCCCTGGCCGGTTGGTTCAGCGGTAGAGCGTCGGCCTGGCGTGCGGGGGACCCGGGTTCGATTCCCGGCCAGGGCACACAGGAGAAGCGCCCATTTGCTTCTCCACCCCCCGCTCCTTCCTCTCTGTCTCTCTCTTCCCCTCTCGCAGCCGAGGCTCCATTGGAGTAAAGATGGCCCGGGAGCTGGGGATGGCTCCTTGGCCTCTGCCCCAGGCGCTAGAGTGGCTCTGGTCGTGACTGAGCGACACCCCGGAGGGGCAGAGCATCGCCCCCTGGTGGGCAGAGCATCGCCCCTGGTGGGCGTGCCGGGTGGATCCCGGTCCGGTGCATGCGGGAGTCTGTCTGACTGTCTCTCCCCGTTTCCAGCCTCAGAAAAATACAAAAAAAAAAAAAAGGTTTTGGGGTTCATATTATGACTTGTACACTAACTCTAGCCCTGACTTTCTGGCAGGGTTCCTTCACCCCCTTGCTTGCCCTGCACCCCCTCACCTGCTCCTGGACATGGGTGTCTCCATGCAGCACAAGAGCAGGGGCTAGTCCGTCCTTCTCAGGCTGCAGGGATACGTCGATGCTGAGCACGATGGGGCTCAGCTTGTCCCGGAAGTCAGCTTCGTCCTAGGGAGCGGACAAGAATCAGGCCATTCTGCTACTATGCACCCTACCATTGATCGCCCCTGGACTCACGGCACCCAGCCCACACCCCACACGCCAGGGCTGGATGAAGAAGCTCGCACACCCAGCCCCGCCCATCTCCACCCTGGACGTACACGGAGGAAGGCTGTGGTGCTGTGGCAAATGGGGCTGTGCCTCCCCCCCAGGTCTAGGTGCAGGGTGGTGCCCGCCTGTTGGGAATTCAGTAGAAGCACCCGCCGGCCCTGGCGAGGCTTCTGCCGGTCCAGCTGCAGCTCAGCGTTTAGGCCTGACAGGGCAAGCAAGGAGGGTCAGGGACTCCCGGGCCAGCCTCCAGGGGAGCCCAGGCTCACCTCCCTCCAGTCCCCACCATGTCACTCACGCAGAGTCTGAGGAATATTGTGCCCAGTGGCTCCTACACACATCTGGATGTTAAAGCTGCAAAGATATGAGGGAGGCTCAGGGGTTAGGGCCCCTGAGGCCCCAGATCCTGTCAGGCCCATGCCTTCTGACTCCTCACCAGCTCACTGGAGTCTTGGTGTGGGGCAGGACACAATCCTTCACAGCAGGATTCAGCGAATCTTGTACCAGCAGCTGGACAGTGGCTATTACCACCGGCTGAGCTCTGGTGGGATGGGGGAGGCTTGCCATTGTGGCCCCTCCTGGCCTGGTCTCCTCCCCATCTCACCCCTGGAGCTAGTGCTCACCTGTATACAATCACCTTGTCAGCCCCGTATGCTCCCACCAATAGATCTATAGATATTGGGAGGTGTTTGGAATTGGTAATTAGAGAGTGCATGAGGTCCTCACCTTCCCAGGGGTTCCCAAACCACTTTCCCAGTTGGAGGTGTGATCTGGCCCTCCCTGGCATCCCACCCCAACAGACAGGTCAGAGCTCTCAGTGGTGCACCAGGTCAGAGCTGTGCCTCTTAGCATCTCCAGGTAATGCTCTAGAGCCCCTCTTGTTTAGCTAGAAGCAGCCCAGGTCACCTGGGTATCCATTGTCATCAATGTCTGTGGCACCTCGCAGGGAGAAGCCAAAGGCAGAGCCGGTGGGGAAGGGGCTGTCCAGGACCTGGGAGGGTCGGGAACTAAGCCCCTCACTCTGACCCAGGAACACCTGCACTTGGCCCCGACCACTGGGACCCCCGTAGGGGGCAGCCACTGCAACATCTGGAAGGAACAACAGAAAGAAAGTGGCTCTTTGTTTTCTAATCTTTCTAGGTGGCCCTGTAAAACTTTCAGGAGCTCCTACGCAGGGCAGACCCCAGGGGACCAGGAAAGGGATGCAAAGGTCTGGGTCAAGGAAGCAGCAGCAATCTTTGAGGAGTTTACAACTGGGTCAGAAAGAGACCCATTAAGTAGGGTTATACTAAACACAGTAACAGCCCTCACTATCTGATTACATTTGACCCTAAAAATTAAGCATCATTATTCCCATTTTATTTTATTTATATGTTTAAAGTTTTTAAATTTGATTTTAGAGAGAGAAGGACAGTGAGAGAGCAAGAGAAAGAGAGAGAGATTTGTTGTTCCACTTATTTATGCATTCATTGGTTGATTCTGTGTGTGTGTGTGTGTGTGTGTGTGTGTGTGTGTGTGTGTGTGACAGAGACAGACAGAGAGGGACAGATAGGAACAAACAGACAGGGAGGGAGAGAGATGAGAAGCATTAATTCTTTGTTGCGGCACCCTAGCTGTTCATTGATTGCTTTCTCATATGTGCCTTGACCGTGGAGCTACAGCAGACTGAGTGACCCTTTGCTCAAGCCAGCGACCTTGGGCTCAGCTGGTAAGCCTCGCTTAAACCAGATGAGCCCGCCCTCTAGCCATGACCTCTGGGTTTCAAACTTGGGTCCTCCTCGTCTCAGTCCCATGCTCTATCCACTGCGCCACCATCTGGTCAGGCTCATTGTTTGATTTTTGTATGTGCTCTGACAGGAGATTGAATCTGCAACCTTGGCATATGGGGATGATGCTCTAATTAACTGAGCTAATTAGCCAGGGCTCATTATTCCCATTTTCTCAAGAAAACTGAGTCCCAGAAGATTAAGTAACCAAGACATATTAAATACTGCCCCCCCACCCCGTTATCACTAATAACTTTTAAGATCACTCTTGAAAATTTATGCCCTGGCCAGATGGCTTGGTGTCCCAAAGCGCCGAGGTTGTAGGTTTGATCCCTGGTCAGGCACATACAGGAATAGATCAATATTTCTGTCTGTCTCTCTCCCTTCCTCTGTCTCTAAAATCAATCAATCAATTCTTTTAAAAAAGAAAATTTGTTATTCATCATAATCTTATTAATTTGTAAGAATTTTCTGCATGTGATTAGAATCAAGATCTTTGATCTATATGTTGCAACTATTTTTCTTTGGCTTCTGTGTATTTTTTTTTTCTTTTAAAAACCTTTATTGATTTTTCTGAGTGAGTTACCCAGAATTTATCCAAATCAACCACTCTGACCATAATTGTGTCCCCAGCCTCTGGGCCTCCACTCTCTCCTGACCTTTGGCTTCCTCATCTCTTCACGACCAGTCAGTCAGCCCTGCCATATCCTCAGCCTACCTGTCCTACTGCCAGGTTGCGGCAAGCCTGGCCAGACCTCACCAGGCTAGCACCATGAGTACCCGACCTCCAGCCTTCACTAGGCACCGCCCAGCAGTCTTGTGGGGTGGGGCTGGGTTTGCTCAGCTCTGTCTTCCAGTCTGCTCAGCACTATTGCAAACATTCACCATTCTGTCAAGCTTGCAGGCCTTCACTTTCTCCACAAAAAGAAGCAGCCCAACTGTTTTGTTATAATTCTATACCCACTTTTCCTCCTTTTTCCTATCTGACCTTGGAATCGGCATCCCTCCTTTACCCTGCCACTGGGCTTAGCATCTGCCCCCACCTTGCATCCCCAAAGCATCAAAGGGACCCTTCAGCTCATTCCCCACCCCTAACTTCCCAACAAGATCTTTTTTCTTACATTCAACTTATGTCATATTCTTTGAAATTAAAATGACCTTCCCTTGACCCTCATCTCTCAGTAATCATCTTTTCTCTTTCACAAGCCAGTTGGAAGAGCCATCTATATTGGCTGCATCCAAGTCCTCACTTCCATTCATATCTTGCCCCGTGGCATTTGGCTTCTGTCCCTATCCAGCCCTGAATTGGTTCTTTCTTTTTGGCAGAGACAGAGAGAGGGACAGACAGACAGGAAGGGAGAGAGATGAGAAACTTCAATTCTTCATTGTGACACCTTAGTTGTTCATTGATTGCTTTCTCATATGTGCCTTGACTGTGGGGCTACAGCAGACCAAGTGGCCCCTTGCTCGAGCCAGCGACCTTAGGCTCAAGCTGATGAGCTTTGCTCGAACCAGATGAGCCTGCACTCAAGCTGGCGACCTCAGAGTCTCGAACTTGGGTCGTCTGCATCCCAGTCTGATGCTGATGCTCTATCCACTGTGCCACCGCCTGGTCAGGCCTGAATTGGTTCTTGTTGCTGTCACCAATGACCTCCTTCTTGTTAAAGACCATGGATACTTGTTTAGCCCCATCTAATTGTCCCTTTCTGAAACATCTGGAGCCACTGACCTCCTTCCTTCTGTCTAGAGCATTCTTCCTTTGAGTTTGTGCCATCAGATCTCCTGTTTTCTCTCCTATTCCTGTGGACAGTCCTCTGACCCCTTTCCAGATTTGTTCCTCTTGGAGTCCCCTAATGCTCTCTTGCTCCTCAAGGCTCTGTCCTGGGCCTCTCCTCACTTTTATCCCTTATCTAACCTCCCCTCTTCCACTCAGACCTCTCTGACATACCTCCCTAATGTCAGAAAGTCATTCAATATCAAACAGATCTGGAGCTGAACTTCTAATATCCCATGCCGCCTCCCCAGACCAGCCGCCTAGCCTGAGTTCCAGGCAGTGCAGGGCGCCAGCACCCGCCCAACTCCTCCGTCACCCACCCAGCTCTTCTTCCTGGACCAATGCAAACAAATTGGTTTCCTTTAACTCTCTCTGTTTAAAGCTCATCCTGGATCCGCCTGACCAGGTGGTGGCGCAGTGGATAGAGCATCAGATGGGGATGCGGAGGATCCAGGTTCAAGATCCCGAGGTCACCAGCTTGAGCGTGGGTTTATCTGGTTTGAGCAAGGCCCACCAGCTTGAGCCCAAGGTCGCTGGTTCGAGCTAGGGGTTCCTCAGTCTGCTGGAGCCCCCTGGTCAAGGCACATATGAGAAAGTAATCAATGAACAACTAAGGAGCTGCAACGAAGAATTGATGCTTCTCATCTCTCTCCCTTCCTGTTTGTTGGTCCTTATCTGTCCCTCTCTCTGACTCCCTGTCTCTGTTAAAATAAAAAAAATACAAAAAAGCTCTTCCTGTATCCTGCTGTCCTCAGGTCAAATCCATGGTCTTTATTGTGGCTGTTAACCCCTCTGCAGCAGGTGGGGTTCCTCTCCTCCCTTACCATTGTAGCCATCCCGGTTGAGGTCTCCCAGAGGCGCGATGGCTGAGCCAAATCGCCCGTAGAGTTGGGTGCCAGTCAGCAGGAGGCTGGGGCTGCCCAGCGCGTGGGAGCCCCGAGGCTGCAGGAACAAGTACACACGCCCCACCTCGGCCAGCTTGCGGTCGGCGCGGCTCTCCATGAATAGCGGCGCGCCCACCAGCAGGTCGTGCCTCCTGCAGGCCAGATGCGCGGTTACGTGGGGTGGGCTGGCGGGGTGCTGCGTCCCAAGGCTACATCTAGCCATTCAGGCCCTCCCGCTCCCTTCGACGGTCAGCGGGAGCAGGGGCTAGTAAAGGACACAGTCCACGCCTCTGGTAACTGGGGACTCAACTAGGCAGGGTTAGGGCGCTCCCTTCCTCACCCGTCCCCGTTGACATCAGTGACGGCCACCGAGTGCCCGAAATACGAAGCCACCTGCAGGAAGACAAGGCACACCTTAATTCCTGCGCCGAGACCCGCCACCCTCTCTTAGACATCGCCCCCTACACCCAGCGGGATATCCCAGGGTCCCAATCCCCAGCCTCTACCATCCCCATAGGAACCGGCTGGTACCTGCTCTCCATGCAGCCGGTGCAGCCGAGTCCGGAAATTCGAGTGCAAAATTTCCACCTGCGCGGACAACGCGCATGAGCGCGTCATTCTTGTTCCCCAAAGGCAGGCTCCCGCCCCGGGTGGAAAGGAGGGGTTGGTCAGACTCCGGAGTAGGGCCAGGGACTAAAGGATGCCGAACGGCGGGGTAGGTGGTACTTACGGCTCCCAAGGTCCAGCTCCAGGTGGGGGCACCGAAAACATACTCTGGGGGGAGCCGGGCCCAGAGAATGAGTCTCCTCGAACCCCCCTGCCTCCTGCCCATCATTCTGCACGATTTCGGTGCAGGTCTTGGAGGTGCTCCTCCCCAATCCCTGCCCCTAAATGGATATCTTGCCTGTAGTGTTGAGATTCCCGTCGAACTCGCCAACGGCCACCGAATATCCTGAAGACAGAGCGCGAATTAGTCTTTCTGTGAGGGCGAAGCGGGCAGGGGCAGAGGGCGAAGGAGGAGGGGACTCAGATATCACCCGGGTTAAACCCTGCATTATGCAGATGGCAAAACGAACGCCATCGAGAGGCCAAGACCTGCGGGAAAGGAGAGGGCGGAGCATGTGGGGGTTGGTCAGTCTGCCGGGAAAGGTGCGGGAGCAGAGGATGGCGGCGCCCTGAGCCCTGGGGCTGGCCAGGGGCAGCGGGCGCGGGGTCGCTCCGGCAGAAGGCGGTGGTGGACGGTGTGATAGCGTGCTGGGGTGTCTCTTAGAGAGGTGCTAGAGTTACCCCTGTAGCTGTCGAAGTACTCTGGATTGCTGGAGTCGAAGGTCAGGCGTTGGCTGCGCACGTGCCAGAGGAGTGTGCCCGGGCGGTAATTCGAGAAGATATCTGCTATTGGTGCCCGCGCCAGGAGACCTGGGTGCGAGGGGCAGTTGGTGCGGAGGCCCAGACTCCTTGGGATCTCCCCAGGCCGACAAAGAGTGGAGGGAGGTGTGCTGATGGGCACGTACCTACGAAGAAATAGCCGCCAGGGGCCCCAAGCACCAGCTCTCCGGCCTGAAAAGGAAGCCCTGGAGGTGAGACAGGGCCCTGTCTGGGAGCCGCCCTCACGACGCTTGGACTCGCTACTTGCCTGAGTGACTGCAGAGCTGAAGCCCACTTCGCAGTAGCGCTTGTCTTCCACTAGAGGGGGCAAGAAGGAGGGTCAGCGAGGGGGCGGGTCAGAAAGCGCGCGCTGAGCCTGTGGCGCGGCATTGGATCAGCGCCGTAGTGGGGGTGGAGGTGGGGGTCGAGGGGGTTGCAAGGAACTGGGCAGTAGGGCTGCGGGGTCCGAAGCAGGGTCAGAGGGCGCTGGGAGAAGGTTCAGAATAAAGGTTGAGCTAGTGGCCGCGAGTGTGGGGAGCCAAAACGGAGAGCGGAGCTCACAATACATATTTTTCGCGTAATCCGGGCTCATGGTGTTGGCCCGACAAGGTGAGAACTCGGCGCGATGGCGGGTGTTCTGGAGCTTAGCCAAGAAGCAGCCACCTACGGGCGTCTTCTCAGCCTCCGTGGACTCTTCTAGGACGTTCCAGTGCTGCCAGGGGGCGCAGGCCTGAAGGAGGACCACAGGACAGTGGGGAAGAAGCGGGACTCGGGTTTCCATCCACCCTCCCCCAACATGTCCCTATCCCCCAGCTACTTCCTGTGTCCCATCCGGTGGTGCCCACCACAACGTTGTCACTCCAGCTGACGACCGACGCCCCCAGTCCTTGCCCGGCCTTGAAGGTTTGGAAAGTCTGGTAGCCTACTTTTCGGGTCTCATCATCTGGAGGGCACAAGAAGAGCTGGGGCGTTGAAGCCCGGCTTCCACGCTCCCTGTAGCCCCTCCCTTTCCCTCTTTGCCTGGAACTCACTAAGGTCGAAGGGCAGAGAGGAGCACTGGCTGCCATTAGCCTTCCAGGGACACAGGAACACGCCGCCCGTTTCCTCTTGACTGCGGCCCAGGGTCCGGGGGGCGCCCACCAGGATGGCCAAGCTGCGTCGGAAAGCTGCGTGACCACGCGCGGATTCCGGGGTACCCTATGCCCCAGTGCCTGCGCTGGGAGCACCACCCTGAAGGGCAGTGTGACTTGGGGCACACTAGATCATATTTCCTCGAAGAGTCTTTAATGACCATAGAGGCCACCGCCTTTTCATTTTATGGCCCGTGAAACCTACGTCTAGTGAGGGTAAAATCACATGCTCAAAAAAACCCTAGCGAGCCTGACCTGTGGTGGCTCAGTGGATAAAGCGTCGACCTGGAAATGCTGAGGTCGCCGGTTTGAAACCCTGGGCTTGCCTGGTCAAGGCACATATGGGAGTTGATGCTTCCAGCTCCTCCCCCCCTTCTCTCTCTCTGTCTCTCCTCTCTCTCTCTCTCTCTCTGCCTCTCCCTCTCCTCTCTAAAAATGAATAAATAATAATAATTAAAAAAAAAAAAAACCCTAGCGAGTTAAGAGGAAGGCTGGAACTATAATCGTTTAGTTTGATATAAATAGGAGGGGTTTGATACTCTTACTGAAAAAGACCTTCTAAGCTCTGTACTCATCTACACTCCCTATCCCCCCCCCCCCCAAAGCCAGGGTTTACATGATTCCTAGCACATTAAAACTGTTACCAGATACCTTCTTGAGAGTTCATTTTAATGAAGAATTAGGGAAGCTAGTGGGCACTGCTAAAGTGGGGGATAAGGTGCTTATATTGCTGAGGACCCTAGAAGATCTAGGTTCAAACCACAGCTCTGCCATCTGTAAGTTGGGGACAATACCTATCACTCAATGCCATCAGGATAAGTAAATGAAGTAAACACGTGAGGGACATTCAGCATGGCACCAGCCGAGTAATTCATAACAAGTGCTCAAAAAATGCCATATGTATATATAGCCTGACCAGGCAGTGGCGCAATGGATAGAGCGTGGGACTGGGACGTGGAGGACCCAGGTTCCAAACCCCAAGGTCGCCAGCTTGAGCGGGTTCTCATCTGACTAGTGCACAGGTTCATCAGCTTGAGCTCGGGGTTGCTGGCTTGAGCATGATATCATAGACATGACCCCATGGTTGCTGGCTTGAGCCTAAAAATTGTTGGCTTGAGCAAGGGGTCACTCACTCTGCTAGAGCCCCCAGTCAAGGCACATATGAGAAAGCAATCTATGAACAACTAAGGTGCCACAACAAAGAATTGATGCTTTTCATCTCTCTCCCTTCCTGTCTGTCCCTATCTGTCCCTCTCTCTATCTCTCTCTCTGTCTCTGTCACACACAAAAAATGCCATATATATATATGGCATATATATATATATATTTAGCATACAAGGTGTTTGTTAAGTAATGCTCATGAGGAGGGGAAAGAAGCAAGAGTGGCTAGAGGAATCAAGCTGAGATTCAAGTCCAATGACAGCTGTGGGCTACACAAACACCCCAGGAACCCTGGAGTGAGGGTTCTTCAGAACTTCCCAGCTGAGGTGAGAGGGTCAGACCTACACCTCTCCTCCGTCCACACTCCTCACAGATCAATCATTTGTAGGTCACATTGGGAAGTGGACTTGACTTTGGGGGATGTGGCTGTCTTCAGCAGAGGAAATTCATTCACCACGGGGTTGATACTTGAATGCTCCCTGCCACTGCTGCTTCCCAAAGCTGGGTAGCATAGTGTCTACCACAGTATGTAACTAGCTCAGGGTAGTTACTGTAAAGAGGAGCCAGAACGCTAATCTTGGCAGTCTGATCTCACAGCCTGATTAATCCTAACCACTAATGCTCTATTACTTCTTTTCAAATATCTATAATTTTGGTGGGGATAAGGGGAATGGAGTAGAAAACCAAGGTGAGTAATTTTATAGTTTTGTAAGTCAATTTAAGACATGTGCAGTCCTCTCTGTATTTTGAGGGGATGAGAGTGGAGTGGATGATACAACTGATCTATGGGGGGGGGGGTATCAACTTTTGTTTTGCCTTTGTTTTTGCTGTAGTTTCAGCGACCATCTTCCTATCGGTTCCCCTCTCTGATCCTCTCACCTGAGCAGGTCCCTTCCCAGTATTCCTAACAAGAACTCAGCCCAAACAGACACTAGAAGTCACTCTGCTCAACCACTATCACAAACAGGGATCTTGAGGTCCACAGAAGCAGTAATGGTGGCAGAATCCTTCTCTTTCCCAACACCCAAACTTCCCTTAGGGCTCACCTCCCACGGCTGTCCTTGTAGAATTCCAAAGCAAACCCAAAGTGGCTGCCATTGGGGCCTGTGTAGAAGGTGGGCCTCAGTGGGTCCAGGTTCAAGGCCCAGGCTGGAGGAGCAGTACCCGGTCCCAAGAGCATCTGCATCCAGTCCAGAAGCCAGAGGGCCTGCAGTGGGCACAAAGCTCTGGCCATCTTCCTTCTCTCTCCCACAGCCTCCGTGGCAGGAATGGGCTAACTCCTTCCTCTTCTTTTCAGTTCACACCACAGGAAGTCTTTTCTTATCAAACTTGAACCCACTTACTGAGCAGTAGGCAGAACAAAAGGCCATGGTCCCTGGACCCTTATGGCTTCTAGGATTGCCAGGAAGGGAAGGGGGTGAGGCCATCCTGGAGGTGGATGCTGATGGCTGGAAGCCATGACTCCTCCCTTTTCCTGAGAGTAGTTGATCTCCACTTCTTGTTGGTTCTGTCTCTCAACTATGGCTCTTGAATCTTCACAGCCTTTCCACTACCACCATGCTAGTGTAAGCCATCCTAGCTTTCTGCTTGGGTTAGTTAAAACCATGAACTACCTGGTCCGTACACCTCCACTCTAGCCCGTGGTTCTATAGCTCCTCTTCTTCCCACACAGCTGCCTGCACCACTGTGGCACACTGTGACTCTGTCAGAGGTGGGGGAAGGAGCGAGGAAGCTGCTGTCTCCTGATAAGACCTGGGCTGCTGTATCCTTTTGGATAAGGCACCTATCCACTTCCTCCTTTTAAGGACCTTGGGCAGCTTCAGTCAGTCATATTGGCACAGCAGCTTCCTTATTCTTCCTCTATCCGAGGCCACGTCTTGATGTGGTCACAGCAGTTCAGGCAGGGCTGGGGAAGGCGTGGTGAATGGATCTTGGTTGAAGGAGAAAGGAGGTGGGAACAGAGTGAAGTTAGTTCAGGGTATTCTGGCTCTTGGATTTTGCAATTATGCACCAGCAGTTCAGTTGAAAGCAGCTCTCACTCCATCTTGGGTGAGAGTTCTTTTCCAATCATCAAGAATTGATTCTAGTGGGTTCATTGCCAAGGGGAAGCCTCCGCTGACTCTCCAGGCTGGCATCCTGGAGTTAACACACTGTTTAGTCATAGCCTGTTCACTGGATTGTGCCCATGAATCCCTGGAGATAAAGGTTCCTTTCTGCAGCCTCAGGCCTAGCCGAGAGCCCAACATGTAATATTGGGTATTGCTGAAAGACCAAATAGAAATGTGCACGGAGCATGGAAGATGCAAACATAGGGTCCCATAGCAGAAAGAGAAGGAATAGTTTTAAGCAGAAAGGCAAGGTGATTTTCTATGATGAGAGGAGGAGTGCCAAGTCTTACTGACACTGCATGCCTTCCCCAAAAAACAGGTTCTCAGGAAGGAAATTTGAGATCTGCAAGGGGCACAGGAACATAGCCACATCTTCCTTTTGCTCTATATTTTCTGATCAAGCTTAACCATCTTATCCTGCCCAAACTCTGTGCCATCCTGGACTCTTTCAGCTCCTCCCTTCCCCTAATTCACCACCTCAGCACAGAGCTCAAAATCCTACCCCTTAGCCTGACCAGGCGGTGGCGCAGTGGATAGAGCGTCGGACTGGGGTGCGGAGGACCCAGGTTCGAGACCCCGAGGTCGCCAGCTTGAGCGCGGGCTCATCTGGTTTGCGCAAAAAGCTCGCCAACTTGGACCCAAGGTCGCTGGCTCGAGCAAGGGGTTACTCGGTCTGCTGAAGGCCGGCGGTCAAGGCACATATGAGAAAGCAATGAACAACTAAGGTGTTGCAACGAGAAACTGATGATTGATACTTCTCATCTCTCTCTGTTCCTGTCTGTCCCTATCTATCCCTCTGACTCTCTCTCTGTCCCTGTAAAAAAAATAAAAAAATCCTACCCTTTATTAGGTTAGAAGCTCTTTGTACTGTAGCCCAAGACTTCTTCACTGCTGATTTCAGAGTGCCAGGATCTGTATGTAGTGCATCTATTAGAAAGAATACTTAACTCAGTCTTTTTTTATATAATTTTTTAACATTTCATGTGCTTTTATTTATTTATTTTTAATTATTTTTATTTATTTATTCATTTTAGAGAAGATAGAGAGATATAGAGAAAGAGAGAGAAGCGGGGAGGAGCAGGAAGCATCAACTCCCATATGTGCCTTGACCAGGCAAGCCCAGGGTTCTGAACCAGCGACTTCAGCATTCCAGATCAACGCTTGATCCACTGCGCCACCACAGGTCAGGCCTTAACTCAGTCTTATACTTACCTCCCACCTTCCCATTGTCAACCTATGTAGCCCCAAATTAACTCACATTTCACTGAAGATTTTAATAAGTGCTTATTCTGTTCAAGGGTCTTTAAAAAAGTTAGTCCAGAGGGAGTTAAAACATGAAAATGTAACTGCAGCAGAGTAATAGTAAAGGACGCCTTGAAAAGGGTAGAGATTATGTCTAGCTGAAATCATTTATATCATGTACTCCTCGTAACTGCCCTATTAAATAGGTACCATTGTGCCCATCTCATAAATGCCAAAACTGGCAGTTTTTAGGTAAACTGACTAAGTGTACATAGTCAATGGGTGGATTTAGACAAGTTTGTGCTTAATGTTACTAACCATTACACTATGTTGCCTTTTCTCAGAGAATGAAGGGGTTTTACACACTCTGTTTAAGCAAAGAAAGGCAGAAGAACACCAAGGTCAATTACAGGGAAGGGCAAGTGGTCGACTCAGGATAGAGTGGACTGGTGCATGTAGAATGGAAGGCTGAGGTCAAATAACGGGAGGTCCTTGGATGCCTTATATGGAATGTGAACTTTAATCTTTAATGTCAGAGAATAAGAGATACATTGATTTATTGTGCTTTAAGTTGGACAATTACACTGGCTGCCTGTGGCTAGAAGGAACTGGAAAAGGCAGGACTTAGTGGGAAGATCAGATGGAGAGCAACTGCAATCTTCTTGGTTAAAGGTGATGAGGCCTAAAACAGGATACTGGTGGCAGAAGAAGAGAGGCAGCAATGATCCCAGAATCAGTAACTGGATGTGGTGGACAGGTGTCAAGTAATTTGAAACTTTGGTGCCTTGTTGGCTGGTAGGACAGTGGTACCAGCAACTAAAATTAGGAACAGGTGGCCCTGGCCAGATAAGCTCCATTGTGAGCATCGACCTGAAGCAGAGGTTGCTGGTTCGATCCTTGGTCAGGGCACATACAGGAACAGATCTCTGACTCTATCTCCTTCCTCCTCCCTCCCTGGCTAAAATCAATAAATTAAAAGAGAAAAAAAAAAACCCTTCCTTTAAAAAATTATAAAATTGGGAACAGGTGGAACATGAGATTTGGGAAGAGGAGTTTGGTATTCCATAAGGATTGTCTCTGTGCCTTCCTTTGGGGTCAGAGCTGGGTTAATCTCCCTCTGACAGTAGGCAGAGGGGTGCTGCTGACATGCTGCTCCCACTTTTCCATCTGACCCGCCACCCGAGTGCTAAAATCCCTCCATGGATTCAAAGTTCTGTTAAGGCTTAAGTCAACAATTACTAGATTTCTACCATGTGCCTGGCACTGAGCTGGGTGATGTGTACATAAAGAAAAATCTTTCATCATCTTTGGTTTCCTTTCTATATCTTTTTTTTCTTGATAGAGACAGACACAGACAGAAATGGAGAGAGATGAGAAGCATCAATCCTTTGTTGTGGCACCTTAGTTGTTTATTGGTTGCTTTCTCATATGTGCCTCGACAGAGGGGGAGAGGGCTACAGCAAAGCAAGTGACCCCTTGCTCAAGTCAGCGACCTTGGGGTTCAAGCCAGAGACCTTTGGGCTCAAGCCAGAGACCCTGCACTCAAGCTGGTGAGCCCGGGTTCTAGCTGGATATGACTGCGCTCAAGCCGGCGACCTTGGGGTTTCGAACCTGGGTTCTCTGCGTCCCAGTCTGATGCTTTAGCCACTGAGTCAGTGCCTGGTCAGGCCATAATATCTTTCTTGAACATATATAATCAACATGTTGACTATGTGTTCACCTCCGTAAAACGCTCTAAAGAAGTAAGAAAAAAAAGGAAGAATAAGAATCCATCCCTGTTCTCTTGGAACTTCTAATTTTATTGGGAAGCAGTGAATACAAAATGAACTGCACTCAGATTCTAAAAAGCCAGTAAGCTTATCTGGGACAGGGAATTACATCCTAGAGTCAGGGAAGTCAGCCAGTAAATGCAAAAATTCAGACATGAATTGATAAGGGGGAGGTGATGGTGTCTCTGGCAAATAATGGAAATGCTTGACAAGGCCTGGATAAGTCATGGAGGGTGTGGGAGTATGTCTATGCTGCAAGCCCAGGCAGCTGAGACAAGCATTGCACACACCTTCACAAAGCACACTAAGGGCCAGTCTGCTGGTTTAATTGGCACCTTGCCTGCTCAGAAACTTTTTTTTAAAGATTTATTTTTTGAAAGGATAGAAAGGCAGGGTGTGAAGCGGGAAGTATCAGTTCATAGTAGTTGCTTCTCATAAGTGCCTTGACCAGGCAAGCCAAGGATTTTGTGGCCTCAGCATTTCAGGTTGACATTTTCTCCACTGTGCTACCACAGGTCAGGCAAATTCCTTTTCATTTTTTAACATCCTTTCTTTCTGGGTAGGAATTTTGCTATTTTAGGAAAATAGCAGATCTGAGCATCCAACCCAAGGTTCAAGCTGAATAGCTTCTCTTTAGGCACAGTAAGAATACCGCTGTTACACATAGGAGAGAAACAGACATTGTATTACTCCTTCCTGAAAGGCTGAGGAAGAGTCAGGGAGGTCAGCCAGTAAATGTAAATATTCAGACATGAACTGATAAGGGGGAGGTGAAGGTGTCTCTGGCAAGAATGGAAATGCTTGACAAGGCATCACTACAAATCTAGTTAACTTTGACGCTAAACTTTACCTTTTGTGATTTAAAAATAAATTAAAAATATTTTATTTATTGATTTTACGGGGGGGGGGGGAGGATGAGAATTATCAAATCATAGTTGCCTCACTATAGTTGTTCATTGATTGCTTGTTGTTATGTGCCTTGACCAGGAAATTTCAGGGTTTCGAATGGCAACCTCAGTATTCCAGGTCGACACTCTATCCACTGTGTCACCACAGGTCAGGCTGTGATTTTTTTGATACAGTAGATAGAGGCCTTTTATCAGCTCAGTATCAAGAATGTTTCCTTTTACTAGGTAGCTCTCAAGCATTGTACTGGTATTAAAAGATTGAGAATAGTTCAGGACTGGTTCTGGTATACAATACATCTGGAGGGCAAAGGCCAGGCAGACTCTTGTCATCCCACTGCTCTGAAGTTCATCCAAAATCCTAAAATCAAAGGCAGAAATTTCAAACCTATTTATTTAATGAGCACCTGCATGCCATACATTCTACTACACAGATTACATATCTAAGATGAAGGTGGACATAGAAAATCCTATGGGAGTGGAAAGGCAGTGTACATCCCAAGGTACCTAAGACTGAGAAACTTTTCTATATTTCCTCCTACACCATCATCTTTCCCATCTACTTGGGCAGCCTGAGTTCTGAGCACAATTCCAATCATCAAAAACAACGGCTTCAGGCCTGGGCCATTTGCCTCAGTGGGAGTGCTGGCTTGGCATGTAGATGTTTTGGGTTGGATTCCTGGTCAGGTCACAAGAAGTGACCATCTGCTTCTCTACCTCTCCCTCTCTTCCCCTCCTGCAGCCATCACTCAACTGGTTTGAGCACACTGACTCCAGGCACTGAGGATGGCTCCATGGAGCCTCCACCTTAGGTGCTAAAACTAAGCTTGGTTGCTGAGCACTGCAGCAACAGCCCCAGATGGGTATAGCATCACCACCAGAGGGGGGTTCCTGGCTGGATCCCAGTTGGGGTGCATGCGGGAGTCTATCTCTCCTCCTCTCACTTAGAAAAGAAAAATAAATTAAAAAATAAACAAAACAACTAGTTCAGGCCTGGCCTGTGGTGGTGCAGTGGATATCATGTCGACTTGGAATGCTGAGTTTGCCAGTTCAAAACGTTGGGCCTGGCCTGACCTGTGGTGGCACAGTGGATAAAGCGAGGACCTGGAAATGCTGAGGTCGCCGGTTCGAAACCATGGGCTTGCCTGGTCAAGGCACATACGGGAGTTGATGCTTCCAGCTCCTCCCCCCTTCTCCCTCTCTGTCTCTCCTCTCTAAAAATGAATTAAAAAAAAAAAAAAAAGAACTTCCCTCACTTTAAAAAAAAAAAAAAAGTTGGGCCTGCCTGGTCAAGGCACATATGACAAGCAACCAATGCACAACTAAAGTGAAGCCACTATGAGTTGATACTTCTGGCTACCCCCCCCCCCCATAAAATTAGTAAAATCTTAAAAAGAGAAAAAAATGTGTTCACAAGAGTCTATTTCTTTAATTTTTTTAAATTCATTTTAGAAAGGAGAGAGAGAGACAGAGAGAGACAGAGAGGAGAGAGAGACAGGGGGGAGGAGCTGGAAGCATCAACTCCCATATGTGCCTTGACCAGGCAAGCCCAGGGTTTTGAACCAGCGACCTCAGCATTTCCAGGTCGACGCTTTATCCACTGCGCCACCACAGGTCAGGCGAGTCTATTTCTTGATCGCTTCAAACAAATGTTATTTATAACCCACAATTCCATCCCTTTCCAACCTGAATGGATGGAGGAACAATCACAACAGACTCTGCTAAGTTTCCACAAATCATTGGTTTATTAGAAAGTTCCTTTCCCTAATTTTACAGCATATATATATATAGATATATATAGATATATAGATATATCTATCATATGTGATAAATTTAAATACAATCTGTTCTGTTACACTTGTAAGGAAGGATAGGCTATTTTCTCCTTTTTCTTTAAGTTTTAAAATCACTATTCTGGAAGTTAAAGAAAACTGCCCCTAGGAAGGTAAAGGCAGCCAGAGTATGGCTCAAACTACAACTAATGGGAAGCAGCACAAAAATGTTAATACTGTCTTGTTTAACTTATTTACATGGGCCGAAAGCAGAGAAAAATGAGTCCCTTCACTTCAAAGACATGATTTCATTTTTCCAGTGCTAGTCATCAAAATGTGATGCTTCTGAATCACACAGGAGCACTGAACAGGTAGGAAGCTCAGTCAGAGCCTTGTTTGTCTAGCATTTGCTTCTCCTAAGTTCAAAACCTTTTCATTTTGGTAATTTGAGAAGAAAGGCAGAACACGGAGCCTTGGCCCAGGTAACTAGGATTTGTTTTTCTTATCAGGTGACCACCCAACCAATTCTAGCCACATGCCAAACAGGGAACTGCTAACTATATCACACCAAAGATGAGACCAGCAGCATAAACACCTTTGGGTCAGTGTGTTAATTAAGTCTGAGCCTGAGTGAAAGGCAAGAGGAAGAGGAATTGAGATGGTACTTCCTCTCATAGGTGTCATGGTGTCACAGAAGAGAAAAAAGGAACCTTTACTACTTAAACTAAGCTGAGGCAAAGGCATAAAGACTATGAAGCAAAAGAATTTGCAGTATCTAGAAACGTGCTTACCTCCCCCAAAAAGGGGAAGAAAACTGTCTCAACTCTATCATTTCCCAGTCTACTTCAACTTGTTTCTAGCCAACCCAAAAGGCACATAAAAAAAAAAAAGTCAGAGGAGCCTAAAGTACTAAGAAGGCAAATGGACTGCCTGAAACAAGGCACCCAGGAAATTCCCAATCACTCTGAATCTGTCTTCAAATAACGCTTTTCAACATCTTCCTTCTCTGTGGGGCCCATCTGTTTCTCTGTAAAAATCAGCAAAGCATAGGAAGGAGACTGTCATAAGTGAGTATCCCTCTGACAGTCCCAGCTGAGCTGACTGATGCCCATTAGTTCAAAAAACCTGTTGCTGGATTAATGCAAATGACTGAACACTTTGTCCCAGCAAAAATGTTAAATAATGTTCCCTTTTTTTGTCTTAACATTTTTATAGTTCATAACTTCAAAAAATACATGAGCTTGATAAAATATACATGCTTAGTCATTTTTGCATCTAGCAGAAAACAAATACTTTATTTTTTGTTTCCATTTCATAACCTTTAGTTTCTTAATTCAACTAGGGCAAACATATTTACACAAAGCCACCAGAACAAGGATCACTTAAAGAGCTGGATGTAAAAAATATTATTGCAGTATACTACAAATACAGAACCTTTTTTATGAGCTACAAAAAGCAGCATTTACGTTTATAGAGTTCAGTGCAATTTTTTTACATTAGAAAATCCTATAAATTAAGAAGGAAACATCAACATGACAGAAGAAAATACACCCTTCAGACATACGAGCTCCTCTCTGGGGAAGCACATGAGCAACTCTATGTTCCGCATAACTTGTAATCATGATAGGATCTTCTTTTCTGGGATATGCCGATGTCTCTTCTGGGATGAGGGACATGAGGACAACAGTGCCAAATGTGTGGCTATGTGGGAAGTGGATGAAAAACAGCTCGAGTGGCATCTGATTCTAGGTCAGATTCCCTTTCCACCTCACCCGAGAATACAGTCACCAGGGGAAGGTCCAAGACACTGGGAAGGCAGGACAAGATGGACAAACCGCCAGCCAGAGAGGAGGAAAATGTTTTAAAATTTATAGAAGAGCAGAGGTTAAAAAGTAGAGGGAAGAAGGGAGTATCTAAACTTGACCGTGTGGAGATGTTGCTGCAGAGGGGTGGGTAGCACTTACTGATGTTCCCTAGCTTAGAAACACGAGAGGGAAGGACAGAAGGAAAGGGGGGAAATCCCTGATAGTGAACCCAAAGCAAATCTCAAATCTAACACCACCCCTGCAAGCCAAAACTCGATTCTTTGGCTATCAGACACTGCCCATTCCAGCTTCTACTTGCTGGTATTAATGGCTCAACACCCCCAAGGGAAGACTATGTGTCCACCATCCCTGGCCCTACCTGGACCCTCATCCCCCAACTCATGTGCCATGGCTGGGGGGGTGCTGCAGGTCCTGACCTGAGAAGATGGGGTGAAGCAGTGGGTGAAGGTGGAGGGCAGTGGCTGCTGCTGCAGCAGGCCGTGGGGCAAGCAGGGTAGGGTAAAGGGCAGCATGTGGAACAGGGTGGAAGGTGAAGGGTCCAGGATGGATGGCTGAGGCAGGAATGATGTGGATGGGATGGCTAGCGAGAAAGGTGGCGGGATGGCCAGGGATGATTGAGTGAGTAAGGTGGGACAAGGAAATGGGGGTCAAGTGGGGCTGGGGAATATGATGTACTTGAGCAAGTGGCTGGGGGTGAGGGTGTGGGTGAATGCCAATAGCGGCAGCAGCTGCTGCGGCATGATGCTGTAGGATGGCATGCTGAACAGTTGTGATGGAGGTGGCAGAGGCTGTGGCCGGCTGCTGAATGTGGATGGGCTGCAGGGCTGGAGTGGCTGGGGCCAGGGCAGCAGAGGCTGGAAAGGCCTTTACTTGCTTGGCCAGAAGCTGCTGCTGGATGTGTTGCTGTGCAGCCTGTTGGAGCTTGCTGTACTTCTCCATCTCCTCGGGGGTGAAGGTGATGGGCTGGCTCTCCAGGGGGGCCAGGGAAGCATCCTCGGCCCCATCAGCTGACTCAATACTAGGCTCCCCACTGGGAGGCGCATAACTGGGGAAGTGCTCAAGTTCTGGCACTATAGGCAACAAACTAGATTCCACAGGGCCTGGCTGACTGCCACTATCTAAGGATTCTAGGGTGTCCCCATCACTGGGGTCAGGGAGGTAGTTATGGGAGATGGCTGGGTCCCCAGGATAGCAATCAGAGTGCACTGGGGTGCCTAGTGGAGCCACAGGGTGATCAGCAGTAGCTTCTTCAGACTTTGGCTCTTCTGGAGGTGGGTCTGATAAAGGGCCAGCTGTTTCCTCTGAGGGGTACTGATGTCCAAATGGGGTATCACTATTCCCTGGAGGTGCTTCTTCTGTCTCTGACTGTTCTTGCTCATCCCCCCTTTCTAAGCCAGACTCTTCACATTTCTTGGTGTTGGGCTTTCGGGTAGCTGGAAGCTTCCCTATCAGTGGAAGGACAGGCTTATTGCCAAGAGAAGGGGGGAGCTTGGGCCCAAAGTAACCTTGTGGGGGGTCCTTGAGCTTGAGCCCAGCTTTATTAGGGGTGGCCAGCACCTCCTCACTCACACTGGGTTTCCTCTCTACTTTCCTCGACTGGATCTTCTCCAGTAGCAGTTTGGCAGTGACAAAGTTCTTATCTTCAGGGCTGCAGTCACCCTCTGACCCCCTTCCTGTGCCAACGTTGCTATTCTGAGAGGGTGGGCCTGTCCCTTTACCGTCATCTCTGCCATCTTCCTTCTTCTCAGGACCTTCTCCCCGGCCTGCTCGGAAATAATGAGGAGACTGGGAGCGGTAGATTTTAGAACGAATGAAGTCTCGACGGCCAGAACGCCTCTCCTCAGGGCTCTCGTGACCCCACGATCCTTTCCTGGAGCCTGATCTCTGGGAAGGGCTTCTGGTGCTGCGGCTGCGGTCCCGGCTATAGCTCCGGCTCCGATGCCAGCTGTGGGCTGTGGTACTACGGCTTCTCCGTTTGCTCCGACTGCGGCTACAACTACTGCTGCGGCTGCGGCCCCGGGATCTTGAGCGCTCTCTGGTATGACTCCGAGACCGGCTTCGGGACTGGCTGCAACTGAGGCTATAGTCATCATCAGAAGATGAATACTTGTGCCGTTTGGACCGGTGCTTAGAACTGGTATAGTCTGAGTCATCAGAGTCATGGGAGCGCTTTGAGTGCCTTCGTGATCGGTCACTATAGTCACTATAACTGTCATCAGAGTAACTGCGCTGTCTACTATAGCAGCTCTGGTCTGAAGAAGCATCTGAGCTACTTGAATAAGAACGTCGGGAAGAACGGTGTGAGGAGTGGCGCCGGCCAGACCGTGAGCGGCTATGGGAATGCTCACTGCCTGAGTCTTCCTCCTCCTCCTCCTCACTGTACTGGGATGGAGACTTCTGGTGCAGCCGGCGTGATGAAACATCATCACTATCCTCATCACCACTACTGGGTTGACTCCGATGGCTAGACCGGCTGCTCCGTTTGGTGCTAGCTCTTCGCTGGCAGGATGAAGTTGGAGGTTCACCTTCGTGTTTCCTCCCACCATGATCCTGGGAGCTGCCACCACCTCCACCTTCATCCTTCTTGCCACTATTCCCTTCTTCACTTGGGAGGGATCTTCGTTGAGAGTCATCTTGTGCTCGCCGCCTTCTTCTTGGTGGTGCAGGGCTACCACTCCCAGGGGGTTCTGGTTTGGGCCCCCGTTCAGAATCCGCCGGGGCTGACTTATTCTTCTTTCGTTTTCGTTTTTTGCGCTTCTTAGATTTCTCGCCAGACTCAACCTTGGAGCTTTTCTCTTCTGGGTCAGCCTTGTGTTTCCGTTTGTGTTTGCTGGATTTTTTGTGTTTCTTTTTCTTTTTGTGTCGATGGGACTTCCCAGATCGTTCTTTCTTGCTAGGAAGGCTTCTCCCTGTGTCTTCTGTTTCTGATTCATGGCTGCCGCCAGGCTCCTGCTTACTGAGGCTGCGACAGGCAGATCCGGAAGCAGGTGCATCCATCCTGTCTCCTGAGGACTGTTCTATGTTTTCTCCACCTTCCTTGCTTTTATTTGGCTCACTAGGATCAAGGCCTTGGAGGTGGTCCTTTGAGGAGCCTCCTATGTCCTTTGGTTTTCCTGTCCCTTTAGCTCTGGCATCTTTATTCCTTGAAAGTTTAAAGTCAAAGTATAAAGGGTTACAACTGTATGAAATGGAGGGTTCTGCCTTGGTGAAAATCAATAGCTCTGATGGCCATTGGAGGGCAGTGCTTTCATCTTTGCTTAAAACTGGAAAGAAGGGACCAGTAGGATGTTTGGGTCCCTCATGGCTTTCTTTCCCTGCTGGGGTGGTCTGAGAGGTTTCCTTAGAAGGGTTAGACTCACACATTTGGATCTCTGAAGCCTGACTCTGACTCTCTAAATTCTGCTCAGTTATATCCCCCCCTGAGGCCTTCTTTGTTTCAGCCTTGCTTCCAGGTTCTGAGGGCTCAGCTATACTGGTTTCTGCCTGCTGCTCGGATATATCACTAACTGTCTTTTCTGCTCCTTGGTTTGCTGCCACCCTGATGAAACCTTTAGGCTTGGGAGAATTGCTTTTTTTGCTCTCTAGGGTATTTTTTTGGTGTGTACTATTATCGGCTTCCATTTGTTCACTGGCTCTCATAAAAAGTAGAAAGGGAAAACTGGGTTTTACTTTGCAGTGTGCTGGTGGGATGTAGTGGTAATACTCTGGCTCTGTAGCTCCAGTTCCTTCTTCTCGCTTCATTCTTTTTAACTTAGATAATGTGGAGGCCAGGGACCCTCCATCCTGAGGGTCTTCGTCCTCTTTTTTACCATCGAGATTACTACTACCATCAGAATCTCCTACCTTCTGCAGTCCTTGGTCAGAACCCTTCTCATCAGCTTTTGTTCCATCTTCAGGGGTCCCTTCCTCTGCGTGGTCCTTGAAAACTGATGCTATTGATTCAAGTTTGACAGGAGCCTTCTTGGCAAAAGAAAATGACACTCCCAATTTTTGCAACGGTGTACCCAGATTATTCTTAATACCAAAGCTAACAGCTTGGGGGACTAACCCAGAAGCCTGTGCCAGTCCAGTGGTATTACTGGTTTGTACTGCAGTGAAAGGTCCTCCTTTATCTGTGCCGAGTTCAGATGCTAGTCCACACGTGGCTGTGGCACTTATGCCACTATTTGTAGCAGATTCATCTTTATCATCATCTCCACCTTCTTCATCTACAGCCACCGTGGTCGGTCTGAACATAGGACCACTTCCAGGTGCACTACACAATGGTTTAGAAAAAAGAAAAAATAGGTTTAGCAGTATATTTCATACTTTTTATAAAATACTTTATGTGCTTGACCTATGGTGGCACAGTGGATAAAGCGTCGACCTGGAAATGCTGAGGTCGCCGGTTCGAAACCCCAGGCTTGCCTGGTCAAGGCACATATGGGAGTTGATGCTTCCAGCTCCTCCCCCCTTCTCTTTCTCTGTCTCTCTCTCCTCTCTCTCTCCTCTCTAAAAATGAATAAATAAAAAATAAAAAAAAATAAAAAATTTAAAATACTTTATGTTCTATCATTCTTCACAGGTACATCTGAAAGACAAGGAGTAGTAATTATTCCCTAGCTTTGTGCTAATACAGGACACTGCCCTAGTGAGGTTAGGTAAAGTCTCACATTGTTAATCTATCAAGCCACATTTTCAAAATCAGACAGTTATTGCTATTTCTTCCTAAGGTGTCTAAAATTAAAATACTTTTTATCACTACCATCCACTACAGCCTACCCATCCTGTATCCATGTTCATTTCTTATTGTATTATTTTACCTATCAGTATGCTATTAAATGTATGGCTGAAAATCTACTCACAAAGGTTCTATTTAGCTTTAAAAAACCCAACAACCCTAATTTCCTCTGCTTTCAAATTTCATTTTTAAATATGTACATATTCTCTGAGTTAAACAGTCAGAAACCTCCACTGTGCTACTCTATGGCAAACTGTGGCTAGTATGTCTGTTTTAGAAAATAGGACCTGTGCCTTTCTCCTGGGCAAGCCACCCAAGCATTGGCTTTGGTTTTATGATTCTGTTTTTTTGTGTTTTTTTTTGTATTTTTCTGAAGCTGGAAACGGGGAGGCAGTCAGACAGACTCCCGCATGCGCCCAACCGTGATCCACCTGGCATGCCCACCAGGAGGCGATGCTCTGTCTATCCAGGGCGTCGCTCTGCTGCAACCAGAGCCACTCTAGCGCCTGGGGCAGAGGCCATGGAGCCATCCCCAGCGCCCGGGCCATCCCTCACTTCAATGGAGCCTCGGCTGTGGGAGGGGAAGAGAGAGGAAGGAGAGGGGGAGGGGTAGAGAAGCAGATGGGCACCTCTCCTGTGTGCCCTGGCTGGGAATCGAACTCGGGACTTCTGCACGCCAGGCCGACGCTCTACCACTGAGCCAACCGGCCAGGGCCTGGTTTTATGATTCTTTATGGGCATGATACTACCAAAGACTGTCTCAGCTCTGAATACAGGAACACTGAAGAGCCTCAAAGCCAGTTAAACTTCTGTTATGTCTGAAATTTTTATAGTATGTGAACTTCAAAGGTATCTCTCAAGCCAAACTGAAGAAAGAAGAGAATTAGATATTTGAATAAAATAATTGTTATCTGAACCTAGCTACTAGTAGTCTTAAACTCAGGAATCAAATATATTTGGATAATGTGGTATCTCTTGCTATCTGAACTCTTGCTACTGGAAGATGAAAACCCAACAGATCAGGATAGCAACAGACATCATGTGCCATGAAACCTACCCCACAGCAAAGAAACCCTGAAACTGAATAAAAACGGGATTTCTCTTGATCTTTTGCTTAGTCTTTGCCATGTTATTTCAGTATTACTTACTGTGGGGTCATGCATTACCCTTACTTAGGACAATGCAATACCTGATGAGCATTTAAAACCTTTTATTCTCCCAAAGGATTACTCGGTCCTCTTTTAGCTGTTTGTTTATGAAACTAAGGACTAAATAAAAGTCACCTTTGAAGAAAAACATGTATTAAAATATGTCCTGAACTAGCCTGGCCAGGCAATGGTACAGTGGATAGAGTGTCGGAGTGGGATGCAGAGGACCCAAGTTTGAAACCCCGAGGTCGCTGGCTTGAGCAAGGGGTCACTCACTCTGCTGGAGCCCCCTGGACAAGGGACATATGAACAAGCAATCAACAAACAACTAAGATGCTGCAATGAAGAATTGATGCTTCTCATCTCTCTCCCTTCCTGTCTGTCAGTCCCTATCTGTCCCTCTCTCTGTCACAAAATTAAAAATGTCTTTTTTTTTTTTTCTTTCTTTCTTTTTTTTTCATTTTTCTGAAGCTGGAAACAGGGAGAGACAGTCAGACAGACTCCCGCATGCGCCCGACCGGGATCCACCCGGCACGCCCACCAGGGGCGACGCTCTGCCCACCAGGGGGCGATGCTCTGCCCATCCTGGGCGTCGCCATATTGCGACCAGAGCCACTCTAGCGCCTGGGGCAGAGGCCAAGGAGCCATCCCCAGCGCCCGGGCCATCTTTGCTCCAATGGAGCCTTGGCTGCGGGAGGGGAAGAGAGAGACAGAGAGGAAAGCGTGGCGGAGGGGTGGAGAAGCAAATGGGCGCTTCTCCTGTGTGCCCTGGCCGGGAATCGAACCCGGGTCCTCCGCACGCTAGGCCGAAAAAATATGTCTTGAACAAGAAAGTAGCCTGTTACATACTTTTAAAAGAAGGTATCCTTGCAACACTCCCAAGAAGAATGTTTTCACTAAATAAAGAGCTGCCAAAGAAGGAATCTAGAGACAGTTTTACTCACTGGAGCTCATAAGTCAATTCTGTTTCAAAACTTACACTATATGTGACCTCATCCTTCCTTCTGCCTCCAAAACGCGAGAAGTAAATAAGTAAAAAAGGATCCAGAGACATAAATAAATCTAGTAAGTCCAGAAACTGGGAAACTGGCCCTGACTGGGCTAGACATTTAATAGGCACAGTTTGTTCTCTAACTGCAATCAGTTCCCTCCTTTGGGCCTGGCCAGCCATTAAAAACAAACAAACATGGGGGCACAGTCCCTCTCTGATTGGGGCATATATCCCATGAAATCCTCAAATGCTCAAAGATGGGTTCCCCAAAGTGTAGTTGCTTAGAAATTTAGCCCTAGGTGGAAATATTCCACCTAAGGCAAAATACCAGCTCCAGTTTGTTTTGTTTTGTTTTGTTTTGTTTTGAGAGAAAGTGTGGCGGGGAAGGAGCGAGAAGCATCAATTTATAGTAGCTGCTTCTTGTACGTGCCTTGACCAGGAAAGCCCGGGGTTTTGAACGGGTGACCTCAGCATTCCAGGTCGACGCTTTACCCACTATGCCATCACAGGTCAGGAACCAGCACCAAATTGTTAATCAAGAACATGAAGAACATTAAAAAGAACATTCAATAAGACAGGAATCTTAGAGCAATATTTCAGAGTGTTTAGTACTTAACTGGTAGCTACAACACTTGAATCTGTACCCCAGTACTTTTTAGGTATAAGACAGAATATTGTAATATATGTGATTTTCTATATAAGAACAATGTTAGAGAAAGAAACAATTATAGCTGTGTAATTTATTGAGCATCTTCTATGTGCTAAGCATACTTATACGCACTTTTAAAGTAATAACTTAATCACTCCTCACAACTATACGAAGTAGACTCCTATTACCATCTCTATCTTATATAGGAAACTGAGGCACAGAGGTTAGATAATTTAAGGTCACACAGACTGTAAAATACAGCCTCAGAATAGCATATTCTTAATGTTATACTCCAAGTGTAGATATGCTTTTAGGTTGAAAGAAGGATATATTAAAAACTTAAGAATTAACCCTGGCCGGCTGGCTCAGTGGTAGGGTATTTGGATGTCCCAGGTTTGATTACCAGTCAGGGCACACAGGAGAAGTGACCATCTGCTTCTTCACCCTTCCCCTCCCTCTTCTCTCTTTTTCTCTCTTCTCCTCCTACAGCCATGACTCAAATGGTTTGAGCACATTGACATCGGGTGCTGAGGATGCTTCCATGGAGCCTCCACCTTAGGCACTAAAAATAGTTCAGTTGTAGTCATGGTTGGTTGGCTGAATGGTAGGGTTGGTCCAGCGTGTGGATGTCCCAGGTTCGATTCCCAGTCAGGGCACACAGGAGAAGCAACCATCTGCTTCTTCACCCCTTCCTCTTTTCTCTTTCTCTCCCCTTCCCACAGCCATGGCTCGATTGGCTTGAGTGAGTTGGCCTTGGGTGCTGGGGATGGCTCCATGGCCTCTGCCTCAGGTGCCAAAAAAAGGCTCCGGTTGCAATGGCCCCAGACGGGCAGAGTATTGTCCCCCAGTAGGCTTGCAGGGTGGATCCTGGTCAGGGCACATGTGGGAATCTGCCTCTCTGCCTCCCCTCTTCTCACTAAAAAAACCACAACAAAACAAAACAAAAACCCTTAGCTGTGAGCATGGCCCCAGACGAGTGCTGCCAGGCAGAGCCCGCGTGGGGCGCATGCGGGAGTCTATCTCTCATCCTTTCTCTTAGAAAAACAAAACGAAACAAAAAACTTAAGGATCACAATTTTCTTTCTTTCTTTCTTTCTTTTTTTTTTTTAGTGCAAGACAGACAAACATGAAGGGAAAGAGATGAAAAGCATCAACTCGTAGTTGTGGCACTTTTTTTGGTAGGTTGTTCATTGATTGCTTCTCTTATGCGCCTTGATGGGGGGGCTCCAGCCAAGACAATGACCCCTTGCTCAAGCCAGAGACCTTGGGCTTCAAGTCAGTGACCCCGCACTCAGGCTGGAGACCTCTGGGTTTTGAACCTGGGATCTTAATGTCCCAGGTCAATGCTCTGTCCACTGCGCCACCATCAGTCAAGCAAGGATCATACTTCTTAAATTATAATCTTAAATCTCAAGGATTATAATTATCTGTAGACCCTTTGAGAGAAAATATCCTCACCATTCAGCTTGTTTTCTTTGCTCTGCCAACTCATGGAGCCGCCGAAGGGCTTTTTCCTGTTTCTTCTCATCTTTGCGGGATCTTGAAGAAACGTTTCGAGCAAACTCTCTCTGCTTGAGATCTTTCAATCTCTGGGATAACAAAAGAAGGGAACAGAGGATAGGTGATTTAGAATAACTTGGGGATCCTGAAAGCAAGGCCTTTAAAATTTACCCTCAATCAATGGTTATAGTACTAGTTTAAAATACATCATTATATTCTCTTCTGGTACTTGAAAACACAATGCTAATTACATACTTTGGGTAAAACACTTGGTGTATCTGCATTTCTAATTAGGACAGCATACCATTTACTTTATTGGGCAAACTAAAATGATGTCAGAAGCAACAAGCAAATTTTAGAACACTAGGAGGAAAGAAAAATGACTATTCGATCATCTGCTCTTCAAGGATGAAAAACTGGACAAACAGAACATGAGATAAATTGTAATAACACAGCCAAAGAGAACAGAAAGGGGTTAAGCCAGTACAGAAAATTACCCAGGTATAAGATCTTAAAAAGCAATGTACAGCTTACATGGGGAGGTTATTTGAATCAGAACAAATAAAAAGCATACTTTTACTTTACCATATAAAGGTGCTATTATTTCTTTTCAGCATGAACACTTTTCCTGTTACTATCAAACAAACCATTTTCCAATGCTAGCATGTTCAGAGCTCACCAGTTCGACCACGTATCAACTGGTCAGCCTGCTGAAATTAGACAGTAAAATGTGTAGCTTTTCATTGCTTCATAGCCCTAAGAGAAACATCCAGGGGATGAGGAGGGGAAAATAGAGATAAGTCAAATAATTTATTACTTAAAATCCTAATAAAAGAATGGGTCTTTTATTCTCAGAAGCTATTATACAATTTTCCTTAAAACAAAAGAAAAATAACCAAAAAGAACAGTGCTATGATACACTGGTGACAGAATCCAGACAGATCTATCTGCAATGAAGACAGAACTAAAATTATTTTCAACACACTAAATAATATAAAAAACAAACAAATCAAACCAAACCACATACATTAGCCTATGCTTTCACAACACCTTTAGGAAAAAGATTTTGACCCAATATAAAGTGGACATTGCTTTGTGGAAAGGCATGATGTTCAACAGACAGAGGAATTTTCTTATCTAATATATATGAAATGTGTTTCGAATATTTTTGAATTGGAAGGGGAAAAGGATAGAAAGACACACACAAAGAAAGATGTACAGCTAAAGACACTAGTAGAAAAACTCACTCTTGTGATCTGGGCTCCCAAATTAGAAGGATTTGCTTTCAATAGATCAGCTGAAAATGTCACATCACAAAGAAAAAAAAGTAAAAATAAAACAAGAGTAGAAGAGAAAAAAAATTAAGCAAGCATTACTTCACAAGCTCTCTTAGTGAATCTGCAATTATACTGAACAATCAAGGACAAAGCCATCAACTACAAAAGGGTTGGGGAGAAGGGAAGCACCTGTACAACACATATATGTGCACACACACACATACAGACTGACAGTAGTAATCCCTTCTAGATAAATGGAAATACTGCCTTTTCGGGAAAAAATGGTTATTGAACTTTAGGAAAGACTACTGCTGTCTAAAAGCAGTTATTTTCATTTACCTTTATTTTGGGGACACTCAAGTAACCAACAGCTGGCAAAATTGTTTTACTGAGGTTTGCTGCCAAGAATTACGAGTTTTATAAAAATCACTTTCAGATGAGCTATTTTAAATAAATATGAATTCCAGTGAGAAAGAGCTTGTTAGGACTATTATATGATTACTCTAGGACACAAACCTAGTTTTGTTTTTTTTTCCTATTACAAGCACTCAACAGATTGTTTAGTCAAGATTTAAATATAGTATTTTCACATCTGCTGTCTTCTCTCAGCCACTCAATAAGCCTAGAAAATTTCCCCGTGTCCAGTCATTTCCTTCCCTTTTAGAAATATTTCATTACTTCTAGGAGTTATTTCCCAAACTACAGGACATGAAGAGAATGAGCATTTTATTAGTCTGTAGTCTCCAGGGTAAGTCAGACAGAGATTAAGCTTTCCAATCATTCAGCAAGCCACCTGGTACGACCCTGGAGTTGAAGGGGATAGAACTCAGTACACATCATCCTGCAGACCCTCTATCTCAAATTCCTACCACAACATAATTGGAGCTAGGGTAGGAAGAAAATGAGACGATATCAATAAAACAAATCCAAATTGTAGCCCCTTCTATGCAAAGCTATTCTGGTACGACATAGGGTGTAACAAATACTCCTATCACCTTTACTAACTTTGTAGTTAAAATTGAGAATGCCAGAATTTTAACCCAAACCTGAGAGACAGAGCTTGGCAACTGCCTCAAACCCAAAATAAATATATTTAAGGTCTCCTTCAGATAGCACATTCTAATGATGAAAAACAATTCCTAACTCAAAGTCTCTCCTTTCTACTCAAGGTAAAACTGAATTCCCCTCACAAAGTTTCTACTGATCTCTCATAAGCAGGCATGATTTTGCTTCTTTCTGTACTGTCTTATTAGCATTTTGTGACAACATTCATCTAGCAACTATCATATTTTGCTCTGACTATACTTATTTCTGAAAGCAGAAAGGCTACATACACTATGCATAAACTTTCAGAGTCAGAAAACTTGAGTTCAAATCCATTTAATTATTAACAAAGTGGGTTTTACCTCTTTGAACTCCAGTTCCCTCATTAGAAAAAGAGGGATATCTAGCAATAGATTTATGAGATTGTCAAAGTAAATGTAAAGCACTTAAGAGTGGCAGAACTGTTCAGTTCTGCTCCCCTCCTTTATTTGGGGCAAGGACTAGGATTACCTTTATAATCAACACTGCAGTATATGGAACAATACTAAATCTACAAAAGATGTTAGTGGTTGGTGAAGAATTTAGCTTAAATGTTGGATTCTTGACTTTTCCCCATATAGTTTTTACCATTTATAGAAATATTTGATTATGAAATATTTTCATATCTCTACTAAGGACATATTCAAGTATATAATATGGTTTTCCTAGCTATTACTTTCAAGTTATAAGGAGTTACATTCTTTAGAGCAGTGGTCCCCAACCTTTTTTGGGCAACGGACCGGTTTAATGTCAGAAAATATTTTCACGGACCAGCCTTTAGGGTGGGACGGACAAATGTATCACGTGACCGAGACAAGCGTCAAGAGTGAGTCTTAGCCCTGGCCGGTTGGCTCAGTGGTAGAGCGTCGGCCTGGCGTACAGAAGTCCCGGGTTCGATTCCCGGCCAGGGCACACAGGAGAAGCATCCACCTGCTTCTCTATCCTTCCCCCTCTCCTTCCTCTCTATCTCTCTCTTCCCCTCCCGCAGCCGAGGCTCCATTGGAGCAAAGATGGCCCGGGCGCTGGGGATGGCTCCTTGGCCTCTGCCCCAGGCGCTGGAGTGGCTCTGGTCACAACGGAGCGAAGCCCCGGAGGGGCAGAGCATAGTTCCCTGGTGGGCAGAGTGTCGCCCCCTGGTGGGCGTGCCACGTGGATCCCTGTCGGGCGCATGCGGGAGTCTGTCTGACTGTCTCTCCCGGTTTCTAGCTTCAGAAAAATACAAAAAAAAAAAAAAAAAAAAAAGTGAATCTTAGACGGATGTAACAGAGGGAATCTGGTCATTTTTAAAAAATAAAACATCGTTCAGACTTAAATATAAATAAAACGGAAATAATGTAAGTTATTTATTCTTTCTCTGCGGACTGGTACCAAATGGCCCGCGGCCCGGTACTGGTCCACGGCCCGGGGATTGGGGACCACTGCTTTAGAGAATCAAAATTCTAAAATTTTAAGCCTCTGACTTACGAACAGAATTGTGCCAGATGCCCCCCAAAAAGATCCTGTCCAGAAACTTCTCAATTTCCTATATAAAAAGTAATTTTTATAACAAGGTACAAGGCCCTAATTCAGAGTCAGGTCTACCCAAGTTATTTATTCTATTCTAAGCCTGGGTAATTCGCCGCTGAATATCCATATAAAATTCATCCTGACTTGTACTTTCACTTTCCTCTTAAGGGTTAAAAAATCACTTTAGACTTTAGACAACTTCTTCAGGGAGCAACACATCTGTCTATTAGAGAAGAGACAGAGCTCATGTAAGAACAGGATGTGCCATCACCCCTGAACTTTGTTCAAAGGCTGAGCAAATTCCGTTATCATATACAAAAATTCAAGTTAGACTCAAAACTGTGACACAGTCTAATCTGAATGGTACAATCAATCATTTGAGCTAATTTCCAAAGCCAATACATGCCTTTATCTCTGAAAATTATAAAGTATGCTTTCCAAAGAGTTGCTAATAAATTTGCTTATTTACTGAACTATTAATGCTTATTAATAAAAAGTTAAGCCAAATAACAGACTTTTAGTGGGAAAATAAAATCACAAAAATTAGGGGATATTTCTAAATGAATATAAAATGATAAAAAAAGCATTTGATTTTATTTTATTAAACAAGAACATCAGAAAAGCAAATGACAAGTCAAAGAAAGTTGTTCAATAACACAAATGAGTTGCAAAACCAAGTTTTATTTCATTGGTGAAAACGCACTATTTAAAAGGTTAAAAGTACTGGAGTATGGGCCCTGGCCGGTTGGCTCAGCGGTAGAGCGTCGGCCTGGCGTGCGGGGGACCCGGGTTCGATTCCCGGCCAGGGCACATAGGAGAAGCGCCCATTTGCCTCTCCACCCCCCCTCCTTCCTCTCTGTCTCTCTCTTCCCCTCCCGCAGCCAAGGCTCCATTGGAGCAAAGATGGCCTGTGCGCTGGGGATGGCTCCTTGGCCTCTGCCCCAGGTGCTAGAGTGGCTCTGGTCATGGCAGAGCATCGCCCCCTGGTGGGCAGAGCGTCGCCCCTGGTGGGCGTGCCGGGTGGATCCCGGTCGGGCGCATGCGGGAGTCTGTCTGACTGTCTCTCCCCATTTCCAGCTAAAATTAAAAAAAAAAAAAAAAAAAAAGTACTGGAGTATGTGCACGTTCCCTGATCCCCTAATTTTTTTTCTGAGGTTTTATTTATTTATTTATTTATTTATTTAGTATTTTTCTGAAGTTGGAAATGGGGAGGCAGTCAGACAGACTCCCGCATGCGCCCGACCGGGATCCACCCGGCACGCCCACCAGGGGGCAATGCTCGGCCCATCTGGGGCATTGCTCTGTTGCAACCAGAGCCATTCTAGCGTCTGAGGCAGAGGCCACAGAGCCATTCTCAGCGCCTGGGCCAACTTTGCTCCAATGAAGCCTTGGCTGCGAGAGAGACAGAGAGGAAAGAGAGGGGTAAGGGTGGAGAAGCAGATTGGCGCTTCTCCTGTGCGCCCTGGCTGGCAATCAAACCCGGGACTCCTGCATGCCAGGCCGATGCTCTACCACTGAACCAACCGGCCAGGGCCTTGATCCCCTAATTTTTTTTTTTGTATTTTTCTGAAGCTGGAAACGGGGAGGCAGTCAGACAGACTCCCGCATGCGCCCGACTGGGATCCACCCGGCATGCCCACCAGGGGTCAATGCTCGGCCCATCTGGGGCGTTGCTGTGCTGCAACCAGAGCCATCCTAGCGCCTGAGGCAGAGGCCACAGAACCATCCTCAGTGCCCAGGCCAACCTTGCTCTAATGGAGCCTTGGCTGCGGGAGGGGAAGAGAGAGACAGAGAGGAAGGAGAGGGGGAGGGGTGGAGAAGCAGATGGGCACTTCTCCTATGTGCCCTGGCTGGGAATTGAACCTGGGACTCCTGCATACCAGGCCGACGCTCTACCACTGAGCCAACCGGCCAGGGCTTTGATCCCCTAATTTTTATGAGCAGTGTATCTGATTCAAGAAAAAAAAAGACTAAATCCCATTTAAATGAAAAATTTTCCTAAAAAAACAATAGCACATTTCTAAAAAACATGGCACAGAACACAAGGGAAAGAACATTTCTCACTGATTCTGAATCACATGGTAGCTGGGGTTTCCATTAAATTTCTCAAAAGACCAGTGGAGGGAAGACCTTAACAAACAACCTAGAACTTGAAATACCCATCCACATAACTAGGGCCATTTGGGCTAAAGACCACTTCAAATGTAAATGACATTCATGATCTTAAAACACAGCTAAATAGCACTGTATTGGCAGATAAAACATCTAATCCAGAAACAAACTTCTGCTCCACTAACTGTAAATAAAGTAAAACAGGGAAATGAGAATCTGGCAAATCTTACCAAGTTCTAAATATGGGTGATAAATTTGCCCACATCACCTATAATGTGGAGTTGTCAATAGCAAGGAATGGCACTGTGTTTAAGCTGGGAATGAATAAGATAAAGATATTTCTATGCAGTTTTCCCTAACAATGAGTTTGAGTCTAAGAAAACCTTTTTTTGTTGGCCCTGGCCAGTTGGCTCAGTGGTAGAGCGTTGGCCTGGCGTGCAGAAGTCCGGGGTTCGATTCCCGGCCAGGGCACACAGGAGAAGCGCCCATCTGCTTCTCCACCCCTCCCCCTCTCCTTCTTCTCTGTCTCTCTCTTCCCCTCCCGCAGCGAGGCTCCATTGGAGCAAAGATGGCCTGGGCGCTGGGGATGGCTCCTTGGCCTCTGCCCCAGGTGCTAGAGTGGCTCTGGTCTCGAAAGAGCGACGCCCCGGATGGGCAGAGCATCACCCCTTGGTGGGCAGAGTGTCGCCCCCTGGTGGGCATGCCGGGTGGATCCCGGTCTGGCGCATGCGGGAGTCTGTCTGACTGTCTCTCCCCGTTTCCAGCTTCAGAAAAATACAAAGAAAAAAAACCAAAAGCAACAAAAAACCCCCACCTTTTTTGTTATCTTTTGGTGCTACTCTTCTCTATCAAAACAAAATTTGATGCTAGACATTTGCTTGGTGAGTATACTTCACTAGGAATAAATCTTTCTCAAGTATTTTATATCTATTATCTCAATTTAAAATATAAAAACTATTGTTTTCACGTGAAAAATTCCAGGCATCAGAAAATATGCAGAGAATATTTCCTATTGCCACTAAATAAATCCTGTTTTAATATTTAATCAACTCTAAAGAGAAAACCTCATTTTTCCTCTTTAGTGTTAAAATCTTACCCATGGTTTCTTTCTCTACTAGATAGCAATCCCACTCTCCCAGCCACAAGGACATCCTTTGTAACTAACCCTGCAAAATACACACCTATAGCACAAGAGATGCTCAATAAACATTTACCAAACTGGTTTCATTTTTAAAATGAGTTGTTGGGAGAGGGAACACACACACATTTTTATGTATTATTTTTTGGTTATGAACAAAGATGAGAAGTAGTGAGTAAAGGAGGGATGATTGTATGCACTTCAATCTCATTTTTGGACTTGGTATATATATCTGGCCTTTTCTGAACCTTAACTACTTCCTCTCTCCATTAACAATCTGCATACTTCAAATCCATGGCCTCATCTCCCCATTATTTTTCTGCTTTGCTCTTATAACAGTAATATGGATTTCCTCTCCCAAACTGGAGTAACCATACTGTGGTTGTTACCTGGCCAGGTTACTTCAATTAAAGTCTGTTTTTGATGCTTCTGGATGAGACCATCCAAGACATCAGCATGCCACGGTGAGGGAGGAAAAAGACCAGGAGAGAACACGAAGTCTCAGCATTGAAGTACTCAGAGAAGAAAGGTTGTAGCTGAATGATTAAGGAAGTCCAAGTAATAAATGTAAATTCTTTCTTTTAGCATATGCCTATCAGTAAGTAATAAAAATTAATTTTATTCAGTAACAGAAAACAAAATGGTAACAAAAAACTAAACACTAATGCTGATTAGAAATACTGAAAATAAATCAGAGGAAAAAGAGACGTATACACTCTTTTTGTTGGGTGAGAGTACTAACTAGTCATTTCTGAGAATACCTTTTCAAAATTTTATTTTTATTTTTTAATTTTTTACAGAGACAGAGAGAGAGTCAGAGAGAGGGATAGATAGGGACAGACAGACAGGAATGAAGAGAGAAAGATGAGAAGCATCAATCATCAGTTTTTTGTTGCGACACCTTAGTTGTTCATTGATTGTTTTCTTGTATGTGCCTTGACCGTGGGCCTTCAGCAGACCGAGTAACCCCTTGCTCGAGCCAGCGACCTTGGGTCCAAGCTGGTGAGCTTTGCTCAAACCAGATGAACCCGTGCTCAAGCTGGCGACCTTGGGGTCTCAAACCTGGGTCTTCCGCATGACAATCCAACGCTCTATCCACTGCGCCACCGCCTGGTCAGGCCTGACAATACCTTTTATGTGCAATTATTTTGTAACAATGAGTATTAATATCATTTGGCAAATATCAAATTAATTAGTCCTAAAACCACTGTGTAACATAAGTGGGATATAAAACTGAGACTTACGGACATATATAAAAGTGAAGTGGTTACCAGGGGGAAGAGAATGTAGGGGAGGGGGAAGGAAACTTGAGTGAATGGGGGGTGGGGTGGGAAGCAAGGTGTAAAGAGGGACAAATATGAGGCGACAGAAAATGATTTGACTTTGGGTGATGGGTATACAACATAATCAACAGTTCAAATGTTATAGAAACGTTCACCTGAAATCTATATACTCTCCTTGATCAATGTCACCGTTAGTTAATTTTCTAAATAAAAAAAAAAAAAATCACTGTGTAATGCTTGCTTTGTTATGTTCAGGAATTCAATAGAAGACCTTAAAAGTATAGTATATTCTAGCCCTGGCCGGTTGGCTCAGCGGTAGAGCGTCGGCCTAGCGTGCGGAGGACCCGGGTTCGATTCCGGCCAGGGCACACAGGAGAAGCGCCCATTTGCTTCTCCACCCCTCCGCCGCGCTTTCCTCTCTGTCTCTCTCTTCCCCTCCCGCAGCCAAGGCTCCATTGGAGCAAAGATGGCCCGGGCGCTGGGGATGGCTCTGTGGCCTCTGCCCCAGGCGCTAGAGTGGCTCTGGTCGCAACATGGCGACGCCCAGGATGGGCAGAGCATCGCCCCCTGGTGGGCAGAGCGTCGCCCCATGGTGGGCGTGCTGGGTGGATCCCGGTCGGGCGCATGCGGGAGTCTGTCTGACTGTCTCTCCCTGTTTCCAGCTTCAGAAAAAATGAAAAAAAAAAAAAAAAAAAAGTATAGTATATTTCCTCACACACACATGCATGCACATGTGTAGATAGTCACTATCACCATCAAAATCAAAGCTGGAAAATGAGGTTTTAAAAATTTTTTTAATAAAAATATAATTCACATACCATAAAATCCACCCATTTAAAGTGTAAAATTTGGTGGGCATAGTACATTCAGAGTTATGCAACCATCACCATCTAATGTTAGAACATTTCTATTACCCTCAAAGAAACCCCATACCCATTAGCAGTCACTTCCCACTGCCCCTTTCCACTCAGTCCCCAGACACCTAACCTACGTTCCCTATAGATTTGCTTATTCTAGACTTCTCGTATAAATTAAATCATACAATATAGGGGATCTTTGTGACTGCCTTCTTTCATTCAGCATAATATTTTCAAGATTTGTGCACAGTGTATTTACCAGTAAGTCAGTTCTTTTTACTGAGGAATAATACTCCATTGTACCTTCACCTGTGGTGGTGCAATGGATAAAAGTTGACCTGGAACGCTGAGGTTCCAGTTTGAAACCCCAGGCTTGCCCGGTCAAGGCATGTACAAGAGGCAACTATAAATTGATGCTTCCTGCTCCTCCCCCTCCCTTTCTCTCTCCCCCACTAAAAAAATCAATAAATAAAATCTTTAAGAAGGAAAATTCCATTGTAGGGATATATCACTTTGTTTACCCATTCATCAGTTGATAGATATTTAGGTTGTTTCCACTTTCTGGCTATTACAAACATGCAGCTATGGACAATCTTATACTAGTTTTTGTGTGGGCATGTATTTCATTTCTATTGGGTATACACTGGTCATATGGTAACTCTCTGTTTAATATTTTGAAGAACTGCCAGACTGTTCTTCAGAGGGGCTGCATCATTTTACAACCCCATTAGCAATGTAGGAGTGTTCTAATTTCCCCACAGTCTCTCTAACACCTGTTGTGTCTTTTTAATATTTATTTATTTACTTATTTATTGACAGAGACAGAGAGTCGCAGATAGGGACAGACAGGACAGGAGAGAGATGAGAAGCATCAGCTCTTCGTTGCGGCACCTTAGTCGTTCATTGATTGCTTTCTTGTATGTGCCTTGACTGGGGGGTGGTGTTACAGCAGAGCGAGGACTCCTTACTCAAGCCAGTGACCTTGGAGCTTATGCCAGCGACCATGGGGTCATGTTTATGATCCTACACTCAAGCCTGCGGCCTTGTGGTTTCAAACCTGGGTCCTTTGTGTCCCAGTCTGACGCTCTATCCACTGAGCCATCGCCTGGTCAGGCTGTTATTGTCTTTAGTATGTGTGAAATGGTATGTCACTGTGGTTTTGTGGATAACAGGTTTCAAATCTAGGTCATATCTAGAAGCAAAGATTTGCCCTATAAGTTACATTTAAAGGATCATAGTTCATAATAGCTGCTTGGGCACAAAGCAAATGGAACAGCCATTCTAGTTCAGAGTTCTTTTCAGCACTGTCACTCACCAACTTACTATTCCTTAAGTTGCTTTAATTTTTCAGACTACAATAGAACATACAGCCTCAGCTAGAATCTCCACCACAGTGCAACACTGTGATGAATATAAGTGTACAGCAGGTCCTTGAATAATGTTTCATTATAAAGTTGATGAGAAGAAAAAATCAAAAAGATTGATTCCTGGCAGGGGCCTGTGTAGTTTGCACATTTCCCTCATGTCTGCATGGGGTTTTCTCTGGGTACTCTGGATTCCTCCTACACCCCTTAGAAGCACTGGTATGTCTATACACTGTCCCAGTCTGAGTGAGGGTGTGTGTGGGTGCACCTTGTGATGGAAGGGTATTACTCTTTTTGTATTTTTCCGAAGTTAGAAGTGGAGAGGCACAGAGACCGACTCCTGCATGTGCCCGATAGGGATCCACCCGACATTCCCAACAGGGGGCGATGCTCTGCCCATCTGGGACGTTGCTCTGTTGCGGCTGGAGCCATTCTAGTGTCTGAGGCGGAGGCCATTGAGCCATCCTCAGTGCCAGGGCCAACCTTGCTCCAATGGAGCCTTGGCTGTGGGAGGGGAAGAGAGAGATAGAGAGGAAGGAGAGGGGGAGGGGTGGAGAAGCAGATGGGCACTTCTCCTGTGTGCCCCAACCAGGAATCAACCTGGAAATTCCACAAGCTGGGCCAACGCTCTACCGCTGAGGCAACCGGACAGGGCGGGTATTACTCTTTTTTAAAATGTATGTATAGCTCATATTATTTCAATGTTTAAAATTAGAAGTGTTTTGGGTCTTTAATTAGAAGTGTGGTGATGTTTTTGTGACCAGAAATATGCTGTAGGAACTTAGTTTCTTTATGTCAGTTAGCCTGTGGTAAAATTGGTTTTATTATATATTGTTTTGCTTAAAGCTGCAGTTTCCAAGAACCCACTAACAATGTTAAGCCAGGACTTACTGTACAGGGGCAGAAGACAGCTTGAAAACTGAAGAACATAAATAAGGTAAAATCCTTTTTACTCAGATTTGGATTGTGTACCACGATGAAGTACAGAGTTAGAAATATATGGTAAAAGATTACAGGGTTTATCAGCAATCTTAGCTCCCAAAGGGTCTGTTTAGGGTTACCTCTGCTCACAGAAGCAGACAGTTTCCCTAAACAGACACAATTTTACAAGGTTAACGAGGTTGTGATAGCTGGGTTTAAGTCTATTCCCAACAAAAGCAGAGCTGGTGAGTAGGTAAAAGTTAACAGGTAAAGAGCCTTAAAACATGTACAATTTTTGGAAGCAAAAACAGCCCCAAAGAAAAGGCACCCATAGTGGCACAAAGTATCACTGAACCTGAAAATGGCATCTCTCTGCTACAGATTATTTAAACCACAATACCCTAAGTTTTTAAAATGTATACTTCTCTTTATAATTGATTTTCAAAGCATAATCTCTTCAGAAATGAATTGTGCTATTTAAGTCAACATTTATTTAGGTTTGTGATTCATAAGTACTTTATAATTTTCTTAACCTATTTTACATCTTTACAATAATTCATGGTTTTCTAAGAATAAACAGCTTATAAAGACTGAAAATACAGAGCACCTATGAAACATCTTCATTGTCATATGATCTTAGTGGTCTCGCTTCTCAGAAGAGTCATTTGCTTTTTATTTAAGCCCTAAAATAATCTTCTCTCACTTAAAAAAAAATTATTTAGGTCTGTGTTTCCCCCACTGAATATCAAAATAGCATTGAAAAAGGACTCCAGACAACATTTCTTTAAATCTACAGTGGCCTGCCAGAGGTCCAACAGGTTTTGATGTGCTTATTGTTCCTGATGTCAAATGTGCCAAACACACAGAGGATCAAATGTGGTAAAAGATCTTGGGAGGCAAAAATCCAACCAGTAAACAATGAAACTTCAAGTGTAAAGTGACCATGCCAAACATCAATGAAATTCATTAAAGATCCTTCCTCTATCACCATGGAATTTCTCAGAAAATATTTAAAAGGCCATGGCCAGGTAGTTCAGTTGGTTAGAGCATCATCCCACCAAAGCTGCAGGTCTAATCCCCCGTCAGGGCATATACAAGAATCAACCAATGAATGTATAAGTAAATGAAACAACAAATCGATCTCTCTCTCTAAAAATCAATAGAAAAACTTAAGTCAGAACTTATTTCATTTTTGAGAAACGAGAAAAACGAAAATTTCTGTTCCTTAGATACTGAAATAGTCAACTAACTAAGCAATGCTATCAAAAAGTAACTAACAGTTTAGCCAAAGTTAATTAAGTCATTTAGTAATTACTACTCTGTGTAATTTAGAATAAAGACGTTACTGATGGTTGCTACAGGCTTAATCTGTTTTAGTTATTTAAAGCTCCAGAAACCGCTGCTTTTACAGTTAAAAGAGACCCTGGTATTAAATGAGACTTTGGTCTTTCCAAAAATGTAAAAAAGAACACGGGTTTTCATACTGAAGCTATTTTAGAAGAAAGAAGAGGCAGTCTGAAAGCATTCCTTCTTCTGACCAATATATTGATTCTGTAAGTTAGAGAATTGCTCAAAGCTCCTTTAACGGTACCAGATTTTAGTAACTGGATCAGACTACCACAGATGACTTTGAAATCACAAGGACATTGGACCCAACACTAAGGTAGCTTTTAAATGTACTATACTAATTCCCCAGTGTCAATTAAAACCTGTGGGACTTTATGTCAAGAGGAGGCAAAGGTATAACATTAGATCACAAACTCAAATGTTTACAGGAGTTTGGCAGGAAATGTTAATGAGTCACACAGGTTGATGACAGAGAAAAGACAAAGTGGAAACCACAGCTAATTAAGTGTTAGTGCATATGTATGCCTTTCTGAAGAGATGAGCAACTACTTAGCTTTAGCCAACTGTTGTGTGTTGAAGTGAACACTTAGTGTTCTCAGATATTTTTTAAGATAAGCCAAATTCTGAATTATATAAAATCTCATTTTTAAAAATTAGGAACCAACTGAAATTAAAGTGGAAAAAACTAACAGCAGAAAGGCCAAAGTACATCTCTGGGACATTCTGTGGTCTTGGTTTATGTACTAGAGGCTGGTGAGGAGAGCCTTAGTGGCACAAATAGAGAGTAAGATTAGAAAAATCCTGAAGTGCTGCTACAAATTTACCTCTGGGGAAAAAAAGTTCTTTGAAGTTTGAAATTTAGGACCTCTGAGAAGCTAAAGAAAATGGTCTCCATTGTCATATCAATTAGCATACATGTTTTTAAAAAAGATATGCAAAATAATTAGAGGCAGGGAGGTAGAGACGGAAAAATACTTAGTTTCAAAGTCAACTTTAACTTATAACTAAGTCAACAAAGGCAGAAGATGGATACTAATGCTTATTGAACACTAAGGTATATAAAAAATCAACAATATAAAAAGGAATCATTGGGTTTTCTCTTGAGGAATGGAAAGGCATTCACTTGAAGATCTGAAAATTAATAAAATGATTACTTTAAAATATGGGTTGAACCACTGAAAAAAGAAAAAGTCTAACTTTTTCATCTTTGAGGATCAAGCTAGGTTTTGATAATTGTATGTTAATGACTCGCTTCACAAAATATCTTAGAAAATCTGAGGAAAAACTAGGAACAGTGAGAGGTAAAAAAAAAAAATCACCACAAACGAGGGTGACTCTATAGACCCTTCTTGAGAGATTATTTGTGCTTAATGAAGATAAGGGCATGTTTAGAATCCTGATGATACTAGTAGTTTACCATTAACGTAACACAGTATTTCTCCGAAAAATTTAATGGTGAAAATTTGAATGAAGATGCAAACTAGGGATTACTAACATAGGGTTGAATGTACTTACCTATTATCTCAGATTCATAATAATCCTGTGTGCCTTCCTGGAAGACAAGACAGGGTGTCTTTATGATTTTAAAGCATAAATTTGGAAAATGGTAGGTCCATTTGGATGGTAAGTACATGTCACTCAAAGGGGAATAAAAAATAGGACCTACCTCCTCTTAGGGGTTATTCAGCTGTGTTGTACCATGGTCAATTAAAGGCTTCTTAGAAATTTTAAGTGCAGGGAAGAGTGTAACTATACAAAATTTAGTGCTGTGCATTTTCTGTTTATATATTTATATTATTCTGTTTCAAGATTCTACCATTTGCACTAAAAGAGCAGTATAAAGAAAGATGAGGCCCTGGCAGTTTTCTCAGTGGTAGAGTGTTGGCTCAGTATGTGGATGTCCTGGGTTGGATTACTGATCAGGGTATACAGGAGAGGCGCCCATCTGCTTCTCCACCCCCCCTTCTCCTACCCTCTTGCAGCATAGCTCGATTGGAGCCTCAGCCCCCGGCACTGAGGATGGCTCCACGGCCTCAGACTTGGGTGCTAAAAAATGACTCTCTGGTTGCAATGGTACAAGGGCCCCAAATGGGCAGAGCATCGCCCCCTAGTGGATTTGATGGGTGGATCCCGGTGAGGGTACATATGGGAGTCTGTCTCTGTCTCCCCTCCTCTCACTAAATTAAAAAAAAAAAAAAGTGAAAAAGCCTACATTTCAACCAAATAAAGAATATGCCACCAAAACCAAAATAACAAATTCATAATACATCTGTTCTTTTTTTAATACCCAAGATGGGCTTTTGATCAAGGTGGAAAAATAAGTTAACATGCATTCACATTAATTATACCAGGTAAAAAATTTTTTCCCACACCTGAATCAGATATATTCTGTATTAGTAGATAAGGCAATTCATGAATTCTCTATCAGATATCCTTAATTTTACATTTTCATTTTGTGATAATATGAGTAATAAACAAATATTTGAGATCTAGATGAGCACTTTTTACAAAATAACTGGGGAGTTAAAATGATAGTGATTTGTCTGTATGAAGTAAAGGCCAAATGATATCACAATACTATATATATTTGAAAGTTTTCATGAAAAATTATTTGACTTTGGGTGATGGGCACACAACACAATCAACAGTTCAAATACTATAGAAATGTTTATCTGAAACCTATGTATGCTTATTGATTGATGTCAACCCACTGAATTTAATTTTTTAAATAAAAATAAATAAAAGAAAGTTTTCAGTTGTCCTAATAGAGCAGGGCTTCTCAACCTCAGCACTAATGATTGACATTTTGGGCCAGATAATTCTTGGTTACAAGGAGCTTTCCTGTGCATTTTCAGATGTTTACCAGCACTCTTGGCCTCTACCCACTAGATGTCAGCAGCCCCTTCCCCCAGTTGTGATAACCAAAAATGTCTCCAGACTTTGCCAAGTATCCTCTGGAGGACAAAATCTTCCCAACTGGAGAACTACCACAAGGAAAAGTGGTAAGAGAACTGAGTCAAATCAAAGTGCACAGAGAATAAATATGTCAAATTCAAAAGAAGCAGAGTTGTACCAATTTCTACCTTTTTCAGGTTGAAAGAAATCATTAAAACATTATCATCTATCTTATTAATGTTGTCAATGTGAATTGTATTAGTTCTATATTTAATAGTAAATGTTTCACTTTGATAGAAAAAAACAGCAAGTGTACACATTACTCAAATTTGAATTACACATTTCCTGGTTTATTCTTTTCTAATTAAAACTTTACTCAGAGCCCTGGCTGGTGGCACAGTGCAGATATAGAATATAGTTCTGGAGTGCTGAAGGTCACCAGTTCAATCTGGGAGTCACTGGCTCGATCCCAAGGGCATTGGTTTGAGCCCTGGTCAGGACACATATGAGAAGCAATCAGTGGGTGCACAACTAAGTGGAACAAGAAGTTGCTGCTGCTCCCTCCACCCTCCCTGCCTCTCTCTCAAAAAACAAACAAAGCAACAAACCAAGTCACTTTACTCAAGAGACTTCTTGTCAACTAAAAACATAAACTTTCTAAATGTTCTTCTGGTCCCTAGAGTTTCTTCAGGAGTCTTTTTAACTAATTATAGAGTGCTTAATTGAAGAAATTCTCAAGAGCCCAAAAAGGGTGGTTATGTACTTAGATGTAAAATGTCTTTGTTAACGCCATTTAAAAATAACCCGGAAGTCTGAATTATATATACACTGAAAAACTTAAAACGTTGTGAATAAGTATTATTCTCTGCTACATTCTTCTTTCTTGGCAGATGATTCTTTGAAGGAGTAAGGTACTACCAATATATCTTGTTCATATATATGCTCTCTTAATTTCTCTTGTTCAAATCAAAAAGAGTTCATAATATATTAAAGTAGTGTCCTAAGTTGTGTAAAAAGTTGGAAAGCTGTCTTAAATAAAACTCTTATCAGAGAAAGAATCTTAAATTGGTTAGGTATGGTTAAATGTGGAAGAGACTGTTGCATAAAATATAATACCACAATCAGCTTGAAACTTACCCGTTAGTAAAAGTAAAGCTTAGTCAAAGCCTGCTTTTCACCTGTGCTTTGAAGTTTTTGGTTGGTTGAAAAATAAAGCAACGGTTAAAAAAAAATATTGGTTTAAGGGTCCAGCATAAGAAGGCATTCCAGCAATGCCCATAAATCTTACAAGTTTAACAAACATAACTATGTACTCCTAACAAGTTCTGCTAAAGTCACCCAAGATCAAATAGCTCAAAATTCTCTAATAAGATAAAATTGTGCTATAGATTTATAGGTTATTTTCCTCCTTCTAAAACCACCCAGGGAAATTACTGCAGCCTTCTTTAAGCCAGTAACTAGTTAGATACAAGTTTTTTTTCTAAATCAAAGATTGCAAAGAATGTGTAAATCATTTTTCAGCAAGCTCTTCAACATGTAGCATCAGAGTTTTTTGTTAAAGTTAAGATAGCATATAATTTAATTTTCCTTCTCGAGATTTAGGAAAGAGTAGCTAATAAAGCATGCACTATTCTATACAGAAGATGAAACGATCAGTCTGAATAACTGTTCAAAGCTCGACATGTCTAGAAAGGAGGATAAAGAAAAACAAAGCTCCCAGTGATTCTCAGTTGAATTACCAAATCAAATACTAATTTATAAACCACTCAAACCAAAAATTTTATGCAATGTTTATGAAGCTCACAATTCTTCATTCTACATAAAGGTTGGGAGGGGGAGGTCTATGTCAGGACTTCTGTCACTGAAAAAGAAATCAAGTCAGTCAGATGATTTCTTATCAAGACTGGCAGATACAAGAAACCAAAGACACCAAGTTTTTTGAATCCATTCAAAATTCAAATAGTTTTAAACAACAAATAATCTTACTTTTTAGTAAACAACTATTCCTCACCTGCTTGTGTGCGTGATCATATGAGTTAATATGGTTGTCAAATTCCTGATGTTTCTGGTATTGTTTATCACAGAGTTCACAGTAAAAGTTGGCTCTGAGGTCTTCCAATGCTTTGGCAATTGCCTTCTCTTTGTCAACATAATCCTGTTAAGAACCACAAAATACAAACAGAAGATGAACTTTGTAAAATTTTAAGTGTAAATAAGTAGTCTTACCTGAAGAGAGAAAAAAGGGCTTTTCATAAAATTTAGTGATATAGGCCCTGGATGGTGGCTCAGTGGATAGAGCGTCAGCCTGGCATATGAACGTTCCGGGTTCAATTCTGGTCAGGGCACACAGAAGAAGTGACCATCTGCTTCTCCCTCTTCCCCTCCCGCAGTCAGTGGCTCCACCGGTTCAAGTGTAGTCTCAGGCATTGAGGATAGCTCGGACTGTTGGCCCCAGCATCAGCCTCAGATGCTAAAATAGCTCGGTACTGGAGCATCAGCCCCAAATGGGTTGTAGGGGGCAGAGATCCCATCTGGGCATATGTGGGAGTCTGTCTATCTCCCCACCTCTCACTTAAAAAAAATGTTTAGTGGTACAAGTAAAAGCCAGGTGCCCTGACTGGGATCTACTTGGCGATTCCTATCTGGGACCAATGCTCAAATCAACTGAGCTATCTTCACTGCCTAAAGCTGATGCTCAGACCAGCCAAGCTATCCTTAGTGCCCAGGGCCAATGCTGGAACCAGTCAAGCCACTGGCTGCAGGAGGGGGAGAGAAAAAAAAAGGGGAGAGGGAGGGAAAGAGAAGCACAAGGTCACTTCTTATAGGTGCCCTGACCCAGGATTGAACCCAGGACATCTGCATGCTGGGTGGATGCTCTATCCACTGGGAACTAAGATATTCTGGCAGCTCCTACACTTACCCTTGGCTTAAAGAAACCCAAACAGTCATATATATTAAATGTAATTTTTTTTTTTTGGTGACAGAGATAGAGAGAGACAGATAGGGACAGACAGGAAGGGAGAGAGAAGTATCAATTCTTTGTTGTGACTCCTTAGTTGTTCATTGATTACTTTCTTACTGCCTTGACTGGGGGGTGGGGGGGCTTCAGCAGACCAAGTGACCCCTTGCTCAAGCTAGTGATCTTGGGCTCAAGCCAGTGACCTTGGACTTCAAGCCAGAGACCTTTGGGGCTCAAGCCAATGATCCCGCACTCAAGTCGGCAACCTTGGGATTTTGAAACTGGGTCCTTTGTGTCCCAGTCCGACACCCTATCCATTGTGCCACAGCCTGGTCAGGCTCAAATATAACTTCTATTGCACTGAAGGAACCATGCAAGGAAAAGTAAATCCTCAAGACACATTTCTTTCCTGTCCTCTCTCTCTCCATTTTTTGCTGCACTGTGTATATTTCTTGAGATGCATTATAATTTAATATTCTCCCATGTATAATCTGCTATTAAAGCCTTTCATTGAGTTTTTACACTGTCTCTTGCCCTGTACTGATAATCTCAATCCTTTTTCTTTATATATATTAAATTTGCTTCTGATATTGTACTTTTTCTCTATCCCTGGGTATTTGATCAATTCATGTGACTTTAAAATCATCAGTATGCCAGACACTTCCCAAATTTTTATCTCTTGTTGACATCAATTCCTCTCTTATAGTCCAAAATGGAATATTCTGGTGGTTATCTTTATTGGAAATAAGAAATTTCCACAGATGATGACATGACATGACAATCAAAATTGCAAACCACACAAAGAAACAAACCACTGTGAGAAAGTCAGGAGAAGCAACAAACGATAAAAACATAGTATTATAGATAATAGAAAATTTGAAAGGAATTATAAAATAAGAACATTTAGAATGTTTAAAAATAAAAATAGCAGAAATAGTAACCAAAAGGTAAAAGAGCATTATTTAAAAAAAAAAAGTAAAACAAGTCAAGCTGGAAAAAAATTAAAGAGCTATTTTAAGAATTTTAAAAAGGTGTTTGGCAAACCATGTCAACCCAATAAATTAATTATTTTTTGGGGGGGGGGAAGAGCACAGATGAACAGACAGAAAGGGAGAAAGGTGAAAAGCATCAATTCTTCATTTTGGCACCTTAATTGTTCATTGATTGCTTTCTCATATGTGCCTTAAGAGGGGCGTTCCAGCCGAGTCAGTGATCCCTTGCTCTAGCCAGTAATCTTGGGCACAGCCAGATGAACCTGTGCTCAAATCAGTGACCTCAGGGGTTTTGAACCTGGGTCCTCTGCATCCCATGCTGACGCTTTATCCACTGCGCCATAGCCTGGTCAGGCTAAGTTAAAAATTATAATAATAATCAAAAGGCATTGATTTTTAAAAAAAGTTATTGATATGTAATAAAACAGTATTTAAGTGTTAAGTGTAGAATTCAGGTGGTAGGTATATGGGTATTCACTGTATAGTTCTAATTTTTCTGTGTGCTCAACAATTTTCTTAATAAAATGTTGGGGATATATTACTAAAATGAAAAATGAAAAAATAATAAGTACATACAGCTAGAAGAGAGAGCCCTCTCTATACTATATTATTTTTAAAAAATATTTGTTTGTTTTAGAGACGGAAAATTCTGTCTCAGAATCTTTCATTGAAAAGTTCACTCTTACCCTGGCGGGTTGGCTCAGTGGTAGAGTGTCTGCTGTCCTGTGGAAGTCCCAGGCACACAGGAAGTAACCATCTGCTTCTCCACGCATTTCTTCCCCTCCTTGTTCCCCTTCCACAGCCAGATAGATAGGTTGGAGCACTAGGCCCGGGTGCCAAGGATAGCTCAGTTGGTCCGAGGGCATCAAGTCTCAGGTGGGGTTGCCAGGTGGATTCCAGTTGGGGGGTATGGGGGAGTCTGTCTCATTATCTCCCTTCCTCTCACTTAACCCTTATCTGCAATACCATCTTTATCAAGTGGCCAAATACATAAGGGGTCTGTGCCTGGGCTCTCCTTTGTGTTCCACTGATCTACCCTTGTGTCAACAGCATACTGTCTTTCTTACCACAATTTATAATAAATTTTGAAAGCTGGTAAAGAAAATCTTTCTATCTTATGCTTTGAGACTGTTGGACTATTCTTAGCCCTTTACACTTTCATACAAATTTTGGAATCAGCTTGTAAAATTCCATATAAAATCCTGTTGGGATTCTGACTTGGTTGTATTAAATATGATATATAGAAAATTTGGGTCTGACCTGTGGTGGCACAGTAGATAAAGCATCGACCTGGAAAGCTGAGGTTCCCGTTTCGAAAGCCTGGGCTTGCCCGGTCAGGCACATATGGAAGTTGATGCTTCCTGCTCCTCCCCCCTTGTGTCTCCCTTCTCTTTCTCTCTTCCCTCTCAAATGAATAAATAAAATCTTTAAAAAATATATAGAAAAATTGGGGGGAAAAGTTTTTTTATATGTTTTATTGATTTTAGAGAGAGAGGAAGGGGGTAGGGGGTGGGAGGGAGAGAGCAGGAGGCAGGGAGAGAGGAAGAGAGAGGAAGAGAGGGAGAGAGAGAAACATCGATTTGTTCCTGTACATTCCCTGACTGGGGATTGAACCAGTAACCTCTGCATGTTGGGATGAAGCTCTAGCCATCGAAACTATGTGCCCAGGGCAAAAACAAACTTCTTTATAATACTAAGTACTCTAATTCATGAACAAATTATTAAAAATTGCATTTTTTATTCATTGCTCTTTAATATCTCAATAATGTTTTAGAGTTAAGTCTTCCACATCTGTATATCTAAGTCGTTGATATACAGACACAAACAAATTTATTATTTTATATACAGCATCCTGGCTAAACTGTTAATTTGTGTAACTTATCTGTATATTCTTTTAGATATCTATATATATAATCATACCTGCAAATAAAACAATTTTGTCTCTTCCTTTCATCTCTTATATCTTTATTTATTTATTTCTAACTACCTTACTGTGCTGCTTAGGACCTCCAGCACAATATTTAATAAAAATAATAACAGCTTGGCCCTGGCCAGATGGCTCAGCAGTAGAGCATTGGCCTGGCGTGTGGAAGTCCCAGGTTCGATTCCTAGTCAGGACACACAGGAGAAGCGCCCATCTGCTTCTTCAACCTTCCTCCTCTCCTTCCTCTCTGTCTCTCTTTTCCTCCTGCAGCCAAGGCTCCATTGGAGCAAAGTTGGCCCGGGAGCTGAGGATGGCTCCATGGCCTCTGCCTCAGGAGCTAGCTAGAATGGCTCTGCCCGCAGTGAAGCACCACCCCAAATGGGCAGAGCATCACTCTCTGGTGGGCATGCCAGATGGATCCCAGTTGGGCGCATGCAGGAGTCTGCCTCCCTGCTTCTAAATTTGAAAAATACAACAATAATAATAATAATGACAGCAGACATCTTTATTACATCTCTTCATCTCAAAAGGAGAACTTTCAACTTTTTAATATTAAATATAATATCTCCTACATAGTTTCTATAGGCATTCTATCTGGTTAAAGAAAGTCTTTTCTTTATCAAGTTGGACAAAACTAATCATCATGAATGAATGCTGCATTTTAAATAATGCTTTTATATTTTTTTGCATCTATTAAGACAAATCATATTTTTTCCCTTTAATCTCTTAATGTTGCTGATTGTATAAATTGATTTCTAACATGAAGCAATCTTGCATTCCTGAGATAACTTGGACATGATATATCTTAAATTCCCCTGTTTGCTAGTGTCTTTTTTTTTATTTTTTTTTAAAGATTTTTTTTATTTATTCATTATAGAGAGGGGAGAGTGAGAGAGAGAGAGAGAGAGAGAGAGAAGGGGGGAGGAGCAGGAAGCATCAACTCCCGTATGTGCCTTGACCAGGCAAGCCCAGGGTTTTGAACCGGCAACCTCAGCGTTTCCAGGTTGATGCTTTATCCACTGCGCCACCACAGGTCAGGCCTGCTAATGTCTTAAGATGTACATTTGTATTATAAGTCAGTGTCATATAATTATTCTTTGCATACTATCCTTATCAGGATTTAGCATCATGGTGGTATTAGTTTCTCAGCAAATGAGCTCAGAGTTTTTCCTTCTTTTCAATACTCTGAAAAATCAGAAAGTTGCAGGTAAGGTGTAAAGTTATTTCTTTTAGGAATTTTAACAGAACTCAACAGTGAAATTATTGGGCTTTATGAAAAAAAATTTTAAACCACACATTCAATTTATATAATAGTTTTAAGATTATTGCCCTGGCTGAATAGCTCAGTTGGTTAAAACATCATCCTGATATGCCAAGGTTGTGGGTTCAGTTCCTGATCAGGGCACATATGAGTCAACCAATAGATGCATAAATGAGTGGAACAATAAATCAATGTTTCTTTCCCTCTCCTTCCTCTCTCTAGTATCAATCATAAAATTTTAAGAAAGTTATAAGATTATCAAAGTTTTCTATTTCTTTTTTTAAAGATTTTATTTATTCATTTTACAGAGAGAGGAGGGGAAGCGAGCAATATCAACTCATACTTGCTACACTTTAGTTGTTCACTATTTGCTTGCTGTATGTGCCTTGACTGGGCAAGCACAGGGCTTCAAACCAGCAACCTCAGTGTTCCAGTACAATGCTCTATCCACTGTGCCACCACAGGTCAGGCTGAAGTTTTTTATTTCTTTCTGAATCTATTTTAACAATTTATAAAGAAAATGTTTCACTTAAACCTAGTTTTACATTTAGTGGCATGAAGTTGTTTTAGTGTCTGCTACATCTGAAAATAATACCCTTTTTTCATTATTGATACTGATTTTCTATGTTTTTTCTTAATTTCACCACAAGTACATTAAAGAACTAAGTTTTGGCTTTGTTGTATGTTTGTTTTCTGTTTTGTTCATTTCTATTCATTCTTTAGTTTATTCTGCTATTCTATTTCCTGAATTTATCTCCCGCTGCTCTTTTTTCCTAACATAAGCATTAAGAATATGTATTTGCTACCAAACACCACATTGCTTTAGCTTATACTGTAAGTTTTGATATGTAGTGTTTATATCTTTCAGTCTAAAATATTTTCCAATTATCACTTTGTTTTATTCTTTCACTGACAGGTTATATAAAAATGTATTTCTTAATTTACAAACAGGAATTTTTCTATTTTAACTGTTTTGTGGTTTGATAACTTGATTTCAGTTTTTGAAATTTGTTAATACTTTATGACACAATATATAATAAAATTTTCTTTCGTTCCTTTTAGCTGGAGTTTGTTTATTGTGTTATTCAAATCTTCTAAATATCTATGCTGATATTTTCCCTCTACTACTTTTATCATTCACTAATAAAGTATATTAAAATCTCCCACAACTGTGGTGATTATAACATTTCTCCTTGTAGTTCTGTCAGTTTTTGCTTTACATACTTTTTATGGTAGAACACATTAAAAAAACATAAATCCCTGCCCTGGCCAGATAGCTTTGTTGGTCAGAGAATCATCCTGAAGCACAGAGGTTGTTGGTTCGGTCCCTGGTCAGGGCACATACAGGAACAGATCGATGTTCCTGCCTCTCTCTCTCCCTCTTCCCTTTTCTCTCTAAAATCAATAAAATAAATATAATAAATAAATAAATCCCTTTCTCTCTTCTCATTTTAAGTATCGTGAGAAAGTAAGTTTACACACACACACAAGGTGTCCGTAAAGTCATGGTGCACTTTTGACCGGTCACAGGAAAGCAACAAAAGACGATAGAAATGTGAAATCTGCACCAAATAAAAGGAAAACCCTCCCAGTTTCTGTAGGATGATGTGGCAGCATGTGCGCATGCGCAGATGATGACGTAACACAGTGTATACAGTGGAGCAGCCCACGGCCATGCCAGTCGAGATGTGGGCGGTACACAGGAAAGTTCAGTGTGTTCTGTGGCTCGTTAAATTCGAATCCGTGACCAAAGTGCAACGTGAATATAGGCATGTTTATAACAAAGTGCCACCACATAGGAATAACATTACTCAGTGGGATAATCAGTTGAAGGAAACTGGCAGTTTGGTGGAGAAACCCCGCTCTGGTAGGCCATCAGTTAGTGACGAGTCTGTAGAGGCTATACGGGATAGCTAGCTAAGGAGCCCTAAAAAATCTGTGCGTGAGCCCACATTGAACTGCACTGAATAGGTATGAAACTGGGAGAGTTTTCCTTTTATTTGGTGCAGATTTCACATTTCTATCGTCTTTTGTTGCTTTCCTGTGACCGGTCAAAAGTGCACCATGACTTTACGGACACACTGTAGTTGCGTTCCTTTATTTGTGCATTAATTGCTTCTCATATGTGCCTTGACATGGGGGTGTGTGTGCCTCAAGCCAAGTCAGTGACCCCTTGCTGAAACCAGTAACCTCAGGGTTTCAAACCTGGGTAAACACTATTTACTGTGCCACCAATGGTCAGGCTGTTTACTATTCTTAAAACACCCCATCCATTAAAAAACAAAAAAGTTTACCAATAGGTATCAAACTCTCAAAGGACTTTTTTAAATTGTTACTTTTTTTTTTTTTTTTTAGAGAGAGAGAGAGACAGAAAGAGGAATAGAGGGACAGATAGGGACAGAAAGGCAGGAAGGGAGAGAGATGAGAAGCATCAATTCTTTGTTGTGGCACTTTTGTAGTTCATTAATTGCTTTCTCATATGTGCCATGATCCAGGGGCTGCAGAAGAGTGAGTGACCCCTGGTTCAAGCCAGTGACCACAGGATATCTATGATCCCACCCTCAAGCCAGATGAGCCTGCGCTCAAGCCGGTGACCTCGGGGTTTTGAACCTGGGTCCTCTGCGTCTTAGTACAATGCTCTATCCACTGCGCCACTGCCTGGTCAGGCTAACTGTTACTTTTTTAAAAATATTTTATTTATTGGTTTTACGGGGGGGGGGGGGGAGACAGTGGGGAGCAGCAAGAAGTAGAGTTGCTTCAGTTTCGTTGTTCATTGCTAGCTTGTTGCTTGTGTGTGTACCCTGACCAGGCAAGCCCAGGGTTTCAAACTGGTGACGACTTCAGCATTCCAGGTTGACAGTCTAACCCCTGCACCACCACAGGTCAAGCCAAAGAACTCTTAACAATTTTTACCGCTATTAATACCTACTGTGTACCAGGCATTGTGTTTTCAAGCACTAATGCAATCTTCCCAACAAATGTATAAAGTGGGTATTATTATCTCTATAGTTTTATTTTTAATTTGATTTTAGAAGGAGAGGGAGGGAGGGAGGAAACAAGGGAAGAAGGGAAAGAGGGAGGGAGAACGAGAGACAAAGAAACATTGATTTGTTGTTCCACTTATTTATGTATTCATTGGCTGAGTCTTGCATGTGCCCTGACCCGATATTGAACCAACAATCCTGGCGTATGGGGATAACACTCTAACCAACTGTACCACCCAGCCAAGGCTCTACAGTTTTTGTTTGTTTTTTTGTTTGTTTGTTTTTTACAGAGCCAGAGAGAGAGCCAGAGAGAGGAATAGACAGGGACAAACAAAAACGAAGAGATGAGAAGCATCATTAGTTTTCTGTTGCACGTTGCAACACCTTAGTTCATTGATTGCTTTCTCATATGTGCCTTGACCGTGGGCCTTCAGCAGACCGAGTAACCCCTTGCTCGAGCCAGCGACCTTGGGTCCAAGCTGGTGAGCTTTTGCTCAAACCAGATGAGCCCGCGCTCAAGCTAGCGACCTTGGGGTCTCGAACCTGGGTCCTCTGCATCCTAGTCCGACGCTCTATCCACTGCGCCACCACCTGGTCATGCCAAGGTTCTACAGTTTTTACAAAGGCAATAAATAGGAAAGTTCAGAAACTTGAGATCTACTACTTGAGATCTAATCACCACCAAATGTCAAACAAATGCTGCTAACAGAGGTCCTTTTCACTGAAACTTATTTCGTTCAGTGTGAGCACCCCACAGGCAAGAAAGGCTTCATTTAAGTACCTTGTACTTCTGTCTCAATTCTTCCGTGTCTTCTTTTTCCACTTCTAGGACACGGCGCCGTTCGGTAGCATCTTCGGCATAATCGAGCTTAACAAAAATAGGTACAATTAGTCTTAATTCCTAAAATGTCCCCAATTAGCTAATAAAAGTCAACTGCACACCTGCAGTACTGTATGAAAATAAAATACTCTGTATTTTGCTCAGCAATCTTGTTTTATTGTCAACTGACAAAGAAAATGGCAAGCGGAAAAGTTCATTAATCCTCTCATGCTGGTGTTTCTAAAAGGCATATTAAAAAAAAAATGGTAACAGACTTTAATTCAATGTTTAATGCCAAAGAGTTAGGGGTAAACAGAGAAAGTATTTTAGGCAATGAAAAGCTATCACAGATAACAGCTGTACACATCTCTATAGGGACAAAGCTTCGATGACAGCAAATATTTTAAGAGTTAAGCAACAGTGCCTACTGAAACGAGCACCAGGGTCTGAGTTTAAGTCTTATCTTGCCCTTTGGCATAACCCTTTGCAAACCATTCAATTTATTTATGCCTCAGTTAAAATAGGGTTATAACTTGCCACCTATCTGCCTCAAAGGCAGTATTAAATAAAAAAAAATATATATATATTTTTAAATTTCCAAAGAAAAATATTAAAACTATATTCTATTTAATAAATGTATTCTTGCACTGGCATGAGTTTAGAATCAATATACTTTTATTTATTTATTTATTTTTGGTGACAGAGTCAGATAGAGGGACAGATAGGGACAGACAGGAAGAAAGAAAGATGAGAAGCACCAATTCTTCGTTGTGACACCTAAGTTGTTCATTGATTGTTTTCTCATATGTGCCTTGACTGGTGGGCTACAGCAGACCAAGTGACTCCTTGCTTGAGCTAGCGACCTTGGGCTCAAGCTGGTGAGCCTTGCTCAAACCAGATGAGCCTGTGCTCAAGCTGGCGACCGTGGGGTCTCGAACCTGGGTCTTCCACGTCCCAGTCTGACACTCTATCCACTGCGCCACCACCTGGTTAGGCTAGAATCAATATAATTTTAAATGTCCCATAAAACAAGTGAGTTAATGAGATCAATTTACCTCCATTTCCATGCGACCCATGCCCATGACATCATACTTGACAACAATCGGAATGGGATCTGTTCTCCCTGTAACAGGAACACATAATCAAGGTAAGATGCGAAGCTAAACCAACAGCTCACTTTACACATTGGGTTTGGGTGGTTAGAGATCTTGCCTTGGAGTGCAGAGACCAGAAAGCTACAGTGAACCAAACACAAGCCATTCTCACAGCTTACAACCAAACCTACCTCTTCCAGTTTAAGCCCAACTAACTACCTTAATTATCCTTCCAGTGAGAATAATTCCAGATTACTATGGCAAAATTAAATAAGTAATGCAGAAAACACTTCTAAGCAATGGCACCAGCAGGTTTAAAATAACTTTTCATCAAGAATCACTTCACTCTTAATGTCCACTGATATCCTCCCATACACACTTTTAAAACCAGTAATAAATATCTCAACTGACAAGCTTAAATAAAAAAACAGGGAAACTCTATTAATTTTATATGCTTTACAGTTAAGTGGGGCTACGAAAAGTTTAAATAAAAAGCAACAGTTGCCTTTAAGAACTAAGAATAGTGTTTCTTTTAAACTGGTGCTCTGAGGCCCCATTTTCCATAGTGCATTTAACACTGGCTGCGGTAATAGGTAAGCTGTGAAAAGGACTAGGTGCGAAGAAAATTGACTTTAAACTAATCGATCTATGCTGGAGATTTTAAAAAAATGTATATTTAATCCACTCATAACCAGCCAAACAAAGCAAAATGGGGCAGACAAGCACTTTACTACCACAGCTGTTTTACATCACAACTTGCGCTGTTTATTGTGATGTAAGCCCACTGAAAAGAGGACTTACCTTATCCGTTGTACACCTTTAGTGAAAAAACACAATGTTTACTTCCCTCATCGTTTCACTCAGGCTGGTGTAAACAATTGTTTTTTATTTTTTGTTTTTGTTATACACACATATATATTATACCTTTGGGCTAAAAGTTAAGGCTAAATCAGAGGTATTACCAAAACCAAATTTAAAAAGAATTAAGGATATGATCATGACTAAGTTTGGTCCTGGAGAAAAAAAAAAGAAACTGTTTTCAAAGTGACTGGCAACCACTTGCATCTAGTTGCTTTGTATTTGTGGGATAATGTACTTTTATCTTAAAAAAAAAAAAAAAATCAGAAGTTTGCTTATCACCAATATCCCATTATTTTTTAAACAATAAGGAGATAATTAGGAGTAATTATTACAGCGGAAAAAAGTTTAAATAAAGAACCTCTCATGCCAGAAAAAAGAAAAAGTTCTAAAATACAGCCTTTTTTTGGGGATACAACATAACAACTGCCAGTTAACAAAATGAAAAGGCATTACAACCTTAGGCCCAACGGTATAATAAATAAGCAGTGACTGCAATTTTTAGCAAAAGGACCAAATTAAGACAGGTTATAAAAATGACTTCCTAGATGTAATATCACTTTCATAACGTCTCAATCAGGGATTTACTGGTAAAAACAAATGGTCCAATAAAAGAATTGAAAAAAAAAAGACAAAGGAATTTAGTTTTTTTTGTTGTTTTGTATCATTTTTGGTCTGTCAGAATTTGTTATGCAAAAATCAAGAAAGTTTTGGTATAAATTCATTACCTCTGTAAACCCCTGTTTATAAACTGCATTAGTACTTTTGCCTTCTAAGGCAGTCAAAGTTTGTTTTAATTTATTTATACATTGCAGTAGCAAGTGCTAGTGCCCATTACATTGTGGGAAAATCAAGTTTTTGACAGAATTAGAATTTAATGTTTTAACTGATTTTTTTTTTTTTGCAGTTCTAACACAAACAAATACATCCCTTCTTAACATTACCCTTTAATGAACGAGGATCAGACAAGTTGCATAAGGAAAGGAAAGGAAAGGAAAATGAAAAAGACCAAGCAGAAGGATGAAGGCTACAACAGAGAAAGTAAGCCTAACATATTGGTGCACTGATGACAAAAGGAGTAATTCAGTCTGAAAATAAAAAATTACCACTGCTAAGTTTACCATCACCACAACAAGTCCAGGATCATAATGCTGTAAAAAAGAAACACCATTTGTTAGGCAGAAACCATTAGGGTATGAAACAGGCCTTCTAGCAGGCAGACAGGATGGGGTCAAGTAACAACTGAGCTTTGTCCCTCCCCCACGTTCAGCCGGGGACAGAGGAAGGGCACTTTGAGCTACAGCAGTTATTTTCATACTGGTTGGACCAGGGTGTAAGATTTTTGTACTGCTACTTGAGAACATAAACCTCCACTTTAATAATGCAGGGGTTGGGAGGTGTTAATTCAAAATAAAAGAACTAGCTCTAGATTCCAATCTCTTATTTAACTTTGCATCTGCTAAATCAGTATTTAGGGCATAAGGTGGGACTTTTCCTTAAAGAAATAACATCAAAGATCAACAGTACAGGATCAAGTCATTTGCTTCACTAAAAGAACTCCAAAAAGATTAGAGTGGCAGGAGGGGAGTCATCAAGACCTTCCTAAAATATATACGTGTATATATAGTAAGTAAAAGGTATGGAAAATAACTTTTGATCTTTAGTGACTAGAAAACTATGAGCATTTGAATTGTTTGTTATGAATGAGTAAAGCTCTTGAATTAGCTTTCCTTAGAACTTTCTTGTCTTTTAATGAAGTCTTTTTCCTAGGTCCTTTAACATCTTTCTGCATATAACAAAGCCAAGCTTTGAAAGAGACCAGGAACTACAGAGAAAGTGGCATCAAAAGGGCTGTCACATATAAGTTGGTCCCCTCAGAGGTAACTCACAGAAAATAAACAGTTTGGCTTTCAAAAGAACCTGAGAGTGCAATTACTGCCCAGGCCAAGTAGTAATTTCTTTCCATTATCAAAGAGATTCCAGACCAAGGAATAATTTCAGTGGGAAAAGACACTGGACAATACATACAGGAAAAAGTTATAGCATTAAAAAAAAAATCCCTCCCTGGCTGGTTGGCTCAGTGGTAGAGCGTCAGCCCTGTGTGTGGATGTCCCAGGTTCGATTCGTAGGGCACACAGGAGAAGTGACCATCTACTTCTCCCCCCACACACTTCTCTTTCTCTCTTCCTCTCCCACAGCCATGACTCAGTTGGAGCAAGTTGGCCCTAGGTTCTGAGGATGGCTCCACGGCCTCAACTCAGGGACTATATAATATAGCTCGGTTGCCAAGTAATGGAGCAATGGCCTCAGATAGGCAGAGCATCGACCCATGAAGGGCTTGCCAGGTCAATCCCAATTGGGGCACATACGGAAGTCTGTCTCTCTACCTCCCCACTTCTCATTAAGAAAAAAAAAAATCCCTTCAATGTATTCATTTGCAATCAACAACAAATCCTATCATAAAGAACATCACTCTGGAACACCTGAGTAACAACCTACAGTGATAAATTTTCAAAAGTTAGGTAGCAACAGAACATTTCTTAATATGATATTCTCTAGAAAACTTAACTTCTTTTAAAAATAAATTTAACTCTGCCTGACCAGGCAGTGGCGCAGTGGATAGCACGTCGAACTGGGATGTGGAGGACCCAGGTTCGAGACCCCGAGGTCGCCAACTTGAGCACAGGCTCATCTGGTTTGAGCAAAGCTCACCAGCTTGAGCCCAAGGTTGCTGGCTCGAGCAAGGGGTCACTCAGTCTGCTGTAGCCACCACTGCCCCGCCAGGGCACATATGAGAAAGCAATCAACGAACAACTAAGGTGCTGAAACGAAGAATTGATGCTTCTCACCTCTCTCCCTTCCTGTCTGTCCCTCTCTCTGACTAAATAAACAAATAAAGAAAATTTTAAAATAAATAAATAAAATTTGACTCTAACCAGGTTCCCTATTTCTTGGTCTCTTTTAAAGAGGGAAAATATTTCTTAAAATCCATTAAATTAAGACCTTTTTAGCCTGACCAGGCAGTGGCACAGTGGATAGAGCATCGAACTGGGATGCAGAGGACCCAGGTTCGAGACCCCAAGGTCGCCAGCTTGAGAGCGGGTTCATCTGATTTGAGCAAAAGCTCACCAGCTTAGACCCAAGGTCGCTGGCTTGAGCAAGGGGTTACTCAGTCTGCTGTAGCCCCATGGTCAAGGCACATATGAGAAAGCAACAATGAACAACTAAAGTGCCACAACGAAAAAAACTGATGCTTCTCATCTCTCTCCCTTCCTGTCTGTCCATCCCTATCTATCCCTCTCTCTCTGTCAAAAAATAAAGTCTGTGATTGTCTAACAACTGTGCTATACTTCTGAAAAATATACAAATTAAAAATTTTTTTTTTAATTTATTTCACCCCAAAGAAGGCAACTTCAACCAAAACACTAAATACTTTCCTAAAAAGAAATTGTCATCCCTGGCTGGTTTGCTCAGTGGACAGAGCATCAGCCTGGTATATGGACGTCCTGGGTTTGATCCCTGGTCAGGGCTCACAGGAGAAGCAATAATCTCTTTCCTTTCCTCTCCTGCTTTTCTCTTTCTTCCCCTCCCTCAGTCAGTAGCTGATTGGAGTGATAGTAACAGATGCTGAGAATAGCTTGCCTGGAGGGTCAGCCTTAGGCACTAAAAGTAGTTCGGTTGATTTGAGCATCTGCCCCAGACAGGGAGGGATTGCCAGGTACATGCAGGAGTCTATCTATCTCCCTTCCTCTCACTTAAAAAAATATATTGTCCTCCTCAGCCAAAGATCTATAGATACTATGACTATTATCTACCCAACTAGAGAAGGAAATAAAAAAGAAAAACCTGACAAATATAGAATATACCAATACTAAAGTCATGTGATAAGGGAAAAAACTTTAAATATACACATATCAAATTATGTTATACACCAAAGCTAATATAATGTTGCATGTTAATTACTGAAAAAAAAAACCCTTTCACTGAACAACTAGAATTGTACTTTCTATATTTTAAATAAAAGGCAGTTTTACTTCTACAATGACAAAAATGTTAAAATGTTTATATATGCATCTCCTACTAAAATGTAATGGTATTCTGACTTATCATCACTGGAGAATAAGGCCAAATATAAAAATCCATGTCAATAGGTACTCTGTTTCTGAGAACAATGCCCCATGAATTAAAACAGTTCAGCCTATATACCAATCTATAAAAAATGGCCCAAAGAACTAGACTGTAGAGAAATATCTTTTTTGAGAAACACTATTTTTTTTTTCTTTTATTTTTTTTTTTCATTTTTCCGAAGCTGGAAATAGGGAGGCAGTCAGACAGACTCCCGCATGTGCCCGACCAGGATCCACCCGGCATGCCCACGGGTGTGTGTGTGTGTGTGTGTGTGTGCTCTCTCTGCCCCTCTGGCGCATCGCTCTGTTGCATCCTGAGCCATCCTAGCGCCTGAGGCAGAGGCCACAGAGCCATCCTCAGCTCCTGGGCCATCTTTGCTCCAATGGAGCCTTGGCTGCGGGAGGGGAAGAGAGAGACAGAGAGGAAGGAGAGGGGGAGGGGTGGAGAAGCAGATGGGTGCTTCTCCTGTGTGCCCTGGCCGAGAATTGAACTCGGGACTACTGCACGCCAGGCCGACGCTCTACCACTGAGCCAGCCGGCCAGGGCCGAGGAACACTATTTTTAAAGAGACAATATCTAACAATTGGGAAAAACATATTAAAATATGGCCAAAATCTGGTAATCAACTACACTTTAGAAACAGTAGACACATGACTTCCTATAGAAATAAATTAGAAATGAAGATGCTTCCAAAGTGATTAAAAACTGGTTGGACAGAGCGACGCCCCAGATGGCGAACATCGCCCCCTGGTGGACATGCTGGGTGGGTCCCGGTCGGGCACATGCGGGAGTCTGTCTGACTGCCTCCCCGTTTCCAACTTCAGAAAAAGAAAAAAGAAAAAAGAAACTGGTTGGATAGTTAACAGATTTAAGAACATAATTTATCTCTACTGCCTTTCCCCTTACTGAGATTCATTCAACAACAAATATTTATTTTATTTTATTATTATTATTTTTTGTATTTTTTCAAAGTTAGAAGCAGGGAGGCAGTCAGACAGACTCTTGCATGCACCCGGCTGGGATCCACCCGGCATGCCCACCAGGGGGCAATGCTCTGCCCATCTGGGGCATTGCTCTGTTGCAACCAGAGCCATTCTAGCACCTGAGGCAGAGGCCACAGAGCCATCCTCAGCGCCCAGGCCAACTTTGCTTCAATGGAGCCTTGGCTGCGGGAGGGGAAGAGAGAGACAGAGAGGAAGGAGAGGGGGAGGGGTGGAGAAGCAGATGGGCGCTTCTTCTGTGTGCCCTAGCCTGGAATCGAACCTGGGACTCCTGCACGTCAGGCCGACGCTCTACCACTGAGCCAACCGGCCAGGGCCAACAAATATTTATTAAAAATATTTGAGTTGGTACTGTGTATCAGGCACTATTGGAAGGCACTGGGGTTATGGCAGTGATCAAAACAAAACTATATTCCATGAATTATCTATAATTAGAAAAATAATTTTACCACTTTTAGCTTCTGGCATGAGGAGGAAAAAAACAAAACATTTGTGGAGCCAATGCATATATGGCTGAAAAGCTTAAAAATGTTTGAAATTGTCCTTTAAAGATGTTTAGCCTGCCCAGGCGGTGGTGCAGTGGATAGAGAATCGGACTGGGATGTGGAAGACCCAGGTTCAAGACCCCGAGGTCGCCAGCTTGAGCACGGGCTCATCTGGTTTGAGCAAAAGCCCACCAGCTTGGACCCAAGATCGTTGGCTCGAGCAAGTGGTTACTCGGTTTACTGAAGGCCCGAGGTCAAGGCACATATGAGAAAGCAATCAATGAACAACTAAGGTGTCGCAACGAAAAACTGATGATTGATGCTTCTCATCTCTCTCCGTTTTCCTGTCTGTCTGTCCCTATCTATCTCTCTCTGTCTCCGTAAAAAAAAAAAAAAATTCTAAAGTTGTTTTTAAAGACTAACTCTAATAAAGCAAAAGTAAATATAAAAGCCACTAAGTAAAAAAAAAAAAAAAAAAAAAAAAATCCACTTCCAAAATGCCATTAAACTGATAAAGGCCAAGGATCTAATCTAACATCTTTAAATCTATTTATTACTTTAAAAGCAGCTCAAATAAATATGTGAAAATCAAGACTACAAATTTAAGATAATGACTATTATCTGATTTGCAAAACTATCAAAAACAGGACTCTATAATAAGCTATATGTCAGCGCACTTAAATATAATTTCGCTTATTAAAATGGTGACTACACCCAATTTTGAGAAACACTGAGTAAAAAATGGCACATCTACCAGTACTGTTTTTCAACATTTTTATGTATTGATTTTGAGAGAAAAGGAGAGGGAAGGAGTGAGTAGAGGAAGGGAGGGGGAAGAGAGAGAGGAGAAAGAGATGAGAGAAAGAGAAAGAGAGAGAGACACACACACACACACATTAATTTGTTGTTCCACCCATTTATGCATTCACTGGTTGATTCTTTTTTTTTTTTTTTTTTTTTTTTTTTATTTTTCTGAAGCTGGAAATGGGGATAGACAGTCAGACAAACTCCCGCATGCGCCCGACCAGGATCCACCTGGCACGCCCACCAGGGGGCGACGCTCTGCCCCTCCGGGGCGTCACTCTGTTGCGACCAGAGCCACTCTAGTGCCCGGGGGCAGAGGCCAAGGAGCCATCCCCAGCGCCTAGGCCATCTTTGCTCCAATGGAGCCTCGGCTGCCAGAAGGGAAGAGAGAGACAGAGAGGAAGGAGAGGGGGAGGGGTGGAGAAGCAGATGGGCGCTTCTCCTGTGTGCCCTGGCCGGGAATCGAACCCGGGACTTCCGCACGCCAGGCCGACGCTCTACCACTGAGCCAACTGGCCAGGGCAGTAACTAGATTCTTGCCTTGCCTGTTTAGTGATCTATACAACAAGCAGATTAATTTGATTTTCAAACATAGATGTTTTCTAAGGGCATAGTTTAACTGTGACCTAAAGAAATCTCTAGCCTTTTATCTGTCCAAAGTATCAGAGCTGGCTTTCTAGGATCAAGTAGCTCAATTTTAATCATATACTCTAATATACTCATAAACAGGGACAGAAAAAGGGCAAAAAGGCTTTAGTAAAAGTGTTATGGAATTAGAATATTAATTAAGCCAGGAAAGGATAACTTATACAGGGATGACAGGAGATAATCAAGCCTTAAGAGAGGGAATAGAATTCAGGAGCACTTCCACTTTTTTTTTTAAGTGAGAAAGACAGACAGGGACAGAGAGACAGGAAGGGAGAGAGATGAGAAGCATCAATTCATAGCTGCGGCACCTTAGGTGTTCATTGATTACTTTCTCATGTGTGCTTTGACTGGGAGGCTCCAGCCAAGCCAGTGACCTTTGGGCTCAAGCCAGTGACCCTGTGCTCAAGCTGGTGACCTTGGGGTTTTGAACCTGGGTGCTCAGCGTCCTAGGCAAACACTCTATCCACTGTGCTATACCACCTGGTCAGGCAGGAGCACTTTCACTTTTAAAAAATCACCTAAAAAAATTATACTTTTACTCCAGATAAGACTGTTTTGGCTAAAAATTATATCAACTCACTGAAGTCTATCTCATGTTAACCATTATGGTAAGATCAATTTATTTTTTAAATGGAAAAAAAAATTAATAAATGCAATTTCAGGGTAAATAATCTGAAACATGAGACTTAAAGGAAAAGGAAAACAATATTAGAACAAACAAACAAAAAAAACCACGAAAAGTTGGAAACACTTTTGTGCCCTTAGTTTTACTTGTCTGTATCCTAAATAACTGACAGAAAATCTAGGATAGAGTGGCATTTAATTAAAGAGCATTTGTTGACTCAAGAGAATGAACATGTTCACAATGGGTCTCAAACCCATTTGGGTATAAATACAGGATGGGGCAAACCACGATTACAGTTGTTCATAAGGAAAATAATAAAATAATATATAATAATACAAGAATAAATTCTGTGTAAATCAACTTGTACCCCACCTGTAATTTTAGTTATCCTGGTGCTTTCTGCTTAATGCCACAGATATTGATGACTTATAATTGTCTAATTAAGGAATTATTTATCAAATAGGACATATGGCTATATTTACACAGGTCTCCACATCTCAAAAACTATGCAAGCTATTATAAAGAAATATTTGAGTCCTGAAATTGCAGTTCATTAGAGGCTTGTTTAGTTTGTTTTATCCACCATCACTCTTTAGCAGGCAAGGAGAGCAGGCATCAAATGTTTAAGACTTAATGGTTTCTAAGGTTCACTTCAATTCTTAAGTTTGCAGAGTAAAAAATAGTTGAGTAGAAAATATTTGAGGGAGTTATGCCAATTGTAGCCAGTTCTGTGGTACTATAATAATCCAACAAGCCTTAGAGTTGTATTCTCTCTCTCTCTCTCTTTTTTTGTGGGAGACAGAGAGGGGGACAAACAGGGACAGACAGACAGGAAGGGAGACAGATGAGAAGCATCAATTTTTCGTTGTGGCACCTTAGTTGTTCATTGATTACTTTCTCATATGTGCTTTGACCAGGGGGCTACAGCAGAGCCAATGACCCATTACTCAAGCCAGTGACCTCTGGCTTCAAATCACTGACCTTTCAGGTCAAGCTAGCGACCTCAGGGCTATGAACCTGGGTCCTCAGCATCCAGGCCAATGCTTTATCCACTGCGCCACTGCCTGGTTAGGCTAGAGTTGTATTCTCTTACTATTGGGTTAAGTTTTCCGTAACAACATTGGGAACTTTTTATCATTCCAGGATCACTCTATAACCCAAAAAAACCTTTTCAGCTTAATTTAAACTGCTCCTCCTTTACTTTCCACAAAAACCTTCTCCCCAATTCATTTTTAATTACTTTTTCTATATATTTCTAGGGGGTCCCTTAAAAAGCTGGGATAAATAATTTTAGCTCTACAGTAAGAGATAATCTCAACACTTGTATGACTTTTGACAATCAGAGCCCAAGTCTCATCAGCTTTCCCTGCAAAATGGAGGTATTATACTCACTTTCAAGATGTGCCATTCAGATCAAATAAGATAACACACAATTTCTGACCAGGTGGCTCAGAGAATAGAGTGCCATCCTGTACCCCCATCAGGGCACATATAAGAAATGATTGAGTGTATAACTAAATGAAGCAACTAAGTGGAACAATGAGTTGATGCTTTTCTCTTTCTTTCTCTCTCTCTCTCCCCTGCCCTTCTCTCTCATATCATGAAAAACAACAACAACAACAAAAAACAAAAAACACACCAGATGCTTTGTAAACCATAAATTATTATATAGGATGTTGTTAAATTCTAACCTAGTCATCTCCTTAAGGCTTCAGAAAATTAAATATTCAATTTGTTTTTCCTTTTATTTCCAAATCTAGTACTTTTGAAAATAAATATCTTAAAATGAAAGATAACTCTAAAACAGAAGCTGTGATCATGTCTAATGTTTTACATAAAATTTGGTGATAAGGAAACAACCTATTGACAGATGGAGGAAGTTATACATTATCCAGAATCAATAACCAAAGTATTATACAAAAATCCTTCCCATATATATAATTTGATTAACAAAATAAGTAACTATTGAGTTTGAAAAGCAATGTTACACAAATATTAAATTCAAGCCAGGAAAATTAACTTTAAAAAGCAAAATTTTAGCAAGATCTTTTCCAAATTAAACATATAGTACAAATCCTCTAAGAAAATAAATTTAGCACAGACAAAACAAAATTAATTAAATATTGTTAAAATGCTTACTATTTCTTTTAAAGATTTTATTGGCCCTAGCCGGTTTGTTCAATGGACAGTGTTGGCCTGGCATATGGACCTCCAGGGTTTGATTCCCAGTTAGGGCACACAGGAGAAGCGACCACCTGCTTATCTCCCCCTCCCGCTCCCCCTTCTCTCCCTCTTCCCATCCCACAGCCAGTAGCTCCATTGGTTTGAGCTTCAGCCCCAGGTGCTGACGATAGCTCCGTTGGTCCTAGAGCATCAGCCTAAGATGCTAAAAATAGCTTAGTTGATTCAAGCAATGGGGTTGCTGGATGGATTCTGGTTGGGCACATGCAGGAGTCTGTCTCACTATCTCCCCTCGTCTCACTTAAAAAAAGAAAGAAAGAAAGAAAGAAAGAAAGAAAGGAAGATTTTATTAGTGATTTTAGAGAGGAGACAGAGAGAGAGAGAGAGAATAAGAGAGAGAGAGAAAGGCAGGAGGGAGGACCAGAAAGCATTAACTAGTAGTTGCTTCTCATATGTGCCTTGACTGGACAAGCCTGGGGCTTCAAACCAGCGACCTCAGCATGCCAGGTGGATGCCCCATCCACTGCATCACCACAGGTAGTATTAAGTGTGGTATCTCAAATTTGTAACAGGTGAAGTCCACGTGGAATGTCACTGTATATTTAGAAAACAGGTTGAAATTTTTGAAAATTCTTTTATTTCCTTTGAACTCTGATAAGAGCCCAGAGATCTTAGGCCATCTGTTTTCCACTTCTATAATCTATGATTCCAAGTAGCTTTGAAAGCACTTTTGTTGATTTGCAACTCCTACACCAAAGTCTATGTTCTTTGCTCCTTCCTTCTGAGCTCCCACTGGATTTTCTGTTATTTGGTAGCTCTACTTTGTTTTCAAATGCTGCTCACAACGCCTTCACACCCTATATACCAAGTACTTTTACACAAAAATAAATGAGAATTCCTACTCTCAAGGAACTTAAAACAATTTTTCACATTAAATATTCAGATTGATCACATGCTTAATTCTAAACATCATGGTCTCTGTAGCCTCAATAAACCTTCAAGGTCTACAGTAGTTAAAAGGTAAGACCTGAGAGACTAGAAAGTAATCCTGAAGGACAGGAATGATGTCTTATCTACTCTGTCCATGGCTTATGATACTTATAGCTGACACAGCTAGAATATATTATTAGCTCAGTAAGTATTTGTTGGTTGCCTTATTGAGTGAACCTTAAAGAGGATGAGATATGAAATAATATCAGACCTCATTCTAATTTTTTTAGCTTTTGGAATATTTTAATAAACATGAAGGAAGACTAAAAGCTGAATAGTAAGGGAAATTCAAATACAAAAATAAACCCATCTTACAAAGTACAATTTTCTATCCTGCCACAGATAATTTTGTTCCTGAGTCAACATGCCTATACCCCAATCTATCCAGTGATAAGATATCTGCACTGTAGCCCCAATAACTGGCACTCTTTGTAAAAACCTGCATGGGTTAAAACAATTCTAAATGTTAACAACAACAACAAAAAATCCTTAAGAGATCAGGCTTAAATGTAAAAGATGTTAGAGCTCTAAAATCAAATAAAAAGGAGAACTGAAAGTTAACAGGAAGCTAGTAAACACAAAGAACTTTCGACGTCATGCGCCTAGAAATTCTATGCAGTGTGACTAATCTGTGCAAAACTAAGGTGGCATTATCATTTTCACTAGAGCAACAGGGCTTTCTTCAGTGGTTATTAGAGCAAAAGTTGGGTACAATGAAAAAATTTGTCATGAGTTATCTCAGTATGTCATAAATGTGGCTATATTCTAGGTCAAGTCATGTGGGTATTACAGAAAGAGTTATAAAAGAAACCAGCACAATGCCTATACACTGTTGAATCTGACGTTAAAAAATAAAGAGCCATTTATAAAACAATTAAACTCGGCCCTTAATGTTACAACAGAATAAAGGTTCCATTCATTTTGATGAGTGAAGACACTGTACTAGCCACTAAAAAGAAATGGTCTTTGTACAACAATGTAAATTTAACTCTACTAAAATGTACACTTAAAAACGGTTAGGATGGTATTTTTACATTATATGCTTTTCATCACAACTAAAAAAAATAAGAGGGGTGTTTTTCTTATATTTTATTGATTTTAAAATTTTAATTGATTTTTAGAGAAAGAGAGAGAGAGACAGAGAGGGAGGGAGGGAGATGGATAAAACCTAATTCCTTTTTTCAAAGAGCTCAAAAGTTTAAAGAGAACCAAAATTCTAAAGTATTCTTAAAATATTAATTTTACATCACCCCAAAATAGTTGAGTATACATTTAACTCCCCTGTCTTAGATTCACTCCCTGTCTTTGGTGCGGGTTCTAGTCTCTAATGCTTACAGTGAAAAATTCTGGGAATCAAATAGATTAGCTAGCCCCTAAGAAATGCCCTCAAATTCTAATTCTTATGTATCTGAACTAAGAGAGTAACATTAACAATGTTCCTAGGCATCTCTGAATAGGAAAAAGATGTTTCAAATAGCAGAGAGAGATCAAATCCAGTCTCCAGACTTTGTTCTGAGCAACAGTCTCCATTCAATTCAATCCAACACTTAGATGCAAACCGGGACAAATTCTATCAAGAAGTCTTCTATTTCACTTCTGATTACCCTACCTCTCTTCTGGACTATTACAAAATCTACAGTCTGTGCTATATAATTATTCTCTATAGTATTTTTTATATTGTTTGCAATGAGAATTTGTGTCCCTGGGAAAACAAATTTAATAGTAATCAAATCTATCTCCTCCAAAAATAGGTTAATGGTTAATGCTTATTAATAAACATTAATTGTAAATATATTTATTAAACATCTCCTTTGTGTCACCACTGAATAGAATTTGTTGGAAGCATAATTTAAAACGCAGCCTGACCAGTGGTGGCACAGAGGATAGAGCATAGACCTGGAATGCTGAGATTGCGGTTCAAAACTTTGAGCTTGCCCAGTCAAGGCACATTCGGGAGTTGAGGCTTCTTGCTCCTCCTCTCTCTCTGTCTCTCTCCCCCCTTTTTTTTTTTTTTTTTTTTTTTTTTTTAAAGAGACAGAGAGTCAGATAGGGACAGATAGGCAGGAACAGATCAATCATCAGTTTTTCGCTGTGACACCTTAGTTGTTCATTGATTGCTTTCTCATATGTGCCTTGACCGTGGGCCTTCAGCAGACCGAGTAACCCCTTGCTCGAGCCAGCGACCTTGGGTCCAAGCTGGTGAGCTTTGCTCAAACCAGATGAGCCCACGCTCAAGCTGGCGACCTTGAGGTCTCGAACCTGGGTCCTCCGCATCCCAGTCCAATGCTCTATCCACTGCGCCACTGCCTGGTCAGGCTCTCTCTCTTAAGTAAATTAAAATTAAAAAGCAAATGTTTTGGTCCTGGCCAGTTAGCTCAGTTGGTTAAGACAGTTTCTCCCTTAGCAGTGGCCAATTGGCTCAGTGAAGGGAGCGTTGGCTGGGCATATGGACCTCCCAGGTTCAATTCCTGGTCAGAGTACACAGGAGAAGGGACCATCTGCTTCTCTCCCACTCCCTCTCCCCATTTTCTCCTTTTCCCTCTTGCAGCCAATGATTCAATTAGTTCAAGCAGGGGCCCCAGATGCTGAGGATGGCTCTGTTGGTCCTACAGCATCAGCCTCAGGTGCTAAAAATAGCTCAACTGATTCAAGCATTGGCCCAAGACCGGGGGTGGGGGGGCTGTTGCCAGGTAGATCCCAGTTGGAGCACATACAGGAATCTATTTCACTGTATCCCTTCCTCTCACTTAAAAAAAAAAGAGCATCACCCCGAAACAACATGGTTGAAGTTGGATCCCAACCAGGACACACACAAGAAGCAGCCAGTGAATACATGACTGAGTGGAACAACATATGAATGCTTTTCTTCCTCTTCCTCTCTCTCTCTCTCTCTCTCTCTACCCCTTCCTTTCTCTCTCTCTAAAAATAAAAGATTAAGGTCTAGCTGGATAGCTCAGTTGGAGTATTGTCCAGAGCATGGAGGTTGCTAGTTTGATTCCCCAGTCAGGGTACATGCAGGAACAGCTCGATTCCTCCTGTCTCTCTCCCTGCCTTCCTCAAAACAAACAAACAAAGTCACCTGCTTGAAAAGTCACCTGCTTGAATGAAGCCCAAGGTCACTAGCTTTAGCCCAAGGTCACTGGTTTGAGCAAGGGGTCACTGGCTTGGCTAGAGTCTCCCCCAGTCAAGGTATATATGAGAAGCAATCAATGAACAACTGAAGTGACACTACTACAAGTTGATGGTTCTCATCTCTCTCTCTCTCAAAATCAATCAATCAATCAATCAATCAATAGTAAAGGTTTTAAAGATTGAAACATCCCGCTTTATACCCCAGTATAACCTGTTTTTCACATTTTGGTAGCTTTTTTCATAAAATTTTTCTTTTTAAAGATTTTTTAAAATAAAATAAATTTCCTATAAACCACATTTTACTTTGTTTTTTGTTTGTTTTTTTAATTTTTCTGAAGTTGGAAACAGAATGGCAGTCAGACAGACTCCCGCATGCGACCAACCGGGGTCCACCCAGCATGCCCACCAGGGAGCGATGCTCTGCCCATCTGGGGCACTGCTCCGTTGCATCCAGAGCCATTCTAGCGCCTGAGGCAGAGGCCACAGAGCCATCCTCAGTGCCTGGGCCAACTTTGCTCCAATGGAGCCTTGGCTGTGGGAGGGGAAGAGAGAGACAGAGAGGAAGAAGAGGGGGAGGGGTGGAGAAGCAGATGGGCACTTCTCCTGTGTGTCCTGGCCGGGAATCAAACCCAGGACTCCTGCATGCCAGGCTGATGCTCTACCACTGAGCCAACCGGCCAGGGCCTACTTCGTGTTCTTTTGATGTTTACATTTGGCCCTACTTTAAAACACCAGTGCGAAAGAAGGAAAGGAAAGGAAAGGAAAGGAAAGGAAAGGAAAGGAAAGGAAAGGAAAGGAAAGGAAAGGAAAGGAAAGGAAAGAAAAGAAAAAGGAAAAGGAAAAGGAAAAGGAAAAGGAAAAGGAAGGACGCACCAGTGCTTCAATATGGAAGAAAGGGGAGATTCCATTATCTACTAGCAAAGTTGTGATTTAGCTGCTTGCTTCTGTCTTTCCATTTCTTAAATCATTCAAGAAATAAATTGAAATTCTACGTGTTCAATTCTCTATGAAGCCCCACTGTAAAACTTCACAATTATGGTATCATTATACTGCATTATTTACTTATTACATTTGTCTCTCTCTCAAACATGAGCCTCTGGAAGGCAGAGACTATATATTCATCCTTGAACCCTTAAGACTTAGTACAGATCTGGCACATTCTATGGATTCAATAAATGTATGCAGAATAAAAAACTTTTGAAAAGCAACAACCGAGGTATATGTAAATGCATAGCAATTAGTATCATTTAGGAGTTTATAGTTTAATGAAGGTTACAGGACACATAAATATACATTATACAAGGTAGAATATTAAAAATGCCACAAGAGAGAAACAAAGTACAAGAAAAAAGAAGGCAGGAAATTACAGTATTTTCTTCTTCCTTAGAGACTAATTATCAACTATCTGTAAAAATGAGACCAAGGTTCTTACCACTCAATCTAGCCTCAAGTTTCTAGTGAATATATACAAATCTATATTAATCATGAAGATCACAAAAGTGTCCTAAGATAAAAATAACACATCCAAAGCTATCTCCAATTTTTGAGGTCAGAATAACTACTGTGTATCTCAATACTGTAGTATCTGCATTTCTCACCAACATCACACCTTTCTAGGAGACAGATTTTATATCCATTATAGCATATTAATTATAGCTTAGGTTTTGGCACCATTATTCTACCCCTTATTTGTTTTAAGATTGTGGGCAGTGTATTGCTCAGCATGTCAATTTCATTATCTGTAAAAAAGGAATGATACCTACCACAAGAGGACTTCAGTTAAATAATCCATGTACAATACTCAGTTAACACTTAAATAAATCCTTATTACAATGGATTAACACAAACCCAGGGAACAAAGGTTTGCTAGTTAGACACATGCATAAACTGACTGTACACTTTGCTTCATAGTTGATTTGTGCTATCATCCTTTATATGTATTTATACCTTCCTTTCCATTTCCATTGCTACCACTCTATTCTAGGCCCTGAACTCAAACCCAAGCAACTTTCTGAAAGGTTTTCCATCTTCATCTTCAGACATACTTTGACCAAACCAGTATTTAACTTCTACTGTAAATGCCCTGGTTGGTATAATTGAAAGAATTGATCACAAATCAGAGATTTGGGGCTGGTTTCAGCACTATCACTAATATATTTTGAAATCTAAATTTCTTCATCTATAAAGTGAATTTTGATTAAGTTATCTTCAATGTCTCTTTCTCTCTTTTTTTAGCAAGAGAGACAGACAGACCAACTGACAGGGACAGACAGACAGGGAGAGAGAGAGATGAGCATTAACTTGTTGTTGTGGCACCTTAGTTGTTCACTGATTGCTTTCTCATACATGCCTTGACCCGGGGGGCTCCAGTTGAGCCAATGTCTTGCTCAAGCAAGGAACCTTGGGCTCAAGCCAGTAATAATAGATATGACCCCACGCTGAAGCCGGTAACCCTATGCTCAAGCTGGTGAGCCCACACTCAAGCCAGACGAGTCTGCGCTCAACTCTCGGGACTTTGAACCTGGGTCTTCAGAGTCCCAGGCCAATGCTCTATTCACTGTGCTACCACCTGGTCAGGCTCAATGTCTCTTGCTATAAAAGTCTATGCCTCTCCTCTGATCAAAAACTGACCTTGGTTGACAAAGTTTTGAATTGGAGCAGCCTTAAAGCCTTCCATATAGAGTTGTGGTAGTTAGCATGGGCTTTGGAGACAGAAAGGCCAAAATTTGAATTCTCTTTAAAAAAAATTTTTTTTTTACCGATTGATTTTAGAGAGACAGAGAGGGAAAGGGGAAGGATGGGAGGGAAGCATCCATTTATTGTTCCACTTTTGTTGTGCACTCTCTGGTTGCTTCCCACATATGCCCTGACCGGGGATTGAACCCACGAGCTTGGCGTTTTGGAACGACACTCTAATTGACTAAGCCAACCAAACAGGCAGGGCCAAAATTTGAATTCTGAAATTGTCATTTACTGGTTGCTTATTCTTGAGCAATTTACTAAACTTCTCTAAACCTCAGTTTCTTATTCTGCAAAATGGGAACAACAGTAGTTATCTCACTGAATTACCGTAAGAATTAAACATGTATTAAGTGCTTAGCACATAGTAAACACTTAATAAGTACTAGATCAGTGTCTATTCAAACCAATTTCCCTTTATGTTTCCAAACTACTCCTCGAGACCTAGAACTCAGATCAACTGTGCCCCCCCTTCACCTATTAGGTTCAACATTTAAAAAATATTTTGGGAAGTTCTGCTAAAAACATTAAAAGTATAAAATCCACTGCCCTGTGGGCATTCTCTGATCCAGCCAATCATGCCTACCTTTTGGCAAATGTAATCACCTTGTATTTGGTAATACTGACTACTCCCTCCTTAAGGTTTTATTGTAAAATCTCACCAGTCATCACTCCTCTGATCACTCCTTTGAGCCCCGTAACACACACACACACACACACGAGTTAAGACTTCCCATTCAAATTATGAAAATTTATTTCCAAAATGCAAATAATTGGTCAACAACAGAACACCTTTCCCCAAAGATCCCTTTATACACAAGACCATTTATGACCAGGTGTACAATGATTTTTATAATTTCTGAGGTAGTGTTCACATCTGCAAAGAATAAACAGTAGCTCTTAAATGTGAGGGAGCAAAAAAAGTGAATCAAGTTGGCTGGTTTCCAACTAGCAAGAAGTTGGAAGCAGAAATACTATATAGTTATTTTGCTTTTATCCAAATGATTAGTATAGTTAAAAGAAAATAAATGCTCCAAATTGGATGGAAAGAAGTAACACTGTCATTTTTTGCAGATGACATGATACTGTATATAGAGAATCTTAAAGAAAAAAAAAAAAAAGGCCCTGGCCAGTTGGCTCAGTGGTAGAGCATTGCCTGGCGTGCAGAAGTCCCGGGTTCGATTCCCGGCCAGGGCACACAGGAGAGGCGCCATCTGCTTCTCCACCCCTCCCCCTCTCCTTCCTCTCTGTCTCTCTCTTCCCCTCCCGCAGCCGAGGCTCCATTGGAGCAAAGGATGGCCTGGGCACTGGGGATGGCTCCTTGCTCCTTGGCCTCTGCCCCAGGCGCCAGAGTGGCTCTGGTCGAGACAGAGCAACGCCCCCAGATGGGCGGAGCATCGCCCCCTGGTGGGCATGCCGAGTGGATCCCTGTCGGGCGCATGCGGGAGTCTGTCTGACTGCCTCCCTGTTTCCAGCTTCAGAAAAAAAATAATAAATAAAATAAATAAAAAGAAAAAAATAATAAATGTAACGGAAACTTGAAGCCACATATTTTCTACAGACTGAGCTGAACTCTGAGAAATGGCCTTTCTGCTCAGAGCACCATGGGAAACCTCTGCTTCCATTTTATGTTTCATATAAAATGGATTAATTTTTCTGTCTACTACTACATAGAATAATTTGCAGAGAAAAAGAGCCAAGGTAATAACCAGCTTCAGGGAGAATTGCACAAAAATTAAACTCTGCAGTTGAACAGTTCTTTATAATACTGAAGCCACAATACAACACCACTAAATGATACAAAGCACACCCTGCTACTATGTAGTTCTTTATTCCATCCACCATCACCACCAAAAAAATTGAAAACAGGTTGAGGCATACATAATATGTTTGACTGGAAAGTATTCATATCATTGCCACTTCCTCTTATAAATTATTAGTGTAATAGTGACTTAGAATAATACAGTTGTAGAAAGAAGAGACTATTCTAGGGGGGAGCACAAGGGGGAAAACCCAAACACGTTTTTAAAAAGGACAACAAACATATTCAGACACAAGATCTGCATTAGAAACATTTTTTCTTTCCTTCTTTTCGTTCATTTAAAAACTTACCCTGAAGAGATTTTCCCAATCCCTGGCCCAGCTTCCACCCATGTTTCTGGAGTAAGCGATGTCCAATATTATCCTGACAGACAGAACAGAGAGACAAACCAAAAATATTCCAATAATATATTCTTCCCTTCCTAGTGACATTTAAACAGGTGATGAGCAAGAAATAAGTCTACATATATGCATGCAAAAAGGTGCTAATAGTAGGGTAGATGTGCCCAATAAGGGGACATTAATGTAAAAAGAAATGCTGGCTAGTATTTTATATGGAAAGAATATAGAAAATAAGGGTCCTTTCTGATGGTGTGCTGGGCAACTTTTGTATATAACATTTTAAAAAGGAGAAAAGGGGGAAGGTGAAGGGGAAGGGGAAGAGGGAAGAATACATTTATGAAGTTTAAAACTAACATTAAAAATGCATAAAATCAAGGTACTTATACAATCATATCCACCACCTAGACAGCACCACTTTAAGATTTTACTTTAAAGAAAATCTACATTGTGTTTAGTTATTTTGTTTATGTGTCAGGCTTTCATGATACAAAGTAAGTTGTAAGTGTAAGACTGCCCCACCACTAGAAATGAAAACACAATCAGAGCAAAATCCAGGCTAGACTTGATTGGTTTTTTATATATATATATATAAAAAATATAAATATTTAACTAGCATGCAGCCAATATTAAACTGAAAAAAACAGTGAGGTTAGTAAAACAAGAAATTAAATTGATTAAACAGAAAAATAAAATGAGCTCAAGCACAGACTGAGTGATGCATTTCAACATGTAATCTAACAAAAATGCTAAAATGTTAGAATGAAACAGGCCTAGCAATAAGTTAACAGTAAAGAACCATTAGTGCATGTAGGGGGGGAAAAACCAATATACATAATGTCTCATCTTCTTAGGATCACACTGAGAAAGGTATTTCAATATAAATTGTATAAAATGACACTAGAAACAACAATTAAATGCCAGCTTTTGTGTAAGTAGTCAAGATCTTAGAAACCTCTGTACATCTTTGTCCAATTCTTTACTTTTTATAAATAGTAACCAGTATAGGGACAAAGCCAAAATAACCACTAACTGTATCAGATAAAATGAAGATATTTATCCAAGAGAAAAACATTTTAAAATTATAAACACAAAGTGTTCTATAAGTATTAAAATGTAATTTATAGTATTAATCTGGTATCATCATTTGAAAATAATCTCATATTCCCTGAAATCAATTTATAAAGCTTATAAAGCTAACAAACCATAAATCTGTATAAAACTCAAACATCTCATATGAAACTGCTTTTTATCTTTTAGCTCCCTGACAATGATAAAATGCTCTTTGAAGTTATAGAGGAAAGAAAAAATTTATTTTACTGTTACCTTCTCTGACAGAAAGTTAGGAGAGGAAGACTAAGCCTCCCCGATGCTCTGCTTTTTTATTTTAAAGAACAATTTCCTTCTACAAGTTTATGAAAGCACACAAGTGGAAAACTGGGCTGATCACTTCATTGATGGGGTTCACTGATGGGGAAAAAAGATCAGGAGACTTTAAAAAACAAAAATAAAGGAAAAGACAGCAAAACCTTGTTTCTAAAACAAAAAACACTTAAGCACACACAAAATCATTATGGTACACAAAAGGTCACTAAAAATTTTTTGCTAGAAACTGCAAGAATTAGAAAATGCTATGGGGTCAGGTGTAATCCCAGGTGATGACTTTCATGTTATTAAACATCAAATACTTAACACTGCTGCCGCTTCTTCCCCTCTGTACTCACAAATGAATTGTCAGAAAAAGCATCTCCTTATAACCAGTCCTGAGTACCTAAGTATTTATAAATAACTTCATTGTGAAAATAAGTAAACAAAAGTTAAGTCTTAATACAAGCAATGTTAGCAAAAAATGAAAAGGTAAAGAGGCCTGTATTATATACTACTATAAAAATAAACTTACCTGTATACAAAGTCCTTATTTTATATCCTAACTCCTACAACTGAATAATTAAAGAAAGGACAATGAAAACAGAATGACTCTAAGATTATGTAGTTGATTAAATTATTGTTTAATCTTTTAGTAAGCTAATGTTATAACTGTACTTGGCACAGAGATTTAGGGTATTAAACCATGCTGACAAAAATTGCTGCCCCCTTTTTTTACGTTGAAGAATATTCAATCTTTGGCTAAGTGGAGATGAGACATTATGCTGACTGTGTTATATTATGAATGCACTAAAATAAACAGACAGATGAAGCAGTATGCTATTTCCAAAAGCAGTGCAAGTGGAGTGAAAGCATTTCCATACGAACCTGGCTTTAAAAACTGGGCTGTCAAAAGAACAGTTAAATGTAACACAAAGTAAGAAACTGTCCGTTCACTAATGGTCGTTTTTTTTTTTTTGTCTTGTTTTCAATTCACTGCTTGCAATTAATGTATTTTCTAAAGAGTGAAAGCATAAGTAAATTCACGAGTCAAGACCAGCTGAGAGGTTCAAGAGCAGCGTGTTGTGACTGACAACAGTGAAAGGAAAAGCAAATGTTAAAGGGAGAGGGAGAAAAAAGAAAAATTTAGGGTTATACACATTAGCACCACTTTTACAAAACCACTCAAGATGGCTGTCACCCTCTCAAAAAGTAAAAAATAAAAAAAGCTATTGATACAAAATGGTAGTGGCCTTTCTCTTCTAAAACTTCAGGTGAAAAACTATTCCTTAATTAAATCTACTTTCCCAAGTGTGAATAGGGAATTAAATGTCAGGAACTATATTAAAATTATTAACATACCACTCTGTGTCTTTGTGATTATAACAAAGGCAACAGAAAGAACAGACATATATCCCAGAACCTCTTAGATTCACCCACCTCCTAGAGTAAGTGAGTAACTAACAGAGAAAATCTGGACCCTTCCTATCATTCCAAACTACCTGGCTTTTGGAGGAAAAAAGGCAGCTCTGTGACTCTGCAGAAAGGGCTAGTATTCAGTATGGTCCCTTTTCCTACCAAAAAAAGAAAAAAAAGTTTTATAAACATTTGTTAAAAATCCAGTAGGCTTAAGGATGATGGTCAACACAAGGAAGGCATACCAATATACCTTACACAAAATAAAATAAAGCAGACTTCTCTACCTCTGAAATGATCAAAATATTCATTGAACTTTCACTGTCAAAGAACAAGGAATTCAACTGCCAATCTGTGAAAATAATTAATCCACTCTCTGTGTTTAGGACTGTGATTTTCCCAATTATACTCATGGATTTATTTATAGAGCAAACAGGTAATCTAGACATAACAAGAGCAATGAGCGCTAATTAACTTCTAAAATAGTAATAATTACTATTTCAATCACTGTAATAATGACTAAAATATCTTTTAGTTTCTAATTTTTAAATAGAATATATAATTTGGGGTTTAATTATAATCTCATAGAATAAAAAATAAATACTTTTCTTTTTTAACACAGTCTGGTTTATGACTAACAAAGGGGCATGATATTAGAATTTAACTGCACCTAGAAGAACTACAGGGAAACACTAGCTTAAAAATAATTAATAAAGCAACTGAATTTTGCCCAAGAGTGGTAGACAGAAAGTTGGTTTTCTACAAGCTACTAGTTACTCTCTATGTTCATGACTCCAAAATGGTAGCAGGGTGGCATCTTCTTGTTTAGGTGTGAAGTTCTTAATTCTGGTTAAACCATGAAGCTGAGCTAAAACTTAAACTATTTTTACCTAGATTACCTCAGTTAGATTTTAAAACTTTTTTTCTAGTTTGAAAACTCAATGTATAATTAAAATGTTATTTTTATCCTTTGTTCCCTCTAATATATGAGGGTATAATTTTTAGTAAGATCTTTGAAAGAAAGTATATTATAAACAACTAACAATATGCTGAAAACACAACACCAGCAAAAAGAAAACAACAACAAAAATCCCATTACTAATTCAGTCATTCCTCAACATTTCTATTTATTAAATATCTGGTAGAAAACTCCCAGGAAACTGCTCTGCTGCAAAAAGCTGTACCATTCAGAGTAACAACAATTATTTTGGAAATAGTGCCACCAATCTGTATACTAGGAGTCTGCCAAAACAGTCTGGTTTTTAATTAAATTTATATTATTGTATGGGGCTCATTCAAAGTTTTTATAGCAAGAAATAGAATATCAATCATGTATCAAGAGAAACTATACTACAATTCTGTCAATGACTGAATGAATATTAACTCCACATTGAATTTTCTTTTAGTTGACAGCCACATTCAATTTATACCATTTGGTCTATATTCAACAGTGATAAAAATGGTTAAGTCTCTTGAGTGGGTTGTAAGCTTTGCTGATTGTGTATTAAAGACTCTATAAGCAAAAACCAAATGCTACTAAGGTGAACCCATGCAAACAAGTTGTAAAGATTCCCAAAACAAAAAATCTATAGCTCACTACAGATGACACAATGAAGACTAAAGAGAAAAGCCATATAGTAATGCTACACCATTCAGCTCCAAGAAGCACATTATTCATAGTGCAGTCCACATATGGTCACTGCTAAATGTCAAATCAACAGTCGTACACAGTTACAGTTTGGAACTAGTGGAGTCCACAGATCTGAACAGATATATAACAGGACAAAACCCAATTATACATAGACTGCTAAATCCCTACTGAGCAAAGTAAACATCAGCATCTGGAGTTTGAAACCTTAAATTGATTTTTAAAATCTGCTTGGTCAACCTGACAACAACTATAAAGATAGGATTTTAATCAGTCAGGATGAACAAAGACCAACTAATGTGGTAGTTTTACTTCCAACTGCAACAATGACAACATATACATATTTTAAGTCTATGATGCAGACATTTTGCTTTATGTACAGCTTATAACCACTCTCCCATCTGATTTCTCATTTTTCTTTCTAAGGTAAAGGTTATAAAGGACCATATATACTAAAATACCAATCAATTCTTAGAATTATGACAGATTCATAGACTGGGATATCTATGGCTTTAAGATTAAGTTTTGCTTCTAAATATTTTATCTTTTAAGTATGTGGAGATCATAATTATTATGGCTGGGATCTAAAAATCTCGTAAAGCAGTAACTTAAAATTCAAGTTTTAAAACGGTTTTTGTAATAAGGGTAAAATGTTAGCAACTCTCCACTTTCTCTTTAATTTATACAATCAAATAGTCTAGTGATTCTTTCATAATTGTCTTAGAACAGTGTTTTATTCTTGACCAGAAATTTTATTTAAAGATATTTGGTTGGTTAAAATATAACTTTATAACAAGGATTATGAAATATTTTATAAATGCTAGATTTTTAAGTGTTTTCAATATTTCCTAATTGAAATTAAAATACTTATATTATCTCAGGAACAAGTCTAAGCTTCGAAAGTTTACTAAAAGCACAATATATTAGTGCATCTTTTTATCTTATTTCCCATCTTGCTGGTTAGCAACAAATTTACCCTATTACAAAACAAAAGGACCTTAATCCTATACTCACAATAACCCTTCAAACAGGCATATTCTTGGCACAAACCTGTGCAGAGACTTCCACGGTTACCAGCTGCTGCAGATTACCTTTGTTAAATAAAAAAAAATGACTAGACCTTTAGCTCCTGCAATGATCTGTAGACTCCCAAAGCTGCATATTTCCAGCCACTTTCGAGTTGCATGCTGTAGCAAAACAGTCAGCACCTCTCAATAGATATTGCTGCAGAGAAAGATTTTAATTCAGCAGATACTCTGTCTGTGAGTTAGAAGCAACTGTTTCCCCCTAAAAACAAGACAGCTCAATATAGCCAGCCAGTCGTAAAACTATTATACACATGCTTGGTGGGCATTCCTTAGGTTATAGGGCAATTCTTTTCTTTTTGGGGGGATGGAGTCAACACTACACTACCCACTTTAATGCCAATCATTTAAAGAGTGTCTTTAAAAACTTTAAATTTATTCCTAAATAATTTAATAACAGAAATAAAATCTCCCTATCTTGTGTCCCACCTCTATCAAATATAATGTAGGCTATGAAGTTCCTCTTCCTATCTAAACTACCACAGCACAAATAATGCATATATTTATGTATTTTGGGAGTAAATTTATATTAGAAGTATAATTTATTAACATGTATCACTTAACATACACTTATTTATTAAAAAATTAAATGTCCAGTCTGAGTGCTATATCATTTGCTATTTTAAGTGAAGACAATACTATTTATTCATTAATAAATAAATAAGGCATTTATCAATTCCACTCCTACTCACTGACATTACTCAACAATGATTATTCAGTCAGACTGTCTTCTGATAATGTTCTATGACATGTGCTGGAAAAAATCCTGGACTGTGTGAGAGGAAAAGGGGCATTAGTCTCACATGCCACAGGAATAAATGTTGCAAAGCCCTAAGAGAAGGCTTAAAAATGTTATATATCATTTAATTTAGTAATTTTTAAAAAATCTTTGTTGAATATAGTGATCATACATATTAAGCTATAATTGAGTCGTTAAATTTCCTGCTACGGTAAAGTCAGAATACCCACAGAATTATAGCTTGTATAAGAACATTATTCAACCATGTACCTTGTAAAAGATGGTACTTGGGTCTTGTTTCTAACAGTTATGTTTGTAAACTTTGGCTCAAAGAAACATTTAAATTAAAATAAAAAAATAAAATTATATTCAAGTATAAGATATTGATATAGCTAGCCTACAGATTTCACTGTAAAATTCTGCTTTGTGATAATTGCCAAATTGATACAGAACAAGGCAAAAACTTCAGTGATTTCTTTGACTAAGCAAACTGGGCTTGGCATTTTATCCTTAAGTCAAAACACAAGACTGGGCTTCCAGTACAGTATCAGATATGAATTCTCCCTCTGCAGCATTATCACATGCGTCATCAATTACTGCCATGCCTAAGTCTAGCATCATGCCAGCACGTTAAGACAGAAGGTACTATATGCAGTGTTCACTGGACCAGAAGAACAGAAATAAGAGGAAAGGTGGGGGAGAAAGAAACCCTAGAGAAGAAATTAAAAAAAGGCAGACCGTGCAATACAAACCAGATCATGGCTGCTTAGCTAATATGGGCCAACTGCTGTGGAAGAAAAATGTCGAACACCCCAAGTTGTGTAAATTTCTGTAAACATCTAAATGCACACACAAACACACAACACCAACCTAATTAGGAACATAAATATATGTTGATCCTTTACTATGTTACAGTTGTGAAAGTAAAAGCTGAAGTTAAAATAGCTGTATTCTTTAAATTGCCTTATTTTCCTGAGGAAGGGGAAGCTAGTTTCTAAAAGGGAGAGGGGATGTCTTGATTGTTATAAAAATAAAGATTCCCTCTTTGATCATTTTTCACTCAAGCTGAAATAACTCACTGAAACCCTATTAAATATGTACACTTAAGCACAAATATTAAATACTGACAATACTTACAAGTTTAGACATTTTAACAATGGACTGCGTAATTTGAAAATAAAGGGCTTCTCAAAATGAAAACAATGTTCAAAAATTAAGATTTAAAAGAAAATAAGAATCAGAAAAATATATAAATTTCCTTGTATTGCTTTGTATCGATATCCAACACTAAACTATGTAAAGAGAATCAACTTTTGATAAAATCCAGACATCTCTTAAGCTACAGAAACCAAAATTATGATGTTTTACAAGAGTCTGGTAAATAAAATGTGTTAGTTCTTAACTAATACTAATGGAACATTATATAACTGTGTTGTCCAGGAGAGGTGAAGCTTTTAAAGGATCAAAATACATTTTACTCCTTTATCCAATTTATAAAAACACTAAACTTTTAACTTGCTATCTTTAACAGAGTATCAGTATGGGCCAAAATGATATTGTTCATCAAAATTCTAAATTACTTCTAGATTTTTCAGACTGATATCCCAACATATTAAATATTAGATTATATCCCAAATTCTATTTGATTACTGATAAGTATACAAGAAAACCACAGCTCTAGACTGTACTGTTATTAGCAAGTTTAACTTCATTCACATCAAGTGTCACACAAACACTACCTAACTACCTGTGACCCAAAATTAAACATTGATCATCTTACCGATTCAATAGGCTTGTCAAGGGATGCTTGTTCAATTTCCAAATGTCCTTCTTCATACTGATCAAAGTGATTACCCTGAAAAAATAAGAGTAAGGTTATTATTTCAAAAGCAATCAAATGAGGGGTTATTTTTAGACTTTTCCTTAATGTTTATTTTTATTGATTTTAGAGAGAAGAGAGAGAGAGAGACAGTGAGAGATAGCAACATCAATCTGTTCCTGTACGTGCCCTGACCGGGGACCGAACCAGCAATCTCTGTGCTTCTGGAGGATGCCCTAACCAACAGAGCTATCAGGCCAAGACACGAGGGATTATTTAAAATTTCTTTTCTTTCTTTCTTCCTTTTTTTAAGTGAGAGGAGGGGAGATAGTGATACAGACTCTCGCATGAGCCCTGACTTGGATCCACCTGGCAACCCAACTGGGGCTGGTGCTCAAATCAAATGAGCTATTTTTTAGCGCCTGACGCTGACACTAGAACCAACTGAGCTATCCTCAGCACACCGGGCCAATGCTTGAACCAATAGAGCCACTGGCTGCAAGAGGAGAAGGTTGGGAAATAGGGGGAGAGGGAGAGAAGCAGATGGTTGCTTCTCTTGTGTGCCCTCACTGGGAATCGAACCTGGGATGTCCAAAAGCTGGGCCACAAATGCTCTATCCACTGACCCAGCCGGCCATGGCTCATTTTAAATTTGTTATTGTTTTGTAGTAGACAACCAAAACTGTGCCACAAATTCAGACTTAAAAAAAAAATCTAAACGACTTATTAGGAGTCTAGTAATATGAACTCTCCATTCTACGACAAGCACTGACATTGCTAAAATACTAATCATTTGGGATATCAGCTTTCTTAGAATGCCTTTATTAGGAAGACCACAGTAATTTAAAAATAAAGGGCCAAATCATGTTTTACTTTCATAGACAATCTTGTACTGAAAAAATGTCACAATAATAGAATACAAATAAAGTCTATATTATAATACTGTTCAGGTCCAGTATTGATAACACTGCTTGTAACTGAAACTGCTAAAATATTCCATTTTAAATCAACACTTAGCTCCCAAGATTCAAGGAATTCAAAAACACAATCTCTTGACACAGTATCCTAAATGCAGCTATTCCTTAATCTTCTATGGGCCAAATTTTTTTCATGACTATAAAGAAATTTATGTAATGTAAAATCAACAAATATCAACCTATAAATACAAATTAAGGATGAATTCAACAGTTACAATGATTTTATTATAATGAATATATTTTGTAACTTTGAAGTAACAACGGCTTACAATGTTAGTTAGCACTTGAGTGTATAAAAGCTTAAGTATGGAATTCCATAAACATAGATATACATTGCATTTCAAACACTTTATTTTTGGAACCCGTGTACCACAGCTTTTTGCAGTATCCCCTCTTATCTGAAAAAAATGGCCAATGTGCTATCTCATCTTTTCACATATCTTTCACTGTTTGCATTTGGTCTCCTTTTCTTCTTCTCTTCTAATTATTTATCTACCAAAATTGAAATAGGACATCCTCCTTTCCTACTAATTCCTTTACACTCTTGACATAAACAAGATGCAATATCGGTTTTAAATTCCAACAAAGTGGCCCTGGCCAGCTGGCTCAGTGATAGAGCGTTGACCTGGAGTATGGATATCCCAGGTTCAATTCCCAATCAGGGCACACATAAGCAACAATCTGCTTCTGTTCGCTCCCACACACACTTCTCTTCCCACAGTCATGCCTCAACTGATTCAAGTGCAATGGTCCAGGGCACTGAGGATGGCTCCCTCAAGCCTCTGCCTCAGGTGCTAAAATAGCTCAGTTGTGAACATCAGCCCAATGGGCAGAACACTGGCACCTAATGGAGGTTGCGGGTAGATCCTAGTCAAGTTGCATGCAGAAGTCTGTTTCTCTGTCTCCCCTTCTCTCATTTAACTAAAAAACAAACAAGAAATTCAAAATTTCAATGAAGTATATTGATGCGTGTGGCTTATATATAGTATGTAATGAACAATCTCTCTTATATAACAGCCAAGCATATCACAAATACACCGAACTCTACTATTATATCTCACTGTTGTGACTTGAAAGTCACAAAGCTCTATCATATGAAAATAACAAAATGATTGTTGAAATACAAACAAGAGATTACTGACATACAAACAAAGAGCTATTATGTAGGTTTTTTCTTGTTTACCACACACTTACAGAAGAAAAAATAATAACAACTGCACAAGATGGTTCCTATGGCTTCTATCTGCAGACAACTTGCAAAAGCATGTACTTTGCTATCTCAGGTTAGAGCTGATAACCACTACCAAGAATGTGACTGTTGCTAAGAAGATATTATATAACAAGACATATATGCAACCTTGTGGTAAAAAATTAAATACTGTAAATTAATAAAATACTGATATACTAGTATGTGACTTGAAAGTTACATGAGCCCATAAAGGGTTAAATGATTTGCCAAGGAGATAACCATGCCTTTATAATACCATATTTGACCATAATCAGGCAAGCTATTACTGCAACTAGAATAAAATAAAAATAATCCAATTGAAGATAGGTACAGACAACTAGAAGTTTTCTCTCATCATGTTTTTTTTTTCCTTCTGATCTCTCTGCTCCATTAATTTGGCTTTATATCAGAATATCAATTTTCTGGTTCCCTTTTCTTTTTTTTTAGCGAGAGAGAGAGGGAGGGAGAAGAGAAGCATCAACTCGTAGTTGCGGCACTCTTAGTTGTTCACTGATTGCTCCTCATACATGCCTTGACCAAGGTGCTCCAGCCAAGCCAGAGACCTTGGGCTCAAGCCAGAAACCTTGGGCTTCAAGCCAGCAACCATGGGGAGTTGCTGCAGGATCCCACACTCAAGTCAGTGACCTCGGGGTTTCAACTGGGGTCCTCAGCGTCCCAGGTCAACACTCTATCCACTGCGCCACCACCTGGTTAGGGTCTGGTTCCCTTCTTAATACAAAGTAAAGGGCATGAGAATTGGTGAGTCCTAAATTGACCTAAGTCAAAAGACTAGACTTCGCCCTGGGCAGTTGGCTCAGTAGTAGTGTTGACCCCCGGTCAGGGCACATATGAGAAGTGACCATCTATTTCTCAGCTGCTCTGTTCTCCAAACTCTCCCCTATCCCCACTCACAGCCAGTGGCTCGACTGGTTCCAGCGTTGCCCTGAGTGCTGAGGATAGCTCAGTTGGTTCGAGCATCAGCCCCAGATGCGGGTTGCCGATTGGATCCCAGTCAGGGTGCATGCAGGGAAGTCTATCTGCCCTCCTCTCACTTAAAAAAAAACAAAAACAAAAAAGACTAGACTTCAGTCTATCCTAAATCAATTCAGCATGTGGAGTGGTGTGACAATTTCAATGTTAACCTAACAAAAAGATACTTTGCTTTTCCAAGGTAAACTTTTAGTTGAATAAACGTTTACCATAGAGAGCTCTAACACAATACATCACATTGTATCATAAATAGGTTTACTTGTTTCTCTCAACAAGAATTGAGTCTTTTTTTTTTTTTTTTTCTGAAGCTGTAAACGGGGAGAGACGGTCAGACAGACTCCCGCATGCGCCCGGCACGCCCACCAGGGGCGATGCTCTGCCCCTCCGGGGCGTCGCTCTGCCGCGACCAGAGCTACTCTAGCGCCTGGGGCTGAGACCAAGGAGCCATCCCCAGCGCCCGGGCCATCTTTGCTCCAATGGAGCCTTGGCTGCGGGAGGGAGGAAGGAGGGGGGTGGGGGTGGAGAAGCAAATGGGCGCTTCTCCTATGTGCCCTGGCCGGGAATCGAACCCGGGTCCCCCGCACGCCAGGCCGACGCTCTACCGCTGAGCCAACCGGCCAGGGCCATGAATTGAGTCTTGTTTACCTCTTACAACCCCCAAAATTTAATACAGTGGTTAAACTTTACAGAACAATTAGGTGCTAAAATTGTGTGGTAGTGATGAAAAAATTCTGGAACTAGACAGTGATGGTGATAATGGTCCTAAAACACTGTTAGTGTACTTATTATTATTTTTTCTTAAGTTAGAAGCAGGGAGGCAGAGAAACAGACTCTCGCATGTTCCACCCAGCAAGCCTCCAACAGGGTGATGTTCTGCCCATCTGGGGCTGCTGCTCCATTGCTCGGCAACCGAGCTATTTTTTTTTTAGCCCCTGAGGTGAGGGCACAGAGCCATCCTCAGTGCCCAGGGCCAACTTGCTCCAACTGAGCTGTGACTGTGGGGAAGAGAGATAATTAGAGAGAGAAAAGAGAGAGGGAGGAGTGGAGAAGCAGATGGTCGCTTCTCCTTTGTACCCTGGCCAGAATCGAACCTGGGACATCCACATGTAGGGCTGACAGTCTACTGCTAAGCCTACTGGCCAGGACCACAAACCAATATTTAAAAACTATAAAAACTTATTTATATTGTTTACTGTTTTAAAATATACCCTTTAAACATCAAGAACCACAACACTCAGTCACAAAGAATAAGAAACTCCTACCAACAAAAAAAGCACTTTTCATACAAGAAAAAAATGATCACATCTTCCATCTCAGTTCCTTAAATCAGTTATCACCAATTCTAAGTCCTGGTTTTATTGCTAAGTTGCTGTATGACCTCATATAAATCATATATTTTTCATTCATTGTATATTCATTTATAAAACAAAGATTTTGAAGTAGACACTCTTTTATATTATATTTCTTGGTCTAAAATTCCATGAATTTGCAGATTTAAACTGAATTAAATTTACACTACTGAAAATGGCTTAATACCAAAATGTCTTAATACAAAAACATAAATACCATCAATTCCCACAAAAGCAGAATGTTAACCACAATGGGAATAATCCTTGGTAGAGAAGCATGAAACATTTTTTCACCTACCACCAAAATAAATGTAACCTCATCCAATGACATGAAAACCAAGTAAAAGCAAACAAGGTTACTTTGGGTTTGGTGACTATTAGATCAACAAAAGGCATAATTTATTAAAGAAGTAATTGATAAACTGACTTTATTAAAACTTAAAAACTTCTTTTAAAGACACTGTTAAGAGAATGAGAAGATAAGTCACAGATTGAAGTAAAATATTTGCAAGACATATCTGATAAAGGACTATTATTCAAAATATACAAAGAATTCTTAAAATTAAACAAAAACCCAATTAAAAATTGCAGGCAAGATCGGGCCCTGGGCCCTAGCCGGTTGGCTCAGCGGTAGAGTGTTGGCCCGACATGTGGAAGTCTTGGCTTCAATTCCTGGTCAGGGCACACAGAAGAAGCACCCATCTGCTTCTCCACCCTTCCCCCTCTCTTTCCTCTCTATCTCTCTTTTCCCTTCCTGAAGTCAAGGCTCCAGCTGGAGCAAAGTTGGCCCGGGTGCTGAGGACGGCTCCATGGCCTCTGCCTCAGGCACTAGAATGGCTCCAGCCGCAATGGAGCAACGCCCCAGATGGGCAGAGCATCCAATATTTGTTTATCCTGGTCAAGTGCATGCAGGAGTCTGTCTGACTGCCTCCCTGCTTCTAACTTTGGGGGGGGGGGAGGATCTGGCCCTGGCCAGTTGGTTCAGTGGTAGAATGTCAGCCCTGTATGCAGATGTCCTGGGTTCAATTCCCAGGCAGGGCACACAGGAGAAGTGACCATCTGCTTCTCCACCCTTCCCTCTCCTCTCTCTCGACTCCTCCTGCAGCCATGGCTCAACTGATTTGGGCACATCATTCCAGGGCACTGAGGATAGCTCTGTGAGCCTCCACCACAGGCACTAAGAGTAGCTCGGTTGCAGGCACTGCCCCAGAAGGGCAGAGCATCGGCCCCAGACGGGGTTGCCGGGTCGATCCCAGAAGTATTTATTTCATTTAATTACCATAAAAGCACGCTTGGACTTTATATATATTTTCTTTAATATTTGACTTAATTATTATAACATATTTCTCAGAAATTTGTATATAATGCACCTACAATTATTTGTAGAATTTTATTTATTTATATATATATATTTTTACAGAGACAGAGAGAGTCAGAGAGAGGGATAGATAGGGACAGATAGGAACGGAGAGATGAGAAGCATCAATCATTAGTTTTTCATTGCAACACCTTAGTTGTTCACTGATTGCTTCCTCATATGTGCCTTGACCGTGGGCCTTCAGCAGACCGAGTAACCCCTTGCTCGAGCCAGCAACCTTGGGTCCAAGTTGGCGAGCTTTTTGCTCAAACCAGATGAGCCTGTGCTCAAGCTGGCAACCTCAGGGTCTCGAACCTGGGTCCTCCGCATCCCAGTCTGACGCTCTATCCACTGCGCCACCACCTGGTCAGGCTATTTGTAGGATTTTAAATGTGCCCCAACTTCAAAAAGTTTGAGAACCACAGGCTTAGTTGGTTAGAGCATCATCCAGTCCTGACACACCAAGACTGCAGGTTCAATCCCAGGCCAGTGTACATACAAGAATCAACCAATGAATGCATAAATAAATGGAACAATATATTGATGTTTCGCTTTTCCCTAAAATAAATAAATAAATAAATAAATAAATAAATAAATAAAAATATAGTTTAAAAAGGAGAGAAGCTGGCCATTAAGGTGGTCAAGGAAGATGAAACTGTTTCTTTAATCAAAAAAACTAAGCATCCTTGGTTTTCCTTGAACCAGATCATTTAAAGCAAATCTCTTTTCCTTTATAAACTGTTCAATTTCAGGTACACACTCTTAATGTTAGAAGGCTTTTATATCAAATAAATAAGTGTACCTAATAATGTCACAAACACAAACATACAAGTCAGCCTGACCAGGCAGTGGAGCAGTGAACAGGGCATCAGCATGGGGCGCAGAGGAAGCAGGTTTGAAACCTCAAGATCACTGGCTTTAGCATGGGCTCATCAGGCTTGAGTGTGGGGTCACCAGCTTGAGCATGGGGTCACTGGTTTGAGTGTGGGATCATAGACCTGAACCCATGGTTGCTGGCTTGAGCCCAAAGGTCACAGGCTTGAAGCCCACTGGCTTGAGCAAGGAGTCACTGGCTTGGCAGGAGCCCCCAACTTCACCCCCAGCCCCGGTCAAGGCACGTATGAGAAAGCAATCAATGAATAAATAACTAAGGTGCTGCAACTATGAGCTGATGCTTCTCATTTCTCTCTTCCTATCTGTCTGTCCGCTGTCTGTCTCTCTCTCTTATACACACACACACACACACACACACAACACACACACAAATTAAAAAGTACAAGTTAAAGTGTTTTCTTTAAAAAATTAAACAAATATACAGGGGGTCCTCGGGTTATGACACAGTTCTGTTCCTACCATAGTGACATAATCAGAATTTTGGTGTAATTCAAAACATACCCTAGCCCAGGGGTCTCAAACTCGCGGCCCGCCCGCAGACTAATCCACGAAGTTCAAAATATTTTGGATAAAATTAAGTAAGCCTAGGGGCCTTCTTGTATTTTTCATTTCTCTAGCATCCTAGCTAGATATTAGCTTAGTTAACAGCAGTTGTGATGCGAACTACAGTTTCTGGTCGTTTTGTGACACTGAGTAAACTGCATGTACGATTGTGCTTGTTGTACTGATTTTTTTTTGTTTTCAACTGCAGTGAGAAAAGTGTTGCGTAACAGTTGCCTTTTGTAGACCTAGTGCGGCCCGCCGAAAGGCTGTGATCTTGCTCTGCGGCCCACATGCTGAGTTGAGTTTGAGACCCCTGCCCTAGCCTAAGTCACTTACCTATCCTAACACAGTTGTAAAATCATAATCTAGAACATAAAAGCACAACTAAGCCACAGAAAAAGAATACTGCATATTCTTCCACTGCACGCAACCAAAGTAGTCAACGCTAATGGTGTAAGCTGAAACACTCATGTCTCAACTATTTTACATTTTTATGGGAGTGAGCATCATAAACTCAAAACATTATATGTCAAGGCTGTTGTAAACCGAGGAACCCCTGTACAATAAAAATTAGACATAGGGTCAAACTGTGCTATATAGAATAGTGGTTTTCAACCTTCTTACATTTGGGACCCGGTGAAAATAAGAGAATTATTTCAGGGACTGCTAAGGAAGGCAGAAATCACCCTAAGCATAAGCAAATTCAACTAAGATCATTGGGTCTATCATCTTTATACAACAGCAGTGTGGCTAACTCTTTTGCTGATCGGCACAAAATTTCTGGCAGACCGAACCAGTGGTTGAAAAACACTGCTATCAGCCCTGACAATCTCTATAACTTTATTAAATAATGATTTTTAAAAATCCCCAAACCCTATACAGTGTGAGTCCAGTTGGCTGACCCAAAAAAAGTATAATTTTGATTTGTTCACTCTGGATGGCTGTTATGTTGGTTGTCATTTTTTAATTTGACAATCTAAGGGAAAAAGAGCTCAGTGCCCCTGACTAAACAGTTAGGTATTACATGTTTTAACAATTTTTGCACAGCCTGACCAGGCGGTGGTGCAGTGGATAGTGTCGGACTGGGATGCTGAGGACTCAGGTTCAAAACCCCAAAGTCGCTGACTTGAGCGTGGGGTCTCACGCTTGAGCATGGTATCATAAACATGACCCCATGGTCGCTGGCTTGAAGCCCAAGGTCACTAGCTCGGCTGGAGTCCCCCAGTCAAGGCACATAAGAGAAGGCAATCAATGAACAACTAAGGTGCCAAAACTATGAGTTGATGCTTCTCATCTCTCTCTCTTCCTGTCTGTCCCTCTTTTTCTCTCTCAAAAAAAAAAAAAAAAAATTCTTGTGCACATCACCGACCTATGGTAAAATTGGTTCATTATACACTGTTTCACTTAAAGTCCCAGAACCTATAGATGGCATTCAGTGAGGACTCACTCTGTAGGATTTGAGGATGTTTAAAAATCATTATTGTTTTACAAATAAGGAAAGTTATAGAGATTGTCACAAATTCACAAAGGGCTCTGATTATTGGTCTCATATTCCTACCACTGTATTATACTATACAAAATCTAAACGTCAAAATAGTAATAATAATAATAATAACCTTCCTTCCATAATTCTGAAATAATATTCTCTATAGAAAGCAGAATTAGTCAAAAACTTCTAGCTATCACAAAGAACATGGACTGAGGAACTATAGTATTACAGATTAGAGACAAAGAATCACTAAATGTAATGAATGTGGAATCCTACATGGGATCCTGGAACAGAAAAAGGGTATCAGAGGAAAAACTGGTAAAATTCAAATAAGATCTATAGTTTAGATCTTATTTATTATTACTGCATCAACCTTAACTTCCTAGTTTTGATAATTATGGTTATTGTACAGATATTGTAGTAGGAAAAGTTAAGTGGTATATTACAACTCTCTACATTATTTTATTTTTATTTAAAATGTATTTATTTATTGAATTTAGAGAGAGAAGGGAGACAGGAACACTGGTCTGTTCCTGTATGTGTCCTGAACGAGGACTGAACCGGCAACCTCTGTGCTTCGGAGCAACGTTCTAACCAACTGAGTCATCTGGCCAGAGCTCTATACTATTTTTACAATCATGCTATAAATATAAATCTAGTTTAAAACAAAAAACAAAAACCTCTTAGTTACGTGATAATCTCAAAGTGCTGAAAAATGTGTTTGCATGCTACCTTTTGAAAAGGAAGAGTCAAGAATACTTGTATATATATAGTTTGCTTAAAGGCTTTTAATCACTGTAAAAAAAAATAGAAGACTGGATAAAGAAGATGGGGCACATATACACCATGGTATACTATTCAGCTAGAAGAAATGATGACATCGGATCACTTACAGCAGAATGGTGGAATCTTGATAACATTATGCGGAGTGAAATAAGTGAATCAGAAAAAAAACAAGAACTGCAGGATTCCATACATTGGTGGGACATAAAAAATGAGACTAAGAGACATGGACAGGCGTGGGGTGGTTACGGGGGTGGGGGGAGGGGAGGAGGGAGAGGGGGAGGGGTACAAAGAAAACTGGATAGAGGGTGATGGAGGACGATCTCTCTTTGGGTGATGGGTATGCAACAGAACTAAATGACAAGATAACCTGGAAATGTTTTCTTTGAATATATGTACCCTGATTTATTGATGTCACCCCATTAAAATAAAAAAAAAAGAATACTTGTATATGTATTACGTATCTCTGAAAGAACAAACGTAATTAGAAATAGTGGTGTTTTTTTTTAGTGAGACAGGGACAGACAGGAAGGGAGAAAGATGATGGACAGGGGGTGGGGGGGCTCCAGCCAAGCCAGTGACCCCTTGCTCAAGCCAGTGAGCTTGGTGTTCAAGCCAGCGACCATAGGGTCATGTCTATGATCCCATGCACAAGCCAGCGACCTCAGGGTTTTGAACCTGGGTCGTTAGGGTCCCGGCCTGAAGCTCTATCCACTGTGCCACCACCTGGTCAGGCAAGTAGTGCTTGATTTTGAGAAGGTTAACATTTGTCCCCTTTGAATGCTATACTAGAAAAGCAAAAATAAGAGGAAAGAAAATGTGACTTCAAACCCCCAGGGTACAAAGTGTAGAAGTAGTAGTGGTAGTGATAAATATTTTATTTCTTGCCTCTCCTTACCTCCCAAAGTTTTTTAAGTCATTCTGATGAACTGACTTAATAAGATCATTCCTTCCAAAAATAGTACAGCATCTGATTATCTAAAGGCCTCAACAGGGATTTGAAGAGAAGAACTTTTTATTTCCTGCTTCACCCTGCTTTCAAAACCTCATTTCAATCTCTGATCTCCCATTAGAACTAGGATGATCATATAAATAATGTATCACACAAATCAGGGCACTTTGAGAGTATAAGGGAGTATTAATAGTAATTATGCCAGGACAAAAGGCAAAAACTGGAACATATGGTCATTTTAGAGAAAATTCAGATTCCATGTTAGAACATTCCTAATATTTAGGGGTTTTTTTTTTAACGTTTAATTATTGATTTTAGCAAGAGAAGAGGGAGACAGGAACATTGATCTGTCCCTGCATGTGCCCTGACTAGGGATTGAACCAGCAACCTCTGTGCTTCAGAACAATGGTCTAACCAACTGAACTATCTGGCCAGGGCCTAAAATTTAGTTTTAATTGATGACTGCTTGGAACACTTTTTCTTTTTTCTTTTTTTTTTCGTATTTTTCTGAAGCTGGAAACGGGGAGGCAGTCAGACAGACTCCCGCATGTGCCCGACTGGGATCCACCCAGCACGCCCACCAGGGGGCGATGTTCTGCCCATCCGGAGCGTCACTCTGTTGTGACCAGAGCCGCACCTGAGGCAGAAGCCATGGAGCCATCCCCAGCGCCCGGGCCATCTTTGCTCCAATGGAGCACTGGCTGTGGGAGGGGAAGAGAGAGACAGAGAGGAAGGAGAGGGGGAAGGGTGGAGAGGCAGATGGGTGCTTCCCCTCTGTGCCCTGGCCGGGAATCGAACCCTGGGACTTCCGCACACCAGGCCAACGCTCTACCACTGAGCCAGCTGGCCAAGGCCGGAACACTTTTTCTATTGTCTAAATCAACTCTTTTCTTTCACCTGTTTTCAGAACCGAAACACAGCTTTTTCATTTATGTGGATCAGAAATTTAAGTTCAAAGAGATCAGACTAGAAGCAATTTCACTTTTCTAAAAAAATGTGTTGAAGATTTTTAAATGCACATATATGTATATACATACACCCAGGTAAATTTCCTTCAACTGCCTCTTCTCTTAAAAAAAAAAAAAAAAAAAGCTTCAATTCCTAATAGGTCTAATTACAAAAGAATAGAACCTGCCTGACCAGGCAGTGGCGCAGTGGACAGAGCGTCGGACTGGGATGCAGCAAACCCAGGTTTGAGACCCCAGGTCCCTGACTTGAGCGCGGGCTCATCTGGTTTGAGCAAAGCTCACCTCAAGCAAGGGGTTACTCGGTCTGCTGAAGGCCCGCGGTCAAGGCACATACGAGAGAGCAATCAGTGAACAACTAAGGTGTCGCAACAAAAAACTGATGATTGATGCTTCTCATCTCTCTCCATTCCTGTCTGTCTGTCCCTATCTGTCTCTCTCTCTGTCACTGTAAAAATAAATAAATTAAAAAAAAAAAAAAAGAATAGAACCTGGCTGACTTGCATGTTATTAAAATACACAGTAGTTTTTGCCTGACCAGGCAGTGGTGCAGTGGATAGAGCGTTGGACTGGGATGCTGAGTACCCAGGTTCGAGACCTCAAGGTCGCTAGCTTGAGCGCGGGCTCATCTGGCTTGAGCAAAAATAAAAAAATGCTCATCAGCTTAGACCCAAGGTCGCTGGCTCAAGCAAGGGGTTACTCGGTCTGCAGAAGGCCCGCGGTCAGGGCACATATGAGAAGGCAATCAATGAACTGAGGTGTCGCAACGAAAAAAAAACAAACTGATGATTGATGCTTCTCATCTCTCTCCGTTCCTGTCTATCTGTCCCTATCTATCCCTCTCTCTCTTCCTGGAAAAAAAAAATACACAGTAGTTCTAGTTTCTTACAGGTCAAGGATTCTGCTTCCATGCACAAGACAAATGTGGAAACTTCTGTATTACAAATTTAGCTATGGTGATCATTTAAATATAGACAGAAATTGCCCTAAATTTATCGATGTAGTGTTAATATGGGAATCCACATAATCCCACAGCTGTGCCTTTTCCAGTGATTAACTATACTGTAATTAATTGGAAAAATTAGAACTAGAGAAGAGAAAATTATTGGGACAATTCTTCAAAGATCAAAATCAACAGCCCACAGTCTCAAGTAGCAAAACACTATTTAAGACTCTAAAAAAGGTAACATTCTCCTCCATCTTCCTATGATTATTAAAATTTAATACAAGTTCTTTTAAAATTTAATGAAAAATTATTATTCATAGACAGTGGATCTAAGGTTTCTGATAAAGTAATCAATTATTAACATGAGGATTATACACACTGAAGTTTTATTATTTTTATTTTCTTTTTGTGAGAGAAAGGGATAGACAGGGACGAACAGGCAGACAGGAAGGGAGAAAGATGAGAAGCATCAACTCATAGTTGAGGCACCTTTGTTCACTGACTGCCTTCTCAACTGTGCCCTGATTGGGGGGGGACACCTCCAGATGAGCTAGTGACCCTGAGCTCAAGCTGGTGACCTTGGGGTTTTGAACCTGGGTCCTCATCATGCCAGGCCTATGCTGTATCCACTGTGCCACTACCTGGTCGGGCCACACTTAAGTTTTAAATCCTATCGAACTTTTCCCACTTAGACTAAGTATGAACCTAGTTTAAATCCATTTTATCTTTGGCAGTATACTGTACCACTCATCTTAGCCCATTCTTTTCGCACCTGGCTCTGACTATTGAACTGCATATTGTAGATGTTCCAGTCTCTCTCTGCTCCAAATCTCTACAACTGATATTTATTTTTTATACTGTACTTACAATTATTCCTTTAGAGATAGTCTAATGTCACTAAGTGGATCTATTAATCATAGTCCTACCTCACAACTCAAGTAACATACAGTACTTGATTATAATTTGGACTTTCTAAATTCAAAACATACGATGCTGATCTCACATGCCATGGACAAAAAGTAAAAAAGGTATGTTTAGCTGATAGAGCCATCCTGGATAGTTTCCATCTATGAACAAAATCAGTCCTCCACTACCACCAAATAAGTGAGAGACTTCATCTTCATCTCTGTCCCCTTCTCTTATACTCATTCCAAATAAACTAATTGTAGTATTATCCTAAACAATTCAGAAAAACATCTCTGGAGGCAAAACCTATCCAAAAAGAAATGGATATTCTGGGGGATTATTAGTGTCATTTTATTTGTATAGTTAAATTTTATTTCAATTTAGAAAGTAGACAGGAACACCATTGTGATCAATTCCTCAAAAACCCTAACCCTTCACTATTGTTTTCATAATCATATAGTCTGATTTACAACGATTTCCAGTATATTATAAAAACCAAAGATCTCTGAAGTCAGAGACACCAGAAATCATCATTGCCATCTGTCCGCTGTATAACCTTGGGCAAATTACCAAACCTCTCTCTAGGCTTAGGCCTGCTTCCCCAGCCATAAAATCCAGATGATTACTCTACAGTATTACAGCACAGGTTGTGAAGTTTAAAGAGGTACAAAGTAATGAATTATTATTTTAAAGCATAGTTGAGACCAGTCAATAACCCAGAAGAATAAATTCAGCTATTAAATTTAATTACATGTAAATTGATAGGAAAAATAATTGGCTGCTAGCAAGCTCAGCAAATAAGAACTTGAAAACACATTACATTGGGTCATAGATATGAGCATATCACACACTGGTCTAAAAATACATGCACACCTGTTTGACATACCAAATTTTCTGGATAATTTGACTAGGACTGGGTTTCAAAATAACACTATACTTGAAAAATTAAAATTTTAAAAGCCTCACATAAGCAATCAATCCTTTTCAGAAATGAATGCAAAATAGAGCACACAATTCTTGAGGCATTCCGAAAGGTAGGGAGAGGCCCTGGCCAGCTGGCTCAGTGGTATGAGTGTCAGCCCAGTGTGTGGAAGTCCTGGGTTTGATTCCTGGCCAGGGCATACAGAAGAAGCGCCCATTTGCTTCTCCACTCCTTCCCATCTCTTTTCTCTCTTCCCCTCCTGCAGCCAAAGCTGCATTGGAACAAAGCTGGCCTGGGCGCTGAGGATGGCTCCATGGCCTCCGCCTCAGGCACTAGAATGGCTCCAGTTGCAACAAAGCAATGCCCCAGATGGGCAGAACATCGCCCCCTGGTGGGCATGCCAGGTGGATCCCAGTCGGGTGCATGCAGGAGTCTGTCCTCTGCCTCCCTGCTTCTCACTTCAGAAAAATACATTAAAAAAAAAAAAGATGCCTGACCAGGCGGTGGCGCAGCGGATAGAGCGTCGGACTGGGATGCAGAGGACCCAGGTTCGAGACCCCGAGGTCACCAGCTTGAGCGCGGGCTCATCTGGTTTGAGCAAAAGCCTACCAGCTTGAACCCAAAGTCACTGGGTCCAGCAAGGGGTTACTCGGTCTGCTGAAGGCCCGTGGTCAAGGCACATATGAGAAAGCAATCAATGAACAACTAAGGTGTTGCAATGCGCAATGAAAAACTAATGATTGATGCTTCTCATCTCTCTCTGTCCCTGTCTATCCCTCTCTCTGACTCACTCTCTGTCTCTATAATAAATAAATAAAATTAAAAAAAAAAAAAAAAAGAAAGAAAGACAAAAGGTAGGGAGAGCCCTGACAAGATAGCTTGGTTGGTTCGAGCTTCACCCTCAGGTATAGAAATTACCAGTTTGATTCCCGGTCAGGGCACAATACAGGAACAGATTGATGTACCTGTACATGCCTCTGGTCTCTCTCTCTCTCTGTCCTTTCCTCTCTCTCTCTAAAAATCAATAATAAAAATTTTTTTAAAAAACATAGACAACAGTTAAGAATTCCTCTGGGACCCACAGTAATGCCTATTATTCATTTTACCACTGGCTGATATGATAGATCTCTGTGCAGACATTTAACAGAACTTTTGCACAAGTCCACAGAAAAACAAGCGTATGTATCACACAAAAGGAAATTCACAACTAAAAGATGATTGCTGTAATTAAATACAATATATAATAAAGTGAGATTATAACTATCTATAACACAATCTCCATACTTGAAATATCCTCTAGGACAGCGGTTCTCAACCTGTGGGTCGCAACCCCGGCGGGGGTCGAACGACCAAAACACAGGGGTCGCCTAAAGCCATAAATATGTATTTCTGATGGCTTTAGGCGACCCCTGTGTTTTGGTCGTTCGACCCCATCGGGGTCGTGACCCACAGGTTGAGAACCGCTGCTCTAGGATATCAAAGAAATGGTTCAACCTAGATAAAACTACAGCAGGAAGCTGAGTCTCCAGTCTGGACGTTTTCCTCAGCCTATACAGAGTCTACATGCTTTCCATTATTTAACCATTAATTCAAATAACTGAACAACTTCTAGGTGCCAGACCCTAACTCAATGCTGGAAAAAAAATAATAAAAAAATAAAAAAATGAGAGACTCTCACTCAAGGAGTTCTAAGTCCAGTAAGATGAGACACTGTACATTATAAGAAAGTACATAGTAGGAAAGGTAAAACAGCACAGTTGTAAAAGGCTGAGACTGGTCCAAACTACCTGAAAGCTATTTTTTCAACTAACTCTGTGAGTGGGGTTAAGTTTTTCATTTGTAAAATGGAATAGGATCTACCTTACCAGGGGGTTACATGAGATACTAGTGCAGGGGTCCCCAAACGTTTTACACAGGGGGCCAGTTCACTGTCCCTCAGACCATTGGAGGGCTGGACTATAAAAATAACTGAACAGGCCCTGGCTGGTTGGCTCAGCGGTAGAGCGTCGGCCTGGCGTGCGGGGGACCCGGGTTCGATTCCCGGCCAGGGCACATAGGAGAAGCGCCCATTTGCTTCTCCACCCCCCCCTCCTCTCTGTCTCTCTCTTCCCCTCCCGCAGCCAAGGCTCCATTGGAGCAAAGATGGCTCGATGCTGGGGATGGCTCCTTGGCCTCTGCCCCAGGCGCTAGAGTGGCTCTGGTCTCGGCAGAGCGACGCCCCGGAGGGGCAGAGCATCGCCCCCTGGTGGGCAGAGCGTTCCCCCTGGTGGGCGTGCCGGGTGGATCCCCGTCGGGCGCATGCGGGAGTCTGTCTCTCCCCGTTTCCAGCTTCAGAAGAAAAAAAAAAACACACACAAAAAAAAGTAAAAAAAAAACAAAAAAACAACTGAACAGACCCTGGTCGGTTGGCTCAGTGGTAGAGCGTCGGCGTGGCGTGCAGGAGTCCCAGGTTCGATTCCCGGCCAGGGCACACAGGAGAAGCACCCGTCTGCTTCTCCACCCCTCCCCCTCTCCTTCCTCTCTGTCTCTCTCTTCCCCTCCCGCAGCCTCCACTGGAGCAAAGATGGCCCGGGTGCTGGGGATGGTTCTGTGGCTTCTGCCTCAGGCGCTAGAGTGGCTCTGGTCGCAACATAGCGATGCCCCGGATGGGCAGAGCATCGCTCCCTGGTGGGCAGAGCATCGTCCCCTGGTGGGCGTGCCGGGTGGATCCCAGTCGGCGCATGCGGGAGTCTGTCTGACTGTCTCTCCCCGTTTCCAGCTTCAGAAAAATGCAAAAAAACAAAACAAAACAAAACAAAAAACTGAACAAATCCCTATGCACATTGCACATATCTTATTTTAAAGTAAAAAAACAAAATGGGAACAAATACAATATTTAAAATAAAGAACAAGTAAATTTAAATCAACAAACTGACCAGTATTTCAATGGGAACTATGCTCCTCTCACTGACCACCAATGAAAGAGGTGCCCCTTCCGGAAGTGCGTGGGGGCCGGATAAATGGCCTCAGGGGGGGCACAGTTTGGGGATCTTTGTACTAGTGCATAACACAGCTAGTAAAAGAGTAATCACCCTACATTGTTAGCTAGTAAAAGTGTTACCATTAGTAAAAGGACTACTACTAAAATATGGCCGAAGTGCTATAGGAGCACAGAAAATGAAGCAACTAACTCTGCCTGGGAAAGGTGTTAGCGATAACAAATTGAGTCTTTAAAAATGAGTAGTAGGGGCCCTGGCCAGTTGGCTCTGCGGTAGAACGTTGGCCCAGCATATGGACATGCCAGGTTCAATTTCCAGTCAGGGCACAGGAAAAGCGACCATCTGCTTCTCCATCCTTCCCCTCTCCCTTCTCTCTATCTCTCTCTCTTTCTCTCCTGCAGCCATGGCTCAGTTGGAGCAAGTTGGCCCCAGGTGCTAAGGATGGCTCCATGGCTTCACCTCAGGCACTAAAATAGCTTGGTTGCCCAGCAACAGAGCAATGGCCCCAGATGAGCAGAGCACTGCCTGGTGTGGGCTAGCAGGGTAGACCCCAGTTGGGGTGCATGGGAAAGTTTGTCTCTCTGCCTCCCTGCTTCTCACTTAAGAAAAATAAGAAATAAAAAAATAAAATAATAATAATAAATGAATGAGTTCTTGGAATTCCAGACAGGTAAGAATATATGCAAAAACAAAATAATGAAAGAACCTAGCTGATCCAGACAACAACAAAACCTTCAGGGTGGCAGGACGAGGGGAAAAAATATATACCTGTTACAAGGCATCAGATGCTTAAGAGTCTTATAAGCCAAGTTAGTAAGTTTAGATCTTATATATTGAGACAATCAGGAACCACAGGAAAAGTCATCACATCTTAGGAGAGACTGGCTACTTTTTTACGGGAACAAATGAACAAAATAGACTGATTTTGTCATCTATTCTTATCCTTTTACGATGTGATGCTAACACAATAAATGTTTGGGAAATGGAATTGTCTAGTAGACCTATACACAGTAAAAAGGCCTGAAAGAGTATGCAATAAACAATCAATTAAATTTTAATACTAAGATGTTTCTGAAAAATATATATATATATAACATTTAGTGATAAGCACATCAACTATGCCCTACCAGTTAGGTAACTGGTGAAAAATACTGCCTAGTATTAAAGAGAAGGCATACCAGCACTCTTCTCTTTGAAGAGAGGCCAATGTATATACACCACAGCAGAAAAAATACTACAAAAGAAATCAGAAGATTAAAGTTCAAAATCCAACTCCATACTAGGTAAAATAATTTATCTGGACCTCAGCTTCTTCTAGAAGAGTTACTACCTATTTCTATTTACTTCACTGAGTTACTAGAAGAATTAGACAAGAACGTACATAAGGGTGCTTATTAAATCACAACAGTGGCCCTAGCCGGTTGGCTCAGTGGTAGAGCATCAGCCTGGCATGCAAAAGTCCCGGGTTCGATTCCCGGCCAGGGCACACAGAAGCTCCCAACTGCTTCTCCACCCCTCCCCCTCTCCTTCCTCTCTGTCTCTCTCTTCCCCTCCCGCAGCTGAGGCTCCATTGGAGCAAAGATGGCCCGGGCACTGGGGATGGCTCCTTGGCCTCTGCCCCAGGCACTAGAGTGGCTCTGGTCGCGACAGAGCGACGCCCTGGAGGGGCAGAGCATCGCCCCCTGGTGGGCAGAGTGTCGCCCCCTGGTGGGCGTGCCGGGTGGATCCCGGTCGGACGCATGCAGGCGTCTGTCTCTCCCCGTTTCCAGCTTCAGAAAAATACAAAAAAAAAAAAAAAATCACAACAGTATATGATATGTTACCATTCTAATATTCAAGGTTAGATGATTTAACCATACCTTAGTGCCTGTTTCTTAACTTCTTTTCCTCTAATGATCTTGCCCATTCTACCTTGGCCATTTCACTCTTATGGTCGTTAAGAATATTCTCAACCCTCCCATAATCTCTATTTCAAACACTGTCCTCTCCAACCACAACCTTCTATCTTTTCAGTTCATTTCCTCTAATACCTTCACCTCAATTCTTAAATCCCATCAGAATTTACAATCCCATTGGTCCCACTTTTTACTCAGCCCCTTATCCCTTAACACAGCTTTAACTCTAAGTAGAGCACACCTAATACAATTGTATCTGAATTAATCTTCCCTGAGGAAAACTGCTTTGAATTCTATCCCCATTTTTTATTTTTTTAGCTTTCTTTTATTGATTTGAGGGAGAAAGAGGAGGGAGCGGAGAGAAATATCAATTTTTTATTCTACTCAGTTGTGTATTCACTGGTTGCTTCTTGTATGTTTCCTGACAGAGGATCTATCTTGCAACCTTGGAGTACTGGGACAACACTCTAACCAACTGAGCTACTGGTCAGAGTCTCCCCCTGCTTAAACGCTTTAAATAGCTAGTACATTCCTGCTTAAAGCATTAAAATAAAACTTAATTTTGTAACCCTACCTTTCACTTTTTCCCTATGCCCAAAGGTTTATTCATTGTCCTAAAAACCCAATCCTGCTTCGTCCACTTCTTTCTTCGCCTTGGCTATTTTCTCCAACTGAATGCCTCCCATTCTTTTCCTTTGCAAGAATGCACTCCCATCATCTTACAAGACTGGTTTAAATGCTAACTGCTTCAAAAAGGCATGCTCAATCATCTAATTTTCAGGATCCTCTCCTTTCCTTAGAGTTTTACATTTATTGACTATACTATTCATCTGATAATCATGCTGGTCTTATAAGCAATGAACTAAATATTATTATTTTTGTTATCCCTCCATCTGTAACAAAAGCTCCTTAAAGAACATTTCTTAACCAACTTCCCCAAGGCATAGTCAGACATACTTCTTCATACCATTACTATCCAAATAGTTTTATTTAATAATAAATTTTTTAAAGATTTTATTTGATTTTACAGAGAGGGGAAGAGAGAGGGGAGTGGCGCAAGAAGTATCAACTCATATTTGCTTCACTTCAGTTGTTCGTTCGCTGATTGCTTGCCGTATGAGCCCTGACCTCTGACCAGGCAAGCCCAGGGTTTAAAGCAGCGACCTCTGCTATCCAGGTCAACGTCTTTCCACTGTGCCACCAAAGGCCAGGTTTATTTAACAGTCTTTTAAAAAATTAGTTTATATTCTAGAAAATAATCTCAAGGTAAATATATCTATCCCTTGGTATCTCTTATGTAGATGATATGCTAAAGTAGTATTAAACCAATTATATTTTCAACCACTTTTGCCCTTCCTTTTAAGATATCTCATATTACTTATAGCAACAACAAGGGAAATTACTAATACTACAGCATATAATCCACAAATATCAGGTTTAGCTTCTTCTGTAGTCAAGACCAAGAGTATGAAATTCATTTCCTGATTTTTTATAGTACCTACAAAAAAGGTGAAAAATAAGCTTCCATTCTCTCAACTCTGGAAAAATGTTACATGAGATATGAGTACTTACTTTTCTAACAATTATTTAAAATGTCAGCCACAAAATACGATAAATGACTTTTTCTATTTCAACTTTAAACCCGTAGAGCTGTTTTAATTTCACTTCTATAAAACATGATAAATTGAATTCCTCTTTGAAATCAATGTAATTGCCACAGAGTGGCAAGGATGACAATAAATAATTGTAAAAGTAGTTTCTTGTTGCTTGAGATTTATTTGACCTCAACATTGTCAGTAAAAATATTAAGGAAAGTAATTAATGTTTTAGCCCTAATTTTAATTTCTTACTGTCTATAGAACTTACTAAAACATGTGCTATGAACCTATTTAGAATGCCAAAGCAACTTTAGCTTTTTCTTCAATACATTCCTAAAGTAGGTATAAAATACTTAATGTATTATTAAATCCCAAAGAAATCATTTAGTATAAGCATGACAATCCAGTATTTTGTCTTTCAGCCTGAGCACATTTAAATTTCTGCACTGACTAGTACAATATGCACTAAGAACATTTGATTTGACTTCAGAGTTAAATGGACAATTCACTTTTTATAACTGCAAAATCATCACAGCATCTTCTGGTATTCATTGCAATATCAAATCAATGATTTCTTTCACTATTTGTGGTGGTCATTTGTAATTCCTTTTGTAATTACCATGAGCCAGCTTTCACGCAATACTAAATGGCAATACTAATATGAAAAGAGAACTAATGCCAAACATACAAACAAGTAAAAGTACCAAGTTATTTCAGGGAAGGAAGGAATTTTAATATAATTCAAGAACTGGATTTCTACCTCAAGCTGGAATACATTTTCATTAATAAAATATGAGAAATTTATTAAATCACAAGAACAAAGATAAAACCTCTACAAAGATTTCAAATCCTCAATTCAAGAAGTCAGGAACTTCTGCAAGTCCTTTTCAGAAAATGATAATTTTGACCACACCAAAAAAATGTCCTTTTTTTATTTTATCATGTACTCAAATAGAAATTATATGGAAATGTGTATTAGCTACGAAGCATCACAATCAGGATATGAATGTGTTTTTTCAAATCATAGTCACAGATTTTAATCCCGGTTATGTAACTTATCATAAAGGCCTAAAAATGTGATAAGAGAATCTCTCCAGAATACCCTAATGAGAACTGTGTGACATGTATAGAATAAAAGAAAAGAAGACAACAAAACACTTATTTTTCTATACTACTGATGCACTAGAACGGCCCTGTAATAATCAGCCTAATAGTGAGAATATTTGCTTAGATCTGTTTCTTCTTGGTCACCACATGTGTAGTCCTGATACGCCAAGGCTGCAGATTAGATCCCCAGTCAGGGCGCATACAAGAATCAGTTAATGAATGCATAAATAAGTGGAACAACAAATTGATTTTTCTCTTTCTCCCCCTTCCTCTTCCTCTAAAAATCAATGAATAAAAATATTTTGAAATAAAAATATCTGAATGTCACATTCTGGTATCATACATGAAACACAAGAAGGAATCTTACAAACATATTACATAAAAGTAATACATGACTTGTTTATTGCTATTTACCATTATGATTATTCACATGATCATAGAAAGTTCTTGGGTAATTTTTATATTTTTATTATAACCTTTAAGATAACATTTGTTTCTCTCATTACTTTATTACTCACTGTTATCATAACTCTTTTTCATTAGAAATCTAATGCAGCCCTGGCCGGTTGGCTCAGTGGTAGAGCATCGGCCTGGCGTGCTGAAGTCCCGGGTTCGATTCCCAGCCAGGGCACACAGGAGAAGCACCCATCTGCTTCTCCACCCCTCCCTCCTCTTTCCTCTCTGTCTCTCTCTTCCCCTCCCGCAGCCGAGGCTCCATTGGAGCAAAGATGACCCGGGCGCTGGGGATGGCTCCTTGGCCTCTGCCCCAGGAGCTAGAGTGGTTCTCCAAGCGACAGAGCGACGCCCCGGATGGGCAGAGCATCGCCCCCTGGTGGGCGTGCCAGGTGGATCCCGGTTGGGTGCATGCGGGAGTCTGTCTGACTGCCTCCCCGTTTCCAGCTTCAGAAAAATACAAAAAAAAAAAAAAAAAGTGCACATGGCAAGCAACCAAAGAACAACTCAAATGAAACACTGTGAGTTGATACATCTCGCTTCACCCCCCTAAAATTAATAAAAATCTTTTAAAAAAATCTAATGCAGAATACATCCAGAACAAGGTGGAATGAGAGGATCTTTTAAATCACCAGCCTGCTAAAGGCACACAAACTGAAGAACATTTCCTTACTAGTATTCAGCTGCATCACCATTAAGCACAACCACTATTTAACACCTGATAGTTGTACATCACTGTACAAATAAAACTTTCCTTAGTGAACCTATTATTACAAGTGTTAAATACATCTACATCCTAAATGTGAAAATACACCTTAATCTGGTAAATGTAGGCAGAAGTCATGTCACATTCAGAAATTGAGGACAGATCCTTAAAGGAGAAGTTAAAACTCGTAAAGCTTTTTTAAAAATAAATACATCAGCCTAGATCACAAAAATTAAATACCACTTTAAAAGGCTACACAAAAGAATGTCTAAACTAAAACAACAGTTAACAATATGTCCTTTAAAACAGTGTAACTGATCACTGTCAGAAGCCTCCCTAAAAGCCCTAGGGAGACCAACAAGAAACAAATCTGAACAAAATAAAACAGATTAAAAACTAATTGTATTACCTCTCTAAAAGCTCATTTGTTCTGTGTGACCTATAAGTTTATATCATCTATAGTCGAGGCCTCAATTAGTTATATAAAATATATAACTACCAGTAAAGATAATAGTCCTGAGCACAGGTTCAAGAATCAAAAAGCCAGAGTCTGAATCCAGGGTCTGCCACTTACCAGCTCTGTGTACCTGGAAATTATTTAACTCTGTGCCTCAGCCGCTTCCTTTGAAAAAGTGAGTATAAGTACCTATCTCATAGGATTATTGTGGAGATTGAAATAATACATGTAAAGCCTGTAAAATGGTACCTGTTTATTATTAAAGTTATCAAAAACTCTTGAAATCAATATAATCTTATTTAATGTCACCCCAATAAATTTAATAAAAACAAAACAAAACCTCTTAAATGTATGTCCTTGATAATGATTATTCTTTATGTCCTTAAGAGCTTCAAGTGGCATACCACAGCTATACCTCCTCATTATACCAAACACCTCTGAAACTTCAGGTGTTCACAAAACCTAACAGTGAACTCACCTTCGACTCCACAACTAAGTTCAAGAGACAACTTGACGGTGTCTCCAAAATCTGCACTTGATGGTAAATTGGCAAAGAAAATAGTAGCCATGTAGAACTTACCAGAGAAGATGCATGGAAAAATTTCCAGCACTGTAAGATTTGTTTAAAGCAACAGGATCTATGTACTTGGTTTGGAAACCTACTTTGATTTGTTTTCAAGTGTATTCAGTGGCTTCACCTTGTTTATCACTTAAAATCTTAAAAGGAGGCCACATTTATTTTTGAAAAACCTGACCCTGAAAAATTTTGATATACTACTTGCAGGAGCATCCTATTACAATTTCTCTCCAATAACTTAAATCAAAGGACATCATTAATGAAAATCAAGCTATACTTTTTCCTTTAGTAAAATAAAACATCCAGAGAAATATCACTTTATTTTTAAATGAAAGCTTTTAAAGAAATATTAGCACAATAATTTACAAAAGTTTTAACATCTTATAATTGTCTAAAAGCTTTAATTCCCAATACCCTACCCATCCATAGCCCTAGAATATCTAACTTTAAAAAAAACCATTTCCCTGGCTGACTCAATACAGCAGGAATTGGTAATTCCAACATAAAAGGAGGAAATAAATTTAAGATATATGTAGTATCTTCAAAGTACTACCAAACTAAACAATAGGTTTTACATAACTCCAAAATATATAACTGGCAGTTACATATTTTATATAACTAATTGAGGCATCAACTATGGAGGATATAAATTTATAGGTCACACAGAACAAATGAGCTTTTAGAGGTGATACAATTAATTTTTAATGTTTTTTTTGTTCAGATTTGTTTCTAGCTGATCTCCCAGCATCAGAAAACAAAATATAATCTCACTTGAAAAGTAGAGGCTTTCTCAATTTTTTCAGGTGACAGCATCCACTCTGCTATCCAGTTTTCAAAATCTTCTTTCAAGGCCCTGCAAATCCTTTTTTCCTTATTTAAACCTGCTGAAATTCTGTGGTTGACAGCCATTTTCCCTCTAAACTTATTTGTTCATCACATTATCTATTTTGAATTTTACTAGGTCACCTTGAAATTCTCTCCTCTGAAAAGCACTTGGGGGTTTTAGTTATCAACGTCTCTTTAAAAAACTACTAATAGAGCCTACACATCTAGCAGCCTACGTCGTTTTATGGTGCTAAAGAACAATCTTTCTCAGGGATCAAACCGCTAATATGAATTGCTTCCAACTTCCCTGGATCTGCATTATATCCTTAAACACCTTGAGATCCTGTATTGTGCTGCAGCTAGCTGTACAGCAGGCGCATGATCACAAGGCTTTCCAATAGCCCCCAGATCCCTTATCGTTGCAAAACTTCTCTCAAGCGTTCTATACACTAGACTATTCAGTGTTGGTTTAATCTGTTTATTTACCAACCCAACCATTTCAGGGAACTCAAACCCTTCAAACTGCTTCTGAATAGTCCCATATTACTTTGAGAATGATCTATCTGCAGGATAAAAACTTGAGTTCTGAGGTTCATACCCTGACCCAAATTGCTGTTGCCAGGATATGCGGTAGTAATGCAGTGGTTTCTTAGTCTCTAAGGATGTATCTTATCATAGAAATAGCCAATTTCTACTAAATCTCTCGGAACTGCCGAGATTTCGGCGGTAACACTGCTCAATAATGCTCAATAATGCTCAATAGGAACGTATCCTAAACAGCCGAAAGATGAGTTATTCTAATTTGCCTCTATTTTTTTCCTCAATAATGCTTGCTATCACAAGGGCATTTTTCTATACGACATTGGCAACTAGAGAGCGAAAAATCAAGCTTTTGGCACTAATCATACGTTTGGAAAGTCCATTATCATTCTGCTGCTTACGATTCTTCCTTGGAGGTAAAATGTGGGGCGAGGCTCACATCGACCATAGTCCTATAACTTACTGTTTTCCAACCCCAATTAACGGCCTAATAATAATAACAAAACACGCCCGGAGAAATCTCAATGTTTGACTAACCAAGAAAGCGTATAACTAATGCACTCTTTCCCAAGTGAGGAATTTGAAAAGTAGACAATGAAAGGAATTTAATTATTAGAGGAGAACCCCCCCCCCCAAAAAAAAAACTGTGAAAGCAAAACCCAGGGGTTCGGAAGTCCCAACACTCGTCCCAAATCCTCTCACCCAACCCTCTTTTCCCGGGGGAGCCAGCGGTGCGCCTCCACAGGCCGGGCAGACGCAGGAGAGCACAGCCCCTAACCGCGGCCAGGCCGGGGTTCCGAAACCCGGAGCTCACATAGGCTGAAGGCCGCAAACCCGGCGACGTGAGGTTTAAGAGATAAGAAAATATGGGGTGAGAGGAGATGGGGCCTCGTCTCAAGGCGGGAGGCCCCTGGAAGAATCGCAGGCGGCGAAAAGCGAGCTGGTTCGTAAGCCGGAGCAGAACCTGGGCGGAAAGAGAGCAGGAGTAGAGGAGAAGGAGGTTTCGGTTCGGCCAGCGCCTTCCTCGGATCCTCAGCGACGCCCGTGTTTACCTGAAAGTCTCGGTCTTCGTTGAAGCGGGAGAAGCGGTCCGCCATTTTGCCGCCTTCTCTCCTCAGAACGACACCCTCCGGTTCGCTCCCTCCCTCCCGCGATACCCGCCCCCTCGGCTCAGCTCCCCAGTTCCCCGCCTCTTCCCACGCCCACCCAGCGCGCGCTGGCGAGGAAGGGTGGGAGCGAGAAGGCGCGGCCTGACCGGAGCCCGGGAGGCGCATGCGCCTTTAAGTCCCAGAGGCGGAATCTTCCCTTTTTATCGCCCGCTCTGCGCACCGCCCAGGGCGACCCCGGCTGCCGCGCGTGCGCACTCACGCCAGCGAGCTGCAAGCGCTTCCGGAGAGAAAGGGCGTAGGGGGTATAGTACCTCGCTTCCGGATGTTTTCCACCTGCTCTTTTCCCGAGTGTGTTATCTTTTATTAACGTCCTGCTTCCCTGTGTTCGCAGAAGCCATTACCCTGCTTTCTTCATCCGACAATAGCATAAAGTAGTGGCTGAAAGTGCAGATTTTGGAGCCAGATTGTTTAGTTTCGATTCCCGCTTCTCCCTAAGGATTCCAGGAGTAGTCAACCTTTTTATACCTACCGCCCGCTTTTGTATCTCTGTTAGTAGTAAAATTTTCTAACCGCTCACTGGTTCCACAGTAATGGTGATTTATAAAATAGGGAAGTAACTTTACTTTATAAAATTTATAAAGCAGAGTTACAGCAAGTTAAAGCATATAATAATAACTTACCAAGTACTTTATGTCGGATTTTCGCTAAGTTTGGCAGAATAAATCTTTATAAAACAACTTACTATAGTTAAATCTTTTTATTTATACTTTGGTTGCTCCGCTACTGCCCACCATAAAAGCTGAAGGCCCACTAGTGGGCGGTAGGGACCAGGTTGACTACCACTGGTAGACGGTGAACAAGACGGGAAAGATAACTTTTTTCATAGGGCTTACATTTCCAGTGAGGACTATCAGATAAATAATAAAATAATTACATAATCCCAGGTATTAACGAGTGCTACGTGAAGAAAAACTGGTGCAGTGATAAGAGGGACTTCTGAAATTACCCTTTACTGAGGAATAGCAAGGGACCCACACCTTGGAGCAGAGGAAATGTTAAAACTAAAGGCCCCGGCCCTGGCCGGTTTGCTCAGTGGATAGGGTCTGATGTCCCAGGTTTGATCCCTGGACAGGGCACACGTGAGAGGTGACTATCTGCTTCCCCTCTCCCTCTCCCCCATCTCTCTCTCCTCCCCTCTTGCAGCCAGTGGCTCAGTTGGTCTGAGCATTGGCCTCAGGCGCTGAGGATAGCTGGGTTGATTGGAGCATAGGCCCCAGTCAGGGGTTGCAGGGTGAATCAAGGTTGGGGCATATGTAGCAGTCTGTCTCTCTATCTCCCTTCCTCTCATTAAAAAAAAAAAAAAGCCAACCTGACCAGGCGGTGGCACAGTGGATAGAGCGTCGGACTGGGATGCGGAGAACCCAGGTTCGAGACCCCGAGGTTGCCAGATTGAGCATGGGCTCATCTGGTTTGAGCAAAAGCCCACCTGCTTGAACCCAAGGTTGCTGGCTCCAGCAGGGGGTTACTCGGTCTGCTGAAAGCCTGTGGTCAAGGCACATATGAGAAAGCAATCAATGAACAACTAAGGTGTTGCAACGCGCAATGAAAAACTAATGATTTTTTTTTTTTCAGGGACAGAGAGAGATAGAGTCAGAGAGAGGGATAGATAAGGACAGACAGACAGGAACGGAGAGAAATGAGAAGCATCAATCATCAGTTTTTCCTTGCGACACCGTAGTTGTTCATTGATTGCTTTCTCATATGTGCCTTGACCACGGGCCTTCAGCAGACTAAGTAACCCCTTGCTCGAGCCAGCGACCTTGGGTCCAAGCTGGCGAGCTTTTTTCTTTTCTTTTTTTTTTTTTTGCTCAAAGCCAGATGAGCCCGCGCTCAAACTGGCAACCTCTTGAAAAACTAATGATTGATGCTTCTCGTCTCTCTCTGTTCCTGTCTGTCTGTCCTTGTTTATCCCTCTCTCTCTCTCTGTAAAAAACAAAAACAAAACAAAACCAGTGACTGCTAAGAACTTGACATTTTCAAGCAATCATTTGAGAGAAGTTATTTCCCAGAGACCAAAGTTGGTCCAAATGAACTAAAGCTGTCTGGGCTTCAGTTTCCTTTTTATAAAACAAGGAAATTGAATTTTGTAATCTTTACTGCCATACCCAGCATTAATTTTGTATGGGTTATGATTAAAATTTTTCTGTTTTGTGACGTTCCTGAGGACCCCACCCAGCCCTCTTGCTCCTTTAGCCAAAATACATAAAATATGGGAGGGGTAGCAGGACTTCCCTGCTTTTGGAAAGAGTAGTTGACAGAAATCACACAATGGAAAAATGGCCCTTAACTACCCTAAGAGAGTCAAACACAATGTAATTTTTTCTGGAGGAAGGGTGTGTATCTTCTTATGCCACCCCTTGCCTCACCCAACCCCCAGTCCAAGCAGAATAAGGTTCTAAGTAGTGAAAAGAACTCCCTACCTAAGGAGAGGCAGAACACAGAATTTATACATTGTAAAGAGAATTGAGGGTAAATGTGGCAGATTGAATGACATGGCTACACATGACACAATTACCCATTCTCCCTCTACCAACCTCACTAAAATGACAGTAAAAGGATAAGAAGGGCATAAATTCACATATACAAAGAGACCCGAAGAAGCGACAATAGCAGGCAAAAGATGTTAACATTTTGGAAGGTGGAGAGCATAGATAAATGGAAATGGCTTTAGTAGAATGGAGAAAGCAAAGTTCTAGAGTGGAGAAGCCAGGAAATAAGTTCATGAATGCTGAGGTGTACTAGAAAGGCTCAGAAATTGGAATCACCAGATACCACTGAAGGTCAGGGTACAGACGGAGTGGAAAACAGGAGAATTGGTTACAAGACAGGTTAGAGAGCAGTTAGATTCTAAATCCCTTTCCCAGAAAATTGTGGAGTGTTCTCCTTTTGAAAGGCTAGACCAGAGACACTTTTTAACATATCTGGCACATATGAGGAAGGAGATATCAGCCCTGGACAGTTTACTCCATAGATAGAGCATCAGCCCAGCGTGCAGACATCCTGTGATCTATCCCCAGTCAGGGCACACATGAAGAATGATCACCTGCTTCTCTTCTTCTTCCTCTCCCCCTTCTCTCTCTCTTCTCCTCTCACAGCCAGTGGCTCGATTGGTTTGAGTGTTGGCCTCAGGCACTGAGGATAGCTCGGTTGATTCGAGAATTGGCCCCAATGGGGGTTGCGGGTCAGGGTGCATACAAGAATCTGTCTCTTTATCTCCCCTCCTCTCACCTTAAAAAAAAAAAAAAAAAAAAGGAGAAGGAGAAGAAGAAGAAAAGGAGATACCATGCTGGAAATGGGAAGGTTTGGTAACAGCCAACATTATGGGGCTTCTTGTAGCAAGAAACCACAGGATTCCTCTCTGGGAAACTGGCTAAGGGGGAAAAACAAGTACCAAAAAATGGGAGTGAGCAGTGGGGTCTCCCCAACATAAAGGTCATGTTCCTGCACAAATAACCCACAGAAGAATCCATCATTCAGGAAGCTCCATCTACACAGAGCTTCCACTCAGCTATTCGTTATGTAAGAATGGATAGCCAAGGATTATCAGACATTTGAAGGAAACCTGTAACAAGGAAGATAGAGACACTCTACCCCAAGACAAAACACAGAAAAAGGAATTCAGAGGAACCAGAGATAAGGGAATCAGCGAAAGAAATCATCAAAAATTATAATCAGTATTCATGAAGCTATGAGATCACATCAGGGAACAAGAGACCACATCAGGGAGAATGGCATGCCACAAAGAAAATAGGATATTCAGACAGTAAGATGTACCTTTTGCCTGACCAGGTGGTGGCACAGTGGATAGAGCCTCAGCCCCCATGGGGTGCTGAGGACCTAGTTTTGAAATCCCGAGGTCGCTGGCTTGAGCACAGTATGACCCCATTGTCACTTTCTTGAGCCCAAAGGTCACAGAATTGAAGCCCAAGGTCACTGGCTTGAGCAAGGGGTCACTGGCTCAGCTGAAGACCCTCTCCCCATCAATGCACGTATGAGAAAGCAATCAATGAACAACTAAGGTGTTGCAACTATGAGTTGATGCTTTTCACCTCTCTGTCTGTCTGTCCCTATCTGTCCCTCTCAATAAATAAATAAATAAAATCTTTTGTCTGACCTGTGGTGATGCAGTGGATAAAACATCAACCTGGAATGCTGAGGTAACCAGTTCTTTTTTAGTTTGCCTGGTCAAGGCACAAACAAGAAACAACTATGAGTTGATGCTTCCCACTCCTCCCTCTGCCTTTCTCTCTCTAGCTTGTCTTTAAGATCAATAAATAAAATCTTTAAAAAACAAACACTGACCTGTGGTGGCACAGTGGATCAAGGGTCTACCTGGAATGCTGAGGTTGCGGGTTCGAAGCCCTGAGCTTGCCCGGTCGGGGCACATATGGGTGTTGATGCTTCCTGCTCCTCCCCCCTTCTCTGTCTCTCTCTGTCTCTCTTCTCTAAAATGAATAAATAAATAAAAATAATTTAAAACAAACAAACAGTAACTTTTGGGCTCTGGCTGGTGGCACAGTGGATAGAGTGTCCTCCCAGAGTGCCGAGGTCTCTAGCTCAGCTGGGGAGGTGCTGATTTGAGCCCTAGTCAGGACATGATGCATCTCTCTCTGTCTCTCTTTCTCTCTGTCTCTCTCTTCCTTTCTGTCAAAAAAATAAAAAGTAACTTTTGGAAGTTAAAATATCTCAAGTAGAAATGAAAAGTTCAATAGAAGAGTTAGAAAATAAAGTTATAGAAATCTCCCAGAGTCTACGGCCATACCACCCTGAACGCGCCCAATCTCGTCTGATCTCGGAAGCTAAGCAGGGTCGGGCCTGGTTAGTACGTGGAAGGGAGAAATCTCCCAGAAACAGTAAAAAGGTGGGCCAAGTCACCTTCACTTTCTCCTTAATTTTTGCAATAGCTACTAAGTGTTCTGCTTCTACCCTGGACCCCTACAAATAACAACTGAGCTGTGGTGATTCTGTAAAATGTCAATCAGATCATATCAGTCCCTTGTTCCAAACCTCCAGTGGCTTTCCCTATTAATCACCTACCACCATCTCACCTTTTTTTTTTTTAACTATATATTATTGATTTTACAGAGAGAAGAGTTGGGGGGAGTGAGAAGTATCAACTCATAGTTGCTGCATTTTAATTGTTCATTGCTTGCTTGTTGTATGTGCCTTGACTGGGCAAGCCCAGGGGTTTGAACCAGCGACCTCAGCACTCTAGGTTGACTCTCTATCCACTGCGCCACCCCAGGCCTGGCCGTCTCACCTTTTTTTTTTTTTTTGTATTTTTTTTTTTTTTTGTATTTTTCTGAAGTTCGAAACTGAGAGACAGTCAGACAGACTCCCACATGTGCCTGACCGGGATCCACCCGGCATGCCCACCAGGGGGCGATGCTCTGCCCATCTGAGGTGTTGCTCTGTTGTGACCAGAGCCATTCTAGTACCTGAGGCAGAGGCCATGGAGCCATCCTCAGTGCCCGGGCCAACTTTGCTCCAATGGAGCCTTGGCTGCGGGAGGGGAAGAGAGAGACAGAGAGGAAGGAGAGGGGGAGGGGTGGAGAAGCAGATGGGCGCTTCTCCTGTGTGCCCTGGCCAGGAATCGAACCCGGACTCCTGCATGCCAGGCCGACACTCTACCACTGAGCCAACTGGCCAGGGCCGTCTCATCTTTTTTTTTATTATTATTTTTTTTTATTATTTTCTTTTTTACAGGGACAGAGAGAGAGTCAGATAGAGAGATAGATAGGGACAGACAGATAGGAACGGAGAGAGATGAGAAGCATCAGTCATCAGTTTTTCGTTGAGACACCGTAGTTGTTCATTGATTGCTTTCTCACATGTGCCATGACCGCGGGCCTTCAGCAGACTGAGTAACCCTCCGCTTAAGCCAATGGCCTTGGGTCCATGCTAGTGAGCTTTTTGCTCAAGCCAGATGAGCCCACGCTCAAGATGGCAACCCAGGGGTCTCGAACCTGGGTCCTTCCGCATCCCAGTCCGACGCTCTATCCACTGCGCCACCGCCTGGTCAGGCCATCTCATCTTTTAAGACCTCGTTTTCCTCTCTGCCCCCTACTTCCCACCTCTCTGGACACACTGATCTCTCAGCTTTACCTTCTTCCCATGGGCCTGTTTCTACATCAGCCTGCCCCACTTAGCAACTTAACTATATGCTGTTCTTTCTACATGTCATTTTTTCCTAGGTATCCACACCATTGCTCTTCATCTTCTGGTCTTTATTGAAATGTCAGTTCCTCAGTAAGATCTTCCCTGATCATTTTAATTAACATCTGTAGGCCCTGGCCGGTTGGCTCAGTGGTAGAGCATCGGCCTGGCGTGCAGGAGTCCCGGGTTTGATTCCTGGCCAGGGCACACAGGAGAAGCACCCATCTGCTTCTCCACCCCTCCCCCTATCCTTCCTCTCTGTCTCTCTCTTCCCCTCCTGCAGCCAAGGCTCCATTGGAGCAAAGTTGGCCCGGGCGCTGAGGATGACTCTGTGGCCTCTGCCTCGGGCGCTAGGATGGCTCTGGTTTCAGCAGAGCGACGCCCCAGATGGGCAGAGCATCGCCCCCTGGTGGGCATGCCGGGTGGATCCTGGTCAGGCGCATGTGGGAGTCTGACTGCCTCCCCATTTCCAACTTCAGAAAAATACAAAAAAACAAAAACAAAAAAAACCTACACCTGTAGTTCTGCAGTCTGAACTCCCTAGACTCTCTAATTTTATTTTTCTCCATAGTACTTTTCACTTTCTAAAATGTAAAATAAACTCCATGAGAGCAGGGATTTTTCTCAGTTTTGTTCTCGTCTATATCCTCAGAACCTAGAATAATGAATGGCACTTAGTAGGCACTATAAGGATTTGTTGAATGTATGAGAAGGAAAATGGAAAATAAGACATAAGAAAATGTGAAGATCAATCCAATATCTGAATAGTAGGATTTCCAAAAAGAACAGGGGAAAATGGAAGGAAGAGCTTACTAAAGAAATAATGTATAGCCTGACCTATGGTGGCGCAGTGGATAAAGGGTCGACCTGGAAATGCTGAGGTCGCCAGTTCGAAACCCTGGGCTTGCCTGGTCAAGGCACATATGGGAGTTGATGCTTCCAGCTCCTCCCCCCTTCTCTCTCTCTGTCTCTCTCTCCTCTCTTTCCCTCTCTGTCTCTCTCTCTCCCTCTCTCTCTCCACTCTAAAAATGAATAAATAAATAAAAAAAAGAAATAATGTATAAACCTTTTGTAGTACTAAAGGCCTGAGTTTCCAAATTGAGAGGCTCTAGCACTAGCACAATGAATTAAAAATTACTTGCTGCCAGGTACAGTACTGAAATTTCAGGACACATGGGTCAAAGACAAACTCCTGTAGGTTTCCAAAGAGGAAAAATAGGTCACAAATAAAGGACTGGGAATTAGAACAATGTTGAACTTTTCTAAAACAGAGGGGAGGAAAATGAGGAGGAATGTCCTGAAAATTCTAAGAGGGGAATGTTTTCCAACATGGAAATCTATAACCAGTCAGCCATTCATCAACTGTGAAAGAGAAAAATGATATTTTTGACCTGCAAGCACTCCAAAAAAATTTGCCCCATGTATTCTTTCCCTGGAAGCCACTAGAGGATGTCCTGCAGCAGAACAAAGGAGTAAGACAAGAAAAAGGGAGACCTGAGATCCAGAAAGCGGAGATACAACCTGACAAAAAGGCAAAGAGAATTCCCAGAGTGAAAGTATGGAGACATCGCAGGATAACAGCTGTGCAGCAGACCTAAAAAAACACCCAGTCAGGATGAGAACAGGAGGACACCGGAGGACGGAGCCACAGGAAGGCTTTGGCAAGACAAAAAGAAATCTGATGGAATATCTAGTGGGTTTGGAAGAAAGATTTATGCTTCTCTAAAATGTATGAGTGTGTGTGTGGTGGGGGGAATCCAGTGATAAGAATATAGAAAACTGGCCTGGGCCTGACCTGTGGTGGCACAGTGGATAAAGCGTTGACCTGGAAATGCTGAGGTTGCCGGTTCGAAACCCTGGGCTTGCCTGGTCAAGGCACATATGGGAGTTCATGCGTCCAGCTCCTCCCCCCTTCTCTCTCTCTGTCTCTCCTCTCTCTCTGTCTCTCCCTCTCCTGTCTAAAATGAATAAATTAAAAAAAAGAAAAGAAAACTGGCCTGACCAGGCGGTGGCACAGTGGATGGAGCATCAGACTGGGATGCGGAGGACCCAGGTTCAAGACCCCGAGGTCTCCAGCTTGAGCGCGGGCTCATCTGGCTTGAGCGCGGGCTCATCTGGCTTGAGCAAAAAGCTTGCCAGCTTGTGTTCAGGGTCGCTGGCTCAAGCAAGAGATTACCTGGTCTGCTGAAGCCCCCAGTCAAGGCACATATGAGAAAAAAATCAATGAACAACTAAGGTGTCGCAACGAGAAACTGATGATTAATGCTTCTCATCTCTCTCCGTTCCTGTCTGTCTGTCCCTATCTATCCCTCTCTGACTCTCTGTTCTTGTAAAAATAAATAAATTAATTTTAAAAAAATTAAAAAAAAGAATATAGAAAACTGAGCAAATGAAAAGTAAAGGACATTATGTCATGAGGAAAAACTATACAAAAAATGTTATCATAGTAAGCCTACTATATAACATGGTTTAATTGTGAATAATATTTATAATCATAATAATATAAAGTCTAAATATTGACCTAATAGAAATGTTTGATAAAAGTATATTGTGAGGGTGTGGGAAAGAGAGGATAATTTGAGAGATTCAAATCTTCTTACATAATAGGAAGTCAGTAGATAATATCTACAGTTAAAAAATATATCAAGAAATATTAGTATGGTCCTGGCCGGTTAGCTCAGTTGGTTAAAGTGTTGTCTTGAAAGATTGTGGGTTTGATCCCCAGTCAGGGCACATACAGGAAGCAACCAATGAATGTACAACTAAATGGAATGACAAATGAATGCTTCTCTCTCTCTCTTTCCCCCTTTCTCTCTCTGTCTCAGAGCAATCAGTTAAAAAGATAAAAAAGAAAGTAAGAGCATATTATTTAGAAATAAGAAATAACTGGAAATAAGCATGGTAAAAATAAGAAAGAGCTAAAAAAGTTGAAAGTGGTTGCTCCAAATAACAAGAATCGGTGTTGTGAAGAACTAAGGAAAGAATATAGAATTGCCGTTTTTCTTCCAGACATTCCCATACCTCACCCTCACCAAGATCAGACATTCGGCAGCCAAATGGCAAGAGTGGGACTGACTCTGTGAACTTCCAACCTGCAAAAGTGTCGGATCAGTAAGCATGGATGAGGCTGTCTATCTTTTCCTCTACCCTTTTAAATTCTTGACTAGGACCCGTAACAAAAGGCTGATTAACAAAAGAAAAGCATACCAATTGCCTGACCAGGCAGTGGCACAGTGAATAGAGCATCGGGTTGGGACACTAGAGGACCCAAGTTCAAAACCTCAAGGTCTTTGGCTAGAGAGCGGATTCAACAGCTTGATCATGGGGTCACTGACTTGAGCATAGGGTCATAGATGTGACCCCATGGACCGTGGCTTGAGCCCAAAGTTGCTGGCTTGAAGCTCAAGGTCGCCGGCTTGAGTTCAAGGTCACTGGCTTGAGCAAGGGGTCATTCGCTCTGCTGGAGCCCCTTGGTCAAGGCACATATGAGAAAGCAATCAATGAACAACTAAGGTGCCGCAACAAAGAATTGATGATTCTCATCTCTCTCATTTTCTGTCTGTCTCTCTTGCTAAAAAAAAAAAAAAAAAAAGCATACCAATTTGCTTAATATAACTTTTAAGTGATATTGGTGCCTTCATAAGGAAATGAAGACCTGAAGAAATGGTTAAACCTGAATGGTTTTATGTTAGGTTTATGTCATGCTGCCATATATGGACGTAACATGTTCTGAACCTCATAAGCTGGAACCTGCACGTTTTAGAAGGCACAAATGATAGTTAAAAAAAAAAATGGTTGGAGCTTGACCAGGTGGTGGCTCAGTGGATAGAGCGTCAGACTGGGATGTGGAAGACCCAGGTTCGAGACCCCGAGGTTGCCAGTTTGAGCGTGGGCTCATCTGGTTTGAGCAAAGCTCACCAGCTTGGACCCAAGGTTGCTGGCTCGAGCAAGGGGTTACTCGTTCTGCTGAAGGCCCACGGTCAAGGCACATATGAGAAAGTGCCTTGAACAACTAAGGTGTCGCAACGAAAAACTGATGATTGATGCTTCTCATCTCTCTCCGTTCCTGCCTGTCTATCCCTCTCTCTGACTCTCTGTCTCTGTAAAAAAAGAAAAAAAAAATGGTTGGAGGTAGGGAAGTAACTTGCTTATCAATAAAATTAGACTTTTGCTCCTTTCTCATCATAAAGAGAGGCAGTTAAGATGGTGAAACCAAGAGCTGTCTCTGTCTCCTGGGGAGTCTGGGGTACAATGCAGAGGAGAACAGGCCCCTGGTGGCTATATGAGGGGCTGTCCCTGGGCTCCTCCTATGTCCCCTCCCTGTATTCCATCAGAGAAAGGTAAGAACACCTCATATGTTCATCTCAAACTGTCTCTGATAATCCCAATAATACTATGAAATAGCTGTCACTGTTATCACAACCATTTTGTTGAAGAGGACAGGGAGTCTCATGCTGGTAGAGTCACTTGGCCAAGGTCACACAGATAGCAAGTGAAGAGCTGGAACCAGAACTCTGTATCCTTCCCATCTCATCACTGCCTCTCTCTTTTTTTTTTTTTTTTTCATTTTTCTGAAGCTGGAAACAGGGAGAGACAGTCAGACAGACTCCCGCATGTGCCCGACCGGGATCCACCCGGCACGCCCACCATGGGGCGATGCTCTGCCCACCAGGGGGCGATGCTCTGCCCATCCTGGGTGTCGCCATGTTGCGACCAGAGCCACTCTAGTGCCTGAGGCAGAGGCCACAGAGCCATCCCCAGCGCCCGGGCCATCTTTGCTCCAATGGAGCCTTGGCTGCGGGAGGGGAAGAGAGAGACAGAGAGGAAGGTGCGGCAGAGGGGTGGAGAAGCAAATGGGTGCTTCTCCTGTGTGCCCTGGCCAGGAATCGAACCCGGGTCCTCCGCACGCTAGGCCGACGCTCTACCGCTGAGCCAACCGGCCAGGGCCATCACTGCCTCTCTTAAACTAATAATAGTGACATTTATTGAACATTTTGGTATTGCAGTCTGTGGGTGTCATTTAATTTAATCTGAAAATAATCCAAATAGCTGGTAGCTAAATTGTCCGCTCAGAGAGGTCAAATAAATTGTTCATGTTCATGTTCTAATAAGATTCAAATGTGGCCTGTCTGTACCTGTTCAGGAACATAAGTGAGTGAATTGGGATGGAATTTAAGTTGTGGGAGGACAAGAGCCTATGATATTCAGGATGCGCAAAGGCATTAAAATGCAATTCAGAAGAAAAAGAAAACCTTGTTGGCCATAAGACTCCCTGTAGTAGGTGGCCAATATGCTAGACCAGCTTCCTGGAGTGAATTCTTCAGCATATTCATCCCTTTCTTCATCAAATATTGATCATGTCCCTAGCCTGAAGCAGCCTGGCTCTAAGTGCTGGAGACACTGAGGTGAGCATGACAGGAAAGGTCCTTCACTGAGTGGGGTTGGAGGACAACAGGCAATACATAGTAAGCAAATGAGATTATTTCAGGTATGGCCAGGTGCTGGGAAGATGATGTGATAGAGAGGAACTGGGTGAGGCTTCTTTAAATTCAGAAACAATCAGGTGACACCTCTAAAAGAGGTGACATTTGAGCTATAAGCCGGGTGCCCGGTGTTATAAAGTGGGGCAGCCGGTTCTAGGCAGAGGCACAAGCCTGTTGCACAGGGCTCTGTACTCAGAACTGTATGCTTGTTTTAATGCTCTCTCTCTCTCTCTCTCTCTCTCTCTTCTTTTTCATACTTTTCTAAGCACTCATTATCATATATAAAGTTTAAGACTATTGCAACCAATTAAAACAACAAAAAAGTGTTTTGAGCTGAGAATGATTAGGAGAGTGGATTGAAAGGAGGAGCATTTCAGCAGATGGTATAGAAAGAGCAAAGATTAAGCAGGTAAGAAACAACACTGGACCGGCAACTGGAATTTGGTGGGGATTGCCTAGCACTGATGGGGCCCAGAGGAAGAGGGGACAGGCAGAGGGTTGGAGTGGAGGTTGTTTATGATACTCTATTTCGGGCATTGGGGACTAAAAGGAGGTCCAACTTGAAGCAGTTACGTTCTTTTGTGCCGGGTTAGGACCTGGGCCAACACTGAAGTGCACGCACAACTCCCAGGGCTGCAATGAGAATGTGTGTGTGCTGCCACCTACCATTGTGCCAAGGTAATGCAGTTGAAAACAGCTGAAAGTGCTGTATAAAGTACTTTTTAAAATCTCTAACAATATCACAGATTTTTGACAAAACGGTTATGAATTTCTAGGGCAAAGCCTAAGGAAAAGTAGGTCCCAGAAAGGCATTGGAAGAGAGAGCAGAAGAAATGGCCCAGAAGGCAGAAAAGAGGAGAAAAAGAGAGAAATGGGGTTGAGAGACATGGCGGAAACATGGAAAAGGCCTAACATAGTTTATTCAGAGTTCTAAAGGAAAAACAAGAGAATGTGACAAGGGTAATATTTGAAAAATAATGGCTGATTGGCGGGAGCAGCCGGGCGGCGACAGGGGCCCTTAGGGGAGCTGGAGTTGCAGATTGAAACTGATCAAGATGACAACCTCCCAAAAGCATCGCGACTTCGTGGCAGAGCCCATGGGAGAAAAGCCCGTGGGGAGCCTGGCAGGCATTGGTGACGTCCTGGGCAAGAAGCCGGAGGAAAGGGGCTTTGACAAGGCCTACGTGGTCCTTGGCCAGTTTCTGGTGCTAAAGAAAGACGAAGACCTCTTCCGGGAATGGCTAAAGGACACATGTGGCGCCAATGCCAAGCAGTCTGGGACTCCGAGAGTGGTGTGACGCCTTCTTGTGATGTTCTCTGGGGAGCCCCCAGTTCCTAACCCCAGCCTTGAGTCTCCAGAGTGTGCAGCGGAGTGGGGGCTCCTCCCTTGTCCTCTACGAAGGAAACAACTGCTGTCTACTCACCTCCAGTGTCCTCAGGGTCTTTGGGGGAGTTCTCTCCCCTCACCATTGCAACTTTTTTGGAATTCTTGTTCTTGCATGCATCTCCCTTCTTCCCCTCCCAGTTTCAGATCGATAATTACCAGCTTATATGAGTGAATTCGTAGCCATTTCCCTCACCCTCATCTTCACCTCTGGTCTGTTTTTGCCATTTGGCTTTTCTTTTGGCAAAACAGTCACTGTCCACATAAAGTTTTCTAAATCAATAAAGTCAGTGGCCTTCAAGATTGAGCTTTGTGGGTTGAAAAGCAGGTGGGCTGGTAGTCACTCCTTCCCCAGGAGCTGATCATGTCTGTCGCTCTCCTTAAAAAAAAAAAGAAAGAAAAATAATGGCTGAGAATTTTCCAGTACTGATGAGGCAGGTGTCAGTCCATAAGTTCCAGAAGCCCAAAGAATCCCAAACAAGATAAATGAAATAAAATCCACAGATCGGTACATCACAGTGGAACTTTAGAATGCCAAATATAGAAAGAAAATCTTAAAAGCCTTCTCAACACTAATTATAGGAACCAGGAGACAGTGGAAAGATATCTTGAACATGCTGAAAGAAAATTACTTCTGACCTAGGAGTAAATTTTGAAAAATCTAAAAACAAAAAGTTTGCCGTTAGCAGTACCTCATTGAAGGAAATTCTAAAGGTGCAATTCAGGCAGAAAGAAAGTGATTTTTCTTTAAAAAGAAAGTGATCTTTTATCAGATTAAAGGTCTGAGGTGCAAGAGAGACTGAAACTGGTACACAGATGTGCACAGAAGCTTTATTTATAATAGCCAAAAAGTGGAAGTAACTCAAATGTCCAATAACAGATGAATAGATAAGCAAAATGTGGTACAATACAATGCAGTATTGTTCAGCCATAAAAAGGGATGAAGTACTGATACATGCTATGGATGACATGTATAGATGACATGTATGAACCTTGACAACATTATGTTAAATGAAAGAAGCCAAACACAAAAAGCCACATATTGTATAATTCCATTTATACAAAATGTCCAGAATAGGCAAATCCATAGACAGAAGGTAGATTAGTGGTTGGCAGAGACTAGGAAGAGAAAGAAATGGGAGTGACTACTAATGATTCAAAGGACTTCTTTTGACCTGTGGTGGCACAGTGGATAAAGCAACGGCATCAACCTGGAATGCTAAGATGGCCGGTTTGAAACCCTGGGTTTGTCTGGTCAAGGCACACATGGAAGTTGAGGCTTCCTGCTCCTTCCTGCCTCTTCTCTCTCTCTCTCTCTCTCTCTCTCTCTCTCTCTTCTCTCTCTCCCCTCTAAAATAAATAAATAAAATATAATATTTTTTCTAATTCTTTTTTTGTGGCAGAGACAGAGAGAGAGAGACAGAGAGAGGGACATATAGGGACAGACAGACAGAAAGGGAGAAAGATGAGAAGCATCAATTCTTTGTTGTGGCTCCTTAGTTGTTGATTGATAGCTTTCTCATTCGTGCCTTGACCAAGAGCATAGCTACAGCAGACCAAGCAACACCTTGCTCAAGCCAGCATCCTTGGGTTCAAGCTGGTGAGTTGTGCTCAAACCAGATGAGCCTGCGATTAAGCTGGCAATTTCTGGTTTCAAACCTGGGCTCTGCATCTTAGTCTGATGCTCTATCTGCCGCCACCTGGTCAGGTCAAAAAAAAAAAAAAAAGGATTTCTTTTAGGGGTTGATAAAAATTTTATGGAATTAGATAGTGGTGATGGTTGAACAACCCTGTCCCACCTTGTGAATATACTAAAGACCATTGAATTGTACACTTAAAATGATAAGGTTATCAATAAAAATAAAAACAAGTTTAAGAAGTAGTGAAGAATCAAAATATGTATGTAAATCTAAGCAAGCATTGACCATATAAACAATAATAATGATGTCCAGTGAGTTTAAAAAAAAGAGAGAGAGCCCTGGCTGGTTGGCTCAGTGGTAGAGTGTCGGCCTGGTGTGCAGGAGTCCTGGGTTCGATTCCCAGCCAGGGCACACAGGAGAAGCGCCCATCTGCTTCTCCACCCCTCCCCCTCTCCTTCCTCTCTGTTTCTCTCTTCCCCTCCTGCAGCCAAGGCTCCATTGGAGCAAAGTTGGCCTGGGCGCTGAGGATGGCTCTGTGGCCTCTGCATCAGACGCTAGAATAGCTCTGGTTGCAACAGAGCGATGCCCCAGGTGGGCAGAGCATCGCCCCCTGGTGGGCGTGCAGGTGGATCCCAGTTGGGCACATGCGGGAGTCTGTCTGACTGCCTCCGCATTTCCAACTTCAGAAAAATACAAAAAAAAAAGAGAGAGAATTAATTAAATTGTATACCATAAGTGATAAATGAAGGTAAAGTCTTCTATGGTTCAGGAAAAAGGTAATTACAGGCATTGATTAACTTAAGACTTTAATGCACGTTGTAGTTTTTAGGATACAGGCTAAAACAATATGCCCTGTATATAAATATAGGATATAATTTGTAGGGAAATCATTAAAATAGAAACCAAGACATGGAAATGGCAGTAAGTTCAAATCTACTCACAATAACACTGGACTGTCTGGAACTGGTGTTGCTATATAAAGAAGACAGCCTGGCCTGTGGTGGCGCAGTAGATAAAGTGTCGGCCTAGAACACTTGGGGACGCGGGTTCGAAACCCTGGGCTTGCCTGGTCAAGGCACATATGGGAGTTGATGCTTCCTGCCCCTTCTCTCTCTCTCTCTCTCTCTCTCTCTCTCTCTCTCTCTCTCTCTCCTCTCTAAAATGAATAAATAAGTAAAAAAAAAAAAAAAAAAGAAGACAGAGATTATAGTAATCACACAAGAAGGACCTTAAGGGTTACTTGATTCACCACCCCCCTTTTCACATATCCATTTATCATCTATCAGAAATGTGTTGGCTCCTCCTACGTGCCAGGCAAAATACTAAGTGCCTGGGCGACAGTGGCACATAGTCTTTGCTTTTGTGGAACTATATGTCCAAGAGAGGGTGCTGGCTACGTGAACCAGAGCCCAGCCACACAGGGACAGGTCGGTCAGACTCAGTAGCTCACCACTGACACTAAGGGCAGTGAAGTCATTGACGTTTTCAGGAATGGATAACACGATGATTCCAGCTGCTGTGCAAAATGGATTGAAAGGAGACATGAGTGGGACTCCAGCAATATCACGGAAAGTCAGTGAGGAGTGGTGGGCAGATGTGAGAGGGAATAAATGGAGAGGATTGGATGCAGAGAGGTGAGAGAAGAAAGGAGTTTAGGAAACTGAGAGGCAGAGGTCTAGGCATTTGCCAAGATCCTCGGCGAGCTTGTGCCTTAGCCAAGGCTGAGATCAATCCAGGGTCTTTTCACCACAATGAGATGTGCTGACTCCTGAGTAGAAATACAGACAGATAAGAAGCAGATGGTCTGAAGCCAGATGGACCAGGTTTGTTTTTATTTTTTAAAATAATTTTTTATTGATTAATTTTAGAGAGACAGAGAGAGGAAGGGAGGGGGAGGAAGCATTCCTTTTATTATTCCACTTAGTTGTGCATTCACTGGTTGCTTCTTATATGTGCCCAGAATGGGGACTGAACCTGCAATCTTGGTGTTTTGAGCAAACCGGCCAGAAGAGGAGGATCACATCTGGCACCCTTGGCATGCAGGTGACAGTTGAACCTACAAAAGGCCAAGTTCTTTAGAGAAAGAGCATGAGGAAAAGATGGAAACCTTGGCACGTACCTGAACTGGTATGTGGAAGTGGAACTAGCAAGAAGCAGAGCAGGAGGCTTCCAGCAGAGCCAATTAAACTGCTGCATGATTCCGGGCTTCTCCTTACCCTCTTTGAGCCTTAGCTTCTGTGGTGAACAGACATTCACCACTTCCTGGTGTTCACAACCTTGTGTGACCCCCTTCCCTTGGTTGTGGGTGGAATCGAACACCTTGCTTCTAACTTTGTAGAATATGGCAAAGGGGGTGGGATATCACTCCCAACTCTAGAGTGAGTTGCTGGCTTAGTGACGCAAGTGGCTATGATGGATGCGATGGTTAGTTTTATGTGTCAACTTGGCAAGGTGTAGTACCCAGTTAAACAATCATACCCTTATCTAGGTATTGCTGTGGAGGTATTTTGTAGATGTGGTTAATATGTACAATCAGTTGACTTTAAGTAAAGATTATTTTTGGTAATGTGGGTGGAATTCATACTTGCCAACCCCACAATCATGTAAGCCAATTCCTTGGAATCAATATCTTTACACATATACCCTCCTACTGGTGCTTTTTCTCCAGAGGACCCTGACTGATAGATACATGGTGAAAACCCTGGTGGAAAAGAACTGCCATTAGACAGCAGCCAGCAAGAAGCTGAGACCGCCTGACCTGTGGTGGCACAGTGGATAAAGCGTCAACCTGGAATGCTGAGGTCGCCAGTTCAAAACCCTGGGCTTGCCTGGTCAAGGCACATATGGGAGTTGATGCTTCCTGCTCCTCCCCCTGTTCTCTCTCTCTCTCTCTCTCTCTCTCTAATAAAAATGAATAAATAAAATCTAAAAAAGTAAATAAATAAAAAATTTAAAAAATAAAATAAAATGTGCCCTGGCCAGTTTGCTCAGCGGTAGAGCGTCGGCCTGGCGTGCAGGAGTCCCGGGTTCGATTCCCGGCCAGGGCACACAGGAGAAGCGCCCATCTGCTTCTCCACCCTCCCCCCCTTCCTCTCTGTCTCTCTCATCCCCTCCCGCAGCCGAGGCTCCATTGGAGCAAAAAGATGGCCCGGGTGCTGGGGATGGTTCTGTGGCCTTTGCCCCAGGCGCTAGAGTGGCTCTGGTGGCGACAGAGCGACGCCCCGGATGGGCAGAGCATCGCCCCCTGGTGGGCGTGCCGGGGTGGATCCCGGTTGGGCGCATGCGGGAGTCTGTCTGACTGCCTCCCCGTTTCCAGCTTCGGAAAAGTAAAAAAAATAAATAAATAAAATAAAATGTAATTCCGTGAAAAAAAAAAAAAAGAAGCTGAGACCCTCAGTCCTATACCCTGGAGGAAACAAATTCTGCCAATAAACTAAGTTCAGAAACATTTCTTCTCCAGTCAAACTGCCAGATAAAAACACCTGATTGCCTGACTAGTGGAGGTGCAGTGGATAGAGCAGGGGTCCCCAAACTTTTTTACACAGGGGGCCAGTTCACTGTCCCTCAGACTGTTAGAGGGCCAGACTATAAAAAAAACTATGAACAAATCCCTATGCACACTGCACATATCTTATTTTAAAGTAAAAAAACAAAACGGGAACAAATACAATATTTAAAATAAAGAACAAGTAAATTTAAATCAACAAACTGACCAGTATTTCAATGGGAACTATGCTCCTCTCACTGACCACCAATGAAAGAGGTGCCTCTTCTGGAAGTGCGGCGGGGGCCGGATAAATGGCCTCAGGGGGCCGCATGCGGCCCGCAGGCCGTAGTTTGGGGACCCCTGGGATAGAGCATCAACCTGGGATGCTGAGGTCCCAGGTTTGAAACCTCAAGGTCACCCGCTTGGGTGTGGGATCATCAGCACGATCTCATGGTCGCTGGCTTTAAAGCCCAAGGTTGCTAGCTTGAGTCCAAGGTTGTTGGCTTGAGCAAGGGGTCACTGGCTCGGCTGGAACCCCCTGGTCAGGGCACCTATGAGAAACAAGAAATGAACAACTAAAGTGATGCAACTACGAGTTGATGCTTCTTATCTCTCTCTAAAAAAAAAAAAAAAAAAGAGGAACACATTGATTATAGCCTGTGAGACCTTGAGGACCCACAAAGCCATGCTTGGACTTCTCTTTTCTTCCCCGGTTTTATTGATAAATAATTGACATACATAAATGTATAAGTTTAAGCCATACAGTGTGATGGTTTGATTTACATAGATTGTGAAATGACTGCCACAAGAGTTTCAGCTAACATCCATCTTTTCATATAGATACATTATAAAGTAAAGAAAGAAGAAAAGGGGGGAAAAATGCTCCTTGTAATGAAATGCCTGGCCTTCTAAACCACAGACCCTATGAGCTAATAAATGTTTGTTGTTTTAAGCCATTAAGTTCATGGCCATTTGTTATGTAGCTATAGAAAACAAATATACCTGCCTGACCTGCAGTGGCTCAGTGGATAAAAGTGTTGACCTGGAATGCTGAGGTTGCCGGTTCGAAACCCTGGGCTTGCCTGATCAAGGCATATATGGGAGTTGATACTTCCTGCTCCTCCCCCTCTTCTCTCTCTGAAAGTGAATTTTTTTTAAAAAGTGGTCATCTCATTATAGCCAACAGAGTGTTAAGCACAGTGCCTGGAATATATTTCATGCACATACACACAAAAATCAACAAATGTTAGCTGTGATTTGAAAAAAATGAGCAGTGTTCAGAGAATTAGAAACAGAACTAAAAAGGTCTATATTCATGGAGCACCTGGACACACCATCTCTCACAGAAGGGGAAAATGTCCTGATTATCTCAGAGAAGCAGTAGGTAGTATGGTGTTTGGTACACATACTCCAGAGCCAGAGTGCTCAGTTCAGTCTGGCCCTGCCATCTGTCACCTGTGTCACATTAGGGAGAAGACGTAAACCTCTCTGTGCCTCAGCACCTCATCTATAAAATACTAAAAGAATAGTCCCTGGCACATAGTAAGGATATGTAAGCACTAGCTGCTATTATCATCATCATTATTATCACTATTATTATTATTATTATTATTATTATTATTTGCCTCTAACTCATAGCACTGTAACTCCAAGGGATTATGAGGTAAAATTAATATAGCATACATTTATCTACACCAACTGAGCAAATAAAGATGACACAATAAGCAATTACACTACTGGGACTGCTCATTTTATATGAACTTCCTACGTTTTTGTCAAGGGATTTTGATTGTGTGATCTCCTCAGGACTGTCTGGGGGTGAGGAAGGTCCACATCTGGCACAGAATGTTCCCCGAAGAGGAATTTGTCACCCCTCCGTTAAGCTACAAGCACCACTCCCTTTTACTGCTGCCCCCAAATCCCCAAAACCAGCAGAGGGCGATGTAGCCTAAAAATGCAGCCAACCCTCAGAGCCTTCCTGTGATGAGACCGCTCCTAAGGGAGGAGGGAAGGGTACCTACTAGGGGGAGGGCCTGACTGCAATCAGACCATTTGTCCCAACTACATAGTTTCTTTCTCCACACACTCAGCAAAGTCCTATCACCCACTGCTGCTGCTGCTGCTGGCTGGTTTTCCAAACCTGCCCTGCTCCCTGAGGCCTTTAGTGAAGGCTCCAGGGCTCCAGACCTCCTTTCTTTGAACCCCAGAAGCTTCATTTCAGCAATGAATTATCCCAGCCTTATGCAGCTCTGCTACGTTTTCCAAATTCCATGGCAGCACATCTGTAAACATAGGTCTGGCCCTTTAAGGAGCTTTCTGCCAGCCACCCACAGCCTTTTCCACTTCAGCCCTGTTTAAATTTCTCCAGACTCACTACTCTGCCCAGCTTACTTCACCTCAATCTGCCGCAGAGGCAAAGGACTATTTCTTTCATTCAAACTTTCAGTTAATTATTTGGGGTCAAGTTTAGCATCATACAGAGATGAAGAAGACAAACCAATCTTTATTGAGCACCTCCTGTGAGCCAGCTGTGGTTCTAAGCACTTCACATAATCCCCACAACAATCCTATCTTGCTTTTTAGACCCATTTTATAGATGAGACAGGTGAGGTACAGAGAGGTTAAGGGACATATCTAAGGTCACACAGCTAGCTGTTGAGCTCATATTACAGCTCAAGCAGTCTGGTTCCATCACCTGGGTTTTTTAAAACAAGATGCTATTTGGACTCTCAATGTAGATCTGGGCCTCCATTGCTGATCTCAATACAGACAGTGTTGTCTGATATGGTAACCGCTAGCCACACGACCACTGAGCACAGGACTACACCAAACTGAGTTGTGCTATAAGTGTAAAATACACACTAAATTTCAAAGACTTAATTTGAATATACAATCTTGGGTATATTGGGTTAAATCAAATATATTATTAGAATTAATTTCACCTGTTTCTTTCTACTTTTCAAAATGTGTTGCCCTGACTGGATGGCTCGGTTGGTTAGTGTCGTCTCAAAGCGCAGAGGTTGCTGGTTTGATCCCCAGTTGGGGCAGATACCTGAACAGATTGATGTTCCAGTCTCTCTCTCCTCTCCTCCCTCACTGAAATCAGTAAATTAAAAAAAAAAAATTTTTTTTTAATGTGGCTACTAGAATATTTTAAACAGTGTAAGTGGTTTACCTTCTATTTATGTGGGATGAAGTTCTAGGAGCTCTCAGCCCAGTGGAAAGACAGACAGGATCTCAATTAATTCTAAAGCAAGGGAAAATGTGGTTTGTGTCCTGAGAAGTGAAAACAACGGGGCATAGCGAGCAGGGAAGTTTCACCATGGAGGCAGCTTCAAGTCAGGCTCTCAGAGGTCTGTAAGATTTGGCCCTGGAGAAAAAGGCAATGGGGACAGCAGAAGACAAAGCTGCAAAGAAGAGGGAACGCTCAAGTTAACCAGGGAAGCTGGGCCATCTAGTGCTCTCAAGATAAGTAGAGGGAGTCAGGACAGGTAGACCTCTAAGGGGGAAGGATGCCTGACCTGTGGTGGCGCAGTGGATAAAGTGTCAACCTGGAAACACTGAGGTCACCGGTTCAAAACCCTGGGCTTGCCTGGTCAAGGCACATATGGGAGTTGATGCTTCCTGCTCCTCCTTTCTGTCTGTCTGTCTGTCTGTCTCTCTCTCCTCTCTAAAATGAATAAAAAATAATAATAATAAGGGGGAAGGAGGTGACTCTGACTGTAGGGCAGAAGACTCTTGGCAGGCTAGAACTCCAGGCCCCCAGGGTTGGGAAGGACCTGGAGGGACTGGGGAAACTGCCAGCAAGAGGCTCCAGCAAGGATGGGAAGGGGGCAGGGCAGTGAGTGGCAGGCCCAGCCTCCTCCTTCCTCCACTCCCGTTTCTCCCCCTCCCAAGTCCTGCCCCCTCCCTGCTCCAGGAGGGGAGTGCAGTGAACAAACTCCTCAGAGGAGGCTGGCTGTGGGAGGATGGCTCTTGAGAAGCATTTCCTGCCTTTGGCTCACAACTGCTTCCTGCCCAGAGCTCCAACACTTGACCCCCATTAAATTCCTTCCTCCCAGGGGAGGTAGGTGGCCAGGAGGGCCTCAGGGGCTCTGCAGGTCTAAAGACCCAAGCAGCTGAAGAAGGCAGGATCCCAGCTGTCCAGATACCCAGCCTTCCCAGCCCTTCTGAGGACCTGGAATCCAGGCAGAGCAGTGAAACTCCCATTGGACAGATTTTGGAGGTGAGAGGAGTCCAACCCTGCCTCTCTCCCCTGGGGCAAGGGCCTCACTTCTTTTGGGCCTGTTTACCCCTTTGGGCCCCTCAGCTCTGGGTGGCAACTCACATCCTTTCTTCATTTGGGAGGCACTTTTCTTTCCAAAAGTTGGGGTTTTCTGAAGGGAAAGGGGATGTATGTGCATTCCACAGGAAACAAAGCTAAATGATTCCTTCCCTAGAACCACCTGGGACTGCCATCTGATCTCAGTTTCCTCCCTGGTTCTGATGTGAGGCTCTAAAGATGAGTTTTGAGAGCTCATTGGAGGTTGGTAAAGGGGCCAGATATTTCTCTCTTACTCCTCGAGCCTAAACCATGCCCCCTCCACATTTGCCTGGGTAGTGTGATATCCGTACTGAAAATGGGGAGAACCAAGCTTGTCTCGGCTCAACCATGAACCTCCTGCTCTGCATCTCAGTCACCCTTTTCCTATTCCTTTCATAAATCCTGAAGACCCCTAGGAGATGCCCCACCACCACCATGCCAACCGGGAATCCCCAACTCCACCAAAAAATTTTAAAAGGCTGCACTGGGGAGGGGGTGCAAAGATGACCCCCGGGAAACCTTAGTCCCTTAGCCTTGTGTTGTCCATCGATCACCAGCTGAACCAGTGTTGGATATCTCATCTCACCCCTCACATACCCTTTAACGCTGGGGCAGATCCCGTGAGGATGGGTGCTTCTCTTCCAGGGATGCTGACTCTCCTCCATGGGGAAAGGAAGTCCAGGTGGGTGTAGGGAAGTGTGCATTCCCAGCAGGATATCCCCACGCCCTGTGTGCCTGGGAACCCCCGCTGTCCCTATGCCTTCCCCTAGTGGTGACAGAAAAAGCCTACCAGAGACTTGGACAGAAGGGAGGGGAGGACCTGGGAGGAAACAACTAATGAGGATAAAGGGGGTGGAGATCTTTCCCCTCTCCCTCCCTCACTTGAACCCTTGGATTTGTGGGAGCCTAAAAGGGACCCTGGGATTCTTCATCTACATTTCCATTTTCCAAGCCATACTACCAGTGCCTGGCTGGTGTTGAATCAGGGTACCATGACCCCGGCCCTACTCTAAGTCCCCTTGAGTAAAGGGGGAGCCCAAACTGCAGTGTCAAGGGTCAGGTAGGCCAGGGAGGGAAAAGAAGAGTTGAGTCCTGATTTTATTTGAGACAGAGCCTCCTCCCCTCCCCTCCCTCACCATCCACACCCTCTTCCACCCTGTATCACCAATTCACCCGCTCCTTGTCCTCCCATCTCTAGAGACTTATCTTCCTTCCATCTCTCCCCTCCTACCGATCCAAAGCCAAGTCTGATATTGAGAGAGGGTGGCAAGCGGGAAGACCAGAGGGAAGGGGCAGTATGGGTTGAGGAAGGTGTCTCCAAGCCTAGGCAGCCGCACCCTCACCCCACCACCATCCTTGGTTTGGCCCCTCTTGGTACTTCAGTCTTTGGACAACTCCAAGGAAACCAATATTCTAGTCAGAACCTGGGGGTAGGGCAGTGAGAAGGGGCCTGGAAGGAAGGAGGAGAGAGGAGGGGGAAGGGGAGCCCAGGCCTAGAGGCTGCGTCTGGGAGGTGTGGGCACATGTCCCCCTCAGCCCTGTGGGTTGCAAAGAATTGTTAATTGCAACTAAACGAGGCAGGAGGCCTCGGTGTGGGGGAAGGTGCGGTCTCTCGGCTGTCAGGGGCTACCGCCTCTTTGAGTGCCCAGGGAAGGCCAGGCCAGCCCGCTCTTCTCATGTAAAGCAGCTTTTTGTCCGGGGGAGCCAGGGCTGGGGCCAGGGGCTGGGGAAGGGGCCCAAGCCATTAGCAAGCTTCTTGTTCCCCAGAAAAGGAGAAGGGTGCCGAGAGGCCCCCTCCGAGTGAGGACAGCCCCCCTCCTACTCCACTCTCAAGTTTTTTTATGGTGGGGCTTGATGGGGTGCTTCCCAGCAGGAGGAGGTGGGCCTGGGATCCCAGCACCCCCCTTGCTGGGCTGTGGGAAAAAATCGAGCACAAAGAAGGGGGCTGGCCCAGCTGAGTTGGGAGACAGGGCAGCTCTGATCCACTGATGCCCTGAACTAGGAGTATCCATGGCCAGAGACCTTTGTCCCCAGAGAATGGCCCCAGTGGTCACATGGACCTTACCTGGTCAGCTGGGCCCCCTTTCAGTCTTCCTCATCCACTCTGCTGAACTTCCGAACCTTTTGTACAATGGGGAGTGGGAAGGGTCTTGAGCTTCTAAGTCAGCTTCCTGCCTGAGCCCAGCCATGGAGAGGAAGGGATCAAACCTCAGGAGAAATCCTCTAACATAGCGATAATGCTTCCAGACCGTGGGGCCACATAACCTTTTAAAGACCAGAGTCTTGCCTTCTAATTTTGATGCCCCATTTTATGTTTCTATAAACTTGGACAAGAAATTTCATAACCTATTGAGCCTTAGTTTTCTCATCTATAAAATGGGGGGGGGGGGACAGTGATACCATGCTCTTAAAGTCCTTGTGAAGATTTAAAGAGATGCAAAGAACCCCACATGGCATTCCCTGGCTCTCAATGTGTTCTCTTCCTTCCATCCTGGGAAAATCCATTCTTTTACACACACACACACACACACACACACACACACACACACACACTCATTCACTCACTCACTCCAGGAATAATGACATCTTGGTACTTCACATTCCTATAGCACTTTACAGTTTCCAGAATGCATGCATATCAGCCCTTGACAATATGCTAAGTAGAACAGGTGTGTGTGTGTGTGTGTGTGTGTGTGTGTGTGTGTGTGTGTGAAATAAAAATTCAGAGGGGAAGTCAGATCCTCTGGCTCCTTCCCCAATGCTCATCCCACTCCACTGGGTGGCCTCAGAGATCCCATCTCTCAGATTTTTATTTTTATTTTTTGTATTTTTCTGAAGTTGGAAACGGGGAGGCAGTCAGACAGACTCCCGCACGCGCCCAACCGGGATCCACCTGGTATGCCCACCAGGGGGCGATGCTCCGCCCATCTGGAGCATTGCTCTGTTACAACCAGAGCCATTCTAGTGCCTGAGGCAGAGGCCATGGAGCCACCCTCAGCACCCAGGCCAAACTTGCTCCAATGGAGCCCTGGCTGCGGGAGGGGAAGAGAGAGACAGAGAGGAAGGAGAAGGAGAGGAGTGGAGAAGCAAATGGGCACTTCTCCTGTGTGCCCTGGCTGGGAATTGAACCTGGGACTCCTGCATGCCAGGCCGACGCTCTACCACTGAGCCAACTGGCCAGGGCCCCATCTCTCAGATTAAACAGTGGAATCCAGGGCCTGAGTGAAATCAGCCCTGGCTGTCACCACCCAGACACCACCTAGGGTTTCTCAATTGCTCAGCTTGTCTTGGTGGCCACCTGGGCTTTTCCTCTAAATTGATGCTTTGTGTGAATACTTTAGAACCACTGGGATCCTCCTCATTCTGTTCCATATTGGGGTCCCTGAGAAGTAGAAGGCTGGCTGGAGGGGAGGAAAGGTTGTCCATTCCCCACCCACCCTGGGAACCTCTGAGATGAAACCTCTCCTGGAGGCAGTAGGGAACATAGGTGAAATAGCTGGATAAGTCAGTTTGTTCCCTCCTCCCTTTTCCTATAGCAGTTTGCTAGTTCTTCTAAGAGTGTCTCTCCCCTTCCTACTCCTCTCTGTTTGGGGGGACTTTATGGTTATCTCCTCATCCCAATATGTCGCCCTGGCTGGGTGCCTTGGCCAAGTGGAGAGTGCTGATCCCCCTTCCCACCTCACCAGACACCCAGGGGCTCCTCATCCCAGAGAGCCTTCAGCCAAGGGGCTCTGGCTTTGGGCCAGTGCCTTTCTCACTGCCTGGCTCCCTCCCCACAGGCCCCTAATCCATCTCACCCAGCAGGAAGCCAGTAAGCTGCCTTTTCAGCGGCCTTCCCCAGCCTGCTGTGGGCTCTGTGCCTTTCTATATCACCCTTGGCAGGAGCTATGTTATACAAGCTGGAGAGAGCGGCCCCTGCAAAGAGGTCATCGTGCCTAAGGCAGCTTCCAGCTCCAGCAGCCTCTCCTCCTTGGTCACCTCCCCAGGGTTTCCCTCTTTGATACACTGCTGGGCCATCCGTGGGCACTAACAGCCCTGGCTAACTCAGATCAAAGCCCCAGGCTGGGTCCAGGTGGGGGTGGGGATTACAGGGGACAGTGGGCAGGAGGCCAGGGTCTGGGGAAGTGTGGCAGGCAGGAGGGGGCCCTCTGGCTCTGTGCCTTCCATCCTTTTGGCTGGTCTCTCCAGCTTTCCACTGATTCCAGTCCCTGCCCCCCAACTCCTCAGAGCTCATTCACAGCCCTCTCAGACTCACCGAGCCCTGACTGAGGACCAGAGGGGCCTGGCTCCTGCAGGGGATAGGACATCCTCCCTGGCCCACCACAACTGACCATTTCAGATAGGCAGAGAGAGAAGCCAAGAGGAGAGAGAGGGCTGAGAGGGGGAGGGGACTGGCTGGGTTCTTTCTCTCCTTCTGGATTATATTTGGGTGCCTGCTTGTTATTCCTGGGGTAGGAAATTTACAGCTTTGATTATCCTAGGACAGGCTTGACTTTTATACCACAATCCCATGCTGCCTGCAAGTACACTTTTACTGGTTCTGATTTTTGTCTTAGAAAGTATGGTAAGTTCCTACCAGTCCTTAGCCCTTTTCTCCCCTCCCTCTCTAAGAAAAGAGTACCTCTACCAGGACCCCTTCCCCATAGCCCAGACCCCAGCCCTGCCTCTTAGTCTCTGCTCCAGGAAGCCAGTCTTTTGCTGGCTTGGAGTGGTTAGAGAGTTGGGGGTGCCTCTGGGAGGTCTGTTTGTAGTTCAGATTCTTCTCATTCCAGGCTCAGCAGGCTTTCTCTAAGGGAAGGGCTTGGGATTGGGGGGGGGGGATCCTTGGGGCACCAGCTGCAGGGAAGGAAAGCTTCTTGGAGAGAGGAGGGAAGTGTATTTTCTTCTCCCAATGACTCCCATCCATAAGGTAAGACTTGCCTCTTCCAATTCCATCCTTGGGGTCCCCCCATAAGCTGCCTCAACATTAAGTCCCTTCCTAACAAAAGCAGATATCCAGAGAGCTCAGCTAAGGTCCTTATCTCTTTCTTTGCTATCTCTTTCTTTGATATATATATATAATATATATATTATATATATAATTGATTTTTAGAGAGAGAGGGAAGGAGAGAGAGAGACATGCCCTGACTGACTGGGGATTTAACTGGCAACCTCTGTGCTTTGGGGTGATGCTCTAACCAACTGAGCTATTGGGCTACAGCTTTCTTTGTTCTTAATGAGTCAGCTTCTCTCCTTTTGTGATGCTTAGATATGTTTGGAAGTGTTGGGGAGGGTGTCAAAAGATAGATGCCTGGAGAAGGACAGAACGATTTGGTCAGCCACAGCTTCAAAGAGGCCTTGTTGCTCTGTCCCCCAAACTAAAGGTCCCTTGTAGATTTTGACTTTAAACCAACATTAACATTTTTATCTCTTTATACTGCCAGCTCTCAGGCCACAGAATTCTTCAAGGGTTAATCAGGGTGACCAAGCCCTGTAGAAAAGCTTCCTGAACTCCTCGAGTCTTAGAAGGCTAACATCTGCCCCAATTCCCCTGGAAACCTCCTCTCCAGCTGCCTCTACCTGTCCCAGGGAAAGGAGGAAAAACAAATACAAAAGACTTGCACTGAGTATCCGTTAAGCAAAGTGACTGCTCACTTAACACCTCATCTGATCCTCACACCCTTTGAGGGGGAAGATTGACATCACCATCGTAGAGATGAAGGGGTTGAGGGTTTGAGCTTCAAAGAGCTTGACTGACCTGTCCAGGGGGATGAAGTAAAGAAATAAGAAGCCAAGATTCCTCCTCCTCCACCTGTGGAGGCCAGTGCTCTGCCCCAGAAAGCTGCCTCATTAGTGGGTCTGCCTCCCTCCAAAGCCTGTGTTCAGACCTCTGAGTGACCTCTGGTTAACATTCTACATCCAGGTTACAGAGCAGCATGTACCACCCTCAGCTTCCCTTCTCCAAGTAATTGTTCCCATTGTGCAGATGGAGAAACTGATGTCAGAGAAGCAAAATGACTCACTGAAGGTCAGAGAGCTAGTAAGTACCTGGCTCAGGCCAGGATCTGAACACTTGGATCTCCTTGGTGCACCTCATGGGTTCTCTCCGGATATTACATTTGATTTTCCTTTCACACCTTCTCAGATTGGCAATTAAATATGGCTGTACGGAGCTGGATAATCCTGTCAAAACTAGAGGCTTAAAACATGGACCCTAGTAACCTGAATTGCTCGTTTCTCCTCCTCAGAGCTTAGGTTCTTCCCTTTCTAAGTGTGAATTCCAGAGGGGAGCAAAGCAGTCAGGGTAAAGGGGTCAGGCTGGGTGTCCAGGGCAGGATGCTTGAGTCTCTGAACTATTGAACCTAGGGAGTTCTTCAGGTCCTGCCCTACTTGTACAGGGCACTGATTTACTTAAAAAATGTTTACTGAGCACCCACTATGTTCCCCTATGACAGGCACTAGGAAGTGCGCAAAAACTAAGACACAGCCTCTGCTCTCAAGAGACTATCTTGTCGAGAGCGGGGGTTGTTAGATATACATAATCATACATACCAAATGCTAAATGACATAAGCAGGAACCCAGAGACAGGAGGGTGGGAATGGGACCTGGAAGCACTGCAAACCAGGAGCCTTAAAGGGTTTACAGTGGTGGAAAGGCATTCTAAAAAAAGCCCCCTGGAGCAAGGACATGGAGGATGAAAGTACCAAGTGTGCTGCTCTGTCTAGTTCATGGGTAAAGTCAGGCTTTGGTTTCTTGTAGAAAAGCTTCCTGAACTCCTCAAGTCTTAGAAGGCTAACATCTGCCCCAATTCTAGGTGCTTCATGCAGAAGGATATTTGAAGCAAGTGCTATGGACTAAATTGTGACACTCCCCCCCCCCCCCCAATTCATATGTTGAAGCTCTAATCTCTAATTTGAATGTATTTGGAGATAGGGCATTTAGGAGGTAATTAAGGTTAAGTGAGGCAATAAAGGTGGAGTCCTAATCCAATAGGTCTGATGGCTTTACAAAGAGGAGGAGAAAGAGATTTCCCTTTCTACACCCACACACCCCAAAGAAAGGCCACATGAGCACTCAGCAAGGCAGCTCTCTGCACGCCAGGAAGAGGACCCTAACCCTGATCTTGGACTTTCAGCCTCCAGAACTGAGGTGATAGATGTCTGTTGTGTAAGCCACTCATCTATGGCATTTCTTGTTATGGCAGTCCAAGTAAACTAAGTCAACGGGAACGAGGTGCTTGCAAAATTGTTGGCTGGCCTGGAGGAGCAGACTTTATAATGAAGCCCCAGAAATGATCCTCCAGTAGGAGCTACCACCTCTGCCACAATCAGGTAGGGAGAATCAGGAGGCTGCCATTGGAATTAAGGTCAAGGATGTAAACCCATTGTCTCATAATAATCAGTGCATGCTACTACAGCTGTCACAGAGACCGAACACAGGTGCTGCTCCCTGGAAAACCTCCTTCAAGGACCTTGTCTACCAGCAGAAATAGCCAGAGCAGAAAGAACATGGCCTCATCTCCCTCCCACCTTCCAAGTCTTAAGTGAATGCCTCTTACATCTAGAGCTGTAGCAGCTAGAGAGGCTGAGATGAGCTTTTTGGCTTTCCAACCTCTGCAGTACAGGAAGGTACCTACAAGGAAGTGGGAATGGATGTGGTCCACCTTGTCCACCATAATATATATGTCCAGTGCAGAAGTTCATGCTGGAAAGATACATTGGAGTTTGATTTTGAAGGGCAGTTGAATAAGTTTGGAATAGGGGACAGAGCAGGATTGTGCAGCTACCAGGATTAACCAGGGCTTGAAAGCTAATTGAGTGGTCTGAAAAGCAGACAGCCATAGAGTATGTATAAGAATCACTTGAGGAACCTTGGCCGGATGGTGGCTTGGTTGGATGGAGCATTGTGCAGATACATGCACAAGTGTGGCTGGTTCAGTCCCTAGTCAGGGCACATACAGGAACAGATCGATGTTATTGTCTCTTTCTCTCTCCCTTCCTCTTTCTCGAAAATCAATCAATAAATTTTTTTTTAAAAAAGCATAGCTTGGGGCCTGACCTGTGGTGGCACAGTGGATAAAGCATCAACCTGGAACACTGAGGTCACCTGTTCGAAACCCTGTACCTGTCTGGTCAAGGCACATATGGGAGTTGATGCTTCCTGCTCCTCCCTTCTTTCTGTCTCTCACTCTCTCCTCTCTAAAATGAATAAATAAATAAAAATCTTAAAAAAAAAATAAGCATAGCTTGGGCCTGATCAGGCGGTGGCACAGTGGATAGAGCATTGGACTGGGATGCCGAGGACCCAGGTTCGAGACCCCAAGGTCGCCAGCTTGAGCGCGGGCTCATCTGCTTTGAGCAAAGCTCACCAGCTTGGACCCAAGGTCACTGCCTTGAGCAAGGGGTTACTCGGTCTGCTGTCGCCCCACGGTCAAGGCACATATGAGAAAGCAATCAATGAACAACTAAGGTGTCACAACAAAAAACTACTCATTGATTCTTCTCATCTCTCTCCATTCCTGTCTGTCTGTCCCTATCTATCCCTCTCTCTGACTCTCTCTCTGTCTCTGTAAAAACAAAGAAAAAAGCATAGCTTGGGAGCTCTAGCTAGGTCCTCAGTTGGTTGGAGCATCATCCTGATGCACTAAGGTTGCAGGTGGGTTTGATTCCCAGTCAGAGCACACGTAGGAGTAAATTAATGAACGCATGGATGAATGGAACAATGAATCAATCTATGTTTTTCTCTCAAATCAATCAACCAATAAATTAAAAAGAAAAATTTTAAAGAATCACTTGGAGATGATAAATTCAGATCATTGGGAGGGCCCAGGAATCTGTATTCCTAATAGGTGAACCCTGCCCCAGAACCCCTTCTCCCATGATTCTAATGCATAGATCCTAGACTCAAGAACACTGTCCTGCCTGACCTGTGGTGGCGCAGTGGGTAAAGCATCGACCTGGAAATGCTGAGGTCGCTGGTTTGAAATCCTGGGCTTGCCTGGTCAAGGCACATATGGGAGTTGATGCTTCCTGCTCCTCCCCCCTTCTCTCTCTCTCTCTCTGTCTGTCCTCTCTCTGTCTCTCCCTCTCCTCTCTAAAATGAATAAATAAAAAAATAAAAGAACACTGTCCTGGGGTAGGAGCTCACACAGCGCTGTGAGCTCTAATAAGATTTGGTCTGTGGGGGCATATGCCAAATTGATCCTTTCCTCTCCTTTCTAGGAGCTAGTCCTGAAAGTTTGATATTTGAACCCTGAAAAATACCAGTGAGGTGGGGGTGCAGTGGAGGGGGGCTCTGCCTGGAACTCAGGAGTCCAGGGATTTAACCCCCCACCTTCCACTGAGGAGGACTAGGTGGTCAGTCAACAACATGCATAAGCATTGCCTTCAGTCATGGCCCACCTTCTTCTCTATTCTGGCCCTGGCATTGACTTTCAGGACACTATTTTGATTGCAGAAGTCCTATTAGAGACCATCTTAAACCTTGAGGAGTTTAAGGATTTGACACAGGAGCAAGGTGAAGCAGACAAAGGACACAAGAAGAACGGAGAGAGGTGGCACTGCCTTTCAAAATGGCTTTGAGTCCCCACTGGAACCCAGTGTTGTCCGTAGACCACACTGAATTTCAACATAAAATAATCATTGGAGAAAGATTTTCATTTTCCTTCTCAGCCATTTTCTCTTCTTGGCTCTTTCTCTCTCTCCCCCTGGTTCTCAACCCCCCAGTTCTGAGGGAAAGGTCATAGACAGAGGAAGAAATCCTGGCCTCCTCTCCATACCCAAGCCCCACATCTCCGGGGAAAGGGGTCTCCCCAAGCCAGAGCAGGGCTGAGGCTGCGGGGCCAAACTGCCTGGGTGGAAGGGCTTTCCTCCATCTCAGGGGTCTCTTCCCTCATGCAGATCCTAAAACCGGGCCCCTTTAGAAGCATCTGCAGCCCAGCTTAGCCAAGGCCCCTGAGGCCTTGTACCCCTGGACTGATTCTCCCAGGACAAAAATAGGCTTTCAGGCTGGGGGAGGGAGTCAGCCCCCCCCCCCCAGTTAACACCACAAAGCAAAGTCCAGGGAAGAAGGGGGAGTGGGCAGGGCTGGGGGGGAAGGTGGTTAGAGAGCCAGGTCCTTGCTAGTAAATCAAAGTTGGTTTCCCAGATGGAGCTGCAGCCGCTTTGATTTCTCAAGTCGCCCCTTCCCCCTCTGCCTCCCCTCACCCCCAGCTCCATGGTTTCAATTCCTCCCTGAAAAGCAGTGGGGCCTCTTTTCAAACCAGCCCAGCTCCTCCAACTCCCAACAACAGCTTAAGTTACAGGAAAGAGAAAGGGGAGGGAGTGAGGTGGCTCAGCCTGGAGGAAAAGGAGAGAAATTCTGGGAGAAGCCAAGGGGACAAGCGAGAGTGGGGAAAAAAGGAAGGAAGGAAGGAGGGAAGGAAGGAAGGAAGGAAGGAAGGAAGGAAGGAAGGAAGGAAGGAAGGAAGGAAGGAAGGAAGGAAGGAAGGAAGGGAGGGAGGCAGGGAGGGAGGGAGGGAGGGAGGGAGGGAGGAGGGAGGGAGGGAGGAGGGAGGGAGGAAGGAAGGAAGGAAAGGAGGGAGGGAAGGAGGGAGGGAGGGAGGGAGAGAAGGAAGGAGGAAAGGAGGGAGGGAAGGAGGGAGGGAGGGAGGGAGAGAAGGAAGGAGGAAAGGAGGGAGGGAAGGAGGGAGGGAGGGAGGGAGGGAAGGAGGAAAAGAAAGAAGAGTGGGCAAGTTAGGAGATGGGGAGCAGCCAGAAATGGAAGCTGGTGCTCTGCTAGGGCAGGAAGGGAGTCCCAAATGGAAAGCAAACCTGTCTCAGCGTTCCTTCCCCAGTAAGCACCCACACAGCCATCACCCAGAGACCCCTCCACATCTACAAGTCTATGATTCAACCTCTCCCACTCTTCCCCTCTTGACCTAAGGTTCCAGAAGATCCCAGGAGACAAAATATTTGACTCATTCATTCCCAGGGCTGCTTATTTCTTGGGCTAAGAAGGTATAGTCTCTCCAAGAACCTCACTAACCAAACTCAGCCCTGATTTTTCAGTTTTGTTTTTTCCAATCTGCTCTGAGCAGCACACACCTTGCTTTTGCTTAGCCTAGGCCTGGGCTAATTAAAGTCTTTAATTAATAGATCATCTGTTATATCAGTCTAATCCTTTTATGTCTCATTTTGCCATCCAGAGATCTTGGAGAGGGGTGCTGGAGGTATAAAAGGGACAACAACTGTACTCTGCTAACTCCCTCTCCCCCACTGTCCCCAGAGCCAGGAGCAGCCTTGGAACTTGGCAGGAGTAAGATGAGGTGCACTGAAGGGGAACTACAGTGAGCAGGAAGTGGAGGCCCCAGGAGTCCTAGACTTGATGGCTGATTCGAAGTGCCTGTTCCCTCAGAGCTAAATGGAAAATGGAGTTCAGGGAGAGGGAATATGATGTCTTATCTAAAGATGGATTTTGGCCCTGTCTGGTTGGCTCAGCGGTAGAGCGTCGGCCTAGCGTGCGGGGGACCCGGGTTCGATTCCCGGCCAGGGCACATAGGAGAAGCGCCCATTTGCTTCTCCACCCCTCTGCCGCGCTTTCCTCTCTGTCTCTCTCTTCCCCTCCTGCAGCCAAGGCTCCATTGGAGCAAAGATGGCCCGGGCGCTGGGGATGGCTCCTTGGCCTCTGCCCCAGGCGCTAGAATGGCTCTGGTTGCCGCAGAGCGACGCCTCGCCTCGGAGGGGCAGAGCATCACCCCCTGGTGGGCAGAGCTTCGCCCCTGGTGGGCGTGCCGGGTGGATCCTGGTCGGGCGCATGCGGGAGTCTGTCTGACTGCCTCCCCGTTTACAGCTTCAGAAAAATACAATAAATAAATACATACATACATACATAAATAAATAAATAAATAAAGATGGGTTTCATGTCTTGGTGGCCAGGCGCAGGGAGAGGGCAGGAAAAGGAAGATTCTCACCGGGCAGAGGAATACCTTGTGCGTTAGGAGAGGAGGTAGCCAACTAGATTCTCCAAAGACTCAAATCTATTTTCCACAAAGTAGCTAGGACCTACCCCATTGAGAGTAAAGAATTTTGCTATTCAAACACTAAAATCTTTGATGCTCTCAAAGTATCTGAAATGTTTTCTTCCTCACTTCTCCCCATCATAAACAGCTTCACACACCCTTTCCTCTTTAGAATGGTGGCACCTCAGTGCTTCGGGAAAGAAAGAATACTGACCTGGGATTGAGGAAACAAAGAGGGGACCCATGACTCTTCGGAGGATGACTTCTCTGGAGGGAAGGGGTTCTGACGGGAAAGAAGCAAGGAGGCAAGGACACATGCAATTACCTAAACTCATCCTTTTGGCAAAGTGAGAGGCAAGAGACAAGAGTATTTTCGCCTAAGAGTAGGGAGCCTTGGCAGAGTTCCCAGATTTCCTTAGTTAGGAGAAGTTCACTGGATATTACTGACAGGTTTTCATTTTATTTATCTGTAACACACAAGCCTTTCACCTTGCCCAGCTGACATCAAACAAGGATAGTATCAATGGTCCAAACATATTATTCTCAGAGCCCCCTACATCTGACCCGAAGGTAAAACCAATTGATGTTTTATTTTTATTGATTAATTATTTTTTTTTTGTATTTTTCTGAAGTTGGAAACGGGGAGGCAGTCAGATAGACTCCCGCATGCACCCGACCAGGATCCACCCAGCATGCCCACCAGGGGGCGATGCTCTGCCCATCTGGGGCATCGCTCTGTTGCAACCAGAGCCATTCTAGTGCCTGAAGCAGAGGCCATGGAGCCATCATCAGCGCCCGGGCCAACTTTGCTCCAATGGAGCCTTGGCTGCAGGAGGAGAAGAGAGAGACAGAGAGGAAGGAGAGGGGGAGGGGTGGAGAAGCAGATGGGCGCTTCTCCTGTGTGCCCTGGCTGGGAATCGAACCTGGGACTCCTGCACGCCAGGTCGACGCTCTACCACTGAGCCAACCGGCCAGGGCCTTTATTGATTAATTTTTAAAGAGAGAGAAAGGGAGAGAGAGAAACATTGATTTGTTGTTCCACTCATTCATACATTTATTGGTTGATTCCTTTTTTTTTTTTTTTTTAAGATTTTATTTGTTGATTTTAGGGAAAGAAAAGAGAGAAAAGGGAAGAGGGAAGAGCAGAAAGCATCAACTCATAGTTGCTTCTCATATGTGCTTTGACCAGGCAAGCCCAGGGTTCTGAACCAGGGACCTCAGCATTCCAAGCGTTGGCTTCATCCACTGTGCCACTGCAGGTCAAGCAATTGGTTGATTCTTATATGTTCCCTGACCAGTGATCCAATCTCACAACCTTGTGTATCAGGAATGATGCTCTAACCCAGTGGTCCCCAACCTTTTTTGGACCACGGACCGGTTTAATGTCAGAAAATATTTTCACGACCGGCCTTTAGGGTGGGACAGATAAATGTATCATGTGACCAAGACAAGCGTCAAGAGTGAGTCTTAGACGGATGTAACAGAGGGAATCTGGTCTTTTTTTTTTTAATTTATTTTTTTACAGGGACAGAGAGTCAGAGAGAGGGATAGACAGGGACAGACAGACAGGAACGGAGAGAGATGAGAAGATCAATTATCAGTTTTTCGTTGCGAGACCTTAGTTGTTCATTGATTGCTTTCTCATATGTGCCTTGACCGCGGGCCTTCAGCAGACGGAGTAACCCCTTGCTCGAGCTAGCGACCTTGGGTCCAAGCTGATGAGCTTTTGCTCAAACCAGGTAAACCTGCGCTCAAGCTGGCATCCTCAGGGTCTCGAACCTGGCTCCTCTGAATCCCCGTCTGACGCTCTATCCACTGCGCCACTGCCTGAAAAGGCCTGGTCATTTTTTAAAAATAAAACATTGTTCAGACTTAAATATAAATAAAACGGAAATAATGTAAGTTATTTATTCTTTCTCCGCAGACTGGTACCAAATGGCCCATGGACCGGTACCGGTCCACGGCCCAGGGGTTGGGGACCACTGCTCTAACCAACTGAGCTACCTACTACAGCACTCAATCAATGTTTTTATAATCTTCTTATACTGATAAGGGAGCAGAAGCTAAGGAAGGAAAAATGACTTGCCTAAGGCCACTCAGCAGTTATGGGTGGACCAAGCCTGCAGTCTGAACATTCTGAGCTCCAAACTAGGTTTCCTTTTGCTCTGTTTTCTGTCAAGTTGAGATTTCTACTCCTGCAGACCCTCCCATGGAATGCAGTGTGTAGCATCTTTACAGTGGACATTCAACAATTATCCTAGATATCGGATTTGTAAATGGAGAGATGATTGGCAGTAGTGCCCCAGGAATTGGGGGAGAAGTGGAGTTGGCACAGTGCACTATGGACACCTGGGCTCCCAGCCCATAGCAGGAGCCCAAGACCAACCAGAAATATTTCTCAGGGAGGAACAGTAGCCTAATTTGCCTGCAAACTGTTGCTCCCTCTAGACTGTAAATTCCCTAAAGCTAGAGCCTGGGTCTCTGCAGACTTTGTCTGCTTTGCATATAGTAGATGTTCAATAACTTACTGGGTAAAAAAATAATAGCTACCTGACCAGGCGGTGGTGCAGTGGATAGAGCATCAGATTGGGAAGCGGAGGACCCAGGTTGGAGACCCCGAGGTTGCTGGCTGAGTGCAGGCTCATCTGGTTTGAGCAGGGCTCACCAGCCTGAGCCCAAGGTCACTGGCTTGAGCAAGGGGTCACTCAGTCTGCTGTAGTCCCCGGTCAAGGCACATATGAGAAAGCAATCAATGAACAACTAAGGTGCCACAACGAAGAATTGATGCTTCTCATCTCTCTCTCTTCCTGTCTGTCCCTATCTGTCCCTCTCTCTCTGTCTCACACACACACACAAAAAAAAATTAAAATAAAATAATAGCTATTATTTACCAAACTTTTAGCTTAGGATCAGATCAAGTGAGTGCTATATGCTATTTCATTTATTTATTTATTTATTTATTTATTTTTGTGGCAGAGCCAGAGAGAGCCAGAGAGAGGGACAGATAAGGACAGACAGACAGGGAAGGAGAGATGCGAAACATCAATTCTCTACAGATGCTAAAATACTAAACAAAATACTAGCAAATCGAATACAACAACATATTAAAAAAATAATACATCATGACCAAGTGGGATTCATCCCAGAATCTCAAGGATGGTTCAACATACGTAAAACGGTTAATGTAATACACCATATCAACAAAACAAAGAACAAAAACCACATGATCTTATCAATAGACGCAGAAAAGGCTTTCGATAAAATACAACACAATTTTATGTTTAAGACTCTCAACAAAATGGGTATAGAAGGAAAATATCTCAACATGATAAAGGCCATATATGATAAACCATCAGCTAACATCATATTAAATGGCACTAAACTGAAGGCTTTCCCCCTTAAATCAGGAACGAGACAGGGTTGTCCACTCTCTCCACTCTTATTTAATGTGGTACTAGAGGTTCTAGCCAGAGCAATCAGACAAGACAAAGAAATAAAAGGCATCCATATCGGAAAAGAAGAAGTAAAGGTATCACTTTTTGCAGATGATATGATACTATACATCGAAAACCCCAAAGAATCCACAAAAAGACTACTAGAAACAATAAGCCAATACAGTAAGGTCGCAGGATACAAAATTAACATACAGAAGTCAATAGCCTTTCTATATGCCAACAATGAAACAACTGAGAAGGAACTCAAAAGAATAATCCCCTTCACGATTGCAACAAAAAAAATAAAATACTTAGGAATAAACATAACAAAGAATGTAAAGGACTTATATAATGAAAACTATAAACCATTGTTAAGGGAAATCGAAAAAGATATAATGAGATGGAAGAATATACCTTGTTCTTGGCTAGGAAGAATAAATATAATCAAGATGGCAATATTACCCAAAGCAATATACAAATTTAATGCAATTCCCATCAAACTTCCAATGACATTTTTTAAAGAAATAGAGCAAAAAATCATCAGATTTATATGGAACTATAAAAAACTCCGAATAGCCAAAGCAATCCTAAAGAAAAAGAATGAAGCTCGGGGCATTTCAATACCTGACTTTAAACTATATTATAAGGCCACGACAATCAAAACAGCATGGTATTGGCAGAAAAATAGACACTCAGACCAATGGAACAGAATAGAAAGTCCAGAAATAAAACCACATATATATAGTCAAATAATTTTTTATAAAGGGGCCAACAACACACAATGGAGAAAAGAAAGCCTCTTCAATAAATGGTGCTGGGAAAACTGGAAAGCCACATGCAAAAGAATGAAACTGGACTACAGTCTCTCCCCCTGTACAAAAATTAACTCAAAATGGATCAAAGATCTAAACATAAGACCTGAAACAATTAAGTACATAGAAGAAGACATAGGTACTCAACTCAGGGACCTGGGTTTTAAAGAGCATTTTATGAATTTGACTCCAATGGCAAGAGAAGTGAAGGCAAAAATTAATGAATGGGACTACATCAGACTAAGAAGTTTTTGCTCAGCAAGAGAAACTGATAACAAAATAAACAGAAAGCCAACTAAATGGGAAATGATTTTTTCAAACAACAGCTCAGATAAGGGCCTAATATCCAAAATATACAAAGAACTCATAAAACTCAACAACAAACAAACAAACAATCCAATAAAAAAATGGGAAGAGGATATGAATAGACACTTCTCCCAGGAAGAAATACAAATGGCCAACAGATATATGAAAAGATGCTCATCTTCTTTAGCTATTAGAGAAATGCAAATCAAAACGGCAATGAGATACCACCTCACACCTGTTCGATTAGCTGTTATTAGCAAGTCAGGTAATAGCAAATGTTGGAGAGGCTGTGGAGAAAAAGGAACCCTCATACACTGTTGGTGGGAATGTAAAGTAGTACAACCATTATGGAAGCAAGTATGGTGGTTCCTCAAAAAACTGAAAATAGAACTACCTTATGACCCAGCAATCCCTCTACTGGGTATATATTCCAAAAACTCAGAAACATTGATACGTAAAGACACATGCAGCCCCATGTTTATTGCAGCATTGTTCACAGTGGCCAGGACATGGAAACAACCAAAAAGCCCATCAATAGATGACTGGATAAAGAAGATGTGGCACATATACACTATGGAATACTACTCAGCCATAAGAAATGATGACATCAGAACATTTACAGCAAAATGGTGGGATCTTGATAACATGATACGAAGCGAAATAAGTAAATCAGAAAAAAACAGGAACTGTATTATTCCATACGTAGGTGGGACATAATAGTGAAACTAAGAGACATTGATAAGAGTGTGGTGGTTACGGGGGGGAGGGGGGAATGGGAGAGGGATAGGGGGTGGGGAGGGGCACAAAGAAAACAAGATAGAAGGTGACAGAGGACAATCTGACTTTGGGTGGTGGGTATGCAACATAATTGAACGACAAGATAACCTGGACTTGTTATCTTTGAATATATGTATCCTGATTTATTGATGTCACCCCATTAAAAAAATAAAATTACAAAAAAAAAAAAAAAAGAAACATCAATTCTCGCAGGATTCCATACATTGGTGGGACATAAAAATGACACTAAGAGACATGGACAAGAGTGTGGTGGTTACAGGGGGGGGGGGAAGGAGGGAGAGGGGGAGGGGGAGGGGTACAAAGAAAACTGGATAGAGGGTGACAGAGGACGATCTCTCTTTGGGTGATGGGTATGCAACAGAACTAAATGACAAGATAACCTGGAAATGTTTTCTTTGAATATATGTACCCTGATTTATTGATGTCACCCCATTAAAATAAAAATTTATTTATTAAAAAAAAAAGAAACATCAATTCTTCATTGTGGCTCCTTAGTTGTTCATTGATTGATTTCTCATATGTGCCTTGACCGGGGGGGGGGGGCTACAGCAGACCAAGTGACCCCTTACTGAGGCCAGTGAACTGGAGCTCAAGCTGACGACCTCGGGGGTCTCGAACCTGTGTCTTCCATATCCCAGTCCAATGCTCTATTCACTGTGCAACTGCCTGGACAGGCTATATTATTTAATTCTCACAACTGAAACAAGGTAAATATAAATTCTGACTTCAGGCTCCTCGACCAGGAATAACCTTTGTTACATTGTCTTCTGGTCCTACCACTCCTTTTCAGTCTCCCTCCTCCTCAGTCCCATGGTCCTTAGATGTTGGCATCCCCAAAGCTTTGGTTTTTCCACCCAATCCACCTTCTGTAGGTGACCTTGGCCATTCTGACAGCTCCAACCACAGGCTGAAGGCACCAGATCTAAACCTATCCCAGAGCTCCCTCTTGGGCACTGAGTTAGGAGCTCTACTTTTGTTACGGACACCTTCCCTTGGACATAGCATAAGTTTGAACTGGCTTACCTGTGCTCAATATCCTGTCCCTGTGTTTCCTAGCTTGGTTAATGACATCAGGGCATCTGGTCAGAAACCTTGGTTGGACTCCCTCCATATCTCTCTCTTCCTCCTCTCTATCTACACTGCCACAGCTCCATTCATGCCCTCACCATCTTTTGCCTGGTCTGTTGCAGTCTATTCCTAACTGGTGTGTCTGACTAAGCCAACTCATGCTCCTCACAGCTGCCCAAATGCACTGTCTCAACTTAAGTATAGCCTGATCAGTAGTGGTGCAGTGGATAGAAAGTCAACCTGGGACGCTGAGGTCCCAGGTTTGAAACCCCGAGGTTGCCAGCTTGAGCATGGGCTCATCTGGCTTGAGCACAAGCTCACTAGCTTGAGCACAGGGTCGCCAGCTTGAGTGTAGTATCATCGACATGATCCCATGGTCGCTGGCTTGAGCCCAAAGGTCACTGTCTTGAAGCTCAAGGTCACTGGCTTGAGCAAGGGGTCACTGGCTCTGCTGGAGCCTGCTGGTCAAGGCAAGTATGAGAAGCAATCAATGAACAATTAAAGTGACACAACTACTAGTTGATGCTTCTCATCTCTCTCCCTTCCTCTCTCCTCAAAATAAATAAATAAATAAATAAATAAATAAATAAATAAATAAATAAATAAATAAAACTTAAGTATAACCACTTCCCTTCCCTAAACACTCCACCATATCTCCATCTCCAGAAGTCCAGGCTGTATAAAAAGTATATAACATCCCACCTGACCTGCAGTGGCGTGGTGGATCAAGCATCAACCTGGAACACTGAGGTCGCCGGTTCAAAACCCTGGGCTTGCCCGGTCAAGGCACATATGGAAGTTGATGCTTCATGCTCCTCCACCCTTCCCCCCTACTCTAAAATGAATAAATAAAAAATTTAAAAAAGTATATAACATCCCTGCTTATTTAAAGCCTCCTCTGCCATCACTCTCCAGATGTACATAGGACTCTAATAGGGCCAAAATATAGTCCTCCCCCTCATTCCACTATTTCACCCACCATGCCCTTGCACACGCTGTTCCTTCTGTCTGGAATGCCTTTCCCTGCCTTGATATGGTGGATTCAAATTTCTACATTTAGCACCTTACACACAGGGAATGCAAGGCCCTACAGGTCTGATACCTGCTGGCTGCTCTTTCCCTCATCCTGATTTACTCCTCCTTCCGACCACACAGACTTCACTGCCCTCCTGACTCGAGTCCCTCCCCCATTGTGCTTTTCCAGCACCATGTACTTTCTCCCTTCATTACACTGAAACCTGTGGCAGTTTTACACCCATTTAAGTGTCTGTGATGAATGTCTCTCCCACTAGAATATATCGTATTTCCCCGTGTATAAGACGATCACATGTATAAGACGCATAGTAATTTTGGGGTCCCAAATTAAAAAAAAAATGTATTATATAAAGTTATTGAACTCAAGTTTTATTCATCTTAAGTTCATACAACTTCTCATCACTGTCAAAACTCCCATCCATTAGCTTGTCCTCATCTGCATCTGATGACGAATCAGTGTCTTCATATATTACCTCGTCCTCAGTTCCATCTATGGCATTTGAAATGCCACAACCACTGTATAAAACGCATCCAGTTTTTAGACCCCACATTTTTCGGAAAATGGTGCATCTTATACATGGGGAAATACGTGCTGTAAACTTCACAGAACAGGGATTTGGGTCTGGTGATCAATATATGTTAATTGCAGAAAAGCGAACAATTTAAAAGCTTTTTGTTTATTGATTTTAGAGAGAGGGGAAGACAGAGACAGACAGAAATACTGATCTGTTCCTATATGTGCCCTGACCAGAAATCAAACCCACAACCTTGATGCATCAGGAAAATGCTCCAACTGAATGGGCCATCTGGCCAGGGTAACACATAATTCTTTTTTTTTTTTTTTTACAGAGACAGAGAGAGTCAGAGATAGAGACAGATAGATGGAAATGGAGAGAGATGAGAAGCATCAATCATCAGTTTTTCGTTGCGACACCTTAGTTGTTCATTGATTGCTTTCTCATATGTGCCTTGACCGGAGGCCTTCAGCAGACTGAGTAACTCCTTGCTGAAGCCAGTGACCTTGGGTCCAAGCTGCTGAGGCTTGCTCAAACCAGATGAGCTCGCGCTCAAGCTGGCGACCTCGGGGTCTCGAACCTGGGTCTTCTGCATCCCAGTCCAATGCTCTATCCACTGCGCCACCGTCTGGTCAGGCTAACACAATTCTTACAGACATTGGGGGCTGTGTAGTATAGGAGACAGAACACAGCTGTAAGATCTAAACAGACCTGGGTTTAAATCTCTGGCACTGCCAGGTCCAGGTCAATGTTCAAGCTAATTAAAAAAGAAAAATCACCCTGGCCGGTTGGCTCAGCGGTAGAGCGTTGGCCTAGCGTGCGGAGGACCCGGGTTCGATTCCCGGCCAGGGCACACAGGAGAAGCGCCCATTTGCTTCCCCACCCCTCCGCCGCACTTTCCTCTCTGTCTCTCTCTTCCCCTCCCGCAGCCAAGGCTCCATTGGAGCAAAGATGGCCCGGGCGCTGGGGATGGCTCTGTGGCCTCTGCCTCAGGCGCTAGAGTGGCTCTGGTCGCAACATGGCGACGCCCAGGATGGGCAGAGCATTGCCCCTGGTGGGCGTGCCGGGTGGATCCCGGTCGGGCGCATGCGGGAGTCTGACTGTCTCTCCCTGTTTCCAGCTTCAGAAAAATGAAAGAAAAAAAGAAAAGAAAAGAAAAATCAGAATTACGTGCTATATCTATCAAATGACATCATGAAATGTTTAAATGGAGAGTCTGTTAATTTCCTTTTGTTACAGATCTGCTTTAATCAAAAGGCAGGTTGGTGGAATGGAAAGGGCTATGAGTAGACCTGGTTGGATAGCTCAGTTGGAGCATTGCAGTTGTATGCCAGGTTGCAGGGTGATCCCCAGTCAGGGCACATACAGGAACAGATTGATGTTTCTCTCTCTCTCTTCCTTCCTCTCTCTCTAAAATCAATAAATAATTTTTTTTAAAAAAAGTGCTGTGGGTAAGTCTGACCTATAGTGGTACAATGGATAAAGCATCAACTTGGAATGCTGAGGCTGCCAGTTCAAAACCCCTGGTTTGCCCAGTCAAGGCACATACTAGAAACAACTACTATGAGTTAATGCTTCCCAGTCTCCCCTTCTTCTCTCTAAAAAAATGAGTAAATAAAAATTAAAAGAAAAAAACAGTACTGTGGGTAGGCCTGTAGTCTGAAGACGTCAGTTCTGGTTCTGTTCACCCTCAAGTCCCTCAAATGAAGGGCAAGAGTAATCATGAAATATCATGGCTTCTTATTTCACGTAAAAATGCTAGATAAATGGGAGCTCTTCATAGAATCACTTTCTTCTGGGGTACTGTAAACTCTTTAGGGGTAGGGATGCCGCCACTTTCCTATTCCCCACAATCTATACTGTGGTTTGAAATCAGAAAACTCAGTAAAAGTCTGCTGAAGGAATAAAAGGTAGACTGAGTGAATGAAAGAATGTCTTTTACTTCTTTTTTTCCAGCTCCAGCTCCCTCTTTGCCTGGGGGGTGGCCAAGGAAGGATAACTGTCACCCAAGACTAGCCTTAGGGCAGGAAAACAAGTTTGTCGTGGAAGGAAATTGAAGAGGCTGCATTTCTACTGGAGATTTCCTCTCAATTTCCTAGATGGAGTATAGGAGCCTATCACATTCATTTTTTTCACTGTTCAGCTCTGAGGCTTGGCACCAGCTCTGAAGATGCCCTGGAGAAGGTAAAGTAGGAGTGGAGATCTGAAGCAGCAGCACCTCAGGCTTAGTTTGGGCCAGGTAGAGCAGCAAAGCACAACTTCCCAATTCCAGATGGCTCAGGGATGGAAGTGGACTATCCTGGTTTTGAAGCAAATGAAAAGGCAAATTCTCCAGGATACCATAAGGAGCGTTGTCACATTGTAAAGAACGTGAAAAATCTGTACTGTATATCATTTAATCAAGAAATAGAAAATCAAATCCTTTCAAACCTGGATGCATTGTATATATCCACTTAGACCTTTCTTTCCTTCTCCCTACTCTTCTTTCTTTTCCTTACATTTCTTTTTGTTGTTTTTTAAAACAATCCTTTTCTAGATTGGAGCAAGAAACAGCTCATCGGGCTGGGAGGTTTTGGCCCATACTGAGAAGCAAAGAGATTTTCTAAACTCAATTTTCTTTCTTCTTTTCAAGTGACTCCCCCCTTCCCTCTGGAGAGACAATAGAAATAATTGATCCATCATCCAGTACCAGGCCCAGGAGATTTACATGCAAATCCCCCCTCTCCTCCCCACCCCCCTCTTAAATTTAAAATCCTAGAAGAGGAAAAAGAAAATCCTTTTAAACTAGCAGGAACCCTGCTTGCCACGGCCACCCACCCCAAACCTGGTGAGAGATAGGAGTGGGTGATAATCCACAACAACCCCCAGCCTTCTCTCTCGCCGCTCACACCATCTCTTTCTGGTGTGGAATCACTTAAGATTTGGGTAAAACTCTCCTATCTCCCAGGAGACAATATATGGAAGCTTTTAGGGGGCGGAGGCAGAGTTGGGGAGAAAGGAGTATAATTCCCCCTAATGGCCTAAGAAAGTCATCTCTTCACTCAAAACTGCCCGTCACCCCCACCCCCCATCATTAACTTTCGATTAAGATCTCCTCGTTATGGCAACTAAACTTAACTTTGCATAATTAAGATTTGCCTCGGGAGAAGGGGAGGGAGAAGTCGCAGCTCCCGGACATTCCGCTTCACCAAACCCCCTCCCACCCCCTCCCTAACACTCCAGCTCTGGGCCCCTAAGTTCCTGAGTTTTCTCACTTTGAGGTGCCACCGAACACAAAGAACTATAATGGGCTCCTTTGTGCTCGCTACGGGGCAATTACGCCCCAGAGTCCAGGCCCCTTTAAGAGCCTCTTAAAGAGACAGGCTCTCATTTTTCAGAGGGTTATTTAAGGGTGTGTGTAGGGGAGGGGCGAGGCATACTCCAGGAGTCTACGTAGAGAGTTAAGTGAAACTTTGTCTGGACTCCATGAAAAGAGGCTGAGAGAAAAGTCTTTATTAACTGTTAGCTTTTTAAAAGTCTGTCTCATTTTTTTTTTTTTTTTACTTGACATTTTTCACTTGATCTGAAAAATTGGACTGGAATAGGTGGGGCTCCAGGAGCAGGGGCGGAGGCAAGAATTTAAAGAGGCCCTACCCTGGAGAGCGCCTCGGCCCCCGGAAGAAAAAATGTTCCAGGCTTGCGTGACTTGGGTCCGCCGCAGTGCGGGGAAATCCATGTCTATGGATCTCGCCTCCGCGACGGGGGAGAAATCCCGTGCTGGGCAAACAGCCCTTCATATAATAATAGCATGTCTCTTTAAAAAGCAAAAGGAGGGGGGAAAGTTTTGTTGGCATCTGGTTTCTGATCTCATTATGTTATGGTCGACCAATCCAGCCCTCTGGGCTGGTCCTCGAGTTTAAATCTGATTGGCAGAGAGCAGATTTTGGGATGGAGCTTAGAGCTCGACGGGGCGGTTTCAAGGTTCCCATTTTTGGGGGGCTGAGAAGAGGGCGGGGCCGCCTGCGGGGGCCCCCTTGAAACCGACTAATTGAGATCGGAGAGGCCGAGGTGAGGGCTGGAGGAAGGCACAAAAGAGTCGCTGGGCGGAGAAGGGAGGGGAGAGGCGAGAGGAGAAGGAAGAAGAGAGAGAGCAAGCAGCGCGCGGAGTCTCAGGCTGCTCAGTCCGATCGCGGTGAGCTATCGGGCAGGCGCGCCGCCCCCTCCCCCGCCTGACCTCCCCAACTCTGCGGCCGCAAGCAAAGTTTGCAAAGAGGCGCGGGAGGCGGCGGCCGTGGCGAGGCGGCCTCGGGGAAGGCGCGCGGTCTTCGGGCTGGGGGCGGGGGCGGGGGGCCGCCCCGGAGCCGGGTGGGGGGCGGCGGCCAGCATGCGGCCCCGCAGCGCCCTGCCCCGCCTGCTGCTGCCTCTGCTGCTGCTGCCCGCCGCGGGGCCGGCCCAGTTCCACGGAGAGAAGGGTATCTCAATCCCGGACCACGGCTTCTGCCAGCCCATCTCCATCCCGCTGTGCACGGACATCGCCTACAATCAAACCATCATGCCCAACCTTCTGGGCCATACGAACCAGGAGGACGCGGGCCTGGAGGTGCACCAATTCTACCCATTGGTGAAAGTGCAGTGCTCACCCGAACTGCGCTTCTTCTTGTGCTCCATGTACGCTCCCGTGTGTACAGTGTTAGAGCAGGCCATTCCTCCGTGCCGCTCCATTTGCGAGCGCGCACGTCAGGGCTGCGAGGCGCTCATGAACAAGTTCGGTTTCCAGTGGCCCGAGCGTCTGCGCTGCGAGCACTTCCCGCGCCACGGTGCGGAGCAGATCTGCGTGGGCCAGAACCACTCTGAGGACGGCGCGCCCGCTCTGCTCACCACTGCGCCGCCGCCAGGCCTGCAGCCAGGTGCTGGGGGCACCCCAGGCGGCCCGGGTGGTGGCGGCTCGCCCCCGCGCTACGCCACACTGGAACACCCGTTTCATTGCCCGCGCGTTCTGAAGGTCCCGTCCTATCTCAGCTACAAGTTCCTGGGCGAGCGCGACTGCGCGGCGCCTTGCGAGCCGGCGCGGCCCGACGGCTCCATGTTCTTCTCGCAGGAAGAGACGCGTTTTGCGCGCCTCTGGATTCTCACCTGGTCAGTTCTGTGCTGCGCCTCCACTTTTTTCACCGTCACTACATACCTGGTGGACATGCAGCGCTTCCGCTACCCTGAGCGGCCCATCATCTTTCTGTCTGGCTGCTACACTATGGTGTCGGTGGCCTATATTGCGGGCTTCGTGCTCCAGGAGCGCGTGGTGTGCAACGAGCGCTTCTCCGAGGATGGCTACCGCACGGTGGTGCAGGGCACCAAGAAGGAGGGCTGCACCATCCTCTTCATGATGCTCTACTTCTTCAGCATGGCCAGTTCCATCTGGTGGGTCATCCTGTCGCTCACCTGGTTCCTGGCGGCGGGCATGAAGTGGGGCCACGAGGCCATCGAGGCCAATTCGCAGTACTTTCACCTGGCCGCGTGGGCCGTGCCGGCGGTCAAGACAATCACTATCCTGGCTATGGGCCAGATTGACGGCGACCTGCTGAGCGGCGTGTGCTTCGTGGGCCTCAATAGCCTGGACCCGTTGCGGGGCTTCGTGCTGGCGCCGCTCTTCGTGTACCTCTTCATAGGCACGTCCTTCCTCCTGGCAGGTTTCGTGTCACTCTTCCGCATTCGTACCATCATGAAGCACGACGGCACCAAGACAGAGAAGCTGGAGCGGCTCATGGTGCGCATCGGCGTCTTCTCGGTGCTCTACACGGTGCCCGCCACCATCGTCATCGCCTGCTACTTCTACGAGCAGGCCTTCCGAGAGCACTGGGAGCGCTCGTGGGTGAGCCAGCACTGCAAGAGTCTGGCCATCCCGTGCCCAGCGCACTACACGCCGCGCATGTCTCCCGACTTCACCGTCTACATGATCAAATACCTCATGACGCTCATCGTGGGCATCACGTCGGGCTTCTGGATCTGGTCCGGCAAGACGCTGCACTCTTGGAGGAAGTTCTACACGCGTCTCACCAACAGCCGGCATGGCGAGACCACTGTGTGAGGGGATGTCCCCATGCTGGGGCCGCACCATGCTTTCTCCGACCCTGGGGGCTCCTACAGACTCCTTATTTTATTTTTTTAAATAAAGAACAATCGAAATCATTTCTCTTTAGGTCGCTTTTTAAAGATAATTCTGCCCACCATTCCCATCAGGTTTGTAATTAAAACTGTAAATAGCCTTTGTAAATTTAATTATATATTTTCTATTTAAAAGAAAAAAGAAAAAAAGGAGCAGCGATGAGTGCCAGGGCTGAGGACGGGGTGGGGTGGGGGAGTAATTGAGGGGGTTCTCGCTTTTCTTCGGCGCCCTTTCAAACACCACCCCCCACTTTGGTTTGGAGTTTTTGGTGATTTGGCAGGGTTGAGCGTGCTGGAAGAGGTATTGGCTGGTTTGTTACATTCAAATTCTAAAGCCAAATTGGTGAGCCTTCTCACTGACGCTGGGATTGGGGAAGCTGGTAGATACTTTTGAACAAGACTTGGATTCTTCTTGTTTTATCTCCCTTCCCCCCTTTCTCTCCACATTTGTCCTGTCTCCTTCACTCGATCTTTGGAACCCTCCCAAGGGAGATGAAGACGTGGAGGAAAAAAAAAACAACAACAAAAAAAAACGGGGTGGGGTGATGGGAAGAGGGCGTCGGAGAGCGTGTGTGGAATGGCCTACCCCACTGGCCCACTTACAAGCAGGAAGATCTTTCACCTCTTTAACTTTTCTTTTTTTCAATTGTCCCATGCGCTTGGAGTGGGCTGAAAGTGCTTTGTGAAGTGTGTTTGTAACAACCCCTCCCCCCCACACACAAACACACTACCTTGAGTACTGGTTTGGACCCCTTACATTTTTAGGGGGAGCAATAGCTGGCAAATGGGGTTTGGTGATGCCCTTGCATCTCTCCCCTAGTTTTCCCCCATAGACTGTGCCCCCACCCTACTCCCTCAACCGAATATCTCCTCGGGCATTCAGGTTAGCGATTTGTGGGGTGGTTTGTGTGTTGTCTGGGTTTTTGTTGTTTAGGGTTTGTTTTTTCAAAAAGCAATAAAAAAATGGGTTGGGTTGGAGGGTGGGGACAGATGGGCTGGTGGGATTTTTAGTTTTCCTTTGACAAAAGACTGGTTTCTTTTCAAACTTGTCCAGAAAGGGGGGGAGGAGTGGGTAAAGGTGGGTATCTTTGCTTTGCAAGAAGGCTCTGGGCAGGCTCTTTGTGACTGTGGGGGTGGGGTTGAGTGTTTACATGACATTCTATATCACAAGATTGATAGAATGTTTATAACAGATGTTTCTTATCTTCTCTCTACCCCCCACAAATAAAAGTCAAGACTTTTTCTTAAAGTATCTTTGACACTGGTATGAGAATTGCAGTTTCCAATACACATCACCTCCCTCAACTATTTGGAATATTTTAGAATTTTAATTCTAAAGGATTGATTTGAGGACCAAGGGGGTGTGTGAGACAAATATGCCACCGAACTCAATTTTTTACCATCTCCTGTTTCTTGATAATAGTGCAAATTAAAAGCTAATCATAATAATAAAGTGCATTTAATTATCTTCTAGAGATCTAGCCCTTTAATTGTATTTAACAGGGTTGTAACATTTTATTAGTTTAACCAAACCACACCCCCTCCTTCCCTCTCTTCCCAACTACGTGGTTGGGGATGGGGTAGAGAAGAGGTTCCCGCTCCAGACCTTGCCTTTTTAGCCAAATGGTGATGGGGAAAAGGGTGCCTTACCACCCTTTGTTGGCAGTCCTTGGGACAAGGGAGAAAGTAAGTTAGAACCCTTATTTCCAAGTGTTTGCGTGTGTTAGTTTATGTTGGGGGAGGGGATCTGGAAATGTTTGGTGGTAATTGAAGTCGTATGTGGGGCTTTGTTTGGAACTCTGTGAAGTCTGAGGATTTCAGCAGAGCCCCTTTCCCAAAATATATAACCTCCCCAATCATTTGTGCTGGTGGCCAACACTATATGTTAAAACTAGCTTTTTCTCAAATGATATGTGTAAAGTCCCAACATGAGATTCCCTCAACTATCAAAGAAATAGGGTAAGGGGTCACAGTCTGTAGCTCCATTTGTTGCAGGATTCTGAAGGAACCCCACAAACAAATTGTGAGTGCCTCTCCTGGAAAGAATAGTGAAAGCCTGTGAATGTGGGTGTGGGGGGTAGATTTTCCAGTGGCTGGAGGGAACCCAGTGGAAAGAGGATGGTGGGTCTCTGTTAAAGATTTGGAGAGTAACCTCCCCCACCTATAAAGCCCCAGCCACCCCAGTTCTGTGTGCTTGGGTACATTTGTCACCAGACACCCATGCTATCAGTGGTAGAAGATGGCAGATGAGCAACAATGACTTTTTCCTTCCTGGAGTGTGGGGGTGGGAGGGAGAGAATTTTGTAAAGATTGTTCTTCTAGAACCCCTCCCTTAAAGTCTCCTGCCAACACAGGGGAAGAGGACTCAAGAAAACTGGAAAAAAAATTTTTTTAAATGTTTTTATGGTGGTGGCAGGAAGATAGATGATAATTGTCTCTTGGAAACAAAAGGCCTTCTAGATGTAATCCCCATCTCCAAAGGGGTAGCCTAGGGCCCAATGACCTTACAGAGAGTAGTAGGAAGCCACCTCCCACCTCCCTGGCAGCTCTCACTGCTTCAATGAAACAACTCTTAGTGGAAGAGAGGGAGGTGTTAGCCCATGGCATAGGGAATTTAGGGGAGAAAGTGCCTGGAGCAGAGACCCACCCCAGCTCACTGCCACACCTGGAGAGGGGTCTCTACCCCTTTGGGCAACACAGTTAAACACATGGGCTTGGAGGTCTACTACCCTATGGGTGGTTTGTTTTTTTTTTTGTTTTTTTTTTTACAGAGACAGAGAGTCAGAGAGAGGGATAGACAGGGACAGACAGACAGGAACAGAGAGATGAGAAGCATCAATCATTAGTTTTTCATTGCGCATTGTGACACCTTAGTTGTTCATTGACTGCCCTCTCACATGTGCCTTGACCACCAGCCCTCAGCAGACTGAGTAACCCCTTGCTTGAGCCAGTAGCCTTGGGTCCAAGCTTTTGCTCAAACCAGATGAGCCCATGCTCAAGCTGGCGACCTTGGGGTCTCGAACCTGGGTCCTCGGCATTCCGGTCCGACACTCTATCCACTGCGCCACCGCCTGGTCAGGCCTATGGGTGGTTTTAAGTAGGCTGGTGCCTACTTAAACCTTTGGAAGAATAAGGCTTTGGTGGAAGGTCAAGGGCCCAGGAGGAAAACCCTTCACCTGAGGCCCCAGGCCTAGGGCAGACCTCAGACCACAGCTGCTTTCTACCTGCTTTGTCATCCTCACCCCATCCCACAAAGGAGCAAGGCTGCTGGTTTTCAAGATTCAGGGCTACTCTCCAGACTCCTCCCTCACTGATCAGACTTGGGCTTTTCCTCCCCCGTCTCCAGACTGCCCTCCTGAAAAAAATAGTTCCATTAGTTACAAACTCTTTGTCCTTTAAGAGCCAGCCCAGGAATAGGACAGTAAAGTTTTCCAAAACAAAATTCTTCTGAACATCCCCAAAGAGTGAGTGAGGATCAGTAGGATCTGGAGCTGCTGATTTCTGAATTATTTCAGAAGCCTCTGCAAGAAGGTGCTGGGGACCCCAGGTCTGGACTGGATTCTGGAGGTGGGGAGACGATGTCCCAGGGTACATGGGTCGTAGGCCTGGCTGGCAGAGCCCAGCTCAAGCTCCTGCCATTTCCCAGGCATCATCATTCTGATAACCCTACTGCTCACTGTAGTAGGGTCCCTTTCTTTTCTAGACTCACCCTCCTCTAAATGGATTTGAAACTGGGGTCCACCGACCCCTCTAAGAACCGGAAAAATCTTTGCACCTCCTGAGAGAAAATGCTCAGACCTCCATGAACACACAATTTGCATTTAACTTCAGAGAGTTTACAGATCTAGCTGTGTCCCCCCTTCCATGACCTGCCCCAAGCTAGTTTTCCAGTTCTTGGTTTAGACATTTTCTAATCTTTTTTTTTTTTTTTTACAGAGACAGAGTCAGAGAGAGGGATAGATAGGGACAGACAGACAGGAACAGAGAGAGATGAAAAGCATCAATCATCAGTTTTTTGTTGCAACACCTTAATTGTTCATTGATTGCTTTCTCATATGTGCCTTGACCACAGGCCTTCAGCAGACTGAGTAACCCCTTGCTCGAGCCAGCAACCTTGAGTCCAAGCTGTGAGCTTTGCTCAAACCAGATGAGCCCACGCTCAAGCTGGCGACCTTGGGGTCTTGAACCCGGGTCCTCTGTGTCCCAGTTCGATGCTCTATCTACTGCACCACCGCCTGATCAGGCAAGCCCCGGGTTTTGAACTTGCGATCTCAGCTTTCCAGGTCAACACTTTATCCACTGTGCCACCACAGGTCAGGTCATTTTCTAATCTTGATTACTGGGTATCTCTACTTCACCAAGGAGCAGTTTTACCTTCTCAGACTACAGTGACCCCAGTTTCTGATCACCTCTGCTATGAAAATGGTATATGGAAGGGAAAACCATCAAGCCTACAAAACCAGGAACACTCCGAACCAGATTATTCACTCAATCCTGTTTCTCCCGCAGGGAACAATTTATCTAGATGCAGCAGTGGAATGAATGTGTAATACCTTTGTGGTAGAGAGAAAAAAGTAGGAGAAAGACAGAAACATACAGACCAGACACGTGTAGAGTACAAGCTTTGGCATGAGAAAGTGCCCAGCTCTGAGCCCCAGACCTCATCTGTGAAAAGGTCATAGTAACTGTCCAGCGAGGTTGTTGTGAGGAGTAGATCAGAGGGCCCATGTACAGAGCCAGCACACACTAGGAGTTCAACAAATTGTAGCACTCTTCCAATTACTTAGGATGAATTCCTAAAGATACAGGAGAATCCCTGGATCAAAGGATGTGCATTTCTTGAGGACTTTTAAACCTAGTGTTACTGGTAGTTTTAATAGAATAGAATGACTTTTTGTGCTCTCAGTTTTTCTGCCTGACTCAGGGTGCCAGCTCACTGTCTGGAGGCTCCTGGGGTGGTGGTAGTGGGCAGTGTTTCTCTCCTGTTCTCTTCTGATTAGGACAGAAATGTCTAACAAGCCTGAGTGAGCAGGGCACGCAGGTGGGCGGGCTCTCTTTCCAGCTGGCTTTGAAGCTGGCTAATTAGGGCTAGGGCCGTCACAGCTGGCTTCCCTGGTGCCTCCCCCCCCCACCCCCTGCTCTGCCCCATCCCCAGACTCACAGCCTGAGTACCCCTCCCTGGCCGCCTTGCCTTCCACTGCAGACTTGCTGCTCTTCCAGGACATATGGGAAAGGCTGAGATTTGAGGCCTAGAGGAAGGACAAGATGAGACTTGGGACATGGAACAAGCTCAGAGACCATTGACTGGGTTTAGAGAGGACCGCCTATGGCCCCGGGCCCCCTCCTTATTCCTAATGAAGCCTGGAGTGGAGCCGGCTTGGGCTGGGGGCTGAGCCCTGGGTCCTTTGTTTGAAAGCCAAGCTTTCTGAAGGCTCCAGCCTCCCAACCTGGCCCTTGTAATTAGCCCCAATCAGAGTGTTTATGTCGGGGCCTCGTGCGGAACTCAGAGCCCCATGATTTCATTCCAAACCTAGGGGGAGAGGGGAGGGAAAGGGATTTGTGTGGGGACATGCAAAAAGGAAGATGGGGATGAGGAAGGCCTGGGTTGAGGGAGGGGCAGGCAGAGTTCCTGGGGTGGGGTGGGGGCAGGGCAACCACTCCCCATTTGGCCTTTGCAGGGGTCAGGACCCCTTCCAGGGTAGCTGGTGCCCTGGCATCCTGACCCTGGCCCAGCCTGCATGCCTTCTGGACAAGCTCTGTGGGTGGGTGGGCTTGTGCCAATCGGAAATGGCTTGGATATAATTACCCCAGCTAATCACCATCCTCAGCCTGGTGGAGGGGAGGGGAGAGCCCGGAGTCACAGCTCCCCCAGGAAGCTCTGGTGGCCCTATTCTTCTTCCTCAGACTGGGGTCTAGAAAGTGCCAGGCTTGCAGCTGATTAAGATGGTGGAGGAGTCAGAGGGTGGGCAGGGAAGTAAGCATGCTTAATTCTCATCTCTGGCCTCACCCTCAAGGGGAAATGTGACAGGAGGGAGTGGGCCTGAAGTGGCCATGCTGGGGTGGGGGTGGAGGTGACAACAGGAATTGGGGGGGTGGTTCCCAGCCACTGCTCCCAGGTGGCACTGTGTGTGTCCCAGACTCAAAGTGCATTTCCCTCTAGGTCTAGGCCTCCCAGGGAACTCTCTGGGGAGAGATGTAGCTTTTAGGGAATTCTAAGTATTGGGTTTAGTGTCCTACAGTTGCAGTATGGAGGAGTCAGAGTGTTGGTCTGAGCTTCCAACACTTTGCTTAAAATCCTATAAGCCCTCTAAGGAGAATCCCAACTCAGCACATAAAGTTTTCTAAGATCTGGATCTGGCTTCTCGCTTTCTAAACTTAGTGCCACTCCCTACACTCCTATGTGCCAGCCTCTGAAACTCCTACATTCTCAGACCAACCATGCTCCATGACTTTGCACATACTATTCATGTAGCCCTAATGCTCTCCCTTCCCTTAACCTGGATAATAGCTTCTAGCAACTCAGAAGTTTATGCTTACCTGAGGTCTGGTGGCCCCTCTGCAGACAGCCGTATCCCAGGCCAATCCTGTCCCTACATTGTATTCTCTCTCTCTCTCTCTTAATGTTTATTTTATTGATTTTAGAGGGAGAAGAAGGGAGGGAGAGAGACAGAAACATCTATCTATTCCTGTATGTGCCCTGACCGGGGATCAAACCAGCATCCTCTACACTTCAAGGCGATGCTCTTATCCGGCCAGGGCTGTGTTCTCTTTTGTCATAGCACGTCGCTTTATTGTTAGTTATCCATATTTCCTTAACTGTAACCTCCTTGAGGGAGGTGTTTGGTCTTTTATCTCTGTCTCCCTGAGCCTAGAAATATGCCCAGGATATAGGAGGTGCTCAAGATCACAGGCTCTGGCCTTGAATCCTGCTTCAGCCCCTTGCTAGCTATTGACTTTGGGCAAGCTAATTAACCCCTCTGTGCATTGTCTATATATGGGGAAAGTAATTATACTTACCTTGCAAGACTGGTTTGAGGATTAAACAAATTCAAGTAAAATGTTAAAAGCAGTGCCTGGCACATAGTAAGTTCTTAATAAAAGCTAGTTAAGCTTATTCATTTATGTGTTGGCTCTATAGATGTGTATTTAGTGCTTATCCCAAGTCAGAAACTGGCTAAGCTCTGGAGATGCACAAATTTGACCCCTGCCTACATGGAGACTACCATCTAGTTTGTGTAATGAATGAATAGATAAGTATTAGGTGTGAGTAACTTCTGAGTTTGTTTGGTATGTTGTTTTGTGAAACAAGCTTGCTATGTAAGTGTTTGAGAATGTGTCAAGGCTCAAATATGGAATCATGATGTATCTATTTAGAAAGTGTAAAACAAGGAGTGAAATTGGGGATGAACCCTTATAAACTTGACATATATAATCTGGTGTTTGGAGCATGTTGGGAAAATTGTCCAGCACAGAGGGTCCTGGAAGCTCCTGTTCAATCTTCACTACTAATGAGAATGTTGAAGATTTTCTTTTCCTACAAGGCAGAATAATTACTCTCATATAAATATATAATGAACACATCAAAATTTTCATATTGCCTGACCTGTGGAGGGACGGTGGATAAAGTGTCGACCTGGAATACTGAGGTTACCAGTTTGAAACCCCAGGCTTACCCAGTCAAGGCACATATGAGAAGCAACTACTATAAGTTTATGCTTCCTGCTCCTACCACCCCCTCTTTCTCTCTCCTCTCTCTAAAATCAATAAGTAAAATCTTTTTTTTTTTTTTACAGGGACAGAGAGTCAGAGAGAGGGATAGAGAGGGACAGACAGATAGGAACCAGGAACGGAGAGAGATGAGAAGCATCAATCATCAGTTTTTCATTGTGACACCTTAGTTGTTAATTGATTGCTTTCTCATATGTGCCTTGACTGCGAGCCTTCAGCAGACCGAGTAACTCCTTGCTCAATCAAGCCAGTGACCTTGGGCTCAAGCTGGTGAGCTTTTTGCTCAAGCCAGATGAGCCCGCGCTCAAGCTGGTGACCTCAGGGTCTCGAACCTGGGTCCTCCACATCCCAGTCTGACGCTCTATCCACTGCGCCACCGCCTGGTCAGTGGATAAACTTTCTCATTTAAGTCATTCATTAATGAAGAAACCAGTAAGATGTTCAAAGGAGAACTCAAAGAACAGAAACATTGCTAGGCCATCGAGAATGCTGAAATAAAATTGCTTAATGTAAAACTAGGTAATATCCACTATTATATATAACCAATTGCATCTCCACCAGACACAATTTATAAATAAATATATATATTTAAAGATTTTATTTATTGATTTGAGAGAGAGGAGAGAGAGAGAAGAGGGGGAGCACGAAGCATCAACTCATAGTAATTGCTTCTTATATGTGCCTTGACCGGGCAAGCAAGCCCGGGGTTTCAAACCGGCGACCTCAGCATTCCAGGTTGACACTTTTTCCACTGTGCCATCATAGGTCAGGCACGATTTATATATATATATATATATATATATTTTTTTTTTTTTTTTAAAGAGACAGAGAGTGAGTCAGAGAGAGGGATAGACAGGGACAGACAGACAGGAACGGAGAGAGATTAGAAGCATCAATCATTAGTTTTTCATTGCACATTGCAACACCTTAGTTGTTCATTGATTGCTTTCTCATATGTGCCTTGACCACAGGCCTTCAGCAGACTGAGTAACCCCTTGCTGGAGCCAACGACCTTGGGTTCAAGCTGGTGGGCTTTTACTCAAACCAGATGAGCTCGTGCTCAAGCTGGTGACCTCGGGGTCTCGAACCTGGGTCCTCTGCCTCCCAGTCCGACACTCTATCCACTGCGCCACCTCCTGGTCAGGCACAATTTATATTTTTATGGACAAAAATCATTTTCATTAGCAGTTGTTTGAGTTGTAAAGTAATTGAACAATAATAAAATTCAGAGATAACCTGCAAGGACACACAGTCTTCTCTTTGACCATTTAAAATTCTTTAGCAGTTTTTCTTGATGTTATAAACTCAGATACCTCAAGATGACAAGTGCCATGCACCCCTTCTGATCTAAGGGCTCTAGTGCCAGAAGGGAAGCTCTGTTCCATCCAGAGTGCTAGAATCTTCCAGTCTTCCCGAGGCTGGCACAGCCTTTGGCCACCATTCTTCCCCGCCCTTAGCTCTGGCTGCTCTCTCCCTTGCCTTCCTCTTTTCCCTCCCACCACTCCCACCCCTTCGAACTGTGCCGCCAGCCCTTCATCCCCTATGTGGCAGCTATCATTTATTGAATCCTTTCTATACGCTAGATACTGTGCTAAGCTCTGTACATTCAAAATAGCACTTAATGTTAAAAGAAAACAACTATGAAATGAGTTCTATCTTTTCCTCAAATTATAGATTTTTTTTTTAAGTGACAGACAGACACCCAGACAGACGACTGATAGGAAGGGAGAGAGATGAGAAGCATCAACTCGTAGTTGCAGCACTTTAGTTGTTCATCAGTTGCTTCTCATATGTGCCTTAATGGGGACGGGGGCTCCAGGAGAGCCAATGACCCCTTGCTCAAGCCAGTGACCTTGGGCTTTAAGCCAGTGACCTTGGGCTTCAAGCCAGCAACCTTGGGCTTTGAGTCAGCAACCTTTGGGCACAAGCCAGTGACCATGCTGTCTATGATCCCATGCTCAAGCCGGCAACCCCCGTGCTCAACCTGGTGAGCCCACACTCAAGCTGGTGACCTTGGAGTTTTGAACTTGGGTCCTCAGCATCCCAGGTCAACACTATCCACTGCGCCACCACCTGGTCAGGCTTAAATTATAGAAAACTTTTAAAGAGATTCTATTTATTGATTTTACAAAGACAAGGGAAGGTAGGAGGAGTGAGAAGTATCAACTCATAGTTGCTTCACTTTAATTGTTCACTGCCTGCTTGTATGTGCCCTGACCAGGGAAGCACAGGGCTTCAAACCAGCTACCTCAGCATTCCAGGTTGATGCTCTATTCACTGCACTACCACAAGCCAGGCATACCTCAAATTAGAGCATATTAAAGTAACTGACGTTCATGGAAGCAGCTGTTCCAAGGGCATCTAGCTAGCTAGTCAGAGCAGAGCAAAGGCAATCAGATCCTTAACCACAATACGAGAACTACAAATAGGATCATTTCTTATGCCAAATGTTATAATTGGTAGTGGCTTCCTGGATTCCTGTGTTCAGAATGATTCTGAGATATTCTCTTGGTTTAATGGGAGATGGTGCTGAAATCTACTAGTGATGTCTGTCATGGTCACAGAATAAGAACAATATACACATTAGATATTTGTCAGGCTGGCTTTATTCTATATTGTCTCTTGCAACATTTCCTGGACATAAATATACTTTTTACATTCCTGATGGCAGCCTCTCCCTTTAAGGCCTGAGCCCTGAGCCCGCAGTGTCTGCATCTTTTTTTTTTTTTTTTTTTTTTTTGTATTTTTCTGAAGCTGGAAACGGGGAGAGACAGTCAGACAGACTCCCGCATGTGCCCAACCAGGATCCACCCGGCACGCCCACCAGGGGCGACGCTCTGCCCCTCCGGGGTGTCGCTCTGCCGCGACCAGAGCCACTCTAGCGCCTGGGGCAGAGGCCAAGGAGCCATCCCCAGCGCCCGGGCCATCTTTGCTCCAATGGAGCCTTGGCTGCGGGAGGGGAAGAGAGAGACAGAGAGGAAGGGGGGGGGGTGGAGAAGCAAATGGGCGCTTCTCCTATGTGCCCTGGCCGGGAATCGAACCCGGGTCCCCCACACGCCAGGCCGACGCTCTACCGCTGAGCCAACCAGCCAGGGCCAGTGTCTGCATCTTAATGCCAGTTTTATAGGATTTTGCTATTCAAAGTGTGATTTCATCTGCTTTCTTCCCCACCTGCTCTCCCCAACAGTCCATCACTTTGTGCTTATTAGAAAAGCAGAATCTTGGGTCTGACCTCATACCTACTGAATCAGAAGGTACATTTTAACAAGACTTTCAGAAGACTTGGTTGTACATTCAAGTGTGAGGAATACAGGTCCAGAGGACTTCTTTCTCAACTGCACCTGCCCCTATCGCAGCAGCCAGAATCATCTTCCAAGAAGGTGCTGGCTCAGGCCCAGGTGTGAATATTCCCCATAGGCCCTAACACTTAACCCAGAGGACCTGGTGGTTCTGCAGACTATTTCAGTTGAGACATGAAGACTTTAAGGCATCCTCCCCCACCCTGATAAAACCTTGCAAGATTCTCAGGCTTTTCCCACTAGGAGTGTGAGTGCTTTGGGGCTGCTGGCTGCACCGCTATAGCTCAGCACCACATCTTCTCCTGTTTTCTGAGTCTCTACAGAGTCACCCTCAGCCTGAGGCCTCAAGAATCCAGCCCAAACTATCCACCCTAGCCTTTGAGACCTTTTCCCTTTCTCACAGGGGCCCAAGGAGTTGGGGTGGAGTTGGACAGCACAGAGATCAGCAGGAGAAATAGTTGTTGACTCTGGGAGCAATGCCTGCTCATTTAATCATTGGTTTAACCAGTATTGTTGAGAACTGTTCTGTGTGAAGAACTGGGGATGCAGCAATGAATAGAGCATGGTATCTGTGCTTAAAGAAAGTGGGCATGTAAGCAGATAATTGCAATATCATGTGATATAAAGGCAGATACTGGGTGTATCAGGAAAAAGACAAGGGTATTGTATGCAGAGGAAACAACCTGGGCAAAGCCATAGAAGAACGTGGCATGATCAGAAAACAGTGAGAAGGAGAGCATGTTTGAGACATAGAATGAGCATGGAGGAGAGTGTCAGGGCTGATCTAAGTGAGGATTTGGGCTGATCCCCAGCAAAAATTAAATCTCACGCTGGCTTGGCCCTGCAGCACATATCTGAGCCAACCCGGCCTGCTTTCAACACCAGATCTCATTTCTTTAGTGACTCGAGCCAATCAGAATAAGGAGACATTTACACACACACACACATACACACACCCCAAAGGACATGTTAAAGACAAACATTAGTGGACTTTGGATCTATGCCCTCTCTCCGATCAACAACTGACTGGATTCCATCCCTACCAACACCCCCTTCCCCCTTTCACACCATTAGGGGCAGGAATGGTCAGTGAAGTTTAACTTCCTGGGAAAGAATTCTAGGACAGGACTTTGGGTCTCCCTGAGACATGGCTAGAGGCCCAGCTGCATATATACACCGATTGAGTGTGTGACTGTGCCTCTGTGTGTGTGTATGGATGGATGTGTATGTGAGTGTACATGTGCACAGCTCCAGAGAGGTATGAATTGGTTGCTTTGAAGTCTCAGGAGACATAATCCCAATTTCTTGTCAGAGGAAGAAGGCTAGACTGCCTCATTGATGCCCGTCTGGGATTCATATGAGAAACTTTCTTGAAGGTCAAAGAATGAGGTGACTTTAATACATAATTTCAAATTCTTTGACACTTCCTATTGAGAGGTGGGGGTCTATGTTATCTCACCTTGAATCTGGGCTAGTCTGACCAGTTGAATATGGTGGAAGTGATGCTTCAGGACTTTCATGTCTGGGTTATAAAAGCCCATGCAGCTTGAACCTTGTTCATTGGGGCCCTTGCCCTTCAAGCTGCTTGAGCTGCCATATAAGAATCAGACTATCCTGAGCCCACTGTGCTTGAGAGGTCACAGGTATGTGTTCTGGTTAATAGTTTTAACTGAGTCCGGTCTTTTAGCCATCCCGACATCTGGTCTTTTAGCCATCCCGACATCTGGTCTTTTAGCCATCCCGACTGACACACCAGACACATGTATGAAACCATCCTGAATCCTCCAGACCAGGCCAACCACCAGCTCAATATCCTCAAGTATCCTCAATCTCATCTGTGGAACAAAAGAATCACACAGCCAAGCCCTATCCAAATTCCTGACCAATAAAATTATGGAATATAATAAGATGGTTGTAGTTTTAAGTTACTAAGTTTTAGGGTACTTTGTTAATCAGCAATAGACAACTAAAACAAATGGAACTAATAAAATAATTAAGTTTATTAAGTACGTACCATGTATCTGGCGCTAAGTTTTTGACATTAACTCATTCATTCCAAAGAGGAAGATGCAGAAACTAGAGAAATTAAGTAAATTTGTCCGTGCCTGACCAGGTGGTGGTGCAGTGGATCGAGTGTTGGCCTGGGATTCTGAGGACCCAGGTTCGAAACCTAGACGTCACCTGCTTGACCACGAGCTCATCTGACTTGAGTGTGGGCTCACCAGCTTGAGCATGGGATCATAGACATGGACCCATGGTCTCTGGCTTGAGCCCAAGGTCGCTGGCTTGAAGCCCAAGGTCACTGGCTTGAGTTCAAGGTCACTGGCTTGAGCAAGGGGTCATTCGCTCTGCTGTAGCCCCCCACCCCCCCAGTCAAGGCACATATGAGAAAGCAGTCAATGAACAACTAATATGCTGCAACAAAGAATTGATGCTTCTCATCTCTTTCCCTTCCAGTCTGTCTGTCCCTTTCACTAAAAAAAAAAAAAAAAAGTAACTTTTTCTACAAAACAGCTTAAAAGTGTGATCACTTGAACTTGAACCCAGGCAATCTGACACCAAAGCCCATGCCCTAAATCCCCACCTTAAACTGTAGAACTATAGAGATTAAAGGATCTTACAGATCACAGGACTAAACTCTTATTTTACAGATAAAGAAATAAAGAACAAGGAGGATTAATGAATAACCTTAGGACCCCACTGTGTCTTTGTGTTAAGTCGGGACCAGATCCCAAATTTGCTGACTCAGGCTAGGGGAAAAAACAGAATGGAACGTTCTTCTATCTCAACACCCTTTTCCTCTGGACCACCATACCTGCCCCCCTTCCAGGTCACTGTACCAAAAACCTTTGTTTCAATCTCTGCCATTCACTGTAGGTATGCAAAAGTGACTAGTTCTCTCTCAGGAATTCTGGTTATACACATGTGCACACACTCACACACAGATACATTCACGCACACCCATTCATTTCCATTAGAGGTAGGTAAAATTTCTGTTGATACCATCTCAGAGATCAGGATTTTTGCCTTCAAAGATATTAATCTGGCTCAAGGTCCTGCACTAGGAATTTCTCTTGTTCTTTTTTCTCTTCTTTTGCATTCTTTCCTTATGTTATTTAAAATAGAAAAACTATATGACTACATGTGGTCAGCAGCTTCTAAGTTGGCGCCCAATGATTCCTGCTTCCGGGTGTTCATGTCCTTGTGTAATCTCCTTCTTGTGTGGTGAGGGACCGAGGCCTGCCAACACCATGTGAGTGAGATTGGAAGCAGACTCCTTTGCCCCACCTTATCCTACTCAAGTCTTTAGATGGGACCCCAACCCCAGCCAGCAGCTTAACTGCAACCTCATGAGATATGTGGGGCCAAAGGCACCCACCTAGTAAGCTACTCCCAACCTCATGACCCACAGAAACTGTAAGATAATAAATATTTGTCATTTAAAACTACCAAGTTTGGCCCTGGCCGGTTGGCTCAGTGGTAGAGCGTTGGCCTGGCATGCAGGAGTCCCGGGTTTGATTCCCGGCCAGGGCACACAGGAGAAGCACCCATCTGCTTCTCCACCCCTTCCCCTCTTCTTCCTCTCTGTCTCTCTCTTCCCCTCCTGCAGCCAAGACTACATTGGAGCAAAGATGGCCCGGGTGCTGGGGATGGCTCCATGGCCTCTGCCTCAGGCGCTAGAATGGCTCTGGTCGCAACAGAGCAACGCCCCAGATGGGCAGAGCATCGCCCCCTGGTGGGCATGCCAGGTGGATCCCGGTTGGGCGCATGTGGGAGTCTGTCTGACTGCCTTCCCATTTCCAACTTCAGAAAAATACAAAAAAAAAAAAATAGTCCAGTGTGGATGTTAATAAAAAAAATTATTAAAAAAAAACTACCAAGTTTTAGAATAATAATTCTTTTTTTTTTTTTTTTTGTATTTTTCTGAAGTTGGAAATGTGGAGACAGTCAGGCAGACTCCCGCATGTGCCCGACCGGGATCCACCCGGCATGCCCACCAGGGGGCGATGCTCTGCCATCTTGGGACGTCACTCTGCCGCAATCAGAGCCATTCTAGCGCCTGAGGCAGAGAGGCCACAGAGCCATCCTCAGCGCCCAGGCCAACTTTGCTCCAATGGAGCCTTGGCTGTGGGAGGGGAAGAGAGAGACAGAGAGGAAGGAGAGGGGGAGGGGTTGAGAAGCAGATGGGCGCTTCTCCTGTGTGCCCTAACCAGGAATCAAACCCGGGACTCCTGCACGCCAGGCCAACGCTCTACCACTGAGCCAACCGGCCAGGGCCAGGATAATAATTCTTTACAAAGCAATAGATAGCTAATATATTGAATATTGAGGAAATTTGGGGATATAAACAATGTATATGATAAGTAAGAAACAGATATAAGAAAATCCTTTCTTTGATTCATCTATCCATTTGCTCACTTGTTCTTCCAACATGCTTTTATATGCTCTGCCCGTCAGGGTACAAAGATGAACAATACCATTTCTGCCACTGAGGAGCTTTCAGTCTAGTGAGAGGGCAAATTTGTAAAGGGATTATTAAAATTTTAGTAAAAAATGCTAATAGAGGAAGGTGCCTGGGCAACACTAAAGAGGGATACAATAATTCTGCCAGGAGATAAGAATAAAGCTTTATAGAGAGGACATTCCATTTGGGTTTTGAAGAATGAGTAGGAGTTTGCGAGGCAGACAAAGGGAGGAAGCACGTCCCAGGTGATAAGAGCTGCATCTACTTAGACTGGGAGGTCACGAAAGCCTAGTATGTTTGGGGACTTACAGGTTTTCCCACGTGGCTGGATCTCACAGTACTAGGTTGCAGGGGAGGCTGTCAATGTAGACTGACCAGGAAGTCAAGGTGCTTTTGGCTTTTATCCTATAGCAAATTAAGAACAGGCAGTTTTTAAGCCAATGAGTGTGTGATGAGATTTGCATCTTAGAAAGAGAACTCTGGAGGCAATATGCATGTCTGCTGGAAAGAGGCAGCAGAAGTCAGAGAGTTTGACAGAATACTGATTCTAATCCAAGGGAGGATAATAAGGCTGGGATTAAGCATTGTCTGTAAAATCAGGAAGAAGGAGCTTGAGGTGGTTTCTAGCTGGGATGACTTGGTGGATAATAAACCATTTACCAGTGAAAGGAATAGAAATAACATGCAGATTTGGGAGTGGAGAATCTTTTAGTCAGGATGTGTAGATTATGGTACAATAATGGATAATCTCAAAATCTCATTGACTTAATAAAACCGCTTTGTTTTGTTTCCTCACTCATACTACAGGTCCCATGTGGTCAGCATGGGTCTCTACTCCATGCAGCCACCCAGGGATCCAAGCTGACAGAGGCTCCACTGTCTTCTGGCTGCACCATTTAGAACACATGGCTACTTCAGTCATCTCCTCAGTTATATGGAAAGAGAAGAGAGAAATACTAGAGAATTGTGTGTGGCCTTTTTATTACTCCATCCCAGTGATGATGCACATCAGTTTTACTCACAGTTCATTGGCCAGAACTAGTCCTGTAGCCTGTCCCAACTACAGAGAGTTAGGAAGCGTAGGGGAGCCATGGAGTGCTTAGCGGACATGATTGTCTCTGCCACAAGGAGGTAATATACTCAGTTTTGAACACATTTACTTTGAGGAGATACCCAGCAGGCAGTTAAAAATGTTCAGATAAGAGTTAAGAACTTGAGTTGTAGGTTTAAGCACTAATCTTATCCCTGCCTTCTGGAAGGCTTACATTCCAGACAGGGAGAGACACAGACACAAATAGCTATTATCTACAAGAGGTCAAGTTATGTGCTTTTTGATTATGAGAAAAGTACCATATATGAGAAATATGGAGGAGCAGTGAGTCTCATAAGAATTATTAGGAGTTTTATAAGCAAAGAGCAATTAATAGCAGACCTGTCAGTGGACTGGTACACCTATACAGGTAAGGAGAACATGGAAGAAGTGAAGTATGGTGGGTTTGGGAAGAGAGGACACAAGGCAAAGGAGGTAAGTCTAAAAGGGCAGGTGGGCAGGGTGCAGATAATGGAATGTTTTAATGTCAGATCAAAGGAAGCAGGCTTTAGGCTGTAGTTATGGAAAACCAGTGGAGGCTTTGGGAAGATAAGTAGATGTGTGAAGAATGCATGGGTAAATTTTTTCCCATTACTTTTCTACCAGATTCTATGCACATGTACGTATATGTGTGTACATATATACACACACACACTTTTTTCTGCTCAGATCCCAGTTCTATAACTCAGTCTTAGATTATAACTGATTTACCACTGTTACCAAGTAGGCAATTACCTGAATTCCTGGCCACACATATTTTTTTTCTTCCTTTCTTTTCTTTTCTTTTCTTTTCTTTTCTTTTCTTTTCTTTCCTTCTTCCTTCCTTCCTTCCTTCCTTCTTTCCTTCTTCCTTCCTTCCTTCCTTCCTTCTTTCCTTCCTTCCTTCCTTCCTTCCTTCCTTCCTTCCTTCCTTCCCTCCCTCCCTCCCTCCCTCCCTCCCTCCCTCCCTCCCTCCCTCCCTCCTTCCTTCCTTCCTTCCTTCCTTCCTTCCTTCCTTCCTTCCTTCCTTTCATCCTTATTCTTCCTCCCTTCCTTTCTTTTCTACTTTATTTCTTTTTTTTTTCTTTAAGAAATTTTCATGGGCCTGACCGCTGTGCGGTGGCACAGTGGATAGAGCGTCGAACTGGGATGCGGAAGGACCCAGGTTCGAGACTCCAAGTCGCCAGCTTGAGCGCGGGCTCATCTGGTTTGAGCAAAGAGCTCATCAGCTTAGATCCAAGGTCGCTGGCTCCAGCAAGGGGTTACTCGGTCTACTGAAGGCCCGCGGTCAAGGCACATATGAGAAAGCAATCAATGAACAACTAAGGTGTCCCAATATGCAACGAAAAACTAATGATTGATGCTTTTCATCTCTCCATTCCTGTCTGTCTGTCCCTGTCTAACCCTCTCTCTGACTCTCTCTCTGTCTCTGTTAAAAAAAAAAAAAAAAGAAGAAAATTTTCGTGGGGTGGTTGGTGGTAGTGGTGGTGGTGGACTTCCTTCTTTTTTTTCTCCTTTCTATTTTCTTATTGAGCTATAACACAGAGTAAAATGCATAAAGTGCATTTAATTTTTTAAATTTATTGATTTTAGAGAGAGAGGGAAAGAAAGAGAGAGAGAGAGAGAGAGAAACATAAATTTGTTGTTTCACTTATTTATGCATTCACTGATTGATTCTTTTATATGCCCTGACCAGGGATCTAACCTGCAACCTTAGCATATGGGGATGATGCTCTATCTAACTGAGCTTCCCAGACAGGGCCTGAAGTACATTTTAATTTTAAGTACAGATTAATGAATTTTACATGTGTCTACATTCATGTAAATACTACTTAAATCAAGAAAAAGGACATTTTCTTCCTGCCATCTTCTATTGAATACTGCCCTAATGGTAACCATTTTCTGACTTCTACTATTAGCAATTAATTTGGCCTGTTCTAGAACTTCTAGAAATGGAATAATATGCCCTCTTTCATAGCTAATGCCTATGAGATCCATTCACATGGTTGAATCCTGGCCATGTCCTGAGCTACTCCACTTTTAAACTAACTTACCTTCCTTCTCTTCCTCTCTCCCTTTTCTTTCTCTGCCAGGCCCAGGTACTCGGGAAACAGCAGTGAGCAAGGCAGGCTTGGTTCCTGCTCAGATGGAAGTGTGTGCTGAGAGGGAAAGATAAAGTGAAGTACCAGGAAATTACAATAGAACGTGATGAGCACAGAGCTCGTCAAGTCCAGGATGCTGTGGGAAGTCATAGAAGAGGTGTCAAATCTCAACTTTACGAACCACAGAAGACTTCCTGGAAGAAACATCTAAGCTGAGACCTGAGAGATAGAGTGCTGTGAGCAGTCACCTGTGCAAAAACTGCAAGTTTTTGAGAGAAAATGGTGCTTTCAAGGAACTGCAAGAAGTTCAAAGTTCCGCTCTGATGGAGCAAAGAGTGCAAAGTGGGAGGAGATGAGGCTGCAGGACCAGGCAGAGCAGAGGCTGAAGGACTGCATAAGCTCCATTAAGATGTTCAAACATTATCCTAGGAGCCATGGCCATCATGGAGGGGTTTTCAGTAGAAAAGTGACTCAATGAGGATTTGGCTTAATTTATATATTATTAAATTTGATTCTGAATTCTTTTTAAAGAGGTCTTTTAGTTTTGGGGAATGTAGACACATGGCACAAAAGGGCACATAATGAATCACAGTCTCCCTGGTTCTCCTGTTCCCACTCACCAGCTCCCGACAGGTGTGGCTTTTAGAGTGATCACTCTGGTACTTGCTTCAGCAGCAAATAGACTAAAAACACTGGAACACAGAATGATCACTCTGGCTGTAGTGTGAAAAGCAACATGGTAATGAAGCAAGGGTGGAAACAGGAAACCTTTTAGGAAGCCACTGAGCATTCCAGGTAAGAGAGGATGGTAGCAACTGTGGGGATGAATTGAGTCATCAAGGAAGCAGAACAGTAGAAGTAGGGCACTGATTAGACATGGGGCATGAAAGAGGAAGGGGTTAAGGATGACACACCCCAGGGAGGATAGTGCCCTTTGGGGAGCCAAGGGGGAACCAAAGAGAAACACAGTTGAGGGGATGTAATGGATGGTCTGCAACTGGCCACCAGCAATACCTTCCCTGTACTTTTGTCTGTTTTTCTTTTTGAATCTAAGTGGCCTTGTGACTTGCTTTAACCAATAGAATGCAATCAAATTAGTGCCCTTACAGTTCAGGTCTGAGTCGTAAGAGGCCTGGCCCAGCTTCCTCTTTTGTCCTCTTAGAAGTCAGCTGCCATGTGAAAAAGTCCAACCACCCTGTAGGAGAGAGAGACACTGCATAAGAGAGGGAGAAGGACGTGCTCTGGAGGATGGAGACTCTGAAGGGAAGGAGAGAGGCCTAGCCAGCCCCCAGCTCTTCTGGCCATGCCAGTGGAGGCACCCGACATATGAGCGAAGCATCCTGGATGCTCCAGGACCAGTGGAGCTGTCCAGGTTTCGGCCAACACCCCAGGGAGTGGAGGCAAGCTGTCCACACCAAACTCTGTCCAAACTGCAGAATCATGAGCAAATAAAAGATTGTTCTTATTTCGGGCCCCTCAGTGTTGGGGTGCATTCTTCCTCAACAGAAAACCAAAGAGACAAGAAGGGGCAGGGGAGAGAGGCTATGAGTTCAGTTTCTTGCCCATCTCTACCTTAGAGTTCCTTACCATCATCTGCTGTTTTTCTATTTTTTATTTTTAAAACCCCCATTATCTCTGCTAAGCACCAGAAGCTTTATAATCCAGAGCTTTTGTCTAGGAGGTTCGGTGTCCTTCTCTAGTGTTTTTCCAGTGCTCACATTGACAGCTCTGAAGTCCAATTGCAGGTTGGTTACTGTTTCTTTGGGCCAGTTTAGGGTTGGTTCCAATTTCATATTCAGATTTAGGGAAGAAATTTAAAAAATTTTTCCTGACCATATACTCCTGGGGGAAATGTTATTTCTTTTCATTCCTCAGTTTCTAATGTAGGCTTAAAGATAAAGTAGCTGTTCACTAAGTGCTAGAGGAATGACCAATGGGGCTCATTTGGAGAGAATCCTAAACTGAGTCCAATTCCTGAGTTTCTGCCGCCAATCAAAATTCTTCAGTTTCTTCATTTATACAAGGAGGTCTCACTTCACCTTCTCTGCCCAACTAACACACTGGTAGCTGGGGGTGGAATGTAGAGTGGAGATGTACGGTACTGATGAGTTAAAGGGCCCAGACACCATCAGAGAGCCACCCCCCCTGGGCTTCCATGGAGAAACGGCAGGGCCCACCAGGAAGCAGGTGCTGTGACATGGGCAGGGGATTGATGGGGACAATCAGAGGGGTCTGCCTGTATCCTTCAGCAGGAGCCTGGGGAGGGAGGTGTGTCTTTGTTATGTATACATGAGAGAAAGTAGGTGACCAACCCTGTGCTTGTTATCTGGCTCCAAGTCCAGTGGACTCTGCCTCCCCACAGACGGGCTCTCCGGGGCAGGAACCGCCCCTTCCTTAGCATTGCCCCTCCAGGGTACCCCTCCAGTAGACTTGGATACCCTCCTTGCAGTTCCTGTTGACGGCTCTCTGTGGCCTGCCCAGAGCCCATTTCTCTCTTGGGCCCCCAAACCCAGCTCTAGGCACAGTGAAGTCTAAGAAGGAACTCAGGGGTGACTAATCCAACCTTTTCATATTCAAGATAAGGAAACCAAGGCCCAGGTCAGGGAAGTCACTTCTCCAAAGTCCCCAGCTCATTCCTGAAGCCAGAACCCACATTTCTAAACTTCAAAGTCAGTGCCCTCTGCTGCCTACACAGCCTACTGCAGGGCTTGCCCTCACCTGCCTCCCTTTTCTTTTTACCATTCTTTCTCTTCTCAGCTTTTCTCTAGCACATGCCCATGGTAGGGCACATCCACTGGGGTGGTGTGTGTGGGGGGCAGCAGTCAGCCTTTCCTAGTGAGTGTGGGACTTCTTCCAGCATTTCTGAACACCAGAGGCTGATGTGTGTGCGCAGACACACTCACCCACTCCAAACACCATCAAGAGGTGCCACTTAACACAACTGCTCATGCTTGGACACTGAGACACATGCACACACAGAGTGTCACACACAGACACGCACGCGTGCGTGCGCACACACACACACACACACACACACACACCTCCATTAGTCACCTATGCTCTCCACCAGTCCCTCACTCATGGACCCTGGCACAAACACAAACCACAGGACTCCACCTAGCCTCAGCTCTCAGTGTCCCACAAACTAGCCTAACTGGTGGCAACCCGGCAAGGACAGCCGAATGACCCATTCTGGACCTTGGTTCAGAGGTGGGAAAGAAAACACAGGCAGGTTCAGAGCTTTCATCACCACAGCATATCTTTGGCCACTTAGGACTCCTGCCACAGTATTCCTAAATGTCCCTCCCTGAGTGGTTAATGGGAGGGTGAAGACCCCTCTTACCTCCTCCCTGCTCTGTTGCCACCCCTCTCCCCTTCCTGATAAGAATCTGTTTAACGAAGTGCCTCCCAGGCCTTAAAGTCCATCTGAGACACAGCTGGATCTCTTATAACACAAAGAGAGATGTTTATCTTTCCTTCCAGTTCTGTCCTGTCACCTCCTTCTGGGCATTGCCAGCCAACAGCGCTGCCTGGTGAGACAAGTTAGGTAAGACTGAACTAGGCCGCTGGTCCCTACTGCTAAGAGTCCGAGCAGTGTTGGGGGCAGGTTGGGCGGCAGCAGGAGGGGGAGGACCAGGTAAGGCCGGCACTGAGATGTCCTTCCAGAGCTTGCTCACCTTTTTCTTCTACTTTCCTTCGAACCCCACACTGTCTCTAGCCCCAGCCATTCCTATGCCTCCCACCTCTGGAAAAGCTGAATTGGGATTCGATCCCCAGCCAGTTGCCGGAGTTCCGGAGCAGCTGTCTCGGGCTTGGGGGGAGGGGCCCAGGAATGCTGGAGCTGAGGCCTGGGCTGTCCCAGACAGAGCCGGCTCTGAATTCTGGGAATGTTTGTGCAGCTGGAGCCCATTAGGGGAGGGAGCCGGGGCTGCTTATTAATCCCAGCCTTGTTCCCGGGGAGGGGCCAGGGCCCTGCACACGAGTGGAGGGGGCCGGGGCTCTACTACGGGAGGCCAGCCCCCAGCTCTCAGCCCCCTGCTTGGTTGAGTCTCAGACAGGAACTTGGAGATCTTGGGGCCCTGCACCTTGCTTGCATGGTGCACACGTGTGTGGAAAGTGTGTGAGGAGGTGGGGTGTGGGCACATGTAAGGGGCCCGTAGGGAGAGTGATGAGGTTTGACAGAAGTGCTCCTACCTGGGGAGGCAGGAAGGACACAGTGGATCTGGGAGGGGGTGTTGTGTACTCCTCAGGGATGCTCACCTGCCCCCCCATTCCCACTGGCACTCAGCTAGCAGAAGAGAAGGAGGGGATGAGGAGGGGTGTAGAGTCTTGGAGCCTGGTTGACTCCACACTAGCACTGCTATGGATATAGTACAAAATGTGGTGCACTGAAACCAAGAAGAGGCCCGGCATGGCTTTCCAGCTCTACTGGCCAGCCTTGGAAACATACCTTAACCTCTCTGAGCCTTACTTCCTTTATCCACAAATTGGGATATGCACTTTATAAGGTTGTTACACTGATTATGTTCCTTTGTCTGTCATGTATCCATTCATCCATCCATCCATCCATCCATCCATTTGCCCATCCTACAAAGTTGAATGGCTGCTATATGCCACAAATTTTGCTGGGTACTGGTCCACAAAAGTGGATAAGGACCCTGACCATTAGGGTGTCATCCTTAGTAGTATGGGGTGGGATAGGGTATGGTGGGGTTAGTCACACGCACAAATGCAGTATAAAAACTCTGTGTCATGGAGAGTAGAGAAGGAAGCACTGCTGGCCGTTCTGTTACATATGTGTTCTTTTTAAATATATTTATATATATTTATAATATATAATATATATATATTTTAATTTTATTTATTCCTTTTTAGAGAAGAGAGAGAGACAGAGAGAGAGAGAAGGGGGGAGGAGCTGGAAGCATCAACTCCCATATGTGCCTTGACCAGGCAAGCCCAGGGTTTCGAACCGGCGACCTCAGCATTTCCAGGTCGACGCTTTATCCACTGCGCCACCACAGGTCAGACCTATATATATATATATTTAATTTGAGAGAGAGAGGTGGGGGAGGACTGGGAAGCATCAGCATGTAGTTGCTTCTCATATGTGCTTTGACTGGGTAAGCTTGGGGATTTGAACTGGCAACCTCAGCATTCCAGATCCATGCTTTATCCACTGTGCCACCACATGTCAGGCCATATGTGTTCCTTTTTTGTAGTGAGCGAGAGAGACAGACAGACAGGAAAGGAGAGAGCTGAGAAACTGAGAAGCGTCAATTCTTCATTGTGGCACCTTAGTTGTTCATTGATTGCTTTCTCATATGTGCGTTGACTAGGGAGCTACAGCAGAGCAAGTGACCCCTTGCTCAAGCTAGCAACCTTGGGCTTCAAGCCAGCGACCTTGGGGTTTTGAAACTGGGTCCTCTGCGGCCCAGTCTGACGCTCTGTCCACTGTGCTACTGCCTAGTCAGGCAGGCCATATGTGTTCTTAAGATGACATCTGGAAAGGTGCCCTGTATACTGTAAGGCCCAGCACAGTTCGGGAGGAGGCTGTGGAGGATCCTCTGGGACAGAGCTCAGGCCCCCTTGTTCTTACTGCACTCACTCAGACCCTGCCACATCTCTGGGTGGGGGCTGGGGCTGCTGGATGCTCAAGGTAATAAGACCAAAAAGGTTCCAGAATGAATTCTACTAGGATGGTAGCTTGGGAGCTGTGACAAAAACCCCAACACCCTCTCTGGGGAACAGGGAGGAAGGCTCTAAGACAAGATCTAGAGAGAGAGAGAGAGTTTTGATGCCTTTATTGAATTATAATCTCAAATCTTCAGGGAGATGGTGAGGAGGAGCTCGGGTAAATGAGAGAGGGAAGGGCAGCGAGGCGCAGGAGACTGGGAAGCTTTGGAGAGGGGTCATCTGCCTCAGCCATTCCCAGAGGCCTTTGCCAAGGGGAGGAAGAGCGGCCCTCTTCTTATCCTCATACCCCACAAGACTCCCTGACTTTACAGGGTCTCCAGCTTAAGCAGGATGAGCTTCCTTCAAAACTTCAGAGAATTTCTCAGGAGGACAGGATCCACAGAACACCAAGGCTAGAGTTACTGTGAAAAAAATTTGGAATCTTGGGATGGGCAAGGAATGGTAACAGCTGTCCAAGAATTCCCAAGTCATGTTCCCAAGTGCCACAATCCATTTCAGGCATAGCTTCTTTAAACTGAGTACTCCTTGTCCAAGGGCCTCACAGTTCTCAGGTCCTAAGCCCCATGGCTCAGGGTCCAACACCAAGGCTGTCTCTGTTGAAGAGAATTGTGGAGGTGAGAAGGAGGCCCACAAAAATTCTGGAGGCTCAGTTTCTGCTCTTAGACAACCTCAGTCTAACCACGCAGATGACCCCTGCCCTCAGGGAGCTCCTATGCTTATGGAAGGGAGACATCAGTTGTTCTCTAGAAACACCTAGTCTGATAGTAGAGACATTGCTTCTTTTCCTTGGGAAACCCTCAGTCTGATGAAGGCAGGACACAGACACGCACACATTCTTAAGGCACAGGAAAGTATAAACATGGAGTGAATATGAGATTACCTAATGAAGTGAGTACCAAGAGTAGTAAAATTCGTGTTAGGGGAGAAGAAATGAGGCATTAACTAAAGAAGTTCCTGGAGGAAGACCCTGGGTAATGACATGGACTATGATTTGTTGGGGAAGAGCACTTTTCTATAAACAGATGCCCCCCACCCAATTCTGTCTTCCCCTCTGGGGGAGGGTTGTAAAATGTCCAGACGCTCTAGTTGACCACTAAGATCCCTTCCAGCTTTAACAGCCTAGATTTCCTGGCCCCAGCCCTCTCACCCCTGCTTCCTCTCCCTCAGAGCCTCCCCCACCCCTGCCCTTCCTTTCAGATTTCCATTTGGTCTCTCCTGAGGCAGGTGGTCCAACCAGCTGCTTGAACTCCTTGGAGATGAGATCCCACCCACAGTGTGGGATGGCGTTCAGTAGGGATGGGCTGTGACCTAAGGAGCTGACAGCTGGGTTTGGGGCTCTGTCTGAGGGCAGTGGGGTGAGAACATTGCTTGTGGCAACTTTTCCCAGTACCCTTGAGAAGGAGAGATTTGTAAGGAAGGAGAGAAGAGTTCAGTGGATGTCATGGGTTCAAGCTGTGGTGGGTGGGTCTGGGTCCCTTGTTGAGGTCTGGGAGGGAATGTCAGGAAAGAACGGGTTGAACTCCGCTTCCCCTGAGCTGGGGGATATTGGGGCTAGAGGTGGGCCAGGCTGGATGGTGCCTGCAGCTGCTGGGTGTGCTTGTTGTGAGAGAGCTGGGGGGCGGTGTGGATTGGGAAGGACAGCTGGGTCTGCCAAGAAGCCTTGCCTGACACCCCTCCTGAGACACTTCCCCTCCTCTTCCCCACACACATGGGCTGAGATGAGGGGCGTACTCTCCACCCACCCAGAACAAGAGGCCAGACAGAGACTAGGAAAAGATTAGAGAGGGGGTTGGGCCTAAGGAGCCATGTTATTTCCATCTCTGTGCCTTTCCCTCAGAAAGGCTTACATGGAAAACACTTGGCTCACACAGAATACCCAGCAATAGATGACAGCTGGATGGCTGAATAGATGGATGAACGGAGGACTCAGCTCCTATTTTCACTGATTCAGCCCAGAGCACTTCCCCCCAACCTTCTGCCCTCTGCACCACTGGTTCTGGGACTTCAGCAGTGCCTGGAAGTCACCTGATGGGCTTGTTAAAATATATTGCCTTGAAGGCCATCTCACTTCAGAGATTTCGATTCAGTAGGTCAAGGGTGGGGGCCGAACATGTGAATTTCCAACAAGTTCCTAGATGATGCAGATGCTCCTGGTCCACAGGACACACTTGGAGGAGCACCCTACCCCTTCTTTCTCCTCTTCTGGTTCAGCTGTCTCATCCCTCTCCCAGCACCTGCCTGCCCCCCTCCCCCAGACCACAGCCCAAGCCATCCCAGTTGTTAGGGTCTGAGCACATGGCGGAGTGGCAGGGCCAGGGTCAGATTCTCCAGGAGGAGAGGGTGTGAAGCTGGGCTCAGCCTGGCTTCTTTAGTCTGACCCAGGCCCTGGCAACATACTGAATGATTCTCTATCTCTTCTTTTCCTCTATTCCCCAGTGCAGTGACCTTCAACCTGTGGGGCCCTGGGAATTCATAAGTGGACCAAGCATCATATGTAGATCACAAATTTCTCACTGTTTCCCAGGTCTGCAGGCTGTTGGTTTTTTTGTTTTTGTTTTTTTTTGTATTTTTCTGAAGTTGGAAATGGGGAGGCAGTCAGACAGACTCCCGTATGCACCTGACCAGGATCCACCTGGCATGCCCACCAGGGGGCGATGCTCTGCCCATCTGGGGCGTCGCTCTGCCACAACCAGAGCCATTCTAGCACCTGAGGCAGAGGCCATGGAGCCATCCTCAGCGCCTGGGCCAACTTTGCTCCAATGGAGCCTTGGCTGCGGGAGGGGAAGAGAGAGACAGAGAGGAAGGAGAGGGGGAGGGGTGGAGAAGCAGATGGGCACTTCTCCTGTGTGCCCTGGCCGGGAATCAAACCCAGGACTCCCGCACGCCAGGCCGACACTCTACCACTGAGCAAACTGGCCAGGGCCTGTTGTTCTTAAAATATGAATGGATGGTGTTGTGGTGAAAAAACATAATATTGTTTAAAAATCTTAATAAGTTTACATTTTCTTTACTTAAGAATTATAAAATACATTGGCATTTTGTCAAGCTGACTTTTGTCAAGATGAATGATCCTTACCACAGCCTATGTGAGGGTATAAGGCTTGCTCCAAACTACTGCTCCAGGCTTATCTAAGCTCCCTCTCCCTACTCACCACATAGACCTTATTTCAAGTATACAAATGGACTTCACTCCCTCTGGCCTCAGGGCCTTTGCACATGTTGTTCTCTCTGCCTACAACAATCCAGTAATCTATCTTTCTTCTCACCTGCCCCCTCTACTACTTGGCCTAGTTAACTCTTACTTTTCAAACCTGGGATAATCACTTCCTTAGCAAATCTTTCCCATCCCCTGACCATGTTAATTCTCCCATTAGAGGCTCTCACAATAGATATGTATTCCTCTTTCTGCCGCTTTCAACATTGTTTTAATTTTATATTATGTATGTGGCTTTCATCAATTTCTGAGTCCCCCATCAGTCTAAAATTTCTGGGCAGTACGGATTTGTTGCCCACCTTTGTAACTTTAGAGCCAACCACAGTGCCTGGCACAGACCAGGTGTTTAATAAACATGTGATAACTGATGAAGTCAATTAGCCAGTAGACACACAAAAGATCCAGGGGCTTGCAGCCAATCTGGCACCAAAAGACAAAAGTTAAGAGCAACCTGTACACATGGACAGCTGCTCATTGGGATTTCTGACCACCTATTCTCATAGGTAGACTATGGCTTTGGTTCCTGCAGGGGAGGTGACAGAGAGAAGCAGAGGTGACTTGCAGGCAGCCAGTCATAATAGGGAGGAAGAGAGAAAATTAGAGGGAAAAGGGCAGATGACAGAGAAAGGAAGGAAGAAAGAGGAGAGAAAGAAGGGGTGGAGAGGAGGAAAAAGGATCTGAAGAGGAGAAAGAAGACAAAACCCCCTTAGGACAAAGTGAAAGGAAGAGAATTTCCAGAGACCTGGGTGGGGTCATAGGTTGGGGTCAAAGGGTGTCATTTGACTGCCTTGCTGTGACCTCCTCCTGCAGCTCAGCCACCTTCGCCCTTTCCCCATCCCCAGCTCCCGCCCCCTCTGCCCCAGGAACTGGGCTAGTTTATTTTCCTTGGGCAGGCTTCCTGAAAGGGGAGCCTGGTTTTCCTGACACATGAAAAGTGTCTCAGACTGCCATCTGACCCTTCCTGCAGAGCCTCAGCTTCAGGGAGTTTGTCTGACATGCAGTCACACACGTGGACACAGGCACATATCCTGGCACATGGCACACACATGCACCCAGCGGCCCCAGGGTGAGTCTGGCAGTTGTGTGGCCACAAATGGGTCTGCATACAAGCACCCCCCATATACAGATAAGATGTAAGGCACATACACCCAAAACATACTCCCACATGAGTACTTGGTACCTGTACTTGCATGCTCAGTACATAACCTCATTCGTACACACAGGAACATTATTTCAAACACCCAACTGTGCCAATTTCCACTCTTCCCTGTACCATTGGTGGTAAGAAAAGCTAGAGTGATGGACACATGTGGTGTGACTGGCAGTGTGAGTGGCTGGTGTGGCCCAGGGCCAGCTGTAGCTTCTCCCTGAATCAGTAGAGGAGCTGGCCAGAGAGACCACCCACTGTGTTAGAGTGGGTCCTCCCCCTGTCTATGAGTAGGAAGTGGGATGTCTGTGTCCTCAGGGGCCCCCACCTGTACTTCTATAAAGGGCTCCTGGGAATTGGAAGGGAATTCTGTCTTGTATACATACTTCCTATGCCAACTTTATTGTCCAAGCCCACTCTGCTGGGCCCAGGGTTCCTGCCCTCTGAGATAGGCTGTCAAGCAGTGGAAAGCTCAGGGACTACTCTGCCCACCCCCCCAAGTTATGAGACTATGCAATGATAATCATCTTAGCCTCAGCCCTGGCCAGTTGGCTCAATGGTAAAGCGTCGGCCTGGCGTGCAGGAGTCCCGGGTTCGATTCCCGGCCAGGGCACACAGGAGAAGCATCCATCTGCTTCTCCACCCCTCCCCCTCTCCTTCCTCTCTGTTTCTCTCTTCCCCTCCCGCAGCTGAGGCTCCATTGGAGCAAGGTTGGCCCAGGTGCTGAGGATGGCTCCATGGCCTCTGCCTCAGGCGCTAGAATGGCTCTGGTCGCAGCAACAGAGTGGTGCCCCAGATAGGCAGAGCATTGCCCCCTGGTGGGCATGCTGGGTGGATCCTGGTCGGGCGCATGCGAGAGTCTGTCTGACTGCCTCCCCGTTTCCAACTTCAGAAAAATACAAAAAAAAAAAAAATAATAATCTTAGCCTCTACTACATACGGCTTGCCTGCCATTTCATGAACAATAATCTTGTCTAATACTTCTACCAAGCTTTTGAAGAGCATTATACCTTTCTGTTAGAAATGGAGGAATTGAGGCTTTAGGGGATAAAGCAACTTGCCCCATTCATAGAACTAATGAAGTTAAGAGTTGGAATTTGGTCCAAGGTCTATCTGCCACCCAAATCCATGGTCTTTTTTTCTTCTTCTTCTCCTCCTCCTTCATTTTCTTCTTCTTTTCCAACTGAGAGGAGAGGAGATAGAGAGATAGATTCCTGCATGCACCCGGACCAGGATCTCCCCAGCATCCCCTGCCTGGGGCCATGCTCTCAATGACCTATTTTTAGGGCCTGAGATGGAGGCTTCATAGAACCATCCTCAGTGCCTGGGCTAATGTGCTTGAACCAATTGAGCCATGGCTGCGGGAGGAGAAGAAAGAGAGAAGGGGGAAGGAAGAGGGTGAAGAAGCAGGTAGTTGCTTCTTTTGTGTGTCCTGACCAGGAATCAAACCCAGGACATCCACACACAGACACTCTACCTCTGAGCCAATTGGCTAGGACCAAGTTCATGGTCTTAAACACTGGGCCATGCCACCTCAACTTCACTTGCTGTAATAATACCCACCTCAAAACACTGAGAAAATTATTTAAAAAAAATTTTTTTTTAATTTACTGATTTTAGAGAGAGAAGAAAAAAAGAGACAGGAACATAGATTTGTTTCTGTATGTGCCCTGACCGGGGATTGAACCAGCAACCTTTGTGCTTCAGGCCAATTTCTAATGATCCGAGCTATCTTGGCTAAAACAATTGAGATGATTTTTTGGTAAAACAGCCTGCCTAGCACAGTGCCTGGAACATGGAGAATTTAAAAGCACAGTATTCTTTCTTCTTTGGGTTCCTGTATGTAGAAAAGGGGGGCGTGCAACACTCCTCTGACCAGTGGGCACAGGCTTTCGCAGCAAAGAGTGAGGTGGGCAGAGTAAGCAAAGAGGCAAATGTCAAACCTCTCCTGACAGCAAACCACCACCACTTCAACCTCTGGAGCCTAACGGGAAGCCAAAGAAACAGTGATCATCATCTGGACCCCCAACACTCACCCACACTGACCCACCCACTAACTGGGTGATGAGGCTGGAAAGGACAGGAACCTCCCCACACACTGCTTGTCCTCCTTCTCTCTGACACCCCCGGAAAAAGGAGGCATTCCCAGACTCCCAGACAGAAGGAGGAAGGGGAGGGGCGGGGTGGAAGGGGAGGAGGGACCACCACACACTGAAGCCTTTGTGGGACTCCCAAGCGTGGAGGTGGAAACACTTCATATATCAAGTGTGTTTGTCCCTCCCTGGGGAAGGTGGGGCAAGCAGGAGGGAGGACAGGGTGGAGGCTGGGCAATCGGCAAGGGCCTGAAATAGGAAACACCAGTGTGTAACCCGAGTCGGTGGAGAGGGGGGCTGCCCAGAACCTTTCTTGAGGAACTGACCTGCTCTTGGCTTCTGGGATCCCTACTCAGAGGCTCTGACTCCCCTTCTCCAGGCCCCTATTCACTTTGCAGAAACACACCCCCGTCACTCCTTCCAGACGCTGTGTTCTTCCTGCCAGGCTCCACAGTTCCCTTCCCTGCATCCCACTCCTGCTCATTCCCAAGCCTGCCCCTTGGTCCTCCCAGAGCCAGCTCTTCCCTCCTCCCACTCCCAACTATAAGCCCTCACCTCCTTCCAAACCCTGTCCTTTTGAGCCTATGAGACCTCTGGCTGCCATCTCTTCTGGGTCTCCTCTTGGGGCTCACATTCTCTTCAACCTTGGCCTTGCCTTCTCCCAAAACCATTCAGGATCCCAGCTCTGTCTCCTCTAAGTCTTAACAGACCCCCTGCCTCTATTCCTGACTCATGAGCCTTACCCCACCAACATGCTAATAGAGATGCTGGAGCTACACTGAGAATCACTGTCCTGGTAGCCTTGTAATGAATAGGACTGTGATGATTTTGGAAGTTAGTGCTATTTATTTTCTTATTGAAGAGGTCTTTACTGAGGGCCTACTAAATGCCAGGTCCTCTGCTAGATGCTGGATGCGTTTATGGAACTCACAGCTGGTATGCATCACCCTTGGGCTCTGGGAAAGAGCATTCCCTGTTCTGGAAGCCTCAAGTTGCGCCCCACCCCACACAACAAAGAGTCCATGAGAAGTGCCTGACCAAAGCCTAAACGGCTCCCTTCACTCTGCCTTCTAATACCCTGGTCTGGGTTCCTGGCCAGTGTGAAACTGTATTGGGGTCTGAGGAAAGAAGAAGTCAGTCATACTGATCCTGTCTTTATTAAACTTTTTTATATTATAGATCTTTTGTATTAATTTTTATTTTAAAGTATTGCATTAAAATATGACATCATTGGCCTGACCTGTGGTGGCGCAGTGGATAAAGCATCAACCTGGAAATGCTGAGGTCGCTGGTTCAAAACCCTGGGCTTGCCTGGTCAAGGCACATATGGGAGTTGATGCTTCCAGCTCCTCCCCCCTTCTCTCTCTCTGTCTCTCTCTCCTCTCTCTCCCTCTCTGTCTCTCTCCTCTCTAAAAATGAATAAATAAAATAAAAAATAAAAAAATATGACATCATTATTTCTGAGGGGTTTTGGCATCTTTTAAATTTTACACCCAAGCTTAAGGACACATGGATCCTCAGAATTTTCTATCTCAGTGACCCCACACTGTTCCCAAGGACTGCAGAGTGCTTCTCCTATCCATACTTTCAAGGGTAGACCAAGTGCAAATGGGCATGATCTCAGGGCTGAGGGGTAGTCAAAGCATGGCTTTCTTTGTGGGGAGGTAGAGCTGGCACACAGGGGCTGGGAAGCTGGCCCCACCTGTGCAGAGCAGAAAGGAACTGTTGGCAGCAAGAGAAAGTGGGTAGGCAAGAGGACGGGGTAGTACCGCCTCATTCCAGGGCAAAACTCTGAGTCTTCATGAAAGTAGGTTTGTCAAGGTAAAAGGCTAGGATATAATTTACTTAACATTTGTTCACTTGATTGATAATTTTTAAATGTTTAGAAATTTTGTTTGTGGCTTTTTTTTTTTTTTTGTATTTTTCTGAAGTTGGAAAGGGGAGACAGTCAGACAGACTCCCACATGCGCCCGACCGGGATCCACCTGGCATGCCCACCAGGCTGCGATGCTCTGCCCATCTGGGGCATTGCTCTGCTGCAACCAGAGCCATTCTAGCTCCTGAGGCAGAAGCCACAGAGCCATCTTCAGTGCCCGGGCCAACTCCGCTCCAATGGAGCCTCGGCTGCGGGAGGGGAAGAGAGAGACAGAGAGGAAGGAGAGGGGAAAAGGTGGAGAAGCAGATGGGTGCTTCTCCTGTGTGCCCTGGCCGGGAATCGAACCCGGGACTCCTGCACACCAGGCTGATGCTCTACCACTGAGCCAACCGGCCAGGGCCGTTTGTGGCCTTTTATTTGTATTCTTGCCCCAGACCTCACAGATGTTGAGGGCAGGCCAGCTCCCAGGAGTGGTGAGTGGGAGGACAGGAGCTACCAGGAGAGATAAGACCAGTCTGATCCATCCACTGCCATTGAATTTCCACCTGTGTACCTTTGCTCCTGCTCTTCCTGCCACCAACTCCTACCCATACTTTACGTCCTTCTCCTCCCTGCATAATATATTCAATAATCCCTGCTGCCCTTGGTGGCTCCTGCTTCTTCCAAACTGTGACATTTACTGCCAGTACTACTCCCTGGGACCTAGTATCAGCCCTCCAAAAACTATTTTGGGCTGTTATCGAACTTTCAGTGTGTGTGTGTGTGTGTGTGTGTGTGTTTGGCCATGTCCCAGAAGCTGGATTATCAGTGTTTTAATAGCACTGACAATGTATTATTTTATTCTTTAAGTTTCCTACAGTGTTAGGCTTGGAAAAGAATGGGTTTGAAACTAACCAGAGACCTAGGGTTGATGCTGGCCCTGCCCCTTATTAGTTATATGATCTTGAACAAGTTAACCTCTCCAAGTCTCAGATTTCTCATATATAAAACAGGATAATAAGGCCTGCTTTGCAGGGTGTTATGAACATAAGAGGTAATATATATAAAGGGTCTGACAAAGTAGGCAGTCAATAAAATGTTAACCATAATAATTATATTATTACACATAATATATTAATATAGAGTTTACATTTATTATGTGCCTGTTATTATATTGTTAATATAACAGTTATAATTATGTATCATTAAAGGCATTACATAAATTAAACGATTGAACGGGATGATCAGGAGGCCCAGGAAACTTAAGGGAAGAGAAATGGAGCCCTTCGAACTGGGAGAGAGTGAAGAGGCCTGGAACAGGACTGCTGTGGTAAGGGGATCCTTGGGACCCCTGGTACCTCCCTGAGCACTTGGCATAGGAGTGAGCAGTACAGGGCTCAGAATTAATCCTTCCACGTGGCTAAAGCCTCTTGACCCTGGGCACTCCATTTAGCCACACAAGCCACACCCTTGGCACATCCCTGTCCTTGCCCCATTAGCAGAGGCAGCTGTGTGCCAGGCACCACTTCCATCAGCTGCAGAGTTGGCCAGTTTTCCCAAGTGGTTCCCCTATGCCAACATACCCCACAGTGCCTGCCTAGGAGAAACCACGGGAACTGAAGGCTGGAGGAACAGGAGACACTGGATCCCATCTCCCAAGACCACCCACCCTGACCTCCTCCCCTGTGATTATTACAAACATATTTCCAAGGGATTAGCAACTATGCTAGGGATGTTGATCACTAACGCTCACCCGACCAATGGTTTTAATCACTAGCTGCAGTCACATTAACATTACTAACTAATGAGCAGTCTGCTAAGGCAGGGTGGACATTGGGTGAGGGGTTGAGGTGGAGAGGGAGGCACCTGCTGTATGACTGAGCCAAGGGGCCACCCTGGGAGAGAGTGACTTAAATCTACATCCCTCTTAATCAGGAGACCAGCTTCTTTGGGCATTGAAAACACCGGTCTGAGGATGGGGAGTCTATGTCCAGGCATTCTGAATTAGTACATCTTGGAGGAACCCTCAGTTAAGCTCCCTCTGGGACAGTCCACACAGCAAGTGCCTGGCTGAGTTTCTAGACTAAAGCCCCTTGTAAATACCTAGCTCTTGGCTCCAAATGTGTACAAAAGTGAAGAAGCTTCAGATTTAGAGCCTTGTCCATTGTCCCAGGACAGGGATGACAGACAGCTAAATCCACTCCTAGTTTTTCCACTATCTCTCCCATCTGGGCTCTCACTTTCATCAAGCAACTGTAAAGTATGTATCATCCAATGACAGACGCTGAAAGGTAGCCATTGGTGCTTTGAGGTTCCCTTTGGGAACGAGAGCATGAGAAGTTAAAAAAGCAAAATAGGCATAGCCCAGGAAGATGATAGGAGAAAAAAAAAACAGAGGCAGATGAGGTGGTGGGGGGAGAGGAGAAACGTTGAGGAGGGCCTGGAGATTCTTCTGGATCCTAGGAACACCCTAAGAAAGAAGGTAGTCAGCCTTTGTAGAGCATTGTTGGAACCTGTTGTGTTCAGCAACTGATTACCAAAGACCTGGCTCTATTACCTATCCTTTCTCGTTCTCTCTGTTACACCTCTCTCTCTTTCTCCCCTTCCCTGTGTCTCATTCCTTCCTTCGTTCTCACAAATGGCTAAGGGCTGCAGTTGGCTTTCTCATCACCCTGTGCAGATTATTTCCCTGGGGAGACTCCTAGAAGCCTGCCTCTCCCCAGGCCACCAGCTCTGCATCCTTATTATCCATCCCCATGAAAGCAGCTTCTCCATCTACCACACCTGGACAGAGCGCCCCTTCTTCTCAGTGTGCACGCCCCATGCTAGGCACTGGAGAACGCATCACAGGAGGAAGTGGACCTGCAGGAACCTGCAAGATCAGAAGTAAGAAAATTACAGATTCCAGAGCAAAATGGAGACTAATGTGAGTACAAATAGCTGAATACACATTCAGCCAATCAGATTTCAGAAAGGGGGGACAGGCTCTTCTGAAGAAGGGGGATGGGCGTGTAGGAGGAACCAGGGTCCTGGCCCCACAAAGAGGGGCCAAGATTGAGAGCTCTTTGCCCAGAGTGAGCCCATGGGCTCTAAGATGAGGACTGCCATGGGGGGGAGGGAGATGTGGTGAAGGCTTGAACCCGGAGGCCAGAACTGAAATGTCTTACATAAACATGCAGAGAATGGAGGCTACTCTGTTGCCTGCTGGGCAAAGGAAAAGGCAGCCTCCCTTTTTGTGCCCTTATGTACCAGGTAGAGGCAGGCTTGGGGGAGCTCATGTCTTAGGGGAGTTGTCATGGAAACTGTCCTTTCACCTTCCCCACCCCAGGCCAACTTGATGTCTCTGAAACCCAAGAGCGCCAGCAGCCCCTCCTGTCCCACCCCGCACAGCCGCACAGCCGGTGACAGAACTGTCTCTGAAGTAAACACCATATAAGAACAACAACCCCCAGAAACTCCAAAGTGACTTTGATGTTGGGGCCAAGGGTTTTGACTAAACAAACTGGAAGCGATTTAGGCCAGAGAATGTTGGCGGCGGCGGCAGCACGCTGAGGCGGCTGCACTAGGGAATTGAGTCAGGCAGCCGGATCTAGTAGGGGACTCCATCCTCCCCACCCCTCAACCAGTCCAGAGAGAAAAGGGTGTGTGCATCTCCTTGGATTCCCTCCTTCTTTCTGCCAGAGGGGCTGAGCCATCTAAGGACACCACATCCATCTAGGGAATGCTGAGCAATGAAGCGAACAGGTGGGCAGTCAGGCTGTATCCTCTCCTCCTGTCTCATTTTAAGTCCCCAGAGCACACATCCACTGCCCTCCACTTCTGCCATGTCTTCTTCTCCCCAGCCAGTCCTTGTTTAATATGTCTCTATGAAGAACAACTAATTTCAGGAATAAATCTTGCCGCAGTCTGAAACGTTCTCGCCTCCACAACTACTTCTCTCTAGTTCTGAGAGTGAGAAGTTCAGTTCTTGGAACATCACTCATTCCCTCCCTAGAAAGTGGCCTCCCTGAGGGCAGGAACTGGGTCTTGTTCATTTCTGATATCTAGCCTTAGCGCCCAATGAAGATAGGTAGCAGTCAGTATATGTTTCTTGCATGAACAAATGAGTTATCCTTTGGGAGAATTGTGAAGGGTTAGTTGTTACTTTGTCATAAGCCTTGGTTTCCTCTGCAGAAAGCTAATACCCAGCTCGTAAGTGGTTTTATATACATACATACATACACATACATACATATATACACACATATGTTGATAAAAAATGTATGTAAAGCGAGTGCCCAACCCAGGGCCCAACATACAGCTGATACACAATGGCTGGCTTAAGTGTTGTCATGATTTAAGTTACTTCCCAATTGGTCTGTATCTCATTTGTAGCAAAAAAGACCCTACATTTATAAATGTGCACAGAGGGGCTTAGGAGAAAGGAGGCTGACTCTCCTTCCAGGGTGGCCATTCAGGCAGGGAGGCAATAGCAGCTCCCTCCCTTGTCCAACCTTGGGAGTGTGGAGAAAGCTGAACCCCTCTGTAAGTGTGCGGCGCCTGTCTCCATTAGGGAGGAGGGGGGACTCCCTAAAAGGAACTCTCTGCCCTATAAAAATGTCCTCCTTTGCTCTCCCCTCTGACTGTGTGCTGGCTGTTTCTATCCTGCATGTCCTCTCCCTCTGAGGGCCATCTGCCTTCCTGCCTTTTTCATTTTTTTGGATCTTAATTATTGTTTTACATTTAATCACCAAGTCTTGAGTAATAAGATCCTGAAAGAGCTAGTGAGGTCTCCCCGGCTGGACTGACTCTCACAAAGGAACAAAACAAAAAACAAAACAAGGGAGTCACTCCTGGAGGCCCAGACACGTGCTTACACACTTTCTTACACATACACACGTGCACAGAGCCTATACACTAACAAAGAAGTACTAGGAACATGGCCTGCCACACAAACACACATGCCCACACTTAGACGCACACACTGTTTTAAAACACAAGCATCTACACACACACACACACACATTCAGTATTAACAAAGAAAGCAGGCGCACACGGACTCACAGGAGGCCTGATGACTGTACTTCAAGCTTCACCTCCCAACCCAAGCCCAAAAATCTGTCTCCAATTATCTGGCCTGTGTTGGGAGCAACAGGAAATCCAGAGCTGCCTCTGTCTTCTGGGGGAGATGCCAGGATTTCAGCCATTTCTCCATCGTTAGAAAACAAAAGCCTCTGGCCTTGCCTCCTTCTCCCTGCTTCCAAATCAGGTGGGGCTAGAAGGGTGTGGGTGGGGGTGGGAAGCAGGTGTGAAACCGAACCTGAGAACAGCTTGACAAGCCTGGGAAAGAGGCCAGGGGGATCTCTGTGCCCTGACCATGTGCCTTTCCAACTTTCCCCCAAATACTGAACAAGGCAGTTGCTTGGATCCAGGGTGAAGGACTACACTGGGAACCTCAGAATCAATACTGCCCCTAGACACAGCCTCATGGGGTGACAGCGCAGCATAGTGGAACAACCACCAGACTTACAATCAGAAGACCTGGGCTTGGATCCCAAATCTGCAGAAGCCAGCTGCCGGTGATTTCACTTAGAAAATTGGAGTACTAACAGCAGCACGCCTTACAGGATGGTTGTGAGTAGTAAGTTGGTCCAAGTACTTATGTAACTGGGAAAAATAACCACACAGGTGTCATTACTGGCTTTGGGATGGTGTACTAAGCTATATAAATGGTTGATCTCTCCACAAAATAGGAACTTCTCCTCTCTCCTCCAGTTATACCTAGCTATTCTTTTGGAAGAGAAAATACGGTTTTGAGAAACCTGAGTCTACTCCTTCACCCCTCTTCCCTTATTAGATGAAGCAGTTCTCACCATCTGGTGGCTTTCCCACTTGACTGCACAGCCTACTCACTACCACCCCCACTCTCTGTGTTCCTCATGTTATCTGAAGACAATGGAAATGGCTTGGAGTAGTGGAAAGACCACTGGATTTGGTGCTCTTTCTTGTTTGTTTGTTTGTGGGGTGTTTTTTTTTGTATTTTTCTGAAGCTGGAAACGGGGAGAGACAGTCGGACAGACTCCCGCATGCGCCCGCCCGGGATCCACCAGGCACGCCCACCAGGGGGTGACGCTCTGCCCACTAGGGGGCAATGCTCTGCCCCTCCGGGGCGTCGCTCTGTCGCGACCAGAGCCACTCTAGCGCCTGGGGCAGAGGCCAAGGAGCCATCCCCAGCGCCTGGGCCATCTTTGCTCCAATGGAGCCTCGCTGCGGGAGGGAAAGAGAGAGACAGAGAGGAAGGAGAGGGGGAGGGGTGGAGAAGCAGATGGGCGCTTCTCCTGTGTGCCCTGGCCAGGAATCGAACCCGGAACCTTTGCACGCCAGGCCGACGCTCTACCACTGAGCCAACCGGCCAGGGCCTGCTCTTTCTTGTTTTGTTTTTTTTTTTTTTTTTTAACAGAGGCAGAGATAGACAGGGACAGACAGACAGGAACGGAGAGAGATGAGAAGCATCAATCATCAGTTTCTCGTTGCGTGTTGCGACTTCTTAGTTGTTCATTGATTGCTTTCTCACATGCGCCTTGACTGTGGGCCTTCAGCAGACTGAGTAACCCCCTGCTGGAGCTAGCGACCTTGGGTCCAAGCTGGTGAGCTCTTTGCTTAAGCCAGATGAGCCCACGCTCAAGCTGGCGACCCCGGGGTCTCGAACCTGGGTCCTTCCGTATCCCAGTCCGACGCTCTATCCACTGCGCCACCACCTGGTCAGGCCTCTTTCTTGTTTTGAAAGACATCTAACCCAGAGACAGCTTCCCTAACTCAGCCCAGCATTAACTTCCCTAGGCAATGGACACTCTCCACTTGGCTTTGTTTAGGGGAGTGTTAGAAATTGTGGCCATACACATGTGATGGTTCCCACAAGGGCTTTAAGGAATGAGCTTCTGAGGGACTCTTGCTATGATCGCACTCAATCTCAAAGTGCTTCAGCACTTTATAGGATGTGCAGTTGGGAACTTACTGCCCTGTGAAATAGTCCTTCATTTTTTTTAGTCTAAGTTCCTCTTCCAGACTGGGAGTTTCTAAAGACCAAACTCTGCCTCCCCCATCAGACAGGGAGTTCTGGGTCACCCTCTCAACACTCCTATCACGCCCTGGCCCAAGCACACCAGGAGAGCAGGACAGTGTGATGGGCTGGGGTTGCACAGAGCAATCCATTCAACGGCCCCTTGGGCATTTGGACTGAGACAATCCTGTTGCAGATCTGGACTTCAATGAGCACTAAAAATAGAAGGAATCCTAAGCCAACTGAGTAAGATGGAAAAGGAAGATTCCACCCCCACCCTACTTTCTTCCTCATATTATGAAAGATCTGATAGGCTGTTGGGCTGGATGGGAAACAGAGTAGTGGGGAGAAACCAGAGAGTGCAGGAGGAGAGGGGATGAGGAGAAAGAGGGGTGTGAGTGCCACATAATCAAGGAACAGCCTTGAACAGGGGAAGAAAATAATGAGAAGTTCCCTTAAGAGGGCCTGCTTGATTGTCACTAACTCCAGAGCTGGGGTTTGGGTCCCCACAGCTATTCAGCAGAGCCCAAATCTCTGGCAGCGTCAGGAGCTAAGACAGCTCCCTCTTCTCTCTTGGAAAGCACAAAGAAGATACCTTTTCTTCTCCCTTCAGGCTCCCAACACATGACCTTTTAACATGTGGGATTCTCCTGTGGGGTCAAGGGGTGTGAAACACTCCAGCTCAGCGATTAAGAGGTCCCAACTCTGCTTGCCCAACCTGGCCCTCAGAGGATTGCTCAGAGGGTCCACCCACAGTCCTAGCGGCCCTCCTTTGAAGGCCAGGCTGAGAGGTTCAGCTTTCCAGACTGCTGCGGCAGTGAGTCACGGTCTAACAATGTGATCTGTCAAGTGCTGCAGCTCCCTGGGCTGGTCCTGCCCACAGCCTCCTGCCGCCTGGATTCTCATTGGGCGTTCCTCAATCTTACAAAATGTGGAGATCACGCTGGTGGCTCTTCTGTGCACTCCCCACCATCCCCAGCTCCGATGATTACTTTCAGTATAGCTGATCTAACGGGGCATCCAGCCAAAGAGATAGGTCAGACATGGAAAATGCCGGAAATATGGGGCAACTTTTCCAGAATTGGAGTTCTGATTCTTAGGGAGTTAAGAATTGGGGTAGGGGGAGAGCAAAGGGGATTTGTGTGGCAAAGAAGGCTGGGTGAGAATGGTGTTCAGTACAAAAGATTGAGTATATACTACTAAAAAACATTGAATAGGATACTTTAAAAGAGTGAACTTTATGGTATATATTATATATAGTATATATAATATGGTATGTATTATATATTATAAAATATATGTTATATATAATACGGGGCATCATCCCATAGCCAATGACACCTCTGTAGATAGACAGATGATAGATAGGTAGGTAGATAGATAGATGATAGATAGATAGATAGATAGATAGATAGATAGATAGATAGATAGATAAAAAATAGATAGATAAAATAAAGCTGTTTTATTATTTTTTTAATGAGTGCCTGAGTGGGAGGTAGGCGAGTCTGTCCCCGCAGAGGGAGGAGATAATGGCTGTGTAGGGCAGATGAGGGATAGATAAGATGGTTAGAAGGACCTGACTGCCTCCAGGTTCAAGGGGATCTGAATTTGTCAGCCCTGCTATGAGCCTTCAGTCTCCACGCTAGACACCCTGAAACACCGCCTCTCAAGTGAGCCCTTCCACCAATCCTGATAACACTTGACAGTTTACCAACAACCTTGAGATCCATGCATAGCAAACAGGGTATGCATTTAACTTCATTTTGTGTTCATTATGGCCTCAGTCCTTTTTCCTTCTGCTTTTACTCTCACTTTTAATTTATGCCATCTTACATCTTATGTATCTTTTAAGCCTCTGTAAATGCATTGCACAACAGGCAGGATAAAAATAACATTTTTGAAAAATAATGTGCTAAACACTCTCATGTGCATTTTTTTTCTTTTGGTGCTCAGAACAGCCCATGCCCACGTGGAAGGATGAAACGATGAAGCTATTTCTATTTTTAGGCTGAGAGAGATTAAGGGACTTGGTCAAGGTCATCTTGCTTTTGAATTGTGGAGTAAGAACTAAAACTCAGGTAGATGAACTCCAAAGTACCACTCTTTCCTCTGCAGAGGGCACCAAAAGAAAGCCCTGGAGAGGGACCAGGTTGTCTTCCTGCAGCCTTGCCAGGGCACACATCACCACCCAATAATGCAGACAGGCCTTTCCCAGAGAAGTGTCTATGCCCATCTGCTGGAGGGGAGAGGGGGGGAGGCCGGGGCTGCAGGGAAAGGGGTGGGATGGCTTTCCACGTCTCCTTCCAAGAACTCAAAGCAAACAAACACTCTTCCTTCCAGTCAGTGAGATACAGAACCATGTTATCTTCCCTTAGAGAAGGAGCAAACAGGACCATTTTCTTCCAGGCCCAAGGCACAGGTTCCCACTGTCTTCTGTAAGCTTTGTATAGGGGGATACAGGGTGCAGTGCAGGCTGACACTTCTTCACTTTGGTGGGGTGGCTCTGAGTTGAGAGGAGACCTTCTTGGAGGAGGGGCTGAAGGGTTGGCTGTAGCAGTCGCAGATGGCTGACGGGTCCCAAACTTTTCTCATACTCGAACTGGGAAAGGCAGCAGCGAGCAGAGGCTCCTTGGACTTCAGAGCGTCTCAACAGACGTTGACCAACTGTAGTTGATACAAAGATGGGTCTCGCCACGCTCTGCTTTCCAGGACTTGGTCTGGAAGGGGAGTGGGAATGAGGGTGCAAGAGAGAGTAGACCTGTTCTGAGAGAGGAGCAAACGCAGAGTCTGAACAGGAATGTTTGGGGGGTCATAACATTTGAGAGGGACCCAGAAAGATAAGTAAATTTTATTTCCTTCTTTTTAAAAACTGATTATCCTAGTGTTTTTTAAATTTTTTTACTTATTGATTTTTGAGAGTGAAGAAGGGAGAGAGAGAGAGAGAGAGAGAGAGAGAAAGAGAGGCAGAAACATCAATCTGTTCCAGTACGTGCCCTGACCAAGGATCAGACCCACAACCTTTGTGTATTGAGAAGATGCTCTAACCAGCCAAGCTTTTTTTGTTTTGTTTTAATGTTTTAAATTTATTGATTTTTAGAAAGAGAGGAAAGGGGAGAGAGAGGGGGAGAGAGAGAGAGAGAGAGAGAGAGAGAGATTACCCTAGTTTTAAAACAAATGGTGAAGTAGGAAGAGAAAGGGCATTAGTGATGGAGTGGGTGGTGGAGGGGGAGCAAAGAGAAAGGTGTTTTAGGCACAGGAGGTGCAGCACAGACAAAGGCATGAGTGGAGTGTGGGCACACTGGAGAAGCATTGAGTAATTCAGTTTAGTTGGAGCATGACGTAGTGGAAGAAAGAACTGAAAAGGTAGACGTGAGCCATATCACCACAGAGGCCCTTCAATTCCAAGCTAAGGAATTTGCACTTCATTTAGTAGGCCACAGGGAACATCCACAAATGACTGGATTAGAAGTGTGCTTTAGGAGGGAAACTCCAACAGTGGTGCATGGGATAAACGGGAGGTCCCATTATAAGCTACTAGAGAATGATGCAGGCCTTCACAAGGATGCTGTCTTGGGAATTGTTAGGCAGGAAGATATTAAAATTTTCTATGTGTTGATTTCCCCTTTATTCTGAGAACAGATACAAAGGTGAACAAAGATGAAAGACATGAGCTCTAGATGAGTTGATTCACAGCATTGGGAGAAGGCAGGTGAGTGAGCAGTTATCCTGCAGTGGGGTCAAGGGCTCTGGGACCGCAAAGGAAGGGGGCTTTGAGAAACAGTTCAGAAGTTTCCCCCATGAAAGAGAACATTGATTCTAACCTTATTTCTTCCCTACTTTAAATAGTACTTTTAGCATTTTCCCTTTAGCTGACACCTACTCTGAGGAAGTTTCAACCAGCCAGTCATGAAGCAAACAACAGCCACTGAACACAGACAAGTGCCCAGGTTCCTAACAGCCTAGAGGGTTTAGGATGAGCAAACTGAAGCGCTGACTGACCCATTGGCTTGGGTGTGTTTGAGAAGCCCAAAGGCTTGGGACTAACTCTGACTTCACATGTCTCCAGCCTGACCAGTGGTGGTGCAATGGGTAGAACATTAACCTGGGATGCTGAGGTCCCAAGTTCAAAACCGTTAGGTCGCTGGCTCGAATGTGGGATTATCGACATGATACCATAGTAGCTGGCTTAAGCAAGGTGTCACTGGCTCTCAACTGGACCCCCCCCCCCCCCCCGTCAAGGCACATATAAGAAGCAATCAGTTAACAACTAAAGTGCCACAACTACGAATTAATATTTCTCATTTCTCTCTTCCTTCCTACCTCACTCTCTCTCTACTCTCTCTCTCAAAAAACAAACCCCAAAACAAAACCTACAAACATGTCTCCCACTTTGCGTTATAGGAATTAGTTTTGAGAAATAGAAAAGACAAGACCACATTCTCTTCACTCTTAAGCCTATCAAGAGAAGGTCAAGTGAGGTCACCCCTGCTTGATCTGGTAAAGATGGCCAAGCAAGAAAAATGGCTTCTTGAGGGATATGATAAAGTTAGTGCAAGGCAGGCAGGAAAACAGTGAGAGTCAGACCAGAAACAGCAGGAGGACGATCCTCCAGTGTGGTGCCTGGCACCCAGGAGGCACCTGCTAATTACTTACAGATTGCTTGAATGAATCTCAGAGGTCAGGGGACACTCCTTTAATGAGAAATGCAATAAAAACTGCAGTGAGAAACCATTTTTAACCTATGTAAAGATGAAAAGGCTTGATAAGATTCTGTGTCAGTGGGGGTATAGGAAACAGATCCTTGCATGCCCTGCTGATGCAGCCGCAAATAGGTAGCTTCTGTGTAAGGTGAATTAGCAATAGTGATCAACATTACTAATGTGTGTAATTTGCAGGCAACTGATTTCACTTCTGGAAATTTATTCTGAAGGTATGCACATGGGCACAGTGGCCGATGTACAGTGTTTTTATTCACAGGTTTATTTGTAATTGTACAATCATGTACAGAAAAGAATAGGAGACTAGTAAATTGATTATGATTTGCCTATTCAATTATATATTATGATTTATGATACAGAGAGATCAGCAAGATAAATTATCTCAAAAAACTAGAGGAAGGAAGAATAATAGTGTGTATAGTGTTGTTCCATTTTGGGGAACAATAAAAAAAGTACGTGTGTGTTTGTATGCTACCATTTATGTGGGGAAGAATACATATTTGCTTATATAAACATAGAATTTCTCTAGCATGAAACACTAGAAAACCTTTTGGGCTTGCCCCTAGGTTGGCAAGCTGGTAGCTGGGGAGTAGGGGTATTGTATACTCATTTATACTTTTAAATTTTTATACCATGTACAAGTAGTATTGACTAAGACAGTTTATCATGTCAAGAAATTAAAAAGAAGGGAATGCCAGGGAGGTCTATGGCTGTTTCCTCCAATGGGGGCTCCAGGATTAAGCCAGCCCCGTCTCTGTGTGCTGGGCTGCAGCACCCCCTGCTGTTTGTGAGCGCGCACTGAGCAAAATGGGTGCGGGCTGACAGAGCCCCGGATTCTTTGAGGGAACACAGGAGCCTTTTTAAAGAAAGAGAGGAAAGAATATCTTATGATGTCAGAGCTAGAGAAGACTTAGAAAGGTCAGGGTGTGCCCTGTGGCACCTGAGACGTAACAGAAGGGGCACTGGGAAAGGGCACTCTGGATTCTGAGTCCTGACTCTGCTCTTGCCTGCTGTTTGCCCTTGGACACATGACCCTCCTAATAAGTCTCAGTTCTTGCCCCATAAATTGGGCTAATAATGTCTACCCTTAGGGTTGTTGTGAAGATCAAATAGGCTACAAAATGTGAACAGTGCTTTAGAATTGGAAAAGTGCTATAAAAATGCTAGGGGATTATTTTTAACTAGCTCCCCTTATTTTATGAGGCAATAAGAGGTAGACTAGGACAGTGGGTAAGACGGGACTCTGCGGCCAGAGCTACCAGAGTCTGAAGCCCATCTCCCCCACCCACTGGCCCGGGCGATCTAGAATAAATTACTTAATTTGTAGACCTCTGTTTTTACATCTGTGAAATAAAGTTAACATTTTCATAGGGTTGTTGTGGTGATTAAGTGAACAAATACATGTAATGCATTTGGTATAGTGACTGGCACACATTAGAGCTATGTAAGCATATGCTATTATTGACTTATATGCAACACTTGGGTACTTTATGTAGGTACTTGATAAATGTTAACAAGTCTTACCATTTTATAGATGAATAAATTGAGGCTTGGAGAAGGATGTCACTTGCTAAAGCCATCCAGCTAATGGGTAGTAATAATTCCACCTCCTAAGGACCCTAGACACCTACTGGACATAAACACACTGGTATAGAGGGCATTTCAGGTGGGGGTGTAGTTCTTTTTTTTTAAATGAGAAGAGGGGAGATAGTGAGACAGACTTCTGTATGCGCCCTGACTGAGATCCACCTGGCAACCCCATCTAGGGCCAATGCTTCAATCAACCCATCCATTTTTAGCACCTGAGGCTGACATGCTCAGACCAATTAAGCCATATTCAGTGCCCAGGGCCAACACTCAAACTAATCGAGCCACTGGCCTGTGAGAGGGGAAGAGAGAAAGGAGGGGGAGCGGGAGGGGGGAAGAAGCAAACGGTCCCTTCTCTTGTGTGCCCTGACCGGGAATCAAACTCAGGATGTCTATATGCCAGGCCGACACTCTATCCACTGAGCAAACCAGCCAGGGCCTTTTTCTTTTTAAGATTTCATTTATTTATTTTTAGAGAGATTAAAGAGAGAGACAGAGAGAGATGGGGAAGGAGTGGGATCAACTCGTAGTTACCTCGTCTGTGTGCCTTGACCGGGAAAGCCTAGGGTTTTGAACTAGCAACTCCAGAATTCCAGGTTGACACTTTATCCACTGTGCCACCACAGGTCAGGGAAGGGTGTAGTTCTTTATTCCTGTAGCCTGAACTAGAGCTGGACTAGATGGGGGTGGAGGAAGGGGAAACCATGAGGGAGAGAAGCTTTTTTATGTGTTACAGAGAGAGAGAGAGACAGAGAGAGGGACAGATAGGAACAGAAGGACAGGAAGGGAGAGAGATGAGAAGCATCAATTCTTTGTTGAGGTTCCTTAGTTGTTCAGTGATTACTTTCTCATAAGTGCTTTGACTGGGGGGCTACAGCCGAGCGAGTGACCCCTTGCTCAAGCCAGCAACCTTGTGATCAAGCCAGTGACCATGGGGTCATGTCTATGATCCCACGCTCAAGCCAGTGACCCTGCACTCAAGCTGGTAAGCCTGCACTCAAGCCAGCGACCTCGGGGTCTCGAACCTGGGTCCTCTGTGCCCCAGTTTGATGCTCTATCCACTGTGCCACCGCCTTGTCAGGCAATGAAGAGAAGCTTTAGTGACAGAAAGATATGGAGAAGAACTGGGCTCGTGGGTAGACCAAAGGGTGTGCTGTGTCAGGGTCTTTGAGAATTTACCAAAGAGATGTGGCACTAATTGAAAATTGAGTGGGGGCCCTGGCAGGTTGGCTCAGCAGTAGAGCGTCCGCCTAGCGTGCGGAGGACCCGGGTTCAATTCCCGGCCAGGGCACACAGGAGAGGCGCCCATTTGCTTCTCCACTCCTCCGCCACGCCTTCCTCTCTGTCTCTCTCTTCCCCTCCCGCAGCCGAGGCTCCATTGGAGCAAAGATGGCCCGGGCGCTGGGGATGGCTCTGTGGCCTCTGCCCCAGGCGCTAGAGTGGCTCTGGTCGTGGCAGAGCGACGCCCCGGAGGGGCAGAGCATTGCCCCCTGGTGGGCAGAGCATCGCCCCTGGTGGGCGTGCCGGGTGGATCCCGGTCGGGCGCATGCGGGAGTCTGTCTGACTGTCTCTCCCCGTTTCCAGCTTCAGAAAGAAAAAAAAGAAAAAAAAAAGAAAATTGAGTGGGAACCAGGGGTACAGAACTTTTGGGGAAAGGATCAAGGGTGGGAGATTTTCAGTCAAATTCTGGGGAGGTTAGGAACTGAAAGGATGATTATAATTATCATCCTCACTATGAATATGTATTTCCTGAGAACAGTAATATGGTATAGTGGAAAGAGCACTAACAAGTATTTATTGAGTATTTACTATGTGCCAGGCTATAAACCAAACAGAGTTAGAAGACTACTACTTCCTATCTGGAACCCTTAGATTGCTAAATCTTCTGAACCTCTGTTTTCACAACAGGCATAGTAATACCTACCTGGCAGGATGCTCATGAAAAATGAAGTTAGGCAATAAAAAATGTGAAGTACAGTAGCTGGTATCCTGTGGGCACTTGCACATCTTAGCTGAATTTGAGCTGAGCATCTCTGTGTAGGGCACTGAGCCAGGTGTTCTGAGAGATACAAGAAGCCTGAGATGGGCACCCTGTTGCCAAAGGGCTTGGAGTCTGGTTGGAGAAACAGGATAGATGCATAAAATATTTTAAAACAACAGAGTAAGAAATATTGAGAATCAAAGAGGTAAAATAAGTTGCTAATGGTCACACTTAGCAAATGGAAGAAACAAAATTCCACCCAGAACTCTGACCACAAATCCATATAAAGGAATAATGTTAGAAATATCAAGCTAAGGAAATCTGTGTTTGACTCACACTCATTCATTCAACTAATATTTATTGAGTGTTTACTACGTGCTAGGCATTGTGCCAAGTGCTGCCTGGGCTACTGTGAACAAAACGGACATGATCCCTGTCCTAATGGGGCTTTATGGCTTGGAAGACCAGGCAATTTTTAAATAAATCACAGCCAAATAAATTCTATGAAGGAAACAAAAAGAGAGGGTGCGATGATAGAGAGCAATGCAGGACCTAAGAAGACGGGGGAGTCAGCAAAGGCCTCTCGGAGGAAGTCACATTTTACCTGAAGCCTGGAGAATGAGGAGGATTGGTGTGTGTATAAGAGAGACAGAATCCTGAGCAAGAATATTCCAGGTAAAAGAAATAGAGAGCGTGGAAGCCTTAAGGAAGAAACTAAAGGTTATGTGAAGGAGCCCTGTGAAAGTGAGAGGATGCTGAGGGCAGGCCGGGAAGGGACACAGGCCACACCGTGCAGACCTGCATACATATTGAAAGCTTTGGACTTGATCCTAAGCTCAGTGAGAAACCAATGAAGCATTTTTAAGAAGGGAAGTGACACCCTGGCTGGATGGCTCAATAGATAAAGTGTCCCCCCGGAGCGCCAAGGTCACAGGTTTGATCTCTGTTCAGGGCATGTAAAACAAGCAATCACTGAGTATATAACTAAATGAAACAACTAAGTGGAACAACGAGTTGATGCTTCTCTCTTTCGCTCTCTCCTTCTCACTAAAATCAATGGAAAAATGAAAACAAACAAAAAGAAGTGACATGATCCAACTGATGTGTGAGAAAGATTATTCTGGGATGCTGCATGAAACAGGGCCGAGGTAGCAAAGAAATGTGCAAAGAGTGGAGGTGGCAGCAAATTGCAGTCAACCCTGAAGGCCGATGATGGCTTGGACTGGGGTGGAAGTAAGTACGGGTGGGGCAAAAGTAGGTTTGCAGTTGTGAGTATGCAAAACACGGAGTTTATTCTTGTATTATTTTCTTTTTTTTTTTTTTTCCAAAAACATGTTTATTGTACTGATTTGAGAGAGAGAGAGAGAGAGAGAGGAAGGGAGAGACAGAAACATCCATCTGCTCCTGTATGTGCCCTGACCAGGGATCGAACCCACAACCTCTGTGCTTTGGGATGATGCTCTAAACCAAGTGAGCTATCTGGCCAGGCCAATTCTTGTATTATTTTCATACGAACAACTGTAAACCTACTTTTGCCTCACCCTGAATATCATAGGAGTAGTAGTCTGAGTGAGGGTTTAATGCCATATTAGATATAAGGAGGATAAAAAAGAGTTGGTTGTTAAGGTTGACTTTGACGTCAGGAAATACCATTAAAAAATTTTTTTTTAAAGATTTGATTTTACAGAGAGAGAAGAGAGGGGAGCAAGAAGGATCGACTCATAGTTGCTTCAATTTAGTTGTTCATTGCTTGCTTGTCATATGTGCCTTGACCAGACAAGCCCAGGGTTTCAAACTGATGACCTCAGCAGTCCAGGTTGAGGCTCTATCCACTGCACCAGCACAGTTCAGGCAGGAAATACCATTCTGGAGATGAGAAAGATTGAAGGGGGAGCATATTGGGGGCAGCAGAGGGTAGATCAGGGGTTAATTGTGATGTGAATAGAGAGGCTGTAACACATTTACTTTAAGAATATTTAATCCTATTATAAAAGATAAGTTTGTAAAACATAAGTGAAACTTTTAAAGATATTTTAAGTATAGATAAATAGTTAGTAAGCAAAATGTCAGACATAGGCAGAAGTCATAGGATGTGTTAAGTAGTTAGCAAGTAGAGCATGTGTGTGGTAAGCACAGATGGAAAGAACCAAGAGACATCTAGTATTCACAAGGCACCTGGGTATCATAGTCAGGAGACACTAAATACAAGACAGGTACAAAATATTCATGAAATCCTGAACATGCATAAGACATGTAAGGCACTAAATATACCAAAGGCACTAATATTCAAAATAAATTAATTATCCATGAGCACTCAATATTCATGAGTTTTAATTTGATTTTTCGGTGATACCTAGTCTGGCCCTCTGCATATTCTGTGTGAGAGATACAACTATGCTCACGGCTACTCAGCAGGTAAATTAGCAAGTTACAGCAATGGCCCAGCAAATTTGTTCCTACACCTATCTGAAAAAGCAAGTGTGTGTCATTGGCTCAGTGTACTTTCCATCTGTGGGTCCCCTTGCTCAAGTGTCAACACTGGTCTTTGGTATAGCATCAGCAGGGAAGGCTGATGGCAGCAGAGAGAGACACAGAACGTATGAACGTTGCATATCTCAAATTCAGGTAGTAGGGCCCTTCCACCCTGCGTGCACTCTGCCGTAGGTTGATGAAGTAGTCCTATCCCTTTCCCCTTGCTTCTTGCTGTATTAAATTAATTATTATTATTATTATTTTTTTTTTTTTTTACAGAGACAGAGAAAGAGTCAGAGAGAGATAGACAGGGACAGATAGACAGGAACGGAGAGATGAGAAGTATCAATCATTTAGTTTTTCGTTGCACGTTGTGACACCTTAGTTGTTCATTGATTGCTTTCTCATATGTGCGTTGACCACGGGCCTTCAGCAGACCGAGTAACCCCTTGCTCGAGCCAGCGACCTTGGGTCCAAGCTGGTGAGCTTTGCTCAAACCAGATGAGCCCACGCTGAAGCTGGCGACCTCGGAGTCTCGAACCTGGGTCCTCTGCATCCCAGTCCGACGCTCTATCCACTGCACCACCGCCTGGTCAGGCTGTATTAAATTAATTTAATAAACCATGTGATTTGAGCATTTCCCAGTTAGGACCAGATCTGTCTCAGGGTGTGGGTGTCTTATACTTTAACAATGGTTTTTTTAGTATGATCTTATCTTTTGTTTGCTCAGGGATGTCTTCAAGGCTTATAGAAATAACCATGAGAACATATTCCTAGTATTTTTCCCTCTGCTGATCTGAGTCCGAGGATCATGTATTTGGTCAATCATTTCGGAATGGGATCAGCTTGTGTATCTCCTAAGGTGAGGAGGCAAGGAGAATGGGGAAGAGACAACATTGGGAGATACCCAGGTTCATGCGCTCACTGAAAGGTGTTCTAAACGACCAGTTCAAACTCCTTGTTATCAAAAGCTTGAGATCAGAAATGCCTCCATGTGGGTCAGACAATTTGCGGCTTTAAAGGCGATTAATGAAGATTTTGTGGGAGCCATGTCCTCTCCGATCTACTCGCTACCAATCAGGCATCTAGCTCTCTCTGCATTACCTAGGAAGAGAAGAAAAACAATGCAAACTGACCTATTTTGAAATATTTTCAAAAGGGTTCTTCAATTAATTCATATTATTTTATTCTTTTATTGAATCATTAGAGTATAAGAACCTGAGGACAGAGTAGATGTCCCTTGAGCAGTTTTTAGACTTTAAAAAACCATAACCCATAGCCAGAAATACATTTTACCTATAAATCAAGTCACATATACTTATATAAATATATGAGTGAAACAAAAGTTTCTCAAGACAATACTAATGCTTCCTGCCAGCCATGCACTCTGATCTTTTCTATTCCATTCTGTTCTTATTTTTTTAATGCTGGTTACAGCTTACTAATTGATTGCACAACTTACTGATGGGTTACAACCTGCAGTTTGAGAAACTATTAATGAGTGTGTCAGAGGCATAAGGACTAAGAGCTGGATTTGAGCCCCAGCTCAGCCATTAGTTGTATGGCCTCTGGCAAATTACTTCGTCTCACTGGGCCTCATTTTTTTTTAATATGTAAAATAAGAAAATTGGACTTAATGATTCCTAAACTTCCTTCTAGCATAAGATCTTTACTTTTAAGAATTAGGAAAGATCACCAAGAGCAAAGACATGCCATTAAACACCAAGGTTAAGATCATCTACACCCTCATGTTCCCAATTACTATGTATAGATGCAAAAGTTGAGCGGTAAAGAAGACTGATAGGAATAAAATTGATTCACTTGAAATATGGTGCTGGAGGAGAGCTCTATGATACCCTGAATGACCAGAAAGACCAACAAGCAGGCCCTAGAGCAAATTAAGCCTGAAGCATCACTGGAGGCAAAAATGACAAACCTGAAGCTGTCCTAGTTCAGGCACATCATGAGAGGGCAGGGTTCTTTGGAAAAGACAATGATGTTGGTCACCGAGCTCAAAACCCAAGGTTGCTGGATTAAGTCTGAGGTTGCTGGCTTGAGCCTGAGGTCGCCAGTCTGATCCCAGGTCAAGGCATGTGTGAGAAGTAATTAAGGCACAATAATTTCATCTCTATCTCCCCCCCCCCGCCCCGAAAAAGCCATAGATATGAGTCTACAGGAGCTGAGCAGGGCTGTTGAAGACAGGACGTTGTGAATATCATCCATTCACAGGTTTGCCAGGAGTCATAGGCAACTCAGTAGCACATAAAACATCACACACCTCCATCACACACACATCGAAGTATACTCATACATAGCGCCCGGGGCTGGGTTCCTATTATTATTGACTGAATGACTATGTCATCTAGGAGGCCAGGCTGTTAAAAGGTCATCTAATAAAAAGAGTTATTGATGTTAGTTCTTATTTAATATTCCCTTGAAGGAAAAGTCTTATAGACATTTTATAAAGTGTCAGCCCATTTGACCTAATTTGTTCATTATCATCACTTTATTACCTCTTCAAAGTCTTTATTATGTAGTTAAATAATGATAATGACATAATAGTTTACAGCAAACTGTAACTATGACATCACAAAAACTTGATTAGCAGGTAGGAAAGAAGCCATATATAAATATATGGCAAGCTTTTTTTTCTTTTTTTTTTTAACAGGTAAGGAATTTTAGTAGGACTAATTGTCTTGTTATCCAGTTACAAAGGTCACAGAGCTGCTAATTGGCATTGCTGCATCATGAACCCATGCCTTCCACTTACACAGCTGGGACCTCTGTCTTCTAAGAACACAGATCCAGGGCTAAACCATCCCAGAGGGGGTCCGTCTTTGTGAAGTGGCAAGAGAAGGTTGACCTGGGTATGCCCCTCAGATTCAGATTTCCTGAAAAAGCTCAACCCTGCCATGCCATACTTAAAACCTCATCTGGTCTTTGTCCCATATAGTTTCTTATTTATTTATTTTCCCTTTCCTTTCCACTTTAAAATGTGCATCTTTTCTGAGGGAAAGCCAATTTATATGTTTCTTATTTGTTTACACTTAATTTCTCCAAATAGTGCTCTCTGACATCCTTGAGCTTCATACATTTTCTAGAAGACAGGAAATGGAGAGCTGGCAAGTGTGGGCAGATTGATAAGAGATGGAGCTCTCTGGCACCCACTGGGGCTCTTTCCCTTAGGAAATGATATCTTCCATACATAAAGTGGAGCCTGTGCCTGGCTTTAACTCCATTTAATAGCTCCAGCCAAGATGACATTTGTAACACATGGGCCAGCCATCATGGGACCCCGTCCAGAACATAGGACATAATAAAGCAATGAATGAACTTGATCCTTACTAACTTGGCCAGGGCATGACATGAGGTCATGTGTGAGAAAAGCAATGATTCTTTGGTATTTCATGACTATCCTAATCCTATACCTCAGTGGGAAGGCTTAGATGCTCCATCTAATAAAAAGATAGATTTAACTATAGTAAGTTGTTTTATAAAGATTTATTCTGGCCCTGGCCGGTTGGCTCAGAGGTAGAGCATCGGCCTGGCATGCGGGGGACCCGGGTTTGATTCCCGGCCAGGGCACATAGGAGAAGCGCCCATTTGCTTCTCCACCCCCGCCCCCCTTCCTCTCTGTCTCTCTCTTCCCCTCCCGCAGCCAAGGCTCCATTGGAGCAAAGATGGCCCGGGCGCTGGTGATGGCTCCTTGGCCTCTGCCCCAGGCGCTAGAGTGGCTCTGGTAGCGGCAGAGCGACGCCCCAGAGGGGCAGAGCATCGCCCCCTGGTGGGCAGAGCGTCGCCCCTGGTGGGCGAGCCGGGTGGATCCCGGTCGGGCGCATGCGGGAGTCTGTCTGACCGTCTCTCCCCATTTCCAGCTTCAAGAAAGATTAAAAAAAAAAAAAAAAAAAAGATTTATTCTGCCAAACTTAGCAAAAATCCAACATAAAGTACTTGGTAAGTAATTATTATTATGTGCTTTAACTTGCTGTAACTCTGCTTTATAAATTTTATAAAGTAAAGTTACTTCCCTACTTTATAAATCACCATTACTGTGGAACTGGTGGGCAGTTAGAAAATTTTACTGCTGACAGAGATACAAAAGTGGGTGATAGGTATAAAAAGGTTGACTACCCCTGCTCTAAGCAAACCTGAATATAACAATAAAAGTAAAAACATGAACTGGAGTAACCTCATGGGTAGCCCTGGATGGAGAAACTATATGGAGGAAATACAGCACAGTAGAAAGTGCTGTGTAGTCAAGCAAACCTGGGTTCAAAGCTTGGGTCTGACTTTAAGCCCACAGACTTTAGGCAAATTAGTTAACCTCTGTGAATATCAGTAAATCCCCAACCCTAGGTAATTTTTTAATAGTAAACAAGACAATGTGTATGGTAGAACAATTTATAGGCACTTAATAAATGGCAGCTAGTAGTATTATATTATTTTAAAGTAATATGCTGTATGCTAATTCCCTCTTCATTCCCATTTAAATCATGCTCTAGGAAGTTCCTGACACCCTGCTGAATCCAATATGGAAGTTTTGGTAACAATCAATCAAAAAATAAGTTCATGAGAATGTGACGGTGTAAAGCCAGTGCCGTGCTATGAGGGTGGACTGGAGGAAAGGAGAAAAGTAGCAGGTTCACAAGGTTGTTGAGGAGAAATAACACAAGTCACAGATGCTTGAGAAAAATCACAAAGCGACTTAGCAGCAGATTAATAGGATCCAGAATTGAGTCTTGGGCTTCTGGTGATGCAGAAGCAGGTGTGCGGGATACAGAGCATGCTAAAGAATGGCCTGAACCAAGTAAGGTTTCTCTATGATTCTGGACTTGAATTAGAATTTTAAGATTCCTTAATACACAGTGGACTTGAAGCCTGAGATTTTATAATAAAAGTTCAGCTTTTGTTGTGTTAAAAATATGTGGAGAAGGTAGAAGGGGGAAATACTGCTTAGTGGCTATGGGGTTTACTTTTAGCATGACAAAAATGATTTTGAATCAAAAAGAAGTGGTTTCATAACTATGTGAATGCTCTAAATTGTTCACTTTATTTTATTTTATTTTTGAGAGAGCAAGAAAGAGAAGCATCAACTGGTAGTTGCATCATTTCAGTCATTCATTGATTGCTTCTTGTACAAGCCAGTGACCCATTGCTCAAGCCAGTGATCTTGGGCTTCAAACCAGAGACCCTTCGGGCTCAAGCCAGCAACCATGGGATCATGTCGATGATCCCATGCTCAAGCCAGCAACTGCCACCCAAACTAGTGAGTCTGCGCTCAAGCTGGCAACCTCAGGTTCACAAACCCTGTCCTCAGAATCCCAGGTCAACGTTCTATCCACAATACCACCATCTGGTCAGGCTAAATTGTTCACTTTAAAATGGTTAACTTTATGTTACATGAATTTCAACTCAACTTAAAAACTCGTGGAAATGAAAATTAGTATTTTAAAGGAGTTGCCTTCCCAGTTATTAGAAAGTATTTTAAGCTACAGAAATTAAAACAATGTGTTATTGGCACAGGAATAGATGATAAACCAAGGGAACAGATTGGAGTCCAAAAGTAGAGTCAAGTATATTTTGGAAATCAGCTGAATAAGACAGCTAAAATCAGTAGGGAAAGGATGAGTTGTTAAATAAATGCTATTGGAACAAATGGCTAGCTATTTGGGAAAAAATAAAGCTAGACCCATACCTCACAGTTTATACAAAAATGAATTCCAGATGGATGAAAGAATTAAATGCAGAAGAATGGAACCATGAGAGTTCTAGAAGGAAAATATGATAGCACTTTTTATACTCCTGGGTAATGGGGGAATTTTATAGGCTTCACATGAAGCCCTGGAACCCAACAGGAAAAGATTGATAAGTTTGACCATACACACGAAACACACAAATGAAATCAATTTCTTTAAGTTGTGCATGGCAAAAATTACTATGTACAAAGTTGAAAGACAAATGACAAATGGGGAAAATATTTGCAACTCATGATAAATAACTAATTTCTTCAATACACAAATAACTCTTACAAGTTAATAAGACAAAGCCAATCACTTCTATTGAAAAGAAGAATGGATAATTTATAAAAGAAAAACTGAATGGTCAATAGATGTATAAGAATATATTTAACCTCATTAGTAATCAATGGAATGCTGAGGTTGCCAGTTCAAAACCCTGGGTTTGGCCCTGGCTGGTTGGCCCAGTGGTAGGTAGAGCGTTGGCCTGACGTGCAGAAGTCCTGGGTTCGATTCCCGGCCAGGGCACACAGGAGAAGCGCCCATCTGCTTCTCCACCCCTCCTCCTCTCCTTCCTCTCTGTCTCTCTCTTCCCCTCCCACAGCCGAGGCTCCATTGGAGCAAAGATGGCCCGGGCGCTGGGGATGGCTCCTTGGCCTCTGCCCCAGGCACTAGAGTGGCTCTGGTCACGACAGAGTGACGCCCCGGAGGGGCAGATCATCCCCCCCTGGTGGGCAGAGCCTGGCCCCCTGGTGGGCGTGCCGGGTGGATTCCGGTCGGGCGCATGCGGGAGTCTGTCTGACTGTCTATCCCCGTTTCCAGCTTCAGAAAAATACAAAAAAAAAAAAAAAAAAAGTATAAATAAAACCAACAAGGAGATTGTATTTATTACTTTTAAATTAATAAAATAAAAAATTGGCCTGACCTGTGGTGGCGCAGTGGGATAAAGCATCGACCTGGAACACTGAGGTTGCCGGTTTGAAACCTTGGGCTTGCCTGGTCAGGGCACATGTGGGAGTTGATGCTTCCTCCTCTCTCTCTCTCTCTCTCTCTCTCTTTCTCCTCTCTCTCTAAAAATCAATAAATAAAATATTTTTTAAAAATTATGATACCCAGACAATAGATTCTCTTGCATTTCTGGTAAAGGTATAAAATAGTATAACTTTCCTGGAAGGCATTTTGTCTCATGTGTCAACATATTAAATGAACTTAAATTTTAACTCAGAAATCCCACTATTATATGACTTTATCATTAACAATTAATAAGAGAAGTGAACCAAAAATAACAGGTGAAAATTGGGAAGGGAAACCTACATGTTAATCAATAGAGGATTGGTTCATGCTGCTGGAATAAAATGTAGTCATTAAAAAATTGTATACTGCTTGACATGTGGTGGCACAGTGGATAAAACGTCGACCTGAAATGCTAAGGTTGCTGTTAGAAAACCCTGGGCTTGCCCAGTCAAGGCACTTGAAAGAAGCAACTACTACGAGTTAATGCTTCCTGCTCCTCCCCTCCACCTTTCTCTCTCTCTTCTCTCTCTAAAGTCAATAAATAAAATCTTTAAAAAAATGTAAGCTGCAGAATCACATTACACTATACTATGACCTCATTTATATATAAAAATAATAGCTATATATTGCTTATTTTTGTTGGTATTAAAAGTAAAAATGCCTGGCCTAACTGGTGGTGGTACAGTGCATAGAGCATTGACCTGGGACGCTGAGGACCCAAGTTTGAAACCCCGAGCTTCAGCACAGGTTCATCCGGCTTGAGCACAGGCTCACCAGCACAGTTCAGAGAGAGAAAGGATGAAGGACAGTGAGAAAAAGCATTATTATATATTATGGTCTCCTTATTAAAAAAATTGATGCAAACCCAGGACAGTTGTTTCTAAATTTATGGGTATGTAAATATCTAATTACTAGTTAAGAAGTCTGATCTATGTGATGTCAAAACATCTAGGTAAAAAAATGAAAAATTTTGCAAATAAGATATTTATTTGCTGCTATATAAGCTTTAAAATGTTAGTTTTGAAAACTTATATTTGGCCCTGGTCACTGGCTCAGTGGATAGAGCATCGGCCCAGCATATAGACGTCCAGTTCAATTCCTGGTCAGGGCACAGAGAAGAAGTGACCATCTGCTTCTCCTTCCCTCCCTCTACCCCTTTTTCCCCTCTTCCCCTCCCACAGCTAGTGGCTCAATTGGTTCCAGCATGGCCCTGGGCGCTGAGGATAACTCAGTTGGAGTGCATTGGCCTCAGGCGCTAAAAATAGCTTGGTATTTGAGCATTGGCCCCAGATGGGGTTGCTAGGTGGATCCTGGTCAGGGCGCATGTGGGCATCTGTCTCTCTATCTCCCCTCCTCTCACCTAAAAAAATAAAAATAAAAAAAGAAAACATATTTTATCTTTTTTTTTTTTTGTATTTTTCTGAAGTTGGAAATTGGAAGGCAGTCAGACAGACTCTCGCATGCAGTCGACCAGGATCCACCCAGCATGCCCACCAGGGGGCAATGCTCTGCCCATCTGGGGTGTTGCTCTGTTGCGACCACAGCCATTCTAGTGCCTGAGGCAGAGGCCATGGAGCCATCCTCAGCACCCAGGCCAACTTTGCTCCAATGGAGCCTCAGCTGTGGGAGGGGAAGAGAGAGACAGAGAGGAAGGAGAGGGGGAGGGGTGGAGAAGCAGACGGGCGCTTCTCCTGTGTGCCCTGGCCGGGAAACGAACCCGGGACTCCTGCACGCCAGGCTGATGCTCTATCACTGAGCCAACAGGCCAGGGCCATATTTTATCTCTTTAAAAATAAAACAGTATTGCCTGACCAGGCGGTGGCGCAGTGGATGGAACGTCGGACTGGGATGCGGAGGACCCGGGTTCAAGACCTTGAGGTCGCCAGCTTGAGCGCGGGCTCATCTGGTTTGAACAAAATTCCACCAGCTTGGTCCCAAGGTCGCTGGCTTGATCTGCTGAAGGCCCGCGGTCAAGGCACATATGAGAATGCAATCAATGAACAACTAAGGTGTTGCAACACACGGTGAAAAACTAATGATTGATGCTTCTCATCTCTCCGTTCCTGTCTGTCTGTCCCTGTCTGTCCCTCTCTCTGACTCTCTCTCTGTCTCTGTAAAATAAATAAATAAGTAAACAAACAAACAAATAAATAAATAAATAAAACAGTATTAGTGTAGTCTCCCCTGCCTCACATTTTACTGATTATTTGCAAAAAAACCCAGCAATACTATCCTGGGTAAGAACTTATCTCAATGATGGGCAATTATAACAGTGATGATATGAGTAGACAATTGTGAGATTATGATGCCTTACTACAGACTGAGAATTAAAAACAAAGTGACTGTGACCTTATAAATATCCCTTTCTCCAAGAGGCAATAAATTCCAGAATCAACTTTGGCACTTCCAGCTCTGTGATCTGAACTTCTCTGAGCCTCACGTTTCTCATGTGTACTTTTGGGGACGGGGTCAAATGATTTCAAATTGAGTAATTCTATGGTTCTAATAATTTTATTTTTTATATATTCTAATTTTGTGAGAAAGAAAAATTATAAACAAAGCTTTCAGGAAGCAATTTTAATTACATATTGTTAACTGAGCCCAGTCTGATCTCATCTATAGCTTCAGTGCTATACAATGATTATAAGAGTTCAGAATCTATTCTGAGGGCAGTATAAGAGACTGAATCAAAAAGTTTATGTTATAGTTATCATAATTCTACTACTGGGTATTTTATTCTGTTCTAATTACATAAACATTTGCTAATTCATATGTGGTATATAAGAACTCCCATTTAACCAACACATGGGAAACATTGGAATACTTCATTTCTTGCTCATTCTGATTAAGTGGGAATTCAATGACTCTGTCTTTCTTATGAGGAGTTCAACAAGTTTTTATTTTTGACAGTTCATTAACTAACATTACTCAATCTTTGAATGATGAAGCTAGAGATTATTGTCTCTAGGTGATAGATAGGGATATGGAATCAGAACAATTTAGAGTTGGAAGGAACTTTAAAAGGTTGACTAATCAAGCCAAATTATATACATAACACATAGATAGAAACAACAGAGTAGTAATTCCCAGAGGGAAAGGGGGGATGGACGCAGGGGGAGGAGGCAAAGGGGGTAAAATAGAGGTGGAAAGAGACTTTGCATGGTGCAGGGGGCATGATGTGGTGGGTAGAGGGTGTTATATTGAGTGGGACACTTGAAACCATGTCAACACAATAAATTAAAAATAAAAATGGGCCCTGGCCGGTTGGCTCAGCGGTAGAGCGTCGGCCTGGCGTGCGGGGGACCGGGGTTCGATTCCCGGCCAGGGCACATAGGAGAAGCGCCCATTTGCTTCTCCACCCCCGCCCTCTCCTTCCTCTCTGTCTCTCTCTTCCCCTCCCGCAGCCAAGGCTCCATTGGAGCAAAGATGGCCCAGGCGCTGGGGATGGCTCCTTGGCCTCTGCCCCAGGCGCTAGAGTGGCTCTGGTCGCGCAGAGCGACGCCCCAGAGGGGCAGAGCATCGCCCCCTGGTGGGCAGAGCATCGCCCCTGGTGGGCGTGCCGGGTGGATCCCGGTCGGGCACATGCGGGAGTCTGACTGTCTCTCCCCGTTTCCAGCTTCAGAAAAATACCAAAAAAAAAAAAAAAGTAAAACTTTTACAATAAATAAATAAAAACGTTGACAAATCAGACCCTTCATTTTATAGATGACAAAAATAAAACCCAGAGAAGACAAAGGTCAGAAATTTGGAGATTATCTGGACAAGAGCTGGAATAAAACACTAGGCCATTTGATCCTCAGCTTACCATATTTCCCCATGTATAAGACGCTCCCATGTATAAGAAGCACCTTAATTTTGGGGCCCAAAATTTGAAAAAAATGTATTACATAAAGTTATTGAACTCAAGTTTTTTTTAAAAAAAATAAACTTTTATTAATTTTAATGGGGTGACATCAATAAATCAGGGTACATATATTCAAAGAAAACATGTCCAGGTTATCTTGTCATTCAATTATGTTGCATACCCATCACCCAAAGTCAGATTGTCGTCCATCACCTGAACTCAAGTTTTATTCACCATAAAATTCATACAATTCCTCATCACTGTCAAAACTCCCATCCATTAACTTGTCCTCATCTGTGTCTGATGACAAATCACTGTCTTCATATATTGCCTTGTCCTCAGTTCCATCTATGGCATTTGAAATGCCACAACCACTGTATAAGACGCACCTAGTTTTTAGACTCCAAATTTTTTTTAAAAGTGCATCTTATACGTGGGAAAATATGGTATTTTTCTAACAGAAACCTCCCAACAGATTTCCCTCTTGGTGCCCAATATGTAAGATGAGCTACATATGAAAAACTAGACATTTTTAGAGTTTATGTATATAATAGGTGGTTCAAGTGTCTGGAGAAGAATTTTTTTTTGTGACAGAGACAGAGACAGAGAGAGGGACAGATAGGGACAGACAGACAGGAAGAGAGAGAGATGAGAAGCATCAATTTTTTATTGCAACACTTTAGTTGTTCACTGATTGCTTTCTCATACGTGCCTTGATGGGGGGGGTCTACAGCAGATCGAGTGACCACTTGCTCAAGCCAGCGACCTTGGGCTCAAACCAGTGACCATGGGGTCATGTTTATGATCCCACACTCAAGCCAGCAACCCCATGCTCAAGTGGGATAAGCTGGCGACCTTGGGGTTTCGAACCTGGGTCCTCTGCGTCCCAGTCTGATGCTCTATCCACTGCACCACTGCCTGGTCAGGCTGGAGGAAAAATTTCTTAAATGAGTAGAGATGCAAGACCCCTCCTTAACTTGGATAAGAAAGTGTGGTGGAAATGGGAGCAACAGCTCTCAATGAGGTCCCTTTTAATCATTAATATTTATATCATCACAATGTTCAAGAAGCTTGCTTACAAGTTAGCTCATATTAGAAAGTTAAACAGGCCTAAGTATAATCAGTAGAGCAAGAAAGAATGTGATGTGCGTGGGGTGGGAGTAGAGGTGAGGATGGGATGGGGTGGGGGGCACTGAGAACTCCAGACTGGTTCAATCAATTAAGGAATGATATTGTGGGTAGAAGGCATAGGTTAAGGAAGGAAAGCCAGAAAGAGCACTGTTGCCAAGAACTGTTAACAATTAACATTCTGGAAACCACAGCCATACTTCTCCTCTTTGGGGATCCTATAAAATAATACCATAAAGATTCATTGAGCCAACAAGGCTATGGCTGCATATTGGTGCTGGTGGTGGGAAATAAGGATCAAGAGGCTCACAAAGGAATCCAGACGTCTGCTTCACTAGAGTGGAAAAACCATCATAGCGATTTCCAGAATATATCTGGCAGGACAAGTTGCCGCAGAAGCCAACTAAACTAGCTGGGAGTCAGCACAGGTGAGGTGGGGGGGGGGGGAGGGAGAGTTTTAATTCAAGAGGTGTTGCTGAGTTGTGAAAGAAATGGCCAGCCCTAAACCATAGGCTCACCTCTCAATCTGATGCAAATGTCAGTCCTGGGTTCTCTTGTCCTCTGAGAAGGAAGAAAGAAGCCATTGAACATTGCTGTTCCTTTTTGCTGGATCCATAAGTTCCTTGTACAGTTTTAGGAAAGCACAAACATTTTGGGCCCGCCTCTTTGTAGCTTAAATAATGCATAGGTCAAATTTTATAAGCCTAAAATACTACTGATATTTGGGTAAGCAGTTGGACCTAAAACTTAAGCAGAGGTTAGGAACAAAGAATAGGTGCAAGTTAAAAGTAGTGTCCTCTCCCAGGGAATATGTGGCAGCTAATAGTCTAACTTTTTCTGTAAAGGGCTAGATAGGAAATATTTTAGATAGGTCCTTATCACAGATATTCTTTTGCCATTGTAGAGCAAAAGCAACCACAGATAACACATAAATAAATGAGTGTGCTAATATTCCAATTAAAGTTTATTTATGGCCTGGCCAGGTGGTGGCGCAGTGGATAGAGCATCGGACTGGGATGCGGAAGACCCAGGTTCGAGACCGCGAGGTCGCCAGCTTGAGTGTGGGCTCATCTGGCTTTGAGCAAAAAAAAGCTCACCAGCTTGGACCCAAGGTCGCTGGCTCAAGCAAGGGGTAACTCGGTCTGCTGAAGGCCCACGGTCAAGGCACATATGAGAAAGCAATCAATGAACAACTAAGGTGTCGCAACGAAAAACTGATGATTGATGCTTCTCATCTCTCTCCGTTCCTGTCTGTCTGTCCCTATCTATCCCTCTCTCTGACTCTCTGTCTCTGTAAAAAGAAAAAATAAAATAAATAAAAATAAAGTAAAAGTTTAAAGTTTATTTATGGACAATGAAAGTTGAATTTCATATCATGGATATCATTATTTTATAAAAATTATTTTAAACCATTCTTAGCTCAGGAACCATATAAAAATAGTCAATAGGACAGATCTGGCTGGCAGAATGTGGTTTGTAGACTCATGGTCTTAATAATGCTGTTCAATAGAAATATAATGAGAGCCACATATGTAAATTAACATTCTCTAGTACCTCTTGTAAAAGCTAAAAAGAAACAGGTGAAATTAATTTTAATAATATACAATATTTTATTTAACCTAATATACCCCAAAATTAATTTCAATCTATTATCAATATAAAATTACTAATGAGATATTTTATACTCTTTTTCATACAAAGTCTTCAAAATCCAGAGCATATTTTATACCTATAGCACATCTCAATTCATTCTAGCCATATTCCAGGAGCTCAATAGCTACATATGGCTGGAGGCTATCATGTCGGACAGTGCAGGTCTAGATCAGTATTTTCAAACTTTGGCTTGCATCAGAATCACCTGGAGGGCTGTTCAAATGCAGATTATTGGGTTTCACCCCCACAGCTTCTCATTTAGTAGGTTTGAGTAAGGCCCCAAAACTTGCATTTCTAAGTTCTTATGTGGTGTTGATGTTGTTGGTCTGGGAACCAAGACCATTTATCTATAAGGTGAGATAGAAAGAAAAGTAGAGAAGCAGTTAGGAGCTAGGAATATGTAAAAGCAAGAGGTAAAAAAGGAATACTAGACAACAAGATACCATTACATACCAAACAGAAGAGCCAAAATTAAAAACACTGATGACACCAAATGCTGGCGAAGATATGGGACAACAGGAACTCTCATTCATTGTTCGTGGGAATGCAAAATGATACAGTCACAGTGGAAGATAGGTTGGCTGTTTCTTACAAGACTAAACACACTTTTATCACACTCACTGGCATTTATCCAAATGAATTGAAGAAGTGTTTACACAAAAAGCTGCACATGGGTATTTATAGCAGCTTTATTCATAACTGCTGAAAGTTAGATGCAATCAAGGTGTCCTTGGGTAAGTGAATGGATAAAGAAACTGTGGTACATTCAGACATGAAATATTATTCAGTCTCAAAAAGAAATGCGTTATCAAACTATGAAAAGATATGGAGGGATCTTACCATATTTCTCCAAGTATAAGACACACCCCTTTTTGAAAAATTTAGGCTCTAAAAACTGCGTGTGTCTATACAGTGGTTGTAGATTTTTTTTACTTGCATTTCCCACTTTTTTGCGCAGATGAGGAGTTGTATGAATTTTATGATGAATAAAACTTGAGTTCAATAACTTTATGTAGCACATTTTATTTTCAAATTTCAGGCCCCCAAATTAAGGTGTGTCTTATATGTGAGAGCATCTTATACATGAAGAAATATGGTAAGTGCATATTATTAAGTGAAAGAAGCCAATATGAAAAGGCTACAACTACATGATATGCTGAAAAAGGCAAAATATGGAGACAGTAAAAAGATCAGTGGTTACCAGGGTTTAGGAGAGAGGGAGGGATGAATTGGTAGAGCACAGAGAATTGTTTAGGGCATTGAAACTATTTTGTGTGATACTATAATGGTAGATACACATTGTTTTACATTTGTCAAAACCCAAAGAATGTACACCACCAAGAGTGAACCCTCATATAAACTATGGACTTTGGGTGATAATGATGTGTGAATGCAGGTTCACTGATGGTAGCAAATATACCGCTCTGGTGCAGGATTCTGATATTGGGGTAGGCTGCGAATGTATGAAAGCAAGGAGTAAGGAGAACACTGCATTTTCCATTTAGTTTTGCTGTGAACCTAAAATTGCTCTAAAAGATAAGTCTATTGAGTGAGAGACAGAGAGAGAGTGAGAACCAGAGTATTAAGTCAGAAAAACAGTAGGACTCCAGAGGTAAAGAACTTGAAACAGAGGTTGAGCCTTAAAGCTGAGGAAACTTCCCTTACTCTGCCTTCCAAAGCAGGAGTCAAAGAAGTAGCTTCTCCGGATTTCAATTTTGTAGGTGTCCTGGGGAAGGACAGGAATGAGGAACCCTGACTAATTAGTGGCCAGCTCAGAATGTGAGCCATTTTTAACAGCATTTGCAATGAAACAACTATCAGCTCTCTGACAAACTTCAATGAAGATGCCTGAACCTCTTTGTATTTATTACAGTGATCTATCTACAAAACAACCCAACTCTCGTATTGAACCTCTGAGTATGTCCTCTCACAGAACCTAGACTGCTGAAATAGAAAGTGAGACAGATAAAATAAAAATTGGGGCCGCTCAAAGATCACAACAATTAGCCTAGCTTGCGGTGGTGCAATGGGTAAAGTGTTGACCTGGAATGCTGAGGTCACTGGTTTAAAACCCTGGGTTTGCCCGGTCAAGGCATATACCAGAAATAAAATCTTTTTTTAAAAAATGCGACAATTAGGTGGGCTGTGTATTTTCAGGACGAATCTATAAATCCAGATTCCATTTCCCACCTTAAGGGTATATCATCATCTAATTTGGAAACCACATCTTTCATAAACACCCTTTGATTACCCTTTGGAAGAAAGCATGCTTGCAGTGGTACATTACAACATACAAAGCTTTAACAGACCTTTAGAAATAGATTCCTTCAAAAAAATATAATAATAGATCCCCTCATATGTCCTTGAACCTTGTGGTCCAAATTAAATCTCTGGATCTTAATTTTTAGTGTCAGAAGACTTTTCATTATATAGTTTAGGGATCTCTCAAATGCAGGAGAAACTTAAAGGCCTAAAAAAATTTTGTAAAGACATCATTTTAAGGTTTTTTTCTTTTCTTTTCTTTTTTCTTTTTTGGTGGCACTCTTCTGTGAACCTTTTCTAACATCTGGCTCCAATCAAACACTGAAAAATAGAAACTCAGTTTTGGAAGGCAATGAAACAGAGATATTCAGAACTCTTCATTTTACAAAGAAAACCCTAGTTCAATGTCTAATTCATCTGTTTAAATAGCAAATATAATCCCATTACAATCAATTCAAGATATGTTATACTTAGAAAAATATCAAAAGATGAGAGGAACATTAATTCTGACCTTTGAAAGGATAAAAGAATTTGCCATAGGAAAAGCACAATAATATTATCTTTGATAAATGTTAACCAACCCAAGTATCTTCATCCACTCCAAGCAGAAACATTTACTCAGCAAAGGTAAATGCATAAATCTTTCAGGATCTCATCTCAAACTAAGAAGAAACCTCAAGTTTCCTGGAGCACAGATAAGAGACAGTGACCTGGAACCCCGCCCAACTGGGAGAAAAGCAGAAACAAGCTGATTTCCTATAAAGAAAGAAACTACAATAATTCTAGAGAGTCAGAAAAACACTAATTTGAGTATCTAACAGGCAGTTTCAAATAGCTCTAAAAAGGAGTATTTTGCAAGTCTTCCAACAAACTATTGGAGGTTGAGAAGTCGTGTCTGACAGCCCAATTAATTACAAAAAAAATAATTAAAGGAATTTAGTTCCTTGAGTCAGAGAAGCCTGTGAGGAATTGGAAATTTGAATCACAACGATTTTGTAGCCCATTTAAATCATTGGACCTCTAGTCCTTTAATAAACTGGAAAAACAATTTGTTTGATACAAATTGAGCACATATAACAACCCCGCAGCAATTTAATTATATACTGACTTGGAATTATGATTGCTTTGTATGGGAGATTGATTCAGAGTTCTGTCACTGAGTTTGTAACCATAATATACCTTTCAAAATACTTTCAAAATAAGAGCTTTACTTTAAATTTTTAAAAGATTTTTATTTATTCATTTTAGAGAGAGAAGAGAGAGAGACAGCAGAGGGGGAGGAGCAGGAGGCATCAACTCCTATATATGCTTTGACCAGGCAAGCCTAAAGTTTCAAACCGGCGACCTCAGCATACCAAGTCAATGATTTATCCACTGTGCCACCACAGACCAGGCTATAAGTGCTTTATTTAAATTCAAAATTTTACCTGGGAGAATAATGAAATTTTATTTATTTTATTATTCACAACTGAAAAAAGTATGCCTGACCAGGAGGTGATGCAGTGAATAGAGCATCAAACTGGGACACAGAAGACCCAGGTTTGAAACCCTAAGGTCGCCAGCTTGAGCACGGGGTCGCTGGCTTAAGCATGGGATCATAGACATGACCCCATGGTCTCTGGCTTAAGCCCAAAAGTCACTGTCTTGAAGCCCAAGGTCGCTGGCTTGAACAAGGGGTCACTTGCTCTGCTGGAGCCTCCCAGTCAAGGCACATATGAGAAAGCAATCAATGAACAACTAAGGTGCTGCAACAAAGAATTGATGCTTCTCATCTCTCTCCCTTGCTGTTTGTCCCTCTCTCTGTCTCTCTCGCTAAAAAAATTAATTAAAAATAAATTTTAAAAACTGTAAGAGTATAAAAAGGACTTAATTAATCTAACTGAATGAACATTGTACATTGCCTTCCAGAGTTGCATAGAAGAAAGAGGAGGAGGAGGAGGAAAAGGAATTAACCTTTCAATATATTTTGGAGGAGACAGTCTGCATTCTGCACTAAGTTTCCAGGATGAAATAGGTTTAAATTGTTTCCAGTTCTATCAAAGAATGTTCTTAAATAAACATCTTTTTAATCCAATTATAAATTCAGATTCACTTGAATATCCCAAAATAGCAAAGAAAAATGAGTTTTGTTACTTGAGGACAACATCATTCTAAGTTGAGTCAAGGTTACTGAAATGTGATCAAAATTATTACATAAGAATCTTTCATGGTTGCTCCTATACAGGGACATTCAATAAATGGAGAAAGAAGGTCAACATATAAACAACAACAACAACAACAACAAAACCACCCTTTAAATTCAGATGAAGACAGATAAGCAATAAAACAATTATTTGGGTATTTCTAACCCCTTCTCACTTTAAGCTGAGGTTTATACATCTTTGGGTAAGATTGTGAAACCAATCCTACCCACCTCTGAACATACACATTAAATGAATAAGATCTTTAAAAAAAAAAAAAAAGCAAGAGCTGAGCCCTGGCCAGTTGGCTCAGTGGTAGAGCGTGGGCCTGGCAACCCGGGTTCAATTCCCGGTCAGGGCACACAGGAGAAGAGACCATCTGCTTCTCCACCCTCCCTTTTTTCTCTCTCTTTCTCTCTCACTCTCTCCTGCAGCTATGGCTCAAGCGGTTTGAGCGAGTTGGCCTGGGGCACTGAGGATGGCTTCACTGCCGCTGCCTCAGGCGCCAAAAAATGGCTCAGTTGAGACCAAGGGAGCAACAACTTAGATAGGCAGAGCATCACTCCCTAGTGGGCTTGCCAGGTAGATCCTGGTCAGGGCGCATGCGGGAATCTGTCTCTCTACCTTCGCTCCTCTCACTAAAATAAAATAAAATAAAAAAAATGCAAGAGTTGAAAGAAAAAGCTAACTATATACTAAATACTTGCTCTGTAAAATGTTGTTTATTAATGCATTCATACGAGTTCAATGCTATGTTAAATTTTCCTATAATCTTCACTTCCAAAACAAACATACCAATACTAAACAGGATAGTATGATCTCAAAAAAAAGGAACAAATGACTTGAATAGTTCTCCAAAGAAGATCTTGCCAATAAGCACACAAAATGATGCTTAACATTAGCCATAGGAAATGCAAATCAAAAACATAAGGAGATAACACATCATGCCTTCTAGAATGGCTTTTTTTTTTTAATGAAAATAACAAGTGTTGTTGAGGGTGTGGAAATATTGAAACCCTAGTGCATTGCTAGTGGTAACGTAAAATGGTGCAGGTGCTGTGAAAAACAGTTTAGTGTTCCTCAAAATGTTAAACAGAATTATCCTATGACCCAGCAATTCCACTCATAGATATATGTCCAAAATAATTGAAAATAAAAGAAAAAGAAAATCAAACAGATACTTGTACATTAATGTTTACACTATCCATAAACTGTTGAATGGTAAACAAGATGTGGTATTCACATACAGTGGAATATTATTCAACCATAAAAAGGAATGAAGTTCTGACACATACCACATGGCTGGACCTTAATGTTATGCAAATGAAATAAGATAGTCACAAAGGGACAAATATTGTATAATTCCATTTACATGAGGTACCTAGAATAGACAAGTTCATAGAGACGAGAAATTACCAGGGGTTGGGGGAAGGGGAAATGGGGGATTATTGTTCATTGGGTCCAGAGTTTCTGTTTGGTATAATAAAAAAAGTTATGGAAATGGATAGTGGTGACAGTTGTACAACATTGTGAATGTACTAAATGCCAATGAACTATACACTTGAAAATGGCTGAAATGATAAATTATGTATATTTTATTACAATGAAAAATACAGGCCCTGGCCGGTTGGCTCAGCGGTAGAGTGTCGGCCTAGCGTGCGGAGGACCCGGGTTCGATTCCCGGCCAGGGCACACAGGAGAAGCGCCCATTTGCTTCTCCACCCCTCCGCCGCACTTTCCTCTCTGTCTCTCTCTTCCCCTCCCGCAGCCAAGGCTCCATTGGAGCAAAGATGGCCCGGGCGCTGGGGATGGCTCTGTGGCCTCTGCCCCAGGCGCTAGAGTGGCTCTGGTCGCAATATGGCGACGCCCAGGATGGGCAGAGCATTGCCCCCTGGTGGGCAGAGCGTCGCCCCCTGGTGGGCGTGCCGGGTGGATCCCGGTCGGGCGCATGCGGGAGTCTGTCTGACTGTCTCTCCCCGTTTCCAGCTTCAGAAAAATGAAAAAAAAAAAAAAAAAAGAAAAATACATAAAAAGATTCACAGTTTTTCAAATTCTTCTGGGTACTATGAGAGAGAACAGTCAATTCTCAATGCACTTTCTAAAATTATGACTGAGTAGAGATCTGAAATGACTGCCAGGACAATATGGGTCAATGAAACTTGTCCCCCTGTCCTATTTCTAATTTGTGCCTGAGTTAAAAGAACATCTTCCACTTAACTGAGAATTTCTCAAGTTTTCGTTTTAAATATAAACATCCTAAAAAGTGTTTATTATGTTCACTTTTATCATCAGTATTTCAAAGCACACAATGTTTTTTCAGCATTGTCTGGAGACAAAAACTTGCATTTCTCTGATATATCACATCCCCAAATGGGCTGCCGACGTAAATGGTTTGTTCGGTGCAGATGGACGTGAATTCTGTTCAAGAGTTACGTTAACACCAAAATGCCTTCACTGCCACTGAAGCTTGGGACCTACGACAGAGCAACGGCTCCCCCTCAGAATAGGGTTTACCAACAACACCCAACTCCATGAGAGTTTCCTTGCCCTCTGTAAACCCGCACGGCTCTATTATTCTCTGGCGACTCCAAGGGATTCTGGGAGTTGGGGGAACAAGGGGCAAAAATTTAAAGTTGGTACAAGGTGGACAGCGGATAGGTTTAGGAGTATCAACCGGTTGCTGAGCGACTTCTCAGATCTTCCCACCACCTCCCTAACTCGTCTCATGGGGTAAGCTCCCCCCCTCCTTCCAGGCCCCGCCTCTCCCCTACTAGCCAATCATCGGGCTAGTGCTTGCCGCTCCTGGCCAATCCCGAACCCGTTTACTCTAAGCGGGAAAGTCTCAGAAGCTGTGAGAGAACGAGGGCTGCTAACCGTCGCCTCTTGGCCTTGTCTCTGAGGGGGTAACAGGCCCTGCAGGCGGTTGTTCATTGGCTGAGCAGCGGGCCAATGGGGGGGTGCAAAGTGGGGGGCGTACCTCACAGGAGGCAGCGGTCCGGGGCGGGGCAGAGCCGGTCGCGAGCAGGGGTTGGCAATATAACGGCCTCTCCCCCCGACCCGCCTCCCTCCTCCGACCCCGCACCCACAGACCCGCTCCAGGCAGCGCCCGGGGCGGCGGCGGCGGGGTGCGGGCTGAGGAGGACCTCGACGTCCTCCCTTACCCCCGTGCCCCAGGAACCGTACCGAGTCCCGGAGGGGCTGGGGGCCCATGGAGGTGAGAGGCGGACAACCCAGGCGGCCCCCTCACCCTCCAGGCCTGAGGGAGGGTCTTGAGGTAACCGGTGGGGTCGGTCGGGGTCTGAGTGGCCACCAGACCTGGAGGATGGCAACAGCGTGGAGAGGCTGAGGAGTGGGCGCGTCCGCCGGCGCGGTTCTCTGAGGAGGCCGCTGCAGGGCGGGAGAGGGCAGGTCGTTGGTGAGGAGCCCCGACGGGAGGGGGGGGGGCTTGCCTCGGGCCGGGCTGGGGGCGCGGCGAAGGGTCGGGCCGGGCCGGGGGGCGCGGCAACGGGTCGGGCGGCCGGGCCGGGCCGGGGCTGGGGCGCGGGGGGCGCGGCGACGGGTCGGGCCGGGGCTGGGGCGCGGGGGGCGCGGCGACGGACCGGGCCGGGCCGGGGGCGAGGCGCGGCTGACAGGACGGGCCGGGGCCGCGGGGGGCGCGGCGACGGGCCGGGCCAGGCCGGGGGTGCGGGGGGCGCAGCGACGGGTCGGGCCAGGCCGGGGGTGCGGGGGGCGCGGCGACGGGTCGGGCCAGGCCGGGGGTGCGGGGGCCGCAGCGACGGGTCGGGCCAGGCCGGGGGTGCGGGGGGCGCGGCGACGGGTCGGGCCGGGCGGGGGGCGAGGCGCGGCTGACAGGACGGGCTGGCGGGGGTGCGGGCCGCCTCCACGTCGGGGCGCACGGCGCAGAGGCGGCGGCAGGCGGAGTTGGCCTGCGAGAGCGGCCGACGGCAGCGCTCCTTAGGGTGGGCCTCGACGGCCGGAGGCCTGGGAGGGAACCGCAGGGGCGCAAGTTAGTGTCCTCGGCGGGGACTCGGGGTTCAGTGGGGCGAACAGCCGAGCCTTCGCCCCGCGTGATGCCTCTCTCCGTCTCCCATTCCCCTGGCGCAGCCCAAGGTGGCGTTCCGCGGAGGTGCGAGTCGCTGCTGGAACCTCGGTGCGGACGCCGGCAGGCTAACGGATGTGTTCAACGGCGTGGTGCTGATGGGCGCCACCTCCTTCTATGATGGCTACAAATCGCAGGTGCCTTGACCCCCTGTGCTCTGCGTTCGAGGCTTCACTCCATTCGGATCCGTTTATCCCAGCCCATTCTCCTAGTAGCTGTTTAAGTTGCCCAACTTTTAAATACAAAGTTTGCAGAATACATACTTTGCTTTGAAAATAAGTTCAGAAATAAGATTTTTAAGTGATTGTTTTCATCTTGTCTTCGATGATGTCAGAGATGTAAGAAAATCCATATTTACTTAGTAAGACCTTAAAATGTTTTTTTTCCTTTGAGCATTTATTGTAAATCTGTACAAACACACTTTTGACAGTTTAAAGGTGAAGTTTTTGTCATTCCTTTATTCTCTGGCTTTAACGATATCTTACATTACGTGCTTTTACCTTTCTTACCTAAAACATTTAATTTTGTTAGTCATATTAAATGGGTCTTAAGATAATGTAAGTCATTTTCATTTGAAATTATTTAACCAGGACATCAATGTTGATAATGTGGATTAAATAATTTATTTAATCCATACTACAGCCTTTTATAGTATTATTCCCACTATACAGATTGAGAAATTGAGGCTCAGAGAGCTTAATTTGTGCCCTAAGTGACAAAGCCCAAGTGAAACCCAGGTCTTGTCGCTGCCAAGACCAGCATTCCACCGCTCTATAATGTTTACTATTTCAGCACCAAAATTTATTTGAATCTATTTTCAGTTGTTTTAACTATATCAAGGATGTAAGTGGTAAATTTTGCAGTTACCTATGTCCAATTAATATGCCAACCCAAACATTTGCATATGTAATTTATATAACTATTTTAACTGAAAAGGATCCAGATATATAAAGTATAATTATGTTTGAATCCACCACATTACTTTAGTTGCTTATTTTATCCTGGAATATAAAATTTAAATTAGTTTTTTAAAAGGACTTAATTTTTCTAATACTCAAATCTTAAAATGTGAAATATACTTAAATCAATATTCCCAAAGTATATTTAGGTTCTAGTACTCTTTACCTCATTAGATAATCTGAAAATGCCCCTTTTGTTTAAGCAACTATTTTAAAAAGATGAACAATTATTTGTGTCGCTTTGGATCCCTCACACCTAAAAGGGTTAAGGTGGGCCTATGATAAAAACTTCAGAGCTAAAGGAATAAAGTTATTAAATGTTCTAAAAATAAAAGTCTTTGTAAAGGTTACTTAACATCTGGAAAGGTAGTTTTTAGTGGCACTCAGCAAAATTTCTTCTGTGCCTTAGTTTCCCCAGCTTCAGAATAATCATCCTAATATAAACTATAAACAAGAAAACTATGTGTAGGTTTTAAATTAGTCACCATAACCAGAATTCAAACAAATGGTTGTAAAATATTTGAGATTCTTGAAGAGGAATGACTGGAAGGTATTAATTTTCATATCTTATTGGCATAGTATAAACTCAGTATTGTATGTTCAAAATGTGTTTCAATTATGTCTGTGAAGAACAAAAATTTAGGAATACTTTAAATGTTTTCTCTTTTTATGTAGAATTAGATTAAGAGAATAAAGCAGCAAAAATTTTAGCTAAGATTATATTCTGTATCTATAAGTACAGGATATGGCAAAAGTAGGTTTACAGTTGTTCATATGGAAAATAGTACAATAATTAATAATAATACAGGAATAAACTTTGTGTTTCATGTGCTCCCAACTGTAAACCTACTTTCGCCCCACCTTGTATACTTGATCTTAGCCAAAAGGCCAAGAAGCGATTGCACCACCTTGTATAAAAAAATATCATTTCTTCTGTGTTATGTCTGGATTATTTATAGTCATTACATCTCAGATTTTAGTTGTTCCTTCTTTGGAGAGTTAAAAATTGTGAACCTATACTTTCAGACTTCTTTAAAGAAGTATTTTCTAGAGTAAAATAAACCTATATGTTTAATCTTCTATTCTTTATTAAATTCATTCTAGTATTCCAAGTATTTTAAATTATTTTCACTGCCCCTCAGCTCATTTTAAAAGGAGACAGGATTTTAAATCATTAAAATCTTAAAATTCAAACTTTCTATTTATTCAGATTTCATTATAAAAGTGTTTACAAGGGAAAAGAAAAATTGACTGGTTTTTTTTTTCTAACTGTAGTAGTATCTTTAAAGATATTTTTTTAAAAGACCCTAGAGTAGGAGTAAGAAGGCCTTGAGTTTGGGTTTTAGTTTTGTCACCTATTGGTTCAGTAACTTCTAGTCTCAGTTTTCTCATTTTTGTTTTATTATTTTTTTTGTTTGTTTTCTCATTTTTAAAATAGAATACCCATGTAACAGGTTGAATACAATAATGTATATGGAATTTGTTTGAAATTTTACAAATGTACATTAATTTTTTAACATATTGGAGCCTTTAAGACAATTATGTAAATATTTTATGAAGAATAACATTGCTAGTGTCCACATTATGCTCATTTGTTCAAAAAATTAAAACTATAATAATTGTAGATGTTTTATACTAGATATAAACAACAACTGTCCCCAGAGGTTAGATTAAATCTGCCAGGTACTGCTTTTTTTTTTTTTTTTTTTTTTTTTGAGGAGAGAGAGATATAAAGAGAAACATCAATTTATTGTTCCACTTACTTATGCATTCATTGGCTGATTCCTCTATGTGCCCTGGGATCAAACCCGCAACTTGCATATCAGGATGATGTTCCAACCAAGTAAGTTACCTGGCCAGGGACCCAAGTGCCTGTTTTTGTAAAAAAAAAAAAAAAAAAAAAAAAAAGATTGGAATACAGCCACATCCATTTATACACATTTTGTCTTACTATAGTTGCTTTCAACAGAGACTTAACAGCCAACCCTAGTATTATCTGGCCCTTTACAGAAAAAGTTTGCCAATCCCAAGTGTAAAGTAAGCTTAAATAACTTAAGTCTAGATTTGATCTCCCAATTCTTGCACATGTGGTGCTTTCTATTTCTTATTATAGCACTAATATTCTGTAGTATTGTTTTGATATGTCTGATACACAAGCATTTCTTTAAAATTCCAGAATGAAGACAATGTTGACCTAAGGCAGACCTATACTCCACTTTCTTCATCATCAGAATATGCAAGTTCTGTAGATTCTTCACTTTTCTATGCACCATGGTCTACTTATGGAGATGATGTTAAGCAGCCTTCTAATTCTCAGATTAATGTAAAGAACAGGTAAATTAATAAATTATACTTCTCAGGCTAAATGAAGTGTTTTAAGTTTGATTATACAGGAACCCAGTTTTATTAGCTCTTTGTTCCCTCTATCAGCATTTTAATTTTATGTTTTTAATTTTTGTTATAACATAATTTTATGTTAATCAAACTTTCAGGAAACCCTAAATCAGGCAGTTACATATATAATTTTTAGCTTATTACTTTTTTTATTCATTAGAGGCAACTTTAGTGAGTAAATCTTAAGTTTCTCTTCTGAAAGATATATATGAATCACATTTTTTTTTAATTTGAGAGAGAGAGAGAGTGAGAGAAAGATGGGGGAGAAGTGGGAAGCATCATCCCGTACATGCCTTGACTAGACAAGCCTAGGGTTTCGAACTGGCAACCTTGGTGGTCCAGGTTGACACTTTATCCACTGCACCACTACAGGCCAAGTCACAATTTTTAGATTTTTTTTTCATCCAATTTTAAATTTTCAGTAATTTTTTTCCTTTACAAGTATATAATAAACAGGGTTTTTTATCAAATATAAGATACTTTCAATTATTTTTCTATGTAATTCCACAAATAACTACTCAATGCCAGATTCTCTCCTAGTGGAGATATTAGCATTAACATGGCAAATATCATCCCTGCCTTTATACATTTTATAATACTGATGATGATGATGACTTGTCAGGCACTGCAAGTATAGTGAGGTTAAAAAGAGAAAGTATAGGATATTATGGGAGCCTATTGCAAAGAGAAGCTTAGGGGAGTGACATCTTACCTTTATTTTAATTATATATAAATGAGCAGTTGATAGAAGCTAATGCAGCTTTAGTTTAAGCAGGAAATAATTTAAAATTATTTTAAATTTTGGTAAATTCTTTATAAAATAACAATCTTATTAGAAAGATTATATAATATATAATTCTATAAAAATTTTTAACTTGATACATGTTAATTGAAAAAATGAAGACTTCACAAAAATATACAGAGAAAAGCAGAAGTCCACCTTAACCCTGCTTTTCCACCTCCAATAACAACTATTAATATTTAGTATATGTTACATTGAGTGTTTTTTAGATATATATTCTAATACATCATTATATAAAAAACTTTATATTGCCTATTTGTGAAATAACATGATGTAGTGGAAAAAGACCATTTGTTTAGCAAGTAAAAGTTTGGCAAATCACATATCCTTACAAAATACAAGTTTCTTAATATCTGAAATGATCATTCATTCAACATCTTGAATGATTACTACTAATACTTGCCCATCTTATGTTATGCAGATCAATGAAATGTTTGAGTGTTATACAAATATAAGGTATTTTTATTTGCAAAATGTACTAACACATTTATCTAAATATTAGAAACAAAATATGACAAAACAAGAAGTTACAATTTAAAACAACATATTACTTCTAGGAACAAATTACCCAAAATCCATAGGAGGTAAAAAGCACCAATTTTTCCATCTCCTTATGGTTTTTATATTTTGTATTATTTAGACAGTTATAGTCACCAGGTATAATTTCAGGTACATGGAACTCATCACCTCTTTGGCAAGAATTTAGGAATAGCCCCCAATTCCATTACATTTACGGGACAAGTATAATATTGCTGTGGTATCTGGGATGACCATATCACATTTTACTTTCTAATGCAATATTTATAAGAGACACAAAAATAGAGCAACAGGATCATATGGTTTTCAAATCACAAATGAAAAATATGAGAAAGTGTTTATGGAAGGATATATAATAGGACTGGCTGTGCTTTCAGGAGCAGCCACAGTACCAAGTATCATAGGTCAGAGATTTATACTTTGGTCACCTAAAATGAATAGCATGTGTTTTGGAGAAATAAGAGGTAAGCATACTTTGTGAACTAGACATAGGATTTTAAATGAAGGAGAAATATTTATGTAACATAGACAGTAATCTAAAGTGGAAATTATTCTTGAGTTTTTGTTCCCTTTTTATTTGAAATTATGGTGTAGATTCAGTCCAAATACGTTGTACAAAATAATGGTAGGGTAAGTCTGGAAATAGAAATCAATATATTGTATTTCAATGTGAGTAAAATGACTTACATGTGATACTCATTTATTTTTAGGATTCAAACAGAAAGAAATGACTATGGCAGTGAAACAGACTTATATGGACTTGTATCTAACATTTTGGAAGAACAAGATAAGTCACAGCCATATTTTGCTGATGGGTTAGTATATCCTGTAAGCTACATAATGTATAGTAAGCTTTTAAATTCACATACAGAGTGGGGCAAAAGTAGGTTTACAATTCTGAGTATGTGAAACAGTTTATTCTTGTATTAATTCATTATTTTCCATACGAACAACTGTAAACCTACTTTTGCCCCACCTTGTATACTAGATTATCCTATTTATTAAATATTATTTGTACTTAATAGGGGATCATCTGACCGTAGACACCTTAATTCAAATACGTACTTGTTTCTATGAGCTTTGATTTTGCTAAGGTCCTTATATATAATTGAAAGTTTAAATCAAAGGTTTAATTTGCTATTAGGGACTTACATTTGGAAAATTATTTTTGTATAATTCAGAGCTATTTCCTTTGAGTTCATGAGCTAAAGTGTGGCTTAAAGAGTATAAATTCCAAGGAATTTTTGTTTTGTTTTAAGAGAAGGGGGAAATAGACTCCTCCATGCGCCTGGACCAGGATCCACCTGGCAACTCCCGTCTGGGGCCGATTCTCTAGCTGTCCTCAGCGCCTGAGGCCAACACTCGGACCAACCCAGCTATCCTCAGCCCTCCCCTGGGGCTGACAGAGCTATCTTCAGCACTCGGGGCTGACCCTGGAACCAATTGAGCCACTAGCTGCAAGAGGGGAAGAGTGGTAGAAGGGGGCGAGGCAGGGGAAGAGAAACAGATGGCCACTTCTCATCCGCCCTGACCATGGATTGAACCAGGGACATCCGGGCTGATGCTCTATCCACTGAGCCAACTGGCCAGGGCTCCAAGGAGTTTTTATACATATATCCCAAAGAATAAAGTTATTATTTCTGCTGTGCAGAAATCCATATGGATTTTATTCATTTGGTAAAAATTTTAAAAATACACATTAATTGTTTTATTTGGGTGGGAAAGCCATACTACCCAAATGTTGTATTTCACAAATACGAAGTATGCAGCACACATGTACCCAATTAAAATATTTTAATTTCAGTAATAGTTTCAACAAAACATTTTTTTAATTGATTTTAGAGAAAGGGAGAGAAAGGAACATAAATTTGTTGTTCCACTGATTTATGGATTAATTGGTTCTTTAAAATTTTATTTACTGATTTTACAGAGAGAGGAAAGGTGGTGGGGGATGGGGAGTGAGAAGTATCAATTCATAGTTGCTTCACTTTAATTGTTCATTGCTTGCTTGTTGCTTGTTGTATGTGCCTTGACCAGGCAAGCCCAGTATTTTAAACCAGTGACCTCTGCATTCCAGATCAACGCCTTTAACCACTACCTGACCACAAGCCAGGCAAAACACAGCTTTTTTTATTGAAAAAAAATGTGATCAACAATACTTTTGTATTATGTAATAACCTAATTTAAGGAAAAACATATTTTTTCTGTTTGCTATAGATAAAATATTTATGTAAGATCATGTAGTCAGCCTCAGGTCTAGTTAATATTTCTTGGAAAAGTATAGTGAAGACATATTAAGATTAAAATACATATTTATATAGCATATAGCAAATTTCAAGTGACAGAGAATTATATGTAATGGTAGCTTATTATAAGGCAAAATTAGAAAGGATTAGAGAATGGTGAGGTGGGATGAGAGAAATGTTTTTGAAAACCTTTCCAAACTTCTTCACTGAGGACATAAAGTTTTTTAAAACCTAAATTGTAATTAAATATATTTACTTGTTCTAGGGCCTGCTCCTCTAATTTAAAGCCAGTTTGGCCAATGAACACAAGCAGATTTGCAGATCACCATGACCTGTCAACAGAAACCAAAAGGCCAGTAGATACAGCCATCTCACAGCAAGCTTTTTATAGTAGTGAATCTGTGTCAGCAGTGGAAAAACAGTACCTGCATAATAGTAATCTCACACCACAACAAAAAATAGATGAACTTTATCATGGACTTACTGGTTTAGACCTTGAAGAACAATGGATGTACCCCTCACGAAGTGATCATTCTAACTGTTACAATGTTCAGACAAATGATACAGCTAAGACAACATTCCAAGACTATCCATTTATCAAAAACTGTTTTACACCACAAGCTGGCCTGTCTGACGTCATGAAAGAATCAGGAATTGATAGTTATTCTTATGGAAGAGAGAAAATGTGTGTTAAAAGTCTTGAAGCACCATTACAGCAAAAAAGGGCAGAAATATTTCTTTCCCAGTTTAATAGATACAATGAAAATGCAGACTATTGTAGGTACCCAGAATATGCTCATCCTAATAAGGCTAAGCTTAATAAGTGTCCGAATTTTAGTGTCCAAGATAGTAAAAAATTAGCCAATGGCACATCTGAACCACCAATGGTAGAAGCAGACACCTACACAAAGTTATTTCAGGTTAAACCAGCAAATCAGAAAAAAATGGAAGAGACAATACCAGACCCGCAAAATTTCACATTTCCAAAACCTACAACACACCTGACAGAAAAACAGTTTGCAAAGGAAGCAGCATTTGCTGATTTTGGCTTGAAATCAGAATATGGACTAAAACCTCACACAGTTTGTTCAACTAATAATGATTTTGCTAATGTCACAGAAAAGCAACAGTTTGCTAAAGCTGACCCCTCCAATTCTGAGTATTTTAAATCAGTGAATTTATTATCAAACTCAGCAACATCTTCAGGAGGTATCAACTTAAATAGGCCAACTTGGATAAATGTTCACGCAAAAAATACCACTCTTATTCCCTATCGAAATCAAGGTAACTTGATGAAATTAAATAGTCATTTAAGTGCAGCTTCAAAACCATTAAGTGCAGGTTCTAACCATTCTTCAGATTTCTCCCAACTATCATCCACAAATTTAACTCCAAACAGCAATTTGTTTCAGAAGTATTGCCAAGAAAACCCTGCAGCATTTTCTAGTTTTGATTTCAATTATAATGGTGCAGAAAGAATTCAATCTGTCAATCACATGGAAGGACTGACAAAGACTGCGGAAGAAAATCTCTTTGAATTGGTTACCGATAAAAAAATTAAGCAGCCAAATGGATTTTGTGATAACTATTCAGTTCAGCAGTATGGGATCATTGAAAATGTAAACAAACATAATTTTCAAGCTAAGCCACAGAGTGGACATTATGATCCTGAGGAAGGTCCAAAGCATTTAGATGGCTTATCTCAAAATACATATCAAGATATGTTGGAGCATCAGAGTCATTTTAATAGCCACAGACAGGGAAGTGGAGACAACAATATTAATAGCCGTGTGAATCGCACACAGGCGTCATGCTTTTCTAATTATATGATGGGAGATTTAAGGCATAATCAGAGTTTTCAACAACTTGGGTCAAATGGGTTCCCCCTAAGATCTACCCACCCATTTGGCCATTCAGTTGTTCCACTGTTGGATTCTTGTGATTTGTTTTCTTATGATGATTTAAGCCATTTATACCCTTATTTCAATGATATGATGTATGGTGATAATGCCTTTTCTGGTTTCCTGCCAACTTTTGGATTTCAAAGACCAATTAAAACCCGTAGTGGACCAGCCAGTGAACTTCATATTCGTCTAGAAGAGTGCTATGAACAATGGAGAGCATTAGAAAAGGAGAGAAAAAAGGTAACACAAAGCTATCCATTTAGGAGTAACTTAGCATGTCCCTACTGCCTATCTTCATTTTATTTATCTTAATGTACTTTGAGTAATTGCCTTATTTCAAAGCTGAATTCTTCTCTAATGGGTAGTATTAAGTTAATGAGTATAAGGAAATAATTAGGTAACTTACAGACTAAAAAAGCTTGGGGTTAAAAAAATTGTTATTTATGTAAAGTTTATTTTGCCAATGAAGTAGACATTTTCTTGAATGGGTTAAAAGTTAATTTCTTTTTAATTTTAAGGTAGTAAACTGTTGGAAGTGTTCAGGTATTTTATTTGCATTCAGTATGACAGAAAAATATTGTGGTTTGTATTTGGTCTTTTGACACTAAAACAATTTTTATTTAAAGAAATAATTTTCACTTTATTGCTTAGGCCTAAGATAAATATTAAAATTGAATCATATTTAGAAAATTCATCATCTAAAAATTATGTAATTCTTTACAGACCGAATTGGTCCTTGCCAAGAATTACCCAGGAAAAAAAGTATCCAGTACTAACAATACTCCAATTCCAAGGCTGACGTCCAACCCGTCTAGAGTTGATCGCTTAATTGTGGATGAACTTCGAGAACAAGCCAGGGTAAGCCATAAAAACTTCCAATAGTGGACTTTTAAGTTGCTTGGTAAATTTTAAAACATTTCAACAAGTTAGAATTCTACACTTGATCTTAGCCAAAAGGCCGAGAAGTGATCAACAAGTTAGAATTCTAAAGGATTTTTAAATCATTTATGTCTAACTCTCTGAAATATATTCTTTTGCATGTTTGGTCCTAGAACTGATTAATATGTAGGAAAGGGAAACCAGCCCCACTCAATTATTTTTTTGGTTGTTTGCTTTTGTATTTTTCCGAAGTTGGAAACGGGGAGGCAGTCTGAAAGACCTCTGCATGCTCCCGACCGGGATCCACCCGGCATGCCCACCAGGGGGCAATGCTCTACCCATCTGGGGGGGTCGATCTGTTGCAACCAGAGCCATTCTAGCGCCTGAGGCAGAGGCCACAGAGCCATCCTCAGTGCCAGGGCCAACTTTGCTCCAATGGAGCCTTGGCTGTGGGAGGGGAAGAGAGAGACAGAGAGGGAGGAGAGGGGGAGGGGTAGAGAAGCAGATGGGCACTTCTCCTGTGTGCCCTGGCCGGGAATCGAACCCGGGACTCCTGCACACCAGGCCAACGCTCTACCACTGAGCCAACCAGCCAGGGCCCCACTCAATTATTTTAAAAGTAGGTTTAGTAACTACTTAAATGGTTGCTCTTCAAACCCAAATTGGCAGTGGAGCTAATCCTCAACAAAAATAATTTTTTAAAGAAAAAACCATTTTGAATATTATTTATAGGGAAAGTCTCATTTCTTAGTCACAAACATTTGTTTTCTAGACTGATGAGCAAGCTGTGCTTGCATTATACAGAATGGTAAATTAAGAGGGAATTTCCATATTTCATTTTCTTAATGCTGTACTCTTTAACAAACAAGCATATACAGCAGTGTATTAAATATTGATAAACTGAAGTATGTAGGTATGCATAATCTTATAAAATAGGTATGTTTTGGGAAAGCATAGCACTTCAAATAAAATGTAGAGAATACTGATATTCTGTCCTTTTGTAATTTAATAAATGATTATTCCTATTACCTCTTTTGTAATTTCAGGATTTTCTAATCAACTTTAATAGAGTAGGGTAAATTTCTTATTTTTTGGCCTTTATGTCTTAAAAAGTTAGTTTTCCAAGTAAAATTTTATGAAGATTCTTGAGAAAAAGCATGCAATGAAACAGATTGCTTCTATGATTGAATAAAAGCCATTTAAGAATTAGAAAAATCAACATAACAAAGAGTCCATTTTATTGAACATCAGTTTCTTTTCTTTTCTTTTCTTTTCTTTCTTTTTTTTTTTTTTTCATTTTTCCGAAGCTGGAAACGGGGAGGCAGTCAGACAGACTCCCGCATGCACCTGACCGGGATCCACCCGGCATGCCCACCAGGGGGTGATGCTCTGCCCCTTTGGGGCTTCGCTCTGTTGCATCCAGAGCCATTCTAGCGCCTGAGGCAGAGGCCACAGAGCCATCCTCAGTGCCCAGGCAATCTTTGCTCCAATGGAGCCTCGGCTGCGGGAGAGGAAGAGAGAGACAGAGAGGAAGGAGAAGGGGAGGGGTGGAGAAGCAGATGGGCGCTTCTGTGTGCCCTGGCCGGGAATCGAACCCGGGACTCCTGCACGCCAGGCCGACGCTCTACCGCTGAGCCAACCGGCCAGGGCCGAACATCAGTTTCTTACTTGTACCATGCTGTCTTTAAAATATAGATATGAACTATTTCAGTGGATTGATTTTACTTAGCTTTCAGCCTTGGTCAGTTGAGACTCTTATCAAATTTGTAAATTTGAACAATGGAATTTATCAATAGTATAGACAGATAATGACATGGATTACAGCCAGATGTAATGTTAGTAAAAACCTCAGTCTTGCCTGACCAGGCGGTGGCACAGTGGATAGAGCATCAGACTGGGATGTGGAGGACCCAGGTTCGAGACCCCGAGGTCGCCAGCTTGAGTGCGGGGACATCTGGTTTTAGCAAGGCTCACTAGCTTGAGCCCAAGGTCGCTGGCTTGAGCAAGGGGTCACTTGGTTTGCTGTAGCCACCCCCCCCCCCAAGGTACATATGAGAAATCAATCAATGAACAACTAAGGAGCCACAATGAAGAATTAATGTTTCTCATCTCTCTCCCTGCCTGTCTGTCTGTCCCTATCTGTCTCTCTCTCTGACTCTCTCTGTCTCTGCCACACACACACACACACACACACACACACACACACACACACCTCAGTCTTTTGGCCCTGGCTGGATAGCTTAATTGGTTCGAGTATCATCCTAATAAGCCAAGGTTCCAAGTTTGATCCCTGGTCAGGACATATACAAGAATCAGCCTATGAATGCATAAATAAGTGTTTTATTATGTTTTCTTAAAACTGTTCCAAGTTAAAATTCTTTTCCTTAGTAGTACATTTCTTGGCAATAAATCAAAGGCTTGAAAACTGTAGACATTAAGAAATACACTTTTACCAGCTTTGGTAATGTGTCACATTAAGTTAGAAAGTTATGTTTATAGCTATTATAATAATTTTGTTTTATCTATATTTAGCAACATTAGATCAATAATAGAGGGCAAAAATATTTTCACATGTACTACTTTCTAGTTTGCTAGTGTTATAGAATTCGGAAAACTTTTAAAAGTTTATTAGAAATCACCAGTGCAAATTTTTCTTTATCTTTTTTTTTTTTTTTTTTTGTGACAGAGAGATGGACAGACAGACAGGGAGGGAGATGAGAAGCATCAGTTCTTTGTTGCAGCTCCTTAGTCTCCTTAGTTGTTCATTGATTGCTTTCTCATATGTGCCTTGACCAGGGGACTACAGCAGAGTCAGTAACCCCTTGCTCAAGCCAGCAACCTTGGGCTTTAAGCCAGTGACCTTTGGGCTCAAGCCAGCGACATGGGTTCATGTCTGTGATCCCACACTCAAGCTGGTGAGCCCATGCTCAAGCCAGATGAGCCTGTACTCAGGCTGGTCACCGCGAGGTTTCAAACCTGGGTCCTCTGCAACCCAGTACGAAGCTCTATCTACTGTGCCACTGCCTGGACAGGCACAAATTTCTTGTTTTTACAGTTCTCGCTTATTCAAAATGATTGTTTTATTTTATATTCTTTATTCTTTTTTTTTTAATTTATTCATTTTAGAGAGGAGAGAGAGAGAGAGAAGGGGGGAGGAGCAGGAAGCATCAACTCCCATATGTGCCTTGACCAGAGAAGCCCAGGGTTTCGAACTGGCAACCTCAGTGTTCTAGGTGGATACTTTATCCACTGCGCCACCACAGGTCAGGCTGATTATTTTATTTTAAAACAATATAGCCTGACTGGTGGTGGTGCAGTGGATAGAGCGTTGACCTGGGAAGCTGAGGTCCCAGGTTTGAAACCCCAAGGTTGCCAGTTTGAGAGCAGGCTCACCAGCTTAAGCATCGGGTCGCCGGCTTGAGCATGGGATCATAATCATGATCTTAAGGTCTCTGGCTTGAGCAAAGGGTCACTGGCTGGGCTTGAGCCTCCCTGTCCCTGCTCCCTATCAAGGCACATAATGAGAAGCAATCAATGAACAACTAAGGTGATGCAACTATGAATTGATGCTTATCTCTCTCCCCTCCCCACCTAGCTAAAAAAATAAAAACTATGTAATTGATAGTTCACTGGAATTTTTGATAATGTGTTTTTCTTTTGTAGTTTTGTTATCCTCTCAAGGGTCAATCTGGTTGTACAGTTGGGAGGAAATGTACACTTTTATTTTTTCATGGGCCTAAACTGGCATATTCCAAAGAAAGTTGATATGAGTATGAAGGTAGAGGCATTCATTCAGGTGGCTTTAGCTTCATTCATCCATTCATTCATTCATGGACAGACAGACAGGAAGGGAAAGAGATGAGAAGCATCAATTCTTTGTTGCGGCATCTTAGTTGTTCATTGATTGCTTTCTCATATGTGCCTTGTCTGGGCATGGGGTGGGCTACAGCAGACCAAGTGACCCCTTGCTCGAGCCAGCGACCTTGGGCTCAAGCTGGCAAGCCTTGCTCCAACCAGATGAACTGGCACTCAAGCTGGCAACCTCGGGGTCTCGAACCTGGGTCCTCTGTGTCCCAGTCTGACACTCTATCCACTACACCACCACCTGGTCAGGCAGCTTTAGCTTTTTAATTGAGAGGTATTTTTTTACTCTTTTCAATCTCTGAACATCAAGTGCTTATGTGAAATTTAAATCATTTAGTTGCCAGAGGCAATTATTCAAAGTCCTTTGCTTACACCTGCCAAAGTTAGAATATGAAACAAGTTAGGAATATGAAACACTCTCCTTACTGATCTAATGTAGCAGTGCCCTTTTAAAAGCTTAATTAACCAAGAAATTGACTTCTTAATTTTTCTTAGCAGTTCTGATAATTATAGGATTTTTTAATTTCAACATAAATTTAAACCAGTATTTTCTGTATTATGGGTTCCTTAAAACTACCACTAGGTCAGTATTATTATGTGAGTGTTTCTGATTTCCAAAGAACCTTGGAGGCCCAGAAAGGACTTGCTGAAGTCAGGACCTTTTAGCTTGATTTTTTTTCTCTACAAATTACAATACTTCCTAATAACACTGTTTGCCAAAATGGGTCATATCTTATATTTGCATTTAATGTTAATGACATGGGAATGTTTGAATGTTTGACTTTTTCATTGTTGTTTATTTCCATTAACTGATTACTGCAAAACTTTTAGAATTAACATATACAAGTAGGTACAAAAGACTGACTTCCCATCTTTGTTTCCCCCAGCATGGTGTTAGGATATAGTAAGCATTCAATTATTTATGAATAATTATGAGTATCATTGCTCTTGTGTCTAATCTGCTTCATTGAAGATTTGTTTTTGTCTACGGCCATACCACCCTGAACGCGCCCGATCTCGTCTGATCTCGGAAGCTAAGCAGGGTCGGGCCTGGTTAGTACTTGGATGGGAGAAGATTTGTTTTTACTTAAGCTAGTGACAGGGCAGTGTGGTTACATGCCTTATCAAAATTTAAAATCTTTCCCTCAGGTTGTAACTTTACTAGGCAAAATGGAACGTCTTCGAAGCTCTCCCCTTCATGCCAATATTTCTACTGCTCTTGATAGACACTTGGAGTCCATTCACATTGTACAGTCACGTAGAAAGGATGAAATTGTTAATGCTTCAAATCGGCAAAAGCAAGGAGTTCCTAGATGCCAAGATGACAGAGGTACAATATTAATGCCTATATTTTTGATAAGGCAGTGAGATAGTTTGAATGTTAATAAAATCAGATTCTAAGGTTAAAAGGTTGGAATTCTAAGATTTATACTTATCTAAAGAATAAATTGGAGCCCTGGCCGGTTGGCTCAGCGGTAGAGCGTCGGCCTAGCGTGCGGAGGACCCGGGTTCGATTCCCGGCCAGGGCACACAGGAGAAGCGCCCATTTGCTTCTCCACCCCTCCGCCGCGCTTTCCTCTCTATCTCTCTCTTCCCCTCCCACAGCCAAGGCTCCATTGGAGCAAAGATGGCCCGGGCACTGGGGATGGCTCTGTGGCCTCTGCCTCAAGCGCTAGAGTGGCTCTGGTCGCAACATGGCGACGCCCAGGATGGGCAGAGCATCACCCCCTGGTGGGCAGAGTGTCGCCCCTGGTGGGCGTGCAGGGTGGATCCCAGTCAGGCGCATGCGGGAGTCTGTCGGACTGTCTCTCCCTGTTTCCAGCTTCAGAAAAATGAAAAAAAAAAAAAAAAAAAGAATAAATTGGAGGCCTGACCTGTGGTGGCACAGTGGATAAAGCGTCGACCTGGAAATGCTGAGGTCGCCGGTTCAAAACCCTGGGCTTGCCTGGTCAAGGCACATATGGGAGTTGATGCTTCCAGCTCCTCCCCCTTTCTCTCTCTGTCTCTCTCTCCTCTCTGTCTCTCTCCCTCTCTCTCTCCTCTCTAAAAATGAATAAATAAAATAATTTTTAAAAAAAGAATAAATTGGTAAAAAAAAAAAAAGAATGAATTGGTAAATGATGGCTACATAATCTATTCCAAAAATATCTTGATCTATTTTGTTAACTTTATGTTTCCATCAAAGTCTGCATCCTACCCAAAACATAAGCATCATACAAGTCAGGAATCAAGTGTCAATACTTAAATATTAAGTCAAGAAGTGGTTAGCTCAATCAATACCCAACCTTTTATAAAAATGTTTGATCATTTAGTAGCACATTACTGGGCTTTAAGAGTTAAGAGAAACTTAAATGGTATCTAATGTGAACTGGCTCTGAATATTTCTTTTACAGATGTTTTTGCCCTTGCTTCATCAATTAAAGACATGTGTGTGACTACTCGGAAGGCACGCACTACTCTGTGGTGTGCACTGCAGATGACCTTGCCAAAAACAGCCAATATAGCTGGCCAAGCAGATGTGGAAAAGGCTTTACAAGATATGGTCAACTGTGAAGACAAAGTCCATGAAAGCATAAATAGTAGCAATCCAATGAACCAGAAAGGTGACACAAACAAACATTAAGGAAATGCCAGCAGAAAGAATAAAAAGCTGAGAAGTAAATGTATCAAGACATGCTCAACAATTTTAATGAACTTGTCAAACTTGAAAATTTCAATGCATTTTCTTTCAGATTTAGAGTTAATAACCTTAATGAAGTCTAACTTCTATTTAAAAATCTATTTGGAATGAATCAGATAAGTTTAAAGTGAACTCAAAGGTAAAGCTGACTACTCTAGGAGTTCTGAGTAGTCAAAGATAAGTTTAAGTAAATTAAAATTTCCTAACAGCTAAAATATTGCTTAAACACATTCTGCAGTGCAGGTAAATGCAAGTGTGAAATTATTCTAGAAGATAAGTTTCATTTAGGTCTGTCTTTAATAGTAAGTATAATTCCAAATAATGAATCTAAATGACTGTAACCCAATTAATGATTACAGTCTAGTAACCAAGACAAGTTTTGATTGTGATAAAAGTGTTTTCCTTACAAAACTGGATAATACATAGGAAACAAAGGAAAACAGAATGAACCTAATATTCATGTAAAATTTTAATATTTAAAACATTAATTTGAAATCTTAATGCCTAAGTATATGGAGGGAAATAAGCATCTGATTCTCCTAAATTAGTGATAAAAGTGCCAGTGTAAAAACCATGCAAGTTACTGAATATAAAACCTGTTCAAATCATTTGTGTATATTCTTAAAAATTAATTATACTATCAATTATTAAATATTTCCAATTTTAAAGTATTTAAATTGAATCGAAACAAACATTTCCTTTATCTGGGTCTTTTAGCTTTGACGCACGGTAATTAAAATAATGACTATTGTTTTAATACCCTTAGTTTGCTGCCTTTTATGAGGGTATCACGATGTTTTAAAATGTACTTTTTTAAGGTTAATCTTTAGTTTGCAATTGGTTAGTGTATATTTTGTGTAGTTGTATTCATTAGTTTGCTTCTGTATTTTTTTTTAAAAGAGCTCTTGAAAGCTTGGCTTTTTCTGTTTCTCATCACTTAATATCTTTGTATGGAACCCAAGTAATTTATTCATTAATATGAAATGTTGATATTATGTGACTCAGAAGACCTTGGGTTTTAACATTTCTTGCATAAGTTAAACTATGATATAATGTACTGATGAAATTTAATTGAACTATCCTTGACTAGAAACACTGATGTTTTAAATGTTGGTGTTTTTCCTAGTTTTAGAAATCCTGGTATAAAAAGAGAGTGTTAATCACACCACATAAATTTTCTTTAGATGATGTGCGGAAGAAACTGATTGAGAATTCAGGAGTAACTGTGGGGAGAAACATTTTGATCACTGATATGCCTTAAAACTACCAAATGAATTACATTGAAGGTAGTCAAATAAAATAGATCACCCCACTACAGTCACTACATAGAAAGTGGTTAAGTTTGACATAAGACATGTTGAATGTTATAAAAACAAATATTGTACTAATGTAGTCTCAAGAAAAAAATAAATTATTTTTGTTGAAAATAATTGGTTTTATTTTTTACGTCTGTATTAGTTTCTAACCTTAAGAGTCACTCATGGCCTGACCAGGCAGTGGCACAGTGGATAGAGTGTCGGACTGGAATGCCGAGGACCCAGGTTCGAGACCCCAAGGTTGCCAGCTTGAGTGCAGGCTCATCTGGTTTGAGCAAAAGCTCACCAGCTTGGACCCAAGGTCACTGGCTTGAGCAAGGGGTTACTCGGTCTGCTGAAGGCCCGCGGTCAAGGCGCAACAAAAAACTAATGATTGATGCTTCTCATCTCTCTGTTCCTGTCTGTCTGTCCCTGTCTATCCCTCTCTCTCTCTGAAAAAAAAAAAAAAAAGTCACTCATGTCAGAAAGCCAATCAAATTTCATTTAACTGATTAAAACTGGTGCTGTTTTAAATTACATTACTATTTACACAGAAGTAATGTTAGTAGATAAACCAATGCCATTTAGATATCCTTGGATCTAACCTTACCTCCTTCAAAGGTAAAATTTTTGCTCTGTCTTTATGCTGATCCAGGCAAACTAGGGTAAAAACTCTGGGGAATCTTTTACATGACTGTTCAGAAATGAAAATGAAACACTAGTCCATTAACAAAAACCAAACCCAGAAATTCTCTGAAATGTCGTTGTCACCCTATAAGTAATTCTCAAATTAGTTGCTTATCCCTTTCTTTGGTACACCCTAATGGATGGTTCTTAGGTATTGTACTTTAGAAATACAACCTATGAACATTATAAATATCACACGACTTGTAGTGAAAACTGCTAATACTGATGCTCCCATCATTTCTAACCTAAAGGAATTTAGCATACTAAATTTTTTTTTTTTTCTTTCATTTTTCTGAAGCTGGAAACAGGGAGAGACAGTCAGACAGACTCCCGCATGCGCCCGACCGGGATCCACCCGGCACGCCCACCAGGGGCGACGCTCTGCCCACCAGGGGGCGATGCTCTGCCCATCCTGGGCGTCGCCATGTTGCGACCAGAGCCACTCTAGCGCCTGAGGCAGAGGCCACAGAGCCATCCCCAGCGCCCAGGCCATCTTTGCTCCAATGGAGCCTTGGCTGCGGGAGGGGAAGAAAGAGACAGAGAGGAAAGCGCGGCGGAGGGGTGGAGAAGCAAATGGGCGCTTCTCCTGTGTGCCCTGGCCGGGAATCGAACCCGGGTCCTCCGCACGCTAGGCTAAATTTTTTTTAAAATAATACAAAAAGCACTTCATGGGTAGTTGAAAACTATTTTGAATTATATCAGTCAGTGTTGTTCCCATTTGAATAATCTGCTACTGTAAAGTTTTAGAGCAGGGGTCGGGAACCTTTTTGGCTGAGAGAACCATGAACGCCACATATTTTAAAATGTAATTCCATGAGAGCCATACAACGACCTGTGTACGTTATGCATTATCCAATAAAAATTTATGTTGTCCCAGAGGACAGCTGTGATTGGCTCCAGCCACCCGCAACCATGAACATGAGCGGTAGGAAATGGATTGTAATACATGAGAATGTTTTATATTTTTGTTATTTTTTTTATTAAAAATTTGTCTGCAAGCCAGATGCAGCCATCAGAAGAGCCACATCTGGCTCGCGAGCCATAGGTTCCTGACCCCTATTTTAGAGGGTTGGGAATTAATGTTATGACTGAAATCCCAAATGTGGCCTAAAGTGTAAACCATATCCAAAATAAGATTTATTAAAATAGACTCTCTCATGTTATCTGTAGGCACAGCCTATTGCCACTGCCACATAAAGCTCTAAGACTCCAACAGTACTTGAAAGGACTTCAAAGCCAATTTACTGAGTTTCCAAAAAACAAGGTAACCTTTCTGATCTCCTAATACCCAGCCTTACAGAAAGGAAAACTGAGGTAGAGAATTTACGGATTTCAGGAAGTTCTGATAGAAGGGATTATTTGAACTAAGCAAAACAAAGTATAAAGTAAAATTTAACACATTCCTAAGTGACTATCCACACAGAGTTCATTCCCATAGGTAACTGGACAGAACCAGAATAAATCATAAGACACTGATTTAAATAAAGTTTATTTAAATTTTGCCAATGCCACGGTTATAGGAGTGTATAGTGGTAACACATCTTTTCCTTAACCATGCTTCTTTTTACCTCTGCACAAAGATAAAAACTTTAGTTAATCTTAATGGTATAAAACAGAGGTCAGCAAACTTTTTCTCCCAAGGGCCAGATAATAAATATTTTAGGCTTTACAAGCCACAAAAGGTCTCTCATGTATTTTTTTTAACAACCCTTTTAAAAACATAAAATCTACTTTTAGCTTGCACCATACGAAAACAGACTGGGCCCAATTTGTACTGCAGACAGTAATTTGCTGACCCCTGGTATAAAATATCTACTTTGTCTTGTCAGAGAAATTGCTCTCTTCAGGCTTCTTGACAGTCTTACTCCCTGAAGAAGAGAAAGGCCTTAAAATTGAATGCAGCTTGTGACAAAAGTAGAAATGGAGAGTTCCTGCCCCCTTTTGACTCTCCCAAGCAATTTTCCCATTCACTCATTCAATTAATTTGTTGAGCGCCTACTATGTACATTCTTAAATACCTTTGTGTTAGCAGAGATTTCCAGTGTTTCTTCCTCCAGTTTCCCTAAACCTGTAATTAGCAGGTCTGTATAATCATATGTTTTAGGGCAAGCCAGGGTTAAAATCTCTACTGGCAATCAGAGGGATCTAGCTAACAATGTAATCCTTACAATGTAATACTGACACATCCTTCCTAATATCACAACCTAGATAGGAAAAATGTAACTATCTCTACTTAAAAAGATACTTCTGTTCCTCCCATAGGCCAAACTTTAAAATAATAAATCTCAAATCTAGTACATCCATCAAATAGTTTCTTCTTATTCTCCTAGTTTGTTGTACCTTATCACATAAAATCTGGATCCAGGTAGGGCTCTTCATTAGCTTTCTATTTGAGTCTGAAAACAATACATTTAGAGGTGAAGAGTATTCTGAAGCAATTTACGCTCCCATATTTCATCTCAGGGAAGAGGCAGTCACAATTCTGCTCTTTCAGGATAAAAACCATAATTGTCAGCTTTCTGAATATTCCTGCTGTTTATCCAAGGTGCAGGAAGACTTTTGAAAGTGGCCAAAAGCACAAGACTTCAGTTCGAAAATATAAAGGTTGCCCCCATTCCAGATCTTTGGTATTGATATCAATTGCAACAATCTGATTACCCACACCACAGACACATGGCACATTTTGTAATTAGAAGTGTTTGTGATTTTCCTTTTGACCATGTAAACATGAGGGGAAATGCCTTGGGAAACCACTTTGCACTGTTCTCTCATTTCTCTTAAATACACATGTACACAACTGGTTCTTCCTTTGATCAGTTCATGAAGAGAAAGAGAGTTGACCAAGGTTATCGCTTTCGTTCCCCTCTTTGTGTCCTTTTCTTTTCCTTTTCCTTGCGCTCCTGCTTGGCTAGTTTGTCCCTCTCCCTCTGCAGCTTGTCCTGTTCCTTCTTCCTTTGGGATTCATCCCGAAGCGAGTCTCGTTCCAGTTTTCGGGCATTGAGGACATCTTCCACGTTGGTATTTCGGAAGAGAACTATAATGACTTGTTAAGGGAACAGAGCAGAGGTTATGCAGTCCTAGTTACTGCTCTCTCTCTTTTTTTTTTTTTTTTTTTTTTTGGTGACAAAGACAGAGAGAGAAACAGAGAAAGACAGACAGGAAGGGAAAGAGATGAAAAGCATCAATTCTTTGTTGTGGCAGTTAGTTGTTCATTGATTGCTTTTTCATGTGTCTTGACCAGGGGCTACAGCAGACCTGAGTGACCCCTTGCTCGAGCCAGCAACCTTGGACCCAAACTGGTGAGCCTTCCTCAAACCAGATGAGCTCGCGCTCAAGCTGGTGACCTCAGGGTTTCAAACCTGGGTCCTGTACGTCCCAATCTGATGCTCTATCCACTGCGCCACCGCCTGGTCAGGCTATCTTTCTTCATTCTTGCTGTCCCCTCTCTACATGCTGAATCTTGAATATTCTCTATCCCTAGTTTTTTAAAAATCCTTATGTTTATCTTTGGTCTAATGGGAAATCCTAAAATTTATCATTACACAAGTTAAAACTAACTTTCAGAGGCCCTGGCTGGTTGCTCAGTGGTAGAGCGTTGGCCCAGTGTGTGGATGTCATGGGTTCGATTCCTGGTCAGGGCACACAGGAGAAGCGCCCATCTGCTCTTCTCTACTGCTCCCCCTCTCCCTTCTCTCTCTCTCTGTCTCTCTCTTCCTCTCCCACAACCATGGGTCAGTTGGAGCAAGTTGGCCCTGAGCACTGAAGATGGCTCCATGACCTCGCCTGAGGAGCTTAAAATAGCTCAGTTGCCAAGCAATGCAGCAACAGCCCCAGATGGGCAGAGCATCCCCCAGTAGGTGCTTGCTGGGTGGATCCTGGTCGGGGCGCACACAGAGCTGTCTCTGCCTCCCCACTTCTCACTTAAGAAAAATAAAAAAATTTAAAAAAAACTAACCCTCAGAATAAAAATCTCATTCAGACTTAACTAAATATAAATATTTTATAAAAATAAAATTTCATTCTAGAATGAGTACTTATATCATTCAGTGGTAGAATATTGGAATATCTATGCTAGTTTTAGTGAACAGAGTATTAATATAAGTGGCAAGATTTCTTTGTACTTGGTACTATTAAAATGCTTGAAATGAGTTAAATAAGTTGTTTAATCTTACTATATCAATTGTTTTCCTAGACCACTATAGCTTTAGTAAAATCATGTTCTACTAACTACAAACTCTGAATTTATAAAATAGTAAGTTTAGCCAGTTAGAAAATACCCAAAATTTTACCCCATTTCTTATTACTTTAGAAAATATAACCTGTTGCCTCACTGGTGGTGGCACAGTGAATCGAGTGTCGACCTGGGATGCTGAGGTCCCAGGTTCAAAACCCCAGGGTTGCTGGCTTGAGCATGAGGCTCACAGACATAATCCCATGGTCACTGGCTTGAGCAAGGGGTCACTGGCTCGGCTAGAGCCCCCCAGTCAAGGCACATATGAGAAGCAATCAATGAACAGCTCAAGTGCTGCAACTACAAGTTGATGCTTCTCATCTCTCTCTAAAAAACCCCAAAACAAACACAAAACCATAACCTGTTATTACCAGACAAGCTCCTTTTTTTTTTTAATTTTTATTAATTTTAATGGGTGACATCAATAAATCAGGGTACATATATTCAAAGAAAACATGTTCAGGTTATCTTGTCATTCAATTATGTTGCATACCCATCACCCAAAGTCAGATTGTCCTCCGTCACCTTCTATCTAGTTTTCTTTGTGCACCCCCCTCCCCCTGACAAGCTCCTATTCTTAAAACATAACTTTTTTCTGCTTCAGTGCTTTAAATGTGTCCCTAAAATACCCCTCCCCCCAATAATCCACCACAGTTCTCACTTTTTGAAGGGGAATTTCTAAATCCACTTTCCCTGGGAAGCTTCTCATAAGTGATTCTGTTGGAAGGGACTTTCCTTAGCACATATGTTTCATCTGTCAATACTACTTTTAGTTAAAAAGTATTTCGTACCCTGGCCAGTTGGCTCAGTGGAAGTGTTGGCCCGGTATGTGGATGTCCTGGGTTCGATTTCTGGTCAGGGCACACAGGAGAAGCAACCATCTGCTTCCCTACCCCCCACTCCCCTTCCAACAGCCATGGGTCAATTGGTTTGAGTGCGTTAGACCTGGATGCTGAAGATGGTTCTGTGGAAGCTCTGCCTCAGGTGCTAAAAATAACCCAGTTGCAAGCATGGCCCCTTGATGGGCAGAGCATCAGCCCCAGATGGGGGTTGCCGGGTGAATCCCGGTTGGGGCTCATGCAGGAGTCTATCTCTATATCTACCTTCCTCTCAACTTGGAAAAGAAGAAACAAAATGTATTTGGTGTTTGTGTTCTCTTTCCAACAAATTATAAGGTCTCTGAAGACAAAGACCAAAACTTCAATATTATTTTAATTGCTTCCACAGTGCTGGGAAACCCAGTGCCATAAGCAGAGAGTACAGATACTTATGTTCCCTTAGAAATCCCTCCTCTAACCTACCACTTCAAAGTACATATAATTATGTCTTCTTTGGGAAAAGTTCTTGCTAAACTGACCACTTAGGGCTGTCCTGAAATGGGCCTCCCAATGCTGGCCTGACACGAGTTCCTGGAGGTAGTCCTCTACCTGCTCCCAGCAATGACAGCAAAATAAAAACTGACCCTCAAGAAGATTCAGTGGAGAAAAGCACATGGGGATGGACACAGAGAAGGATACATTTGTCAGAACCCATGTTCATTGTGGTGGCACCTGAGTCATCCTTCTCATCTGCTTCAGTAAGTGATGTTAAGGAAGGTTGGATGGAAAACAAAGATTAGTGCATCCCAACCCAGGATCAGAAAACATTCAATAAACTGATGGGTAGAAAAAGCACAATGAAAGGAAGGACACTGTCAGGACATGGTAGTAAAACCAGGAGAGTTATCTTCAGAAGTCTCAACTTGGGGACAATTGTTCAGAGCTTCTGTAAAATCTGTTATCTCTTGGAGGCTGAAAAGAAATTAAAGCTGGTCTGGGTGAACTGCCACATTACCTGGAAGCCAGAGGGTGGCACGATGACCTCTAAAACAGTGGTTCTTAAAGTGTGGTTTCCAGAACTCCCTGAGAACTTGTTAGAAATGCACATTCTTGGGCCTCATCCTAAACCTACTAAAACAGCAGCTCTGGGAGGTAGAGCCCAGCAATCTGTTTTAACAAGTCCTCCAGAGAACCACTGCTCAAAACACTCTTTTCTAGCCCATGAAATGAGTCTTCAAGAACATAATTGATTATGTGTTGAAAAATGTAAGTCCAGTATCAACTATTCCAACTTCATTCCTCACACCCACAAAGGGCCACAGATCACTGCCATTTTAGAGAAAATTAATCTACAGAGGAGGATTGGCAACTTCCCAAAGCTCACTGGAAACCAGCAAACTCTTCTGGCTTGAGCCTCAGGGAAATGGTGCTGAGACTCCGAAAAGGATATTCTTCTTCATCTGTTACATCAGCATACTGGGCCAGGAGGGCAGCTTTTCTCTGCTTCTCCTCTTCTGACACCATCCTGGGCTTCACCACAATCTGTGCCTGTTTCTCAATTAGAGTAGCAATGGCCTGTACCTCATCTGGGAGGTGGTGGAAGGGGAGACAGGGACACCAAGGTTGTACATGAGAAAAAAACAAGCTCACCGAACCACTAGTCCACCTAGGCACTGCTTGGAGTCAAGGCAACGGCATCTGCTGACTCTTTAGAGCCCAGTTCAAAGGAGACGCCCATGAAAAAGGCAAGGAAAGGCCATGCAGGCCAGGCTTTAGGTCTTATTTCTGTCTTCAACCAGTGCAGCCTTGCTTTTTACTTGTCTTATATATTGAAGTTCCGCTTGCTTTAAAAAAAGAGTTTGAACACTGCATTAGAACTGCAGAATATTAAACCTCCAAACATGCAACTTTCTCCCCTCTCAACCCAGAAACCTAAGAAGGAATCTAAAATCAACTTAAGCTGGTCCTTTTCATGTTAGTACTTATGCCAGGTAAAATTCTTAGGTTATTTTAAAGTAAAATCAACCATTAAGTTTTCCATTCTCAAAGAAGGAGGCAACAGGGTCAAGTAGTGGTTCTCACACCTGTTTGCACATTAGAATCATCTGGAGGAGCATTTAAAAAAATACTGATACTTGGGCCTCAACTCCAAAGATGTTTATAGAATTGGTCGATGGTGTAACCCAGGCACTAGCATTTTTCTTTTCTTTTTTTTTTTTTTTTTTTTGAGAGAGAGGTGGAGAGAGAGAGAGACAGGAACATCAGCTGCTCCTGTATGTGCCCTGAGCAGGGAATGGAACCAGCAACCTCCGTGCTCCGAGACAATGCTCCAACCAACTAAGCTATCCAGCCAGGACTTAATTTTTACTGACTTTTAGAAAGACAGAGAGAGGAAGGGAGAGCGAGGGGAGGGGGAAGGGAAGCATCTGTTGTTCCACTCACCTGTGCATTTTTTGGTTGCTTTCCGTGTGTGCCCTGACCAGGAATTGAACCCACAACCTTGGTGTTTCAGGACGATGCTCTTAACTGACTGAGCTAACTGGCCAGGGCCAGGCACCAGCATTTTAAAAAGTAAATCAAGTGATACTAAAACATATCCAAGACTGAGAACTACCAGTTTAGATAGTTTAAAATAGATACTCAAGTTTGGCTTTAATGATTTGAGTTTTTTGCATCATAATGATGAGTACGTATATTCACTCACTTCTCTTTCATTTTAAAGGGGGAAGGGTTTAGCTGAATAAAGCAAAAGACCAATCACACTTTGTGTTATGAAATGAGAATATAATAAAGGTGAGAGGTGGGAAAATATAGTTGACCCTAGACCTGCAATGTAAATCTAAAAGGGGCAGTGGGAAGAGAATTTTTTAAAAAAAGGAAAAACCACAATGAAAGATAACTGTGGTCACCTGAAGTGGAAAAGGAGAATAGGGAAAAGGAAACCAATATTCAGTTGAAATGTTAAAGCTTCTGGGTGTTCGCCAGTTTAAATTATCTTAGGGAAAATGAGTATTCAATAGAGGAAACTAAAATGTTTACCCTGACAGCTGTATAGTAAAGGTTATTGGAAAAGGCAACGGAGGTTAGATATCAGAACTCCAACTCTACCTTCTTTTTTCACTTTGGTGACAATATTCTGAGTTTCTGACCATCGTTCCACAATCTCTTTGCAGATGTTAAGGAGAGAATCTTCTTCCTGGTTGGAGAAGTAGACCAATTAATTAATTTCTTAGAGAGCCCTCAACCTGAACAAAGTCTATCTGAGGGCACAGCTGGTAATAAGAAGAAACCATGAGAAGAGTTTCGGAGGCACAGATCACAGTGTTTCTCTTCTGAGGCTTGGACACAGAAGCAATTCTATGTGTGAATCCCAGAATCTACACCTGGTAGGTCAAGAGCTCCCACTCTATCCTGCCAAGATCTGGGGGAAAGGATTCCCACCCACTCAGGGCAGTCTTCCCCAGTTATTTTTCAGCAAGAGAGACAGAGACAGAGAAACAGGAGGGAGAGAGATGAGAAGCATCAACTTGTAGTTGCATCACTTTTGTTGTTCACTGATTGCTCCTCATCCGTGCCTTGACTCCGGGGGCTCCAGCTGAGACAGTGACCCCTTGCTTAAGCCAGCGACCTTGGGATTCAAGCCAGCAGCCTTTGGGCTCAAGTCAGTGACTGTGGGGATCATGTGTATGGTCCCACGCTCAAGCCTGCAACCCTGCGCTCAAGCTAGATGAGCCCATGCTCAAGCCAAATGAGCCCATGCTCAAGCGACCACAGGGTTCCAAACCTGGGACTTCAACGTCTCAGGTTGATGCTCTGTATCCACTGCACCATCGCCGGTTGGGCTTCCTCATTCTTTGGAAGCAAAAACCTGTTACCTAAGTCAAAACCCTCCTCCTCTGTAAAATCTTCTTTGGCTAATATACTTAACTCGGTACCTTCTCCAAGGTTTATCCCTTTCATGCCAAGAGACTCTTTACAGTTTAGGCAAATTCATGCCTGTATCAGCAGACACAGCTGCAAATAATGCCATGAAAAAAAAAAAAAAAGGTCAAAGAATTGGTACCAGTTAGTACCTGAATTACTTCAACTTCTTTTTCATAGAGTATTTAGAAACTTCCCAGCTGGAAATAAGAACTAACTTAAATTGGTTGTCTCCTACTCTTTACTTCTAAAACCTACAATGTCAGAATCCAAGAGAATTTATTCCCCTATTTTGCATTTTCACTGAATTTATGAGCTGTATCACAAGCTGTGTTAAGGCTTTCCCAAATATAGGTCAATTTTACCAGAGCATGTTCTGAGGGCCTTTGCCAGGAGATCCTGGGACAGCTGCACTGGTTTTATATTTCAACCATGTGCCCAACCAAGAAACTGCCTTTTCGTCAAGTGTTAGTGGAGATAAAGGCACCAGAAATTATCAGGAAAAGCAGACAATTTGGTGAGTTACTACTTGAACACAACTTAAAGTACACATTTCTGAGCTAAGTGCCAGGTTTATCTTTCTTCTTTAAAATTCTGATCTCTTATTCCTACTCCTACTCCCCCACTACACTTACACACACAACAATTTCTGCATTTGTAAGTACTTAAAAGATAAAGCACAATATTTCCTTCAGTTCTGGCTAGCACAAAAGACCCTTACCACTAGCTAAACTTTTTTTGGATCCCTACCTCCAAAATAGGAACCGAGAGGTTTTTGTCATGGGACAACCCTGGGCACTGCCTCTTAAAAATACAAACATCTCAGAGCATTTTATTCCCTCCTCTGAAAACTGTCAACTGATGGGGATGAAATTGGTCGTTAGACGTCTATGATAAAACTCTCATTTAGACATTTGAACACTTTCCTAACAATACTCATCCACAGGCATCCCAGAGAGCCTTGCCCCAAGAAATAAGGGAAAGCCATTTCTCTCTATGCAGCTACAACCTTCCTGGTTCCCCAAACCCTAGATGGGGAGCAAACCCCCCTTCCCACGGCCCAGAACTCAAAAGATTACCCCTCTCCCAGGTGAAACCAATAATCCTCTGGGACACTGGGTAAAGGAAAAGAGATACAAAGTACTGAGACGCTGGCAAAAGGCTAAAGAAATGAGTCCGGGCTTCTCACCAGGAAAGCAGAGAGAATACCCTGCAGAGCATCCAATTTCTCTTCTTCCTCCTCTTCCTGCAGAACACCCAGGATATAGGCGCCGTAAACAGCTCGGTCCACTCCCAGTGCCTCCAACCGTCCATCTAGCCACAATCCAAAGCCGTTGCCCTCCCTATAGCCTTCTCCGGAGGTAGTTGAGTCCACTTCACTGGGCGCCGCCATCTTGGGGTAAGGGTCCTGCCAGCCCCTCGGGCGCCTACCGCAGTGCCTGACGGGCCGCGCCGCGTACTCACTGCGCATGCTCAGAGAGGAAACCCACGCCCCAGCGCGTCGGGCACAGAACCCCATAAATCTGTAGTGACTCACTTTGGTGTTTTGTGACTTTTAAATAGAGCGTGTGTTGGTGTACGCAAGGTCACGTGTCTCTCAAGAACCCTAGCAGGTGAATATTCTTAAAAACTTTTTTACAGTTGGGGAAGTTCAAAGAGGTTCAGTAACTTGGCCGAAGTCACGCGACGAATAAGTGAAGAAGACTGAAACTCAACTTCGATTCCAACTTTTCGGCCTACCTCCTGGAGCTGCCCTTTGGTGCACACTCCCACACAGCTTTCAAGCGGAGCCTGCTGATTGTCTGGAATACCCACCTTTCCAAGCTCCTCCCCTAGCAGTACTCAGTATCAGGCACGCCAGAATCGCCCCCTGGTGGGCAGAGCGTCGCCCCTGGTGGGCGTGCCGGGTGGATCCCGGTCGGGCGCATGCGGGAGTCTGTCTGACTGTCTTTCCCTGTTTCCTGTTTCAGAAAAATGAAAGAAAAGAAAAAAAAAAAAAAAAAGACCACGCCAGAGTGTTGTGATTGCTTCTCTGCATGTATGGTGTAGTTAACGCAGAACCCGACACAAGCAGGCAACCTCAAGTAATTTCTTTCACTTAGTCATCAACACTTACACGAGAATATCTTTGGGACTTCTTTATCCTTTGCCAGGCACGGGGCTAAGAGCTTGTGATGCATTATGTCTTGTAATCCTTCTAACAACCCTGTGAGGAGATGCTTTTATTGTCCACGTATTGAAGATAAGGAAACTTACAGAGAGTCACACAACAGGGAACCTCACCAGAGGCAAGAACTTGAGACCAGCAGCCAGATCCTCTGCTGACTCTGCCAAACACCTGGCTTTGGGCTGAACTGAATTAGCCAAGAACTTGGGTTGGCTTTCCCTGAACTAAAGAGGGGACTGGCAGATACTGGCCTGTATCCTTCATTGACTAAAGATTTATTGATTATCCACAGCATGTCATTGCTCTTAGGCACTGAAAATACAAAAATGATTATCACAAAATCTCTGCCCTTAAAGGGTTTTCAGTCCAGTGGGAACATAAATGTTTGAACTAATAATGACAATATAGTGCGATAAATGTGTTAATGGAGCTTTTTCTAATGGAGATTGCAGTAGGGTGCTTAGAAGATTGGGTTAAATTTCCCTGTTGGGGTAAGATTGGAAGCTGTGAAAGTGGGGATCCAGAAAGGCTTCCTAATGGAGATGGGAGGTGATGCTTTTTTGAAAAATAAGTAAGAGTTCTTTAGGCAGAAAGACTGGAAGAGAAAGGAAGTAGACCCAGATGCAGGGAGCTGTGTGCAAAGGTCTTTTAGGGAACCTCCAGAGAATCATGGATGGCTTGAGCAACAGAATTTAGACTGAAGATATTCAGGGGATGAAAACAGAAAGGGAGAACCTGTATTTCTTGCAAAGGGCCTCTTGAGAGAGTTCTCTACTCATGATCATTGGGATAATGTAAATGAATGAAAATGGGACACAACTCAGTAGCAATACAGGAGGGAGCAGTATGATCTTGCTTCCTGACATTATTGTCAATCTTAACCTCTTAGAAAATTTCTCTAAAAAAAGAAGAAAAATACAGAATAGTGTGACTATTAGCCCCTTGACTTCTGTGTGCTCACTGAGTTAGAATGTGACAGTAATGGAGTAAGAAGCTAGAGTCGGCCTGACCTGTGGTGGCGCAGTGGATAAAGTTTCGACCTGGAACGCTGAGGTCGCTGGTTCAAAACCCTGGGCTTGCCTGGTCAAGGCACATATGGGAGTTGATGCTTTCTGCTCCTCCCTTCTCTCTCTCTCCTCTCTAAAATGAATAAATAAATAAAGTTTAAAAAAAAAAGAAGCTAGAGTCAGTCCCCAAAGACTTGCCCGTGTTTTAAGTCCTCAGATATATCTACCAACCTAGTAGCTGTCTTGCAGGTGGGGCTTGTCAGTTGACAGGTGTGGGTATTCAACGCAGAACCCGACATCACAGGATCATAGTCGAGGGCAGTGCAGAGCCCCCACAACCAACCATAGAAGTCACACAAAATTTTTAGGGATTTTTTTTCTTTTTTTAAGTGAGAGAGAGGAAATAGTGAGAAAGACTATCGCATGCACTCCAACAGGGATCCACCCAGCAACCCCTGTCAACCGAGCTATTTTTAGCATTCTGAGGCTGATACCCTCCGACCAGGACCAACGGAGCCATCCTCAGCGCGGGCACGTTGGAACCAATGGAGCCGCTGTCTATGGGAAGTGAAGAGGGAGAGTAGGGGGAGAAGGAAGGGGACAGAAGCGCATGGTCGTTTCTTTTGTGTGCCCTGACTGGGAATTGAACCGGACGTCCATATGCGGAGCTGACACTCTTCACTAAGCCCCAGGCCTTATTTTTTACTTTTTATTTTGAAATAAATACAGACTCACTGAAAGTTGCAAAAATAGCGCAGAGAGACCTGTGCACCTTCACCCACTTTCCCCCAGTGGGAGTACACTATCAAAATCAGGAAATTGATATTGGTACAATGCACAAAGGTTTTTTGAAAGCATCACAAGCTTTTCACAAAACTGAGTGAAGGCTCTACAGTCCCTGCATTAAAAAAATAAATCTTAAAAAAAAAAAACTTCATTGGCTGTTTTATTACAAAAGAATTGCTTATGGTTAAAAAAAATTTATACAACTGGACAAATGACAGAAAGCTCACAGAAAAAAAAACACAATGGCTTTTTACACTATAAAAAGATGCTGTCACATTTACAATTTTTTAAATATGCAAATTAAACTTTTGATGAGATACCAAGTTTGCTACTCAGCTAAAAATGTATGCTAGTACATGGGAAAAGGTTGGAACAGGAAGTAGGTTGGTACAATCTTGTTAGAGGGCTATTTGAAAAGACCCAGCACTTCTACCTCTGTGAATTTATTTTTTTATTTTATTTTTTCCTGTGTGCCCTGACTGGGAATCGAACCCAGGACATCCACACACTGAGCCAACGCTCTACCACTGAGCCAATCTACCAGGGCCACCCTTTGTGAATTTATTGTAATACATATATACATACATCTCTGTGGATGACACTCATAAGGATATTCATTGCAGTGATGCTTATTGTAGTGAAAATAGTTTACATTCTTCTATAGGAGACTGGCTCAGAAAACCACAGAAAGAAGTACGTACTTTCAAAACCCTGGGCTTACCTGGTCAAGGCACATATGGGAGTTGATGCTTCCTGCTCCTCCCCCCCTTCGCTCTCTCTCTCTCTCTCTTTCTCTCGCTCTCGCTCTCGCTCTCTCTCTCCTCTCTATAATGAATAAATAAAATCTTAAAAAAAAAAAAAGAAGTACGTACTGTGCAGCTGTAAAAATGGAGGAAGTTCCTTATGTACTGACGTGTAACAAAATAGAAGGTACATTGTTAAAGAAAAAGTGAAGCTCAGAACAGTATGTAATGTTTGCTACCATTGTTTAAAAAGAAGATGGGGCAGGGGAATACATATATATATATATGTACACATGTGTTCTTGAATGTCCATAAAGTCTTTGGAAAGGTACATAAAGGATGTGAGGATGGCTGTCACTCGGTGATACTAGTTTTAAAACATCTTGTTTTAAAATTACCAACTATTTATTTATCTTGCATCTTTTTGTTTGTTTTAAAGAAATAAAGCCTACTTGAAAACTTTCCTCCAGTCTTATTATTTCCCTTTCTCCCCAGAGGTAACAACTATTACTGAATTTGGGGTTTATCTTCTTATTGAATGTTTTGAAACATAATACATATTACTACATATGTAATTCATATTATAACATGTGTGTATATATATATATATATGTATTATCCATAAACAATATATCACATTGTTTTGCATGTTGGACTTTTTATTCGACAGTGTGCTTTTTTTTCACTTGATTGTTTAAAATATTTACCCATGTTGATACATGTAGCTCTTACCTGTTCATTTAAGCCACTTCTTGAATTCCATTGTTCAGTTAAGTATTTTTCCAGTTTTCTAAACAGTGCTTTAATTGACTTAATTGACATTTCTTTTCTTTTTTTTTCTTTTTTTTTTTTGGTGACAGAGAGAGAGGGACAAATGGGGACAGACAGACAGGAAAGGAGAGAGATGAGAAGCAGCTCCTTACTTTCCTTAGTTGTTCACTGGTTGCTTTCTCATATGTGCCTTGACTGGGGGGGCTGCAGCAGAGCCAGTGACTCCTTGCTCAAGCCAGCAACTTTGGGCTCAAGCCAGCGACCATGGGGTCATATCTATGATCCCACGCTCAAGCCAGCGACCCTGCACTCAAGCAGGCGACTGCAGGATTTCAAACCTGTGTCCTCCACATCCCAGTCCAATGCTTTATCCACTGCACCACTGCCTGGTCAGGTAATTAACATTCTTATATATGCCTCCTTGTGCACCTGTTGGAAAGTTTCTCTAGGCTATTGAGTATCGAACATATTTTTGCCACTAATCTTAGCAGTAAAAATATTTTCACCATGTACCTCTAATGTATGAATGTTTTTATTTATAAATTATTTACATGTGTGAACTAATATGTCAAATTAGTACGTCCATCATTAGGCATACAAAAACATAACTATAAAAAGGGCAATTAAAAAGTGAAGTAAATAGGCCATGGCCGGTTGGCTCAGCGGTAGAGGACCCTGGTTCGATTCCCGGCCAGGGCACATAGGAGAAGCGCCCATTTGCTTCTCCACCCCCCCCCCTCCTTCCTCTCTGTCTCTCTCTTCCCCTCCTGCAACTAAGGCTCCATTGGAGCAAAGGTGGCCTAGGCGCTGGGGATGGCTCTTTGGCCTCTGCCCCAGGCGCTAGAGTGGCTCTGGTCGCGGCGACGCCCCAGAGGGGCAGAGCATCGCCCGCTGGTGGGCAGAGCGTCGCCCCTGGTAGGCGTGCCGGGTGGATCCCGGTCGGGCGCATGCGGGAGTCTGTCTGACTGTCTCTCCCCGTTTCCAGCTTCAGAAAAAAAAAAAATACACACACACAAAAAAGTGAAGTAAATAATATATTACAAATATTTATTTGTGTACAAAAATCCTTAGTGAAAATAATGTAGTTGAATATTACTCTCCTGCATTATTATTATTTTTTATTTTTTTATTAAGTGAGAGACGGAAAGGCAGAGAGACAGACTCCCGCATGTACTCCGACCAGGATCCACCCAGCAAGCCCCCTGCCTGGTGATGTTCTGCCCATTTGGGGCTGCTGCTCCGTTGCTTGGCAACTGAGCTATTGTAGCACCTGAGGCAAGGCCATGGTGCCATCCTCAGCGCCCAGGGCCAACTTGCTCAAACCATTTGAGCCATGGCTGTGGAAGAAGAGAGAAAGATGCCTGGCCAGGCGGTGGTGCAGTGGATAGAGCGTCGGACTGGGATGCTGAGGACCTAGGTTCAAGACCCCGAGGTCGCCAGCTTGAGCGCGGGCTCATCTGGCTTGAGCAAAAAAAGCTCATCAGCTTGGACCCAACGTTGCTGGCTCGAGCAAGGAGTTACTTGGTCTGCTGAAGGCCCACGGTCAAGGCACATATGAGAAAGCAGTCAATGAACAACTAAAGTGTCGCAACAAAAAACTGATGATTGATGCTTCTCATCTCTCTCCGTTCCTGTCTGTCTGTCCCTATCTATCCCTCTCTCTGACTTTCTCTCTCTGTCCCTGTAAAAAATAAAATAAAATAAAATAAATACACTATAATATGATAAATGCATAATAAAAACATTTGTAATAAAATAAAATTTTAAAAAAAAGAAGAGAGAAAGATAGAGATGGGGAGAGGGATGGAGAAACAGATGGTCACTTCTCCTGTGTGCCCTGACTGGGAATCAAAGCTGGGACTTCCACACACCAGGACGATGCTCTACTGCTGAGCAAACCAGCCAGGGCCTTATTTTTATTTTTATTTTTTTTATTTTTTATTTTTTTGTATTTTTCTGAAGTTGGAAACGGGGAGGCAGTCAGACAGACTCTCGCATGTGCCCGACCGGGATCCACCCGGCATGCCCACCAGGGGGAGATGCTCTGCCCATCTGGGGCATCGCTCTGTTGCAACCAGAGCCATTCTAGCGCCTGAGGCAGAGACCACAGAGCCATCCTTAGCGCCCAGGCCAACTCCACTCCAATGGAGTCCTGGCTGCAGGAGGGGAAGAGAGAGACAGAGAGGAAGGTGAGGGGGAGGGGTGGAGAAGCAGATGGGCGCTTCTCCTGTGTGCCCTGGCCGGGAATCAAACCTGGGACTTCTGCACACCAGGCTGACGCTCTACCACTGAGCCAACTGGCCAGGGCCTATTTTTATTTTTAATGGTGGTAAAATACACACGACATAAAACTTATCATCTTAACCATTTCTAAGCATACACTTTAGTAATGTTAAAGATTTGTTGCTGGCAAGAGTGTCCCAAACTTCGGTGATTTTCTCACTTGTTGGCCAACTACCTCCCTCTGGATGCTGATTGGATTTTTCTTGAACCTGAGAGCTTGTACCTGGACTGTCCACTTGTGTGTGAATCATTAGGATTATTTGTAATTTTAAACTTTCTTTTTTGGCCTGACCAGGCGGTGGCGCAGTGGATAGAGAGTCAGATTGAGAAGCGGAAGACCCAGGTTCAAGACCCCGAGGTCACCAGCTTGAACACGGGCTCATCTAGCTTGAGCAAAAAGCTCACCAGCTTGGACCCAAGGTCGCTGGCTTGAGCAAGGGGTTACTCGGTCTGCTGAAGGCCCATGGTCAAGGCACATATGAGAAAGCAACCAATGAACAACTAAGGTGTCGCAACGAAAAACTGATGATTGATGCTTCTCATCTCTCTCTGTTCCTGTCTGTCTATCCCTCTCTCTGACACTCTCTCTGTCTCTGAAAACAAAAAACAACTTGCTTCTTTGAAGGATTCTTGTTAAACCCATTGTTCACTTTAAGTGGGTCAGAAAAATTAAATACATATACTACAATCTGTAAATCCATTTATCTGGACATATGTAAACTGCATAGAACACTGAAAAGTAAACACACCATGGAGCACTAGAAGAAAGTAAACACACAACTCCTCCAAATAGGAAGCTTCCCGTGCCCCTAATGCAGATAACCACCTGCCTTACTGTATAACTCATGATGTCTAACAGGAGCGACCCAGGAGGGGCACCAGTGTCAATTTGTTCACTAAAGATTAGTAAAGCTTACTGGGTTTTTTTGTAGCTAAAACATAAATTTAAATTCAGTGAAGGGATTAAGTACAAATAGCTAGTTACAAAAATAGTCACATGGATGTAAAGTACAGCATAGGGAATATAGTCAATAATATTGTAATAACTATGCATGGTGTCATATGCGTTCTAAACGTATTGGGGATCAGTATAAATTATATAAAGAAATTATAGTGGCTTGGACTAAGGTGGTAGCAGTGGTCTAATTCAAGGTGTACTTTGGAGTTTGTAGAACTTGTTTTTAGAGTGGGGATGGGAATAAGGAAAAGTACTGAAAGATAATTTCTGGGTTTTTAAGTTTGAGTAGCTGAGTGAATAATGTAACATTTACTGAGATGGGGAAGACTAGGAGAATAGGTGTTTTTTTGAGAGGTAGGGAGTAGAACAAATGTTCTGTTTTGAACATGTTAAGTCTAAGATGCCTATTTGGTATCCAAAAGGAGATGTCCAATAAGCACTTGAACATATAAGTTTAGAGATGGGGGAGAGGTCAGAAGTTGGGATAGAAATTCTAGGCATTAGCATAGGGCTGAATTGTAAAGCAATGGAGTTGAATGAAGTCATCTAAGGAGAGAATGTTACCAGGGAAGAAAAGAGGACCAAGCCTGACCAGGTGGTGGCGCAGTGGATAGAGCGTAAGACTGGGACGCAGAGGACCCAGGTTCAAAACCCCGAGGTTGCTGGCTTGAGTGTGGGCTCATATGGCTTGATTACCGGGTCACTCGGTCTGCTGTAGCACTCCCCACCCCCACCCCCTTGCATCAAGGCATATATGAGAAAGCAATCACTGAACAACTAAGAAACCTCAACCCGGGTCCCCCGCACGCCAGGCCGACGCTCCACCACTGAGCCAACCTGCCAGGGCACATAGGAGAAGCGCCCATTTGCTTCTCCACCCCACCCCTCCTTCCTCTCTGTCTCTCTCTTCCCCTCCCGCAGCCAAGGCTCCATTGGAGCAAGGATGGCCCGGGCGCTGGGGATGGCTCCTTGGCCTCTGCCCCAGGCGCTGGAGTGGCTCTGGTCGCAAAAGAGCTGCGCCCCAGAGGGGCAGAGCATCGCCCCCTGGTAGGCAGAGCTTCGCCCCTGGTGGGCGTGCCGGGTGGATCCCGGTCGGGCGCATGCGGGAGTCTGACTGTCTCTCCCTGTTTCCAGCTTAAACAAAAAAGAAAAAAAGAAAAAAAAGGACTTGATGCTTCTCATCTCTCTCCCTTCCTGTCTGGGAAAAGAAAGGAAAGGGAAGGGAAGGGGAGGGGAGGAAAACAGTACCTTTGGATCCCACAATGGAAACTGAGAAGGAGCCATTGAAGTAAGGTGAAAACAGGTAGAAGTGAAGGTGAAAACAGGTAGAAGTGGAAGCAAAAGGAATAAAATGTTTCAAAAAGGAGTAGTCTGTTTCAATGTTCTAAAAGTCAGATAGGATGAGGATAGTAAAATGACCGTGCACATCACAGTTGACCTGGATAAATACAGTTTTAGTGGAGAAGTGAGGATCAAAGTCTAACTAGATGAGTTGCAGAAAAGCTGGGAAGTGAGAAATGGAGACAACTCTTGAGAAATTTTTGGTTGGTCCAGTAAGGGAGAAAAGGGAAGGAGTCAAAGATGTGAAGATGAAATGTGTATGAGAAATTTTCATGTAAACTGTACATGCTCTGTGTTAGGCTTATTTTATTATCATCGAACTCCTAGGAATTTCAAAGTAGCGCTCATGAAGAATCACTAACACTAACTAGTCCCCAGCTTGCTGACTATTGAGGCTCAAAGCATCTCCAGCTAACGAGCAGACGAACGAGAAAGCGAAGCAGAAAACAAAAGGTGTTGGGAAGGATTTACAGTTAATATTGTCCTTCCAGGGCCACCGTAGGGCAGTCTCGCAGCTATTTTGGGGGCGGGACCGAGAGGAAATTTAAACCGTAGCCGCGGCCGAGTACACCTGGAGAATGATGCTGTAGTTGCAGAGCAACAGTCCGTACTTGGGAGACTGAAAGAGCTCATGGAGTCCGCGAATGTAATACGGAGGCCTTGAAGGAGTACAGAGGCCGAGAAAAAGCTGCGAGTTTGGGGGAGCTAGGAAAGGGTACGGATGCCGGGAAGGGGGAAAAGTGGGAAGAAGGAAAGCGGAAAGGGGTCAAAGGAGTTGTAGAGAGAATAGCGGGGTCGGGAAGTGGACACGGGGATTAGGGAGCGGATAGAAGCAGAAGCTGAGGAGAATAGAGGGGCCAGGAGGGGCCACAGAAGTTGAGCAGATAGGGTTCTCAAGTTGACGGAGGGGCTGAGGGCACAATTGCCTAGAAGGTGGCGCGGGAGTAGAGGTGGGCAGGGGTAAAGTTGAGCCTTGCTGTTTCTGGTAGTCGCTTTAGGGATTGTGCGGGATTTTGGAGAAGATGGTTCAGCTATTTTGTCCTTTTTCAGGCGACGATTGCCTTGAGCTGGAGAGTTCAATGGCTGAGAGCAAGCTCCGGGTTTCGGACGTAGGTAGGTAACAGGTCGAAACTAGGGATGCGAGGTCAAAGTTGCTACTTCTGCCTCAAAGCGTCTTGGGAGGAAAAGGCTGAGAAACGTTAGCCTTGTTGAGGTTTTCTAATTATTAGTGGTTTTGTGTGTAAGTGTTGTGTATGTTGATGGGTCTCGTGGCTCACTTAGGAATTCATGGTAGAGGTCAAACAAGAGCTTTTAATCTGATATTGTGAACAAGATTGGCAGACAGATGGGGAGTCCGAGTTGAGTATCCATGAATATTAACCCATATTCATGGCATCCCCCACCAATTATGTAAGTATATTAGCGCCTAGTCACCTTCCTCAGTACTCTCCTCCCCTCTCTCTTAGTATCATCTAGTTTTAGTTGTAGAAAGTTACGCTGTTTGGTTGTTGCGTTTTAAACAGTAATACACTTTACTAAGTTATTAACTCTTCTTGCCCATGTCTTTTTGCTTTCTTCTGGAGCTAGTCTCTTTTTGCTGGAAAACTTTTTTCAAGAGTGTTTTCTTTTTTCTTTGGCATCTTAGTTGTTCATTGATTGCTTTCTCAAATGTGCCTTGACTGGGGAGCTACAGCAGAGCAAGCGACCCCTTCCTCAAGCTAGCGACCTTGGGCTTCAAGCCAGCGACCTTGGGGTTTTGAAACTGGGTCCTCTGCTGCCCAGTCTGGCGCTCTATCCACTGTGCCACCGCCTGGTCAGGTTCAGGAGTGTTTTCAAAAGGAAGCTTTATGTGACAAACTTTCTGAGGCTTTATGCTTGAGAATACAGTATTCTCATTTCACCTTTGTATTAAAACTTGTCAGTAAAGCTTGTTTCTCCTTAACACGTTGAAAAATTACAGTATTTTCTTCTTGCAGTAAGTAGATGCTGTTGAGAATGTCAGTCTGATTTTTTTTGTAAGTTACCTGTTTTTCACTTTAACAGTTTTTGTTTTTGTTTTTTTTTACAGAGACAGAGAGAAAATCAGAGAAAGGGACAGATAGGGACAGACAGACAGGAACAGAGAGAGATGAGAAGCATCAATCATTAGTTTTTTTGTTGCGGGTGATTGCTTTCTCATATGTGCCTTGACCAGCGACCTTGGGTCCAAGCTGGTGAGCTTTTGCTCAAACCACATGAGCCCGCACTCAGGCTGGCGACCTCGGGGTTTCGAACCTGGGTCCTCTGCATCCCAGTCTGACGCTCTATCCACTGCGCCACCACCTGGTCAGGCACTTTAACAGTTTTGATTATTCTCTGTATTTGTTTCTAAAATTTATTATAACATGATGAGGGTTAGGGTTACAGGGTTTTTAATTTTTTTCAGTTGTTTGGTTACTTAGTTTAAAAGGTCAAGGTCTATCACATGCACACAAAAAAGCAGGAGTAGCCCTGGCCGGTTGGCTCAGTGGTAGAGCGTCGGCCTGGCGTGCAGAAGTCACGGGTTCGATTCCCGGCCAGGGCACATAGGAGAAGCGCCCATCTGCTTCTCCACCCCTACCCCTCTCCTTCCTCTCTGTCTCTCTCTTCCCCTCCTGCAGCCAAGGCTCCACTGGAGCAAAGATGGCCCGGGCGCTGGGGATGGCTCCTAGGCCTCTGCCCCAGGTGCTAGAGTGGCTCTGGTCGCAACAGCAACGCCCTGGAGGGACAGAGCGTCGCCCCCTGGTGGGCGTGCCGGGTGGATCCCGGTCGGGCGCATGCGGGAGTCTGTCCGACTGTCTCTCCCCGTTTCTGGCTTCAGAAAAATACAGGGGGAAAAAAAAAAAAAAAAAAAAAAGGCAGGAGTAGGAGTTGCTCCTTCTTTACCCTCTTTTAACTATTTCTTTTAGTATCTACCTTATTTCTAAATAGTATACTCATTGCTTGTATTGTTTTCTTTTTTTTTTTTTATATATAATTTTATTTTTTTAATGGGGTGACATCAATAAATCAGGATACATATATTCAAAGATAACAAGTCCAGGTTATCTTGTCGTTCAATTATGTTGCATACCCACCACCCAAAGTCAGATTGTCCTCTGTCACCTTCTATCTTGTTTTCTTTGTGCCCCTCCCCACCCCCTATTCCTCTCCCATTCCCCCCTCCCCCCCCGTAACCACCACACTCTTATAAATGTCTCTTAGTTTCACTATTATGTCCCACCTACGTATGGAATAGCTTGTATTGTTTTCAATATCTGTTGACTTTATAATATGGAAGATAAAGCTTTTTTTCTGATCCCTGCACTCCTCTATACCACATATACATTTATTTCCTCAAACTCCCAGTATATAATGTAATTTTTGTTTAGTAATTTTGTATTTATATTATTATGATTAGGGAAAGATTATTCAAGCTAAGGCTTGTAGTAAACTATGAAATACACTTTGTTTTCTGTGTGTGGATCACATGTCCAGACTATTTATCAAAAGTCTAAGCCTTGACCCAATACTTTTTTTTTCTCACATGAGAGGCAGGGAGACCGAGTAACAGACTCCGGCATGCGGCCAGACCCAGGATCCACCTGGCAAGCTCCCCAGTGCGGGATGCTCTGCCCATCTGGGGCCATTACTCTGTTGTTCGGCAGCCGAGCTATTTTAGCGCCTGAGGCAAGGCTGTGGAGCCATCCTTGGGGTGGGAGGACAACTGCTCCAACTGGGCCATGGCTGCAGGAGGGGAAGAGAGAGCTAGAGAGAGAGAGAAAGGAGAGGTGAAGGGTGGTGAATTAGATGATCACTTCTTCTGTGTGCCCTGACCAGGAATTGAACTCTGGACATCCATACACTGGGCCAATGCTCTACCACTGAGCCAACCGGCCAGGGCCGACCCAATCCTTTCAACTCCATCAGAGAATTTGTCGGTTTCTTCTCTGTCTGGGAGACATACCTTCTGAGACAATTTGTCTTAATATTCTAGTCTGATTCAGCTATGCACTAGGCCTATTACCCTGATTTTATCCTAGGGTCTTCCTTTATAATTCTGTGGAATTCCTTTGCCTCTTAGAATGTAGATTTTCTATATTCTAAATTCCATGTTTTCCTCTTTCTGTTTACTTCCTGTTTTTAGTAGAGTGCATTCTAGTATAGTTTCCTGAGAAAGGGTACGTGACAAGTAAATATTTTGAGATCTTGAAGATCTGACGATAGTTCACGTAGGTAGAGTTCTAGGTTGGAAATTATTAGTTTTTAAAATTATTATTTTATTACATAAAATTTTATTTCCTTGCCTTCACTTGAGTAAAACCGTGAATTAAGTTGTTATAATAAAGATTTTCACATATTTTGTTTCTGTATTGACCTCAATGGTCTAAGGGTACACTGTACTATGTGGTAACCACTGGCCATATGTGAGCACTTGAAATGTGGCCTGTCCATGTTAAGATGGGTTGTAAATATAAAATATACACTAATTCTAAGACAGTATAAAAAAAGTATAAAATACCCCATTAATAATTTTATATTGATTATACAGTATTTTGAAGTAATAGTATTTTTAATGTATTGGTAAGTAAAATATATTATTAGAAGTAATTTCCCTTGTTTTTGTATTTTTGGTTTTGTTTTTATTTTATTTGTTTTGTGTTTTTGATTTTTTTTTTAAGTTGTTTTTTTTTTTTTTTTTGTATTTTTCTGAAGCTTGAAACAGGGAGAGATAGTCAGACAGACTCCCGCATGCGCCCGACCGGGATCCACCCGGCACGCCCACCAGGGGGCGACGCTCTGCCCCTCTGGGGCGTCGCTCTGTCCAGACCAGAGCCACCCTAGCACCTGGGGCAGAGGCCAAGGAGCCATCCCCAGCGCCCGGGCCATCTCGGCTGCGGGAGGGGAAGAGAGAGACAGAGAGGAAGGAGAGGGGGAGGGGTGGAGAAGCAAATGGGCGCTTCTCCTGTGGTGTGCCTTGGCCGGGAATCGAACTCGGGACCTCTGCACGCCAGGCTGACGCTCTACCACTGAGCCAACCGGCCAGGGCCGTTAATTTTTTTTTTTAATTTATTCATTTTAGAGAGGAGAGGGAGAGACAGAGAGAGAGAAAGAGGAGAGACAGAGAGAGAGAGAAGGGGGGGGAGGAGCTGGAAGCATCAACTCCCATATGTGCCTTGACCAGGCAAGCCCAGGGTTTCGAACTGGCGACCTCAGCATTTCCAGGTCGACGCTTTATCCACTGCGCCATCACAGGTCAGGCTGTTTTTGATTTTCTTAATGTGACTGCTAGATAATTTAAAATTAGTGATAAGGTTCATATTTGTGACTTATATCTTTATTAGTGCTGATCTAAAGAATTACAAAATCATATATTCAAAGTATATAAAATTTTAATGTATAATTAAAATGTAAAACTAAATGTAAAATTTTTAATTATGGAACTAGTTCTTCAGAGTTTTGTTTTTTGGTTTGTTTTTTTTTTTTAGTTTTTTTTTTACAGAGACAGAGAGTCAGAGAGAGGGATAGATAGGGACAGACAGACAGGACCGGAGAGAGATGAGAAGCATCAATCATTAGTTTTTTGCCCTGGCGTGCTGAGGACCCGGGTTCGATTCCCGGCCAGGGCACATAGGAGAAGTGCCCATTTGCTTCTCCACCCCTCCGCAGCGCTTTCCTCTCTGTCTCTCTCTTCCCCTCCCACAGCCAAGGCTCCATTGGAGCAAAGATGGCCCGGGCGCTGGGGATGGCTCTGTGGCCTCTGCCTCAGGCGCTAGAGTGGCTCTGGTCGCAACATGGCAACGCCCAGGATGGGCAGAGCATCGCCCCCTGGTGGGCAGAGCGTTGCCCCATGGTGGGCGTGCTGGGTGGATCCCGATCGGGCGCATGCGGGAGTCTGTCTGACTGTCTCTCCCTGTTTCCAGCTTCAGAAAAATGAAAAAAAAAAAATCATTAGTTTTTCATTGCAACACCTTAGTTGTTCATTGGTTGCTTTCTCACCTGGGTCCTCCGCATCGCAGTCCGACACTCTATCCACTGCGCCACCACCTGGTCAGGCTCTTCAGAGTTTTGAAGACACATTTCATCATCTTTTATCTTCCAGAGTGCCAAGGCAAAGTGTGGTGATGTAAATATTTGTAGCTCCCTCCTGAACACTACAGGGCTAGGCTGTTCTATCTGAACCACCCCTACTCCCATCTAGCATTATTGCTCTCAAGCAATAATATTATTAATATTATTGTCAATCTTTTTTTACTTTCAAATTAGTTACCAGACCTGACCAGGCGGTGGCGCAGTGGATAGAGCATTGGACTGAGATGCAGAGGACCCAGGTTCGAGACCCCGAGGTCGCCAGATTGAGCGCAGGCTAATCTGGTTTGAGCAAAAAGCTCACCAGTTTGAACCTAAGGTTGCTGGCTCCAGCAAGGGGTTACTCGGTCTGCTGAAGGCCCGAGGTCAAGGCACATATGAGAAAGCAATCAATGAACAACTAAGATGTTGCAACGCGCAATGAAAAACTAATGATTGATGCTTCTCATCTCTCTCCGTTCCTGTCTGTCTGTCCCTGTCTATCCCTCTCTCTCTCTGGGGAAAAAAAAAAAAATTACCATTATTTAAAAAAAATTTTTTTTTTAGATTTTATTTATTTATTTTTAGAGAGGCAGGAGAGAGAGAGAGAAAGGGGGGAGGATCAGGAAGCATCAACTCCCATATATGCCTTGACCAGGCAAACCCAGGGTTTTGAACCGGCAACCTCAGCATTCCAGGTCGATGCTTTATCCACTGTGCCAGCTTGAACACAAGGTCGCTGGCTGAGCAAGGGGTTACTCGGTCTGCTGTAGTCCCACGGTCAAGGCACATGTGAGAAAGCAATCAATGAACAACTAAGGTGTCACAATGAAAAACTAATGATTGATGCTTCTCACCTCTCTCCGGTCCTGTCTGTCCCTATCTATCCCTCTCTCTGACTCTCTGTCTCTGTAAAAAAAGGTCAGACTATTATTTTAATTTTTTTAATTTATTCATTTTAGAGAAAAAAAGAAACATCGATTTGTTGTTCCACTTATTCATTCATTCATTGGTTGCTTTTTTTATTTTCTTAAGTGAGAGAGAGAGTCAGACAGACAGTGACAGATAGGAAGGGAGAGAGATGAGAAGCATCTATTTGTAGTTCAGCACCTTAGTAGTTTATTGACTACTCTCTCATAAGAGCTTTGACCAGGGGGCTCCAGCTGAGCCAGTGACTCCTTGCTCAAGCCAGTGACCTTTGGGCACAAGCCATTGACCATGGGATCATGTCTATGATCCTGTGCTCAAGCTTGTGAGCCCGTGCTCAAGCTGATAACCTCAGAGTTTCGAACCCGGGTCCTCTGTGTCCCAGGCCATTGCTCTATACACTGCACTATTGTCTGGTCAGGCCATTGGTTGCTTCTTGTATGTGTCCTGACTAGAGATCAAATCCACAACCTGGGTGTATTGGGGTGATGCTCTAACCAACTGAACTTCCTGGCCAGGGCAGTCATTGTTGGTATTGCTTTATATAGTCAATTATTGTTTAGAATTATACACATTTTTTACCAATTTATTTTAGCATTTAAGTCCTTCCTTCTGGGTTTAGTTTCCATCTTTCCAAGTCCCTTTACACCTTTTCTAAGTCCCTTAGTAATGACCGGTTGGTAATAAACTGTCTGGGTACTATTTGTTTGGAAAATGTCTTTATTTTACCCTCAATTAAAAAATAATAATTTATTGATTGGAAAGAGAGAGAGAGAAACATCTATTTCTGTTACTCCACTTATTTATGCATTCATTGCTTGATTCTTCTGTGTGCCCTGACAGAATCGAGCCTATAACCTTGGCATATCGGGATGATGTTCTAACCAACTGAGCTACCCAGCCAGGGCTTACCTTCAATCTTGAATAATTGGTTAGTCAGATATAAAATTTTAAGTTGACATTTATTTTCTTGCAACATTTTAAGTATTTACTTTACTAAAAATAAAGTATTTAAAATCTTATCTGGTCATTTTACTATATTTGGAACTCAGTAATCTAATTTGCTCTTATTTCTGCTGATCCTTATCCACGGTGGTTTGTTTCCCCCGTGTGTTTTATAGTGTTGGAGTGTGCGCTCATAGTTGGTGATGCATTATCTGAGGAAATTCTGGGAACTCTAGTCTGAGCTGTCTACCTCAAGTTGTTTTGCTTTTGAGTCTTTGAGGTTGCCAAGTGTTACTAGCTGGGATTACTTTTTACATTAATTTCTGTTTGGCAGTGGTGATAATGGGTCTTGGACCACAGAAGTAGTGTGTATTTGAATTCCAAACTCTCTCGGGAGGCCTGTGGTTCTGAGTTCTTAGGGAGACTTTCCTTACATGCAGAGCCCAGGCTAAGATAGATAATAATCCTTTTTCTCTCTTCTGTCAAATGGATCATTTTATGGTTTACCTTGTCTCTAGATTCATGCAAGAGTTCTCAGTTACTATCTTTACCTACTATACCTGTTTTTATGTTTCCAGTATCCTTCCTTGCCTTATTGAGGATATTTATTTTACTTTAAAGGTTTTTTTTTGGATGGTACATAACTTATGACAGATAAATAACCTATACCAGAGAAAATATCTTGTTTTCTCCAGTTGTCTCATATTTTCCTATAAGGTAACGTTCTCTGGAGACTCTTAGCCACACTGATTGGTAATATGATCCTGGAAGGAAGATACAAAGGTGAAAGCCCTAACTTCGGCACCTCTATTGAGTTTAGGGACTGGGGGTTGGATAGAAGAGGAAAACCGCCCTAAGGCAGGAACACTGGTCTCACATTCATCTTTGTGCCCGGGTCGTAGCTGGGGCACACCACGCACAGGCTGTCGGTGAGGGTAACTGGACTTACAGGACGCTCTTACCTCAGTCTTCTTACTTTGTTCCTCTTCATTGTTGTTTTCTAGGGGCTCAACTAGGAGTTTCCAGTTATCTGAGAAAATGCCGGAAGAGCTCACCAGATGCTGGGAGGAGACAGCCCTTTTCTGGAAAGTCCTTTTACTTGGATCTGCCTGCTGGCAAGAATCTCCAGTTTTTAACAGGGATCATCCAGCAGCTGGGTGGGGTATGTAAACCTGCTGCTCTCCCCTGCCGCCATGTGCCTTTGCAGGTTGTAGGGCAGGAGCTGCTGAGGGATTAGTATCTGTCTTTCAGGTGTTTTCAGCGGTGTCGTTAGACTTTTCAAAGCAATTTTAAGTACAAATCATTTTTAAAAAATAAAGTTACGAGCCCTGGCCGGTTGGCTCAGTGGTAGAGCGTCAGCCCAGCATGTGGAATTCCCAGGTTCGATTCCCGGCCAGAGCACACAGGAGAAGCACCCATCTGCTTCTCCACCCTTCCCCCTCTCCTTCCTCTCTGTCTCTCTCTTCCCCTCCCACAGCTAAAGCTCCATTGGAGCAAAGTTGGCCTGGGTGCTGAGGACGGCTCCATGGCCTCTGCCTCAGGTGCTAGAATGGCTCCGGCCGCAACGGAGCAATGCCCCAGATGGGCAGAGCATCGCCCCCTGGTGGGCATGCCGGGTGGATTCCTGTTGGGCACATGTGGGAGTCTGTCTCCCTGCCTACCCACTTCTAACTTCAGAGAAATACAAAAAAAGACAACAAAAAATCAAAAAATAAAGTTATGTGTTTTTTCCTAATTAGAAAAATAATGTTTGTTCATTGTAGAAATTTTAGAGAACATGGACCATCATTTCTATGTATTTCTTTTTTTCTGGACTTCTTATTTTCTTTTCTTTTTTTTTTTTTTTGTATTTTTCTGAAGCTGGAAACTGGGAGGTAGTCAGACTCCCACATGTGCCTGACCGGGATCCACCCGGCACACCCACCAGGGGGCGATGCTCTGCCCATCCGGGGCGTCGCTTTATCGCGACCAGAGCCATTCTAGCGCCTGGGGCAAAGTCCAAGGAGCCATCCCCAGCGCCCGGCCATCTTGTGCTCCAATGGAGCCTCGGCTGCGGGAGGGGTGGAGAAGCAGATGGGCGCCTCTCCTGTGTGCCCTGGCTGGGAATCGAGCCTGGGACTTCCGCACGCCAGGCCGACGCTCTACCACTGAGCCAACCGGCCAGGGCCAGGACTCCTTATTTTCTTTCACAGCTTGAGGTACAATTCATATACTGTGAAATTCACCCATTTAAAGTGAATAAATCAGTGTTTTTTAGTATATTCACAGAGATGTCCACGTGTGATTATACAATTTTAGAATATTTCATCACTCCAAAAAGAAACCCAGACCTACATCAGTCACTCCTCATTTTTAATACCCCTAACCCTGGGTAATCTCTTATCTACTTGTATCTCTCTTTTTTTGTTGTTTGTTTTTTTATGCTTATTTTCTGTGTAGCTTTGATCATGAATACATTTTTTTTTATGAATACATTTTTGATTACCAACTTTTTGCCCATAGTATTAAAGTATTAAGGCCCTGGCCAGTTGGCTTAGTGGTAGAGTGTTGGTCCAGCGTGTGAAAGTCCCAGGTTTGATTTCCGGTCAGGGCACACAGGAAATCCTCCTCTTCTCTCTCTCTATGTCTCTCTTCCCTTCCCGCAGCCCAGCCATGACTTGGTTGGAGCAAGTTGGCCCCAGGCGCTGAGGATGGATCCCTATCCTTGCCTCAGACACTAAAATAGCTCGGTTGCTGAGCAATGGAGCAATGCTCAGATGGGAAGAGCATCATGGTAGGGGACTTCCTGGGTGGATCCCAGTTGGGACACATGCAAGAATCTATCTCTCTGCCTCCCTGCTTCTCACTTAAGAAAAAAAAATAATTAAAGCGGCTCTGGCCGGTTGGCTCAGTGGTAGAGCATCAGCCTGGCGTGCAGAAGTCCCGGGTTCAATTCCCGGCCAGGGCACACAGGAGAAGCGCCCATCTGCTTCTCTACCCCTCCCCCTCTCCTTCCTCTCTGTCTCTCTCTTCCCCTCCTGCAGCAGAGGCTCCATTGGAGCAAAGATGGCCCGGGCGCTGGGGATGGCTCCTTGGCCTCTGCCCCAGGCGCTGGAGTGGCTCTGGTCACAACAGAACGACGCCCTGGAGGGGCAGAGCATTGCCCCCTGGTGGGCAGAGCGTCGCCCCCTGGTGGGCGTGCCAGGTGGATCCCGGTCGGGCGCATGCGGGAGTCTGTCTGACTGTCTCTCCCCGTTTCCAGCTTCAGAAAAATACAAAAAAAAATAATAATAAAAAATAAAAATAAAAAAAAATAATTAAAGCATTAACACTTTTCTATTATTATTGTCCCTCATCTGCATTATTTGTAATGAGAATATAATATTCTTTTGAGTGGATTGTTAATCTACTTAATTTACCCTATGGACATTTAGATTATTTCTAAATTTGAGCTCTTATAAATTAACACTGTGGTGAACAACTTTGGGTAAAAAGCATTTTCTGTTTTTGAGTTCTTTAAAGCAGTGGTCCTCAACCCCCGGGCCACGGACCGGTAGCGGTCCGTGGGCCATTTGGTACCGGTCCGCAGAGAAAGAATAAATAACTTACATTATTTCTGTTTTATTTATTTTTAAGTCTGAACGATGTTTTATTTTTTAAAAAAATGACCAGATTCCCTCTGTTACATCCATCTAAGACTCACTCTTGATGCTTGTCTCGGAAGTTTGACAATTATATTTTTAAAATACCACAGTTTTTACGCCGGTCACATAATTTTGTGCATTTATCCGTCCCACCCTAAAGGTCGGTCCGTGAAAATATTTTCTGACATTAAACCGGTCCGTGGCCCAAAATGGTTGGGGACCACTGCTTTAAAGTATTTTTTTTTTTTTTTGAGAGAGAGAAAGAGACAGGAAGTGAAGAGGGAGAGAGAGAGAGAGAAAGGGAGGAGAGAGATGAGAAGCATCAACTCACATATGCTTCACTTTAGTTGTTCATTGATTGCTTCTCATACGTGCCTTGACCAGGGGGCTCAGGCCAAGCCAATGACACCTTGCTCAAGCCAGCAACCTTTGAGATTATGTGGATGACCCCACGCTCAAGCCAGCAACATCAGGATTTCAAATGGGGACCTCAACGTCCCAGGTCAACACTCTATCCACTGCCCTTTAAAGTATTTTTAAAGCAGATGTATGTCATGGTGCTTTTAATAAAGATTGGCATGGGCATCTCTTGAGTTGAGAAAATAGGATGATAGTGCTTAGCTCAAAAGAGGCAGATCTTGCAAGCAACACTCTGTGGCAGATGCAAAACTGTCTGACACAATTTGAGCTTGCTATGCTAACAAAGTCTAACCTATTCGGGTACTCTCTCCTCCATGAGACAAACCTTTATATAAACTTAGACAATGTAAAAAAAAAAAAGAGGTAGATCACTGGGAAAACTGCTTGAAGAAGCTTAGAATGCAGAGGCTTTTTGCTGTCAAACTAGCAGAAACTCAGGGATATAAAGACTCAGCAGTGGTCATGGACTGAATAACAATCATACACCCAAACTGGCCCAAAAATGTATTTTGAACTTTTAGATTTTTCAATCATTTACCCTTTGCTATGTAAAAATCACTCCAGAATTTGGGGTTAAAACAAGTTACTTCTCACTACGCTCTGGATAGGCTGGGTCATTTCTCTGCTGGTGGTTTCTCTTGCAGCTACATTTGGCTGGAAGGTCAACTGGGCTGGAAGGACCAAGTTGACCCCACTCAGACATCTGGCTGTTGATGCTGGTTGCTCCTGTGGCTTCTTATACATTGAATGAATGTATACTATTATGTATACATACAGTAAGCTAGACCACCGGATGTATACGGTGGTCTCAGAGCAACTTTCCTGAAGGTGAAGGGAGAAGCTTCAAGGCCTCTTTGTGGCCTAGGCTTTAGAACTCATACGTATTATTTTCACCATCCTATTGGACAAAAGGAATCCTATTCAAGGGGGTGGAAGAATAGGCCTCCACCTCCTGATGGAAGGGGCAGCAGTCACATTGAAAATGAGCAGGTACACTGGGATGGGAGGAGTGTGCAGGCATCAACCATCAAACATGTTTATATCGGATAACCATTGCCCCACTCCCACGGGCTCTAGCATTTGTTTTTGCCATATTATAGATGGTAGACAGAGGAATTCCTTCAAGCCATAACTTTAAAGATTTTTTTCTGAATTGTGGCTAAATGTATATAACATAAAATATGCCATTTTAACCTTTTTTTTTTTTTTTTTTTTTTTTAAAGGGACAGAGAGAGTCAGAGACAGGGATAGATAGGGACAGACAGACATGAACGGAGAGAGATGAGGAGCATCAGTTTTTCGTTGCGACACCTTAGTTGTTCATTGATTGCTTTCTCATATGTGCCTTGACCACGGGCTTTCAGCAGACCGAGTAACCCCTTGCCCCCTTGCTTGAGCCAACAAGCTTGGGTCCAAGCTGGTGAGCTTTTTTTTTTTTTTTTTTTTGCTCAAGCCAGATAAACCTGCGCTCAAGCTTGAGACCTTGGGTCTCGAACCTGGGTCCTCCACATCCCAGTCTGACGCTCTATCCACAGTGCCACCGCCTGGTCAGGCTCATTTTAACCATTTTTTTTCTTTTGTATTTTTCTGAAGTTGGAAACTGGGAGGCAGTCAGACAGACTCCCGCATGCACCTGACCGGGATCCACCCGGCATGTCCACCAGGGGGCAATGCTCTGCCCATCTGAGACATTGCTCTGTTGCAACCAGAGCCATTCTAGCGCCTGAGGCAGAGGCCATAGAACCATCCTCAGCGCCCGGGCCAACTTTGCTCCAGTGGAGCCTTGGCTTTGGGAGGGGGAGGAGTGGAGAAGCAGATGGGCACTTCTCCTGTGTGCCCTGGCCGGGAATCAAACCCGGGACTCCTGCACGCCAGACTGACGCTCTACCACTGAGCCAACTGGCCAGGGCCTTATTTTAACCATTTTTAAATGTACAGTGCACTGGCATTAATTATAGTCATACTGTGGTGTAACTATCATCACTTTCTTTTTTCCAAACAGAAACTCTGTAACCATTAAGCATTAACTTCCTATTTCCCTTCCCTACAATCCCTTTCTGTCTCTGAATTGGCCTATTCTAGATACTTTATATAGAATCACTAATATTTGTTCTTTTGTTTGTGGCTTAGTTCACTTAGCTGTTTTCAGGCTTCATCCCTGTTGTAGCATGTATTTCTTTTTATGGCTGAATAATATGCCATTGCATGTATATACCATGTTGTGCTTATCCATTTATCTGTTAAAGGACACTTGAGTGGTTTCTGCTTTTAAGCTATTGTGAATCATGCTGCAGTGAACATTGGTGTACAGTAACTGTTCAAGTCCCTATTTTTAATTCTTTTGGGTGCATATACTCAAGTGCCAGGAGTCTCATCTATCACACAGTAGAGACATCCATCCTTATTTTCAGTATGCTCGAGCTGGCTGGGTCTGGCTCTCAAGAGCCAATTGTTATCATCACCCTTCAAGTCCACATTCAGTGACATCATATTTGTAGCTTGAAATCGGCCATAGTGGGAGTTTTACCCCCAGAAGTCAGCAAATGCTACAAAGCAGGGATCCTACCCCCAGAGTCAGTCGTTAAACATTTCTCAGCTCTCCAGTGCTTATTTGCATCTTATTTTCATCCCACAAATGTGTGTTAAGTGTCATTGTGCTTCAGGCACTGTGTTGGGCTCTTGGGATACAAAGATGCAGCAGACCCTGTTGGTGCCCACGAGAAACTTAACGGTAAGGTAAGCAGATACCTGTGCAGCTGGGTAGTAGCCAAAACCCTTTTTGGTTTCGTATTTTAGGCTCCTTTTAGTCTAAAATATGTAGTAAATGTTACAGATTAGGGGATGGATGTCCCAGTGTCTCTTCACGAAAAATCGTGGCTTAACTAAGCTACCCTTCAATCCTCTCTAGTCCCCTCAGTGTTGCTCTGTGCAAACTCAAATTGGTCAAATAACTCAAAGCCTGTGACCTTCTGCTGGGTCAGGAGCAGCACTTCGGGAGACAAAAACCTATATTATATGTATAATAACCCTATTATATTTCAGGAGAATGTCTACCTGGGGACCCAGTATAGAACTGCATTTGGTCTATTTAAAGGCATTGATTCTAGAACTTCTGACAGCCAAGATTTCCTTCTCCAACCTCTCAACTTCTCCATATTGATGATTCTACATCTGCCTTTTGGTTTTCAGCCACCTCTGTGATCTGGTTGCAGGTAATTGAGGGTTTTCTGAGCAGAGAAGTCAGTTACATTGTGTCCAGCCGCAGAGAGGTGAAGCCAGAGAGCAGTAGGACAAGCCACAGAGGCTGCTCCAGCCCCAGCGAGCTCAGAGTGGAAACACCATCCACAGCCGATCCCAAAGGCAGCTGCACCAGGCGTTCTCAGAAACCTGTAGACTTGGTAAGAGTATTGCGGAGTAGGAAAGGTGTGTTCTATGGACAAAGGAAGTAAGCTATTTGAGGCAGTCTCTGGTTTTCATTTCACCTGGTTTAATTTCTCATTGTAATTCAGGGACTAAAAATATTTTATCACAGCTCTGGGTCTGCACACCTCACAAGATGCTCTCCCCTTGCTATTCCTTTTATGGTGTGTTGCCCCTTATAATGGGACTGCAGGGTCAGAGGTTCGGAAACGATAGGAGGATCCACTGTGAACCAGCGAGGGCTTGTCGGAATTAGCCTAGACCAGTGGTTCTCAACCTTTCTAATGCCGTGACCCCGCAATACAGTTCCTCATGTTGCGGTGACCCCAAACCAAAAAATAATTTTGGTGGCTACTTCATAACTGTAATTTTGCTACAGTTATTTGGAGTGTAAATACCTGATATGCATTATGTATTTTCCGATGGCTTTAGGCGACCCCGCTGGGGTCACGACCCACAGGTTGAGAACCACTGGCCTAGACTTATCTGCTGGAGAGTGCAGAGACTCTTAAAGGGAGGTCTTAGAACAGGGGTCGGGAACCTATGGCTCGCGAGCCAGATGTGGCTCTTTTGATGGCTGCACTGGCTTGCAGACAAATCTTTAATAATAATAAAAAATAACGTTAAAAATATAAAACATTCTCATGTATTACAATCCATTCATTTCCTACCGTTCATGATCATGGTTGCGGGTGGCTGGAGCCAATCACAGCTGTCCTCCGGGACAACACCAAATTTTTATTGGATAATGCGTAAGGTACACGGGTTGTTGTATGGCTCTCATGGAATTACATTTTAAAATATGTGGCATTCATGGCTCTCTCAGCCCAAAAGGTTCCCAACCCTTGACTTAGAACATTTGTAGCACTTTGACCTCTGGTAAATTCAGAATGCCCTTTTCCACCAGGATCCAGGCCACAGCTACCTGTGGGTGACCTGAACTTGGGTGTGGTCACCCAACCTTTACCTCCAAAAGGTTCTGTAGGCCCTCATTTTGGCCACTCCTGAACTGTCATTGCTCCCAGCTTTCCGAGACATGACTCCACGCCATCCTCCCCAGCTCCTGTGCACAGGTAGTCTGCAGTGTGGTATGTCCTACCCAGCGTGCCTATTGCTCTTCTCTTCCTGTCAGGTACCTCTGAGCCGAGGGAAGGAGCTCCTGCAGAAGGCCATCAGAAACCAGGTAAGCTGAGGGTTCCAAGGTTCTTCTGAAGTATAGATGGCCCTCAAACAACACAGGTTTGAACTGTGCAGGTCCACTTATACGTGGACTTTTATTTCAGTAAATACCTGTACTGTTTTTGATCCATGGCGGAGTCCGCAGATTTGGAGAGCAGACTATTAATTGATCCATGCCAATTCATACAGGGGACTTGAGCGTCTGCAGATTTTGGTATCTGCGGGAGGTTGTGGAACCAGTCCCTCACAGATACCAAGGGACACCAAGTTTTTGGAGAGTCAAAAGTTATATGCAGATTTTCAGCTGCACAGGGGTCAGCACCCCTAATCTCTGCATTGTTTAAGGGTCAACTATACTAATACCAAACGTGCAGCCTTTGAGAAGTATTCTCGTTTCTTTCTTACAGATGAGGAAGAGGGGCTCTGAGAAGTTAAATAATTTGTTCAGAGTCACTCAGGGTGCCAGTGGAAGAGCCAGGGTTTGACTCCTTGATTTTTCCAGCTCAGAGCCAACCAAGAAAATCCTGGAGGAATGCTATGGGATGTGTCTCCTCTGCACATAGCCAGACTTTGATCTTTTACAAGTAGCTGTTTATCCTGTTTGTGAGAATTCAGAGCCATTCAACATAAGTGGCAGGAGAAAGAATTAAGATGATCTTGTGAGAGGGGTCATTAAAGTGACATCAAGATAGGTGCATTGGACTTGACCTAAGGTGGCACAGTGGATAAAGTGTTAACCTGGAATGCTGAGGGCACCATTTGAAACCCTGGGCTTGCCCAGTCAAGGCACATACATGAAGCAACTATGAGTTGATGCTTTCCACTCCTCCCCCACCCTTTATCCTCTCTCTCTTTCTCTCTCTCTCTCTCTCTCTTTCCCTTCTCTCTGAGTAAATAAAATATTTAAAATAACAAAACGGTGCATTGGTCCCTGGCTGGGTAGTCAGTTGATTAGAACATCATCCCGACATGCCAAGGTTGCAGGTTCGATCCCCAGTCAGGGCACGTATGAGACTCAACCAATGGCCTGACCTGTGGTGGTGCAGTGGATAAAGCATTGACCTAGAATGTTGAGGTCACCAGTTTGAAACCCTGGGCTTGTCCAGTCAAGACACATACAAGAAGTGACTAGTATAAGTTGATGCTTCCTGCTCCTCCCCTCCTTTCTGTCTTCCTCTCTCTAAAATCAAATAAAATTTTAAAAAGAAAAAAAAAGAATCAGCCAATGAGTGCATAAATGGGTGGAACAACAAGTCGATGTTTCTCTTCCTTCCCCTCTGTCTCTAAAAATCAATTTTAAAAAATTAAAAAAAAAAAAAGGCCTGACCAGGCAGTGGCGCAGTGAATAGAGCATCGGACTGGGATGCGGAAGGACCCAGGTTCGGGACCCTGAGGTCACCAGCTTGAGTGCGGGCTCATCTGGCTTGAGCCAAAAAAAACACACACAAAAAAACACACCAGCTTGGACCCAGGGTTGAACAAGCTGGCTCGAACAAGGGGTTACTCGGTCTGCTGAAGGCCCGCGGTCAAGGCACATATGGGAGAGCAATCAATGAACAACTAAGGAGTCCCAACGAAAAACTGATGATTGATGCTTCTCATCTCTCTCCGTTCCTGTCTGTCTGTCCCTATCTATCCCTCTCTCTGACTCTCTCTCTGTTGCTGTAAAAAAAAAAAAAAGATGGGCTCATTGGCTATGATGAGGGAGGATGATGTCAGACTTGGGCAGCAGGGTGGGAATAGTGCAGCCAGCATGCTTCCTGCTAGATGATGGTGATTGTCACTGATATTTATTGCTTACTGTGTGCTCATGGAGGCCCTCCCAGCAGGCAACTCTCTTATGTGCATCTGTTCCTTCCTGCTCTCATGTGATGGGAGCAGAATGTATAGGTAGACCAGCAGTCTATGTGGAGGATAGGGGTCTCCCTGGGAATTGGGGAGACTCTCCCACAGTCCTCCACATAGATGACCCAGAGCTCCCAGCAGCCAGGACAAGCGTCTCCTGCTCCTGCCTGATGGCTTCGTCTTTCCAGGGGAGCAGCAGTGGAGGCGGGAGCAGCAGCAGCCTCCTGACCAGTGCCCGCTCCTGGGGAGTGAGGATTCTGCATGTGGACGGTACTGTTCCTGCCCCGGGCTCCTGTGGAGGGGAGACTTGGTGACTGACTGGGAACGTCTATTTTTAGAGGAATCGTAGTTGTGTAAGCTTGCTGGAAGCCAGGCGTACTCAGTTACCAGGTTGATCCTCCACAAAGGTGGGAGGGTGTGGAGACCAGCAGTAACACTAGCAGAGTATGTACTGGAAGGGGCTATGCTGTTTAACCCACCCAGCGGTGCTCCTCAGCTAATGTAGTGATATTTTACAAATAAGGAAATAATCCCATTGATAATCTCCGTGACCACTTAGTGGGTATTTACTCTGTTCCAGGAATTACCGCATTTAATCCTCACCACTGTTCTCTGCTTAGTACACAGATGAGGAAATTGAGCCTTGGGGATTTCCTGAATTAGCGTCTCACCAGGAGTGTGTAGTGTGACCCACACGCCAACCTAGTTTCGCCCAACTAAACTTCATGTTCTTTCATACACTATTAGCACCTGTTTGCAGAGTGTAATAAATTTACACTAGGACATATTTACACCCTGAATTTACACTACACTCTGAATAGACTGGCAGTGACTGGCCCTCATAGCCGGCTCTAGTTCGAGTTGGGATTTCTCTGATCCTTGAAGGGGGCTGGTCCAGATCAGCCTGTGGTCTGCCCGGGGACAGGGAACTGTGCACGGGACATCCTAATCTGGGAGGTTGCACTGTCCCTGGAAAATCAGCCATTTCTGACCTGGTCCGGTTTCCTGCCATCCTGTGTGTTAGAGAAGCGCCAGCTTGTGTAGCCCCTGCTGGGTCTCCCCTCTGAGTGTACATCTGAGTAGCTTGGGTGGCTTGGTCCCCCACACAGAAACAGCTCTCCGGTAGTACCTTAAAGCCCTTTGTGAGCCTTAAGTTACTTCGTGATCAAGAGTTGTAGTCAGTGCCACAAAAGAGCATGAAGCCAGCGTAGGTCCCTGGTGGAGGTCCAAGGATAGAGGACCCAGCCATTTCTTTCATTATCAGCAGGTGCAGAGGTGACACGTAGCCAGAAGGTGGCAGGCAAGGCTGGTATGATCCAATGTGGTAGGCCTGGCCTGACTTCTGGTCCCCCAGCCCGGGAAAGGGCTTTGCTGGGGAAATGAGAAGTGGAAGCTGTTAGCCACAGCCCCGTTTTCTTCACAGAAATGCTGATGCACGTGCAGCAACTCTCCCTAGATGCTTCATGTGTAAAGAAGCAAGGGCCAAAGAAGCCAGAGGTGGGTCATCCTGCTGAAGGGAAATGGATGGTTTGCAAATCGTGAAGTCTGAGACACCTTTAGTAAATTGATGTCCCACCCAAGTCATCTGTTTCTGGCCATCCTGGAAAAAGGTCAGAGGAGTGCAGCCTCTCGGCTAGCTCATCCCTGGTGTACATAGCCTGTCCTGTCCTCCCTGTGCTACCTGCAAATCCTCGTGGTCCACGGAGGCATTCACTGCCACCTGGGCCACGGACAGCCCTGGCCTAGCTAAAACATAAATGCCCATGGCCGCTGCCAGGCTGCCTTTCTGGGGACACCTCAGCCTGGGACTGAGCATGCAGATAGCATGGGTTGGAGAGGGGGCTGCCATATTCCAAATTCTGGTTTGGCTTTTTCTTTGCTGGAGTTAGAACTGTGTGTATCACCTCAAAGAGCCTGGGCTGGCCTGACCAGGCAGTGGCGCAGTGGATAGAGCGTAGGACTGGGATGTGGAGGACCCAGGTTCAAGACCCCGAGGTCACCAGCTTGAGCACGGGCTCATCTGGTTTGAGCAAAGCTCACCAGCTTGGACCCAAGGTCGCTGGCTCAAGCAAGGGGTTACTCGGTCTGCTGAAGGCCCACGGTCAAGGCACATATGAGAAAGCAATCAATGAACAACTAAAGTGCCCCAACAAAAAACTGATGATTGATGCTTCTCATCTCTCCGTTCCTGTCTCTCTGTCCCTATCTATCCCTCTCTCTGACTCTTGCTCTGTCTCTGTAAAAAAAATAAAAAAATAATAAAATAAAAAATAAAAAAGAGCCTGAGCTGACTGACTGGTGATGGCACAGTGGATAGGGTGTCAACTTGGGACAGTGAGGTTTGAAACGCCGAGGTCACCAGTTTCAGCACAGGCTCCTCTGGCTGTAGCACAGGCTCAACAACTGGAGCCCAGGCTTGCTGGCTTGAGCCCGAAGGTCACTGGCTTGAAGCCAAAGGTCACTGGCTCACCTGAAATCCCCCAGTTAAGGCATATATGAGAACCAATCAATGAACAACTAAGATGCCACAACAATGAGTTGATGCTTCTCATCTCTCCCTTCCTGTCTCTGTCTCTCTGTTTCTGTGTCTGTCTCTCTTGCTTAAAAAAAAAAAAAAGAGAGGCCTGACTGGTGGCGCAGTGGATAAAGTGTTGACCAGGAACACTGAGGTTGCCAGTTTGAAACCCTGCACTTGCCTGGTCAAGGCACATATGGGAGTTGATGTTTCCTTCTCTCCCCTCTTCCTCTCCCTCTCTCTCCTCTCTAAAATGAATAAACAAAAAAAAATTTTTTAAAAAAAGAGAGAAAGAGAGAGCCCAGGCTGATTTAAAGCCATGGTGCTTTCACCCAGCCGGAATCTGAGGAAGGTCTAAACCCTGCAGGTCTGCCCAGGGCCTGGTGCCCAGGAGCAGGACCAAGAGCAGTAGCAGAGCACCCGCTCAAAAAGGGAGCCTGACCTCAGCACCCTTGCCCTGCACCCTCTGGTCCTGGGGTCTTTGAGGTCCGTCAGTCTGCATTGTCACAGTCGGGAAAGGTACACAGTGAAAGTCTCCAGTGTGTGTTCCCCGGCCACCGAGCCCCTCCCTGAGATGAGCAGCTCGAACAGTTCGTCAGGTATCCTTCCAAGATTCCCTGCGTTTATAGCAGAGGGGTCAAAAACTCCTTTTATGCAAATGTACAGTATTTTTACTAGGCTTTGTTCACTGACTACTCTATTTTGTAGATACCTGGGAGTCTTTTGGAGCGAGCTCTGGGTGCAGTCCGCTGACAAGCACGCACAGGACGTGGAAGGCCCTGGGCTGTCTTGCCCAGGAGATGTGGCCTGAAGCAGGGTCTGGCGGCTATGGATTCACTGGCTTTTTTTTTTTTTTTGTATTTTTCTGAAGTTGGAAACAGGGAGGCAGTCAGACTAGACTCCCGCATGCGCCTGACCGGGATCCACCCGGCATGCCCACCAGGAGGCAATGCTCTGCCCATCTGGAGTGTCGCTCTGTTGCAACCAGAGCCATTCTAGCGCCTGAGGCAGAGGCCATAGAGCCATCCTCAGCGCCCGGGCCATCTTTGCTCCAATGGAGCCTTGGCTGCGGGAGGGGAAGAGAGAGACAGAGAGGAAGGAGAGGGGGAGGAGTGGAGAAGCAGATGGGCGCTTTTCCTGTATGCCCTGGCCGGGAATCGAACGTGGGACTTCTGCACGCCAGGCCGACACTCTACCACTGAGCCAAACAGCCAGGGCCTGGCTCTTTTATTGCCCCTTCCCCAACTCTTACTGATTTCTTTCTTTTTTTTTTTTTCCTTTTTTTTTTTTTTTTAGTTTTTAATATTAGCTTTGTTTGACCTTGGCCTAAATATTGGTATTGACCTACAGTCAGGTAGAGCAAAGCAAAGCAAAGGCACTGTCTTCCCCCTTGTCCTGTAAGCTGACCTGGAACGGCAGCATGCCTGGGTGGCGTTGGGCTTACAAGCCGCCCCCATCTTGTAAGAGTGAGCACCTACTCTGCGTCAGGCCTGTCACCTGCCCCTACCGATTTGTGCCACATCCCGGGAGGCGGGAGTGCTGTTCCCATCCCAGGTGGCACAGCTCCGCTTCCTGCCAGGCCTGCGGGACTCCACAGCTTTGCTGTTGGTCCAGGCTGCGTTCCCTCCACAAAGTCAGCTTGAGATTCACACCCAGTGCCCACTCGCTGCGTCCCTGGGGAGGCGGGGAGCCACTGTACTCGGGTCAGCTCTAGCTCAGGGCCCGGCCGACAACAGGAAGCAAAGTGGGGCAGCCTCACAGCTACTCCACTCGCCGGCCCCATTCCCTGACCCCCGCGGCTCCCTCACATCCATAACCTATTTTCCCTTTCCATTTAGGGAACATGTCCAGCAGAGTCAAGAACGCGGAGAGGTCAGTGTGGTAGCTGTTCCTCATCTAACTGCGGTCCCTCCCTTCCTAAATGCTTGCCCGCGACTCCCTCGGTGGCAGCATCTGCTCACTTTCCTGCGGCAGGGAGCAAGTCCAGGTTGTGTTGTCCCATCCTGTTTCCAGGGCCCGGGCTTTGGAGAGGACGGCAGGAGAAGGGGTCCACAGACAGTCTAGGCGGCGGGGCTGGGGCTTTCCTTTAGAGCCCAGACCCCATGCGGTCGCTTGCTCCCACATCCTCTGGCTGTTCCTGGCTGGCAGCTGGCGTTCCGCATCGTTTTCCTTCTGATTCAGAAGCAGTTTGGAGTGGGCAGATGAACAGCTGCCTACCTCTTTTAGAAATGCCAAACTCCCTGAAATTGACAAACAGACAGATTGACAGGCCCAGTTCCCAACTCCTCTTGGACAGCAGGAGAGTTTCTCCCGCTGGGTGTTTCTCCCAAAGATGCTCTTTAAGTGGCATTTATTCGTGCACAAGCAGGAGCCAAGAAAAGTCACTTGGCACCTTTCTTGTTCAAAATTTAAGGAAATCTGTGGGGGAATTGATTTTAATACTGTCTCAGTTAATTAGATAAGGAATCGCCCCGAAAAAAGTAATTAATGGGAGCTGCTGCCGTGCAAGAGGAAAAGCTGCCCTTTTTTTTTTTTCCCTTGGGTACCGGCGGCCTCCTCGAACAGGTCTAGAAGCTTGAGGTGCCAGCCTCTTCGGAGATTTGGTGGCTGTTAGTTCTGCCCAGGCTTCCAGCCCCTTTGGCAGGACTTCTGGTCACTGTGGGAAGGTAGAAATGGTTCTTAATGCCTAAGTGATGTTCTACCCTGTGCAAAATAACTAGCTGGTCTGGGATGGATCTGTTGATTAAATGACTTCAAATTTGTCCTCCCAGAACCCCTGTGCCCTATTTTTTTCAGGAACCATATTTCACCTTTGATGTGTTTTTACCATCCCTCTGCTAAGATTTCTGAATACCCTTTAGCTCTCTTTCTCTCTGCTCCTCTCCCCGCAGAAAACCATGGTCCTCATGGGAGTTCTGCCTGAGCGTGTTCACAGGCCCCTCAGGATTCTGAAACACCAGGAGTAAAGGTCTGGCAAGGAGGTTTTCGCAGAAACCAGCAGGGGCTGGGTTTCTCCCACTCAGCCAGGTTTCTGATGGGCAGTTGACAGCTTCCAGAATCCATATGTAGGAGGGTCCTCTGTCCTGCTGAGGAGCACGCTTAGGATTTTGGCACCCTGCAGCCTCTCCCCTCAAAAGTGGAATTCTTTCTCCCAGGGTAGAGGCCGGAAGAGCTGGGCGCAGATGCCTCACCTCTGCCAGGCGGAAAGGCGCACCTCGGGCCAACGTGTGTTCTGGCTCTGGGAGGCTCTTGGGCCTTGGCAGGGCCTCACCTCAGTGCTTCCTGTGTGTGCGGTGTGGGCCCTGCACTGCGCAGACGGATGGCTAATGCGTGCGCTCTTCCTTTCCAGTGGCCAGGCTGAAGGCACCATTCCTCAAAATTGAAGATGAGAGCAGGTGAGTGAAGCCTCCTCCCTCTTCGCTCACCCCCACCAGGACATGAAGGAGAGGTCCCAAGCTGATGTGGGGTCAGGGAGCCCCTCTGCCCCACAGCTCCGTCCCTCCTCAACGTGGAGGAGCCTCGCGGAGGCCAGGAGGAGCCTCTGGGGCAGCAGGGCACAGCTGGCACTCCTCTTGGCCGTGAGTCAGAGGTTAATGACCCTGTGTGGGAATGACCTCCTTGTAATGCTCTGCTTTTATGAGCTCGTGCTGTCTCAGCCGGGCTCGTTTCTCCGCGTCTGCTCCCTGGTATATGGCGGCCGTTGCACCCCGTGGAGAGCTAGTACAGTTCATTTTGGCCAAAGTGAGGGTCCTCGGGGTGGTGCTGGGATCCCCTTGCACTTGAAGAAGTGCTTCTGTTCTGCTGTGCAGAACCCCCTCTGGCACGTGGCATCTCACGACAGCCCTCGGTGGGACAGTCCATCCTCTTCCTAGTGGGGAAACTGAGGTCAGAGAAAGTGAGGATTTTCACAGAGCCACTCTACTGATGACATTTAGGTGTCCTCACTGTCCTGCCTGGTGCCTTCTCCACTCTGCCCTGTCCACCATCGGGCCCCTTTTTACCTGGAGCAGCAGGGTCATGTTGATGACCTGATGAGCTTTTAGCCATCGGGGTCGTCACTGACTCTTCAGTAAGTACTAGATCAGAAGTCCATGTGAATCTGTAATTATCTCAGAAGGGTTTTGAAGGGAAAAAGTCCGTGTGTAGCAGAGGGTTCTGGGACCAGAATTGTCTGGGTCCCTCAGCCTCACGCAGAACAGCTAAAGACCCAGCGCCATGAGCCTGACATGCCTGCCCGTCCTCCAGATGGGCCAGAGTCCCTTCTCAGTCCCTCAGCCTCACGCAGAACAGCTAAAGACCCAGCGCCATGAGCCTGACATGCCTGCCCGTCCTCAGCGTGGGTCAGACTGCACCTCTTTTCTGTTCAGAACACTGACCTTCCGAGGGGGCGGAGGACCAGCCCAGAGCAGAAGTGCTGCTCTTTTGCTCTGAGCAGGAAAATCACTGCACTGGTTTCCTTTCATTAGATTCTGTGAGGCTAGAGTTCTCAAAGGTTATTTTAGGATCAAGAAACAAAATGGGAAGGTGGGAAGGACTAGATCAGGAGGTGGGAGCGGTGACTTCCAGGCTGCTCTGGCCACACACTGGCTGTGAGCTTCGGTGAGTTCTAGAACTGCTTGGGCTTCGTTTACTCCACTTGTCCACTCAGCTCAGGGTGGCTGTAGGACTCAGATCAGGCAGTGAGTGTAACAAGCTTGCAAAGGAGACAGGGAGAGCAAAGTACTAACTTGACCTCGTACCGCGGATCAGGGTTTGTTAGGACCTAGAAGCTGTGCAGTGCAAGTCGCTTTATCGGCATTGGAACTAGGAGTGGGCTGCCGCCCTTGCTCATCCTCTCCCTTCCCCACTGTGGTCAAAGTGGCAGTTTTGTGTGTTTCAGGAAGTTTCGTCCTTTCCACCATCAGTTTAAATCCTTTCCTGAAATTTCTTTTCTGGGACCCAAAGACGCAAGTCCCTTTGAGGCCCTGACGACCCCGGGCGGCTCGCACCATACCAGGTGGGTCTTTCTGGTTCCTGAATAACAAGGCTGGTTACAGGCCAAGTCCTTCTCCTCAAGGACCTGCTGGTCAGATTTGGGAATGGCCATGTGTTAGCTCCTTAGGCGAAATCTATTCTGGGAACTTAGCCCAGAGAAGAGAGACCTGAGGAGTGTTCTCCATCCCTCCTGGAGCATTTGATTTGTGTTCAGAGGACAACAGGCTGGTTTCCAAAACTCTGGTCTATAACTCGCCTTCATCAGAGTCCCCTGTGTGCCATTAAAAATGCAGGTTTCTGGACCCGACTTCACACCCACCGAATCACCATCTCTGGTGATGGGGCCCCAATAGCTGCGTCCTCCCAAGCGCCCTGGGTGATTTGCTGCACATCGGAATTGGAGGCCTTTGGGCTAAACATAAGGAATGACTAAGTGGCAGGGAACCTAGGGGACCTCCTGCGTTATGTGGCCCAGAGTGGCTTAGCATCTTATTGGTATCCCTACTCTGCCGATGTGTGAGGTGTGAACCTTCACCGACCAGGGTGCAGAAGGAACAGAGCTTGCTTGATGGACTAGATGCCTTCTCAGACCCTTTCTGACTTCTGGGCCACAGAGTTAGTTCACAGACCAGGAGAACAGGACAGAGCAGACTCAGCCTGAGGGGTCCCAGGGCCAAGGAGGGCCTGCAGGTTCCATAGCTGACAAAGATGGCGGGGTCAGGAAGTAGTGCACATGGGAGGGGAAGCAGAAGGGAACATGGCAGTAGGTGGAAGGGAGACAGGAGGAAACAAGGTGATGTCCAGGTGCCCTTCACACCCCTGCTAGAAGGTGCAAGGGACACAGGGAGCCAGCAGGGACGCGATGGGTGTGGGGCGTGTAGGCGGTGCCAGCCTGGGAGGGTCTCGTGTGGGGGGTCGAGGGATTGTAATGGGCAGGTGGGGATCAGTGAAGCTTCGGTATCTGCACGTTGAGAGTGCGTTGGCCAGGGTTCCGTGGGGTGTGTGTGTGTGTGTGTAAAATCTGTGGAAGGAAATGTTGAAAGGGTTTTTTTTAGGTTTTTTTGGTGTTTTTTTTTTACTAATTAGAGAGAGGTAGAAGCAGAAACTGATTTGTTCCACTTATGCATCAGTTGATTCCTATATGTGCCCTGACTGGAAGTTTAAACTGCAATCTTGGCGTATCCAGATGAGGATCTAACCAACTGAGCTTCCTAGCCAGGGCAAAATGTTTAACTTTTTATATTTAAATATTGCCTGACCAGGCAGTGATGCAGTGGGTGGGGTGTCGGCCTGGGACGCAGAGGACCCAGGTTTGGGTCCCCAAGGTTGTTGGCTTGAGCACAGGCTCATCCTGTTTGAGCATGAGGTCACTGGCCTGAGCATGGGATCATGGACATGACCCTGTGGTTGCTACCTTGAAGCCCAAGGTTGCTGGCTTGAGCCCAAAAGTCACTGGCGTAAAGTCCAAGGTCTCTGGCTTGAGCAAGGGGTCACTCTGCTGGAGCTCCCCGGTCAAGGCACATATGAGAAAGCAATCAATGAACAACTAAGGTGCCACAACTATGAGTTGATGCTTCGCTTCTCTTCTCTCTCCCTTCCTGTCTCTTTCTAAAAAAAAATAAAGTCCTCAGTTAAGGTGGCAGCTGTGCAAGGGACAAGTAAGCATAAAGGAGGGGACAGACTGAAGCAGGGAAGGGTACGTGTAAGGTGGAGGCCGTCAGAGGAGTCCAGTCTCCGTGCCGCTGGGAGGCCTTTCCCCTTTCAGCCTGTAGGCCAAAGGAGCGGGTCTGGGTATGAGCACAGAGCTGGAACTGTCCTTCAAGGGGTTCTTGCTGCCACGCACCACCACCTCTTTTCACCTGTATTTTGAGATGCGAGAGCTAGGACAGGCTGCCCGTGGGGAGGTCTCACTTTCCCTGTTGTCCCTCCTCTACCCTTGGACAGTGGTGCCGCGTGTGGGCAGGCCTGCCTGTGCCTGCCCAGCTCCGTGGCCATTTCAGTCCATTCCTTCCCTGGCCGGAGCTCCAGGCCCTGGAATGGCAGTTCCTCTCTGAGGGCCTCAACAGTGACCACTGTCCCCCACCCTGTAACCTCCCCAGAGAACCCAAGGACCGAGAGCCAGGCCCACGCTCGGCCAGCCACCTCATGCCCAGGAGGAGGAGAGGGTACTGCGAGTGCTGCCAGGAGGCCTTTGAGGAGCTCCAGAGGGTGAGCCCCTTCCACTAAGCGGTTCTCCCAGACTGTTCTGAGACAGCACTTCCTGCCCAGTCGCACTGGTGTGGCTGGGGGGTCTGTTGTCCCCCTACCCTGGCCTTGTCTAATGCCCTGCCTCCTCTCACCCCCGGGTAGCATCTCCAGGGTGCTCGGCACCAGGGCTTTGCCCTAGAAGCCCACCTGTATGCGGAAGTTGATCGGATCATCACCCAGCTGAGCCAGAGCTTTGCGGACACCCCCTGCTGGGCCAGCCTTCCCAGGTGAGCGCCCGGGCGGCCCAGGCACGGGGGGCGGCTCCACAGCCTCTCTCCTGCTGCCGCCGCTCTAAGTGGCAAGGAGCTCTCAGGTTGGTGGCAGCTTTCTCTTTTCTTACCTTTCTTTCCCATCATCTTCCCTTTTGTTTGTTTTGGTGATCAGAGGTAGGAAAGACCTCCTTTGGTGGCTTTGGACCTGGGCCAGAGCACCGCTCCCTTCTAACACATGGGCATCGCCACAGTGTGGAGGGCTGGGAGCATTCAGCAACTGCACTCCCGGTCACGTGGCTGGTCATGAGCCTGTCTGGCCTTCTAGAAGTGTGGAAGGGGGATTCCAAAGTCCCTCCCATGTGGCTGAAGAGCAAGGTCTTTCTGCCTTTCTAGAAGTTACCTCCAGAAAGAAAGATTGCAGGGGGTTCTTGGAATTCCAGGTATCTCTGAGCTTCCACCAAGGAGCTGCGGCTTCATCTCTCAGCCCAAGTCTGTCTCGGGCCTCCCTTCCGGGGCCCAGCTTAGACAGCCAGGCTCTGTGCTGCTTCCTCCAGCCGCCAAAGGGCCCAGCCTCCTCTGAAGTTATTAAATGGAACGGCCTCTAACCTGTTCCACTGGCCAGTCCTGACCACAGGCTACAGAGCCGAGGGAGGTGCAGACAGCACTGGCCACTGCTGCAGGGTCGGTCCCAAAGAGGGGGTGTTTTACAGGGCCCCAGAGTGGGCAGGTCTCCCCGAAACCCTAGAAGAGTAGTACCATGTGTGCCCCGCCCCGTGCGCTCAGCCCAGCCAGGGAGGATCCCAGCTTACCGCCTGCTTTGGGGTTGAGCCTTGTGGCCCACAGGGTATTTCTGTCCCCGCAGGCACCCAGGCTCCCCAGCTTCAGATTGTGACCCTCTGTGTCCTGAGACTCTGCCTCCCAGCCAGCCCTCCTGTGGCGGGGCAGCGCCTCCCAGGATGAGGGAGGAAGACGACCACCGGGATCCAGGCATCCTAGAACAGGCTGGGACGGTGGGCAGCACGAAGGCACCAGCTGAGCATGTGGGGGCTGGAGAGACACCTGGACCAGTAGCAAGCTGCCAAGACCTGAAGGGATCTGTTGATGTCATTGTGGACCCCCCAGGGACACTGGTGTCCAGGAGCCCTAGGTGCCAGTGCCTCCTGACCAGCTCTGGTCTTGCGGACCTCTCCTCTGGCCCAGACCCGGCACTTGTTGGCCACAAGCGGAAGATTCAGTTCCCCAGTGGCAATGCGGAAAAGAGGCCAGGGATGTCCTGGCCACAGGCCTCATTCTTTGTCCCAAGAGCCCTCAGCCAGTGTGACACCAGGACAACCCATGGCAGACATCTCTTCTCTCCTCCAGACCATGAGTCCAGGCCTCTGACCTCCCTTCTGACCTTGTGCCACCCACAGACCAGCCTCTCCCTCTCAGACCCCTTACCCTGGCAGCTCACAGACAGGTCTGCAGAGCTCTGGACCCCATAGCCCTCCTGGCCTGGGGGAGGCTATTCCCCAGGATCTGAGGATTGTGAGTGTGCAGCCCCTAGACCTCTCAGCAGACTGACCAGCTTCCCAGATGTTCTGCAGCCCCAGGCCAGCCGTCAGCACACCTGCACTCAGCTGCAGGCATGTAACCCCCAGTCCCCAAGAGGACCTGCAGAGAGCCAGGCTCCCTCTCTCCCCCACCCTCTGCCAGCCCCTGCCTCCCAGCACCAGCAGCAAACTGTTCCTGTGAGTCCCCTCCGGCACACAGCTTGGGGGAGGGGGGCAGACGGCTCCTAGCTTGAGGGCCAGATGCACAGATACAAGTCCACCTCTACAGCGAGCAGTGCCACAGGGCCTCTCCAATGGAGCCAGAGGAGCCTGGGGACTGGCCTTTGAAGTCCAAGGAACAGCTGTTGTCATGGCCAAGCTCCGAGTGGGCCGAGCCAGTCCTCCCACCCACCCAGTCTTCAGGTAGGACCAGGAGAACCTGGGCCTGGGGGCTGTCCTCTCCCACCCCTCCCTCCAGCCATGTTCCCAGCTGGGCAGTGATCGGTGAAGGGCTTGTCCAGCCATGGCCAGCTGCCCACTTGCCAGGAGGCAGAGGCAAGATTGGCATAGGGCAGGATCACAAAGAAGCTGGAGCAGCAGGAACCCTGGCCTGGCTTCCTGTCCCTTCGCAGGCACTGGCCTCTTTGCAGAGCCAGGGTTAGTGTTCCCCACCCCCACCCAGCCTCCTTTCCACAAGCCTGTGGCTCTCCTGCTTTCCAAAGTGCTGTGGTGTCCCCTCCCCCAGCCCCCCACGCTGTGCACACATCCTCAGGAACATACGAAGCAGAGGAGGGCTCGGCTGCAGCGCTCACAGCTCCCGCCCCCTGCACTTGGTGGGCCCAGCACTGACCTTTCCCCTGAGCCCAAGATGTGGCCAGATGCCCCTCTGGGGACAGGCCCCTCTCTGCTTTTCCCCGCCTCCATCTGGCTGCCCACCGGGCTTCTGTTCCAGGGTCAGTGGCTCACCTGCCAACTTCTCCATCACTCCCCCCCTCTCTCCCCAAGGACCTCCCCCCATTTCTTTCAGCCAAGCCATTAATCTGGAGACAGAGATGGGTTTGCTATCGATTCTTTGGCCACATTTTTTTATTACATTTTGTACTGTGGTTCTTCTCACCCTTCTCTGCCTCTGCGTGTTTGTCTCTTTAAATGTTGAAGCTACCAGAAGCCTGGTGCCATTCTGTTCTCATTTTGGAGGAAGAAAGGGGGGCCTAGCTGCGGGTGAGGACCTGAGCTGTTAGTTTGGAAATAGAGCAACCGTGTATACACCCATCACAGAGGTCATGGTTGGCCTTTTTGTGCCATTCCTGTTAATTTCACAATCTTGGTTCAAGAACTGTAAATAAATTTGTTAATAACAAATAGCAAAGCAATGGGGCTAGAGAACAGTGTTGGGCCTTCAGTGACCTGAGGCAGTGCCGAGGGCCAGTTGACATGGACAGTATAACTGACTAGCAGGACAAGAGCCTCCTGCAGGTGAGAGAGGCCTGTGTGAGTACCCCCCCCCCCCAGGGCTGGTGGGGCCTCTGTGTCCTGTCCTCAGTACTTGACGGCTGCTTGCTGAGTGGTCACCGTGGAGGGCATGCTCACCAGCCTCTCTCAGGGAAACCCTTTGCTCTGACTAGGACCCTGCTGAGGGCCTTCTCCCCTTCCCTGGGTCCCAGACAATGGCTTCCTTCTGATCCCTGGTGTGACACATTGTGATGCTTCATCCCCGGTACCTTTGCATGACACTGCCACTCTGGATGAGAAGTACCCCCCAGCCTTTCCTCCGATACTCACATGCTGCTTACACCACTCACCATACCAGGTTCTGACACTCATCGCCACCTGCCCAGGACCTCATGTCCAACTGTGTGGCCTTCCCCTCCCATCTCAACTACGTGACCTTGGTTACATTTCAGCCAGGGCAAGCCCAAGGGTACACCCCAGAGCCACAGCCATGTCTCTTCAGGCCACCAGGTTATAAATTCAGGAGGGCCCAGGACAGGTGGGTGCTAACTGACATAGTGGCCCCTCCGTGGCTCCTTGACATGACTTAAAACCTGCTCCCTCCCTCTTAGCCAGTGTTCTGAACTCAGACTCAGGCACCGCCTCTCATCCCTCTTCAACATCGGACTCTCAAAGGAAGCAGTGTCCTTCCAAGTCAGGCCGTCCCTGTGCTCTCCAAGCCACCCCGGCCAGCCCTGCCGCTTGCCTCCTCGGATTCGCCACCTCTCCTTCCTTCTGCCTGAAAACTCTGGCCCAGAAAACGCTTGCATTGATCCAGTAGCTTGAAGGAGGCTCCCTCCTGTTTTTTGTATATTTCTTCTGTCTACAGCCACTGCCTCCTTGTCTCACCCCTTCCCCGTTCAAACCTCCATCTCGAAGCACTCAGCTGGGACTGTGCATCCCAGGGCCAGTGGATAACCTGCTAATTACCAAATTCGGGTTCCTTTTCTCCTCTCCCACCTTGAAACCTGGGTCCCCTACTTTGGCAGCCCAGATTAGCTTGTTCCCCTCAAGTGCACTCATTCTGCGTTAGCCTGAGATGTCCGTCCTGAGTTGTTCCCAGAGATCTAATGAGCCCTCCAGCCCTCACTGCCGCCCCAGGAGGGGTCTGGGACCCCTCTCACCTATGGACACTGACTTTCACTCCTTGAAGTTGTGACCTGAGTTGGTATCTTCAACCCTGACCTCTTGAATTTTTTTTTTAAGTTAAATTTCTTGGGGTGACATTGGTCAATAAGAATATATAGGTTTCCGGACCAGGCGGTGGCGCAGTGGATAAAGCATCAGACTGGGATGCCGAGGACCCAGGTTCGAGACCCCGAGGTCGCCAGCTTGAGCGCAGGCTCATCTGGTTTGAGCAAGGCTCACCAGCTTGGACCCAAGCTCATCTCTCTCTCTCTCTCTCTTTTTTTTTTTTTTTTTTTTACAGAGACGGAGAGAGAGACAGAGAGAGGGATAGAAAGGAACAGACAGACAGGAACGAAGAGAGATGAGAAGCATCAATCATCAGTTTTTCGTTGCCATTGCAACCCCTTAGTTGTTCATTGATTGCTTTCTCATATGTTCCTTGACCGCGGGCCTTCAACAGACCGAGTAACCCCTTGCTCGAGCCAGAGACCTTGGGCTCCAGCTGGTGAGCTTTTTTTTTTTTTTTTTTTTTGCTCAAGCCAGATGAGCCCGCGCTCAAGCTGGCAACCTCGGGGTCTCGAACCTGGGTCCTCTGCATCCCAGTCCGACGCTCTATCCACTGCGCCACTGCCTGGTCAGGCTGCTTCTCATCTCTTCATTCCTGTCTGTCCCTTGCTCTGTCTCAGGTTTCAGGGAAACATCTCTATAGCATTTGAACTGTTGACTGTGCTGTGTGCTCATCACCCAAAGTCAAATCATTTTCCATCACCATATATTTGTCCCTCTTTACTCCCCTTCCCCTTTTAATTCTAATCTTCACCTGTGCTAGGTGGGAAGGCAGACCTAACCACCACCTCAACTTACACTGTGACTTTGAGCAAGTCCCTTGACTACTCTGAACCTTGGTTTCCTTATCTAAGTAAGGGGCTTCAATGAGATGATTTCAAGGGTCCTTCCTTCCAATAGTAAAATACCATGACCTCCAATAAATCCCTTATACCCCTCCCGTTCTACTGCCACCAGACCGACAGACCTAGGAGCTCATTCCTAGCCCGAGACTGACTCCCCTTCCCATGTCGTGTCTCCTGGCATTCTCTAACTCCTCCCCCTCAGCCGCTCCAACTGGCCCCAGGTCCTCCTGTCCGCTCTCTGCTGACCGCCCTCCCTTACACCCAGCCTCCTGGACTGTCTGCCCTGCCTCCCACCACCCCCGACCCCATTCAGCTAGGCTGATCCACTTGTCTCTGGCCACACTGAGTCTTTTGCTCTGGTCCCCAACCTGGAATGCCCCACTCTCCAAGTTTATATTCCATATTCTCCATGAACCTTAGAGAGTAATAAACCTTCAGGCCGCAGAAGCCTGAGTTCAAATCTGGACGCTGCCACTTTAACCTTTGGCAAACTCCTGAAGCCTGGTTTTTTAAATCTGAAAATGGAGGTAATAACAGTAGTTGCTATCTCACTAGGAATTCACAGAATTAAATCATATGTTTGTGAGGGTCTGGACACAAAGCTTGGCACATTGTAAATACTCAATAATCACCACGACCACCGCCACCGCACCCACCCCCTGCACATGCTCAGCTGTGAGGCCTTCCTCCTAGACGTCTTCACTAAGCAACCTTGGGACGGCTCTCTGACCCGCACCTACATCTCCCGTGTAAATTTGTGGATGTCACCTCATCCCTGCGCCCCCCATTATCTGGTGGCAGTTTCCCAGAACTCTTGGAGGGTCCCTTATGTGGGAGAGAAGGGGCAGTGAGGTGGGTGCTGCACCCCCATAGCACGGCAGGCCTTTGGGGGCATGACTACATTTGTGTGCTATGAACCTCTCAAAGGATGGGTGTCCCCCCAGAGTCCTGGCACCCTGAATGCCTCAGAGCTCCAGAGAGTAAAGAAGGGGGCTACTCAGAAAACGGGAGAAGCACGAGGCTCCCTTCAAGTGACAAAAGCAGGGTGGGAGGACAGCTAATGGGCTGGGACCTGGGTGGAAAGAGAATGAACTTCCTGTCCCAGTGCTGTAGGTATTTCTGCTGCTCCCCACCCATCAACATCTTGTCAGCAGACATAGTCTCTCCTTGCTGTGGGTAGAGAAGGCCTTCAGGTCCCCAAGCCATAAAGGAGTCCCTTAGGTCCTGGACTTTCTCCTTGGCACCTTAAGGTCAACACGAATGGTGTGGCCCCTCTGTGCACCAGGCACTGCTCTGAGCACTTGAGGCCCATCAGCTCGTTTGTCCCCCAGTGGCACTGTGAGGAGGTTTCTAACCCCCTTTCCACAGATGAGGAAACAGACTCAGAGAGGTTAAGGGACTTGCTCAAGGTCACATAGACATTAACCAGAATTGAGATCACACTGGGTGCCTGGAGAGCTGAGTCCTGCTCTTACCCACCACACCGCCCTGCCCTCTTGCATGGCGTGGTCTCCCCTGCAGGCCCCGCAGATGTTACAGGGCCTGAACATCATCTGTTGGCAGGAATCACTGCCCCGCACTCTGCCCTAGGACTGGGGCAGCTGACGCCCCTCCCTTACCTGCAGCTGCTGGGACTAGGTCTTGGCTCCACACAACCCGGCTCGGCCCCTGTGCAGTCCAGTGGGAGAGAAGAATTGGCTGAAAGGCAGAGAGAACTGTATGTAGCGGAAAGAGGCCCCAGACCTCCTGGTTGTGGGAGCTCCTGAGGGTGGTCTGAGGACCAGAGCCAAACAGCTTCCTCAGCAGGAGTGACCCCGAGGGTGACATCAAGACAAACAGTGGCCACCAGTCTCTAATTTCCAGAGTTCCCAGGCCTCCTCTTGCAGAAAACAAGCAGTGGGGCAGAGGGACCCAAGGAGCCCACCCTCGCAGTGGGGTTGGGGTGGGATCCCCGTGGTGAGAGGAGAGATGTCTCTCCAGCCTCAGGAGAGAGGGTGGGGGAGGGAACAGAAACGCTTCCAGCTTGAGAGAGGCGTGCAGCTTGCAGCAGGGCTGACATGGAAGACACAGTGGGGGGCCTCGGGTTGGGGAGCGGGGTCTGGCCAGGGGAGAGTCAAGATGCCCAGCTGGACCTCCTTAGAGCTGGGGAACCCAGGAAGATAAGGAACCGTTGGGGGCTGAGGGCCGTAGGTCGAGCCTCTGGGGCTGGCCCTGAGAGCGCACCAGAGAGAAGTCACTCTGGAGGTCCGGGAAGCTCTCCCCAGCAAGAAGCCCAAGGAACCAGGGCCACAGAAGTGATAGGGATGTGACTCAGTCTTGGAGGGTCAGGCCAAGATTGGGCTTACTGTGTGGTCCTGGGCGTGTTGGAGGAGGGGATCCAAGCTCCACCAGGCCAGGGGCCCTCCATTGTGAAACAACAAACCGAGCTGTCCTCTGGAAGGCACATCAGATCAGGGCTCACTGACTTGGCCCTGGAACACGGCACAGGTGGGGTAGGACAGACACACCCTGGTGGTGTGGGGGGAGGGCGAGTGAGATAGATGGACCAGTCCCTTCTAGGTCCGAGATAAGAGGCAGAGGTAGGGATAGGGGTAGTGAGAGAAGAGTGGGGCCCTCTCTGGGATTGCACTTTCACTGACCAGCTAGCTGTGTGACTTTAAGAAGCTCAAGCTGCCTCTCGTAGCCTCAGTTTCCCCATCTGTAGAATGAAGAGCACAGTCTCTCCCTCTTGGGTAATTGTGGGTTACCAGGGAATATCACATAGTAGGTCCTCATCCTCAAGAACCCCCTCACCCCTAAGAGGTTTCCACGATGTCTCCAGAGTGAAGGAACAATTGGTTCAGCCTTGCTGAGCATCTGGGTCTGCAATGGCAGGTGGTTGGAAGTAGGGAATCACCTGTTCCTGTTCCCAGCATTGATGTCAGTGACTCCTGGGAAATCGCCTCCTCACCTCTCCTGGGCCTAAAATAGAGTCGGGGGGGGGGGGCTGTCACAAGCCAGAGGCAGCTTCTCCATTCCTGGTGGAGGCCCTGGGTCCCCAGGGACACAGAGGACCCAGGAAGGGGTTCCCTGCCTCCACTCTGTTTTTCAGTAATCTGTGGTTTTCCAGAGTGGGTTCAAGGAGTCTCTGGCTTTGGGCACAAGGTCAAGGTGGGGGCTTCACCCATGGTGCCCACTCCCTACCCCCCCCCCATATTTCAGGTCTCTGGTTCCTGGGATCTCTAGCAGTGATCAGAAATCCCACCCCACCCCACCCCATCTTGGGCTCCATGTTGCTCAGGGACCCTGTATCTGGGCTGGGGGATGGGGTGGGAGCAGCTCCAGTGGAAGGTTGGGAGGTCAGGTGGTTTGCAGAGGGGAAACTGGGGTGGCTCGACAGGTATCTTCTGCTCCTCAAAGATTTGGGCTGACAAAGGAGGAGCAGAAATGGGGCATGCTCACAGCATGTAGATGACCTGGCTAGTCAATGTGATGTTTGGGGGAAGGGCTGCAATGCCCTGTGTGAAGGACTCAGGATCCCAGAGAGGGGCCAGCCTATTTGGTGGTGGCTCGGTGACAGCAAATCTGGAAGCCCTCCTGGAGGCAGAGGCATCTTTGGACGGGAAAAGGAACCTGTAGGATGGAAAGGGATCTGGACCAAAGGTGTGGGAGGACTCCGCAGTGAGCCGCTCTGCGAGGTGGTAGAAAGATCCCAGAGGCGTCCCGCGGGACGATAGTCAAATGAGCATCTGCCCTTCCGTCCAGTCCCTGGCCCCAAACCTTTCTAGCTCTAAAAGCCTTCGGTCGACTGGGGCTTCCGGGACTGGGACCGGGAAGCCGGGTCCTGGGTACAACGAACCTGGGCCGGGGCAGCCACGCCCCCGCATCTCGATCGCGCGGGTCCCCAGACCGGCACTCACCAAGTCAGAGCCCGAGGGCCCCGTGTGCCCTGCCTTCCGCCCCCTACACACCTGCGGGTCCTTGGAGCTCCCCTAACAAGAGGTGGCCGAGGAGGGGGTGGCGGGATGGGGACCGGGGGCGCCCGGCCCTGCACCTGCCGAGGGGCTGCGAGCAGGCCGGCCCCGGGGCGGCGTCTCTTTTGTCCTCCCGCCGCGGCGGCCCGGGCCCTGCCCGGCTGGGGGGGCCCGAGGGGCGGGGGCGGGCCCTCCGCTCACGTGCTCGCCGCTCCGCTCTTAACCCGGCCCGCCGCCCGCCGGGATGGCCGCGGCCGGAGCGCGCTGAGCCGGCACCCTCGCTGCCGCCGCCAGCCTCGCCCCCCGGCCGGCCGGCGCCCCCGCTCGCGGCTCCGCAGCCTGCGCCCCCGCCCGCGTCCCGCCCCCGCCCGCGCCGAGCCGCTCAGCCGCAGCCCCCGGACCCGGAGGATTATGAGCGAGCCATGAGGCGGCTGCGGCGCTGGGCGATAGCGGCGCTGCTGCTGCTGCCGCTGCTCCCCCCGCCCGGTGAGTGACCCCCGCCCGCCGCCCGGCGCCCCCTCCCTGCCCCCGCCCCGGGGTTTGCGGCGGTTTCTGCTGCAGCCACATTTTCCTGCAGTGCTCGGAGTGACAGCCGGTCCAGAGCGCAGGAGGGTGGGGGCAGGGGAGGAGGGAGGGTGCGGACACCCACCTGTCCCCATCTGGCCCGCCCCACCGCGGCCATGCCCCTGCCGCCGGCCGGCGGACTCCGCAGGTCTCTGCGGATCTGAGGGGACAGTCGTGACAGTTGAACAGCAATGAAGCTCCCGGCCCCCTCCCCGCCCCATCGGACTCTTCCCCCTGCAGGGCAGCATGTCTTCTCCCTCAGACCCCCCCAGCGCCCCAAGGTTCAGGCTTGAGAGGGGGGTGAGGGTGCCCACTCCATCCCCAAGTCCCTCGCCTCACGGTGGGCACCTGCCTATAGCTATGGCCTTGTCTCTCCAGGTCTTGGGACCTGGGGTCCTGCTGGAGCTCTGCGTTGGAGGGTCTCACCCAAGTTGTGGGGCCTGGAAGCCCCTGAGGTCACAGAGCCCAGCCGTCTCGTGGGGGAGAGCTCCGGGGGAGAGGTCCGAAAGCAGCAGTTGGACACCAGGGTCCGACAGGAGCCACCCGGTGGCCCGGTGAGTGGGGCTGAGTTGGAGGCCAGAGGATTGGGGCAGGCCTTAGAGCCAGGATGGTCCGGGGGCAGCCAGGGTTTGGACAGCTCCCCAGCAGCTGGCTCTTGAGGCTTCCCTTTTTGTGCTTTCCCCTTTGGGCTGCCAAGAGGGTACAGGAGCCCACTAGTGGGAACATCCATTTGCACCACTCCAGATCCCCTCCTATCATCGTGGGGATCCCCTGCCCTCAGCGGGATGAAATATCCAGGGTCAGCCTTCTGCCGGCCCCCACTCCTCCCCTGCCAAAGCGAGTGGTTCTACTCCAAACAGTGTTTGGGTAGGATGAGAAAGGCAGGGCAAAGCAGCCGAGAGCCCAGGACAGGATTGGGGTTCCTGGGTTCTTTCCATAGCCACCCTTAGTGGGCTTTCTGAAAACAGCTTAGTGCTTGTTGCTGCATCAGTTTCCCCCTTGCACTGATAGACTTCTTGTCCTCTTTCTTGTTCTCACTGAGGATGAGGCCTTAGAAAAAGGTTCCAGGCTTCAAGCACACCCACAAATGCCACCACCCCCTGTCCCTTTCAGTTGCCAGGCCCCTCCTGCCTCCCAGAGGAAGGTTAGGAATGAAAGAGATTAATTGCAATTAATAATTAATTAATATCATGTGAATAATAATCACCCAGATGGAATATTCATTCAGTGCGCCTCGGCTGTCCAGGAGCTGGAAGCTGAAAGTTAGCCCGGCCAGTGGGGGTGGCAGAGGGCAGGTGGTGAAGGCCTGGCGGAAGTAAGAGTGTGGAGGAGGGATGCAGAGGAGGAGTCAGCTGAGGTTTAGAAGTTTGGGCAGCTGAGGTCTTAGAGTCATGGAAGATAAATTGGGCTGGACGAAGGGAGGAAGGAGGGAAACAGAGGCTAACATTGTGGACGTCTGTCAGACTGGCATGTGGCCCTGCCTAATGTACTTGGTTAAAAGCCCTTGGGGGGGGCTGTGGGGGGTGGGGGAGCACTCGGGAAATGGAATGGAGCAGGAAGGCAGCATGCATAATAGATGGACCATCACTCAGGGCAGTGCAGAGGAGGAAGGGTGGTTAATGGTCATGAGCAGCAGGCCTGCGTGGGGTGGGGGTGGGAGGGTGCCAGTGGGGAAGTGGGACATGGGGGTGAGAGGAAAAGGGGTGGAGGCCCTTCAGCACCTGCCAGGCTCCCTGGGAGGGAGTAGATGGGCAGTAGGGATGGTCCCAGGGCCAGGGATGAGGTATCTTGGCTGGGTGTGACCATGAGTCTGACTGTCTTCCCTGGTGGCCCCCACCAGTAAACTGTGCACCTCAAGGCTGTGTCAGCTGGGAGCTGACTGCTGGGCCTTACTGCCGGGACTCCTGTCTGGTGCTTTAGGGACCGTCCAGGAAGAATGGTGCGGTGATGCTGCGGGTGGGGTCAGAGGACAGGGAGGGGAAGCACATGGCTGGTAAGGAGGAGTGAGTGCTCCTTCAGCATAGTCGGCCTGAAAGGAGGGGACTTCTGGGGTATGGGGATGCCTTGCCAGTGTGGAGAGAGCTGGATGGGCTGAGTGTGCGGAGAAGGGGGAGCGTCTTTGAGTGTTGTTCAGCTGGGTGAGTGGGTGGCATGTGTGTGTGTGTGTGTGTGTGTGTGTGTGTGTGTGTGTGATGTGTGATGTGTGTCTGAGTGACAGTCCGAACATGCCCAGGGGGTGTCTCAGGAGGTGGGGGTGGAGGGTTCTGCGCATCTGTGAGGCAGTGGTCACCTCCAGTGGGGTGTGGGTCTCTCTGGGATTGAGCCTTCCCTGTCACCCCACTGCAGCCTTCCCAGGGAACTTACTCATAGACGGGTCTTACCTGTACCTGTTTCCCGGTAGGTGAAGTTTTCATAACACTGTAAGGTAGGCAACTTTTGTCTGCTCGTTTGACAGATGAGCAAACAGTGGTTCAGAAAAGTTAAGTAAGTTGCCCAAAGTCAATCAGATCTTTTTCTGTGTGTGTGTGTGATAGAGACAGAGAGACAGAGAGAGAGGCAGATAGGGACAAACAGATAAGAACAGAGAGATAAGAAGCATCAATTCTTCGTTGCGGCACCTTAGTTGTTCATTGATTGCTTTCTCATATGTGCCTTGATAGGTGGGGGCTACAGCAGAGCGAGTGACCCTTTTCTCAAGCCAGCGACCTTGGGTTTCAAGCCAGTGACCTTTGGGCTCAAGCTAGCGACCATGGTGTCATGTCTATGATCCCACACTCTAGCCAGTGCCCCCGCACTCACACTGGTGAGCCCACGCTCAATCCTGTGACCTCAGGGTTTCAAACCTGGGTCCTCTGTGTCCCAGTCCGACACTCTATCCACTGCGCCACCGCCGAGTCAGGCTCAATCAGATCTTAAGCAGTGGAGTAATTTGCTCCAACACCAGGTACTTCCCACTGCCTCCAGAACTCTAGATCTTGGCACAGAGTGGGGGTGGGGGCAGGTCTCTAACTCAACCCAGTGCAAAGTGGAAGGCCAAGGGAGGCAAAAACGCATGTCCAGAACACCCCTACACACACACACCAGAAGGAGATGTTGCAACCCTCTACCTCCCACCTGACATTTTTCCGTGGAGCGCTTCTGGCTCAGGACCTTGGGGATGATGGTGGAGACAGGACAGTATTGAGCCCAAGTGTCCCAGCGGGAAATGTCCCACCGCAGCACTGTTGGGCTTTGTTTGAAGTTGTTGCATGGGTTAGGACTTCAGGCCAAAGAAGGTGATGGGTCGGCAGCAAGGTCTCCATCTGCTGTGGGTCACGGGCGAGTCCACAGGCACGTGCTGGCCTACAGGCCTGGGACGGTGAGGCCCAGGGTGCTAACCTGCTCTGGCCTTGGGCTGCTCATGGTACCTTTCTGAGCCCACTCTAAGATCAGGAGGATGGTAATCATCTCAGCCACCCCCTTCCCCACTGCCTGGAGGCCATGACAGGAAAGGGCTTTTATGAGAGGGAACTGGGGAGAGGGAAGGCAGCCAGGAAGGAATTAGAAACTAGAGAAATGACGCGGTCCTGGGACCTGCTCTGCCATGCATTCTTCTGCCTTTACATGAATTCATTTATTTCATCCTCATCACAACTCCAGGAGGTGGGGCTGTGATTCCCACTTCACGGATGGGGAAACAGGCACAGAGAGGTGAAGTAACTACCCTAGGTCACTTCAGTAGCAGAGTCAAGGTTGATACTCAGAGAATCACTCTTAACCAGTGTGGTGTCTGCCTCTCTCTCAGGGCATTGGGAGCAAGGGCGCAGGGGACGCTTTGCTCTCTTTGCCACTGCTCTCAACACCTCACTTCTGTCCAGCTTGGAAGCGGAGATGTGAAGAGCCTCTGGAAACGCAGAAACCTGCGGTCACAGGAGCCTGCAGCTGGGAGGGGGGGTGAGCAGAGCCACGGTGTGCCAGAGCACTCGCTGTTCAGGGCGCGAGGGTGCCGGGCAGTGGGCTCAATGAAATCAGTAGGCTCGTCAAGCTGCATGCATTCTGAAGACCCTTTTTCTAATCCACACAAAGATGCTGCGTGGGTTGTACCTGCCCCTGGGAAACCCAGACTCCTTCAGAGCTGTGGGATGTGGGTAAGAGAACAGGACAGTTTGGGTGTAGGGTGCCAGGCCCAAGAGACAGACCCTCAACTGGGCCAGCTGAGTAAGGGGACCTCAGTCACTAGGCTGAGCTCCTGTGAGAACCACCCAGACCAGCATTTCCAGGACATGCCACCCTGTTTTCTTCCTGCAGAGGGGTGAGGGACAACTGAGCAAGGCTTAGGCCCCAGCCCTTGCAAGATGGCAGTCAGGGACAAGGAGCCACAGGGTCTGTGCCGGGAGCCCTAGTACCCCACTAGGGCCAAAGTCTCGCTGTGGTCTCTGCAGCCAAGGTCACAGCCCTGTCCTGAGGTCGGAAGCAGGAGGCTGTCTGTCCTGGGCGGGGGGCTGGTGGCTGGAAGCCGGAGCTGGGGTTTATGCTGGGCTCAGTTTGCTCCAGCGAGTGAACCAAGCCCTGCCATGAATCTAAGCAGAGGGAGAGGTCAAGCAGAAGGCTACAAAACTTCTATCTGAAGGGCTGCACATGCGGCTTTGGAGAGGGACAGCGTCAGTGTGTCCCAGCTTCACTACTTCTGTCTGAGTGGCCTGGGCAAGCCACTGATACCTTCTGAACCCCACCTTCCCCACCTTCCCCATCCATAAAATGAGGATAAATGTCATCTCCACTCTGCCCAGCTGCTGTGAGGATCATAGGAGATGATGTGTAGACAGGTGTCCTGCCTAACATCTGGCACGAACAGCTGTTCAACATCTGTGAGGCCTGCCCTCCCTCCAGGTGCTGGCATGAGGGCTGGGTGTCAGAAACAGGAGCCAGGGCATTTGGGGGTCACCTGTCAGGCTCCGGGCAGGGTTCAAGGGGGCAACGTGGGCAGGAGTCTTGCCTATTCAGCCAGTCTCCAGCCTGTGGGCTTGACCTCCCTAAGCACCCCTGCTGGCTGCCTAGGGGGACCCAGCTGCCCAAAGTCTGTCTTCAGAAGACTAATGACCCTGTAAGGAAGTGACCTGTTGTCAAAAATTTAGGTCAAACCCAGTTATCAGAAATTCAAACAATTCTCCTATCTGGGACTCCCACCGTCCTGATGATAAGCAGAGCCCCATTGCATCCTGGGAGACTTGGGGGCATTGCTGCTGGGGGAGGGGATTTCCTCAGGTGGGGCCCCTGCTTCTCTGGCTCCTTCGCATCTCCCACCACGCAGCTCACGCATTGTATCCAGTTCCTCAAAGCGCTGTTCAGATGGACCATTTATACTTTCTTCTTTTCACTTATTATTACTAATCCCTGTGCCAATAACACGTTAAAAAGAGCTTCCATTTAATCCTCACGACAACCCTATTTTACCAATGGGGACACTGAGGCTCGGAGAGATTAAACCGCTTAGTCAGGTCTTCAGATGCCTTTCCATTCAACACGAGGGTTGAGCCCTAGCAGGGAAAAAGGCAAATGTAGCGTGTGCTCCAAGGGGCCAGCGGTCACCCTGTGAAACGCTGGATCAGGGTGGGAGGACTGCCTGAGGACCAGGAGCAGAGAGGGGCCAGGGCCTCTTTGGGTTGATGGGCTGTAGAAGCGGGTGAGGAGGAGGAGGAGGTCGTGGTAGGAGACGGGGTTCGGGGGGAGGGATTCAGGGTGACTCTATGGGGGATACTGCCTGGATGTTCACATTTTCTAGGGCGTTTGGGGACCCTAACAATCTTTTGTCTCCCCCTTCCCAAGACCGATTCTGTAGGCCTGGGGTGGAGGCCTGGTAGTCTGTATTTGTTCTTTTGGGACTTCAGCGGGATCTTTGCCTCCTTCCCCCGGCACCCTGTATCTGTCAGGTCTGACACGGGATGCAAGCAGGTGCCTGGGGAGTAGATGACCTGGTGACAGGGAGGCCTGGGGGAGGGTATGGTGACTCTAGCCAGGTGACCCTAGCTGCCATGGTAGGCACAAACTCCAGACTGAGAGCGAGACTTGCTGCACCTCCCCAGCGTGGCCCCGGGCCAGTCACCTCCAAGTGTCCCTCCCCGAGCCTCAGCCTGGCATTTGTAAAATGAGCAGCAGACATCCCGGGCAGGTGGAGATCCAACGGGCTGGAGCACGTGAAAGCCGGCTGGCTGGGGAACAAGGTAGCAATAACCAAGAGCAGGGCACAGGGTCGAGGCCCAGCGGGCAGGCCACCAGCTGCGCTGAGCTGGGCACAGAGGAGAGCAGGTGACAGGGGACAGGAGGGGCTCCCAAAGGAGGAGCTGAGGCACACTGGGAGAAGTCAGGGGCAGGTCAGGGGCAGGAGGCAAGCCAGGCCAGGAGCAGTTTGGTCTGGATAGAACATGGGCCTGAATCTTGGCAGGGGAGTCTTAGAACTCTGGTGCCCTTGGGTCCCCTCCCCGGGTGGCGGGGTACAGAAGCCCTGGAGACTGAGGTGGGTTTGCCTGCTCTTTCTCATCCTTCCGCCGCGGAATACTTCCTGTGTCCTCCACCACCTCTCAGAGCCGGGCCAGACAGACCTGCCCAGATATTTGGTCTCCCTCCTCTTCCTCCTACTGCCTCTGGTGGGCGCAGGAAGTGATGGGGACGAAGGGGAGCTGACGTTTGCTCCTCATCAGTTTGGGCTTTCCCCAGAATGGGGGTCAGCTAGCTCTACACAGAGAGGGGAGAGACCAGATGGGGTAGCTCGCTTACTTCCTGAGAAGATCCTGCAATGGCCGGAGCCAACTCTGCCAGAATGCTCCAGGCCCAGGAGGACCCCCGCCCACAAGCCACCTCACACCTTGCGTCTGGGCTCACCTTATCATTTTCATTGGGACAACCTGAAACTCAGAGAGGTTGCTGGACCATCCCTGAGGCTGCACAGCCTGAGAGAGTGAAATCAGGGCAAGGAGACTGGACAGGCTGCTTCTCTGGATGGCCAGCATGGGGGTAGGGACAGGGGTTTGTCAGTTGGGGGTAAAAAGAGCAAACAGTATCAGACCTGGGAGCAGGGGAGTGCAGAGGTGGTCTCGGTGGGTACAGCCCAAGCCCAGGAGGGGAGGGGAGAGCAGGGATGGTCCATGCCAAGAGTGAGGTGGGTGGAGAGCTAGTTTTCAGGCCCAGGGGCAGGGGCAGAGCAGAGGTAGTCCCCGCCAATGGGGAGGAGAGGGAAGCAGTGACTACTCGTCCTTGACTTTCTATTTCAAGTCTGATCAATGCTGTAGGGGCTCAGGACAGAGCTTGGAGCCTCGGGCAGCCTGGGGTGGGGTGAGTCAGTGTTCTCGAGGCTCAGAGGGCTTCCAGCCCACGCTCCGGCCTGTTCCACCCCCTCTCCCAGGGCCTGCGTGGACACTGAGTCCTTCCCGTCTTATCCCACCTTTGGGGTGAGAAGGCTCTGGAAGCTGATTTGCTAGGCTTGAATCGCAGTTCCACCACTTCTTAGATGTGTGACCTTGGACAAGTAAGTTAGCATCTCTGTGCCTCAGTTTCCCATCTGTCAGATAAGGATAACAGCAGCATCTATCCCACTGGGTTGTTGTGAAGGTCAAATATGATAATACTAGTAAAGCATTTAGAACAGTGTCGGGCATGTACTAACTGCTTAGCAGAAATCCAGGTGTTTGACGAGGAAGCCAACTAACATGGGACTATAGGATTTCATGACATCGGGGCTCCCCTCCATCCTGCAACCTGCTCCTCCCTAAAGAAAAGCACAGATTCCTAATACATGCATGGCCCAGCGGTGGGGCCCTTCAGCTGGGGTCTGGATTTCAGTCTTCTTAAATGGACGAGGGTGGGAAGAAGGCTCCAGCCACTCGGGGCCTCTCCCATACTTCCCAATCCTTTGTTTTTTGTTTTGTTTTGTTTTGTTTTGTTTTTGAGGGAGCAGGGAGAGAGAGACAGGAACATGAGCTGCTCCTGTATGTGCCTGACCAGGGAATCGAACTGGCAACCTCTGCTCTCCAGGTTACGCTCCAACTGAGCTATCTGGCCAGGGCTGAATTTTCTATTTTTATTTTTTAGAGACAGAGAGAGGAAAGGAGAGAGAGGGGAGGGGAAGGGAGGCACTCATCTGTTGTTCCACTCAGTCATGCATTCATTGGCTGCTTCCCGTGTGCCCTGACCGGGGATCGAACCCACATCTTCTTTCAGGACGACGCTCTTAGCCGACCAAACTAATGGACCAGGGCCTCTTCTCAGTCTTTTCTAGGACCTGAGGTTTGGGGTAGGGACATGGGAGCTGAGGAGGCCAACTCCCTCTCAACCTAAACTCTCCTGTTCCTTCTTCTCTCCGGTGGCTTTCGCTCCAAGCACACTAGCTTCAGGTCTAGAGTCCCCACCCCCCACAGGAGGTGGGCGCCCAGGCTGGGGATGACAGCCATCTTGCTCAGGCCTAGTGCATTGTCATGACAACCTGGAGCCTCCCAGCCCCACTGCAAAGGCCCCTCTGAAAAATTTATCAGGAAAACTTCCATGTTTAAAAATTAACCATGGGATTGAAATATTAAAGATGAGCCGCTTTGGGAGAGGCAGAGGGCAATGGACTTGGGGGTAGAGGAGCCAAGTTCTTTCGTCCTGACGGGCTGGCATCTGCCCATCGCCCCAGCTTCCAGGGGTCCTGCGATCGACTCCGACCCACCCCGCCGTCTGCAGAGTCTGAGGGCTCTGCCTCCAGCTGAGGCTGGGGCCAGGGTAGGGAGACAGGAAGGAGGCCCACTGCAGCCCGCTCCTGCTTCCCCTTCCCCATAATGCTTCTAAGGGCTCCCTTTAGTGCACCTGAGGGCGGGCGGCCCTGCCAACAGCAGGAGCGCCTGGCCCAAGGCGGTGAGCATGCCAAGCTGTCCGTCTCCGTCCCGGCGAGGGTGGCCTGGCACCTGCTCTCTACATTGCTCACCATGCCCTGAGCCAGAGGGCAGAGTGGGCTGTGCCCGGGTGTGCACACTCCTGCCCCTACCTCCAGAAGAGGACTAGGGTCTTGTGCAAAGCATCTCCCCCCCAAATCAGTGATTCCCACAGCTAGCCTGGACCCTCCCCCTTTCCAGGGCTACTCCTGTTCTGGGGTTTCCCCAACTCCCCAGTTCCTACCTTCAGGCCTCCCCATGTTGACCCTCCCTCTGCCCCCCCCCCAGGCTGTCCACCTGGCCCAGGTGAGTTTCGTCATCCCAGCCTTCAACTCCAACTTCACTCTGGACCTGGAACTGAACCAGTGAGTGTGGCCTTGAGCCCGGAGAAAGGGCTCCAGGCGGGTGGGCAAGGCCCAGCCTGCGCTTGGCTGCTGGCGGGGGGCACTGGGCTGCGGCAGGGGGTCTGGATCTGACCCGGGGCGGGACCCAAGCCTGACCCAGTCCCACTAGTGACCTATCCTTCCCCCTGCCCACTCTTGTTTCAGTCACCTTCTCTCCTCAAAATACGTGGAACGCCATTTCAGCCGGGAGGGGACTACCCAGCATATCACTGTGAGTGCCCTTGGGAGGGGACAGGGGAGGTGGACTGAAGGACAGGAGGCCCTTGGAGATGGGGTCCGGGGTATACTTAACACCTGACATGGGTCTACGGCCACACCACCCTGAACGCGCCCGATCTCGTCTGACCTCGGAAGCTAAGCAGGGTCGGGCCTGGTTAGTACTTGGATGGGAGAACACCTGACATGGGCCTGGCCCCTCAGGACTCCGTCTCTCCCCACCTTGGAGGTTTTGAGGGTTGGAGTTGGGTGGCATGTGGAGCCCTGAGATCTTGCCCAGCTCCGGAGGCCTTGGCCCCAGACAGCCTCTCTGCCTGGCATGGAGGCGTTAAGCACCCTCACTGCTGCAGGCCCACACACCTTGCTCAGCACCAGGACTCTGGGAATTCCCAGCTGCCTGGGATACCATGGTCTCTCCTTGGAGGCCCAGGGGCCCAACAGACATGAATGAGTGTCTATAAATAGCCCCCCCCCCCCGCCCAGCCTGTTCAGTAACTGGAGCACAAGTAATTCTGCAGGAAGCAGGGGAGAGGGGGTGCTGGTCCCCTCTGACCCAGAGTCGGGCCAGGAGGACACATCCTGCTCAGTTCCTCAGACCCAGACCACGTGTCCCGAAGCGGTCCACTGAGGCAGTGGCGTCTGTGAACACACTGTGTGTGAAATTGTGTGTGCATGTTGGGGGTGAGTCCATAGCGTGCATCTAATTGAGGTAATCCAGGGTAAATGCTTAGAACAGTGCGTGGCACATGGCAGGTGCGATATGAATGCTCTTCTCAAGAGTCGAGTCCCTGCTTTAGCCCCAACAAAGGGTAAGAACCACTGATGTAGTCCAACTTCTTCATTTTGTAGGTGAGGTGAGGGAGGCCCAAAGAGGGCAGATTAGGAGCAGAGCCAGGCTGTGGAAATCCAGGTGTACCCACAACTGTAGCCACCTGCACGTGGGGCACTGCCAGTGCCCCTCACCTGTCCTCCTCCCTTTATGCCAGGGCAGGGGGCTGTCTGCTTACATTCTGCTGCTCCTACAGGGGGCTGGAGACCACTGCTACTACCAGGGGACGCTCCGAGGGGACCCCCACTCCTTTGCCGCTCTCTCCACCTGCCAGGGGCTGCAGTGAGTACGGGGAGGGGCTGGGCAGCCCGGGAAAGCCCCCAGCCCCAGGCCTGGGCATGGTGGGAGCTGCGCCTCTCTCTTCTGCAGTGGGGTCTTCTCTGATGGGAGCTTCACCTACATCGTGGAGCCCAGAGACATGGCCGGGCCTCGGGAGCCCCCCCAGGTGAGCCTGCATTGTTCCCTGGGACAGCCCTGCCATGCTCGTCCTGATGACTGTCACCACCCCTCCTCCTTCCTTGGTAACCTCAGCCTCACTGCCCTCAGTGACCCCAGCTCTAATTCCTTCCCCCTGTGCCCCTAGCTCCAATGTCCCTTCTGTCCCCCAAGTAACCTCCCGTTGGGTTCCAGTGTCCTTTGCCCCTATCTCTCAGGGCACCCCCAGGTCTTGACCCCGGAATCTGAGCATCTGGGAGATCAGATCCGACATGGGAGCCCTGGCCAGTTCTGGGTCACTCTGGGGTGGGGTGGGGGGAAAGGCGGGAGCTGTCCCCCCGCGAGCTGGGCTCAGAGCAGTCCTGGTCAACCTCCCAAGAACTAATTCCCCCTCGTTGCAGGGACCCCTTCCCCACCTCATTTACCGGACCCCTCTCCTCCCAGCTCCCATCAGATGCAGGGAACCAGGTAAGGAGGAGAAGTGGGGCTTGGAGGGCACCGGCTGTGCCCTCCCTCACCTGTCCCTTCCCTCAGACTGCCTGTTCGCGGCCCCTGCCCATCCCGCTCCTCTGAACCGGCCGAGGCTGAGAAGGAAAAGGCAGGTACGGGGCCCGCACAGATCCCGGGCTGCAGAGACCTCAGGTTGTGGTCCAGAGCAGGAAGACACCCCATCCATGACTAGGGCAAAGCAGGGCTCATACTGATGTGGTTGGGGGCCAGGGAACCATCTCTGGAAGGAAGCCCCCATCTCACTCCCATGGTGGGCTAACAGGGGCCGCCTGCCCTCATACCAAGGCTGGGGAGGGATGGTGTCCCTGCTAGTGAGGAACTGGCATTGTCCCTGGCTAGAGTCCCTAAGTCTATCCGAGGCTTGGCCATGATGCCAGGCATAGAAGAGACTGATTCCAAGTGCCACCCATCCCCCAGGTCCGCCGGGGCCACCCTACAGTGCACAGTGAGACCAAGTATGTGGAGCTGATCGTGATCAATGACCACCAGCTGGTAAGTTCCCAGGCAGGGGCTGGCTCTGGGAGGAGGGGCCGGAGGCAGCCTCACCCTCCACCACCTCTTCCTCCAGTTTGAACAGATGCGACAGTCAGTGGTCCTCACCAGCAATTTTGCCAAGTCTGTGGTGAACCTGGCAGATGTGGTGAGCAACTCGCCCTTCCCCTCCCTCTCACCCCAAACCCTCCCATGCATCCTTGGGGTGAGCTCTGGAGGACACTGTCAGCCACTGATGCCCACTTCCCGGAGGCACAGATGGAAGCCCTCCTCCAGCCCTATCCCCCCCATGCCAACTCCCACCTTCCAGCTTTCTCCCCATCTTCTCCCATCTGGGCCCAGATGTACAAGGAGCAGCTCAATACCCGGATAGTGCTGGTTGCCATGGAAACGTGGGCAGATGGGGACAAGATCCAGGTGCAGGATGACCTCCTAGAGACCCTGGCTCGACTCATGGTCTATCGGCGGGAGGGCCTGCCTGAGCCCAGCGATGCCACCCACCTCTTCTCGTGAGTCCCCCACCTCATGCGTCCTGCCAGCCTCTGCTGGCAGCTGCAGTGCTCAGGGCAACTGAGCACCTGCTCTGTGCCAGGTGACCTTGCAGGGTCTGGGACTGGTCAGTCTTATCTTGTAGTACCTGCCCCCAGCCGCTTGCAACAGGCTGAGCATCACCCCTGCATCTTAAGCTGATGCCTCTTTTCCCTCCCCCCCTCCCCGTCACCTATGCCTTCACCTCCCCTTCATTCCCTCTTCCTTCTTCAAACTGTTTTAGCATCCCTTCCTGGTGGAAAAAATCCGGTAAAAAGTCCTTGCAATTAGAGATGACCTAACAGGAACCTATCATTTCGCTTATGGGCAAACAAAGCCAAAGAGGGAAAGGAGCTTGCCTGAGATCACACAGGCTGACATGCGGGCAGTACCCACCTCCTCAAGGAAGGGCCTGGTGAGGGAGGCGCCCTCCTTCCCCGCACAGCCCGGGGAGCCACTCTGGGGAGGCAGAAGGTTTTCCTGACAACCCGCTTCCTCCCAGGGGCAGGACTTTCCAGAGCACCAGTAGTGGGGCTGCCTACGTGGGAGGCATTTGCTCTCTGTCAAGGGGTGGCGGTGTGAATGAGGTGAGCGATGTGGGGGCCCCGGCTGGGGTAGTGGTGGGTGGGAAAGGGGCTGCTAAGGGCATGAGGCCTGCGCCTTAAGGAGAGATGTAGATATCTTTGTGCTCATTTTCCTCACCCCCAGTACGACAACATGGGGGCCATGGCGGTGACACTGGCCCAGACACTCGGGCAGAACCTGGGCATGATGTGGAATAAACACCGGAGCTCAGCAGGTAACAGTGAAGATCCCATGTGGCCCCATAACCAGCCCAGACCCACGCCCAGCAGCTCCAGAAGTGAAGCGGGTGTCCATGGGAGGGGGGCAGTCATCCACCCTCCCTTATATACACCTGCCTCACCTCTCAGGAGACTGCAAGTGTCCAGACAACTGGCTGGGCTGCATCATGGAGGACACGGGGTGAGTTTTGGGGGACAAATCAGGGGAAAGCTTCGGGCGAGGAGAGTCCCAGAGCAGGCACTGAATAACGGTCTGGACCCGTTGGCCTTAAGAGGTTCAGCTGTTGGGATTCCAAGAAACCCAATTTTCCGCAGCACAATGCATAGGGAGACCCAGATTCCCCTGCGAGACATCACTGACCAGAATGTAGTGCGCACTGTCGCCACTGGGCGCCGCCAGAGCCTCTTTTGGAGGCACCTGTCCTTGGCGCCCCAACCTCTGACTCTAGGCGGCTTGAGGTTGCATGAAGAGGACAAGAGCTACGTCCCCCGCCCACTCCCGATTGATGGACAGACGGGAGGATTTTTGTGCAGTTTCCGAGTACAGAGATCCTCGGTCTCCCGGAAAGGGTGACCGAATCCCGAATCACTGGTGCAGCCCATCCTCAATCTTGAGAAGGGGCTAGACTGGCTGGAGGAGAGGGCACGGGCCGGGACCCAGCAACATCGTCTCATCATCCTTGCCCAGGTTCTACCTGCCCCGCAAGTTCTCACGCTGCAGTATCGACGAGTACAACCAGTTTCTGCAGGAGGGCGGCGGGAGCTGCCTCTTCAACAAGCCCCTCAAGGTACCAGCCCGAGGGCGGGGAACGTGGGAGCGGGATTTGGGTCGAGTCCGGGTCAGACTCTCGACACCCCTTCTCCGTCCAGCTGCTGGACCCCCCTGAGTGCGGAAACGGCTTTGTGGAGGCGGGAGAGGAGTGTGACTGCGGCTCTGTGCAGGTGAGCTACCAGTGCCAGGTAGGAGGCAGGGGACGCGGGAGTGGGTGCGAGGGAGGGTCTAGGTGGGGAGGGTCTGCGCTCGCCCGCCTCCCTCCCCTTCTCCCCGCGTCCCTCAGGAGTGTAGCCGAGCGGGTGGGACCTGCTGCAAGAAATGCACCCTGACTCACGACGCCATGTGCAGCGACGGGCTCTGCTGTCGCCGCTGCAAGGTGAGGGGGACCCGCTGCTGATGCGGGAAGGGAGCAGGACCCGGAGGGACCAAGCTGCTGAAGATCTGATAAGGGGCGGGATTTAGAAATGAGGAGCAGCTGCGAGCACAGCAGATCTGGAGGAGCGGGGCTTGCCGCGAAGAAAGCACCAATCGGGAAGGAGAAGGGCGGGGCGTGCGGGCTGTTAAAGGCGGGGCTACGAGGAGCGGGGCGGGGCACCTGCCATGAAGTGGTGGGAGGGGCGGAACTGTGAGCAGCCCTGGTGGCGTCATAGAGTGGGCCGGGAGCAAGTGGGAGCCCGGGCGAGGAGCCCCCGTGAGGGGACAGGGTCATGCGGGGAGCGGGCTGCGGGTCCGCTGTCCCTGTCTGAGCCCAGAAACGCATCCCCCCCTCAGTATGAGCCGCGGGGTGTGTCCTGTCGAGAAGCCGTGAACGAATGCGACATCGCGGAGACCTGCACCGGCGACTCAAGCCAGGTCCGCCCGGCCCAGCCGCCCTTCGGAACCCTGGGCGAGGCAACCCCTGTCCCTTTTGTTTTGGCTGTGTCGAGGGACCACTGTTCTCTGCACCCCTTTGCTCTGCTGCTGGCATAGCCGCCGCTGAATAGCCTGTTTCCTCACCTGAGAAAGGGGTTGTTCACGCCTCCTGGCTTTGCTTCTTCAGTCATAAACCAGTATTTGTAGTCTGGCTGGGGTCCCCAGGACCTGGCACGGCCCTGGTGTGTGCTAGGGATCGGAGTGTATGATAATATTAGTTAACATCTCAAGTCCTTCTTACTGCCAGCTATTTCGTTCTCCCAGCCCTGTGAATTGGTGCAGGAAACTGGGAGACTGGAGGGGGGGCTATGAGACTTGCCAACCTGCCTGGTCTGAGTTCCAATCCAGATCTTTGTTCTTGACACGGAAGAGCCCTGAACGTGAGCCTCCACTCAGGGGCAATAGGCCACCTCTTCATTCCTCCCTGGGGCCAGCCTCACTTCTTAGCCCTGGGACTGCCCTGCTCAGTCCAGCTCCTCTCTCCGCAGTGTCCTCCCAACTTGCACAAGCTGGATGGTTACTACTGTGATCATGAACAGGTATAATGGAGTAGGGGCTCCAACCCTTGGGAGCTTCTGGCTCAGTACAGTTTGTTGTCTCCACTCTGACCACTCAGTGTGTCAGTCCCTTTTGGCTCCTGTTTGTATCTTAGGGCCGCTGCTACGGAGGTCGCTGCAAAACCAGGGACCGGCAGTGCCAAGCCCTTTGGGGCCATGGTGAGTCTGAGTAGTAGTAGGAGAAGGAACTCTGAAGGACCCAGAATCAAGAGTCTTGGGAGGGGGACGTTCTAGCTAAATATGCCCTCCACCAAATGCGTGGCTCCCCAGGCTCATGGGGACCCAGCGGACAGGAGATCAGCTGGATTGTTGGAGGTGCAGGCCTGAGGTCCTGGGGTAGGTTTTGGGGTGACGCCTTGCATCATCTTCTTACAGCGGCTGCTGATCGCTTCTGCTATGAGAAGCTGAATGTGGAGGGGACAGAGCGTGGGAACTGTGGGCGCAAGGGGTCAGGCTGGGTCCAGTGCAATAAACAGTGAGTTGCCAAGGCTCTTGGTTGAGCCTCCCTAGCTCTGGGGCCTGGGGGTTCATGGAGCAGTAGGTTCTTCTAGGATGTGCCTGTGAGTCTTGATGGAAGAATATGTAAAAAGCCAGAGGGTGGGGAGAAGGCATATACAGGTTTAGTAGTCTGGTCAGAGGTCAGACTTGGGGCTCACTGTCTCCTTGCTGCCCCAACAGGGATGTACTCTGTGGCTTCCTCCTCTGTGTCAATATCTCTGGAACTCCTCGTCTAGGGGACCTAGGAGGAGACATCAGCAGTGTCACTTTCTACCACCAGGGCAAGGAGCTGGACTGCAGGTGTTAGCTGGGACCACGGCTGGGGAAGGGGAGGTTGCAGCTGTGATGGGGTGGGGGGCATGGCGGAGGCTGGCTATGCTGTTTCTCCAGGGGTGGCCACGTGCAGCTGGCTGATGGCTCAGACCTGAGCTACGTGGAGGATGGCACAGCCTGTGGGCCCAACATGCTGTGCTTGGATCATCGCTGCTTGCCAGCTGCGGCCTTCAACTTCAGTACCTGCCCAGGCAGCGGGGAGCGCCGTGTCTGCTCCCACCATGGGGTGGGTGCCTGGAGGCCAGAGGCGGCAGGAGGACACAGCACCCTGCTTACTTTGACCGGCTTCACCCTACCTCTAGGTCTGCAGCAATGAAGGGAAGTGCATCTGTCAGCCAGACTGGACAGGCAAAGACTGCAGTATCCACAACCCCCTGCCTACATCTCTGCCCACTGGGGAGACGGAGAAATATAAGGGTGAGGCTGCCGCTGGCCGGGGTGGGGTTCGGTCTTTTCTGTTCTCCATGCCTGTCTCTGCCAACCAAGCCCTGCCATCCTCCCCAGGTCCCAGTGGCACCAACATCATCATTGGCTCCATCGCCGGGGCTGTCCTGGTTGCAGCCATCGTCCTGGGCGGCACAGGCTGGGGATTTAAGTAAGAGACACACATGCACCCTACACTCCCTGGTGTCCCAAGGGCTTCAGAACTCCAGATTGTTGTAGCTGAGGGGCCTCTCAGAGGTTAGCTAAATCGGAGCTTACACATCACGGTTCAAGGCAACCATAGCATCTTGTTTTAACATTTTATTTTTATTGATTTTTTTTTTTTTAAGAGAGAGATAGGAACAGCAATCTGTTCCTGTATGTGCCCTGACTGGGAATTGAACCGGCAACCTCTGGGCCTTGGGCCAGCGCTCTAACCAAGCTATCTGGCTGGCCAGGGCTGTTTGAACATTTAAAAAAAATTAGTTGCTCACATTTTTAAAACTCAGAGATTTTACATTAACAATGCTGATTTCTACCTTTTCTTGAAAACAGACAATTGGGCCACACTGTGCCTCAGTGTGATCCAGCCACAGCCTGTGTCCTCCCACTCTGGGCTCTTAGCACACTCCCAGTGCTAAGGAGGGATGTTAGGCCCCGGGTCACACAGTGAGTTAGGTGCAGAGTCAAGACTCAAACCCAGATATCTCTCCCTGGGCCTGTCCTTAGTATCCAGGCCCCAGGGTGCTGGAACCATCTCTGGGGCCTGGGGTCTCATGGGGACTGAAGGCACATCCCTAAGGGACGGTTACAGATGGCTTCTTTTTCTTTCTTTCTCTGCCTCTTCTCCTTGGCTCATTAAGAAACATCCGGAGAGGAAGGTATGACCCAACCCAGCAGGGGGCAGTGTGATGCCGGCCATGTCATCCCTCCTGCTGTCCCTGTCTCCATCTCATCCGTCACCTCGCATTCTGTGGAAGGGAGCTTCTGTGGACTGGAGCTAAGGGCTGATTCCCCCACCCCCACTGTCGCTGCTGTCACTACAGGGGTGGTGGGGGAACCCCGCTCACTCCCGGAGGAAAGTCCTCGGCCTGCCCTGGCCACTTCCTCTTGCCCAACCATCCCCTCAGGCTTTGGTCCATTTGCTTCTGCTCTGCCCCTGGCCAGACCACTGCTGGCCGGGTAAACCCTGGAGCGGTGCCTCCCCCACCACAGCACCGTCCCAGGGAAGGGAGCCTGCCTCTGCATCCCATCTGTTTTGTCCTTCATGTCACCGCTGTCTCACCTCCGGCCCGATTCCCTCCGTGGTCAGCCCCTGACTTGCCACCTCCAGCACTGACCTCCGGGGCCCAGCTGGGGGGCTGTCCCTCTGGGCCCTGGCTCACATGCTTCCTTGATGCCCCCTCTCCCTTCCAGGTCCGGAGGGGCCTAAGTGCCGCCCACCTCCCTCCGAGCCTGGTGCCCACATCTCAGCCCTGAACCAGGAAGCTGCCCCCACCCAGCCATGGAGGGAGGCACCATGCAATGTCTTCCGGTCCCAAGCCTTTCAGCTCCCGGCCCCACAGGGGTTTGGGTGGCGGGCTGCGGCCCTGTCCTTCGCACCACCAGGGTGGACCAGGCCTGGGGCATTTCCCTCACGGCCCCCCACCCCACCTCATGCAGCTTTGGCCTTGCACACCAACTCTCCCTGTGTGAATGTAGCTTCCATCATCAGATTGCCACAGCTCGAGTGGTGAGGGAGGGCTGGAGGGATGCCCCCCATGGGCATGGCCTCGGGGGCCCTTCCGCAAAACCAGGCAGCTGGGACAGGGTTTTAGCTCTCTGGGACTTAGGGGGAGAGGGCTGAAATCTACTTTTTTAAAAAAACTGAATCTTAACCGATGAATGTAACTTGGGGGTGCTGGAGCTGGGGTAGTTGTGGGGGTGTTTTGATATTCACGGAGGGGACTGGAGGAACCGAGGCCTGGCCATCCCCCCGGGATGACCACACCCGGAGTCTCTGTACTGAACACTGATGTCCCCAAGCCAGGCAGGGGCCAGGCTTGCTCCCTCTTCTCACCCCTGCTGAGCTTGGAGAGAATGAGTGCTGATTCAAACCAAAGCTGCCTGTTCCGTGCCCAAGCCTCGGTTATGGGTACGGTGACCACATGTCCCAGATTGTCTTCAATTCTAAAATGACCACCCTGCTGTCCTTGCCAGGATGCATGTATTTGGGGGTCTAGAAAATACAGTCCCTGAAATAAAATGGCACCTTCCCCCTTTCAAGAGGGTGATTCTGGGGCTGACTCAGGGTTTAGGTGCCCCCTGGCGTGGCCTAAAGGTCCCGGGCTGGGCCTTCTTTTCCTGGAAGGGAAGGCCAGAGGTGGCCCAGTGCCTGGAGGGTTAGGGGTTCTGCCTGTGATGTGCATGAGGAGGCAGGAAAAGGCAGGTCTTACGTATGATTCTCAGCTTCTGGAAAAGTCCTCAAGGTCCTGTCAAACCCATCTCACTCCTTACCCCCGTTCCAGGGCTGAGTAGGAAGTTTACATTTGTTTCCCCCTTGTCCTCCGATGCCCACTGCAGTGGCGCCTGAGACACAGGTGGAGGCCAGGCAGAATTCCTCAGTTCTCCCACAGATCCAGTCCTGCCCGTGGCCTTCCCTCATGACCCTGGCTTGGGACAGAGGAGCTCTGGCTCCTTGACTCACAGGGCCAAGATGAGGGTCAAGCAACCTATGGATGAAAGCCACAAATGAATGGAGCCCCTCTCCCCAGGGATATCCACCCAGACTCAGCAAGGATTTCTGAACATCCCAGGGCCTTTGAGTTGCCTATTTCAGTCCCTGTGTTTCTGGGGCATCTTTGAAGAGGAATCATGGAGGAGAGGGCTTCTTGTTATCTGCACCACCCCTCAGGGCAAACTGGGGACTGAGACCCATTGATACCCTTTTGGGTGGCTGGATGTGGCTACAGTGGGGTCCTCAATATTGAGCTTCAGCTGGCACTGCCCAAGTGAGGGGGATGGGTGGAGTACCCCTCAGGCCAGTCCTCCTCCACCAGCAACCCCAAACTGGAGCAGGCGCAGAAAGGCGAGGGTTGGGTTTTGCATTATTGCTGCGATACCTTAAGGCACCCTCTGGTGGTGCACACGTACACACAAGCGGCGATGCATCTGGCACAAGCATTTCAATCCACATCTCTGTACAAGTGTGAATACCTCTGCACACATGAACATGTGTGTGTGCATGTGGGGGTGCCGTGGGGGTGTGGAGAACTTAAAATTTCCTGTGACCAGTCCACATGGGTCCCAGCTGTCTGCATCCTCCTGCCCTGACCCTGGCAGCACCCAGGGACAGTTGGAGGCTGCATTGGCCTGGGCCTGGAACTGGTTCCATATCGCATCCTGTAAATATGTCATCTGGGGCTTGGGATGGGGAGGCAGGGACAGAAACATCAATTAAAGATTATGTCTGGGGGCTCACATCAATCTGTGTCCTTGTTGTAAATGGCCATACTGTGACCAAGGGACCCTTCCCTGTTCTTCCTGGCCCTAAAAACAGCATGATGCTTTGTGATGATGGAGGTGGGGGGGTGGAAACAAGGCAGGAAGTGAACACCTAGGACTGGGCGCTGGGAGGCTAGGAGGCAGGGCGTAGTTTTCCACCCACAGCCAGGAAATAGACAGTGACAGGGTGAAGGGTTGGGCCCTTCCGCTTCCTCTGCTTGCCCAACAAACATAACTGCCCTCTGGTTTCAAAGTAGAGCAGAGGGGAAGTAAGTTGGAAAGCATCTTTCTAAAGGGCAGGGGACCCAACTTCCCTTTTATGGTTGAAGCCAGAGAGGCCTGGCCTCACCCCCCAAGAGATTCCAGAAAGGGGAATAAAATCACTAATCTGGTCTAAGGGCACGGTGCTCTTGGACCCAGAGAATTTTTTCTTTTCCCTCTTCTGCTTCTTCCTGCTGCACCTGGAGCAGGAAGGAGCAGAGCAAGGCTGAGAGCTCCCCCCACCCCCCCACTGGAGGCTCAGTTTGAGCCAGATAGGTATTATTCTTATCTTTTTCTCCAGACCACTTTGAGCCTGGAGGAATGTGACTCTGGGAGTCCTGCTAGTTCAGGAGAAAGATAAGTGAGGTGGGGACAGAGGATAGGAATGGAAGAATAGAGAGGAGATAGATACCGGGAGCAAGAAGTGGCAGTAGCGGCTGGCGCCTGGGGAGAAAGAAACTCCAGGATCACAGCCCCATTCCCCATGTCAGGACCATATTTCAACTGCTCAATAGCCACATGTGGCCAGTAGCTACCATTCTGAAGAGCATAGGTCTAGAGTAACTGATGCTATTAAGTAGCACTATCTAAACCCAGGAAACCGAATTAAGGCAGGACAGAAGAGAGGAAACAAACTATATAGCAAGAAAGACTTGTACCAGCTGCGGCAGACAAGACCTCATTAAAGGCAGAAAGAAATCTGTGTGTACCTTTCTAGAAGGCATGCCAGGAGCCAGGATGACTTTGGCAGGATTGGAGAATTATAACTTGACTTAGTGAGAGATTTAGATGTGTCCTGCCCTGAATGTGGCTTTGGGCCCCCAGGAACTTGCTGTAGATTTCTATCAACCTTTTCAGAAGGAAAATAGGAAAGGAAGCCCTGGCCTTGAGGCCCGCTGCTGAGAAAGCCTCTTCCTGCCAAAAGGACTTTGTGGGCTTGAGCTTCAACTTTTGGCCTTTGAAAGTATAAATTCATTCTCATTTTCTGAGAAACCACAGGTATAGTTAAGGGAGTAAGATCTGTATACTGCCTCACAGAGGTCCCTTAGGCTCTCCCACCAAACCCAAAAACCCCTTGGTGCCCCTGACCTTGGCTCTTGTCTTCATAAGGGTCTCTTTAGTCCAGCGGTTCTCAACCTGTGGGTTGCGACCCCGGCGGGAAATTTTCCGATGGCTTTAGGCGACCCGTGTTTTGGTCGTTCGACCCCCGCCTGGGTCACGACCCACAGGTTGAGAACCACTGCTTTAGTCCTTTTGGTGTTGAAAACAAAGGCGGAAAATAAACATTGGTTAGTGCTGTGACTCACGCTATTGCTATTGTGTCCTTTAAGAGTGCTAAGATACTACAATCTGGAGATCATCCTTAGAGACAAGTCCAGAAACATGCACTGGCAGCCCTTGCAAAAGGTGAAAGTGTTCAGGACACGGTTGCCTGCGCCTCTGGGAGAGAAGTGTCTTCGTGCTTCATGAGGTCAACGAGGCCATGAAACCAGGGGTAATAACATCCTCCACCCCCAGGCAAGCACTGCATTCCAGGTTAGCTATTCATGAGGGGGCAGATAGGTTTGCAGTTGTGAGTAGATGAAATAGAGTTTATCCTTGCATTATTATTGCATTATTTTCCATATGAACAACTGTAAACCTACTTTTGCTCCACGCTGTAAGAAGGGGTCAGTCCCACCCCCCAGAATGCTGACATTAACACCCCTAATGTTTGACTTCTCTTTGCTCTTGCACAAAGCTCTTCATGTGGCCCATCTGACCGTGAATGGAGACCAGCCCGACCCACCCCCTGGGTGAAGGGGCAAGGCCGGCAGTGTCCGGTGTGCTGTCGCGGGGACAGCCCAGGCCGCCCGGCTGTCCCGGAGCCCCCGCTGCTTGCTCAGGCAATGCTTCAGTGGGCTCTGACGTCTTTACTGCCCCACCCCACCCCGACCCCTCATGCACAGTCCTGGCCTCCAGCCACCTGAACCCCGGCCCACTTGGCAGCCTGCAGGCTTCCTGACAAGCGTCTGACCAGCTGCCAATCTCTATTCTCCTCAAGAACCGTCTGCTTCTCCCTGGCAGCTGTAGTGCCCACTTGGGTTTAAAAATAAACTCACTGTCTGCCTTTTTCCAGCCTGACCCCCGTAACTCCCTTCAGCTTGAGCCTGACCCTGGCTGCCTCCGAAATAAGATGCCACCATCAATCCAGAGGCCACTGCAAGGAATATATTCTAGCGTCTCCACTGGGGTCAGTGGAACCTTTGCTGTCACTTCTGCCATCTGAGGGTCATTCCTGGTTTGCGGATTTGAGCACAGAAGTCGGGTGGTGGGAGGCAGGGCTGATCTTATGCGGAGAAAGACTCCAAGGGTTGCCCAGACTGACATCATTACTAAACTGTAGTCTCCAATCTTAATTGGGTGCTCACGGCCACCGTGCAGGTGCACCTGCATTTACCTGCTGGGTATGCCTCCCTCTCCAGCCATTTAAACTCTCTACACAACTCACCCTATGCCACCCCTCCTCAGCCAGACAACCTCCCCTCCTACTTCATACTCACTCTGAAACCACACTCTTAAGGCCATGCCAGATCCCCACTTGCATGCTTACCAGTGCTCCTGCATCCTCCAAGGGTCAGTCCTTCCCCTTTACATTGAACGCCAACCCCTCCTACCTTCTGAGGACATTTTCCTGCCACTTACCAATCCTCTTACCTTTTAGCTTCTTCTCTCCATAACCCAAGACCTTTCCAGTCTTACAAACAAAAACAAACACCACCCTCTGGCCACCAGCCCCACATCTTCACAGCCATTTTTTGGTTTTGGTGACAGAGAAAGAGAATCAGAAATAGGTTCTGATTCTCAGGCAGGAATGGAGAGAGATGAGAAGCATCAATTCTTCGTTGCGGCTCCTTTAGTTCTTCATTGGCTGCTTTTTCATGTGTGCCTTGACCGGGAGGCTACAGCAGAGCGAGTGACCCCTTGCCCAAGCCAGCAACCTTGGGCTTCAAGCCAGCAACCTTTGGGCTCAAGCCAGCAACTCCATGCTCAAGCTGGTGAGCCTGTGCTCAAACCAGCGACCTCAAGGTTTTGAACCTGAGTCCTCTGCATCCCAGTCCAACGCTCTATCCACTGTGCCACCGCCTGGTTAGGCCACAGCCACATTTCTTGACAGAACTGCCTCCTCCCACCATCACATTTCCTCATTGCTCATCCAGTCCTCGGAACAAACACTTGAGGTTGTCACCTCCAAGTTCATCTCCTTTCCATCCCATCATCTGCAAGTCAGCTCCGCTCTCCTGGCTGTGGCTCTGTAGTCCCTCCTTAGCCCTGCAGTTCTGACTCACTTGTATGTCCCCTACTTGCCTCTCCAGCTCATTTCGGGCCCATTTCCCCCTTTTGGTTCCAACCTTTGGAATGTTCAGTTCCTTGAAGGTTCTCGCCCTCGGTCCTTCTCCCCACTTACGACTTCACCTCCACTTTATCTGGCAAACATCCTCTAGGTCTCAATTTATGCCGCCTGCTTTAGAAAGCCAGCCTGCATTGGGGGTCTCCCCCATGGAGCACTCAGCACACACTGCTGCGTGGGAGCCTCTCCACCCCCTACAGGCAGCATGAGTGCCATGGGGGCAGGGGCGGCCTAGTACAGTGTCATATTCCCAGCAAGTAATCTGGTGCCTGCAACATTCACGGTGCTTAATAAAAAATAGCAGTGCCATCCAAAAGCTAAAAGCAGGCTGGACTAGTGGGAAAAAAAGGAAACATGTAATTGGACCTGAAAATCCAGACTGGCATACAACTCTTCTGTTTATTTAGAATTGAATCTGGAATTTGAGTGATCTTTGGGGTGTGGAAGCCCGTTTCATTTGAGACATACTCCATGGCCTGTGCTCACTGTGGAAATTTCCTTCCCGCTGCACAACAAAAAAGATAACTGATACTTCTGTAAAGAAAGAAATGGGATTATATTCCCAGTCCCACCCATCCCGTTCAACCTTTCCTTTTAGCCTTTCTAGATGTATCAGTGGAAACATCTCTCTTCCAGCACCAGACACCCCCATCTATGATGCCTTAGAACTCACAGCCACTAGTGACAGCAGCTTCCTGTGGGCTGGGCACTGACACAGCATTGCGGTGATCCTCACGCTCACTAAATGTGCCAGGGCTGTTACTAGTCCCACTTTATAGATAAGGAAACAGTCTGTGTCCCCTTGAACAATGTTGCTTCTAACACTCATCTGACACTTTCAGGTGGAGGTCTTATTTTCTGCTACTATATAACACCCAGAGTCCTGTTTTCTACCTCTGCATCTTCCACAGCCTTTACACAGGACCTTCACATGGAACCACCTAACACATCCTTATTGGTGAGGACGCTATTGCAGGGCCATTCCTGCGGCCCGGAGTGGAGCCAGCAGAGCTCTGAGGCAGAACAGGCCTGCTGCTCCAACACAAGAGCCAACCACCCCTTCAAAGGACTTTTATGGGTTCTTTCCTTTTCTCAGTATTTCATAAATGTCAAAAATTTATAGTGTTTACTTACTAAAATAATTGCCCAGAATCTCCAGGCAAACAAGAGGTAAAGAAAAAGTCCTAATAATCAGTGTTGTTGAAAAGGGGATAGAGACCAGACCCTGTTTATCCAGACAGAACTGCAGAATCTGGAGAGGGTCCTAAGACAGTATCAACTTCTCAACTCCCCCTACTCCGCCTTTGTGTAAATGCCCACAATGAAGGGAAACACACCACCTCAAAAAGCAACAGATTCTTTTCTTTTCTTTTTTTTTTTTTTTTAAAACAGCAGATTCTTGCCTGACCAGGTGGTGGTGCAGTGGATAGAGCACTGGCCTGGGACACAGAGGACCCAGGTTCGAAACCCTGAGGCTGCTGACTTGAGCACAGGCTCACCAGCTTGAGCACAGGGTTGCTGGCTTGAGCATGGGATCATAGACATGACCCCATGGTTGCTGGCTTGAGCAAAGGGTCACTGGCTCAGTTGGAGACCCCCAGTCAAGGCACATAGGAAAAAGCAATCAATGAACAACTAAGGTGCCACAAAGAAGAATTGATGCTTCCTCTCTCCCTTTCTGTCTGTCTGTCCCTATCTGTCCCTCTAGCTGTCTCGATATATATATATATATATAAGGTCTACCGGAAAGTTCTGTCCATTTTTGGAATAGAACAAAATACAAATTTTTCTTACTGTCAATAAACTTTATTATATAATTGCCATTATTATTAATGATTTCTTGCCAGCGTGAGGGCAATTTGTATATCCCATTTTTGAAAAATGTTTTATCTTTTGATGCGAAAAATTGAACCAGTGCTTGTTTGATATCTTCTTCATTTTTTAATTTTTTGCCCTTCAAAAAAATTTTTAAGGACAAAAACAAGTGATAGTCAGAGGGTGCTAAGTCCGTGGAATATGGTGGATGCAACAGACATGCTTCTGTAGCATTTCTTCCTTGTTGAAATTTGTAAAAATTACAGTGGCGTAAATGAACTTTATCAGTAGCCATGGGTACACTATTGCTTCACACATAAGACTAACGCGAATCAACTTTGTTTTAGTTAATTTGCTACATCAGTATGTATACATTAAGTGATAAAAATAGGCACACATGCGCCAAATAAACATGTGCTACATGTCGAAACTTGTGATAGAAACGGACAGAACTTTCTGGTAGACCATAAATATATATATATATATTTAAAAGGCAACAGATTCTTGCCCTGGCCAGTTAGCTTGGTTAGTTAGACTAGAGCATCGTCCCAAAATGCATGTTCAATCCCCAGGTGGGGCACAATCAGGAAGCAACCAATGAATGCACAACCAAGTAGAACAAATAGATACTTCCAAATTCAATAAAATCAAAATCAAAAAGCACAATAGTTTATCAGAAAACTTAAATTGTAACCAAGCTCTGCCTCCCAACAATTCTTAGGACAGTCCTCTAAGTACGTGAGACTGCTGCTGTTCCCCAGTTCGTCTTCTCTCCTCAGGCTGCAGGGCCTTTCAGGTTCCTCCAGAGCTCGGCACACGCCATGGACCCAGGCCTGGTCACCCCTCTGATGCATCCCAGCCTACCCACATTCCTCCTACAGCATGACACCCAGGAACAAGGAGAATGCCCCAGTGTGCTGTGCCCTGCAGAGCCAGAGCCCAGCAGGCCATTACGCTCTCTGATGAGGAAACCTTATTTCTATGGAAGCAATAACTGCTCTGCTCAGAACATATCAGGAATGTGTATTTACAGGTCTTCATCTTACCATGGTTTGGCCTAAATCTGCAGATGTTAAATCTGAGAAATTTATTTTAAAACTAGATTTAACATAGTTTTTAGCTCTTAGGGACATGCCAAAAAGCACGTGTCAATCCTTGTCCAGAGAACTTATTAAAAGAAGACACTATATATCACCACCTTGGAGACAGCAAGAGATCCATCCACCTTTTGGCAAGTGGGGCAAGTTCACATCTGTGAAGCGAGCTCTCCTGTCCTCTTGAGAACATGGGGCCATGGCGAGGCCATCATGTTAGTAGTAGCCAGAAGCATGACAGAAAGTGCCCATAGTTGTGCCATCAAGTACACATTTGGTCGTTAAAATAGAGAAGTGTGCCCTGGCTGGGTAGCTCAGTTGGTTAGAATGTCGTCTTGATATGCCAGAGTTGTGGGTTCAACACCTGGTCAGCGCATATACAGGAATCAAGCAGTGAATGCAGAAGCGGAACAACGAATTGATGTCACTCTCTCTCTCGCTCCCTTCCTCTCTAAAACTGATAAAAACTGAAGGAAAAAAAGTAGTCTTAAAGAGCACTCTAAGGTGTAGTAAGTGAAAGACAAGATGTAAACGTGTTTATAGAGCCTTATTTACATGCCAATATTCATATAAAAAAAATCTATGATAGAATTCAAAAAATGGACCAGCTTTTACTCTTGGAGAAACTGTTGGAAAGGGATATTAAGTGAGAGGAGGGGAGATAGAGACAGACTCCACAGGCACCCTGACTAGGATCCACCCAGCAACCCCCATCTGGGGCCAATGCTCAAATCAACCAAGCTATCCTCAGTGCCTGAGGCTAATGCTCAGATCAATCCAGCCACTGGCTGCAAGGGGGAGAGAAAGAAGGGAGAGAGGGGAGGGGAAGAAAAGCAGATGGTTGCTTTGCATGTGTGCCCTGACCACATGTGTGCCCTGACTGGGGATTGGACCCGGGACATCCGCACACAGGGCCAACACTCTACCCACTGAGTAAACCAGCCAGGGCCATGTTAGTTTTAATTTTTAAGACATGTGCATGTATATTATTTTTAAAATATCAACAAAGACTATCTGAGTGTGGAAGTTGTGGACCATTTTTATTTCCTACATACTTTTCTGTGTTTAAAGATGAATAAGGCCCTGGCCGGTTGGCTCAGCGGTAGAGCGTCGGCCTGGCGTGCGGGGGACCTGGGTTCGATTCCCGGCCAGGGCACATAGGAGAAGCGCCCATTTGCTTCTCCACCCCCTCCTCCTTCCTCTCTCTCTCTTCCCCTCCCGCAGCCAAGGCTCCATTGGAGCAAAGATGGCCCGGGTGCTGGGGATGGCTCCTTGGCCTCTGCTCCAGGCGCTAGAGTGGCTCTGGTCTCAGCAGAGCATCGTCCCCTGGTGGGCGTGCCGGGTGGATCCCGGTCGGGCGCACACGGGAGTCTGTCTGACTGTCTCTCCCCATTTCCAGCTTCAGAAAAATACAAAAAAAAAAAAAAAAATATGAATAAATGCACATATGCCTTTAACAAAAGACAATGGCACCGGACGGTGGCGCAGTGGATAGAGCATCAGACTGGGATGCTGAGGACCCATGTTTAAGACCCCGAGGTCGCCACTTGAGTGCGGGCTCATGTGGTTTGAGCAAAGCTCACCAGCTTGGACCCAAGATCGCTGGCTTAAGCAAGGGGTCTGCTCGAGCAGTCTGCTGCAGCCCCACGGTCAAGGCACATATGAGAAAGCAATCAATGAACAACTAAAGTGCCACAACGAAAAACTGATGATGCTTCTCATCTCTCTGCGTTCCTGTTTGTCTGTCCCTATCTATCCCTCTCTCTGACTCTGTAAAAAAAAAAAAAAAAAAAAAAAGACAATGGTAATAATGGCTTTCTAGGGACTGGGCAATTATTGATGTATTTTGTTTTCTCTTTATTTTCTGAATTGTCTAAGTTTTTTATAAGGAGCATGTAATAATACCTTTATAACCAGAAAACAGAAGAATAACAACAACAGCAACAAAAAAAACAAACCAACCTGTGGTGGCACAGTGGATAAAGTGTCAACCTGAAATGCTGAGGTCACTGGTTTGAAAACCAGGGCTTGCCCAGTCAAGGACCTTTCCCAAACCTCTCCAAAAAAAAAAAAAAAAAGTAGGCAATGGTAACTGTATTAAAAAAGACAGCAAAGACATTGAATTACACACTGAAAAAGGGCACATCTATTGCTGTAAACTATGCCCCTTAAAGTTAAGTTTAAGAACTTAGAAAAAGATCCACAGCCTTTTTTTTTTTTTTTTTTTTTTTTTTACAGTGACAGAATCAGAGAGCAGGATAGATAGGGACAGACAGACAGGAACAGAGAGAGATGAGAAGCATCAATCATTAGTTTTTCGTTATGACACCCTAGTTGTTCATTGATTGCTTTCTCATATGTGCCTTGACCATGAGGCTGCAGCAGACCAAGTAACCCCTTGCTCGAGCCAGCGACCTCAGGTCCAAGCTGGTGAGCTTTGCTCAAACCAGATGAGCCTGCGCTCAAGCTGGCGACCTCGGGGTCTCGAACCTGGGTCCTCTTCATCCCAGCCCGACGCTCTATCCACTGTGCCACTGCCCGCAAAAGATCAGGCAAAAGATCCACAGCTCTTACATTTCATTTTATGTAGCCTGTGTTATAGTGCATAAGCTGTAATGTTTATGGAAAGTTATTTCATGTGCATTAGCAGTAGACAGTCCTGTCAAATTTGTTCCTTTTCAAGAAAATTTAAATTCTCTATTTTTAATTTTGGATTTGGGGTCCTGTAGCCTGCTATTTCAATAGGTAATTGTAATTCTGTTAAGTAAATGCTTTGCTAAGCAAAGAACAGACATATACATATGCTTTGTATGTACATAAATGCTTCTGAAATGTTAAACAGTCATTACCCCCAGGAATGGAAATATGAGGACTTTCACTTTTTTATATCCTTTAGTATTAATCAAAAATCTTCTATTATTTTAGTAATTTTTTTTGTTTTTAAAGGTAGGGAGAGACAGAGACAGGAACATCAGCTGTCCCTATCTGGGCCCTGACGGGGATTAAAACTCCGTGCTTCAGGATGAAGGTCCAACTAAGCCAGGCTTAATTTTTTATTAATTTTTTTTTTTTTAAGAGAGACACGAGGAATGGAGAGTGAAGGGAGGCGGAAGGGAAGCATTCATTTGTTGTTTCACTTAGTTGTGCATTCATTGGTGGCTTCCTGTGTGTGCCCTGACTGGGGACTGAATCTGCAACCGTGGTGTTTCAGAACGACACTCTAACCGAGCTAGTCAGTTAGTGCCAATTTTTTTGGGAAACTGTGGTTAAAGAAAAAGATAAAATATATTCTCTTTTTTTAAAATTTAATTAAAAGGCCCTGGTCGGTTGGCTCAGTGGTAGAGCGTCGGCCTGGCGTGCGGGAGTCCAGGGTTCGATTCCCAGCCAGGGCACACAGAAGTGCCCATCTGCTTCTCCACCCCTCCCTCTCTCCTTCCTCTCTGTCTCTCTCTTCTTCCCCTCCCGCAGCCAGGGCTCCATTGGAGCAAAGTTGGCTCAGGTGCTGAGGATGGCTCCATGGCCTCTGCATCAGGTGCTAGAATGGCTCTGGTTGTGACAGAGCAACGCCCCAGATGGGCAGAGCATCGCCCCCTGGTGGGCATGCCGGGTGGATCCCGGTCGGGTGCATGCGGGAGGGAGTCTGATTGCCTCCCCGTTTCCAGCTTCAGAAAAATACAAAAGGCCCTGGCCAGTTGGCTCAGCGGTAGAGCGTCGGCCTAGCGTGCGGAGGACCCGGGTTCGATTCCCGGCCAGGGCACACAGGAGAAGCGCCCATTTGCTTCTCCACCCCTCCGCCGCGCTTTCCTCTCTGTCTCTCTCTTCCCCTCCCGCAGCCAAGGCTCCATTGGAGCAAAGATGGCCCGGGCGCTGGGGATGGCTCCTCGGCCTCTGCCCCAGGCGCTAGAGTGGCTCTGGTCGCAATATGGCGACGCCCAGGATGGGCAGAGCATCGCCCCCTGGTGGGCAGAGCGCCGCCCCATGGTGGGCGTGCCGGGTGGATCCCGGTCGGGCGCATGCGGGAGTCTGTCTGACTGTCTCTCCCTGTTTCCAGCTTCAGAAAAATGAAAAAAAAAAAAAAAAAGAAAAATACAAAAAAAATAAAAATTAAAATTTTTTTTTTTAATTATTCATTTTAGAGAGAGGATAGAGAAGGAAGGGGAGAGGAGTGGGAAGCTTCAATTTGTAGTTGCTTCCTGTGTGTGCCTTGACTAGGCAAGCCCAGTGTTTTGAACTGGTGGCCTCAGCATTCCAAGTCAACACATTCTCCACTGCATCACCATAGGTGAGGCCTCCTTTTTTTTTTTTTTTTTTTAAGATTTTATTTATTCATTTTAGAGAGGGTGTTGAGAGAAAGAAGGGAGTAGGAGCAAAAAGCACCAACTCCCTTATGTGCCTTGACCAGGCAATTCTGGGGTTTTAAACTGGCGACCTTAGCATTCCAGGTCAATACTTGATCCACTGAGCCACCACAGGCCAGGCCTCTTACTGATTTTTAAGTGTACAGTTCAATAATGTTAATTATCTACACATTATTGTGTAACAGATTTCTAGAACCTTTTCATCTTGCAAAACCTACACTCTACATCCATCAGCTCATTTCCCTAGCCCCCAGAAAGGCAATCAACATTTTGCCTTCTTTTTCTATGATTTTTGACTAATTTAAATATCCCATATAAGTGGAATTATACAGTCTTTGTCCTTTTTTAACTAGTTTATTTCACTTAGCATAATATCCTCAAGGCTCATCCATGTGACAGGATTTTCTTCTTAAAGCTGAATACCACCAGTCCATTATATGTATATATCCTATTTTCTTTATCTACTCACCTGCCCATGGACAAGCGAGCTGCTTCCACCTCTTGGCTATGGTGAATATTGTAATAAATATTGGTGTGTATGTAAGCATCTTTTTGAGATTCTGCTTTTGATTCTCTTGGATATAAATATACTCAGAAGTGGGACTGTTAGGTTACTACGTTTTTTAAAAAGCAGGTTGGCTGCTGGCCTGAGTTTGGGTTGACATGGCTATTAAATTGCTCATAAAATTATAGAACCAGAGAACAGGGAAGACCAAAAAGCATTCCTTCTTGAATGATTTCTTAACTCTTTCTGCATGAAGGGACTCAAAATCAGCATCTAGTTTATGCTCATAGTTTTTCTAATAGTTGACTATACAGCCTTTTCCATTCTGTGACCAGGCCTCAGAACACATGTCTGAGTTGAATCAACTGTTTATTTGCTTAAAACACCACCACCACCAGAAAAAAAAAACCAGTAGGGCTGCCAGTTTTAGCAAATAAAAATACAGGACACTCAGTTCAATCTGAATTTTGGATAAACAAAAATTTTTAAAGATTTTATTTATTGATTTTACAGAGAGAAAGGAGAGAGTAGGGCAGAAGGAGAAATATCAACTCACAGTTGCTTCACTTTAGTTGTTCATTGATTGCTGGTGGTATGTGCCTTGACCGGGCAAGCCCAGGGTTTCAAACCAGCGACCTCAGCATTCCAGGTCGATGCTCTATCCACTATCCCACCATAGGCCAGGCCATAAACAACAGATTTTTAAAATAGCAGTATGCTCCATGCAATATATAAAAATTATTCTCTGTTAATCTTAGATTCAAATTTAACCAGGTGTTCTGTATTTTATCTGGGTAACAGGCTTTCAGCCAGGACATCTACTGCAGTCCAACCTATGCTGACTGATTCACAACCTTCTCTGGCAGTGCCTAGTTGTGTTATGGCATCTCACATTTTCCCTAACCACACAGAACACCCTCCACCACCAACCTCCTCCTCCTCTTCTCTCTCTCTCTCACACACGCCCTTGGCTTGTAAGTATCCTTCCTTCTCCTAGCAGTTTCCTAGGATCTTAGCCCACTACTCTCCAGAGCTGGCTTGAATGGCCACTCTACCCAAGGGCACTAAGAATAAGCAAAAGTCCCCACCCCACACTGTCTTTTAAGTAAACAAGCCCCCAGAAGCAAACTGCTGGAACTAAACAGCATCATCACAACCTGTTCCAGTGTGGCAGATCCTTGTCCATGATCTTGTCCCTATCTGAATGTAAACAATCCACTGACAATTCACACTTACCCTGTGCCCAGGGCTTTTGCCATTAAAACCATCTTAAGGAGCCCAAATCCCTGTGCAGACCACTCTGCAGTTAGAGGCTGAGGCCCGTCAACTGCAGCTGGGTACCAATCTAACATGTCTCTGCCTGCTGGGCAAAAGCCACAGCTGCAATGTGCTCTCGAGAAAAAAGGGGGGTCAGGCCAAAGGAGCTCCCTGTCAGTGTTTTTCAGTGTTCCCAGTGCAAAGATAAAATTTCACTTCCACAGGACTACACAAACTAAAAATAAAATAAAATAAAGCCATCTAGTTCTGTATCATTTTCCCCGTGGTCAGGTCCCATTCAGGTCACTGGTTATGCACAGAAATTGGTTATGAACAGTTGCGTGGTTCCGCTCTGCCTGGAGTTGAAGGCCGTCAGCCAGCCCATGCCCTCTGTGATGCCCGAGAGCACCGCAGACAAAGATACTCACTTGTGGGAGGTTCGGCCGAGGGTAAAGAGGGAATCCGGTCAGCTTTTCCTTGAGGCATCAGCAGTGGCTTCCTTAGGTTTCCTTTCACAATCCCCGAATCTGGTTTAAAGTAGGCACAGCATGTCAAGGACAGGGCAAGGAAACGCTGTGCCGTTTCCTCAGGATTGAGAGGGCAGGAGAGAAAACCAATGAACAAATGCCTGTCACCATGTCATCATCTATTTTCCCAATTCTGAGTCACTTCCTATTTCTAATTCCTCAAAGATGCCATTAAATGTATGATGAAGAAATTCCTACATAATTACACCAACTCATTACACACAAGGTGTGATGGTTCCTTTCACATGGGCTGAGTCAGTCACCAACCAGAAGTCCTGAATCTGTATTGACAAGTCTGAATCTTCTACAAGTCCTCAGGACTCCAGGCAGCCATCAGTCATTCTGAGCTGGCAGATGAGATGACACCCGTGCGCTATGTCAGTTCTAAAGCTCCTTGAAATGAGACTCATGGACATGGACAAAAGTGAAATGGTTACCAGATGGAGGGGAGTGAGGAGAGGGGAGTGAGGAGGGACAAATACACAGTGATGGAAAATGATGACTCTGGGTGATGGGCACACAACGCAATCAATAGTTCAAATGCTATAGAGATGTTTATCTGAAACCTACGTATTCTTATTGACCAATGTCACCCCATGAAATTTAATTTCTAAATAAAAAAGAAATAAGTAAACTTTCTTGAAACAGAGGAAATCATTCAAGACAATACCACTCCCCCTTTCGTTCTGGCTCACACACTTCATGTGGTTCACAAACCTTAATATACTCAAGAGTTATCGAGGGAATTTTGGGGCGATGCAATTCTTCCCTATTTTCCAGTGATGGTTACTCAACTGGACACTAAAAGTGTGAATTTTACCCAATAAAAGGGTAAATTTTAAATTATTTTATTTTTAGAGAGAACAAAGGGATAGGGAGAGGAAGGGAGAGAGGGAGGGAGGGAGAGGAAGAGAGGGAAGGAGAAGAAGGAAGACAGGGAGGGAGAGGAAGAAAGAGAGGGAGGGAGAGGAAGGGAGGGAGGGAAGGAGAGAAACACCAATTTGTTGTTCCACTTATTTATGCATTCATTGGTTGATTCTTGTGTGTGCCCTGATCAGGGCTTGAACTTTGGAGTATCAGGATGACACCCTAACCAACTGAGCTACCCAGCCAGTGCCTTAATTTAAAAAAATTTAAATCACCTAGAGAATTTATTAGTTCTGGTTAAGTAGGCCCGAGATGGGTCCAAGAAACCATCTACAACCATTACATTTTAATCAGCATTCCCTGTTACTTCTTACACAGGTGGTCCAATGGTCACATTCAGAAAAAAATGTTGTGTGCACAGCAAGGTCCATCACACCCTCCATCAGAAGTCCCACCAACAACAGCGGCTTCTGCACACCTAGCTAGGAGAAGAGCAAAGGATGCTGGACTGAGCCACTGGGCAGTCGCTATGCAGACCTGGATTCTCTGCCTCAACTTCTCTTCTTTTTCTTTTTTTAACAGTCTGTAAATGGTTTTACTCAAAACTGCTTTGAGTAGTGGTGGACATGTCTGCACCTTGGCAGAGATGCCAGCTGAACTCCAGCACTGGGGTCTGGGAACCCAGACTTCCACATCAAGTTGTAGTGGAGTGATGTGGATTGAGGAACATCTACTGTGAGAAATAGGCCATCACACAGAGACACCTATTAGAACATCATTTCCATTCCTATTCCCCATTTGCCCTGTGCTCAGTTGCAGAGACTTTTATAATAAGACCCAGAAAGCCTGACCAGGTGGTGGCGCAGTGGATACAGCGTTGGGACTGGGATGCAGAGGACCCAGGTTTGAGACCCCAAGGTCGCCAGCTTGAGCATGGGCTCATCTGGTTGAGCAAAGTCACTGGCTTGAGCAAGGGGTTACTTGGTCTGCTGTAGCCCCCCGGTCAAGGCACATATGAGAAAGCAACCATTGAACAACTGCAGGGGTCTCAAACGCGGGCCGCGAGTTTGAGACCCCTGAACTAAGGTGTCGCAACAAAAAACTGATGATTCATGTTTCTCATCTCTCTCCGTTCCTGTCTGTCTGTTCCTATCTATCCCTCTCTCTGACTCTCTCAGTTTAAAAAAAAAAAAAGACCCAGAAAAAGCAGGTTCCTGTAGTTCTCCAACATCGTGTCCTGGCCAAGGCCCTTTGAGCAGGGTCCAGGCATTCCTAATTTTCCTGACAGAATTCAATTCCCACATTCCTATAAGTCAACAGCACTTGAGAAAGAGCCAATTCTGCATCCTCTTTCTTTTCTCTTCCTCAAGGATCCTTTGTCAGGTAAAATCAGTCTTGGTAAGTCCATCCTGAGCGTGTCTGATGTTCAACCTCCCAATTTTTCATGCCCTTGTGTAACATGCTTTCATTTCAATCTGAGATAACTAAAAGGGGCGAACCCTAAAAGTACTGTGTATTACTATAACCCCTTAAAGCTTAGAAACAGTGTTTTAAATTCTACAAAACAAAACATTTTTATCTTTGATGACACCTTTTTCATGTACTAGTCTCCGTTCTGATGGCAAATCTAAGGAAAAAAAAATGCACTTTTAAAACTAGCAGTGACTTAAACTGCTCCAACGGCTTTCAAGCAGCTCAGAAGTTTATTACCAAATATGGTTGGCTAACCAGTTTACAATCTATGCTGCCGAGGGTGGGCTGTGTGTGACCTCCAGTCAGCTATTCTGTGTCTTGGGGAACACAGGACATTGTTGCAATAAATGCGGCCTTCTTCCATACCCCTCTTCTCTCAGAAGGTGATTAGAATTAACAAGACTGTCAGGAGCACCCCTCTCAGAAAGCACTCCTCTTGAAGAAAAGGCCTTGAAAACCAAAGGGAGCCAGAGACAAGGTGTATTCCCAGTTTCTGGGCTTAGACTTCAGTCTCTACCTCCCCCCACACATGGCCACCTACCCTCCCCAGATTATGAAGCCACAAATACACTGACCCATTTGGCCACGGCAATCCCAGAGGAGTTCTAACCCAGCTGTGGAAAAAGGCATCTCTTGAGCTCAAACCTCTGCTTGGAAATCTTCCTGTTCACGCATTCCCACTGAGATCAACTTACAGGTGAATGTACAAGAACAGATTTTTGTATCAGGTTTTCTGTGTAAACCATTAAGCTCCTGGGTACTATTTTATACAGCCTCAATATGACATTTCCTGGCAGCTGAGTTTTTAAGTTTGGGAAAAGATGCACAAACCACAAATGAATCTTCTAAACTGTATTTGAAAGTGACAAAACATTTGGAACTGAAATCTCTCTAGAGACAAGGCCCTGATCAGAGTCTGTCCCCAACCATAAAGTTGTACATTAATTGTACACTCAGAACAGCAACAAGTGATCTTTGGCACTAGAATGGGTAATCTTTAGCTGTTCACACAATATCCAAACTGCATACCACAAAACATTAAATTGATAATTAACAGTTGAATTTTATATTGAAATCATCTTAAAAAGTTGGAAGGCCCTAATTAAGTTTTTCAGTATCAATATCCTAAACATACCGAACACTTAATGCCTGAGGTAGAGACTTGTGTAACAAGAGATTTATTAAACACAATTGAAAGTACAATAAAGAAAAAGATTTCCAATCTTGGAAGCATATAAACAAATGTTTTTGTTGATTCAACAAGCCAACCCTGAAATGCAGAACTTTTTTAAAATTTCTGCAGAGATTATGCATGGGAGTAGGACTTGCTTTTGTTTGAACTTCTGCATTTTAGAATACTATGGATTGCTTCTTTAAAAAGTAGGATTATTCACATGACCCAAATTGCCTTAACATCATTATTCAAAAACACAAAAATGCAATAGCAACAACATATAAAATCTTTTAAACTCGGCATGATGTGTGGCCAGAATGAATAACAAGTATGCAATTCAGCCTAATGATTCTAACATTTGACAGTGGCTATGGATTAGTACAGATTTATGATATATAGATGAGTTGCAACTCTGTTCCTAAACTCTGCACTATAGAGGTGCAGAGCTTTATTATTTTCAGGTGGTAAGACTCTTCATGAGATTACATGATTTTATAAAGATAAAATTAACCTAACACCTGGATCCTTCCTATTAAAATGACCAGCAACTGTGTATCTTTGACTTCAGGTACTTTCTTTCAGTCAGGAAAGATCCTTCCTTTACAAAAAGGCATTTCTTGAAGTAGGTCCAAATAGAACACATTTGCCTTTTATTGAAAGCTTGCTAGCCAAGAATGTATCATAAACTATAGATGTTATTTTTAGAAGTATACTGTCTCTTAAATAAAACAATGTATAAAGATGGACATTCATAAACGAGGAAAAGCATGAGTATAACAGGAATAACATTTACTCCTGTTCTTGGTATGAATTGCGTAGAGAAAGTAAGTGTTTTAAACCATCACTGATTCCCGTGATAAGAGCAGGAAGCACATCTTACTACCATCACAGTTCTTTCAACTTCTTTTTTTTTTTTTTGGAAGCTCCAAGTTCTGACAAATGACCAATAATTGATAGTTGGTCTTCTAATACCTTTACCGTGGGTTCGGTCTAACTACTTCATAACACTGCTGAGAGGTAAGCGGCTATTGAAACTTGGGAAAGTAAACTGCCGAATTTCATACTAAGAAAAAAATGACAGACTTAAGGTACCTAATGATGACTTTTCTCTTTAGAAATATAGGTGTCCTTCTAAAAGACATGTGGGAATCCTAGCCTTCAGAAACATATTAGTTGGCAAAGTTCATTTTAATCAAAGTAATTCTACAGACATTAGGTATTAGACAAGGAAAATCCCCAGAAAAAACTGACTTTGAATGAAAGAACACTTGTGGTTTTAAACGAAATATCGAAAGAGGCAAAACTAAGTCATCGAGCAAACTCAAAGCCACAAAATGAACATTAACATTTCTTTAGGGGAAAATGTTATCTGATTCCCCCTTCAAATTTGAACTAAGAAAAAAGCCTGTTCATTTTTAAATCTCTCTGAATAGATTTTTTTTTTTTGTATTTTTCCGAAGCTGGAAACGGGGAGACAGTCAGACAGACTCCCGCATGTGCCCGACCGGGATCCATCCGGCAGGCCCACCAGGGGCGATGCTCTGCCCATCCCGGGCGTCGCTCTGTCGCAACCAGAGCCACTCTAGCGCCTGGGGCAGAGGCCAAGGAGCCATCCCCAGCACCCGGGCCATCTTTTTGCTCCAATGGAGCCTCGGCTGCGGGTGGGGAAGAGAGAGACAGAGAGGAAGGAGAGGAGGAGGGGTGGAGAAGCAGGTGGGTGCCTCTCCTGTGTGCCCTGGCCGGGAATCGAACCCGGGACTTCCCCACGCCAGGCCGACGCTCTACCACTGAGCCAACCGGCCAGGGCCTCTGACTAGATTTTAAAAGGCGAAATATTTATGCGATCTGAAGAGAAACCTGAGTATCTCTCTGAATAGATTTTAAGGAAGATGAGCAAAGGACATACCACATCTAAATAAATCCAACAGTATGCTAAGGTATATAAACATGATGATCATATCCTGATTGTAGTATATGAAGAAGTATATGAAGAACTAAACAGTCAACTTCCATTCAGAGAAGCAAATATCATGACAGATCATGTCCTATATGTCAATTCAAAGAAATATGATTTTAACAGGAAAAAAATGCTGACAGGCTTTTTATACAAATACCCACAAGTTCCAGGACACTAGCCAGACTACTTTTATAGATTCAATGTAGACGCAATCAGTGGGTTAAACTAGACACTGACACGGCCCTTTTCTTAAGGTAGGTTGACAAGTATCATTAGGAGAAATGGCTTTGGCAAAATCTCATGTTCAAAGGCCGAAAGCAATACACCGAGAAAGCAGTGAGAACTGAGCAACCCACATCATAATGAAAAGTTTACTGAGAGAATAAAAGTAGATTTTTAAATGTGTATGCACATGTGAAGTGACCCAGAATATCTTTATACCTAACTTTACGAAGGTGAAAAATTATCCAGACACAAAAGATAACATCATCAGCACTAGCCAAGGTGAAAAAAAACCAGGGGCCCTGTCTGCAGAAACTGAGTGGACGCTTCCGGGGCCGAATGTCTGCCTGGCATTTCTGCCTGACTCGTCCCTCTCCATCACGCTCAAATCCCCAGCCTTTCTGCTGGCAAAGCCATGCTGTTCTCCCTCAGGCTCTGAAGAGATGGATGTGAGTGTATGTATATTTTGCCCTTCAATTAAAAATCTGCTTGAAGCTCTAGTGACTTAAGAATTAATTGGTAGTTTTGTATCTTAGCTAGACTTAAGTATTTAAAATCTTGCTTGTTTTCTTATTAGAATATTTTAATTTCCTTAATTAAACATTTGGTTTGAAGAAACTGTGCATGTCTATTAAATATCCAGAATACACACATGTATAATTTTCTAAAATTTGCCCTTCAGTCTCACCTGAACTTACTTTTTGCTTAAGATATTTAGAGATCCTGAGGAACTTCCCTAGGTCAAAATTTATAAATTAAAAAAAAAAAAGCAAAATAAAGGTAATTGCATGGCTAGAAAATAAGCTTAAATTTTCTGAGTTTCTTTTGTTTTGGGGATGGGAGTAATGCAATGAAAAATAAAAGGAAAAAAGAAAGAAAAAGAACAGTATAAAGGTGCTGTTCTAGGATTCTCCTCAATAATGGAAACTGGCATTTTAAAATTAAGACATAAAAAAATAGTATTTTTGGAATTTCAAAGTCAGAGGTGGCTTGTGATAGCTTCCTTTTGGAAAAGAGGGAGACACCCGACATGAAATGCTCCCTGGTGAAGCCAAAGCCCCTTCCTTTAAACTTGTATCAAGCTCTTACTCAGCAGCTCATAAACTGTAAGACAAACGACATGAACGTGACTGCAGAGCAAGGCTCTCCAACATAATACAAGGTTGAAAATGGCAATGAAATACTGCAAAGTATTAATGTTACGAGAATATTAATGTCTGTCACTGACAAATAGATATGCCTAATATATTTATAGGGAATAAATACTGAAATTCTCTTTAGGTCTATTTGCAGATAAAATCCCTGGTCTGACTGGTCTTCCAGACAGAAATCTACATTGGCAGAAGTACGCGAATTACAAAAGCTCCACGGTAAATTATAAAAAATAAGGAACTTGGATTTAGGCTTTCTACCATATGCAGCACAATTAGCTTTGAGTATTCTTAGCTTACAAGGGGATTTCTGTATATCTAATGTTAACATATATAAAGAAACTATCCATTACTGGTTTCTTAAGAAATTAGAGGCTGGTTTCTGTATAGAGATTTAAGGCAAATTAAAAAGTCCACAACTAAACATCCTATTAGGGTTCATTTTTCAGGCGTGACTTTGCTTTGTGACAGAGGAATTTTAACAATAACTCTAGCCAATGACTCCACACTGCTACAGAACTAGGGAGGATCAGCCTTTTGAAGGACCTTAAATTATATACACACCATCAAAGCATATACTGGCAATGCTTGATAACTAAAGAAATCCTGAAGTGAATCCTTTCTCTTCTTTGAAAATACAAACAAGTATTTCAAAGACTAGATACAACTCTGGGCACATGAATGAGATGCAAAGATTTCTCAAGTAAAGAAGAAAAGATCTCAGCCTCTTTCTACTATGGAATTTCTAAGACTGAAAACTGCTTCTTCCTCCTCCTTACATATTTCAAATCCCTGCAACACGAGAGGCACTTTTATTAGGTGTAGCATCTATTAAAACTTTAAACCCAGGGTGGAATTTGCTGAACAAAGTAACAACACTAGCCTAGTAGGCATTATGTTAGGATTTTCCCCCTTTAATATAAAAGTGTAACTACAGTGGTCCAATGTGTACAAGTACAAAAAAGTTCTCATACTAAAAAAAAAAAAAAAAAAAGTACCATAATACTGTGTACATACAAAAACTGTTCAACAAAAATGATTTAAATATATCTGTTCTTTTCCAGATCTGGAAGACACAAATGTAAAGTTCTATAACTGTATTATTGCTGGAACATGTGCCCAGGAACACTGTTTCCCTTCTTTTCCCCGTCCCAGCCCTGCCTCGGAGTCCCCTGAGCTCGGATCACAAGCCAACAGCATCCCTGAAGATAACCAGAGCCAAATGTTTACTCAATGGAAGTCATTATTCAGTGAGCCGTTGCTTACCATAAACTCTGAAAAGCACAGGTTTTAAGCCCAGCCAAGATTAAATCCAGACGGAGGTCTTCCCATTCCCTGATTTGCTACTCGCACTGCTTTTGTTGGACCCAGCTTTAGACCCCACTTTGGCTTTTTTTTCCCGGGGAACATGAGAGTTGTTTTGGTGATTGTAGGCCTGGATTGCTAGATCCAAGCGTTCCTGAGCCATTCTAATCTCCCGCTGCAGAGTCTCCAGGTCAGCTGGGAGGTGCTCCTCATGGCTGCCGTACTGTTGTTCCTGGGCAATGTTGGCCTTGTTTTGCTTGTAGGCAATCTTAGCATTGGACAGTTCGGTGTACTGGATTTGATCTGGTTTGACGGCAATGTTATAGCCAGGGGGAGCAGATGGTGTATTCCAAGTGAAAGGATAATTATAAACACCCGGGTCTTCCAGTTCCCTTCTTTTACTGTTTAGTGAGTCTCGAATTGTCCCAAACCCTAAATGAAGCATCTCCCAAATGTTAAGCAATAGGCAAAGGCCTGTAACACCATACATTATCAGAAGGAAAATGGTCTTTTCAGTGGGTCTAGAAATAAAGCAGTCTATCTTATGAGGGCAAGGAACTCTACTGCACACATAAGACGCATGGACTTGGAAGCCATACAGAAAATACTGCCCTATCAGAAAACCCACCTCAAACATGGTCCTTGCCAGCAACTGCAGCACATAGATTTTCATGAGACCATCCTGCCGAATCCGCTGTCGACCATCATGCTTGGGTTTAGGCTGGTTCTGCTCTTTATTTTCTTTTTCACTTTCTAACTCCATTTCTGGATACATCATGGGATCCTCTTCATGGTCCTCTTCTGTTTCTTCCAGAGCCCGGTGCTGTTTCCAACGCATTGCATAGGGTTTGCTCCGAGCTGCCTTCTTGTCTACTTCACCATGCTCCATTTTGGCAATCTTATGAATGGCATAGCCCAGGTACATCACAGACGGGGTTGCCACCAGGATGATCTGGAACACCCAGAAGCGCACATGGGAGAGGGGTGCAAAGGCATCATAGCAGACATTCTCACAGCCTGGCTGCTCTGTGTTGCACACAAATTTGCTTTGCTCATCATAATAGATGGACTCTCCTCCTACAGCTGTAAGGACAATACGGAAGACAATCAGGACAGTGAGCCAGATCTTCCCCACAAATGTGGAGTGGTTGTGGATCTCCTCTAGCAGACGAGTCAGAAAGCTCCAGCTCATGGTGACTGAACTGCTTTGCCCTGATAAAAATGGAAAAATATCAAAGGAAAAATCAACAAATATTAAAATCTTAACAATTTAATTTTTTTACTGATATTTCTAGAAACTATTTTTCTGCATACTTGAAATCTAACTTCAAGGCTCATACGAGAATGACTGTTAAGATACATTGTGTCTCACTCGACTACCCTCTGGTAGGACAATTCACCTCAGTCTATGAACAGTTGTTTGGGCCACCAAACTTGAAAGTCTGGTTTGCTTTCATGTCTTCCCTAATTTAAAGGGTAAAATTGTAGCCATCATTTCAGATGTAGTTCTCAGACACAGTATACTGGATTCTTTACATACACTATTATTTCATAAGGCCTTCAGAACTTTGTGATATATAGATAAGAAATAAGAAACTATTTGGTCCAGTCATGATAAGACTAACACTGAGAATATAATGGAGACACTTAGGCTAGACTCCATTGTGAAGAAGTTCCTTATTAGGAAACCTAAATTGTAGACCTGGTGACAAAGTATTAAGAATAATTTAAAAGATGGTAAAGCTGCAAATAACTGCAATGATCAAGAACTAAAACAAAATCGAATGTCCAAATGATGTGGAGATGTTTTCTCTAAATCTATGTACTCTAGTTGACCAATGTCACCCTGTTAAAATTGTCTAAAAAAAAGAACTAAATAAAACAAGACAGAAAGGAACTAGGAAAATACTCCCTGGCCAGGCCGCACAGCATAGTAAACGCTAGGATTCTGTATTGTTTATGGTGAATGTTAAAAAATGTCTACAAATTGAATTGTGAGAACATTAAATCCACTCAATAGGCAAATCCATTTAAAACAGCATTAGAACTATGTCCAGAATCCTGGTAAAAACTATCTAAATAAGGTAATGTATATAAAATCCCGAATGCTCCCTCTGACACTAAGTACCCCTAGCATTTCTCCATCTCTTCTTTCCTCTCCCAGTTTATTTCTCCAGATTATGGTGATTATCAGCATCATCAGTTTAAATACACTTTACCTGTTATCCAGAACTGCTATCCAAAATTTTCTTAGAGTAATGATGTCTTGCTTACAATTTTTCCAGATTCCCTCTAGAAAGAAAGAAGAGAGAGAGAGAAGGTCATAGGCTTCCACAGAAAACAATGAATCACTAAAATGTCATTTTCAGAAAGAAAATTTTCTATGTACCACGGGAATCAACCAGCATGAGATGAAAAGAGGCTTGAATTTGAATATTACTGTTTTCTTCACCCACACAGTAGTGACCCAAAGAGTCTTAAGTCACTGTAGTTTAAGAAAATATGACAGGAAAATGAGTCACTCATGAAAATCTGAAGCAGATGAACTCAGGCACCTATAGGAAAAAGCCCAAGCAGAAAAATCTCAACAAATTTAAAGTGGGTCAGTAGAGGCCTTGTAGAAATCCTCACCCTGCATGCTCTATTCCTGCTCTATCCCTGGAGCAGCCACTACTTCTCACTAGGATTTCAGCAGCCAACTAGGAGCAAGCTGTTTAGTTAAAACACCCAACAGCTGGCTCTCAGTCACAGGGACACCCGTGTCCCACAAGAGGTGATTTACAGATTCAACTACTCACAGAAAGAAAACAGCTGCACCTGTATTACGCTTAAAAAAAAAAATCCAAGATAAATTACTGCTCATTACCAAGTTCTGCCAACTCTGAATAGCTATGGTCAAGATTCATCCATTAGGCGCCAACTTTGTTCATTTATTAATTTAATAAATGAAATTTAAACAATTCCTAAGTGTTATGTATGTGTTCATAGTAACTTAAAATTAGTTCTGGAGAGTAAGATACAGGAAAAGAAAAATAGAACAGTTTTTAAAAGACCAACGGAAAAAAAAGGTGCAGGCACCTAACTAACATGTAAGTATCAAGATTTACATACAGACCCTGGCTGGTTGGCTCAGTGGTAGAGTGTCGGCCTGACATGTGAATGTCCCAGGTTCGATTCTCAGTCAGGGCATGCAGGAGAAGCACCATCTGTCTCTCCACCCCTCTCCCACTCTCTTCTCTCTCTTCTCCTCCCCTCCTGCAGCTATGGCTTGATTGGAGTGGGTTGGCCCTGGGTGCTGAGGATGGCTCCATGACCTCTGCATCAGGCCCTAAAAAAATGGCTCCAGTAGCAACAAAACAAGCACCCCAGATGGGTAGAGCATAGCCCCCTGGTGGCCTTGAGGGGTGGATCCTGGTCGGGGCATATGCGGGAGTCTATCTCTACCTCCCTTCCTCTCACTAAGAAAAATAAAAAAAATAAAATAAAATAATAAAATAAAATATTTACATACAGAATCTGACCACATAAAGATCTCATCATATGATTTCAAGTACAACTAACATATTCAGCCCTGATGTCCAACTGAGCTCACCACTTCTTCAATCACTGAATACGCAAGTTATAAAACCACAAAACAAGAAGTAAATAATATGCAATCATTAAATGCTGATGTAAAGCAGGTTTCCAACACAAAGTGCCAAAATTATTCACAATCACAAGTTCAGACTCAAATTTTCCCCAAACTCCACATTCAAAGCTTTCCCAAGTCAGAAATTCTACTTGTTCCAATATATCAAGATGGTGAAAGTACGATTGTTACTTGCTTAGAAAACTTAACCTCTACACCTCCAGCCGTACCAAAGATATCTTTTCTCTTTTTTTAAAGATTTTATTTATTGATTTTACAGAGAGGAAAGAGAGATGAGGGGAACGAGACGTATCAATTCACAGCTGCTTCATTTTAGTTGTTCATTGATTGCTTGTATGTGCATTGAGGCCAGGCCAAAGATATGTTTTTTGTTTTTTAGTGAGAGAGACAGGAAGGGAGATGAGAAGCATCAACTCATAGTTGCAGCACCTTAGATGTTCATTGATTGCTTTCTCATATGTGTCTTGACTGGGGGATCCAGCCGAGCCAGTGACCTTGAGCTCAAGCCAGATGAGCCCACGCTCAAGCCTGCGACCCTGGGGTTTCGAACCTGGGTCCTCAGGCCGACACTCTAAGCCAGTGGTTCCCAATCCCCGGGTCGCAGACTGGTACCGGTCTGTGGGCCATTTGGTACCAGTCCACAGAGAAAGAATAAATAACTTACATTATTTCCATTTTATTTATATTTAAGTTTGAACCATGTTTTATTTTTTTTAAAATGACCAGATTCCCTCTGTTATAGCCGTCTAAGACTCACTCTTGACGCTTGTCTCAGTCACGTGATACATTTATCCATCCCACCCTAAAGGCTGGTCCGTGAAAATATTTTCTGACATTAAACCGGTCCATGGCCCAAAAAAGGTTGGGGATCACTGCTCTAAGCCACTACACCACCACAGGTCAGGCATTTTTTTTTTAATTAAAAAAATTTATTCTGACCAGGCGGTGGTGCAGTGGATAGTGTCAGACTGGGATGCTGAGGACCCAAGTTCGAGACCCTGAGGTCGCCAGCTTGAGCGCAGGCTCATCTGGTTTGAGCAAAAAAGCTCACCAGCTTGGACCCAAGGTCGCTGGCTCGAGCAAGGGGTTACTCAGTCTTCTGAAGGCCCGTGGTCAAGGCACATATGAGAAAACAATCAATGAACAACTAAGGTGTCGCAATGTGCAACGAAAGACTAATGATTGATGCTTCTCATCTCTCCATTCCTGTCTGTTCCTGTCTATCCCTCTCTCTGACTCTCTGTCTCTGTGAAAAAATAAAAATTAAATTAAAAATTATTGATTTTAGTGAGAGGGAGGGATAGAGACAGGAACATGGAGCTGCTCCTGTATGTGCCCTGACAGGGGAGTCAAAGCAGCAACCTCCACACTCCAGGATGATGCTCCAACCAACCAAGTTATCCAGTCAAAACTTAATTTTTATTGATTTTTAGAGAGAACAGAGGAAGGGCAAGAGAGGGGAAGGGGGAAGGGAAGTATTTGTTGTTCCACACAGTTGCATATTCTTTGGTTGCTTTCTGTGTGTGCCCTGACCAGGGATTGGGCCCACAGCCTTGTTGTTTCAGGACAAGGCTCTTGACAGACAGAGCTAACCAGCCAAAGCCTGTGGTTTTTTGTGTGTGTGTGTGTTTTTTTAGCAAGAGACAGAGAGAGGGACAGATAGACACAGACAGGAAGGGAGAGAGATGAGAAGTATCAATTCTTCATTGCTAGTTATTCATTGATTGCTTTCTCATATGTGCCTTGACTGGGATGGGGGAGTCTCCAGCCAAGCCAGTGACCCCTTGCTCAAGCCAGCGACCATGGGGTCATGTCAATGATCCCACACTCAAGCCGGCAACCTTAGGATTTTGAACCTGGGTCTTCTGCGTCCCAGGCCAATGCTCTATTCACTGTACCACTGCCTAGTCAGGCTGTATTTATTTATTTATTTATTTATTTTTTACAGAGGAGAGGGAGAGACAGAGAGAGAGAAGGGGGGAGGAGCTGGAAGCATCAACTCCCATATGTGCCTTGACCAGGCAAGCCCAGGGTTTTGAACCGGCGACCTCAGCATTTCCAGGTCGACGCTTTATCCACTGCGCCACCACAGGTCAGGCCTATTTTTATTTTTTTTAAGATTTTACTGGCCCTGGCCAGTTGCTCAGTGGTAGAGCATCAGTCTGGTATACGGATGTCCTGGGTTCAATTCCCGGTCAAGGCACAAAGGAGAAGCGCCTATCTGCTTCTCCATCCCTCCCTCTCTAGCTTCTCTCTTTCTCTCCTCCCCATCCTGCAGCCATGGCTCGATTGGAGCGAGTTGGTCCCAGGCACTGAGGATAGCTCCTTGGCCTCTACCTCAGGCACTAAGAAGAGCTCAGTTGCTGAGCAATGGAGCAATGCCTCAGATGCAATTCGTCGTTGCTTGTCATATAGGTCTTGACCTGGCAAGCCCATGCACCCTGACCAGGATCCACCCAGCAAACCCCATCTGGGGCAGATGCTCGAATCAACTGAGCTATCCTCAAAGCCTCAGGCTGATGCTTGGACCAACCAAGCTATCCTTGGCACCTAGGCCGATGCTCAAACCAACTGAGCTGCTGGCTGCGAGAGAGAGAGAGAGAGAGAGAGAGAGAGAGAGAGAGAGAGACAGAGACAGAGAGACAGAGAGAGACAGAGAGAAAGGGGAAAGGAAGAGGAAGAAAATCAGATGGTTACTTCTCATGTGTTCCCTGATCAGGGTTCAAACCCAAGACTTTTATATGCCAAGCCAATTCTCTATCCACTGAGCCAACAGGCCAGGCTACCCTAATACTTTATGACTAAAAAAAAAATCTCTACATAGATGGTTACCAATTGGAACACATTCCCAAAAGAACTAATATTCTTTTTCTTCCCTTCTATCCCCTAAGTTAGCCTCTTACATTACCACCATCAACAGCACTGATTTTTTTGAAGCAATCTTTATTTTCCCTATAAAACAGAACCACAAGCCTCACTGGACAGCTCAATTGGGTAGACCATCGTCCCAAAGTGCAGAAATTGCTGGTTTGATCCCTGGTCAGGGCACATATAGGATCATATTGATGTTCCTGTCCCTCTCTCTTCTCAATTCTCTCTTGCTTCCTCTCTCGATAAAATCAATCAATAAAAAAACCCCAGCCTGACCTGTGGTGGTGCAATAGATAAAGCATCAACCTGGAACACTGAGGTCGCCAGTTCAAAACCTTGGGCTTGCCTGGTCAAGGCACATATGGGAGTTGATACTTCCTGCTCCTCCCTCCTTCTCTCTCTCCCCTCTCTAAAATGAGAAATCTAAAAAAACCAAACAAACCACATACCCACAAACAAAACACAATGTAGAATTTAATAAACGTGCCAGGAACTATCAGTAAATCCTGTCAATTCTATCTTCAAAATATGTTCACTGTCCAACCACTTCTTACCACCTGCATTCCTACCATTCTGATCCGAGCCACCTTCATCTCTAACCAAGATTAACGTGTCTGCCCAGTGGTGGTGCAGTGGAGACTGTTGACCCAGAATGCTGAGGTTGCTGGTTTGAAACCCTGAGGCTGCTAGCAGGCTCCACAGCTTGAATGCTGGATCATCAATGCAATACCAAAGGTCAAGAGGTTACCAGTAGCTTGAGCACAAAGGTTGCAGGTTTGAGCAAGAGGTTACTAGCCATGCTTGAGCCTGCAGTGAGAGCCCCGGTCAAGGCATGTATGAGAAGCAATCAATGCTCAACTAAAGTGAACCAACTACAAGATGATGTGTCTCACTCTCTTCCTACCTCTCTCTCTCTCTAAAAAAAAAAAATTGATTAACGTAGCCCTGGCTGTATAGCTCAGTTGGCTAGTGCATCGTCCCGAAGTGCATAGGTTGCCAGTTCAATTCCAGATCAGGGCATGTACAGGAATAGCTTGATGTTCCTATCTCTCTCTCTCTCTCCCTTTCTGCCTTGCTGAAATGAATAAATTTTTTTAAATTTTAATATTTAAAAAAAATTAACATAAAATCAGTAATCTAACTGGTTCCCTAGATTATGCTCTTATCCCTCTCCACCAAAAAGCAAACTGTGTAAATCTTTTAAAAAGTAAGTCAGACCATGTCCCTCTTCTGCATAAAACTCTTGGAATAAAACCTAAAATCTTTCCCAGTCTGTAATGCCCTTTATCATATAGCCACCAATTCACTTTCTGGTCTCATGTCTTTCCATTCTCCCTCTTGCTCATTGTTTCAGGAATACCTGTATCCTCACTATGCCTTCGATCATTCCAAATATGCTAGGCTTTTGCCTCAAGACTTCTGCACTTGCAATTTTCACTGCTTTAAACACTAGTTTTCATATATGAGCAAGACTTGCTCTCTTTATTGTTCAAAAGTCACCTCCTTAATGAGACTTCTCCCCAAACCACTTCCCTCTAAATTAACATGGAAGAAAGCCACTAGTGGGAGGTGAATCCTCAAAGCAATGGAGCAAAAATTGACTTTTTAATTAATAGTGCTTTTGGGCAACAGGATAACCAGCTGGAAAAAAAGATAAAAGGAGAATTCATAGCTCACATTAGATACCTAGATAATCTCCATAAACTATTTAAATATAAAAATAAACACCATAAAATGTATCAGAACAAAACATAGTTAATATATTAACTCTGAAAATGGGGGGGGGGGGGAATGAATCTAAGTACAAAAAAAATGTCTTGCCTGACCGGTGGTGACACAGTGGACAGTGCAACACTGAGGTCCCAGGTTCAAAACCCCAGGGTCACTGGCTTAAGCATGGGCTCATCTGTCTGGAGCACAGGCTTGTCAGCTTGAGTGCGGGCTCACCAGCTTGAGTGTGGGATCCTCAGCATGATCCTATGGTTGCTGGCTTGAGCCCAAGGTCACTGGCTCAGCTAGAGCCCCCAATCAAGGTATGTATGAGAAGCAATCAATGAACAACTAAAGTGATACACTATGAGTTAATGCTGCGCATCTCTCTCCTTTCCTGTCTGCCCCACCTTCTAAAAAAAAGAAGTGTCCCCATGGTTAAAAATAAAACAAAAAATACACCATAAGCAATATTAAAAAATAATGAACTGGCCCTGGCCGGTTGGCTCAGCGGTAGAGCGTCGGCCTAGCGTGCGGAGGACCCGGGTTCGATTCCCGGCCAGGGCACATAGGAGAAGCGCCCATTTGCTTCTCCACCCCTCCTCCGCGCTTTCCTCTCTGTCTCTCTCTTCCCCTCCCGCAGCCAAGGCTCCATTGGAGCAAAGATGGCCCGGGCGCTGGGGATGGCTCTGTGGCCTCTGCCCCAGGCGCTAGAGTGGCTCTGGTCGCAATATGGCGACGCCCAGGATGGGCAGAGCATCGCCCCCTGGTGGGCAGAGCGTCGCCCCCTGGTGGGCGTGCCGGGTGGATCCCGGTCGGGCGCATGCGGGAGTCTGTCTGACTGTCTCTCCCTGTTTCCAGCTTCAGAAAAATGAAAAAAAAAAAAAAAAAAAAAAAAAAATGAACTGGAAGGAAAGTTTTTGATTAACTCTTTTATAGACAAAGAGCTAATATACCTAATATATATAGTTTCTAAAAAATAATAAAAACCTGCCTGAGCAGGCAGTGGCGCAGTGGATAGTGTTGGCTTAGGATGCTAAAGACCCTGGTTTGAAATCCCAAGGTCACCAGCTTGAGCACAGGCTCACCTGGATTGAGCACAGGCTCACCTGGATTGAGCATGGGGTCGCCAGCTTGAGTGTGGGACCACAGACATGACCTCATGGTCACTGGCATGAGCCCAAAGGTTGCTGGCTTGAGCAAGGAGTCACTGGCTCAGTGGGAGCCCCCCAGCCAGGGCACATATGACAAATTAATCAATGAACAACTAAAGTTCTACAACTATGAGTTGATGCTTCTCATCTTTCTCCCTTCCTGTCTCTCTCCCTCTTGCTAAAAAAAAAGAAAAAGAAAGAAAAAATCTGGCCCTGGCCAGTGGCTCAGTGGCTAGAGCATCGGCCCGGCATAAAAACATCCCGGGTTCAATTCCTAGTCAGGACACACAGGAGAAGTGACTATCTGCTTCTCTCCCCACTCCTTCTCTCCCTTTCCCCTTCTGCAACCAGTGTCTCAATTGGTTCAAGCATGGCTCCAGGCACTGAGGATAGCTCTGCTGGTCCAAGTGCATCAGCCTCAGCCACTAAAAATAACTCAGTACTGGAGCACTGGCCCCAGGTAGGGATGCCAGGTGGATCCTAGTTGGGACACATGCAGGAGTCTGCCTTACTATCTCCCCTCCTCTCACCTTAAAAAAATAAAAATCCAACAGAAAATTGGAAAGGGATACATAGGTAATACACAGAAAAAAAAGCACAAATTTCCCTTAAAAAAGATTCACAACATGGACAAACTTGAAAACACAATACTAAACAAAAAAAAAAGTCAGACACAAAAAAGCTATATATTGTATCATTCAATTTATACATATGAGCCTGACTGGTGGTGGCGCAGCTGATAGAGCGTTGACCCGGGATGCTAAGGTCCCAGGTTCAAAACTCCAAGGTCGCTGGCATGAGCGCAGGGTCACTGGCTTGAGCAAGGAGTCAGTACCTCGGCTGGAGCCTCCCCTCCCCTGTCAAGGCACATATGAGAAGCAGGCAATAAACACTAAAGTGACACAACTACGAGTTGATGCTTCTCATCTCTCTCCCTTCCTGTCTTTCTCTATCTGTCTCTCTCTTGATAAAAAATAAAACAAAATAGCCTGACCAGGAGGTGGCGCAGTGGATAGAGAGTCGGACTGGGATGTGGAAGGACCCAGGTTCGAGACCCCGAGGTCGCCAGCTTGAGTGCAGACTCATCTGGTTTGAGCAAAGCTCACCAGCTTGGACCCAAGGTCGCTGGCTAAAGCAAGGGTTTACTCGGTCTGCTGAAGGCCCACGGTCAGGGCACATATGAGAAAGCAATCAATGAACTAAGGTGTTGCAACGCGCAATGAAAAACTAATGATTGATGCTTCTCATCTCTCTCCGTTCCTGTCTGTCTGTCCCTGTCTATCCCTCTCTCTGACTTACTGTCTCTGTAAAAAATAAATAAATAAATAAAAATTTAAAAAAAATAAAAATAAAAATAAAACAAAATAAATGTATACATATGAGACATCAAGACTAGATAAATCCATAGAGACAGAAAGTAGATTAGTGATTGTCAGGGGCTATGGGACGTGACTGTATTTTTGGGATGATAAAAATGTTCTAAAATTAGGCAGTGGTGATCGTTGCACAACCTTGTGAATATAGTAACTACCACTGAATTGTACACTTTAAAAGAATAAATTTTTAAACATGTGAATTATATCTCCATAATAAAACAAACTACTTTGAGATATATATATCTCCTATCCCACTGGCAAAAATCTAAAAGTTGTGGGGGCTGTGGAGAAACACTCTCATACAATGCTGATGGGAGAGGTACAACCTCTGACAGCAATTTGGCAATAGCTAACAAAATTACAAATGCATCTATCCTCTGACCCAGTAATCTCACTTTTGGGAATAATCACACTATAGCACTGTTTCTATTAAAAACTCAAATGCCCCCTGTCAAGGGAATGGTGAAATGCAATATAGTCCACTTACAAACAGAATACCATGTGGCTGTCAAAAATAATGAGGAGCCGCCTGACCTGTGGTGGCACAGTGGATAAAGCGTCGACCTGGAAATGCTGAGGTCACTGGTTCGAAACCCTGGGTTTGCCTGGTCAAGGCACATATGGGAGTTGATGCTTCCAGCTCCTCCCCCCTTCTCTCTCTCTGTCTCTCTCTCTCTCCTCTCTAAAAATGAATAAATACAATAAAAAAATAATAATAATGAGGAGCCTGGCCCTGGCCGGTTCGCTCAGTGGTGGAACGTCGGCCAGGCATGCAGGAGTCCCGGGTTCGATTCCTGGCCAGGGCACACAGGAGAAGCGCCCATCTGCTTCTCCACCTCTCCTCCTCTCCTTCCTCTCTGTCTCTCTCTTCCTCTCCCACTGCCAAGGCTCCATTGGAGCAGGGTTGGCCTAGGAGCTGAGGATGGCTCTGGGGCCTCTGCCTCAGGCGCTAGAATGTCCCTAGTGGTGACAGAACTATGCCCCTGGTGGGCAGAGCATCGCCCCCTGGTGGGCATGCCGGGTGGATCCTGGTCGGGCGCATGCGGGAGTCTGTCTGCCTGCCTCCCGTTTCCAGCTTCAGAAAAATACCCCCCCAAAAAAATTAAATTATAAATAAATAAATAAATAAAAATAATGAGGGGCCTGACCTGTGGTGGTGCAGTGGATCAAGTGTCGACCTGGAAACGCTAAGGTTGCCAGTTCAAAAAAACCCTGGGCTTGCCTGGTCAAGGTACATATGGGAGTTGATGCTTTTTGCTCCTCCCCTCTTTTCTCTCTCTCTCTCTCTCCCCTCTCTATAATGAATAAATAAAATCTTAAAAAAAAATTTTTTTTTCAGATTTAAAAAATATTTTGATTTTTCAGAGAGAAGGAAAGAGAGCGAGAAAGGGGGGCAGGGGAGGAGTGGGAAATATCAACTCTATGTAGTTGCTTCTCATCTGTGCCTTGACCAGGCAAGCCTGGGGTTTCAAACCAACAAACTTAGCATTCCAGGTCAATGCTTTATGCACTATGCCACCATAGGTCAGGCAGCATGCTTCAAAATTTTAAGCATCATACGTATATCAATTTATACTATACATTTCACATATGCAATGTTGTCTGCCTCCATTAAACCCACTTTTCTTGCACATCCTCGTGGTTTGCTCCCACACTTCATTTATGCTTCACTTTAGATGTCACCTCTTGTTAGTGAGACCTTCCCTGACCATCAACCTGCAATCATACACCTCCATCACTCTCTACACCAGGGGTCCCCAAATTTTTTACACAGGGGGCCAGTTCACTGTCCCTCAGACCATTGGAGGGCCGGACTATAAAAAAAACTATGAACAAATCCCTATGCACACTGCACATATCCTATTTTAAAGTAAAAAAACAAAATGAGAACAAATACAATATTTAAAATAAAGAACAAGAAAATTTAAATCAACAAACTGACCAGTATTTCAATGGGAACTATGGGCCTGCTTTTGGCTAATGAGATGGTGGTGCTCCTTCCAGAAGTGCAGCGGGGCCGGATAAATGGCCTCAGGGGGCCACATGCGTAGTTTGGGGACCCCTACTCTACACCCTTACCCTGCCTATTTCCTTCAGAGCGCTTAACATTACCTAACACATTCTTTATTTGTTAATGTGTTCATTATTGGTCACCCCAACAGAATTTAAGCAAGGACTTTGTTCTTGTATCCCTGGCAGAGCAACTATTCACTGAGTGATTTAATACATTTGAATCTCTGCTCATTGATTTTTTCCTACTTTAAATCATCTTTCCACTACTTCCTGCCTGGAAGAACTTTCATCCTTTAACTCCTCAATTAATCTCCTTCACTTCTCAATTAGTCTCCTCCCCAGAAAGCTTGTAATAATTTTTCATTCCACCAATATCAGGACTTCCTCTATCAAATCAAGGTTATCAGTATTGGCTTCTTCTGCTGGAATAAGAATTCCTTGAGGAGAAAGTACATGTTTTTAAGATTCTCTAAGTCCCTACTACCTAGTATGCTTCCCAGGACACACAAAAAAAGCACTCAATGAATATGCACCATATTAAACAGAAAATCTGAATGAATCTGTAGAAAGTAGAAAATATACAACATGTTCACTAATACAGTCATACTTCAGAACAGAACACAATGAATGCAATAAAAGTACAAAATGTGGCTCTGGCCGGTTGGCTCAGTGGTAGAGCGTCGGCCTGGCGTGTAGAAGTACCGGGTTCGATTCCCAGCCAGGGCACACAGGAGAAGTGCCCATCTGCTTCTCCACCCCTCCCCCTCTCCTTCCTCTCTGTCTCTCTCTTCCCCTACCGCAGCCAAGGCTCCATTGGAGCAAAGATGGCCTGGGTGCTGAGGATGGCTCCGTGGCCTCTGCCTCAGGCGCTAGAGTGGCTCTGGTCACAACAGAGCGACGCCCCAGATGGGCAGAGCATTGCCCCCTGGTGGGCGTGCTGGGTGGATCCCGGTTGGGCGCATGCAGGAGTCTGTCTGACTGCCTCCCCATTTCCAGCTTCAGAAAAATACAAAAATAAAAATAAAAAAAATAAGGCAAGAAAAATTAAAAAAAAAAAAAAAGAAGAAAAAGTACAGACCCTGGCCAGTTGGCTCAGCGGTAGAGCGTCGGCCTGGCGTGCAGGGAACCTGGGTTCGATTCCCGGCCAGGGCACATAGGAGAAGCGCTCATTTGCTTCTCCACCCCCACCCCCTCCTTCCTCTCCCGCAGCCAAGGCTCCATTGGAGCAAAGATGGCCCGGGAGCTGGGGATGGCTCCTTGGCCTCTGCCCCAGGCGCTAGAGTGGCTCTGGTCGCAGAAGAGCGACGCCCCAGAGGGGCAGAGCATCGCCCCTGGTGGGCGTGCCGGGTGGATCCCGGTCGGGCGCATGCGGGAGTCTGTCTGACTGTCTCTCCCCGTTTCCAGCTTCAGAAAAATACAAAAAAAAAAAAAAAGAAAAAGAAAAAGTACAAAATCTGAAAAGTACTCAGAGAAGGGAAAGAGACTAATTCCTATGAATTAAAAAGTATAGCCTTGGCCAGATAGCTAAGTTGGTGAAGCATCATCCTGAAACACAGAGGTTGCCAGTTCAATCCCTGGTCAGGGCACATAAGAAACAGATGCTCCTGTCTCTCTCCTGCTCTCTCCCTTCCTCTCTCTAAAATCAATAAATAAAAATTAAGAAAGTAAAAATAAAAAACAGTTGGTTTAAAAAAAAAGTATAAGCTGTCAATTATACCTCCATAAAGCTGAGAAAAAAATTTACTGCAGAAGACCAGCAGGTCTTGGATGGATGGGTATGGTTTCACTAGGCAGAGCTGGAGAAAGTAGTGTGAGTAAAAAGTTGCATAAGAAGGCTCTTAGACTGGACCATAACGGAGGGTGTTTGGGAAGTAGTTGTAGAGAAGACTGAACAGGGAAGTCAACAACCAGTTTGCAGAGAGCCTTAGCACACCATGGAACCTGAAATTAAAGCATGTATAAGTAAAAAAAAAAAAAAAGCATGTATAAGTAATGATGAATAAATGTTCCTCAAATGTGGTCCATAGACCACCTTCATCAAAATTATCCAGAATGCAAGTCAAATGCCAATTTTCAGGTTCTACTTACCCAACTCCTATGCCCAGGGCCATTGAATAAACCACCTAAGGCTAAACACTTCAGTAGTTTACAATGATGTGCTAGAATACTTATAACTTTACACATATCCCAATACAGATTTAGGATAAATTTCTAAAAGAACTGCTGGGCAGTTGTAATGAACTATGAAAAAAGATTTTATGTGTATTAAGAAAAGGTTGGCCCTGGCCAGTTGGAGCAGTGGTTGAGCTTTGGCCTGGCATGTGTATGTCTTGGGTTTGAATCTCTGTCAGGGCATAGAGAAGAAGTGACCATCTGCTTCTCCACCCCTCTCTCCTCCTCTCTCTCTTCCCCTCCCTCATCCATGGCTCAATTGGTTTGAGCACATTGGCCACAGGTGCTGAGGAAGGCTTCATGGAGCCTCCACCTCAGGTGCTAAAAATAGCTCAGTTGTAAGCATGGCCCCAGCTGGACAGAGCATCAGTCCTAGACCAGGGTTGCAGGATGGGTCTCAGTCAGGGTGCATGTGGGAGCCTATCTCCCCTCCTCTCACTTGGAGAAAAAAAGACAAACATAGACTTGGGTTAATCTGAATTTAAAATAGAAGAAGGTTTTGCCTGACCTTTGGTGGCACAGCAGGTAAAGCATCAACCTGAAATGCTGAAGTCAGTGTTTCAAAACTCCACGGTTGCCCCATCAAGGCACGTATGAGAGGCAACGATGAATTGATGCTTCCCACTCCTTCCCCCCAATTTCTCTCTCTCTCCTCTCCAAAATCAATAAATAAAATCTTTTTTAAAAAACTATAAAAAGGTTTAGACTATCATTAATCATTAAGGAAATACAAACCGCCCCCCCCCCCCACATTAATATTTAAAAAAGAAAGAAAATGTTGACAAAACTCTAGAAACATTGGAATCCTTGCTGTGCAATGCTGGTGGAAATGTAAAATGGTGCAGTCACTGTAGAAAACACTATTGTTACAAGTTCCTCAAAATATTAACTATAGAATTACCATATGACCCAGTAATTCTACTTCAGAATATATACTCAAACAAAAGCAGAGACACCAACATACATTTATACATCCATGTGCAGAGCAGCATTATTTGTAATAGCCAAAAGGTTGAAGCAACCCAAATATCCAGTGACAGGCAGATAAATGAAATATGGTATACACACATAATGGATTATCATTCAGCTATATAAGGAAAGAAACCCCTGACCAGGGGGTGGCGCAGTGGATAGAGCGTCGGACTAGGACATGGAGGTCCCGGGTTCGAGGTCCTGAGGTCACCATCTTGAGCGAGGTTCATCTGGTTTGAGCAAAGCTCACCGGTTTCCAGACCCCCCCCCATCAAGGCACTTATGAGAAAGCAATCAACGAACAACTAAGTGCCACAACGAAGAATTGATGCTTCTTATCTCTCTCCTTTCCTGTCTGTCTGTCCCTATCTATCCTTCTCTCTTTCTGTCAAAAAAAAAAAAAGGAAAGAAATTCAAACTCATACTACCTCATGGATGAATCTGGAAGACATTATGCTAAGTGAAAGGTATTCACAAAAGGACAAATATATGATTCTACTTATATGCAGCTGGGAGGCAGGGGGAGTGAGTGTTTAATGGATACAATTTCACCTGGGAAGATAAAAAAGTTCTGGAGATGAATAGTGGTGATGTTTGCACAACAATCTAAATATACTTACTTAATGACAAAAAAACTATGTACTTAAAAATGGTGAGCCCTGGCCGGTTGGCTCAGTGGTAGAGCGTCGGCCTGGCGTGCAGGAGTCCCGGGTTCAATTCCCAGTCAGGGCACACAGGAGAGGCGCCCATCTGCTTCTCCACCCCTCCCCCTCTCCTTCCTCTCTGTCTCTCTCTTCCCCTACCGCAGCCGAGGCTCCATTGGAGCAAAGATGGCCTGGGTGCTGAGGATGGCTCTGTGGCCTCCGCCTCAGGCACTAGAATGGCTCTGATTGCGGCAGAGCGACGCCCCAAGATGGGCAGAGCATCGCCCCTGGTGGGCGTGCCAGGTGGATCCCGGTGGGGCGCAGGTGGGAGTCTGTCTGACTGCCTCCCCGTTTCTGGCTTCGGAAAAATACAAAAAAAAAAAAAAAAATGGTGAGCATCTAACCTGTGATTGTGCAGTGGATAAAGCATCAACCTGGAATGTTGAGGTCACTGGTTCGAAACCCCAGGCTTGCCTGGTCAAGGCACATACAAGAAGTGACTACTACGAGTTGATGCTTCCCACTGCTCCCTCCAACTTCTCTCTCTAAAATCAATAAATTAAGAAGCCCGGACCAGGTAGCCCAGTTGGTTAAAGACTGTCCCCAAAGTGCAGAGATTGCAGTTTGATTTTTGGTCAGGGCACATACCGGAACAGATCAATGTTCCTCTCTTCCCCTTCATCTCTCTCTAAAATCAATAAAATAAAATTTTTTGATAAAAGAAAGTCTTATAAAAAAATTAAAATCTTTTTAAAAAATAGTAAAAATGACAAATTTTGTTATGTATATTTTACCATTATAAAAAAGTAAAAAGAAGTTTGACTAAAATTCATTCATGCAATTAGTATATAACTACCATTTAGAAGCTTGCAATATAACAGTTTATTGAAAATTTACAAATATTTTCTAAAAACTACAGTTGTTTTCAAGAGGTATTTAATGTACAATTATAGATGCTATGCAACAGAAGACTAGAAAGGTAACTAAAATCATCTGTTAAGTTTAAACATTTTATTTATTTATTTATTTTAGAGAGCAGAGGGAGAAAAGAGAGAGAGGGAAGGGAGGGAGGAACAGGAAGCATCAACTCCCATATGTGCCTTGACCGGGCAAGCCCAGGGCTTTGAACTGGTAATCTTGGCATTCCAGGTCAACGTTTTATCCACTGCACCACCACAGGCCAGGTAATCATATGTTAACGTTTAAACATATTTTATAGCATAGTAACTCTACAGGGAAATGCTTTACTTTCCAGTTTATCTGATTTATTTTTTCTGATCCAAAAACATTGTTTTCATATATGTTTGGAAAAGTCTAATAGACTCGTGTTAAAACAAAACAAAACAAAACAAAACAAAAACCACCACCCAAGGGTTTCAGTTCAACAACTAAAAAAAACCACTAACTTATCACTTATCCATTTTTAAGGCTCACTAAACTATAACAATTAGGAAATTAAAAACTTCAAAATAAGTAGTGCTATTCTAAATGTTTTGCAAATGCAACAAGTCAAATGGGCCACAGCCAAGTTTTAACTCCCTTCTAATTAAAAACAACAACAAAAATAAACTAAAACCTACAATAGGTAGACCATATTTTAAAATCTTAATTTCATTTTTTCTTTTTTAAAAGGATTTTATTTACTGATTTTTACAGGAAGCAAGAAATATCAATTCATAGTTGCTTTACTTGATTTGCTTATTGATGGCTGTCATATGTGCCTTGACCTGCTGGCCCAGGATTTCGAACTAGAGACCTCAGCATTCCAGGTCAATGCTTTATCTATTGCGCCACCACAGGTCAGGCTTACTTTCTTTTTTATTTTTTTATTTTCCGAAGTTAAAAGCAGGGAGGCAGTCAGACTTCCTCATGCACCCAACCAGTATCCACCTGGCATGCTCGCCAGGGGATGATGCTCTACCCCTCTGGGGCGTTGATCCGTTGCAGCCAGAGCCACTCTAGCGCCTGAGGCAGATGCCATGGAGCCATCCTCAGTGCCCAGGCCAACTTTGCTCCAATGGAGCCTTGGCTGCAGGAGGGGAAGAAAGAGACAGAGAGGAAGGAGAGGGGGAGGGGTGGAGAGGCAGATGGGCGCCTCTCTTGTGTGCCCTGGCCAGGAATTGAACCCGGGACTCCTGCACGCCAGGCCGACGCTCTACCACTGAGCCAACTGGCCAGGGCCACTTTCTTTTCTAAACAAAAACAAAATTCGCCTGACCTGTGGTGGCACAGTGGGATAAAGTGTTGACCTGGAACACTGAGGTCGTAACCCTGGGCTTGCCTGGTCAAGACACATGTGGAAGTTGATGCTTCCTGCTCCTCACCCTTCTCTCTCTCTCTCTCCGCTTCCCTCTCTCTCTCTCTCTCTCCTCTCTGAAAATTAAATAAAGTCTTTAAAAAAAATCCAAGATGAACTAAAATTAATAGTCTAAAAAAGTAATTCCTAACCTTTAATTTTGTGAAACAACCAGAGCAAGCACTGAACTAGAAGCTAAAAAATTCTAAACAAGTGCTTCAGGAGTAAATATTTTCATTTTTCTTTTATGAAATAAGTGGAGACTATCAGATTAGATGATTCCTAAGGTCCTTTCTATTAACATTTAATGAAAATCACTCCAGGCACAGGAAAATTCATAAAACAACCAATAAATTATGTGGAAACAAGCAAAGTAATGGCAGTAAAATTAAACAACAGTAAGGTGTCAAATTTTCAAGGAAGCATTTCCCAAACAGTCATCCCAGAAAATATGTGGTTGAACTAAAAAGTCTCAATATTGACTCACCATGATTCTAAAGTATTAACTCTCTGGGCCTCCCAGATCATGAGCTGAGCAATCCACTAAGAATGGTGCTAGTGACTCACACTTCTGAATGAGACTGCTTTATGTGCAGAGACAAGGCATCAATTAAAGGATTTACAATGAAGTTTTGTTTAACTGGAACATTTTAAGTGGAAGTTAATTCTGCATGAGCAGTAATAGATGTTTAATAACTAGTTTGTGATCATTTCTAAGCAAAAGCATTACAGCAGCTAACTAGCAAACTGTAATTTGTTGTCACAAACATGAAAACAACTTGTTTTCAAAAGAGCTCTTGGCTACGGGCAATATTTGAGAAACACAAAATATACTTCATTGTGAATCAAATTATAAAACCTAATGGAAAGAAAGCAGTTTGAAATCTTGGCTCTATTAACCAGTTAAGGAAACAGAATACACTATTGTGAGTTGAAGTGTCAATTTGTGCTGGCAAAAAGCCACTCTATTTGAATGTAAGAACCATCAGGAACCAGCTGGAGAAGTACGGGGACCTGGGATAATGCATTCCCTCATAATGCATCATAAGTGGTACTTTCTTTATATAAAAAAGAACAGTACTGGCACACTTGTCAAACCTAAGCTTCGGTCAAACCAACCGTCTGAACAATGATCCATTTAGGAAAACAAAAATATCTAAGACAAAATAAAAATAAATGTACAATAATTCCATTATAACTAGGTTCACAGTATAAAATTTGCAAAAAACACTGTCATACACTGATGACAAGGGCTGTCTGGTACAATCTTTTGGAAGACACTGTGGTGTTAGTTATCAGGACTTTAGAATGTTTATTTCCTTTGATTCCATGTCTAGTAACTTATCCTAAATAAATGCCCAATAGCCTGACCTGTGGTGGCACAGTGGATAAACCGTCAACCTGGAATGCTGGGATCACCTGTCCAAAACCCTGGGCTTCTTGGTCAAGGCACATGAGAAGCAAATACTACAAGTTGATGCTTCCCATTGCCCCACCCCCAAAATCAATAAATAAAATCTTAAAAAAAAAAAATAGCCTGACCTGTAGTAGCACAGTGAGTAAAGTCTTGACCTGGAATGCTGAGGTTGCTGGTTTGAAAACCTGGGCTTGCTGGTCAAGGCACATACAACAAGCAATAATGAACTAAAGCAGGGGTCGGGAACTTATGGCTCGCAAGCCAGATGTGGCTCTTTTGATGGCTGCATCTGGCTCGCAGACAAATCTTTAATAAAAAAAAAAAATAGCGTTAAAAATATAAAACATTCTCATGTATTACAATCCATTCATTTCCTACCGCTCATGTTCATGGCTGCAGGTGGCTGGAGCCAATCACAGTTGTCCTCTGGGACAACACCAAATTTTTATTGGATAATGCGTATTGTACATGGGTTGTTGTATGGCTCTCACAGAATTACATTTTATCTTTTTTTCCTTTTTTTTTCTCTATTTTTCTGAAGTTGGAAATGAGGAGGCAGTCAGACAGACTCCCGCATGTGCCCAATCGGGATCCACCCGGCACTCCCACCAGGGGGCAATGCTCTGCCCATCTGGGGCATTGCTCTATTGCAACCAGAGCCATTCTAGCACCTGAGGCAGAGGCCACAGAGCCAACCTCAGCACCTGGGCCAACTTTGCTCCAATGGAGCCTTGGCTGCGGGAGGGGAAGAGAGAGACAGAGAGGAAGGAGAGGGGGAGGGGTGGAGAAGCAGATGGGCACTTCTCCTGTGTGCCCTGGCCGGGAATCGAACCTGGGACTCCTGCACGCCAGGCCGACGCTCTACCACTGAGCCAACTGGCCAGGGCCCAGAATTACATTTTAAAATATGTGGCGTTCATGGCTCTCTCAGCCAAAAAGTTTCCCGACCCCTGAACTAAAGGGAAGCAACTATGAGTTGAAAGTGATACTTCTTGTTCTCCCTCCTCCTCCTTTCTCTGTAAAACTCAAGATATAAAATCTTTTTAAAAAAATAAAAATAAATGCCAAATAAAAGGACTGTACATAACTTATGATATAACCCATATGACAAAATTCTGTACAACCATTATATTTCTTGTTTTAGAACAGAGAACTCACAGCCTGACCAGGCAGTGGCACAGTGGACAGAGAATCAGACTAGGACGCAGAGGATCCAGTTTTGAAACCTCGAGGTTGCTGGCTTGAGCGTGGGGTCGCTGGCATGAGCATGGAATCACAGACATGACCCCATGGTCGCTAGCTTGAGCCCAAGGTAGCTGGCTTGAACAAGGTGTCACTCGCTCTGCTGTAGCCCCTGGTCAAGGCACATATGAAAAAGCCATCAGCCTGACCTGTGGTGGCGCAGTGGATAAAGCGTCGACCTGGAAATGCTGAGGTTGCCAGTTCAAAACCCTGGGCTTGCCTGGTCAAGGCACATATGGGAGTTGATGCTTCCAGCTCCTCCCCCCTTCTCTCTCTGTCTCTCCTCTCTCTCTGTCTCTCCCTCTCCTGTCTAAAATGAATAAATAAAAATAAATAAATAAAGCCATCAATGAACAATTTAGGTGCCACAATATAGAATTGACACTTCTCATTTCTCTCCCTGCCTGTCCGTCTGTCCCTATCTGTCCCTCTCTCGGACTCTGTCAAAACAAAAAACAAAACAAAACAAAAAGAAACAGAGCGAGAGCACAAAATTTTAATGTCTGTAACTATATAGACAAAAAGTAGATTAGTGGTTGCCTAGGGATGGAGGTGAATAGGGAATGACTGCTAAGATGTATTAAACCCCTTTTGGGGGGAACAAAAATACTCTAAAATTAGACTATAGTGATGGCTACACAACCCTGTGGATATACTAAAAACACTTAATTTGTATACTTTAAATAGGTGAACTGTAGTGTATGAATTATATCTCAATAAAACTGTTTAAATGTCTTGATACCAGGTGATACAAGTAATTGAAACAGGAAAACTAGGCTTCTTAGACTTAGAGAACACAAACACCAACTCAAGGGGGGGGGGGGGGTCCTACTGCTTATTGGCTACAGCTGTGGAAATTACCAAACTGTCAGAGCTTTCAAAGAAGTCTTCAGCCCTGGCAGGAAGGATAGCTCAGTGTCGTCTTGAGATACCCGTATTGCAAGTTCAATGCCCAGTCAGGGCACATACAAGAATCAACCAATGAATGCATAAATGAGTAAAACAACAGATTGATGTTTCTCTCTCTCTCAAATCAATAAATTTAAAAAATTTTTAAAGTCTTCAACCTGGATTTTAATGGGTCTGATTTTTGGTAAAAAAAAAAAAAAAATTAAACAAGAGTGAGAGACAGGGAGACATTAGAAGCATCAACTCATAGTTGTGGCACTTCAGTTGTTCACTGATTGCTTCCCATACATGTCTTACCTAGGGGGGCTCCAGCCAAGCCACTGACCCCTTACTTAAGACAGCAATCTTGGGCTCAAGTCAGTGACCATGGGGTCATGTCAATGATCCCATGCTCGAGTTAGTGACACCTGTGCTCAAGTGGGCAACCCTGGGGTTGTGACCCCACAACTCAAGCTGATGAACATTTGCTCAAGCCCACAACTTAGGGTTTCGAACCTGGGACCTCTCTCAGGTTGACGCTCTACCCACTGTGCCACCACTGGTCAGGCCAGGCTGGTAAATTTTTTTATCAAAGTCTAAAATAACCTACAGTACTGGCGCTGGCCAGGTAGCCCAGTTGGTTAGAGCATTGTCCCGACATGCTGAGGTTGTAGGTTCAATTCCCGGTCAGGATACATACAAGAATTAACCAATGACCACATGAAATAAGTGGAACAACAAATCAATGCTCCTCTCCTTCTCTTTCCCCTCTTCTCCTCTCTCTAAAAATCAATAAAAATGAAAAAACTTACAGAAATATGCACAAATATAAGTGTACAGCTCAATGAATTTTTTTATTATTTTTATTTATTCATTTTTAGAGAGGAGCGAGACAGAGAATGAGAGGAGAGAGGAGCTGGAGGAGCTGGAAGTATCAACTCCCATATGTGCCTTGACCAGGCAAGCCCAGGGCTTCGAACCGGCGACCTCAGCATTTCCAGGTTGACGCTTTATCCACTGCGCCACCACAGGTCAGGTTCAACGAATTTTTAAAAACCGAACAGACCCATGTAACCAGCACTGAAATAAAGTATTACTAGCCACTCAGAGCCACAATCATGCCCTTTCATACCCAAGAAAAATCACTATCCTCACATTTTTTAAAAGATATCTTTGTCTTTTAAAGGTTTTACTTATTGATTTCAGAGAGAGGTAAGAGAAAGAGAGAGAAAGGGGGAAAGGAGCAGGACCCATCAACTCGTTTTCTTCCCGTATGTGCTTTGACTGGGCAAACCTGGAGTTTCGAACCAGCAATCTCAGCGTTCTAGGTCGATGTTTTATCCACTGCACCACCACAGGTCAGGCACCCTCACTTCTTTGTGTGTGTGTGTGTGTAAGAGAGAGAGAGAGAAAGAAAGAAAGAGAGAGAGAGAGAGAAAGTGAGAGAGGGACAGACAGGAAGGGAGAGAGAGGAGAAGCATCAATTCTTCAACTGCGGCTCCTTAGTTGTTCACAGATTGCTTTCTCCTATGTGCCTTGAGGGGAAGGGGCTCCAGCCGAGCCAGTGACCCCTTGTTCATGCCAGCAACCATGGGTTCAAGCCAGTGACCTTGGGGTCATGTCTATGATCCCACGCTCCAGCCAACACCCTGTGCTCAAGCTGGTGAGCCCACATTCAAGCTGGATGAGCCAGCATTCAAACCAATGAGCCCGTGCTCAAGCCAGCAACCTCGGGGTTTCAAAACTGAGTCCTCAGTATCCCAGGCCAACTCTACCCACTGCGCACCACACAGTCAGGCCAGGCACCCTCACTTCTAATAGTAGAAATTAGTTTAGCCCAGGGCCAACTTTGGTACTATTGACATTCTGGATAATTCTTCGTTGTGGGAAACTGTTTTAATGTTCCATAGGATGTTTTGCATCTCTGCCTCCTCCAATTTTGACAACCAGTGATGTCTTTAGACAGTGCCAAGTGCCCCTTGGGGAACAGTATCACACCACACTGAGACATTAGTCTAACCTGTTCTTGAACTTTATAGAAACAGAATCATACAGAATAGACTCTTATACTGGAATCATAAAGAGTATACTGATTTGTGATGGCACTGGATAAAGCAGCGACCTGGAATGTTGAGGTTGTTGGTTGGAAACCCGGGGCTTGCCCCGGCAACGCATATATGGGAGTTGATGCTTCCTGCTCCTCCCCTCTTCTCTTTCTCCTAAAATGAATAAATGAAGTCTTAAAAAAAATTTTTTTTTAAAGAGTATATATACTCTTTTGTACCTGACCTCTTTTGCTGAACATCTGTTGAAAGTCATCAATCCTGTTATATTTAGTTCTAGTCTGTTCATTTGCTTTATTATTTTGCCATTCCGTGAATGTATCACAATTTATCCATTCACTGCTGAATGATATTAAAGCAGTTTCCAGTTTGGGGCAATTATGATGCTACTACAAATATTCTACTTACATCTTCTGGTGAACATATATATGCACTGCGTACCCAGAAGCAAAATTGCTAGTCACAGGGTACGTATATGTCAGCTTTAGAAGATCAGTACTTTTCCAAAGGGAGTTATATCAACTTACACTCCTACCTATCTCCTTTATTTTTCAAGTTGACAACTAATAGGAAAAACTATTTAAATAATATTGAGCTAGAGATCTTACCAGCTGAATAAACCCTGCCAACTTGTGACCTGTTTTAAAAGAATCATTCATTATGTGGGAAAATGCTCACATGCAGTAAAAAGAAAAAAACAAGCAAACAGAAAAACCTCAATAAAATATATGTAATATGCCTCAGCAGAAATACACCAACATTAACAATGGCTTACGGACAATTTCTCTTCTATTTGCTTTTCAGTATTCTATTCTACAATGAACATGTTAATAGTCGAGTTGGCAAAGATTACTATGCAGCAAAAGCCCCAAGAGAAATTTAAAAGTAGGCCAGGGTACAAATTTTAATAATATTTGTATACATTCATAAAGACCTAGTTAAGTAACATATATTTCACAGAAAAGCGTTAACTATCTCAAACCTGGGTCCTCAGCATCCCAAGCCAACACTCTATCCACTGTGCCACTGCCTGATCAGCATTAACTATTTCATAGAACCTTTGGTACAGTTATTACACCACCTTGTACAAGGGGGTCCAAGACAAAGCTTACACAAAATTCCACTTCAAATTAAAATATAAATAGTGAGTCCAGAGGGTAATTCTTTTTTTTTTTTTAATTTATTGATTTTTAGAGAGAGGGGGGAGAGAGGGAGGGAGAGAGAGAGAGAGAGAGAGAGAGAAAGGGGAGGAGCAGGAAGCATCAACTCCCATATGTGCCTTGACCAGGCAAGCCCAAGGTTTTGAACTGGCAACCTCAGTGTTCCAGGTCGACGCTTTATCCCACTGCGCCACCACAGGTCAGGCCAGAGGGTAATTCTTAATTTATAAGAATATATCAAAAGATAGTAGTACTCTGACTTAATGTCTTACATAGCAGCTTAATATAATGCTACTTTTCTCATCTCTTTAGGGATTCACTATAAAATGGTTTAAAAGCAACAGAAAATTAATATACCCAATATTTTCTTAAAATATATAATTGTTCCCTTTTCTATCTGCTGGTTATTGAGTGTCTAATATTCAGTATTTTGGAAGGAGTTGCCTTTATTCAAAAAATTGGTTATTAAAACAGCCACCAAGCCTGACCAGGCGGTGGCACAGTGGATAGAGCATTGGACTGGGATGCGGAAGGACCCAGGTTCGAGACCCCAAGGTCGCCAGCTTAAGTGCAGGCTTATCTGGTTTGAGCAAAAAGCTCACCAGCTTGGACCCAAGGTCGCTGACTCAAGCAAGGGGTTACTCGGTCTGCTGAAGACCCGCGGTCAAGGCACATATGAGAAAGCAATCAATGAACAACTAAGTGTCGCAGTGCGCAACAAAAAACTAATGATTGATGCTTCTCATATCTCAATTCCTGTCTGTCTGTCCCTGTCTATCCCTCTCTCTGACTGTCTCTCTCTGTCTCTGAAAAAAAAAAAAGCCACCAAAAACTTAATCATTCTCCACTACAAGTGAGTTCTAATAAATGTTTACTTGACATGTGAAAATGTTACAGAACTTCTATTTCCTGTCCTAATCACTCCACTTCATTTTCTCTCCTTCATATCATGGATTCTTCTGTTGGGATAAGAATATGTAAGTTGCTTAAAATTTCTCATAGTGGCCTTGGCTGGTTGGCTCTGGGGTAAGAGCGCCAGCCCGGTGTGTGGATGTCCTGGGTTCGATTCCCAGTCAGGGAACACAGGAGAAGTGCCCATCTGTTTCTCTACCTTTCCCCTTTCTTGCTCCTCTCTCTCTCTCTTTCCCTCCTCAGCCATGGCTGGACTGGAGTGAGTTGGTCCCAGGCACTAAGGACGGCTCTGTGGCCATGCCTCGGGTACTAAGAGCTCAGTTGCTCAGCAACTGAGCATTGCCCCCTAGTGGGCTTGCAGGGTGGATCATGGTTGGGGTTCATGTGGGAGTCTTTCTATCTCCCCTCTTAATTAAAAATAAAAAAGAGATTTGGTATCACTTGTAATGGAGATTTACAATTAAAAATACACGAACATAATACTTTTCATTTATCCAATTCAAAACGATTTAAAAACTGGTAACAGATCAGACAAGGAAGGTTGTACAGAAAAGAGGCATTCTACCCCGGCTGAATGTTCAGCTGGTTACAGCATCATCTCAAAATCCAAAGGATGCCTGACCTGTGGTGGCGCAGTGGATAAAGCGTCGACCTGGAAACGCTGAGGTTGCCAGTTCAAAACCCTGGGCTTGCCTAGTCAAGGCACATATGGGAGTTGATGCTTCCTGCTCCTCCCCCTTCTTTCTCTCTCTCTCCTCTCTACAATGAATAAATAAAATCTTTAAAAAAAGAAAAAATCCAAAGGTTACCGGTTCAACCCCCAGTCAGGGCACATACAGGAACAAGGAAGAACTCAATGTTCCTGTCTCTCTCTCTCTCTCTCCCCCCCTTCCTCTTTTGCTGAATAAAATAAATGTCTATAAAGTCATTAAAAAAAAGAGGCATTCTTTCTGCTTTACTGGAAGTGGTGGAGTAAACTGGTATAGTTTCTGTAAGAGACAACATGGAAATATCGATGAAAATTGCAAATAAACACACCTTTTGACCTAGCAATTTTGAGTCTCAATATTTATCTAATAAATATGCTCAGAGACATACAAAATAAATAGTCTCTGCAGAACTGTTAAATAATGGACTGGAAACAACTTAAAAGTCTACCACTACAGGATCGGGTAAACAAACTACAGTACATTTACTAGTCAAAAAGGATGAGATAGCTCTATCTGTAATGATATGAAACAAACCAAGCTGTATTAGTGAAAATGCAGGCTGTAGAACAGTGTGTACAGTGTGCTACCATTTATGTATATAAGTGGGAGAATACTGAATGTATAGTTAACTCTAGAAGAATTCACCAAAAAAGGTAAACAGTAATTGCTTCGGCAGGAAAAAAACATGTGACTGAACACAAAGAGGAATAATGGAAGACTTTTCACTATATTTAAACCTTTAGGATTTTGTACTATGTACACAGTACATTATCTATCCCAAAACACAATTTTTATTTTATTTTTTTGAAGATTTTATTTATTCATTTTAGAGAGGGGAGAAAGAGAGAAGGGGGAAGGGGTAAGAGCAGGAAGCATCAACTCCCATATGTGCCTTGACCAGACAAGCCCAGGGTTTTGTTTGTTTGTTTTTTGTATTTTTCTGAAGTTGGAAACGGGGAGGCAGTCAAGACAGACTCCCGCATTCGCCCGACCGGGATCCACCCGGCACGCCCATCAGGGGCCGATGCTCTGTTGCAACCAGAGCCATTCCAGCGCCCAAGGCAGAGGCCACGGAGCCATCCTCAGCGCCCCGGCCAACTTTGCTCCAATGGAGCCTTGGCTACGGGAGGGGAAGAGAGAGACAGAGAGGAAGGAGAAGGGGAGGGGTAGAGAAGCAGATGGGTGCTTCTCCTGTGTGCCCTGGCTGGGAATCAAACCCGGGACTCCTGCACGCCAAGCCGATGCTCTACCACTGAGCCAACCGGTCAGGGCCAAGCCCAGGGTTTTGAACCGGCGACCTCAGTGTTCCAGGTCAACACTTGATCCACTGCGCCACCACAGGTCAGGCCCAAAACGTAATTTTTTAAAAGTCAGTGAAGTAGTCAAGTGCAAAACAATCAATGTCAGCTTTAATGTATAACTGTAAAATATGAACAGTTTCTTGTGACATATTATACTACTAGCCCATGGCCCAGCAAATGGGAAGAAATTAAAATTAGAACTAGGTACTGCCCTGACCAGATAGCTTGGTTGGTTAGAGCACTGTCCGGATGCACAAAGGTTACAGGTTTGATCCCCAGTCAGGGAACACACAGGAGCAGATGGATGTACCTGTGTGTCTGTCTCCTCCTCTCTCAAAACAAAAAATTAGTTAAGTATGTCAAAGAAAATCTAATCTTCAATTTCTTTATTCTGTTTAAACCTAGCCGTGATTATCTTTCAGTGTGGCAAGAATCCCCACTGTGTATACCATACCATACCATACCATACCATAGGTCAGGCATGGCCAACAGTTTTTGCCCCCGGGGCCAGATTAGAAAGAAAACTTTTTTCATGGGCAGGATGAAATATTAAAATTAAAAAATGTTAAATACAAAACCGATTCATTTAAGTAAACAAAATTTTATTATGTAATTTGTTTAAGAATAAATATAAGTAATTTAGTACAACAAATTAACAAAAAAACTGTGATGTGTTGAGGCGCTTCACATCGCCTATTATTTTTAAATATCTGATTCTATACTTGTAGTGGCTATTCTTTTTTTTTTTTTCAGAGACAGAGAGAGAGTCAGAGAGAAGGATAGATAGAGACAGACAGGAACAGAGAGAGATGAGAAGTATCAACCATCATTTTTTCGTTGCGACACCTTAGTTGTTCAATGCTTTCTCATATGTACCTTGACCGGGGGGCTACAGCAGACTGAGTAACCCCTTGCTCAAGCCAGTGACCCTGGGTCCAAGCTGGTGACCTTTGCTCAAAGCAGATGAGCCTGCACTCAAGCTGGTGACCTCGGGGTCTCAAACCTGGGTCCTCCGCATCCCAGTCCGACGCTCTATCCACTGCGCCACCGCCTGGTCAGGCTGTAGTAGCTATTCTTTTTTTTTATTTTTATTTTTATTTATTTTTTTTATAGTGACAGAGAGAGAGTCAGAGAGAGGGATAGATAGGGACAGACAGACAGGAACGGAGAGAGATGAGAAGCATCAATCACCAGCCTTTCGTTGCGACACCCTAGCTGTTCATTGATTGCTTTCTCATATGTGCCTTGACTGTGGGGCTACAGCAGACCGAATAACCCCTTGCTTGAGCCAGCGACCTTGGGTCCAAGCTGGTAAGCTTTTTTGCTCAAGCCAGATGAGCCCGTGCTCAAGCTGGCAACCTCGGGGTCTCGAACCTGGGTCCTCTGCATCTCAATCCGATGCTCTATCCACTGCGCCACCGCCTGGTCAGGCAATGTAGTAGCTATTCTTAACACAGCCTCCAAATGTAAATCATTCGGTCTTGATCTTGTATTTTTATTTAGATTCATTAAAGAAAAAGTTTGTTCACAAATATAAGTTGAGCTGAAGATTACTAAATATTCCTTGGCAATTTTTTTTTTTTTCATTTTTCTGAAGCTGGAAACAGGGAGAGACAGTCAGACAGACTCCCGCATGCACCCGACCGGGATCCACCCGGCACGCCCACCAGGGGCGATGCTCTGCCCACCAGGGGGTGATGCTCTGCCCATCCTGGGCGTCGCCATGTTGCGACCAGAGCCACTCTAGCGCCTGAGGCAGAGGCCACAGAGCCATCCCCAGCGCCCAGGCCATCTTTGCTCCAATGGAGCCTTGGCTGCGGGAGGGGAAGAGAGAGACAGAGAGGAAAGCGCGGCGGAGGGGTGGAGAAGCAAATGGGCGCTTCTCCTGTGTGCCCTGGCCGGGAATCAAACCCAGGTCCTCCGCACACTAGGCCGACGCTCTACCGCTGAGCCAACCGGCCAGGGCAGTTTTTTTTTTTTTAATTTCCATATTTTCCATTTTTCAGTTGCTTATAAAAATTGCACAGACAAGTACAAAAGTTGTAGATCTTCATAATGAATTTTTTTTAAAAAATAAGGAAGTATCGCGAATCCATTTGACTAATTATTGAACGTTAACCCTAGATTAGTCACATGCAAAATTCTTTTCTGCGTATCACTATCTTCTTAAATATCTCAATTTTCAATAATCAAAGACACTTCTGCTTCTGAGTAGCTGAGATTTTAACTTTCATTGTTGTACAATGGTTTGATATCGTAGTTTGTGTATAATGATTTAAAAGTACCACTTATTTCATTTCCACAGTGCATCGTGTGGAGAATATTAAAAATTTAACCACAGGCCGCATAAACCCATTACGCGGACCGGATGCTGCCCACGGGCCATATGTTGGCCATGCCTGCCATAGGTAATCGCTGTATTTTTTAGTCTGTTAAAACTCCCAAAGATTGATTAAGCCATTGCTATAAGTTTACATCAGTAAGTATTTTTTAAAATTCATTTATTGATTTCAGCAAGAGAGGAGGGTAGAGTGAGTGAGAGAGACTGGAACATCAAGCTGTTCTTTTACATGCCCTGACCGGGGATTGAACCAGCAACCTCTGCACCTCTGGACAAGGCTGAAGTGTAACCAATCGAGCTATCGGCTGGTTACGTTCCTAAGGACCTAATATTGCAATGGCATTCAAAACCAATAATACAAAAAACAACACACTAAGTAATGAGGCTCCTAGTTAAAACAAAAGCTTTGTCAGAAGTTACTACAATACAATCAACAACTATAAATAAAAAAAGAAATTTTAGTAGCACTCATATAGTTGTTGACTATATAATGAACAATGAGCTGGTGCTGGGGACACTGGCCTACCCGAGAAAGACATTAATCTTGACTTTACAGAATATACAGTTCAGCCTAATGGTGAAACAGACATTATACAAATAATTAATTAAAATTGTGATAAATCCTATAAAACAGAAGTGCAGGGTGCTATAAAAGTGTATTTATACGGGTTCCTAACCTAATCTAGAAGGATCAGAGGTTTTCTCTGCAGAGGTGCTAGTTAAGCACATTATGAAGAATGAGGAGCTGCCTTCCAGGCAGTGGGATTAGCTATACAGCATGTTCAAAGACCCTTGGGTGAGCTCTGAACCTTCAATGGGGGGCGGGCGGCAATCAGTATGGCTAGACCATACATAACAAAAAAGTAAGTACAAACAAATGATGCTAGAGAAGTAGGCAAGGCAAATCACAACTTGTTAAAATGATGATTGAAAGCTTTAAAAGAAACAACAGTTTTCAGATAAATGACTTCATTAAATTTGTTTTATATAAAGACAATTCTGCCTGACCAGGAGGTGGCGCAGTGGATAGAGCACTGGACTGGGATGCCAAGGACCCAGGTTCGAGACCCCAAGGTCGCCAGCTTGAGCACGGGCTCATCTGGTTTGAGCAAAAAGCTCACCAGCTTGAACCCAAGGTCGCTGGCTCAAGCAAGGGGTTACTCAGTCTGCTGAAGGCCCACGGTCAAGGCACATATGAGAAAGCAATCAATGAACAACTAAGGTGTCGCAATGTGCAACAAAAAACAAATGATTGATGCTTCTCATCTCTCCGTTTCTGTCGCTATCTGACTCTCTGTCTTTGTAAAAAAAAAAAAAGACAATTCTCTGCTGAGAGAAGAGCAGATGAGGGTACAGCAGGTCCTTGAATAACATTTGTTTTGTTACACTGATGAGGGAAAAAAGGAATCCATTCCCAACAAGGACCACTGTCTGTGGAGTTGAGTTTGTATCCCCCCCTAAAACATCTGTGTGGGTTTTTCTTCAGGTAATCTGGTTTCCTCCCACAACCCAAAAATGTGAAGTGAGTTAAAATGGGCATGTCTAAATTGCCTCAACCTGAGTGAGTGTGGGCGTGCCCTGTGATAAAAGGTCCTCCAATCCAGGGTGGGACCAGCCCTGAGCTTTGGGGATAGGCTCAGGCCACTGTCAACCCTGAACTAGAATAAGTAGGTTGGAAAATGAAAATAATTATCTTACTTGTTTTTAATAATCTTTCTTATATGTTGTATAGCTCATATTTATTCCAATGTTTAATATTAGAAGTGTTTTGGGTCTTTATTTAGAATTTTGGTGATGTTTTTGTCACCAAAAATATGCTGTAGGAACTTAATTTTTTGTTGATATTTTTTAGACTATTCATTTTAGAAAGGAGAGAGAGAGAGAGAGAGAGAGAGAGAGAGAGAGAGAATGGGGAAGGAGCAGGAAGCATCAACTCCCATATGTGCCAGGCAAGCCCAGGGTTTCAAACCAGTGACCACAGAGTTCCAGGTCAACACTTTATCTACTGCACCACCACAGGTCATGCTAATTCTTGTTTATATCAATTAGCCTATGGTAAAATTGGTTTCATTATACATTGTTTTGCTTAAAGTTGCAGTTTCCAAGAACCTATCAATGATATTAAGTTAATACTAAGTGAGAATTTACTGTATATGGCTTGAGGTATAAATATAATAGTAAAAGTATAAAGAAATGCAAGGGAATAAGAAATTCAAGTTGGCAATGACGTCTAGATAAAAAAAAGCCTACAATGGAGGTGGCTGAAAGCATGCAATCAGGTAGGAAAACACAGAAGACTTCAAACGATACTGGTAATGTTTTCTTTCAGAAGCTGCAAGATAGGTATTTATTGTAGTATTATTACTTTTTCTGTCTTAATTATTTTATATTAATTTCTCTTTTTATGAGAGAACAAGGAAAACATTTAGAATTGACTGAAACAGACATAGGAAAAGGTGGCCTAGACAAGACTGGGGAGAACAGAGGTGGAGAGAAATGGCATGAATCTGGCCTCAGTAGGTTGTTGATAGAGCCACTTAATAAAACAGGGTACAGCCTGAACATGGGGTGGCACAGTGGACAGAGCATCAGACTGGCACAAAGAACCAAGTTCGAAACCTCAAGGTCGCCAGCTGGCTTGAGCACACACTCATGAGTCTGAACGCAGAGTCGCTGGCTTGAGCCTGGGATTACAGACATGACCCCATGGTCGCCGGCATGAGCCCAAGGTCGCTGCCTTGAGCAAGGGGTCACTCGCTCTGCTGTAGCCCTGGTCAAGGCACATATAAAAAAGCAATCAATTGTGAAGGGGATTATTCTTTTGAGTTCATTCTCAAATTTAAAAAGCAATCAATGAACAACTAAGGTGCCGCAACATAGAATTGACGCTTCTCATTTCTCTCCCTTACCGTCTATCTGTCCCTGTCCCTGTCCCTCTCTCATCTCTCTCTCTGTCACAAAAACAAACAAACAAACAAACAGCCCTGGCCGGTTGGCTCAGCGGTAGAGCGTCGGCCTAGCGTGCGGAGGACCCGGGTTCGATTCCCGGCCAGGGCACACAGGAGAAGCGCCCATTTGCTTCTCCACCCCTCCGCCGCGCTTTCCTCTCTGTCTCTCTCTTCCCCTCCCGCAGCCAAGGCTCCATTGGAGCAAGGATGGCCCGGGCGCTGGGGATGGCTCCTTGGCCTCTGCCCCAGGCGCTAGAGTGGCTCTGGTCGCAGCATGGCGACGCCCAGGATGGGCAGAGCATCGCCCCCTGGTGGGCAGAGCGTCGCCCCTGGTGGGCGTGCCGGGTGGATCCCGGTCGGGCGCATGCGGGAGTCTGTCTGACTGTCTCTCCCTGTTTCCAGCTTCAGAAAAATGAAAAAAAAAAAAAAAAAAAAAAAAACAAAAAAAAAAAACAACCAGGGTAGAGTGATCAAGGGCCAATTCAAAAAACTGAGGATCTAAGTGGAGATGTTCAACAGACACTGTGATCAGAAAAAGGATCTGAGCTACACATAAAATTGGAGAGTATTCAAAATACATGTGGTAACTGAAGCCACAGAATAGATTAGAGTGGAAAGACTAAAAACAGAGACTTGAGAAAGAACAACTAAAGATTTGATAAAGAGTAGGGGGGAAGTGTGAAGAAACACCCAGAGAGCAAGAAGGGAAAACTAGAACCAAACAGAACAGAGTATTTCTGAAAGAAATTTTCTTTATCTTTTTTTTAAATGTTTATTTTATTGATTTTAGAAAGAAGAAGGGAGACCCAGGCCAGTTGGATCAGTGGATAGAGCGTTGGCCCAGCATGCAGACATCCTGGGTTTGATCCTCAGTCAGGGTACACATAAGAAGCTACTATCTGCTATCTGCTTCTCTTTCCCTCCTTCTCCCCCTTCTCTCTCTCTTCCCCTCTAGCAACCAGTGGCTTGACTGGTTCAAGCACCAAGCATCCAAGCATCTGTTCCAGGCACTGAGGAAAGTTCATTTGATTTGAGCATCAGACCCAGATGGGGGCAGTTGGGACACATACTGGAGTCTCTCTTTCCTCCTCTCACTTAAAGAAGGAAAGCAAGGAAGGAAGAAGGGAAGGAGGGAAGGAGGGAAGGAGGGGAAGGGGGAAGGATGGGAGGGGAGGGGAGAGGAGAGGAATGGAGGGGAAGGAGGGAGGGAGGGGGGAGGGAGGGAGAAAGGAGAGACAGGAACTTTTGATCTGTTTCTGTATGTGCCGTGACCAAGGATCAAACCAGCAAATTCTGTGCTTCAAGTGGATGCTATAACCAAGTAAGCTATCCAGCCAAGGCAGGAAGGAAATTTTTACATCTAAATAAACTTCCACTTTGGATAGGAAATTAGGAAACCAAGGGCCAAGAATAAGTCAAAGAGAATTCCCTAAAAATAGACAAGAGTCCAGATCTACTTTGCTCTGAATATTCCCAAAAGAAATATATAACTTGGCCTGACCTGTGGTGGCACAGTGGATCAAGCATCGATCTGGAATGCTGAGGTAGCTGGTTCAAAACCCTGGGCTTGCCTGACCAGGCAGTGGCGCAGTGGATAGAGTGTCAGACTGGGATACGGAGGACCCAGGTTTGAGACCCCGAGGTCGCCAGCTTGAGTGCAGGCTCATATGGTTAGAGCAAAAGCTCACCAGCTTGGACCCAAGGTCGATGGCTCGAGCAAGGGGTTACTCGGTCTGCTGAAGGCCCGCCATCAAGGCACAAATGAGAAAGCAGTCAATGAACTAAGGTGTCGCAATGCGCAATGAAAAACTAAAGATTGATGCTTCTCATCTCTCTCCGTTCATCCCTGTCTATCCCTCTCTCTGACTCTCTGTCTCTGTAAAAACAAAAAAACAAAAAACAAAAAAACAAAACCCTGGGCTTGCCCAGTCAAGGCACATACAGGAAGTAACTACTATGAATTGATGCTTCCTGCTTCTGCTCTCTCTTTCTCTTTCCCCCCTCAATCAATAAATTAATTTTAAAACGAAATGTATAACTCAGTTAGGTAACAATAAATTCAACCTGACCTATGGTGACACAGTGGATAAGGTGTCAACCTGGAATGCTGAGGTCACTGGTTCAAAAGCCGGGGCTCACCCAGTCAAGGTACATAGGAGAAGCAACTATGAGTTGATGCTTTGAAGCTCCTCCCTGCCCCTGCCTGCCTGACTTCCCCTCTCTCTCCTTTTCTAAAAAAATCAATAAATAAAAAAATTTTTTTTTAAGTTCCAATATGTCTGACCTCTGGCAGTGCAGTGTATAAAGCATCAACCTAGAACACTGAGGTTGCTGGTTCGAGTTTCCGGGCTTACCTGGTCAAGGCACATACGAGAAGCAACTATGAATTGCTTCCTGCTCCTTTCCCCTGCTTTCCCCTCTCTCTAAAAATCAATAAATAAAATCTTTTTTTAAAAAAAACAATAAGTTAGTCAAAATTGATAAATCTTCCCTGGTTGGTTAGCTCAATTTGTTAGAGCATTATCCCTTATACAACAAGGTTACAGGTTTGATCCCCAGTCAGGGCACATACACGAATCAACCAATGAATGCATGAATAAGTGGAATAACACATTGATGTTTCTCTCTCTCCCTTCCTCTCTCTCTCTAAAATCAGTAATAATGATTTTAAAAACCTGATAAACTCTACAAAGATGTAGATAAAAATAATCTTTTAACCATAGACTTAAATACGGTTTAGAGATTAGAGAAGAACAGGAATGTGTAAACTTTATTCCATTTTATAGAGACAAAACATCAAAACTTACACATTTATTTCAAACGTTTTAGATTATTTCCAGATTGTTAAACCTTTTTATTAGCATGTTAAACTACAAGCATTTTTAAAGCAAAAATCACATAGTATTCATCACAAAGTTCATTGCCTAACACAGTACTTGACTGAAAAAGATAAAAGTTCACTGAATGAATGTGTGGGCACCCGAACACCTCTGTCCAAATTGTGCTGGTGGTACAGCAATATAGCCTCAAGGAACAAGCTTTAAATGAGGCCTCCACTCATTCCACAGAGCACTTCATTTCTTTAGAAATAGAATACTATGTGCAAAAAGATCTCATCCTTGTCTTAGGGGGGGAAAATCTTTGGGCAACACATTCCACAGGTCTGAACGATAAACCCAAGTGCTGTCAGCCAGTGCAGTATCTGCAAAACTCAAGGATGTACTCCAGTAAGCCAGCCAATAATGACTGGTCATTCATTCTTGAGAGCTTAGAAAACAGTAAAGGTCAGACTTAACAGAGTAAGAGAATAGGTCCTTCTACACAAACTAAATCAACAGTTGCAGCAGTATGTTTGAGAAACAATTGTTGGCACTTAGCTGATATTAACAGTTCAAAACTGTTTTCTATGTATAAGTTTCAGGTTAGCCTGGCCAGGTGGTGGTGCAGTGGATACAGTGTCGGACTGAGATTTGGAGGACCCAGGTTCGAGACCCCGAGGTCGCCAGCTTGAGCGCGGGCTCATTTGGCTTAAGCAAGGCTCACCAGCTGGACCCAAGGTCGCTGGCTCGAGCAAGGGGTCACTTATTCTGCTGTAGCCCCCCAATCAAGGCACATTGAGAAAGCAATCAATGAACAACTAAGGTGTCACAATGAAGAGTTGATGCTTCTCGTCTCTCTCCCTTCTTGTCTGTCTGTCTCTATCTGTCCCTCTCTCTGACTCACTGTCTGTCACACACACAAAAAAGGTTATCAGCTAAAATCGATCTTCTCATACATATTCTCAAAATAATGGTCTACAAAAGCAAAAAATAAAAGTAATTCCATCCTTTCTTTGACTAACTTTTTTTAAAAAATGTTTATTTTATTTATTTTAGAAAGAGGAAGGGAAAGAGAGAGACAGGAACACTGATGTGCTCCTTTATGCACCCTGACTGGGGATCCAACCAGCAACCTCTGCGCTTTGCGACAAACCGAGCTATCCGGCCCTGGCTTGACTACCTTCCTATCAGATATTTTGGACAGGAGTCACACGTGTTTCTATGCTACAAGAAAAGTAGGAGTTCAGAAAAAAGAATTACACGCCCAGTTGCCCTTTACTGTCCAGATTAATAACAATAATAATGATGAAAAGAACACATCTCATTTATTTTGAATTGTGAGTAAATCTCAAAAAACAGGTTGGTACTTACCACTTTGCACTGATTTAGGCATGGAACAAACTATGTAATTATTAAGAGAATGACACTCAATTTCAATTATGTATTTTGTATTCTAGGACCTCAATTACTGAATTGACAGGTGAGCATTGGGGCGGGGGTCTCATCAGAGACAGAGCCTGTATCCCTTCATTTGGCTAATTTACACAAATAAGAAATAAGAATAAAAATTATTAAGATTGTTATGTTTAAAATATGTTAACTTCTTAATGGGTTAAAAGCTAAAACTCAATTCCATCTTCGTAAACTGAACAGAAAATTATTTTGCTTCCTTTTAAAAAAACTGCTAGCTACCTAACACAAGGAGAAAACCAATTCTAAAGTCACACAGCCTAAAAAGAAGCTAAAAGCGTTGGCTTTTAGGAAGAATGTATGAAATGCTTTGAAAAAGTGCACAACAGTTTAAGACAATTAGTAAATAATAAACCATTACAAATCATGACAAAGAATAAAGAGCAACTTCCATATAACTTGCACGCATTCTCTTCAAAATGTCCTTTGCCTAAAGCACTGATCACAAAAACCTGGCGAACATTAAGACAGGATTTGTTTACCAGAGCTCTTTACCTTGTACCCAGAACAGTGCCATCACATAGCACTTAAGAAATCCAAAGCAACCACAATATACAACTCTATGCTAAAGTCAAAAAAATAAAACCAGAAAACCCTGGCAAATGTAAACACAATTCAAAATGTTTTTAGTAAGGAGCCCTGTAATCGTTTATTCTTCTCCATTCTTATTCTGAATAGTAATACCTAAGCGCTTTGTTGGGGGGGGAGGGTTAAAGGATTTGACCCCTAAGTTACATTATTAATCCCTTTTTCTACAGATATTATTGTACTCAAGATATGCTGTTATCCGTTTACCAGGAAATTAAAATCTTTCATTTGTAGTTTGATTTTTATACCACTTTCTTACGTACTCACTTGAACGTATACACAACACAAACGTATGACAATTTTAGACCTATCAGGCGTACTAGGTAACGCTTACCCAGAGCTTATTCTTAGTTATCCGATTCCTTCCACAAACTATCGTCTTGATTCCAACAAAATAAAGCGTGAGCACAAAGAAATCTGTACCGCTGCCACTTCTCAATGAACAAAATTTCCTGCAAACTCACTCATTTGGTAAAGAAAAGGAAATCCCATTCTTAGAAACAATCGCAAAAAAAAAAAAAAAAGAAGAAAAAAATTCTAAGCCACACATTCACGTAAATCTTTTCAATTCAAAGCTCCAAACGCTGCGGCCAACCACACAACTGTCCACAATTACAGCGTTAGCGCCTTCTCTTCAATTTTGAATCCGGAGACGGAAAGGAAAAAAACAAAACAGTCGTCCAAACTTTCACTAAGTAGGAAGAAATCATTCGAAGTTAAGAAAACGTGTTAATCAAGAGACAACTATCCCATTTCCCAGCACCCTCTTCCCCCTTTCAGCCCCCGCGCCAAATCTTCTCTAAAACATTTGCGACCGGCAGGAGCCCTGGCGCCGAGATGGCAGAGGAAAGAGTCCAACAAACCCAAGCCGCCGGGAGAAACGTCAAGGGGCTCGGCGTCGGAGACAAAGAGCAGCCCGCGGAGCGCCCGGTGCGGCCCTGCGCCCCTAACCGCCCGGCGGAGTGGGCAGCAGCGCCGGGGCGCCGCCGAAGTGCGCGCCCTGGGGCTCCCCGGCCTCCCTCCCGCCGCAGCGGCCCGGGCCCACCCCCGAGCGTTTCCCTCCCAATTTGGAAACCGCGCGCCTGGGGACAAAGCAGGAGGGCGCGCCGGGGGCGGTGGCGGGTCGCGGGCGGCTACGCCTCTCCCGCTCGGCGGGAAGCCCTCGGCGGCTCCCCCGTCCCTCCCACCAAGCCCCCTCTCTCCCGGCCCCCGGCCCTCCGCGGCCCCTCTCCGGCCTCCCACAAGTTCTCCCATAGCCCTCCCCAGCCGGGCCCGCCCCTTGCCCGCTCCTCAGCCGGCCCAGCCGTCGCCCCTCACCGGGCGGCGGGGTCCCCCGGAGCCGCCTCCTCCGCCGGGCCTCGGCCCGTCCCGCCGGCCGCCGCCTCATGTGCCCCGCGTCGCCGTCGCCATCGCCACCACCCTCTTTCTCCTCCTAGTTTTTGGCCGCCGCCACCGCCTTCGCCTCAGTCTCCAGCGGAGGCTGAAGCCGCTCCCGCCACCTCCCGGACCTGCGGGGAGGCGCCTGCGCACAACGCACCACGATGGGGGCGGGGGCGTCCCGCCGCGGCCTGGGAAGGGGTGGCGTACGGCACGTGGCGCTCGGGTGGGAGGGGGCATCCCAGAGCCCGCGGGCAGTGGCGTGAGCGTCTAACTTTCCGTGGTCCGGATCGTGTGCATCCCCAGGCGGTCCGGGATGCGACGGAAGCGGGGCGCGTGGAGGACACACTCGCGTGAAGTCTGCACCCGGGGTGGACTTAGACTTCTTTGGTTCAGTGCATTCCTCCAGCTTGATTCCCGGGATGGGAGTGCTCCGCCCGCAGGGCTTCACTTGGAGCGGGTCACTAACGGCGCGGTGAAGACACGCCCTTACCTGGATGTTCTCGGTGGGTCCAGTCAGTCCCGGAGTTGTCCTCAGTGCACTCGGCCAAGGCCTTGGTCCAGTGTAACGCAGGATGCTGATTCCCCTTTTTAGGTTCTGCTCTACTGTTACTCGAGGATCGTAAGAGTCCTCGGTCGGCTAACCATCCTAGCTCCTTTCATTGTAGTGACTTTTAGTTGCCTATCTAGATACATTTGAATTCCTGAATTTCTCGGATTAACGAGACCCTAATATGCTATTTCCTCTTAACCCCTTGCCTCCCAGCAGTCTAAAGACTTCCTAAAAATTTATATGCATAGGAATCTCCAGTCTTAAACTGCCTGGTAGACAGTTTAAGTAGCGTGAATCAGCGAGCAGCAACGGAAGACATACTAAGAAAATGGGAAGGTACTCCATATAGTGTTTGACAACTCCCGTACTCCTAAATTATCTCATTTGACTATCACCATACAAAAGGATAGGCTTTCATTTTACCCTTTTAACCAGAGGATATTAAGCTCTAACAAGTGAGCTAACTTGCTACACAGGTCAACCCCCCTACCTCCACCCAGAAAGCGGGATCCTGTCCATAACAACTAGTCCAGAGGTTGAATACTTGAGAGCTAGGCATCTGGCCTACTGACAAAGTTGCCACATTTTAAAAACTTGTATTTCCTCCTGACCTGTGGTGGCACAGTGGATAAAGTGTCGACCTGGAACGCTGAGGTCGCCGGCTCAAAACCCCGGGGTTGCCTGGTCAAGGCACATATGGGAGTTGATGCTTCCTGCTCCTTCCTCCTTCTCTCTCTCCTCTCTCTCTAAAAATGAATAAATTAAAAAAATTAAAACAAAACAAAAAAAAACTTTGTATTTCTAAATGTCAAAATAATCTGGAGATGTTTTCTCTGAACATATGTACCCTGATTTATCAATGTCACCCCATTATAATTAAAGTAAAATAGCCTGACCTGTGGTGGCACAGTGGATAAAGCGTCAACCTGGAAACGCTGAGGTTGCTGGTTCAAAACCCTGGGTTTGCCTGGTCAAGGCACATATGGGAGTTGATGCTTCCTGCTCCTCCCCCCTTCTCTCTTTCTCTCTCTCTTCCCTCTCTATAATGAATAAATAAAATCTTTAAAAAAATTAAAATAAAATAAAAACTTGTATTTCTGGCTTCTCGCTAAAATGTCAAAAAATGTGCTCACTTTGAGCTTCTATTTTCAAGTGCCAGCTACTTCTGAGTAACATCTGTTTATCCAGGGCAGGTACTGTCCCCACTTAACTGCTCAGACTCTATTTAAGTTCTTTACCCCATATTCTTTCAATGCCTCCCCACCCCCATTATCACATTACCCCTACTATACATTTTTTTTTTTTTTTTTTTAGTGAGAGCCAGAGAGAGACTGGGACAAACTGGAATGGAGAGAGATGAGAAGCATCAACTCGTAGTTGGAGCACTTTTTTAATTGGTCATTGATTGCTTTTTCATAGCTCAAGCTGGAGACCCCACGCTCAAGCCGCGACCTCTGGTTTCCAATCAGGGTTCTCGGCATCCCAGGTTAACGCTTTATCCACTGCACCACCACCTGCTCAGGCTACAGTGCATTTAAAAAAATGTTTTGTTTTTTAGAGAGAAAGAGGGGTGAGAAGCAACAGTAGTTGCTTCCCATATGTGCCTTGACCCAACAAGCCCAAGGTTTTGAACCAGGGACCTCAGCATTCCTGGTTGATGCTTTAACCACTGAGCAACCACAGATCGGGGTACAATGCATTTAAAATGGCAAGTGTGGAAGACTGTAAATTTGTGAAAATTTGAATAAAGAACATGTTAGCCCTGTTGGGATAGCTTCATTGGTTGGAGCATTGCCCGAAAGCGTGAAGCTTGCGGGTTTGGTCCCCAGTCTAGGTGCATACAGGAGCAGCTCATGTTCCTGTTTGTCTGTTTCTCTCTCCCTCCTTCATCTCTCACTAAAATCAATAAATAAAAATTTAAAAAATAATTTGGCCCTGGCTGGTTGGCTCAGTGGTAGAGCGTCGGCCTGGCGTGCAGGAGTCCCAGGTTCGATTCCCGGCCAGGGCACACAGGAGAGGTGCCCATCTGCTTCTCCACCCCTCCCCCTCTCCTTCCTCTCTGTCTCTCTCTTCCCCTCCCCCAGCCAAGGCTCCATTGGAGCAAAGTTGACCCAGGTGCTGAGTGTGGGCTCATCTGGTTTGAGCAAAAAGCTCACCAGCTTGGACCCAAGGTCGCTGGCTTGAGCAAGGGGTTACTTGGTCTGCTGTAGCCCCCTAGTCAAGGCACATGTAAGCAAGCAATCAACAAACAACTAGAGTGCTGCAATGAAGAACTGATGCTTCTCATCTCTCTCCCTTCCTGTCTGTCCCTCCGTCTCTGTCACTAAATAAATAAATAAATAAATACAAACCATGTTAGCTAAAGTAACACAGGTGACACATTATACATGCTGATTGAAATATTAAACCGGACTGACCTGTGGTGGCGCAGTGGATAAAGCATCGACCTGGAAATGCTGAGGTCACCGGTTCAAAACCCTTGGCTTGCCTGGTCAAGGCACATATGGGAGTTGATGCTTCCAGCTCCTCCCCCTTCTCTCTCTCTGTCTCTCCTCTTTCTCTCTCTCTGTCTCTCTCTCCCCCTCTCTCTCTCCTCTCTAAAAATGAATAAATAAAATTAAAAAAAACAAAAAACATTTGTTAAAAAAATAAAATAAAATAAAAATAAACCTTTCACATATTGTGAAAGCAAGTATAAATTGGTACAAATCACGTTGGAAAACTGGCAATATCTACAAGTTGAACCTGTGGATACACTATGATTCTGCAATTCCATGGGAATTCCACTGAAATGTGTATATATGTTCACCAAAATATTTGTACTAGAGTATTAATAGCAGCACTATTTATAAGAGCCCCAAAACTGGAAACTATCCAAAATGCCCATCAATCATAGAAAGGATAGATCAACGGTAGTACACTATGCATCAATGAGAATGAACAATCTACAATTACACACAGTAAGAGATGAGTCTCACAAAACCTTCCATTTATATAAAGTTCAAAAACAAGTACAAGTACCGTGTGTTGTCAGAAGTAAGGGTAGTAGTTAACCTGAAGGAAGGATAGTTACTGGAAGGGAGCTTAAGGGGGCTTCTTGGGGGCTGCTCCTATTCTGATCTTACTCTGGATACTGAAAACACAGAAGTTCTATGTGCTCTGACTGGGGATTGAACCTGCAACCTTGTGTATCTGGACAATGCTCTAACCAATGGAGCTATCTGGCCAGGGCATCTTGTACATTTCATCTTTTTTTTTTTTTAATTTTATTTATTTATTTTTTTTTTTACAGAGACAGAGAGTGAGTCAGAGAGAGGGATAGACGTCCAGGGACACACAGGAACGAAGAGAGATGAGAAGCATCAATTATTAGTTTTTCATTGTGCTTTGCAATACCTTAGTTGTTCATTGATTGCTCTCTCATATGTGCCTTGACCGTGGGCCTTCAGCAGACCGAGTAACCCCTTGCTGGAGCCAGCGACCTTGGGTTCAAGCTGGTGGGCTTTTACTCAAACCAGATGAGCCCATGCTCAAGCTGGCGACCTCGGGGTCTCGAACCTCTATCCACTGCGCCACCGCCTGGTCAGGCTACATTTCATCATTTTATTCTCACACCATCCTAGAAGTACCAGTAAACAAGTACAAACAGCTGGGCAGAGCAGACTTTTGAACTCAGGGCTTCCATTCATTCAAGGACTAAGCACCTAGCCCACTACCTATCACCAAGGCAGGGTGGGTCCAGGGCCAGCACACTGTATCTGGGCATGTCCAAAAGTCCTTGTCTGGTGGGGTACCAGAGCAAGTCCCTTCATCTCCCTCCTATACCCTTCTTCCCACCCTCAACTCTGCACAGACTTCACCTACTCCTCATTTGCAAGTAAATTCATTTTGATTTAAAATTCAGCATTACTGCCTGACCTGTGGTAGCGCAGTGGATAAAGCGTTGACCTGGAATGCTGAGGTTGTCGGTTCAAAACCCTGGGCTTGCCAGGTCAAGGCACATATGGGAGTTGAAGCTTCCTGCTCCTCCCCACTTCTCTCTCTCTCTCTCAATCTCTCTCTCTCTCCTCTAAAATGAATAAATAAATAAAAATAATTTAAAAAAATTCAGCATTACTACATAAGAAACTGCTAACCAGACTCTGGAAAACACTGGTGGGGGCTCATCTTACTATTATTCTTTCTATGCTACTTGGATTACCAATTTAAAAAACCCAAAACACCTGACAACAACAACAACAAAAATCTGCTTCAGCCAACATCCCTGTGGCAGGGAGAGGACATATAATGTGTCCCACAGGTTAACTGAAACTGCTGGGGATTATGAGGGAGGAGTTGCGTTACTAATACCCTTCCCCCACCCCTCACATGGGCATCATCAAGGGCTTCTTTAACAATTCTTATTATTGCCTGTCTGGGCCAACGGGGAGCTTTCTCAAATTCTACCTCTCTGGGCCTCTGCTTCCATCCCCCAGCGCAGAAGAATTTGCTCTGAGTTTACCAGTCAAGTGGAGACCCTGGAAAATGTGTAATGGAAATAGTGACACACTGCAGTCTTCAAGTTGACCCTACCGTTCCCAAACCACAGAGCCCCAGGGCGACTCTCAAAGTTCTCAAACTGGGTTTTGATCTTTTTCTGCCTGGGCCCCTTGTGAATAAAGAGTGATGTTCTCACAGCTCTGGGCTCCACTACTCACTGCCAGAGGTTGAAAACTAGACCCATTTCCCAGTATGAAACTTGGGGCTTCTCTTTTTCTCCCTTTTAGTAGCCCTTTTGTGCAAGGAATGGTGAGCCTTCCTTCACTCATTCACACTGCATATCCTTTCTAAGCCCTACTATGTGCTGGGCTCTGCTATAGAAGCTGGGTGGATGCTATGGCCCTGCCTTCCAGGAGCTCACATTCTAGCAAGCACTCTGGTTTGGTCTAGACCCTGGTGAATGCCTGGTCCAGAAATCCTCTGGCTTAGGTTTCTTTTTCTTTTTTTTTTTTTACAGGGACAGAGAGAGAGTCAGAGAGAGGGATAGACAGGGACAGACAGACAGGAACAGAGAGAGATGAGAAGCACCAATCATCAATTTTACATTGTGACACCTTAGTTGTTCATTGATTGCTTTCTCATATGTGCCTTGACCATGGGCCTTCAGCAGATCAAGTAACCCCTTGCTCGAGTCAGTAACCTTGGGTCCAAGCTGGTGAGCTTTGCTCAAACCAGATGAGCCCGTGCTCAAGCAAGTGACCTCGGGTCTTGAACCTGGGTCCTCCGCATCCCAGTCCGACGTTCTATCCACTGCGCCACCGCCGGGTCAGGCTGGCTTAGGTTTCTGATCTCAGTTTCCCACCTGTAAGCGTCTACGGCCATACCACCCTGAACGCGCCTGATCTCCCACCTGTAACTAGGTTAAAAAATGTCGCTAGCTGGCAAGGTGACAGAGGAGACAAAGAAGAGTCCTGAGTAGGAGATAAGAGCCTTGGTTATATTTGTTTGTTTTTTAACTATCTCCAGGTAAAACAATTTAGCTGCCTTGGGTCTCGTTATTTCCATCTTTAAAAGGTTGCACCTGACCTGTGGTGGCGCAATGGATAAAGCGTAGACCTGGAACGCTGAGGTCACCAGTTCAAAACCCTGTCTTCCCTGGTCAAGGCACATACGGGAGTTGATGTTTCCTGCTCCTCCTTGCCTCTCTCTCTCTCTCTTCTCTCTAAAATAAATAAATTAAATTAAATAAATAAAAAGGGTGGGGGGTCTCTACTAAGGCCTTGGCTGGTTAGCTCAGTTGGTTAGAGCATCACCCTGGAACACCACGGTTGTGAGTTTGATCCCCTATCAGGGCACATACTGGCAATGACCAATGAGTGCACGACTAAGTGGAACATCAAATGAATGATTCCCTCTCTTCCTTCCTCTCCCTCTCTCTAAAATCAATCAGTAAATGAAATAATAAAAATAAATAGTAGTCCTATCAGAAGAGAAACAGGACTGCAAGCTTGGTAGTGTGGGGAAAGAAACTTTCTTCTACTCTTATAGGTTCTTTCAGTTGAACTAATAACCAAGTATCAATAGACATGAGACCACCGATTAACAAAGTGACCGATTTTAATTACTATATGTACATACATATGGGAACTCTACATATGGAAGAGCCCAAGACCCCACATACAGAAGAGGTTCAGAGACAGAAATGGAAAATGAGGTATATAAGTCATTCTGAGTTAAGGATGAGGTAAGGCGTCAGACAGGGATGCAGAGGACCCAGGTTCGAGACCCCGAGGTTGCCAGCTTGAGCGCGGGCTCATCTGGTTTGAGCAAAGTTCACCAGCTTGGACCCAAGGTCGCTGGCTCGAGCAAGGGGTTACTCGGTCTGCTGTAGCCCCACAGTCAAGGCACATATGAGAAAGCAATCAATGAACAACTAAGGTGTCACAACGAAAAACTGATGACTGATGTTTCTCATCTCTCTCCGTTCCTATCTGTCTGTCCCTATCTATCTCTCTCTCTGTCTCTATAAAAAATAAAAAATTTTTAAAAAAGAAAGAAAAGCAGATATTTGATTAAAAGTTTACTCTGCTCTATGGATAGATGGTAAAAATTTATTTCTGGTGAGAACTCTTATTATAGACAAGGCCCCTAATTTAAATTCTTTAAAGGAGAAGCAAAAGTTTCTTGAGTTCCCAGATCTCAATTGCCTTCAGCTCAAAATAATTCACATGTCAAAGTGGTACATCTTGGGAGGTTTGTTCTGAATCCCTTCAGTAGTAAGGTAACAGACATAGAAAGTGTATCATCCCAATCTCCATGAAGAATGGGCAATGCTAAAAGATGGGAAGCCTTTCCCAGGAGATTCATCTATGAATTTATGAAAAAATATTTCATAAACATTTGATTATAGATTATGTATATATAATACATAACACAGGAAGGAGCAAACACAGGTTTACAGTTGTTTGTATAGAAAAAAATACAATAATTAATAAATACTAATACAAGAATAAATTGTTTCACCAGACCTGTGGTGGTGCAGTGGATAAAGCATTGACCTGGAATATCGAGTTAGAAACCCTGGGCTGGCCTGGTCAAGGCACATATGAGAAGTAACTACTAGGAGTTGATGGTTCCCACTCCTGCCCTCACTTTTCTCTCTTTCCTCTCTCTAAAATCAAGAAATAAAAATCTTAAAAAAAAAGAAAGAGCCTGACCAGACGGTGGCGCAGTGGATAGAGCGTCAGACTGGGATGCCAAGAACCCAGGTTCGAGACCCCGAGGTTGCCAGCTTGCGCACGGGCTCATCTGGTTTGAGCAAAAGCTCACTGGCTTGGACCCAAGGTCGCTGGCTTGAGCAAGGGGTTACTCGGTCTGCTGAAGGCCTGCGGTCAAGGCACATATGAGAAAGCAATCAATGAACAACTAAGGTGTCACAATGCACAACGAAAAACTAATGATTGATGCTTCTCATCTCTCAGATCCTGTCTGTCTGTACCTGTCTATCCCTCTCTCTGACTCTCTCTGTCTCTAAAAAAAAAAAAAAAAAGAAAGAAAGAAAGAATAGCCTGACCAGGCAGTGGCACAGTGGATAGAGCATTGGCCTGGGACGTTGAGGACCCGGGTTTGAAACACCCAGGTTGCCGGCTTGAGCATGGGCTCATTTGGCTTGAGCGCAGGCTCAGGCTCATCAGCTTGAACCCAAGGTTGCTGGCTTGAGCAAGGGGTCACTGGCTTGGCTGGAGCCCCTAGTCAAGGGACATATGAGAAAGCAATCAATGAATAACTAAAGTGCCACAACTATGAGTTGGTTCTTCTCATCTCTCTCCCTTCCTGCCTGTCTGTTCCTCTCTCTCTGTCTCTCTCACTCAAAAAAACCCCCACAAAACTGTACTCACAACTGTAAACCTATTTCTGTCCCACCCTGTACATATTTGTTTATATACATTTTTTTTCTTTTTTTTTTTTTATTTTTTTTTATTCATTTTTAGAGAGGAGAGAGAGAGGGAGAGAGAGAGAGAGAAGGGGGGAGGAGCTGGAAGCATCAACTCCCATATGTGCCTTGACCAGGCAAGCCCAGGGTTTCGAACCGGCGACCTCAGCATTTCCAGGTCGACGCTTTATCCACTGCGCCAACACAGGTCAGGCCTATATACATTCTTTATATACAGGGGAAGGCAAAAGTAGGTTTATATATACTTATTCATATGGACAATATACAAGAATAAACTGTTGGCCCTGGCCAGTTGGCTCAGTGGTAGAGCATCGGCCTGGTGTGCAAGAGTCCTGAGTTCGATTGCCGGCCAGGGATCCACCCAGCACGCCCACCAGGGGGCGATGCTCTGCCCATCTGGGGCGTTGCTCTGTTGCAACCAGAGCCATTCTAGCACCTGAGGCAGAGGCTCTCTCTCTAAAATTAATAATTAAAAAAATTAAAATAAAGAGCCTGGCCTGTGGTGGCGCAGTGGATAGGGCATCAACTGGGAATGCTGAGGTCACGAGTTCAGAACCCCGGGCTTGCCGGGTCAAGGCACATATGGGAAGCAACTATGAGTTGATGCTTCCTGCTCATCCCCCTTTCTCTCTCTCTTTCTTTTCACTCTAAAATCAATAAATAAAATATTTTCTTAAATGTACATGAAATCATATTGTTATTGTTAATTTTCTATTGTCAGGTGGTCTATACTGGTTACCATTATTGGTTAGATAATCCTGGAACTAGGTTACTAGTTACTTAACCCCTTTGAGTCTTGCTTTCCTCATTTGTAAAATAAAGATAATAAGACCTACCTGTTGAGGTTCTTTGAAGATTTAAATAAAATAAGTAAAGTGCCTAAATCTTGTAGGCTGTCAAGTGGTAGGCAATTACACAGACATGAGCAGAGCATTGACTATAGGCCAGGCATGGAGGATCACCAGGGCAGAAAGTCCCAGGTGCCTAGCAACAGGCAAAACTAAGAAGACAAATACCTTGCCCCCAGAGTAACTTTTCCTCCACTAGCTTATTGCTGGTCACGTGGTTTAGACCCCCTGATTTCCTATCTCTGGCCATGTGGTTCAGACCCTTCCCCAGCGTTTTGCTAGTCATGCAGGTTAGATGCCCCCTTATTAGCAGAGTGAACAACTGAGCCAGAGACTAGCCCTTCAGCATTAATCCCTAGAGATAACATCTAGACCTCAGTTGTGTTTCAGCTTCAGGCCCAGAAAAGCAGCAAAACCAGACAAGCAATGCCACAGCTGATATCAGGACCTGCTGCCTTGACTAATGACCCCCTGCCTTCGCACCACCAATCAGTGGAGACCATGATCCTAAGAGGACAAACCTGGAGAATTGATGAATATTCTATTGAGATCCTCCCCTAAGATCTCCATCCTTAAAAGACCTTAGGACTGGGACCCAGGCACACTCTCCCTTCCAAGAGCTTCCCTGACCCTTTCCCTGCCATCTTTTCTTCTTCCCCCACAGGCTCATGTCTCTTAAACTCTAAGGGTCCTCACAACACATACCAGGGGAGCTGTGGGAGAGTTAGCTTGTCCCAGGCTAAGCCCCTGAATCTGTCTCCAAGGCCTCCCTTTCTCTGACTTCCCAGTGAGCCAGAGCAGCCCTGCCTCGGCTCTCTCATTGTTTCTTCTGTTTTAGGCCTTTTCTTGTTTCATTGTTCCCAGTTTTAATAAAGTTAGTCTCAGAATCACTTGGGTTGGCCCTGGCCGGTTGGCTCAGTGGTAGAGCGTCGGCCTGGCGTGCGGAAGTCCCAGGTTCGATTTCCGGCCAGGGCACACAGGAGAGGTGCCCATCTGCTTCTCCACCCTCCCCCTCTCCTTCCTCTCTGTCTCTCTCTTCCCCTCCCGCAGCCGAGGCTCCATTGGAGCAAAAGATGGCCCGGGCGCTGGGGATGGCTCCTTGGCCTCTGCCCCAGGCGCTAGAATGGCTCTGGTCGCGACAGAGCAACGCCCCGGAGGGGCAGAGCATCGCCCCCTGGTGGGCGTGCCCGGTGGATCCCGGTCGGGCGCATGCGGGATTCTGTCTGACTGCCTCCCCGTTTCCAGCTTCAGAAAAATTAAAAAAAAAAAAATCACTTGGACTCACCTGACCAGGCGGTGGTGCAGTGGATAGAGCATCGGACTGGGATGCAGAGGACCCAGGTTTGAGACCCCGAGGTTGCCAGCTTGAGCGCGGGCTCATCTGGTTTGAGCAAAATCCCACCAGCTTGAACCCAAGGTCACTGGCTCCAGCAAGGGGTTACTCGGTCTGCTGAAGGCCCGTGATCAAGGCACATATGAGAAAGCAATCAATGAACAACTAAGGTGTTGCAACGTGCAATGAAAACTAATGATTGATGCTTCTCATCTCTCTCCGTTCCTGTCTATCCCTCTCTCTGACTCACTCTCTGTCTCTGTAAAAAAAAAAAAAAAGAAAAAGAAAAAAAAATCTGAGCGAAATTGTACTGAGCGAAATAAGTAAATCAGAAAGAACTAAGAACTATATGATTCCATTACATAGGTGGAACATAAAAATGAAACTCAGAGACATGGACAACAGTGTTGGGGTTACAGGGTGGGGGGGAGGAGAGGGGGGGGTTGGGGGAGGGGAGGGGCACAAAGAAAACCAGTTAGAAGGTGACAGAAGACAATTTTATCAATGTCACCCCATCAAAATTAATAAAAAAAAATCACTTGGACTCGTGAAACTTTTCCAGCATGAGGTTAAGGACCCATACATTACTTGCTGCCCCTACACAGACCTGAAGGGCCAGGTCCCCTGTCCCATAACAGTCTCTTCTATATACTATGTATGCTTTTATTTATTTATCTTAAAAACTTATTTTATTGATTGATTTTAGAGGGACAGAGAGAGGAAGGGAGAAAAAGAGAGAGAAGCATTCATTTGTTGTCCCACTTAGTTGTGTATTTATTGGTTGCTTCCTTATGTGACCAGGGATCGAACCTGTAACCTTGGCGTTTCAGGACGACATTCTAACTAACTAAGCTAACCTGCCATGGGTCCCATAGTATGCTTTAGAGGAAGCTGGCTATTTAGGTGTCCAAAAGCATCCAGCTCAAGGACCTTAGAAAAACATTTCAAATCTCTGGGTCACTCATTTTTTATCTAAGACAGTGGTCTCTACTGGTGTCTTTTGCAGCTCAAAACTCTTTCTTCACAGATGTGATTCTATAACATCAGCATCACTACATCTGATTCAGCCTTCTAATTACCATTATCCACACCCTTTTAGAATTTACTCAGTGCCTGACCTGTGGTGGTACAGTGGATAAAGCTTTGACCTGGAATGCTGAGGTCTTTGGTTCAAAACCCTGGGCTTGCCTGGTTAAGGCACATATAAGAAGGAACAGCTGGCCCTGGCCGGTTGGCTCAGTGGTAGCGCCGGCCTGACGTGCAGGAGTCCCGGGTTCGATTCTCGGCCAGGGCACAGAGGAGAAGCGCCCATCTGTTTCTCCACCCCTCCCCCTCTCCTTCCTCTCTGTCTCTCTCTTCTCCTCCTGCAGCCGAAGCTCCATTGGAGCAAAGTTGGCCTGGGCGCTGAGGATGTCTCTGTGGCACTAGAATGGCTCTGGTTGCAATAGAGCGATGCCCCAGATGAGCAGAGCATCGCCCCCTGGTGGGCGTGCCGGGTATATCCCAGTCGGGCGCATGTGGGAGTCTGTCTGACTGCCTCCCCGTTTCCAACTTCAGAAAAATACAAAAAAAAAAAAAAGAAGGAACTGCTATGTGTTGATGCTTCCTGGTCCTCCTCCAATCCTTCTCTCTCTCTAAAATCAATAAATAAATACAAATGAGGATGTTTTTCAAATATGTGAGCCGACTTCCTGGAAAGATTAGGATGTACCAAAAGCATTTTCCTGGCCCCAGGCCGGTGGCTCTTTGGACTGTCCTTGGATAATTGTTACAAGGTCCTTGGAACTTGTGCCTGTTTTTAGAAAAAAGGAGTGTCACACTCTCCCCACCTTGGGCACCTTCTAGAGGCCACCTCAGCCTAGTCACATTATCTGGAAACTTCCACTGCCCCTGCCTGTTCCTGTTACCCCACTCTCTGCCTCTCTAGCCCCTGAGACACTACTATAGAGCCTAATGTTTTCTACCCTGTGATTCCACCAGCCCTTCAGTCTGGGTCCTTCCCATTTCAACCCCAACTCCTTGTCCAATTCATTCTTTGTCATCTCCTCACTCACAGCTCTCCATAGCTCAAGGCAAAAGCTGCATGTCCCTCCCTTCCCCCCCCATCCGGTCACTCATCTCCCTTGGGCTATATATAGCACAGCTGTGCCTTAGATCTCCTGTAGAGCTTTAAGTCCTAGTGTCCCCCTGCCCCCTTTTATTCCCCTAACACAATAGGGAGCCTGAAGCTTCCAGCTAGGGTAGGGAACCCAGCAAGAGGTGGCAGGGAAGGGATGGAGAGGGACAAGAAAGGGTGTGCTGCATTGTGGACCACCCAGAACATGGTAACCTTCCCATCTTTTGTCAGGGACTTTCCACTTTCCCCCCAGCCTGCTAGCCATTCCCTGCCACTTGCTCATTCTGGAAAAAGGGGGGCAGGCAGTATGCCAGGGGAATTCTAACAATTATCTCATTTAACCCTTACCTCGATCCTGTGGGTATCTGCTATCTCCATTTTACACATGATATAGACTCAAAGAAGTTGAGTGGCAGAAGACCAAGTATTTTAGAGGGTGGTTGATCAAGCAACTCACTGACTCCATGTCTAACTCTGGCCTACACGCTGGATCCCCTAAGTCAATCAGCATCACTCATTTAGAGCCCCGTAAATTAGATTTTCTATTAGCGTGACTTGATCTGGAAGAAAGAAGTTTGCTAAGCAAATTACTAATATAGAAGTGCTGAAGCCAAAATATTTATTAAAGACTTGGCATATTAACAAAAATGTTATCCTAATTTTATCTTATCTGTTTACTAAAGCAGGACTCTCCAGAAATCTGTTACTTAAGATTTCTGTGTGTTCTCAGAAGTTTTTGAAAATACAAGCAAGTTTATTTCTTCTGTTTCAAGACTTGCCTTTTACTTTACAGCCATTTTCCTATTACAGTAGTGAGATTTGATTTTAGGAATGGTGAGAAGTCTGGACCTTTTTCCTCTGCCATTTACTGTGACCTTGGGCAAGACATTTAATCCCCGTCTCAGTTTTTCATCTGTGAAATGGGAAGAATAATAGCAATAGTACTTCATAGTTATTGTAAGGATTAAATAATCTACTAAATGCAATTAGCACACTTTTGGCTTCCAGGTGCTCAGTAAATCACTGCAACTATTATTATTATTATTTTAGAAAGATTTTATTTATTGCCCTGGCCGGTTGGCTCAGTGGTAGAGCATCGGCCTGGTGTGCAGGAGTCCCGGGTTCGATTCTCGGCCAGGGCACACAGGAGAAGCGCCCATCTGCTTCTCCGCCCCTCCCCCTCTCCTTCCTCTCTGTCTCTCTCTTCCCCTCCTGCAGCCAAGGCTCCATTGGAGCAAAGTTGGCCAGGGCGCTGAGGACGACTCCATGGCCTCTGCCTCAGGTGCTAGAATGGCTCTGGTCACAACAGAGCAATGCCCCAGATGGGCAGAGCATCGCCCCCTGGTGGGCATGCCGGGTGGATCCTGGTCGGGCGCATGCGGGAGTCTGTCTGACTGCCTCCCTGTTTCCAACTTCAGAAAAATACAAAAAAAAAAAAAGATTTTATTTATTGACTTTAGAGAAAAAGAAAGAGGGGAGGAACGACTGCTTCCCGTATGTACCCAAGGTTTTGAAACAGCAACCTCAGCATTTCAGGTCGACACTTTATCCACTTGCCACCATAGGTCAGGCATTATTATTATTTTTAAAAATTATTGTTTGTTGATTTGAAAGAGAAAGGGAGAGAGACAGAAATATAAATCTGCTTCTGTATGTACACTCATCAGGGATCGATCCCGTAACCTTTGCATTTTGGGGTGACAGTTTTTCCAACCAAGCTATCCTGCCAGGGCAACTATTATTATTAGTTCTTAGGTGGAATGTTGTGAAGCATCTACATGATCTCGACAGGGAGAAGTTGAACTTTAGTCTCTATTTTTTTTTTTCTGAAGCTAGAAACGGGGAGAGACAGTCAGACAGACTCCCACATGCGCCCGACCGGGATCCACCCGGCACGCCCACCAGGGGCGATGCTCTGCCCACCAGGGGTTGTCGCTCTGTTCTGACCAGACCCTGGGGCAGAGGCCAAGGAGCCATCCCTAGCGCCCGGGCCATCTTTTGCTCCAATGGAGCCTCGGCTGCGGGAGGGGAAGAGAGAGACAGAGAGGAAGGAGAGGGGGAGGGGTGGAGAAGCAGATGGGCGCTTCTCCTGTGTGCCCTGGCTGGGAATCGAACCCGGGACTCCTGCATGCCAGGCCGACGCTCTACCACTGAGCCAACTGGCCAGGGCCTGAACTTCACTCTCTAGACTAGAGCTTAGTCCCTGTTCTCTAAAGGGCTTAGAGTTGATTTTTTAAAATTTTATTAATTTTTTTAATTTATTCATTTTAGAGAGGAGAGGGAGACACAGAGAGGAGAGACAGAGAGAGAGAAGAGGGGGAGGAGCTGAAAACATCAACTCCCATATGTGCTTGTTTTTTTTTTTTTTTTTTTTTTTTTTTTTTCCATTTTTCTGAAGCTGGAAACAGGGAGAGACAGTCAGACAGACTCCCGCATGCGCCCGACCGGGATCCACCCGGCACGCCCACCATGGGGCGACGCTCTGCCCACCAGGGGGCGATGCTCTGCCCATCCTGGGCGTCGCCATATTGCGACCAGAGCCACTCTAGCGCCTGAGGCAGAGGCCACAGAGCCATCCCCAGCGCCCGGGCCATCTTTGCTCCAATGGAGCCTTGGCTGCGGGAGGGGAAGAGAGAGACAGAGAGGAAAGTGCGGCGGAGGGGTGGAGAAGCAAATGGGCGCTTCTCCTGTGTGCCCTGGCCGGGAATCGAACCCGGGTCCTCCGCACGCTAGGCCGACGCTCTACCGCTGAGCCAACCGGCCAGGGCCCCCCATATGTGCTTTGACCAGGCAAACCCAGGGTTTTGAACTGGCGACCTCAGCATTTCCAGGTCGATGCTTTTATCCACTGCGCCACCACAGGTCAGACCTCTTTATTAATTTTATTTATTAATTTTATTTATTTATTTTAAGACACCTCCCCCCGCTCTATTTTTTGAGAGAGAGACAGGAAGGGGTAAAGATGAGAAGCATCAAATCATAGTTTCATCACTTTAATTGTTTATTGATTGCTTCTCATATGTACCTAGACCAGGAGACTCAAGCTCAGCCCGTAACCCCTTGCTCAAGCCAGCAACCTCGGGCTTCAAGCCAGCAACCTTGGGCTTCAAGCCAGAAACCTTAGGCTCCAGCCAGTGAAGCTGGGATCATGTTGATGATCTCATGCTCAAGCTGGAACCCTACACTCAAGCTGGCAAGCCTGTGCTCAAGCCAGATGAACCCATGCTGAAGCCTGCAACTTCGGGGTTTCAAACCTGGGACCTCAGAGTCCCAGGCTGACACTCCACTGCACCACTACTGGTTAGGCTAATTTCTTTATTAATTTTAGAAAGAGAGAGGGAGAGAAACAGAAACATCGATCTATTCCTGCATATACTTTGGGGATCAAACCTACAACCTTTGCATACAGAACAATGCTCTAACCAACTGAGCTATCTGGTCAGGGCAAAGGCCTTGAAGTTGATTTTGATTCTTGCTGTCTCCAGACATTTCCACCTCCCACCTCTGGACTAGACCATCCATCTCTTGAGAATTCACGCCACTGTTGGGACCAGGAGAGGCAGCATGGGCGTGTGTGTGAATGACTGAGAGGAGATTTCCCATGAATGCTGGGGATATGTGAAGGCCCTGGGGACTTTCTGTGACCTTGGGTCTCTTCCTAGAGCAGTGAGTGCTGGGGAGAGAAAAGAGAGACATCAGCTGCTGGACAAATTTCCAGTGCTGAAAAGCCCCTGTAGGACAGACACATAGGGCTTAGAGTAATCTAGGGAAGGAACAAAGGCCTGGGATGGAGTCGGACTTCCCAGAGCGCTTCCCAATCTTTTCTCTATTTGCTTAGCCAGAAAAGCAGATACTTTTCCTAATCAAGGACGGCATGATCGATTAGCATTCCTAAGTTTCAGTATCAATCCCAAGAGGATTTCAGTTTGGCCAGCCTCCTAGATTACATACTTTAGCCACACCTGGGTTCAGATCACAACACTGTCATTTACTAGTTGTGTATCATTGGACAAATCATTTAGCTTCTTAGAAGCTCAGTTCCCTTGTCTATAAACAATACAGACATATAGAATTGTTGAGAGGTTTGAAATGCAAATACTGCCTGACCTGTAGTGGCTCATTGGATAAAGTGTTGACCTGAAACACTAAGGTCGCTGGTTCAAAACCCCAGGCTTGCTTGGTCAAGGCACATACGGGAATTGATGCTTTCTGCTCCTCCCCCCTTCTCTCTCTCTTTCCTCTCTCTGAAATGAATAAAAATAAAATCTTAAAAAAAGAAATGTAAATACCTAGAACGGAATAGGCACTAATGCCTGTCATTGTCATCTCTATAACCTGACTTAGCATCACCGCCCCCACTCCCAGCAGTATAAAAAGCTCTGGTGATATGAGGGAAGTCCCACTTGTTTCATCTCTTGAACAAATCTCTTTGGTCTAGAAAGCATCCTTGAAGGTATCAAGGCCAGCACCAGAGAGCCTGCCTCCCACAATTGGAGCATTTTATTTACATCCCACAATTGTTCATAAGAATATTTGAGACAGTACAGTTCAGGGGAGAACCCAGGATCTCTATGCACCCTTGCCTCTATATTCCCATTTCAGTTATCCATAACAAGTCCATCTCTGACCCAGTCACTGATGTTCATGGGAATTAAAAGATTAGGTCTAGTTAAGAGCTCCTTTCCATTTGTTCTTTCATTACTCTCCAGTGCCTGGAGCTCAGCCTGAAATTCAGCAGATGGAGATTCAGGGGGGTTAAGACTGATGCCCTGTCTTATCTCCTCCCCTCTCCACTCCTGACTTCAAAGTCTCCATAAAGCCGCCACTGCTTCTCTGAGCTCATAGTGGCAGCTTCATCATCAGCTGTTGGCCAGTTCAAAACAGACGCTGAGCCCTGGCCTGGCTGCTCGCAGTCTACTTTCTAGCCATCTCCTGTGGTAAGCACCAGCACACCGAGGACCCGTGGGGCCAACAGTTCTTGCTCCTCCAGGAAAGGAGGGGCAACTAGGTATAGAAGTTGCTGTAAGCAGGGAATTTGTTTCATGGTTAGGGTTAGAAGGTGGGCCACAGGCAGAACCCCTGGTTTAAGGACCAGGTCTGGAACTACGTCAGTTTGTAATCAGAGCAGACATTGACGGGGGTTAGCAAGTAGAACGATAGGGGTTACCAGCCCAAGGATGGAGGCAGGGGGTTGGTATTTGCAAAGAACCTGGCAAGAGATGGCCTTGGAAATGGGAGCAGCTCAGGGACCAGAATCTGTTGTGTCTGAAATCTATGCTAAAGTATATACAGATCCATGTCCAATTACTATATTTTAATCTCTGGCTCTGATGACTGGGTAACCATGCTGTGGCTCTGGTCCCTGGGGCCAGGTCCTGCTCTGTAGCTCCTTCAGGAGTAAATGTCACAAACTCAAGGCCAGTGGTGGGGTCCCAAGGCTCAAGAACTTTTCCTCCCATCCTCATCTGTGGATTTATCCAGCTGCTTTTCTTGGCCCAAGTATGACACTGATGGAGATGCAGACGGGGGGAGGGGGAAGCAGAGAAAACAGTGAAGTCAGAACAAGCTGGGGAAGACGCAGATGTGAAGGAGATGGAGAAATGGTGCTAGTGGTCCAGTCATCTGAGACAGGACACCTGGGACTTCTTAAGTGGGGACTGTGTAGGGCATGGTGAGAGAGGGTCTCAGCGGGCAACTTTCTCCTTTCCATCCCAAACTGAAGAGCATTGGAGTTCTGGTTGTGGGTGTCTCCTTTTAGGACTGGGCTGAAGCCTAGAAGCCCCAGCTGTTAACATCTGGGGGCAGGATCATGTCTGCTAACAAAGGCTGGTGGGTGCCACCCGAAGGCGAAGATGGCGTGTCTAAGAAGTTCTTGAGGAAGACCAGGGAGTCTCCACTGGTGCCTATAGGTGAGTGGGAAAAGGAATGGGGGTGAGGAGGGGCTTCTCTTAGAGAACATCTCGCCTAGTACTTCCAAAGCATGAAGCAGAGAACTCAAGTGGTCCTATTCACTGAACAATCAACAGCTAGAAAAGGAATGGACCAAGAGCAGAGGTGCCAAGGGATAAAGGGATATCCCCTTACAATGAAATAAGGGAGTCGGGATGGGTGGAGGTGGTGGCCAACTGAGTGCATGGGATATGGGGAACCATGGGCACCAACACCAATGTCAGGAGGGGAAGAAGTTTGGGGTCCCCCAGGGCTTTCTTCCTCAAGGCCCTGGGAAAGTACAAACACAGCTGTACCAGGATGTGGGAGCCAAAGGTGGTTGGAGAAGGGCCCAGAGCAGAGCTAATGGGGGTAGCGGAGTTATGATGATGGGCTATTTGTCTATGGGGGAGGTGATCACTGGAGGGAGGCAGCCACTTTGAAAATGCCACCCACAGGAAACAAGTCAGTAGACTAATAAGCCCCTACTCTGTGAAGATGCACCAATGAAGCTGTTCATCCAGATGCGGGTGTGCCCAGTGAGGTGTATCCCATCGGGTGATGTGCCTCGTGGATGAGGCCCAGGGGGCATGTTCTCTGACTACAGGCTTAGGAGGCTGCCTAGTGGTGGCAGCATACAGGATTTACCGGCTGAAGGCTCGTGGTCCCACCAAGATGTCCATACACCTGATTCACACCCGAGTGGCAGCACACGCCTGCGCTGTGGGTGCTATCATGCTAGGTGAGTGGGGGTCACAGGAGAATGAGAGCTGACAGTTAAGGGACCATGATTTCAATCCCTGTTCTCTATACCAAGGCTCCATACTGAGACATCTGGGTTTCTTCAAATAATCTTCTGTCCCAGGCCTGGGGACAGTGTGTCTGTTTTATGACAGTTTGTCCTAGAGGTGAGGAAAGCCATGCAATAGACCACAGGCTGACTCTCTCTTCCTCTCTGGATCAAAAGGCAGACAGCTACTTACTAGCATGGAACAGTGGACAAATGCCTTTCTCTGACCCTTGCTTTCTTCATGTGTAATGAAATAGCCACCCCTGGCTTGCCTTCCTCACAGGTTGCTATGAGGTTTCTCAGGTAGAAATGCACTTGGAATGCTTTGTGAACTGTCAAACGGGTTGTTTCCTGACTGGGTGGTCAGGTGCTTGTAGCAGCTGTTGAGCCCTAGGGCAGGAAGATGAGCAGTAAGCTGGATTCCAGGGGACCGGCTGGGGTCAGACCCCGTGGGTGCAGCAGTTACTCCTCTCTGGGACGCCTGGGAGAGTCAGAGGGTGGGTGAAGCTTTCGATGCCATGGGGCACTTTTCCTTCTCCATCACAGGTACAGTGTACACGATGTACAGAGACTACGTCCAGAGAACGGCACAGGACACAGGGGAGAAGTAGGTTCCTATCGTCCAGGGCAGTCAGACCCTCACGTCAATCCCTGGTATGTTCCTAATAAAGGAGTTTTGTGGAAAATTGACAGTCTCTTCTTTACCTGGGGAAGAGCAGAGTAAGGGATTGGTCATGGCTGGTGGGGGGGACTTGGAACAAAGGGTTGGAAACCAGAGAGTTTTCCCCCAACTCCAAGGCAATAGAGACTCACAGGGGGCTGAAAGGGAGGTGCAGTAGACTTCCGACCCCAGAAACACAAAAACTGCCAAGCCAGCTCAGGTCCCACCTAGAGAAGCATGGTAGACGGGATGCCAGGAGCGGGAGTGAGGGTGGGGACGGGCAATGTGCCGCCATGCTCATGGGAACACTGAATGAAGAGGCAGGCGCTCCTCCCACCACAGGCTGCTTCCCTGGGGATGGAGGCAGGAAGAAGGCTGCAGCTGGGAGCAGAGGCAGGGAAACCTCATGGGAGACGACATATATTTAGAACCCAAGCGCCAGGACTAGGCTGTGCTGGAGGAAAGGCTGGAGGGGTGGGGATGAAAGGAACAGAGAAAGACAGAGGTCAGAATGTTCTGTTCATTTATAAAGCATGTCGAAGGTCAAACTTGTAAAAAAAATTCCATGTAAATTCTGAGGACAGGGCCCCTTGGGGTTAAACACTTTCATCCCTTTCTCTTCCCTGAGCCCAAGATCCTCTTTGTTCCCTGGGAATGGAGCGCCAGGCAGAGGCCACAGAAAAAACCAGGGGACCGAATGTGCCTCCCTCAATGGGTTCTGGGTTGGAGGCTCTTGAGTTCTTCCAGATGGCCACAGCAGCTCCCAGACTCTGACAACGGGGAGTCCAAGTCACAACAGTTCCCAGCTTCCAGTCCAGGATGCAACCCACTGCAGGGAGCAGGAGCTGCTAGGAGTCTTGGCTCTCACATGGGGTAATTGAGCACAACATCCTGCTTGGCAAGCTCCAGCAACATAGGATCATCGAAGAACTTGCTGATGCTCACGTCTTCACTCAGGCCCTGCAGAGGGTGGGCAAATGCAAGAATGAGCCCTGTGTGTTGACCGAATGACCTGGGGCCACCTGAGACCTGTGGCTGACTGGGGGGCTGGTAAGGGGTAAAATGTCAGCCAAACTGGTTTAGGAGCCTGCATTTAGGGCATTGTCACTGGGAAGCAGACCCTCCTTTCCCAGACAGAGGGGCCCCAGGTCTGGCTACCTGAGGTCCATACAGATTGTATCTCTTTACATTGTACAGTCAAGTGCTCTGAGTCTTTGAAAGAAGGGTCCAAAAGGAAGAAGGAAGAGAGGTAAAACTGCTGAAACCCCTTGGGGCTGGGGGGCAGCAACGGGTCTGGGGGACACACACCTTCCTGCGACGGGTTTTGATCATGAATTCCCGGGCCAGATGAGGAGCTGGCTGTGGCTCCAAGGGGCGGATGACAATGCTCTTATCCAGAGGGTCACCAGGAACAATCTGAAAGGTAAACGGCTTTCAGAAGGTCCAGGCGGACCTCCAGTGCATTTGGGCCTGGACGCGGGCCTCCTCCCGAAAAGGTTGGAAAATTCCAGTCAGGACTCCGAAGGGGAACAGTTCAGAAGGGACTGGCCTTGTACTGGTGGGAGGCCAACTCAGCCAGCCCACATCATTTTCTCACCTGCCAGTGGTGAAAGACAGACAAGGAGAAGGCCTGCCCCTGCGTGTGAGTCCGCAGATCAGTCTCAAAGCCAAAGGAGTCGATCGCCGGGATGAAAGCTTTGATGGTGTAGAGAGGGGAGCCTGGGATGGGTGCGTCTTGAGTTACGTGCCCCCTGAGATGGAACAACAAAGGCTGAGTCCCTGAGGTCAAAAGCAAAAAAGCAATCTGCCCCCAAACACAGTCCAGACCAGAATTACCATCAAAGAAACAAGAACTGTGAGAAGGATACTCAAGGCTGGGCTCTCACTGTAAATCCCTGTGGCAGTTAAAGGGGCAGCAACCTCTGGGCCAGAATGGGAACATCGATGGACAAGGTATCATAGACATTCCCACCACTGACACACTGCAATACTTTCCCCAGGAACTCTCTGAGCGGAGTGCCTAATAAGGAATCTCAAATTTTAATCTGCAGGAAAGCTGGGGATTTCCTCATTCCTGTTCTTATTTCCTTCTAAAAAATCAGCTCATTAGGTTTCAGGAGTGGAGAGGGTGGGGAGGCTGATCCCTTCATGGTAGCCAAGCGACTTCCTGCTCTGCTCTTTCTCTCTGCACCCTCCCGAATGTGCCTGGAGCTGCTCACCTGCGCCTGGCCAGGACAGTATAAACAGCAGAGACACAATCTGCAGGCGCCTGGACCTCTACAAAGTAGTACGGTTCCATCAGGCGAGGCGTGGCCTGCAACAGAGCAACAAGAACAGGTTCCTTAGCTGGGGGACGGCTAGGGACGGAATGCCCTGGAGCAGCCCAGGCCCCCTCGCTCACCATGAGGAAGGCAGAATAGACGACTCTCCGGGCCGTGGGGATGATCTGGCCCCCACCTCGGTGCAGGGGCTCCTGGGCAACCACTGCATCTAGGATCTTAAACTTGACGTTTCGGATCACTGAAAAGAAGATGAGGCAGCTGATTAAGGAGTGGTTCTGGTGCTAATTAAGGGCCCACAAAAGATAAGGTACAAAAATGGCCCTGCAGGTGGGCATTCTGATAGGATACGCAAGGCTTGTAGCAAAGAGGTCGGCAGTTAGGCTTATGTTCATGGTGTTTGATTCAGGCCAAGCTCGGACATCATAAAGCTTCCCTAGAAGTTTATGTGCTTTTTTTGCAGACATTTAATTATTTTTGGATGTAGAATAAGTTCTATGAATTGCATATTTGTTCCTATTAAGCCCAATCCTGGTCTATAAACCACGCCAAACTCATCCTCTTCTTGATACATCTCCTCACACAAATTCCTTTTCAGGAACGAGGAACAAATATCAATCTAGAAATGACCTCATTTCTAGGATGTACTAAATGGTAGCAACAGGATAAGGAGGGAGAGAAAGAGGAAGCTAGCCCAGGACATGGGTGGCCACGTGTGCCAAGCTGCTTCTCCTGCTGGGTCCCAAAGATGAGCCCACCCCATCTCCTCCACCTGGGCCCTTAGACCTAGAGGACTAAAGTAAGGGAGGCAGAGAAACTGGTGGACTTACACTCATCACAGAGGGGTCCTTCCCTGGTTCCCCACTGGAAACCTTGAACAATGCTGTCCTTCACTGAGCCGAGAAGAGCCTTGTCCACCTGCATGGAACACACAGATCCTTTAGTAGTGACCCTGGCAACAGCCAGAGTTTAGAGGGAGGAGAAGAGGATATTTTCCTTCAACAGAAGACACAAAATACTTTCAGGAAAATAAAAGAACACTTTGTAGGTTCTTCCACTTGAGCTAAGAGACTGCTACATGGCTCCCATCAGTGCTGTACCTCAGAGGGCAGGGTATCATCCACCAGGATGTTGGGGCCGGTGGCATCAGGGCCAAAAGCCCAGATGGAACGGGCAGCCAGCAGATCCCAATCGTACTTGGTCTGGAAGAACTCACCCAGCTTCTTCCTGGGGAAGGAGGAGATAATAGAGAGCTTAGCCAGCTCTGTGATTGCAGGCTTCTGGGGCAACGGATCCTGCCTTTCTGGAGACAATCACCACAGCCCACCCACACTGTGCCCAGGACAATAGCAAAGCGGGAGAATTACTTCCCAGCGGATGTGTGGTATTACAGACACCACAGGTAAGCTACGGCACCCTGCCCCATCTCCCTTTAGCTCTGGCATTTTGTTGTGTTCCTGCCTGTTCCATGTGATCTGGACCACCTCGTTCTCGATGTCTTCAGCAAGGCCCTTCTCAAGAGGCTCAGCAATCATGGTGATCTTGTTCCTAGTTAGAAAGGAAACGAGTAATGAGGTGGGTGAGCAGAACTAGGAGAAGGGCCATTCTTAAGAAAGCATGACAAAGGGAACAGCTAAAGCAATGACATCAGTGAAAGCTACAGAAGCAGAGTAGTCAAAAGGGCTTATCTTCTGTCTTATTTATTTTTTTATTTTTTAGCGGGAGGAAGAGAGGGAGAAGGAGGGAGAGAGAGAGAGGCATAGAGAGAAGGAGGGGGTGGGAGAGATAAAGAGAAAGAGACAGGGACAGACAAGAAGGGAGAGAGATGAGAAGCATCAATTCTTCGTGTGGCACCTTAGTTGTTATTAATTGCTTTCTCATATGTGCCTTGACTGGGGGGGGGGGGCCTCCAGGCAAGCCAGTGACCTCTTGCTCAAGCCAGTGATCATGGGGTCATGTCTATGATCCTATGCTCAAGCCGGTGACCCCGTGCTCAAGCTGGCGACCTTGGGGTTTCAAAGGACTAAATGGTAGCAACAGGATAAGGAGGGAGAGAAAGAGGAAGCTAGCCCAGGACATGAGATGGCCATGTGTGCCAAGCTGCTTCTCCTGCCGGGTCCCAAAGATGAGCCCAACCTGGGTCCTATGCGTCTCAGGCTAACGCTTTATCCACTGTGCCACCACCTGGTCAGGCTTCTGTCTTCTTTCATTAAAATCTACCACTCGGCCCTGGTCTGTTGGCTCAGCGGTAGAGCATTGGCCCAGCATGTGAAAGTCCTGGGTTTGATTCCCGGCCAGGGCACACAGGAGAAGCACCCATCTGCTTCTCCACCCTTCCCCCTCTCCTTCCTCTGTCTCTCTCTTCCCCTCCTGCAGCCAAGGCTCCACTGGAGTAAAGTTGGCCCCGGCGCTGAGGATGGCTCCATGGCCTCGGCCTCAGGCACTAGAATAGCTCCAGTTGCAGTGGAGCAGTGCCCCAGATGGGTCAAGCATCACCCCCTGGTGGGCATGCCAGGTGGATCCTGGTCAGGTGCAGGCGAGAGTCTGTCTTTCTGCAGCTCCCCCCCCCCCCCCCCCCCCCGGCTTCTCACTTTGGAAAAATGCAAAATAAAAAAAACAATAAAAAAATAAAAAGAATCTACCACTCTTTTAAAAAGTAAGGTTTGGGGCAACATTTTAAGATGGTCATATTATACTGAAAGGAGAAGTGACAACTGCAAGTCATTCTTGCATAGGAAGTCGTATGGCAAAGGATTTCATAGGATCATGTCCAGAGGCATAATGGATCAGAGGCCTGGGCAAAATTCAAGTATCCTAGGCACCCCATCCCAAGCTTTCAGGGTCTCTATTTACACAGTGTTTGTGATTGTGGTGGAGACTGGTGGGGAGGGGAGAGTGTAACCCCCAGCTTACTTCTTATTAGGTGTTTCAGCAAAGCACTTGAGGGAGGATGTTTCTACCACTGTTTCACAAAAGGTAACAACTGGGTCAGCCACCTGGGAAACAAGATAAATTATTAGGCAAGGTCTCATTTTGTTCAAAGGACAACCTTCTGCCATAGGGAATTCCGAGGGCCTCCTGACACTACCTCTGTGAGAAACCCCCATCTTAACCAGCATCCGTGACGAATGCAATAGCAGGCTAAAAGTCACCATCACTAAGAAGCCAGAGAAAACAGTGTAGTGCAGCATTTATGTCCTGGAGCCAAAGGTACATGGGGATCAAATTCGGATCTAGATTAGAGTCCCCATAGGTATCCTTCAATATCTGTTTAGCCGTCCCACTACCATTCACTGAACAGATCCTGTGGGTCTGTTGGAGCAGGTAACAAAAGATTTTCTGGGTAGTACCCATTCCATTCTCAACCCGTGATGTTTGGGTAGCACAGCTCCTCCCTGAAGCTTCCATGGGCGCACCCAGGAAGCCCAGCACTCCTACAGTCCAGTCCTGGGCACATCAGTAGAAGAGTCTAAGGGAGTATTTGAGAGTATTCATTCCTCCCACCATAGGGCCTTGAAGGAAATGTGTGTCTCAACTGGGAGACCGAGGCCATGGGCAGTTTAATTGAGAGGCTATGTCAAGACTTGACAGTGACTCCAGGAGTGCCAGGCCCCACTCTCCTTGAAACTATTCACTCTGATCCAATCAGTACACATAGTTAGTTGTCAAACTTTTTTTTTTATACAAATGACCAAGAATAACTTTGGCTTGGGAGCCTTGACTTCAAATATATGACACTGAGAATAACCCTGCAGAAGGGGACAAACCAGATCTCAAGTGCCTTCCCATTTAGGGAGCAACAGATCATGCTTTTCTGAAACAGAGCTCTAGTAGGCGTCCCTATTCCCTTGGGCCTTCCAGGGGAATCTACGATTTAGCTGCCTGTGGAATCAGTCTGGAGCTGTGAGCCACGCCCCTGGCCAGGCAGGCACTCAGAAAGGGGCTGTACTTTACCTTGATGTCTATCTCCGAGTACATCTTCCGCAAATCATGCATCACACAGTCCAGGTAGAGCTCTCCAGTCCCCAGAATCACATGCTCGCCAGACTCTTCCACCTGAAACACAAGAGCCCTGGTGGTCAACGCCTGGACTCTCTTGTGCCTGTAACAGAATCCACTATCACACACAGATGCTGCTCATCATCGGTTCCAGACTCTTCGAGAAAGATCAGTGGGGAGCAATGACCTATGAGTCAGTTGTCAAGATATCCGGATCACTCAGCACAGTGCTACTTGTGTGAGGTCACCAATTTTATTCCCATCTCAGCCATTTAGGGAAAAAACCCTGCCCTATGTCTGTGGACATAAGCTGACCTTCGAGTCCTGGCCAGCTGCTCAGGAAGGTATGTTGGCAGGCTCGACTGTGCAGAAGGGTCAGAGTGACTCACTTTTCCCTCTATATTTTCTGGAAAACTAATTCAAGGTGTATTCTCCAAGGGACACCTCTTTCTTATACAGACACTTGTGAAAGATGCACACAAACGTGTGTGCCCCTCCCCGCAAACGTGCGTCTCGTCCTGCCCTAAATGACAGTGACAGAGATTAAGTCTTGATACAGGCTGTTGGCAGCAACAGCTCAGAGATGCCTGGGGGATACGCAGCAGCACATAGCGGGGGCAGCAGGAGGCGGCAGCTGCTGCGGGCCTCGGCCTACCTTGGTGGTGAGGGAAGGATAGCTCTTGTTGACCTTGCGCAGACCGTCCAGCATCTTGGGCAGCTCGGAGGGGTTGACTGGCTCCACAGCAATCTTGATAACAGAGGTGGTGTTGAACTTCAAGGGCCGGAAAATCTGAGCCTGAGATCCAAAATGCAGAAGAGTGAGGACACTTGGCACAGGAGGTACGCAGGTAGGAGAAGCTGAGGACCTACTTAGGAGCTGACTCTTCTCCAACTGGGAGCCATGGGAGCTACTTAGAGGCAAAGTGAAGGGCCATTTATTTCTGTGTATTTTGGCAGAACAAACAGAGAAGGTAAAGAATAAAAGGCACTCCTCCTAATTCCTAGCATTTGAGCAGGGTACTCAGCAGGGTCAGCTCTAGAAGGCTGAGCCTGTGTTGAGGCCTGGAACCAGGAAGTGGCAAGGACTCTGGGTTGGTCCCCTGAGTTCTGCTGCTATTGCTCATATGTGCCATGGTCCCTGTGACCCTCTAGCTTAAGCCAATTCAGCTGCCTCTTCAGAAACTCTACCTCCTCATTGCCTCGGGGTTCAGTTATGGTTGCCGTCTTCACAATTGGTTGATCGACACCTTCAATCAGAACCCAGTTGCCAGCAGGAACTCGGTTCACCTCGATGTGGTACCTGGAGCAACATTCAATAAACAGCAATGACACTTGGGCAGAGTATTCATTCCATAAAAATGTACTCAGCGCCTGCTGTGTGCCAGGAACAGGAGTCAGCCAAACAGATACCTTCTAGCAACGAAAAACTACAATAAACAATTAATTACATAACCACACATATATGTAGTTACAAACTGGTAAGTGTCATGAAAAGAAAGTGCAAGGAATTAAAAGAGGACAAGACAGGAATCCTAATTCTAGTTGGGTGTTGGTGGTAAAAAAGCTGCTCTCAAAAGCAGAGAATGTAAGGAAATGCCAAAAGCACCAGAGAACATACAGGAGCTGTCCTAGCTCTTTAATTTTCTTCTGCCTTCTAGTGAATGGGGTGGATTTGAGGAGGGCCAGGGGCCTTCAGCGAGATGGAGCAGCCACGTTAGGAGCAGGACCGCTCAGCTCTGCTTCCTGGCTGACATGCCCCACCCAGGAGCCAATAAGAAGCCCAGAGGCCCGAGCTAACTTTGATTCTGCAGATGGGGATGCTACCAGGGATCCAGCAAAGTCTTCTCTCTTGGTCAAAGAATAGTCAGTGAGGTTGAGAAACTATTTGGGAAGAAACAGAAGTTATAACTTAAGAACACAGAAGAGGAAGAGGGGATTAAGATGAGTAAAAACAGAAATGCTGCCACAAAGTTCATATCATACAAGCCATCCAAACACAAAGGCAGGGCTCTTGGCATTATCCCAACAGTAGCTGCCTTTTGGCCATCACACTGCGGGGTTGTAAGAACTAGAAGTCAATAGAGCTGCTGAGGGAGGGCCATCTTAGCCCCTATTGGAGGGAGCCAGCAGCTACTGTATTTCCAGGGAGGACCACCCCTTCCAGCTGCTTGGGCAGTCCCAGCAGAGAGGACAGGCAGGCCCCCAGAGGCTCTGGTTTGCAGTACCTGGCCACAGAGATCCAAAGGCGGCCCACGGTGCATATCTGGGAGTCTTCCTCATCCTCTAGGGTGTAGTTCTCCCCCAGCACCTTCACAGGCTGCCCCGCATGGATGGTGCCGCTCAGCACCCGGCCAAAGGCGTGAAACTGAACTCCATCATCTGTGCTGTACATCTTTGTAGTGTGGCACATCAGGGGGCCCTGGAGGGGGAACGGTGTAGCCTCAACCACACACACTCTCTGGGTAAGTACCACTGAGTCCACTTCCCCTCAAAGCAACGACATGAGCTCTAGGAGGAGGCAGCCCAGACCCAGAGGAAGATGTAGTGATCTCCTGGGAAAATTACAACTACACTCTCCCCTTTACTAATTAGTAGACATCAAAGGCATGACAAAAAATAAAGATTTTCCTTTTTCCTGGGGAGATGAGGGCAATAGGGAAGAAAAGCAGTCTGGCACGGTTAACTTGGAAGATTCTAAGACTAACTTGCTCCAAAGATGTAACTAACAATTCTCTGGATGTATGTTTATGCCAAGAAACTAGACTGCCGAAGGGATGGCTGGGAAAATTTTTAAAAGCTAGGTCTGACCAGATTAGCAACCATTTATTGAAACTTAACTACCTGGCATGAACCATAAAACTTTCTTAATGTTATTTAAGTCTCATAATGACCACACACATATTATCCTCATTTCACAGACCCAGACTCAGGCTCAGCAAGACTGAATAATGTTCCCAAGATCATACCATTAGTAGCAGTAACATCAGGCTTTGAACTCAGGTCTGTCAGAAGTATGCAAGGAAGGGGGAAGAAGGCATTACTTCTGTGGTCAGAAAAAAGCATCCCCACCCAGGAGAGAAGAAATCAGAGAACTGGGGAGCCACATTCCCTTACATCAGGGTCACAGTCACTCATGGCCTCGCCGAGGTCGGAGTCCACACCGCCAGTGTAGGTGTGCTCAATCTTGGGCTTGGCGCCCACCTTTGGGGAAGGGATATGCTGCACACACATGTCCACAAAGCCTGTGGAGGAAGAGAAAACCATTACTCTTCACCCTCACAGGGGGATGTGGGCAGTGACTTACGCATCCACTCGTAATGGTCCGAAAGAAAAAAGTCAGGAGGCTTTCTGCTCTAAAAGCTAGGGGGAAGTGATACTGTTTCCTGGGAGTGTGCTGCTAACAGGCTGAAGTCACGCTGATGCCAGAAAGGACAAGAAGCAGGTCTCAGTGGTTCCTTGGAACTCAGATGATAAAAATATTCAAATATCTCTAATAATCCATGACTTTTTATTGAATATAAACACTCACTGAACACTTACAAAAAACTAAGTAAGTACCCCATCTCTTCTTTTTAGTAATCTACTTAGGTCAATCCTTGAATTGACTCTTCCCCTTTGGCAAACACCACATATATTTCTGTTCAGTTTTCCTGTTTTTCTAACAGCCAGTAAGCCATACAAGAGAGAACCTCCACTAGCACGTTGGGGTAGGAGTGTTTGCTTTAGTGATGTCGCCCATGTCAGACTGATGGGGAGTCCAGAAAGAACTACATATGCACTCTGGAGACTCAGACCCCTAGAGCCCACTAGACTCGGAATCAAACAGTTGCTGAGGAGACCCTTAGACATCACCTTTTCGTCTCCTTTATTTTACAGATGAGAAATCAGAGTCATAGAAGAACTGGATGGCTGGCCTACGGTCACCCAAGGAAGAGCCAGGGCCAGAGCCAGATCAAGACTCAGGTCTTGGCCCTGGCCGGTTGACTCAGCGGTAGAGCGTCGGCCTGGTGTGCAGGAGTCCCGGGTTCGATTCCCGGCCAGGGCACACGGGAGAGGCGCCCATCTGCTTCTCCACCCCTCCCCTCCTTCCTCTCTGTCTCTCTCTTCCCCTCCCTCAGCCGCAGTCGAGGCTCCATTGGAGCAGGGATGGCCCGGGCGCTGGGGATGGCTCTGTGGCCTCTGCCTCAGGTGCTAGAGTGGCTCTGGATGTGGCAGAGTGACGCCCCGGAGGGGCAGAGCATCGCCCCCTGGTGGGCATGCCGGGTGGATCCCGGTTGGGCACATGCGGGAGTCTGTCTGACTGCCTCCCCGTTTCCAGCTTTGGAAAAATGAAAAAAAAAAAAAGACTCAGGTCTTTTCTCAACCAGTCCAAGGCCCATTCTCCTGTATCACCTGCCTTCTGTATTACTAAAATACGGGAGAGGTGAGCTCAGGGGAAAGAGAGATTTGAGTCTCCAACCTGTCCCCCAAGTTCTAGCCTGGTGCTTTCTCCACTATTTCCCATCACCCACAAGTCCATCCTCCTGACTGTCCCGGGCAAAAACACCAGAACCTCTCTGGTCAAAGAGAGGTTCAGCATTTGCTTCCCCATTTCCTTTACTTGTATGCAACCCCTGCTATGGAAATTTAACTGCTTGTTTCCCAGGACAGAATTCTCGGTACCGTCCACTAAGGAAAGCGGCTAGGAAAAAACCCAGGTGCTCTGTATCCTGAACTGTAGTTTATTTAAAAATGCCTCAGATCTCTGACCATCACTGTAGGTTAAGGGAAAAGTTCCCCATAACCTACAATGACCTACAATGATGGCAAGGGGGCGTGAGCTCTTTGTTACCTGTGAATTCACCAAAGAACTTTTTGCAGACCAGCCTGAGCAGGGGGCGGATGTTCAATTTCAGCTCCTCCTTGGTCAGGTGGATGCCAAGCTCATCCAGGGTCCTCGGGAGGCTGGTGTCCACATCACCCACAACCTGTGATGGTACCAGACACCACATTAGCTGTAGTGATGGCCCCACTGTGGTTCTACGGAGGAGGACCAGGGAAGGCCAGTGGGCAATCCGAAGGCTCACTGCACTAGGTTCTTGTCTACAGGGAGAGCTTTGGCAAGGACAATTTAGTTACAAGGAAACCTTTGGTACCTACCCTTCAAACCAGCCCTGGGTGAAGCAGGCTTGGTTAAATGCCCACACCAGCCAATAAACCAGGCAGTCTGAGATGGATTGCTGTCAGTGCTGCCCTCTGGTGTCTGAAAAGCAGCATTTGATTCCACTCAGGCAATCCCTTACTCTTCCCTAATTCGAGGATCACCTTGAAGCCCATCCGCTGTCAGGGCAGGGCCAAGCTAAACCATCCTCAGCAGACTCAAAGTCTCTACAGAAACAGATTCTTTTTTTTTTTTTTTTTTTTACAGAGACAGAGAAAGAGTCAGAGAGCGGGATAGATAGGATAGACAGACAGGAACGGAGAGAAATGAGAAGCATCAATCATCAGTTTTTCGTTGCAACACCTTAGTTGTTCGTTGATTGCTTTCTCCTATGTGCCTTGACCGTGGGCCTTCAGCAGACCAAGTAACCCCTTGCTCAAGCCAGTGACCTTTGGTCAAGCTGGTGAGCTTTGCTCAAACCAGATGAGCCCGCGCTCAAGCTGGCGGGGTCTTGAACCTGGTCCTCTGCATCCTAGTCTGGTGCTCTAGCCACTGCGCCATCACCTGGTCAGGCTACAGAGACAGATTCTTTTTATTTTTTATTTTATTTATTTATTTATTCATTTTTTAGAGATGAGAGAGAGAGAGAGAGAGAGAGAGAGAGAGAGAGAGAGGGGAGAGAGATGGGGGGAGGAGCTGGAAGCATCAACTCCCATATGTGCCTTGACCAGGCAAGCCCAGGGTTTCAAACCGGCAACCTCAGCATTTCCAGGTCGATGCTTTATCCACTGCGCCACCACAGGTCAGGCTACAGAGAAAGATTCTATAGGTTTCTTTTATTACTCTATTCCAGCCTGACACAAGACACTTAGTATCTTTTAACACTAATATATTTTAATCATGTCATTTTGACTTGTTGCTACGTTTTACTATTTTCAAGTTGGAATAACCACACACATTATGTATGTTCACTGTGCACAGTAGGTATTGAACACTTGCATATTTATAACTGTCTTAGGAGAAAAGTCTCTATGAAAATTGTATTATTACTTTTAGTACTACCTTTTAGAGCACAAATGCATAGAAATATAATATCATGCTGTTTTCTTTGGAGCATCCCATATATTTACCTACATCCTTACCACCATCTGATGCATCCTGTTCAATCTAACATCACATACAGATACGTTAGAATAGTCATTAAAACCAAGCCATTCTTACCTGACCAGGCAGTGGTGCAGTGAATAGAGTGTTGGACTGGGATGCGGAGGGCCCAGGTTTGAAACCCCGAGGTCACCAGCTTGAGCACGGGCTCATCTAGTTTGAGCAAAGCTCACCAGCTTGGACCCAACGTCGCTGGCTCAAGCAAGGGGTTACTTGGTCTGCTGTAGCCCCATGGTCAAGGCACATATGAGAAAGCAATCAATGAACAATTAAGGTGTCGCAATGAAAAACTAATGATTGATGCTTCTCATCTCTTTCTGCTCCTGTCTGTCTATCCCTCTCTCTGACTCTCTCTCTGTCTCTATAAAAAAAAACACACACACAACAAAAAAAACCCCAAGCCATTCTTTTTTTTTTTTACAGAGACAGAGAGAGAGTCAGAGAGAAGGAAAGACAGGGACAGACAGACAGGAACGGAGAGATGAGAAGCATCAATCATTAGGGGTTTTTTTTGTTGCACATTGCAACACCTTAGTTGTTCATTGATTGCTTTCTCATATGTGCCTTGACCGTGGGCCTTCAGCAGACCGAGTAACCCTTGCTTGAGCCAGCAACCTTGGGTCCAAGCTGGTGAATTTTTGTTCAAACCAGATGAGCCCATGCTCAAGCTGGTAACCTCGGGGTCTCGAACCTGGGTCTTCCGCATCCCAGTCCGACGCTCTATCCACTGCGCCACTGCCTGGTCAGGTCCAAGCCATTCTTTTAACGACGGCACAAAATACTTCAGTTTATGTGATGTACCATAATTCATTTAATCTGATTCTAATAAACATTTAACTTATTTCCAGGTTGCTTTCCCCCTTACTGTTATAATGCTATAACAAAAAAAATACATACAAAAATCGGAGGAATTTTACAATTATATCTGTAAGGTAAATCCCCGTAACTGAACTTATTAGTTCTCAAAGTGTCACATTTCTTTGAATAATCAAAATACTTGCACAAACTTTGTTTAGGTTGTACCTTTACTTTTTTTTTTTTTTTAAAGAATTTTTTATTTATTCATTAGAGAGAGAGAGAGAGAGAGAGAGAGAGAGAGAGAAGGGGGAGGAGCAGGAAGCATCAACTCCCATATGTGCCTTGACCAGGCAAGCCCAGGGTTTTGAACCGGCAACCTCAGCGTTTCCAGGTTGATGCTTTATCCACTGCGCCACCACAGGTCAGGCTACCTTTACTTTCTTTACATTCCCTCTTTACTCTAAATTCAACAGTACTTAAGAGGACTGTAGTGTTCTAGATCTGGAAGATTGGTGACCAACCATGTTCCTATTTAGTAATAACAAAGCTGAGCAGGTTTAGGGGCAGAGGGAAGTCCAAGTTCACCTGTGTTTGGAAGGGCAGACCTAAACCAGGTGGCCCGACACACTCACCTGAGCGAGGATCTTATAAAGGGGCTCCAAGATAAACTCCACGAAGCTCCTTTGGGAGCTGCTGGTTGGGGCCTTTTTGGTGAACTTTCGCCTGAAGAGGATAAAAAGTTACAGGTGACGCAGGAGAAAGCAGGCAGTGTCACTGATCTCCAGGATGTATTCCCTAAGCCAGGGGTCCCCAAACTTTTTACACAGGGGGCCAGTTCACTGTCCCTCAGATCATTGGAGGGCCGGACTATAAAAAAAACTATGAACAAATCCCTATGCACACTGCACATATCTTATTTTAAAGTAAAAAAACAAACAAAATGGGAACAGATACAATATTTAAAATAAAGAACAAGTAAATTTAAATCAACAAACTGACCAGTATTTCAATGGGAACTATGCTCCTCTCACTGACCACAAATGAAAGAGGTGCCCCTTCCAGAAGTGCGGTGGGGGCCGGATAAAGGGCCTCAGGGGGCCGCATGTGGCCCGCAGGCCATAGTTTGGGGACCCCTGCCCTAAGCTCTGAATCTGATCAGGGCCAAGGGGAAGATAGGTGTGTGTGAGAATATAACATTTCCAGACTACTGAGATGGCACATGGTTATGACTCTCATGGATGCCTGCACTCAGCTGTAAAAACCTCAAAAGAAACACTCTCTCACCCTGTTATAGAGCTCGTGAAAACAGTTCTCTTAGAGGAGGAAAGATGGCAGCTCAAGTCTAAGATAAAAGTAGGTTTTAATCTTCAGAACTTTTTCTCTGTCCTCACTTACTGCGAAAATGGATCACCCCTCTAGTGTCATTTCCCACACTCTACTTACGTCTTGGGGTTGAAGTAGATATCACCCCAGAGTCTTTTAGCAAATTCCTGGTAGTTAATGTCACCTAAAAGAGAAGCCATACAATTAGACAAAGGAAGGGGGAGGGAGGAGACAGAGAGAGACAGAGAGAGAGACAGAGAGAGAAACATCAATGTGCTGTTCCACTTATTTATGCATTCATTGGTTGATTCTTGTGTGTGTCCTCACAGAGGCTCAAACCTGCAACCTTGGTGTATCGGGACAATGCTCTGAGTCACCTGGCTAGGGCTCCTCAGCAAACTTTTGTTGAAAATTCTCCGCAGGTGGTTTGAGGAATTTCAGCACCTTTCTTTCCAAGGTCTAGCCCTTTCCTTCTACTCAGGCAGGCAATCAAATCATTAATATATGATAATTATAGAAAAGGTCTTAGATTCTGCTTCATGTGCTGACACAAAATACATTTAGAAATATATAAATTAGAATCCTGTTCAGATGAGTTCACTTATGGTCCATCTATATAGTTGGGTTTTTTTTTTAAGATTTAATTCATTTTAGAGAGAGGAGAGAGTGAAAGAGAAAGGGGGAGGAGCAAGAAGTATCAACTCCCATATGCTCCTTGACTAGGCAAGCCCAGGGCTTCAAACCAGGGACCTCAGCATTCCAGGTTGACACTCTATCCAAGGTGCCACCACAGGTCAGGCCATCTATATAGTTTTTAAAAAAAATTTATTGATTGATTTTAGAGAGAGGAGAGAAAAAAAACGAGGGGGGGATATGGGAAGCATGAACTTGTAGTAGTTGTTTCTCACATGTGCCTTGACTGGGGCAAACCCAAGATTTCAAACCAGCAACCTAAACATTCCAGGTAGACACTCGATCCACTGTGCCATCACAGGTCAGGCAGACATCTATCCATTTTTTAAAAGAATCATCTGGAAGTGACTGACTGGTATGGTACAGTGAATAGAGCATTGACCTAGGAAACACTGAGGTTTGAAAAATACAGTAAACCCAGTTAGAAATCTCGATGTTGCTGGCTTGACCATGGGGCTAACTGAGTTGAGTGCAGGATCAACATGATCCCAAGGTCGCTGGCTTGAGCAAGCGGTCCCTGGCTCGGCTTGAACACCATTCCCACCTTGGTCAAGGCACATATGAGAAGCAATCAATGAACAACTAAAGTAATGTAACTACGAGGTGATGTTCTTATCTCTCTCTTCCTCAAATAAAAAATTTTAATAAAAAAAGAATCACCTGGATGCAACAAAAATATGTATCTTTTATTTTTAAAAATTTATTTTAGTGAGAGAAGATGGGGAGGGGGGAGAGATGGGGCAAGAGAGAGAGAGAGAGAGAGAGAGAGAGAGAAACAGGAACATCAATCTGTTCCTGTACGTGCCCTGAGCAGGGATCAAACTGGCAACCTCTGGATGATGCTCTAACAAACCAAGCTATGTGGCCAGGGTGAAAATGTGTATCTAATGATAAGAAAATAGTTAAGTTATAGTACATCTATCCAGTGGACCAATGAGCAGTTATGTGAAATAATTTTTATAAATAAATTTTAATAAAACAGGCAAATTGTTATGATCTAATACTGTGTAAGTGAATATTTATTCTGTTATTATACGTTTTATATATGTATATAAAATATGATCTCATTTACATAAAACACTAAACAGAAAGAAAAAACTATAATAAAATATTTGTAATGGTTATGATAAAGAGGTTGTGGCCGAATTTTGCTTTCTTGACTAAATTTTACTGTATTTTCCACTTTTGTGCAATGAGGATGTGGTAAATATGTATGCATATATTAAAAAAAAAAGACCAGCCTGACCTGTGGTGGCGCAGTGGATAAAGCATCGACCTGAAATGCTGAGGTCGCTGGTTCAAAACCCTGGGCTTGCCTGGTCAAGGCACATATGGGAGTTGATGCTTCCTGCTCCTCCCCCTTTTCTCTATCACTCCCTCTCTCTCTAATAAAAATGAATAAATAAAATCTGAAAAAAAAAAAAAGACCAAGTTTTATTTGCCCATTTTTTTTCACGAGAGCAAACGTAGCCACACTGAGCACGAGGCAGGACGGCTGGCTGGTGGGAACAGAAAGCCGGGGCTCTCACAGAGCCCGTCTCCTCGGCTCTAAAGACAGTATGACAACGGCCCCTCTAACAAGGCACATATTTGTCACACTACACTGAGGACATGGTTCCTACTGGAGCCTGAAGGAATTGGGGAGGCACAGAGGTGGAAAGTAGCGTGGGAGTCTCGAGATGAGAAGCTGGTTGATGCTCCAGGGACCCAAAAATCATTCAACTGGGCGCCCCAGCGAAGGCTCATCTGTACTGACTGCATATCCAGCTGAGTTCTAAAGAAGGCCTCCAAAATTTCTAGCTGCCTAGCTATGGCTGAGGGAGATTCCATCCCTGAGGAAGAGAGCTGAAGGGGCTTTCTCAGCACCCATAATTCCTTTCTGACAAAATCTGTTTCACTCCTAGGAGAGAGTATTATTCCTAAAATGAGCTTTCTCCATCTTTTTCTTCCTAGTCACCTTTATTGTTCTATTGTTTAGAAACCACTTAGCCTGAATTAAGGGTCTGGGGCCAAAAAGAGCCCCAAATGTGAGAATAACAGTTGATGAAATGCTCCCCTGAACAGCGGATGCTGGCATGCAGCCAATTTCTTGACCATTCAGCAGGAAAGGCACACACGGATGCTGGAGAAGCTGGTGAGACAGACTGCCAGCCCAGGCTTACCAAACGTGTCAGCATAGATCTTGGCAAAGGAGCCCAGTGTGAAGCAGATGCTGTACTGGGAGCTGGAGAAGCAGACGTTGCCCAGGAGTGGGGACAGGATCAGGTTCTCATCAGTGGAATACATGCTGAAACAGAGACAGTCATGAGCACAAGACCAGGCTGACACATCACCACGGGTAAAGGGCAGGGACTCAATATCACAGTCTCTCTCCAGCCCTTGCCCTCAGAGGGGGCTTATATATACAGTCAGCTTTGCCAACAGCCTGGTCCAAGAAAGTGACATGATGAAGTTATTCCCTAACTCCCAGTAACAAGCTGACTTCTCAGAGCTGGGAACACTGTGCATGATCTTGGAGAAGTTAACTGCAGTAGACAGACGAGAGGAAACTTGGAGGAAAGAGACAAAGGTCTTAGAACACAGGAAATGAATCTAATGTGATCAGAAAGAAATATATTCTGGAGAAATTTCAATTTTATAAACACAAATAGACATAAATACTAGTATAAATGATTGAATAAAAGAAAGAAAGAAAAAGTAATTTTGCTCCCCACTCCCACCACTCTACTCTTCTTTACTGTTTTGTTTGGCTTGTTTTACAAATTCATGTTAGAATTTCGTGTTTTAAAAGCAAAAGCAATAGCATCACAAGTTCACTAATATTTATAAGAAAACCAGTTGTACATAGGAATCAAATCCACAACTACACAATGTTTTATGGAATTACTTAACTTGGAAATAAAATTATTGCCTGACCAGGCTGTGGCACAGTGGATAGAGTGTCGGACTGGGATGCGGAGGACCCAATTTCGAGACTCCGAGGTCACCAGCTTGAGCATGGGCTCATCTGGTTTGAGCAAAGCTCACCAGCTTGGACCCTAGGTTGCTGGCTTGAGCAAGGGGTTACTTGGTCTGCTGTAGCCCCACGGTCAAGGCACATATGAGAAACCGATCAATGAAAACTAAAGTGCCACAACAAAAAATTGATGCTTCTCATCTCTCTCCATTCCTGTCTGTCTGTCCCTATCTATCCCTCTCTGACTCTCTCTCTCTGTAAAAATAAATAAATAAACAAACAAACAAATAAATAAAATTATTGGCTTAAAAAGAGCAGTCCTGCCTGACCAGGTGGTGGCGCAGTGGATAGAACATTGGACTGGGATGCAGAGGACCCAGGTTCGAGGCCCCAAGGTCGCCAGCTTGAGTGTGGGCTCATCTGGTTTGAGCAAAGCTCACCTGCTAGGACCCAAGGTCGCTGGCTCGAGCAAGGGGTTACTTGGTCTGCTGAAGGCCCACAGTCAAGGCACATACGAAAAAGCAATCAATGAACAACTAAGGTGTCGCAACGAAAAACTGATAATTGATGCTTCTCATCCTCTCCGTTCCTGTCTGTTCTTGTCTGTCTGTCCCTGTCTATCCCTCTCTCTGACTCTCTGTCTCTGTAAAATTAAAAAAAAAAAAAAAAAGAGCAGTCCCTTACCTTACTCTACCCCACTCCCAAATTACATTCTCCAAGGCAACTGTTTTTAATTCTTTTAAAACTGGTTTTAGAGCATTTAACCTCCATATAGTATTTCTTTTTTTCCCTATTGATTTGAGAGAGATAGGAAGTGAGACAGAGAGAGGGAGGAGAGAAGGGACGGGAGAGAGAGAGAGAGGCATCAACTCATTGTTATGCCTAGTTGTTCCATTTAGTTGTGTGCTCCATGATTGCTTCTTGTATGTGCCCTGACCAGGGATTGAAACTATGGCCTAGGCACACTGGGATGATGATTTATCCACTGACTCTCCAGCTAGGGCCCTCCATATTTCTAAATAATGTCATGTCACTATTTCTTGTTTAGAGTTTGATACATGACTTCATGACTTCCTTTTGGTAGATCAGGATGTAGCCCTATCCCACCTACCTCCCTTTTTGAAGAAGTTTATTTCATATTTTGGATTCCCAATATTATTTATATATTCATTCTCAGTCCTTCCGGAGACAGAGAGAAGATACCCATGTTGAGAATCAGTGCTACAAACTGGAGAAGCTCCTGAACGTAACTGTCTCTGGCCATGTAGGTACTGTCCCAATCCTAAACTGCAGAGGTGTTCTCTCAGCAGGATAGTCTCTTCCTGGGCCTTTGAGGGGCCTCAAGAAGTCATCTAGTACACTCTTCTGCCTACAGATAAACTTGTCTTTAAGACATACTTAACAGATTCTTCAAAGCCCTCTTGACACTGTATTGCAAAGTCTCCCAACCATCACTCATACTTACTCATGTGAGCCCTTGTAAACCTATTTTGTAAAGCAGCTATATCCAGAAACGACAGCCAACAGTGCCCTCATTTACTGAGTGCTAATAAGATAATAGCAGCTAGCATTATTCACAGATCAGTTACTACTAAGCACTGTGCTGCTGTTATATCAGATATCTATTTAATTTCTTGTAACATCTCAATTAAGCAAAAATTATCCTCATTAAAATTATTTATTTATTCTTTTAATGTTTATTTTTTTAAAATTAATTTTAGAGAGAGAAAGGAAAGGAGGGGGGACAGGAATATTGATCTGTTCTTTTATGTGCCCTGACCGAGGATCAAACCAGCAACCTCTGCACTTCAGGACTATGCTCTATCCAACAGCACTATCCAGACAGGGCCTTATTATTATCCCCTTTTTACAGAAGCAGAAATCGAGGTTCTACAGGCTTAAGTAATTTGCCCAACTTTACATGGTTGGTATGCCGTGAAGATGAGACAGATTTTAGAGTTCAAGGCATTGACCACAACCCTAAATTGAAAATTTGTGCACGACTAGTTAAGTTAGAAAGTGAATAAAGCCAAGGTGGTGGAGTTAGTGCCTGTATAATTATGGAACAAGCCTCTATCCCTGCCCAATAAGCTCATCACCGCATGCTATGAAATCAGAGTTGCCTAAGAGTTCAAGGATAAGATTTACAAAACCCAGAGTCCCTGAGGATTCCACCAGGGTCCCTATACCTTATTAATCCATTGACCTCATCCACAATGTGGCGCAGCTTGTAATACGCATCCGTTGGGGGCAGCTTCAGCTCCAGGATCAGCCGGTCGATCTTGTTGATGCACACAGTGACTGCCAGCCTCTCCTGCACTGCGTGCTTGATCAGCCGCTCTGTGTTCAGCATCACCTGAGAGGCACAAAGTGGTAAGAGCGAAGAGGCAGAAAAGTCCAGAGCAAACTCAAAGAGGGTACTATTGTAAAATATGAAGCATGAGGGAAAGAGGACCTGGGGATTAGACAGTTGGGGGGAAACAGAGGGTATCTTGCCCAAAGGCAAATTCAGGAACTTAAAAAAAAATTTTATTTATTAATTTTTTAGAGAGAGAGGAAAGGGGGGAGAGGGAGAGGGAGAGAGACAGAGACAGGATCATCGATCCGTTCCTGCATGTGCCCTAACTGGGGATCAAACTGGCACCTCAGCATTTCAGAAGGATGCTCTAACCAACAGAGCTATCTTGTCAGGGCAGACAAAGAAACTTTAAGAGGGCACCCTGTTCTGGCGTGAGGACGTCTTAGGTTCGATTCCCAGTCAGGGCACACAAGAGAAGCAACCATCTGCTCTTCTTCCCCTCCTGCAGCCAGTAGCTAGATTGGTTTGAAGTCTGCCCTGGGTGCTGAGGATAGCTAAGTTGGTTTGAGCACATTAACCTCAGGTACTAAAAATAGCTTGGCTAATTTGAACATCGGCCCCCAACAGGGGTTGGTGGGTGGATCCCAGCTGGGTTGCATGTGACAGTCTGTCTCACTATATTCACTTCTCTCACTTAGAAATAAAAAAATTTGAAATTAAAAAAATTTAAAAAAAGAGGGTACCACACAGAACTAAAATAATGAACACACTAATGATGTTGGGAGCCAGGTTTCTCAGTGCTACAGAAGGAATGGAAGAACTAGGAAGAACCTGCCGTGCTAAAATGGAATTGCAGGAATTAGGATAACCTAGTGATTTCTTTCTTCTTTCTTTGTTGTGTTAATGATTTTTAATACATATGAGTAAAAATAGTTATAGGTATATATGGGTGTATATTATCGTCATTCAATGAAAGGACCTAGAAGCAATGCCCCCAGCAGCAACGAACATATCCTGATCTGTTTCTAAATACCAGTCTACACTATAAGGAGCTAGTTTCTTAGAGAAATGGCTGATTCCAGGATTGTGCCAGGGAATGTGCAAGATGAGTCTGGGAAATATTTTTGTGCCTAAAAGTAAGAAAGTACTCAAAAAAGGAAGGGATTGTCAAAAGATAAAGGAGCCAGCATGAAAAAGCTCTCACTAGCCAAATCTGGGATAACTAGAGTATCAAAATATACATATAAGATAGTAATGGATTATAACCCATTACTAAAATAAAAATCTAGCCTGACCTGTGGTGGCGCAGTGGATAAAGTGTCGACCTGGGAATGCTGAGGTCGCCGGTTCAAAACCCTGGGCTTGCCTGGTCAAGGCACATATGGCAGTTGATGCTTTCTGCTCCTCCCTCTTCTTTCTCTCTCTCTCTCTCGCTCTGTCTCTCTCTCTAAAAAAACTAAATAAAGTTAAAAATAAAAAATAAATAAATAAAAATCTATGTATCCAGGCCCTGGTCAGTTGGTTCAGTGGTAGAGTGTCGGCCTGGCATGCAGGAGTCCCGGGTTCAATTCCTGGCCAGGGCACACAGGAGAAGCGCCCATCTGCTTCTCCACCCCTCCCCCTCTCCTTCCTCTCTGTCTCTCTCTTCCCCTCCTGCAGCCAAGTCTCCATTGGAGCAAGGTTGGCCCGGGCGCTGAGGATGGCTCTGTGGCCTCTGCCTCAGGCACTAGAATGGCTCTGGTTGCAACAGAGTAATGCCCCAGATGGGCAGAGCATCGCCCCCTGGTGCCGGGTGGAGGGGGAGAAGGGAAAGCTCTTCTTTACAACAGAATTCCAACAAATAAATATAGAAGGAATAATAAAAGTTAGAAAATCAGCCTGACCAGGCGGTGGCACAGTGGATAGAATGCCGGACTGGGATGCCGAGGACCCAGGTTCAAGACCCTGAGGTTGCCAGTTTGAGCGTGAGCTCATCTGGTTTGAGCAAAAAAGCTCACCAGCTTGGACCCAAGGTCGCTGGCTCAAGCAAGGGGTTACTAGGTCTGCTGAAGGCCCGCGGTCAAGGCACATGTGAGAAAGCAATCAATGAACAACTAAGGTGTCGCAATGAAAAACTGATGATTGATGCTTCTCCTCTCTCTCCATTCCTGCCTGTCTATCCCTCTCTCTGACTCTCTCTCTGTCTCTGTAAAAAAAAAAAAAGAAAAAAAAGAAAATTACTACTCGCAACTATTATAGAAACAAGCTAGCAATGATCAATAGACGATAAAAACTGTAGGTAAAGTTTGATGAGAAAAAGAATGTATCACAGACTCAAGGTATCCCCCCACAAACTATTTATTACGAAGGGGAAAATCTTAACTTTACACTGAAGAAACCTGACAGACCTGTGTTAACCAAGTGATCCAAGTTAACATGGTAAGGCCCTGGCCGGTTGGCTCAGCGGTAGAGCGTCAGCTTGGCGTGCAGGAGTCCCGGGTTCGATTCCCGGCCAGGGCACACAGGAGAAGCGCCCATCTGCTTCTCCACCCCTCCCCCTCTCCTTCCTCCCTGTCTCTCTCTTCCCCTCCAGCAGCCGAGGCTCCATTGGAGCAAAGATTGCTGGGGCACTGAGGATGGCTTTGTGGCCTCTGCCTCAGGCGCTAGAATGGCTCTGATTGCGGCAGAGCGATGCCCCAGAGGGGCAGAGCATTGCCCCCTGGTGGGCATGCCGGGTGGATCCCGGTTGGGCGCATGCGGGAGTCTGTCTGACTGCCTCCCCGTTTCCAGCTTCGGAAAAATGAAAAAAAAAAAAAAAAAAGTTAACATGGTCAATGGGATAAGGTGAGACAGAGACCTACTGATGTGATGGGCTAATAAGAACACAACTATAGTTATGTAGTATTTCTGCGAAAAATAACGTGACCATAATCATAAGGAAACATTAGACACACCCAAACGGACAGTTTGCAAAATAAGTGGTGTATGCTCATCATACCAATGTCATACAAGACCAAGAAAGGTAAAAGAACAGTTCCAACCAATTAAAAGAAACTAAGAGACATGAAGACTACATGCTATGTGGCATCCTGGATTAGAAAAAAAATTCTATAAAGGACATTATTGGACAAATATTGAGCCTAAGTTCTGAAGAAAAAGATTTGTACAACAATACTGTATCAATGTCAAAATCCCTGATTTTGATAACTCCTCTACTATGGTTATATAAGTGAATATCTTTGTTCTTAGGAAATATATTCTGAAATATTTTATTTTCGGATGGTTCAAGGGGACAATACACATATGTGTGTGAGTATATTTACAGAAAGAATTAAAAAGCAAATGAGGGTTAGTTCTTTGTACTTGCAACTCTTCAATAAATCTGAAATTATTCCAAAAGAAAGTCAATTTAAAATAGGCAATTCTGCTCCCTCTGCTGGCAATGCCACTAACGACAACATGAATGAGATTAGCTAAATTACCTTTCTCAATTTAGAAAAATAGTATAAGATACCCTGGGCCTTTTTTTTTTTTTCTTTTATTTATTTATTCATTTTTAGAGAGGAAAGAGAGACAGAGAGGGAGAAAGAGGAGAGAGAGACAGAGAGAGAGAAGGGGGGAGGAGCTGGAAGCATCAACTCCCATATGTGCCTTGACCAGGCAAGCCCAGGGTTTCGAACCAGCAACCTCAGCATTTCCAGGTCGATGCTTTATCCACTGCACCACCACAGGTCAGGCCACCCTGGGCCTTTTAACTCCAATCTCTCTTGAGATTAGAAAAATTCATTAACACTTAAAATCTACTTAAATGAATATACTCTCCTCCCTTTTATTTACATTTGTCATTTTATCTTCGTGTTTTCTGAATGGCAATGGGTCCTACCATTCATTTTGAGCTTCACAGGGCAAAGAGTGAGGAACTCATATTGAGAACTAATTTTGAACTTCATTTGTTGCCTTAACTTTTGAGCAAATGTGAACCTTAATGCCAGACTCTTGTGTTCTCTGGCTCCCAGCTTGCTCAGTGCTCTGGACAATGTGTGGGGCAAACCTAACAGAGAGGAGGGGTCCAGACTCACGCCCTCAGCGGCATCGATGAAAAGGACGACTCCATCTGAGATGCGCAAGCCAGCAGTGACCTCATCAGAAAAATTCACGTGTCCTGTAAAGCAAATACCAACTGAGTCACCAACTAAGTTACCACTTGTATGGTGGCAGGATGAGGCACAATAACTGGCAGGTGGTCTGAGGAGTACTGCAAAGCAAGTGAACCCCTAGAATCCCTTACCCTTCTCCCTACAGCTCCCCATGGTATGTAAAATTCTACCATTAGAGTCACATCCTGGATTAAATTTTTATACAGAAGGTCCCCAGGCATAAAAAGAAGGGTTTTACCGAGTAGTACATAATAGGTTCACATTCACATACTAGCTTAATCTAATCAACAGCAAGCAGAGTTCTGTTGGACGGAAACCAACTTGGAGGCAGGAGAAAGGCAAACGAGGGCCGGAAGCATAGGAGACATAGTACCTGGCACAGTGCTGCTGCTGGGGCAGGACTGACAGGTAGGAGGGCACCGGGCAAGGAAAGCCAATCTTTCAAAACTCAAACTTTCCTATTTAAATCTCTGCCCCACTTGGTCTTCTCCAAAGAATAGAGTCAGCCACAGGGCAAGGCATGCTGCTTCCATGGTAACCTGTGTGTCCACCAGCAGCTGGTGGGTTGCTCCCACAATCTCTTCCAAAAGATTGAGAGTGCCGGAGGTAGCGGACCACGTCTGACTCACCTTTGCTACCACAGCGTCCAGCACGGGTCCTGACACAGGCTCAGGTGAATAAATGAACAAGATTCCTTAACCCTTTTAGTGAGTTTTTTTCATGCTTGCTGACCCCCAGGAGTATTTTTTCAAAAAAAAATGAAATTAGTTCCAGTTCCAGTTTTATTAACTTAAAATCATGTTTGATAACCAATTTATAAAAAGAAGAACATACATTGGCCTTTTTTAATGTTGTTTTACACATTTTTAAAATAAAAAATTTTATACTATTGTACTCTGGATGGTCAGGAGGATGTATATGAACGTTCATACTACTCAAAGGGCTAAAATTTATTCCAAAAGATTTTTATTTATTCATTTTTTAGAGAGGAGAGAGAGAAAAAAAGAGAGGAGAGAAGGGAGGGAGGAGCAGGAAGCATCAACTCCCATATATGCCTTGAAGTCCTGGGTTTTTTTTTTTTTGGTTTTTTTTTTTGTATTTTTCTGAAGCTGGAAATGGGGAGAGACAGTCAGACAGACTCCCGCATGCGCCCGACCGGGATCCACCCGGCACGCCCACCAGGGGCGACGCTCTGCCCACCAGGGGGCGATGCTCTGCCCCTCCGGGGTGTCACTCTGCCGCGACCAGAGCCACTCTAGCGCCTGGGGAAGAGGCCAAGGAGCCATCCCCAGCGCCTGGGCCATCTTTGCTCCAATGGAGCCTTGGCTGCGGGAGGGGAAGCGAGAGACAGAGAGGAAGGAGGGGGGGATGGAGAAGCAAATGGGCGCTTCTCCTATGTGCCCTGGCTGGGAATCGAACCCGGGTCCCCCGCACGCCAGGCCGACGCTCTACTGCTGAGCCAACCGGCCAGGGTCGAAGCCCTGGGTTTTGAACTGGCAACCTCAGCATTCCAGGTTGACTTTTTTTTTTTTTTTTTTTTTTATTCATTTTAGAGAGGAGAGAGAGAGGGAGAGAGAGAGAGACAGAGAGAGAGAGAGAGAGGAGAGAGAGATAGGGGGGAGGAGCTGAAAGCATCAACTCCCACATGTGCCTTGACCAGGCAAGCCCAGGGTTTCGAACCGGTGACCTCAGCATTTTCAGGCGGACGCTTTATCCACTGCGCCACCACAGGTCAGGCCGACTCTTTTTTTTTAATAGTAGCAACCACCATTAAAATTTTTTATTTATTTATTTATTTAATAATAGAGAGAGTCAGAGAGAGGGACAGTCAGGAAGGGAGAGAGAAAGCATCAATTCTTCATTGCGGCACCTTAGTTGTTCGTTGATTGCTTTCTCATATGTGCCTTGACCAGGGGCTACAGCATACTGAGTGACCCTTTGCTTGAGCCAGTGACCTTGGGTCCAAGCTGATGAGCCTTGCTCAAACCAGATGAGCCTGCGCTCAAGCTGGCGACCTTGGGGTCTCGAACCTGGGTCCTCTGCATCCCAGTCCAATGCTCTATCCACTGCGCCACCGCCTGGTCAGGCTCAAGTCGACTCTTTAAACCACTGTGCCACCACAGGTCAGGCCTAAAATTTATTCTAGAGCAGAGTAAAGAGAGGAGCAAATTGGAGGCCTGGAGCACAGCACTTGCTAATTAGTCAGAAGCAAAGGAAATAGGGTCAAGGAATGACCTACCTGGAGTATCCATGATATTGAAGAGATAAGATTTTCCTTTGGTATCTGGCAAAACCACTGTCACAGGAGTGCTTTTGATGCCAACACCTCTCTGAAAGTCACACAAAGAGAGTGGTCAAGGTTTCTTCCTATGCAAGAGGGGTTCATTCAGCTTTTGGGGCTTGCCAGTTGCTAATAAATTATACCAATGTCTCTCCCTACAGTGGGTGTAATTTGTATCTAGGCCTCTAATCAAAATGACCTTGAAGATGAAATATCTTAATGTTAAACAGCATTTTGGGGGGGATTTGGTTCAAATACAAAAAAGTAAAAATAAAAATGAAAAAGCAGCCCTGGCCAGTTGGCTCAGGGCATCATCCCGAAACACCAGGGTTGCAGGTTCAATTCCCAGTCAGGGCACACACAGGAAGGAACCAATGAACATACAACTAAGTGAAGCAACAAATGAATGCTTCTCTCTCTCTCACTTTTCCTCTCTCTGTCTCTCAAAAAAAAAAAAAAAGCAAGCAAGAAAAGTTGTTTTAAACCTTAACAGAGAATCCAGGGTCTTAAATGCTTATCCTCTTCATATATTGGAAACAAAAATAATCAAGTACCATGTAAGTAAAAACAAATAATCTAGGGGCATTTCTAAATTATAAAAAAAATTGTAAAACTTTAATAGGGAGTAATTATTATTATAATTTTTTAAAGATTTTATTAATTTTAGAGAGAGAGAGAGAGAAAGAGAAGCATTCATTTGTTCTACTTAGTTGTGCATTCATTGCTCTCTTTCCGTAAGTGCTCTGACTGGGGATTGAACTCACAATCTTGGTGTTTTGGGACAACACTCTAACCAACCAAGTTAACCAGCCAAGGCCAGAAAACCCATTCTTAAAGAGAAACTACTCCTAGAAAGGGATTGTCCTACAGATAAAGTCATCTTATGGATTTTAAGCATAATGTCATTTGAAAAATCAGGTGAACTTCTGTATTACAACATAAATATCAATATCACCTCTTAGTATCTATCCTATTAGGCCACATGAAATCCAGTCAAGGACAGGAGAGTCTCCCCTTACCCCTACCCGCCTTTTATCCTACAGCTTGCCTACCCAACTCTCGTTTCAAGTTACAGATCATAGGATGACTGGTAGAGGCAGAGAGATGAAGAGATGGGAATGAGAGAGGGGAGTGCGGTATGGAACAAAGTGTTATAAATACTACCTATACTCCCTACAAAACTACTGCTGGGTCTGGTGTGGGCAACGAGCGAATTTCCCAAGGCACACTTACCTCTTGCTCTGTGAAGAGGATGTCAGTGTAGCACAGCTGAAAAACAAATGCACTGGCGTTACCACCTGATTTCGGACTCCTCTCCCACACAAACCATCAATCATGTTCCCTCCCCATCTCCCAACTCAAGGGTTTCTGCCTCAAGAGAAGAGATTGAAGAGAGCAGGATGTCCCTACAGAAATTTCAGACAATGATACCAGTGGCTCTCATATGGAAAATGCTCCTGGATGTGTGCGTTTTTTGGGGGTGGGGTGGTCACTGAAGACCAGGCATGGCTGGAGAGCTAAATTATATCAAATGCACCGAATTCTTAGAGTGGTCAAGGGAGACACATCCAGCCTTCATGGAACCCCCACGTGTCAAAATAGTCAATCTGGTTGAGATTGAACAATTATTGCACTGAGACTTGCAGCCACACTTGGCCTCATCCACAGGCATTTAAATCTATCAAGAAAACAACAAGGTCCAATTGTATTATATTTATAAAGGAAGCTTTTAACACTATGATAGGAAAGAACAGGCTATAAAAGTCAGAATATATCAGAACAGAAGAGGGATCCCAAGTGCAGAAGAAATCATCCAAAAATACCACAGGTTAATTTTTGTTCGTTTGTTAATATTCTTTATGCTCCTGAGAAAGTTGTAATTCCTTTCTTAAAGACTATTGATAGAGATTACAATGATAAAACAGCACTTTGTGGGTGTCATTATTTATAATGAGTGGGAAGGCTGAAGGAAGGGGAAGGAGAAAGGCACACCCCTGTATATTCTGAATGGTTCATCCTAAACCCTCAATAGAATTTCTACTTACATCCTGGTCATAGCGCTTTCTGATTTCCGGGTGAGTCTGCTCTATTAAACAATCTACAAAACATGTCTGAAAGGAAAGAGAAGGTTAAGACCTGCCAACCACAGAGGAAAATTATTCTGCCCTTCCCCCAGCTCCCAATACACCACATCATTTAGGCATAAGGAGGGGAGGAAGAGAACAAAGAGAATTATGGGACAGCAAAGGATTAACACTGAAGCCACAGGATTATTTTCAAATGAAAGATGCAATCTTTCTTGGACAAGCATCCCCAGGGAAATGAAAACACACAAAATCAGAGTGAGGCTCAATTTTCCCTCTTCTTTCCTGGAGACACAAGGCTGAGGCATACAAGTGACTTACTAACAGGCTGCACCTGCTGCTTAGGAAAAGCTAGAATTTTACGGCGAGGTTTCACAATAACACAGAGGCCCCCAGAGCCAGGAGGTCCAGCCTTATGGGCTCAAACCCCAATCTGTGACTCTGAAGGCTGAAAAAATGAGTCAGAAAGAGAACCCTGTTCCAAGCAGCCGGAAGACCCCTTACCTTGCCATGATGGAGATGGCCACAAAGGGTCACATTTCTGATGAGCTCTGAGTTATCCATCAGATCTGCCAAGAAACTGAAAGGAGGAAGGAAAAGAGAAAAGGGACTTTGGCAAAAATTTTCAAGTGGGGAGGGGTGCTGTTGGGCAAATGAGTTCGTAAAATTTGTATTTTTTGAGTTTGCTCACTTTTATTGTTAGAAAATGGCTCTGGGCAGCCACATGTGTGCTTGCCCTCAAAGCAGGGTAGTTGATTGCAGATTGCATTCCTTCTTGGGAGGGGCCATTGTTTTTGCTAATGTTTGCTGGAGGAGAGGTTTTCGCACCAGAAAGTTTTAAAAAGGAGAGAGAGAAGCCATGTTTGCAGAGAGAGAGCAGAAAGAATGCAGATGCTGAAGAAGAAGCTAGTTTGTGCAGAGAGAGAGAAGGTGTGCTGATGGGAACCAGAGCTGAGGGGCTTTTGTGAGCTCCACTGAGACTGGTAAGGCAGATTCTAGGAGGAACCAGAGAAGATTCTCCTGGTCGTGGAACCGGAGAATGTGTCAGGGCTTTGTGAGCTCTGAATGAATGAAGAGGGAAGTGTTTCCCTGTGTGTTTGCTTGTTGGCTGGTGTGAGACTTTTAATAAAGAAATGGCCCACCATTTTTTGGCTCCACTGTTTCTTTACTGTCTGCCTGAATCCAATGGGAACCTGCATGTGCATGGCTGAGATGGCTGTGACCACGGGCCATACAGATGCAAAAGTGTTTTAGGTATTTTTAGTTGTTCAGGAACAACTTTCAGACCGACAAGAGAATGCTCAGAGGCAGACGTAAATTTCTACATGTATACAGTTTGGCTTTGGGAACAAACTTGTCCATGAGGGTGACACAATCCGGAATGAAATGTCATGAGGATTTCAACAGTAAAATAGCCATAAAATAATGAGATTTAAAAAGCAAAGAAGCAGCCCTGGCCGAGTTGCTCAGCTGGTTATAGCACCATTCTGATATGCCTAGGTTGTGGGTTCGATACCCAGTCAGGGCACATACAAGACTCAATGCATAAATAAGTGAATCAACAAAGACATCTCTTTCTCTCTCTCCCTTCCTTTTCTCTTTCTCTAAAATCAATCAATAAATTTTTTAAAAAAACAAGAAAGAAAACCCAAACCAAATACCAGAACACACATACACAAGTACTGTCCCTTTCAAAATCTTCAGGCTAGATGCTACCCATTTATTCTACTGACGCCAAGGGGACTTAAAATAACTTTGGGAGCTTCTCTTCTGAAACTGTCATCAGAGCCAGTTAACACGTGGATGCCATCTCATTGATAATGCTGAACAGAGGACTTCTGTCTCCCAAACCAGCACTGTCTTTCTTGCTTATCACCCATATTACTTATGGTAAGTAATCTTCAGATGACTTTGGCTCTTCAAAAAATTCAAGTCTGTTTTCAAAGACTGGAGATGTTTTTAAAATAAACATTGAGAAAGAACAGAAAGGAATATGAAGCAAGTTCTGAAGAGAACTGAAAAGATGCTTCAAAATGTCTAAATGATGGCAGATGAGCTAAACCCCGAGAGGACCCGCTCTTTCGGGCACTCGAGATAACAACGTGGTTGAAAAAGTTCCACTATCTAATAATGAGTCACAAGCACTTCAATATACGAAGGCCTTACAAGTGCATTTCATAAATTTCAATATTTTCCAAAACAGTTTAAAGAGTCTAAATTATTCTCTACATATAGGGTTGGACAAAAGTAGCTTTACAGTTATTCATATGGGAAATAATACAACAATTTCTAAGTAATAATACAAGAATAAACTCTGAGTTTTGTGTAGTCACAACTGTAAGCCTACTTTTGCCCACCCTGTACATCTACCTACTCGTCCCCTCCTTTTGAAAATAGAATTGGTATGTTCCTAGAATACTTAGCAATTTTGCTGAGTCAAAATAGGCTCTGCAAGGCTCCATTGGAGCAAAGTTGGCCCGGTGCTGAGGGTGGCTCTGTGGCCTCTGCCTCAGGCGCTAGAGTGGCTCTGGTTGCAACAGAGCAGCGCCCCAGATGGGCAGAGCATCGCCCCTTGGTGGGCATGCCGAGTGGATCCCGGTCGGGCGCATGCGGGAGTCTGTCTGACTGCCTCCCCGTTTCCAACTTCAGAAAAAAATACAAAAAAAAAAAAAAAAGGCTCTGGTGACCCAACATTGACAATTATAATACTTAGTACTCTCGATCTGAAAGGCTGGCTTTCAATATCAAACAAAAGATTTGGAAGAAAACAGCTGAGAGCTGAATGAGGGCCAAGAAAAAAGTTAAGACTGAAACTAAATACAGCAACCATATAAACTGAAAGGAAATCTTGGCAAACTGTAGAGAGAGACTTTGCTTTTGCAGCTCACTGTCTACTTCAACCATAAACCACCTCCTGCACGCTCATGAGAAAATGAACCCACACTATTCATGAAGAGAGGCGAAGAGCCCTTAGTACTTACTCCATTTCATATACTGTGACAGGTAATGTCTGCTCCATCAGAGTGAATTTTTTGGTTTTTACCGGCTTAATAATGGGTTCTAATGGAAAAAAAAAAGTAGTGATGTGCAGGTAGGCAGAAAACATAAAATTACAGAGCTCTATTCCATCACACTGAGCTTTCAGAATGTATGATACATGATATCAATTTTTTTGAAAGATTTTATTTATTTTAGAGGAGAGCAAGGGAGGGAGACAGAGAGAGAGAGAATGGGAGGAGGAGCAGGAAGCATCAACACATAGTTATTGTTTCTCATATGTGCCTTGACCAGGCAAGCCGGTGTTTCGAACAGGTGACCTCAGAATTCCAGGTCGATGCTTTAGCCACTGCATCACCACAGGTCAGGCGTGATATCAATTTATGTTATTCTCAAAGATCACTCAGATGTTGAGAAAGTTTTGGGAATGCTGTTTTGCACAAGATCATAAAGGATCTTGAATTGTGAACTGAGTTTGGACTTCTTTTTGTGGAAGAAAGGGTGAGGGACTGGATGTAGGTTGAGGTCAATGTCAGTTCAAAACTTCTTGCATTTATAAAATGCAACTACTTAGAAAATCAGCATTGTGAGGATTGGGATTATTTGGGTAAAAAACTACCAGAGCATCCCAGGCCGGTTTGCTCAGTGGTAGAGCATCGGCCTGGCGTGCAGGAGTCCTGGGTTTGATTCCCGGCCAGGGCACACAGGAGAAGCACCCATCTGCTTCTCTAATCCTCCCCTTCTCCTTCCTCTCTGTCTCTCTCTTCCTCTCCCGCAGCCAAGGCTCCATTGGAGCAAAGTTTGCCCGGGTGCTGAGGATGGCTCTATGGCCTCTGCCTCAGGCACTAGAATGGCTCTGGTTGCAATAGAGCAGGGCCCCTGGTGGGCAGAGCATCGCCCCCTGGTGGGCATGCCAGGTGGATCCCGGTCGGGCGCATGTGGGAGTCTGTCTGACTGCCTCCCTGTTTCCAACTTCAGAAAAATACAAAAAACAAAAACAAAAAAAAAACTACCAGAGCAGAAGGAGAACTTAAAAACAGTCTTCAAGCACCTTTATAGGTAGTATATAAAGAAATAAATGCCTGACCAGGCAGTGGTGCAGTGGATAGAGCGTTGGCCTGGGACACAGAAGATGCAGGTTTGAAACCCTGAGGTTGTCAGCTTGAGCATAGCCTCACCAGCTTGATTGAGCAAGGAGTTGCCAGCTTGAAGCCCAAGGTCACCAGCTTGAGCCTAAGGTTGCTGGCTTGAGCAAGGGGTCACTGGCTCAGCTGGAATCCCCCAGTCAAGGCACACATGAGAAAACAATCAATGAACAACTAAGGGCCACAACAAAAAACTGATGCTTGTCATCTCTCTCCCTTCCAGTCTGCCCCCTTCCCCATTAAAAAAAAAAAAAGCTATGAGTTTTACTGAATATTAAGAGGGTTAAATGGCTCTGGCTGAGTAACTCAGTTGGTTAAGCATCATCCCAATACACTAAGGTTGCAGGTTTGACCCCCTGTCAACCAATGAATACATAAATAAGTGGAACAACAAATTGATGTTTCTCTCTAAAATCAATAAATTAAAACAAAACAGAAAGCAAAAAACAATGTTAATTGAATCTCAATTCAGAAATAGTGCTTGAAAGCAGAGAAAAACTAATCAATTTATCCACTGAATACTCTAGACTGCTGGTAGTTTGAAATGAAGTGTCCGAGTGTCAATGCCACCTCTCACAACCCGGTGCCTCCTGACCTACCTGTGAGAGGCTGCGTGTCTTCCTCCTGAACTATGGTCTCCACCTCAGGACCATACACCTCCTCAGCTGTGGGGTAGTACTTCTTGTCCTCATGCAGCACCACCTCCATCCCAGGGTGATCTTCATCATGATCGCCTACGTCATCATCATCGTCATCGTCATCCATCTAAAGGCATGAGAGGGAAAGGTTCTGTAAGAGGCATGCACTTTTCCTGCTCAATAACTGACAATACACGAGTTAAGAGCACTTAACACTCCACATGTGTGACAGCTTCTGATTCTGAGTTCTGGGCTAGAGTCAGTGGGGCAGGTTCTACTCTTGAATATAACCCTTCACAAAGAGAAGACTGTAAGCCATGGCTACAAACAATGCTCCTTATTCAAACCAGCCCCTTCCTAAATGTGGGCCACTGGGTGACACGAGTTGACTGGCTACCTCCTAATCTCTTTACATTCTACTCATACTAATGTGGCCTAAGATCGCATTTGTTCTTTAGGCAGCCAGACATATTCTGCTGGTGGCAGCTCCAAAACTGCCATCAGGCCAGTTTCCTCCCACTCCATACTGCAGGATGTATTTTAAATCCAAGTGTAGAATTTTATGTAATAATTTCCAACTACCTGTAATTATTTCTATGTAAGTGTTCTGACAGCAACTCAAGCTTGACAAGTCTAAAATAAAACTAAACGCCTGACTTGTGGTGGCACAGTGGATAAAGCGTCGACCTGGAAATGCTGAGGTCGCCGGTTCAAAACCCTGGGCTTGCCTGGTCAAGGCATATATGGGAGTTGATACTTCCTGCTCCTCCCCCTGTTCTCTCTCTATCTATCCCTCTCTCTCTCTCTCCCCTCTCTCTCTAATAAAAAATGAATAAATAAAATATAAAAAAAAGTAAATAAATAAAATAAAACTAAACAAGCATCTCTTTTTTATCATTTCCCTTTGTTATAACCATCTGGTCATCCAGCTCCCCTCATTCTCTTTCCCCCCACATTCGAACAGTGGCCCAAATCTACACCTCTGCATCCTCCCATTGTGATGAACAGGCCTCCCGACCCTCCCTCCACTAGAGCATCCTGCTCTGATCATGTCACCCTTACTCCCAGGTCTCCACTCAAGGCCTTCTACAGCCTGGCCCCTCCCCTCTGCTTCATACCCACAGCCCCCCTCCAGTGAGGGCTTCAACAATCAGGAGGAGAGATCATTTCCTCTTTTTTTTTTATTTTTTTAAAAATGTTTATTTTATTGATTTTAGAGAGAGAGGAAGGAAGGGAGTGAGAGAGAGACAGAAACATCAATCTGTTCCTGTATGTGCCCTGACTAGGGATCGAACTGGCAATCTCTGTGCTTCGGGATGATGCTCCAACCAACTGAGCCATCTGGCCAGGGCTTTGAGATCATTTCCTCTTAACACACAAACTCTGAGCCCCTCTCACCGCACTCCTTTCTAGACTGTCCTCCTTCTTTCCTAGCCCTATTATCAAAATACTATGCATCTCTCTACTGTTATATAAAATTTTTTTTTTAAAGATTTTTTAAAATTGATTTTTAGAGAGGAGAGAGAAAAGAGAGAAAGGGGGTGGGAGTGAGCAGGAAGCATCAACTTGCAGTAGTTGCTTCCAGAATGTGCCCTGACCTGGGCAAGCCTGGGGCCCCAAACCAGCATTCCAGGTCAACTGCTCAACCTACTATACCACCACAGGTCAGGCGATAAAAAATGTTTTTAAAAAATCTATGCATCCCATGTGGACTAGGAAGCTGTAAGGAACTCTTTTCTCCTTGGAGGAGTATGAACTAGCACAGCCACTCAAAAGAGTCATCTGACAGTACTTGTATAAACACGTTAACAAAGTATAGACACATAAGTATTATATATATATATATATGAGCCTATGATCAACAACTCTGCTTATGGGACTATAACCCAAAGGAATTTTCTTTCACCACAGTATTGTTTGTGTTGAAAGAAGGCTGATAGTAGGTAACCGAAGGCTGACAGCAGGGTGTTCATCACTAAGTATCACACACCAGGGAGAACAGAGCAGCAATCAAATACCACAGACTACATGTATGCACAGCAACAGAGATGGATTCCAAAATGCACTGCTCATCACGCAGAGTGGACACAAGTAAGAAACAGAATGATGCAGAGAATATGTTTCCATTTACTTAAATTAATACACGTGCACAATGCAACTATACATTTTATAATTCATACAAACAAAAAGCATACATACATTAGATCAATTACTAAGGTAACAGGTATGAGAATGAGATAAAAAGGAATAGGGTAATTAAACAAGAGCAGAGCCTTGTACAGGCAATAATAATGAGCAATAGGAACTAGAGTATGATTAACTCCACCTCTGTACTGAGGTGAAAGCATTCACACATAGCCCAACCATTCTTTTTCTTTGTTGTTAACAGCTTTAGTGAGCTGTAATTCACATTCTATGCAATTCACCAATTTTACGTGCACAATTCAATGGTTTTTAGTATAGTCAGAGCTGTACAACCATCACCGCAATCAATTTTAGATCATTTTAATCACCCAAAAAGAAACTCTGTACCCTTTAGCCATCACTCCCCAATACCATGCCCAACCTAGACAATCACTAATCATTCTTTTCTTCTTTTTTTAGCACTGGAGGAGAGGGAAGAGGGGAGAGCAGAGAGGGGACAGGGAGACACACACGGACAAACAGGGAGATGAAAAGAATCAACTCATAGTTGTGGCATAGTTGTTCACTGACTGCTTTCTCATATGTGCCTTGATCCCACACTCAAGTCGGTAACCCCACATTCAAGTCGGATGAACCTGTGCTTAAGCTGGTGACCTCAGGGTTTCGAACCTGGGTCCTCATCATCCCAGGCCAACACTCTATCCACTGTGCCACCACCTGGTCAGGCTCCTTCTCCTTTTCACCTCTACAAATGCCTACCCATTCTTCAGGTTCTTTGAATGTGACTTCCTCAGATATCTTTTTTGGTCATCCCAACCAGGAGTAATCCCTTCTTATATCTTATTACCATGATACAAGTTAATATGTCTTAAATGGACTTGTCCTTCCCTGTCTCATATTCCAAATACTTTTGTATGTACTTCATCTCCTCTGGCAAACAGTAGGTTCTTGGAGGGCAGGGATAAAGCCTTGGCTCTCTCTGTAGCATAAGTCCTTGTAAATAACAAGTGTTCTATAAATACTTAATGAATGAATTCTTGAGCTTTATTTAACCTGGAATTCAAATTTGTGGGAATCATTTTGAATTTAGATTCTGTTATTCAATATATTAGCTTATGTGATGTGCAAATTTCATCAACTTCTCTATCTTCACCCAAGTCACTGACAAAAAGGTTGAAAAGGATGGGGCCAAGCATAGACGCCTGGGGCATGTCACAAGAGCTCTGGCAGCGACCCATTAATCAAAACTCTGTCACAGTACATTTGACCCCCTTTATTCTCCTCCCCCCCCTCCCCTCCCTCTGGTAACCACTGCACTTTTGTCCATGTCTATGAGTCTCAGTTTTATACCCTACCTATGGAATGTACACCCGAAACCTATGTGTTCCTATGCACCAATGTCACCCCATTAAATTTAATTTCTAAAATAACCCCACAAAACTCTTTCAGTATCATTGTTCAACGGCTGTGACTTCTCATATTATGACCCAGCCCACATCCTTTCCACAGGATATCATCAGTTACAGTGCTTACCTTGGGAAATGGAATCAAAACCAAGGAATAGTTCCTACCTATTTGAACAGTACCTATTTGAATGAGAATGTGTTCACGAATTACTTCTATAATTAAAATTACCTCTTTAAAATATATTTTTAAAATGAAAATAACTAGTTTATAAGAAAAATAAGACATTAAATGCCTTGCCTAAATCATGATACGTAATTTCCACAGCATACCCCTGACCCAGATCTCAATCTAATACTTTTATCAAGAGAAATTTTTGGTCCTGGCTGGTTTGCTCAGTGAATAGAGCATCGGCCTGGTGTGCAGATTCCTGGGTTCAATCCCCAGTCAGGGCACACATGAGGAGCGACCATCTGCTTCTCTTCCCCTCCCTCTCCCTCTTCTCTCTCTCTTCCCCTCTCACAGCCAGTGGCTCAATTAGTTTGAGCGTTGGCCCCGGGCGCTGAGGATGGCTTAGTTTATTCCAGCACTGGCCCCAGACCAGTGCTAGGTGGATCCCCGTCAGGGTGCCTGGAGCAGTCTGTCTCTATCTCCCCTCCTCTCACTTAAAAAAACAAAACAAAAAAGAGTAAATTTTAATTAAAACTCATAGGAGCCTAAGTGTTCAATGTCATCTGTCTTAAAATTCCTTCCATAATTTTGATCACAGATGCGTATCACACTTACAGCCTGTAGTCTGAAATGCAGTGCCTCATCTCCATCTTTGCAAAGTAGGACAAGTTGCCTGATTCAATTTAGAGCACCATAGCCAGTCCCTGGTTTCTTTTATTATTATTATTATTTTTTTTTTTTTTTCATTTTTCTGAAGCTGGAAACGGGGAGAGACAGTCAGACAGACTCCCGCATGCGCCCGACCGGGATCCACCCGGCACGCCCACCAGGGGCGATGCTCTGCCCACCAGGGGGCGATGCTCTGCCCATCCTGGGCGTAGCCATGTTGCGACCAGAGCCACTCTAGCGCCTGGGGCAGAGGCTACAGAGCCATCCCCAGCGCCCGGGCCATCTTTGCTCCAATGGAGCCTTGGCTGTGGGAGGGGAAGAGAGAGACAGTGAGGAAAGCGCGGCGGAGGGGTGGAGAAGCAAATGGGCGCTTCTCCTGTGTGCCCTGGCCGGGAATCATTATTATTATTTTTCAAATTTGTTTATTTTAAAGAGATAGGAATGGAGAGAGAGACAGAAACGTCTATCTGTTTCTGTATGTGCCCTGACCGGGGACCGAATTCCAATCTCTGTGCTTCGGGATGAAGCTCCAATCAACCGAACTACCCAGCCAGGACAAGTCCCCAGTTTCTTAAAGATGACCACAGTGGCTCTGAGCTGACCTTTGCAAGGTCTCCGCATCACCCTACTCAGGACCTAATACAACTGGGCCTGGAGACTTGAAGGCATTTAAGGCTGCAAACTGCTCTCTTTTCACTTCACCTATATGGCTTCAGTTCTCTTTTTCCAGAGTTTATTCTTTTTCTAGTTTGAAGGACATTTCCCCTGATGGAGAAGACATAGCAGCCAGGACTTCTGTTGTGCTTCCCTGATGTTTTGTTAATGTCACACATATTTCGATGAGAGGTGGGCCTATCTATTTCTTGTTCTGAACACTGCTAAGATACAAAAGTACCTTTGGTGTATTTTGTGAGCCTCAGACTGATCTGGACTTATTGTCCATAGCTCTCCTCCTAAAGGGGAGTCATAGAAATCTGCACCTTCTCTACTGTTTTTATTCATCTTTCAAAATCTGAGCTTATGAGGGAGTTCCCAGTGCAGCTGCACTTGGAAAAGGTGACTACCTTCTATTGCCTTTTGGAATTTCAGTAACTAAGTTTTCCTGGAGGCAGTCTAAGACCCCAGTAAGTCACATTATAAACAAGGCATTGTTAGAAATGTACACAGGTATTATGGGAGCACAGAGGATTCAGTACTTTACTCCTTTTTTTTAAAAGAGAGAGAATGCCCTGGCCAGATAGCTCGGTCGGTTACCACTGTCCTGATACACAAAGGTGGCAGGTTCGATTCTCAGTCAGGGCATATACAGGAGGAAATAGTTGTCTCTGTCTCTGTCTCCCTCCCCCACACACCCCTTCCTCTCTCTCTAAAATCAACAAATTAAAAAAAAAAACTAAAAAGAAAAAAGAGAGGAGTCCTCGCCAGGTGGCTCAGTGGATAGAGCACCATCCTGGCACCTGGCACCCTGAGGCTGCAGGTTCAATCCCTGGTCGGGACACATATGAGAAGCAACCAGTGAGTGCAACTAAATGGAACTAAGTAGAACAATGAGATGATGCTTCTCTCTCTCTTTCTCCCCCTTCCTCTCCTTCCCTTCTTCTATCTCCCTCTCTCAAATCAATAGGAAAAAATTTTAAAATAAAAAAGAGAGAAGGAAAAAGTAATGTATTGGTCTTACCTCATCAAGATCTTTGGTCTCTCTGCCCAATTCATCATCATCTTCATCAGAATCTAGCTCTGGTCCAATATAATTCCCAAATTCATCATACAAGTCAGTATCCATGATGCTGAAATTCAAGAAAAGGAGTTAAGATTCTGGCAAGGTAATCAAGGCCTCCATGCTATGATGCCACCGCCCTAGGCTCGTAGTTGACCATATCCTTCACACATCTCCTCTCCAATTACACCAGGGGTAGTCAACCTTTTTATACCTACTGCCCACTCTCTGTTAGTAGTAAAATTTTCTAACCGCCCATCGGTTCCACAGTAATGGTGATTTATAAAGTAGGGAAGTAACTTTACTTTATAAAATTTATAAAGCAGAGTTACAGCAAGTTAAAGCATATAATAATAATTACTTACCAAGTACTTTATGTCAGATTTTCACTAAGTTTGGCAGAATAAATCTTTATAAAACAACTTACTATAGTTAAATCTATCTTTTTATTTATACTTTGGTTGCTCCACTACCGCCCACCATGAAAGCTGGAATGCCCACTAGTGGGCCGTAGGGACCAGGTTGACTACCACTGAATTACACCAACCAACCAACTGCTTCCCTAAGCCCTGTACTTTCCCCGCCTTTCTCTTCTAGTCATTGTCTCTGTTTACATGCTCTTTTTTTTTTTTTTCTGTATTTTTCTGAAGCCGGAAACGGGGGAGAGACAGTCAGACAGACTCCCGCGTGCGCCCGACCGGGATCCACCCAGCACGCCCACCAGGGGGCGACGCTCTGCCCACCAGGGGGCGATGCTCTGCCCCTCTGGGGCGTCGCTCTGTTGCGACCAGAGCCACTCTAGCGCCTGGGGCAGAGGCCAAGGAGCCATCCCCAGCACCCAGGCCATCTTTACTCCAGTGGAGCCTCGGCTGCGGGAGGGGAAGAGAGAGACAGAGAGGAAGGAGAGGGGGAGGGGTGGAGAAGCAGATGGGCGCTTCTCCTGTGTGCCCTGGCCGGGAATCGAACCTGGGACTTCTGCACGCCAGGCCGACGCTCTACCACTGAGCAAACCGGCCAGGGCCTGCTCTTCTTTTTTTAATACTAAAATTTTTTTTAAAATAACTTAATACCAGAAAGTTTCAAAAATAATAACTTTCTTTTTTCCTAAGTTATTTGAGAATAAGTTGCTGACACATGCCTCATCACCATCTAAAACTTCAGTGCAAGGCCAATCTGGCCTGTTGCCTGATTTTACACAGCCCTCAAGCTAAGAATGCCTTTTATATTTTTAAATAGTTAAAAAAAAATTAAAAAAATAATATTTCATGATATATGAAATTCAAATTTCAATGTCTATAAAAACAGCTTTATTGGAACAGAGCCATGCTCATTTGTTTATATTATCTGTGGCTGCTTTCACACTGTAACAGCAGAGTTGAGTAGCTGCAACTGAGCCCATATGGCCCAGAAAGCCTAAAATATTTACTACAGAAAAAGTTTGCCAACTACTGCTTTAGTGTGTGTGACGCCTACAACCAAGGACCGACCCGGGTTCAATTCCCGGCCAGGGCACACAGGAGAAGCGCCCATTTGCTTCTTCACCACCCCCCCCTTCCTCTCTGTCTCTCTCTTCTCCTCCTGCAGCCAAGGCTCCATTGGAGCAAAGATGGCCCGGGCGCTGGGGATGGCTCCTTGGCCTCTGCCCCAGGCGCTAGAGTGGCTCTGGTCGCCGCAGAGCGACGCCCCAGAGGGGCAGAGCATCGCCCCCTGGTGGGCGTGCCAGGTGGATCCCGGTCAGGCGCATGCGGGAGTCTGTCTGACTGTCTCTCCCCCGTTTCCGGCTTCAGAAAAATACAGAAAAAAAAAAAAAATGAAAATCACATTTCTACCACTTAACCCACAGACCCCAAACCTTACAAATTGTTCTAATAATGTCCTGCAAAGGAAAGGATCCAATCTAGGGTTGAATGCTTGCATTTAGTTGGAATGTCTTTAGTTGTTTATTCTGGAAGTTTCTCAGTCTCTCCTTGAGTTTCATGAGTTGACACTTTTGAATATTACAGGCTAGTGAGTTTGTAGAATGTTCCTTAACTTGGGTTTATCTGATGCTTCCCTGTAATTAGATTAAGGGTATGCATTTCTGGCAGGAATATCACAGAAGTGATGCTGTGTTCTTTTTAGTGCATCTCCTATCAGGTGGTATGTGATTTTAATTTGTCCTATTAGTGGTGATATTACCTTAATAACTTGATTACAGTGGTGTCTGTCAGGCTCTTCTATTGTAAAGTTACTTGTTTTCTCTGTAATTAATAAGCATTTTGTGGGTTTTCTCCACTTCAATTACTGAAACTCTATTCAAAGTACAGTTCAAATACCACCTTTCAAACTTTCCTATATTCTCACTTTCTCACTCCCCTATGCTGCTATAGCTTTATGCCCCTTTATTAGTACTTAATTGCTTTTAATGGCTGTTAACTGTACTAATTACCCTCACCAACAACTCTGCAGCTTACAGTAATAAACAACATACCAGAGCATGGGTTAAAGGCCTGGGCTCTGGAGCTGGAAGACGTGGATGTGAATCCTAACTTTTGTTACTTAATAACTACATAACTTTAGGTAAATTACTTCACCTCTCTTAACCTGTTTCCTCAACTGGAAAACGGAGTGAATAATTTCCACTGCATGAAAGGTTAGGAGAATTAAAAAAAAAAAAGAGTCTGTGTAAAGAATTTATGAGCCCTGGCTGGCTGGCTCAATGGTAGAGCATTGGCCCAGAGTGTGGATATCTTGGGTTCGATTTCCAGTCAGGCACAAAGAAGAAGCAACCATCTGCTTTTCCACCCCTTTCCCTCTCCCTTCTCTCCCTCTCTCTCTTCCCCTCCCACAGCCATGGCTCAATCAGTTCAAGTGCTGAGGAAGGCTCTGTGGAGCTTCTGCCTCAGGCACTAAAAATAGCTCAGTTGCACACATGGCCACAGATAAGGGTTTCTTTGGGGTACATGTGGTAGTCTGTCTCTCTATCTCCCCTCCTCTCACTTAGAAAAGAAGCAAAGGCCCTGGCTGGTTGGCTCAGTGGTAGAGTGTTGGCCTGGCGTGCAGAAGTCCCGGGTTCGATTCCCGGCCAGGGCACACAGAAGAAGCGCCCATCTGCTTCTCCACCCCTCCCCCTCTCCTTCCTCTCTGTCTCTCTCTTCCCCTCCCACAGCCAAGGCTCCATTGGAGCAAAGATGGCCCGGGCGCTGGGGATGGCTCCTCAGCCTCTGCCCCAGGTGCTAGAGTGGCTCTGGTCGCGACAGAGCGATGCCCCGGAGGGGCAGAGCATCGCCCCCTGGTGGGCAGAGCGTCACCCCTTGGTGGGTGTGCCGGGTGGATCCTGGTCCGGCACATGCGGGAGTCTGTCTGACTGTCTCTCCCCGTTTCCGGCTTCAGAAAAATACAGGAAAAAAAAAAAAAAAAGGAAAGAAGCAAAAAATAATTATAATTTATGAGTCCCAAGTTCAATAAATGTTAGCACAGTCCTGGCCAGGTAACTCAGTTGGTTAGAGCATTGTCCTCATGTGTCAAGGTTGTAGTTTTCATCCCAGGTTGGATCAGAGCATATACAAGAATTAACCAATGAATGCATAAAGAAGTGAAACAACAAATTGATGCTTTTTTGTTCTCTTCCTTTCTCTCTAAAATCAATCAATTTAAAAAATGTTAGCTAGCATTCTTTTTTTAAACATTTTTTTTTCAGAGACAGAGAGAGATTCAGAGAGAGGAATAGATAGGGACAGACAGACAGGAACGGAGAGAGATGAGAAACATCAATCATCAGTTTTTCATTGTGACACCTTAGTTGTTCATTGATTGCTTTCTCATATGTGCCTTGACCGAGGGCCTTCAGCAGACCGAGTAACCCCTTGCTCAAGCCAGCGACCTTGGGTCCAAGCTGGTGAGCTTTTGCTCAAACCAGATGAGCCCGCGCTCAAGCTGGTGACCTTGGGATCTCAAACCTGGGTCTTCCACATCCCATTCTGACGCTCTATCTACTGCGCCACTGCCTGGTCAGGCAGCTAGCATTCTTTTCTGGTCATTTCCCCCCCTTCTTTTCTAAGTGAAAGGAGGGGAGATAGAGAGATAAGCCTCTTGCATGCACCCCAACCAGGATCTACCTGGCAACCCCCGTCTGGGGCCTATGCTCTACCCAGCTGGGGCCATGCTCACAACCAAGCTATTTTTAGCACCTGACAGGAGGCTCCATGGAGCCATCCTCAGTGCCCTGGCCAATGCGCTCTAATGAATTGATCCATGGTAGGAGGGAAAGAGAGAGAGAGAGAGAGGAAGAGAGAGAGAGAGAGAGACAAAAGGGGAGGGGTGGAGAAGCAGATGGTCGCTTCTCCTGTGTGCCCTGAGACTGGGAACTTAACCCCAGACACATGCAGGGCTGATGTTCAACCACTGAGCCAATCAGCCAGAGTCCCCCCCCCTTTTTTTAACAGAAACAGAGAGAGAGTCAGAGAGGGGCAGACAGACAGGAAAGAAGAAGAGAGAGATGAGAAGCATCAATTCTTCACTGTAGATCCTTACTTGTTCAGTGATTCCTTTCTCATATGTACCTTGACCAGGGGACTCCAGCAAAGCGAGTGACCCCTAAACCTGTGACCTTGGGCTCAAGCCAGCGACCTGTGAGCTCAAGCCAGTGACCGTGGGGGTCATGTCTGTGATCCCACTCATGCCAGCAACCCCGCGCTCAAGCCAGATGACCCTGCGCTCAAGCCGGTGATCTTGGGGTTTTGAACCTGGGTCCTCTGCATCCCAGTCCGACACTCTATCCACTGCACCACCGCCTGGGTCAGGCTTGGTTATTCTTAAATACAGCAATTCTATGCTCCTTGTGCCTACCTGCGAATACCTTGCATAAGTAAGCACTGTTAAATATTAAGTAAACAGAATGTTTAATTCTGAGAAACTGTTATTTCTTGCACTAGGTTAATCCTCCTACCTCAAATGCAACCCGTTGAGTGCTTATTGAGGAGTTCCAAGAACTAGTAACTAATGTAAAGTATTAGGGTAACTTTCAATATGCAGAGATTCTTTATGATTCCAAAGAGCTATCACATATGTGCTCATTTCATTCTCCCAAGACCCATGAAGTGACAAATCAGGCTAATTTCTGCTTCAGGGATACCGTACTTGCTATTGTCCTCAGAAATGCTCTTCTTTTGAATATTTCCTCCATTTCTCTTGGGTCTCTACAAAAATGTCACACTTTCTGAGAAACTTTCACTTGTCACGCTAAAAGAGTCCCCCATACACACATTCTCCAACCCCCACGTTCACCGTTTTATTATTATTAATATTTGCCCTGAAATATATCTATTCATGTATTTACTGTCATCTCCTCAATTACAATTCAGGCAAGGACTTTATCTTTTTCACTTATAACAGTGCCTAGCATAATACAGGGCCTCAATAAGTATTTGTTGAATGAATGAATGACACCAACAAGGCACAGAGAAGACACCTGACTTGCTCGCAGTTGCACAAAACTAGTAACTTCAGGTATCAAACCTCACTGCAGCTTCCCGCTATAATGCAGGCTCTTACAGGAATCCAGAATAAGAACGGAGGGAGCTTGGTAGAGGAGTGAAGACGACACAGATGGGGCCGGACAGAGGGACTGAACAGTGAGAATATGACTCCTACCCAGGGAAGGGATTTTATGGACGATACTGAGGGAATCCCGGAATCCGGGAGTGTTGGGGGTGTGTGTGTGTGTCTTTCATTCCTTTTTCCACTCCATACCTCAATTTACCCACTTGTAAAGTGAAAGAAGCAGATAAGATATAAAGTCTCTTCCAGATCTGATATTACTTAATTTCCGATCCCACCCGGAGCAACATCCCCCCACCATTGACATCCGTCAGCTCACCTCCCTCCTGCTCAGCCAGAAGCTTCGGTAGGCCAACCGACACCGCGCTTCCGGCCCACGCCGCGCACCTTCTGCGCCCGCTGCCCGAAAGGACCCCACAGACGCCGCGGTCGCGTTTCTACCGCGGAGGACAGCCCTCTGCCTAAGGACCAACTAGTAGGAATGGCGACCGCGAACACAGGAACGGGCGAAGTGGACAGTGGATCCCCAAACTGAGGCGTAGGCTGCTCCAAAGAATGAGGCGTAGGCTGCTCCTAAAAATCCTGAATCTGATCAGGCGCCTCGGACCACACTGAAAGGGGGCCTTCGGGCCGATCACGTGGGCAGGCTGTTGGAGCAGTTCCTAGGCAACCACAGCTGTGGGGCATGGTTTACGCTGAGCTGTTCCGGAGTATCTGGGACTCCCCAAAGCAAGCAAGGGAGCCAAGGCCAGGGCTACTGGGGTGACGGTGAGGAGGGCAGGAGGGTTAGTTCTATTTATTCAACGACTGGGGAGGGCTCAGAACTGGACAAGAGCCAGAACACTTGATTTCAACTACTGGTCATCGCAGCCCCCTTCTTAGTGTTTAGTTTACACGCATTGGGGTAAAGGGGGAGGGCTGTAGTCCTGGTTGCAGACATCCTGCTGCCCTGTCCTAGGGCTGTAGATGATGACTGCGCCACTAGCTCAGTGCACCAAGAATCTGAGGTTCAAAGGTGCTCAGCAAGGCAAAGCAGAGCCAAGACTAGAACCCATGTAGATGATCTCCCTCCAGAGTAGTAGTAGGTCAGTCAGCCTCGGATACGTGGAGGCTGCAGAAGTACAGTGGCAGAACTAAAGAGGTAGCTAACGTAACTAGAGACCTGTTAGGTGACAGGTCCATCCTTGGGTTGGACAGAGGGATTTGGGGACAGGGATCATTAAACCCCTTCCTTTGCCTCTTCCACATGATTTTCTGTTCAGTTATTGCATCTGGTTTGGGTGAAAAGTGTCCGTTCTCAGTCAAGACATTTAATGACGGGTGAAATTTTAATCCCTGGGCTCAAGAGTAGCTAACAATTGTTCTGCTTTTGTGTGAGGTTCTGCTCTATCACAACAACTCGCTATGTGGAAGAGTGAAGGAACTGAATTCTGAGATCCAGATGCTTCTTAATCTAAAGCACAAATTTAAAATATTTTTAGAGGAAGAGAACAAAATTAAGACGGTGCCCTGGCTGGACAGCTCCATTGGTTAGAATGTTGGCCTTACAGACAGAGGTTGCCAGTTCAATCCCTAGTCAGAGCACGTACAGAAACAGATCAATTTTTCTCTTTCTTCTTCCTTCTGTCTCTAAAATCAATCAATAAATTTAAAAAAAAATTAAGACATGGCTCCAAACGGAAAGGACTCTATTATTCTATTTTCAGTGACAACAAATGTTAAGCAAATCCTCACTGTGTAACTCTATAGAGAATTAGATTTTTTAACAAAACCCTACCCAAGATAAGTGACAAGATATCCAGAGTGTTTTTGGATCATTTTGTGGGCTAGCAGAGAATCTAGATGCACTTTGTTTCCCCTGTTACTGACCTTCCACTGATGTCCAGTCCATTTGCCTTCCCAGGCACAGGCCATGGAAAGGAATGACATTATCGACTTCAAGGCCTTGGAGAAAGAGCTGCAGGCTGCACTCAGTGCTGATGAGAAGTACCAGCGGGAGAATGCTGCCAAGTTACGGGCGGTGGAACAAAGAGTGGCTTCCTATGAGGAGTTCAGGTTGGCCTAATGTCATTTTACTCAGGCCTTCTTGTTATGGTAGTGGATAAGAGCACGAGCTGTGAGGTCAGACAATTCTAGGCTCAGTCCTGGTCCTGCCCTCCGCTACTTGCGTGATCTTGTGCAAGTCATTTAACCTCTGTGAGCCTCTATTCTTCATCTGTAAAAGAGAGTAACCATTACTATAATTAAATGAGTTATTACATGTAAGATTTCTGAGCATAATACCTGGGACGTGGGAAGTGCTTAAAAGCTGTCAGCTATTGTTGCTGTTGTTATTATTGTTGTTGTATTGACCCGCCAAAAGGTTCAGCCTGTATCATGCAAAGTCCAGCTACCTCACACCCACAGACAGCATTAGGTACATCCCTTAATCTCTTTCCTTTGCCTACAGGGGTATTGTCCTTGCATCACATCTGAAGCCACTGGAGAGGAAGGACAAGATAGGAGGAAAGAGGACTGTACCCTGGAATTGTCACACTACTCAGGGAAGGACCACCCAGGACGAAGCCACTGAAATCTCCCAGGTAGGTGAGGCACAGCAGGATTTCTCTGCCCTAAACCTCCAGTCCTGTTGTCTTACAACACATACCTCTTTCTTATTTGTCATGTTAAGTCAACAGAGGCAGGTTTCTGCCTCCAATTCTGAAAAGAAAAGCAACCATCAGATGGTGAGGGTGAGTTAAATTAGGCAGAACAAATCAGGAAGTTGGCAAGGCAGGCGGGTCCCTTTCAGTCATTTCTTTGACTTGCATTCACAGATCGGATTTGGGTTGCTCTGGGTTAAATGGTAAATAGCACAATCATCCTGTGGCAGTATTGGGAGAGAGACCCAGCCTAGCAGATCCTTAACACTCACCTTGAGTTCTTTCTCTCTTCCTGAAGTTTTTGGTCATCCCCTGTGTCCTTTTCAGGGTAAACCCTTACTCTCACATTCATCAACAGGAAAATCCTGGTACAACTGATAATCTCAAATCATGGCCTAGGTTCTTTGGGACCCTCTCTCATCTGAAAATGAGACCCCAACCTTCCCAGTGCTCAGAGAGCAGTAGCAGAGCTAAGATGAAAACCTACAGGCTCCCCTCACTCTCACTGTCGCAGAGCAGCTGAAAGAGCTCTGAATTCCCCTTCTTTTGTGATCTAGGAGAAGACATGCCTGCAGCCTGAGACCTCAGCAGAGTTCTACCGGGATTGGCGGCGATACTTGCGGAGTGGGCCAGAGCGCTACCAGGCCCTGCTGCAGCTCGGAGGTCCAAAGCTGGGTCACCTCTTCCAGATGGACGTGGGGTTTGGACTTCTAGGGGAGCTTCTGGTGGCACTGGCTGATCATGTGAGGCCAGCTGACCGGCTAGAGGTGCTGGAGGTCCTGCACAGCCTGGCCAGCACCAGGCGCTTTGCTCTGAACCTGAGCCTGATGAGCCGCACAGAGAAGGACAGCTGCAGAGGCTTGTTTCAGAAGCTGAAGGCCATGGGCACCCCCGGACCCGTGAAGGAGGGGCTCAGACAGGAGGAACAGGGTCTGGAGGAGTGGCCTGGTGGGCTCCAGGAGGAGGAGAGGCTCCTGGAAGAGCTGCTAAGGCTGTACCAAGTGGATTGATAGGTCCAGTTACCTTTAGAAGTGCCCAGTGGTCACTGGAGGCATGTTTTCTTTGTCTTGGGGGCTCTGCAGCACCATAATAAGAAGCCCACACCTAATTCCCTTCTCAACTTGTAATCTTCAGAGCAAAAGCTGGAATTGAGTCTTACCCCTTTCTCCAACCCCTTAGTGGCTGGATGTTTTGAACTATCAAAGGCCCAGGAAGAAAAAGAACTTTGCTTCCCACCCCTAGAGTCTGTGAAGCCTGTGGCTCACAGCCCTGAGAGATGGGCATGTGCCCAACCAAATACTGGCTGCACCACCCAAAAAAGGGAAAAAGCAAAATCATTCATCTTCCAGGGTAAACAAATACTGATTTCCACAGCATTTAACAAAAATATTTACGATGTAAAAACCAATGAATGGACATTTAATCGACAAATGGTCAAATGATACCTAACTTGAGAGAGGTGCAGTATTTTTCCCCAGGGGCTGAGTTCCCTTGCAGGTTGGGCTTGGGAAAGCCCCAAGCCGTCAGTGAGTCTGGCCAGCCTCCCAGGCTTCTTCAGATGGCCAGATGTGAAGGTGGTAGTTTTCCTTCAACTCCTGGATTAACCAAAGGGAAGACCCTTCCACCAGCCAGGCAGGGCAAGGCCTGGTGCTGGAGGCAGAGATTTCCCTGTCTAGCCCCTAGGCCCTTGCTACTCATTCCAGTTTCTCCTGACCCATTGACCCATTCTTGGGTCATGCCAGTGTTCTAGAAAGGGAAGAGAGGGCCAGGTTCTAGAATGGTTTTTCCTTGAGATCACATCTGTCACAGAAGGGCATCTTATACATCAGCTGGGAATAAATGGCCTTGCTTTGGCCGGTTCCCCTGCAGATTGTTGCTTCTCTTCTTGGCTGCTTAATCCTCTCCTCATAAAGATACCACCTCCAGCAATGGTGTCTAGCATCCCCATAGGCCGTTAGTGCCCTGGTTTTGCCCTGACCTTCCCTCCTTCAGCATGAACCTGGCCCATACCACCATGCTCCTGTGGGGGTGTCTCCAGGCCTTTGAAATTGTGGAGAAGGAGAACATTTTTCAGAGGACCCCCTGCCCTGCTTTCCTGATGTTCGACAATGCAGCCTACCTGGCCGACATGAGCTTCGAGCTGCCTTGCCACTGTAAGCCTGAGGAGGTGTCTGCTGTGGTCTGGTACTATCAAAAGCACCTTGGGAGCAGCCATACCAAAGTGCTAACGGACTTTGATGGGCGGGTGCTGACAGAGGCAGCCCACGTGCGTGTGGGCAGTGACCTGCTGGTCCGCTTCAGCATTCGCATGTTTAGCCTGTTGGTTTTCCGAGCCCAGCCTGAAGACTCAGGCTTGTATTTCTGTGGCACCAGGAAGGGGGACTACTTCTATGCTTACGATGTGGACATCCAGAGCACTGAGGGAATGGTGGCCAGCTTCAAGGACCTGGGTCAGGTGCCCTTTGCCGATGAGTACCATGGGAGCCTCCATGTCTTCACCACTTTCTGGGAGTGGACCCCATGTGACCGCTGTGGGGTGCGTGGGGAGCAATGGCGCATTGGGCTCTGCTATCTGCAGAGCCCAGACCTCTCCCCACGCTACCACAAGACGCTGCCAGATGTGGTGTCCTGTGGTTCACAGGCTGTGCCAAAAAAGCTTCGGGCCAAGGTCAGGGACCACACACCGGAGCTGCTGGTTCAGAGCTGCATGGTGCCCTGCAAGAATACGACCATCTGGCGGGGTGTGATGGCCATTTTCAACTATGTGTCCAAAGTGGGCAGGCGGCCCTGGGTGCCCCAGGTCCCTATTCAGTTCCACCAGCAGAGGCTGGGTCATGGACTCATCATCTCCTGTCCTGGGGCTCGGCCAGAGCATGCTGTGGCCTGGGACAAGAACCACCAGTACCTGTATCGCACACAGTACTTGAAGGGTGTCAACAGATCCATGAGGGTGTTCGTTGACTATGGCAACCATCTCCATATCCGCTTCACCCAGCTGCAAGACAGGGGCATCTACTATTGCTGGCGGCAAGGGGAGCGTGTCGCTGGCTTCCGACTGGGTGTGACATCTCGAGGGCGCTACAAGGTCTCATTCTCAGACCCTGAGCTCCGCTCCGCCATGGAGCTCACCCTGATAGGGTACCTGCTCATCACAGCCGTCTTTGTCATCATTCACCTTTGTCGTTGCTGCTGTTACTTATTTCGCTGTTATCCCAACATCTCTCCCTAGGCTCTCTCTTCCTCATCTCTGAAGACCAGTTGTGCTCAAACGTGTTTGTTAAATGATTCCAGATGCCTCTGGGTGGGCATCGTGGGCTGGGACATTTGGGAAGAGGGTGTGGACAAATTTGTTGGTTATACCCACTCCCTATTTTCTATTATTTATTTTAGAGGGTAGAGAGAGAGAGAGAAGAAGGGGGAGGAGCAGGAGGCATCAACTTGACCAGGCAAACCCAGGGTTTTGAACTGGTGACCTCAGTGTTCCAGGTCGATGCTATACCCACTGCACCACCACAGGTCAGGCCCCACTCCCTGTTTTCATGGCACATCTGGGACCTGATCTGGGAAATGGGGAAGCCTGAGGAAGGTGGGGGATGCGGGGACTGAGGCTAGGATGGAAGGGGCCAAGGTGCATGTGTCTCTGACTTCATCAGTTCAGAGAGGGAAGGAGGGAACCTAATATTTACCACATGGTCTATTTGATATCAAACAGTGTTTGAGGTGTTTTATTTTCTTGCCTTCGAGGAGTGCCAAGTGGGTGCTGGTTGAATTGGGGGTAGCAGGGAGAGGAAGGAAGCAATGAGTGAGAGGCCTTGTATCTGTCCTCTCTGCCTTCCTCCCAGCCTTGCCCTGGGACTGGCTGGCAGAAAGAGCAGGTTTGGGAATAAAGGTAAAGACTAGAACAGGGGAAATGAGTTTGGAAAATGGAGGTCAAATTCAGGGATTTCCTGAGAAACTTCACCCACCCTGGGGACTGGGGGTGAGAAGAAGGGCTGGGAGCAAAGACTGAGGTGGCGGGCAGGCACCAGGTGCTGTGGCAGAGCAGAGTTGGAGGTGGGATTTGTCATGTGGCTGCTGCTGGGGGGGGGGAGCTCCTGAGATGATCAGTGACAAGAAGCAAGTTGGGTCTTATCTAAGGCTCCTTGCTGCCCCTTCCCCCAGCCCAGCTTGTCCCGAACAGATCAGAGTCCACGCTGGGGGAGGCCACAGCAATTGGCTTTATTTATCTCGGTAACTAAAGGCAGCAGTGATGCCCTGACCATTAGCATCAGTGGGTGGCAGGAGGGAATCAGAGAAAGTGCACCAAATCTTAGAAAGGATCCCCACTTCTCCCTCCCTTTGGCCTTAGAGGGAAGCCGGGGTGCCTGGAGTGGGTGCTCTCAGTCCCATTTCTGAGCACAAATAATCCCACATCCCCCCTAGTACTCCCGTGCAGAGCAGAGCAGATGCTGTGGGTAAAGTGTCTGTCCCCCTCCGGGCTGTAGGAACACAACCCAGGGCCTTCACTCTGCTCAGGCCTCAATTTCCAGAATTAGAAAATAGAGTGCTACCTAAAATACCGGGGCCTCTTCTGTATTTGAGTAAGAGGGGATCGCAGGGCCCTAGGTTTAGGGGAAAGCATCAGGTCACTGTAGGGCACAGAGAAGCAGATGTATTGCGTTGGCTCGACCCAGCAGTATTTTTCTGGGGCTGGGAGGCAGCGGCGTCAGGAGCTCAGAGGCTTGGGTGGACAGGGATGAGGCAGCAAGGAAGGGGTCTTTAGAACTGGGACAGTGTGCCCTGCCTCTGTGGACAGCAGCCTCTTTCTCTTCTGTTTCAATATCTTCAAGAAAATGAGTCACTTCCTTGATTCCCATGACCCAGACGCCAAGTGGTCACCCTCAATCCCAACTCTGATGTCTAGCCTCATCCCACTGCCTCCTCCATCGCCTCTACCTGCCCACCACGCCAACCCCCTCACCTATATAGGGGAAGTCCTCCTGAGCTTGACCTCTTTGTACAAACACCTAGGGGCCAGGCAGGCCCCTCTACTCCCTCCCAGCACCCCTTCCCTCTCCACTTATACTAAGATCCCCTAGTGCTGAGAATCAAGCTCCCACCTGCCCACATGGCGGATCAGTGGGGCTGAGACACTTGAATCATCACTCAGGAGGCCCCTCTGGAATCAACAGGCTAGGAGTTCCGTCTGCTGCTGATTCCAGGTGCCAGGACACCCCTGCCTACTTTCAGGCTGGCCAGAGTCTGTCTAGATTAAGTATAAACCTCTGTCCAGGGCTACCTTGCCTGCAGAGACTTCCCTTTCCTGTCTCAGAGTCTCAGTTTTCCTCCACTAGCCTGAGGAAACTCAAAGGCCCACTTCCCAGATAGTCCAGAGACCTCCAGCGCTGGCAACAGTTGCCATGACAACAAGTATTAGGCTATGGAGGGTGATTTATTAGGTCTCCAGGCCCTCCCCAACTTCTCCCTTCCCGCCCAAATCTAACCCAGGTTTCTGACCGTGCCCCTCCGGTTTGCCCCTTTGGGGGGTGTGCCCGATTAGGTGGAGTTGCTTGGAGTGGGTGCGTGCTGTCTGGCAGGCCTAATGCTGATGGAGCCCAGGGCCAAAGCTGGCAGAGACAGAGTGGGGAAGGGAGCAGCTGCAGTGGGAGGGGCGGGAACGCAGGCCTGGGGAAATGAGCTATCAGAGAAGGGGTAACTATCCTGTCTCCTGCTGCAGGCTCCTCTAGATATGGGGCAGTGGCCACCAGGTAGTTCCTGCCTCACATCACATCCTTATGCTCCTGCTTGGACTCCTTAATGACCTGCAGGGGACAGAGAAGGTACACAGTGCCACAGTTAAGAGTTCACACAGACCCTGGATCCACCACTGCCAGGCTCTGTGGCCTTGGGCAAATCCCCAGCCTTCCTGGGTCTTTCTTCCCTATAAAAGTTACTGGAATTCCCTCATGCAGCAGTCAGGGGAAATGAGGTTACACCTGTGAATCATTTAGCACCACGCCTGGCTCATAGTAAGCTGATGGTATACAATTAGCTAGTACTATTGCTGGTGTGATGGGAGTGGGTGCCCAATCTCTTTTTCCCATTGCTCTGGAAGGTTCCTTTAACCAGCTGGAAATGGAAAGTTGGGAGTGAAAACTGCTGACTTTAATTTTCTTTCTCTCTTCCCTAGGCCTGGTGCTGGGGGTACCCGAGTCAGGATGAGAAAGGGAGAAAGCCGAGTCAGAACCCCACCCAGTGACCTCGGCACCCAGGCTCCCCTAGAACTTCCAGTGGAGGGACTGGGGAGTTGAATTACACCCAGGTTCCTTCCCCTCTTCCAGAGCCCTGTGAGTTATCAAGAACCTTCCGTGCCAGTCCAGGCTTTATTCCAGAGCCAGGCCTCAAGAAATCCTGGGGGCGGCCAGGGCCCGACGGGGCCAGAATCTCAGGTCTACCCTCCTCACCTCTCCATCCCGCATCTCCACAGTCTTCACTACGATGTTCCTCTTGAGGTGGCCTTCTGACAGGGACTTGGTGTCCAGGCTAGTTTCTGCGGGTATAAGGACAGAAGGCCTTCTGTGGGTCACCAGACATCCTCTGCCACCCGTGGCTTCCTGTCACACCGGGATCATGAGTACAAAAGCCTATCCAACTAGGCAGGGAGAGCCTAGGCTCTTCCAAAGGGGCTGGCGACCCCCGAGTTCCCACTGTGTTAGGCAAGTCCCGGCTACTCTGTCTACTGCCCTGCTCGCTCTCCTGGCCTCACTGCATTTCAGTCCCTCTGCAAGCCCTTGCCCGGCACCAGTGCTGACAACCCAGCGCTGTGCTGAGGAAGGAGCAGACTTTGAAATCAGGCAGACCAGAGTTCAAGTCCCAGCTCAGCTACTAACCAGCCACACAACTGGGGGCAAGTTAATTGACCTCTCCCAGTCTCAGTTTCCTCATCTGCAAAATGGGGATGATGGTGCCTACTTCTCTAGGTGGGAGTGAGGAGTCAGTTCACTAAAATAATGTATGTTAAGCGACTGGCTCAATACATGTGGGTCCCTTTCGTATTCCCCTTCCCCTTTCTACTTCTCTCTGCCACTTCTCTGGGCCTTAATGACCCTTTACTGTCTGGGACTTGGTAGTATTACCTCTGGCTGGTCCTCCAGGTTAACCTGTCTGATGTGAACTAAGCTTTGGGACACACATATCTAGTATTCCTGAATTTCTAGCCCAGAAGAAGAATTTTTTTTCCATAGCTGAGAATGTTCTCAGGTCTTTCTTCCCTATACTTCTACAAGTAAGAAGTAATTTAGTCCCCCCCCCCCGAGAGAAAAATATAACATGTCACACTCACTAATATTTAAAATTAAGAGCAGGGAACATAAAGCTTTATTCACTCCAAGAGAAGCAGTCCAGGGGGAAATAATCCTCTGGGCTGAATCAGCATCAAGCTGAGCAGTGGAGCCTCAGGGACAGATGAATCAAGCAGAGCCTGGCCACTGGGCTCAGTGAGACCCTAGGGGCCCTCTCAGTGACGGGGAAGAGGTAAGGCAGAGGGTGGCATTTGCTCAGAAGCCCTAAAACATCTCATCTGTGCACCCGAGGACTTACCACCCTGAACACCAGCCAGCTCTGCTAGTTTAACCTACCAGGTCTTGGGCTGGGCACTGAGGTTGCTGGGAAGATGACATAGGCTGGCCCTTTAGGGAAACCTGGGAGACAGCCCGAAAGGATGGGTAACATGGACTTAGGTTCCCTCCCTTCCGAGTGGAGAAAAGCACCGTGTCTGAGAGGCAGGCGGCTAACCGAGAGCCGGCGAGGCTCCCTGTACAACCTGGTGAGCCTGAATCGGTATAACTTGTACTGTGAGGCTTTTGAGATGTCTTGTGACCTGGTGACCTTCCCCTTCTTTGGTGCTTTTGCCCCCTGTAGTGACAAGCAGTCAAACAAAAAAAACAAAACAAAAACGTAAAACACTCAGATGGCAGAGTTTGCTCAGGGATCTACAAACGGCAGAGGTTGAGATCTTCATCCGATTCTGTGGTGGAATGGGGGTGCAGGGGTAGAAGGGGGCCACGGGGCAGAGCAGGACAGGAGTGGCAGGAAGCTCCACCTGAAGTGCCCTGCGATGGTGTGTTCTGGCCAGGAGCTCTGTGGTGATTCATGAAAGCCCTTAAGGAGAGCCCCAGATTTTGTCCAGGTTCTCAGCCCCAGGCCAGAGCAGCAGCCCACAGGCCAGTGATCCAATACCTGGGCCACACGGCCCAGCCCTACTGACCTCGGATCTGCAGGTTGGAGAAGGTCTGCACAGGAATGGTGATGCTGAAAGACAACAGAGGGAGAGGGGTGACCAGGCTGCCCATGGACGTCCCGGACCAGGTCCTGGGCACTGAGGTTGCTGGGAAGAAGGGTTATCATGACAGCCTCAAGCAGCACACTTCCTAACTTTCCTCAGCAGCCAACACACTCCCTGGAGCTCCAAGAGTCTGCAAGGGGCTGGGGTGTTATCTGTGAACATCTCCATTCGATGGAAAGTGGGGGCTTGGAGGCTTGCAGAAGGGAGGGAAGAGTGGCAAAGAAAGTTCTGAGAAGGCAGAAAAGATACATCAGGGAAAAAGAAGTCCAACTTTTGTTGCGAGGGTGGGGATGAGCCTTTTAATTTAGGGGAGGGGATCCAAGTCCTTGCTCAGGGACCTAATCCACATTGGTTAAATTTAATCCATTTATTCATCAAAATTTATTGAGTATCTGCTGTGTGTTAGGCGGGCACTGTGTTGGCACTGGAACAGGAGGGGGCTGGACACAGGCTGAACAAGACAGTCCTTGAAGGGAACAAGGCCACTCCAGGGAGGAGCAGCAGGGTGGAGTCCGCGGGGCTGGGGTCGGAGGCTCACCGGTTCTCCTCGCCCTCCAGCAGCTTCCTATAGGTGGCGATCTCGATGTCCAGGGCCAGCTTGATGTTGAGCAGGTCTTGGTACTCCTGCAGGTGGCGGGCCATCTCGTCCTTGAGGGCCTGCCCCTCTTCCTCCAGCCGGGCCAGGGCTTCCTGGTAACTCGCTGCCTCCCGCGCGTGGCGCTCCTCCTGCTCCCGCATCTGCCTCTCCAGGGACTCGTTCTGTAGGGTGGAGCCAGCCGGTCCCTGAGAGGCACCTTCATGCCTCCGGAGCTGACCCACTCCGGAGGACCTGGAGGCCCCGCCCCGCCCCGCCCTCGTTCTGGCTCCGACCCGGGTCCTGGTCCGCCTTTGGCCCTTCTTCCATAGCGTCCCCTGGGTGGCATGTCCCCTCCTCCCGCTCGTCAGCCTCAGCTCGCTGCCCGAGTCCACCCGCCTCTGGTTCAGCTCACACTCACCGTGCTGCGCAAGGACTCCAGGTCGCAGGTCAAAGCCTGCAGCTGGCGCCGGTAGTCGTTGGCCTCGTGCTTGGCCTGGCGGAGCAGCTCTGCGTTGCGGGCAGCGGCATCTGTCAGGTCCGTGAACTAGACAGGGAGAAAGCCCTATGCTGAAGGACAGGTTGCAGCCGCATATGGGGAGTTGTGTGGGCCGTGGGAAGGCATGGTCTCTGGGAAATCAGGGAGGTGAGCAGACCCCAGGGTTGTGGTCTAGATCATCCCAGGACACTGGCCCTGGGTGGGATTATTCCCAGAAACTGTGACTCATGGACAGAGGACACAAAGCCCCTGCTGCCTCTTCAGCACCTAGCACAATGCCTGATCAGGGAATGAATGAATGACCAGGCTTGCCACAGAAACCGGAATCTCCTGCACTGGCAGCCCCATCTATGGGACTGAACCTTCTCTCCCCACTGTAGACAGTAATGGGTCCTGGTGAGCAGATACCTGAGTTCTAATAGCCCTCCCTCCCCCAGCTAGCAGTGAAGCCCTCACGGTTCCATCTGGCTTCAGTCTGCTCAGAACCACCATTGGCTTCTGTCACTCACACTCCTGAGCATGGTGCCCTGGGCCAACGTCTCTGGGCCTCCACCTCTCTGTGCTTTTCTGCCTCCAGACTTCTCCACATGCTCGGCCCTGCACTTGGAACGCCCCTTCCCTCTTCTCTTCATGTTCATCCCTCTTCTCTTCATGTTCACCTGCCAGTCCTGCTTAGGCCACATACCCTCCCTTCTAAGATATCCTCCCTGCTCCCCACATTGCAAACAGACTCTGCCCTGCAGTGCTCTCTATAGCCACCATATTAGCGTGCACATCACACCTTCCTGGTCAGACATCTCTCTGTAGCCTGGGCAGTGCCTGGCATGCAAGTAGATGCTCAAGAACCCAGGACACAGTTGACAAAGGCATCAACAATGCAGGCTCCCAAGTGAGATGGCTAGGGTTGGAACTCCAGCTCTACCATTCAAAAGCCATGTGACTTTGAGCAAGTGAGTTAACCTTTCTGCACCTCAGTTCGTTCATCTGTCAAAGAACAGTACCTTCTTCATAGAACGATAATCTACACGAAGCACAAGGCTTGACACACAACAGTGTTGTCTAATAACAATAGTAATAGCAATAAGTTCTTATTAGAAATAATATTGCCTGTATATCTCTGGGCAAGTCACCTCACTTCTCTGGTAAATGTCAGGGCACCTAGAGAAGATCCTCTCCCTGCTTCCACCACCCTCCTTTTCTGTTTCTCTCTGGTTCTCGAGGAGACAGGCTGGCCCACAGCTAGGGCTACCTTGGACCGGTACCACTCCTCTGCCTCATGCAGGTTGCTGGATGCCACTGCCTCATACTGGGTGCGGATCTCTTTCAGGGCCGCTGTGAGGTCCGGCTTGGCCACATCCAACTCCACATGAACCTGCTGCCGGGCCAGCTGCTCCTGGAGCTCCCGCACCTCCTGACCAGGGTGAGAGAGGGGAGAGCAGGGATCAGAGCCCAGGCTGCAAGTGGGGTTTCCTGTGGCATCATGCCCTTCTGTCTGCCTGTTGGACATGTACGTCGGCTAAGAAAAATTGGACAATCCTAGTTGGAGGAAGAGCATGGCCCAGGCTAAGGGTGGCAGGGGCTAGTTTGGGAACCTCCTGGTGTCCTCCTTCCAGGCCTGGATAGGCAGGAGCACTGAATGTGTGCTGTGTCCTTATGAGAGAATGTCTGTGTCCCTGTGTCTGAGGATGCCTGCGGGTTCCAGGCTCCATGGGGTCATGGATCCTGAATCCATGATATGAAGTCAGAGCCCAGTGGAATATTTTCTGTTATGAATGATTCTCAGTTAAATGGAGACAGGTGGCAGAAAGAATGGAGTCAGAGACACTCACTGTGGGAATTGAACAAGTTCTTTAACCTCTCTGGGCTTCAGTGTCCTCGTGAATAGGAGATAATACTGAAAGGGTTCCTATCTCATATGGCTGTAGTGAAGAAAAATGAGGCAGCAAGGTTTTTGTAATATTCAGTAAGCGACGTGCGTCTGTCTGCATTTTACCCTGGACTGTTGATGTTCTCCTGTCTGTCTCTACTTCTGTCTTCCTCAGTCGCTCTCTTTCTCTCTCCATTTGCAAACTCCCCCACCCCCAGTTCAAATCTCTGAGTTGGCCTTTCTTCCCTCTGCCCCGACTTTACCTCCTCATGGATCTTCTTCAAGAACCGGATTTCCTCCTCCAGAGACTCAATCTTTCTCTCCAGATCCAGACGGGCCAGGGTGGCTTCATCTGCCTCCTAGAGTCGGGAGGAGGCAAAGGGCCACTGACCCCAGACTCTTCCTACCCGTTCCCTAGCATTGTCTGGTCCCCGCTTCTGGGGCTGGGGGGTCAGCACATTGCTTGGGAAGGCTGGGCTGGAAGGCTGCGTCTGAGTGGGCTGCCATCACGCCTCTCCCTCCTCCTGTGCCCCGCCCTCCGCCCCCTGAGTGGGCTGCCATCACGCCTCTCCCTCCTCCTGTGCCCCGCCCTCCGCCCCCTGAGTGGGCTGCCATCACGCCTCTCCCTCCTCCTGTGCCCCGCCCTCCGCCCCCCTGACCTGTCGATAGGCAGCCAGGTTGTTCTCGGCCTCCAGCCTCAGGTTGGTTTCATCCTGGAGCCTAGGGTAGAGGAACACACTCCTGGGTCCAGGCTCTCCTGAGGACCCTTGGACCCTGACCCAGTCTCCCTGGAGGTGGGAGATGCCACCCTCCACCCCAGGACTAGTGGAGTGGTAGGAACAGAGGCTTGGCCAGGAGGGTGAACAGGTGAGGGCCTTCGTTTTATCTCATTACTAAGATGCCTTATCAGGGTCGCGGGCCTGCTCCTGCTCACATAGGCACTTCCACAAACATACACTCACTGCTACATGCGCGCACACACATCCTCCTGCACTTGAGGGCACACATTCATGCCCAGCATGTTCAGCAAAGCACCATGCCCCTGGGGTTTCCTCTGGCCTTTGAAAATGGGTTTTATTAAGATCCCTGTTTCACAGCTGTGCAAGCTGAAGTGCCTTGACTAAGATCATAAACTGGTGACAGACAGTCACCTGTGTTCTGCCAGGCTTTCCTGTTCTTTCCCCCACTCCCTTCACCCAGAGACCAACCCTCCTAGCACACGCCAACCTTCCCTCCCAGTGCCTCCTTTATACAGACCCAGGCTCAAAATAGGTGAGTTCCCACCCGCAGTGGCGGAGCCCCACAGTGAATGAAACATACAGACTGCCTGCTGGGGTCATGGATGGTTCTGGCACTGACTTCCCCGGTGGGGAGGTGCTGCGAGTACCCTTTTTCCTGGCAGAAGGTCTTTGGGAATCAGCTCCCTAAGGCTCTGGTCCTTTTCCCAGCCCCTCCTATCATTTGGGGACCAAGGACAGCCCTCCTTTCCCAGAGGTGTGGAAACCAGTGAGCAGGGAGGCAGAGTCCCCTGGCCTGAGTCCCTGTAGGCCAGAGGGCACTTCCTCTTGGGGGCTCAGTTCTCCCTGCTCGTGAGACTCCTCTCCCAGGCCCCCTCCTCACTTCTGCCTCATGGTGCCCAAGTCCTGTGCCAGATTGTCCCTCTCGACCTCGAGCCGGGCGCTGTTGGCAGTGAGTTGATCAAGCCGCAGCCGCAGCTCACGCAGCTCAGCCTGGTAGACATCAGCCAGCTTGGTAGGCTCCTTGGCCCGCAGCTGGTTCAGCTCCGCAGCCAGCGCCTTGTTCTGCTGTTCCAGGAAGCGCACCTTCTCGATGTAGCTGGCAAAGCGGTCATTGAGCTCCATCATCTCTGCCCGCTCACTGGCCCGTGTCTCCTTGAAGCCAGCGTTGAGTGCCCCTGCTAGGGAGAAGTCAACGCGGGCCGGGAGTGGGGGTGGCATTCGAGCCAGGGAGAGGCGGGTGCCAGGACCTAGGCGGCGACTGGGAGTCAGGCCCCTTGCCACCACCATCTCCGAGGAGACATAGGAGCGGTGGGCAGCTGAGGTGACCCGTCTCCTCTCCATCCTGGCCTGGCTCTGCTCACTTCTGGGATGTGAGGGCTTTATGGAGGAGTGGGCTGGCCTGGCACTGCCCAGCTTGTCCCTGGAAACACCCCCTGGCATAGCCTGAGGGGGTGGGGCTGGGCTGCAGCCCAGCCATGGGGAGAGCTCCTCTCACCCCACTGAGGTCATTGTGCCCAGAGGCAGGGCCTCCTGGGCATGCCAGCTCCAGCCTGACCACTGCCAGAGGTACTGGTGGGCAGTGCCTGGGGCCAGATGCTGGGTTTGAAGCCTGATCACTGAGCAAGGAGACCCTCTTTCTAGGAAGGTGGGCAAGAGAAGGCTGGACCAGATGACTTCTGACCTGCCTTCTAACTCTTAGATCCCATAGCCCAGGCCGTCCCTCACTCAGCACTTCTCCTTCCAGTGCTTGCTAGGTTCTGGGGATTTCACAAAGAATAAATCTGCTCTGTACCCTTAAGGAATAGCCTATGTTACAGTTTCCTGCTTAGCTCAATTCTCAACAGATTGCTGGAGTCCCTCCCTCTGAATACAGGCATCCCTCATTCCTGCTTTCTCCCCACTCCCTTGAGTTCTGGGGCTGTGGACTGGAACTGGACACCGGCCTTTTGTTGGGAGGGTCAATTGAGGTTTTTATCTAGCAGTGAAGGGGTGAAGATGAAAGGAACATGGGGGTCCTGATAGGGCAAGAGGGGGCAGGCACTGCACTCCTTGGCCCTTTTCCCCCCATTGATCTGAGAGAGAGAGAAGCATCAACTCGATGTTCCACTTAGTTCCATTTAGTTGTGCACTCATTGATTGCTTCTCATACGTGCCCTGACCGGATATCGAACCCATGGCTTCGGCACACTGGGATGACACTGTATCCACTGAACCACCTGGCCAGGGCTCCCTGGGACACTCCTAAGCCCCTGACTCAGTCTCAACGGGCTCACCCTTCAGTGCCAGCCTCCCTGCACCCCCTCCCAGAGCCCTGGCCTTGACAACTCCACAAAGCAATTATGAATGAGCTGGCTGTCCCTACTACCATCTTTGTTCTTGCAATACCCTGTTTCCTGGCCAACTCTCACCTCACTGTCCCACTGGAGATTTATCTCCGAGTTCCCACACATCAGGCTGAGAAGACAGGAAAGGCCTCCGGGGGTGGGTGGGTTTGGGAACCCATGAGACATTCCTTCCAAAATGGCAAACTGGGGCCTGGGCCTGTTGCCCCTTGAAACTTCAAATCCATCTCCCTCTTTTTAATCTGGTCCACAGGGTCAGTGTCCCCCCCCCCCCCGAACCCCCACCCATTTGTGTCCTTGGACTTCTGGGAAGTGGGCAGCCTTCATCTCCCCACCCCCACTCTGCCCAGTGTCCATGCTTGGGCCTCTGATCTCTTTTTCCGGGCACTTGCTGAATGGAGTCTTGTTCTCCACCGACGGTGAGGGTGGTGAGGGCGCCACACAGTGAGGGCAGCCCCCAGGGGGCTGTGCTGTTTTTATCCCAGGATGTCAGGCTGTTAGGCAGGGTACAGCCCAAGCCCCTTGCTCACAGAGTTTCTCAGAAAGCATCTGAAGGGAGCTGGAGGGCAGCAGGGAGCAGGCTCCGTGCCCATCCTGGACCATTGTATCTGTGCCAAGGTGAGTCATTCAGTGGACATGGGCGGAGGGGCCTGGGGGTGGCCAGCCCAGCTCTGCCAGGTCTGCAGCTCTGCAGACAGGGCCTGGCTGCTTCCTTCCCCAACTCTCAGAGGCAGCTCGGGCCCCTGAGCTCCAATCCAGCCAGGACCCTTACCCCATGATGGGGAAGATGCTTTTCACTTGGTCATGTTCTGGGCTGCCCGCTAGGGTTTCCCCCTGTGAGTCCCAGCACAGAGAGAGGAGAGAAGAGTCCTGAAGTCTTAGCCACATTTGACCCCAGCGCCCGAGCAGTTTCATGGAGAGAGAATCCTGAGGAGGGGGCACTCAGTGACTTTGATCCTCTTGTGGGTGGGGGAGCTGAGGAGGGACAGGGCTCGTTAAAGAAAGAGCAAGACTGGGGTCAAAACCTTGTCCTAATCTCTCTATGGCTGCTTTTCCAGCTTGCGGGGCGTCTCAGTGTGTGGCTTCCCCTTCTTGTTCTAGTGAAATCTAGTTGAAATGAGCACCAAGCAGTCCTGGAGGGAAAAGCCCGGAAGAGCAGGAAGTGTTTGTCAGTGATGCTCAGTGAATTGCACCTGAGTGTGTGAGACTCAGGGGTGTTTCAGCAGCAGCAGAGGCAGGCCCCACTTCACCCCTCTGGCCACCTCCCGGGACCCCTGGCCCTGGCCCAGGCTTCTTTCTCCATCTCTAACCCCCATCTGATCCTCAGACCCGTCCCTGCACTCAGCCTTACCTGTCTAAAGATGTCCACACGGAGAACCAACAAGGCGGACAGACTTGGTTGTGGTTGTGTGCCCAACTTTCATTATTTTTATTATATAATACATTCTTGTAGAAAAATCAGAAATACAGATACACACAAAAAAAATTAAATCAGCCATAATTTTGCCACCGGGAGATAAATACTACCAGATTTCCCCCCCACACACACATTACATTCATATATTTATAAGTGGGCTCATGCTGTACAAATTATTTCATAATTTGATTTTTCATTTAACAATATGTTGTGAACATCTTTCCATATCAATAAATATTTACTTACATCATTTAAAAAAAAGATTTTATTTATTGATTTTACAGAGAGAGGAGAGAAAAGGGAGGAGGGAGAAGTATCAACTCATAGCTGCTTCACTTTAGCTGTTCATTGATTGCTTTCTCATATGTACCTTGACCAGGCAAGCCCAGAGTTTTGAACCAGGACCTCACTGTTCCAGGTCGATGCCTTATTTATCCATTGTGCCACACATCATTTTAATAGTTGGTGGTTTTCCTTTATGTGCATTATTTTAACCAAGCCCTATTTCCTTTTATTAGACAGTTACGTTCTCTCTCTCTGTTTTAGATCACACTCTGATGCACATCTACCCTGGGCAGACACAGCTCCCAACCTCCCCTGCTATCCTCATCCTCCTGGCCTGGTCCAGGTCCCATCTACATGGTGCTTTCTCTTCTGCTTCCCTAGCCTGAGGACAACATCTGTCTCAACATCTGGAGACTCAGGCCAATCCCTAGACCAACTTCTTCACTAAACAGCAGAAAGCTGTGGGCCATGGGGAGACGATGCCTGGATGCCCCTCCACAGGGCCTTCAGCCAAGCCATGCCCCACTTGAAATCAAGGTAGAGATAAGATAACCTCTTATCGCCACCCCCCCCCACCTCAGGTCAGAATCTTCCAGGATGCCCACCTGCCCACAGAGTCCAAATGCCTCTCAGGACAGACCAACACTATATATACCTGATCTCAACTCATACATGAGATGCCCAGTGTTTTCCAGACCTGCCAGCCTCTAATTCAAGTGGCTGTTTTGCCACTAAACTGCTGCCTACCGACTCTGCTTGAGTTCCTGTCCCTCTCCAAGTGCCTGGCACAAGATGGTGGGCAGCAAACGTGGGTGGGATGAAGAGAACATAGGTCTTACTGGCTGACTCCTTGTGCACCGCTCAATCTGTCCATCCCCTGACACGTGCCTGAGGAAGGAAACTGGGTTTTGAAGGCCACTAGGTGGCAGTGCTCAACTCTCCAAGTCCCGATGGCCGCGGGGCCACAGCTGTTCAGAGGCAAGGAGAAAGCTGGCTGGACTCAGCCATAGACTGGCTTTCCAACACCCAAATTTGTATCAAGCAGAGGCATCGCCCTCTTTTATTTTCTAGAGTTGCGCCTGACCTCTATGGCAGTGCTGTCTAGGGGAAAGAGCAAGGTGGTACCACAGCCACTCAATAGCTATATGATCTTGGCCGACTTCAGGAACCTTCTCTGAGTCTCCATTTCCACATCTGTAAAACAGGGACTGGCCATGCTTACTTCCATGGTAGCAGTCAGGATAAAGTCAGTGAAAGCTGGATGCAGCAGGTGTTTGACAAGTCATAGCTTCCATTCACTAACATCTACCAGGTGGCCCTGGCTGGGTGACTCAGTGGATAAAGTGTCGTCCCCACACACTGAGGTCGCAGATTCAATCCCCAGTCAGGGCACATATGAGAAGTAATCATTGAGTGCACAACTAAATGGAATAACTAAGTGGAACAATAAATTGATGCTTCTCCCCACCTCTTCCTCTCTCTGTCTCTCAAATCAAGTTTTACCTATTTACATGTTAGCATATTTGTGATGGGGTGAGCCCAGAGTGGAAGCTGGGCCCACGGGGGGGGGGGTGCTGCCATGTCTTATTGACCTCACTGGGGTGGGGCAGGAACAGTGTGTGCTCCCCTCCACAAAGGGTGGTTAGTTGGCAGTGTGTACAGGACGCAGGGGACAGCAGCCAGTGAAGAGAGGGCGGGAGCTGTCACCATTTGCCCTCCACTAGTTGTTTGTGCCTTTGGGATGGCTAGGGGACACATGTAAGTTATCTCCAACTGCCCAGAGTAGAGGCTGTTTCCCAGCCTGCTTTCTCATCCCCCCTCCTCACTCCCCAACTCCTCCATCCTTGCCCTCCTCAACCCTAGATGAGGCCGCAACTCCATCTGGTTTGATGTGTCATCTCGGTCTATCATCTCTCTTAGGTATGGGTTTCTTCTATACCTTAGCCTGAGGCTTGCTAAGGAGAGGGGCCACGTCTCCCCATAGATGGGGGCTTCCTAATGCTGGGACCTATGTCTCATTGGACTGGGATCACCCAGTCTATTTCGCCCTTCAGACTAAGTCACCCACAGGACAGAAACCACCCTTTACCCTTGGATGGGAGCTCCCTGATATGAGAACCCATGGTTCACTCTCAGCTGGGTGCTCCTTGAAGGCAGGGGCTCTCTTCTTCCAGTTGGAGCATGGCTGCCCTAGGCCAGTGGGTTCCTTGAGCCATCCACAGCCTCTGCCCAGCCAGCATCTGCTGGTCTGAAGCACCCAACTCCTGTGGCTGCAAAAGGGCGTCTGGTTGAACCCCCAGTCTCCTTCCCCTTTCTCAGCACATCGTCATCTGAGGCATCATCAGCTCACTCAGCTTCACAGATCCAGGGGCCAGGCAGCTTCATTGGGGTTAATATGCGTGGGCTCTTTTTCCCCCCTCTCCCCACCCCCAGCCAGGGCCATGCTCCAGACTCCCCCCACCTCCCAGCCTCTAACCTTGAGACTGCTTTTTAATTGCTTTCCCCGATCTGATCTGCTCTACTCCCTCTCCCCTCCATCTCCCTGCCTGACTGCGTCCCTCTGGGAGGGTGAGAGGCGGGACCAGATATGTCCCTGGTGGGAGGAGAGGGCTGGCAGGCAGCCTGTAATTTCCAATCCAGTGGTCCTCCAAATGGACAGGGTGAACCAGGAAATGGTGGTGGGAGGGCTCGAGTGCGCTGGAGGGAGCCCTTGTGGCGAGCTGGAAAATACAGCCAGTTTCAAGTTCCCTTGGGGTGACTCTAGTCCCTCCTATCCCCAAAACCTCCATCCCAAGCCCTCCTGGGTTCCTCTCCACAAAAGAACTACGAGGTGGAGGGGATGAGGGGAAGACAGCCATGTACTAGATTCCTTCTGGGAACCAGGATCCCCCAGATGCTTAGACAAGAGCCAAAGCGACATTCCTGTGGGAATCTGGGGACATGCGCAGAGGCCTGGGAGGCAGGGCTCCAGAGTTAGCAGCTGCCAGAGAGGCTCCCCATGTGGTGATGAGGTCCCTTGTGGGGGCCAAGCTGATGGTGTGGGGTGGGGAGGCCCAGAGGATAAAGCCTAGTTCCTTCCCCTTGACAGGTCTTAACACTAATGGAGGGTTGGCTTACACTCAGGTGACAAGGATAGGTGCTATTCCTGATGAAGGGACCATGTCTTGTTCCGTTTCCGAAGCTCCTGGCACTGAGCCCGGTTGTCTGAACTGGGCAGAAATTTGTATTTTGGAGTGGCCTTAGGAGGCCACTGGGCAGAAATTTGTATTTGGGGTCCAGATCTGAGCTGTGTAGCCTGGGGTGGGTGTGAAGGCCTGGGAAGAGAGTCCTTCTAAACTCCCAGAAGTGGAATCAGGGGCTCTGCACTGCCCACCAACGTGGGAGAGGAGGGTGAAGCAGGGAGAGGGACCTTGGAGCAGGCTGGGCCTGCAGTGGATGGAGGAGCCATCGATTGCTGTCTTGTGGATGACTCTTTATGTAAGAGCAATCTTATCTTAGACTCCAGTTCCTGCCCACGGAGGTCAGAGGTTGTGGGGAGCTGGCTGTCAGCCCACTGCCCTCCTCGGTCCCTGCCAGCTTTCAGTGAACTGGGACCAGCCAGACTGCCTTCTGGCGAGTGAGCAGGCGCTCTCAGCCCGACCTCCTGCGATTGAGGCCAGGAGCCACACATGCTTAACCCCATCAGCAGCGTCTTTGTACATTCAATGGGTCACCCAAGAGCACATTTTGCACCATGGAGCCACAAATGTTTGCTGAGTGAATGGCCATCTGCAGAACAGCCTCATCTTGAGTGACCTCTTCCACTTGCACAAGCTGCCCCGGGCCTAAGCGAGTCCCGCCTCCTACAAGGCTTTTGTGTGTAGTTTGCCCTCATGGCCCTAGTTGCCAGCCCCCTTGCCCCGTCCCTGCTGCTTCTGCCCTTGCAGGGGTGAGGGTGATGATCAAATGAGATAATATATGTGAGGGCCTCAGGAAATGGAAAGTTATTCGATTTGAATCCAACCAGCACTCAGCAAGGCCTCCTAAGGTCACGATACCATGCCAGGCCGCTGGGGGCTACAGACGTGAAGCTGTGACTGCTTCTGTGGGGATCATGGTACACAGGGGGAAAAAACTCATTAAGACTAATTGCAGAGGAGGAAACCCCAGGCATGTGGAAAGAAATGTCTGTTCACTTCTAAGGGGAAGCAGCTTGGTGCCATGCAAAGGACCAGACCTCGGTTTGAATCCTGACGCTGCTACTTGCTAACTCTGGCCATGTTTTTATTCAACTTTCCCAGTCTGTCTTTATGAGACCTCGTAAGACCATGAAGTTTTGTGAAGATGCCTGCAGCTGGTAGGAACTCAGAGCTCCACTTTGTGTCCTCTCCACTCCTCCAAAGAGGAGTCAGAACTGAGCAGGGAGAGGCCCCCCACAACAGCGAGGACTCATTTGAAATTAGCAGCATTATCTACACACCACTCACAATATGTTAAATACCTTTAACATGTTTGTTTTCAGACATGAGTTAAATACCGACTCTCTGTAATTTTGTTTACAGAATTACTATTAATTCAGATAGCCACGTCTTCCTGGAGACACAGAGGTAAACTTGTGTTGAACTGTCACAATCCAAATGAGTAAGGAGGAAATCTACCAACGGGGTTGGAGTGGGGCTTTTGGGGGCAAGTGGGAGGAAGGTTGCCCTGGGTTCAAGCCTGCTGGGGTTTAGCCTGGAGGTAAGATGCTCTCTTGGACTGAACTGACCACAGGCCCCCTGGCAACCTGCACCCACACTATAGGACAGACCATGCCTCCAGGTGTAACTGCTCCTCCACCCGGTCCAAAGCAGATTTGACGCTGCGGGATGAGGCAGAGGGAAATTTTTCTATACTCAGAAGTTTCTTGAGGTCTTAAAGAGTGTGAAGGTAAAGGAAGGTGTATTACCATCCTACCTGGTTGTACAAAGACATGCCAAGGAGAAAGTTTATTAATCATCATAATAAAAATATCTGTATCTACATGGACATACATGTATATATGCAGAAATCAAGGATCAGAGGATATAAACCCGAGCAGTCACAGCTTGTCTGTCTAGGTGGCAGTATTAAGGCTGAATTTCCCTTTCTTCTTTACACTTCTTTTTACACTGTGTAGCTTGTTTACAATAGGGTAAATCCAATTAAAGTATCTTCATTTGGAAATCAAGGCACCATCATCATGGACTATGGCTTCTGCTCAAAACCCAGGAAGAGCAAAGCTGTTGCTCCCCGCCAGGCTGCCCCCCTCCTCCCCCACTGCCACCATTGTGTAGAGCCCGTGTTAGACTGGGGGTGGGGAACAAGGCCCCCAGCTACCTGCCTGCAAGGAGGGTGTTATGAAGTAGGGGGAACATGGCAGCACCCTTTAAAATAGCAACACGTTAACACTCACAAATGTACATATACATGCTGAGAAGCTGACTGTAACAAGCTTAATACAGAGCGTGAGCAGCAGAATGAATGTCTGGAAGAGGAGTGTGAATAAAGGGAGAGGGTGCTGGCATTCATTGCTCCAAGCTGAGGAAGGGAGTCAGGGCGCCCCCTGCAGGCTGCTCCAGAACACAAGAGGGGACTATGGTCAGGACACCTTGGAGACGCAGTGCCCGGCTGACAGCACTCCCCTAACCCTCACCGGTTCCCTCCGGCTCCTCAAGTTGCCAGGGCGGTGGGGACTGGAGAGGAACTCTGCAGGCCAGTCGGATGGGGGAGGCAGGGAAGAAGGAGGAAAGTGAGCTCTGTCCCACTCTCCTCCTTCCCATAGTCCACATCCCATCTCTCTCATCAGGGCTCCTGAGATGCTTGGAAGGACCCCCAGGCTCTTGAGTCTTAGCCCATCTTGTTCCTTCCTATGTCCTGTTTTCATCTGTCGCAGTGACCCATCCCTGGGGTTACAAGGAACTCAGCTGGCCTCTTCAAGGTGCTGCTGGGGAGGCGGGCGATGCGGCTGCGGTGGGAGACCGAGGAACTGAAGGAAGGCCGTGCCCCTGGGCTACAACAGGTCGGGGTGGGTGGGAAGACCTAGACACCAAGCCTTGAGCAACAAGAGCTTCCAAGGCCATATCTGAGATTGGGAGGGGTGTGTGTGTGTGTGTGTGTGTGGGGGGGGGGGTTGTGAGGGAAGTAGAGGTGAGGGAATGGGTAGCCCATTCCCTGGATTAACCAGTGAACACTGAAGATCTCCTCATAAAGAGGGGCCTTAAGCAAAGAAGGGAGACATCCTTCATCTCCAGCATAACCCTTGTAATAAATAGGAAGGGCCAGTGGAGCCTGTCAGACCAGATGCTGGCCCTGCCTGCAGGACTGCTACTACTGGCTCCTGGGGTCCAGAGACACATGGGGCCCAGCAGTCGGCCCAGGCATCTGCGGCCCTGATGCAAGTTTCTCTCCCCCCACACTCCCCCAACCTCACCTCACAACACGCCTCTTCTTGCGGGCTGAGGTCTCAGGGAAGGAAGACGCTGGCTTGGGTCCCTTCATGGTGAACAGGGGCACAGGTCCACTGGGGGAGGGAGCAAGGGAAGGGAGGCAGGTCAGGAGGGAACCGGAAAAGCGTGCCAGCACCTCCTCCCTCCAGCGCAGGTTGGAAGGTGGGGAGGTTGGACAAGATGACCTCTGAGGTTTCTTCCTACTAAGAGGTGGACTCTTCTCCCTGCCTCACTCGGCCTGGGCTGACAGCTGAGTGACAGGCCTGTTCTGGGAGAACATCCAGGTGTCAGTTTCTGGTGCTTCCAGGGAACTGGAGTTCAAACAATTTCACCCTTCCACCTGCCCACTGTGGAGCTGGTTACTGAGGCGGTTCGGGCTGTGGGCGAGGCGGGGGTGCGAGGGCAGCCTGCCGCCCTTGGCCTCACAAGTCCAGGGCAGCCTGCCTCTCGTTCTTGGCCTTGGCCTGTCCTGAGCTGGTTGCTGTTCCCCTACCCTGACATGTGGGTGGAAGGTGGGGGAGAGAGCTTCATCTTCTCACTGCAAAACGCTGAATAAAGTTTTCTGAGGATTCCTTTTCTGGTTCCAGATGTGAGACTAGAGGATAAAGTCTGGAGGCAGCAGTGGCAGATAGAGGTTTTTCTCAGCGGGGCACAGAACTCAAATCAGGGCCAAGGACCCAGGTGATGCCAAGGAACAGAGAGGGCTGGGCTGCCTTCTGAATTCCTGCTCCCTACTGACCCTCCCCAAGTGGGGGTCCCATTTGTAGCTGGTGGCTTTGAAGCAGACAGCCAACACAAGGCCCCTGAGAGTAGCAATGCCTCCACAGAACTGTATGTTCTGCCCTCCTGGGCCTGGGGAGCAACCTGGTCAGACCAAAGGGACAGAGACAGCAAACATCTGGGCTCTAAGAGCTGGGCTGCCTTCCACTCATCAGGGCAGCGCCACTGCCCCGTGCTGACCCCTGAACTCCCTGCTGGGAGCACTGAGAGGAAGGCAGGAAGGGATACCCACCTGGGGATGAAGGACTGATCCAGCCTGTTATGGGGGACATTTTCCCAGCCAGTGCATTCACGGAAAACCAGCTTTGATGGGGGCTCCTCGGAGAGGTCAAAGGTGGTGTTGAGGCCCCGAGCAGGCAGGGCCAGGGGGGTGGAGCAGTTCTGCAGAGCAGAAGAGCCCAGAGGCACGCGACTTTTGATGACTGTGGCTGGGCAGAAGTGAGGGGAGTGGCAGGGGGAGCAGACCCTTCCCTCTTTGGGGGTGCTGGGTCCAGATGAAGGCTGAGCTTCAGGCAGGGACCCCCTTCTTAGGTAGGGCAGGAAGGACTGGCGCTGGCGCTTGGTCCCCGGCTTCGGGCCTGGGGGATTGTCTTGCTTTGAGGGCCTCAGTCTTCTCCTTTTCTTCTTCTCCACGGGCTGCAGAGATGCCTGGGCTGAGGTGTAGTCAGGCCCAGGTGGGACCTCTAGACTGTGCATGAGGCCACTCATTTGTCTTGCCATGGTCCGGGTCACAGGGCCAGAGTATCCTGGAGACTCTAGGCAAGGAGGAGAGGACCGAGAGGAGATCAGGGAATAAACAGAAGGAAAGTTTCTAGAATTTGGGGAGAGAGACACAGGAGACATGCAGGAGTCCTAACTCCTCAGTTCTGTCATGACTTCTGGGACCTCTCTGTGTGCCCCATGATCCCAGGGGTCCCGTTCTACCATCTGAAGCCCCAGATACTCCTCGGCACCAGCTGGGCTTTGGAGATGGCACCAACAGGTAGAGGCAGAGCAGAGGCGAGACTCACTTGACTCTGAACACAGCTCCTGAGCCAGAGGCTCTCCCGTGGCCAGTTCAGGAGTTCCCGTGGCCTCTGCTCCAGGCCCAGTTTTTCCCTCTTGCACCAGCTGCTGCAGGTTCTCAAACTCTGCGATCATGTCGGGGGTCAAGAGGTTGGCAGCTTGGAGTAGGGAGTACTGCCGCTGGGCCAGGCACAGCACCTTCAGCGCCAACCTGGAACAGAGAGAAGGGTTTCCTTGTCCTACTCAGACCCGGCTGGCCAGAGTCCTCTCTGCCATGCACCTGGCCCAACTGCTCCAGGTGTGGTGAGGAACACACGTGGGCTGGCTTCTCCATCATTCCCACCGTAGCTCCTTTGCTGATGACCAAGGTTGGCAGAGATGGTCACAGGTAATGATGGGAGGCTTGGCCCACTGAACATGCCACCCGGCACAGACAATGACCTGGGAAGTAGGGAAAGGCTCTAAGTGGTCTTGGACTCAGCAGGTCTGCGAATCCTCTCAGTGCTGCCACCTATCAGTGCTGTGACCTTGAGTAAGTTCATTCACCGAAGGGACAATGAAAGGTAGCAGTGAAGAGCCAGGCTCATGTCAGGCCGCCAGCCTGCCAGCTCAAAGCCCTGTTCTGACACTTCCCAAAGGTTGAGCTTGGATCGCAGCTTAGCCTCAGTCTCCATAGCCTTTAAATGGGGATTACAAGTGCACCTACCTCATCGGGTTGTTGGGAAGATGAAATGAGTTATTTTATAGAGAGAATGTTCAAAGAGTACATGGCACATAGTGAGCTCTGTAACATTAGCTAACTATTGTTTTTCTGTATAGTAGAAACAATGCCATCTACCTTGTTAGAATAAGAGGAGATTAAATAAGATAGGCTGTGTGATCTTGGTTCTGAGAGGACCCTCAAAAAGGCCTTCAGTCTGCACTTTCTATTTAATGTCGGGATCCTGGAAGAGAATGTGTGAATCAGTGCATACTTCACATGCACTGAGGGGCTATTAAGGGGAATTATGAGAGTAATGTGATTATTGATGTTGTAAATTTAGATTCTAATAAAGCAAATTTCCTTTCTGTCAGGCACACCTACGATAAAAGAAAAAACACAATTATCTCAGTTGAGGATTATTCATGGCCAATAATTTATCCTCAGGTAGCATAATCTACTACCTGCCCAGACACTTCTGAGCCCCCCGCCCCCTCCTCTACCCTCAGTGTGTGCTCAAGGGACCCAAGCTCATTTTCTAAAGCAGCCTCCAGGCCTTTTTGAAAGGTAGGATATAAACTAAAAAGGACACAACAGAAACTCATTCCATATCCACCTGAGCCACACATATAAAGATTAGAGCACGGCCTGACTAGGCGGTGGCACAGTGGATAGAGTGTCGAACTGGGACGTGGAAGACCCGGGTTCGAGACCCTGAGGTCGCCAGCTTGAGCACGGGCTCATTTGGTTTGAGCAAGGCTCACTAGCTTGAGCCCAAGATTGCTGGCTCGAGCAAGGGGTCACTTGCTCTGCTGGAGTCCCCCCCGGTCAAGGCACATATGAGAAAGCAATCAATGAACAACTAAGGAGCCGCAACGAAGAACTGACGCTTCTCATCTCTCTCCCTTCTCGTTTGTCTGTTCTTATCTGTCTCTCTCTGACTCTGTCTCTGTCTCACACACACACACACACACACACACACACACACACACACACACACAGATTAGAGCACGAAGGAAAGTGGGTGTTTAGGGAGGAATGTACTGGTCTGGATGTCAATGACCGGGTCTGGCCCCATTCCTCTTGCGGTAGCTGTGTGGCCCCAGGCACGTGCCTCAGCACCCCACCTGACACATGGAGACTTGGTCCATATCAGGGGTTTTCAATTAGGTTTAAATAAACCCATCCGAGGACATTTTAAATGGAGCAGCTCTGCCTTATCTGTTCTCCATATTAGAGTTCAGCATAAGATTTAATTTGAAGAAAGGAATTGGCAGCAAAAAAAAAATTATGAAAACCACTGAACTGGAAAATCTAAGATTGACTCAGTGCCCTGGTGGTCTCAGATTCTAAAGTCTAAAGCCAAAGAGAAATTATTTCGATTATCTGGTTGTTAAGCTGTTTTTAAGTATGGAGATGATCTAGAATGTTCTGCAACCCCTGATATTTGCGGTCTTCTGCCACATTTTATTAAGACTTCAGTGCAAAGAAGTAAGGAGGATAAGGACTACGATCTCCAAATCAAGGCTGTAACAACTTGTCAGAGGCCACAAAAGCAGAAGTACAGCAGAAACGAGAACCCTGGTGTCCTCTCTCCTCACGACGGGGCACACCAGGTGGAGAGACCCTGAGATATAAGGGGGAGCCCGTCGTTGTTCCCTAGGCTCCAAGGAGACATCCCGCCAGTGCATCTCTGCCACCGCTGGGCCCCGGGGAGTCGGCGGCGGGAGACAGATAATAAGCTGCTGATTATTCAGGCTGCCGCATTTTTGCTGAGTTGGGAGCAGACACTCCCCAACAAGAAATAAAATTAAACAGGCCCTTCTGTCCGGAAGCTTTAAATACACTGCCTAGCGTGAAGCATGCTGGGGAGGGTGGAGTGGGGTTGGCAGCAGCAGAGCTAAGTGGCAGGAGATTTATGTTCTGGGGGCCAAGGGAAAAAAATAATAGCAGCACCTCTCTATTAAGCACAGAAGGATGTTCCAAAATCTATTTCCCTCTGGCTTTGGGCGGTGATTTGTATTTACTTCTGAGAAGAAACATCTACAGTCAATCTGTTGATGAAGACACACGGTAAACACCCGACTCAGGAAGGCTGTCCCTTCCTCAGCCTGCCACCTGACTTCTCCTGGCTGCGCCCTCCTTGCTGAGAATGGGCAGCTTGGCCCGCGGACTGGAAAGCAAAGCATTAGCCCAAGTGGCCCTGCCCTAATTTGGTGGAATTCGGTGTTTTGCTTCTCTTTTGTTGGGTTGCCAGCTATGTGCAGGAATAAATAAAGATGGTGAAAAAATAGAGTAGGTGATAATATCAACTTGTTAAAAACAGGTGGCGCAGTGGATAGCACATCGGACTGGGATGCGGAGGACCCAGGTTCGAGACCTTGAGGTCGCCAATTTGAGTGTGGGCTCATCTGGTTTGAGCAAAGCTCACCAGCTTGGATCCAAGGTTGCTGGCTTGAGCAAGGGGTTACTTGGTCTGCTGAAGGCCCACGGTCAAGACACATATGAGAAAGCAATCAATTAACGACTGAGGTGTCGCAACGAGATACTGATGATTGATGCTTCTCATCTCTCTCCCTTCCTGTCTTTCTGTCCCTATCTATCCCTCTCTCTGTCTCTGTAAAAAAACAAAACAAAAAAAACCCAAAACAAAACAAAACAAAACAGGTAATAGACAATGGTGAAATAGACTTGATTCTTAACTAAAGCAGAACCACAGTTTTTATGACTCCCATCCCCGGAGGCTGGAAGCCATCACCTCCCTCCTTGGACCCCAGAGAAGAGTAAGACACCTACTGCTTAGAATTGTCCCTTTCCAGGTTTTGTGGTGAGATGCGGTCCGTGACTCGCGCGGGCTCCAAGGTCAGGTCAGGGCACTCTGGCAGTGACTGTCGGAGGCTCAGTTCTGGCACCTGGATTGGAACCTAAAGAGGAAGGAAGTCACAGGTAGAGGGCCCTCCCTAAGTAAGCAACTTCTAAAATCTCCCTCCTTCAAGAATGGGGATGACAGCTCCTGAATGCCCAGGTCCTTGTAGGGACAGTCTCCATCTACCCTCCCTGGTCCCCTGCTGGTAACACACACTCGTCATTTCCAGACACACAGGATCTGACAGAATAGCTCTCCTTCCTGCACAGGATCTGAAAGCCTCCTCGAGACTAAGATGTGACATCCAGGTAGAGAACCTGGGACTGAAGGGACTCCCTGAGCTGGGAAGGGCATTTCTTCTAACATATTCTACCAGCTCTACGTCTTACCTCCTCAGCCGGGTCTTTGTCCTTCTCCTCTGGGGGCTGCTCCTGGGCTGAAGAGTTCCCTTCCACGCCCCTCTCCACTTGGGTCTCGGCGCCCAGGCTCTCCTCTGGAAGGACTGCAGATCGTGGGTGGAGCTCTGGGGTGGAGGGCTGGCTGGGAAGGCGGGATGGTGGGGAGGAGCTGGAAAGGCTAAGGGAGAAATGTGAGGTTTTAGGGGTGGGAAGCAGAGGCAGGTGGGGAAAGCAGGGCGAGGAAGTTGGTACAGGATCCAGAAGGATAGAAGCTTGGGTAACAAGTGGGCAGTAGCTGAGGGGGGGAAAGGAGTCAGAAGTTTTCTGGTTTAGGAAACAATGACACTCATCTCTTAACTTTATCTTCTTTTAATTAGTAGAAGTAGCTTGTATGGGCTGGGGTATCATTTTACTCAGTTGACACAGCATTCTAGATGCCAATCAGTGTGCTAGGCACTGGGTGGGAATCCCTAACCCTAGGCGTCAAAACAGAAGCAAGGCGTCCTAGCCCTTGTTGGAGAAGGGGGCTTTCCCTGCCAAGCAGAAGGACAGGGCAGGTATGGGTCACAGAACTCACGACTGTTGCAGAGGGCTTGATTTGGGGGGCTGGGCGAGGTCCTGTTGTGGGGCCTGGGCACCTGCCTCATATACTCGAAGCTTCTCCTTCAGGGTGGCCACCTAGAACCAAAACAGCCAGTCCTTCAGAACCCCAGGTGAGCACCAGAGGTGGGGCTGCCCCAACCCCAGGCAGAGGCCTGGCCACACACACCCCAATGACCCAGTATCCTTGCTCTCCTGCCCCCCCAACAAAGACAGGGTACCCTGCTCTCTAGCCACACTCCCCAGGTGGACTCCTCACCTCAGCCTGGAGCTGCTGGCAGATGGTGGCATACTGGCTGATGTGACTATCCAGGCTGACCACATTGCTCTTCAGCTGAGAGGAGGACACAGGGGAGAGATCTGTTCATTCATTCAAAGTGGCAACCACTTCAAAAGGCCAGGTATTGTGCTAGGCACTTCACTAACGTTCCATGACTCACACTCACAACTGGGGAAACAGACCTGGGGAGGTCAGTGGTTTGCCCGAGACCACGGCAGAGGCACAGAAGTTGCCTTTGAACCCAAGCCTCTTGACTGCCTGACTCTCACCAGGCCAGGGCTTTTCAGCAGCAGCTCCAAGGGAGCCAGGGCTCCTTGGAGGAGGTGGGGGAGACCTGAGTGGCTCTGCTCTTATCTGTGTTATGTGCTGCTGTTTATGTTGTTTTGCTGCTGAAGATCACTGACCAGTATGCAGCCACCGCCTCCTGCTGCCTCCCTCGTGAAACAATTCTGTCATCCAATGCTGTATGCATTCTACTTTTTCCAAGTTGGAAACTATCTTGCCTCTCTTCCAATTGGAATCTTCCCAGGGACAGGGACTGTGTCACTTCCACCAGTTTCCCTGAAAACAGGGGCTAGGGAATGTCTTCCCTTTGCCTTGTGGGAATCCTTGCTCCAGACCCAGAGGAAGCCTGTGGGTCCTGTTCCTTCCTCCTCCCAGCCTGAGGGCTCCCACACACCAGGCTGGCACACACCGAAAGTTTGATCTCCTTGGCCCGGTTGGCATACTTCAGGGTGTTGTAAGTGTCCTCATACGTCAGGCCAGAGGGGCTGATGGCAGCAATCATCACCGTGCGGCAGTTGCCCCCAATGGAGTCCTTGAGCAGACGGGTCAGTTTGCTGTCCCGGTAGGGCACATGAGACTTGCGACCCTGGGGGACAGTGAGCGGGCCTGAGGTGAGGTGGCTGGACTAGATGGACCTAGGCTGGGACCTGGCAGTCTCTGGCCCAGGGCTGAAGGGAGGGCCCCTTGGCTTCAGGCACTCAGCGGCTGTCCTGTGGGGGGCCCTAGGTCTGTGCAGTTTTACCTTTGCATCGGCCAGTGCATTGAGGACATTGATGAGGGCCAGCAGAGAGCGGTTGATGTTGGCACCCTCCCGTAGTCGCTCCCCTTTAGCCTGGGTGCTCGATGCCCTCTCCGAGCCAGCCAGGTCAATCAGGCTCATCTTGGCCACCCGGAGAGCCTGGGTCAGACCTGGAACCCGGTCCTGCTGCTTCACAAAGATCTGGGGCAGAGGGCAGGGATGAGGGGATGCTGAGCAACCAGAGCCCTGTCTTCAGGCTCCGACCCACACCCCTCTTACCTGGAAGATGGCATGGGAGCGGGAGGAAGTAGCGTTAGCGTCAGTGGGGTGCTGTGTGCGGTTACGGTTCCCCCTGGTCAGCATTTCCAGCAGCTGCTCAGCTGTGGCTGGCTACAGAGATGACCAGGAAGGGAGCTGTGGTTTTCCTTACCAGGATTCCCTCTACCAGGAGCACTGCTCCTCAGAACCCATGTCACCAGCACCGCCATGGGATACGGGACATCCCTAAATTGCCTGGTAAGGGAACCCTGGAGGACCAACGTGACTGCTCGTGCCACCCCAGCCCAATCTCACACCTGGTGAAAGGAAAGTCCTTGTACCACCACCCCCTTGTCGGGGTCCTCACGGATGGCAAGCGGTCCCTTGGGTTCCAGAAGGTCGTGGATCTGCTCATTGTACACCTGAGGAGAAGGAAGCATGGGAGAGACCTGAGGCACTTTGTGGGATGATGATTATTAAGTGACAAGAGCAGCTTCAGTTCACACACAGTCTCTCTCTGAGCTGTTTCCACCCTCTGGGCTTTCAGTGGGCCCCTATCTGCCCATTTCCTACCACCCACTCCCCCACTAATTACTCCACTCTACTCTCTCTCTCTTTATGTGGTTGTGAGAATAAGGGATGGGGCCACTAGTCCCAGGGAGGGGACAGCCTTACCTCCTGGTAGCTGATGAGCACCTCGAATTGCTTCTCCTCTTGCAGGGCCTCCAGCCGCCTATACAGTTCCATAGTGGTCAGGTACATGATGCCGGGGTCTCCCTCTCTCCCCAGCATGGTGTGTGTCTTCCCGGCCCCAGTGGCCCCATAGGCAAACACTGCAGCGGGCAGAGTGGGGAGTAGGTTGGTGGCAGGGCCAGACCCACCTTCTCAGTGGCTCCCCCTGTGCATTTCCACCCAGTTCACCCTTCTCCCCCAAGTCCCTTCCTTTGCCTCCGTCTGCGCAGCCCCACTGGTCCTCCCTGCTCACTCCCCCACGTTTGCACAGCAGCCTGAGTTCTCCACACTATGTCCTGGCTTTTCTATAGGTCTGCAATTCGAGAGCAAAGGGGTCTCCATGGTGGTGGTGGGGGGCGCATCTCCCTTCCTCAGGAATGCCTTCTCCAGTCTAGGTAGCTTCCTTCTTGAAGGCCCATGGCTCTTTCCCTCAAATCACTTACCTCGGCTTATAATCACACAATTATGGGTATGGTTTTGATTAGTGTTTTCTCCCCCCTGTAAGTATCAACAGGACAGGAACCATGTCTGTCTGATCTGCCACTAAATCCAAGGGCCCAAGAAGGTTTGTCACACATAGGAAAAGAATGAATGGGGGACCCACATAGAATGCAAGGGCCACATCCCTCCTGAACAAGTGCCCAGCTGAGGGGCAGACGGGCACCTGTCAGAAGACACATAAAACCCTGAGAAGGAAGCAGGGTAGCAATGTGGCTACTAACCAGGGCTCTTCCTCATCACTGTCCAGATTCTCACCTGAGCAGTTGTAGCCCTGGAGGAAGCTGTCCAGGATTTTGTGGGTGGTGTGCTGGAATACGTCCTGTTGGGTGGCCGCCTCACCAAAGACCCGATCAAAGACAAACGTCAGGTCTTTGCCCTTCTTCTTGGAGCCGTCATGGATGCTGCCCCATTTCAGGCCAAGGTAGCCCCCATCGGGCTCTTCAGGGTCAAACACCAGCACCTGCTTGTCCACCACCTGAATCACAGGCCGCCGCTGGCTCTCCAGCTCCCGTGGGGTGGGGGGTCGCACCCGAACCACAACCCTGACGGTGCTGTCATCCACCGTCATCACCATGGCAACACCTGAGCTGAGACACAGTGGAGATGAGGACCAATCCGACCCCAGGCCTGCCCAGTTGGCCCCTTCAGCCCAGCATTCAAGGCCTCCTCCCACCCCCACCCTGTTTTATTCCTCAAGAGAATAAGAATATTGGTGCCAGCACCAATTATTAATAAATATCTTTCTCATTTGAAATACCACGTTTGTCATATCCAAATGACTATATATTTTTTCAGAGGCTTATTACTGGGCTTTCTGTAATGTTCCACTCATCTGTCTACTCTTGCGCTAGCACTAAACTGTTTCCATTCCATTCCTTTACAGCCTGCTTTTTATCTAGTAAAGCAAGACCACCACAACTAGCCTTTCTTTTTCATGATTTTCTTGGTTATTTTCAGACATTTATTGTTTTCTGTGACTTTAAGAAAATTTTATCAATTCCATGCCCAAGCCAAACCCCCACAAAACCTTATTGGAATTATAATTGGAATTGTATTCATTTACATATTTATTTTATATTAAACCTTTTCATGCAAAAACATGGCTATTGCCTTTCTATTTGTTCAGGTATTTTTTATGTCCCTCAATAAGATTTTATAGTTTTCTCTCCCTTCAGATAGGGTCTGTAATTGCCCTTTTGATATAATTCCCAAGTACTATATGGATTTAATCACTGTTATGAATGGAACACCTTCCCCCATTTCCATTTCCAGGTGGTAATTGCTAGTATGGAGAAACAAAATTGATTTTTATATATTTGCCTTATAACTACTACCCTCAAACTCTCCTATTAATTCCAATTGTTTTTTTTTTATTAGAGCTTATTGGGTTTTCTGAGTATGCAATTATATATCAGAAAAGAAAATAATTTTTTACTTTTCTCTATTTTTATACTAAATATTTTACTTCTTGTCTCTTGCAATCCCTAGAACTTCAACAACGTTGAATAATAATGATGACAATGGACTTCCCTGTTTTGTTCTTGATTTTAAAGGAAATGGTTTTAGTGCATCACTATTTAGAAATTAGTTTTGGAGGTATAGTCATTATCATACTAGTAACCACTCCTATTCTTATTTTACTTAGAGTTGTTATTTAGGAAGGTCTAAGATTATACCTAATGCTCTTTCAGCATCTCCTGATGTGTGTTTCTTCTTTATTTTGTTGATGTGGTAAATTATTATATTTGATATTATTCCTGGTATCAAACCAACCATGCATTCTTAGAAAAAATCCTACCCTAACCACACTGAAGATTTTACGTTTTAAGCGGTCATATATGGGAATTTTTCTTTAATGGTTTTTATGTCATATTAAAGAAGATATTCCTTCCCTAAGGTAATAAACATTTTTATTATATTTCTGTCTAATACTCTTTCTTTTTAAAACTTAGGTCATTAAACAGATGAAATTTATTTTTTGTTGATGGTGTGAGGTTTCTAAATTTCTTTCCAAATGGTAAGCAATTATCTCAAGATCATTTATTAAATAGTGGCCTGACCAGGCGGTGGCGCAGTGGTTAGAGCGTCGGACTGGGATGCAGAAGACCCAGGTTCGAGACCCCAGCTTGAGCATGGGCTCATCTGGTTTGAGCAAAGCTCACCAGCTTAGACCCAAGGTTGCTGGCTTCAGCAAGGGGTTACTCAGTCTGCTGAAGGCCTGCGGTCAAGGCACATATGAGAAAGCAATCAATGAACAACTAAGGTATTGCAACGAAAAACTGATGATTGATGCTTCTCATCTCTCTCAGTCCCTGTCTATCCCTCTCTCTGACTGTCTCTGTAAAAAAATAAAAATAAATAAATAAATAAATAAATAGTGTATTCCTTCTCCACTGATTTCAAATGTCATATTTAACACAACTAAATTCTCCTATAAATAGAAATTTGGTTTTGGCACTCTATTCAGTTCTGCTGATGTGTCTATTCCTTTTCCAGTAACTTACTATTGTAATTACCATGGCTCTATAATATCTCACCTTGTTCTTTTTCTTGCCTATTCTTGGGCATCTTGTCTAGCATATAATTTTATAATCAGCTTACAGAATTCTTTGAAATATCCTGCTAAGAGTTTAATTGGGAGTACTTTGAATTCATAAATTAATATGAGAAGAATTGGCATCTTTATAATATCAAGTTTTCCCATCTAGGAACACAGTATCTCTTTTCATTATTCACAACTTCATAATTCTCAGTAAAATTTTATAGTTTTCTTTACTTGAGTCTGTGCATTTCTTGATAGCCTTATTACTATAGTTATTGTAGTCTTTATTACATTGTGAATAGGTTCTTTTTAAAATTGCATTTTCTAATTCACTTTTGCCAGAATATAGGAAAACAACTGATTTCTGTATGCAGATCTTGTATCTGGCTACATTACTGAACTCCCTGATTAGTTCTAATAGACAGTCATTGATTCTCTTAGGTTTTTCAATTAAATGATGGTATAGTTTGCTAATAATGACAGTTACTTTCTATTTTTAGCTCTACTATATTTAGTTCCCCACCTTTCACTGCCCATTAAGAATGGGTGTTAAATTTTATCAGATAGATTTTTGGCACTGGCTGAAATGAAGATCATCTCCTTTAATTTGTTAATGCAGAGGGTGACATGGACAGATTTCCTAATGTTGACCGGGCAATAATTCCAAACACTTATTTGCTTATTCCCTTTTGTATTCCCCTCAGACCTCTCTCCCTGCTTTTTTTCATTTCTCCTTCAAGCCAGCCTACCAAAGGTAGAGATAGAATTTTTGGAATGTAGGAGTAGCAGATACCTTGGAAAAGTTCAACCCAACTTTAGGGATCTATTAATAGGTGTAAGGAACAGAGGCTGTTCCTGGGGGATATGAACAGGTGAGTGCTTCCGAGGAAAAACTATGTCCCGCGGACAGGACCAAGATCATTCCGCAAAGAAAAGTGGAATTTCTACCTAATACTCCAGCAAACAACTCATGTTTTTTCCTTTGGGAGTGAGGCGGAATTGAGCTGATTTGAAACTCCTGTCCCCTACCTCCGAATTTCTTAATTTTTCCTTACACAAAACACAATATCAACCAATAATAACCTTTTTACACATGTACAATTTTTTTTTTTGTTCTAGTAATTGGACTGCAACTGCTTACCTATTACATGAAGGATTGTTTTAAGCACCTTATGAGTGCTATCTCCTTTCATTTCCATTACAATCCCACAAGACAGATACTGTTATTATACTTATTTTTCAACGAGAAAACTGACACAGAGAGGGTTAAGCAACTTGCCCAAGATCCCAATACTAGTGATGAAGCCATGGTTCTTATCCAGGAAGTCTGACTGCAGAACCCATATACTGCCTTACAATGAATGATATTATATATATATATATATATTATGCTTTCATGATCACATTGTTGTAATAGTTCCTTATGTTTTTAAAATATAATTATAATCTTTCATGTAACTAGCATAATGTATTCTGCGAATATTTTCAGAAATATGGACTGTACCTAATTTTCAACACTCAGAGAGTTTCTGTCTCCCATTCTTGCATTCCCATCCCCAGGTTGTGGGGTGAAGGCAGAGGCTGCTTGGCTCTACCGTCTGGATTAACATTGGCTGAGGTTTCAGCCGAGGGTTTCAGCTGAGGAGCCACAGAGCAGCCTAACATTCTAAGCAGGAAATTAAAAAGGGCACTGGCAGCAGAGTGCGTATAACCTTTACAGTTCTCTCCTCTCTGCTTCCTGAGGGCCAGTGAGGCAGACTGTTTGCTTAATGAGATGTTTTCCTTCATCCTGCAACAGCACTGGGGGCATGGGGTGGGGGTGACACTTGGCATGGCTGTATCTAGGAAGCCTGGGTCCGTTCTCTGCTCTGCACCTGACTGCTGGGAGGTCTCTCTGCCACACCACATCGATGCACCAGCTTCCCCCCCTTAGAGAGCCAGAGAGAACAGCTACAGATCTGCTCCCACCCCAAGGGGATGGGGAGATTAATGAGAGAACGTTTGTCAAGTTTGCTTTGATCCTCAGTTGGAAAGAGCATTTCAGCCCAAAGTACGATGGAGATGATTCTTTAATAAGATCTTCAGGGTTCTGAGCCAGCCACAGTCACGTCCTCTTTCTAACCCAGGGCAGCTCATTAAAACCCAGAGGCAAGTTCACTGCTGAGCCGGGGCTGGGAAGCCAAGATTCAATTGTTTTCAGGATGGCTTCCTCTGCCCACCCTCAGAGAGACAGGCGGAACAAAACCAAGCTCCTCAGAAGCCCCTGGAGAAGAATTTCTGAGGACTTGAGGGGATCCACCTGCAGACACTTGGAGCTGGGAAGGCAGGTGGCGCCTAACCCTTGGATGTTCTATTTTTACAGGGATGGCTGTAGTCCCCTTCATGGCTCCTTCACAACTCTCACACACTTATGTTTCTTGTCTGCAAGCTCCAAGAGAGCAGGACCCTCTTCTGATACAATCTGTGCATCCTAGATACCCAGGCACCTCACCCCACCCTGCCGTCCAGCAGCAGTAAAGGCTGTATAATATGTATTTGTCCCATGGATGAATAAAGGCTAGAGAAGAGCAGAGTCTGAATACAAAAGTTTAAAAGTAATCACTATTATAGCTAACATTTATTGAGTGCTTACTCTGTATCAGGCCCTATGCTCAGTGTCTGACAAATGGTGTCACTTAACTTTCACAATTGCATTCTGTAGTTACACCACAACTCTACAAAGAAAACTGAGGCTCAGGGAGGAACGGGTCACATGGATGGTAAGTAGCAAGGCCAGAACTTGACCTTGTTCCGACTGTCAGCAGAGGCATTACTCTTCCTAGTAGTCAATTCTGCCCTGAACCTGTGCTTTTCAAGCTCCTACCTCCCTCACCCTAGTGCCTACAGGGCAACCTCCAAAGGCCACTGGTTCTTTCTATAGTTTGTTGTGCAGAGAAAAGAACTGTGTTCTTTTGTTTTTTTTTAATAAACAATCGTAAGGCTGTAACTGATGACAGTTTTGCTTAATCCTAATTTTATTTTTATTTATTTCTCTTGTCTTATAGTTATGGCCAGAACCTCCGGTACAATATTGAATAGAGGCAGTAACAGTGAGCAATCTTGTCTTTTTGCTGATTTTATATGAAATGCTCCTTATAAAACCAACGTTTTGTTGGTTAAAGAAAATTTACATCTATTTCTAGTTTATTAAATTAAAAAAAAAAACATAGATGGGTATTGAATTTTATTGAATTCTATTTCTGTGCCTAATGGAATATGTTTTCTCCTTTAATCTGTAATACTGTAAATTGTATTAGTAGATTTTCTAATGTTAAACCATTCTCATATTCCTGGGATAAACCCAATTTGGCCATAATGTATTTTTTAATATACATTGCTGGCTTCTGATTATTAATATTTTATTTACTACTTTTACAATTATATTTGTAAAAGAAAAAGGTTTTCTTTTTTTTTTAGGGTGAGTTTGTATAAGATTAGAATAATTACTTCCAATTGCTTATAAATTTCTGGTGGCTTTTGGTGTTTTTTTTTTATGGGTGTGACAGTATATAAATATTTTAAACTATGTAAATTCAATTTCCTCAATGGCCGTAGGTCTGTTCAAAATATCCCGAACTTAAAAGAATCTTTTCCCCACTGATTTGAGAGAGAGAAGAAGGGAAAGAGAAAGGAATAAAGAGAGCAAGAGAGAGAGAGAGAGAGAGAGAGAGAGAGAGAGAGGTGTGCATGAACTCATTGTTCCACTTAGTTGCTTCTCATTTGTGCCCTGACCTGGGATGGACCCTGTAACCTAGGTTTGCCAGGATGACACTTTATCCACTGAGCTACCTGGCCAGGGCCCAGAACTTCTTAAGTCAGTTTTGGTTAGTTTTTTTATTTTTTATTAGTTTGTTTTTCCTAGGAAATTGTTCAAAAGTATTGTTGAAAAGAGTGTTCCACTGGCCCTGGCCAGTTGGCTCAGCGGTAGAGCATCAGCACAGCGTATGCAAGTCCTGGGTTCAGTTCCCGGCCAGGGCACACAGGAGAAGCGCCCATCTGCTTTTCTACCCTTCCTCCTCTCCTTTCTCTCTGTCTCTCTCTTTCCCTCCCGCAGCCAAGGCTCCATTATAGGAAAAAAAAAAAAAAGTTGGCCTGGGTGCTGAAGATGGCTCCATGGCCTCCGCCTCAGGTGCTAGAATGGCTCCAGTTGAAGTGGAGCAGCACCCCAGAGGGGCAGAGCATTGCCCCCTGGTGGGCATGTCAGGTGGATCCCAGTAGGGCGCATGCGGAAGTCTGCCTCCCCCCCCCCCCCCGCCCCTACCTCTGCTTCTCACTTCAGAAATATACAAAAAAAAAAAAAAAGAGAGTGTTCCACTGAGTCTCTCTTTTAATTTCTTTCCTTCATTGCTAGAGGGCTATTCTATTTTACTAAAGTTGTATATTTGCCTAACTTTCAGCTTTTTAAAAAAATTTTCAAGGCTTTGGACAGATAGCTCAGTTGGTTAGAGCATCATTCCAAAGCACAGAGGTTACTGGTCAGATCCCTGGTCAGGGCACATACAGGAACAGATAGATATTCCTATCTCTCTCTCTCTCTCAAATCAATAAACATTAAAAAAAATTTTTTAAAGTTCAAGTATAAGCACTTAAGAATATAAATTACCGCCTGACCTGTGGTGGCGCAGTGGATAAAGCGTCAACCTGGAAATGCTGAGGTCGCCAGTTCGAAACCCTGGGCTTGCCTGGTCAAGGCACATATGGGAGTTGATGCTTCCAGCTCCTCCCCACCTTCTCTCTGTGTCTCTCTCTCCTCTCTCTCTCCCTCTCTGTCTCTCTCTCTCTCTCCCTTTCTCTCTCCTCTCTAAAATGAATAAATAAAATTAAAAAATATATATAAATTACCTTTGACATGCTTTAACTATATCCCATAAATTTTATAAATAGCATTATCACTGTTCCATGCTAATTATCTTTTAATTACAATTATGCTATCCTAGTTAACTGAGTTGTGTGGTTTTTGTTTTTTTTTTAGAGATAGAGAGACAGACAGGGAGGGAGAGAGATGAGAAGCATCAACTTGTAGTTGTGTCACTTTAGTTGTTCGATGGTTGCTTCTCATATGTTCCTTGACGGGGGTTGTGGGTGGGGGAATGTCAAGCCGAGCTATTGACCCCTTGCTCAAGCCTGCGACTTTTGAGCTCAACCTGGCAACCTTGGGGTTTCGAACCTGGGACCTCGGTGTCCTAGGTCAATGCTCTATTCACTGCCGGTCAGGCAAGTTAAATAGGCCTTTAAAAAAACATAAAATATAAGTTTAAAATTTTTTCTTTTGTATTTTTAACTTAATTGCTTGTGGAAAGAGAATACGGTATGAACTTGGATAACTTTAGATTTGGTCTTTGGCCAGAGAGAGACAATTTTTATAAAAACCTCTAAAAATATGCTACTTATACATTTTTTTTAAAAAGCGTATAAATGGAGTTGGGTTGGATACTATAAAGACCAACAAATTAAGACACCTTAGAATATCAGAGGGTGAGATAATTCAATAATAAAATTTGGTAGAGAAGAACTGGATGCATTAGCAGTTGAAGCATAGGATGTGGTGAGGGAGGAGGAAGTAGAATAGACAAGATTGGAGAAAGCAGTGTAACACTGAGGAGCTCATTCAGAATTTTCTTTTTCTTTTTTTTTTTTACAGAGACAGAGAGAGAGTCAGATAGGCAGGAACAGAGAGAGATGAGAAGCATCAATCATCAGTTTTTTGTTGCAACATCTTAGTTGTTCATTGATTGCTTTCTCATATGTGCCTTGACCGTAGGCCTTCAGCAGACCGAGTAACCCCTTGCTTGAGCCAGCGACCTTGGGTCCAAGCTGGTGAGCTTTGCTCAAGCCAGATGAGCCCGTGCTCAAATTGGCGACCTTGGGGTCTCGAACCTGGGTCTGCCGCATCCCAGTCCGACGCTCTATCCACTGCGCCACTGCCTGGTCAGGCTCAGAAAAATTTTGTAGACCTTTCCCTCTAAGCTAGAATCCACTTCTCTGTTTCCCAATCTCTAAAATGTAAATAATATTAGTATCTATCCCATAGGGTTGTTGTGAGGATTAAATAAGTTCATTCAACATAATAAGTGCTCAAAAATGTTAGCCATTATTAAGATTAATAAAACAAACATCATTTTCCCCCTGATGCCAAAAGACCTAATGTCTTCAGTAAAACCTCTTATGTTTCCCATGGCACAGACCAGACTTTATCTTTTCCAAGTTACTTCACGCAGTGGTAGTCAGCCTGGTCCCTACCGCCCACTAGTGGGTGTTCCAGCTTTCATGGTGGGTGGCAGCAGAGCAACCAAAGTATAAATAAATTAAAAGATAGATTTAACTATAGTAAGTTGTTTTATAAAGATTTATTCTGCCAAACTTAGTGAAAATCCAACATAAAGTACTTGGTAAGTAATTATTATTATATGCTTTAACTTGCTGTAACTCTGCTTTATAAATTTTATAAAGTAAAGTTACTTCCCTACTTTATAAATCACCATTACTGTGGAACCGTGGGCAGTTAGAAAATTTTACTACTAACAGAGATACAAAAGTGGGCGGTAGGTATAAAAAGGTTGACTACCCCTGCAAGAATGTCAAAGTGAAGAGGCGGTGTCCTAGGAGAAGTAGCAGAAATCGTGGTTTTCTGCCATACAGATATTCTTCTTCTTCTTTTTTTTTTTTTAAAATATTTTTATTTACTGATGAGAGGGAGAGAGAGAGAGAGAGAGCGCGGGAAACACCGAACTGTTGTTCCACTTATCCATGCACTCATTGGCTCGTTAATTTTTGTATGTGCCCTGACTTGGGTTCAAACCCGCAACCTGGCGCATCAGGAACCTGTTCCAACCAACTGAGGTGCCCCAACAGGGCAGATAATTCTTTCATTCCTTTCTTTATCAAATTAAATATTGACTGAGTGCGCAGTTACTAAGTTCTGCAATCAGTTCTGCCTAGATGGAAAAGGCCTTAGCTACTCCATACGGATGCGCAAGGGGTCCCAGTTCTCCACATCTAGTGTCCAGGAAGACCCAACTCTTCCTCACACAGGAGCGGGAGGACCTTTCACAGAGCGGATGTACAGAGGGCAGAGCCCAGTGCAAACGTGCGGACACACTCCGAGGGGTCGCGATCTCCCGCGCATGTGTGTAAGGAAGCGCCCTACTTCCCGCACCGCCCGTGCCCAATTCCGAGGAGACCCCGCAGAACCTGTTTGGTCTCCCCGTTGCACCTTAGTGTGTCGCACTCAAGAGGTCGGGGTGGGGCTGCCACCTAGAGCAGCTGGGGCTGAGCGTCCCAGATCTGAGTGCGGGAGCCCATAAGAACGCTTACCCTTCGTCGGTTCCCTGCCGCCGGTGTCGCCGTTCGCTGCGAGGTCCCTAGGCCGCAGATAGAAACCCGGGCCCACGGGAGAGAGCGCCGCGCACCTCCCCACACCCTCTCCTCACCACGCCAACCTCCGCCCGCGCCGCTCTTTCAAATCATCCACGCTTCCTATTGGTTACTGCTCGGATCGCTGATTGGCTGTTTCCTAAGTAACAAAGTCGGCGGGCGCTGTCAACAGTGCGCTTGCGCACTTCCGGCAACTGCTGGCTGGAGGTTTTGAAGCCGTGAACCCATCAGACTGATCCCAGAAACCAGTACGCGATTGGGGTCCAGGAGGCCACGACCCCTCTCTGTCATCTGGATTCATCACCAATTGCAGTGACCAGACATCAAACTTTTTTTTCAAATCTACTTTTTCTATGAGCATCCGCTTATCCAAGCAGGGCTTTTTAGCTACTGTCCAGGGTCTCTTCTCTCCACGAGACCATCCCGAGAATGAATTTCGAAAGAAGCCTTGATCTGGAAAAGCCGGTAGAGGCAGAGAATGGTAATTCCACCCGCTTGGCTTTGACAGTTGTTCAGGAATATTATGGACCGATTGTTAAATGTAAGGGTCGGCCCCTTCGGGCATCGCTGGACAGCCCTGTCTCCATCCTCCACAGTCACTCGCTGCTGCTTGGATTCTGGTGTGCCAACCTCTGGTTGACCCCCAACACCCGAGGTTGTGGGGGTAGAAGAGCATCTTTCACTAGAATTAGGAGGCTTGATTCCAATCACTAGTGGCTGAATCACTAATTAGTGCTGAGACTGTGGAAGTCACTTTTGCTCTCTGAGTGACAATTTATTCATATATATATATTTTATGACAGAGACAGAGAGGGAGACAGATAGGAACAGACAGGAAGGGAAAGAAATGAGAAGCATTGATTCTTCGTTGCGGCACCTTAGTTTCTTAGTGATTGCTTTCTCATATTTGCCTTGACTGGGGGGGGGGGCTACAGCAGACATAGTGACCCCTTGCTCAAACCAGATGAGCCCACACTCAAGCTGGCAGCCTCAGGGTTTCGAGCCTGGGACCTCCGCGTCCCAGTCCGACACTCTATCCACTGCGCCACCGCCTGGTCAGGCAGTTTATTCATCTATAAAACGGGACAAATATTCCACCCTTTCTACTCACCTAGAAGAGCATGGATGAGAAAGTCCTCCAAACCCCCACTTATGGAAAGGGGTAGCTTTCTATGAATCTGATTAGGGTGAAATAGGTGATGGCTGCCAACAGCCAGTTGCTCACTACTTTCAGTAAACGGATCTGTCCCTATACTGGGGCCATGAGCAGGTCTGAGGCATGAAGGGAAGCAGGTGTTAAAATTCCCTCAGTGGACCTGCCATCCAAATAGTAGAACCACTGCCTGACCTGTGGTGGTGTAGTGGATGAAGCGTCAAAAGGGAATGCTTAGGTTGCCAGTTTGAAACCCTGGGCACCTAAGAGAAGCAACTACTACAAGTTGATGCTTCCTACTCCTCCTTCCCTCTCTTTCTAAAACCAATAAATAAAATCTTTAGCAACAAAAAAGATAGTAGAGTCACCATTTAATACCCAGTTGGTTTGACCCAAACTCTTCATTCATCTACCTGGACCTCAATTTACCCTCTCTGTACAATGGTATAACACTGTAGGTTTGTAGGCCCTGGCCAGATGGCTCAGTGGTAGAGCGTCAGCCTGGCGTGCAGGAGTCCTGGGTTCGATTCCTGGCCAGGGCACACAGGAGAAGCACCCATCTGCTTCTCCACCCCTCCCCCTCTCCTTCCTCTCTGTCTCTCTCTTCCCCTCCCACAGCCAAGGCTCTGTTGGAGCAAAGTTGGCCCGGGCGCTGAGGATGGCTCTGTGGCCTCTGCCTCAGGTGCTAGAATGGCTCTGATTGAGGCAGAGTGACGCCCCAAGATGGGCAGAGTATCGCTCCCTGGTGGGCATGCCGGGTGGATCCCGGTCAGCGCATGTGGGAGTCTGTCTGACTGCCTCCCCATTTCCAACTTTGGAAAAATACAAAAAAAACCCCAAAACAACCCCCCCCCAAAAAAAACCACTGTAGGTTTGGTGAGAATAAAATGAGAAAACTATGAAAAGGTCTCTTATTGTAAAGCTACAAGAAAACCAAGGTGTTCTTGCCATCTCTACTACCCAAGAGAAATGAAACTTAAAAAATGGCTTCCAGAGGTTTGGGGGATATGGTGGAAGGCTTTGGGTGCCCAGAAGCCTTCAGGGGAACAGATGCCTCTTGTGTCTTGTAAGCCAGGTCTTGCCCTGGTCCAGTACCAGTTCAGAGTCGGAGTGAGGCAAGGAGCAGAGCCTGACTTTGCTCTGGGGGGGGGGGGAGTGACATGCAAGTTGAGGTCTGAAGGACTGGAGTTGGTTGGCAAAGGGAGCTTTTCCTTTGCTTTCAGTAGACAAAGGAAAAGAATTTTTCAAGTGAATCGACTGAGCCCATGATGCTGAGAAGCCTTGGTAGGGCCTGGCTGGGTCTACTTATGTAGACACAAATGGAAAACCCTCAGACTCTACACCACAGATGCTGGTAAGAGATTAATCTGCCACTGGTCCAACAAGAATTGAAAGCCTAAACCCCAGACATGAGGGCCAGGTGCAGACTTTTTGCCTTGTATGAAGGCAGAAGATGTTTCTGGGCTGATATGAATGGGGGTGTGTGAAAGGCAATAGGTTCTATGCTCTTGTGAACTTTGTGGATATCTCACTATTTGTAACAGGTAAGACTGCAAATTCTAGGTGCTCAGAGGAAGCAGAGGGGAGCCACATCTTTTCACCCGTCCCCTTATTCATGCACACTCTTTGCACCTAGATGTGGCATTAGCTGTTTCAAACATAGACTAATTTTATTTATTTATTTTATTTTATTTTATTTTTTTAATTTTTTGTATTTTTCTGAAGCTGGAAACAGGGAGAGACAGTCAGACAGACTCCCACATGCGCCCGACCGGGATCCACCCTGCACGCCCACCAGGGGCAACGCTCTGCCCACCAGGGGGCGATGCTCTGCCCCTCTGGGGCGTAGCTTTGCTGCGACCAGAGCCACTCTAGCGCCTGGGGCAGAGGCCAAGGAGCCATCCCCAGCGCCCGGGCCATCTTTGCTCCAATGGAGCCTTGGCTGCGGGAGGGGAAGAGAGAGACAGAGAGGAAGGGGGGGGGGGTGGAGAAGCAGATGGGCGCTTCTCCTGTGTGCCCTGGTTGGGAATCGAACCCGGGTCCCCCACACACCAGGCCGACGCTCTACCGCTGAGCCAACCGGCCAGGGCCTATTTATTTATTTTTTTACAGAGACAGAGAGAGAGTCAGAGAGAGGGATAGATAGGGACAGACAGACAGGAACGGAGAGAGATGAGAAGCATCAATCATCAGTTTCTCGTTGCAACACCTTAGTTGTTCATTGATTGCTTTCTCATATGTACCTTGACCGCGGGCCTTCAGCAGACCGAGTAACCCCTTGCTCGAGCCAGCGACCTTGGATCCAAGCTGGTGAGCTTTGCTCAAACCAGATGAGCCCGCGCTCAAGCTGGCGACCTAGAGGTCTCAAAGCTGGTTCCTCTGCATCCCAGTCCAACACTCTATCCACTGCGCCACTGCGTTCTTAAATGTGAACCAGACTATAAGATCTGGCCTAGCTCAGAAGACAAGCACGATGAAGATGAAAAAGTGTTCACTCGAGGCCCTGGCCGATTGGCTCAGTGGTAGAGTGTCGGCCTGGCATGCAGGAGTCCCGGGTTCGATTCCTGGCCAGGGCGCACAGGAGAAGCGCCCATCTGCTTCTCCACCCCTCCCCCCCCTTCCTCTCTGTCTCTCTCTTCCCCTCCCGCAGCCAAGGCTCCATTGGAGCAAAGATGGCCCGGGCACTGGGGATGGCTCTGTGGCCTCTGCCTCAGGTGCTAGAGTGGCTCTGGTCGTGACAGAGCCATGCCCCGATGGGCAGAGCATCGTCCCCTGGTGGGCGTGCCAGGTGGATCCTGGTCGGGCGCATGTGGGAGTCTGACTGCCTCCCCGTTTCCAGCTTCAGAAAAATACAAAAAAAAAAATCATACACTGTTATAAAATACTGTAGTATTAGACGTGTCCGTACACATAGTTACCCGTTAAAAAAAAAAAAAGTGTTCACTCAGTCTATCAACAAGGAGGTCACAGGTGGCCTTGGAAGGAACAGTTTCAGAGGAGCAGCAGCTGCCAGATTAGAGTAGAGGTGAGAAAATAGAAAGAACTCTTTTAAGTCATCTGATTGTCAAAGGGAACAGAGGAAGGATGTAGTAGCTGAAAGTGGATGTGGGGTCAAGGGAGAATTTTTAAGGATAGGAGAGATTTAAATGATGATGGGAAGGAGCTGATACAGAGCGAGCAGTTGAAGATGAACAGAAGTGTGATTATCAATTTTATAAAGTCCTCCAAGAAGGTGAAAGGTAGAGTGGTCAACCATCTCACTTTGCCCAGCTGGGAATAAGGGGTTTAACAGAATGTGGGACTTTTAGTTTTAAAACCTGCGACAGTCCTGGGCAAACAAGGATAATAGATGCTGATGAAAGGGCATGGACGCAGAGCACAGTGCCAGGCTGGACCCTGGAAGGCAAAAGAGGAGGAAAGGAGGGGCACAGATGCAGGGAAGTTTGTGTATTTTATGGTGGAAGTTGATGGAATCTCCTCCTTTTAGCTTCTGACTTCTCTAGGATGTAGGAGATATGATCACCCTTTGGACAGTTAGCTTCACACTCCATCTGCTGCTTTTGTTGCTGGGCCAAAACATAATAGGTACTCAATAAAATTGGCTAAAGGAATCAATAAATGCATGAGACTGGGGATAGATGGTGTAGGTTGGGTACTCTTAAGAGCAAACTCTGAAAGAGGGATCAGTGTGCTGGAAGTTTATTGGAGAATGCTCTTAGAATTAATCCCTGTAACAGAAGAGGAAAGGAAGCAGTATTGCCCATAACTTGGAGGTAGGATCTCAGAAGCTGGGAAGATTCTTCAGAGTTGTCTTGAGTTTAAACCCCTATGTTAATCAGTCATTGGGAACAGGCTGCCTGAGAAAAGGGCAGGACCTTGGGCAAGGCAGCTCACATCAGCAGAGGCAATCCCTGGAGGAGGCTGGTAGCTGAGAGCCATCTGCTGGCAGCACTCCCAACAGCTGGAAGACTAGATCCTCAGTCCTGGAAAAGACCTGGGCAGTGTATCACAGCATGCATCACTGGAGGCAGAAGTTTATGGAGAGTGGGAGAAGTCTGAAATAGCTACTATAATAACAGTAGAATGGTTATTATGTAGCAGGCACATGTTAGGTAGAATAAGCCATTGTCCTGCTTGGAGGAAGCTCTCAGTATGGCCTTGGAGACAGGCAGATGGATGACTGCTGGGGGAGTCTAGGAAGGCTTCCTGGAAGAGCAGGCAAAGGACCTGGGCTTTGAATAAATGAGCAGGCATTCTGCAGGCAGCTGAAGTTAGCCCAGGCCTAGCAGACCCATCTCTGGCTCTGGACAGGCAAGGAGAGGTCTGTACTCCTGGCTTAGGCAGTTGTCCTAGTCCAGGCTGGAGCTCCTCACTCAGGGAACAAAGGAGTCTGTGCCCTGGGTACTTGAGAAGGAACCCTTGAACTTGTTCTTCACCACCTGGGAAAAGGCAGAATCCCCACCCCTACACAAGTTTCCCAGGCAGCAGGCCTTGTAGAAAGAGGTGTTTGGTGACTTAGGGGAGGAAAGACTGCTCTGGTTGGGAGGGAATAAAATTCAGCCCTTCCCCTACTCTAGGGAATGGCCAGTCAAGAGGGCTGTTTCCAGAAAGAATAAGCCATGTGATCTTGGATAAGTTAATTCTCTTCTTTGTATCTCAGTTTTCTCATAAAAAATGGGTGTGACAATAGTAATTACTTTGTGGGATCATTGTGAGGTTTAAATGGAATAGTACATGGTACATAAGCTACTGTTATAGCTTGGCTGTTGATACGGAGGTGAGAGCACATGTTGTTCCTCCAGCTCCAGCATTCCGTTGGACAAGAGAACAGAAACGCTCCAGCTGTCAGGGTTCTACCATCCACTGCATCCCCAAAGGGACAGTTTCAGCAACAACATGGGGGGAGCGGAGTTGGAGGAGTGCTCACTCAGGTTTTGAAGGGATATATGCTGGTTGTAAAACCTTTCCAAACATTATAAAAGTAAAAAATGTAAGCTTCCATTTAGTCCAGCTCCCCCAGGAGTAACTCCTCTTAACAGTGTGGGAAGCCTTCTCTGCCCCTCCAATAGCACCATGTCCTGGATGTATCTGTATGATCCCTGCGGGTCTCTTGAAGCTCTGGGTGGTTTCTTATTCATCTCTGGATCTCCACACCAAGCTAGAGCCTAGTGTGCTGGAGGTGTCCAATAGCATTGAAGCGAAGCGGAGCAAGTATAAACGGGAACCAATGGGTGGGCCAGGACCTCGGGAGCATCTCTGTGCTCTCACTCAAATTGGAGGCCACCGGGCAGAAGGGAGGGGAAATCCACATTAGAGACTGGACTCAGGGCACTCCATTCTCAATACTTAGCTCCACACCCTGGGTACCCCACGCCAACCCCTAGTGCCCCACACCCACTTTGGGGTTACCAGGCTGGGTGAACAGCCAGGAGTCTCCATCCTCTTTGATGATCATTATCACCACCATCCCAGGCATTGATGTGCAGCCAAAAGAATTTTAAATCATGGCATTCGGGAGAACCAGGTTGTAATAATGAAAACGCATTCGCGCTTTGCTTCATAACTTACAAACAGGTTCTTACTCACTGCCTCACAGCAGCATTTAAGTAAATATTTTTACTTCCTAGCCCCATTTTATAGATGGGGAAACTGAGGTGCAGATAGTTGAAGTATCTTTTTCTGAAACACTAAGCATGGCCAGGACCTAAGTCCAGTGCTTCTGCCTTTATTTGCTGCATGTCTAGTGGGTCCTGCTACCCTGAACCAACTTGAGAAAATTCGGGCTGCCCTCTGGGTCTCAGTTTTTTCAGCTGTGTAATGGGAGTTGCCCTTCTGTAGCTTTGATTCTCAGTTTTGGTGGCTGGGGCAAATGGGTACAATTGGAAAATATGAGGGGCGGGTAGCCCTCTGGCCTTTTTCCTCCAGCCCTCAGCTGCCACCCCTTTGTAACCTGGCCATCCCTCCCAGTCCCGAACATGTGTAAGCTTTTCACTTTCACTTTATTATCACCTCATTTGTAGGATTTTAAGGTTTGTTACCTGGAAGGGAGTGAGGAGCTGACACTTCCAGCTCCACTTTTGAGATATACCTTCATTGCTTGTGAAAATAACCTTATTAACAGCATCTAACCTGCTACAGCTTATGGGGGTAACCAGATAAATAGATGCAGAAGGAACCAGGGCAGGGAAAACAGCACTGCCGGCTGGGGTCCTGCAGCGTCTGGACCCCTTTGATTTTCTCCCAGCCCTAGGCAATCCTGGAGCTGTTGTCCAGGTCAGTAGAACGTAGGTGAGGCCCAGAGTAGCCTTGAGCAATTGGCCCCTTTCTCTGGGTCCTCGTTTCCTGCCTCCTCCTCCTCTGGTGCCCAGAGATCCTCCTAGAAACAGCTCCCATGCCTTCGCAGCTCCCCTGTCTCCGGACGCTTGTCCAGGATTGATTCTCTGGGCAGCTCCCCCTCTGAGCAGTAAATGAAATATCGGTTACCAGGAGTGAGGCAGGAGGCAATTAACCCCTAGACCTCTCCATGGTAGATGTGTTTGTAGCAAGCTAGAGCAGGGAGAGCTGAGCACACCTGCCTGGCTTTCCTGCAAAGTCATCCAATTAGGGCAGTCCCCAGCAGTGGGCTTCCACACCCTTCTGGTCCCCATGACCCGAGAAACCAGAGCAGTACCAGTCCCTAGGGCTGGCAACTGCCTGGGCACAGGATGGCCTGCCATTCCTTATGTGAATGAGCTCCGGGGGCACCTCCATCCTCACACCTCCTGGCAGGGACATTATTCTTTAACTAATCACACATCTTCCTAAAATGAAGGCAGCCTGGGAAGGCTTCTTCCTTCCCTCTTCCAGAGTGGAACTGCCATTCCGGCCGTCCAACCTCCTTTCGACCCCGCAGCCAACCCTGTGCTCTGGAATGTTTCGGTGCCAGAAAAGCCCCTAACTGAGGAGAGGTGACACATGTCCTGCTTTCAGGGAACTTCTGATCGGAGAGGGAGACACAGCTCCCATGCTCAGAGAGCTCCTAGTTGGTTTAGGAGACAGGGTCTGTCCTTTGAGGAACTCACAGTCCCAGGGTCTGGTCTCAAAAATTCCTAGTTTATAGAAAAAGTGCAATGTCTACCCTTAGAGCCACTGAGAGAGGAGCTACTGTCTCTGCATCCAGGAAGCCCCCTAACCCCCAGTCTCAGTGGAGATACTCACTTTGCCCTCAGCTCACTCTAAACACTGTCTTTAAGGACCCCCAAACCGATGGAGGAGACATGGATCTTGCCTTCAGGAAGCTTTATATTCTGATTGGGGAAACACAGTTCTTGACCTTGGATGTCCCACGTCTGAGGGAAAAAAAAACAACTTTGCCCGTGGGAAGGCCCTGTCTGATGGGGAGGACACTTCCCCAACAGGGTCACTTATAACTGAGATGCTGCCCTACTGACAAGCAGCTGACAACTGGCACTGCTGGACACTCCTGGTACCCCGCAAAGAAAGAGACAGTCCTTGGCTTCAGTCCAGTCCCACTTGTGCCACAAACTTGCAACATGATCATAGGCAGTCATGAATTTTCTTCAGACTATGATTTCCTCATCTGCAAAATGGAGACTTCAGGCCCTTCTCCCAAAATGACATGTGGATCATCCAGTCACAAGAAAGAAAACAAAGTCAGCCAGCCAGCCACTCCCTACAGAAATCCCTACAGAAATGATTAACATGCTTTTTGTTGTAGTGGAGGTCCTAGACCAGTCCCTGTGGACTCTGGGCAGTAGTAGGCTGTCCCCATGTGTGGTAGCTGGATAATTCTGGGTCAAAGTGTCCATTAAAAAAAAATCACAGGGGTCTGTAGGCAGCAATGGGGGTAGGGGGGTAGCACTGTCTAATCTAATCACTCTTCCCTAGGTAGCACTCATTCCAGCCAGATCTGCCAGGGGTTTTATTGGGTTTGTGAGGACCTGCAGATTTCAATCTCCAGACCCCACAGGGAAGGAACAAGTATTAAGCTAATTTTATTAAATGGCCACAGCTGGCAGTAGGGGGAAGCAGGGGAGAGAAGGGAGGATAAAGAAAGTCATTCAAGTCTGCCAGCCATGACAATGGACCATACATGGGGCCTGACTGGAAGGGAGGCCACCCCTCCTTCCTGTCTCTCCAGCTGAGCCAGCAGGATGGGGGGTGGGGGAGGCCAGATGGGACCTTTCCCTCAATGTAGAGCCTTGGGATTCTCCAAAAGGCCTACCCCATGGCTGCTGCTCAGGGCAAATGCTCATAAATAAACCAAGCTTCTGCAGGGCAGGAGTGGAGAAAGTGGCAGGGCTGAACGTGACGGGGAGGGAGGCTGAGCTGTCTTAATGCCATCCTTCCTCAGTTTTGCTCTGGAGATCCCAGATCTTTATGAAATAGGTTGTACCAGGTAAGAGCACGGCCTTTGGTTCAAATACTGGCATTTGACTCTTCCTAGCTTTGCAAACTTGGCAAATTATTTAACTTCTCCAAACCTTAGTTTCCTCATCATTTGAGATAAAATAACAGTATCCATAAAAGGGCATGGGAGCATTTCCTACCAGTCCACCCCACCACTACCAACACACACACACACACTCCATGAGATTTTTATACAGTCCCTCTATGAGTGGGTGCTCCCTAAATATTAGCTGTTATTGTTTATGAATGCCTTAATTGTGTGACTGTCATGGCCCCAGTTACAGGCAGTGGCAGGTCAAAGAGACTTAGTATATTGTCTCCAAGGAACAGGGCTTCTTGGACTCAGGTGCAATCATAGAACTTAGTGATTGTGTCACAATAAGCAGGCTATTTAACCTTGCTGGAAGAACTAAATCTACTCATCCAACTTCCCAGGGCTCTTGGGAAACTTGTGATGACATACCTGAAAGCATTTTTTGCAAACTTTAAAGTGATGTATAAATAATGAAAACTATGTTTATTGAGCACATCCATTATATCTCTAGTTCCCAGTCAAGTGAGGTAGGTCACCTACATTTTTAGATGAGAAAACTGAGGCCCAGAGGTGAAGTGGTTGGGCCAAGGTCAACCAACTTTTAGTGCAAAGGCTGTCCTTAACCCAGAACTGAGTCAGAGAAGAATGACTTGCCCAGGTTAACATATGGTGGCACTGGATGAGAGCTTGCACCTCCAGTTTAAGCTTGCTGTGCCCTGGGAATACTGATGTCATTTTCAAGGATGAAATGGAACTTATCCACCACGGAGGATGATGATATAACTGAGCAGCTCCCCATTCCAGTTGCCCAACCAAGTCCAATTGGGCTATGGTGGGCACTGGGCCCCTTGGCCCACTTCTTCCTGAGCAACTCTAACTCTGGCACCTGGCTTCCCCCAGATCCACCGGCAGCTTCCAGCAGACCCCTTCCTAGTCTGAGGAGGGGCAGGATCATGGTCCCCTTCTGCAACTTCTCCCCAGGGCACAGACCAAAATCCAGAGGGTGGAACTGTTTTTATTAGCTTTGGTCAGACGGGACATGACTGGGGGTCAGGCTTTGGGGGTGCTGTTATGCTATCCAGACCCCATCCCACCCCTTTGCCAGGCGGTGTCACCCTGCAGCCAGGAGCAGGACGGCAATGCATCTGAGCTCGAGAAGCGACTCTTCCAGACTGGGACCCAGGCTTGGGCAGGCAGGCGGGAAGGGTGGGCAATAAACAGTCCTATTGTACAAATATACAGTGCGGGACGGGGTGGGGCGGAGCGGGCGGTCAACATTGTCTGCCTCTCCAGGACTAGGACGGGGCGCGACTGGCCGAGCCCGGGTTGTAGTGAAGACGGGCCGGGGCGTCTTAGCCGGGGAGGGCCGGCAGCGGCAGCAGGCTCGGCAGCGAAGAGGTGGGTGGGGGGACGGGTCATTCTCTGCCCGGCAGGACGGAGAGCCCTGAGGGTGTTCAGGGATGCGGGGAACTCAATCAGAGTAGATGATGAAGCCGGAGAACGTGCTGTATTTGTTGCTGTTGCCGCCATGCGCTTTGCCTCCATCGAGCTTGATGAAGACCTCATCGCCCGCGTCCAGGTGCAGGATCACGCTGTTGCTGGCGTAGTCATAGTTCTGGTCTGCGTCCTGGGCAATGGCGCTGGCCCGCACCTAAGGGAGGTTGGAGGTGGGGGAGTAGGGGTGTGTGCAAGAGGGTAGGGGGGGAGGAGGGAGAGAAGCGGGTCATACACGTAGGGCGGGGAACTGTCAGATGTAAGGCAGTTACAGCCTTAAAAGCCCCGCCTCCAGCCCCATCAGGGCTCTCAGCCTGCTTCTCTCCCATCCTCCCTACCCCCCTTTCCAATCATAATATGTGTTTTAGGTGGGTCTGAATTGGGAGTCAAGGTGGAGTCTGCTTCCTTAACTTGTCCAGGTCTTACCACCTGGCCTGCTGAGAACTTCAACAATGCCCCCAGAATGGCCCAGCCTGGAACTCCCTCCTTGCAGAGAGGACTTCCCTGAACCCTCAAGGACAGAGAGCCACCTCTCTCATCATTTCTTCCTCTCTGCTTTAATTGTAATAATGACTACTTATTTTTCAGTTACATCCACCTGTTCTCATATCAGAAGGACACAGGGTACCCCTGGGCCCCAGAGGTCAGGGAACTAGATCAATGCCAGGTTGCTGGTAAGCAACCACTCCAGTACCAGGACCTGATGTTTGGACTCCTTGTCTGAAGTGTATTCTGAAGTCTGTCATCCCGGAGCGGTGAGATGGAAGGACTGGTAATTATTTCCCCTTCCAAAGCTCAGATTGGACCTGCACACTGGCCTCCAAGGAGCTGTAGCCATACCCGTGACTATTACCTCACTCAGAGAGGATTTCTGACTCTTGTCTTAGCCCACGGTGGCAGAAAGGAAGTGGGTGGGAAGAAGGGAGCCCTTATATCCTTCTGTGATCCTCAGTCTGATCTGATATCCTTGCTGGTCCTTGTTTTGATGGAGGAATAGGTAGGACAACCAGGCAAGAAAATACCAGCATAGTGTTTGAGGGCGGCCCCCGTCACTTTTGCTGACTCTGATTGTAATCATAAGATATTGAGGGTGGGTGGTGGTGGACAAATTCCCTCTAGGCATTCCTCCTCCACAGCCGAGGTGATGGCAAGGCCTGAACCACAGGACCTGGACACCTCCTGGATAACCTGGGTGGTGAATGGGAAGAGAGGAGCCATCTCCAAGGTGCTGGCTTGTGTTGGAGGGAGGCTACAGTGAGTGGGGTTCACGCAGCCAGGCTCCTCAAGAGCCCCACTCCATGCCTCTGCTTTTCTGAAAGCAGCTCCCCCAGGGCTAACGGGGCTGGACCAACCCAAAGCAGAGGAGCCCATCGTTCTGGGCCAGAAACTGGGCTGCAGGTCGGCTGTGCCAAAGCTGGGAGGACCCAACATATTTGCATGCAGACTGCCATTTAAAGCTCAGATCCTTCCAGCCATCTTCTCTCTCCCCAGTCTTTTCTTCCCCAACCTGGGAAGGAACTGTTTGGGGCACTTAGCTGGGAAAACTCATTGTCCACTGAAAGGTTGGAGGAAATCAAATGAGGGGGGAGACTTTGTTTGTTAAGAAGCTGGTTTCTCTGTTTAGAAAATAGATGAGAAGATCCTGCCTCACCACTGCCATCTTTATAAAAGCCTTTTGATGGTGAAGAAAAAAATGTTTAATCTTGTTGGGGCTTTGAGCTAGTAAAAAAGAGCTCAAAGCAAGCAGCCAACTTTTGTATTGTTCCCTGGGCCTTAATCCTGATAGTATTTATTATTACACATGCATTTCATTATCTTTGTTAATAAATTACTACTAATAACAATTATTTTTATTACCCAGATTAATTTAGCCTTAACTCATTTAAACAGTGCTTGTTAATAGCAAAATTCATTAGAATACAGTCATCTGTCATCAGGAATCTCCTGGTGATGTGACAGGCATCAGAACTGTTATGCTTATGTTTATTATTTATTCATCACCATGATTGTTGCTGTGATTATCCTAATTATCCAAGGAGGCAGGGAGATTTTATGCCCTTCCGTGCTTAGATGGCGAGGGATCCAGGAACGGAACCCAGGGGTCCCGATTCTCTGTCCAAGACTAGAAAGAGTTGAGGCATCTAGTTCCTCTTGGGGGCCAAAGGAAAGTCTGGGGAATTGAGGTTACCATAGAATCAGGAAAGCAAGCCTGGGACTTGTCAAGAGGGGGTGCCATAGAATCACCACTTCACAGGTTGCCAGGAAGGGAAACTGAGGCAGTGGTCTGTCCAGCGGCGTGGAAGGAGTGGGGAGAAACCAGAAAATGTGCCCTTGCCCCCAGGTCAATGCTGGGGTCTTGGATGTATAGGTGTGCCTTCCATAGGCAGCTAGCCTCACCTGCAGGGGACATACTTTTACTGGGTCCCTGCTGTGCCAGACACCGTGTTATCTGAAAGCCAGTACAGGCCAGGGAGGATAGCTGGAGGCCCTTCTCTCACCAGTAGGCAAGAGGCATATCTCCAGTTAGGTCTTTATATCACAGTTCTCAATTAATAGCCCAGCACCTCTCACCTCACTCAGACTCCTATGTAAGCCCATGCTCATTTATAATATTCACCTTCCCATAGGCCCCAGCCTGTCCCCGCACAGCCCTCTCTCCTCCTCTCCTCCAGCCCAATTTATCAATTTCATATTCTCCTTGACCCATCTGAAATGTGGATCTTAGAGACAGCTTCAGGGAGCTCATCTCACCCAGGGTACCAGCCACAGCCTAGGGCCCCTTCCTCAGGCTCCTCATGTCCCCGTGTGCTAATGACCAGAGCTTGGTGCCATTACGCTGTGCAGTAGTGACCTGGAGTTAGCCCTGGTGAGAAGGGCCAGTGAGGTTAGGACAAGGAAGACAGGGGGCCTCAGCACCAGGTAGAAAGGTGGTGACTCCCCTCCTCCCCATCTTGCCCAGGGAAGAGCCAGGACTCAGATGCAGCCCTACCTTCCTGAAGAAATTCTGGAAGCCTCTCAGCAGTCAGGAAGCCAGGAAGAAAAGCACAGAGCCCATGGTTGCCCCTGGTCTTGAAGGCAAGGGAAGTGCAAGCTCCCCTCTTCTGTTCCCATCCATCCTAGACCCATCATTTTTTCCTCTGCTCACTTGAATATCCTCTGAGGCAGCTGTTCCCTACACTTGACCTTTTTATTTTCTCTCTAGCCATTTCCCTTCACCTTGGGGTACCAGGTTCACCATCCTCTCTCCCAACCAGGTTGGTCTGAGCCAGGGCAGGTTCTACTGAATCACTCCCTCTAGCCAACACATTTGTGGACAGGGACTGCCAGGTGGGCTCCCAGTGCTCCTCTAATGCCATACCAGTAATTGCCAAGGCATATTATTGTGTGGTTACTACTGTCTCCCCTACACAGACTATGAAGTCCCGGAGGGCTAGCAGGTTGAATCCCTGGAAACAAGTCACAAACCTGGCTCCTCATTGGGGTTCAAAACTCCTATGTGGAATGATTAGTGAGATTAAATGAGTCTCTTGGATAATCTGGAAGGAGAGGTCACCAAGGGTGTCGGGGAAGGGGACATCTGCCCCACTATTTGTCTTGTTTTTTGGAGGGGGAGGAGGGAATGGTCAGGATAACTGTAAAAATGCTGGGTCTTTGAAACTCCTAGTCAAAGCCACTTCCTTTATTCTACTAGCCTGTGATCCCACCTCATTGTCAGGCTCTGCCAATGAGCTGCCCCAGCTGGAGCGGAAAAAAGAGGCTTTTGAGTCGGTTTCAGCTCCCAGTGACTGAAGCAAGTGCACCTACCCCAAGCATACACCATCTTTGGGGCCTCCTCTTGCCTTATCTTGGGGCCCCTGCTGCAATCTCCTGAGGTGGTTCAGGGTCTAGGTCCTACTGGTGGACCTAGGCTCTCCAGGCAAGCTGAGACCCCAGCTCTCTGAAATTTCAGCTTGGGCAGCCCAAACTTTCTTTGGGAAAGGAAGAAATTCCATTGACATGCCCCTGGCCAGTTGGCTCAGTGGTAGAGCGTCGGCCTGGCATGCAGGAGTCCTGAGTTTGATTCCTGGCCAGGGCACACAGGAGAAGCGCCCATCTGCTTCTCCACCCCTCCCCCTCTCCTTCCTCTCTGTCTCTCTCTTCCCCTCCCGCAGCCAAGGCTCCATTGGAGCAAAGTTGGCCAGGGCGCTGAGGATGACTCTGTGGCCTCTGCCTCATGTGCTAGAATGGCTCTGGTTGTGGCAGAGTGACGCCGCGGATGGGCAGAGCATCGCCCCTTGTTGGGCATGCTGGGTAGATCCCAGTTGGGCGCATGCGGGAGTCTGTCTGACTGTCTCCCCATTTCCAACTTCAGAAAAATACAAAAAAATATATAGATTAAAAAAAAAAAAGAAATTCCATTGACAAAGGTGACATTGCTGCATCCCTTATTGGTGATTAATAAAAGGAATCGTGGAGCTGTTTGCAGAATGAGCCCTCAAAGGATACTGGGGCCCCCCTTTAGGTCAGGAACCAAGGACAAAGAGGAGAGACAATGGGAAGCCTAATAAACATAAGTGCAAGAGAGACACCCAAAGAATAGAGAAGATGAGATGGGGTTAAACCTGGAGAAGGACAGAAACCCAGGAAGGGACAGGTAGGTCTGGTAGACACAGAGAGAGGCACAAGAGACAGAGATAGAAGAAAGAGGCAGGGGAGAGGTAGAAACCAGAGAGAGAAGCAGGCAGTGGGTAGAAAGGGTGGGGGTGGGGTAACTACTTATAAGCACTTGGTCGCCAGCTTTTTGCCGACTCCCACTGCCAGCCCAGAGTCTACCTCAGGACAGTGCTCTAGTGGGAGGGGTTCCAACAGAGTCTTAGGCCTCAGTCACAGGAGATTCCTTCCCAACTCCCACTAGCCTAGCTTTAGTTCTGGCCTGAGCAGGTCCACTTCTTCCCCCCAAATGTTTGGCCTGATCATCTCCAAGGACCCCAGGCCACTGGGAAGGGTAGGGGTATCAAAAGGGAAGGGAGTTGGGCAAAACTGTTGCCCTGGGGCAGGGTTAGGTCAAGACTGGTCCTGGGCAGCAGTTCCAAGAAAAGCACCATGCACTGCAGGTGCCTGTACCGAAAACCCTGTGTGCTTGACTCCTGCCTGCTCTGGATGGGGCCAGGGAACGAAGAGGATTCTCCCACGCTCCAGGAGTCAGGAGTTGCAGCTGGGAGACCAAGAAGGAGAGTTTCCACCTCTTTGCCCGTCTCAGGAGGAAAAACTCACCGCCCCCCTCAATACCCTCAGGCTACCTTCTTGCATCGGTAGCTCTAACACAGTGCCAAGCTCGCAGTCCTGGATTTTACAAAGGGTGTCAGATCGGCCCAGTGGTCCCTTCCCAAGGGCAAGAGGATGTACTGCAGCGAAGGCTTTGCGCGTCAGGCTCCCTTCGCTTTAGTGCCCAAAACATCTACAGCTCGCTTTCCCGGCTTGCGCGCGAAGCCGTGCACCTGAGAGCCCGCAGGCGCCGAGGCTGCATTTTCCCACCCTGCCCGCCCTTACTCTCCCATTGGTGTCAACCAGACTCCCAGATCTCAGATGCCGCTTCCCAAGGGCCAAGCCCCCAAGGGCCAGTCCGCGCCCGGGAGCCAGGCACTCTCACTAGTGTGATTTATCTTCCACATTTCCATGCCACGGGTGCCCAGCAGCGTCCGCCTTGGAGTTGGCGCCCAGGAATTGAGGAGTTAGAGGAACCAGCCAGCCCCGACCGTCCCCCGCATGCGAGGTCTTAAGCCCGGCCGCTGTAGGATTTTCACCTGGGCTCGGAGCCGGTAACCAGATGCCCCGGGCGCCTTGTGTCCCCTGCCCCAGGCCAACCCTGTGCCCCCGCCGGGCCCACCTGGCCGTTCTTGCAGAGGTCAGCCCACATACTGGTGCCGTCGCCGCCGCGCATGAGGACGTGGTAGGTGAAAAAGTAGGTGCCGGGAATGTTGCACGTAAACTTGCCGCTGGTCGCGTCGTAGTTGTTGCCTAGGTTGGTGACCACGTCATCGAACTTGAGCACTTCGTAACCCTCGTGAGGGTTCTTGAGGCCAGCGTAGAAGGCCACTCGCGGCACAGTGGTGTATGTGGCGGTGCTGATGGCGCCGCTGCCCCCCGCGCCCGGCAACCCAGGAGGGCCGGTCCTACCCGGCTCACCTTTCTCCCCGGGCGGCCCTACCGGGCCCGGAGGACCTGGGTCCCCCGGAGGACCGGGGGGCCCAGGCTTGCCGGTGCGGCCCGGCTTCCCCTGGGGGCCCTGCACCAGCGTGGAGGGCGGGGGCGCGCCGCTCTGCTCGCTCACGGCGTCGCCGCCGTCGGGCCGCGCGCCGGCGCCGGGGCCCCGCGCGGGGTAGGGGTCGCACACCATGCGGCAGGTGCCCAGCATCTCATAGTGGCCGTCCGGGCCGCCCGAGCTCACCAGCACGGGGATGAGCACCACCAGCACCAGCAGCATCACCACTCCTGCGGCGGCTGCCAGCAGTGTCTTCCGGCCGGCGCGGAGCCTGGGGAGCGCCGGGCCACCCGGCCGCGCCGTCGGGGCAATGGTGCCGGCGGGTGGGGGGCGCGGGCGAGGAGCCCGCGCTCAAGGGCGGTCCCGCGGGGCTGCGGGCATCGGGCAGGACCCGGGGCGCCGCGCTGCGCTGGATGCGCTGCCGAGCCCAGCCGCCGGGTCCTGCCTCGCGCCTCCCTCCCGCTGCGCGGCTGGACTGAACGCCGCGGCCGCAGCCTCCAGCCTCACTCCTCCCGCCTCCTAGCTTTGGGGCCAACGCCCCCTCTGCCCCGCCCCGCTCCACCCGCTCGCTCTACTCAGCGCCCGCGATGGGTGGGGCTGAAGCCGAGACCGTCGCCTAATTGGGCCGGGGGCGGTAAGGCTCCGCCCATCTAGAGGGGCGGGGCAGGAGGACGGTACTGTGGAGGGGAGGATAAGAGCCTGGAGAGTCTGAGGGAGTGAGATGAGGAGAGGGCGAGAGTCTGAGAAGAGGTTCCCGTAGGGAAGGGGAGAGTAAAGACCAAAGAGCGAATGGAAGAGAGGGCCACCGGAAGAATTAGGGAGAGCCAAGGGGGACTGGGACTGGAACTAGGACTGGGACTGGGACTGGGAGAGGAGACGCCTCGAGGGTCGGTTACGAGGAAAACCGAGAGAGACAGAAAGAGACGAGAGGGGCCACGGTCCTCAGAGGGCGTGGGGGGCACCCCGGTCTGCAGGGGGGGGAACTATGAGGGGAGGACGGAGCAGGAAACAGGGACAAGAAAGAGGATTAAAAGAGAAAGGCAAAAGGAGAATGGGGAGAAGGCCATCCCGCATTCAGAACTCGAAGACTATCCATCCGGGAGATCCGAAGAGATTGTACACCTGTCAGGGTACCCAGAAGGATCCTAAGTACTGAGAGCAGCTGCCTCTCCTTTATTCTGGCTCTTGGCTGTTCCAGGACCTGCCTTCCCCTGGGAGAGGCAGAATCTTCTATCTATTTCTCCTCTCTGACCCTTCCTCACCGGGCTCCAGGCCAGACTAGGCTGCTTTATTCTGGGGGGAGGGGCACCTCCATCTTCCTCTGATCATTTTTTCCAACCTCTAAGAGGAAAGGTTGAGCTCACCCAGTCCCTCTGCTCCTCCTCCCTACCCCAGCCTTCTCAGCAGCCCCCTAATTCTTCTCCCCATCAAGTTGTATGAGACAATCCTCATCCTCAAGTGCAGTAAAGTGTTTAGGTTGCATAAACTGAAATGTGTCTGCTTCCATAAAAATATTTGTCACATTATCTGAGGCCCAGCTCTTGCTGCTCCCCCGCACCTCTTCCACCCTCCTCTAGCCCATCATGCAGGGCTCTACCGTTTTGGAGGTCTCTGGCCACTGCTGAAGGATAACCTTTCTGCCTCTCTTTTCTCCTGAGTGATCCTCTCACAGTTCACACTCTTTCCCTACTGACCTGTCACTGGATCCTTACGATGCTCTGGCTTTCTCTACTCAAGGTTGAGATTGCTTAACTCCACCCAGAGGTGTGTGGATAAAAGGAACAGCAGGTATCAAGTGGGGAGCTGTAAGAGAAGACCTACCAAGCACTGATGACTGGTCCCAGAGTGACACCCAGGGCCAAGGAGGGAGCTAAAACAACTCAACAGATAGTGTGTATTCAGGCCTTACTGTGTGTGCCACCCCTGTGTTGACTGCTTTAGATATGTGGTCACACTTGATCCTCACACCAATCCATAGAGGAAAAACCCATCATTATTCTCATTTTACAGAAGCTCTGGCAAGTTAAGGGTTTTTTTTGTTTTTTGGGGGGGTTTTTTGGGTATTTTTCTGAAGTTGGAAACTGGGAGGCAGACAGACTCCCCCATGCGCCTGACTGGGATCTACCTGGCATGCCCACCAGGGGACGATGCTCTGCCCATCTGGGGCGTTGCTCTGTTGCGGCCAGAGCCATTCTAGCGCCTGAGGCAGAGGCCATGGAGCCATCCTCAGTGCCGGGGCCAACTTTGCTCCAATGGAGCCCTGGCTGCAGGAGGGCAAGAGAGAGACAGAGAGGAAGGAGAGGGGAAGGGGTGGAGAAGCAGATGGGCACTTCTCCTGTGTGCCCTGGCCAGGAATCGAACCCGGGACTCCTGCACGCCAGGCCGACGCTCTACCACTGAGCCAACCGGCCAGGGCCAAGTTAAGGGATTTGCCCAAAGTCACACAACTAATAAGCGGCAGAGAGTCGTGATTCAAACCCGCAGCCTGGCTCCACGTCTTCCAACCTCCACGCTATTAGGTCTCAAGGTGCTGTTCACTGCCCAATGGGAGGAAGGTGTCAAGTGCAGGGGGAGGGGCGCTCCAGGCAGCTAGCGCTCCCCAAGGTTAGGAAGAGTAGTCCTCAGCTCTCGGCTGTCAGTCTGGCCTGTTCCCCACCACGGTCTCCCCCAGTATGACTCTCCGAAGGGCGACAGGACTGGTGACCCAAGGGACAAGTGCGCGGTCATTACTGTATGATTTGTATACCCCGCACTCCCTCCCCCTCAGTTCTCCCACAAACGGGTCCCTCCTCCTTGATGCCTTTATTCCCAGAACTCGCCTGGGAAACTGCGGCTGGCCGCGGGAGGCCGAGGAGGGGCGGGAGCACCCACAGCCCACGCTCGGGGGGCGTCCAAGGCGGCCCGCCCCCCGCCCCGAAAGAACGCCTGCTCCCCAGGCGCCGTGTGGCGTCTCTGTCAGCTCAGCCGGATTCTCCCCGCTTCGCTGGAGTGGAAAATAACGGCTTCAAACTTTGCAGAGAGGAGCTAGTGCCAGCACTTTAATTAACAGCCATCTTGGCCTGTAAGCCTGGGCCACCAGCCCGCGTCTCCCCCAAGCTCGCCAGGCCCCGGCCCCGCCCCGCCCGGGTCTGGAAGGAGGTGAACACCTGCCGCGGCGTCAGGAGTCCCTTTCCGAGGGACAAGAGGGCTTGGCTGATGGGGGTGGATGCTGCTTTGGTGGGGAGCCTCTCCTCAGCTTAATACCTGAGGACCCCCAGCACTTGCATCCTACCCATCCATCCAAAATTCTCTAAGCCTGGCAGTTCAAGATTCTGGAATTAAAGATCTGCGTGCCAGTCCAGCCTGGTGATTTTAGGCTAACCTGCAGCGCCTCAAGTGTCCTAGTCGGGCAAAAGGGTTGTGAGGATTAAATGAGATATAACGAATGGAAAGTCTGCGCTCAGTATCTGATCCTTGTAATAATGTACTTAGTAAATGGTGGCTGAGAAAATTATTTCACCTCAAGGCTAAGAAGGCCTTTCCACCAACACAAGCCTTGGCTCTCCTGGTCCCAAGTCTACTGTGCTTGGCACTAGCAGAGGAAGACAATGGCCTACGCTTCCAGGTTCAGAGACAGGGCTAGATGATGAGGAAGGAATCCTGGAGTTCTGGCTCCCAAGCCTTTTTCTCAACCACTTGCCAAGATCAGGAATCCAGGTTTTCAGAAAGGGGAAGAGGCGAGCTGGGGGAGAAGGGAAGGCAGCACTAACTGCAGCTGGGAGGCACCAGTGCTGGAGGCTAAAGCTCCAGCTTCGCTTTACCCCTCCTGAGTGAGAGCTCCCTCACTCCTACAGCCCCATCATTCCAGGGGTAGAGAGAGGTTGCTGGTCATTTCAGTGGTGTGTGGAAGGTGCAAAAAAAGTGGGTAAGGTCTGCATTTATGCATGGCTGACTTTAGGAAACTGGGTGGCTGTTCTGTGGTATTTTGGGGTTCTTTGAATGAATGAGAGTGGGTGTGAATATATTAGAGACTGTATTTGTGTTAGTGTGTGTCTGGGTTTGTGAGTGATGGAAGAGGCTGTTGTACCCTGACTCATCAGCTGGCAAATCTGCATTCATTTGTTCAATTCGTACAAATTTACTGAAAACACCTAGCAAGTCAATGCCAGGTGGTAGTGGTGGTGTGTCCAGAAATAAGTTAGATGTAAACAGTATCCCTGAGGAACTCACTCTTTGGCAGGGACCACAGGAAGAAAGACATCATGAAAGCTATGATAATTATTGCAGCTAATATTTTTTGAGCACTTACTAAGTGCTCAAAGGAACTTGATCTAATCACTTTATGTGAATTATCTCATTTAAATTTAACAAATTATTAGCATGGACTCAAAACTATTACATGGCTTATGTCATTTAATATCAACAACCCTATGAGGGAGGTACTCTTATTTTCTCATATAGCTGAGGAAAATAAGTCTTGGGTAGAGGTTCATACAGGTGTTATGAAGCACATGTGGAAAACTCCCTGCTCAAAGGACTCCAGGAAGATGTCACAGGAGGTGTTATTTTTCCATCAATTTAGCCATTCATTCAACAAACCCATAGTAAGTGACTGTCCACCATACTTCTATCATCACAGGACACAGTAGTGATCATGGAAAATCTTCTGACCTCATGTGGTTTACAGTGTAAGGCGGGGGCCTGGACAATTAAACAAGCTACTGCTATCTAGATTGACAAGTAAGCTGCCTGGAAATGTGTGGGGTGCTGTAGAAGCATGTGCTGTGTTAACTAAATTGGTCTGGAGGCAAGGAATTATGGGAAGCTTCCTGGAAGAGGTGATATTTAATTTAAACCCTGATGAGAGGATGGCCACCAGAGGTGGAGGAGAGAGGGAGGGAGGGAAGATTATTTCAGGCAGAGGGAACAGCATGTGCTAAGGACAAGATTGCAATGCCTTATAGGCTGTGACAAGGAATGTATAATTTATCCTAAAGGCAATTCGAAACTACTGAAGGATGTTGAGTGAGTGATATAATCAGATTTTTCAGATTATAAAGATCACTTTGGCTACTGTGGAGAGCAGGGATTAAAATAGAGTAAGTGTGTCTTAAGGAGATTCGGCACAGGAGGCAGTTGCAGTGGTCTAGGTGAGAGCTGCCAGTGTCTCAATCTGGATGGGATGAGGGTGAGGTGGGGACTTCCGGGTTGCTGGAGAGATCTTGAAATACTTATAAAATGAATTAAAGATGAATGAATGTTGTTGCTCTTACCTGGGTACTGATATGTGTCAGATATTTTATGTACTCTATTATTTTTAATCCCCACTGAAAGTCTGAGGAATAAGCATTATCATCTCCACGTTGAAGATGAGAATTCTGAGGCTCAGAGAAGTTAAGTAACTTGCCCAGATCACACAGATGGTAAGAGGGAGAATCGGGATTAAATATCTGGTCTGTTGAGCCTAAATTGGGGCTCTTTACCACTCAGCCCAGCAGGCACATACCCAATGGGGAAAGCAAAGAAAGACATTCTAGGGAGAAAAGTCAGCTTGGGTCAAGGCCCAGTAGTAAAAAAGCATCTTTGGGGTTTTTGGTTGAAGACACTGGTCTATAACCCTAGCTTGGGCAGGATGGGGAGCTGGACACCAAGAGGCAGAGCCCAGCTCTCGAGACCCAATTAGGTCACCAGCTTACCATGTGTGCTTGGGGAAGTCTTATCACACTTAAGGGATTCTATTTCTTTTTCTGGGCTGGAGAATTGTCCAGGGCAGCTCTGAAAGGCTGTGATTTCATGTAAAGAAAACTCCATTGACATCCTTTAAAATATTTTAAATCCCTCATGACATTTAAACTCAGACACTTTCAGATCCTCCATGGGAAAAGCCTCCACAATTTCAGCCTCTTTTTGGGCAGGGGCATCTGGACAGAGTGGCAGTTGTGTTGTGATTTGGCATGGGGAGGGGCGCCAGGACACACCTCAGTGAGCTGAACCAGGCTGGGACTCAGAACTCCTGAGTCTGGCCATTTCTCAGAGGTTGGTGAGGGCCCTTCTTCAGGAGCCCCTCCCCCAATCTTATATCCTAAGGAGGAGAGTGGGATTAAGGGGACAGAGCAAGTACTCAGGTCATAAGCAGGTTTTTTCATGCTCCCTCCCCAGAGAACCCTGGACCTTTTGCCTGGGAGGGGGGTCCAGTGTGATGCCTACTTCTGGGTCTTTTCCTCCCTACCTCCTCTGACCTGCAGTTGTCTGCCACCCAGCCCACATCCAGCTCCAAGAGGCAGCTCCATAGAGGCCCCTGCTGTGGGAAGGGAGACCTCTTTGAAGGGGCTTTCTCCCCTCAGCTAAGCCTGCGTCTCTCAGCTGCATGTATAAGTAATGAGGCTCTGCAGTCCCAACAGGAACCAATATAATGGCGGGTGCGCGGGGTCAGCCTGTGAGACAGATATCGGGACGCGGGAGTGACAGGCGGTGCAATTATGCTGAGCCTCCTGCAAAGGCGCAAAGAGAAAGTCCCGCCTGGCCAGCACGGTCGCTTGCTCTGCACCCCCCTCCCACAGGCCTTGACTGTTCCAATCTCCGGCTCCCAACCCCAACTCCCAGGTAAGGTGGGGGAGGGCAGGGAGGCAGGAGGAGAAGCCAGGAGAGGGCAGTGGAAGAGGGACTGGGGCTGGTGGGCAGGAGCCACTTTTCCTGGGTCTGGGGGAATGCCATCTTCCCTTCCTGTCTGAGGTCTGAGGATGAGGCAGAAGAGAGAAAGCTCCCCCCCCCCCCATGACTGAGGAAGGCTTTTTTCTTTCTTAGAAGCCCTGTTATTTCCAGGGAAAAAAAAAACTTTCCTTGCATTCCCACCCCAGGAGACCTACAGCTTAGGGTCTGGAAAGGTCCGTCCCTTTTTTGACAAACAGGAAAACTGAGGCTCAGAGAGGTCAAATGGCTTGTCCCAGGTCATAAGCCTATCTTTTCAGGACCCCATTGGGGGTCAGGGGCGAGGGGAGGAGGAGCTGATTGCCTGCCCCTGTGCTGAGTGGTCTCCACAGACTCCCTGAGGTGGTAGTGGAGGGCAGGGCTCAGGCAGGGCTCACAGCCCCGTGTGGGGGTTGGAGCCCTGGCTGCAGCACCATCCTGGGAGAGCTTGACCAGGGTTGTGAGCGGCCCAGCCCCTCCTCCCCAACCCCCCTCTGAGCCCTTTATCTCCATACACTTGAGGACAGGAGTGACCGAGAAACGATCTCTGTGGTGACAGAGCCAGTAGAGCAGTGGTGTTTAGTAAGTGTTCATTAAACCGAACTCCTGAACAGGCCCAGCTTCACGGCTGTGTGACCTGTGCAGTGGCAAATGTCCCACACTCGGAAAGGATCACTTTAATACTCTGCTGTCATGGCCTTGAAATTCTTAACATTTTTTGAACAAAGGACGTTGCACTTTCATTTCCCACTGGACCCTGTAAATAATGAAGCTGCTTTGTTCTTTGAAGGGCTTTCTTGGTCCTTCCCCGCCCCAACCTCATCCCAAGATGCCCCAAGTGGAAGGGAACACAGAGCTAGTGGAAGCTGGTGTTTAATGGGCTTCTTCAGGGTTTCCGTCCTACAATGGCTGACTGTGTATGTATGGGGTTGGGAGAACTTGGCTGCTCCTTCCTGTCAGCCTCGATCTCATCCACAGGCCTGCACTTTGCCTGTCTGTCCGTCTGTGTGCTTATCACTGACCCGGGCCAGGAGTGTGTATGCAGGAGGGTGCCAGGCCACAGGACTCCTGGTCCCAGCTGCAGTGCCCTATCGCTGGGAAGATGTGGCCCCTCTGCGCACTCCCACCCCCTTCCCTGCTGGGGCAGGAGGGGCTGGCGTAGGGGTGGGGTCGAAGGCTTAATTAGCAATCCCAGCCGGGCAGCAGGGGGTGGGCTGACTTTTCCCGCTATAGATCTGGTCTCCGGGAGAGGCACTAGCCGGCTGGCTTAGGCTTTGGCTGGGCTATTTTAGGAATATTCTTAACTCTTCCTGCGCCACCGCATCACCGGACCTCTCTTCCCGAGCACATGCCAGCTTCAGCCTGTCCTTCTCCCAGGCCCTCCTCCCAGCCCCTGCTCTTCCTTTCTGGCCGCTGAGAAGGTCACAGTTTTCTCCGGAATGGGGCCAGATGTCTTTCACCAAGGACCATCTAAGTCCTCTGAGCCACCTTTTCGGTGCTGCCCTGTGCCCCGTCCTGTCAGAGCTCTGGACTAAGGAGATTGGCAGATTTTGAGCATTGACCGAGCCCCTTCTTCTCACCTGATGAAATTGGAATAGTTAGCCCCTACACTTCCCAGTGAAAACAGCTGGTCTGGGCCCCCAGGAGGAGATAGAAAGCCACAGTTCTGGCTGCACCCTCTGGCAGAGCAGCAGCCCCTGCCTGCTTGACTCTGGTGCCCTATTAAGGTGTCCACACAAGCAGCCAGAGCCCCATAATGTCATGGGGTTCCCACTCCCTAATTTTTTCTCCCACTCCAATGTCTGGCAATAGACAATCTAGGTCAAGATAGAGCCGATACCTGGGCAAGGCCACGGGGAGTCCCACTGGGGGCTGGGAGGGTCCAGCACGAACAAATTCGAGATCATGGAAGAGTCTCAGCTCACTTGGTGTCAGGGACTCCTGTGTCTGTTCTTGGCCTCCCTGAGCTGGGAGGTCCAGGACACCCAGCACCTTGGTGCCAGCCCTCAGGCACATGCCTTCTGGAAGCAAGAGCCGGAGCTGCCCCCAAGTGCTACTGGGATACTTGACTTGAAGATCCAGGCATATGGCCAATGACTCCACACAAATGCCCCAATGCTGGTGGTGTGCCTGACACAGAGCTGGACACTAGATACAGAGGATCAATAATCGATAGTTAATCTCTGTCTGAGAAGGTTCACCAGGGTGGCCCTACAGGTCCCACCTAGCTCCCCCTTCTCCTAGGTTCCCACAACCAGCCCAACTTCAGAAGTGACAGAGCTGGCTGGGAGTGGAGGGTGGAGCCAGATGAAAAGGCTTTAGTTTCCCCCAGGGGCTACAGAGGGGGGCTGTAGTGATGTTGTGATGGGGTCACTGAGCAAGGAGTCCTATAGCCTCTACATTGCAAAGACCCAGATGGATTTAGCAAGGTGTCCTGGGAAAGATTCTGAGTTCAGAAAGACAGTACTTTCTAGGGACTCAGGGAGAATTCTTGTGTCTTTTAAAAAGTAAGAAGACCCTCCCTTTACCCCTATTTGAGAGACGTGAACAGGAGGCAGAGGGTTGGCTGTGAAGGGGGCCTCCTCCCCATCAGGTAGAGATGGTGCAGGCTTCCTGACGCAGAGGCACAGATGACGAGATTTCTGGCCTTACAGTTTCTATGAGGACATAAGACAGACTAACCTTTGGCAAAAGTAGGAGCTGAACCCAGGAGTCCTGGCCGCCTGCCTTCCCAGTGCAGCCCCACATCTCCCTCCTCCGTGTTCCCTCCCCATCAGCGTTGAAGCTGGGAGCCCCAGCTGGCAGAGGATGTCTTTCTCTTCGGCAGCTGGGATTTGTAAATATTTATAGGAACATGGAACAGATCAGTGGCTGACAGGCCCAAGGAGCAGGCAGGGCCCTGCCCAACTCAGTAGCTTCACTCTCCCTTCCCTCCACCCTGACCTGATTTGAGGGAGCCCAGGATGACAGAGATGGGGGTAATCAAGCAGGGCACGGGGCTGGCAGCCTCCACATTCAGAAACACAAGCTCAAAGGATGCGTGTGTCCATCTGCTCTGCTTCCACACTGAGCTGCTCACATCCTTCCACCCTCAACCACCTCACCCGCGTGCTCACACCCACTGCCACACTGACCCCGCCCTCACACACATCCTTTCAGCACTCATGTACATTCGCTGTCACACTCACGTGTGTATACACACATTTCTAACTTCCACATCCACAACAATGTTCACTCTCATGCTCACATCTTTGTACACATACCAGCACACTCACAAATCCTTTGGAGTCCCAGATCCCATCCACTCCCCGCAGGCCTTCATCACAGGTCCTGGGAGGGAACCTCTTCCTGTTCTCTGTCTGAGGTGGTGTGTGTGCGTGTGTGCGTGTGCGTGCGTGCGTGTGTGTGTGCGCGTGCGTGTGTGCGTGCGTGTGTGTGTGCGTGCGAGTGTGTGTGCGAGTGTGTGTGTGTGTGTGTGTTAGGGAGAAGGAGGGAGTAAACCTTGAGGTCAGGGGTAAGGAAAAGGAGAGAGGAAGGAGTGGATAGAGGTATGAACCAAGAGCCATTCAGGGCTGATATCAGCCCAGAAAGAAAGCAAGGCAGAGACAAAGGCAAGCCAAGGAAATGGAGAGTGACAAGAGTCAAGGCAGATGGAGCAGGAGCTGGGGACAGAGGCCCCTCCCAATGAGGAACTGTCACATTGCTGCTTCAGTGGCCTGTGAGACCAGCAGCACACATCCCCAGCTGGAGCCTCTCCCCTCTGGATCTTGTCACTGTGGCTTTGCTTTGCTGCTTGGGCAGCCGGGAGTGGTGACAAGCTGGGAAGACAGTGCCCAGGGCAGCTGAGTGGAAGACAGTGCCCAAGGCAGCTGGCTGTGCCACTCTGGCCCGGCTGCTAACTCACCCATCAGTGCCCATCTCGTCACCCAGAGGAGCCCAGATGAGACCAGTGACCAGTCTGTTTGCCCTTACCTCACAGTCACAGCAGGGAGAGAGAGGCAACTGAGCCACCCTCCCTGAAAGGTGGGGAGTGGTAACCAGACCTTGCCCAGACCCCTGGCCTCTGGAGCTGGGCTTGCAAACCATGGGTTAACTCTTTGCTCTCGGACACCCAGGACCCATCAGACATGAAGCAGAACCAGTGCATGAGGCAGGGCTTGAAGAGGGGGTTGGAGAAGAAAGCCACTCTGAAAAACAAAATAGGTTTTGACATAAGCGTTTTATTACATCTGTGTTACTATGCACAAAAACGATGTCCCCACACCCTGTATTTCTGGATGCTGTGTTAAATAATCGTCCTTCTTGCCTGGGATCTGTCTCCGGGTATTCGTTCTGGGCGTCAATCAGTCAGTTTGTGCTCTGCAATTTGGGAACAACCATTTCTGTAAAATCAGAGAGGCAAACAAATAATAATAATAAAAATAAGCAGGGAAAATTGAATTGACTGCTGTATTCCTGGCTTTTTTTTTTAATTGTCGGTGCAGCTTTCCACCCATGTCCAGATTGATTCATGTTTTCACAGGTTCATTCATGTATTTACTCAACAACCATTACTCAGCCAGGTGCCAGGCCCTGTGCTGCATCCCAGGAACCAGTGCAAAAGCCAGACAAGGTTCTTATTGCACAGTGTTTAGACAGAAGAAGACAAACAAATGCACAACAAAGCATGATGCTCCCAGGGGACCAGGAAAGCACTCTCCGGGTCCCTTGCCTGGGGACCTAGATGTCCTGCTCTTCCAGCTGAATACTCCATAATGACACAGAATCCCTCTCTCATCTCAGGATCAACATTTCCTCCCCCACCCCCCCATCGCTGCCCTCCTAGGCAACCAGGCCATCTGAGAATGCAGGAAAGAGTGCGAATGTGTAACTGAAATCTCAGTTTGGACACTCACTGGCTGGTGACCTCAGGCAAATCATTTATTTCTCCAACTTGTAATTTCCTTCTCTGTTAACATGCAGAAACTAATACCCGTCACGGCAAAACCATCGGCATCAGATGAGCTTAAGTATATAAACATGGTGCCAGGCGTGTAGTAGGACCTCAACTCATACTAGCCCTTTCCCTGCCCCTTTGCCAGTGGTACGCACTAAATCTCTGCTCCGCCGCAGCATGAGGAAGCGTGGGGGAAATTTGCAGGTGCACCCAGCATTCTATACATCATGAATCTGTGCTCACGTTGTCCTCCCCAAAAGCCTGGTTTTGCTCTGTGGGGAGTGGTTTATTTGGGGGGAGGAAGGGGGAGAGGTCTGACTTTGTCTCCAGGACCAGCTGAACATTACGGAGAAACATTTTCTTTCTTCACCATTTTTCCTGTGGCTCTCAAGTTTAAAAAATTATTATTGTGTGTGTGGTGGTTGTGAAATAGGTGGTGGTGACAGTGATAATAGTGGTGGCAATGGAGGTGATGGTGGAGGTGGTGATGGAGGTGTGGTGAGATGATGGTGGTGGTGGTGGTTATGGTGGAGGGAGGATGGTATTGGCAGAAATGGAGGTGGCGATGATGGTGGTAGTGATTCATTCCAGCCCCCTATGCTCAGCTTCTCCACTGAGGGCCTACTATATGACGGGCCCTGTGTGCACACTTTATCTCCACAGCAATTCACAAAGATTACTGTTTCCTTTGGCTGATAAGGACAGTGAGGCCAGATATAACAAGTGACCTGGCTGCCGGCTCAAGCTAGTAAGACATGGAGAGGTACTTAAACTCTGAGTCCTTTGACTCCTCACCCCATGTTCCTGCTCCACATCATCATGAGGCCACCGCACTTCAGAGGGGAGATGGAGAACTAGGGAGGTTAATGATGCACTGAAGGTCATGCGGCAGCTGAAGCAGAGCCTGGCTGTTTGCTGGGCACTTCTGGGTCTCAGCAGCCTTCAGTCTCAGCGTGGTGGTCTGGGTGTCACTGAGGAGGATGCCAGTGCGCTACCCCTCACAGCCTGATAGAGACCCAGAGCCTAGACCGCCTCAGGCCCCTGGCAGCCTCTGTATCTGCTGTCCTCCTGACCCTGTACACTGTCAACTCGAGTCTCCTCCTCCAGCCTCAGAGTGAGAGTGACAGACGCCCAGCTGCTGCCTGAACCATTATTCTCGACATCCCCTCCCCCAGATCTGACCGTGAGCCTCATTTGGCCTGTGCCCCCAGCTGCAACTGCTCTGACTGGCACTGAGGAGGAGGGATAGGGGCTGGCACCCTCTGCCCTCATCCCTGTCCTAACTCTGAGGTAGGGAGCATGGGAATCCGCGCATCTTGCTCTCTTCATCCTTTTCTGGTCTTGGACTTGAGTCTCTTCCTCAAAACAATGATTAGCTTCACCTTAACCCCCCACCCCCACCCCAGGAGTTCATGGAAAAGGGAAGAGGAGAAAAAAATTGTGTCCAGGCTGCACATTGTCTACAGACTTCTCCCCCCAGGAAGACTTCTCTACTCATCTCACAGTTCCACTCTCTCTGATCATCCTTTCTTTCTTTTCTCTTTCTTTCTTTCTCTCTCTTTTTCATTTTCTTTTTTTTTGGTATTATTCTGAAGTGAGAAGCAGGGAGGCAGAGAGACACACTCCTGCATGTGCCCGACTGGGATCCACCCAGCATGCCTGCTAGGGGGTGATGCTCTGCCCATCTGAGGCATTGCTCTGTTGCAACCGGATCCATTCTAGCTCTTGAGGTGGAGGCCATGGAGCCATCCTCAGTGCCCAGGCCAACTTTGCTCCAATGGAGCCTTGACTGCAGGAGGGGAAGAGAGAGATAGAAAGAAAAGAGAGGTGGAAGGGTGGAGAAGCAGATGGGTGCTTCTCCCGTGTGCCATGACCGGGAATTGAACCTGGGACTTCCACATGCCAGGCTGACACTCTACCACTGAGCCAACCAGCCAGGGCCTGACCATCCTTTCAATCTTAATACATGTGTCTAAGTCTCAGTCATGGTGATGATGACGGAGAAGGTGGTGAAGGTGGTGAGGTGGTAGTGGTGATGGGGCTGATGGAGGTGATGGAGATGGTGATGGAGGTGATGGAGGTGATGGGGGTGGTGATGGTGGTGATGCTGGTGGTGGAGGTGATGGAGATAGTGGAGGTGGTGGAGCTGGTGATGGAAGGTGGTGATGGTGGCGATGGAGGTGATGGAGGTGGTGATGGTGGTGATGGAGGTGATGGAGGTGATGGAGGTGGTGATGGTGGTGATGGAGGTGATGGAGGTGATGGAGGTGGTAGATGTGGTGGAGGTGGTGATGGAAGTGATGGAGGTGATGGGGGTGGTGATGGTGGTGGTGGAGGTGATGGTTGTGGTGGAGGTGGTAGAGCTGGTGTGGAAGGTGGTGGTGGTGATGGGGTTGATGGAGGTGGTAGAGATGGTGATGGTGGTGAAGGTGGCAATGGTAGTGGTAATAGAAATTGTAGTGATAGTAGCAACAGTGGTGGAGGTGGTCCAGGTAATAGTAACGGTAGTAAAGGTAGAGTCATGGAGGTGGTGGTGACATTGGTGATGGTGGAGATGGTAGTGATGGTGGTGAGAATGGTATTTCTTGGACAGAGTAAGGTAGGGCCTCCTGGAGGGAAGGAGGTTGACTGGTCACAACCTTCTTTTACATCTCCTCCTACCTCTTTAATAATAGCTACTATTTATTGTCACCCATAAAACAAGTGCAGACTCAGTACTTTATATGTAATAATTCATTTAACTCTCCCAACAATCTTATGAGTTGGTACTAATATTTTAGAGATGAGACAGCTGAGGCACAGAGAGGTTCAGTTACTTGCCCAAGGTCACACAGCTAGCAAATAACAGAGGCTAGACTCAAGCACGTTCTCACACCAGAATCTTAACTCCTGCCCTCTACTTCTGCCACTTGAGCAGAGCTCCACACATGGAGGAGAGCTGTCTGGTAAGGTTGTGTGTGTGTGGTTGTGTGTGCACGCATGTGTAAGGTGTCTTTAGGGGACTCCACTATCGTGGGGTTTCCAGGGTCAAGCCATGCTGTTCTGACTACCTTCCTGCCTCCACCTCTCTCAGGAGCTCTGACAAGGGAGATGAGAATCATGGATGTGGGGAAGGGGCTAGATTCCACCAGGTGGCAGTCACAGCATTGAGGGGTGTGGGGGCGCTCTGCTTGACCCATGCAGGGCACGCACCCCAGCTCCTGGCTAGGGCTCCTGCCCTTGGGAGTTCCATACTGCCAGCCTCCCTCCCTCCCAGGATCTCATTATATCCCTAAGAGAAACTGACAGCCTCAATATCTTACTTTGCAAATATAGTTTATTCCTTCAATAAAGCCGCCTGCGCAGGGGAATGTTTAAGCTCCGCTCTCCCCCGAGAGCCTCATTTGAATTTCTAAAGTCTTTAGTTGGCTCCTCCAATGGGGCAGCTGGGTAATGAAAACGCAGCCGCTTAGAGTAGGGGATTCATTTCCTGTCCGGTGTGATGTCCGCTGCCAGTGCCAGGGGGCCGCCCTATGGAAAGAAGAGCCACTGGCTACCTGGATGCTGGGAGGAGGGGGCAGGGAGGTCTCGGCTCGGGCCTGGGCGCCCAGGGGCACCTGGACAGCGTCCCTTAGCCCAGGCGCTCCCTCGGAGACCCAGCCCACAAATCCCTGGGGGGAAGGACTCTTCCCTGGTTGAACCCCTCACTCTAGGGCAGCCCCTATCACGGGCCCCCATGGGAGTCTCTAATTAAAGGACTGGCACGCCCCTCGGGGACTCATTAAGCCCGCTGTGCAGGGAACATTTAATCATTGCTCAGAGCATCGATTGGAAAATCAATTTCTTTGTCTCTCCGCACGCGGCGCTGGAGAAGTAGGGGGGAGCTCTGACCTCCTTCTGCTGCCATGTAAAGTGCTGCACATTTAATCAGGGAACAGAAATCAATTAGCCACTTACGAGGTTGGCTTTAGTTACCGAGTCGGCAGGGCCCGCGCCCCAGCTCAGCTGTTGACAGAAGCGAATCTCTTCACACCCGCCTGGCAGGCCGCTCCCAGGCATCCCACCAGCTCTCCGGGGGTCCCCTGGCCACCATGAGCACCTGTCATCTAGGCAGACCCCCTGAGAACCGCAGTGAAGTCCTGGGAAGGTTCCCCAAACCCCAAGCATCCTTGGATGACCCTCTTCCCCATGAACCCAGACTGAGAAGTCACATGGAAATTCAACCGAGGCCCCTTCAAACTTCAGCTCTGCTTCCTGCTGATTTCTGTGAGTTCTGGGAGGTTTCTTAACCACAAAATGGGAACAATAATAGTACCTGCCTCACCAAAGGGGAGTGAAAATTCAGTGACAACATCTAAAATGAAAGAGTTGAAGCTTAAGGAAAAGAACTTGACACTCACACCAGTGAGGTGACCCTTCCAGGGGCTCTAGCCACTTGCTCCTCCTCCCTTCAGGAAAGGGACCGTGGGCACAGTGCCCTTCTCACTTCTCTGACTTTCCCATCACCTCCTGGGTGCTTGACTCTGAGTCATCTCTACACCCATTCTCCCCCTCCCATCTGTGCACCCCTATGCAGACATGCATTCTGGCTGCTCCCTCACCTGTGAGGATGTGCCCTCTTACCCCACACCCACCCCGCACAGCTCCGGGGGTACAAGCTTTCTGGTGACGTCTCACGCCCAGAGTTATACACACCCAATTACACAGAGTTGTACACAGTCCGCATGCCCCATTACACACAGCTTCGCGGAGTTTCTCCCACGGTCACAGTCGCAGGGCTCCTGGTCCTCCCAAGCACTTGCACACCCTGCCTTCTTATCCACACACAGGCGCCCCCACTGCTGCTGGCACATGCAAACACCCTTGCCTGGTGTCACACGCACAGACTTACCCAGGCTCACCCAAGGCCCCCCACCCTATAGAGTTGCATACTGGTGGCACATGCACTTCCACGCACACACTCGCGCACACACACCCGTTCCATAATAATATTAGACATGCCATTTCTTTTGCGTGACAGTTCCAGTGGAGATGCTCAGAGCTGTCACTTGGATGAAAAATAATGCATAATCCTCATCTTCCTTCCTCCCCTTCCCTTTCTTTCTTCCCTGTTTAATGAGCTCCTAAAAATATTCCTTGCTGTCTCGCCAAGGCTGTGGGCTAAGCGTGAGTCAAGCCTCCCCCCCCCCATCCCGGTTCCTTTCCTCAGCCCCTGAGTTGCCCCAGGAGGAAGGGTCACAGCCAGTCTCAGGGCTTGGCCATGCCAGGTAAGGCAAAAGGCTCTCTCCCAGGCCTTTGAGGATCTCTGCCTCCTGCTCCTCTCCTGTGCTGGCTAGCCCACCTGAGCTGGGGATGACAGAGGTAGGTGAGACACCAGCAGGAGCAGCAGGAAAGGCAGAAGCCCTTCTCAGGTTCCTGACTACCCTCGGCAACCCCCTTCTCATCTCCTGATCAGTTTCACAGGAATCACCCCATCCATCATCCCTCCCGCCTAAAGAGGGAGTTAGTCAAAGTCCCTTCTTCACTTCCTTGCACACCTGCTTCATTCTTTTCTTCTTCTTGTCCTTATTTATTTATTTATTAAGAAGAAGGGAGATAGTGAGACAGACTCCCACATGTGCCCACCAGGAGTTTCCTGGCAGCCCCCTTCTGGAGCTGATGCTCAAATCAACTGAGCTATCCTCAGTACCCGGGCTGATGCTAGGATCAGTCAAGCCATGGCTGCGGGAGGGAAAGAGGGAGAGAAGGGGAAGTGCAGGAGAGAAGCAGATGGTCACTTCTCCTGTGTGCCCTGACTGGGAATTGAATCCAGTCAGGGCACACACCGGGCCAACACTCTATCCACTGAGCAACCGGCCAGGGCCACATCTGCTCCGTTCTGCCTCTCAGAATTCAGAGAAGGAGGAAAGACCTCCCCGAACCTCCCAGCTTTTACTAACACCTCAGCCTGGCTCTGCTGGGAAAACTGCAATGGTCACAGCTTCCTCCAATTCATCCTTCAAGCCCCAGATTAAAGTGACCTCCTCCCTGAAGCCCTCCAAATTCACACAGAAGTAGCTTTTTGTTTGCTGTACATGTTGACACACTTTAATAATATTAAATTTACTGAGGAGAGGCAATCACATGTGCCCAGTGGGACCTTTGTCTCTCTGTGGAACTCTCCAACCTGTGTTTTGTTTTCCTTATTTACAAGTGTCACTTCTACCTATCTGAGCTGTCTCAGTCTGGGAACCCAGCTTGCCTCCTTGAATGAACAGATGGATAGACAGTGATACAGAGGGAAGAGCTCAGGGTCATGAATCAGGGGCCTGAATGTTCACCAGTTTCTGTGATATTCACTGCGACTTTGGGAAAGCTGAAAGCCCTTTCTGGGCTCCAGTTTCCCCCATCTGTAAAATGGGAGAGCTGGGCCAAGTGGTGTCTGAAGTCTGTTGCAGCTCCCTTCCGCAATCTTTTTTCTTCCATTCTCCACAGTGTCAGATAGAATAAACCCATTTCTAGCCTTTGATGGCCCACCCTGCTGTGTGCAAGGGGCTGGAGAACTGTGATGAACATGGCTCAGAGCTCTCAGAGCTCTAACAGCTTTATTTTCTCAACCTTTCCTCTTCCTCCCTTCCTCCCATATCTATTTCTTTGCTCCAGTCTCCTTAACGCCTCTTCCGTGTCTTCCTTTCATTCTCTGTCCCTTCTCTTCATTTTCCTGGCTTACCTCCTACCCGCGTCTTACCCGTTAGTAGCTCAGAGCAAGTGCCCTCCCACCTTTCTTCTTCAATCTTCCCTCCCCCCACCCCATCTGCTTCAGGAGCCCCCCTCCCCATGGGCTTCCCCATCTCCTCCCAGCAGTTCCAGTCCCGAAAGGTTAAGCTAATAGCAGCTCCTTTCCCATCAGCTGCTCATGTTTGCTCTACATAATTGCAGGAAAGGGGGCTGGGAGGGGAGGCCTACTGAATGATAGTGAGTGTAAAGGGAGGAGCCGCGCAGCCTTGTCTCTGGAAGGTGGGCTGGGGGGAGGAGGCACAGAAACGGGATGATAGGCTGTGTGGGATCTGACCATATGGGACAAGAATTGGGCAGAAGGCCCAGATGTGGCAGAGATGCCCAGAGAAGGGGTAATGGGGTCCGAGAAGAGCTGTCAGAGACATTCCTACACCTGGGAAAAAAATAATAATAATAGCCACAAGTAACATTCACCAAGCATGCAGTGTGTGCCCAGCGCTGTACTGCATCCTTTACTGGCTTTATTTCATGACCTTCACAACAGTCCCAGGATACAGGTTTAGCTCTTGTGCACATTTTACAGAAAAGTGAGGCTCCAGGAGGTTAAATTATTGCCTGAGGTCACACATTGTCCAATGGCAGAGCCTCAAACAGAGTCTCCTCTTATTCATGTTTTCTGCTCAGAGACCAGTACTTGCAAAGCCCTGGGAGGCTATTAGGTCCAAATCACACATTGCCCAGAGGGACACAGGGAAAGGGACTTGTCCAAAGTCATAGAGCAAGTTACTGCCACAACTGGGCTGAGGATTCAGGTCTGATGCAGAGGGCTGTGCTCGCTCTCTTAGCCTCAGTCCCCTTGGAGGCTTTCATGGGCTGTTTGAGTGAGGGGTGACAAGGTGGACAAGACAGGACTCCAAGTGGACGCTATGGAGCTGATGGGTATGTGTTCACAGTGCAGGGGAACGCCACTGCTCTGCCAGGGAGTGGCAGCTCTGGCCTCCTGCTGGTGTGAGTGTCTTCAATAATTCATCAGGGACAAAGCGGAGCCTGGGGAAGCAGGAAGGTAGGGTAGGGAATGTCACAGCCAGTGGCAGTGAATTTAGGACAGCACCAAAAAGTTAGAGATAAGAAGTCAGCATGTTTAGGTCCTAAGGCCAAGCCTGTTCAGCTGCAGACTTGGGGCCATGCTGGCCTCCACATTCCTGCCCCCCTCTCAGGTCTGGGGCACTGGATGCCAACTCCAGTCACAATACCCTGCCTCCTCTTTCTCTCCCAAAGGATGGATACTCTTGAGAAAGGCACTGTTTTCCCCTTTAGATGTGGGGGTTCCCCAAGGCAGAGACTGTCATCAGACTGGGGCTCCCAGGCCAGAGACTGAGTCTCTTCCATCAGATTACCTGCCCTCCTGCCTCTGCCCCTGTGATCTCATGGTCACAGCAGCTCTAACATTGGCTCTATCCTGAGCCATCCCTGGCCCCACCTCACAGCAGTGAGTAATACTGTCCCTGGTTTCTGCCTGGTACCCACCAGCCTTTCTTAGCAGTGACCTGCTAGTATGGATGCAGCTCTGCCCTAGTTGGCACTCTCCCTTCTGCCTGGACCCTTAGCAGAGGTCAGTACTATAATCGTTCCCCATTCCCTTCATGGTAAACATCCATGTGTCCCAGGCTGGTTATGGCCATTTCCCACCATTCACAGCACTAATGGGAACCCTGATGGCAATAGAGGGGTTCGTGAGAGGGGTTGACTCAGAGGCCATCTCTCTTGAGAGGGCAGTTTTCAAAATTCTGCTTGGGACACTTCCAATCCAGGGTATTCAGTATCTCTGGAAGTAGGGAAGTTCTCTCTTGTGGGAAATGACCTGCTTTCTGGAGAAACCACCCTCACTGGAAGCCAAAATTCATCTTCTGTGACTGTCTCATGGCAACCTGATGCTCTCTGCACATTTGTCTGCAAGTCTGAAGCGTGCCCAGAGCTAGCGTGCTCCAACCAAGAGCTGTAGCCCACAGCCTATTCTGGGTCCCCCAACACCCACATCTGCAGCTCCCTGAGTGCCCGGGAGCATGCCCTCACCTCTCATCGGCACTGGAAGGGCTGCTTGAAGGGCTAGGTGAGCAGATGATCACATTTGTATTCTGAGTGGCCACACTGGATCATGACTATCTTCGTGAGAACCCCATTCTCTCCCCCAGCTCCATCTTTCACAACTCCGAGCAGCCATCAATAATGGGAATCGATTGATCAATGAGCATCCTGGCCTTGTGGCTCACAGCCTCTGTGGAGCTTTGCTGCATCCCTAAGCACTTCAGCTCCCTGCCCACTCCATGCCCCAGGCCCCATGCATCATTTCTAGGGACCTGGCCCTACCTTCCATCTGCCACCATCTCAAAAGACCAAGTGCCAGCACAGCTTTGCTTTGACTGAGCAAGGAGGGCAGCCTGGGGCTAGAGGAAGTCCTGGGGCAGGGAACCAAAGACTGGTTCTGCGCTCGGAACTGCTGCAGTCTTAGCAGGCACCGAGCAGAATGGGAGAAGGGGTGCTATGCCTCCAGGGTATGGGAACTGATCCGCTTTATTCCAGCCTTCAAACACTGACTACTCAGCATCTTCCTCTTAGCACTTACTAGACAAGTAACCACCGCCAGCAATACTGATTACCCATCAGTCCAGCTCCAACCTCCCAACACTGATGGCCCGTGCCCAACAAACTATCAAAAGTCAACCATCTATCACTGACCAGAAACTCTCATAGCCCAATATCAATATCTTAATACATTTTCTCAATACCGGTCACCATTATTACCAACATCTCTACCTCTGCATAAAGTAATGACCCTCAGTACAGATCTCCCCAAGCTGACCACCCCAAATTAACCACCCCACACCACTCTTCATTGGTCATTTAAAATTCTACCCAACAAAGACCTCTCACCCCCCACTGCTTCAGCTGTCTGCTGGTCACAGCTGGACTGCCCTGACCCTGACTGGGAACTAATCTGAACTTCCGCCAGCTCCTGGGACTTTTCTGGTCAGCCAATGTGAGAGCTATCAGTTCTCCAGTCTCATTTCTGTCCATCTAACCAGGCCCTAGGGACCCTTCCCAGCTGACACTGACCGACTGGATGGAGTTTGGTTGGGGAGGGTCTCCCTCACTGTCCTAAGGTTGTCCTCAGAAAAGTCTGGCTGCTGCTTGCTGGACGCCTCCACCACCTCCAAGCCCACTGCCACGCCAGGTGTTAGCTGCTGGCAGTGACAGTTGTGAAAGGTCATGGCTTTGGGCTGGGCTGATCTCAGAGAAGTCCCAAGATTGCCGCCTTTGATGCGAGCAGTTGGTGTAAAGCGGTGCCTGTCTCTACCCAATCCCCTCCAAGAGCCAGGGTTCCAGGTAAAGGAGTCAAGGAAAGGCTCTGAGACGGGGCAGAGGGTAGGATGGACTGGGTCTAGGGGCTGAATGTCAGGAGATTACTCTGTTCCCGGAAGCTCTGGCCCAGCCCTGGCCTGAAATGCAGGAGGCTGTCTGTCCATTCTCATTCTTTGTGGAGCCCATACAGGGACCTGCTATGCCAACTGTGATCTCTTGCCTGCTGCCAACCTTGGAGCCAGGTCCCAGGAGACCCCATATCCCAGGAGGGAAACTGGCTCCTGGATTTGACTCTTCTACGTGTGTCCATGATTAGTTTTCCCCATAATTCCAATAAAGAGGCTCAGCACCTCTCCCAGGAATGTTGCTGCCCCACAGGGGGATCTCTGGGCTTCTCCCTTCCTCTCCTGGGCACTGCCACAGGCAGCCTGTAACTTGCCCTGAGCTGAAACAAGGCCAAGCTTATTGGCAGTGACTTCTGGTTTCTGGACCCCTTTTCTGCTCTCTAGCCTCTCCTCGGGGATCCAAGGAGAGAATCACCATCTTTGCCAGGTGGTGGAGGGGAGGACCCTCACACCAGGGCATGAAGGGAAGCTGAGCGCAGGAGCTGGGAAACCGCCCAGGGCTCACTGGCTGCGGACAGAAGACAGATTGGGGGGAGCATTAGGGCGTTGGGAGATAACTGGAGATGTAGGAGGCAGACTAGAAGTTGAGGTACCTGTTATCCCTTTGACCTGCCACCTCTAGATGACAGGGTAGAGGCTCTTAGAGTAATGCAAAGATTGCCCTCCATCACTAGAACTTTCTGAGCTGGTGAGAAGGAGACAAGATGCTGCCCTTAGTCTGAGCCTGGCCAGGCAACAACCGTGTACCGTGCTGTCCGCTGTGGACAGGGGGATAATAGGGATGGTTAAGAAGTGACTCCTGAGGGCCGGGCCCTACTGTCTGATGGGAGAGATGGGATTCTCACTCAAGAAACCACAGGACATCTGGAGCATTCACTGAGCCTCCACGTGTAGACACACGTGCACACACGTGCACACACACTCACACATGCACTCAAAGGAGATGGTGAGAGTGAGGTTGCTGTACGGGACAGACCACAGGAGAGGCAGGAGTTAGTCTGAAGCTTCAGAATTTCACAGGATGTGGTTTCATGGAGAGGAAATGGAGAAGGAATTCCAGGCAGAGGGAACAGCCTGTGCAAAGACATGGATGGGGGAATGTGGGGATGTCAAAACATGCGGACTGCAAGGAGTCTAGAGTTCAGGCAGGGTGGAGAAAAAGTGGTAGAGGGGGTTAGGGACCTCCAGAGGGCTCTTTCAAGCATAAAGGTTATGTTCTGATCTCCAAATCTGAGTATATAATGTGATTGGTTGTGCGCTTAAGGGCCTGATGGTGCAGGACGTTTGAAATCTGGGTCACCTTGGAAAAGCAGATATTTTGGGTAGGGGAAACTTCTCCTCTTGTGTTTTTTCCCACCACTACCCCAGTTACAGGTCATATCAGTTAGATTCTGGGGTCATCTTCCAGGAATTTGCATCCCAAGGGGCAGATGGATCGAGGGTACCACTTTCCCAGGACCTCAGTCTAGGCCCCGGTACTCCTGAGGCACAGCAGCCCTGGTGTCCTGCCTTCTGATTTTTGCCCCCTGCCCTAAGCTCTAGTTAAAACCCAACCCCATTCCTACTGGTCCCAAGGCTCCCCCTAACAGGACAGAAATCAATGTGCAATTTACTGCTATTTGTAGATATCTTTTCCCAGCTGGCTCCCCAATACCAGTGGGTCCTGACCAAGTTTGGTCCTGCCTCTGTCCTCAGTCAGACGAACTGGCGCTCTGCCCAGCCACGTGCAGCCTGGTGCTGAGTACCTGGCGGTGGGAAAGGGGGAATATATGTCCCAGCCCAGAAACCCCTGCAAGGGCCGGGGCTGGTCCTCTACCTGGGCAAACTCCTGAGAATCTAGAGGAAAAAAGGACAAAGCAAAGCATTGGCCCAGGAATCTATCATCTATCTATCTATCTATCATCTATCTATCTATCTATCTATCTATCTATCTATCTATCTATCATCTATCATCTATCTATCATCTATCATCTATCTATCATCTATCTATCTATTATCTATCTATCTATCTATCTATCTATCTATCTATCTTATCTGTCATCTATCTATCTATCTATCTATATCATTTTTTAGAGAGAGGAAAATGGAGAAAGGGAGAGAGAGATGAGAACATTGATCTGTTCCTGTATGTGCCCTGACCGGGAGGTGAACTGACAACCTCTGCACTTCCAGGTGATGGTCTGACCAGGGCATCTATATATTTAAGAAAGCTCTCCAAAGGATTCAAAGGGGTCTGGTGCAAATATTGTTTGGAAATTTGCAGCATTAGCTGCTGTCAGCCTTCCTTCCACTTGCTAGCTGTGTGGCCTTATTCTCTTTCTCTGAGCCTTACCACCCTCATCTGTAAAATGAGGGTAATGATAGCTTTGGCCTCCTACGGTTGTCCAGAGGATTAACAGAGAAAATGCAGGTATGGGGCTTAACTCAAAGCCTAGCACTGAATAGGCACTCAATAAATGATTGATGATCACAGTAAGTGAGACTAAGGGTCTGAGCACCAGCACACTGGCCTTCTTTGGGGGTCCCTGGGTGGGCAAGCCTAGTATCTGCTTCAGAGCACAGTGACCATGCCCACTGCTCTCCGGAGGCCCATTACCTGCCTCCTGGCTGGCAGGTGAGAGAGGCTTCTCAGGAGGATGTGCAGGGGTGGGTGGGCTTGACCCCTAGGAGTGGAGGAAAATGAAAGTTTAACTCCCAAGGGTTTCTGACCTCCCAGTCAGGATGCCGCTTGAGGAAGCTGTAAGATGCTTTCCACTAGAGGGGTCTAGGAGGCGCCCCAGCCAGAGCTTAGACACCCCCAGGTGGTCAGTTCCTCCTGTTACCAGGAAAGCCCAGAGAGGCTGGGGTGGTAGGGGTGGGGAGGGGGACAATAAGGCAGAGGACAGCTGGATGCTTCCTTCTGGTGGGGACAGGTAATCAGTTTTAGAATCACAGCCCTATCTCTTCCTCAAAGAGGCTCGAGATTCCCACTGCTCACCTACCACTTGACAGACACAGAGCATAAAAAGTTCCAGGTGTGGATTTCAGCTCAGCTTACCTGGGTTTCTTTTTTTCAACTTTATTTTATTTTATTATTATTATTATTTACAGAGACAGAGAGAGAGAGTCAGAGAGAGGAACAGATAGGGACAGACAGGCGGGAACAAAGAGAGTTGAGAAGCATCAATCATCAGTTTTTCATTGTGACACCTTAGTTGTTCATTGATTGCTTTCTCATATGTACTTTGACCGTGGGGCTCCAGCAGACCGAGTAACCCCTCGTTCAAGCCAGCGACCTTGGGTCCAAGCTGGTGAGCTTTGCTCAAACCAGATGAGCCCGCGCTCAAACTGGCGACCTCGAGGTCTCTAACCTGGGTCCTCCGCATCCCAGTTTGACGCTCTATCCACTGCGCCACCGCCCAGTCAGGCTTTTTCAACTTTATTGAAGTATATTTTCCATACAATAAAATGCACACATTTTAAGTGTTCAGTTTGCTGAGTTCTGACAAATTTATACACACACGTAACTCAGGATACAGAACATTTTCATCATCCCCAAAGCTCCCTTGTGCCCCTTTCCAGTCGATCCCCACCCTTTCCCCAGCCGCAGGCAACCACTGCTCTGCCTTTTGTCACTATAGATTAGATTCGTCTGTTCTAGGGTTTCATATAAATGGAATTATGTAATATGTACTCTTGGTGTCTGGCTGCTCTTCACTTTTCATAAAGTGATTAATCCATATTGTTGTTTTGTCGGTTTACAAATTTATTGCTGAGTAGGATCCCATTGTATGACTGGATGACAGTTTGGCTGCCTGTTGATGGACATTTGTGTTGATTTCCGGTTTGGGCTGTTGTGAATAAAGCTGCTATGAATATGTGTGTACAAGTCTTTGTGTGAACATATGTCTTCATTTTCTTCGGTAAATAGCTAAGAGTAAAATGACTGGATCCTCTGGTAATTATATGTTTAATTGATAAACTATTTTCTAGAGTAATTGTGTCATTGCATACTTCTACTATCAGTACAGGAGCGTTCTAGTTGCTCCCCAGCCTCACCAACACTTAGTGTGGTCAGTCTTTTAATGAGAGTATAGTGGTAGTGGTTGTGGTTTTAATTCGCATTTCCATGATAATGGATAATGCTGAGTACCTTTTGCATGTGTATAATGGCCATTCTTTATCTTCTTTTGACCTTTTTTTTTTTTTTTTTTTTTACAGGGACAGAGAGAGAGTCAGAGAGAGGGATAGATAGGGACAGACAGACAGGAATGGAGAGAGATGAGAAGCATCAATCATTAGTTTTTCGTTGCGACAACTTAGTTGTTCATTGATTGCTTTCTCATATGTGCCTTGACCGCGGGCCTTCAGCAGACCAAGTAGCCCCTTGCTCAAGCCAGCGACCTTGGATCCAAGCTGGTGAGCTTTTTTGCTCAAGCCAGATGAGCCCGCGCTCAAGCTGGCAACCTCGGGGTCTCAAACCTGGGTTCTCTGCATCCCAGTCCGATGCTCTATCCACTGCGCCACCACCTGGTCAGGTTTCTTTTGACCATTTTTTAAAAATTAATTTTAATGGGGTGATATTGTTCTTTTGAGCATTTTAAAGATAGATTGGCTTATCGAGTTTTAAGAGTTCACTGGATACAAGTCCTTTGTCAGATATAGGTACAGCAAATAGTTTCTCCAGGCTGTAACTTGCCTTGCGACGTAGTTTCTTAGCTGTCTAAATCTTGATTCTGCTACTTCCATGTGTGCAATCTTGAGCAAGTTACTTAGCCTTTCTGATTCTTAGTTTCCTCCTCAGTAAAATGGGGATAATAGGAAATACCACACAGAAGTGTCGTGACATTTAACTCAGTTTGTGTAGGTAAAGTGCATGAACCCAGCGGAGGTCCCCAACTCATGGTAGACAGCACTGCTGTTATCCTCAGCAGTCACTGGCCCCTCCTCCACCTCTCCTGGATCCGGCCCTGATGGAATCATCTGGATCCTGAGGTCCGTGGGCAGCCAAGGCAGGGGCATGGGGCAGGGTGACTAGGATCATCATTCCATGTAAAGCTGGGCCTCTATCCATCCTGGCTGTTGGCCAGACACACAGATTCGGGGACTACAGGGATTGGACCCAGGGCTCCACCATCCTGAAGCTTCAGAGGGAAGAAAAGTGTCTCTGGGAAACCACAGCTCCTACCTGTGGACCTATAAGGCCAGTAGCCAGGGCCACCATCACAGCCGCCTGGCCCGTGCAGGTTCTCATTAGATTTGGACAGACGGTAATGAAACAATGGAGCCAAGAACTGGTGGGCCATTAGCTTTAATCCTAGCTTCACCCGGCGGGCAAGAAATACACACACTGGGCTCCAAAACCCACTCATTCAGTGCTCACAAAACTACTGACTTATCCGAGTTTCCTAGCATCAAGGTTTCTACCTCACCAGTCTTATTTAACTCTGTTCCCCATCTCCTTCTCTCTGCACAAACTCTGCACTAACTGGCTTCTCCTTCAGCACTCCACCATCTCGGCTGCCTCTCCTATCCTGGCCTTACTCTGCTCTCCTACAGCTTGGGCTCTTCCTAAAACATAATCACTCTTCTCCCAGAACAACGTGATCTCTCTTCCTTTTAAAACCTTTTGGCGCGGAAGCCCTCCCCAACACATATTTAACATAATCACGCCCATCCCAAGCAATCACCTGGGCAATGGGCTTCTAATTGGGCAGCGCCATCTTTAACAAAGTGAGCATAATATATTTTATCTGCCCAACAGGACCCGTAATTGTTCATTACATCCACAGTCCCTTAGTCTCATAATCTATGCAAGCAAACACATGCAATCCCATCACACTCCTCCTAGCACCTGCACAAACTCAGGCATTATACCAAAAGCAAAACATAGTGATCACCTCCTCCCAACCCCCATTGCCACTGATCAGGAGTGGCAGGCTCACTGGCCAGATCATATATAATTCAGAGATTTGGCCCAAAATAGTTCTATTCAGGCCCAGCCTCCTGGATAGGGGAGGAGGAGGAACAAGAGCGGCACAGGGAGTGGGGACAGTGACCTCAGCCCTGGTAAAGACCCTAGAGTCTGCCTCTTGCTCCAGGTGCCTGGGCAGAGTCTGCAGAGAGGAGGAGCCTGAAGAGCCCCCTTGAAGGGCTCCCTTCCCAAGTTGAGGGGCCCCCTTTTTCCTTTCCCCACTCGCATCCCTACATTCTCCAACCTGGAAAGACAGGGTCCCTGGGGGACAGCTGGGACAGCAATCTGGTAAGCGGCATTGCCCTACTAGGCCACCTACTCCTGCTGGGGCCTGAAACCCCCCTGCATGTCTCTGGCTCCCTGACACTTCCCCAGGGCCCAGGGTCAGAGGGACACCGCTCAGTTCTCAGGCATGTTTGTCCCAGGCCTCCTGTCCTCAACTCACCAATCAATCAGTTAAGTCCACAAATATTTACTGAGCACTCGCCCTGGCAAGGCTGGGTCCTAGGACATCAGAGGGCACCCGGGCTGTGTGGAGAGGCTCACAACTTGCTGAAGAGCCAGGACATTCACAGAAAGGACAAGGACCAGTCCAGGGAGGGATAGGCTGCAGGGGTCAGGGACGGGGGCTACAGGAAGGCTTCCAGCTGAAAACCTGCCTTAATCTGGGCCTGCCTAGATGGAGGGTGTTATTTGGAGAGAGGGCAGGCAGGAGGGAGTGGTGTGAGTTGGGTGAGGGGCTGGAAGGGGCAGGGCCATCTTGGTGTTAATAAGACTGGCTGATGAAAGTGGGGGTCATGTGAGGATGTCACAGGGCTGGCTGGCTGTGTCCTTCACCCTTCCATAGTTAACAAGGACAGGACTGCTCCATATTCAATCCCCTGGGGGTTCCCCCAAGATTCTGTCCCATGGTGTTTACTACTTTGCCTTGGAGTCAGCCTGCTTGGGTTCAAATTCCGACATCGCTACTTCTTGCCCCATGACCTTGGTAAGTGACTTAACTATACCTGTTTCCTCATCTGTTAAGTGGGAGTGATAACAGTCACTACCACATTGCCTTGTTGAAAGACATATAAGAAATGCACACACCCGCCTGCCCTGTGGTGGTGCAGTGGGTAAAGCGTAGACCTGGAATGCTGAGTCACCTGTTCAAAACCCTGGGTTTGCCGGATCAAGGCACATATGGGAGTTGATGCTTCTTGCTCCCCACCTTCTCTTTCTCTTTAGAGAAGATAAAATGAGTAAATAAAGTCTTTAAGAAAAAGAAGAAGAAATGCGCACGGTCCTTAGCCTTGCAGCCATCCTGACGGTCTCATCTCCCATGTTCTCCCCACCTACACACAGAGAGAAGCAGATGTACAGAGTGTATTCAGGACCCCGGTAACTGGTGGGAGAAAATGCTACTGTCCAAGGGTAAAGAGCTGGTGCTATCACATGGAAAACAAGAGGCCTTCACCTGACCGGTGGTGGCGCAGTGGATAGAGTGTCGACCTGGGATGCTGAGGTCTCAAGTTTGAAACCTTAAGGTCGTTGATTTGAGTGCGGGTCGCCAGCTTGAGTGTGGGATCGTTGAAATGATCCATGGTTGCTGGATAGAGCCCAAAGGTCTCTTGAAGCCCAAGGTCACTGACTTGAAACCCAAGGTCTCTGGCTTGAGCAAGGGGTCACTGCCTCAGCTGGAGCCCCCTGGTCAAAGCACATATGAGAAAGCAATCAATGAACAACTGAGGTGTGCTGCAACTGTGAGTTGATGCTCATCTTTCTCTCTTCCTGTCTTTGTCTCTCTCTCTCTCTCTCTCTCTCTCATGTGTGCACGCATGTGCGCATGCTAAAAGAAAGAAAGAAAGAGAGAGAGAGAGAGAGAGGAAGGAGGGAGGGAAGGAAGGAAGGAAGGAAGGAAGGAAGGAAGGAAGGAAGGAAGGAAGGAAGGAAGGAAGGAAGGGAAACAAGAGGGCCTCCTGGCAGAGGAAGCCTTTGAAGTACAATTTGATTTGAGGTACCTGACTCTAGAACACCTAGAAGCAAAGGAGACTAGTTAGTGAGCCCAGTGGTACAGGGGCTGTGTTATGTGGAATACATACTCCCCATGATGCCATGGGGGTCCCAGGGACTTTGATTTTGCTTTGCTGTGTTTTCTCCCTGAACAAGCAGCGGCTGGATTGCGTTGACCCTAAGTTCTGGTGGTTCCCTTCCTCCTTTTTGCCTGAGTCTCCATCCATCTCTTTGGGCCTCTGGCTCAGTCTCGCCATCATTCTGCTTCCACATCTCTCAGTCTCACTCGTTTCGTCTTTCTGTGAGTCTCACCCACCCTCCCTCCCCTCTTCCAAGTCTTTCTCAAGCTCTGATTCCATTTTCCCTATCTCTCCTTCGCTCTCCAAGGACCTCCATAAAACTCCACACTCTCTTCCTGGGACTGGGGGCACCTGGGGAGGGGAAGGGGGACCCCTGCCTCTGCGGGGCCCACACCAGGCAAGCCATATCGATCAGGGCTTTCTTCAGGGGGAAGGAGACATCAATGACTCTGCTACAAGCCTCACCAGCACTGCTAATATTAGCCCAGAAAGGCAGCTCACTGATGGATTAGGCAAAATTAAGAATTCAAATTCTGTAATTTGAATTGGAGGGCCCTGCTTGCTGACAGCTAATATTTCCCCAGAAATTAATGAGTGAAGGAGGGATGGCAGCACTGGTTTTCTTCTTTGACAATATAATTTCCCCATGATCTGTGCCTTTGAAACCCCCATTTGCAAGCAGGCACTTGTCTGAGGGCCGGAGGGTCCAGTTTGTCTCAGATCTCATTCCCAGATCCTCGTAGATCCCAGAAATTCTCAGCCTCTGGTCTCCTGCTGCCCGACAGAGCCCTGGGCTCTTGCCTGCTGGTGTTCCAGCTCAGGGAGAGGCGAGATGAGGCTGGGAAAGACAGGCTGTGCGGCACAGGCAAACAGTGCTTTCTGCCACCCCTGACTGTGTGCGGCCCCTGGCAAGCATCTGACCCTATCATCTCATGACTCTTTTCTCTAAAATGGAGATAATTGGCCCTGGCCAGTTGGCTCAACGGTAGAGCGTCGGCCTGGCGTGCAGGAGTCCCGGGTTCGATTCCTGGCCAGGGCACACAGGAGAAGCGCCCATCTGCTTCTCCCCCTCTCCCCCTCTCCTTCCTCTCTGTCTCTCTCTTCCCCTCCTGCAGCCAAGGCTCCATCGGAGCAAAGTTGGCCTGGGCGCTGAGGATGACTCTGTGGCTTCTGTCTCAGGCGCTAGAATGGCTCTGGTCGCAACAGAGCGATGCCCCGATGGGCAGAGCATCGCCCCCTGGTGGGTGTGCCGGGTGGATCCCGGTCGGGCGCATGCGGGAGTCTGTCTGACTGCCTCCCCATTTCTGGCTTCAGAAAAATACAAAAAAAACCCCAAAACAAACAATAAAATGGAGATAATAATCTACCCCCCTCAGGTGTGTTGTGAGGTGCAAACGGTGGTCACCTTCTTTCTCTCTCCCTCCCCGCCTCTTCTCCCTGTGTACCTCTGCTGTGTGGTCCTTCAGAATGCCTGCAACCTCCCCATGGCCAACCCACGCCCAGACCTCTTTCCTGCAAGAAGTCCGCTGGGGCTTTGTCCTGTTGAGATTGATAGCTCCTGAGTCTCCAGGGCCTCATCTCTTCACCATCTTTTCTGCCAAGTCTCAAAGATCCAGTTTATCCCAGGTAAGGGGTGTCCTGTCTCCCAGACCCAATTGTCAGCTTCCCAAGGCCACACTGGCCCTGTTCCTAGCACCTAGTAGGTGCTCAATAACTAGTGAATAAATTTAATCAACACCTTTTATTTCCTTTGTGCCTACCTCACTGTCCCTCCAACCATGCCCACCAAGAACCCGATAAATGCTCGCTGAAGACTGGCAGCTGGAGTCTGCCAGGGCCTGGCCAGTTCCCTCTGTGGTCCCGGTGCCCGTGTTGGTGGGAAGATGCAGTGGGTACACTTCCTGCTGTGGGTAGGTCCCTAGAGCACATGCTCCAAAATGGCAGCTTTTGAGCAATTTTCTAACAAGTTTTGGCACGGGGTTTGTTAGGATGACAGGGAAGTGTTCAGAGAGAGCCTGGGAAGGCCAGAGGTGGGCCTTTCACTGTCCTTCCTCTTGATCCCTCAGCCTTTGGGACACACCTGCCCTGCCCTCTTGCCTCAGTCCTGGGCTCACCCCCTCTGCCGGGCACCTGGCTGAGCTCTGGCTCATGGATGCGGAGAGACACCCTCAGCTGTCGGGGCAGACAGGCCCCGCAGGGCTCGGAGCCCACAGGTCCCCACAGGACTGGTAGTCGGCGTTGGGCCTCTCCAGCCTCATGAGAGCCAGGGCACACCCAGGGCTCACGGGGAATCAGCAGACACGGCTTCCTTCCTTCAACGCTGGGAGGGGCCGTGGGGGTTACCTAGGACCAGCTCTCTCTCTCTTTTTTTTTTTTTTTTTTTTTTTGTATTTTTGTATTTTTCTGAAGCTGGAAACGGGGAGAGACAGTCAGACAGACTCCCGCATGCGCCCGACTGGGATCCACCCGGCACGCCCACCAGGGGCGACGCTCTGCCCACCAGGGGGCGATGCTCTGCCCCTCCGGGGTGTTGCTCTGCCTCGACCAGAGCCACTCTAGTGCCTGGGGCAGAGGCCAAGGAGCCATCCCCAGCGCCCGGGCCATCTTTGCTCCAATGGAGCCTTGGCTGCGGGAGGGGAAGAGAGAGACAGAGAGGAAGGAGGGGGGCGGGTGGAGAAGCAAATGGGCGCTTCTCCTATGTGCCCTGGCCGGGAATCGAACTCGGGTCCCCCGCACACCAGGCCGACGCTCTACCGCTGAGCCAACCGGCCAGGGCTCTCTTTTTGACAATTGAGGAAACTGAGGCTTTGAAAGATTAGTATGCAGTCAAATCTCAACAATTGTTTCTAAAAGAGAGAGAGCTGGCAAGGTAATTCCCAGAGCAGGTAACACCAAATCCCTCTAGAAGGCTCTGGAGGATTCTGGAAAATCAGATGTTCTTTGCAATTCTGCTTTCTCAGGCTAGTGTTTGAGCAAAGGTTTCCTCCCAGGTGGGCTGGGGCTGGAGGCAGAGAAGGGCGATTGGCAGAAAAACAGTTTTTTAGTGACTGAGAGCTGCTTTGGGCAGGAAACATGGCTACCAGAATGCTGTCCCCGCCATCCCTCTTCCCCACCCTGCTTGCCTGGGAAGCCACCCCAATCAATTTTGCTTCTCCTGCTGAGGCTCCCTCAGATCCAGGCTGAGTACCGGGGAGGGGGCGGGGGGAGCTGCTGGGAAGCATCCACCGCCCTTCAAGGCGCAGGGGCTAGCGGGCTTCTGCCTGACATTCCCATGCTGCTCCCGCAGCCCAAGGGCCTCTGATGCCCAAATCACCATTTCCCAGATTCAATTAAAACGGTGTTTGGAGCAAGGCTGAAATAATCACATAATCATTTTCTCCAGTAAAGTTACTAGCTGGAGCTCGATTTGAAAGCCGGGCTGGAAATTGAATCTGAGGAGCAGTGATAGCAAAGGGGCTGGAATGGTGGGAGCTCTTTGCGGGGATCAGAGGTTCGTGGCTGTGACCGTCCCTCCCACTACAGGCCGTGAGGGTGTCACAGCCCCCACTGCTACTGCCCATCGCCAACTCACACGCGTCCTCGGGTCACAGATGTCTCTTGGGGCTGCTGGGCTCCCAGACCACGGGATACAACAGGTCCAGAGCCCTTGTCATCACTTTCTCAATTCACAGGCTTACCTAGGGAGGCCAGGTACCCGAAGTCACCCAGAGGGGTTAAGCCAAGCTACCACTCCAGCTAGGCCTTAACTCTCCAACCAGAGTCTGACTCCACCCCATGTTTCTCATCTCCTATGTAGGAAGCCCCAGTACCCGCAGCTACACTTCTCCTGTCCTGTGCACCCCCTATCTCCCATGGTTCCATGGGTGGGTCCCCCCACATTCTCTGCAGAGACGAAGGGAAGGGCTTACCTGTTTATTTTCTGGTCCAATGGCCCATGCGTGCATTGGAACCCTATGTCCCCACCACTGAGATGCCCATACTGGGCTGCTTTGTCCTTTGCAGTGTTTTTCCTCCCAGCACTGGACTGGGGATCAGAACATCTGCCGCTTATGGTGGCTCACTCATTTCTTCCCTCTTCCCTTCCTTCAGAAAAATAGTCACCATGTCCTTATTTCATGGGAGGCCCTGAGCAGGGTGTCGGGGGTCGTGGGAACAGACAGAGCAGCAGCTGCCCGCAGGTCCTCGGGACAGATAGGAATAAGGTAGCGACTGTAACACTAGGATAGAAGGCCTTCACCTGCAGCTGAGGTGTCAGAGGCTTCCTGGCTGAAGTGAGCTCCAAGCCGGGGCCTCAGAGCTGAAGGGGAGTGTGTTTTCTCATGATGAACTTGAAGGCGAGGAAGCAAGACACAACCAGGTGTGACCTTGGGTGAGCTGAGGTCTCAGTGTCCTCATCTCTAGAACGAACTCCCTGCTCTGTTTGCCTCATGAATGTATATATTTTGTGAGATGGAAAATTCCATTCAACTGAGTATTGTTGTTAACGAAGGGCATTTGTCCTCTGCCCCAGACAAGGGGACAGAATCTGAGAGAGGGTTGAGTTGATGGTCAGAGTTGGTGGGGGAGGCTGGAGGTGGGAGGAACAGGAATTTGGGGTTTGCTCTGTGAGCCCCCATTGTTCCGTGGGATTGAGAACCAGCCACCTGGGATGGGGAATGCGTGACCACAGGACTGAGAGTTAAGGGGCTGAGAGAAACTATGGGGTTGGCAGCTGCTGGCAGGGCTAAGCCTGGCCCCTATGGTCGATGTCCAGCTTCCACGTGACAGTGCCTCTGGGCCTTGGGCACTCCAGGCCCTGAGGGTCAAGGTGAGATTCTGAGGGGATCTAGTCCCCTCCCTGCACCTTTCAGCCAATCAATACCTGCTCTGCCTCCCTGTCTTCAGCAAGGTTGGTGCTAGATGTGCCATTCTCGAACTGACTGGCTGGCCAAGAGAGCGACCCTCTCTCAACCCTACAGCACTCCCCTCCTCCCAAGAGGGCTCGAGGGGAGACCTAGCCACAGGCAAGCTTTGTGCCTCCTTTACCAGTGGCCCCAACCACGGGGCATCCTGCCCCCTGGGCCCTCCTAAGGCCATGCCTGTGGCCCCAGTGCCCTTCCTGGCACAGCTGGCCTGGTCAGCAGCTGCAGGGGTGAGTCACATCTCTCATTAGAGCTTAATTAATCAATTGAGTTAATCAGACAGCTGGGATGTGCTGTGGTTGCAGATGGGGGCGGGAGAGAGAGAGCCAGAGAAGAAGGGCTGGGTCGACCGGGGCTGCCAGGGCCAAGGTTGGCGGCAGAGGTTGGTGGACGGGCCAAGTCCACACCTGAGGTCTCTGGGAAGGAGGATGAATGAGCTCAGCAGAGGCCCCTGATTGGCCACTGTGAAAGTGCCCTTTGCTGGGTGCCAGAGACAGAGCCCGGGGAAGGAGAAAGCAGAACCTCTCCCACCCTTGGCTTCCTCTCTCATTTCTTATCTGGTCCTGTGTGTCTCTGTAAGCTGTTTGAAGTCTTTATTTAAATGGAGTGGGAAAAAGAAAGAAAAATAAATAAAAGACATACCAAAAAGGTAGGTCCTCACATTCCCAACGAGTCCAGTGATGGAGGAGATCAGATGTCTCCTGGGACTGAAGACAGACATCCACTCAGAGATAGAGAGACACTCATTTCTTTAGCTGAACGGCTCAGGCCCTAGACATCTGGATGGGGTACGGGGAGGGGCCAGAAGGCCCAGAGCCAAGGTTGGGCGGGAGTCCAGCAAGAATATTGGGAGGAGGGGAGCACTGGAGCAGAGTTTATGTTGTGATTTGCAAAATGTTGTTTCATCTGGTTTTTTTCCCTCACATCCAACCTTGGAATTACCTTGGAGGTGGGGGTGGGGGACAAACAGAATAGGAAGTGTGATGGCGGGAAATGGATTCAGAGAGGACTCATGGACACCTCCTACAAGCCCTGCCCCTCAAGGGCTTACAGTTTCCACAGAGTGACAAACTAGATGCAGTCATGGGTGACCCAGGATCTGAGGCTGTGAGTGGTAAGGGTCCAAGGCCTGAAACCTGCAAGGGACTATGGGAGTTGGATTCGAGGAGGGCAGGCATTTCTGATAAGGCTGTGAGAGGCTTCGGAGAAGAGGTGCAGGTGAGCCAGGCCTTGCAGATGGGTGGGATTGTAGTAAGTGGACGTGGGCATGGTGAGGAAGGACGCTGCAGGAGGAGGAAAGTACCTGGGCAGAGGCAGGGAGGGGGGACTGCAAACGGCACGGTTAGTCAGTCCCGCAGGTTGGGCTGGAAACAAGGTTCCCGTTTGTGTCTGGAAGATAGGGCGTTATGGCACAGGGCCCTTTGAATACCAAGCCGAGGAGTCTGACACTGAATTTGGTAGGCACAGGCTGCAAATGTCTAACGGGGAAGAGCGGGCTTAAAGCAGTTTGGAGAGAGGATGGGTGTAGAGGCAGTTCTGTGCAGGATGGAACCAGGATGGAAGAAACCTGAATTAGAGAGAGAGAGAGAGAGAGAGAGAGAGAGAGACATATATATGTGTTATGTGTATATGTATTTGTGAGTATATATGAGTGTGTGCATTTGTGAGTTTGTGTGTGTCTAGAGCAGTGGTTCTTACTCTTTAAGGAGTCAATGATACCACTAATCCTTGACAAAAGCTTAGACACTTAGCTTAGAAAAATGCAAATACTCAATGGGGACGATGCCTTCAACAATGGCGGACAGGAGGCGTGTTCACAGATCTTCCTGAAGCCCATTTGCTGGACCTCCTAGGGCTTAGATCTCCTAAAATCCCAGCTCTCCTCCTTATTTGAAGAGTCTACGAAAGCTATAACTGAGGGCTCACATAGCTCTCAGGACCCAGTAGGTATGCAGAGGGCACGTGGTCCTGGGCATGGCACCCTTTCGCATACCCTTCCCCTGGCAGGACAGTTCTGCAGCCAGAACAGGGAGGAATGGTGGGTAACGAGCTGGGACCACTTGGGCACGGGAGCAGCCAGCCCAGGCGTGAGAGCTCCAGGATACAAGGCCCCTTCCCTGGCTCCCAGTATCAGCAGAAAATGTCAGCCTGGAACCAGGAGGGCTGCCTCCCTGTCAGCACTGAGCACCTTCTGCCTTGCTCAGAAATAGCCCTATTTACTCGTTACCACAAATCCTAGTGCTGAGAGCAGCTGAGGAGCAGGACCTAGGTGTCCTGGCTCCAAACCAGGCAGCTCCATGGAAGCCATTTCTGGGTTTTCTGAGTGGCTCCTGGAGAATCACACCCTTCCTGGCCTGGGACCCTACCTCTCCCTGCAGCTGAAGCCGGCCTCTCCCAGTGGTAGGATGGCTCCTGCAGACCCTGAGAACATGCCCGGCAGTAGCCACCAAGGAAGGGGTGGCGTTAGAAGAAGCTTTCCCGCCCTCCCTCCCTCCTCTCCCTCTTACTCAAACATTCTCACAGATTCCAAAGCACACATTCTTTGTGTAAGAAACCTCTCTGCTGCTGCTGAAGATCACACTGAGGATCATGGCCGGCCGTCCCCTGTTTGATAGACAGTGGAGCTCAGAGAGGGGCCTTGCCTCAGATCCCGCAGCCAGAAAGCAGAGGCATCAGAAATGAAAAGAATTTCCAAGTCCAGCTAATAGGATCTTTGCTCTACTCTAGGCTGCTCTAAGTGCCAGGGGTACCAGAAAGGAAAGCTCAGAGTCCACTCCAGGTCCTGCCCAGGAGAACTAGGGACCTTCAATGGGCCTACTGAAGGAAGACCACTACCCCCAGTCTGCCTCCCTGTGGGGCATTGTGGGCCCCTTCCATCCATAAAATTCACCCCACACACAAAGGGATACCCTGCCTCCCATTCCATAGGGATGCACGTTGCCCTTGACCTTCAAAGGCCCCTCCCTGCTATCAGAGGCAGAAGCCCCTCATCCTGTGGGCTTCTTATTCTAGATCTCTGCTGGTCCAATATGGTAGCCACTCACCACACGTGGCGACTGAGCACTTAGAATGTGGCTAGTGCCACATATTAAAATGATATTTTAAATATGTTGATTAAATTAAAAAATATAATTTAAATTTATTTCCTGCTTTTTAATACTTTTTATTTTAAAAATTTTATGTGTATTCACTTCCATTTCCTTATTCATAACACTTAAAACTTTCAGAGGTACAAAAGTAACATTTAGAAATTATATGCTTGGCCGTGGCCGATTAGCTCAGTGGTAGGGCATCAGCCTGGCATGTGGATGTCCCAGGTTTGATTCCCAGTCAGGGCACACAGGAGAAGCACCCATCTGCTTCTCCACCACCCCCTTCTCTCTCTCCTCCTCTTGCAGCCATGGCTCAATTGAAGCAAGTTGGCCCCGGGGCAGTGAGGATGGCTCCATGGCCTCCACCTCAGGTGCTTAGAAGAGTTCAGTTGCTCAGCAACGGAGCAATGCCTCAGATGGGCAGAGCATTGCCCCCTAGTGGGCTTGCTGGGTGGATCAGGAGTCTGTCTCTCTGACTCCCCTCCTCTCACTGAATAAAAAAAAAAAGAAAGAAAATAAAAATTATATGCTTTATACTTACAAAGGTCCATATTTAAAAATTTGATCTTAGTTTTATATAACTCAGACCTGCCACATGGCCAGTCTCAAATAATTTGCCAAGACTGACCTGCGGTGGTGCAGTGGATAAAGTGTTGATCTGGGAATGCTGAGGTCGCCGGTTCGAAACCCTGGGCTTGCCTGGTCAAGGCACATATGGGAGTTGGTGCTTCCAGCTCCTCCCCCCTTCTCTCTCTCTGTCTCTCTCTCCTCTCTCTCCCTCTCTGTCTCTCTCTCTCCCTCTCTCTCTCCTCTCTAAAAATGAATAAATTAAAAAAATTAAAATTAAAAAATAATAATAATAATTTGACAAGTACAATTTTTGCAATAATCAACATGATAATGGGAATTTAGCAGTAGCATAAATTATAGATTTATCAAATTACATGTTATAAACATATTTAAGAAAGAAATGCTCTACTTTTAGAATGATTTTATTATGTGATGAAAAAGAACTAAAAAGAATGTGAGCCCTGTAATTTCTAGAAGTAAGAAAAGTACACTTTCAGTGAGGTGAAATTTCTGTCAGTGAACTAATAAATTTGATTCATTTTTCTAGACTAACATCTCTAAATAGATCTACACAATAATAAGTCCCTCCTGGCTTATATGCCTGTAGTTCCCCATAGTCATCTGGAATGAGCCTGTAGTGATGGTTTGTGGCTAACATAATTATTATTTTTCTACAACAGGCAAGGCATAGTTCCTCCAGGATTTTTGCATTTTTAAAATGTGGCTACCAGAACACTTAAAAACACATATGTGGTTTGCACTATGTCTCTATTGGACAGTGCTGCTCTATAGATAGCAACAGCCCCTCAACCCTGTACAGTGTTTTATATAATCTTATTAAAAATTCTGTGAGCCTGACTGGTGATAGCACAGTGGATAGACTGTTGACCTGGGATGCTGAAGTTCTAGATTTGAAACCTTGAGTTCGCTGGCTTGAGCATGGGGTCACTGGCTTGACTGAAGCCTCCTGATCAAGGCATGTATGAGAAGCAATCAATGAACAACTAAAAAGTGCCACAACTACAAGTTGATGTTTCTCATCTCTCTCCCTTCTGGTCTGTCTGTCTCTCTCTCTCTTGCTAAACAAACTAACAAAGAAACAAAAAACCTTGTGAGATGATACTGAATGGCAACTGCAATTGAAAAAAGATTTAGCCTGACCAGGCGGTGTCACAGTGGATAAAGTGTCAGACTGGGACACGGAGGACCCAGGTTCGAAACCCTGAGGTTGGCACCTTGAGCGCAGGCTCATCTGGTTTGAGCAAAAGCTCACCAGCTTGAGCCTAACGTTGCTGGCTTGAGCAAGGGGTCATTTGGTGTAATGTAGCCCCCGGTCAAGGCACATATGAGAAAGAAATCAGTAAACAACTAAGGTGCCTGACTGGGTGGTGGCACAGTGGATGGAGTGTTGGACTGGGATGTGGAGGACCCACATCCTTGGGGTTTGAGACCCCAAGGTCACCAGCTTGGGCGTGGGCTCATCTGGTTTGAGCAAAGGCCCACCAGCTTGGACCCAGGGTCGCTGGCTTGAGCAGGGGGTTGCTCGGTCTGCTGAAGGCCCACGGTCAAGGCACATGTGAGAGGGCAGTCAATGAACAAATAAGGTGTTGCAGTGGGAAACTGATGATTGATGCTTCTCATCTCTTTCCATCCCTGTCTGTCCCTCTCTCGGACTCTGTCTCTGTAAAAAAACACACACAAAAAAAAACAAACAAAAAAAACAACTAAGGTGCCACGACGAAGAATTGATGCTTCTCATCTTTCTCCCTTCCTGTCTGACTCTCCCTATCTGTCTCTCTCTCTCTGTGTCACAAAAAAAGAAAAAGAAAAAAGCATTTAAACTCTCCTGACCTGTGGTGGTGCAGTGGGTAAAGCGATGACCTAGAATTCTGAGGTTGCTGGTTCAAGACCCTGGGCTTGCCTGACCAGGCAGTGGTGCAGTGGATAGAGCGTAGGACTGGGATGCGGAGGACCCAGGTTTGAGACCCCAAGGTCTCCAGCTTGAGTGCGGGCTCAGCTGGTTTGAGCAAAAAGTTCACCAGCGTGGCCCCAAGGTCGCTGGCTTGAGCAAGGGGTCACTCAGTCTGCTGTAGCCCCACAGTCAAGGCACATATGAGAAAGCAATCAATGAACAACTAAAGTGCCACAACAAAAAAACTGATGATTGATGCTTCTCATCTCTCCGTTCCTGTCTGTCTGTCTCTATCTATCCCTCTCTCTGACTCTCTCTCTGTCTCTGAAAAAAAAAAAAAAAAGAAAAGAAAAGAAAAAAAAAAGACCCTGGGCTTGCCTAGTCAAGGCACATATGGGAGTTGATGCTTCTTGCCCCTTCCCCTTCTCTCTCTCCTCTCTAAAGTAAATAAACAAAATCTTTAAAAAAATTAATCTCTATGAAATGAGAGGAGTGGGGTTACAAGGTTTCATTTTACAGGTAAAGAAGGTGGGACTCTGTGAAGTCAAATGACTTGGACAAGGTTATATAGCCAGGAAGAGGGTGGAGGCCACGCACAAGGGGTAGAGGCCAGGTTTTCCTGACTGTAGAACTGAGACCACTTTCCAAGACAATCCAGAGATGCCCATTTCTCCACACTGGCGCTGAGCCACTCACTTCCCCTAACCTCTGCTGAAGCACCTTTCCCCTTCCTACCCTCTGGGAACGTCCTGCTAGAAACATCCCCCTGACAGCCCCATTAAGACATGCCTCTTGGCTCTCCACTAAAGCCAGGGTCTAATCAAAGCTGGTGCCTCTGCCCTGTCATTAAAAGCATGCTCCTTTGTACATGCTGCCATTCACATAAGTGCCCCAGGGCAAAAGAAGCAATGGTCGCTGCTCCCTGGGTCACACCCACTTTTCCTCCCATTCTGAGCCTCAGCTGCCCCCTCCACCTGGGTTCCACCCCTTCTGCCTCTTGCGAGGTGGGGAGAATATTCAATGAGGCTAAGGAATTGTTTCTTTAATTTCCCTCCCTGTCCGTTGTCCCTGGAACATGATAAAAATACCCAGCATTGATCTTTTTTTCTTCCCCTTCTGCCAGGGTAATGTTTACCCAGGTGTCAATCAGGAGAAGAATTTGGCTTCCTAATTTCTCTTCTCCTCCCTGGGGGCTGCGTGTTTCCCCGCCTCACATGGACACTGAGCTGGAATCAAGGTTACTAATAATCCCCCAGCACACACAGACACTGAGAGCACATATATTAAAGTCACATATTGATTTATATTTTCGGGTCCCTCTGCCTTTCTGCCCAGCCTCAGCCTTTCTCTCTGCCAAGGAGAAAAAAGAATTACACAGCTATATTTATCACCAAGATGTTTAGTGTAAAGAGCATTGTGTCCGAAGGTAATTCCCACCCCTCCACCCTCTTTGGGGATATTTTTTAAAAGTAGTGTGGCATCGCCTATTCATAAGCATTTATCTTTTGTTGAAGGAAGTGGTGAGAGATTTAAAGTAGACTGTTGGAAGGACTTCCTGACTTGACAAATGGTGCCTGCCATCTCCAAGGAGGCTGGTGGGATTGTCTTGCCAGCAGACATAATCCCACTGCCGGTGGGGATAAGGGTGAGTAGGAGTCTTTGTGTGGAAGGTGGGGCAAAGGACTCAGGAGCTCCTAGAGGTTACCCACCAGTCCAAATAGCACCTCATGCCTGATCAGGCAGTGGTGCAGTGGATAGAGTGTTGGACTGGGATGCAGAGGACCCAGGTTCGAGACCCTGAGATTTCCAGCTTGAGCGTCGGCTCATCTGGTTTGAGCAAAGCTCACCAGCTTGAACACAAGGTCACTGGCTTGAGCAAGGGGTTACTCAGTCTACTGTAGTCCCCCAGTCAAGGCACATATGAGAAAGCAATCAATGAACAACTAAGTTGTCGCAACAAATAGCACCTCATAGTTAATGGCTCACCACCTATAGTCCCATTCCACAATTGGGAAAATCAAGAGGCTGAGAAGTGAATTTACTTCCCTCTGGTGCTCTGAATTTCATGTCAACCTTGGCATCTATCTCATTTAAACTCTAAGCTGAGGGGTGAAGGCGGGGCATAGGTGTCTGGCTAGGGGAGGGTGTGGTGGTGAAGACAGGAGCAGGACAGTATAGAGATTCTTGTTCTTTAAAGTGACATGGGGGAAGGAAGGACAGGCAGCTCTAAGCTCAGACATTTAAAAATGCCAAACTAGCCCTGGCCGGTTGGTTCAATGGTAGAGCGTCGGCCTGGCGTGTAGAAGTCTCGGATTCGATTCCCGGCCAGGGTACACAGGAGAAGCGCCCATTTGCTTCTCCACCCCTCCCCCTCTCCTTCCTCTCTGTCTCTCTCTTCCCCTCCTGCAGCCGAGGCTCCATTGGAGCAAAGATGGCCCCGGGCGCTGGGCATGGCTCCTTGGCCTCTCTGCCCCAGGCGCTAGAGTGGCTCTGGTCTCCGCAGAGCGACGCCCCAGAGGGGCAGAGCATTGCCCCCTGGTGGGCAGAGCATCGCCCTTGGTAGGCGTGCCGGGTGGATCCCGGTTGGGCGCATGCGGGAGTCTGTCTGACTGTCTCTCCCGGTTTCTAGCTTCAGAAAAATACAAAAAAAAAAAAAAAAAAAAAAAAAAAAAGCCAAACTATTTGACTCTAGTTCCGGAGACTCTTGGAATGAAAGCAACATGGAGCATGGGAACTCACATGTGAATGCTACCATCTTGTTACTGCCTGTGGGTGTTTCCTTCCCACTCACATACATCATCCCCTTTATTATTTATAAATGCTCTAGGAGGTAGAGGGTGTCAGCCCCATTTTACACATAGGAAAACTAGGTTCAATAACTTACCCAGCATCATACAGCTGGGACAAGACAGACCTCAACCATCACCCAGCTTCCTAATTCCTCTGTAGGGCTAACCACCTCACCCTGCCGCAGGTGTAACCTGTGGTGACCTGCAGATCCCTCCAGCCTCCTTCCCTGGCCCGGTGTCGGGTCGTGGCTCTCAGCTCACCTCCAGGCCCAGCAATTCCTATTCTGGTTGTGCTCAGCTGCACCTGGGCTGGGGGGTCAAAAGTTTCCCTGCTGGATTCTGACCGCATCCCGCTGCTTGCCCCCTGCTTTCCCTTGGGTATTTTTCAGTAGCTTGATTGAATTGCTTCCAACCAGTGTCCCTCACTTCATTCTGGAGCCTATTTTACCCATGGCAGGACTGAGAACGGATGTCTGTGGAGTGTCACTATGTGCCAGCCCAGTGAAGGGCCCTGTCCTGCTAGTTGTTGACCTCACAACCACCCTGGAAAATAAACGTCGAGTCCCCTATTACAGATGAGGAAACTGAGGCTGGGGAGAGCAAGTCACTTCTCCTAGGTCACCTGGAGGGTTAGAAGTTTTACTGGGATTGGCCCAAGTGCGTGTCACCCAAAGTCCTGGCTTTGGAGCTCACTCTTGAGCTCACTCGTACTGCCAGGCGGTCCCCATCAGACAGTGCTGGTGAGGGCGGCGGGGGCCAGACAGCGCAGGGTGCGGCGGGAATCAGCAACGAGGACCCTCCCGGATAACTTTTCCCATTGAAAATCTGTTCCCCTCGCGGCCACGGGTGATGTATGGCTGGCGCTGATGAGAAACGTGCGGCGGAATGGAGGCAGGCAGCGTGGGCGGCGCCGGCAGCCGGGCCGGGGCCGCGCGGCATTGAGATTCCGCCGGGCGCGGGGAGGAGGAGGGGCGGGGGCGCAGGCCCTGACACCGGCCGGGTAATTGATCTGGAGGTGCCAATTTGCAGCAACTAAATATTTGGTTTCTGCCTCTGCCCGCTCCGCACTCTGCTCAAACAAACTTCAATTAAAAGTGAAAAGCAAGGGGCGGGGGTGGGGGGCGGCGTTCGGCGCTCCCGGGTCCCCGAAGCCCGATCGATGGCGCGGAGCCTGCGGACTGCGGAGCGGGGCGGCGCGCCAGGAGAGGGGGACAGTGGGTCAGGGTGGGAAAGCGGGGTGCAGGGCGGGCGCCCTGTTCTAGATTGCAGAGCACCCGGCACCAGGCCCACGAGAGGCAGCGCTTTAAGCCTGGAGCAGCGGCTTAACCTCAGTGGGCAGAGTGGAGGATACTCGCTATGTGCCAAACGGAGGACACAAATAGGGCTGTCCCGACAACCCCACTCCGGACGTCCAAGCCCGTGTACTTGGACAGGAAGCCGGGGAAGGAGAAGCCCCAGGGCGCTGAACCCCCTCTCCCAATGCACTCACCACAGGAACTTGGATGATGGCCTCGCATTCAACAGCATTCACTGACCATCTTCCCCAAGCGCTGCAGGAGGCCTGGGGCCTGGGTGCTGAGGCCCATCCCCTTGCTTTGTCTGCCCATCGGTCTACACTTGGGTTGGCAGAAGAGGTAAGGGTGAATCCAACCCAGGCCCCAACCCAGGAGGGTCTGGAGGGTTTGGAATTGGGGGAGGGGGCAGTGAGATCCTGTGAATCAGGAGAGGGTCTGAGGAGGTGGCTACAGCCTGGAGCAGGGGAAGGGATCAATGGGTCACACTTGCCTCTTTTAGGGGTTCAAGACAAACATAGCATCAATAGTTATTCACTGGGTAGAGTTAGTCCATAGGGAAGTTTCTGTCCCTTGAGGATCTTCCAGTACTTTGTGGGAGCTAGTCACTGGTGCTGGGCAGCTGGGGCATCCCAGGGTCTGCTGGAGGGGCAGCCTGGGGGTAGTTAAGACTGTTCTGGGAAAGATACAATGAGGGATGGGGGGAGGGGGAGGTGGGGTAGTTAGACTGTTCTGGGAAAGATACAATGAGGGATGGGGGGAGGGGGAAGTGGGGGGAAGGAGTGGGAAAGATACAATGAGGGATGGGGGAGGGGGAGGTGGGGGGGAAGGAGTGGGAAAGATACAGTGAGGGATGGGGGGTAGGGGGAGGTGGGGGGAAGGAGTGGGAAAGATACAGTGAGGGATGGGGAGTAGGGGGAGGTGGGGGGAAGGAGTGGGAAAGATACAATGAGGGATGGGGGCAGGGGGAGGTGGGGGGAAGGAGTGGGAAAGATACAGTGAGGGATGGGGGGTAGGGGGAGGTGGGGGGAAGGAGTGGGAAAGATACAGTGAGGGATGGGGGGTAGGGGGAGGTGGGGTAGTTAAGACTGTTCTGGGAAAGATACAATGAGGGATGGGGGCAGGGGGAGGTGGGGGGAAGGAGTGGGAAAGATACAATGAGGGATGGGGGAGGGGGAGGTGGGGGGAAGGAGTGGGAAAGATACAGTGAGGGATGGGGGGTAGGGGGAGGTGGGGGGAAGGAGTGGGAAAGATACAGTGAGGGATGGGGGGGGGGGAGGTGGGGGAAGGAGAGGCATCCAGGACCAGGGGTAGAGGGCAGATGGAAAGTGGAGAGGATTTGGGGGTCTTTTCATTTCATTGAAAGTTTTTTGAGAACCAGAGTTGGGAAATATGACGGGGGCTAGGAAGGTAAGTGAGGAGGGCATTGTCCCCTCCCATATTTCTGTGCCCACCTTCCGGAGAGTAGAAGGGTTACTTCCACACTTACCTGTTTGCCAAGGGAGGCTACTGCTGGTCCACTGGGCTGTAGGCTGCAAGCCCACTTCCTTCCCTCTTCCCCTTTCAACCCCCTACCTCCTGCCCCCCACAAGGATCCCTTTGGTCCCTGGCTGGGTGTGGAAGCACAGGTCCCACCCAAGTGTGCCCCAGCCTCTAGGTAATGGATGGTCCCTGCAGGGCTCTTGTGGACAAGGGAGGCCTGGGAGCCATCGTCCTTCCCAAACACAGTGCTCTGGGGGAGAGTGGTCTCATCCTCCCCCTCACCCCTTTCTACTCCAAGCAGTTCACACACACACACACACACACACACACACACACAGCCCTCCTCATCAGCCCTCAGCCCCCAGTTCTCTCCCTTTGTTGCTTGGGGCACCAGTCTATCATCACAGGGAGCTGAATCCAGAAGCCTGCCTCCCCATCCACTGCTACTCTCCCTCCCAGCTCCTCCCAAGTGCTGCCGCGTTCTCTGCCTTAAGCCCCTTCCCAGCCTGTGAGCTGGGTGCCTGCTCCCTCCCATCCCTTCCCTCCCTCCCACCCTCTCCCTGGGCGCTGAGCTGTGGAGCAGAATGATTTCCTGTAATTGGCCAGCAATCCGGCTGCCCGACTTGTTCTATCGACATGCTGGTTAGCTGGAAATTGTATTGGAATCTGAGCGACAGGGAGGGGAAGGGAGGGAAAGGGAGAGTGGGGAGCAAAGAGAGAAGGCTCTTCGGGCCCCAGCTGGGTGCAGCCTCAGCTCTGTGGGTGGGACGAAGAGCCACCAGCCACATCTCCCCTTCCTGGGAAGAAGCAGGAATGCAACCCAAAGGACATCACTACCTTCATTTTGCTGCTTCTCTCTCTCTCTCTCCGCTGCCCACTCCTATGTGCCCCCATGACCTCAGGTCACCATTCCCTGGGAATGCTACCCCATTCCCTCTCCTGCTCCTAGGACCGGCTCATCCTGACCTCAAGTGTTAGCAAGAACTAGGTGTGCCCAGCAGACACGAATACCCCTCTCACCCAATTTCTAGCCATGGAGGCTCATCGTGGAGTGTCCCTAACCTTCCCCTGCTTCTCCCCAAGCAAAGAGAGAGGAGTTGACATCAGAAGAGTTGACAGTAACTCCTGGATGAAGAGCCAAGGTGTAATTAATGGAAGCAGTGCAGGCAGTGGGAGAAGCATTGCATTGGAGTCCAGAAGCTTGGCCTGTTGGTTTTGGGACCCCATGGCTCAACCTCTGAGCCTCTGAATTTTTTCTAGCCTGGACTCCTTTACAGAACTGGGAGATGTCAAGGAGATAACCACGTGAACGTGCTTTGTAAACTGTAAAGCTCTGCAAATTACCAGTCAACCAGGGCCAGGGGGATGGGTGTGGCTTTAGGGTCTGTCTGTCCCAGTCATCCTCCGCCAAGAGGCCAGCTGCTGTCTTCACTGTACCGAGCGCAGGGCCCGAGTGCGCCCGCTGGAGAGTCGGAGCCCAGGGTCTCTTACCCTTGGAAGGGAGGGCGGGGGCTAGGTAGGACGGAATAGGGGCACAACCCTCTCTGCCCAGTAGTTCCAGACGAGCGGCAAAGCTACTTAATTAGCGCCCGAGGCCAGGCAGCACACGCCTCTACCACCGGGGCCAGCTCTCTAGCAACAGTTGCTCCGTGGAGGATCCAAAACGGCCTGTGGCCGGGAGGGAAGGCGGGAACACCACTGGATCAAGTAGAGCTTCAGCTTCGCTCACGGCAGAGGTCGGACCCCAACCCAGGCGGGTGCTGCCACCTGCCGGCCAGAGAGTATGCCGCCCGCTGGGGCGCGGGGCTGGGGCTCCCAGTGGCTCCGTGTCCTAACCATGGCATTACGCCCCCGTCCCACACATCTCTCTGAAAAGCAGGCCTTATTCTAAGGCCGCCTGGGGCCACTGGGCCACCAAGTCTGGGGAAAGGAGGTGGTGAGGTCAGGCTTGAGGACGGGGAGCTGGAGGTGTGGTGGGACCAGGCACTAGAGGACTGGGCCGCTACCACACCTTCCTCTGACATTGTTGCATCAAACTTAGCCGACTGGCGCACAGAGGAAAGTAATTTTTGGAATTTTACAGCCTGCAAAGGTTTTTATTGTCCTCCATTCATTGATGTAAGCATCATGATGCCTACCTGTCAGAAGAAACTGGAGCCAGGAGGCCGTGTAAGTGGGAGAAAGAGCCAGGTGGCAAGCCCAGATCTACTCCTCTGGGAGCTCAGAGGTACAGTGAGCAGAACCCTGAGGCCTGACTGTGAGGGAACCAGATCCCTCCATCTCTCTGGGACTGAAATCGGAATAATCAATGTTATGTCACCTCTAGGGAGTTACACATCTAGCAAAGTGTCCAACACAGCAGATATTCATGAAGAGTCATTTTCTCAGTGAGTTGAGTATAGGACATTCTGTTACATCAATGAAGGGTCCTTACCTCTCCTTCTTTTACCCTTCCTGCCAGGTCCCACTAAACGTGGGAAACAGCTGCCTTCTGCCCTTCTCATCCTGCCCTGACCCCACCCCAAAGCTCAGCGCCTCCTGGCCCAGCCTTTGCCCCTGGGGGTTTGTTGTGAGTTAAGGAACTGGTCTCCGAGGTACGAGCGGTTTTGGGAAAGGGGGCACTAAATATGGCCACCACAGCATTTGCATCCGTCACACTCATTTCTGGCCTTAATAGGCTGCTGGCTGCCAGATCACCACATCAGCAGAGCTGCCAGCTCTGGTCGAGGAGAGCTGATGTCTGCACTGGCCTAATTGGGCAGGGGAAGGAAGATGGAGTAAGTGGGTACGATGCTGCCCCAGCACCTCCACCTACCAATCACAAGGAGACGCCTGCACCTGGGAGAAGTCCGAGGGCTACCTACCTTCTGGGGCTCAGGCTCCAGTGTGGGAGGAGGCCAAGTATAACCCAGACGATAGCAGCCAAGTCTGGGAACCTTAATTGGTCCGTGGTGCTAGGGGAATAATGGCAGTACAAGGCATTTCAAATCAAACCACTTTATTAAGCACCAATGGTGAGGCAGGCCCTGCACCAGAAACAGATAAATAAGACAGCCCCCGCCCTCAAGGGGCTTCCAGTCTAGTAGGAGAGACCAACCAGCTTTTGGTTACTACACTGTAGATTCAGATGAAACACGGGATGGTAGTATTCCAGTACCTAACCCAGCCCGGGACTTTGGACAGTGCCTGAGCTGGGAGTCAGCCAGTTATGAAAAAATAAAAAAATAAAAAAAGGTATTTCAGGTCAGGGAACAACACGGTGAAGGCACAGAGGTCAGAAACAGCCAGCACGTGCTCTACCAAGAGTTCAGGGCTAGGAGTACATAGACTGGAAGGTGGTGAGCAGGGTGAAGGGAGTTGCTGCACAAATGCTAAGCTGCGACAGTGGGTCATCCCAGAAGAGGCCCAGCCTCTGTCAACTACTGCACTACCCCACAGGGAAGCCTCACTATAACCTGGCTGAGGGCGTTAACCCCGGGGAGTACTGTTTGAAGGTGGTAGCCTTTGGTCCAAAATGACTTCCCATGGTCCATGACGAAGATTTTGGCCACAGTGGGGCATGTGCTCAGGGAGGACCCAGGCCGGGAGAAGCTCCCAGCTTTAAACACTGCCGAGAACCACAGAGACAGTGGTCCTCACCCCCACCCTCAAGAAATTTACAATGGCCTCCCACGGTTGTTTTTGTGTCCTATTGTGGCCACTATTCTGCAGGTGGTTCCAGAGGGAGGGACCCCGGGAAAGGAAGGAGTAGCTACTGACAGAGGGCTGTTCCTTTGACTTAGACAGAATACATACCAAAAAAAGGGTTGTGGTGCAGGGCTCCAGCCAAGGGAGGGAGGGAAGGAGTGAGGGGGGGAGAAAGAGAGAGAGAGGGAGAGGGAGGGAGAGAGGGGGAGAGGAGCGAGAGAGTTGATGGGGTTGAGAGGAAACAGGATATATTCGTTACCTAGCTTCAGCCTCAGAGGAGATAGAGGCCTGGGGCTTCCTGCCTTGGAGTGCCCAACTAGGGGGAGGGCAGGAGGTAACGGGTGAGCAAGTAGAGGAGGCTGGCGATGCCCGCCAGGCCTGTGAGGACCCCGAGCCTCAGCGGCAGGTACTCCAGGGAGCGCTCCAGCTCAGCATGCAGAAGGATGACCTGGCGTTTGGTGACGCTCCACTCGCCCGAGTTGTCTAGAACGTGGCGGGCCATGCGGGCTTTGTCCTTCAGGGGCAGCTGGGCATTGATCCGAGCCTCTGCGTCCTCACGGTTCAGGTTGTTCCGCCGCATCAGCCGTGCCAGCTGTGTGTCCCGGTCGCTAAGGACAGGATAAACAGGCTGATCAGGCTTTGTAGGTCCCAGCCTCCCTCCCCACCAGCAAGTTATAGAGGTGGGCAGCCCCTGCTCTCAAGTCAGTTTAGGACCCACAGCCACAGAGCAAGGCCCGGAAGCTCACAGGCTCCCCGCACCTCACCCTACTCTGTGAGGACCCTGGTAGCACGGGCTTGATAGAAACAAAAAGGGAAGGTGCAGAAGCTGCTTTCTGCCACCGGGGCCTCTCTGCTTTGCCCCCAGTCCTCAGACTTCCCAGTTATTAGACGGAGGATTTGATCGCCTGGAATCAGCTACATTCTGGATTGCTAGATGGATGACCTTTACTGAAAGGCCTATGCCTGCAAGCTAAATGCCTCCTGCACTGCCCCTGGGGACGCGGGCCTGCTGTATCAAAACAGCTTCCTGGGCCACCACAGGACCCCTCTCCTTGCCTCCCCACTCCCACTCCTGCATATCTAGAGCACAAGGACCAAGCTGAAATGGCAGCTGTTGTACTGGATGCCACTGATGAAGAGAAGCTGGCAAGCCCCAAGATGCTTCTGGTGGAGCAAGGACCTGAGAACTGATCCCCTCAGTCCCTAGGAGAGGACAAGGCGCTGCGCATCAAACCAAACAACCCCTAGTCTCCCATCTCCAAAGGAAATGAAAGGACACCTCTTTGGCCCACTCTGATATTGCCACCTGGGTCCTTCTTCAGGAAAGTCCCTGTCCGGCCTTTGGCTATACAAGAGCTGCCCACTGTGCTCTGGAGTAAGGTCATCTCTAACCCCTCCCTAGCGCTGTGACTAGGTAAGCCCCTCAGCGGGACCCAGGGGAAAGGCTGCAGCAGCTGCTTTCTACTACCGGGGCCTCTCGGCTTTGCCACCAGACCCGAGATTTCCCAGTTATAAGATGGGATGATAGATCACTACAGTTTGGTCCTCTCTTAGGTGTGGCTTACACCAGAGGGCCTCCTGGGATGCGAAGACAGACCTTCTAAGGAGAGACACAGCCCGAACCCTTGCCAGTTCAGTTCCAGTGCCCTTCAGAACAAAGCAGTGCAGAAAACCATTTCTGGCTGGCCGATCAGGGGAGGCCTCTCTGAAGAGAGCATTAGTAATGGGCTTGAAAAGTAAGTAGGACTTCTGATTTCCTTTGTTATGGGGACAGCATACTGGTAAGGTCCTGAGGCCAGTCCCTGCCTGGCTGAAAACAAGGACTATCCAACCTTAATCAAGACTGTATCAGGTCAGGGGCTGGGAAAATTGGGCTGAGAGAATGGAGACGGCTTAGGGCCATCTGAGTGCACATCCTTGGGCAGTGTGGCCTAGACCAGAGGCCTCCTGGAACATGAGGGCAGAACTCACTACCAGCCCTTCCTGAGGCTCAGAAATAGCCCCCTGTGGTTAGTTTAAGGACTGATGCCATTTGTGGGGTTTTTACCAAACACTTATTCCACAAATGGTACATTCCTTGAAAATATGAATTATCAAGTTTTGGTATAATTGTGCTTTGGTGAATGTCCCATATTATTTCAAATACACCAGGGGTAGTGTGGCAGTAAAGGAATCCATGAGGAACCTCATTTTTATAAAGTGTAGATTCCTTTTATGAAAAGCAAATAATCACTCATTCAAATCTCTGATATGGCATTTGTCTTGAATTGTATGGGTACCCACATGTGCCAAAAGTGGGGCATGAATAGCAACCAGGACTTTTGGCATAAGTGCCATGTCTGGTGAGTGGGGCGGAGGGATCTCCTGGAGTACAGGCAGGGTCTACAAAGCCCACTTACCTGCCGGGAGCCAGAACGATTTCTGCTCTTAGCAAACAGACCAACCTTGAAGGAAAGTGCAGGAAGAGAAAGGTGGCAAGGGTTGGCATGGAGTCATCTGGTGATTACATGCGTAACCTGTTTTCTCACCTACACTCAAGATCCTCTTTTTGATCCCTTGGTAGAAAGTTCCAATTGTATTAAGACTCCAAGGCAAAGAGAATTCCAAGTCTTCATGGAGTTTGCTTGGCCTCAGCTAATAATCTTTCAAACAGGGAACAAAGAACCCAGAGAGGTTGCAGGTTTACATGGGGGAACATGGGCCCAAGAGCGAGCTATGAGGAAGCCTGAGTCTCTACACCAGGTTTAGCAAACTTAGACTGGGTTTTAAATAACAGTCTCTGGTGGGGAGCTGGGGGTTGGGGGCAGCAGAATGATGCTAAGGGCATGGAGAACTCTAGGCCCCATCTCCAGTGTGCCAGAAACCTCCCATGCATGAGTCTCCTGAGAGCCACCCAGTGCCCAAAATACCCGCTGGGCCAAGTGCCCACCTCTGTGTCTGTTGTACTCGTGGGTGGCATTCAGGAAGTTTCTGGGAGGCAGAGACACTCATCTACTCTCTTATCCCACGGGGACCGTGACTCATTTTCTCTGACAGTTTGATCCTCTGCTGTTTGTCAAACCTGGATTCTGATTTGCTTCATATCCTGGGGGATTCTGAGTACAGAGTTCCTTCCTTAGCTGGGCTCTGACAGTTCCCTCCAGCACCTTTCTGTCCATTGGTGTTGCCAACGGAAGATCCTGAACAAATTCTGTTACTCCTACCTCAGAAATCCCGCCCCAGGTCTTCTCTTCTATAACTCAGAACTATAGACTGATGACCTAAATACCTCATGTTAAAAGGTAAATTGAGCCTGACCAGGTGGTGGCTCAGTGGATAGAGCATCAGACTGGGATGCGGAGGACCCAGGTTTGAGACCCCGAGGTCGCCAGCTTGAGCGCAGGCTCAGCTGGTTTGAGCAAAAGCTCACCAGCTTGGACCCAAGGTCGCTGGCTCGAGCAAGGGGTTACTCGGTCTGCTGAAGGCCCACGGTCAAGGCACATATGAGAGAGCAATCAATGAACAACTAAGGTGTCGGAACGAAAAACTAATGATTGATGCTTCTCATCTCTCCGTTCCTGTCTGTCTGTCCCTCTCTCTCTCTGTAAAAAAAAACAAAAAAAATATTCAAAGGTAAATTGAGCCTGACCAGTGGTGATGCAGTGGACAGGGCGTTGATCTGGGATGCTAAGGTCCCAGGTTCGAGGCCCCAAGGTCACCAGCTTGAGCACAGAAGCATCCAGCTTGAGGGCGGGTTGGCCGGCTTGAGTGCAGGATCATCAACATGATCCCAAGGTCGCTGGCTTGAGCTTAGGGTTACTGGCTTGGTTTGGGCCCCTGGTCAGGGCCCATGTTAAGAAGCAATCAAGGAACAACCGAAAGTTACACAACTAAGAGTTGATGCTTCTCATCTCTCTCCCTTCCTGTCCCTCGAAAGAAAAGAAAGAAAGAGAGAAAGAGAAAAAGAGAAAAAAAGAAAGAAAGAAAGAAAGAAAGAAAGAAAGAAAGAAAGAAAGAAAGAAAAAGAAAGAAGAAAGAAAGAAAGAAACTGAGTAAAGTCATAAGTGTGGGAGCTGTTTGGAAAGTTGAGAAGTGCTGGAGGAGAGAAAAGCAACCCGGTGAAGAACAACATGGCTGCCCAGAGCAGGGCCTGGCATCTGGACTGAAGTGCCTCCAAGAGCCAGCAGGGGGAGCCCTTCCCAAGCCCTAGAGAAGGCTGGGGGCCATCTCTTCCCACACCTACCTGGGGGCATATCTGGATCAGACACAGAGGTTGGTTTCTGTAGGACCTGGGCACTGCTGCCCCAAACCCCTGTGCTTCCTGGCTTCCCTGTGGGAAAAGGGCACAGTGACGTGGGCAATTTCTCAGGTACATGCCTTACTGGGTGGGGGGTCCTTTCCAGCCTCAGCCAGGCCAGGCGATGTCACACACTCACCAGTATACCACCACTGTGTGCTTCATGTACTTGAGCAGTTTCTTGGTCTCAAACAGCAGGGGGATGTCCAGAATCACGTAGCGGTATCCTGGAGAGAAGCCAGGAAAGCCACAGGTCAAGTCTGCAAGCACACACTGAGGACTATGCGTTAGGCATGGGGACAGAGCTGAAGTCACTGGCTCCTACCATTGAAAGCTCCCCAACAGGGTGGAAGACCTTCCCAGGATAGGCATAACCTGGCAGCTAGCCAGTTCCAAAGCCATTCAGAACAGGGTCCTGAAGAACATCGTTTTTGACTAGATGAGCAGTAAGACCTTGTAGAAGGGACAGCATTTGTACTAGCCTTGCAAAGCAGGTAAGACTTCTGATACTTGAATATGAGTGGGTGGGAGTGAGGGTTCAAGGAATGGGGGGCGGCAAATCACAAGGAACAGCGAAGTCTTACTACTCTGGCTGAGGTGGAGGCCTTGAGCAGTGTGAGGCCAAACTGCAAGGTAGTCAGGGCGGGCACAAAGCACTGAGTTCACCTTGATCTTGAACACGGAGTTGTTCTTTCTGAGCAGGGAAATGACACAGCCAAAATCGTAGGAGACTAGGGAGAGTTTCCAGGAATGACTGGGCCCTTTCTGCCCTACTTCAACCACCTTTGTTTAAAAAAAGAAAAGCTTCTTCCCTAAGAGCCAGGTCCAAGCCTGGCTTCCGGCTGAAGAAGAGTCCTGTATGGCTAGCTCTACCAACTCTCCACAAGAGACTCATATGAGTGGCGGCAGCAACCCCAACAGGAGAGAGGCTGCTTCTTAGGGTCAGAGGCAGACCTCCAGCCTAGGACTGCCGGGACATGTCTGGAGGTGCTGTGGTGGTTATGACTAATACTAAACTAGCTCCCATGGGGTAAAAGCACCAGCTGGCCCTCCCACTACAAGCCAAGGCCGGTCAAGGTCAACACCTTCACCCACTGTGAGTGGACACATCCCTGGGCTGCCTGCCCAGAAACAGAGCGGGCTCCACACTCTTAGTTCCCTTTATGCCAATGGCCCTGTGTAGGTGTAATAAGGTGGGGGATCCAGGAGCGGGAAGAGGAAGGGATGGGCACCGCTTCTGCCTAGAGACCCCTGCCTGGCTTGGATGGTGTCTCACTACGAACACTTCCATCTACAGAACCTGACACACATCATTCCAGTTCCAAGGGCGTCACAGGGAAACTGGCACTCTAGGTGATGCTGGAATAGAGGTGACAGCGCAAGCTGCTGGGTTTCCTGTTCCCCAGGGTCTGTTGCTCAGAACACCTTCAGTAGAATGAGGGGTTAAAAGAACGGGTTTTGGGGCTCTCTCTCTCTTTTTCTCTCTCTCAGTTCCTGAAATTAGCATTGCAGAGGAGAGGCAGCCAAGATGGCGGAGTGTTGAAGGAGAAGGCAGTTTGTGTAGAGAGGAGATGGGGAACAGAGTGAATAAGGCTGGTGAGGTTAGAAACTTTCGATTCTAGGAAACTCAGATGAGTCAGTGGCTTTGGGAGCCCTGAATGGAAAGGGAAGTGTTTTCCCACTGTGTGTACGTCTTGCCTGCCGGGTACGAGCTAGGATTAAAGCTAATGGTCCAGCAAAAAAAAAAAAAAAGGAAAGGAAATAAAAAGAGAATGGGCTCTGAGGACACACCTGTGTATGAAGCCCCCACTTTCTCACCATGTGACTTTGGGCTCCTTAATAAGCCTCATCGGTGTAAATGAATGAAAAGACTACCCAGTTCACAGATGGGAAGGATTAAATGACTGAAGTCATGTAGACCACGCAGCACCCCACCACCCAGACTCTCACTAAGTGCTCCATAAATGATGGCTATTATTACTCCCGTTCCCTGAGGAGGGGGAGCTGGCTCCTCCGCTCCCCTCCCAACTCAGACCAGGAGCCACGGCCAGGCCCTCCCTGGGCCTCTTATCTCTCTTTCCTGCTCTGCTCCTGTCCCTTCCTCTGCCCTCACTGTCCTTTCTCCTCAGCTCCTCTCGGGAGCTCGCGGCCAGCTCTTTGGTTCACCGGCAAAGGGCTATTCAGCTGTCACATCCGTCCTGCTTGATAAGCTCTGCAAACTATCCTGACTCTATTAAGACATCCGTCTGCCTACACAGAGACCTCCCAACAGCTGGTGATCTTATCTGACGTTTGATTATACCAACTCTGACAGTTTTATTTGTTATAGTCATCAGGGAGAAACTGGGACTGTGGAAGCCACAGCTGTCATCCCCATTTTTTACCTTATCGAGCTGAAAAGAGCTTTCTGGCTTTTATTTAAGTGGTGGTGCTCGGGAGGGGGGCTGGGTGGATGACACTGCGGGAGAACTCTGGAGCAGGTGACATTATCCGATGCTTCATTTCATAAGGGAAGCCGCTGCTGCCTCCAAGCCCTGCAGATGCACTCGCAACTGGCCTGGGAGTGAATGCGAAAGGGCAGAAATGAAAGGCAGAGGCTGCGTTCCAGGGCAGGGGCAGAAGGGGACCCTGGCACAGACACATGAGGCAGGACAAAGGAAGACTTTAGAGCCCTGGATAGTTTGGTTGGTTGGAGTGTCGTCCAGAAGCACAACGGTTGCTGGTTTGATCCCTGGATAGGGCTCATACAAGGAACAGCTTGTTCCTGTCTCTCTGTCTCTCTCCCTCATGCTTCTCTCTTAAAAAACAAAACAAAACAACCCCCCCCAAACAAAAACTCTAAAGACACTCCTTGAGGAAGAAGGAAAGAAGGGAGGCCCACAGCCAGGTACTGAGATGCAGAGCAAAAGCTGGTCCTGCAGGGAGGGTGCCTGGCGCCTGCTCCCGCCCTGGCCAGAGCTCAGGGGAGGGGACAGGGGGCAGCATCACAGCTGTCTGTCAAGTCATCCCTTTCCTTCTGGAGGAAGGTTCTGGCCAGAGAGGGGTAGGTTCCCCACTCTGTACATGAGAAGTTGATGCCTGAGAAAATAAAGGGTTTGGCCATGACCACTGCAAAAGCCAGAAGAAAAGCTAGAAGCCACTCTCATGTCTTCCAGGAAGGAAAATCTCAGCACCATGACTGACAGTGGGGTGACAGCAGCCAGACTTTCAACACTAAGACCCAGACCGGAGGCCATATAAGCTGAATCCCAAGCCACTGCTCTCTGCTCCACCACTTCTCCTGGTGACTGGCCCCATTGTGGATAGTAAGCATTAGGTCACCCCTGTCCAACACCGTTCTGAAGGACAGGACTCAAACTGTGGCATGTGGCTTGGGAAATGCTAGCAACGGCAGCAGAAGGTTCTTACCAACTGACCAGACTCCTGCTTTTCAAACACTTTTCCCTTCTTTCAGTCCCTGTAAGGCACCTGACTGTCTCTGCACATGCCAAGCTAACTCTCTCTACTGAGCACTAGCCTCAAAGGACATCCTCCACTTAGAAGCTTCTCCATCACCTGACCCGGCCATCGTAGACCCTCCCCAACTTCCGACCTGCAAACTCACTTTCCCAGGCAGCTCGACCAGCACCAAATCTGACTCTGACTGTGGTTTCTATTTGTGGGGTGATGGACAGTCACTTATGTGGACTCCTAGTCCCCGTAACAACTTTGCAAGGTTGGCATTATTAGCCTCATTATGCAGATGAGGAAACAGGCAGAGGGGTTAGCTCACTGACAGAGTCAAACAGCTAGAAACTGTGAGCGCCAGGATTTAACTCAGGTCTTTTGACCCCATTATTTATCAGCTGTTGTTACTCCCTTCTCTACTAGAAAAAATCAACTTACTTCCTGGGGATCATGGCTCAAAAGCCTCAAGTGTCTCTTCTCATTAAACCGTCAACCTCCTTAAGAGTTGAGGGACATGTGCTTCTTTCCTCTGAGCTGGTATGGGGCTCTGCATGGGGAGAGGGGGTGTGTGTGCCAATAAACAGTGTGAAATCTACAGCCTGGATAACCAGCCAGCCTTTCTGCAGAGAAGGGCCCTGGCCCTGAAGGAGAGGGCTTTGCCCACCCCTGCCCAGGCCCTCGGTCTTACCCCGAAGGAAGTACTTGAAGGTCTCCTTCATCATTTCCTTGCGGATCTCAGGGTGGGTGATGGTGTTGAGCAGATGCCGCCGGTCAGGCTGGTTAAATATCAGGTCCCCCAGGACCTTGCGATTGATGTCACCATTCTCCAACAAGACCTCGGTGCCAAAGACCTCCACGATGCGCTGGTGGGCGGGGTATCCTGGCTGGACAACTGTGGCATGAGGAGGAAGCTGGGTCACTCTTCGGAGCTTCCAGACCAGCCAGAGGACCCCAGGTGACTAGAGGCAAAATGATGGGAGAACCCGGGGGCTGCTTCCTTCAGTTGAAGCAAAAATGAAACGAGGGGAGAGAAAGCAGTTAAGGAAGAGAGCAAAGTGCACAGAGTCCCTCGTGTTGGCCACGGGGTAGACTGAAAGCGGGGAGACATCTAACGAGAGGGAGGAATAAAGAGAAAAGCAAGAGGACAGCATGGTGCGCGGAGCAGAACACCAGAGAGGGTCAAAGGAAAGTCTTCCCCTCCTGAAGCCTTGTGAAAAAGCCAGAAGAAAAAAAGGTGAGAGGGCCTCATCTTTACAGGGAAGGCCTTATAAAAAGGAAGCAAAGGGAGCTGCCATAGATAATCCCACAGCCCAGCCCCTCCAACTCACCATGCCGGGCGATGACATCAACGTCAATCACTGCACACCCCAGCTGCTGGAACACCTGGATCACTGAGCTCTTGCCTGAGGCAATGCCCCCTGTCAGGCCCACCAGGAACATCTTCCCAGGAAAAAGGCAGTCAATGAGACTAGAGCCGGACAAGTCAGATAATCACTGGAGCAGGACAAGCTCAGCCAATCAGGATGGGCCGCCACGGGACTGCCAGAAGGACCTGCCTGTTGGACAAGAGCAGGCCTGATCAGAGCTGGGAGAGGGAGGCAGAGGAAGGGGAGGGAGACCAACTGGCTGGGCAGTCAGGCCCGGAGCCTGGTGAGCTCTGGGTCCATCCTGAAACAGAAAACTCTTTCAGGAAAGGCTGCCAGTATTCTTTTAAAACCACTTGTAAAGAAGGCAAACTAACACAGTCTAAATTTCACGACATGCTGAGGAGGCAGAACAAGGTCAGGTGCTGTTAAGCAAAGTGTGCTTTCTGAGGTGGCAAAAACGGACACAGGCACACTTCCAGTAGGAAGGGGCCACCTGTCCCTCTGTGGTATACCCAAGGTGCTCTCCAGATGCCCACAGAAGCAACTCTGTCCACTTTCCACCCCCGCCCCCACTCAGCCTTCATTTTCTAGTCTGGGAAATAGGCTCATAGGAAAAAATGGCCTGCCTGACATGACTGGTGGTGGCACAGTGGATAGAGTGTCAACTTGGGACATTGAGGTACCGGATTCAAAACCCAAGGTCACTGGCTTGAGCGTGAGCTCATCCAGCTTGATCGCAGACTCACCAGCTGAGTGCAGGGACACCGACTTGAGCGTGGGATCATTAACATAATCCCATGGTTGCTGGCTTGAGCCAAAAGGTAGCTGACTGAAGTCCAAGGTTGCTAGTGTGAGCCTAAGGTTGCTGACTTGAGCAAGGGGTCACTGGCTCAGCTGGAGCCCCCTGGTCCAAGCACATATGAGAAGCAATCAATGAACAACCAAAGTAGGGGTCAGGAACCTATGGCTCACGAGCCAGGTGTGGCTCTTTTAATGGCTGCATCTGGCTCACAGACAAATCTTTAATAAAAAAAATAATAGCCTGACCAGGCGGTGGCACAGTGAGTAGAGCGTCGGACCCAGAGGACCCAGGTTCGAGACCCCGAGGTCGCCAGCTTGAGCGTGGGCTCATCTGGATTGAGCAAAAAGCCTACCAGCTTGAACCCAAGGTCGCTGGGTCCAACAAGGGGTTACTCAGTCTGCTGAAGGCCCGTGGTCAAGGCACATATGAGAAAGCAATCAATGAACAACTAAGGTGTTGCAACGCGCAATGAAAAACTAATAATTGATGCTTCTTATCTCTCTCTGTTCCTGTCTGTCTGTCCCTGTCTATCCCTCTCTCTGACTCACTCTCTGTCTCTGTAAAAAATCAATTAAAAAAATAATAATGTTAAAAATATAAAACATTCTCATGTATTACAATCCATCATTTCCTACCACTCATGTTCATGGTTGCGGGTGGCTGGAGCCAATCACAGCTGTCCTCCAGGACAGCACCAAATTTTTATTGGATAATGTGTAACGTACACGGGTCGTTGTATGGCTCTCATGGAATTACATTTTAAAATATGTGGCGTTCATGGCTCTCTCAGCCAAAAAGGTTCCCGACCCCTGAACTAAAGTGCAGCAACTACGAGTTGATGCTTCTCATCTCTTTCCCTTAAAAAAAAAAAAAAAAGGCCTGCCCCCTCCCCCCCCCCCTGGTTTGAGGACTGTCTGGGTGGCTGGTCTAGGCCAAGATAAGTAATCCTCCTCCTCAACCAAGAGGTGGACCAGATGGGAACCTCAATGGCAAGCAGTGGCTCAGTGGCCACCAAGCTTGAGGTTTAGAGAAGGGTGGGTCTTGCCAACAAGGAATGTGAGGAAAGGATGACAGGCTTGGGTGGCGGATAACTCTGAGCTTATGTGATGTGGCTTTCGGGCTGAGCAGCAGCAGTTCAGCACAAAGGTTAGGACCACAGACCTCTTCAAATCCAGCTCCTCGCTTACATGCTGTGCCACCCCAGACAAGTCACTTGCCTCTCTGAATGTTTTCTCATCCATAAAACGGGGATGACAGAATCTGCCTCATAGGCTGTTGTGCAGACTGAATGAGAAATGCTTATGAAACTGTTGGTATGCTGCCTGATACAGAAAAGGGAGTGAGGATGGTGGTGTGGGGTAGAAGGTGGGGGTTATATACTGCTCAAAAAAATTAGGGGATATTTCAAAATGAATATAAAGTGATAAAAAAGAAGCATTTTTTTTATTAAATAAGAACATCAGAAAAGCAAATGACAAGTCAAAAAAAGTTCAATTATGCAAATGAGATGCAAAACCAACTTTTATTTCATTGGTGAAAATGCACTATACAAAAGGCTGAAAGTACTGGCGTATCTCCCTGTCCCCTGATCCCCTAATTTTTGTGAGCAGTGTAGTCAGATTATAAGAAAAAAGGACTTCCATGAAGTTATGTCCCCATTCCTGCAAACTCAAGACTATCTGACAATAGATTTCTAATTTTTTTAAATTTAATTTTATTCATTTTAGAGAGAAGGGAGGGAGAGGGAGAGAGAGAGAGAGAGAGAGAGCGCGCACGTGAGAGAAGGGGGGATGAGCAGAAAGCATCAACTCCCATATGTGCCTTGACCAGGCAAGACCAGAGTTTCAACCGGCGACCTCAGTGTTCCAGGTCAATGCTTTTTCCACTGCATCACCATAGGTCAGGCCTGACAATAGATTTTTTTAAAAAGTCATATTGTGCTCTGGCCAAATAGCTTAGTTGGTTGGAGCATCACCCTGATGTGCCAAGGTTGTAAATTCAATCCCTCATCAGGGCACATACAGGAATCAACCAGTGAATGTATGGATGGGTGGAATGGCAGATCAATGTTTCTCTCTCTCTGAAATCAATCAATAGGCCCTGGCCAGTGGTGCAGTGGGTAGAGTGTTGTACTGGTGTGCCAATGTCACCAGTTTAATCCTAGGGTTGGTGGCTCGATCCTGAGGGCACCAGCTTGACCCCAAGGGCACCAGCTCAATCCTGATGTCACCAGTCTGAGCCCCATTAGGGCACATATGAGAAGCAATCAATGGGTGCACGTGGAACAAGAAGTTTATTCCTCTCTCCCTCTTACCTTTTTTTTCTTTCTCCCCCCCTCAAAAAATAAATCAATATAATAAATCAATAAATAAAATTTTTAAAAAGTCACATTGCATTATCTAGAATAAACAGGGTTGGTTACCATGTCTTGAACTTTGTTCCCAGACTGAAAGAAATTAAATTGAAGGCCAGGTCTTCCCATCCTTCCTTCAGCATCAAATCAGGTTTCCAGGACCTTAAAAATCTGTCGTAGGGCCTGACCTGTGATGGCGCAATGGATAAAGCGTTGACCTGGAACACTGAGTCACCAGTTCAAAACCCTGGGCTTGCCTAATCAAGGCACATATGGGAGTTGATGCTTCCTGCTCCTCCCCCTTTCTCTCTCTCTCTCTCTCTTGCTCTGCTACAATGAATAAAGTCTTTAAAAAAGTAAAATAAAAATCTGTCATAGGACTTTTGTTGTTAAACAGCAGATTTACTGTACTAATTACACTTTGCTTGAGCTTATACTGAAATGAGTTTGCTCCCCTGGGGACACACCAAATGACAGGTAGAGCCAGCTGCTCAGATGTGGGCTGAGTAGATGGGTGGCTTAGAGCAGCAGGGGAACCACCCAAAGAGTTTAAATCTGCCCAGGCTCATTCTCACCCAGGGAAACTAGAGGTGGAGAGAAGAAAATACCCACAGCTTCATCATCCAAATGGAGAGACCTAGGTTATTAAACCATTTACAGAGCATTTCTCCTCAATATGAGACTGGAGTCATCCCCAGGTGGTCTCCCTCCAGCTTAGAAAGAGGAGTTAAGGATAGGGTTCAGTTATAAAAAAAAAAGTTTCTCTCCTTAGCTGAAGTTTGACATGGAGAACACAGCAACGGCATTTTTAACCGTGTCTTGTTGTTTCTAAAGCAACAAGTCTGCTCCCTTTTTTTTGAAGACCAATAATGGGAGTGAGACTTGAGAATAGGTCCAGGTGGAGCGAAGGGGCAAAGGCCAGTTCTCCACAAGGCTTTGACCTCTCAATGGTAAAAGCAAGCCACTGGCCCTGGCCAGCTGGCTCAGTAGTAGAACGTCAGCCTGGCGTGTGGAAGTCCTGGGTTTGATTTCCGGTCAGGGCACACAGGAGAAGCGACAATCTGCTTCTTCACCCCTACCCCCTCCTATCCTCCTGTAGCCAGGGCTGGAATGAGAAAGTTGGCCCTGGGTGCTGAGGATGGTTCCATGGCCTTGCCTCAGGCACTGAAGAGGCTCGGTTGCCAAGCAATGGAACGGCCCCAGATGGGCAGAGCATCAGCCACAGATGGGGATTGGCAGGTGGATCCCAGTTGAGATGCATGTGGGAGTCTGTCTCTGCCTCCCTGCCTCTCACTTGATTAAAAAGAAAAAAAGAAAAAAAAAAAAGCAAGCCCCTGTCGTGGGTCAGTGGGGCTTTGCCAGAGTTGGCTGAAAGGGTCTGGAATGCCATGTAGCTGACACTTTAACCCCCAACCACCCACAGGACCAGGACCCTCTTGAAACCTACTGAATCAGAATCCCGGGGATGGAGGTGCCTAGGCAGTTCTGCTGTGTAACAGCTTGGGATTGACTCTAACTCTTCACTTCAGCAGAGATGAAGGATCAGGGAGGGGAAGGGACTTGCCCAGACCCACGCTGTTAGTGGAGTCGGGATGGAATTCAAGGCTCCTAACTCTGACTCTAGACTGCCTTTCTGTACTCAGGAAATGAAAGTTAATTTACCTTTAGACTAGGAGAAAAATGACAGTGAATCTATCTGCAGGCAAATCAATGCAAAGTCAAAGAAAAATGATTTCTTGATCATATTGATGTTTTCCCTCAGCAGAATAGGGGCAAGGTCTTATGGAGAGCAAACAGGGCACAGATGTAGGTAGCTCAGTTGGTTAGATACTCCAAGGTTGCCAGTTTGATTCTTGGTCAAGGCACATACAAGAATCAATGAATGAAAAATAAAAAAGAGCCTAACCAGGCAGTGGTGCAGTGGATAGAACGTCAGACTGGAATGTGGAGGACCCAGGTTCGAGACCTCGAGGTCACCAGCTTGAGTGCGGGTTCATCTGGTTTGAGCAAGGCTCACCAGCTTGAGCCCAAGGTCGCTGGCTCGAGCAAGGGGTCACTCGATCTGCTGTAGCCCCCCCCCTTCAAGGCACATATACGAAATTAATCAATGAACAACTAAGGAGCCGCAACGAAGAATTGATGTTTTTCATCTCTCTCCTTTCCTGTCTGTCTATCCCTATCTGTCCCTCTCTCTGACTCTGTCTCTGCAAAAAATTTAAAAAAATAAAATAAAATAGAGCCTGATCAGGCAGTGGCACAGTGAATAGTGTCGACCGGGGATGTTGAGGACCCAGGTTCTAAACCAGGGGTAGTCAACCTTTTTATACCTACCGCCTACTTTTGTATCTCTGTTAGTAGTAAAATTTTCTAACCGCCCACCGGTTCCACAGTAATGGTGATTTATAAAGTAGGGAAGTAACTTTACTTTATAAAATTTATAAAGCAGAGTTACAGCAAGTTAAAGCATATAATAATAATTACTTACCAAGTACTTTATGTTGGATTTTTGCTAAGTTTGGCAGAATAAATCTTTATAAAATAACTTAAATCTATCTTTCTATTTATACTTTGGTTGCTCCGCTACCGCCCACCATGAAAGCTGGAATGCCCACTAGTGGGTGGTAGGGACCAGGTTGACTACCACTGTTCTAAACCCTGGGGTCGCTGGCTTGACTGTGGGCTCATTTGCTTGAGCATGGGCTCAACAACTCGGGCACAGGGTTGCCAGCTTGAGTGTGGGGTCATGTCTATGATGGTCGCTGGCTTGAGCCCAAGGTCTCTGGCTTGAGCAAGGAGTCGCTGGCTTGGCTGGAGTCGTCCCCCCCTCCCCGACAGGGCACATATGAGAAAGCAATCAGTGAATAACTAAGATGCTGCAACTATGAGTTGATGCTTCTCATCTCTCTCCCTTCCTGTGTCCCTCTATCTCTCTCTCTCTCTCTAAAAGAGAAAGAAAGAGAGAGAGAAAGAGAGAAATAAAAAGAAAGAAAAAAAGAAAGAAAGAAAGAAAAGAAAGAAAAAACAGAATCAACCAATGAATGCATAAATAGTAAGTGGAATAAGGAATTGGTTTCTCTGTCTCCCCCTTCTTCTCTTTGAAATCAATAAATAAGATAAAATAAAATAAAACAAAATATATTTTGTTAAAAAAAAAACCAAACAGATGTCAATTCAAGGCTCAGTTCTGTCCCAGGCTGCTGGATTAAGCTAATGAATATCTTCCCTTCTCTGTGCCTTGGATAACCATCTGTGGAAACAGACCAACAGCTGCTTGGCCTCCATTAGGAAAGCCAAGGAGATGGAAGAGCACGGGTCCAGGGGAGGCCCAGGGGCCCTGGTTTAAAGGGCCTGGACAAATAACAGCTGTTCCTGTCCGGCAAGCCTCTCCATAACTCATTCCTTCACTAACCGCTGACTGAGCGCCTCTGGGCTTTGCAGCAAGATGCCAGGGACCTTTCAGATATAACCAAAGGAAAACTGGAAAGACAGACAGTAACAAATGAAACCCGCTGACAGGTGAGCAAGAGTAGTCATGTGGTACCCACCCTGGGCCTGATGTGTGTGCGTGTGGACCCTCTCACACGTTTGCTCACAAATCTGTCTGGAGAGGGAGCTGCAGCCAGCAAGAGTCCACTGTCCCTCAAGACTTATCAAGAAGAAAACGGCTTGACCTGGTGGTGCAGTGGATAAAACATCGACCGGGAATGCTGAGGTCACCAGTTTGAAACCCTGGGCTTGCCCGGTCAAGGCACATTTGGGAGTTGATGCTTCCCGCTTCCCAACCCTTCTCTCTCTCTTTAAAAAATGAATAAAAAAAGAAAGAAAACGAAGACTTATGTTCCAAGCTGCTTCTAAGTCCCACCCAAACCTGTCCCTGCAGCCCCTCCAGAGGCACCCATGAGAAATGACCTCCTTTGATAACCTTTGATGACTCTCTTCCTGCTCTGGCTCAGAAGTCATCCTTCTCCAGAATCTGCTCATTTCTCCTTATTCTGCTGCCATTCGTAAGGAGGAACTCTTAAACCTGGCTCTGCTCTGAATACCCTGGGAAACTTTAGAAAAGGTATAGAAACCCAGGCTTCACCCTAGCCCTAGGGTGGAGTTCGAATCTAGAGTTCGACTTAGCGTCCCAGCAGCCAGGCACTGCTAACATGGAAAGTTGTGGGCTGGAAGTGGCGAGGCCCGGGTCCCAGTCTCTGAACTCTGCCACAAAACTACCTGTGTGACAGCAGGAATCCTTCTCACCAGCTTGGCCCCTGGTGATATGTTTGGGGTAGGTGGAGCCACAAATATCTGCCCTGCTTTGAGCCTTGGTCTCCACACCTGTAAACAAGGGACAGCTAATTAGCCGTGCTAATACCAGCATCAGCTCCTGGGGGAGGCTGTGAGTTACAACAGTGCTTTTTTCTCCAAAAGTGATCTTCCCAGAGCAGTCAAAAAATGCTCGCTGGAGTAACCAAAGAATTATACGACCTTGGTGGCCCAGCAATCTTCTTCCTCAACACCCAAAGCTGGTCACAGAACTGACTTGGCTGAAGGAGGAAGGACAATACTGAGTCCCATAGTAACAAGAAAAGCTCATGCTCAATGCAAGAGAAATGGAAACTGGATTCCAGACCCAACCCCAGGCCTGGGATTCATCAGCCAAGAGGAGCCTCCATCCTTTCTTTTCCCTTATTGTCCACATCTGTGGAGAGGCAGCAGGACGTAAAGAAAAGGTAAGGACTCAAGTCAGAGATGTAGTGCTCCGTAACTCTCAGTGAGCCTCTCTAAACTGCCTTTTGGGTTTTACCTCTTGGGCCCCAGTAGCCCGGAGAAGACAAAGACAGTCCTTTCAGGGGGAAGTCTCTTAGAATCTCCTCTAGCAGTATTTCTAAAAAGCCCACTGCTGCGCTGTCTGTGGAGCTCTAATTGCTAACCCAAGCTATCATCACCTCACACACAGACCTCTGTAGTGTATGACCTGATCCTCCAGTCCCTGTCCTATTTCTCCCAAGGCAGCCACGGTCATGGCTTAAAGGACAGTTGATTATGTCACTTCCCTATTTAAAACCTTCACTGCATCCTCCCCCTTCCTCTTAGCCCCTCACAAAGATCTGAGCCCCGCGTGATCTGCCCATTGTTGGCCTCTCCACCCCTAGTCACTCCTGTGCTCATCACACACTGGCCTTCTGTCCCTGAACACAAAGGCTCTTTCCTCCCGCAGAGCCCCCTGCCCACCACATTCACCATCTGGCTCACTTCTCTTGATTTATTCCTCATTCACTCTTTCAACCAGTTAGGCATCAGGCACTGATTCAAACAAGAGTGCCCGCCCCCACAAAGCTTACACTCTACCACGTGGGGAGGAGTGGATGACATAATAAGTTCATAGTATGTGTGATGGTGCTAAATATGGCAGGGTATCAATACTGGGGGTCAGCGTTTCAGATGAGGGACCAGGGAGGTCTGAGTGAGGACCTAAAAGCAGCAAGTGAGCAAGTCACAACTCCTCTCAGAGCAGCCTCTTCCGCCGCCAACCCCAATCAGGCCCCGACATCTCTCACTGCTCCATTTCCCTTCTTCCTTCTACCCGTCAGGCTTTGTATTTTTGTTTCACTATTTTCAACACATTAGACAAAATAAGCTTCATGAGGCCACTGAGCTATGTCCATTTGCACCCCTTTGTCTCCAGCATCTAGCATAGTGTTCAATGTCTGTCTGTCACTTACCAAGTGAGTGATATTGGTGAAGTTACTTAATCTTTCTTCGGTTCAGTTTCTTCATCTGCAAAATGGAACTAATGGCACCTACTCTCAGTTGCTGTGAAGAATAAACCAGGCCTGACCTGTGGTGGTGCAGTGGATAGAGCATCCTCCTGGAATGCTGAGGTCCCAGGCTCTAAACCCCGAGGTCACCACTTGAGTGCAGGCTTGACAGTTTGAGCAAGGGGTCACTGGCTTGAGCATGAGATCATCAACATGATCCCAAGGTCGCTGGCTTGAGCCCCTCCTTCGTCAATGCACATATGAGAAGCAATCAATGAACAACTAAAGTCAAGCAACTACGAATTGATGCTTCACTCTCTTCTCCCTCTTTCTCTCCCTTCCTTCTTGTCTCTCTCTTTCAAAATGAGTAAAATAAATAAAGTTAAAAAAAATAAACGAGTTAGTTATATATAAAGTGCTTAGAACACTAATAGTACCTGGCACCAATGTTTCCTATTATTTGAGTGTTTGATAACTATTTATTGAACAAATGACTGAATAACCAAAAAAAGGGAGGGGAAATCCTTGGGGTCACAAACTCAGTGTCAAAGAGGAGGCTAGGACCAAACTCCCAGCCTGCTCCTTTTTCTACTAGAACATGCTGCTTGCTGCTAGTAAATCCCTCTAGGAAAAAAAAAAAAGAACAGAAACAAAACACCCAATAGGTTAAACAGAATAAGGAATTGATGTTTTTTATATATATATTTGTCAGGAGCCGATCCACTAATGCTGGCTAACTAGGTCACAGCAGGAGAAGATCCACAACTGCTGATTGACAAAGTCACAGCAAAAGAAGATCGATGGCTACTGGTTGATAGAGTCACCGCAGTGAAGACCAACAGCTGCGGGTTGACAAAGTCACCGCAAAGGAAAGGCACAATGACACTTCCCCCTTTAATCTTTTGAATTAATCTGGCCTTATATCCCCCCTTTTCTGGGTGTGTGCTATTATTTATGGCACAGGAATAATAGTACCGTGCTTTCCCTGTAGATTTGTAGTAATTTCTTTGGAAATGAGACAGAAGGTGTAAGTTCCACAGAAAAGCCTGTAAGCCCCTTGAACTGGGCTCATAAACATAAGAGACTGGCCATGATATCCCTCATAAAGGGTTAAGTTTGTAGGAGAATTTCTTCTTATTAATCATGTTAGAAAAAATAAAGTTAGAACTTAACTCGTGTATGAATATAGTAAATGAATAAAGTTTAACTAGACATTAGAATCTTAGGTAAGGTGTAGTGGAGTGGCCTGTTGCGTGGCCTTGGATAGGAGTGCAACTGGCAAGTAAAGAATGTTTTGTTAAAAGACTTGTTTTGTCACTGAAGGCAGTTGCTGGGCTTTTCTCAGTAAAACATTCTCATGAGATGTTTGTATTTTCCAAGAATTAGGAGAGGAATGTGGTAGGATTCATAGCAGCAATAGCAATTAATGCCTTCTGATATTATGTTGCTACTAGCTATCTTGCAGGTGCACTCTATGTATCTTTAAGTAAAAGTTACTCTTAATGCTATGTTAGTTTCTTAAATAGCAAGCCTTTTGTAGTCTTGTAGAAAAAGAATTAGGACACTACATGAACTCAAGGCTATTTGCCTGAGCAAGTGGTGGTCCTTTGCTAGTCCTTGATTTCGTCTGCTATCTCTTTCTGCGCCCTTGACTCACAACAACAGTAAAATAGAGTTATTAATTAGTACTAATCTTTTAGAAGTTTGTACCAATATTGTTATTACTATTCAAGTTATTGTATAACTGTACTTTGAATAACTTACCACCTGACTTGTAGCTTATAGATATGAATTAACTGTTATCTAGAAATATGTAACCATAGTGAAACTAAAACAATAATGTATTCAAAATACCATGTGATTGTAACTTAGTGTGTGTGCATAAAAAGTAATGTTAGACCAGCCATTGGCAGAGATGCCTGGCAGTAAATGCTAACTAGAGAATAAAGAGAAAGAAAAGAATTCGGCTCTCTCACTCGATTTCGCCGACGCCGTCTCTTCCTGTGGGACCCCTGGATTCCCCCCCGCCCCGGGGCTGGACCCCGGCATATATTTAATTTATTGATTTGAGAGAGAAACATCAATTTGTTGTTCCATCTATTTATGCATTCACTGGTTGATTCCTTTATGTGCCCGACTTCAAGACTGAACCTGCAACCTTTGCGTATCAGGACAATGCTCTAACCAACTGAGCCACCTGGCCAGGGAATTGAAATTTGTGTGTGTGTTTTTTTAATGTTTATTTTTATTGATTTTAGAGAAAGAGGAAGGGGGTAGAGAGAGAGACAGAAACAATCTGTTCCTGTACGTGTCCTGACCGAGGATTGAACCTAGAACCTCTGTGCTTCCAGACAATGCTCTAACCAATTGAGCTATCTGGCCGGGGCAGGAATTGATATTTGAATGGATACTCTTCCTTTACTCCCTTGAGAGAGCTCAGGACTTAAGTTGGAAGCGAGTTCTTTTGCTTTCCATCTCCCAATAAACAGCCCAAAGCTCGTGCAGGGCGGGACCTGGCTCCCTCATTAGCTGGCAGCTCTGTTTCCTCCTCCTTTTGCAGCCTCTCAGGATCTCAACTAGGCATGCCTGACCAGCCAAGCACTTCTCCTTTAAATTGCTCTCCAAAGAGGATGTATCCATTTTGCTCCAATGATCAATATAATCATTCATGAATATGAGTCACTCCCTGTCTTGGGACCCAATTATTTTTTCGTGGAAGCAGTGGTTGCAAAAATATATTTTTCGGTTAACTAGTAAGTGCTATTTTTATCTATGGTTTCCTCACTCCTAATCTTGTGTTATTGGTGAGAGGTTGCTGTTTAAACCTGAGTCTAAGTTCCCTTGTTTGCTAGGTCCCCTAAGTCACCGCTTTCTCCAGGCTGTATCTGAAGGGGCCACAAGAGGCACTGGGCTTTCTCCAGGCTGTATCTGAAGGGGGCCACAAGAGGCGTTGGCAGCAGTCAGTCTTCCTCTCCCCTCTCCCCTGCCTGTGAAGTGGTGACGTGGGGGCACTGGAAAGAAGAGCCTGCCGACAGACAAGCTCCATTGCTGATTTGTCCCCGTACTGGCAGCAGTCAGTCTTCCTCTCCCCTCTCCCCTGCCTGTGAAGTGGTGACGTGGGGGCACTGGAAAGAAGAGCCTGCCGACAGACAAGCTCCATTGCTGATTTGTCCCCGTAAGAGGTGGGGAATTGGGTTGAAATCGATTATTTTTAAACTGTGCCTTTGCCACTTGAAAATTTTAATGCATCCCCAGCCAGGGCTTCTCATTCCTCAGTGGGAAGCCTGCCTGTGAATGCTGTGGTCAAATACCTAACTTCTCTCACCTTCTACTTCTTCACTTTCAGAATGGGAATACATCGAAGAACTGACTTCATTGGGTTGTTATATTGATCAGGTGGGATCAGGGATGTCCCTGACACATGGGGAGCACTCCAAGGGTGGCAGCTCTTTATATTTATAGTTCCTGACTGCTGGGAAATATACCTTCCTAGGCAGTCTGCCAGTTTCCTCATCCGTGAGCTCAAGATACTGTCAGCCCAGGAAAGTGGGGCTGGGAAGTGATGTGAAAAGGTTTTGTGATTCTCACTGTAGGTTTTCTAGACCAGATATATTCTAAATTTAAAATAGCTAATTTGGATTCCTGCTTACCTATGAGCTAAACATTTTGCCGCATGCTTTATGTATTCATTCAGCAAATATCTTTGGAGGGCCTTCTACTTTCAGGCCTTGTTTTAAGCTCCTTGGATACAGCAGAGGCCAGATTCTAGGGAGAGAGGCAGATTACAGTAAATAAACACAGTCAGTACGTTGGGTGGTGATTGATATGTACTGTGAAGAACGTGGAACAAAAGGAGAATAGAGGGTGAAGTGGAAGTGTCATTTTATACATTCAGGACAGTCTCTGAGAGGGTGACAGTGGGGCAGAGTAGGGAGTTAGCCATGCAGTCCTCTGAATGAAGCGCTTTCCATGTGGAGGGAACAGCATGTCCACAGGCCCGAGGTAGGAGTATGCTTAGCATGGTCAAGGAGCAGTCAAGTGGCCAGTGCGTCAGGAAGGGTACGATCAGGAGGGAGAGTGGAAAAAGACGCCCACAGAGGAAATAACCCGCTTCTCTCATCAAGTCGCTGGGACTCTGAGGACTTGGCATGTACTCTGAGATTTCAGCCACTAGAGTGTTTTGAGCATAGTGGTCACATGATCAGACTTGCATTTTTAAAGGGACACACTAGCTTAGGTGCTGTATTATGAACAGACTGTTGGGGAACAAAGGTGGCAGCAAGGAAATCACTCAGAGGCTAATGCAGTAATCCAGGAACAAGATGATGGTGGTAGATGGAACGGGGGCTATCCGTCCCGGTTGTGAAAGTGGGGAGCAGGGCTGGCAGGGGGCACTGATGGGTTGGATGAAGATTGTGAGAAAGAACCCAGGTTTCTGGCCTGAGCAATGGAAAGGATGGAGGTGCCCTTCAGGGAAATGGAGTAGACTTCAGTGATTGACATGGGACACATTGAGTTTGAGGAGGTGAGGTGACCATGACATACATTACTTCCTTTCAACCTGACAAAACCCCTGTGAGTAGCCGTTATTTATCCCATTTTATACACAAGTTACCATATTTCCCCATGTATAAAATGTACACTTTTCCAAAAATTGTGGGGTGTAAGAGCTGGGTGCATCTTATACCGTGGTTGTAGATTTTTTTGCTTGCATTTCCCACTTTTTCATGTTTTTGTGCTCATTGTTGAAGACAGTGATTTGTCATCAGACACAGATGAGGACAAACTAATGGATGGGAGTTTTGACAGTGATGAGGACTTGTATAAATTTTATGATGAATAAAACTTGAGTTCAATAACTTTATATAATACTTACTTTTTCCAAATTTTGGGCCCCCAAATTAAGGTGTGTCTTATACATGGGAGCATCTTATACATGGGGAAATATGGTAACAGAAGTCTACAATGCTGGCATATTGCCCAAAGCCACACAGTTTAAGGAATGGAGCTGAGATGTCAACCGGGGCCCCTGTGACTTTGAAGTTCCTGAGATGGCATTCCTTTTATTTATTTTTTCTGTATAAATGCTAGCACAGTAGTCCAGTCTGAACAACTTCACTGCTCACCCATAAAAGCTCACTGGAATAGCCTGACCTGTGGTGGCACAGTGGATAAAGTGTCAACCTGGGAACGCTGAGGTCGCTGGTTCAAAACCCTGGGCTTGCCTGGCCAAGGCACATATGAGAGTTGATGCTTTCTGCTTCTCTCCCTTCTCTCTTTCTCTCTCTGTCTCTCTAAAAAAAAAAAAAAAAAAAAAAAAAAAAAAAAAAATTTAATAAAGTTAAAAATAAAATATATATTAAAAAAAAAAAAAAGCTCACTGGAATAATGGTTCGTGCTCAGAGAGTGCTCAAAAAGATAGACCTAGGCCCTGGCCGGTTGGCTCAGCGGTAGAGCGTCGGCCTGGCGTGCGGGGAACCCGGGTTCAATTCCCGGCCAGGGCACATAGGAGAAGCGCCCATTTGCTTCTCCACCCCCCCCTCCTTCCTCTCTGTCTCTCTCTTCCCCTCCCACAGCCAAGGCTCCATTGGAGCAAAGATGGCCTGGGAGCTGGGGATGGCTCCTTGGCCTCTGCCCCAGGCGCTAGAGTGGCTCTGGTCGCGGCAGAGAGATGCCCCGGAGGGGCAGAGCATCGCCCCCTGGTGGGTAGAGCGTTGCCCCTGGTGGGCGTGCCGGGTGGATCCCGGTCGGGCGCATGCGGGAGTCTGTCTGACTGTCTCTCCCTGTTTCCAGCTTCAGAAAAATACAAAAAAAAAAAAAAGATAGACCTAGCCCTGGCCAGATGGCTCAGTTAGTTAAAGCATTGTTCCGAAGCACAGGGGTTACCAGTTTGATCCCTGGTCAGGGCACATACAGGAACAGAAGGATGTTCCTGTCACTCTCCATTCCTGTCTCTCTAAAATCGATAAAATTTTTAAAAAGAAGAAGAGAGACCTAGCCCTGGCCAGGTGCCTTAGTGGATAAAGAGTCAGCCCTGCATGCCAGAGGTTGCAGGTTCAACCCCTGGTCAGGGCACCTACCAGACAAGCAATCAGTGAGTACACAATTAAATGGAACAACTAAGTGAAACAAGTTGATGCTTCTCTCTCTCTTTCCCTTCCCCTCTCTTTTTCTCTTAAATAAATGAAAAAAAAAATTTTTTAAATGAGAAGAGGGGAGATAGTGAGACAGACTCCCACATGCGCCCCAACAGGGATCCACACAGCACCTCCTGTATGGGGCTTATGTTCAAATCAACTGAGCTATTTTTAGCACCTGAGGCTGATGCAATGGGACCAACTGAGCTGTCCTCAGCACCCAGGGCGATGCTCAAACCCATGGAGCCACTGGCTGTTGGAAGGGAAGAGGGAGAGAAGGGGGAGAAGGAGGGGAAGAGAAGCAGATAATCCCTTCTATTGAGTGCCCTGACTGAGAACTGAACCCAGGACATTCATACACCAGGCTGATGCTGTATCCACTGAGAAAACCGGCAGGGCAGTGGAAAAAAAAAAATGTGTGTGTGTGTGTCTTAAGAGAGACCTGTTTCTGCCTGACCAGGTGGTGGCACAGTGGACAGAGCATGAGACTCGAATGTGGATGACCCAGAAACCTCGATGTCACCAGCTTGAGTGCAGGCTCATCTGGCTTGATAATGGGCTCACCAGCTTGAGTGTGGGGTTGCTGGCTTAAGCCCAAAGGTTGCTGGCTTGAAGTCCAAGGTGGCTGGCTTGAGCCCAAGGTCACTGGCTTGAGCAAGGGGTCACTCACTCTGCTGTAGCGCCCCGCCCCCCCAGTCAAGGTACATATGAGGAAGCAATCAATGAACAACTAAGGAGCTGCAATGAAGAATTGATGCTTTTCATCTCTCCCCCTTCCTGTCCGTCTGTCCATATCTGTCCCTCTCTCTGACTCTGTCAAATAAATAAATAAATAAATAAATAAATAAATAAATGGCTTTGGCTGTCAGTTTCTAAAAAAAGACAGACCTGTTCCCTCCATTCCTTGACTGTCACCCACCTCCCACATTTCAAAAAAAGGCATTACTACCCACCCATGGCAAATCTTACTAAGGTATAGTCCCATGGTGTAAAATACTCCCAGCACCACAAAGAAGCAATTCAAAATACCATGTAGTAGTAATAGGGAGACTGTGACTGCCTATAGTTACTATATAGCAAATCCTCCTGCTGAGTCAGGTGGTTTCCAAATCTTTGCTTTCAAACTTAAAGGAGGACCTAAAAAAACAGTCAGCTGATGGGTCATTAATAAATGATTTCAATGACAGATCACTGATTTTTGGGCCCATATCTCAGATGTCCAAAGAACTGAGTAACACTGCCAACTTTTTCAATGCTTACAGCCATAGAATAAAAAAGTTGTGCTTATTCTAGCAAATATACATGGATGAATGCATTAACTAAAGCAATAAGTTCCACTCAGCTTATGAAGAGAAGCATTTCAAATAAAACTTTTTATTTAACAATGATCAAAACTAGCTAGCAATGTATTATATTTGTTTTGATCAATTGTGTATTTTTTAGTTATAAAAATTCAATCTCAAGGGAAAATGTTTAATATTATGGCCACAGCACAATTTTCAAATATATTTTAATTTTTGTATGTATTTTTGTTGCAAAGAAGTAGGACAATCAACCAAAGGCTTTCAAGCATGATTATACTAGAAAAAAATTCTGTAGTGGAAATATGAGTTCAAGGATGAAAAAGGAACAATGTAAAATTTCAACTGTTAAATAAAAACTGGTTCGTGTATCTTTCCCCAAGGGATGAGAGAAATCACATCACTACGGCATTTAGATTCCACTTGAGATTTAAATTCCTCACCTAACAGCTTTAACTTTAAAAATCTCAGTATTTACAATTAACAACAAATCATATCCTTTTCAGCTACTGAAACTTTCAGAGAAAAATTTCAGCGACCTAAAAATGTGGAAGTGTATAGTTTTCAAAACAAAGCTAAGCTCACCGCATGCCTGCCTTCAGCTATCAGCCCTAGTCTTGTTTTTATTTTATTTTTAAAAATTTCTTGATTATAGGCCCTGGCCGGTTGGCTCAGCGGTAGAGCGTCGGCCTAGCGTGCGGAGGACCCGGGTTCGATTCCCGGCCAGGGCACACAGGAGAAGCGCCCATTTGCTTCTCCACCCCTCCGCCGCGCTTTCCTCTCTGTCTCTCTCTTTCCCTCCCGCAGCCAAGGCTCCATTGGAGCAAAGATGGCCCGGGCGCTGGGGATGGCTCTGTGGCCTCTGCCCCAGGCGCTACAGTGGCTCTGGTCGCAATATGGCGACGCCCAGGATGGGCAGAGCATCGCCCCCTGGTGGGCAGAGCTCGCCCCTGGTGGGCATGCCGGGTGGATCCCGGTCGGGCGCATGCGGGAGTCTGTCTGACTGTCTCTCCGTTTCCAGCTTAAGAGAAATGCAAAAAAAAAAAAAAAAAAAAAAATTCTTGATTATAGAGAGGACAGGGAATAGATGGAGAGACAGAGAAACACTGATTTTTTTTTTGTTCCACTTATTTATGCATTCATTGGTTGATTAATGTATGTGCCCTGATCGGGGATGGAACACGCAACCTTGGCATATTGGGACAAAGCTCTAAGCAACTGAACTATCTGGCCAGAGAAGCTAGTCTTTTCTCCTTAAGGCACAGGCAAGGAAAGGCTTTTGAACCCTTTAAACATTTTATCCAGAACAGATCCCAACTGCTGAAGATAGAAGAGGACTTGGCGGGAATTTAGGGCCCTGCTAAGAAAAAACCACTCAAACTGGCCTGTCCACTTTCTATGCACCAGCTGTCTAACATTTCAACTGTCTTCCAGACCTATGTTTGCATCCCGCCAAATCAATGAGGGAAAATCAGCTCCATTTCCTCAACTATAAATTAGGATTTAATGTTAAAGGTAACTGCGTAATAATCTTCCCGTAAGAGAGAGAGAAAAATCTTTAAAAACTTCTTAAGCAAACTCAACACCAAAGGTGCCAATGCCTCCATTTGGAGAGCTGGCAATCTGGCCACCTTCTTATTAGCCTCCAAGGCCTGGGATTCTTCACTAAAACTTTACATCATTAATCATTAGAGAAATGCAAATTAAAACCACAATGAGATACCACCTGACACCAGTCAGAATGGCGCTCATTGACAAAACAACACACCATAGGTGCTGGCGAGGATGTGGAGAAAGGGGAACCCTCCACACTGCTGGTGGGAATGCAGACTGGTGCAGCCCCTGTGGAAAACAGTATGGAGATTCCTCAAAAAATTAGAAATAAAACTGCCCTTTGATCCAGCCATCCCACTTTTAGGAATATACCCAAGGACACCATATCACCGACTGAAAAAAAGAAATGCACCCCCATGTTTATGGCAGCATTGTTCACAATAGCAAAGATCTGGAAACAGCCCAAGTGTCCGTCAGTGGACGAGAGGATTAAAAAGCTGTGGTACATAAATACAATGGAATACTATGGGGCTATGAAAAAGAAGGAAATATTACCTTTTGCAACAATATGGAGGGACCTGGAAACTATTATGTTGAGTGAAATAAGCCAGGCAGAGAAAGAAAAATATCATATGACCTCACTCATTTGAGGAATCCAAGGAATAATGAGAACTGAGGAACGGAACTGAGACAGAGGAGGGATCAAAGGGACCAGAGGAAAAGAGGACAGAGGGAAAGGGGATGATAGGATGGGATAAACCTGAAGGGAAGGGGGGAGGGCGCTGTAGGGAGGGGGGCAAGGGAGATGTTGAGGGGAATAGGGGGGAAAGGGGAAGCATTCGGGGTGACCCTAGAATCTATGTAAACACAATTAAATAAAAAAAAAAAGTAAAAAAATAAAAATAAATAAATAAAACTTTACAAACCAGTTTAGCCTTCTGGGGAAGAGAAAAGTGCAGGGGAGCCTGTCTGAAAAGTGATAATCATTCAGCAAAACAGCAGATACCCAGCATAGCATCCACCCTGAGATAGGTATCAGTCTCACTTTTTCAAATGAGCAAACTGAGAGTCGGCCTGGTACCCAAAGTCACAAAACTAGAATCAGCAGGGGCTGGGTTCAAAAATCAATTTGAAATATAGAAAAGAAAGGCTCTTAACATGAATAATTTTTGGCAGAACTTACTTTCTCTAAAACAAAGAGACTTTTAGCAGAACTTACTTTTTCTAAAAGACTCCCTATTCCAGGCCTTGAGGGTGGTTTCCCAGACTGTGGCCTTGGGCTCGCTTTGCAAGGTTGCAGGTGTTCTCAGAATGTTTCTCCCTGAATTAACCCTATAGATAAATATTGTAAGAAAGTTTGTTTCACTGCTGTTTTACTGCTATGGTTTCTCTCCTCCCCATTCCTCAATCAGTATGTAATTCTGCCTTTAAAAGCTAATTCCAGACTGCAGTTGGGGCAGAAGGATTTGAAAGGCTTCGGCCTCCCTGTGGTTCAGGCACGCACAGCTAGCTAACGAAGACTCCCTAATTTCTTATTTTGGCTTCGTGATTGTGTGGCAGGACGTTTGTTTCTCGCTGTTCCATTACAACAAATTTAGGTTTGCGCAGTGGCAGTATGGTACCCAACGAGGTTTATCCAAGGCGCCATTACTGCTAATTGAAAAAGAAAAAAACAAAAATCAAATTTAGGTCTGACCACAAAGTTCTCAAGTGAAGTGGCTTTGGACTGAACCTGGGCTCGAGTCCACATTTTCCGCCGCTTTCTACTTGTAAACCTTTCTCCACACCCGTAAAACTATGAAAATAACCTCTTGCTTAGAAGGGTTGCTGTCAGGGCAGCGAGCCACAGAGGAAAAGCATTTGGTTAGTGGCTGCTACCTAATATGTGCTCAATAACTCTTAACCAAGGCTGGGGGAAAAAAAGGAGCGTACTCTACCCCCCAGCAACGCAGCTCGACCGGTGCGCACCGGCGGTGGTTCTGTGCGTCCAGAGCCCGGCCCATAACGGGACTCAGGCCGGGGTGAATCCTCTCCTCCAGGCCAGGTGGCTCAGACGCTGGAGAAAACCAAGCAACTCCCGGAGCTGCCGGCCAGCGCGCCCCCGCCCCGGGGCCCAGCCACTAGCACCCCGGCCGCACAGCGCGCTACATACCCGGAGGCCTCTGACCCGGCCCGTGCCGCCGCCGCCGCCGCCGCCCGCCCAATCTCAGAGGCGCTTACTGAGTGGCTGCGGGTGGGCAGGTGGGGCTTCGCGAGCGCGCGCTCCCGGGCCGGAAGTGGGTCAACGGAAGCGGCGGGCAGAGAAAGTGAGAGGGGAGAATGCCGCAGCCGGGGAGCGCTGGCCAGGGTGGGATAGTAGGGTCGGTAAGTCCTCCCACGGAGCTAGAGCCTTCCCACGCGACAGAGGGAGGGGTAGACTCGGAGAGTCCTAGCTTCAAATTACAGCCTGGCCTTCACTGGCTGTGCAGCCCCTGGCAAAGCTAATGATAGCCATGGTAGTTAACAGAGCACCCTTTGCCTGACAAGCCCTAAGAGCACTAGTAGGAATCATCTCATTGAATCTTAAGTCCTTTAGGTGGATGCTGTCACCATCCCCATTTTCCACGAGGAAACTGACATTTTAATCAGTTCGTCCCCTCCTACAAAGCCAGTTGGCTGCAAAGGTCAAATTCTGTTCTTTGAAGCCCAGCAAGTCATTTATCCTCTCATCCTGCCTCTACTAAAGTGCAAGTTATCAGTACTGTGTTGCTTGTTGAAAGAATCAGAAGTACATTAGTCCTCTTTTATCCGTGGTTTTGCTTCCATGGTTTCAGTTACCCGTGGTCAACTTCAGTCTGAAAACATTAAAGGGAAAATTCCAGAAATAAGCACTTTTTAAGTTGCGAGCCTTTGAGTAGCATGATGAAATCTCATGTCACCTGCTCTATCCCACCGGCTTGTGAATTACTCCTTTACAGCTTACCCACCTGTAAGTCACTCAATAGCCATCACAGGTACCAGGTCAGCTGTCACAGTATCACAGTGCTTGTGTTCAAGTAACCCTTTTTTTAATTTTTGCAGTGTAGAAGTATTGGCTATTTTATTATAAACATAAGGCACCACCCAAGAGAACAGGAAGCTAATGTTCAAAAGCCCCAACTCCCTGATGGTGTGTACAGGTTACAGATTATATGGGGCACAATCACAAGACATAATGGGCTAAAGGGTTTGGGGGTCTTGCTGGGAGCTAGTTGGTCAGAGGTGAGGTAAGGGTAATAAATTATTTCTTCAGGTCTTTTTTTTTTTTTAAGCGAGAGACAGACAGATAGGGACAGACAGGAAGGGAGAGAGATGAGAAGCATCAGCTCATAGTTGTGTCACTTTAGTTGTTCATTGATTGCTTTCTCATATGTGCCTTGACTGGGGGGCTCCAGCTGAGTGACCTCTTGCTCAAGCCAGTGACCTTGGGCTCAAGCCAGTGACCCAGCGCTCAAGCTGGTGAGCCCATGCTCAAGCCAGCAACCTCAGGGTTTCGAACCTTAGCATCTCAGGTTGACACTTTATCCACTGCGCCACCACTTAGTCAGGCTCATTTCTTCAGATCGTGAGGACACTTCTGAGGTCTGTTCCAGTGTCTCGCTGTCTGATTTCATGGTATAGCTAGGAGTCATTCCACCTTAGGGCTCAGGAGCTGAAACATAACTTAGGTCAAGATGTTATCTGTAGCCTGCCAGGGATCTGGACCTTGTGACTATCAGATCCAGGCTACTGTCTTCTGGTGTCTAAGGGTCTTTATGACATTGATTAAATTTAGCTTTAAATCCTAGCTCTAGAAATCACATCTCGTTCTCTCTCTATATATATCCCTCAGAAACCTAGCCTTTCCCCCCGATAATCAGCAACCCCTTAGGGTTGCGCTGGGTCACTGGCTTGAGCAAGAGGTCACTCAGCTGGAGCCCCCCAGTTAAGGCACGTATGAGAAAGCAATCAGTGAACAACTAAAGTGACACAACTATGAGCTGATGCTTCTCATCTCTCTCCCTTCCTGTCTGTCCCTATCTGTCTGTCTCTCGCTTAAAAAAAAAAAGGGGCCCTGGCCGGTTGGCTCACCGGTGGAGCGTTGGCCTGGCGTGCAGGAGTCCCGGATTCGATTCCCGGCCAGGGCACACAGGAGAAGCGCCCATTTGCTTCTCCACCCCTCCCCCTCTCCGTCTCTCTCTTCCCCTCCCGCAGCCAAGGCTCCATTGGAGCAAAGTTGGCCCGAGCACTGAGGATGGCTCTGTGGCCTCTGCCTCAGGCGCTAGAATGGCTCTGAATGCAGCAGAACAACGCCCCAGAGGGGCAGAACACCGCCCCCTGGTGGGCATGCCGGGTGGATCTCGGTCAGGCGCATGCCAGAGTCTGTCTGACTGCCTCCCCATTTTCCAGCTTCGGAAAAATGAAAAATGAAAAAAAAAAAAAAGACCTGAAGAAATAATTTATTACCCTTACCTCACCTCTGACCAACTAGCTCCCAGTAAGACCCCCAAACCCCTTAACCCATTATGTCTTGTGATTGTGCCCCATATAATCTGTAACCTGTACACACCATCAGGGAGTTGGGGCTTTTGAACATTAGCTTCCTGTTCTCTTGGGTGGTGCCTTCTGTTTATAATAAAATAGCCAATACTTCTACACTGCAAAAATTAAAAAAGGGTTACTTGAACACAAGCACTGTGATACTGTGACAGCTGACCTGGTACCTGTGATGGCTATTGAGTGACTTACAGGTGGGTAAGCTGTAAAGGAGTAATTCACAAGCTGGTGGGATGGAGCAGGTCACATGAGATTTGTCTAATATGAAACCTATCTGATACAGTTACTTGAAATATTTAAAAGATACCACAAGGGTCAAAAGATGAGGAAGCTGAGGTGAAGCCATCAACTAGAATATGTAGATGAGGTGGTCTCGACTGGAATACCTAAAGATCTCGGCTCCTTGTCTGCAGCATTTGTACCACTCAGGTTTCGGTTTGGCTTGCTAGTTTAAATGAAAGCCTTTGATTCCCACCGATGACCTGTGTACCACCCATTGAGCTCATTCTACATTTCTCCTTTGCTCCCAATTTAAGTTGTACTTGTACTTTGTCAGAGAATGTTCTTCAACGCTTATCTCCATATTTGTTTTAGTCTTAGATTTTTTTATTTATTTTTATTTTTTTTACAGAGACAGAGAGTCAGAGAGAGGAATAGACAGTAATGGAGAGAGATGAGAAGCATCAATCATCAGTTTTTTGTTGCGACACCTTAGTTATTCATTGATTGCTTTCTCATATGTGTCTTGACCGTGGGCCTTCAGCAGACCGAGTAACCCCTTGCTTGAGCCAGCGACCTTGAGCTCAAGCTGGTGAGCTTTGCTCAAACCAGATGAGCCCGCGCTCAAGCTGGCGACCTCGGGGTCTCAAACCTGGGTCCTTCCACATCCCAGTCCGACGCTTTATCCACTACGCCACCGCCTGGTCAGGCAGTTTTAGTCTTAGATTTATAATTAAACCAATTTTCATTCTTTTACCAAAATTTTCCAATCATCTCTTAATTAGATGAAACTAGACACCTAGTAGAATCCTCAGCAAGAGTTCTTGAATGTAAATTTCTTGAGTTCTGAAAGTTTAAAACTAAAATTCTCAGCTCACATTTTTTTGAGTTTTAAAGTGTTTCTTCACTCTTACTTTCTATAATTCTCATGTAGTTTGATGACACGATTTTCATTTATTTTAAATAACTTTATTCAATTACTGTTGATGTACCATATTTCATTAGTTTAAGATGTACAATTCATAGAAATTAGACATTTATACAACTTATAAAGTGCTCACCCCAATAAATCTAGTAACCATTTGACAACATACTATTTAATAATAATTATTTAACAATAGCCCCAAAGCCCAAGAATAGTGATGCTGGCAATTTGGATATACCAAAGAGCCTCACTGGTGGTGGTGCAGTAGGTAAAGCGTCGACCTGGGACGCTGAGGTCCAGGTTCAAAACCCCGAGGTTACTGGCTTGAGCACAGGCTTGCTGGCTTAAATGCAGGATCATCAACATGATCCCAAGGTTGCTGGCTTGAAGCCCAAGGTCCCGGGCTTGAGCAAGGGATCACTGACTCAGCTGGAGCCCCCCTCTCCCCAGTCAAGGCACATATGAGAAGCAATCAGTAAACAGAAAGGAGGCAACTATGATGAGTTGATACTTCTCATCTCTCTCCCTTCTGTCTCTGTCTCTCAAAAAAATCAAAAGTGGATAAACCAAAGAGAAGCTGTAAAGTGTTTCCTTTAAGTGAAAACGTATGTCTGTACAGGAAAAAACAGGTATTCACAGGGTTTGGTACTATCTGTGGTTTCAGGCATCCATTGGGGTCTTGGAAAGTATCCCCCATGAATAAGGGGGGATTACTGTACACAAAAGCATCTAATGGTGCTTCACATATAGTAGACAGTCCTTAATTAACTCCTACCTTGACTCCTCTCCCTGAAGTGTACTTCTGCACTCTACTTCCTTCAAGGTAGGAATGCAGTTTTGAGAGGATGCCACGGGGCTTTTCAACTCAAACGCATATCTTCCAGGGTTCAGGAGAGCAGTCATGACCTTTGAGCTGGCTCTAGCTGCTTGCACAATCTCACTTCATCTTGACAATGACCTGCATCTTGGTCACCTCTGTGTCCTTAGCATCTCACCTGATGCTTGGAATACAGTGCTGCTCCAAGCTGTGTGATGACCAACCCTCTGAGTCCTGTAGAGAATGACTTCTTTGACTCCTGGGTCTTTGACTCTCTGTTTTAAAATTAAACTTACTTTCCTTATGTTTATTTTAAATAAATATTAATGTGCAATTAAACTTATACCGTACCTCACAAATACCATTAATATTTATCCTTTATTAAACAACTTAAAAAAAAAACTGCGAAGGTTGTCACCATCTAGAAGTCCAAATGCCTTAGCCTGAAACTTAAAGCCCATTGTGACTTGGCCCCTGATCACCCTCCAGACAGGCCTCACCTTTCCCCCTCTGGAAAGGCCAGAAGAATGGTAATTTAATTATTGCATGAAACGCTGTGTTAAAATGCCAGGTTCAAGTTTCAAATCATATGATGAAGTGGCAGTGAAACATTGGACAAATCATAAAACTCTTCTCATTGTAAAACAGGACTAACCCTTGCCCTGCTCATTGCATAGGGCAGTTGATGGTAGGGACCAAACAAGATTGTGTGTTAGTGCATTTTGTGGGCAATAAAGCACTGTACAAACCTAAGGGGTAACTATACTGTGTTCCTGCCTCCACCCTTTGCTTGTATCATTTCTACACCCTGAATGCTTTGGCCTTTCTTTCTCACCATTTACTTATTTACTTACTCCCACATTAATTCCAACAAATATTGAGGGCCTACTGGGTGCTGACCCAAAGGATACATAGGTGAGGAAAATCCAATCTGCTCTCTGCCCTTACAGGACATAGGGTCTGGGGTGGGGGGAGAAATGGTTAAAAACTGTGTAATCACACAAACACTGCAGCTGTAACTTAAGCTCAGGAGTGGGTCCACAGGGACCGCCCTCAGAAACTACAATAGGAGGGCTAGGACTTAAGCTGCCTCCAAGGCCAGGTTCAAAGTCTGCTTTCTCCAGGAAGCCTTTTCTAACAGTGCTGTCCCAGAGAGATGCACACCCTGCCCTGCCCCCAGTTTCAGTTAACTTATCTATCAAGCTCATTTTATTATACCCAGTCAGGCCTTGTTATTTTGTTTTCAAGTGACCCTGGTGTTCTGGATTTCACTGAAAGTACCTATGGGCAGGGAACGCCTGGCACGCTCTTACATACTACAGTACCAAGCAGAAGGCTGGGCCCACTGTGCTGCAGGCTCAGGAGTCAGGGGATGTCACAGGAAGGAAAGATATTCTTCCTGAAAGTGAGCTCCGGGGGAGACAGGAAACTGCCAAAGACTGAGGGAGGAGAAACATGAAGAATGTAGAGGAAGCTCTGGCCAGTTGGCTCAGTGGTAGAGCGTCAGCCTGGCGTGCAGGAGTCCCAGGTTCAATTCCCAGCCAGGGCACACAGGAGAAGCGCCCATCTGCTTCTCCACCCCTCCCCCTCTCCTTCCTCTCTGTCTCTCTCTTCCCCTCCCACAGCCAAGGCTCCACTGGAGCAAAGTTGGCCTGGGCGCTGAGGATGGCTCTATGGCCTCTGCCTCAGGCGCTAGAATGGCTCTGGTTGCAACAGAGCATCGCCCCCTAGTGGGCAGAGCATAGCCCCCTGGTGGGCAGAGCGTCGCCCCCTGGTGGGCGTGCCGGGTGGATCCCGGTCGGGAGCATGCGGGAGTCTGTCTGACTGCCTCCACGTTTCCAACTTCAGAAAAATACAAAAAAAAAAAAAAAAAAAAAGAATGCAGAGAGGGGGCCTGCAATGTCTAGGGTCTTACGCTCTAGCCTGTGACCTCAGTCAGTTCCTGAGGGAACAAGGGCAGATAGGAAAGTTTGAAAAAAATAACAAACCACCAGTGTGAACCTTGCTTGTTATCAGTTCCTTGAAATGAACTCGCAGCTCCAGCAAGAAGAATAAGTAATAAGATGATCAAGGACAGACCCTCCCGCTTCCTCTCCCCTTCCCCTCCCTAAGACACGAAAGTCATGTAGCCCTGCAAACAAAGAAGTCATAGAAATCAGGCATTTGTCACATGAAAACTAAAGCTGTAACAGTATATAAGATATGAGAAATCTAACTTTGGGGAGCTTATGTTTTGTTGACTCTGTTAGGGTCACGCAGTTCCTCTGGCTGAATAAATCCTACTTCCTTCATCAAGTTGTCTGGGCGTTTTTGTCCTCCTTTGATTCCTGCAATAAGACCATCTCCCCTTCCCTTATTTCATGATTGAGCCACCAGCCCTGTTCTTCAGAGGAGAAAAACTCTTCCCTACGACATCCAGTAGGCTCCCTAGAGTACCACCTTTCTCCAACAAAAATCTGATCACTCTCTCTCCAGCTAACAATCTTCGGTGGCTCCTGAGTCTTCAGGACAAAGCCCAGCTCCTCGGGGCGTCCACATCCCTTCACGGTCTCACACCTGACTAGCTCTCCCGCCTCAACTTCCAAAATGCTCCTCACACTCTAACCTCAGGCACATCGTTCCTGTAGAACCACAGAAGCACTTCCTTGGCAGCTGGGCTGTCACACCTTCAGCCCCCACTACCCAGCCATCTGTCTATGAAAACTGAGCTTAGCTGTCTTTTCCTCTAAGACCCTTTTCCCCATGTTAAGAGTCCCTCTTCTAGGCGCCTGCTACATCCTTTTTCCCTGCTCTCTCTCTCTCTCTCCTTTTTAAATCCTCACACATTTATCTTTTTTTTTTTTAATTGATTTGAGGGAGAGAGGCAGAAACATCGACCTGTTCCTGACAGGATTGAACCTGCAACCTTTGCATACTGGGCCAATGGCTCAGTCCAACCAACTGAGAGTGGCTCCTCACTCTTATACACTATTCTGTAACTCTCTTACACACTATTCCTATACATTACTCTGTACTAACCAACTCAGGGGATGCACCCAGGGTGGGGCCTGTGTTGTTCTGTCCCTGATTCTCTAGTTCCTGCCATAGAGCCTGACAAGTCATGAGTGCTCCACGGTGTTGAATATATGAACCTGGCTCATATCTTCCTAGGCCCATTAGAAGAAAGGATATCTGATATGTTGGGAGTACAGTAAGGGCCTTGATCTGTGACAGACATGAGAAAGTTTTTCTTTGATTATCACAGCACTGATGCTGACTTCCAGGGAAGGGAAATAATTAGGTATTGACTGTCCCAGACACCTTACTGATCACTTTGCGTATACTGTCTTATTTTACAGATGAGGATATTCAAGCTCAGAGAGGTTAAATGACTTGCATAAGGTCACAAAGGCAAAGGCAGGGCCAGGATTTAGAACCCAGGGGAGCCTGTCCCCAGTAACAACCATGAAGAGGTAATGGAGGTAGCTACACTGGGAGCAAATTCCAGAATCTGCGGAACTTCACAGGCACATCCCTCAGTCACCTTCTGGGCTCTGCTGAATCCCACTTCCTTTCTGTAATGCTCCTGCCAGAGTGGCTGGGTAGGAAGGGCCAACAGAGTTAGACGGGAGAATCCTGGTATTCTAGTGTAATGAGGTGCTCAGAAAGCCGGGGATGTTTACTTTGAAACAGGTAAGAACTTTAGGGAACTAGCTATTAATTGTAGAATATGTAACAACTCTTAGAAGGACATGGGATTATATGTTTTAGTATAACTCCATAAGGAAGAACTTGGCTAACTTTCAACCAATGAGAGCTTTCTGAAAGAGGAAGACTGTTTCTTATGAGGGAGTGGGAAGGGACAAATATGAGAATTCTTAGAACCCCCAAGAAAGCATTTATAGACCTAGTTTAGGAAACTCTACATGGTACTGTGACTGTAAACTCAAAAGTAAACTTCAACACAAAAATCACACGAGGTAATATTCAATTATCAAGTGGTCCTTTAAAAAAAGTCACACCCTGGCCAGATAGCTCGGTTGGTTAGTGTCATCCCGAAATGCAGAGGTTATGAGTTCTATCCCTGGTCAGGGCACATACAAGAACAGCTGGGTGTTCCTGTCTCTCTCTCTTCCTTCCTCTCTCGCTAAAATCAATAAATAAAATTTTGAAATAGAAAAATGAAAAATAGCCGGTGGTGGTGCAATAGATAGAGCATCGACCTGGCATGCTAAAGTCCCAGGTTCAAAACCCCGAGGTCACCGGCTTACATGTGGGGTCACTGGCTTGAGTGTGGGATCATCGACATGATCCCATGGTCGCTGGCTTGAGCAAGGGGTCACTGGCTTGACTGGAGCCCCCTCATCGAGGCACATATAAGAAGAATCAATGAACTAAAGTGCCACAACTACGAGTTGATGTTTCTCATCTCTCTCCCTTCCTGTCTCCCTCTCTCTCTCCCGCTAAAAAAAATAAAAAATAAATTAAAAAGTCACAGTCTCAATTTCTTTTTAAAAACAAAATTTCAATTTTATTATAGAGAAATCATGGTTCCTACAAAATCTGAGTGAGGATTTTAACCTGAAAAATTTAAGAGAGAGGAAATAACAGCCTCTCTCAGGTCCCCTCTAATTCTGAAATTCTTAGAGGTGCTGGATTCCAGAACTTTGGACTTGTTTTTGCATTCTGAACTCAGTTATGTTCACACTGCCCGCCTACCTCCCAGCAAACTCTCCACTGAGCAAAAACTGCTTAGTTTGCAGTAAAATGCAAAGCAGAATGTCTTACTTAAGCTTTGAACTGCAGGAATGGCAGGGTCCACAGAAACCAGCACCTTCATTGCCTATAACCTCTCTTCCTCAGTCATGTTTCATTAGCCTTCACTTAACCTCTGCGTATCTGTGAGAAAAAACGAGGGTTGGAAATTAGAATACCAGATGAGGTTTCTGGTTCTGCAACTAGGTATCATTGTGATTTTCTTTTTTTTTCAACCACAATTTTCTTTAAGTCCCCTTCCCTATCTACAGCTATTTCACAAGGTCACATGAACTACAACAGGTGAAACTAACACATGTAAAGCTTTATTATTATTATCTGTAATCTCTACTCCCTGGGCAGGAGCTCCTAAGTTGGTGTGTTGACAACATTCTTTTTTTTTTTTTTACAGAGACAGAGAGAGTCAGAGAGAGGGATAGACAGGAACGGAGAGATGAGAAGCATCAATCATTAGTTTTTCGTTGCGCGTTGCAACACCTTAATTGTTCATTGATTGCTTTCTCATACGTGCCTTGACCACAGGCCTTCAGCAGACTGAGTAACCCCTTGCTCGAGCCAGCGACCTTGGGCTCAAGTTGGTGAGCTTTTGCTCAAACCAGATGAGCCCTCGCTCAAGCTGGAGACCTTGGGTTCTCGAACCTGGGTCTTACGCATCCCAGTCCGACACTCTATCCACTGCGCCACTGCCCGGTCAGGCTAACATTCTTGACCCTAGAGAGATGAGTGTAGATGATAGCTCTTAGTCTGAGCAGGTTGGTGTCCTTGATGGCCTTCCAAAGTCAAATATCAATGATTGAAGATGACCTAATTTGGATCATTTTTACTTCTGCTCTTTTGCCACTGATATAAAAACTAAGAGCTGACAATATTTAGCTCTGTTTTGTTGGTTTCTCTGAGTCAGATGAGAACTGTTTCTTTCTATGCTGAGAGTTTACCAAAAGCAAAGATCATTCCCCTTTTTGGCCACGGAGCTCTCTGATGTTAAGAAGTTGTCCTTCTCTGCCTGAGCAGGCGGTGGCGCAGTGGATGGAGCGTAGGACTGGGATGCAGAGGACCCAGGTTCGAGACCCCGAGGTCGCCAGCTTGAGTCTGGGCTCATCTGGCTTGAGCAAAAAGCTCACCAGCTTCAGCCCTGGCCTATTGGCTCAGTGGTGGAGCGTCGGCCTGGCGTGCAGGGGTCCTGGGTTCGATTAGGGGTCCCAGGTTCGATTCCCGGCCAGGGCACACAGGAGAGGCGCCCATCTGCTTCTCCACCCCTCCCCCTCTCCGTCTCTCTCTTCCCCTCCCGCAGCCGAGACTCCATTGGAGCAGGGTTGGGCCGGGCGCTGAAGATGGCTCCATGGCCTCTGCCTCGGGCGCTGGAATGGCTCTGGCTGCGGCAGAGCGGCGCTCCCTGGTGGGCGTGCCTGGTGGGTTCCAGTCGGGCGCATGTGGGGGTCTGTCTGACTGCCTCCCCGTTTCCGGCTTCAGAGGGATGCAGAAAAAAAAAACACAAAACCTCACCAGCTTGGACCCAAGGTCGCTGGCTCGAGCAAGGGGTTACTCGGTCTGCTGAAGGCCCGAGGTCAAGGCACATATGAGAAAGCAATCAATGAGCAACTAAGGTGTCACAACGAAAAACTGATGATTGATGCTTCTCATCTCTCTGTGTTCCTGTCTGTCTGTCTCTTTCTATCCCTCTCTTTGACTCTCTCTCTGTCCCTGTAAAAAAAAAAAAAAAAAGAAGTCCTCTCACCATCTACCACAACCCAATCTGAATGGGAAACCTCTCCCAATGAGAACCATGTATTTGGGTTCTCTCTTCAAAACTCAGATGTATCAGAGCACACTTTCAATTTCCACCAGAAGCTGCATTTCCCTGGTTTGCAAACTATTCATCTGAATAGTGTCTAAAAAACAAAACAAAATTCAGGTGTGATTACTTAATCACAGGGTGAGACCAAGGGATTAAAGCATTTGGTCAAGGTTAAAAATAGATGAAGATGTTGCAATTACCTTCTAATAACTGATTTCCTTGAGTAGATGTATCAGACAATGGGATTTATGTAGTGGTAAGGAATTGAGAGGGCCTAACGGCAGATACATTGAATTGAGATTTGTATACTGATTTTGCCACTTATTAGCTATGTAACTGCAATTTACCAACCAATCTGGGCCATATTTCTTCGTCTGTAAGAAAACGGGAACAGAGCCCACATTCTAGGCTTCTTGAAAGGATTAAGTGAGAAGTTGCAAATCTTTACCACAGAGTCTGGTACATAAGTGCTCAATAAAGAGTGATTGTGGAGGGCTGCCATGGAGAAGGAAAGGGACAGACACTGCATGCAGAAGAGCTTCGCGGAGACCGGTCCCTGGAGGTCCAGAAGCGGCAAGGCCTGACCGGGCAGTCAAATCTCCTAGCTCAGAATCAATGCTCTGCACACCACGATCCACCGGCTCTCGAGAGACCTTGATTTACCAACCACCAGAGGCCGCCCAGAGTCCCGAATAAGAAATTCGGCCGGGAGTCAACCTGGCTTCTTGCAGAAAAGCCCCTCTAAGAAGGCCTGATGCATTGGGGCTCCTAATGGGTCACACCCGCGGGCCTCAAGCCCTCTTACTTACCTAGGAATGGTAACGGTCCTTAACGGCAGTCAATAACGGTTCCCCTACGACCCGGGCACTAGCAAGAGCAGGCTGAGGTCGAACCTTGGATTTTGGAGCCTCCACACCCGAAACCCTAAACTTGCAATCGAACTACAATTTCCAACATGCCAAGCGACCCGCACAGGGTCGCACACCGTCATCCCTCAAACGCGACGGAATGCCCCAGGCTCCTGGTAGTGCTGACCTCCGACCTAGGACAGCCTCCCCTTATGACTTATGGGTATTGTAGTCCACCTTATTCCGGTTTCCCTAGAATGAGCCGCTCCCAGTTACGGCTTCCTTCTCCACAAAAACTACAAAACCCAGAAAATAGCGCCTGTTCCCCTCGTCCAATAGGAACCCCCTATGTAGCGAGGCGCGGAGGCCGGCTCTTGGAACTCAAGATGGCGGACGAGAGTGATACAGCAGTGAAGTCGCCGGCCCCTCCGCTGCCGCAGATGATGGAAGGGAACGGAAATGGCCATGAGCACTGCAGCGATTGCGAGAACGAGGAGGACAATAGCTACAACCGGGGGTAACGATATCCTCGGAGTCCAATTTCTGTCCAGTCTCCCACAACCTAGGTTCTGGGGTGCGGAGAAGTCACCGGGAGCTTAGTGTAACCCCACCCCCATGTTCTTATTGGCTGAGACATTGAGATTCTGCCTGAGGATTGGTTGCAATCTTTGTCATTTACCAGGGGTGGGTATCCGTATATTAAGGGCCAGAGACAATTCAATACTTTCGTTATATATAGAAGTTCTGTGTGTGCTTCAGGCGCGGCCTGGGAAAACAGCCTTTAGGATAATGGTTTTCGATGGCACAACGCAGCTCAATATAACAGTACAGTTCAAAGGGAATGCTACTTAGAGAGGTGTTGTGTGAACAACGTGATTAGCAATAAATGAGTAATAAAACATTTCGCTGCACCTCATGTTCAATGAGGAAATTCACCAGGCTATACAAACCATAATTATGTTGTAAAATGTCACTACCAGAGAATCTCAAAATATAAACTCATCTTATAAGCCGTACATAATTACTGTATAATAATGTTTTGATGTATACGTTGTCTGTAGCTCCAAATAATCCCTAAGTCTGCTGAACAATGTATAATTAGGCCTTCCAGCATATTGATTCTGTTAAATTTGCGAAGTAGCCTCAAGCTTCAAGAAATTAAGTGATGATGCTTCTTGGATAGTGTTTAGAAGTAGGTTTGATACTGCATCTCCTGTACTATAGGGTCTTGCCTACTATATAGTAACTATTTGTTAGTTTCAGGCAGAAGAAAAATGTATCAGGTGTTTGAGTGTTGAGTTCTATTTCAAAGTTACTTTAAGGTTGAGGTCTTTGGATCAACTATGTTCTTTTGCTATAACTCACCACAGACCGAATGTAGTAAAAGCCTTATTTTGAAGTTTGAGATTCCTAAGAATGGAAGAACTGAGAAAGAGGAAATAGAAGGAACAGGAAGAAAAGAAAATGCAGCCCTACTGAATAGAGGTCCCACTCATAGGTGAGAGTTATTGAATTAGAAAGTAATTTCAGAAGTACAAGTACAGTTTCTTCTGTGTGTAGTTGCTTTTATTTTTTTCTGCTAACCTGTTGCTCTGACCAGTGTCTATAGCTCTAGAATGGGTTTTGTTCCCTATAATCTATGAATCATTTTGCAAAACTGCTTGGCAGAAAGTTCTCAGTTTTATTAAAGTACCACAAAATGGTAACTAAAAAACTTTAAAGGTGTTTCTTTTTTTGGTGGTTATTGTTCTGTGTTTATGGTCTAAGTGGAACAAATTAAGTTTATTACTATCTCAAATCTAGAGGTCTTTTATAATAAGTTTGTAGGTGGCAGGTGAGAAACAGAGACCCAGCCTGGATGAGAGAGTCTGGTTCTGTCATTTAGATTTTGAGATAGAATCAACATTTTTTTCCATTAACTGTCAGAGTAAATGGTTTGGGGAAGAAGCTGTATGGCATGATGGGAAAAGCATAGACTTTAGAGTCATTCAAAGCCTGATTCTGGCATTTAATAGTTTTATAACCTTGGGACAGTTATTTAACCTTTAGTTGTAGAGATTAAATAAGGTAACATCTGGATTGCAGTCATCCCCTTGCCTCCCAGTCTTTCTTCAAATATTCCCTGTCCTCCCAGCTTGCCTCCTTGCCCTTATCAATACTGTACTCTTTGTAGTTTTTATTATAACACTAGTTAAATAACGTGTCCAGTCTCTGCCTCACCTGGCTGTAAGGTGCAAGAACAGGGTTCACGTCTGAGATGCCTGACACTTAGTGTTCACGAAAGAGTATTTGCTGGATGAATGAATGGCAAATGTTAAAGTTCTTAGCGCAGTGTTAGTGGAGTTTCATTTCTCCTCACTGAGGGGAAGGATGTCAGATTTTCCTTAGGTATACACTTTCTTTCCCCAAATAAGTCTCATTATAAACCTTACTACAGATTATGTGAAATACTTATAAAAATCAAGTATCCTCTAACTTACTGTGGAAGTTTCCCACCACTTTTTGGTTTCTTGAAAATTGTCTTATGTTATTTAAAATGTTTTCAAAAGTGATATCAGAGTTGAAGGGGAATATCTGCTTTGGATGCTAATGATTCTCGCAAGTATAATGTGCAATTAGTTAATGATATAGTTCAAATTAATCCTTAATCTCTTAGGGCCTAAGATTTAGGCCTTTCTTTCAGGATGGGCTGACAGTGCTTTACACTAATGACATGAGCTACATTCATGCACTGGAATAGTAGGAAATACAGTTGTGCTAGTTTCTTATGTTCCTTTGGGTGTATGTTTAGTTCTGACTTGCCCTGTGTTTCTTCTCTAATTAAACTTTGATGAGTATAAATTTCATGGACATATATGTACACGTGCATACATACATTGTGTGTGTGTGTGTGTGTGTGTGTGTGTGTATCTGCAGTTTTTCTGTCAGCTATTTTTAATTTTTTTAATTCACTCAGCAGAGGAAAGGAGGGCAGCATTTGTACCTCGGCTGCTTGCCTGACGTAAGTTAATTTCCCTGAACAATTGAAAGAAGAGTCAGACTTAAGATCGTCTTTAGGCCACATCCCCCTGCAGTTCATGACTCACCTATATGGTTTAACTTGCATATTTGTTTTTAGTGAAAGGCTTTCCAAGAAGTATCGCTAAAGAAGAAACTTCATCAGCTGGCCGATTTTTTAATTTTGGAGTACCAAATAAGTCAAGTTGATCTAGGTGTTTTGGAGCAGGAAAGAACTCTAAAACTATTTTGTCCCTAGGATTATTTTGGAACTTGTTTTGCAGTGTCACTGGTACCATTGAGATGCTGGTAAGCCATTGGTCAAGAACCCTTTGATAAGGATGTATCTTTTCTGTCCTGTTCTTACTCCATGGGGACAGGTTAAGATGGGTTCTTAAAAGTTCTCATTTCCTAATTATGAATTATTATCCTTTATGAAGAAACTTAAGAGAAAAGAAAGGTCTTTATTTATTTATTTATTTATTTTTAGAGAGGAGAGGGAGAGACAGAGAGAAGAGACAGAGAGAGAGAAGGGGGGGAGGAGCTGAAAGCATCAACTCCCATATGTGCCTTGACCAGGCAAGCCCAGGGTATCGAACCAGCGAACTCAGCATTTCCAGGTCGACGCTTTATCCACTGCGCCACCACAGGCCAGGCAAGAAAGGTCTTTTTGAAAGTAATTCCATTAGCTCTCCTTACTTGCTTTTTTTATTGTTCAGATTCTTGAAGAGCGGTTCTTTCTGTCTTTACCTGACGGTTATAGCTGCATCTAGCTCTTAGAAAGAAGAAATCTTTTTAGTTTCTTTTTCTTAATCTCTCCCTTCAGCTTTTGGTTTTTCAAAACTAGATAAAGCAGAGATGAAAAGAGAAATCTCATCACTGATATCAAATAAGTGTTCTAATTTTATTTTTCAATTAAATAGCAATTAAAAAGAAACTAATCAAGAGCTGCTTCAAAGAGAAGAGACTGGAAAGCAGAAGAAATGAATAAATGAGAGCCTATTTCAGGGAGCCTGCTGCTCATGGCAAACCAGTTTTGCTGATTTTTCACATTGTTTAACTAATGTGCTCACTCCAGAATTGCCCAGCTTTATTAAGTCTGCAATTAACCCTTTCCCTGTGGAGTCAATAGATTTGGGGACCATAGATTTAGTAACTGTAGGAGGATGCTTCTTTAACCCTTCCTCTTTAACTGTTTATTTGAATTCTCTACCCTGTTAGCTTCTCACCTAATTCCTCAAGGAAGGTGCTTTTGTGATTGTTGTGTTTAAGGCACACAAAATAAGGTGTTTTCTCTTGAGAATACACACCCAAAAGAAACTAAAATTTTTCAACAGGGTTAGTTTTTGCTTCAAAGTTATTTTTCATGTCTGCTGACTTTGAGAGGGAGCTGAGGAGTATTCACTGTTAAGTGTTCAGTAAATGTTATCTTTTGCTATAATTACTACGTGCTGCCCATTTGGGCCCTATGCTAAGCCCTTTGCATGAGTTATCTCAGCTAGACTTTACTTATAACTGATTAGCTTTTGTAGTGAGGCTTGGGATCTGCATCCCCCCTCTCCCTTTGATACCCTGAAGGACCCATTCTGAACTTACAGGTTTCTTTTGCCTACTGCATTGACTTCTGCATTTTGACTCTGGAGCGTGAGTCCTGTCTTTGGATCCATTCGGTAACCCATGGACTTACCTGACTGGGAAGCCAGTTGGTGAAGCAGGTGACTGGCTTCTTTAAATTCTCCTTGAGATGGGCCAATATCTTTTTCAGAAGTCATTCTAGTGTGTGAAATTGCTCACACTATTGAGTCATTGCTCAGAAAACTACTGAAAACGGTTTCTGAATAGCATTTGATTTGACCTTGGAGTTGCCAGGTTACATTCTAGCTCACCAAACCAACCCAGAGAGTGTGGAATTTACATTTCTGTCTCATTCCCATTTTAAACTATTGAGTATATCAGAGCTTTTGTGAGCCTTAAAAAAAAAGTTTTCCTCCACAACAAGAATTGGTTTGTTCACCCTCAAAACTGGCTGACTATCCCAGGGAGGACAGAGGGTGGCAGTAAAAGCAATCTTTTGTAATCCCTTCCCACAACCTGCTGTTCTTTTCACAGGCCTCCTAGGTTACCTTGATGGCGGTGCCTAAGTGTCTTTATTTTTCCTCCCTTGTAGAATTCACAGTCAGTGTTTTATATAAAGAACTGATTGGTGGAAATTTGCAGAGTTTGCATTAAGTGATCCTCTAATCATAGCAGTAGAGAGAATAGGCAGTTGATAGTGATTCGTATCATGTGGTTTCTACCTGGGCACCCTTGTAAGTGCCCCTTCACTCACCTCTCTTTGGGCCTGCTGAGTGCTAATAGGATTGCTGGGGAAAGTATTACAGCTCATAAGTAAATTGACCTGCAGAAGGATTTCCTGATGTCTAAAAGTGGAATCGAAAGGATATTAGAGAGAGGATTTTTTTTTTAATTTTTTAAATTTATTCATTTTAGAGAGGGAGGGAGAAAGAGAGAGAGAAGGGGGAAGGAGCAGGAAGCATCAACTCCCATATGTGCCTTGACCAGGCAAGCCCAGGGTTTTGAATTGGTGATCTCAGCATTCCAGGTTGATGCTTTATCCACTGCACCACCGCAGGTCAGAGCGAGATAGGATTTATTTAGTAAATTTCTCTGGAAATTTTGAATTTTAGCCCAAAGAATTAATTTCCAGTTTTTAGGAGTAGAAAACAAGTGACTGAAAATTGTGAATTTTGTTTTCTGAACTTTTCTTTTAAAGATTTGATTTATTGCCCTGGCCAGTTGGCTCAGTGGTAGAGCATCGGCCTGGCAAGTCCCAGGTTCAATTCCCAGTCAGGGCACACAGGAGAAGCAGCCATCTGCTTTTCTACCCCTCTGCCTTCCTTTCTCTCTCTTCTTCTCTCTCTCTTCCCCTCCTTCCCACAGCCATGGCTCAAATGGTTTGAGCAGGCTGGCCCCGCTGAGGACGGCTCCATGGCCTCCCCTCAGGTGCTGAAATGGTTTGAGCAGGCTGGCCCTGCTGAGGACGGCTCCGTGGCCTCCCCTCAGGTGCTGAAATGGTTTGAGCAGGCTGGCCCCGCTGAGGACGGCTCCGTGGCCTCCCCTCAGGTGCTGAAATGGTGTGAGCAGGCTGGCCCCGCTGAGGACGGCTCCGTGGCCTCCCTGGAGGTGCTGAAATGGTTTGAGCAGGCTGGCCCCGCTGAGGACGGCTCCGTGGCCTCCCCTCAGGTGCTGAAATGGTTTGAGCAGGCTGGCCCCGCTGAGGACGGCTCCGTGGCCTCCCCTCAGGTGCTGAAATGGTTTGAGCAGGCTGGCCCCGCTGAGGACGGCTCCATGGCCTCCCCTCAGGTGCTGAAATGGTTTGAGCAGGCTGGCCCTGCTGAGGACGGCTCCGTGGCCTCCCCTCAGGTGCTGAAACAGCTTGGTTGCTGAGCAAGGGAGCAGCGGCCGGAGATGGCAGAGCATCGCCCTGTAGCGGGGGGCTTTCCAGGTGGATCCCGGTCAGGGCACATGCTGTCTGTCTCTCTGCCTCCCGCCTCTCACTGAATAAAAAAATAAAAATAAAAGATTTTATTTATTGATTTTAGAGAAAGACAGAAAGGAGGAGGATGGGTGGGAAGTATCCACTTCTAGCTGCTTGGTGTTTGCTTCTCATATGTGCCTTGACCAGGCAAGCCCAGGGCTTCGAACACTATCCACTGAGCCAGCCAGCCAGGGCCTTGAGTTTGTTATGTCTGGAAAGCATCAGTCAGCCACATATTTGTTAAACTCTTTTTAAAAAAATTTTTATTGATTTAGAGAGAGAGAGAGGAAAGGAGAAAGAGAAAGATATCAATTTGTTGTTTCACGTATGCATTGTTTGGTTGATTCATGTATGTGCCCTTACCAGGGATTGAACCCATGACACTGCTGTATTGGGGTGATGCTGTCACCAACTAAACTACTTGACCAGGGCCTGTTGAACTCTTAACTGTTTGCCCAGCACAAATAGAATTGCTGTGGGAGCCGGCTGTATGTAAGATGTGGTCCCTATACTTAGGAAAATTTTAATCTCATGGGAAGCCAGGAAGGAGCACATTATTAAACTGTTTGGGAGATCATAATCTTTTTTTTTTTTTAAGCGCCTGCGCATGTGAGACAGAGCAAAAGTGAAACAGAAAGGGAGAGAGATGAGAAGCATCAACTTGTAGTTGCGGCACTTTAGTTGTTCACTGATTGCTTCTCATATGTGCCTTGACGGGGGGTTCCAGCTGAGCCAGTGACCCTGCACTCAAGCTGGATGAGCCCACACTCAAGCAGGTGACCTCAGGGTTTTGAACCTGTGACCTCTGCCTCCCAGGTCAATACTCTGTCCAGTGCGCCACCACTGGTCAGGCTGAGAGATCATAATCTTAAGTTAAGACACCAGGGAGAGCTATAGTAGGCAGAGGAGGGGTGCTTTCTGTATAAAACATGGCTCACTCTCATTTCCTTTAGTACCTGCTCTTCTGATACACAAAACTTTGTTTTAGGGCCCTGTGTGATGGAACAGTGTCTTTGGCTTTGGAGATTCTCAGGTACACTCTCACAGGGAAAGAGACTATAGTGTTGGGGGAAGGAATAGGCCAAGTCTTTAGAGATTGGTGGCTTTTGCCTGGGTACTGGTTGGTTAGTTGGTGACTAATCTGCCTTGGTTTCTTTTTCTATAAACAATAAGGTAAGCCAGATAGCCCTGAGATTCCTTCCAGCTCTGGTGGTTTAGCTCCCACAATGAGAACTTTTTGTTCCTCAGCCACGCACCTTTGAGTGGATTTTGTCATCCAGTGGGATTGCGAGGAGGCCCACCTTACGACCCTCACTGCTCATGCTGTCTGTAAGTTTGCTGCTTCTGTTGCTCATCTGTCCGCTTGTCCTTCCCTCCTGCCCACTCACAAACCCTGGCACTGCATGCTCTTTCTAGAAATAAGTCCTGAGGTTCGTTTTCCATCTCCTCCCCCAGCCCTGACTTTCTACCAGAGCATCCAGAGGATGTTTGAACTTAAAATATTTTGGCCTTCATCAAAAAATGACATTTCTTGATTACTTTTCTTCTGTTTCTGAGTCTCTCATTCTGCTAATTCATCCTATGTTTGCTAGGTTGTTCGATAATGAGTTGGGTTGGTCAACTTTACTTTAGAAAGTAAATTTCAAAATTTTTGTGTGAACTCCCACCTCCTTTTCCATTGCAGGCACACATTACTCTTCCCCCCACCCAAAAAAAGAAAGCAAATTTCACTTATTCTTTGCCTATTATTTTCGAACCAAATAAACCAAAGTTAAGTTCTGATTCACTGTATTTCAAGGACTGGTCAATCTCTTTTGGAGTATGTTAAGGTGGGTATGTTAAGTCTGAGAACTCAGACTTCTGTGTCAATTTGCAGAATCCCAGCATGCTCTGGGACACCTACCCAGTGGGTGTGGACTTCAGGTCCCTTTATAAATGATAACCAAATTCTTAGAGGAGGGTTCTTCTGGCTTCTATGGGGTCCTCTGGTTTGGTTCTCCCCAAATCCAAATTGAGGCCATTCTTCTGTGAAATGATATTGGCTCCTATTGCTCTTTTCTTTCCTTTTCTTTTTTAAAGAGCATCGACCTCAAGCGCTGAGTTGCCAGTCCGAAACCCTGGGCTTGCCCAGTCAAGGCAAATATGACAAGCAATCAGTTAATGAACAACTGAAGTGATTTTTAAATATTTTATTTATTGATTTTTACAGAGAGGAGAGAGAGGGATGGGGAGCAAGAAGTATCAACTCATAGTTGCTTCACTTTAGCTGTTTATTGATTGCTTGTTGTATGTGCCTTGACCAGGCAAGCCCAGGGTTTCAAACTGGCAACCACAGCGTTCCAGGTTGATGTTCTATCCACTATGCCGTCATAGGCCAGGCAACTTCCTATTGCTTCTTGAAGACCTAGTCTTAAGGTCTCTGAGCTTGGTTTCTTGTGAATAATTATAATACCTTAAAACTTAATCCGAATGAACTCCTTGGAAGTCTCTTTTCTGAGTCTCTCTTTGAGGTGTTAACTATCAGACCCTGGTGAGCTGGCCTGACCAGGCGGTGGTGCAGTGGATAGAGTGTTGGACTGGGATGTGGAGGACCCAGGTTCGAGACCCCAAGGTCGCCAGCTTGAGCGCGAGCTCATCTGGTTTGAGCAAAGCTCACCAGCTTGAGCCCAAGGTCGCTGGCTCGAGCAAGGGGTTACTCGGTCTGCTGCAGCCCCCCCCCCCTCCCCGTCAAGACACATATGAGAAATCAGTCAAGGAACAACTAAGGAACCACAACAAAGAATTGATGTTTCTCATCTCTCTTCCTTCCTGTCTGTCTGTCCCTATCTGTCCCTCTCTCTGATTCTCTCTGTCCCACAAAAAAAAAAAAAAAAAAAAGAAAGAAAAGACCATGGTGAGCTTATAATGTGTCTCATGGATGTGACTCAGTACCTGGTAGCTCATTAAAAACGACATTTTAGCCTGACCTGTGGTGGCGCAGTAGATAAAGCATCGACCTGGAATGCTGCAGTGCTGGTTCAAAACTAGACACTTGCCCAGTCAAGGCACATTTGGGAGTTGATGCTTCCTGCTCCTCCCTCCTTCTTTCTCTCTCTCTTTTTCTCTCCTCCCTCTAAAAATGAATAAATAAGTTCTAAAAAAAAGAAAGACTTTTAATAAAAAAACTTCCCTTTGTTCTTCTGCTGTTTCTGTGCGCTTGATGTACAAGTTGAAACAGGATTGTTGCTCAGTAGCTGCATGTGCAAAGTCAGGCCAGTACAAGGAAATGGTTTTAGTTTGGGTCTTGGAGTTTGTCAGGCACTTGTATGAATAAAGCATAAAACAAAACAAGGGTTCAGCGCAAGATCCTGACACAAAAATGGGGTTGAGGGGATGGCTACAGAGAAGCGTCTCTGCTGAAAGCAAGGGCAGTGGCAGGAAGGTAGATAGGTTAGTGATTTTGCACACTTGTAAAGATGTCTAAAGTTGGAAGAAGTAATGTCTTCTCTTTTCCTTATGTCAAATTATAATTATGTTTAGTAAGCACCCAGTTGATTAATATGTAAGTTATTTACCTTGACCTTTTTGATTCTTTTTTTCCATAGAATTATAAAAAAACGATTCTTACAGTAATACATATACAGGGACCAGAGAGTTCATTCCATAAGCTGAAATGAATAAGGATCTATAAATTGTATCAACAGTGGGATGCTGGTTTATGTCCTAACATCATCCAGTTTTTAAACCTTCTAATGCTCCATATAATACTGAGATAGAAGCGAGGACACCTCCGGAATAAGAAAACCACATCGAGTTATCAAAGGCTGCAAGTGGACCTGTGTGTGATAACAAAATTGAGTTATTAAAAGAAAAATATCTTCAGGGCATAAATGACGGTATGGTTTCTGTGCTTAGCCACAGCCTTAGGAGTTTTGCTGAACATCTGGTTTAAGGAGTTCACCTTATTCCCCCCTGTGAATGTTGGTCTTTCTTCCTTCTCTGTTAGACCTGTGTCTCATTAAGGTACCATGTGGAAGGGTGCACCTGCATGTGGACTTCATGACCTTAATGTTTGGACTGAAGTAACCTCCAGCCTTCACTGGGTGTCCCTGACTTACAGTCTTTGCATAAAGGACCTGATGGGTGCAAATGGGTGCAGACACAGTTGTTGCAGAGCAGGGGGAAGTAAGGGTGGATGAGCTAGATTGGAACTGAATGTCATGGGCCTAAGGAAAAGTTGGGCTTGATACGTTCCAGGCTAAGAAGCTGCTGTTACTGTTGGCCTTCAAACATGAGATGGACACATGGAAAGCCATTTTCATAGAGGTGACTTCCACAGTTCCACAGCTGTATGGAGTTTAGGATGATGCAGAAAGGTTGTGAAGTCGGGGAGATCCAGTAAAGACTGGAGGTAACTTTAGGCCGTGGGTAAGTTCCTAAAGTCTGGACATGAGGGCTCCTATCAGGACTAGGAAGAGATTAGTGTGAAAACAGTCCACAACAGGAAATGGCAGCACGTGGCTACCAGTTTCCTTCTCCCTACACAGTATGAAAGTATAATTAATATTCATAATGACTCCAAGCATTGTAAGACCATGAAGGCTTTCTAAATGATAAATTAAAGCTTAAATGGTATTTACCGTAATGTATGGAAATATATTTTATACTGTTTGAATTCTTTTGAAAGTAGGTTATTTAGAATATACAGCCAAAACAATACGCTGAGCTTAGCTGATTCTGCAGATTAATTTTAGGTTTACTGTACTCTCAGATTGGACTCTTAACTTTGATTTTTTTTTTTTTTTTTGCTTTCAAATTGTTTTATTGCCCACCAAATTGTAAATATTTGTTCAAGAATCTTTTTTTTTAATCTTTTTTTAAATTTTTTATTTATTCATTTTAGAGAGGAGAGGGAGAGACAGAGGGAGAGAGAGAAAGGAGAGACAGAGAGAGAGAAGGGGGTAGGAGCTGGAAGCATCAACTCCCATATGTGCCTTGACCAGGCAAGCCCAGGGTTTCGAACCGGCGACCTCAGCATTTCCAAGTCGATGCTTTATCCACTGCGCCACCACAGGTCAGGCCTGTTCAAGAATCTTGATCAGGCCCTGGCCAGTTGGCTCAGTGGTAGAGCATTGGCCTGGCTTGTGGAAGTCCCGGTCAGGGCACACAAGAGAAGCTACCATCTGCTTCTCCATCCCTTCCCCATCTCTTTCTCTCTCATCCTCCCGCAGCCATGGCTCCAGTGGTTCCAGTGAAGTTGGCCCCAGGCACTGAGGATGGCTATATGGCCTCACCTCAGGCTAAAATATCCCGGTTGCTGGTTGCTCGCAGCTGCAGCCCAGCTGGGCAGAGCTTTGCCTGGTAGGGGACTTGACAGGTGGATCCTGATTGGGCACATGCAGGAGTCTGTCTCTGCCTCCCCGCCTCTCACTTAATCAAAAAAAGGAAAAAAAAGAATCTTGATCAGATATTTATGGGAAGTTATAAAATATACAGGATATAATTATGGTCCATAAAGTTTCTTGTCAATAACAGGGTGTATCTGAACTTTAAGGGAAAGCTAAAGTTTTTCGCATCTAAAGTTCAGCCTTACTTTGAAGTGTTTAAGGGTAAAGTGTAATGTCTGCAACTTACTATGAAGAAAATTAAATAAGATGGATAAATGAATGACTAGAGCAATAGATAGACTGACATGATAAAATGAATACAGCAAAATTAAAGAATTTAAGTTAATTGCAGACTCTAAATGGTGGACATAAATGTTTATCATAAAATTCTTTCAACTCTTGAATCTTTGAAAATTTTTATAATAAAATGTTGGGGAGCAGCTCTGCTTATTTGTTCTCCTCTAATCCTATGAAGGTGACATTAGCCCCATTTTACAAGTAGAAAAACTAAGGTACAACAAGATTGAATATATGCTTAAGGCCACCCAGCTAGTGGAGACTAAGCTGAACCAGGAATCCAGGTCTACTAATTAAAGAGAGGCTACGTGGTGAAGTAAAAACAACATGCAGTTCCCGTTAATAATCATCTTTGGAACCCAAGGGTTCGGAGAAGCCATCTTTTGTGCAAAGAGGTATTTGAGACTCCCACTGCCGCTCCTGGCGCATCCTCGAGTGCTTAGTCCTCCCCACCTGCTTGCCTATTCCTTCAGTAGTTTCTTGTTCTAAAGTAGGACTAGCATATCCAAATGGCTCAGAAAGACCTCCTAATTGTTGACACATTACAGAAAAAAACTAGACTGAAGATACCATGCCTTGATTTCAACTCTAATTACAAGTAATTTACTCTTAAAAAAGAATCCCTAGCATTAGATATTTCCAGCTGTTGTGGCCCAAGAATACATCTTTATTCTAAAGATGTAAAATCCAGGGAACATGCAGATATCTGAAGAAGAAAAAAACATTGCAATCACTAATTCATAAAAGTTTTGGGGGAAATTTAAATTTTTTAAGCTTAATACTTTTGCACATTGTATGCAGAGTGAGCGTGGGACAGGAGAGTTCCCTACCTGAAGCCCTTTTCCTCTCTCTGGCCACCTCTATGTCTTTAAGACCAAAAAGTGCCAACAATGGCTTGATACCAGATGTGTCTCCTCGTCAGATATTTTACTTGCATTGACTGAAATAGGCAGAATCCTGGGATGAGCCTCCCCTAGGGGGGAGAATCCCAAAGTGTGCCCTCTATTCCAGGGGATCTCAGAGTGGGTACCAGCTCCTTTAATAGGTTTTCAGGTCTACAGACTCCATCCCTGAGTAACAGGAGAGATACAGACCAGAATGCTCTAAGGGAGAGAACAATCCATAAAGAAAAACCAGTTAGGTGAAATGTTTGGAGTGAAGTAACCTCAAGTGGAACTTGGAAGTTAGAGCAGGAACCTCAGAAAATGGGTTCAACCCTCAGAGGGTCATTCAGATTCAAGCCTCCTTCTACAGGACCTAGGTGCCCCCTTACCTCTGCTCATTTCTGAACATAGAGCTTTGTTTTCCTTAAATGCCCATTTCCTTAGCCTTAACTCCCCCTTCTCCCTGCCCCCCCCCCCAAGCACAGAAACCTTGCCTCTTCCTTTCCAGAGAAAACACGGATCATCTCATGTGAGCCCTTTCACCCACATAATTGAAATAAATGTATTTGGAAAGTACCGGAAATGAACTAGGGGACCCTGGCCACCTAAATGGGTTGGCTCTGAAAGACCCAGTGCAGGCTGCTGCCATTTGGGGCTCCTGCCAGAGGCAGTGGATCCACTGATGGGCTTCCAGGGCATACCTGCTCTTGACACCTTTCCAAACTTGGCTCAGGAAGGGCCAGCTGTTGTGCCAGTAGTTGAGGAAAGTAGGTAAAGCAGAGGCCACAGTTAGCGGCAGGGTTGGGCTTCTCGCTTGTGTGTGTGCCTGTGGATAGCCAGCAGAAAAGTTTAGGTAAATGAGTCTTCAGTTGAAACAGCCTGAGTGCTCTCACCTGTGTGCTTGTGCTGGTGGATGGCCAGCTTGTAGGAGTCAGTGAGGTGACTTGCCGTCTGGGAATGGATAGAGCTTCTCCTCATTGTGAGCCCTTCCGTGGATGGCCAGGGAAGCCCTCTGGGCAGAGGGTCACCCACAATTAGCAGGAGTAGGACTTTTCACCTGTGGGGATGAATTATGCTGGAGCAGGTGTTTATGCAGGGAGAAATGGGCTTGACACTGGTCACAGGGGAAGGGCTGCTCCCTGGAGTGGACCCATTTGTGATTGGCCAAGAGGGAGGGATAATTGAAGCTGGCAGCCACTGTGAGCAACAGTATAGAGTGGTCTACTGGTTTGGAGTGTCCTTGAGCCAAGGCTTAAAGAAGCCCCACCTAGAGTTCCAGTAGAGCTCTGGGCAGGCAGCTTTGTAATTGGGGCCAGGTGGGATGCTAGATGGCAGCCACTCTGTTCTCCTCACTCCCATCCTTGGGGCCTATGGCCTTTCTCTCACCTCTACTGACAATTGCTAGGCTCTCACCCTCTGGATTCTGGGCCTTCCAGTGCCATGCCTCCACTTCTCCTTACATCCAAGGGATAAAGGCGGTTTTAGGGTCTGAAAACCCAAGGGGGAACCCAGACAAGAGGTTGGACCCTAAGAATAAGAAACTGGTAGATGATTAATTTTGGCTCCCGCCCCCCTATTTTTTTCCAAGTGAGGGGAAGGAAGATAGAGACAGACTCCTGCATGCGCCCTGACCAGGATCTACCCAGCAACCCCATCTGGGGCCATGCTCACAACTGAGCTTTAGTGACTAAGGCAGAGGCTCCATGGAGCCATCCTTGGCACATAGGGCCAGTGTGCTCAAATTAATCGAGCTATGGCAGCAGGAGGAGAAGAGAGAAAGAAAGAAGAAGGAGGGGGAAGGATGAAGAAGTAGATGGTCGATTCTCCAGTATGCCTTGACCAGGAATTGAACCCGGGACTTCCACATGCTAGGCTGATGCTCTCTCTACCACTGAGCCACTGCCTAGTCAGGCAGTTTTGGCTTTTTAATGGAAGAATTCCAAGGAAGGTGGCAGAGTGATATCAGGCGTTACTCCCAGACTGACAGTGCCAACCTCAATTTAGATACAGTAGAAACCAATGACAACAATAATGAGGTTAAGCACGCTGCAGGATTGCCTGACCAGTGGTGGCACAGTGGATAGAGCACTGACCTGGGACACAGAGGTCCTAGGTTTGAAACCCCAAGGTTGCCAGCTTGAGCATGGGCTCGCCAGCTTGAGTGCAGGATCACTGGCTTGAGCGTGGGATCATTGAAATGATCTTATGGTCGCTGGCTTGAACAAGGGATCACTGGCTTGGCTGGGCCCCTCTGCCCCGCCCCAGCCCTGGTCAAGGCATTTATAAGAAGAAATCAATGAATAACTAAAGGGACATAACTACAAGTTGATACTTCTCTTTCTCTTTCTGTCTCTCACTTAAAAAAAAAAAGCAGGCTGCAAGGTGAACCTTAAAATTCATTAATAAAATGAAGAAAACCCTGAATTGAAAATGTCAAAGAAACAGTATAATGTAGGATTTGTATCTCAAAGATATTGAGAGACAATACAGAAAATGATGAGAGATGGTAGGAAACTTAAATATGGCTAAGAAACTGGTTTTTGTTGCATTCACTGGGTGTGTCACAAAGAAGGACACTGGCATGAGGAAATCCCATTACCACGTTCACACTCACACCTTTCATGTCATCTCTTTGTGACAGGAATGGCTAGATCAGGGTTAGTCAACCTTTTAATACCTCCTCCCACTTTTGTATCTCTGTTAGTAGTACAATTTTCTAACCGCCCACTGGTTCCACAGTAATGGTGGTTTATAAAGTAGGGAAGTAACTTTACTTTATAAAATTTATAAAGCAGAGTTACAGCAAGTTAAAGCATATAATGATTACTTACCAAGTACTTTATGTCGGATTTTTGCTAAGTTTGGCAGAATAAATCTTTATAAAACAACTTACTATAGTTAAATCTCTTTTTTTTTCTTTCCTCTTTTTTTTTTTGTATTTTTCTGAAGTTGGAAACGGGGAGGCAGTCAGACAGACTCCCACATGCGCCCGACCGGGATCCACCCGGCATACCCACCAGGAGGCGATGCTCTGTCCATCTGGGGCATTGCTCTGTTGCAACCAGAGCCATTCTAGCGCCTGAGGCAGAGGCCATAGAGCCATCCTCAGCGCCCAGGCCAACTTTGATCCAATGGAGCCTTGGCTGCGGGAGGGGAAGAGAGAGACAGAGAGGAAGGAGAGGGGGAGGGGTGGAGAAGCAGATGGATGCTTCTCCTGTGTGCCCTGGCCGGGAAATGAACCCAGGACTCCTGCACGCCAGGCCGACGTTCTACCACTGAGCCAACCTGCCAGGGCCAAATCTATCTTTTTATTTATATGATACTTTGGTTGCTCCACTACTGCCCACCGTGAAAGCTGAAACGCCCACTAGTGGGCGGTAGCACCAGGTTGACTACCACTGGGCTAGATGCTTCACTTTTCCCAAGATTCCTAGTATTGGGTGTTGTTGCCTGTGGTGATCATCCAGTCTTAACCAGCTGACGGTTGTCCTCAATCCTGCAGGCTTGATTTAGGCATTTTTCATGATTGCTATTTTGAACACAGTACTGTATAGCAACACAAAATTGCCTTTTTTCTTTGTTGCTTCCTCCCTTTCTGATACTGCCTTGTGCTTTAGATCCAGCTGGGGAAACTCATTAAAACTAATGCATTGGGAGGGTGGGCGGGAGGGGGAGGGAGGGTTTCCACATACACCACTTCTGGCTGTCATCCTTTTAAATTTAAAGATGTATTGGTGGTATGAGTGCCCTGTTAACAATTATCATTTGCCTTTGGTGCCAGCAATAAACATATAAAAACAAGAATAGAAACGATCCTTTCAAACAAATAGGACATTCCTTGCAGAGCTCTCCCTCCCTCGGAGCAGATGGGAGTAGGGAAGAGAGCTATGTTTTCTGGTGTCCTCCAAATGCCCCTTCTGGGAACCTGGGTCCTCTAGTCTGCTTCTGAAGCCAACAGGCTTGGTTAAGGAAGGCCTGGCTCCACAGAAGGCTCTTTGTCAGTGTAGCCCAAAACAGATGATTTTTTAAAAACCCTGCATCAGTATTTACTTGTTTTACAGTGGTTTGAGTCCAGCCAATGACACTGGAGCCAAAAAGAAGAAAAAGAAACAAAAAAAGAAGAAAGAGAAAGGCAGCGAGACAGATTCAGCCCAAGATCAGCCTATGAAGGTAACAAGGAGGCTCTGTTTTCTTATAACTGAGTCAATTTTAGATGAGAGTTTGGGGTAAATGTATAGGAACAATTTAGATTGATAATTCCCACTGATAATACTTCAAGATGGGGGAGTTGGATCCCTCTGCTGCCCTAGATCTAGGTGATACATTTGCTCTTATACCTTAAGACACGGAAGATTAGACACTCCCAAGCATGGTGTCCCCTGAGAATGAATGGTACATAACTGCACGTGGTGCTGTGCAAGATGCCAGTCCGAGAGTAATTACGTGTGCCAGCCTCTCTTGCTTATAGCAGTGGTTCTCAGTCTTTTCCCTCTGAAGCCCCACCTCTGTGGGAGTACAAGGCCTGTGCTTTTTTTTTTTTTTTTTTGTATTTTTTTTTATTTTATATTTTTCTGAAGTTGGAAACGGGAAGGCAGTCAGACAGACTCTCGCATGTGCCCGACCGGGATCCACCCAGCATGCCCACCAGGGGGCGATGCTCTGTCCATCTGGGGCGTTGCTCTGTAGCAATCAGAGCCATTCTAGCACCTGAGGCAGAGGCCATAGAGCCATCCTCAGTGCCCGGGCCAACTTTGCTCCAGTGGAGCCTTGGCTGTGGGAAGGGAAGAGAGAGATGGAGAGGAAGGAGAGGGGGAGGGGTGGAGAAGCGGATGGGCGCTTCTCCTGTGTGCCCTGGCCGGTAATCGAACCCGGGACTCCTGCACACCAGGCCGACGCTCTACCACTGAGCCAACCAGCCAGGGCCAAGGCCTGTGCTTTTTAAGGCAGATCTTTATATATTGCAAGCATTCTCTTAGTGCTGTAGTCATTGTAATGAAAACCATGAGTCCCACATCAATTTCTGAGTTTCACTAGCTGAGAGCCTCTGGCCTAGAGTTTACCACCTAAGGCTGGTTTACATACCTGAGTCCCAGAAGTATGGGCAAGGGTTGTTTTGTTTTGTAAATAAAACAATATTTTAAAAAGAAAACCTTTTATTTCAGGTAAGTACCATCGTCTTTAAAGTAGGCCCTGGGAGAAGTTCAAAACATTCATAATTCCTCTTTTAGAATTGCCTCCCAGTTTATAAGCCTTGCAAGAAATTTGGTCTCATTCTGATCTGTCTGTACTTTGCTTCATGCCTCAAATGGTATGCTCCAACTTCAGTTTTCTACCCTATTTTGATATGGCCTTAAGTAATTTTTTACTATTATCGATATCAAACCTGTATGAAAAAAAAAAAAGACCACCATTATTAACTACATTGTTGGCGAGGCTCTTGCCAGGCATTTCAGCATCCCTACAAGGTAGGTGAGGTCTTCCCATTTTAAAGATGAGAGAGGTAACTTACCCATGTCTTTCAGTCAGGAATTGTAACCCAAGCCCATGCTTTGTTTAAGGATTTTGTTTTTTTGTTTGTCTGGGGGTGGGTATTTGGGTAACTCCAGGGAGTTGAAGCTTGAGCCTATATCAAAATGGTTCCCTTCAGGGAGACACTAGAATCTATGTAAACACAATAAATTAAATAAAAAAAAATAAAAATAAATGGTTCCCTTGAAATTAGAAAATTTTAACAAAGTACCATTTACATAGCTCTTTCATTTTCCTTTTTACAATAGTGATGCAGTTCATTGTAGAGAATTTAGTGGAAACAACACAGTGAGAAGAAAACTAAAATCACTTATAGTCCTGTGGATGAAAAAGGGCCACATACTAACCCTGACAAGCTCGGGAGACCAGCAGGGCGGCCTTACAAACTCAGAGACCTAAAGTAACCACATGGAATGGTCTGAAATTAAACCTGTCTAACTAAAAGTGAGTCATGGCAGATAGTGATATCTAGGTTGCTATCTTCCTTGACAAAAAAAGTCAGTCTTTTCCTGGCCAGTTTGCTCAATTGGTTAGAGCATCATCCTGATACGTAGAGTTTGCTAGTTTGATCCCACGGTCAGGGCACATACAGAAACAGATCGATGTTTTTGTCTTTCTCTAAAATCAATAAATTTAGCCTGACCAGGTGGTGGCACAGTGGATAGAGCGTCCGTCTGGGACACGGAGGTCCCAGGTTCAAAACCCCGAGGTCACCAGCTTGAGCGTGGGCTCATCTGGCTTAAGCAAGGGATCACTCTGCTGTAGCCTCCTGGTCAAGGCACATATGAGAAAGCAATCAGTGAACAACTAAGGGGCTGCAACAAAGAATTGATGCTTCTCATCTCTCTCCCCTCTGTCTGTTCTATTCCAGTGGTTCTCAACCTGTGGGTCGCGACCCCGGCGGGGGGGGGGGGGTCGTTCGACCCACAGGTTGAGAACCACTGGTCTATTCCTATCTGTCCTTCTCTCTATCCCTGTCACCAAATAAATAAATAAATTAAATTAATTAAATTTTTTTTTCTTTTTTTCCAGAGACAGAGAGAGGGATAGACAGGGACAGACAGACAGGAACGGAGAGATAAGAAGCACCAATCATTAGTTTTTCATTGCGCGTTGCAACACCTTAGTTGTTCATTGATTGCTTTCTCATATGTGCCTTGACCGTGGGCCTTCAGCAGACTGAGTAACTCCTTGCTTGAGCCAGCGACCTTGGGCTCAAGCTGGTGAGCTTTTGCTCAAACCAGATGAGCCCTCGCTCAAGCTGGCGACCTCAGGGTCTCGAACCTGGGTCTTCCGCATCCCAGTCCAACGCTCTATCCACTGCGCCACCGCCTGGTCAGGCATTTTTCTTTTTTTAAATTATGTAAGAGGCAGGGAGGCAGAGACAGACTCCCACGTGTACCCCGACCAGGATGTACCCAGCAAGCCCCCTACCAGGCGATGCTCTGCCTGTCTGGGCTACTGCTCCATTGCTTGGCAACTGAGCTACTTGAGCTCCTGAGGCAAGGCCATGGTGCCATCCTCAGTGCCTGGGCCAGCCGGCTCGAACCATTGGAACCCTGGCTGGGAGGGTGGGGTGGAGAGAAGCAGATGGTTTCTTCTGTGTGCCCTGATCGGGAACGGAACCTGGGATTTCTACTCTGAGGGCCAACGTTTCACCACTGAGCCTACTGGCCAGGGCCAAAAAGATTTTTTTCTTAAATAAAAGTCAATCTTTATCTTAACTGAACCCGTCTATTGTCTTTTTGCTTCTACGATAACCAACCTTTGGAAGGTTAAGGTAATTTCCTTCCTCCCCTCACTGTACCAGAGCAGAAACCACAAAACCCCTCATCGTTATTGTTTATCCTGTTCATTTCTAACTGTTGACCATTGTATACCTACAAATGTAAAAGAAGCATATTTGTTTTACTTTTTTGTTATTTTGTTTTGTTTTTTATTCAATCCCAGAGATTTTTCCCTGCTTTGCTTTCTCCTGCCTCCCTAATCACCAGTGGATTTCATGTAACCCCCTTACGCTTCCTCCTTTGATTGTAATGTATAAGGTGAAAATAAGGTACAAAACTGCCATTCTCTGGAGCATTTTCTCAATCCATTGAGATTTTGCTCCGGCAGTAGTCATACGTTTAGCTCAAATAAACTCATAAAAATTTTCTACAGGTTTAAATGTGTCTTATGTTGACAATCCTTCCTCCTAGGAATAAGCAATGTAAACATGTTGTTTTATAGTGTTCCTTTTTTCACAATCTAAATAAAAAGAAAAGTTAATAAAGTATTACAAATAATTATGCACATTTTTATAATCATAAGCCTGACACATAAGACCCAGAAGACACAAAGAAATACTGACAAATTTAGCCTGACCAGGCGGTGGCGCAGTGGATAGGGCATCAGACTGGGACACGGAGGACCCAGGTTTGAAACCCCGAGGTCGCCAGCTTGAGTGCCAGCTCATCTGGTTTTAGTAGGGCTCACCAGCTTGAGCCCAAGGTCTCTGGCTTGGCTGAAGCCCCCTGGTCAAGGGACATAGGAGAAAGCAATCAATGAACAACTACGGTGCCGCAACAAAGAATTGATGCTCTTATTTCTCTCCCTTCCTGCCTGTCTGTCCCTATCTGTCTCTTTCTGTCTCTGTCACACACAAAAAAAGAAAAGAAATATTGACAAATTTAAACTCTGTAAAAGTCAAAAGATAAACAACAAACAGGGAAATATTTGTAATACATGGATCAGTCAACTTAAAATAATGAAATGAGTAGGTAGTTCACAAAAACTAAATGTTCAGCCATTGTATGAAAAGATAATTATGCCCTGGCCGGATAGCTCAGTTGGTTAGAGCATCGTTGCAAAATGCAGGGGTTGCCAGTTCAGATCCTTGGTCAAGGCACATACAGGAACAGATCGATGTTCTCTCTCTCCCTCCCCTCTCCTCTCTCTCCCTCCCCTCTCTCCCTCCCCTCTTTCTCCCTCCCCTCTCTCCCTCCGCTGTCCTGTGTCCCCCTTCTCCCTCCCCCTCCCTGTTCTCCCTCTCCCCTTCCCTCTCTTCCCCTTTCTTTCTCCTCCTCCCCCTCCCTCTCCTCTTGCTAAAATCAATCAAAATTATTTTTTAACTAAGAAAAAGAAAAGATGCTTAAACTCACAATGAAAGAAATGAAAATGCATACTTGCCTGGTAGGGGAGACAGATCGTGAAGGCGGTTTTCCAAGGGCAGGCCTTACCCATGCCCTCCAGGTGTGCTGACCGTCGCACCTTCCCCACCTGTGGGAAGCTCCACTGCATGCTTTGTGGTCGAGGAGGACTGTTTGTGCTTTCCCCTGACGTCAAAGGAAGAAGTGAAAAATAGTATTTTTTTCTTTTAGATAGGCAGAGATTAAGATTTGTTAAGTCTAATGATGAGTCTGGAGAAACACTCATAATATAGTACTATTCATTGGTTATTAATTTCTACTTAGCAAATTACAATACAGTCATTTCAAATGTGCATATTTGTTGACCCAGCAGACCTCCTTTCTTAGACTTTATCCTGCAGGAATACATATCCAAGTGAGCAAAAATAGATGTACATGGAAGTTCACTACAGTATATTTGTAACACTGAAGAACAAAACCAACAAAATGCCCATTGGTAGGGGGTTGGCTAAATATACAGTGGTACATGCACAGTAGTCAGAATGGGCAAGCCTGTGTGTAGCCACATGGAAAGGTCTCTTAGACATACTGTTTTAAAAAGAGCAATTTATAGAATAATATATGATCCAATTTTAGTTTTTGAAATTGTGTGTTTGGAACTTGCATGCAAAAAAGTCTGAAATTTGCCTCTTCTGAACCTCCCAAATTAAGACTGTTGATGACAAGGATTATATTTGAGGAGTGGGATTGTCTTTGTTTTGACTGATTTTAGAGAGGGGAAAGGCGAGAGAGAAACATTGATTTGTTGTTCCACTCAGGTATGCATTCATTAGTTGATTCCTGTATGTGTGCAGACTAGAGATTGAATCCACAACCTTGGCATATGGGATGATGCTCCAACCAGCTGAGCTACTCATCCAGGGTGGGATTGTTGGGTTTTTACTTTCTGTATGTATTATACATTTCTGCAGTGTTTGGAATTTTACACTGAGCATGTATTACTTCTGCCATCAAACATCACAAGAAGGGGAGAAACCCTGTAGGAAGCACCCATCCATCAAATTACTCGTCAGCAACTTCCTCCACTTGTACAATATGTGACCTCTGGGATTAGGAAAGAGGAACCAAATCCCTCCAAGTTGTACCCCTTAACTGTTGAACCTGTAATTACTCAAAAGTGCTTTTTAACATAATGGGCCTTTTCTCTCCCCAACTTTTTCTTGTCCAGATGAACTCTTTGCCAGCAGAGAGGATCCAGGAAATACAGAAGGCCATTGAACTGTTTTCAGTGGGTCAGGGACCTGCCAAAACAATGGAGGAGGCTACCAAGAGAAGCTACCAGTTCTGGGACACGCAGCCCGTCCCCAAACTGGGTATGTACATGCTTTCTTACCCAGTCGAGGGCAGGGGTCAGGGACATGCTGAGGGTTCCACACAATTTGTGGGGAGGGAGTGCCTTATGGTTACTTTTAGAGGTTAGTCTTGAAGTGCAGTATAGAAAAGGCTTTTGTTCAGGGGCCGTATCGCTGCACAGTAGAACACACTGAGAACAAATTAGTCCATCATCCTCCGATATAAATCTGCAGTGAAAAACAGTGCACTGGCACATGATGAGTAGGCATGTCTTCCCATGGCTGTATCTTCCCATATAGATTTTGTAGAGAAACTGTCTTGTTTATCTTGACAAATGTTTAATCCGGATCAGCCACATCGCCAGTCTCTTGCCAGTGCATGCTTATAACTGCAGAGTAATTTGACATTTTGCTTAATGGCGATGGCTCAACACCTGGAGTACCATATGCAGGTTTGGTTGGCACCCCTTAAGAAAGCTATAATGAACTCTTAAATGGTGGGACAGGCAGAAAATCAAAAAAGATTCCAGAAGAGACTGGACATAGAGTTAGAGATGCCTTCTGAGACCAAGCCACAGCTAACCTTGGTGGCTAACTGCAGAGGGTTGCTATTGACAAAAAGTTTCTGGAGAGGCTGCATCATGATTCTTTGGCTTGAGCCTCCCCCCCCCACCCCCCGTCAAGGCACATATGAGAAGCAATCAATGAACAACTAAATTGATGCAACTATGAGTTGATGTTTCTCATCTCTCTCTCCCTATCTCTCTCTCTCTCTCTCTCAAAATAAAGGAGAAAAGATTATCTTCCACTAAAGAGACATAGAATTTTTTAGAAGTTTAGAATCATCCTAAATTCCTCATTTAAAGGCTTTCTAAACAGCAAGTGTATTAGACTATGTAACAGTTCTCTGTGCTCCGTAATAAATTTTTTACCCCCTATTTCAGATTATGTCATTTTACTTTTTAGAAGTCACCTTATCCATTTCATTTACCAGCTCTTGCCATGGAACTGGTGCATTCTAAGATTCTGTGAACAAGTGGTGAGGGAGGAATGGAAATGCTTGTTGCATGCAGGACCTTAGTAATCAGCCTAAGTGAAAAAATTTGGCTTTGGGGTTATTGTAATACAGTCATGTGCTGCATAATAACATTTAGATCAACAACAGACCACATATACAGTGGTGGTCCCATAAGACAGTAATGGAGCTAAAACATTCTTTTCCCCTAGGGACATCATAGCGTAATAATGCAAAGCTCCTGTGTTTGTAGTAATGCAGGTGTAACAAACCTGGACTGCAAGTTGTATAAAAGTATAACACATGTAATCATATACAGTATGTAGTAGTTGATAATGATAATAAATGACAATGTTACTGATTTGTGTATTTACTATACTATATTGTTCATTGTTATTTTGGGGTATACCTTTTCTACTTATAAAAATAGTTTATGGCCCAGGCCAATAGGCTCAGTGGTAGATTGTTGGCCTGGCATGTGGATGTCCCAGGTTTGATTTTCGGTCAGGGCACACAGGAGAAGCACCCATCTGCTTCTCCACACCCTCTTCCATCTCTCTCTCTTTTTCTCTTTTTCTCTCTCTCTTGCCCTCCTGCAGCCATGGCTCAATTGTTTCAAGCTAATTGGCCTCAGGCACTGAGGATGGCTCCATGGCTTCCAACTAAGGCACTAAAAAAATGGCTCCATTGCTGAACAACGGAGCAACGGCCCCAGATGGTCAGAGTATCACCCGCTAGTGGGCTTGCCAGGAGGATCCCGGTCCGGGCACATGCGGGAGTCTGTCTCTCTGCCTCCCCAACTCACTAAAAAATTAAAAAAAAATTTTTTTTTGCTGTAAAGCAGTATGCAGTGTTAGGGCAGCAGCAGCAGCCTTATACGTCTTGTGTTTTATCATATCTCTTGACTCTGTCATTTTCTCATGTGCTTGATTTAGTCTCGTGTTGTTTTGTGTAGTAATGTGCTATCTGTGATATTTGCACAATGATGAAATCACCTGATGACGTGTTTCTCAGAACATATCCCCATCAAGTGGTACATGATACAGCAGAGAAGACCATGGACATCATTTAGGAAAATAATAATAATAAAAAGATTCTGAAGTAAAATGTATTTTGGATAAGGTGTAAGTTCAGTATAAGACAAGGAAAATAGACTAGCACCTAGATAAGATGAAAGGAGAAATCCTTGGTACTTTGACCCTTGGCTTTGTAGGCTCAAAAATTTTTACATGGCAGTGAATTGGAAGTGGAGTGACTTACATTAAATTAATTCATAAGGACTGCTTTATGAAAAAATCAAAAGGTCAGTTTTTTTCAAAAGGAAGGAAAATATCACCTCTACCCAAGCAAACCAGTTAGGGAGACAGATTGTAAATAGGTGGCCGGCTGCTTCCCTGCTGTGTATCCCATTGTTACCTGTAGTTTCCAGTTTGTGTCCCTTAGCATGTTGGTAATGTCTCATTTCTTAACTATTTCCCCAGAAGATGGTATGTCTTGTGGAGATGGGATTTTGTCTTTTCCCAGCTCTATCCTAGTGTACAATGTCTGCACGCTGGTGTTCAGTAAATGTCTTGAGTGAAACCAAGTTTGATGGTTAGTGCTGATGGTGTTTTCCTTAGCTCATAGACACAGGTGGTTATTTCTACTTCGTCTGCCCCACAGATCTGTTACCAGGGGGGTCTAGATCTGCCTGTCACACATTAGGATGATATATTTCGACCAGGAGTCTGAAAATCAGTAAAAGTATGAACTGAATGTCTAATATACAGTGTCCTGTGCTAGGAGCAAACTGTATAGTTTTCAAAATGTACTAAACAGTGCATTCTTCCAAGTGTGAACACACACAAGCTCTGAATTGTGAAACTAACTCCAGTGGCCAAAATTAAGTGGTTGATTTGTCCAACATTTATCAAGTGAGTCTGATCTGTCTGTAGGTGGAATTGGGGCTGTATCTTCTGAGCAACCCCAAGCGCTCCCCACATACTCCCCAGAGGAGCAGTTCTGTCCAGGGTGGGGATGTTGTGTCAGAGCCTAACTTCCCGGCAGCATTGTGTGGACTTAGTGATTCAATCCAACAGCGCTCTCAGGACTCTGTAAACACCGAGGGCCTGAGTTGGCAGCAGCAGTTTCTGGCCCACATTGCTAAAAGCTAAGGCTGGCAGGGCCAAGATCCAGCCTGGCGCCTAGATGCCATCATCTGGTTTAGGAATGAGCCCAGTACATTGTTGTTGCTGTTGGCACAAAAGCAGCTTTGTTGCAACTCCTTATAAATCCATCTAGGTTGATGGGCCAGGGTCATGACAGCACTCTGCACCAACCAGGAGGCAGGAAGCCAATTTAGTCAAGATAAATGTTTGTCATTCAGTAACCAGAGGGAGATGTAAAAGGATTTCCAAAAAACCAACCATCTTGGATCACAGTGATTGTTCTGAAGTTTTTCGTGAACTGACCATCAGTTAGGGGCCAAGGGTGATGGAGAAATGGCCTGCAGTTCTCAAACACAGAGTGTTCTTCAGATGGGGCCTCCTGGGGACAGGAGGAATTTGTTCTGGTCCATTTTTGAGCTGAGCTCCTTCCCTCTCCTAGGAGACAGCAGATAAGGCTCATGGCTGTGCTCTTCTTCTAGGAGAAGTGGTAAACACCCATGGGCCCGTGGAGCCTGACAAAGACAACATCCGCCAGGAGCCCTACACCCTGCCCCAGGGCTTCACTTGGGATGCCTTGGACCTGGGGGACCGTGGTGTGGTGAGTAGGCCCAGGCAGGCCACAGGTGTGGATTGGGCACCAGCTTCACAGGTAGCCCTGCAGTCTTAGGGAGACAGCTTCTACTCAAGCCTTCTTCAAAGGCTCTCTTAGGAGCTGAGCCAGACAGGTCTGAGCAGATCCCCCACGTGCCCTGCCTCTGGGGCCTGCCCGGATCCTGCAGACGAAGCACTGGACTCCTGGCAGGCTGAGCGGTGGTAACCTCTAGCTCCTCAAGGCAGATGCCCTTTAGTTGTGCTTTCATTTTTCTTATTCGTCCATTCAGTCATGCCCTTGTCTTAACAAGGGAGTGGTTGGTTAGTTGGATGACATTCTTGGTCGTCTGCCAGTCTACCCCTTTGTGACTTAGTTTTCTATTACAACTAGGCTGCTTTTTCCAAATGAGTCCATGCCACGCCCGGGATGGAAAGAATTTGTGAGATTAAACATAGCTTTTGGTAGTTTGCCTTGTTCTTCAGAAAAGCTTGGAGCCCCAGGGTATTCCCGTTGACCCCCATCTGGCAGAACACTTCTAAGGCAGCACCTGTTTCTCTGCAGCTAAAAGAATTGTACACCCTCTTGAATGAGAATTATGTGGAAGATGATGACAACATGTTCCGATTTGATTATTCCCCGGAATTTCTTTTATGGTGAGTTGTAAGGGCTTTATTATGGTTCTGGGCCAAGGCAAAGAGCAGAACCTCCACAGGACATCGGCTTTTTCATCCCCTCTGAGCCAATCTTTGAATGGCTGTTAGTATGTAGTTTCTGAGTTCCTGCATCTGAAGGAGACTTGCTTCCTGTGGAGCTTAGACTTGAAGCCTTATTTAAAGCAGAATGACTGGGTGAGGGAGACTTTGTGGAATTGTTACTCAGAAGAAAAGATCATCTGTTGTATGGGAACTTCATGTAAGAAAGGAAGGCGTGATGAAAGCTACTAAGATTTTAAAATAAAAATTTTAAAAAGTGGTCATTTTCTATCCAGTTCCTGAGTACACTCGGTTGTGTGACAATGGCCTTGCCTGGCTGAGCCATCCACCATCCTGATCACATTTAATATCCAGAAGGTACAGACATGAAGCTGAATGTAGAGGGGCTGCCTGGTGGAGGAAGGAGAGGAAGAAGAGGAAGAATGGGCAAGCAGGAAGAGGGGAGTGATGAGGCGGAGGGCAGATAGACACCAGTCCTCCAGGGGCTCCACAATCAGCGCCCAACCACAGGACCCACTGGACTCAGAGCCAAGGAGGCCAGGCCTCTGGCTTAAACTGTCAAAGTGAGCACAAAGAAATTGGATGAGGTGTAAAACCTCAGTATGACAGCCTTGGCTTAGGTAGGTAAGTAGGCCAAGAGGGCCGAGCAGCAAGAAGGGGCTATGGCTCAATTCCATTTGTGTCCAGGAGAGCTTGGCCCTAAAGAGAAATTAGATGCTAATCCCCCAGGAAGGTGGTAGCAGGAAGTTAGACCCAAACTCAGCTGTGGAGCCCAAACGGCCCTCCCCGTCCCCTGGCAAGCAGCGCTGCAGCGCTCCCCTGTCTCTTCTAGGGCGCTCCGGCCGCCTGGCTGGCTCCCCCAGTGGCACTGTGGGGTTCGAGTGGTCTCAAGTCGGAAACTGGTTGGGTTCATCAGCGCCATCCCAGCAAACATCCACATCTATGACACGTAAGCACCAGCACCACCCCCAGCTCCCACGTCCCGCGGTCCTGCCCGGTCTGGGAGGGGTGGAAGGAAAACACGTACAGATATCTTCCACCGAAGACAGAGGGAAGGTCCCATGAAGGGAGGGAACTCAGGCCCTCAGAGTAGAAATTTATAGTAAGAACCACCTGTTTTACTCTGAATTGTTGCTGGTTCTCTGTTCTGGGACCTGGGCTAAAGGAGGGCCACCCTGAAGGCCAGTGCATGACCCGAACAGGAGCTCAGTGTCTGCACCTGCACCAGTCACATGCTGATACACTTGGACAGCTTCAGCAATGGGCCAGAGCCAGCGTGACTCACTCAGTCACGTGGCCTTCGAGCTCTGCTCTTCGCTCTCCCGGGAAACGGCAGAACCCCCGCCACAGTCTAATGGGCTGATAGGCCATGGATTCTTGTTGGTGTCAAAACCCTTGCAATCCTAGAGTAACCCTTGACTGACTGTGATTTCCCTGTCTGCTGAAGGTGGGACTTCCCCAGCCTGCCACCGCAGATTCATCAGGGAGATGTTGGCAGTACCTTCAAATAAAGCAGTTTGCTTGAGTCCCACTGAACCTTTGGAAGTAGAGCCTGTGTTGAGAGAGCGGCTCCTTGCCTGGTGGAGCAGAGCAGCGGGAAGGAGTCCAGGACTGACTGCTGGTGCAGGCGGTGGCAGAGCACTGTCTGCTGAAGGCCTCAGTCCCTGCAGGAGTGGCTGCGTGCGCCTGAAGGGACTGCCTTGCCTGTTAAAGTCTTGTCACTTTTTTTCTCTCTCTTTAGGGAGAAGAAGATGGTAGAGATCAACTTCCTGTGTGTCCACAAGAAGCTGCGCTCCAAGAGGGTGGCTCCAGTCCTGATCCGTGAGATAACCCGGCGGGTTCATCTGGAGGGCATTTTCCAAGCTGTTTACACGGCCGGGGTGGTATTACCAAAGCCTGTCGGCACCTGCAGGTAACAGTCCCTTCCTGCAAGGCCCAAGGAGTACTGAGACGTTTGCTCTAGTTGAGCTGTGTCACTGTCAGTCACAGCTCTGCCTCTCAGCCCAGTGTTTGCCTGAGAGCACCTTGCTTCTCTTAGTGTCTGATAAGAGGGGCTTGTGGGTGCCCACAGGAGCCAGGTGAGGAGCATGGAGGATTGAAAGGAGATTGTAAGAACGGCAGACTGTCCAAAAGGGATAGCCTTTCTCAGCTCCTGTTCATTCCTGCCATTTGGAAATAAGAGGTCAGTCAGCTAGGATTTTGTTTCAGTTTTTAAGGACAAGCCTACATCTGGATTTTTATGGTAAATGTCTGAAAGTTTTAAGTGGTTGGCTCAGTTTTGTTTTTAATATTGTGTTTAAGAGAGCATGTTTGCCTGACCAGGTGGTGGCGCAGTGGATAGAGCGTCGGACTGGGATGCGGAGGACCCAGGTTCGAAACCCCGAGGTCGCCAGCTTGAGCGCGGGCTCATCTGGCTTGAGCAAAACTCACCAGCTTGGACCCAAGGTCGCTGGCTTAAGCAAGGGGTTACTCAGTCTGCTGAAGGCCCACGGTCAAGGCACATATGAGAAAGCAATCAGTGAACAACTAAGGTGTCACAACAAAAAACTGATGATTGATGTTTCTCATCTTTCTCCGTTCCTGTCTGTCTGTCCCCATCTGTCCCTCTCTCTGACTCTCTCTCTGTCTCTGTAAAAAAAAACCACACAAAAAAACAAAACAAATAAAATCTGTTACTTTAAAAAAAAAGAGAGAGAGAGAGAGAGCATGTTTGATCCCCGTGTAATCCAAGGAGAACCTGTCTCAGAGACAGTTGTTTGAAACAATTACACAGTCTGTGCCTCAAGAACTTTTAAAGTAAAACCACCGGGCAGATGCAGTAGAGGCGGGAGAAGGAGGGTGACCCCTTATAAAGCACTGTAACTCTTTTCCATTGACTTGGATCCAGGAGTAGGGAGTGCTCTTCCCAGGCAACTACTGTAACAGGGCTTGCTTTTGAAATTGAGGAAGAAAAATAGGGAGAAAGAAAATCTAGGAAGAGCTCTGGCAGCTCTGCATTCACTGCCGGGTGGCGAGCGATGCCACTGGCTCAAGTGATGTGTGTCTCATGCCACCTGCTGGCCATCTGGGGGTCTCCTTGCCATCTATTGTCCTCTTAATGGGGCTTGCCAGAATCTTCTGAGGGCAGGACATTTGTGTCCCCACAGGTACTGGCATCGGTCTCTAAACCCACGGAAGCTGATTGAAGTGAAGTTCTCCCACCTGAGCAGAAATATGACCATGCAGCGTACCATGAAGCTCTACCGACTGCCAGAGGCCAGTGGCGCTCCAGGACGATGGGCAGGGGCAGGGGGCAGGAGATGCCGGGGAGAGCCTGGTCCCAGCAAGAAAGGAACAGGGCTTTGGGCGGGCGGAGGATTCAGAAAACTGGCTTAACCCATAGCCTCCAGATTCCTAGATTACCTCTTTCCACTGTCTATTTCCTATAGCAAGAGTTTTATTTTAGTCGGACTTTCTCAGCTCTCCTGGGCTAGTTTCTCTGTCATCCTTTGATAGGTTCAGAGAACACATATTTTCTGCAGTCTTAGCTTAACTGAGCCTAGATAGAAAGGTGAATTGGCCTGGCCTGTTGTGGCACAGTGGATAGATCGTTGACCTGGAACGCTGAGGTTGCTGGTTCAAAACCCTGGGCTTGCCTGGTCAAGGCACATATGATAAACAACCAGTGAACAACTAAAGTAAAGCAACGAGTTGATACTTCTTGCACAACCCCTCCTCTCTTTGTAAAATCAATGAATCTAAAAAGAAAAAACGATAAATTAACTCACTGAACTGCAGTACACTGAGCCCCTTGTAAATAAGCCAGAGAGTGTCTGTGGCTCCCTCTGCCACGTCAGGTAAAGGACAGATGACGGGCTTATGAGGGAAGTCCAGATTTCTGACTCCAATGCCCCTTCCCAAACTTTGTCATTCAAGGACTGGAGTGAGCTGCTTTTTCGTTCTGGGCCTCAGTTTGCCTAGTTCCCCAACAAAACAAATGTTCCATGCTTCGGGATCCGGCGGATCTTCCGGTGGCTCCTCCCTCGGCTCTTCCAGGCCTTGTCACGCAGTTGCTGGGTCTGCTACCAGAGGGCTGCCCGCCAAGGCTCATCAGCCACCCAGCTGGGTTAATCACCCCGGGATTAGGCTAATTCACCCTTGGATTGGGGTCATTCGTGTCCCATTCGCTGCAGCAGTTAGACACTGCCCAACAAAAACTGATTCGGAGGGCCACGTTGGCTGCCTTCTCCTTTCCGTTATGACAGATTTGCCCCCGTTTCTAGGCAGGCGGAGAGCATTTTTAAGGTGTAGCAACCAAAGACTCTCTGGACCTCCCCACCTGTCAGTGAAGAACCCCAGCATGGCTGCTTTTTCGGGCCAGGAGTTGAGGTGTCATTGTGGGAGCTGCTGTGTAGGAACAAGTCAGTAAGTGTTCCCTGGAGACATCAGGATCAGCAAGGAATTTTGGCAGCGAGAGGTCCTGAAACTGCTCTTTTAACCCTCTCAGTAGTACAAACATGCATGTATGTCCTCGTGCCTCCTGACCATCCAGAGTACGATCGTAACAAATTTTATTTTAAAAATGGGTAAAGCAACATTAAAAATGCAAATGTATGTTCTTCTTGTTTTCATAAATTGGTTATCAAACAATGATGATTTTAAGTTAATGAAACTGGAACTGGCCTGGCCTGTGGTGGCGCAGTGGATAAAACTTCAACCTGGAATGCAGAGGTCACTGGTTCAAAACTCTGGGCTTGCCTGGTCAAGGCACATGTGGGAGTTGATGCTTCCTGCTTCTCCCCTCCCCCTTCTCTCTGTCTCCCCCCTCTCTAAAGTGAATAAATGAAAAAAATATATATATATATTTTTAAAAAGCCAAACAAACCTGGACCTGGATCTAATTTCATTTTTTGAAAACAAAACACTCCCAGGGTCAGCAAGCATGAAAAGAACTCAGTACTCAAAGGGTTAAAGGCAGTCCTACACTGGAAAGCAGTTAATCAGGCAGTGGCTGGGGTGTTTAAGCGGTAACTGCGCCCTGTTTGCAGATTTGGCTGGCCCCACCTTTGCAGATTGAGTCTTTGGGGACACTCTCAGCCCCCGTGTTTACTGCAGAGCATCACATGGCTTCATTCCCCTGGAGCTTTTTTTTTTTTAAGAAAAAGCAGCTGTGCGTTGGGATTCTGATTTGAGATTAAATTCCAGGAGCTCGGTGCTTTTCTTCTGAATTTAACTGGTGTGAGTGTCCTACTGGGGGGACTGCTGGAGCAGTGGTGTCCAGGTGGACAAAGCCAGCACCCAGTGTTTATCTGTGGGGCCGGGGTCTCACAGGGCCGCAGCTGGGAGTCTGTGAGGTGCTCTGAGTGTCGGACGAGATCAGCTACAGTTCAGGGGCAGAAGGTTGTGAGGGCGCAGAGGAGAGGAGCCAAGGAAGGCTTCCTGAAGCCCAGGAGTAGCACTGGGCAGGGCCTGCCCAGCACATCCACGGGGTGGTCAGGGTTTCTCTCCAACGGGGCACCATTCACATTTTGGGTCAGGTAGTTCTTTGTCGTTGGGACTGTTCTGGCCGTGTAGGATGTTTTAGCAACATCCCTGGCTTCTACCTGCTAGATGCCCATAGCACTCCTCCCCCTAGGCCTGGCAACCAAAAATGGCTTCCAGTACTGTCAAGTGTTAGGGGTGAGGGTGAGGGCAGAATTGCCCTTGGTGAGGACATCACTGGGCTAGAGGGACAGAGGCAGTCGGAACAGCCTGCTGGTCCCAGGGTGGAAGGTCTTGTGCTCTGTGTTGAGGAGTTTGGAACACGGCTGGGGGAGGGGTGTGGTGGGCTGTGTTTCTTAGGAAGACGGGGTCAGGCCGTGTTGATGAGAGGTTGAAGCAACAGCTTAAACATGGAGGGGAAGGGCCAAGACACACTGGAGCAGCAGGCTGGGCCGGAGTGGCTGTGGACAGTGGGGGAGAGGGAGTTGCCAGGGGTGACCAAGGTTTGTGTCTCGGCCTGGGCGGGTAGATCCGGGGTTGGGGAAGAAGGGAGACAGTGGAAGGTTTTGGTTCCTATAGGACCTGAGAGGAGCCAAGATGCTCTCAGTCAGCACATCTGATGCTGTCTTGTCTGTTTTCCTTCCAGGCTCCCAAGACAGCTGGGCTGCGACCAATGGAAAAAAAGGACATTCCAGTAGTGCACCAGCTCCTTACCAGGTACCTGAAGCAGTTCCACCTCACGCCAGTCATGAGCCAGGAGGAGGTGGAGCACTGGTTCTACCCCCAGGAGAACATCATTGACACTTTTGTGGTGGAGGTGAGTGGGGAGGGGTGTTCGGGTCTTTGACCATTCATAGATGACTTCCTCCTTATGTGGCTAGGTGTCCCAGGCTCAGTAACTGGAGAATCAATAGTTGGGGGTGTTGGCACCCTAGACTTCCTTGACCCGTTCGTGCTTGGTCCTCCCTAAAGACAGGAAGTTGTTTGCATTTGCTGAAATGATACCCTCTGGACTTGGTGGGAGCTCTTGTCCCCCCTCCCACCCCAGTCCCCGTTGTTGGCAGAACCGAGCCCCTCTTATCAGGGAAACCTGTTATCCCTGCCTGTCCTGGCCGGAGGTGGTGCTGGCCAGCCACTGGGGACACAGTTTGGGGGAATGTGAGCCACACTCAGTCCCTGGTGATGTGCAGACCAGGAAAGAGCCGACAGATCCAGCCCCCATGGTCTGGCCTGGATTTTCCTCCTGGCTCTGTCCTCCAGGGCCCTGGCCAGTGCATTTTCTCCTCCTGCATATCCTGTTTCAGTTTCTGCCCATTCTTCCAGAGGGGCAGAGCTGCCTGAGGGTGGTGTGAGAGCAAGAGGAAACAGTCTGATCCCAGACTGCAGGAGCCCCATGCATGTGTGACATTGCCTCCTTTTATTGTCTTCCCTTCAGAATGCAAACGGTGAGGTGACAGACTTTCTGAGCTTTTACACACTTCCCTCCACCATCATGAACCATCCAACCCACAAGAGTCTAAAGGCTGCTTATTCTTTCTACAACGTTCACACCCAGACTCCTCTTCTAGACCTCATGGGCGACGCCCTTGTTCTTGCCAAAATGGTGAGGAACAGACGAGAGGGGCAGGAGGTCTCTGGGGCAGGGGCAGGGGCTCAGGGGAGGTAGCTGCCCGCGAGCTGGGGGCTTTAAGCCTTCCTTGCCCTTCTGCTCTGCTCAGGGAGGAAGGAGCCCAGCAGTTTTCAGCCAGCACCTAGAAACAGGGAGCAGGGAGCATCCACATGAAGTGCAGGCATTGAACTCCTCCTGATTTATTTCAGTGAGTTTTGTTCTCACGGGAGGCGCTGCCAAGGAGCCTGAATAGCCAGGCCTGCTCGGGGAGGAAAGGGGTTCTCCTTACGACTTCCCCAGCGTGGGGCTGGGGAGATTGGTCTCTTTTGTGGTGAGTCATTGGAGCGGCTGACTGTAGAGCATGGGGGGAGGGGCTCAGGCTTCTTTTATACCCAAGAGGTCAGCCTCAGTCCATTATGGGTCTGCCTGTAGTGAGCCCAGCACACTGGACTGGCTAGACAATGGACAGTCCGGCCCCTGCCCTGGGAGAGCTTCTGATCCAGGTGCTGAGATGTAGGAAGCATCTCTGGTATAGTCTCAAAGCAGCATGTAAGGTGCCATGAAATCACAGGGTGTACACTGAAGGCCTAAGGCGTGGGGCGTCCAGGGAGCAAGGGAGCAGTGCACGTGCTGATAGGAGCCACCTCTTCTGAGAAAAGGGTGCAGGGCTTGGTCTCCAGAGAGGACTGTGGGAGTTATGAGAGTGTTTCAGGGAGGTGCGACAAGGAACACCAGGAGCAGTGGCCTGGACACCAAGTGCACAGTGTGCTCAGAAGGACACTGAGGAGAGGCCAGGTAGGATGGCCTCAGAGTGTCCTGAGAGCTGCCACTAGCAAGTGGGTGCTGGATGGAGTTGGGATTTCACGGAAGCAGCCAGAGCTTCGGAAGAAGATTGCTCTCGCGGCTGCCTCTGGGGTGGTTCTGATAGGACAGAAAAGGGCGGGAAGGGGAGGCGGCCTCGACTTCTCTTCACCTGCTGTGTTTGCTCCCTGCCGCTGTGCAGAAAGGGTTTGACGTGTTCAATGCACTGGATCTCATGGAGAACAAAACCTTCTTGGAGAAGCTCAAGTTTGGCATAGGGGATGGCAATCTTCAGTATTATCTTTACAATTGGAAGTGCCCCAGCATGGGGGCAGAGAAGGTATGTAAGCTGCTGGGCCTGCCCAGGTCAGGAAGTTGGTGGAGCAAAGACGAGGCCATGAGTCTGGGATCCAGCACCAGTCTGGGCCCTTGTTAGCTGGTGTTTGGTCCCCTGTAAAGTCCCCGCCCTCTGATGGCCAGACTAGCAGGGTCAGTGTTCCCCTTTCAGCAGCTGGTATGAGGGTGGCAGAGGGACTGAGCCCCAGGGCCACACTGAAGCAAGAAGGTTGTCTGCAGCTTCTCTTCCCACCAGCTGAGTTGCCTCAGCTGGCTGGAGCGGGGCATTTGGGACTCTCAGGTCGTACAAGTCGAGTTGCTGGTGGTTTGCAAGGAAGATGAGAGTCTGGGGGTTGAGGATTTTTCCTCTGCTGGGCTGCTGCCCTCATCCCAGTGTGACCCTCCTGGGCCCTTCCTCCACCAGCCGCTAAGGGCAGCCCAGGACCGTGGGTGTGGTCAGCAGTTACAAAATAACAGACTGCTGGAGGGAGGGCTGGTGACCATTACTCCTTAAGATGTTGGCAGTTGCTCTCTTTAAAGGATGTGATCAATTATAAAGCCTCAAGCAGAGGTTGAGCGTGAACCCCGGCCGTGTCGTGTGTCTCCTCAGCCAGGTGTTCTCTGTGGGCTCTGTCATTTGGTACTTGAGGTCTGAGTGGGGAAGCGGGATTCGACCAGCTGTCAACTCAACTTTGCCTCTCCCTGTTGGCTCACCTAGGTTGGGTTGGTGTTACAGTAACCAGTTGCCAGTGAGATTCTGGATGAAGCCACTGAGAAGTCAAACCAGGAAATGGAACCCCACCACTTGTTGGTCCAGTTTTCACCAACATGAGAATCCCTGGCACAGGGAACAGAAGTGAACCGGCTTTACCAAACCGCCACTGAACTTGACAATTGTATTGCAATGGCGTAGGCTGCGTGATGTCACCTCTGGCCGTGTCTCTGGTCTCCCTGTTTGCCAGTTAACAACATCCTTATGCAGCCGTGATTAAGGGAATATAACTGCTGAAAACTAGCTCGTGATTGGCATATTATGGAGTTAACGGGTGAATAATAAAAGTATATATATATATTATATATATAAATATTTTAAATATCTTTCATGTTCCAGATGTACAAGGATGTTCGGTCTCTAATGAAAAGCTGAATCCAGATCGTTTCTCAAAATTAGAATCTAGGACAGTGTCAGACATACACATTGGTGCAGTGAAATGTTTCCTTCTGAAAGCAGGCATTGACTTTTTTTAGGGGAGCAGGAGAAGGGGAAATTTATCCAGTTCCCCTTCTGAATCAGCTGGAATGATTGGCTTCAAGGCAGGATAAGGCCGAGGGACTGTGCCAAGCCCTGGGGAGGGCTCAGATCGCACAGACCGCGGGTGGAGTCCTCGACGGGGCCAGCCCTGCTCAGAGGCTTCCCGGCAGGCCCTGGGCCTTCTCTGCATTCAGAAACTGGGCAGTGGTGGCGATCTGTGGAAGCAGATTTCATTAATTGAGTCCCTTCTTCCATGCCTTTGGCCTGCTCCCTATTGGAAGTCATCCTGCCAACTCTGGCCAGCTGTTGCCAATCTTATAGGTATGAGTCCCCTGTGAGACTGTTTTTCCACTCCCATAGGTGACTGGCAGTTTGAAGGGGACCATTGATCTCCTTGTAGCATTTGGGACCTTGTGGAGACCATGTCAGTGCAAGCGCTTTTTAGCTCATCTTAGAGCAAAGAGCCAGCACCCTGATGCCCCAGAGTGGCCGGGCAAGGATGGTGTAGGGCCGATTCCCAGGCCCCTTCAGCCGCCGGCCCCTGGCCTGTGCCTTCCAACCCATTGGCCGTCTCTTGTGCTCCTTTCCAAGACACACAGCCTGCAAGGAATGGCTAAGAGTGGTGGTTAGATGCCCATCTGGACTTGACAACAGAAATGATTTCAGGTTGCCATCATCTGAGTGGTTTTCACTGATGTTTGGTGGATTTTGGTGGTGGTGATGGTTATGGATGCTGTCAGTTTCCCCACAGGTAATGGCACCTCCAGTCACATGGCTGTCTGTGTGGGCATTCCTCATTTGTGCTCAGCCAAGTGGATTAGGGAGAATTGGGCTGTGGAATTGTCAGCTAACCCATATCCAGGCTTGTATGTAACTTTTGCTCTCGGAGAAAGTAAACGGGTGGATAGCGTGGTGTGGGGGTTTCCTGGCTTCTTTCACCTCGGCTACTTGTAGGGGCAGGAAGTCTTAGCCAGGAGGCCAGGCGCAGTCTAATCTTACTAACCGAAGCCATACTCTGCGGGCCAGCAGCGCTGTGTTTCATGCTGTGGGTTTGGTGAGGTTTGCCAGGGACTAACTCTGCAGTCCCCAAAGCTGGAGGAAATTTGTGCTTGGGATAGGGGCTGTGCCACCTGCTGGAATGTTGCCTGCTCTTTGCAGACTGGATTGGATTTTCATCAGAGGCCTCCAGGGGCCTCCCTTTTATTATTTTCTTGTGCTGCAACCTGCAGGCACCAATGATCATGGCTGACCTTTGACTCCTTAACTCCAAGATACCCAGACCAAAGAAGCTGCTGTTCTTAGCAAGATGCTCACTGCATTCCGCAGACATAAGGAGTCGGAGAGGCAGGGACTTGCCTTACAGCCTCCCGACATCAGATACAACGTCCTGAGTCCAGAGCAGCTCGCCCTGTGCAGGCTTCTAAGGATATCAAAGGACAACGTGCCCAATTCTTTCCTACCTTGAGCAGTACCTGGAACTTGGAAAGGCTCCCTGTCAGGGGCTTGGTCAGCTCTGGGCTAAGTCCCAGCCTAAACTGCCTCTGTAATGTGGGGTGCACAAAAGCCCCTGGAGTGAGCTTTGCCTTGGTTGACCCAGGTTGTGGAATGGAAACTGTGAGGCCCGTGGCTGCTCTGGAAGAAACAGATCTCCTGGAAAGGCCCCAGTGTCTCCCTCCAAAACCACGTGGCCCGCTCCTTGGACTCTGCTGTTCGTAGTGTGGACCCTGCCCCAACCGCCCACGTCTTCAGGAGTCGGCTCAGAGGCTGCTGTTAGTCGTCTTTTTATCCAAACAGTCCTTGGGTTCTTCACTCAACCCCTTCTAGGACTTCAGATCAGAAAGAACCATTATTTGGGGTTCAAGCCCTCCCTACAAGGAGCCCTGCAGGATGGTGGAGCCATGGCTGGCTAGAACCAAGCAAGGGAAGGACCTGGGGCCTCATCTGGGACCTGCCCCAGGCAGCTGCTGTTAATCTCCCGGCCCTTACTCTGTCACAGGGCTAGAAACCCGTTTCTAGATGTTTATCTCCTGCCTTTGGATTGACTGCATTTGACCCCTGACCCCATGGCAAATTCCCATGGTCTCCCAACTGTGTAGGGAGAGAGCTGGGTAGAAAGGGGGCTTCAGGTCTGGACTGAGGTCTGTATAGGGCTTGTTATGCCACACTGGCCTACTTTCCAAGATGCTGACTTAGTCTGGTTTGAAGGCTGACCCACACCAAAGTTAATGGAAAATTTCAGGCCGACTGCACCTCCCTTCTAACTGCCACCCCCGTCCCCCATCCTTACTTGCTGGCTCACTGAAGCTCAAGAGTGGGTGTCCCCATGGTCTTTGAATTCCTTGCTCAATGATAATCAGCACTCAACCAACCCAAGGGATGGCCCAAAGGCTCAGATAGCTTCCGAGGTCAGGCTGGGAGAGGGTGAGGAGCTGTCAGACCAGGGGAAAGGCGCAGAAGTATGTCTGGCCAGTGCCTGCTTATCTGCCCAGGGGTCAGCCTTCTTGTGGTCTGGGCCACCTGCCCCACACTGGAGACCCCAGGCTTCGGTTTTGTCCTACAGCAAAGTGAAAGCAGGCCTGCAGACTGTCCCTAGGGAGGCTCTGTAAAACAATTTCATTCAATTAAAAAAATACTACAGGCAAGGTGCTGCGTCTGGGAGCAGGGGAGAGGGGAACTTCACCTTTCTGTCTTGGCTTTTCTCGGGCCGTGGGAGGGCATCCATTTCCAGGGTGGGGAAGAAATACCAAATGCATTGTTCCGCTTGATACATCTCTTGTTTCTAATAAAGGAAGCAGCTGAATACACCCTCCTGCCTTCCTGGTTTTCCTCTGGGCAGCAGGTGGCAGTGGAAGGATGGAGGCCCTCTCCCTGGGAGTGACTGTCCTGCAGGGAAGGCTCTGTGACCATAGCGCGGGGCAACTTTTTAAGCCTCTTGGCAAGGCTGCCCTTTCAAGGCAAACTTGGCTTTTCCCCAAACGTCTCACCTCCAGGAGGAGCCAGCAGTGACCCAGCTTCACTCCATAATAAGCAAGAGCAGCTTGCTTATGCGGAGCAGCTGGGCTCTGCGCCAGCACCGGGCACCTTGGCAGCCCTGGGCTTCCACAGCTGGGAGGTCGGCCCCCTCGGGCCAGGTAAGCGGTGGCTCGCCTGGTGGAGGGCACAGGCTGACCCTGCATATTTTTCCAGACGCCACATCTTTCCTTCTGGGCCAGGGGCTGGAGGCTCTGGTGAAACACCGGTACACTGCGAGTCCCAAGCCTCACAGCCCACCCCTGCGCCAACTTCTGGGGAAGAGCCTGAGGAACTGCTTTAGACCTCCCATTCGCCGTTCCCTTCCTCTTCACTTCTCGTCCATTCCTGGACCCCATGCTCCTCGGGCCCCATGGCTGGTGCCTCTGAGCCCCTTTCAGGGAACCTAGACCCCAAGCCACAGCCAGGAGGACACAGCCTGCCTGCAGGAGCTGCTCTGTGGCTCCCCTTGTTCCGTGTTCATGCTGTTGGCTGATGGAACCCAAAGTTGCAGGGTCCACATTGAACCCTAAAAAGCCACCTCTCTGACAGGTTTTCTCTGGGTTCTGGCCTCCGGCCTCCGCATACTCGCCTAGCTTCTCTAGAGGCGGCGCAGAGCAGCTGTGGCGTCTCCAGCACCCCGGGAGCCTCAGGTTCGAGCCCTGCTGGGGGAACAGGCCCACGGGACTCTCCTCCATCCCTCACGTGCCTGTTTGTGGCCTCAGAGGTGCTTGGGGTAGCAGTGGTAAAGAAAACTTGCTGCTTTATTTTTTTAAAAAATAGTCCCACTGACCTCCAGGGCTTTTTCTATGACATGAGCTGAAAACCTACTTCTCAGTGTCCCCAGGGGTCCCAACCTGAGCCCCCCCCCCCCCTGCTCTTGCTTTAACAAGGGAAGGGAGCTCAAGTCCAGAAGCTGGAGGGAGGAGCTCAGGAGAACCGGAGGAGGTGATCTTTAGGGGCAGCAATGCCCGGGCGCTTGATAAGGGTGTGCTGGCCTCCTTTCAGGGGGAGGAGGGGCTGAGGACGCGTGCCCTCTCCCAAGTCGGGCAGCAACAAGCCCGGTTCTTCATAAGCCACGATGCACGGTGTGCTGAGGACTCGGAGCTGGGTTCGTCTCAGGGTTCCCCAAACTGGTCTTTCTTCAGGAGGGGCAGAGGCAGCTCTAAGCACCAGGCCGAACCAGAGCCTGGCAAGCAGGCAGAGTGGGCAGCGTGGACGGGCTGGAACTCCTACTGCCCCTCCACTCGGGAGGAGAACGCCTCTGCCACGGCGTGCAGACTGGTGCCCGCTGAACCCCAGGGGTCAGCCAGGCCCTCAGGAGCGCTGGATTTGGACATGGACAAAGAGCGTGGCTGGTGACAGTGAGGCCCCATCCTTGGAAAGCAGGTGGATGTGACGATACCCTGTGGAGAGGGTAGCCAGGCTTCAGGTTTGCTGCCCACCACCCTGCAGGGCTGTGCAGGGTGCAGCCCACATCCCACCCCTGGGGCCTGGGCCCCAGCCCGGGCTTGACTCAGGAAAGGCTCCCACAGAAAATCGGCCCAGGTGAACAGGGTCTAGGTGCCTGGGTCCCTATCCCTTCCCATCCCCACCAACCCCACCAACCTTGCTTCAGGCTGTTGAGAGGCAGCGTAAACTGGCCCACAAAGTCATTGGGGGATGTGGTGTCATAATCTTCTACCACAAACCGGACCAGCACCAGCTCTGGAGCCCGTAACTGGAACTGTAGGGTCTGCCCCCAGCGGGGGTTGAATCCTAGGGAACGGGCATGGCGATCAGAGCCAGTGGGCCCTTGCTGGGCAATTCCCTGCATCCTCTGCCCCACTCCACTCCCACCAGCAGGCCCACCCACCGTTGTTGAGCACATAGTTGGTCTCCTTTTGAGCACAGTCTATAGGCACCCCATGGATCTCAACGCGCACCAGGGGGTCCACAATGGAGCTTGGCTTCTCAGCATTCAGCTTCGGCAGCTGCTGTGCAGTCAGCACCTGTGAGGGATGAAGAGAAGCTTCAGCCTGGCCCCCACTGGGGTCCTCTGGCAGGGCAGGAAACCCTTGCCCTCAGCATGCACCCTCCCCACACAGGACTCAGACTGCCCTCCCACCAAGCAGTCCCCTGGCCCCCACCGGGGTCCTCTGGCAGGGCAGGAAACCCTTGCCCTCAGCATGCACCCTCCCCACGCAGGACTCAGACTGCCCTCCCACCAAGCAGTCCCCTGGCCCCCACCGGGGTCCTCTGGCAGGGCAGGAAACCCTTGCCCTCAGCATGCACCCTCCCCACGCAGGACCCCAACTGCCCTCCCACCAAGCAGTCCCCTGGCCCCCACCGGGGTCCTCTGGTAGGGCAGGAAACCCTTGCCCTCAGCACGCACCCTCCCCACGCAGGACCCCAACTGCCCTCCCACCAAGCAGTCCCCTGGCCCCCACCGGGGTCCTCTGGCAGGGCAGGAAACCCTTGCCCTCAGCACACACCCTCCCCACGCAGGACTCAGACTGCCCTCCCACCAAGCAGTCCCCTGGCCTCCACTGGCTTCCTCCATTTCAGGCTGGCGCCCCGAGGACTAGGACTTCCAGAGCCAGCTCTGGGCTGCTAACCTGGATGGTGAGAGTCGTTCTGGGGGGTCCGGGACACTCAGGGTCAAAGTTGGTGCCAGGCTGCCGCAGGCAGGCAGGTTTCAGGACGTAGCCGCACTGCCCGTTGACGAGGAAGCGCCCGGCATTGAGGTCCATCTCATAGCCTGGCGTCTGGAAGTTCAGGGCCACTGTGGACACAGCGGGGTCAAAACAGGGACTCTTAAGTGGCCCTCTCCTCACTGCTCAGTTTTAGGGGCCTCACTGTCCTCTCCCCCACACAGACCTGTAGGCACAGGTCTTAGTTCCTCTTTCTGAAGAGGGCCCAGGGTCCTACTGTCTGGGTAGTGCTGCCCTACCCTCACCATGGCTTGGGGCTTGGCCTTCTGTCATGGCCAGTAGGGAATCCAGACTCCACTGTCACCTGGTATCTCCTGAGTGTGGGGCCGAGTGGGGCAGGTTGGAGAAGCCCCCACCTTCAGGGCCAGGCCGGGCCAGAGCCGAGGCCTGAGCTTTCTATACCTACCCGAAGGGGACCACATGCCCTGCCCTTGGAGGGCTGAGCACAGGACTGCCAGGATATGTGTGTGTGTATGTCAAGGGGACACAGTGGGGATTTTTAACTTCTACCTTCATAAAATATATGTGAGACTTTTACACTGTCAAGAACAAACAAGCCTGATGTGTGTTTCCCCACATATCCTGCTCACAATTTTTTAATAACTGTTATTATCAACAAAACCCTTTTGCCACCTGGAAAGCTGTGTGGCCCTATCACTGCTGGGGCCGCCCACACAGCAGCACTCTGGCCACTTGCCGCCCTGCAGCCCCACGCACCCAGCTGACAGCCCACGTTCCACATCTCCTGGGGGCTGTAGTTGGCCGAGTTCATCCGAAGTCCCAACGGGTAGACACGGGTCAGCTGACGGGCATTGTGCCTGACGAAGCTGTTCCCTGGGGGGGAATTGGGGAGGGGTTGTGACAGGCTCCTGGAGCATCCCTCACCTGGTGTCAGGGCCTGTAACCCCTCCCCCAACTCCAGGGACAAGCTGGGAGCAGAGGCTGAATTCCTGTCCCCAGCTTCGCTCGCCCCTCTCTGACCCAGGGGTGTGGGGAACCTCATGGGGAGGTTGCTGAAATCCAGCGAAGGGCAGAGACCCCTCCCACAGCCTGGCACTGCACCCCAGCCCCAAATCCCCCCGTGGCTGACAGCACATGGAACACCGGCCCCAGGCTGACAACCCCTGGCTCTCATCACTAGTCCCAACGCATCCCACACACATTCTGCAGCCAGTGGCTTCCTGGAACCCCGCCTGTATGCCATGCCTCCAGGCCTCTGTGCAACCAGCGCCTCCTGTCTGGCAACCCCTTCTCCCTGGTCACCTGGCTGCCTCCTCCTCATCCTTCCCTCAGCTGTCTTCTCAGGCATCACTTGTTACAGAATCCTTCCCTGTTAGCCCCTATTCCCTATCATGGCCCAACTGGTCACCCCACGTCATAATTACCCAGCTATGTCTGGCCCCACCTCTAGGCTGTGCGCCCCAGTGATGGCGGACAGCAGCCTCCCTCCTCCCTGGGCCCTCTCCCATCCAGGCAGACTGCGCCCGGTGCTGCGCATGTGCTGGGCACTCGTGCCCTGGGCCCCTCTCTGGGGTCCTCCTGATCTCTTTACTGCCCCTAAAGCCCTCTCATCTCCTTTGGGTACCCCCCAGCCAGGAGCCTACAGGCCCCCACTGGCCTCCTGTCCCCAGATGCCTGATAGGCTCCTACCTGCCTCTCGGATGAGCTTCTTGGCCTTGCGCTCGCTGAGGGAGCTGACCTGGCAGGGCAGGGGTGGGACAGGGGCAGGGCGCAGGGTCCGAAGGCGAGTGGCACAGCAGTACACGGCCAGGGCCGACAGTTCCGGGGAGATCTGCTTGGCCTAGGCGACGAGTTCGGAGGGGTTCCTCCAGCTCCAGCCCTTCCCTCCTTCCCTCCTCCCCTCCCTCCCTTCGCCACCGTCCCGTGCCCTGCTCTGCCGTAGTACAGACGCTGCCCGCCCACCCCACCCCACTCACTCACCCGCCGCTTCTGCTCTGCAGCCTCCATCACTTCTTCTTCCTCCTCCTCTTCCTCGTCCTCCTCTCGATCTGACAGAGCTCGACCATCCTCGCTCCGAGCAGCTGGCAGCTTCTTCCCCTTCACCAGGACCCGGCCCTTCAGCTGCTGCAGAGGCCAATGTGGAAGGGTAAGCCCTCTTGCCCTGTGGCAGCCGGGCAGGCATTCAACCACCCCTGTGTGGGAGGCTGGCCAGGGCTGAGGAGTAGGGAACGAGGCACAGAGAGAAGTGGTTTCTAAAAGAAAGAAATGGGAAAAACCTAGGGGGCCACCAACAGGGACAGGGTCTGCCCCCCGCCCCCCCAGACATTGGAATACTACACAGCAGCCATTAAAATGATCGAGGCCACTCGAGACTCAAAGAGAAGTCGTCCTCTTCAAAAAAGATCTCACACGAAAGAAGTGTGTAACACTTATAAGAGAAGATAGCTATGAACGGGCATGTACACATGGGAAAATTCTGGAAGGACACACAAGAAACTGCTGAAGATGGTTACTTCATGTGAACTAGGACAGGGGTGAGTCCGAGAGGGAGAAAACTATTTTCCACTGTGTGTGTAAGTGTATACAGCTTGATTTTTTTCAACCATATGTATTTTTTTTCATGCTAATACAAATATCAAATTACACACACACAAAGGTGAGTGAACATTTTTTGCCTATTTGGGATTGCGAGTAGGAGGGGTTTTCTCAAGGAGCCAAAAAAGATACATATCCTGAGGGGACCGATAAAATCCTTTGGGGTTCGGGAGAAAAGGAGGCAGGCCCACCTCTGGCCAGAATGCTGGGGAAGTTTCTAAGGCCACAGGAAGGGGCAGTTTAAGCTGCGCTAGAATTCTAAGCAGGTGGCTCTTGGCAAGCCAGATGGCTAGGCAGTGAGCTCCAGGTGGAGACGGCCGGCCAGGGCCTTCAGGGCGAGAATGGCTGAGCTTGTAGGGCCTCTGTGGGCAGCGAGGCAGAGCACGGAGGTCGCGGCTGGGTCACGGGAGGCCCTGAATGCCAGGTGAGGGTGGGGTGAGCCCAGTCAAAGAGGTAAGGCAGGAGACTGATAAGACCATGAGGTGGCAGCTGTCAGATGAAGGTGAAGGCAGGAAGAGGGGAAGGGTCCTCAGCCAGGGAGGTGGCATGAGTGGGGGTGGATGGCGGACCATGGACACACCCTTCCCCACATAAGCTGGGGCTCTGGGAGCATCACCTCTGGGGATGGCAGCTCTTCAGGGTTCTGGGAGTCCAGTGCCTGTGTCACCAACATGTCCCCCAAGATGGTGCGGAGGTGGCGGGCCATGACAGCCTGCTGCTCCAGCCCACAGTGGTTTTCAAGGGATAGGATGACAGGGTAGGGGGACAGCTGTGGTGGGGGAGAAGCAGCAGCTCAGTCACTCACCCCTTCTCTCCCCCTCCCATCCCAAGCCCCCAGCCCCTTCAGGAGAGGCAGGCAAAGGCAGGGCCCTGGAGAACCCACTGCAGCGGAGTGGGGCTGGGGGGGACTGAGTCAGAGGGATGTGGGACACACGCTGGGGCTAGAGGGGCAGAGGTCAGATACGGGTCCTCGGGGAAGGCTGGACTCTCTGGGAGGCAGAGGGCTGCTGCAGAATGGTTTTCTTTTATAAATGCTCTTTATATGTTAATGACATTGACCAAGTCATTAGGATGCAAACTCTCCCCCTCTGTTCATCATTTGTTGGCAGTAAGATTTGTGTAGCGTGACTGAAATGGCCATTTTATGTAGACACCATGTTAAGCTTCTGTCGGTGCTTCTTGGCCTTTTGGCTAAGATCAAGTGTTAAGCTTGTCTTTTATGGCTTACCCTTCAGGAGTAATGATTAAAATGTCCGTCCCTACCCCAAGGCTCTCTTCGGGAAATTTTGTGATTTTAACACATTTACTAAACATGAGGGTGGGAGAAGGAAGCCTCTCGCTCAGCATTATCCCACCCCAGCGGCCAGCGGCACCTGGGGATGAGTGACCCTCTGGGCAGGGGTTTCTTTTGAAAGGACCGAGGGTGGCTGGGCTCACCGTGAAAGCATGGTCACGCACGGCCTGGACCACATCTCGGAAGAGGATCTTGGAGGTGAGCGTGTGGCCATGGTAGATAATGGGCTCCCCGCCTGGCCCCTCCCAGCAGTCCAGCTCCACACAGCGGCATCCCTGGGCAAAGGCCCTGAAGACAGACAGACGGACAGGCAAGGTGTCACGTGGGCAGCACCGAGCAGAGAAACAGACAAGCTGAGCCAAGTGGGCTCCAGGAAACCTACTGTGGGAGTGGAGCCCCATTTCCCCACCAAACTGGGCTCCCAGAAGTCTTTACTGCCTCCATCTGTCCACTGGTACCTAATGTAGGCCTCGGTGCTGCTGGGCCCCCCAATCTGCGAGTCGGTCAGATAGGTATTGTGGGAGGAGGAGATGAAGTAGCGGGAGAGGGGCTGGTCCATGTCCTGGAACACGCACGTGTGGGCTGGGTCCAGGGCAGCCCCCTCGGGCGACAGCAGGTACATCATGAAGCCGTCCAGCGTCATTAGCTCGTGCTGCTTGGCTGCAGGGACGGGCAGAAGACAGCATCAGGCCACAGAGGGGACCCCCGTGTCTGGCCCCAAATGCCCCCAAAGTTTGCTCCACTTAGTAATGATGAGCACCTGTCTCCTGACTGGGCTCTACGAAGCTATGCCATTTAATCTTCAGCCCAACCCTGTGAGGAAGGTATTACTGTGTCATTCGTTTCACAGATGTGGCAGCTGCGCCTGGAAGAGGTGAGATAACCTACCCGAGATGGCGCCACAGCTGGGAACCCAGACCTATCAGACACCGAGACCTGGGCTGTGTTGACCGCAGCCCACCTGTCAGACCCTCACCTGTCTCGTTGAGCTCATAGGTCTGGATGAGCTGCTGGGCACGGGCCAGTGTGGCGCCGTCCTCGCCCTGGTCCTCCAGGAACTCCAGCAGCTCAGGGGCACTCAGCACGCGGTCCTCGCCCGAGTACTGATGGAAGATCTCCTCCAACTCGGGGCGTTTCAGCAGCTGCAGCAGAAACTCCTCGATCTCGGTCCCCTCCAGCCGCTCGTTGTTGGAGTGGTCACACTCCTAGAAAGCAGAGGGAAAAATTCAGAGGAGGGGACACCCTGGAAAAGCTGGTCTACACTGTTTTCCTGACATCTACTATGACCGGGAAGGCAGAGGTCCCCCACTTTACAGATAGAGAAACTGAGAGCTAGTGAGTCCGGGCCCACTCAAGCTCACACAGTTGGTAACCTGCAGGGCTGAGATGCTAAGGAAGACCTCTCAGGTTCAGTGCCTGTCCTTCTGTACCATGACCTGCCCAAATAATCAAAATGTGGGAGGAAAAACAGTGACCCTGGGCAGGACTCAGCCCCTGTGCCACAATTACCCCTCCGTGTGTACACATTACCATCCTTACAGTCCCACGTTCGCACCCAGGTTCAGTGAGCAGCCAAGAACTTAGGATCCACAGGGAGCTGCTGGACCGGGGTACAAGTGCCATGGCCCTCCTGTGACTGTCGCAGGCTGGTCACACAGTCAACACCCACACAGGGGTCGGCCACGTGCTCGGATTGGGCCAGGGATGCAGAGGCTCCCACAGGTGTGGAGGTGCCACGTCCCCCAGGGGAGGAGCGTGTGCACATGTGCCTGTGAGCTGATTCCTCCCTTTGCTCCCGTGTGCAAATCACATATGGTCACCTGTGCAAAGGGTGCCCTGTGAGCTGCTCTGCTCACTTGGGAGGGCTGGCGAGGCTCAAGGTCCTCTCTGCCTTTGGGGTTGGCCTGAGGGAGAGAAGAATAGCGCTTCTCCCATCCTGATCCCGTAGCCTCAGGTAAAAGAGTAAGTAGGCACAGATGTGCCTTTCTGGTGAGAGAGGCCCCTATCTCCACAAAAGCTAGATGAGAGGAAAGCTGATGACTCAGTGGGGGCGCGGGGCGGGGCAGAGAGCAGAGCTCAGGGGTCAGAGGCCAGAGTGGCGGCAGGTGCCCACCTTGAAGAGACAGTAGGCGTACATGTCGTTCATGTCTACGTTGACCATTCTGAGTAGGCTCTTGATCTCCTTGAAGCTCATCTTACTGTCCTGGTTGGAGTCTGCCCGGTGCAGATAGGAGTGGATCCAGGTGTGGGTGCTCAGGAAATACCAGCAACAGACTGGGCACTGCCCCCAGTTGACATGGCTTTGGGGGCTCCCTGAGCACAGTAGCATGCTGTCCTCCATGGAACTGGGCCTCCCCAGAACTAAGAGGCTGTGTCTCCACCCTCAGATTTTGAAGAGAAGGAGCTAGACACTCTGGCTCAAACTGAGGTGTTCCCCAAAGGACAGGACCATACCCCCCCTCGTCCTGGGGCCTTGCAGGGACGGGGAGAGCTTCCTCCACACCCACCCCCTCACCCCCTGCACAGATATCCTCCCCGACAGGATATTGATCGAGGCGCTCGCGCTGGCTCATGGCGTCCAGGCGCGCGCGGAGCTTGGCCAAGCCGCGCACCCAGCGCTGCGCCTCCTCGGCCGTGGGCGCTACCAGGTCCAGGTTCTTGCGGCGGCCCTTGAAGGCGATGGTGAGGCAGCGCGCCGGGGCAAAGGCTCCCCCGAAGCGCCGGAGGCCCTCGGACTGGTGGCCCTCGCGGACAGCCTCAATGTGCTGCAGGAAGACTGCGGGGAGGGATGGCCATGCGCGGCCGGGTCAGGCGGCGGCCGGCCGGGCACTGTCCCTAGTCCACCCCGGCACCAGCCCGCCCAGCTCACAAATGTGCTGCGACCGCGCGCGAGGGATGCGCCGCTGGAACCACACACTCAGGCCGTCCTCCTGCAGACGGTACAGCCGCTCCTTCTGCCACGTCAGCGAGCGGATCTTGCAGAGCCGGGAGCCTCGCAGCATGGCGCGCACGTCCTCATCTTCCGTCAGGCCTGGGGGGTGGGAGGCCGGGGTGCATTACAGCAGGGGTCCCCAAACTTTTTACACAGGGGGCCAGTTCTCTGTCCCTCAGACCGTTGGAGGGCCGGAGTATAAAAAAAACTATGAACAAATCCCTATGCACACTGCACATATCTTATTTTTAAGTAAAAAAACAAAACGGGAACAAATACAATATTTAAAATAAAGAACAAGTAAATTTAAAACAACAAACTGACCAGTATTTCAATGGGAACTATGCTCCTCTCAATGACCACCAATGAAACAGGTGCCCCTTCCAGAAGTGCAGTGGGGGCCGGATAAATGGCCTCAGGGGGCCGCATGTGGCCCGAGGGCCGTAGTTTGGGGACCCCTGCATTACAGCCTGGTGCTACCAGGACCTCCCTCCACCCTTCTCCCAGCGGGAGCTGTGGCCTCCTCCCTGAGCCTCTTTAAACCCACACAGGCCTCTCCCTCCTTAGTGGAACATGCCCCCAATACTGGGTGTGACTTAAAGCTTGCTGTGCCCCACCCAGGCTCCCCCGGGAGGTGTGCCAGTAACAGGCCCTTCCTCCCTGCCGAGCAGTGGTCTCCAGAGGCCCTAGAGCAGAACTACTCCTCAGGCAGAGCGTGGGACCCAGGCCTCACTGTCATCCTTTCTGCCACCCTCCTCCATCACAGCCTCCATCCTTCAAGCCCAGAAGCTGTCACCTACAGCTTTTCCCTTAATTGAAACCCTGACCATCAAGAAAGTGGTCTCACTATCTAACCTAAATCTCTCTTGCTGCAACCCAAGCTCCTCATCTCTGCTTTCCCAAAGACAAGGGAAGACTACAGAGGCCCTTCTGGCTCCAGGATCACACATCAATGCCTCTGGGACCTGCCTTGGCTAACCACAGGCTGACCTCCACGTGCCCTCTTTGTGCTCTGGTTGGGCCCAGCTGGAAACAAGGTCTTCTGTGACATTTGGCATTTACCCAGCCACCGTCACAACCTGTGTAACTCCTCAGCCCACATATGCTCTCCAGTCATAGTGTCCACCTTCCTGAATAAGGCAAAATGCTTACAAAGCACGTACTGCCCCCACTCCAGCCCCTGCTCATGTATTAACACACGAGGAAACAGGCAGAGAAGCTGCAGTCGCCTGCTGGAATTCTAAGCTAGGAACCGGTGGAAGCACGCTGCAAACCCTGGAGGTCGGGCCCCGGAACATTTGCCCTCGGCCACGACATTGAACCCCTCTCTGTTCCTAGTGTCCTTCTTCACCCCCATCCCCAGCCCCCTCACCACCCTAGGAAGGGGAGTTAGGAAAGAGCAGAATTTAATTATTTGTTTATTTTCTATTCAATTTATTTAACAAACAAAAAAAAAATCCACCCATTTCTCCTACAACCTCTCCTCCCAGCCCCTGCTTCTGGCAACTACCAAACAGCTCTTTGTGCCGGTGAGCTTGGTTATTTATTTATTTTTAGATTGCATATATATAAGAGAGAGATCATATGGTCTTTGTCTTTTTCTGTCTGACTTATCTCATGTATCATAATGCCCTCAAGGTCCTTCCATGTTGTTGTGAATAGTAAGATTTCATTCCTTTTTTATGGCTGAGTAATATTCCATGGGTGTGTACCACAATTTCTTTATCAATTCATCCATCAATGGGTGCTTAGTTTGTTTCCATATCTTGGCTATTGTAAATAATGCTGCAATGAATATGGGGGTGCATATATCTTTTTGAGTTAGTGTTTCATTTCCTTTGGATAAACACCCAGAAATGTAAATGCTGAATCATATGATAGTTCCATTTTAAATTTGGGGGGAACCTCCATACTGTTTTCCACAGAGGCTGCACCAGTCTGCATTCCCACCAGCAGTGCACAAGGTTCCCTTTTCTCTACATCAGGGGTCTCAAACTCGCGGCCCGCGGGCCACATGCGGCCCGCCCACCAATTTTGTGCGGCCTGCAGACTAATCAAACTTCGTGGATTAGTCTGCGGGCCAGTCTGCGGGCCGCACAAAATTGGTGGGCGGGCTGCGAGTTTGAGACCCCTGCTCTACATCCTCACCAACATTTGTTGTTTCTAGTCTTTTGATGATGGCCATTCTAACAGGTGTGAGATGATATCTCATTATGGTTTTAATTTGCATTTCCCTAATGACTAAGGATGTAGAACATCTTTTTATGTACCTGTTGGCCACCTGTATGTCTTCTTTGGAAAAATGTCTATTCAGATCTTCTGCCCATTTATTAACTGGATTTTTTTTCTTCTTTTCCAAGTGAGAGGAAGGGAGATAGACACAGACTCCTGCATGCGCCCCTACCAGGATCCACCCAGCAACCCTCATCTGGGGCCGATGCTCTGCCCATTTGAGGCCGTGCTTGCAACCAAACAATCTTTAGTGCCTGAGGTGGAGGCTCTCCGGAGCCATCCTCAGAGCCCAGGTGATGTGCTTGAACCAGTCATGGCTGCGGGAAGAGAAGAGAGAGCAAGAGACAGAAAGAGAGAGAGAGAGAAAGAGAGAAGAAGGAGGGGGGGAGCAGATGGTCACTTCTCCTGTGTGCCCTGACCTAGAATTGAACCCAGGACATCCACACACCAGGCTGATGCTCCACCACTGAGCCAACTGGCCAGGGCCAGATTGTTTATTTTCATGTGCGCTACTGAGTTGTATGAGCTTTTAAAATATATTTTGGATATTAGCTCCTTATCAGATATATGATTTGCAAATATTTTTGGAAGGAACAGAATTTAAATTAAGGGTTCTAGGAAGCCAAGTCCTAACTCTGTCACTTTCTAGTTATACAGCCTTGGTGGCACTCACCTGTGACTGCTTTAAGCATGTTCTCCATTCATAAAATGGAGTACCTGGTACAAAATCCAAAATTCAGTGAAGATACTGCTTATCCTGATGGTGCCACACCCTGCTTAGATTTGCCTCAGCAGGGTCAAAAACAAAAGGTTTATGAGCCAGGACAATAGAAGGGCTGGGAGCCAAGCAAACTGAGGGCCCACGCCCTGTGGAAAGAGGGGGCAGCCAGGAGATCATGAGGGCCCAGAGCTCCCAGAGAACTGGCATCTGGATTTGTATGTGAAGTCTCCGGATTTTTCAATGTTGGCAACTAAATCAAATTGAAATAAACAAACAAAAAAACCAAAACACCAATGTATGGGCCAAAGGAAACAACAGGCCTGTGGGCTTCGCTACTTCTCTTTATTTTAACAAACACCCAAACTAGGTTTGGCTTTAAGCTTTGTGACCACAAGGCCCCTGCTTGTCCAACTGCTCATTCTGACCTAAGGAATTGAGTCTAAATCTCTGGGCTGTCCTCTCTCACTCTCTCTTAGAGCCTTTGTAGTCTCCTTCTCCCTTCTATTCCTCATACCAGTGTCCTTCCAGGTCTAGCTCAGACATGACCTCCTCTAGGAAGTCTTCCATGATTTGTTCTCAGGAGGAAATTCACCCTCCTGACCACCAACAGCACTTTTTACTTTAATTAAAATAAACAAATATCCCTCCCTCCTAAATTATAAGTTCAGTGGACTTGAATAAACCCAAGAGCAGGGGTGAGATCTAGTATCCTCACCTCAGTGCTTGTCCTAGAGCCAGGCTTGCAGCCAGTTTTTGAAAAGGGAGGCAGATGGACAGACAGCCGGGGGACTAAGTGCACTGTACCCCCAGCCCTGACCCTCTGTCCCGAGTTCAGAGCAGAGGCCTTGCGGGTCTGGGCTTCTCAACCCTGGCTGTGCATCAGTATCACCTGTGCAAGAGGTTCCAAAACCCACGGCCTAGAGATTCTTACCAAGCAGGTGTAGACTGGGGCCCAGGCATCTGTGTATTTAAAAACCCACCCTGTGACCTTGAGGGCAGCTGTGATTGAGAACCAGGGTAGCAGGGGCAGGAAGAGAAGTCTGCCATCCTTAGGGGGCTACGGTCCTCCTTGAGGCCAGCCAGTGCCCTAAGGGCTCCAAGGGGTTTCTCAGGGTTCAGACTGTGGCCCTCTGTAAGGGTCAATGCCCACTTGGTGCCCTCTGGACAGGAAGGGGAGGTGGAAGGTAGCATACACCAGTCCAAGAGACTCGCCAGACCTTCAGACGCCTATCCCTACCTCTGGGCAACCTCTGAAGTCTCTCATTCTGAGAAACAGTGGGATGGGGGCAGGGCTGTCAAGGAACCCTGCAGGGCCACCGCAACTGAGACCATCCCTCCTCCACCTCCTCAGCTGTGGGGAAAGGGCCCTTCGTTCCCACGACTACCAGACTTTGCCGCTGCTGCAGCCAGCCACCTCCCCTGGCCTGGCAAGCTCTCTGATTCCAAGCCCACAGCTGGGGGGGGGGGGTGCTAGTGAATGACTAAGGCCGGAAATGGAGGTGAGTCACTGAGGGCCTGCTTTGCCCAGTCTTCTGCAAATAGAACATGGAGACAGGAAGCCTGAACTCTTGAACCTTCCACTGGGACAGGTTCCCATATTGAAGGAATCCCTGCTCCTGACCCTCACCCCAAGCTCCCCATAAACCTGTTGGGGGAAGGGGTGACATTTTAGTCTGTCCACCCAACTAGCACTGGCCCCTGGGTCACACTGTCCCCCCAACCACACCCCCAATGGAAAAGCCAAACAGAATGAGGGTGCAGGGCCAGGCTGGGCCAAGTGCTGAGTCCCTGGGTGGCTGTCTCTATTTCCCCACTGCTTGAGCTCCTGAACTCTGGGGTAGTAAGGGGTCTGAGGTGTCAAGCAGGAGGGCAGGACCAACAGGAGTAAGGGGTGCAGTCGGAGGAGAGCCAGGTCCTGGTTCTGAGCCCTGCTACCCAGTAAACATTACAGCCCCTGCCCAGCCCAAGCCCACAGCTGTTTCCTCCCCCTCACTGCTACCGTCCCAGAGCAGGTGCACAAGCTGCCTGCCTCCTGGAATTCCTGTGGTTTCTCTATCTACCCATCACTGCCTTGAACTAGGCTGGGCAGAGTCATGGCTACCTCCACTGAACAGGTGGGAGAATAATTGTAAAATAACAGCCAGTAAAACTGAGGACAAACAATAGCCAGAAGGTAGAAACAACTCAGGTATCCATTGACAGATAAATAGAAAAGCAAAATGGGGTATCATCCATTCAGTGGAATATTATTTAGCCATAAAAGGAGCAAAATCTGATCTATGCTACAACTTGGATGAACCTTGAAAACATGTGCTAAGTGAAATAAGCCAGACCCAAAGTGACAAATATTGTGTGAGTCCATTTACATGAGGGTACCTGAAATAGTCATAGAGACAGATTATATGTCACTTATACTTCAATTAAAAAAAATTTTTTTTTTAATCAGAGAAAGAAAGTAGATTAGAGGGTCAGAGGCTGAAGGATGAGAGGAATAGGGAATTACTGTTTATTTTATTTTTATTTAAAAAAAAATTTTTTTTTAATTATTTTCCTGAAGTTGGAAACTGGAGGCAGTCAGACAGACTCCCGCATGCGCCCGACCAGGATCCACCCGGCACGCCCACCAGGGGCGATGCTTTGCCCATCTGGGGCGTTGCTCTGTTGCAACCAGAGCCATTCTAGCGCCTGAGGCAGAGGCCATAGAGCCATCCTCAGCACCCGGGCCAACTTTGCTCCAATGGAGCCTCGGCTGCGGGAGGGGAAGAGAGAGACAGAGAGGAAGGACAGGGGGAAGGGTGGAGAAGCAGATGGGCGCTTCTCCTGTGTGCCCTGGCCGGGAATCGAACCCGGGACTCCTGCACGCCAGGCCGACGCTCTACCACTGAGCCAACCAGCCAAGGCTGGGAATTACTGTTTAATGATTACAGGCTCTCTGTTTAGGGCGATGGAAAGTTTTAGAATAAATTGCACAACATTGTGAATGTAAATAATGCCACCAATTAACCACTTAAAAGTGGGTAAACTGACCAATTTTGTTGTGTATATATTTTAACACAATTTTTAAAAATTAATAATGTAGTATGCCAGAAACCATTGCACACTTTAAATGAGTAAATTATGCCGTACGTGAATTCTCAATAAAGGTGTGGAAGAGGCACAGAGCGGCTAACATGTCCAGGGTCGCGGGGTGGATCAGGGGTGGAGCTGGAACGCACGAGAGTCAGGGAGGCCCAAGCCAGAGCTCGCTGTGGCTCCAATGAGCTGCAGCACATACCGCACCCCACTTAGGGCCTGACCCACAGCAAGCACTCGATAAATGATAATAAAGAAGGAAACTGTGGTTGTGGCCCAATAGGGACAAGGGACTCAGGTACTCCACATCTGTTCTCAGTCCCACGGCCTCCAGCTGGACCATTGTCCCTCCCAGTTCTGTGCTGGCAGCTGGGGCTCAGACACCCTCCCTGAGCTGATGCCTTTCAGCCCCCGGGAGGGGCCGGGAGGTGGTGAGGCATGGGCAGGCCCAGTTTCCCAGCTACCTGCCACCCTCCAACTGGGCGGTTTGCACTGTGTGGGGTGTGAGGCCTGAGAAGTTCTGGCTTGAAGGTCAAAGCCAGGGGCAGAAACCTGCCTCAGTGGTGGAGCTAGAAGGAGGGGTTTGTGGGGAAGGATACCGCTGACCCCAGATCGCACCCTTCTCATGATGGGCCACTGAAGCTCGGGGAAGGCAAGCTTTCAGCAGAGGCTGAAAACAGTGTGGCCACCCAGGGAAGGGATGGACGCAGGGACTGTGTAAGGGACAAACAGGGGCCAGAGCAGGCTGGTGGTGGGGGTGGGAGGAGCTGCTGCGTGGTCATGGGGTGTGCAGACAGTGGGACAAGGTGCAGAGAGCAGGGTGTGAAAGAGTGGTAGGTCTCCAGTGAGAATGTGTGCGGGGTGCTGTGTACATACAGGGTGTGTGCACTGGTGGGTGTGTGCACTGGTGGGTGTGTGTGTGTGTGTGTGTGTGTGTAAGGAAGGTGGGGCAGCCTGGGGAGGAAAACAGGCAGTATGTGTGTGTGCGCGCGCACACGCACACGCACGCACCAATACACACTCAGGAAGGGCACATGGGCTCCAGCAGGAATGTGAGACAGGCAGGGAACAGTGATAGCTGACAGCTTCATGCCAACGGGGGAGGGGAGGAAGAGCAGCTTTTCCCGGTGGCTGGGGCCATGAGGCTCTCGGAGGGGACACAGCGGCGAGTTGTGAATCCTCTAGCCAGCAGGCAGCCCCAGCACCTCAGGGACCAAGCATGCCCCCCTTGTCCCAGCTGGTTGCCACACCCAGAGCTAGAGCCCAGCAGGGCTCAGAGCCACCGTCCATAACATTCCTTGGAAAATCAACAAAGTTATGAAAGGCAGGTGGTGCTTCCCCTGCCCCTGGGCCGGACACAGTGAGATGAGGCCGGCAGTGCCCTTCCTGGCAGGGCCAGAACAGGCATAAAGCCTGCTTGGGGACAGAGGTTGTGGGAGGGGGCTCCCCAGAGCTGAAGAAGAAGCCAGTGAAGGGGCTGCAAGGCATGACAGAGCCAGCCCCCCAGTCCTGCCTGGTACGTTCCTGCTTTGCCAGGAGGGCTGGCCTGCCCTCCCCACCACCAGGCCAGGCACCTGCCAGCACTGGGGGCCGCTCTGCTCTGAAGACCCCCAGCAGCCAGCCCCACCCTGCGCAGCCCCACTCACCCCACAGGAGACATCCTGGGCAGGCCATCGGGAGAGCCCTCTTGCCCTGTGGCACCTGGTGGCGTGCGCACTCTGGGGAGGGCAGGGAGCGGAATTCTGCCCACTCAGTGCTCTGCTCACTGGGCGGATTAGGGACAGGGTGGAGCATAAGGGGCACAGCGGCAGTGGGGGACTCGAGGGAGGCAGGACTGTCAGATAAAACTCAGGATGCCCAGTTAAATTTGAATTTCAAATAAACAACAAATGACATTTTAGTGTAAGTTGTCCCAAATTATTTGTTAACTGGGCACCCTGTATTTTATTTGACAAGCCTATGACGGTACCCCTGGAGGCTGGCAGGGCCACTGAGGGGGAGAAGCCTTCCCTAGGCAAAAATCATTCATTCATTCATTCTCTGTGTTCTGAGTTTGGACTCTGGGTCAGACTGCCTGGGCTCAAATATCTCAGCTAACTCTCAGCTTTGAACCTCTTTAACCTCAGTTTCCTCAGCTGTAAGATGAGGCTGATAGGCCCTGGCCGGTTGGCTCGGTGGTGGAGCGTCGGCCTGGCGTGCAGAGATCCTGGGTTCGGTTCCGGCCAGGGCACACGGGGGAGGCGCCCATCTGCTTCTCCACCCCTTCCCCTCTCCTTCCTCTCTGTCTCTCTCTTCCCCTCCCGCAGCCGAGGCTCCACTGGAGCGGAGATGGCCCGGGTGCTGGGGATGGCTCCTTGGCCTCTGCCCCAGGCGCTAGAGTGGCTCTGGTCAGGGCAGAGCGACGCCCGGAGGGGCAGAGCATCGCCCCCTGGTGGGCATGCCGGGTGGATCCCGGTGGGGCGCATGCGGGAGTCAGTCTGTCTATCTTTCCCGTTTCCAGCTTCGGAAAAAAAAAAAAAAAAAGATGAGGCTGATAGTACCACTTACTTCACATGATTGTGAGCATTAAATGAGATAATATGTGCCCTGGCTGGATAGCTCAGTTGGTTGGAGCTTCATCCTGAAGCACAGAGGTTGCCAGTTCGATTCCTAGTCAGGGCACATACAGAAATTGATGCCATGTTCTTCTCTTTCTCCCTTCCCTCCTGTCTAAAAATCAATAAACTAGCCCTGGCCGGTTGGCTCAGCGGTAGAGCGTCGGCCTAGCGTGCGGAGGACCCGGGTTCAATTCCTGGCCAGGGCACACAGGAGAAGCGCCCATTTGCTTTTCCACCCCTCTGCCGCGCCTTCCTCTCTGTCTCTCTCTTCCCCTCCCGCAGCCAAGGCTCCATTGGAGCAAAGATGGCCCGGGCGCTGGGGATGGCTCTGTGGCCTCTGCCTCAGGCACTAGAGTGGCTCTGGTCGCAACATGGAGACGCCCAGGATGGGCAGAGCATCGCCCCCTGGTGGGCAGAGCATCGCCCCATGGTGGGCGTGCCGGGTAGATCCCGGTCGGGCGCATGCGGGAGTCTATCTGACTGTCTCTCCCTGTTTCCAGCTTCAGAAAAATGCAAAAAAAAAAAAAAAAAAAAAAAAAAAAATAAATAAACTAAAAAAAAAAAAAAAAAGAGCTAATATGTTTAATGTCTAGGCATAGTGTTATAAAGGTGTTGATTAGTATTCATTCATTTTGGCAGTAAAAAGCCATTATTACCCTGGCCAGGTAGCTTAGTTGGTCAGAGCATCATCTCAATATGCCAGGGTTGCAGGCTCGATCCCTGCTCAGGACACATACAAGAATCAACCAATAAATGTATAGTACGTGGAACAACAAATACATATCCCTCTCTCTTTCTCAAATCTATCAATAGATACAATTAAAAAAAATAGAGCCATCATTGAAAACTAGGTTTGCCTGATCAGGCAGTAGTGCAGTGGATAGAGCATTGGCCTGGGATGCTGAGGACCCAGGTTCAAAACCCCAAGGTCGCTGGCTTGAGCGCAGGCTCACCAGGTTGAGCGCAGGGTCACCAGCTTGAGTGTGGGATCATAGACATGACCCCTTGGTCGCTGGCTTGAAGCCCAAGGTCACTGGCTTGAGCAAGGGGTCACTGACTCAGCTGGAGCCCCACTCTCACCCTATCAAGGCACATATGAGAAAGCAATCAATGAATAACTGAGGTGCCACAACTATGAGTTGATGCTTCTCATCTCTCTCCCTTCCTGTCTTTCTCTCTCTCTCTCTTTCTTTCTAAAAAAGAGAGAGAGAGAGAAAGAAAGAGAGAGAGAAAGAAAGAAAAAGAAAGAAAGAAAGAAGAAAAAAGAAAGGAAGGAAGGAAGGAAGGAAGGAAGGAAGGAAGGAAGGAAGGAAGGAAGGAAAGAAAGAATGAAAGAAAGAAAGAAAGAAAGAAAGAAAGAAAGAAAAGAAAGAAAAGAAAAGAAAGAAAGAAAGAAAGAGAAAGAAAGAAAGAAAGAAAACAAAACGAAACTAAACTGGGCTTTGGCAGCAGGCAGGCAAATGCTATGTGGCCTTAGGCCAGTGACTTCACCCCCTTCACCTCTTTCTCATCTGTAATATGAGGATGGCAACAGCACCTTCCCCTCAGACTCCCCAAGCCAGCAGCCATTCAGGGTGGGGACAGGAGAGGGACCTCAGGCTCCACAAGTGACTCCCACTCAATGTGGGAAGCCAGTCCTTCCCAACCCCCTCCTTCTGGTTCCCCCAGTATAGTCCTAAAGGCCCTTTCTTTTCTTTGGTCCCCCTGAGCTTTTGACCTCTGAGCCACTCCCTGCCCCAGTCTCTCTCTGGACTTACTCTGAAATAAAATCTGTCTCTGTTAGCCTAAGGGGTGTGGCCGTGACTGTGAGGGTCAACTCGGGAGAAGCTGCAGCTGCAATGGTGTGGAAGCTACCCTGGTGGTGAGTCTAGGTGTTGGCGATGGTAGCCTGAGGGGCTGGGCCCCAGGACACCTGGGTTTCCTCTCCACCCTGTCCCTGGATTCAGTGAGGCCTGGGGAAGGGACATTCTTCTCTCAGCAGTCACTCAGCAGGACAAGGCAGTGGTGAGGAGGGCGGGCAGCCAGATGACATTCTGACATCCACATAGTTCCTAATCATGTCACTGTGACAGAGTGCCCAGAGCTCCCACCAGCCTTACTCAGCCTGGGGTCAACTGCAATGATTTGTCTTCAAGTGTCTCCTGCCACTAAACTGTGCACTCCCTGAGGGCCAGACAGTGTGTTATTCATCTCCATAGCCGCAGCCCTGGCACAGTACCCTGGCCCACGAGGGGCCTGAGCAAACGTGTGAGGAATGAAGAGGCAGACAGGTAAGCAGGGCATCACCTCTGCCCTCCCACGGCATCAGGAACCCATGAGTGGCTGACTCCACTGGCCTCTCAGTGGCACCTCCGCTCCCCATGGCTTTCCTCCTGTCCCCAAACCACCTCTGCTCTTCAGCCTAGACGGCACTGCTCCTCCATCAGAGACCTTTCCAAATCCCACCAACTGCACACAGAGTCCAGCCCAGTCTACATCCTAGGTAGTTCTGGAATCCTTCTCAGCTACATCAGCCCAAGTCCATCTGACCCTCAGCCTCCCTCCTATGGGCCTCCCTGTTTCACCCTTGCCTTTGTCCAACCCAACCCTACTCTGCACAACTCCTGCCCTCAAGAGACAGTTCCTAATTCTATAAGGAGGGGCCTCGAAGATCTGGCCCCACCTGCCTCTCCCCTTTTGCCTCACTCCAGTCTCTGGCTCGGGGGTGCAGCAGGGCCCTCGCTGGTTCCCCAGCATCTCATTTGGCCACCTCCCTTCCTACTCTTATTTCTTTGCTTCACTTTCTGACCTCCTTCCTGATGCTCGACTCTCTAAAGGCCAGGATTGTACCTGTCCTATTCATTGCTGAATAAATGACAAAGCATACTATAGGCACTCAATGAATGTTTGTTGAATGCATGCATGATTGAGGGAGGGAGGGCAAACATCATGTCTATGTCTCCATAAAGGAGAACGCCGTGCATGTTGCTCGGAACACAGTGCTCAGTACATTCAGGTTGAACCTGAACGAGTAAGAGGAAACAATTCAGAACAAGGCAGTAGAGAGCAGCGGCAAAGAGAAGGCGAGACTGGAAATCAGGACTCCTGAATTCTACCCCAAGATTCACACAGGTCTCCTGGGACAGCCCTATCCTTTTGTTTCCTCAACTCCACATCCAATCTCTCTGCCATGAACTTTCTACTAACAGCAGTTCTGATACATCGGTTCCACAAAATACACATTTGTCCCTATCTTTCAAGCCACTCAACCACCCAGTCAGTCTGACTTTGCCCAGACTGTGAGGGTACCAGTGACAGTGTGGTGGAACACTGCCTGCATGCCAACTTCTGCCTTTTACTAGCTGTGTGGTCATAGCCAACTTCCTTGACCTGTCTGAGTCAGTCTCCTCATTTGTGAAATGGGGATTGTAGCACCTACCTGTCAGGAAGGTGAAGAAGCCTGAATTACAGACACCACATACGTAACTACCCAGCGCCGCCTGTTTCTGGGAGATGTTTAATAAGCCACAGTTACATTCCCTTCCCCAGGGATTTCCCCCAAATCTGAGGTGGGAACTCCAGCTTTCTCAAACTAAGGACAGTGTTCTCATCAGTTAGACCAGTCCTACCAGTATTGTGTTGCTGCTGCAAACCCTGTAGGGGCTGCTAGGATGGAGGGATGACTTGGAAGGTCAGTGTCTTCCACAACTCTCATGCCCTCCTAAGGGTGGCCTAGAACCCGGGAAGCCCTGGGACACTCGCAGACCCTAGAAGGCACGGGCTGTTGGAAAGGTGGGTGAAGAACGCCCCAAGCCTGTCTCTCCTATTTCATTCTCCGGGACCTCAGGGCCCCCTAATCCGCACCCCTGCCCAAACTCCCACTCCCGCACGCCAGGCGGGCGCCTCCTGGTGGGAAACAAAGGCTATCCCAGGCGACAACTTTGGGCCCAAGGACTTCGGGTGACCTCAGGTGCGACCCCCAGCTGGAATAGTGCCGGCATTCTATACATCGCCATACTCTCCACAACCCCATGCCCACTAGCATGCTCGCCGGAACACCCCAGCCCTGGAAAGCCCACTAGCGGGTCGCCGGAACATCCCAGCCCTCCCACACTGCGCCGTGGGGACAGTCGGTGCCCACCCGAACCGCCCTCGCCGGTCACTGACCCATCTTCTTTAGCGCCCGCAGGCCAGACCTCTTGGTGCTGCCGTTCTGGGATGCGGGCGGGCGCGGGAGTGCGACCGACGCTGCGACCTGGGCCGGCACCGGGGGCTCCTGGCGCCGGCGGCTCCGCCAGCGGCCGCACAGCATGCCTCGGCGGGGCGGGGGCCGGGGCCGGGCCCAGGGTCTGCACGCGGGGATAGGGCAGCGGGGCGTCGCTCCGGCCCGGCCCCGGCTCTGCGCGCGGTCGCAAAAGAAGAAACTTAGCGGCGCCGGGACCGAGTCGGGAGGAGTAGGTGTCGGGAGAAGGAGGTGTCGGGAGAAGGAGGTGTCGGGAGAAGGAGGTGTCGGGAGGAGGGGTTCAGGGAGAGAGGGGGCGGGGCCGAGGACCGTGCGGGGCGGGGCGAGGAGCCCACGGACAGGGGGCGGTGATTCCAGGCGAAGAACTGGGCCTTCCCCGAAGTATGGGGAAGGGGCCGATCCAAGCCTCCCCTTCCCCGAGTCTCTGCCTTCGCCCCCTGCTTATGAGTCCCCATTCGCCAAGCGATCCTCGGATCCCAGACTCATCCATGATTTGAACCTTCATTAGGAGCATAGGAAGAGGCGAGGGCTGCCTTCCGACCCAGACATCTTTCCCTGCACCTCAGGACCCCTCTCCACCCTCTCCTTCTCCAGTCCCACCGGGAGGCCTTAGAAAGGAACCACACAGGGGGCGGCTCGCCCCGGGTCATAGTACGGGGTCCCGGAAAGCCGATAGGGCCCTAGGAGCTGAGCTGGGTGGCAGGGCAGCCGGCACCTAAGAATGGGGGAGCAGGGTAGTGTGGCCTCATGGGATTAACCCTCTTTTGCGCCAGGCCCTTTGCCGACCCCTCAGTTGTAGAAGGCTGGAAGCTGACTGGTCTGGTGAGGATGAGGTGGCTCTAAATCTACAGTCGCCAGCAGAACTGGGTTCAGGGGTTCAAGGCTGGGACAGGTTGACACCCTCACCAGGCGCTTGATCGGGACAGCCGTTGTACCCTGAGTAGATGTCCATGACATCAACCCGTGGGTGGGCGTCGAGTGTGGGTTCTGGTGACAGTGTCATGTGTACATTTACTGTGTATAAAACCACCTGCATATTTGTATAAGAAGGGTAGGATGGACAGGTGACTGTGCGTGCGCGCACTTCTGCGTTGTCGGCCACAAGTGCCCTGAGTCCGGAACAAAGATCTGGTCCCACACCACTTCTCGGCAGCGGCCAAGAGTGTGGCATCAGGACCTAGATTTGCCAACTACCTGCCCCAGGCTTTACCCCATTCTCACATATTCTCGATCCAGAGATGCTGCATACTGGTTTGGATTCCCACTTTCTGAATGTCGTCTTCCTCTCTGCACTTTTTTTTTTTTTTTTGTATTTTTGAAAATTTTTCCGAAGTTAGAAGTGGGAGGCAGTCAGGCAGATTCCCGCATGTGCCGGTCCGGGATCCACCCGGCATGCCCACCAGGGGGCGATGCTCTGTCCATCTGGGGCATCGCTTAGTTGTGGCTGGAGCCATTACAGCGCCTGAGGCGGAGGCCACAGAGCCATCCTCAGTGCCCCAGCCAACTTTGCTCCAATGGAGCCTTTGACTGCGAGAGGGGAAGAGAAACACAGAAAGGAAGAAGAGGGGGAAGGGTGGAGAAGCAGATGGGCGCTTCTCCTGTGTGCCTTTACTGAGAATCCTACCAGAACTTCCATACGCGGGGCAACGCTGTACCGTTGAGCCAGACGACCAGGGTTTTTTTTGTTTTTGTTTTTGTTGTTGTTGTTGTTTTTTGTTTGTTTGTTTTTACTAGAGAGGTAGAGGGACAGATAGGGACAGACAGGGAGAGAGATAAGATGAGAAGTTCATTGATTGCTTTCTCATATTTGCCTTGACAGGGCTACAGCAGAGCCAGTGACCCCTTGCTCAAGCCAGTGATGGTGGGCTTCAAGTCAGCAACCATGGACGGGGTCATGTCTATGATCCCACGCTCAAGCCACCGACCCTGCGCTCAAGCTGGTGAGCCCGTGCTCAAGCTGGCGACCTCAGGGTTTCCAAACTGGGTCCTCTGCGTCCCAGGCCGAGGCTCTATCCACTGCGCCACTGCCTGGTCAGGCGTCTCTGCCCGTTTTTAAAAAAAGTTTGATTTTAGGCCCTGGCTGGTTGGCTCAGTGGTAGAGCGTCGGCCTGGTGTGCAGAGGTCCCGGGTTCGATTCCCGGCCAGGGCACACAGGAGAGGCGCCCATCTGCTTCTCCATCCCTCCCCCTCTCCTTCCTCTCTGTCTCTCTCCTCCCCTCCCGCAGCCGAGGCTCCATTGGAGCAAAGATGACCCGGGCGCTGGGGATGGCTCCCTGGCCTCTGCCCCAGGCGCTAGAGTGGCTCTGGTGGCGACAGAGCGACGCCCCGGAGGGGCAGAGCATCGCCCCCTGGTGGGCAGAGCGTCGCCCCTGGTGGGCATGCCGGGTGGATCCCCGTGGGGCTCATGCGGGAGTCTGTCTGACTGTCTCTCCCCGTTTCCAGCTTCAGAAAAATAAAAAATAAAAAATAAAATAAAAAGTTTGATTTTAGCCTGACCAGGCAGTGGCGCAGTGGATAGAGCCTCGGCCTGGGACGCGGAGGACCCAGGTTGGAAACCCTGAGGTTCAGAGGCGGATTAAGGTTGGTTGAGGTCCACAGCACAGCGGAAAATATTGGGCCCCTTAAAAAAGAGAGAGAGACAGGGAAAATAAAAATACATGTTAACCATATTTTTAAATAAAAAATATTATGTACTATTAATATTAAAATTGCACATATGAAAGCAAACTTGGTGTCATTAGAAAAAAGTGTTGGCCCTGGCCGGTTGGCTCAGTGGTAGAGTGTCGGCCTGGCGTGCAGAAGTCCCTGGTTCAATTCCCGGCCAGGGCACACAGGAGAAGCGCCCATCTGCTTCTCCATCCCTCCCCCTCTCCTTCCTCTCTGTTTCTCTCTTCCCCTCCCGCAGCCGAGGCTCCATTGGAGCAAAGATGGCCCAGGCGCTGGGTATGGCTCCTTGGCCTCTGCCCCAGGCGCTAGAGTGGCTCTGGTCGCAACAGAACGACGCCCTGGAGGGGCAGAGCGTCGCCCCCTGGTGGGCGTGCCGGGCGGATCCCGGTCAGGCGCATGCAGGAGTCTGACTGTCTCCCCGTTTCCAGCTTCAGAAAAATACAAAAAAAAAGTTTCAAGTTGGGGTTTTGTGGGGCCCTTCAGAAATCAGGGCCCAGGGAGCCGGTCGGTGTGCACTGTTAAATCTGCCTCTGCTGAAGTCGCAGGCTTGAGTTCAGGCTCATTCTGCTTGAGTGGGCTCACCAGCTTGAACACCAGGTCACTTTTAGCGTAATATCATAGACATGACTCCAAAGTTTCTTGTCTTGAGTCCAAAAGTCTCTGGCTTGAAGCTTAAGGTCGCTGGCTCAGCTGGAGCCCTTCAGTCATGGCACATATGAGAAAGCAATCAATGAACAACTAAAAGTGCCCCAACAAAAAATTGATGCTTCTAATCTCTCTCCCTTTCTGTCAGTCCCCCCCTTCTGAACTTCACTAAAATAAGTAAATAAATAAATATTGATTTTAGAGAAAATGAAAGGGGGAAAGAGAGAGAGAGAGAGGGAGGGCAGGGGAAGGGGGAGAGGAGAGAAACATCCATTTGTTCCACTTATTTATGCATTCATTGGTTGATTCATGTATGTGCCCTTACCCAGGATCAGACCTGCAACCTTAGCATATATGGGCGATGCTTTCACCAACTGAGCAACGCGGACAGGGCATCTCTGCACTTTAGATCCTGCAATTCCTTTCGCATTTTTCTGGCTTACTCTTAAACATTCCAAACTCCACTCGGATGGCCCTCCTCCAGAACTCCTGGTGTCTGAAGAGACTTGGGTTCAGCTAACATACCCGATTTCCACCAGGGGGCGCCAGTACTCCATGTTATTTCACTGTGTCCACCCAGGGAGGCGCTTCCGCTCGCCTATGGCAGCCCAGGGTAGGGCAGCGAATCCACTGATTCAACCCTCCTGATTGGGAGAGGCAAAACTAATTATTTGCATAATCTTGAAAGGGCCTCGCTGAGTGGCTGGGGTGTAAAAGGCGAATCTGAAAGGGGCTCTCTTATTGGCTTAAATTTCCCCTCGCTCCGCGTTCCCATCCCTGCCAGACTGGGCCGGGAGGTCAGTAGGAAGCCTCCGGCTAGTGGCGAGGGACATCCCTGGTGTCCGGGCCGGGGGCTCTGCGAGGTGAGTGCTGGGCTGCCGGGCTGCCGGGCCGGGGTGCGGCGACCAGGGTGAGTGGACTGTTCGCCCGCCTGACTCCTGGCTTGCACATTCGTCTGTCTTAGGAGTTGGAAATGCGATTCTAAAGGGTCCCTGCGACCCCTTACCACCTGCTTCTTCACCCACCCACCGAGGTTCTTTACATCCACCCAGCTGCACCTACGCTGCCTTGGGGTACGAAAAGGAGACTCTTCGGCCACAGCTTCTGACCTCCCCAGGTATCTCACTCAGGCCTCTAAAGACCTTAGTTTGCTCCGTTGGAAAGTGGACCAGTGGCTTTCCCAGTGCCCGGGTGGACCCCAGAGGCCTGCTCACACGGATGCTTACTTATTCTTTCAGAGTTTCTGAAAAGTAGGGCCTCGGGGCTCGGAGCAGCTGGGCATGGGTACCGAGAATGAGATCCCAGAACCGGACTGCCAGGAACAGTTCCAGGCTGCAGTCAGAGTCATTCAGAACCTGCCTAAGAACAGTGATGGTGAGTGCAGGGGGACCTGCATTTGGGGGTCAAGATGGCTGAGGTCTGCCTGACAGGAGGCTCTGATCCCTTCGGTTTTTGCAGATAAGTCTCTGCCTGGGCCGCCCAGTGGTTCCCCTCTGCCTCCTGCCCCGGTAGACCCCTCACCATCTCTGCCGTCTCCTAGGGTGGTTCTCCCCCAACCTCCATCCTCTTGGAGCTGGGGGTGATGCTCTGGCTTCCATTTCCCAACTTCCTGCCCAGGATATTACCGCCCCTCCTACGAAGAAATGCTACGATTCTACAGCTACTACAAGCAGGCTACCATGGGACCCTGCCGGGTTCCCCGGCCTGGGTTCTGGGACCCCATTGGACGATATAAGTGGTGAGCTCCCCACTGGCTGGGCAAACAAGCCTCAGCTGTCAACCAGCCTCTCACAGCTCTCTGCCCCCAGGGATGCCTGGAACAGCCTGGGCAAGATGAGCAGGGAGGAGGCCATGTCTGCCTACATCACTGAGATGAAGGTGGTGGCACAGAAGGTAGGGATAGGCTGTGGGATCCTCTCTTATCCCCAAGTTCCCAGCCAGGTGGTTGGCCCCCCACCCTTCTAGTGCTGGCCCCCATTATGTTTCCTGCATGTTAAATGTGGGAATTACCATGTTCATGCTGTCTCCCCAACCCTGTCTCTGGTCCATGACTGGGCACAAGGTGGAGGGTATGATGGCAGGAGCAGGGGGGAGGGGGCCCAGCTCAAAGGGATACAAGGGTAGGGATGGAAGGAGTCAGCTACTCCTCAATAAATGTTATCCCCTACAGGTGATCGATACAGTGCCACTAGGTGAGGTGGCAGACGACATGTTTAGTTACTTTGAGCCCCTGTACCAGCTGATCCCTGACATGCCGAGGCCCCCGGAAACCTTCCTAAGAAGGGTCTCAGGTCAGGCCCCCAGGATGGGAGCTCTGCAAGTGCTGAGTGAACTGTCTTAGGTTCAGGCTGAGGGGGCTGCTCAGTTGGAAGGGGATCTGGGGGCAAAGGGCTCTGGTGATGTCCCTGTTAGGACCCCGCCCACTGCCCTTGATGGGGTGGATCTCAGGCAGAGTACATGGCTAATAGGGAGCAGAGGTCTGATCTCACTGGGAGGTGACAGCCTCTTCCCAGCCCCACCCTGAGTGCTATGTCTCTGCAGGTTGTAAAGAGCAGGTACTGAATGGAAATGCTGGGGCTGCAGAGTCTCCCTGCCCCCCCAAGGAACCAGCACCCCCAAACCCAGGTCAGTGGCTGGGCAGGAGGGGCAGAGGGCCAAACACAGGCCAGGGTTGGGGGATATCTCCAGGTAGGGTGGAGGGGAGAAGGCTGGATGCCACACTGTGCCCATCGTACCTAATGCCCACAGACAGAGATGTCCTTTGCTCCAGGGGAAGCCAGGAGGAAGGTTCTGGGATTCCTGTTCCAGGTCCTCACTTCTGGGACCCATCTGTGCCTCTTGTGGCAGTATCTATATTGTTCCCCGAACAGGTGCTTCTGCCCGTTTTATACTCTTCCTCTCCCTCTATAGATTCCTTCTTGTCACTAACCTACTTTCCCCCTCCCCAGAGTCTCAGCCTCCCAGGGACCTCGACTCTGAGGTTTTCTGTGATTCCCTGGAGCAGCTGGAGCCCGAGCTGGTGAGATAACCCCTTGTAGCCCTCTTTCCAATCCCACGATGCTCTGGCTGCTCCCACTGCTCCCTTTAGACCTTGCGACTCATCTCAGCAGGTTTGGGCAGAGCAAAAGGATGCCCCTGGAGGAGAGCCTGACTCCAGAAACAGCCCTGTACCCCCAACAGGGAAAGGTGAGCCACTGCTTGACCCTTAACCCCATTCTGCCCTTCCCCATGGTTCTAGTGCCCGGGGCCTTCCCCTTGCTGCCCTCTTAGGGCAGAGATGAAAGTCCAGCTCTGGGCACTGGAGAGAGCAGCCTCTGCCCAGGAAAGGTTGCCAAACAGCCAGATGCCAGCCTGGATGGGCAAAGTCCCTGCCTGGCCTCCTTTTCCTGAGGGCAATCAGGAGCCATCAGACACTGAGTAAGGGCGCCTGGGACAAGAAGAGCTAGCCCCCACATACCTACAGCTATAGCTATATGGCTTTGGGAGTCATTCTTTCTCTCTGGGCTTCCCATTTTGGACTCTCAAAGGACAACAGTGAGTTTTGCCTTGTCCCCTTCTATAACTTCCAGTGTGCATATCTCATAAAGGGCATTTTTATAAATATTATCTCCTTTATTCCTTTGAGCCAGAAGCTGTGAGGGAGATGCCATCTTCTAATTTTCAGATGACAAACTGAGGCTCAGAGATATTACTGTCTTGCCCAAAGTCACCCCTGGTAGTCTTACTCAGCCATGTGGATGGACTTTACAAAAGTCACCCTTGCTGCAAGGGATTGTGCCCTACTCTTACTCTTTCCTGGACCTGCCTTAGCCTGCCACCACCCTGCCCCTAGCTGAGTTGCCTCCTGAGTCCTCTTCCCTATGTGTCTGTTCTCTGCAGAAGGGTTGAAAGGCAGCCTGCCAGGGCCCCAGGGATTAGACACGTGGCTGGTGGGGACAGTTCGAGCACTGCAGGAGAGCATGCGGGATGTCCAGGGGAGACTGCAGAGCCTGGAGAGCATGCCTGCCTCCCACAAGCAGGTGAGTCCCCCCAAGGCCTAGAGCAAGAATGGGGCAGAGCTCTGAAGGTCTCTATTCTGGGCTCTTCATCCAGCCACTTCTTTTTTTCTTTTTTTTTTAATTTTTTTTGGCAGAGACAGAGAGGGACAGACAGACAGACAGGAAGGGAGAGAGATGAGAAACATCAATTCTTCGTTGCAGTTCCTTAGTTGTTCATTGATTGATCTCTCATATGTGCCTTGACCACCGGGGCTACAGCAGACTGAGTGACCCCTTGCTCGAGCCAGCGACCCTGGGCTCAAGCTGGTGAGCCCTGCTCAAACCAGATGAGCCCGCACTCAAGCTGGCAACCTTGGGGTCTTGAACCTGGGTCCTTCCGCATCCCAGTTCAACGATCTATCCACTGCGCCACCGCCTGGTCAGGCCAGCCACTTCTTTATCCTCGCATTTCTACCTGCCCACAACTTTGCCTCCTCTAGAGAATGGTGTGACTCATGTCACAAGCAGGGAATTCAGGGAATCTGAAGTGCTTGCTCCTGGAAGAGAGTGGAAAGGACCCTCTTTTCCTGCTATTACCTCTCTCTGCCTGAAGAAACACTGAGCAGGAGTACTAAGACTTAACAGTTGGAAGGGCCAGGATGTGTGTGCTGTTTGCATTGGGGCTGGGGGTCCCTATTGTCCCTCAGTTAGGACTTCCGTTCCCAGATTTAGGGTTTACCCTCAAACAGTTCAGCCCTTGCATCCCTCACTACCTCCCCTTGATGCCAAAAACTTTTTGCCCTTCACACCTCAGCATCTGCCATTTCTGGAGTCCCAGCTGTGTACCAAATACCATTAGTTGCATTATCTCACTTAACCCATACAACAACCCCATGAGTTAGGTTTTTGTTTCCCTATTACAGATGAGGAAATTAAGGTTCTGAGAGGTTGAAAAACCTACCTGAGGGCAAACAGCCTGGAAGAACCTTACCTGTAGGTACTTTCCAGTGCCCAGCACAAAGACCTCCTGTAATGGAGTCCACTGTTAGTATTAATGTTAGTATTAGTAAGTGATGGAGGTGGGAGTGGCCATGGCTCTGTCTCCCTCCACAGCTGGCACCCACCATTAATTCTGTGTAGGTCGGTTCTTGAGGAGCCTGGGGTGGTGGGGACAGGTGAGGGCTGAGTTGCTACATGTGGGGGGTACCTTGGGTGACCCCTAACCCTCTTGCCACAGTATCAGCCAGGGTGACAGGAATTTCCTCACATCCACAGTGGCCAACATTTCAACACACAACATGCCCTCACCTCTCTGGCTTTTAAAAAATTTGTTTACCTTTTACTAATTTTAAATGCTGAAGATTTTAAAGATTCCCACCCTGAAATACTTGGGATTTCATCTCTAAAAATAAGAATATTCTACCACCTAGTTTTTTTTTTGTTTTCTTTTGTTGTTGTTTTGTTTTTTACAGAGACAGAGAGAGAGTCAAAGAGAGGGATAGATAGGGACAGACAGGAACGCAGAGAGATGAGAAGCATCAATCATTAGTTTTTCGTTGCGACACCTTAGTTGTTCATTGATTGCTTTCTCATATGTGCCTTGACTGTGGGCCTTCAGCAGACCAAGTAACCCCTTGCTCGAGCCAGCAACCTTGGGTCCAAACTGGTGAGCTTTGCTCAAACTAGATGAGCCCGCGCTCAAGCTGGCGACCTCGAGGTCTCGAACCTGGGTCCTCCGCATCCCAGTCTGACCTCTACCCACTGCGCCCGCCTGGTCAGGCTCTACCACCCAGTTTTATCGCATGCAGTAATTCCTTCATATCATCAAATAGCCAATCCAAATTCAAAACTCTCCAGTTGTCCCCAACTGCCTTTTCCAGCTGCTCTGTCTGTTCAGCCCAGGAGCACATGCTGCATCTGGTTCCTTTGTCCTTTTAAGACTCTTTTCATCCAGACCAGTCCCTTTTCCTTGATACTGACTTGCTAATGAGACTCAGCCAGTGGTGCTATAGAGATGTTCCTAGTTTACATGAACATGTTTCATCAGAGGTGATGTCCTTCACATCAGGGGAAACATATCTAGCTGTCCTGCCATTAATGATTCTTTTTTGTTTGTTTTTTTAACTTTTTAAAAAAGATCCTACTCACTGATTTTTTTTCTTTTTTAGAGAGAGGAGAGAAAACGAGCTAAGCGGGTGGGGAGGGGGTGTGGAGCAGGAAGCATTAACGTGTTATAGTAGTTGCTCTTTGTATGTGTCTTGACCCGGCAAGCCCAGGGTTTCAAACCTGCAACCTTAGCATTCCAGGTCAACGCTTTACTGCTCCACCACAGGTCAGGCAGCAATTAATGATTCTAACATGGATCACTACAGTGTGTCCGTAAAGTCATGGTGCACTTTTTGACTGGTCACAGGAAAGCAACAAAAGACGATAGAAATGTGAAATCTGCACCAAATAAAAGGAAAACCCTCCCAGTTTTATACCTATGTAGTGCAGTTCGATGTGGGCTCCATTTGTTGCCCTACACACATCCAAACGATAGTGAAGTTCTTGCCACACATGGGTAAGGACGTCTGGTGTAACAGTGAATAACATCTGTGACCCTCTGTTTAAGTGATTAATGTCATGGCGCTTCGTTATAAACGCGCCGATATTCACGTTGCACTTTGGTCACGGATTCTAATTTAGCGAGCCACAGAACACACTGAACTTTCCTCTGTACTGTCCACATCTCGACTGGCATGGCCGTGGGCTGCTCCGCTGTATACATGGTGTTACATCATCATCTGCACATGCGCACATGCTGCCACATCATCCTACAGAAACTAGGAGGGTTTTCCTTTTATTTGGTGCAGATTTCACATTTCTATTGTCTTTGGTTGCTTTCCTGTGACCGGTCAAAAGTGCACCATGACTTTACGGACACACTGTAGTGTGGATAAAGGTGTGACAGTCTGGTCTTACCATTGTAAAGTCATGGTTTTCTCCTGCAGCCAGGGAAGGTCCAGTTCCCTGTCCATCCATGAGTCACACAGGTTTGACAAAAATTGATAGATAATCCTTGCCTGAATCAATTTATTTAGTGGTTTAAAAAAAAAGTATACTTTTAAGTTCTATTCCTTTAAAATTTATTAGCTGTTATTTTTCTGTAGTTTCCTTGATCATTTCGGATTTCCCTGGAATACAGTGCCTTAGGGAAATGCAGAGTAAGGGCTTAATTCTCTTTAATCATACGTTTTTAAAGTAAAGAGTTGATTTAACAATCACCTCAATGGTGACAAATTTCCAGCTTTATCAGTGTGAATTCATGAATTTTAAAGATTCAGTATTTCAATCAACTACACTCACCATTCTTTTTGATGCCTAGATTGTCACAACTTTGGTGATTGCAGACCCTTTCAAGTTGGGTCCTATTATGACCTCATTAACCTTTAAAAGCTTCCTTGCTTTCTGGCATAAGGTGCCCCATATCCACCTCTACCTTTCTTGTTCCAGATCTGGAATCAGTCACTTCTCTAAGGAGCCCTGGCTCCTTTTAGCAAAGAATAGGCTGAGTCTAAATTCTGAGCACTCAGGGGCTCCTCTTTTGAAATATGTGGCACATCCTTTACAATATGGGATCTTAAGGCCACACCAACAGAGTCATTGCTTTGTGGCCCAGAGGAAACAGCCTACAAGCCAGTCCCTCCACCTGGCAGCCCCTCCTGCCTCCAGCCCTCTTGGTACCTGGGATTGCCCTGGGGGGAGGGTGTGGGAATGAGTTGGAGTTCATCTGTCAGAGACACAATAGAGGCTCAGGATCTCTTCCCTTCCAGTGATGCTGATATGGGGGTAGAGATTTCTCTACCCCAGTCCTCACAGTCTGGAGGAAGTAGAAGCATCCACTGAGTTCTGGGAAGGAGGTTCGTAAGGAGGGTCCAGTCTGCTGAGGCTGGGCTACCCCTGACTCCCTCCCACCCTCTTGGCAGCAGAGGCCCCCGTCCAGTGCTCGGCCTTGGCCCCTCAGGCTCTCAGGTCCTACGCTGCTCTTCTTCTTCCTGTGGCCCTTCATTGTCCAGTGGCTCATCAGACAGTTTCGGACCCAAAAGAGGTGACTCAGTGGAGGAGTCTCTGCAGCCAACGGAGGAAGCCATGAGCCCCTGTCCCTGTTGTGCCCAGAGTCTTACGACGACGGTGGAAAACGGCATTAATTACAGCCCCCGCCCCAACGACCACTACCAATCAGTGTTTGCCTGGCACCCCTCCCCTAATGGTGGGGGATAATAAGACCCCACCCTTCTCTGCAGCTTCACAAGGTTGCTTCTCCCAACCCCCTCCCCCGCTGAAATCATCCCTGGTTTCCTTGGAAGGTTGCAGTTGCTGGGCTCGTCCTGGATCTTGGGTTGGCTAGTGACTCAGGGGCGGGGCTGCCGTGTTTTGCCTCTGCCCTCCCCACCCCCTGGGTCACCTGACTCTTCTCCCACCAGCCTCTTCCCTAGGTGGTTCAGCTCTTGGGCAAGTTGGGACTTGGGCCGGGACCTGGGATTGGTTGGCTGGGAGGCTTTGGGAGGGAGGCCAGGAGGCCCCGCCAAGTTGGGAGAAGGCAGAGAGCAGGGCCGGGGGAGGGGCGTGAGCTCCATCTGTGGCCTTCTCCCCCCACACACACTCAGGATGTCTTCACTGAAGATTCACTTACAAATGAATGTTTCGCTAAAGAAAATAAAACCTTAATCTTTTACCGTCTACCAAACGAGGCGGAAATCGAGTCCGGAGCGCGCGAGGCACAGCCCCTTCCTTGCTCACCCCACCCATGTCCCTTGGACAGCCGCAGCCAGTGGGTGGTGTTTCTGAGGGAGGAAGGTTGTCCCTCCTTCGTGGACACGTGAAGGGAACACAGAACCCGGAGTCTTGAAGGAAGGCGGAGAGGAAGGGGGTGTCCCAGGAGAGGTGGAGCTGGGGCGCGGGCTACACCTACCGCGGGGTAGGGGCTTTGGGCTCAGCCCTACTCGCCTGTCCCTGTTGGGGGCCCACCGGGCCCAGGGGCATCTCCGTCACCACTGTAGGTCGTGGATGGCTGCTCCCTGCGCTGGGCGTAGTGTTGGGGGTCACCCCGATCCGGAAGTGCCCACTCCCTGCTTAACCCTCAGTTGCTCGCTCCCGATGCCCGCTTTTCTTGACACCCACTTTCGGGCTTCTCTAGGGAACTTTCTGGAAGGCCAAGACCAAGTGGTAGCCTTGCCCCCCCCCCTACCCCGCCCTTAGGCTTGGGGGCGGGCCCTGCTCAGGGAGCCTCCGCTGGGGGTGGGCAGAGCGCCTGCGTGGGCACAGACCTCTGGGTGATGCTGAGTACTGCTGGCTGCTTAGGCACCGAATTAATGTTTCTCACCGCCTGGCAACCTTGGCCTTCCTCTGGTCAGCATCAATCCTGTCATTCAGGCCGTGTTGGCCACTAGCCAGGGTGCCCATCTGTGGAGGGCTGAAGACTTGAACCTCCTGTAGTTGCCACCACTTGGACCTCAGTACCTTCCTGCTGGAGTGAGGAAGAGGCAGTTCAGAAGGCCCCTCCTTGGAGACCCTTAAACTCCTGAGTTATCTGTGTCAAGCCCTCGCCTTGCCCACTCTCCCGGCCTTGCCCATCACCAGTTCACTGGAAGCCACGGTCACTCTTTGATGCTTCTCTCTTTTCTCAAGGCGGTATCCCTCAGAACAGTTGTGGAGCCCTGTCCCTGCTGCTCCCCATTTGGCTCGGGGTTACAAGTGGAGAGGCAGTGGGAGAGGGACCAAATTGGCGGTGGGGACACAGGTGTAGAGCGGAAACCAGCTCCCCCACTTGAGCACCCTAGTTGTGTGATTTAGGCAAGACTTAACTGCTGAGCCTGGGTTGTCTTGTTTACAAAATAAGGATGATGATCTCTTTATAAGGCAGCTTTGGGGTTTAAATGACCAGGATGTATAAAATTCCTGGCAAAGGGTTAAAACTCAGCTAACAGTAAGGTGCCTGGCCTCCTGTTTGATAGAATTCTAGAATTCTACAACCTATTAGTCTGGGCACCACTTCCCCAATATGACAAAATGAGCCCATACAGCTGAGCCCTGTCCGTGAACAGGCTGGGTTCAGCTATCCCTTCCACATTTCCCTGATGGAGGGTACCCACGAGTCCTCTGCAGGCTGAACATGGAACAAATTGAAGGTCTCTGGCTCCCAGTGTGAGGGGCAGCTTTTGCTTCTGAGGAGCCTCCTGCTAGATAGATGAAGAAGCACAGAAGGCAGGCTTTTCGGATGGATGGACCTGAGTTCTTGGAAGCCCAGGGAAGACAGGCTAGCATGGTCATTTCTGAAATATCTGGCTGTGCCCCAGAGGCACTCTTGCTTGCCTCTCTTCCTTTGGACATGCCATCACTACTTTCTCACAGAACCACTCTTGAATTCCCAGAGAAGTCCTTTTTTTTTTTTTTTACAGAGACAGAGAGTCAGAGAGAGGGATAGATAGGGACAGACAGGAATGGAGAGAGATGAGAAGCATCAATCATCAGTTTTTCTTTGCAACGCCTTAGTTCATTGATTGCTTTCTCATATGTGCCTTGACCACGGGCCTTTAGCACACCGAGGAACCCCTTGCTCAAACCAGCAACCTTGGGTCCAAGCTGGTGAGCTTTTTGCTCAAGCCAGATGAGCCCCCGCTCAAGCTGGCGAGCTCAGGGTCTTGAACCTGGGTCCTTGGCATCCCAGTTCGAAGCTCTATCCACTGTGCCACCACCTGGTCAGGCACAAGTCCTTTCTTTGGACATGCTTACGATTCATAGAATGCCCTTCTTCATGCCACTTTGCCTGAAAACGATTCATCCTTCAAAGACAGTTTCCCCCTGAAACCTGTACACAACTCCCAGTTCCTAAGCAGCTTGGCTCACAAACTCCTACAAGGTTCTCATCACCTGCCATTTTGGCTCACTGTGGTTTGGTGGCCTCTCTATACCGTCCATGAGTAGCAGAGATGTTATTCATCAGCCTGCCCTCCTGACAAATCTTTCCTAAATGAAGATATAAGGGCCTGAAATAGGCTGAAGCTGTTACGAATGAAAAGGAACTATATAGAGTTCTTGAGAAAAGAATTTTGTGTTTGTGAAAAATGGCACAGGAGTCACAAAGACCTCCACACTAACCAGACTTGTCACTTAGCTGTCATGTGACCTTGGACAAGTCACTTAATTTCTGACTCTTAAGAGATTTCTTATCTCTAGAATGGAGACAGTAATTCCCATCCTTACTCACTGGGGTTTGATGGGGTCTAATGGTTCTGTGGTAAAAGCACATTACATGGAAAGCGGTTGGAATGTCTGCCATTGCCACTAAGGAAGAAGCAATAAGAATGGGTCACTTGGTGTGTGGCAAGAGGGAGAAGTTAAGATTAAACCGGATTTTAGGCCTAAGTGATCACAGTTTGGGCTATTCCCAGACCCTGTCATTCAGATAGGTACTTGGAATCTGGAGAATTTTCTCAAGAACAAGTCGTCATTGTCAACCCCCCATCCCCACCCCGTGTCTACCCCAACAGTCCTGGATCAAAATCCCCCTGCCCCCGTTTTTGGGCAAGTCTTTCTACTTGGAGGTAGCCTTTAGCTCTGTCTGCTTCCCTCTCAGTGTTGCCCAGAGCCCACTGTGATGAGAGAAGAGAGCCTAGCCTCTGTGGGTAATACCCCCTTTTCTCTCGGTTAGCCAGGGTTGATAATTTAAACTTATCAGCAACAAGATTCATCAGCTGGCCTGTCCCTGTCAGGAAATGCTCCTGGTGGGCTTGGAAGTGAAAAGACCAAGTCAGCCCCAAGAGGCCATTTTCTTCCATAGAAGCTGAGGCCCCGCGAGGTGAGGCCTTCCTGCCCCGGGGTTTCCAGGGAGCCCCAGGAGCACACCCGGTGCTTCAAGAATCCTGGCCCAGGCCAGTGGCTGTGTTGGCCCACCGTTTTGCACCGGTTCCTGCGGCTGCGGCGGAGGCCCTGGAAGGCTACAATTGGGGCTGGGGCTCGGTCACTTCGCCCATAGGTATCAAGGCCAATACGAGGGAGGGCGGACGTCACTCGGGACTCGAACCTGCCTTCTCATCTTCTGAGGCCTACACCAGGTTGCTGTGCTAACGCAGTCACACTGTCCCTTTAAGGCGGCACTTTTTATTCTTCATTTGTTTACTTCTTCGTGCGCTTTTTATTTTTTTACAAAAATGTTCACAATATCCGTCCGCAAACGTCAGTCCCAGGCACTAGCCACACACTTTGAAACCATTTCTATAATCTTAAAGATCAAGACTTACAGCGGTGAGCCAGCATCTCTCTTTATAATATTTAATTTTCTTTTACACTTTAGGGACTACTTTTTAGGAATAAACCATTTTTTTTTTTGCTACAGCTAACACATGTTTATGATCTTCAAAACCCTTCCGCTGAGGACAGAATACGATAACAGGCTTTAAGACGCACCTTTTCATTAAAGTATTCTGTGTAGGTCGTCACAGAACATCGAATCTTCTCATATTCTGGAAACAGAATGGTATGGTCCAGAGCCCGCCCCATCTTCTCTGCAACTGGTCTTCCTTTCTCCACCATATATATGACTCTTAACCAATGGCCGCTCACGTTTCTTCAGCGAGGGCTAAGCAGTGGAGGGAGGTGGCCTGGAGGACGCCCCCTACGCGCCCTAGGGTTGGCTACGTCGCACGACGCGTGAGGACGGTGGGCCCAAAAGATAGAAACTACGAGTCCCAGCTTCCCGCAAAAGGGACTCCGTTACGCATGCGGGTGGGAGGGGCGGACAAGCTTCTATATAAAAGCGGAGCAGAGGGCTAGGACGCAGCAGTTGGAAGTTGGCAGGTGGTGAGGCAGGTTGGGAGGGGAAGTTGAGGGAGGAGGCGGAAGAGGAGCTGTCGGAAGGGGGAGGAGGGAGGGAGGGAGGGAGAGAGGAAAAGAGGAGGAGGCGGAGGAGAACTGAGCTGAGCAGAGCATCGAGCCAAAGGGGAGATGAGTTTGTATGTCCTCGGATGAGGCTCCGGGCCGGCCTAAGGAACTGGGAGCTCGGGTTGGAGCGACACCCGTGGAAGTGGGCGTAGGTGGCTCTGGGACCTTAACCCCTTGTGGATTCTGCGGCAGGGGATTTAACCCTTTGTGGATCAGCTCCTCAGAGAAAGCGTCATCGGATAGTTTTAACCCCTTCGGGGCTGGGTTTAACCCATTGGACTTATCCTCATCTCCCAGTCCACAAATTTCTCCATCGTGGGGGCGTTCTGCGGGGAGACTCGAGGCTGACCCCCTCTGCACATTACGTACTGTTCCTGCTGCTGCTGCTGCACACCCCTGGACCTGCTAGCTGGTCGCGCTGTGACGTTTAACCCTTTATTGACTTGAGCTCCCCCGAGTTGCAATTGGAGTTTGCTGACCGGACGCCAAAGGCATCGCTGCAGAAATTACCGAAGTGGACTCTTGGACATTTTTTTAAAAGAAAAGAAAAACCTTTTTTTCCTCACGGACTTAAAAGCCAAAATTTTTCAAACTTTGAGAAGAGGACTCTGTTAGCCATGGCCGAGCCACTCTTGGAATATCAGCACCGGCCTAAAACTAGCAACTGTACAGGTGCTGATGCTGTCCAGGAAGAGCGGAACCCCGATCGCCCCCCAGGCGCAGAGGAGCGGGTGCCCGAGGAGGACAGTAGGTGGCAATCGAGAGCGTTCCCCCAGTCGGGTGGCTGTCCAGGGCAGGAGGGGGAAGGGAGCCTGGAACCCCAGCCACCTCCTCTGCCGATCCAGGTCTGTCCAGAACCTAGCTGCACGGAAGCAGACGAGAAGGGCCAGAATGGAGACGACTTGTCTGCTGGCGGAGCACCCCCGCCGGCGGCGGAAGGGGAACAGAGGCCTGAGGCTGAACCGCTCGCCCAGCCGTGCCATGACTCCGAGGCCAACAAGTTGAGGGCTCCTGCCGCTGGGAGCGAGGAGTCGTGGAGACAGCAGCAGAGACAGCTGGGCAAGAAAAAACATAGGAGACGCCCCTCAAAGAAGAAGCGGCATTGGAAACCATACTACAAGCTGACCTGGGAGGAGAAGAGAAAGTTCGACGAGAAACAGAGTCTGCGAGCTTCGAGGATTCGAGCCGAGATGTTCGCCAAGGGCCAGCCAGTCGCGCCCTATAACACCACGCAGTTCCTAATGGATGATCACGACCAGGAGGAACCGGATCTCAAAACCGGCTTCTACCCCAAGCGGGCCGCCACCAAATCCGACGACACCAGCGATGAAGAGTTTCTGGAAGAGGCGGGCGAGGAGGATGGGGGGAGCGACGGGATGGGAGGAGACGGCAGTGAGTTCCTGCAGCGGGACTTCTCCGAGACTTACGAGCGGTACCACGCGGAGAGCTTGCAGAATATGAGCAAGCAGGAGCTCATCAAAGAGTACCTGGAGCTGGAGAAGTGCCTCTCGCGCATGGAGGACGAGAATAACCAGCTGCGGCTGGAAAGTAAGAGGCTGGGCGGCGACGACGCGCGTGTGCGGGAGCTGGAGCTGGAGCTGGACCGGCTGCGCGCCGAGAACCTCCAGCTGCTGACGGAGAACGAACTACACCGGCAGCAGGAGCGAGCACCGCTGTCCAAGTTTGGAGACTAGACTGAAACTTTTGGGGGGGTGGGGGGGAAAGGGGACTTTTTACAGTGATGGAATGTAACATTATATACATGTGTATATAAGACAGTGTACCTTTTTATGACACATAATCAGAAGAGAAAATCCCCCAGGCTTTGGTTGGTTTGGTAAATTTAGCTATGATGTAGCTTGTGTGCTTTCTCCCGTTCTTTAATTATGTGAAAGTGAGGGGCGCTTTACTTTTCCTTTTAGAAAAATTTTTATGTGTAATTTGACCAAGTTATAATGCATTTTCTGTTAAAAATCCTCTCCTTAAACGGAGCTATAAGGTGGCCAAATCTGAGAACTATTCAGTTCATTCTAGTTAATAAATTTAATATTTGTAAATGTAACATAGTTTGTGATTTCTAGAACTAATTAAAAATAGTATTGATTTATGCGATTGCATCTTTGGAGGGTAAAGAAACCATTAAATTTGTTAATTTGAAAAAATCTTTAATGAAGGATTTTCAATTAGCCGATCTTCCCCTTGAATGGGTTTTAATGTGCTACAATATCCAGTTCAGGCAAAATATAAAGATTTAAATAGCTTCAAACTTAAGTGTGCTTGCTTTCTAGTGCCTTGGTTTTCTTTCCTGATGTTGGGAGAAATAAACCAGCGTTGGATGTTTGGGGAGTAGAAAGTGGCTACAATCATAAGATTAAAATTTAATTCTGCTTCTCTAGAGCCATTCTAAAGTCTATTAACAAAAATGTAAATCTGATTTGGCTGCTTGTTAAAACAACTGACAACCTCATTTCATCCCTACAAGTAGGTTTTTAGTAATTCTCCACCCCCCACCCCCTTTGAGGCTGGAACAAATTCCTGGATGCCTGGAAGAGGCTCTTGGTAAACCTATTGCTTAGCGCTAGCAATGGTTGGATAACCTTGTGGGGCAGCCCTTTATGTCATTTAGAGATAGGGGATATTGGATTTACAGAGAAAATGACTATTTGGGGCATTCCAAAGACTTAACCTTATGTTCAACACTTAGGTGCTCCCTATACCAAAAAACAAACAAAAACGGAATAGGAGCTGTCCACCTTTCCAAGAGGGTCAAACTAAAATTAGAAATGCCCCACCCACTGCAAATCAAATGTAAAACCTCTGGCTGAAGAGCAAAACTCCTTGGGGCCTGAGTGGGAACCCCTCACATATTCCCTGCTCAACCATTATTCTCAGTCTCCTAAACTGCGCTGATAGCAGCAGTTCTTGGATAGTTCTGCTCGTAAATGCAGGGAGGCCCTGGTAATTTCTGCCCCAAAGTCAAAATAGTAAATTATAAAATTGTTCCCTCCTGTCACTATGGATAACCCAGCCCATCTTCACCTGCCCTGTGTAGTTCCTTAAGGCAACTGCACTACACAAATCACTAGCACAGGGTTTCCTTAACTTGGGGCCTTAGAAACCATAAGGGGCCTTGGGGTCTACAAACCCCATAAAATTATATGTAGACTTATGTTATATGTGCATTTTTCCAGGGAAAAGGTACAAGAGAATCATAAGATTGTCAAATTTGTTGAAGGTTTAAATGCCCCTGCAGGGAAAGAGGAAAAAGCCTCCCATTGCAAAGCTTCCTTTTGCATCTAAATGAAATAATGGAGGTGGCTGGTATTGCAAAGGTGAAATGCATCTTAGGATGGATGCATAAGGAGCGTACACAAATCAATGAATCAAAGGAATTATGCTGGTGGACTGACTCAGAGCCTTCAAAGCTGGACTGAGCTGGCTGTATTCTGGAAGATAGTCCACTGTAGAAAATGTATGATCAGTTTTTCCTTTTGCCTAAAAATTACATTAAATGTCTAACTTGAAATAGTTTTCTTCGTGTTTTTAATACTCCCTCTGCTATGACATCATGCAGTAGTCCCAGAAACCTAGCTGCTTGGTGGAAAGGCAGCAACACTGCCCTCTGGCTTTACGGGACAGAGCAGAAGCCTCATTTTGATTGCACTAGGATGCAGCAGTGATAACCTCTTTAATTTCAGAACCTCTTCTTCATAAGATTGGGATTTATGTATTAGAATCTTGTTTCCCCTACTGTCTTGGAGACTTTATATAAATATAAAATTTATCATCAGAAAAAACAATACATTTTACTCTTGAGAAATACAGTCCAATTTTTAAAAATATACAAATACTTAGTTTTAAGTAACTCATACATTACCTCGGGCTATACAACTTTCTTAATTCTGCTTTCAGGGGCATTGGCATTTTACTATATTTATTGCATTTATATTCTTAGAATGATGAGGTTTGTGTGAAATATGAGTTTCAACACTTTCTACAGTGAAACATTTGACTCTAGCATATTGGTCTTAGGACAGAAGACTCTGAATTACCTATATTTACAGGAATGTGCTGGATGACCCTCAAGTCCACTCTAGCCACTCACTAAAGTCCTCCCTGCCAAACATTTCAAATGTGCAACACAAAAGAGGATGTCTACCACTAGCAATTTCAGTTTGTTCCCTTTATGGAGCCTGGGTATCCAGCCAGGGCAAAGGACTTCCCAAACTTTGAGACAGGTGGATGGACAGCTTAATTCTCCTGAGAGTAAGAAAAACTTTTCTTGGGCTAGCTTATAACATGAAAGAGGATTTTAAGAGATGGGTCCCTTTAGATTTCAGTTTGGAGAAAAAACCAGGGACTTCTAGACTTGTTTAGTTGTGACTAGGTATCTCCAGAGAGGAAACAAAGTCAAAGAACGAGGGTCTCAGTCATACATTTAACATATACCAGCAATGAAATCCTGGATAATCCTTCAAACTCACTGAGCCTCATTCTTCATCAGCAAAATGGGGCTATATTACTTTACATAACTGATATAAGGATTAAAAGAGATAGTACAAAAATGTGCTATACATACAGCAGTTGCCCATTGGATTGGTATTTTAATTTTCACTTCATCCAGTATTTATAAAAATATAAATTTTATATAAATATAAAAATCTTTTGCTTGGGGAAATTAACTAAATATACTTTATCCTATTGACTTCAAAAGTTAGAGAAACAAGAGTGAATCCAGGAAATTTAAAAAGAAAATCCACAACCCAATAGTTTACCTTCAAAGAATCAAGAACTTGCTATATTTAGTCAAACATTAGGTAATACACTACAGGTGTCCCCCTGGTCACTTATACCCAGAATAGCTGGTTACAAATATTTACAACAGTGAGATGGGAAAGTTGGCTGCAATGTTTTTCAACAGCCAGTCTGCCAGAAATTCTAAGCCAGTCCCCAAAAGAGTTAACCACCTTGATGTTTAAGATTATAGACCCAATGATCTTAGTTGAATTGTCTTATGCTCAGGGTGATTTTTGCCTTAGTGGTCCCCAAAATAATTCTATTTCCACCGGTCCCCAGTTGTAAAAGGGTTGAAAACCACTGGGCTAGAGCAAAGATAGTACTTAGGTAAACTTGCATGTGTGGGTTTTAGATTTGACAGGATCATTGGAATAAAATTCCACTTTACTTCTTTCTCACATAAAGTGTCATTGATGCTAGGATGAAAAGTACTTTTTTATTTTTCCGAAGTGAGAAATGGGGGGCAACAGACAGATTCCAGTATATGCCCGACAGGGATCCAACCGGCATGCCCACCAGGAGGCGATGCTCAGCCCCTCTGGGGTGTTGCTCTGCTGCAATCAGAGCCATTCTAGCGCCTGAGGCAGAGGCCACAGAGCCATCCTCAGCGCCCCGGCCATCTTTGCTCCAATGGAAAGCAGCCTTGGCTGTGGGAGGGGCAGAGGGGGGGGGGAAGGGTGGAGAAGCAGATGGGCGTTTCTCCGTGTGCCCTGGCCAGGAATCGAACCCGGGACTTCCACACACCTGGCTGACGCTCTACCGCTGAGCCAACCGGCCAGGGCGAGAAGTAATTTTTAAAAGAAAGAAAATGTCAAATTCAGGACCTGAACACAGTGGGGTCTGCTGGCCAAAGTGTAACCATCATACTTTGCAAATGGAACAAAAATCTATGATCTAGGAGGGAAAGATTCAATCTTTGGCTAATTTTTGCCATTTGTCTTTGAATATTTGGAAAGCTTACTGTATTCCATCTCTTGTTGAAAAAACAAAGGCCGGGTTTAGACAGATCAATGCTGTAGCTCTCACAAATCCTCCTGAATAAACTTTTTGATTTTTTAGAGGCAGTTCAATTATCTAAATTCTTTCAAATGACTGAGAGGCTCTAGCAAACTGTTGGTAAGTCTTCTCAAATAGTGTGATCTTTCAGTACTGCACCAAGAGCAGTTACACTGTTTTACACATTTTTTTTCAGTAAGAGCAAACATTCAGAAGGGAATTGTCAAGACTAATCTGAAGTCATATTCTATTTGACACATTCACTGACTTTGTGTGAAGTGTTAAAAAGCCCTGGGTCTGTAGTGAGCAAAAAGAATATTCCTGAAGGAATATGTGGGAGCTTTAGAGTGCTTCACGCAAAAGAATTTGAGAAAATGATAGCATTGCTACTCTTGTTAGCTACTCAACACAACTTGTCCTAACCTCCAGAGTCAGCGGAGGTTAATTTGAAGTTCGGAAGCCTGCTGTAAACATAGATTTCTGAGTATCTGGATAACTCCAGTGCAACTTTCAGGCAAAGGCAGAAGACCAAACTAGAAAGTGGAAGAGAATGTATAAGATGTTAGTTCTACCTTCTTCTCTAGTTATTACTAAAAGTGTACTTAATAAAACAGCAAACATTTAAACAGCTTAGAGAGAATCATGAGAGCTAACCACAAACAATAAAAAATTGATTAACTGTGGAAATAGTTCAGAGGCAAGCATTCTCACCCTGAAGAGGACTGCTGCCAAGAATCAATAAATCCTGCTCACACAGAGCCACCAGTCCCCAAGAGTTGGTCATCAGGCAAATGTAAAATGCCTGGGGTTTCATGGTAACAACTACTTGGTACCCTGAGACTGACCCTCGGTCAACCTATTCCTATGGGCACCTTTTGTATTGCCATGGCCACATTTCAGTAAGACGGCCTCCCAACTACTCCAAATAACTTGTGAAACAGAAGTTCTAAAGTTCCCAAATTACAAAGTTATAGCAAGTAAATGTTTAGACAGCTACTAAAAAAGTTACTCCTCAAAGTATTTATGAGGAGGCAGCATTGATATAATTTTCAAATTAGGAAACTTAGGCATAACCAATAAATAAAAAATAAAAAAAAGGAAACTGAGGCATATACAGTATAATCTATTGTAGAATGTCAAACTACAAAGCAACTCATCAGAAGGGGGAGAGCTGAAGAGGAAGGTCTGGTTGAACATTAAGCTGAACAACAGACTCAGCAACAAAGCAGCGTGGCCTCATCTTCAGGATTTGGCCTCTACCCAAACCGCTAACCAAGTCAATGGTAGCACACACAGAAATAGAACTTGGAGTTCCTAGCTTCCAGCCGCATGTTTTGTTTAGTAGATAACCAAACTGGTTTTATTCCTAACTTCTCTTATCAAGGAATGGAAAAGCTTATGGGTCAACCTTAGAAAAGGATAAGCTTTCATTTTTATAAATAAGTAACAAATTTCTGCACCTAGTGTTCTCCACTTAGTAAGATCCTAAGAGTTTGGGATCCTCTCCATTAGTCTTGACAGAACTAAAAAGATAATCTTCACAGCCTTCAGTTCCTTTGACTACACTGTTCATAAAATTAGGGGCTATTTTATAGCTTCATATTCATTTTGAAATATCCCAATTTTTGTGAGCAGTATATTTAACTTAACTCCTACCAAGCAGTGTCAGTTTCTCCTAACTTGAAGCTTCCTTTTGATCTAAAGAACAGTGTAAAACAAACATTAACAGAAGCCAAGTCAACCTACAGTATGAAGCAAGGGTACTGAAGCTTCATTTAGGATTAAGTGGTTCAAATTTTGGATTAAGAACTGGAGTCGATGGTGACCGTATCTTTGCAATCCAGTTCTAGACTTTCTCTGAGAATACCTGGCGGGGTGGGGGTGGGGGTGGGGGGAGAACAGTTAAAGCTATTGAACTACCACTCTCGCAACTTTTTAAAAAAAATGTACTTTATTAATAGGAGAAGCAGGGATTCAGTTCTGAAAAACCATTCAAGGTTCTTGATATTAATGCCAAAGGCTTAGAAATTATTTGACCACTTGGAATTACCAATGAGACTTATCACAAGGTACCCTCAAAGAGAAAGCTCACTGCCCAGTCACTTCCCTACTTCAGAATATATCTAGGCATAATTTTAACTTGACTTTTTAGCAAAACAATTATTAAGATAGCCCTGAGCTATAAATCTCCTTGAATTTAGATTTCCAGCAGTAGGAAACAAGATCGCTTAATCTGTGATTACAAAAAAGAATTTCATATCAAACTTCAATCATTAAGAAGCTACTACAGCTGTTAATGTTAACGCTGATTAATTTTTTCACAGCAGGTCTCCCCTACCTCCAAACTCTATCTATGTGAAGTAGCTCCAAACTGCAATTTCTATTTTGGTAACATCTAGGATCTACAGAAGAGATTTCAATTACTTGGAATTTCAAAATAGAAGTTCCCTAGTAACAATGCACCAGTGGCAAATTATTCCATTTGGTTTAGTTTGTGAGAGAAAAGTTCTTTAAACTGGAAAGAATTTGTAGTCTTATAAAGATTACATTGGAATTCGTTCGTTTTTTTCCTCTAGGAGGGCAGACATTTCTCCAAAAGTTTTGGTAGAAGTTATGGCTCGGATTTCAAAATGCAAACAGATGTTCCAGAAGCATCGGAAACGGGCTACTCCCCTTTTATTCCTAGAGCCGTGGCGACTGTAAATTATTTTGTGTCCTAACTCTTTACAGGGCAAAAACCCATATCCCTTTAGTGTCAACTTTCAAGAGAAGTAGCACAGCACACTTTCTGGAGTTTCCCAAAGTGGCTGGCGACGGGCGAGGTCAGGTGGTTCGAGAATGGGCGCTGGATAGGATAAACCTTGAGGACAAGAGCATTCAGATTTCCAAGCATTGGGCTCATGAAGGTTTCTACACACCCGTACCTATCTGGTCCAGGGAAAATTAGTGGTCATTACAATTCGCAGCCCCGGCTGGGAGATGGCCTTGGAATACTGCGAGTAGGGGTGCGGGAGATGGTGGGTACAGCGGGCTCTCCGACTTCGGAGCCTCCAGCTGACAGCCCAGAGAGGGACGCGCGGACAGTGCTGCGACCTCCACCCTCCCCGCGGCGCCAGTCTTTGGAATCTGGCGTCTTCCCCACCTCGCCCGTCGAAGTGAGGGAGGGGCGGGGTCCCGCCACGCTGGGCCTCGCCAACATACCCAGGCCGAATGGGGCTGGGAAAAGAACTTGGCGGAGCTCGGCCGCTCGATCTGCGCCCCCGTGGACCGACAGCAGAAGGGAGTCGTTTCACCTGGTCTCTCCACAACTGGAGTTTCGGGAAACACGCGGTAATTACCCAAGAACCCCACCCTCTATAAGGGGACAAGCTGCGGGACTGCCAGGACGATTTGAGGACCAGGCCCGGCCGGGGACACTCCAACCTTCGCCCTCCCAGACCCCACTTCCCGCCGACTCCCGGCGTCGCCACTTCAGGCAGCCCACTCGGCCCGGCCTCTCCCCACGCCCGGGACCACCCCCCACGGGGTGCTCTCACTGTGCAGCGAGTCCCTCCGCTGCCTCCTCCCAGCCCAAAATGGCGGCGGCGGCGGCGGCCACCGATCCTTCTCGTCGCCTTCCTCTAGGGCGAGGATCCCTCCGCGCCCACAGGCCCTCCCCTTTCAGCCGGATCTATTTTCTGCCTAGTAAAGATTAACGCCATCAATGAACTCTTTAATTGATCATGGAAGGCGGACCCAGTTTCGCTTTCGCAAAACAACGTTGACAAAAAGCGGAATTATTGGCAGACGAGTTGACCAATCAGAGAAGGTAGAGTTGAGCGCGGGACGACTCCCGCGCTAGGGTAGATGGGGTTTGGAGTTCTCAGTGTGTCTGTTGACGTGACAGGATTTTGGTCGCCTCCCCAGGCTAGAAGAACTACAATCCCCAGCAGGCACCGCGCTCTTTGGCTATTCCCCTCCTCCCAACCTTAGTGCCTGAGCAGCTAGACCAGAGAGAGCTGCTGCAACTGCAGCAAGAGGTAGGGCTGAGGCGTTGGGAATTGCACAGACAGGCGATTGCACAGAAAGACACACAGATGTAATCGTGTGCATAGACCTTGACAGCAAATAGGTCAGTTCTGCCTTTGCAAAACCTCTTTACCGAACCATTTCCTATCTTCCAAGAAAACCATCCTTATCAGTTGGATTTTCCTCCCAGCTGCACGTAATGTAAAGATTTCTACCCCTTTCCTCTGTTCCCTGCCCTGAAAGGAACGAGGGAGGCAGCCCAGGGCCCTGTAGATGAAAAGTCCTCAGTCCCAGGCTTAGCTCAGGCCCAGACGTGTTTCTTGAGGCATTGACTAATGACGCCTCGCCTGGGTAGGAGTTGGGGGACTGCAGATAAGACTGAGGCCTCTGGAAAGGATCCCCTCTTGTTGGAGCCACTGACCTAACTAACCCCCTCCGAGTCCCCCAGGTCATTGCTGTATTTATAGTGGCCTCCCCAGGCACTCGCCTTTCCCACCTTAGTTGTTAGGGGAACAAAGCTTAGTCCTCCATTCCTGGTTGCCAGCCTGGGCCTCAGTGACTTCCAGGAGAACAGTCTAGGATAAAGCCTGGCCCTGGGGCCTGAGAAACAGGACTGGGAAGATGGCTTCTGAATCCCATTTGGCCCCTTGCTGGCTGGAGGTGTGAAAAGCAGGGTGTGGAGGCAGCCTTCAGGGCCTTCATTTGGAAACGAGGGTGTGCAGGTCTGGTGCTACAAAATGGCTGCTGCTGCCTTGGTGAAAAACCCCTGGGCAGCCAGTCTTCCTGAGAATTCTCCTTCAGGACTTGGGTTTCTGTTGTTATTTAAAGCAGGTGTCACTAGTTAAAGGCATCTGCTGAGAAAGTTGGAGCAGAAGAAGGTGGCCACTTTGAACCAGACCAACTGTAATACAGAGTCACCAGCAGCCCTGGAGGAGGCCAAGGTAAGCCTCACCCTCCCACCCCCTGAGTGCCCTGAACATGGAGCCTGCTCTCTGTGATCCTGGCTTCTTGTCTCACATGTGTTGGCAGATTTGGAAAACCAGTATTTTTTTTTTAAGAGTTTATTTGTTGATTTTAGAGAGAGGGGAGAGAGACAGACAGAGAAGCTGGAAGCATCAACTCATAGTAGTTGCTTCTCTTATGTGCCTTGACCAGACAAGCCTGGGGTTTCGAACCAGCAACCTCAGCATTCCAGATCAGCTTCAGCATTCTAGGTCGATGCTTTATCCACTGTGCCACCACAGGTCAGGCGGAAAACCAGTATTTTTAAGTGAGTCCCTACAGATGTTAAATCTGTGCTATCTCATGACATCCTAGTACCCCTTCAAGGCAGGACTTAGTATTCCCGTTTCACAGAAGCTAAGGTTCTGAGAGCTGAAATACCTTTTCTAGATTCATGCAGCCAGCAGCAGTCAGGGATTAAACTTAGGCCCTCTGACAACAGAACCCTGACTTGCATGTTGTCCAGGCTGAGAGCCAAGACTAAGCAGGGAAACAAGTTTAAACAATTGGTTCATATTTGAGATGGGGTCAGGGGTAGGATAACACCCAGGAAAGATGGACAGATTGTATCAGGCCATCAGAATGTCACCTTCTGATCTGGCAGCAGGTGCCCAAACCCTCCCAGCCCATGCTGTTTCTCACTGTCCCCATCTTGCTCATTCTTCACCCTAGCCCACAGCTCCCTATTGGTGAAGAGCGAACTCAGCTCCTGTGACTCACCCTACCTAGCCACTTCCAGTGTTTCCTGGGTTTATTTAATTTGGACTTCATGGCATGCCAGGGCTAGAAGGTTCAGAGAAGGCAACTGACTCACCTAGGTCATATCACTTACCTATAATACGTAGTGGTAACAGTGGGAGAAAGACAAGCCTTGAGGCGGAGGCAGCATGTGGGGCTGAGGGGCAGAGCTGGCTTGGGTGCAGGGAAAGATCATGAGGGAGCAGTTGCTGAGGGTTGGGAGCAGGTGAATTGTTGAGCACACAGAAACAAGCCACCCTGCCTCCGAGTTCCAGCAGCCTGTCTCTTCCCAGGTGGGGCAGAGCTGTCTCATTTGGCCTAAGACTGATGGAGGCACGGCTTATCACTCTTAATGGATCTCCCTGCAGGTGAACCAACAATACAACATAACACATTCATGCACACACACACTCCAACATACCGTCAGTCTCCAAAAATGCATGTAACATACCTCCAGCTCTTACAGGGCTGCATACATCCCCCAGTACCTACCCTGTGCTTGTGTGGACCCTGGCCAGATAGCTTGGTCGGTTAGAGCATTGTTCTGAGGTACAGAGTTTGCTGGTTTGACCCCCGATCAGACCACATATAGGAACAGATAGATGTTTCTCTCCCCCTCCTCCTCCCTCTCCTTCTCCCTCCCCTCCTTCCTCCCCCTCTTTTCCTTTCTCCCTCTCCCCTTCCCTCTTTCCCTCTTCCTCTCTCTTTTTAAAATCAATAAATTTTAAACAAATTAATAATAATAAATAAAACAACATATCAGTGGTAGTAGTTATTATTAGAATTCCCCAAACCACAAACTTAGAGCAACTCATTCCCCATTCCCCACTCAGTACTTCCACCCTCACCATGACCGATAACCAGATGCCCTGAACATACACTCTCTGGACAGAATTCTCTGCACCTTTTGGATAAGCTCTAGAATTCTCCTAGCTGCACACTGTAGGTTGCTGACCTTTCCTGCTCCTCACATAGACAAACAATACCAAGTTTTGCCTGAAATAAATGCACTCCATCTTCCTCGCTCTAGAATGACAGAAAGGAGAGTCTTGTGTTCTAATTATCTTCTGGATCCTCCACTCTTATGGGCTTATGTCATGTTACATATATTTATTAAGCACTCACCTTGGACCATGTATAGGGACATGGTGAACTGAACAGACAAGACAGGAAGACAGATGGCAAATGGAAAATGCAATGTGGGATGTTAAGTGTGTCACGTGATAGGGAATCAGTGGGAAGGGGGAAGGGGGGACTACTTTAGATAAGGTGGTCATGGAGGGCCTTTTTGAAGAAGTGACATTGGAACAAAGCCCTAGGGATGAGAAAGAGTCAGTTACCCAAATAGCTGGAAGCAGGATCAGCTACATAACTTGTGGGGTTCAGTGCAAAGGGCTCTTTATTTACAAATTTTTAAGAAGTTCAAGATAACCTGGCCTGTGGTTGTGCAGGAGATAGAACATCGATGTGGAACACTGAGGTTGCCAGTTTGAAAACCTGGGCCTGCCTGTTCAAGGCACATACAACAGTCAATCAGTGAACAACTAAAGTGAAGCAACTATGAGTTGGTACTTCTTACTCCCCATCCCTCCCTTGCCTCTCTCTGTAAAATCAATAAATAAGGTGACAGAAGACAATTGATGAGTATGCAACATAATTAAATGTCAAAATAACCTGGAGATATTTTCTCTGAACATATATACCCTGATTTATTAATGTCACCCCCCCAAATCAATAAATAAAATAAAATCTTATTTTTTTAGAGAGAGGAAGGGAATGAGATGAGAAGCATCAACTCGTAGTTGTGGCACCTTAGTTGTTCATTGATTGCTTTCTCATATGTGCCTTGACCGAGGATTCTAGCTAAGCCAGTGACCCCTTGCTCCGGCCAGCAACCTTGGGCTTCAAGCCAGCGACCTTTGGGCTCCAGCCAGCGACCATGGGGTCATGTCTAGGACCCCATACTCAAGCCAGTGACCCCACGCTTAGCTGGTGAGCCCATGCTCAGGCCGGCGACCTCAGGGTTTCAAATCCAGGACCTCAGTGTGCCAAGTCGACGCTCTATCTACTGTGCCACCACCAGTCAGGCTCAATAAATAAAATCTTTAAAAAGAAATTGAAGAAGTTCAAGACAATGACAACAGAGTATTAAGCAAAGCATGGGACCTTTCTGATGGGGAGGGGCATTGAAATTACCGCGTGAAAAGCACAGGTGAAATTTCTGCTCTGGCTGTGAGTTTGCTTGGGGCCGTCGGGGGCAGACAGTAGACAGGTAAGCCATAAACAAACATGGTTGCAGAAGGGTGAGAGCTAGAGAGGGGACCAGGTTAGCTGGGTGTGGGAAGGTCAGCTTCGGGTAGGGGCAGCGGAGGGGACGGACAGGCTGGCTGTGATCCATCCATTCTCATGTTCTCTCTTCAGATCTCTGGCTCTTCTGAGAGCCCAGAAACACCCCCTGAGCCTCATGACCCTGGCGGTTCCCTGCCCCTGACACCCGGGAGAGAAAGCTACTCAGAGGAGGACGATCCTTCCGGGGCTGGTGGTGGCCTGGGCAGGAATAGCAGGGGTCCCAGGACCCAGAGCCCAAGGGGCTACTCCGTGGAGGCAGTGCTGGGCCGGAAGAAGCACCGCCGGCGGCCTTCAAAGCGCAAGCGGCACTGGCGACCCTATCTGGAGCTGAGCTGGGCCGAGAAGCAGCAGCGGGATGAGAGGCAGAGCCAGAGGGCCTCCCGGGTGCGAGAGGAGATGTTCGCCAAGGGCCAGCCTCTGGCCCCCTACAACACCACCCAGTTCCTGATGAATGACCGAGACCCTGAGGAGCCTGACCTGGACGTGCCCCTTGGGCCCTCGCACCCAGACTCCAGCGGGGGCAGTGAGGCAGGGGACAGCGACGGGCGGCGCCAGGCTCACGGGGAGTTCCAGCAGAGGGATTTCTCAGAGGCCTATGAGCGCTACCACACTGAGAGACTGCAGGGCCGCAGCAAGCAGGAGTTGGTGCAGGACTACCTGGACCTGGAGCGGAGGCTGTCGCAGGCCGAGGAGGAGACCCGGAGGCTGCAGCAGCTGCGGGGGTGCGCCGGCCGACAGTCCTGTCGCCAGGTTGAGGAGCTGGCTGCCGAGGTCGAGAGGCTCCGCACGGAGAACCAGCGGCTTCGGCAGGAAAATGAGATGTGGAACCGCGAGGGCAGCCTTGGCGGTGGGACACCAGGCACCTAGGGGTGCCCCATTCGGGGTAGCCCAAGCAGACAGTTCCATTTCAGGCGCACTCAGGCCAGCTGGGTCTCAAGGTGGCAGGTGGCAGATGACAACCCCTTTCAGCACTCCTGTGCCCCCTGAGAACAGCTTAAGTTCCCCTCTGTTGTTTCCATAATTTGTTCTTTGATGTCATATTATTTTTCACAAAGAAAATAAATGGTTTTGGTGCAGTTAAAAGCAAGTGGCTAGGATTGATTTCACTAGGGCTCTGAGATTCAAAGCACATTCTAGGACCTGGCCAGGTAGCTCAGTTGGTTAGAGCGTTGTCCTGATACACCAAGGTTGCTGGTTTGATCCCCGGTCAGGGCACATACAAGAATCAACCAATGAATGCATAAATGAGTGGAACAACAAATCAATGGTTCTCTCGCTCTCCTTTCCTCTCTCTCTAAAACCAGTAAAAACATTTTTTTTAAAAAAGCACATTCATACCAGAGAGGTTTGGGACTTGGGGTTCCAGTGCTCCTTGCCCCAAGCTCAGGAGGACAGCAGACCTCTGCACTGGGGACCTGTCAGGATCTCCGGGATGCCTGCATTCTGCTCCATGTGTTGGGGGCGGTCAGACTGCCCTGAAGGTTTTATAGAGGGGGATACAGAGTTCAGTTGGAGCCAGATTTAAGATAATCAGGTTGCTGAGAGGAGCCGGGAGCTTCCCCAGGGGAGAGAGGGCTGGGACGTTAGAAGGCCCAAGTCTGGCCCTGGCCGGTTGGCTCAGCGGTAGAGCGTCGGCCTAGCGTGCGGAGGACCCGGGTTCGATTCCCGGCCAGGGCACATAGGAGAAGCGCCCATTTGCTTCTCCACCCCTCTGCCGTGCCTTCCTCTCTGTCTCTCTCTTCCCCTCCCGCAGCCAAGGCTCCATTGGAGCAAAGATGGCCCGGGCGCTAAGGATGGCTCTGTGGCCTCTGCCCCAGGCGCTAGAGTGGCTCTGGTCGCAACATGGTGACGCCCAGGATGGGCAGAGCATCGTCCCATGGTGGGCGTGCCGGGTGGATCCCGGTCCAGCGCATGCGGGAGTCTGTCTGACTGTCTCTCCCTGTTTCCAGCTTCAGAAAAATGCAAAAAAAAAAAAAAAAAAAAAGAAGGCCCAAGTCCAGGAGCTCCCTCAGGGTTTGTTCCCAGGCTCCCTGTATTCTCCTGGTCTGCCCCACAGTGCACAGGGCCGGGCTAGGGGAGGTCTGGGTGCTGCATGTCTCCTTGTCCTTGATAGTCTCTCATCCGCTATCTCCCAGCTAAGGGCTGAACAGAACGTTAGTCATTCCTTTGCCCTCTTCCCTTCTGAAAGGATACTTAGAAGTAAGGATTCAAGGGAAGTTTTCTCCTGATGGCAAATCAGCCCGAGAGGCAGAGGGGACAGTGAATCCTTAGTAGAGCTGGTGGCCTGGCTTTCCTGGTGCCCTCCGTGTATCTGTGCATCCTGTTCCTCTTAGCCTAATTACTTACACATAGTTAATTCCCTCGGAGGTGAGCCCCTCACCTGCCTGCACATAATCGAGCTGAGTCAGCCTGGATGATGCAGATCCCACCAACACGCCAGCAGTATTGGGCTCCGACACGAGCTGACCCCCCTCGGTCAGACCCACACTTCCCCAGACACCAGGCTCTCTTCCATCACCCTCCCAGCGTCCTTGTTGGCCCGCAGAGTCTCAGGCTGTGGTGCTGGAAGGGAAGTTGGTCAAATCACCAGTGAGCCTGTGTTGGCTCTACCACCGTGCGCAAGGAGGGGTGGAGATCTGGCTTAGCTTCCATTCCAGGAAGGCTCACTGGGCAAGAGAAGGGCTCAGCCCTGGGACCTGCTTGATGGAAATGTTGATGAACCCTGTGTGTTGCCAGGACAAATTTCATTCCTGCCTGCCACACCCAGGCCTCACTAGCATCTTCTGTGATGAAGCAAGGCAAGAAAGGATTCTAGGAAGGGTTGAGTTTTAAGAGAAAACAAAATCTCCCATTCCTATGGGCTCTGTCCCTGGAACCCTGGACCATGACTTCAGCCCCCTTCCATTTATCTGGGACAGCTTTATCAGGAAGGGCCAGAGGAATGACTGTCCCTACTTCACAGATGAGAAACCCAAGGCTCAGAGAGGCAGTGGCTTTTGGGACTTAAGGAATGCTGATCCAGGCCTACCTACCCCTGTCGGGTGCTAGCCAGGGACCCACAGGCCCCTGGACAGGCTGGGCAGCCTCCCTGATGCTGCACTCCTCAGCATGGGGCAGGGGAAGGGAACGGCCTTGCACCAGGACCAGGCTGTCCATCTGGAGGGGCGTGAGTGTGTGTTGTGAGTGTTAGTCACTACTACAGAAGGGAAGAGAAGATTCCAGAGGGCTGCTGGAGTGTGGGGGGATGGGAATGGGTGCTGGGGGATAGGTGTGGGGGTGTGTCTGGAGGTGCTACACACGGGAGGGCATAGGTGAGAAGTTCAGTCCTGCTTGGCCCAGAAGCTGAGGAGTCAGGAGACCGGAAAGCCACCAGCTGGTCCTCTCTACCCTCAACACACACTCACACACACACATACACACACACACACATACACACACACACACACTCAATGGCTGAGGGCTCTTGGTCAGGGCTGTACGAAAGTGGGTTAATATTCCCAAGGCTGGTGGGGGGCAGGATGGCGCAAGAAGAAAACAGGAGAAGGGTGTGAGCTGGATAAGTGTCAGGAGGGGCCAAAAGGGCTTAGTGAAGAAGAGTCTATGTCACCCCTTTCCCCAGATGGTTCCCCGACCTCAGTGCCCACCCTCACCCCACCCCAGTGGAACTGGAGACTCTCCAGGCTCAGTTCTGGGGAGAGGCGGCTCAGCTGCAGGTGGTGGCCGGCCCAGGGTCATTGTGCCTCCCCCCTTTCCCTCCCCACTGCCTGGTTCTTAGGCCCGTGCTTCTCATCCTCCACAGCGATGTACGCTCCAATTTCCAGCCCCCACCTCCAACGCACATCTCCTCTTCAGCTGGGAAGGTGGGCTTGGGCACAATCCCCTCCGTTCCCCAGGCCATTCCAGAGCAAATGCCCGTGCCTTACTTCTCTTGTGCCCAGTAGCTTTCCAGCACTTGCCTAGTCACCTGGGCCAGGGGTGGAATGCCCAGAGAGGCAGATATATCACGGGAGTGATTTCAGAAGCTTCCCACCACCCCTGCGTACCCTGGCCTGGGGCCCTCCTTTCTTCCTCATCCATGACTCCCCCACCTCATGTGGAAACTCCTGTGTCCAGTGGACAGACCCTCCCTGCAACGGGGTCAGGGAATGAGGAGAGGTAGTCGGGGTGGGCGGAGGGGGCAGGAAGAAGCTGCCAGGGAGTGGGGCAGGGGGTCTGAAGTGAAGTAATTCAGTATGAGGAAAGAGGGTGGCTAGGTCCCATTGCCTCTGTTGGGTGCAGGCAAGGATGGCACTGTCCCTTTAAGTGGGGGTGCCAGTCAATGTCCTCCCCCAGCCAACCCAATTCATGGGTACACTGAGCATGTGCAGGAGCTGTGCAAGCGGAGGGGAGGGAAGTAGGGGGATAGATTCCGGAGGGAACTCCTCACCCCCCTACTTCCTGTAGCTGCCCCACTCTCCTTCCTGGGTGTGACAAAGGAGCCATGGTGCTCCCCTAATCCCTTCCCCCACCCCAGACCCTGGGGGGGGGCTGCCCTCTAGGGGTGCTGGGGCCTGCAAGGGGTGATGGGCAAGCCCCCTCTGCCCTGGGGATTCTCAGGCAGCCCCTGCTGCCCAGAGGTGGCACACATATAGCCCAGTGGCATCCTCACTTCCTTGGTGTAGGCAGTGGGTAATCTTCCCACCACTTAACATGGTCGATTTCATTCCTTTGGTGCCAGAGTTTTTAAAAGATCTATATACCCGTGATGACACTGTGCTCTGAAAATTAAAAACAGCTAAAAGGATGAGGTCCCTGCCCCCACCCCCAGGAGCTTCCAGTCTAAAGTCTGAGAGGAAACAAACAGCTCCGAGGCTGGATGGAGCTGCCAAATCCTCCCCGCCTCACACTGCAGCCCTCTTCCCCCTTCCCTCCCCCACCTGGCACTTGCCCACTCTTCTTGTTTCTTCAAAATCTTAGCCACAGGTACCCTTTTTTAAAATTGAGGTGAAATTCACCTAACGTGGAATTAACTATTTTAAAGCGAACAATTCCGTGGCATTTAGAACACTGGCAGTGTGTGCAGATGCCACCTCTATCTCGTTTCAGCAATATCATCCTGAAAGGAAACCTCATCCCTATTAAGCAGTAAATCCCCACTCTTGCCTTTCTCCAGTACAGGGAACCACTGATCTGCCTCTTGTCTCTATGGATTCACTTACATAGTCTGGTGGTAGAGCCAAGAAGGAGAGAATGGTCTCTTGGGGTCTGTATCAGAAAAACACAGGTTCCCTGAGGGCCTGTGGGGAGGGGGCATTAGACCAGTAAGTAGTCTCTAGACCAGGAGTCCCCAAACTACAGCCCGCGGGCCACATGCGGCCCCCTGAGGCCATTTATCCGGCCCCCACCGCACTTCGGAAGGGGCACCTCTTTCATTGGTGGTCAGTGAGAGGAGCATAGTTCCCATTGAAATACTGGTCAGTTTGTTGATTTAAATTTACTTGTTCTTTATTTTAAATATTGTATTTGTTCCTGTTTTGTTTTTTTACTTTAAAATAAGATATGTGCAGTGTGCATAGGGATTTGTTCATAGTTTTTTTATAGTCCGGCCCTCCAACGGTCTGAGGGACAGTGAACTGGCCCCCTGTGTAAAAAGTTTGGGGACCCCTGCTCTAGACCTGTGATCTACCCCTGTTCTGGTCAGGATCCTGGGCCCTCCAGCCCTATCCCTGGCCAGAGGGCTGCTATCTGGGATTGTGTTACCTGGCCTGAAAAATATAACACTTCTTTGGTCCTCTTGGCTCCTCCCTGCCAGGTCCAGGCAGTCAAGGTGACCTAGGGGACATACTGTGGGGTTTGGGTCAGAGGCATGAGATGAAGAAACGTCAGCTTAGAGAGGTTGAGAAACTTGCCGAAGGTCACACAATGCCTTTAGCAACTGGTTCTGAGGTTCTGATTGTATTTGAGCTCTTGAGGCTCTTCTGTCTTCGAAGAGATAAATAAGGTAAGGATTTAGCAGAGTCAGCCGCGTAGGAGGTGCTCTCAAAAGGAAGCAGTCATAAGTTTACTAGTCCCAGGGCACTGCATGGTCGTGAAGTGAAACTAGCTCCATCCCAGGGTGCTTTGTGGGAGTTCCTCTGACCTTCCCTTCCTTATCTTTTGGAGCGGGTTTCTGTCTTGCCCTCTCTACTGGCCTCCCTAGAAGAACAGCTTTTGTGGGGGTAGAAGGGGCTGCCTGGACCCGAACCCTTAGGGGAGGTGGGCCTGGAAAGTGTGGCTCCTCCTCCCCCAAAGAAGGAGATGTTATTTGTTGCCTTCACGTGGGGCTCAGTTCTCCCGTTTCTCCATGGCTGAACGTTCACCCCTGCCCTCCACACAGAAAGGCCTTTGTGGACCCCGGGCCTGGAGAGGACGGAACAGGCTTTGCCTGGCAGGGGGACAGGCTTCGCAGCTGTTCCCAGTTGGCCGCTGTGAACTGGCTGCCTGTGGGCAAGAACATTCCAGAAACCACCTGTCCCAGAGATCCTCCCTGGACTCCATCCAAGCTGGGACACCCGGATCAGTCCTCAAGGCATCTGCTCGTCCTGCCTCAGGACAACCAGATGGGCCCCCTCTCCTGCTTCATCCTCACCCCAGTGTCTGTGAGCAGAAGTTCCCAAGGAGACTAAGTTGTGAGGGGGACATTATGAGCCACATGGACGTCCAGAGCCCACCTCTGCCGCAGCCCATCATTCCACAAAGAAGGAAGGGCAAGGGCTCTCCTGGGGCCCATAATCTCCTGGGGCTCTTATTCTTTCTAGCTCCCTCCCTGGGGTTCTCTTCAGTCACACGCAGTCAGCCATAGCCATTCGGATTCCTTTCCCACAGGCTGAGGACGGGGAGCTGCAGGCGCCCTCACAAGAGCACAGGAGACCAGCCCTGTGGCTAGCCGGCTCCCTCTCTTACAGTGGGTCCTCAGGTCCACCGTCCTTTCCAGCTAGACCTTCCTTTCTTTGCTTCCCAGTCGCAGACTCTTGGGCCTTTAAAATAGAGGATCTTCTTCCTTTGGGCCCCTGGACCAACTGTCCTTACTTATAATTCACATCAGCTATGCCTGTAGCCAGAGGCACTGCCCCTCCTTGGACGCACCCCACTCCCAGGATCCCCCCTGAACAACTTATGCTTCCCTGGCCTCCCTGGGCAGCACTCCTCAGCTACCCTCTCTCCTCCCTCCTTCCCTGGGCTCCAGATGCTTCAGGGCTTTTGTTTTAATCCCTCAAATGGCTACACGAGTGTGGTCTTGACGCTATATTTTGAAATTCCATGTTTATGATAAACTACCTTCACATATGCATTTGTGAGTTTTCTATTCCATCAGTTGTCTATCTCATTTATTCATAAACCAATCACATTAAAAGTGATTAGAGTTGCATATATATGCTTTAATATCTGACAGCTCTATTCTCTCTCATAACCCTTCTTTTACTAAAGATTACTGAATATTCTTAGATTTAAATTTTTTCTTTTCTGTTTCTAAACGTTTATTTATTTATTTATTTATTTATTTATATTTTTTTGTGACAGAGACAGAGAGAGTCAGAGAGAGGGACAGATAGGGATAGACAGACAGGAAGGGAGACAGATGAGAAGCATCAATTCTTTGTCGCGGCACCTTAGTTGTTCATTGATTGCTTTCTCATATGTGCCTTGACCAGGGGCTACAGCAGATCAAGTGACCCCTTGCTCAAGCCAGCAATCTTGGGGTCAAGCTGGTGAGTTTTGCTCAAACCAGATGAGCCCACGCTCAAGCTGGCGACCTCGGGGTCTCGAACCTGGGTCTTCTGTGTCCCAGTCTGATGCTCTATTCACTGCGCCACTGCCTGGTCAGGCTCATTTATTATTTTTAATGAGAGAAGAAGGGGTTCACACACACACGAACATTGATCGACTCCTGTATGTGCCGTGACCGGGGATCGAACCAGCAACCTCTGTGCTTCAGGATGATGCTCTAACCAACCGAGCCATCTGGCCAGGGCTAAACATTTTTCTAGAGTACATTCAAAAGCAGCTTGTTCGGATTTCTTCCCCAAAGCATATCTTTACATCTTTTAAAAAGCTATTTATTTATTTATGGTTTTTAGAGAGAGAGAAGAAGGGAGAGAGAGAAACATTGATTTGTTGTTTCACTTATTCGTGCATTCATTGATTGATTCTTGTATGTGCCCTGACCGGGGATAGAATCTGCAACCGTGGCATATGGGGCAGATGCCCTAACCAACTGAGCTACCCAGCCAGGGCTATCTTTATATCTTCATGTGTGTGTTATGAGCTGTTGAGTCAGCTCCAGCTCCTGGCGCCCCTGTGAATGTGGGATGTCTCCAATGTCCTGTCCTCAACAATCCCGCTCAGCTCCTGTAGACTCATACCTATGGCTTCTTTTATGGAGTCAATCTATCTCATTTTCCTGCTGCCTTCTATTTTCCCCAGTATTATTGTCTAAAGAACCCTGCCTTCTCATGTTGTGCCCTAAGTAGGACAGCTTCGGTTTTGTCATTTTGGCCTCCAGCAATGTTTCAGGCTTCATTTGCTCTAAGACCTACTTGTCCATTTTTGCGGCGGTCCAGGGTATCTGTAGAACTCTCCTATAATACTATATTAAATGAATATTCTTTTTCCTATAAGCCTTCTTCACTGTCCAACTTTTACATCCATACATAGTGATTGGGAATAGAAGGATGTGGATGATCTGAGCCTGGTCTCTAATGACACATATTTCTTTACTTTTTATCTACATGTAAAGATACAGATAATTAGATCTGCGGATATAGACAGAGTATTTTGAAAGGGAACATGTGAGAGATTTCTAGATGCTACCTATCTTTAGGCTGGATTAAAGAGCTTCGTAAATCTGTGACTCTGCCTCATATTCTTTCACCATGTTTAGGTGTACAGTGAATGGCATTAAGTGCACTGACGTTGTTGTGCAACTATTGCCACAATCCATCTTTGGAACCTGTTCCTTTTCATCTTCCTAAACTGAGACTGTACTCATTAAACAGTAATTCACCATCCCCTCCCCCTCAGTCCTGGACAGAGACCATTCTTCTTTTCTAGAAGCTATTGATATGATTGTGTCCCTGCCTGCTTGCCATCCAGCTGGAATCCAGGTTCCCTCTCTTTGCAGAAATCCTTTGTTCAGTAAATTATTGCTTCTCAACTTGATTGCCTATTGAAATCACCCAGGAATGATTTTTAAAGTTCTGGTGTCTGGGTGTCGCCTTCAGAAATCCTGATTTAAGTCTGGGGTGCAGCCTTGGGCATCGGAGCTGTTAAGGTTCCCTAGGGGATGCTTCTGTACAGCAGAGTTGAGAACCAGAGTTCTAAGAGCTGCAAACATTCTCTGCCCAGCATGTGTGGCCCGGAGGCCCCTGTGTGGGCGCCTCTCCTCTGCCACATCTATCTGAGGACTCTCAGGTAAAATGACCACTAGTGTGCCGATGGCAGACAGGGGGTCTGGGTGTTCGGGGAGCCTTGATGGCCAGATCAGGGGACGGGCAGAGCTCAAGTAAAAGAGGAAGGAAGAATTTTTAAACCAATCAGCTGGGGGTCAAACTACCTCTGGAAACTCCCAACCTCCATTGCTGGTTGTACCGGGGCACATGAGGAAGGGCAGGAGGTGCGACCAGAAGCATGCTGAGGGCCCCTCCAGGAGTCAGATCCGAAATTCTGCTGGATAAAGATGCTGCTTCATTGCCACAGCAGCAGCAGCCCCCGCACACGCAGTGTGTGCGTGATAATGACTTCTACCCATCTTGGCGGGGGGCCTCCGGCTGGGGGTTTACCCAGGCCTCCTGCTACTGGCATCCATCTGTGTTCAAGTGCTGTGTGTGAGTCTGCAAGGAGTTTCAGAATAAAATGCTATCTTTGCTTCCCGTTTTAGTGCCTTCTTGATTATCCCCTGCCCGTTTCTCCTTGCTTACCCAGAGTGGAGATGGGGGGAGGAGGCCACTTGGAGGCCAGGGCAGGGAGGGTGCTTCAGAGCCATCTGGGCTTCTCCAGTGTACAGGTTAAGAGCATAGATTCTGGCATGGGACTAGCCAGGTTCAAATCCTGTCTGCTTTATTCTGCTCAGTGCTGCTCCCTACCCACCGCAAACAGGACAGGCTCCTTCCTCATTACCTGCCTGGACACACTTCTCTTCCTCTGTTGGAGAAGATGCCATATCTCAGTGGGATCACCAACAGCACCATTCATTCATCGGACAGATATTAACTGGGCGTATTAGTCTTCTAGGGCTACCGTAACAAAGTATCATGGACTGAGTGGCTTGGAACAACAGAAAGATATTGCCTCACAACTCTGTAGGCTAGGAGTCTGAAATCTAAGTGTGGGCAGGGCCTGACCAGGCGGTGGCGTAGTGGATAGAGCATCGGTCTGGGATGCGGAGGACCCAAGTTCGAGACCTTGAGGTCGCCGGCTTGAGCACGGGCTCATCTGGCTTAAGCAAAAAGCTCACCAGCTTAGACCCAAGGCCCCTGGCTCAAGCAAGGGTTTACTCGGTTCGCTGAAGGCCCGCGGTCAAGGCATATATGAGAAAGCAATCAATGAACAACTAAAGTGTTGCAACGAAAAACTGATGATTGATGTTTCTCCTCTCTCTCCGTTCCTGCCTGTCTGTCCCTATCTACCCCTCTCTCTGTCTCTGAAAACAAACAAACAAACAAACAAAAACAAACCAAAACAAAACTAAGTGTGGGCAGGGCTGTGCTTCCTCTGAAAACTATAGGGGAAGGAGACTTCTTTGCCTATTTTAGCTTCTGGTGGTTTGCTAGCCATCATTTTTTTTATTTATTTATTGATTTTTAGAGAGAAAGGAAGAGAGAGAGAAACACTGATTTGTTGTTCCACTTATTTATGCATTAAATGGTTGATTTTTGTATGTGCCCTGATCAGGAATCAAACCCACAACTTTGGCATATTGGGATGACACTCTAACCACTGACCTATCCAGCCAGGGCCACTAAGCAACCTAGCCAGGGCCTGCTGGCAGTCTTTGGCATTCCTTGGCTTAAAGGTGCATCACTCCAATTCTCCATCTTCCCTCCGTGTGTTTGTTGCTGTGTCAAATTTACCCTTCTTATAAGGACACTAGTCCTATTCTATTAGAGCCCACCCTAATAACCTCACTTAATTTGATTACCTATACAAGGACGCTATTTCCAAATAAGGTTACAGTCTGAAGTATTATGGGCTAGGACTTCAATGTATCTTTTTTGTTGAGGGGGACATGATTCAGTCAGTAACAATGGGTGTCCATGCTGTGCCTGGCTCAGTTCTAGGCACTGGGGAGATCACAGTGAGCTCAGAGGACATAGTCTCTGCCCTCATGGAGCTGACCCTCTCTTGTAGTCTTTTAACCTATAGCTTCTCATTTAATACTAACTCTTGTTTATGAATCATTCTTAGCTTTCATTCACATGAGTTTGTCTGGGTGATATGATGACATCCCCATTTCACAGATGGGGAGACTCATAGAGAAGTGACTTGCTTGGGGTCATGTGACTAATGGGTAATAATACAAGTAATCACAATATTCAGCACTTGTTAGATACCAGCCAGTTCAAGCTTCAAACACTTCACCTCACTTGATCCCCACAACCATTTTTCAGGATGAGGAAATTGAAGTAAGTTGCCCAATGTCATGGGGCTAATAAAAGGTTGTGCTGGGACTTGAACCCAGATGGTCCGGTTTCCATGTCTGTGCTTGTAACCACTACCATATGGCTCACTACAGGTAGACACAGCCTGTGCCAGTTTTTGCTGCCCTCTGCTCTATACCCGAAAGTCCAACCTGATTACTCAATGGACCCTCCAGGCACAGGAGAAATAGGAAGGAGAGAGCAGCCTCTTTGTTCTGCTTCATCCAACTACTCTAAAGCTCCTTCTCCCTTCCTTCTTCCTTCCTGTCCAACTTGCTCTGGAGAGAGTTGCTTTTTCTTTCTTTCTTTTTCTTTTCTTTTCTTTTTTGTGTGTGAGAGACAGACAGACAGACAGGAAGGGAGAGACCCAGACAGCAACAACAACTTCAGTTGTTCATTGATTGCTTTCTCATATGTGCCTTGACCACGGCTCCAGCAGAGTGAGTGACTCCTTGCTCAAGCCAGCGACTTTTGGGCTCAAGCCAGCGACCATGGGGTCATGTCTGTGATCCCACACTCAAGCTGGCGACCCTGCACTCAAGCCAGATGAGCCTGTGCTCAAACCAGGGACCTCAAGGTTTCGAACTAGGGTCCTCAGCATTCTATCTAGGTCGACACTCTATCCACTGTGTCACCACCTGGTCAGGCCAGAGTTGCTTTTTCAAATGTTTAACTTATTTTATAATTTATAGACATAAAACAAGCACCCATCACCTGACCAGGTGGTGGCACAGTGGATAGAGCATTGGACTGGGATGTGGAGGACCCAGGTTCGAGACCCCGAGGTCGCCAGCTTGAGCATGGGCTCATCTGATTTGAGTAAAGCTCTCCAGCTTGGATCCAAGGTTGCTGGCTTGAGCAAGGGGTTACTCAGTCTGCTGAAGGCCCACGGTCAAGGCACATATGAGAAAGCAATCAATGAACAACTAAAGTGCCACAACAAAAAACTAATGATTGATGCTTCTCATCTCTCTCCGTTCCTGTCTATCTGTCCCTATCTATCCCTCTCTCTGACTCACTCTCTGTCTCTGTAAAAAAAAAAAAAAAGCACCCTTGTATACACCACCCAGTTTAAGAAATAGCAACCCTATTATTGTTGAAGCCCCAGCATCATATCATTCCCCAATTGCATTTTACACCCTAGAAGGAACCAGGATACAAGATTGGCAACAATCATTTCCATACATCTTTAGAAACACAAAGTTGCTTTTGATTGACAGTAAGCTTGATTCTTTTTTCTTTTCTTTAATTTTTTTTAAGTGAGAGAACAGGAGATAGAAAGACAGACTCCTGCATGCACCCCGATGGTGATCCACCTAGCAACCCCTGTCTAGAGTCGATGCTTGGACCAATTGAGCTATCCTCAGTGCCCAGGGCTGACACTCGAACCAATTGAGCCACTGGCTACAAGAGGAGAAGAGAGAGAGATTCGGGGGAGAGGGAGGGGAAGGGAAGCAGATAGTTGCTTCTCATGTGTGCCCTGACTGGGGGTTGAACCTGTGACGTCTGCATGGTGGGCCAATGCTCTATTTACTGAGAAAACTGGCCAAAGCCAAGCTTGATTTAAAAAAAAAATATTATATAATATTTTTCATTTAATTTTATTTATTTATTTATTTTTTACAGAGACAGAGAGAAAGTCAGCGAGAGGGATAGATAGGGACAGACAGGAATGGAGAGAGATGAGAAGCATCAATCATTAGTTTTTCATTGCGACACCTTAGTTGTTCATTGTTGCATTCCCATATGTGCCTTGACTACATCAGACCGAGTAACCCCTTGCTCGAGCCAGCAACCTTGGGTCCAAGCTGGTGAGCTTTGCTCAAACCAGATGAGCCCGCGCCCAAGCTGGCGACCTCGGGGTCTCGAACTTGGGTCCTCCACATCCCAGTCCGATGCTCTACCCACTGCGCCACCACCTGGTCAGGCTACATATTTTTCACTTAATCATCACCTGTTTTTGCCTTTTTGGCTGCACTTTCGGCACTTTCACTTTCAGGACTTCTGAATAAAAATTTATCCAAAGAGGTTTGCTTTTGTCTGCCTTTTAAAATGTTACGGAAATGTGACAAGTGTCATTAAAAAGTGCTGAAGCGGCAGCTTCCCAAATCATGACTCGTATCTCGAAATTTTGCTTGGATCTCGAACAAAAATACGGACTGACTAGCAGCTCGTATCTTAAAAAATTTTGTATGTTGGTCTGCTATATCTCAAGGTACCACTGTACTGGGTTCTATTCCCCAGTTAGGGCACACAGGAGAAGTGCCCACTTTGCTTCTCCACCCCTCCCCCTCTCCTTCCTCTCTGTCTCTCTCTCTCTCCCCCTCCCACAGCCAAGGCTCCATTGGAACAAAGTTGGCCAGGGCACTGAGAATGGGTCCCTAGCCTCCACCTCAGGTGCTAGAATGACTCCAGATGCAATGGAGCAACAACCCTGATGGGCAGAACATCACCCCCTGGTGGACATACCAGGTGGATCCTGGTCAGGCGCATGTGGGAGTCTGTCTGCCTGCATCCCCCTCCCCCAGCCTTCTCACTTTGAAAAAATATTATATGTATGTAATGTTAAGCTTAGGTTAAGTTTAAAGTTAAGAAAGTGCTTTTTTTTTTTTTAATTTTTTTATTTTATTTATTCATTTTTAGAGAGGACAGAGAGAGAGAACGGGGAAAGAGCTGGAAGCATCAACTCCCATATGTGCCTTGACCAGGCAAGCCCAGGGTTTTGAACCGGCGACCTCACCATTTCCAGGTCGATGCTTTATCCACTGTGCCACCACAGGTCAGGCGAAAGTGCATTTTTTTACAATTAAGTTTTTGTGGTTTCATTTTAAGTAAAGAAAGTGCAGTTTTAATTTTAGTTTACATTTAGTGTTAAGAAAGTGCAATTTTAGTTTACGTGTCTACAGGGCCTGCCTCCCTTCCTCCCTCCCTCCTCCTTCACCATTCACCTCCGTTAGCTGCACTCATCTGTCTTCAAGGTAAGAATACAGTACTAAATAACACTTTTTTCTTTTATTTCATATATTTTGTTATGCATTGGTAAAGTATACATGTGTGTTTCTTAATTAAAAAACATGTCTTTTTCATAATTTAGGATGGTTTGGGGATGTTACACAGGGCTGGAACAGATTAAATCTATTTCAGTTATTTTAAATGGGAGAAATTTGTTTGATATACGAGTTGACTGACTTACGAGCTTGGTTACAGAATGAATTAAACTCGTATCTCAAGGTACCACTGTACTTCTACACACCAGGTCGATGCTCTACTGCTGAGCCAGCCAGCTAGGGCCAAGCTTGATTTTTTTATTTTTAACTTTATTAAATTCTTTTTTTTATATTTTGGTGAGAGGAGGAGAGATAGTAAAGAAGACTCCCACCTGTGCCCCAACCAGGATCCACCCAGCAACCCTATCTGGGGCCAATGCTTGAGTATTGAGCTGTTTTTAGCACCTAAGGCTGATGTGCTCCAACAGCGCTATCCTCAGCATCCAGGGCCATGTTTGAACCAATCAAGCCACTGGCTTCAGGAGGGGAAGAGGGAGAGAAGGGGGAGAGGGAGGGAGAGAGAAGTAGATGGTCACTTCTCCTATATGCCCTGACCAGGAATCGAGCCTGGGACGTCCATATGACAAGCTGATGCTCTATTCACTGAGCCATCACATGTCAGGCTTGAGCTTGATTCTTGACAAGAAAATGTAGCAGGAGCAGAGGATCAAGGTGAAGGAGTAACTTGAACTGAGTCTATTATGAAAATATATTATGATGAAATACTGTATTTCAGACACAGGAAGACATATGGACTAATGGAATGAACCTCCTGCTTAGGATCTAAGACATTAAAAATATCCCCAGGGCCTGAACTATGGTGGCGCAGTAGATAAAGTGTCGACTTGGAATGCTGAAGTCGCCAGTTCGAAACCTTGGGCTTGCCCAGTCAAAGCACTTGTAGGAGTTGATGCTTCCTACTCCTCCCTCCTTCTTTCTCTTTCTCTTCTAAAATTAATAAATAAAATATATAAAAAAATAAAAATTAAAAAAATATATATCCCTAGGGTTTTCCTCCTTGATCGCATCCTTACAGTGGAGCCACTCACTTGAATTTTTTTTTTTTTTTTTTGTATTTTTCTGAAGCTGGAAACTGGGAGAGACAGTCAGACAGACTCCCGATGCGCCCGACCGGAATCCACCCGGCACGCCCACCAGGGGCGATGCTCTGCCCACCAGGGGGCGATACTCTGCCCCTCCAGGGCGTCGCTCTGCCGCGACCAGAGCCACTCTAGCACCTGGGGCAGAGGCCAAGGAGCCATCCCCAGCGTCCGGTCCGGGCCATCTTTGCTCCAATGGAGCCTTGGCTGCGGGAGGGGAAGAGAGAGACAGAGAGGAAGGAGGGGGTGGGGGTGGAGAAGCAAATGGGCACTTCTTCTATGTGCCCTGGCCGGGAATCGAACCCCAGTCCCCCGCACGCCAGTCCAACGCTCTACCGCTGAGCCAACCGGCCAGGGGCACTCACTTGAATTTGAGGCTTATCTTTTTGAGATGAATCTTGTCGGGAGGGAGCGGGGATTTGCAATCAGGTGGAAGTGGGGAAAAGTGTCACTAGTAGGGAGAACATCAGGGCAAAAAGTCAGAGGAAACAGTTCGGGCAGCATGTATCGGGCATAACTGGCAACTTGGGGTCCTGTGAGGGAGGTGAGAGGGGGAGATTGGGGCAGTGGAGAAGCAGCCAGCCCCACTCTCTGTGGGGGCCTCTCTTTCCTCCTCTAGCATTGATCTAATCACATGCAATCATAATTATTTGTTAGCTTGATTCTGAGTTCCTAAAAGTAGGGACCTTCTCAGTCATCTTTGTCACCTGAGTATCTAACACAGTGACTTGGACAAATGGGCTTTATTCAATATTCAATATTCAATTAATAAATGATTGAATGAAAAACTGTTTAATTGATTTCAGCCTTGCTTGGTGGGGGTGGAGTGCTGGTGACAAGAGGAATGGAACATCTGAGTGGACAATCTGAACAAAAATTTTTTTTTTATTACAGAGAGAGAGAGAGAGTCAGAGAGAGGGATAGATAGGGACAGACAGACAGGAATGGAGAGAGATGAGAAGCATCAATCATTAGTTTTTCATTGCGACACCTTAGCTGTTCACTGATTGCTCTCTCGCATGTGCCCTGACCGTGGGCCTTCAGCAGTCCGAATAACCCCTTGCTCAATCCAGTGATCCTGGGTTCGAGCTTTGCTCGAGCCAGATGAGCCCGCGCCCGAGCCTGCGACCTTGGGGTCTCGAACCTGGGTCCTCCGCATCCCAGTCTGACCCTCTATCCACTGCGCCACCGCCTGGTCAGGCTGAACAAGAATGTTTTAGAAGAGAATTATCACTTAAAATTTTTTTTAATTTATTGATTTTAGAGAGAGAAGAAAGGAGAGAGGAAGTGAAAGAGACAGAACATCGATCTGTTTCTGTGTGTACCCTGACCAGGTATCAAACCAGCAACCTTTGTATGTTGGGACAATATTCTAACCAAGTGAGCTATCCAGCCAGGGTAGAATCATTATTTCATTATCACAAGGTACAGTACACCACCACCTTCATCAGTGTTGCCATATAGATGTGTGTGCTGCTTCAATGTGTGTCAGTAAGGGTGAGCATCTGCTATGCAGGATGTGTGAGATGATGGGATGGATGGGTAGAGAGCTTCAGCCACCACCAGTGTCATTCACCAGTGTCACTGGCTCTGATTATAGGTTTGCAAATAATCTGCTTCCCACAGAAGTAGGACCGATTTCTCTTCCTTAAAAACAATAGCCAAAGCCTATGCGTCCTCTCCCGCATGATCACTGTTTCGCTAACTCTGCTTATGGCTGCCCCTCGTTTGCATTCTTAGAAGCCCCTCGCAGGGCCGGGCATGCTTCAGCGGGTTTCCAGTGGTGAGAAGAGCTTTTCTCAGAGGCTGCATTCCACACGCGGCCTAACAAACAGATAAAAAGCGTCTGTAATTAGTGGCATCTCTTTGCACACAAAGAATTAATGGGCTGAAGGCTGTTTATTCTCTTGCATCAGCCAAATGTGCCCTGCAATCCTGTTTTGACCAAACCTTGGATTTTCTGTCCCAAGAAGCAGACAAATGCACTAATACAAGAAAAGACAAATGAATATAAGAAAAGACAAATGAATTGAGGATAAAGAGCAAATTATTAAAAGATTTTGGCAGTATAATTCATAAAAATTTAAGCCACCACATTCTGAATTTGCAGAATTCTGATTAATGAAGTCATTTTGCTCCTTCTCCGTGCCCTGTAGTTCAGTTCAGGGAATGGTACGTGAGGCTGGAGCCTCCATTCTCGCGGCCCCAGCAGTGCAGGGTAGGGAGCAGTGTGTCTGTCCGGTGTGCCCTGGCCTTGAGATTTGGTATGGGAAGATCTAACATGGAACCATGGCTCTGCTGCTTTTCCTGGCTCAGTGATCTTTCATTCACCAAACATTTGTTGAGTATCAGGCTCTAGGTTGGTGCTGGAAAGGCAAAGTTGAAAGACCCAGTTCCCTACTCCCCTTCCATTTTTGTTTTTAATGCTGAGGGGTACTTTTTTTTATTATTAATTTTGAGAGAGGAGAGAGAGAGAGAGGGGGGAGGGAGGAGCAGGAAGCATCAACTCCCATATGTGCCTTGACCAGGCAAGCCCGGGGTTTTGAACCGGCGACCTCAGCGTTTCCAGGTCGGCGCTTTATCCACTGCGCCACCACAGGTCAGGCCCTAAGGGGTACTTTTAACTATGAACTATGACAGGCAATCAGAAAAGCATAACGTATACAGAATAATAAAATGAACACCTATGATAAAAGCCACTTGGCTTAATAAAGCTAGAAAAACATTTAAAGGCCCTTGTGCATTTCAGTTCCTCCTCTCCCACTAACATGGAAACCTCCATTCTGCTTTCGATGTTTATCATCCTCCTGCATGTCTGTTTGTATAACCTAGGCATGTATGCTGAAACAAATGTAGTATTAGGTACTTTTAAAATTTCTGTGAATCAGCCTGACCTGTGGTGGCGCAGTGGATAAAGCGTCGACCTGGAATGCTGAGGTCACTGGTTTGAAACCTGCACTTGTCTGGTCAAGGCACATATGGGAGTTGATGCTTCCTGCTCCTCCCCCTTTCTCTCTCTCTCTCTACTCTCTAAAATACATAATAATAAAAAAATTTCTGTGAATCATAGGAACCAAATCTTTTAATAACTTGCTCTTTTTTGTGTGTGTGTATTTTTCTGAAGCTGGAAACGGGGAGAGACAATCAGACAGACTCCCGCATGCACCCGACCGGGATCCACCCGGCACGCCCACCAGGGGCAACGCTCTGCCCACCAGGGGGCGATGCTCTGCCCCTCCAGGGCATCGCTCTGCAGCGACCAGAGCCACTCTAGCGCCTGGGGCAGAGGCCAAGGAGCCATCCCCAGCGCCCAGGCCATCCCTGCTCCAATGGAGCCTTGGCTGCGGGAGGGGAAGAGAGAGACAGAGAGGAAGGAGGCGGGGTGGAGAAGCAAATGGGCGCGCCTCTCCTATGTGCCCTGGCCAGGAATTGAACCCAGGTCCCCCACACGCCAGGCCGACGCTCTACCGCTGAGCCAACCGGCCAGGGCCAATAACTTACTCTTTACTCAAAAACATTTTAGGATTTATTTGTGTGATACAAGTAGCTCAATCATTTGCCTTTTTTTTATATATATGTGTAAACCCTTAATTGAAGCAAAACATTTATACAAACAAGTGCATAGTCATAAGTGTGCAACTTAGTGAATTTTCACAAAGTCAACACACCTGTGTAATCCCACCAATAAACAGAACACTTCCATCATCCAGAACTCCCTGAGGCTCACAGCTGTAGTTCATTCTTTCTCATTGCAATATAGCATTCCACTGCATGAATATACTAAAATGCATTGATTCTGCTGCTGCTGGACTTTTCAAATGTTTCCAGTATTTGGTTATTATGACTAGTGCTGCTATGGAAACAATTTTACGTGGCTTTTGGTGCACACTTTCTTCTTGGGCATATCTCTAGGAGTGAAATTGCTGGGTCATCCTGTATGAATATATTCAGCTGTAACAGGAACTGCTCAATGGCTTTTCCCTCTACCAACCAAATAAGAGAGTTCCTTTCTTCCACATCCTTGACCAGCCCTTGGTTTTGTATCCTTTTTTCATTTTAGCCATCCTGGTGGGGATGGGCTTCCCTTTTTAAAGTTAAATTTACTGTGCTAAGCACTTTATAAGCATCTTATTTTACCACCACATAACCCCACGAGAAGGGTATGGCCCTTACCACTGTTTTACAGACGAGAAAATTGAACTTGAAGAAAGTAAGGCACTTCTTCAAGGTCACATAGTGAGGGCTGGAGCAGGGCACACAGGCTTTTCTGTCCCCACTTACTGTAGTCTGGAGCTCGGTCTGGTAGGGATGGGAGACCCATGAAGACAAATCATTGGCATCTGGTGAGACAAATGCAGTAACTGAGCATTATGTGAGGTGCAGTGGTGGCCCCAAAGCTGAGTGAGACCACCTTGGTGGGTGAGTCAGGAGGAGCACTGGACTGAACTAGATCTTTGGACAAGTCCATTTAGAGTAACAGCGCCCATCTCCAATGGTCCGAGTGAGGATTTAAGGTGCTGGCATTAAGAAAGGCTCCTGTACCTGCACAGAGCTGGCGCTCGGAGAAGGGTTGTTGAAGGCATTAGTGAACATATAGGACTGGGAGAACTCTATACAGTCACAGTTCTTCATGGAGCCAGGGGATGGACAAAGTGACCTCTCTAGGTCCTTTTCATCCTGAATCTAGGGGCGGGAGGAGAGCTGGAGTAGGGAGGGAAGACCCCCCCCCCATTCCCACCCCAGCCCACTCACTCTACTTACCGCAAAGGGGCTGTGAGACCAACCCCTTTCTTTTTTATTTTTTAAAAATTGAGTTTATTAGGGTACAAGTTCAGGTGTGATCAACTCATTCCTACACAGGAAAAAATAGTATCACAGGGGCATCTCCTCACCCCCTTAAGCACACTATAATCCTCTCCCCATCTCCATCCTGATCCCTGGACCCAGCAGAAAGGACTGGGTTGGAGTCCGGGAGCAACTTTTGGAGAAAGGCCGAGGCAGGCTGGGGATGGGCGGAGGAGGTGTGTTTGTTTTGAAAGCTTGGTGTAGCTCTAGAGTAGAAAGAGGAGGAGGAGAGGAGGAGGAAGAGGAGAGGCGGGAGAGGAAGGGGAGGAGAGAGAGGAGGGGGGGGAGGAGAATTGGGGAAGAGGGAGAGGAGGAGGGGTGGGGTGGAGGGGGAAAGAGGGGAGGATTAATGTACTACCCCGGACTCCTGGGCAAGGGCTGAAGCCTCTTCCTGCTTATCCTGTCCCCTCTTCCACCAGGCGTCAGGCATGGGAGTGGCCTTGGGTAATACAAAGTGTCGGAGGGGGTGCGGGGAGCTGAGGGCCTGGGAATGGGAAGCTAGACCCGGGCAAAGATGAGCGAGGTTGCTTACAGACCCTAGTAGGCTACGTTCTGGAAGACACTCCACTGGCCAGGCCGACCGGTTCCAGGTCCGGGCTGAGCCTCGGCCAAGCCCAGAGCTGGCTCAACAGCGGCACCTGCTGGCCAGGGAACCTCCCTGCGGGGCGGGGCTCCCCCTCTGCCTTGGGAGCCCAGCGGGTGAAGCACTCCGGCGGCAGCTCCAGCTGTCAGATCAGAAAGTGTCGCGGGCGGAGGAATTGGGGAAGCGGCGGGCCTCGGCCCTTCCGGTGGCCACCTGTTCCCCTAATTTTAATTTTACCCTGTACAGCCAGGACACCGACCGAGGGCCCGCCCTGGGCCAGCCTGGGGCCAGCATTGAGAGAAAAGAGCAGGATCAAGGTCCCCAACTTCAGAAAGCTCCTGATCTGTGTAGAAATTTTTTTGTTTTTTTTTTCAAAAACTTTATTTGGAAAAAATTCAAGATTACAGAAGAGTTACAAGAACGATGCAAAAATCCTCCATATACCCCTTACTTAGCTTCACCACTTGCTAAAATTTTATCCCATTTGTGCTCTCCTTCTTCATATACATATAAATAATATATTTTTCCCTGAATTGAAAGGATGTGGCAACCATCATACCCATTTACCCATAAATATGTTAGTGGGTATTTCCTAAGAATAAGGACATTCTCTTGCATAACCACAGTAGGCTTTTCTACTTTGGGGAATTTAACATTGATAACTTTTATGTAATCTACTGTCCATATTCCAATTTTATCAATTGATTCAGTAAGGGTCCTTTAAGAGTACTTTTCCCCTCTATTGTAGGATTCAGACCAGAATCACACTTTGTGTTTAATTGACATGTTTCTTTACGCTTCTTTAATCTGGTACAATTTCTCATCTGTTTCATCTTTCATAACATTTTTTTTTCAGAGGAGAAACCCACTTTATTCTTTCAGTTGAGTGCTCCTGGTTTGAGGTTTGCCTGGTGTTTCCTTACTCAGATTCAGGGTACACATCCTTGGTGGGAATATTGAATAAGTGATATTATGTTCTTGGGGTGGGATTCTCCACCTTAAGTGTTCATGAGACTCCTGAACCTCTAAGAAGTAATCCCTGAATTATCTGTAAAACCTTCAATCAGATTTTCAACACAGATTATGAAGAGCAACATTTAATTGTGTGTGTTTTCTCTCTGCGGATGGTCGGCTTGGGCTCTACCCCTTAGTTTCTCTGCTTCTCTCCCTCCTGCCATCACACTTGCCATTGAAATTCAGCAGCTCCTGTTGAAAGCATTATTCTTTCTGAAGGACACTAGGGACACCCTAATTGCTCAACTCAATTGTCTTCAGAGTCCTTACCCTCTTGACCTATCCTCGGAGCATGGGACTTGCCCTTCTCCCTGAAACCTCCCACTCTTTGCGCATCCTCCCTCACCAGCAAATGAGTGAAGAGCTGCTTGCTTAAAGCCTTGCTCTGATCTTGGCTTCCTCACAGTGATCTCTGGGTTGGCTGGCTGGCCAGGAGGGAGACCTTTGAAAACTAACTGTCCATAGTCCAGAGGAAACAACAGGGAGAGCTAGGTGCCCAGAGTTAGGTTCTTGTCTCTGCTCTGCCATTTTCTTGACCTTGGACAAGTCACTTAACCTGTCTGAGCCCCAGTCTCCTCATCTGTAAAAAATGGAGTTAATGAAACCAACCTCAGCGTGTTGCCATGACGGTAAAACTAAATGAGACCCTTTCACAGGCACAATACTTAGTATTTAATAGGTACTGGTATTTCACATGAGACTGAGTACTTCGGGGGCTCTCTCAGCCCACCCTCTCCCCTTAGCTCTGTAGCTCTGGGCACTTGGGAGCCCCATTCAATGGGCCACTGGTTGGATGGGGTCTCACTTGCCTAGCTTGTGTGGGCTTCAGGGCCCTGCAAGGAAAGAAAGGCCATGTTTTACACTTCTGGCTTGGCTAGCGGAGCTGGTTGAGAAAGATGGATGGACAGACAGACCAATGAAGGTAATAGCTGTTGTTCATGGCTTTTCAGCTCAGCCAGACACCCCAAGGCCTGAGAGGGGACCGAAGACCTCCTCAGCAGACTATTTCAGATATTATGACACTTAATCTGAAATTAAGATTTGGTGTTAAGCAAACAGCTCATTCCCACCTCCCTCAGCTGTCCCGTCAAGGTCAAGAAAAGCAAGAGGGCCAGTTTGGGTGTGAATCCTGGTTGTGCCATTTTCTAACGGGGTGATTTGAGTTACCTCACCATTAGCAGCCTTAGTGTCTTCATTAGGAAAATGAGACCTGAACAATCCCCAACTCACAGGGCTGTGGTTTGTAACTTATCCTTTGGGTTTCTCCTTCCCAGACTGTTACCCAAACTCCATTCAGTTTTTACCCTTTTGGCCTCAGAACTGCTACTGCCAAGTCTGTGTTACAGGCACCGCCCCCCCCCCCCAAGCTATTCTGGCATCTTCATCATCAGCACCACTTCCACTTTAGGGGAGTATGTGCTAAAAACTTTATACATAATATTTTTTGAAAGATTTTATTTATTGATTTTAGACAGAGAAGAGAGAGAGAGAAAAGTGGTGGAGGAGGAACAGGAAGCAACAACTCATAGCTGCTTCTTGTCTGTACCTTGACCAGGCAAGCCTGGAGCTTCAAACCAGCGAGCTCGCCATTCCAGGTCGATGCTCTATCCACTGCACTACCACAGGTCAGGCTTGATATTCTTTTTTTTTTTCTTAAGTGAGAAGCAGGGAGGCAGAGAGACAGACTTTTGCAGGGCGCCCATACCAGGATCCACCCCAGCAAGCCCCCTACTGGGCGATGCTCGCCCATCTGGGCTGTTGCTTTGTTGTTGCTCTAGGCAACTGAGCTGTTTTAGTGCTTGAGGGGAGGTCATGGAGCCATCCTCAGCTCCCCAGACCAACTTACTCCAATGGAGCTATGGCTGCAGGAGGGGAAGAGAGAGACAGAGAGAGAGTAGGTAGAGGGGAAGGGTGGAGAAACAGATGGTCACTTCTGTGTGCCCTGACCGGGAATCGAACCTGGGACATCCACACACCAGGCTAACACTTCCACTGAGCCAACCGGCCAGGGCCATTGATATTTTATTCTAGGTATTTTCTCATTTCTATTAGGAGTTCTTCAACTCATGAATTTTTAGAAGTGCATTTTGACATTTTCAAATGTCTGGGGTTGTCCTTTTATATGTTGTCTTTTTGATTATTGATTTCTAATTTAATTTTGTTGCTGTTGGATAATGAGGTCTGCATGATTTTTAAAAAAATTGGTCGAAACTTGCCTTATGGTCCCATATGTGCCTAAAAGCAAAAGTGTGTTTGCCCATTATTGACTTAAGTATTCAAAATATTTGGTTGGGGTAAGCTTATCAATTGTATTGTTTAAATCTTCTGCATCCTGACTGAATTTTCTGTCTGTTTAGACTACCAATTCCAGAAGGTGATTTACAGCTTCCTTTACAGGGGAGGACTTACTGTATTTTTTGCTCCATAAATGGAGGGGAAAATTCCCGTGTGTCTTATGGAGCGAATGTTCATTTTTATTTATTTTTATTTTTTTTAGCTACTGCGGGGCACTGCGCAGGTAAACATATGTAGAATGAGTGCCAGCGGGAGCGTAATCAAACCCGCCATGGTGGCGTGCAGAACCCCGGCATCTGCTGAGTGATCTCATGGTTCTGGTTTCCACAGTTGCATGCAGCGCAGGAGGGAAGGCAAGTGACATTGTGTGCGCACATTCATCTGGCATCATCCAGGGCAGGCGTGAGAGGCGCTGCAGCTTCTGGAGTTCTGTGTGAAGTGCTAATGTCACTTGGTGCTCTATTAGTGCTTGACCAGTTTAGAGAACATATTAGTGAAACCACACACACAAAAAAACCTTTAAAGAAGTGAAGACTCATCTAGCTGTAATTCCTGGGGGTCTTACCAGCCAGTTGCAACCTCTCGACGTTTCCATCAACAAACTGTTTAAAGTCTTTATGCGAGAAGAGTGGAACAAATGGATGGCTGCTGGTGATCATGATCTGACACCAACTGGACGAATGAAGAGACCCACCAACACTCAAGTTTGTGAATGGGTGAAAACATCATGGCAGTCAGTGAAGAATGAAACCGTGGTACGGTCATTCAAAAAATGTGTCATGCCTGACCAGGCGGTGGCGCAGTGGATAGAGCGTTGGACTGGGATTCCGAGAACCCAGGTTCGAGACCCCGAGGTCGCCAGCTTGAGCATGGGCTCATCTGGTTTGAGCAAGAGCCCACGAGCTTGAACCCAAGGTCGCTGGCTCCAGCAAGGGGTTACTCGGTCTGCTGGAGGCCCATGGTCAAGGCACATATGAGAAAGCAATCAATGAACAACTAAGGTGTTGCAACGCGCAATGAAAAACTAATGATTGATGCTTCTCATCTCTCTCCGTTCCTGTCTGTCTGTCCCTATCTATCCCTCTCTCTGACTCACTCTCTGTCTCTGTGAAAAATAAATAAATAAAACCTTAAAAAAAAAGTATCATTAGCACCCTAGCTGGATAGCTCAGTTGGTTAGAGCATCATTCCAAAAGCAGCAGAGGTTGCCAGTTTGATCCCTGGTCAGGGCACATACAGGAACAGCTCAATGTTCCTGTCTGTCTGTCTCTCTTCCTCTCTTGCTAAAATCAATAATAAATTTTTTTTAATGTGGCATTAGCAATGCCTTAGATGGCACTGAAGATGGTATCATATATGAAAAAAGCAAAGAAAGTGATACCAGTGATTGTAAGCAACCGAGCTTCTTAAATTCTGACACTGGCAATTCCTGGGGTTCCCGGATAACTAGAAGAGTATTTGAACATTAAAGTCTTTTCTCATGCGTTAATAACAGTGCTAATGGTTGTTAATACTGCTGTTGAGTTTACATTGTTGAAATACTATTGTGCTTTATTTATTTATTTATTTTGCATTTTTCCGAAGCTGGAAACGGGGAGGCAGTCAGACAGACTCCCGCATGCGCCTGACCGGGATCCACCCGGCATGCCCATCAGGGGGCGATGCTCTGCCCCTCTGGGGCGTCACTTTGTTGCATCCAGAGTCATTCTAGTGCCTGAGGCAGAGGCCACAGAGCCATCCTCAGCGCCCGGGCCATCTTTGCTCCAATGGAGCCTTGGCTGCGGGAGGGGAAGAGAGAGACAGAGAGGAAGGAGGGGTGGAGGGGTGGAGAAGCAGATGGGTGCTTCTCCTGTGTGCCCTGGCCGGAATGAACCCGGGACTCCTGCATGCCAGGCCGACGCTCTACCACTGAGCCAACTGACCAGGGCCTATTTTTTTATTAATTTATTTATTTTTTGTATTTTTCTGAAATTGGAAACGGGGAGGCAGTCAGACAGACTCTGCATGTGCCCGACCAGGATCCACCCGGCATGCCCACCAGGGGGCGATGCTCTGCCCATCTGAGGCATTGCTCTGTTGAAACCAGGGCTATTCTAGTGCCTGAGGCAGAGGCCATGGAGCCATCCTCAGCACCCAGGCCAACTTTGCTCCAATGGAACCTTGGCTGCGGGAGGGGAAGAGAGAGACAGAGAGGAAGGAGAGGGGGAGGGGTGGAGAAACAGATGGGCACTTCTCCTGTGTGCCCTGGCCGGGAATTGAACCTGGGACTCCTGCACACCAGGCTGACGCTCTACCACTGAGCCAACGGCCAGGGCCTTGTGCTTTATTTTTATTAAATATTTTAACACACCATTTGGTTCAGAATATTTTTTTTTCTTATTTTCCTCCTTAAAACCCTAGGTGCTTCTTATGGTCAGGTGCGTCTTTTTTTTTTTTTTTTTTTTTTTTTTTTAATATTTTTTTTAATTTTTATTTATTTATATATTTTTTACAGAGTCAGAAAGAGGGATAGACAGGGACAGACAGACAGGAACAGAGAGAGATGAGAAGCATCATTCATTAGTTTTTCATTGCGCGTTGCAACACCTTAGTTGTTCATTGATTGCTTTCTCACATGTGCCTGACTGCGGGCCTTCAGCAGACCGAGCAACCCCTTGCTGGAGCCAGCGACCTTGGGCTCAAGCTGGTGGGCCTCGCTCAAACCAGATGAGCCCGCACTGAAGCTGGCGACCTTGGGGTGTCGAACCTGGGTCCTTCCGCATCCCAGTCCGACGCTCTATCCACTGCGCCACCACCAGGTCAGGCCAGGTGCGTCTTATGGAGTGAAAAATATGGTATCTATTTTTCCCCCACTATTTCTGCTTTATGATTCTGAAGCTACATTATTAGGTGCATACAGCTGCAGAAAGATTATATCTTCCTGATAAGTCAATGCAGGGAAGTATCCTACCATCTCCCTCTGAGGGTCGATTATTTTTTCCAAGTTTACCCAAGGGTATCAGCTTGCGGGCACCCTTGACAGTGATGAAGGGCAGACTGGCGCCGATCCAACCTCCCACCTTCTGAAGACCCCGGTTTTGTCTCGTTCCTTTCTGGATTTGTGCCTTCGGGGATTTTTATTTTCTTGCCAGCTCATCCTTGCATTGAAAATGACACACACTCACATTTTATCTTTTATCTAGTATTTTTAGCTGTTTTGTATCAGAAGGGTTTTGCAGGAAGTAGAGTCCACTTTATTGCTAGAAATCAGAGTTTCTGCTAAGCCCTTTACATGAAATAGTATTTACTATTCAAAACAATTTTATGAAGTCCTATCCTGATATTTTTTCAGAATGAGAAAACTGGCCCTGGCAGGATAGCTCAGTTGGTTAGAGCATCATCCTGATATTCCAAGGTTGCGGGTTCGATCCCCAGTCAGGGCACACACAAGAGTCAACCAATGGATGCATAAATAGGTATAACAACATATTGATGTTTCTCTCACTCTCTCTAAAATCAATAAGTAAAAATTTAAGATTAAAACAAAGAGAAAACTGAGGCTTAGGAGCTTTATGACTGGGTTTGGATCCTAGCTCTGACATTTACCAGCTGTGTGGCCTTGGTAAATCAGTCATTCAAGAGGGCACTGACCTCAGAGAGCACAGCAACAAGGTCTGGCTTGCAGGGCTGATGTCCAGCTTCAAAGATACATGGAAAGTGCTTACCTCTGCACCTGCTACAGTGTTGGTGTTTGGAAGATATCAATGGCCATTGCTGTCTATAAGGAAGGGACATGTGCCTGATACTAAGGGCTTGTCCTTCCCTCACTGGGAGGTGTTGACAAGAATAAGTCAGTCTGTCTGAGAGTTACCTGAGGGACCATAAAAGGCACACTTCCTTGGCCTCACTTCCTATGAGATTCTGATTCTGATGCATTGTCATATTTGGACACCTGTCAACTGGAGTGTGGTTCAGGAAGTGTTGTCCATTCCACTGCCCTGGGCTGTCCTCTGGTGGGTTACAAAAAGGACGGTGTAGTGGGGATACTGACCACAAGTTACCAGGAAGAGGGGTACAGCAGCTCTCCTTGGTTAGATAGCAAGCAAGTTGCTTTTTTTTTTTTTTACTTTAACTTTTTTTAAGGAATGTCTTTTTTTAAATTTAAATTTATTTATTTATTTATTTATTTATTTTAGAGAGAGGGGACAGAGAGAGAGAGAGAAGGGAGGAGGAGCAGAAAGCATCACCTCCCATATGTGCCTTGACCAGGGAAGCCCGGGGTTTTGAACTGGTGACCTCAGCATTCCAGGTTGATACTTTACCCACTGCGCCACCGCAGGTCAGGCTTTACTTTAACTTTTGAGCAGATAATGAATGCATTTGGTTCAAGAATCAAAACTGTATGGAAAGAAACGCGTTGAGAAGTCTCGCTCCCACTGCTGCCTTGTTTCCCCAGCACCGTCTCGGCTGCTACTTTAATTACCTTCCCTATACAGAGTCAAACAGATATAAATATTTATTCTTATTTCCACCTCCTCTTTTACAGAAAGGATAATACTATATATTCTGTTCTGCATCATATTTTTTCTTCAGAATACTGTATACCTGGAGATCTCTCCATATCAATACCTGGCATCCTAATTTTTTTTTACATTCTGCATAATTTTGCATTGTAGAAATATAACTTTACTGTCAAGTATAGAAGCCACATGTGGTTGTTTACATTGAACTTAATTACAATGAATTATTATTATTATTATTATTATTATTATTATTATTAAATGAGAGGTGGGGAGGCAGAGAGACAGACTCCTGAATGCGCCCCAACTGGGATCCACCTGGCAAGCCCCCTATGGGGCGATGTTCTGCTTATCTGGGGCCATTGCTCTGTTGCTCGGCAACTAAGCTATTTTAGCACCTGAGGCGAGGCCATGGTAACATCCTTAGCACCTGGGGCCAACTTGCTTGAATGAACCATGGATGTGGGAGAGGGAGAGATAGAGATAGAGAGAGAGAGAGAGAAGGGGGAGACAGAAGATTGTTGCTTCTCCTGTGTGCTCTGACTGGGAATTGAACCCAGGACTTCCACACACTCTATCGCTGAGCCAACTGGCCAGGGCAATTATAATTAATTAAAATTTGAAATTAATTTCCTCAGTTGCACTAGCCACAATTTGAGTCCTTAGTGGCTACACGTGGCTAGTGGCCATATTAAACAGCACAAGTTGAGGACATTTCCATCATCATAGAAAGTTCTGGATTGCTGGCTTCACTGATCCCCAATATCCAGACACTTGGTTTATTTCCCATCTTTCTGCAGTTCAGTGATGATGAAGCCTGTGCCTGGAATGCAGGAAAGCTGGGTGTGAGCAGTTCTGGGAATGTTGGACCTGCAACCTCAGAGTTTGAAATCTGAAAGCTTTCCTTTCTGCAAGAGGAGGGCTTCTGGGTTTGGAGCCGAGGCTTAACCAGGGCCTAGAAACAAGAGTGGCCCTTAAGCCCAGGCTTCCTGCTCAAACCTAGCCATCTACTCTCCCTCCTCCAGGCTTCCAAAATACAGTCCTGTTGTCTTTCATTCAATATTTAAGTCCTGCACTGGGGATGCAGGGACAGAAAAGAGGACTTCTCTTTTCTGTCTTGGGGAAAGAGACAGATCATCACATGCCTTGTGACAAAGACTTTCTTTTTTTTTCTTTTCTTTCCTTTTTTTTTTTTTTTTTTTTTTTTTTTTTAGCAAGAGAGAGAAAGAGACAGACAGACAGACAGACAGACAGGAAGGGAGAGAGATGAGAAGCATCAACTCGTAGTTGTGGCACTTAATTGTTAATTGATTGCTTTCTCGTATGCGACTTGACTAGGTGGCTCCAGTTGAGCCACTGACTGCTTGCTCAAGCCAGCGACCTTGGGCTTCAAGCCAGCAACCGTGGCCTTCAAGCTAGCAACCTTTGGGCTCAAGCCAGCAACCGTGGGATCATGTCTATGATTCCTCACTCAAGCCAATGACCCAGCACTCAAGCTGGTGACCCCGCGCTTAAGCCAGGTGAGCCTGCGCTCAAGCCAGCAACCTTGCAGTTTTGAACCTGGGACCTCAGCATCCCAGATTGATGCTCTATTCACTGAGCTGCCACTGGTCAGGCCACATGTATTAACTTTAATTTTTAAAGAGGCACCAGCTGAGTAATGGTGAACAGGGAGGAGATTCCTGGGGAAACCTCCTCAATTATCTGAGCTCTTAATATACCCAGTGACTGCACAATTACTGCATTGGAGGTGACAAGGCGACAACAGTCCAGAAATGTCACCCACGCTGTGGCTCCCATCTCCATCACCACTGGAGGCCTCATCCTATCCTGGCTGTCATACTGCCTGTGCCCAGCAGGAGGAAGCACAGACCCACCAAACCATTAGTTCCAGACTTCACCAAGCATCCCTTCTAGGATTTCCTCCTCTGTGGACCATGATTGGAAAGATATGTTCTGCTAAGCCAACCACATTTAAATTTATTAAGTACTAATTGATTAATTACCCCCTTCCAATTTTTTTTGGTTTCCCATAGTTCTGATCAGCACACGAGACAATGCAGGCTTGCTGGGCTGGTTGTTTTCCTCTCAGGAGGTCCTACTTAGCCCAGCCTGATTTCTACCACACCAAGGGTGAGAGGTGGTTGGCAATGGCCTGCGCACCTCTAGGTATGGAGGGCGCAGGCTGGCAATTACTGCCGTAGAGGCTCCCCACCCTACTCTGATTTTCAGCTGTGGGGCACAACTCCTGCCCTTCTCCTACTGCTCAAAGAAGTAGTTCTGGGCAAGAGGAAGGAGGCATGAAGATCTGGCACCACAGGCTTGACTGGTGGCAGCCACTGTCCCAGCTGTGTTTTAAGTCTCTTCTCATCCTCCGGGAGTGAGCACAGTGCTGGACACACAGCTGGTGCTAAGTAAAAGTTTGTTGTTAAATGGGAAGAGAGAGTCATTGAGAAGATTGGGGACTAGGTTCTTTAAAAAGAAAAAAAAAAATGAGGCGGAGAAAAAAAGAAGAAAGAGGTTCTAGCTAATCTCAAGAGCAAGAACCCAAGGGCAAGACTCTGGTCTGTCCTAGACTGGAGGTGAGGGTAGTGGGAACAGAATGGATCACCTTCTTAGCATGCCCAAAGAAAATTCTGCTTTGTCTTACCTTATGGTAAGACAAAGGGACAGGAAATAAGTGACTACATCCCTTACCCACCTGAGTTGCTGTCCCTTACCAAAGGGACAGGAAATAAGTGACTACATCCCTTACCCACCTGAGTTGCTGATGACCTTGGCAGAAGAAAGGTTTACAACAGGTCAACGTGGGGGAAGGGACTGGCTCGTTTCAGGGCCTTCCTTAAGATTAGATAGTTAATTTCCCAGCTCCTGTTTAAATTCTTATCTGGGTTTTTTAATTTGAGAGGAAGGACAGAAAGAAGAGGAAGCTATAAGGTAAGGGGGACACCTACAGCCAGTAGCCTGGCCTTAAGAAAACCCAGAGCTCATTAATGGGTCCTCCCTCCTCAATGCTTTGGTAGTGCAAAGAGGGATAATTGGGGATCCCCACAAATTAAATGGGTTATGAGAGGAGCAACTAAAAGATAAAATCTTCAAATTCAGGCTGGAGATTGTGCCCAGATCTGGGGTTCTATATGCCCCAATACTCTCTCATCCTCTGGTCCATCCTGGATGAGAGAGGCAGTGGGGGACCAGGACAGTGGCTCCAAGACAGTATAGATTTTGAAGGTGAACAGAGAGGAGAACTGTTTCTGCTTTTTATTAGCTGTGTGCCCTTGGACAAGTCATTTAACCAGTCTGAACCTCAGTTTCCCCATCTCTAAAGTGAGGATATCATTATGCACCCTCCCTGGTTATTGTCAGGAAGACCTCTGGAAGTATTCTTGTAATTGCCAGACATCAGAGATTGTTATTCTCCAAGGTGAGAGACTACCTTATGTCCCTGGAGGTGACAGCGTCAAGGAGATTCCACTCCCACCCCCCTGCAATGCCTGCTTCTTTCCCAGCCTGGATGCAAGCTTTAATCCTCCATTCCCAACCCCCACGCTTCTTGAGACAGCTTTGGTGGTCCCCAGATTCTGGAATTCTGCATTTTTCCCACGGGCGCTCCCATTCTAAAACCACTGGGGATGCCCGCACAGGCGCAGAGTTGGTCCAGGGTGGGACAGGTCTCAGGGTGGGGGCTGTCTTCGCTAGACTGGGTCTGAGTCCCCCGCCCTGCCTTGGGGTTCTCATTTGCAGATGGTTCCCTTTGGCCCTCAGCTCTTTTCTGGGCTAAACAGAGGAGAGAAACAAGGGGTGGGGGGCCTGGAAGGGGGTTCCCACCTTCTTAGTCGGGAACCCGAGGGGGGGACGCAGCCCTTGCGCCCAAATGCTGCTCCTTTATGGGATTCCAAGCCGCGCTTGCAGGTGCTGACAATCCTCGACTAGGAGGTTTGCCCCTCCGGACCCCAGTCATGACCCCATTCATCCAGACCTCGACTATTCCCTGGCTTGGAGTAAGTGGGAACCTGCGGTTCTAGGACCCGGAGGCGCTGCCTTGCGCGCCGCCGCCTCTGCCTTGCCTTGGTCGCCTCCCGCTCCGGCAGGTGAAGCGGCACCGGCCGCCCCCTCTGCGGCAGGTGAACCGGGTCGACAGCCCCCTCCCCGCCGCGCCATGGTTGCGGCGGACCCCTGGCTGGCACCCCGCGCCCGCCCCCTCCCTCCAGCCCGCCCACCGGGGGCTGGGTGCGTAGCGGCGGCGGCGAAACGCGGTTTGTGCGCACGGGGAGCGATAGCAGAAGTTAGAGACTCGCCGAGGGGGGAGCCCGCGCCGCAGCTTCCTGCCCCCGGCCCAGCCCTCTGGCCCCGGCGGCCTGCTGCCTGACTTCCTCCCCCCACCCCGCAGCTCGCTGCCGGGCTCCTCGGACGGGGCCGCCGCGATGGGACGCCGCGCCCCAGCCCCTGCGCGCCGCTGAGCCGAGCTCCCGCGTCGCCGAGCCCCCGCCACCGCTGCCAGCTGCTGCTCACCTCGCCCTCCAGGCCGGGAGCCTCGTCCCCCCGTCCCCCGGAAAGCTGGATTTCCGAGGCTGGAGGCGCCTGGCCGACTGGGTGGGGACCACCATGGGCAACGCGGCCGGCAGCGCAGAGCAGCCCGCGGCGCCCGCGGCACCGTCACCCAAGCAGCCCGCGGCACCCAAGCAGCCGATGCCCGCGGTCGGAGAGCTGGAGGAAAGGTTTAATCGGGTCCTGGTGAGTGTGACCTGCCGCGTGCAGGGCGCGGGCGGGGGGCGGCAGGAGCTCAGCACGCGTTCCCGCCCCCGGGGGCTCAGGTACCGCTTGGAGATCCCCCGCCCAGTAGCAGCCCTCCACCGGGTGGGACTGACAGCGGCTTCTCTTAGAGTGACTTAGCGCTCTCCCCCCAAAACTTTCTTCTACAATCACCCCGTCTTCCTCCCCAAGACACCCCCGTCCCCCAGGGCTCTTGGCTCTAAAGGTATAAGCAAAAATGTCCTGTGAGGAAGTTGGGAGGGGAGTGTGGAAAGGGGTTCTCGGGATGCCCCCTTCTCCACTGCACACAGGCCCAGACGCCAGGCGTGGATCTGGAACATCTGTTTGTCTCAGGGTCAAAGATGAAAGGGGTTACATTTTAACCTTCTGGGAGCTGGAGAAGGAGTTGAGGTGTTTGGTCATGATTTGTTGGTGCCCAGGCTGCTAGGAGCTGGGTTGTCAGATCATGCAGAGGAGTTGTTTATGTTTCTCACCTGCTGTATCCTGTCCCTGTATCCCGGAGAGGTTGCCTGGTGGTCCTTATCTTGGGCATCCTCTCTATCCACTGAAGGGATTAAGATTAAGAAGGATGGGGTCAGGATGGGTTGCTCACTCTGGCTTGGTGTGGAGCAAAAGTCTGGAAGCACTCCACCCTGCCCACTGTCATCTGCTCCCAGGGGAATTGGCAGGCTTGGGGACTAGGCCACTGGGGAGGGGTCCACCAGCTTAGGCTGAGCCTAGAGGCAGTCAAAATGTGTTTGGAGGGTGGGGGGCTCCAGAGCAAAGTCAGGGCTTCCTAAGACCTAGTGGGAGGTAAAAGTAAGGAAAAAGGGCCACTCATTCTCACTTCCCTTTCCCCACCCCAGCCCTGTTCCAGGTTCCCTTCTCTAACTAATTGCCTGATGGCCTGTCTGCTGTCAGCTCCCTTTTTGGACACTGGATGACAGGCGAATAAGGCCATGCTTTCTCCCAGAGGCACTTCCCAGATTGAGCAGGCTGGCACTGCAGGTCTGAGGGTGGAGGCCCCAGGGAGGCACAGGCAGCACAGCAGTGCTGGCTGGTGGCAGTGCTCAGTTCTTATCCCCTCTACCTCCTCAACATCATTTCCTCTCCCCTGGCCATTAGGCCGGACCTGCCAGATCTTCTACATGGCCCCTCCTAACAGTTCCCGGAAATCTTGGCTCCTGCCCCCTCCCAGGAGAAAGGCTAGGAGGGGTTTGGCAGAGTTATGAGGGTGGGTCCTGTCTGTCTTTGCAAAGACACCTTGCTCGATTAGGGGAGAGGGAGAGATTCTGAGGGACACCTCACATCAAGCTAGGCCCTGATCCCCCCATCTATCTACCTGCTCCCCTCCCCCAAAGCCATGGCCTGGCACAGCTGAGCTGAGCTGAGCAGATGGGGAGGGGGGAGAACGAAGAGAGACAGTGTCTGGGGCCGTCTGGGGAGCCTGAGTTGCTGGTGGGTCCCTGGACCCCTACCAGCCTGATTGGGGGGACCCAGGTCTGTCTTTTCCCCCCAAGTGTGTCTCTTTGGATGGGGATGGGACTGGCTCTCAGGGTGAGCTCCAGGCCCCAGTTCCGTCTCTGTTACATACACTAATGAGGAGGAGCCATGTGAATAATTCAGACCAGTGGAAAATCCAGAAGTCAAATGGTGAGGCTCTGATGCATGTGTAGGACTTGATTGCTCTGCTGGCATTTTGGCCTTTGCTGGGATTGGCTGAGTCTGACACTAAATGCCATTGGGAGTCTATAAGTACCAGGGTGTGGAAGGGTGGAGGCTCCGAGATGGGTGTCCTAGGGGGGAAAGGGGTGGTGGCTTGGTAGAAATCTAGGGCAGCACCACCCCAGTCCCCAGGAACCCCAGTGTGTTTACACCTCACCTCCTTCCTGGGGAGGCATCAGCCTGTTCCTCAGCCTGTATGGGCAGAATACACTCAACCCAAGGTCACTTGGCTAAGAACTTGGCTCCTCTCTCTCCTCACCAGCAGGGGCATGAGCTCCATCCTGAGGTGACAGCCTTGGTCCCCGCTTGAGGCTGCTTAGGGCTAAAGAGTTAGCTGAACCCAGAGGCCTGGCAATGGGTATTGCAGGGTTCGCCTTCATCTGAGCACTGCCTCTGTGGCCAGAACTGAGTCCTGTCCTCCCTGAATGTCTAAGAGAAGAACCTCAGTCTGCTGGGAGCGCTGGGCCACCTCCCCCGAGACCCCCAATCTTGATGGCGGAAGCACAGTCCTCCCCTTGGGATCTAATCATTGGCCGCAGGGAACCTCCTCCTTTCACTTAAGCTCACTTTTCATTCCTGGTAGGGAGTAGGATCCTGAGACCCCAGACTACTCCTGGCTGGGGGACCTATCTTGTGGGTGAGGGGTGGCCCCATGGCCAGAAAGCAGATGAGGGAGTTTGCTCTCCCTTTCCCCAGGGGCAGCCTTTCTCCCATGCAAGGCTGGGGGGGTGGGGCTACTTTTCTAAGAAGGTTGTAAGAGAGAGGAGTGCCCCTGTTTAACATGGGGGTAGGGAGAAAGAGCAGGTTGATCCAGGGTTTCCGGCTGCTGCCCCGCGACATGGGCCTGTTGCAATGGTGGGAAACCAGCCCTCGAGGCTCTGCCTTCTCGCTTCTCCTGTGCCAGGCCCGGGGCTGAGTGTCTTCCAGCCCCTTCAGGTCTTCCCCTGCCAGGGGTAGAGTTTGGGATGGCAAGGCACTCTTTCTAGGCCTGCCGGAAGTGCCATGCTTATGGTCAGGCATAGGATACCCCTGATGGGTCTGGGCAGGGAGGAGCTTGTAACCTCGGGCCAACGGGGTCACGAGAAGATGTCCAGGATGTTGTGCTTGAGGTTGAGAGTGATATCGGCATCCAAGAGGAGGTTGGGCCACTTGGCGGATCTGCCTGATGGGGCCTAGCACCCTGGAGTGCCCTTACCACGTGCCCAGAGTCATAGGCACTTGGCTGAGCCATGTGGGGAGGTCAGGACAGCTCCAAGAAGGGTGTGGGTGTTGGGATCTCCTTTCAGCTGGAGCCCTTCCTTGCTGGGGCTGGTGGAAAAGAGCAGACGTGGATATCTCTATTCTGTCAGCCTGTGGCCCACGTGCTGTCTCCTCGGTCCAGCTCTCTCTTCTGGGGTGGGGCAGATGAAATACGGGGGCATGTAGCTGTGGGGTCCTTCAGGCCCTGCGCCTCCCATCTCTGGACTGTCTTACACAGATGATCCCAATGGAGCTGTGGTCATGCGGTCAGATACTGAGCTGGGCAGAGGCTGTGGGTTGACATTCCCAGCAGGCAGGGCTGGCACATGTTGACCCTGGAACCCAGGGATGTGGTAGGCATGATTCACAGTGACATCTGGGGCCATTTGGCAAAGAGCTGGGTGAGATGGGCAGGAGCAGGTGGGGCTGCTCTTGGGGCCACCTCTGCATTTTTCCCAGGAACGTGGGGCCCTGGAAGGTGGCTTGGGCCACCTGCCTTTGTGAGGGGCAGGGGTTACTCATGGGAAAGGCAGAGTAGCTTCCCCGGCTTCGGGGTCATGAAGCTTGGGGGTTGGATTTTGTCTTTGCCATTTTGTGACCTTGAGCAAGCTACCTACCCTCTGAGAGCCTCAGTTTTCCTCAGGAGTAAAAAAGAATAATAATGGTATATGCCGACCTCTTAAGACCATTAAAGGGATAAAATTGAGTTAATGGGATTAAATAGAGTGCTTAGCACAATGCCGGACACACAGCAAGTGCTCAGTAAACACTGTCCACTGTGAGGAAGGAGATGATGATGGAGTCAGGCTGGTCTTCTCCATCTTGGAGCCCTTCTAGGTGAAAGAGCCCAACTCTGCCTTTCCCTTCCCTCCACTCCCATTACCAAGACCAAGCAAGGTTGCTGTGTTTAGCCATCAGGGGCCAGGCTTCCCTTCCTGCCATCATGCAGGTCAGCAGCAGTGGGGCCTAGACTGAAAACTGCCTGGTGGCCGGAAACCACGAGAGGGAGGGCCCACCTCTCCCGGAGGGTGGGGCAGCGGTGCTGCTAACGGTAGCTGTGTGCACATGTGGAGGGGGTAGGGAGGCCTCCACTTCCCTCTGAGAGAGGGGGTGCTGGGAGGGGGGGTTCCCCAGTGAGTAAGAGCTCAGTGTGGGCAACAACAGGAAGCGTAGGGTGCTGGGTGGCAGGAAATAGGGCTGGTTCCTCAGATGGGGGACTGGGTCCAGGCTGTCTGCCGAAGACCGTGGGGGGCCAGGGCCCACATTTTTCATTGTCCTCTGTGCCCCTTCTTCAGAGGAAACTGACTCTTCTTACCAGCTGGCCAACCAGGTCACCTTGGGCAAGCGACTTGAATTTTTCTGTGCCTCAGTTTCCCATTTGTGAAATGGGACTTTAGTCGTATCAACTCTGTAGGCTCGTTGCTGAGGTTTAAGTGAATTAGTAGATGTAAAGCACTCTGAGTGGAACCTAGCACAGAGTGCTTTGGGAGTATTTCTTGTCATTTTCCTCCTACCAGCTGGATTTATGGGCAGGGCCTGCTGCCCCATCTCCCACCCTGCTTGTCCTTGTCCCTGCTGTGCAAACCCTTGGACCCTGATGGGAGAAGCTGTTAGCTTTTTGGGGTTCTCAGCACCTGCCCCTAGGCCCAGGTTACCTCACAACCCTCTCCTATAAGCCTGGGATTGCTTATAAGAGCCCCAGAAAATCTATATACCAGACTTAAAAAGTGGACAAAATTGATTGTTTTTGGAGATGCGCCAAGAGCTTGAAAACCAAGGTTGAGAACAACTAGAGGTGGGTGGGGGGAGATGGTGGGGACGTGGGGGCTGGGGACAAGGCCACTGCTAGGCTCAGGCTGTGGGGCCGCTGCAGAGCTAGTCTGAGACTGGGGTTGGTGCCCAAGTTCAAGGACATCCTGGGGCTAGAAGGGCAGGCTTCAAGGGGAGAAGGTGGGCAGGTGGGTTGGAACTAGTCTCAGCTCAAATGAAAGTGAAACTGGAGGGTGTGGCTGTGTCCAGATGTAGCCAGAGCCCCTTCAGTCTCCAGGGACTGCTCCTGATGTCAGCACTGGGCAGCGGGGGCAGGCTATGAACCTGAAAGGGTCTGGTCTTAGGTGAGCAAGGCTGGGGGCTCCTCAAGCACTCAGAGAGGTAGGGGCAGGGAAGGAGGAGACTGATCTCCACACATTTTAATGGAAATATTGAGAAATCAGCTCCCTTTCTTGGTTGTATCCTAGAAGATGAAATCCTATCTCCTTCTCCCTCTGACCCAAAGCATTAAGGGCAGCGGGGTAAGGGTGCTGAAGGGTCAGTTCATTTTGGGGCCAAGCCTTGGAGATCTGTTTCATTTACATGTTTTCACTAACTTCTGTTCATCATATGATCCCTCACCTTGGGGTCATAGGTGAACTCCCCCCACCCACCCCCCAGCCTGTGAATTGCCTCTTTATTGTGGTATATCACCAGAGAGTAGTATTACCACACCAGAACACAACTTCTCATGGGATGCTCCCAGGAGCTCTGTAAGTCTATGAGGCAGGACGGAAGTGTGCCCATTTTATGGAATAGAAAGCTGAGGCTCAAGGAGCAAAGAAGTGATAGGGCTGGTGGGCCCAGAGCTGGGTGTCACATCATTCCTGTCCCTTCCCCTTTTCCCCCTCATAGGAGACGAGTCACACACAGCTGGACTTCCCTGTCCTTTTCTGTTTCATTTGAGCTCCGTCATCCACACTTCTACTTGTCTCCCAGGGCTCAACCCCACAGTGCTGCTTCCTTGCTAAGGTCCCTGGGTCTGTCTTATCTTTCAGGATGGCTTCGCCCCGCTCAGAGTGAGTGGCACCCACTCGTCCCTCTCCCGCTCCCTAGGGTGCCCATCTCCGCAGTGGGCAAGGCCAAGGAACAGCTGCTAATTAGTGCTCAGCGCTGTCAGAGCTATTTCTGATTTCGGAGCCTAAATTTAGCCCGTCTGGCAGGCTGGCATGTGGGCTCGGGGGCCTGTGGAGGCCCAGGTGAGGAAGGGACAGAGGGGTACCCTGTCCTCTATTACTGTTGGGACAGATATGCCAGCTCCAGCAGAGCCTTCCCCCTCCTCACTAATAACCAGGGGCTTTCCTAAGGGACTGGTCCAGGATGCTGGTTCAGAGTCAGTCTGTGCTCAGAGCCCACCCGGCTCCCCTCTTACTGGCTTTATAACCTTGGACAGGTCGCTGATCTGTGCTTGCACCTGCAAGATGGGGATAATAGTGATGCCAGTGGTGGGGGTGAGGGTGGATGGCTGCATCTGCATGCCAGGCTCAGAGCAGTGCCCAGCACAGTAAGCATTCAGGCAAAGTGGCTCCCACACTTGTTGGGGTCATTGTTATGGTTAGTTGCTGCCTCTAGAAGTGCCACTGGCACCATTCCAGGAACCAGACAGGCCCCTGGGGCAGGCGAGGGCCTGGAAAGACCCACGTTGGGAAGTACTCTCTCCTCTAAGGCTCGGCCACCCCCTCAGCCCCCCACTTCGTCCTTGCTGGTTCTGGCTGCTGCTCCACTTTCCTGCCATGGCCCACCCTCCCTCTCTGCTTCTTCCTTTCCCCCTCAGCTTTGCCCCCACCTTGGCCCTGCCCTACCCTGGGTCTCTGTGGGGTGGGGATGAACCAGGAGGGACCAGAGAGAGAGAGAGAGAATATGGTACCAGGGAAGCCTCCCTGGCCCAATAGGACCCTCCACAGGGTCCCTTCCCGTGAAGACCCTCCCAAGGTGGCAAAGGTGGCAGGCGCTGTTTGGCTGTTGTAGGATTAGGGGATGGTGACAGATGTCGGGTTGGGAGAGGGTGGCCGATGAGACAGCAGCGGTTTCCTCAGTCAGGGCTCACTTTCACAACAGGGATGAGGAATGACAAATCCCCACGCCCAGGCGGCCTCGGGGTGCTGGTAGAAGGGCAGGCTTACTGCTCATCTGGAGCCCCAGACAGAGGCTTGGGCAATGGAGACTGAGAGCGCCCAGCTTCCTGTTGTCTGGGGCTGACCGGAGGCAGTGATTTTTGGTATGAGGTCTGTCCAGAGCCCGCCCCAGAACTAGGCCCAGCACCCCAGAGAGGAAGCTGGCTGAGGAGTCTCGGATGGGTGTGGCCCCCTCTCTGCTCCAGCTGTGGCCTCCTCCTCTGAGGGCCGCCTGAGCTGGTCACAGGGGCTTTCCCTCGTGTCATCTGAGGAGACCTGTAGCCCCTTGAGGGCAAGAACTGTCTTTCAGGGTCTGACACATAGCAGACCCTCAGAAAACCTGGGGTTTACTGAGCTGGGGTGAATTGGCATCGTCTTCTGGGTTTATTAGGAAGACAATGTAAGTCCTGGGGGCCCAGGGAACCCCAAGCACTGGCAATACCTGTGATTCCACAGTCCCAGGTGGGACCCTATGCATGCCCTGTGGGGGAGAAGCGTGACAGGGACACAGCACCCATGTCATCTGAGGCCTGGGGAGGACCCAGGCGGAGCAATGCTGACGTTTTTTGGTTTGGGAGGGGAGTCCCAGCCCAGGCCAGCAGCACCACAGACCCAGCGAGCTGTCAGCTCTCTTCAGGTCCTGTGGCTGGGTGACCTTCCCCTGGGCCAGCCCCCACAGCCGTGATGCAGCTGCTTGGAACTCCCTTCCCTTCTGACCTCAGCTCTCCGCCTGTCTCCACCCCCTTCCTTCCAGAACTGACTAGGTGGGAGGGGGCTGGAGAGGGAGGGTGAGAAGCCCGCCGTCTGCCGTTGGGACAGAGGTTCTCTGGTTTGTCAGACACTGGTGCCCTGGGCTGGGATTCTGCATACACATGTGGTGTCTGGTGGCATGTGGCCACACTCGGGCCTGGCTGCAGATGGCTTCCCTGTTAGCTTCTCACCCAAATGGGAGAGGATTCGATATCCCCTTATCGCACATGGGGAGATGAGCCCAGAGGTGCTTGAGGTCCTAGGAAGTTAGGCTGAGACCCTGCACTCCTGCCTGTGTGCCAGGGAGGCGCAGTGGGGAGACCGGGCTCAGGCCTTGGAGTCGGCAGGACTCTGTTGAACCTGGAGCAAGGTATTCCACCTCTGCGCCTTGGTTTTCTCATTGGCTAATGCTAGTTACCCCCTGGGTTGGTCAGGAGCAGGGATTCACGTGTATGACAAAGCTACTAGTAGATCCCCTGAAAATGCGGTGTTCCCCTCCTCCCTGTTGGGGCCCAGGCTCTGGTCTTTACCTTGTCCTTCCCCTCCCCAGAACTGCATGAATTTGCCCCAGGACAAGGTCCAGCTGCTGAGCCAGTATGACAACGAGAAGAAGTGGGAGCTCATCTGTGACCAGGTGGGTACCAGGACCCTTCTGCCATCGGGGCTCCCTGCCCTGGCCAGGCAGGGGCTGGCAGGAGAGGGGACACTGCCATGCTGCCCACAAAGCTAAGACCCTGCCTAGAGGCCAGTGTAGCATCTGGGGAGGACATTGGGGTGCTGGGTACATCTGCAGGACTCTGGAATCCCTCTCTCTTGGACATGGGCCTCTCCAGGGACCTTATGAATCATGAGCAGGGCTGCGTTTTTCCCTGAGGAGCTGGCAGGGGCTAGTCCAGGCACTACCAGCTTGGCTGGGGCTGTGTCGCCATCCTCCTGTGAACTTCCTGGAGTAGCTTCTGTTGACCTTCCAGCTCTGGGCAGAAGAAGAGAGGGGGTAACCCCAGGGTTGGATAGCTTCATTTGACCCCAGGGGAGGTGGGCAGGATCCCTGTCCTCCTTTTACCTTGGGTCCAGAGGAGCTGCTGTCAGCCAGGCAGCTCCCCAAAGTCAACCAGTTACCAAGTGCTGGAGCAGGGACTAGAACCCCCATCTCTTGGTGCTCAGTCAGGCTCCTGAGCTTGCCACCTTCATAACTCACTGGCTGTCCTGGCGCTTCCAGCTTTCAGGGCTGCTGTCCATGGTAGCAGAAGGACCCCTCCCACTGCTCGGGAGGGCGGGGCCTTGTTGCTGCAGTGGTTTAGGGATGGAGGGAGGCAGGCCTGTAGCAGTGGAGGCTGGGGGTGGGGAGTGGGGAGCAGTGAGTCTCTCCTGGGAGCCTGGACTAAGCCTTGGTTGCTGCTAATGGATGGGAGGAGCTGTCAGGGCAGGAGTCTGGGGATGGGGGTGGGGAAAGGGCTAAGCCTTGGGGAGAGGGTGGGAGCTGCCACCAGAGGCTTTGAGGCTGTAGTAGGAGTTCCTGCCACTTGGCCTGGCATCTCAAGTTGGGGCTCCAAGGCCTGGGAGAGGTGGGAGGTATAGGGCTGGGTAGATCTGACAGGTCTGAGTTGGGAAGGATGGGGCTTCGCTGGGTAGAAGGTCTCTGATGTGTCTCCACCTCTTTGTGTGGGTGCTGGGTAAGGCAGGGGAGTTGGGAGCACAGAGGATGAGTACACACACAGCTTCCTACCACCCAGGGGAATGGATAGCTGGGGTGGTGTCCTGCTGAGGACCTGGGCCCTTTCATAGGGCCCCTCCAGAGCGTTCCTCATCCCAGGACTCCCAGCTGTAGGCTGCGTGTGGGCCAGTGTGTGTGTGTGTGTGTGTGTGGGGGGTGCTGGGAAGGTGCCACCTACTGGCCGTCTGAGCGCTTCCTCCCAGGGTGGGGTATGGCAGGATTGACCCCTCCATTCTCCACTCCAGGGCTGTGCTAGGGCTATGGCCTGTGAGGCCACAGTGCGAAGCAAGGGCTGGGGTCTTTTGAAGTGGCCTGGATAGTTGCTTGGTTATGTTTTTGGAATTTCACAGAGGTCTTAAGCAGCCTGGAACCTCGGGTCAAAGCCGAGAATGGGACATTAGGATGAGGGCTGGTCATTTGCCCTGGCTGGTTCCCTGTACACCTCATTCCATCTCCCCAGGAGCGGTTTCAAGTCAAGAACCCCCCCACAGCCTACATCCAGAAGCTGAAGAGCTACCTGGAAACTGGTGGGGTCAGCCGAAAGGTAGCAGCGGATTGGATGTCCAACCTGGGGGTACACGTCTCCCCCTTTTACGCTGTCTCTTTCCCCCTGCACCTTCCAAGCTCTGGGCAGCTGGAGTAACTGTGTGTATAGACTCTCCTGTGGTTGTGTGGGTGCATGTGCGAGTGTGTGTGTTCACAGGGGACTGAGAGTGCCCTGGGCAGGCACTTTCAAAGGTTCCTCTGTGTATCCTGTGTTGCTTACATGGGCACACTTGTGTGTACTTGTATAGATGTGCACACCCTGTGTGTCTGCATGGATGTGCATATGTGTACTTTTGTGTCTACATATGGGTGTGTGTGTACCCTTGAGTGTGTGAACCCCACGTGTCTGTGTATGGATGTGTGGGTACCTTATATCTGTGTGCCCAGGGTGCTTGTATCTGGATGTGCATGTGTGCAGGGGTATGTGTGTGTGTGCTGTATGTCTGTGTATGGAGGTCTGTGTATGCACCCTGCATGTCTGTGCATGGGGGGATACATGTAGCCTGAGAATGCTTATTCTGTCGGGCAGGTGTGTGGAGGTGGTGGGGGAGGCTGAACATGGAAGGCCAGTTGTGGGGGAAGGACTGACTGCTGCTTCAGCGCTTGGTAGGCCAGTGGGAGGCCGGGCTCCACCCACCAGACTCCCTGTTCTTGGCCCCCAGTTTAAAAGGCGAGTTCAGGAGTCCACTCAGGTGCTGCGGGAGTTGGAGATCTCCCTGAGGACAAACCACATTGGGTGAGCCAGGGCTCAGGTTTCCTTCTGGAGGGCCCCGGAGAGCTCTGTCTCCGGGCAGCCCCTGGGGCTTCCCTTGCTAATCCCCCACTGACCCCCTTCACCTGGCACAGGCTGTGACTGTGGGCCACCTTGAGGTGGGTGTGCAGGACAGCTTCTCTGCCTCCTCTCCTACCCATGCTCTGCATATCCTTTGCGGCATGGCTGGGCCGTGGGTCCTTCCTGAGTCCCCTAGCACCCCCGAACGTCACTGGGTCTGAGACTGGGGCTGCTTGGTCTCTTCCTGGGGGCAGTGTACCCCGGGGACCCTTGCCTGTCTGTTCCCATTCTGGGCAGGAAGTCCTTGCTGGTTGGGACTCAGGGAGCCCTGTGTCCTACAGGTGGGTGCAGGAGTTCCTCAATGAGGAGAATCGTGGCCTGGATGTGCTCCTCGAGTACTTGGCTTTTGCCCAGTGCTCTGTCACGTAAGCCCCCTGCCCTTGTTCTCATGTTGCTTCTTGGGGTTTCGGGTCATGCTTGGCAACTCCTCTGGTCACTTCCACGCAATGCCGCTAAGCCTACACTGGAACCTGCACTTGGCCTTGAGCAATGTCTCTTACTGAAGGCCTGCCGTGGATAGTGAGGGATCTATCTGGGGGTGGCCACCTGGGACCTGGTGCCTTACTCTTCTGTTCCACCATTCCCTCTCCCCCACCATGCCCAGCACAGTGCCAAGAACACAGCTTCCTCCTCCTATCCCCGTCTCTCCTGCCAAAGTGTCTCTCCCCATAATTCCCCCAAATCCTCTGTTAGGTACCCCTGCAGTGTTGGCCTCCAACCCCACTCTCACCCCCAGGTATGACATGGAGAGCACAGACAATGGGGCCCCCAGCTCGGAGAAGAGCAAGCCCCTGGAGCAGTCAGTGGAAGATCTCAGCAAGGGCCCGCCCTCATCCTTGGCATCACAGCCCAAGAGTCGCCACCTGACCATCAAGTACGTGGGCCCTGTGGCAGGGTGAAGGGGTGAATGGAGCTTCACCCAGCCAGCTTCACTCTAGATCCTTGGGGATAGTGGGAGGGATAGCCTAGCATTAGGGGTCAGACAGTAAGGGACTCAAACAGCTCCGGACAGGGGTGTGTTAATAAGCCTTCAGGAGTAGGTACCTAGAGGCTGGAGTCTGGCTGGGTCTGGAATAAGGAAGGGGTTTCTGGATCAGTGGGACTCTCTTGTACTCATCTCACCCCCTGTTTTCTTTCATGCGGCCTCCAGGTGCCCCCCTTCTCCCCGGTATGTAGCTGCCTGGGGGCAGGTGCATGCCTGGTGGTCTCCCGGGTGGTGGTGGGGAGGGGTGAGGCGTTCAACTGATGCCCCTGGGTTCAGCTGCTGCGATAAGTCATCCCACCCTGACTCAGGGCATCCTGATGGGAGGTAGGGGGAGGAAGGAGATGGCCTGGAGCCACATGTAGATGTCCAGCTTCCTCTTGTCCTCCTTTGGGTCTAGGGGACTAACTTCATATTAAGACCCAAATTCTCACAACATGTTTCTTTGTTCATTCATTGAACAAACATTTTTAGCATTTACTATGCATCAGGAGCAGGTTCTCAGGAAACAGATTACCCTCCCCTTGACGTTCCTTGGTCTAGTAGGGGTCAGTGTGTGACAGGTTGTCATGGAAGTGTGACTGGGAGCTCTGAGAAGGGAGGCGGCCACTGCGTGGGGCATAAGGAAAGCTTCCCAGAGGAGATGGATGGCACTGGAACTATGTCTTATGATATGGGCTTTTCAGGCAGTGATGGGGACAGGGAAGGGCATTGCAGGCAGAAGGAATAGCCTAAGCAAAGACTCCGAGGCATAGTTGAGCAATGATGAGAGAAGGGTGGTGGCAGAGGGAGAAGATGGGGCTCACAGCGTTGTTGAATATGTGACAGAACCATCAAAAGGGCCTGATGTGGAAGTTACAATTGGCAAGTTCTGCAGCAATGAAAAAAGATCATGTTTTTTGGTCAACAGTTATCAAGCACACTCAGATGGCACTTATTACGTGCCAGGCACTGTTCTGAACTCATTTCATATTATTATCCTCTGTTATTATCCTTTCTGTTTTACAAATGAGAAAACTGAGGCACTGGGAGATTACCTTGCCCAGTAAGTGGTGAGCTGGGATTTGAAGCAAGGCAGTCTGAATTCAGAGTCGGCTTCCTCTGAAGATGGAAGATAAACCCACGTGGCCATAAGCGCCACCTTGTGGAGAGCATTTCTGTGGCGGTTTCCAAGCTTTGTCTTATAAGCTGTGCACCCCCACAGCACAGTAACCTTTCTCAATGCCAAGTTGCTCTTAAGGGTCTTTGTTTTCCTGACCCCACCTCACATTCTCCCCAGCACACCAGGCTCCACGCCTAGAGACTGAGGAGCCCTTCCTGCTCTCAGCCAGCCTCTTTGGTTGGGTAGATATGCCCTCCTCTTACCCCAGAGGCCATCTGAGTGGTGGGGGGACTGGGAAGCCAGGCTTGAGATTGTAGCCCTGCTGCTTCCTCCCCACCCCATGCAGGCTGACCCCAGCCCACAGCAGGAAGACCCTGCGGAATTCCCGCATCGTCAGCCAGAAGGATGACGTCCATGTCTGCATTATGTGTTTGCGTGCCATCATGAACTACCAGGTTGGTCAGGCAGGCCAGTTCTCACCAGGGGCTGCCTAAGCTGCTGAAGTTCTGGGACCACCTGTGCTCCTACCCTGTTCCCCATGGAGAACCTAGAGATCGGGGCTGTTGGCTCAGGGTCTTAAGGATGACAGTATTAAGGAGAAGCCTAGAGTTCTGACCCTTCTTGGTCAGGTCCCCTAGAGCAGTGTTAACTTTTTCGTGGACCAGCATGACATTTCTGGTGGACTGGCACTGGTCTATAGACTGGCAGTAGAGAAACACTGCCCTAGACTACTCTAGACATGATTAGGAGCATGGGTATGCTTCACGTGGGGACTTAGGTATACCTGCCAAGAAAGGCTGGATACCAGGCCTATAGGGAGAGCAGCTCTGGGTTCCTTCCTTCCTTCCTTCCTTCCTTCCTTCCTTCCTTCCTTCCTTCCTTCCTTCCTTCCTTCCCTCCCTCCCTCCCTCCCTCCCTCCCTCCCTCCCTCCTTCCTTCCTTCCTTCCTTCCTTCCTTCCTTCCTTCCTTCCTTCCTTCTTTTCCTTTTTTCCTTTCCTTCCCTTTCCTTTTTCCTTCCCTCCCTCCCTCCCTCCCTTCCTCCCTCCCTCCCTCCCTCCCTCCCTCCTTCCTTCCTTCCTTCCTTCCTTCCTTCCTTCCTTCCTTCCTTCCTTCCTTCCTTCCTTCCTTCCTCCTTTCCTTTCTCTTTCTTTCTTTCTTTCTTTCTTTCTTTCTTTCTTTCTTTCTTTCTTTCTTTCTTTCTCTTTTTCTTTCTTTCTTTCTTTCTTTCATTCAGAGAGAGGAGGGGAGGCAGAGACAAACTTCTGCATGATCCCTGGCAGGGATCACCCTGCAAGCCCACTAGGGGGTGAAGCTCTATCGATCTGGGGCGTTGCTTTGTTGCTCAGCAACTGAGCTCTTCTTAACACCTGAGGTGGAGGCCATGGAGCCATCCTCAGCACCTAGGGCCAACTCGCTCTATTTGAGCCATTGCTGTGTGTGGGGGGGGAGAGAGAGAGAGAGAGAAGCGAGAGGGAGAGGGGTGAAGCAGATAGGCACTTCTCCTATGTGCCATGACCAGGAATCAAACCTGGGACATCCACACACCAGGCTGACACTCTACCACTGAGCCAACCAGCCAGGGTCAGCTCTGGGTTATTTCATTTGGAGGAGTGATTAGTGAAGCTGGTACTCTCTCACTCAGCCAGCCTTTGAGGATTCACTGGGTCCAAGGTGCTCAGTCTTGAAACACTGACTTTTGAACAGACAAACATATTTAAAAAGAGGGACCAGGCTTTGACTGCCACAGAAGAGGGTGTGGATGGATAAAAAACGTTTTAAGGTTGAAGGCAGTTAAAGACCAGAATGATCTAGCACTGGCAATCCTAAAAGTGTGGGGCAGGAGGGTGCTGGCAGTCCTGGGGGTCTGCCTGGAGGAGCTGACTTCTCCTCTCTCCCCAGTCTGGCTTCAGCCTCGTCATGAACCACCCAGCCTGTGTCAATGAGATTGCTCTCAGCCTCAACAACAAGAACCCCAGGTGAAGTCTAGGCCCCTAACCTTTCTCCATATCGAGATTCTCCTTCTACTTAACCCCCGCCCACCCTGTCTCCACCATTCTCAGGACTACCGCTCAGGCTCAGTCCACCCCACTCATCAGTTTCCTGTCTGCCATGCGCCAGGCCTGTAGCCACCCTTGCTGTAGGGCCTGCTGTTCTTAAGGGACAACCTGCCCTTCTTTCCTCAGAACCAAGGCCCTGGTGCTAGAGCTGCTGGCAGCTGTGTGCCTGGTGCGGGGAGGACACGACATCATTCTTGCAGCCTTTGACAATTTCAAAGAGGTACTAGAGGCCCCCACTCAAAGATGTCATTGTACTCTAGTGTTGCTGATAGCCCTTATGCTGGCAGTTGTGGCCTCTGTGGGGGGTGGCTGGGGGTGTCGAGTGGACATTTGGGGAACAAATCTGGGATGGATAAGCTCTGAAGAGAAGGTGTAGAGTCACATGGGGCACTGCCTGGGGTGACAGAGACAACTATGGGTATCTGCTCAACTTCAGTCTTGCCAGATCCAAATTGGACTTGATCCATCCCATACATCTCGGAGTTGCTGACTCTGGTTAACTGGCTCCTGAGAGGTAAATGCTTGAGGCTAGGATGCAGAAGGCAGTGCATGGCACTCATTCCTTTCATGAATGTTTATTGAGCACCTACCTACTATTTGTCAGGCACAGAGTGGGTACTTGAGATATATTAGTGATCAGCAAACAAAAGAAACAAGGCAGGGAAAGAGAGATAATAAACAATATAATAAATAAGCAAATTATATAGTGTGTTAGAAAATGTTAAATGCTATGGGGAAGAAGTTTGGGATGCTGTATGGGGAGAGGGAACTGGTTGCAAGATGGTCAGGGAAGCCTCCAGGAGAAGGTGAGATTCGAGCAAAGCTGTGAGGGAAGTGAGGGGCCTGGCATGGTGGCTATCCCAAGTAAGAGCACACCAGACTGATGGATCAGCAAGTGCAAATGCCCTGAGGTGGGAATGTCCCAGATTGCCAGTGTAGCCAGAGTGGAGAAAGGGAGGGGGAGGGCTGTGAGAGATCGAGAGGGAGTGGAGGTTTTGAGCAGAAGAATGGTATGGCCTGACTTAGGTTTAACTTGAGAGGAACCTATAGAGGCACAGGATGGCATCTGGAAGATGGATTAGGGAGTGTGCCACTGGCACCTCAGTGACAGCCATTCTCCCCACCCAGGTGTGTGGGGAGCAGCACCGCTTTGAAAAGCTGATGGAATATTTCCGGAACGAAGACAGCAACATAGACTTCATGGTGAGCTCAGGAGCCCAGCCTGGGCTTGGGCACTCTTGGGTGCAAAGTGCAGCCAGGGGCCTGGGTATCTGCCCCTGTAAAGTATGAGGACTGACAGTCAGTGGGGGAGGGGATGTCAGGGAGGGGGAGGCTGGAGGGAGGGAACAGAGGGGAGAAGTATGGGTAGGGGAGTGAGAAACGTGCAGAGGGAGGCAGACTTGGGGGGTCCATGGGGGCAAGAAGGCACTGAGAACCTCTCACCCAGGGGATCACAGACCTCCTCATGTGCCCTATTGCCCAGGTGGCCTGCATGCAATTCATCAACATTGTGGTACACTCAGTGGAGAACATGAACTTCCGTGTCTTCCTGCAATATGAGTTTACCCACCTGGGCCTGGACCTGTACTTGGAGGTGAGCCCTGTACTCTTCCCTGGACTTAACTGTTTGCCCACTGCAGAGTATGGCTCAGTGGTTGGCAGCATGAGTGTTGGGGTCAGGCAGACCTGGGTTCAAATCCTGACTCTGCCACTTCCTAGCTCATGTGACTTTGGATATATCTCTTCTTTCTGAGTCTGTAAAACAGAGAATCTTAGCAATAGTAATGACTATCGATAGGATGGTGTCTGCCGCATAATAGGCACCCAGTCCATAGAGCCAGGCACTAGAACAGGCTCTAGGTGGCCCTGGGTCTAGCTGCGGGAGCACATAATGGGGAGTACAGAGACACTGGGCCAAGCGAGAGCTGGTGCACACTGGATGGATCCAGGTCATGAAGGTGTTCCTTGCCCTGGGAAAGGGGACAGAAGGGCTTGGTGCTTCCTGGCCTGAGCAGAGAAGCTGCAGCTTTCTCCTCTAATTTTTTTGGGAGGCTTCCTGGAGGAGCAGGCCTTTGGGATTGGATTGATTAAAGCCAGGGTTAACAGCAAGCTAGGGCACTGTATCTCCACAATGGAATGTTACTCAGCCACAAAAAGGGATGAAATGCTGAAACATGCTACATAGATGAGCCTGGAAAACTTTATTGTAAGTGAAAGAAGCCAGATACAAAACACCACACGGGGTATGATTCTTTCATATAAAATGTCCAGAATAAGTAAGTCCATAGTGACAGAGAGTAAATTGGTGGTTGCCAGAGGCTGGGGGAGGAGAGATGGGGGTGATTGCTAATAGGGACAGGATTTCTTTTTGGGGTGATGAAAATGTCATGAAATTAGATAGTAGTAATGGTCGCACAACTTTGCAAATATACTAAAAACCACTGAATTGTACAGTTTAACATAGTGAATTATGGTATGTGAATTATATCTCAATAAAAATAAAGGGAAAAAAAAGCAGGCTAGGGCTCAAGCCCCTTCCTCTGGGCTCTGGTGGTGAAGGGAAGTACTGGGAAGCTCCCTCATCCCTGGCCTCACCCATACTCCTGTCTGGGAGACAGAGGCTCCGGCTCACGGAGAGCGACAAGCTGCAGGTACAGATCCAGGCCTACTTGGACAATATTTTTGATGTGGGCGTGCTGCTGGAGGACACTGAGACCAAGAACGCTGTGCTGGAGCACATGGAGGAGCTGCAGGAGCAGGTGACCCTGGTGAGAGCTGCTCCTGAACTCGGCCCACAACATAGACCCCCAGGTCCCCACACTGGCCTCAGGCATCGGGCCTGGCTCCTGAGTTTGCCCTGGATTTAAATCCTAAATCCTTTGGATGTCTTAGTGAATGTTCACTGAGCTCTTAACACTGTGCTGGATCTCTGAGGAAGGCAGGCCCCCAGTGCTTAGACTTCAGGCCCTGACTTGGGTAGAACGTCAAGCCTGAGACCCTTTCCAGCTGAGTTCCCTCTTCACCTAACTCCCCCATCAATGGTGCCTTAGATTCCCCTCCTGAAATAATTTTAGTGCCCTCAGTGCTCACCTACTTGGGTTCCAGTGCCAGGCTCAGCCCACCAGGCACCCTGGGCTAATCACGTCCGGAAGCCTCCCCCAGCCCTCCAGGCACCCTGGGCTAATCACGTCCGGAAGCCTCCCCCAGCCCTCCAGGCAGGCATACTGATGCCGCCCCCTCAGGGTGGTGTCAGTGCCCAGCAGCGGGTGGGAACTCACCATGTGCCGGGTGCCACAGCTGACAGAGAAGCTTCGGGACGCGGAGAACGAATCCATGGCCAAGATTGCTGAGCTGGAAAAGCAGCTAAGCCAGGCTCGAAAGGAGCTGGAGACCCTGCGGGTGAGGCTGGATACGGGGCCGGGCCAGGGGTAGTCTGGGCTAGAGGTGGTCTGGGCTCTGAAGAACAGACCAGTTGGGGCTTCTAGGCTTGATACCTCCCTCCACCCTGGCAAGAGGGTGGGACTCCGTGCCAGATCGCTGGTGGGCACTGACCCCTCCCCGGGGACTTGCAGGAACGCTTCAGTGATTCGACAGCCACGGGCGTCTCCAGGGGTCCACCCGAGCCTGGGAAAGTGCCTACCCCTGCCCCAGCAAGGCCGTCGGCCCTAGAGCTGAAGGTGGAGGAACTGGAGGAGAAAGGGTTAATCCGTATCCTGCGGGGGCCTGGGGATGCGGTCTCCATCGAGATCCTCCCAGTCGCTGTGGCAACTCCAAGCAGCAGTGATGCCCCGATTCTGGGAGTGCCTACCAGTTCCCAAAGCCCAGGTACGCAGGAGCTCCTAGCTGGTTGGGGTAGGGTGGGGTAACCAGGGCCTGGAGAGGAAGCCTAAGGACACCACCTGCCGGAAGAGTTGGAGTCAGTAGGTTTGGGTTGTGGGTGCTGATCAGGTAGATGCGGGTGGGTAGAAAACGGGTACAGTGCGCATGCGTATGGTGAGGAGGTGGAGACTAGACTACCCAAACCAAAAAATTGACACCTCTCTCCGCCTGCCCGTTCCCGGTTCTCTCTCCCACCTGCAGCAGAGCCGGTTTCCGGAGCAGCAGCCCCGCCCCCGCCGCCCCCACCACCCCCACTACCCAGCCTTCCCTCCCAGCAGGAAGCCCTGCTTGTGGAGACCCCAGCAGCCCCGCCCCTCCCAGGCAGCCCTGAACCTCCACCGCCTCCGCCACTACCAGGAGTCCTACCGCCCCCACCGCCACCGCCACCACCACCTCCTGGCACAGATGGGCTGGTGCCCCCGCCACCCCCACCGCCTCCCGGAGGTCCCTCTGATGCTCTTGGAGGGCCCAGCCCAGAGATGGGCCCGGGTGAGTGGACCACCCATGGCTGGCTGGGGGTAGAGGGAGGGCCTCAGTGTTCTCCAAGACCCTTTCCTACCAGCTCGTGCCTGCCCTGCCAGGGGTTACTGGGCCCTGGTTCCCTCCAGCCATGCCACCCTTTACAGCCCCAGTACTTACCATTCCCTCCCTGTCCCAGGAGTGAAGTCCAAGAAACCTATCCAAACTAAGTTCAGGATGCCGCTCTTAAACTGGGTAGCCCTCAAACCCAGCCAGATCACGGGTACAGTCTTCACTGAGCTCAATGATGAGAAGGTGCTGCAGGTGAGTGTGGCCTTGCTTGCTGCCAGTGTGGGCACCAGAGGAGGGGACTTGCTTGGACCATGCTGGGCACTAGGAGTGCTCATTTCCTCCACCCCATTTTACAGATAAGGACATAGAGGCCCAGGAATGGGCATTAGCCAGACTGGAATAGTGAATCTAATAGGCAGTGTATCCTGACTCCCCTGAAGGACTTTGCTTCCATCCCCACAGAGGGGCACATCTCTCCTCCAAGTCTGGCCTCTCCCTCCTCCTTATAGGCCCCTCTTCATCACCTTCCCACAACCAAGGTTTCAGCCTTTCCAATTCCACTTGCAGTTTTTCAAAAGGCATGTGTTCTCTGGCCTCCAGGCCGTTGCTCAAGCTGTTCCCACTGCCTGGAATGCCCTTCCTTTCTGTCCCCTTCAGCTGTAACTCCTTGGCATCTAGGTCTTCTGTGTTGGATACTGCTACTCCACCTCCTCAATGCTCTCTCTGCTTCCCCAGTATCCCCCATCAGGGCACATGGTCAAGCTGAGTTACTGGTTTGTTTTTCTGCCAGTGGCCAGGTCAGGGCTGGATATATGGTTTTAGCACCAAGCATAGTGTTCAGCTGGGAGTGTACTAGACCCCAGCCAGCCAGCCCTACCTCCTCTCCCTGTGCCTTCAGGAGCTAGACATGAGCGACTTTGAGGAGCAGTTCAAGACTAAGTCTCAAGGTCCCGGCCTGGACCTCAGTGCTCTCAAGAGTAAGGCAGCCCAGAAGGCCCCCAGTAAGGCCACACTCATTGAGGCCAACCGGGCCAAGAACCTGGCCATCACCCTGCGCAAGGGCAACTTGGGGGCTGACCGCATCTGCCAGGCCATTGAGACGTGAGTACCTCTGCCTCGGGCTTGTGGGCAGCCCAGCCCTTCTTCTAGGCCAGGGTTGTTAGGCGGATCCCCAACTATGGGACACAGCCCACCAAGCTTCATACCAACTCTGGTTAGGGAGTAGGGTGGGGAGCGTTGTTCCCATTTTCAGGCCAAGAAACTGAGGCTGAACTGTGAATTCATGCCCAGACAGATGTTCCCATTTTCTCCCAGCCTCGTTGTCCAGCTGTGGACACTCAGGCTCAGGCATTTACAGGTGGACATATGCCACTGGTTTGTGATGGGGACCCTAGGCTTCCCAGCTGGCAAGTTCCTTTAACTCCTCCCTCTTGTTTCCTGAAGCCATTGTAAATAGCAAAAACTGAAGTTTATTTATTCAGAGAAGGGGAGGGGATAGTCCTGCTCTCAAGAACTGGTGGGCATGGAGTGATACCTTCCCCTCTGCCTCTAGGTACGACCTCCAAGCCCTTGGCCTGGACTTCCTGGAGCTGCTGACCCGCTTCCTGCCCACGGAGTATGAGCGTAGCCTCATCGCCCGCTTCGAGCAGGAGCAGCGGCCAATGGAGGAGCTGTCAGAGGAAGACCGCTTCATGCTGCGCTTCAGCCGCATCCCACGCTTGTCAGAGCGCATGGCTACACTAACCTTCCTGGGCAACTTCCCGGATACCGTCCAGCTGCTCATGCCGGTATGGGGCGGGGCAGGCAGAGTGGTGTGGGTGTGGCCTGGATTGAGGATGGGGTGGAGGCCGCCTCAAACCTGGGTTTCAAGAAGGCATTTGGGAGTGCTTGAGCCTCCTGTGGGCGTGCCCCTTCATGGCCCCAATTTACCTTGCCTCCCCCATTTCACCTCCAGCAACTGAATGCCGTCATTGCAGCCTCAATGTCCATTAAGTCCTCTGACAAACTACGCCAGATCCTGGAGGTGAGTGAGAGCCCAGGTCAAGGGTCTGGGAAGGTAGGGTCCACCCTTGACCCCCTTGCTTGTTCTGGGTCATGTTAGAGGGAGACTCAGGCCCTGCTATACACACCGAGGATGCAACAAAAATAATGTTCTACTCTCACATACAGGCTCAGGGTGTGTGTGTGTGTGTGTGTGTGTGTGTGTGTGTGTGTGTATACAGGGTGAGACAAAAGAATAAACTTTCATAGTTTATTCTTATATTCTTGTATTGTTTATTAATTATTGTATTCAAAAGGGGTCCGAACATATGGTAACAGAGGATGATTTGACCTTGTATGATGGATACACAGTGCAATATACAGATCATGTATCATAGAAATGTATACTTGAAGCCTGTATGATCCTGTTAACCAATTCACCCCAATAAAATTTTTTTTTTTTTATTTGCAAGAGAGAGAGAGGAGAGACAGGAAAGGAGAAAGATGATGAGAAGTGTAAACGCATACTTGCATTACTTTAGTTGTTTATTAATTGCTTCTCATACATGCCTTGACTGGGAGGGGGGCTCACACTGAGCCAGCGACCCCTTGTTCAAGCTAGTGACCTTGGATTCAAGCCAGCAACCTTGGGCTTCAAGCCAGCAACCTGTGGGCTCAAGCTAGTGACTATGGGATCATGTTGATGATCCCATGCTCAAGCTGGTGACCCTGTACTCAAGCCGGTGACCTCGAGGTTTTGAACCTGGGACCTCAGTGTCCCAGGTCGATGCTCTATCTACTGTGCAACCACTGGGCAGGCCCCAATAAATTTAATTAAAAAACCCATAAAACAAAAGTGACTATGACTGTAAACCTACTTTTGCTTCGCCCTGTATACAGTATCACACCTCAGATCCTGCTTGAGGGCTCAACCCCTCTGGAGGTTACTGTGTGACTAGCAGAGCACCCACACCTGCTCAGTGGAGTCTAGGGAACCAGTGAAATGGCTGTTAGAAAGGTGGCAACTCCACAGCCTAGAAGGAGATGTTGACAGCACAGTTTTGAGTAGGAATAGCAGAGGACACAATTGGGTGTGCCATGGTGTTAGCCTTGTTCATGTGTCAAACACATACACGTGCATGCGCATATGTCATGGACCTGAGGGGTCCATGCAGGACTGCAGTGGGGGCTGAGTGTGGGGCTTGCTCTTTGCCATCTTTTCTTGTGCAATTTATACTTTAAGGGGTTTCCTCAGCTCAGTACCCTGCTGAGCTTTCCCCTGACTCTCCTAGATTGTCCTGGCCTTCGGCAACTACATGAACAGCAGCAAGCGTGGAGCAGCCTATGGCTTCCGGCTGCAGAGTCTGGATGCGGTGAGGGGCAAGAGAAGGGGTCCCCTGGCTTGGGAGATGGGCAAGGGCTGGCGGCCTGTGGCTTATAACAGGTCCTCGTGCAGCTGTTGGAGATGAAGTCGACGGATCGAAAGCAGACATTGCTGCACTACCTGGTGAAGGTCATTACTGAGAAATATCCACAACTCACAGGCTTCCACAGCGAACTGCACTTCCTGGACAAGGCAGGCTCAGGTATGGGTGGGCAGTATCCCCCATCCTTGGGTTGGGGGAGGAGCTCAGCCCTGAGGCTTGATATAGGTTGGGGGAAAGCAAGGGGACCACAAGATGTAATTGGACCAGAATGCTGCCTCTCTGATTCCCTCCCTCTCTACTACCCATCCCCCAGTGTCCCTGGACAGTGTCCTAGCAGATGTGCGCTCCTTGCAGCGAGGTCTGGAGTTGACCCAGCGGGAGTTTGTGCGGCAGGATGACTGCGTGGTGCTCAAGGAGTTCCTGAGGGCCAATTCCCCCACCATGGATAAGCTGCTGGCGGACAGCAAGACGGCCCAGGTGGGCTGGGGCTGGCCCAGCCCTGGAGGTGGGGAGGGTGGGCGAGGTACAAAGGGCTACCCAGGTGGGCTGGGGCTGGCCAGGCCCTGGAGGTGGGGAGGGTGGGCGAGGTACAAAGGGCTACCCAGGTGGGCGGGGGCTGGCCAGGCCCTGGAGGTGGGGAGGGTGGGCGAGGTACAAAGGGCTACCCAGGTGGGCGGGGGCTGGCCAGGCCCTGGAGGTGGGGAGGGTGGGCGAGGTACAAAGGGCTACCCAGGTGGGCGGGGGCTGGCCAGGCCCTGGAGGTGGGGAGGGTGGGCGAGGTACAAAGGGCTACCCAGGTGGGCGGGGGCTGGCCAGGCCCTGGAGGTGGGGAGGGTGGGCGAGGTACAAAGGGCTACCCAGGCGGGGTTGAATAGCCAAGGCTTGGGGGGGCACGGCCATAGCTGGGATACCTTGGGATGAATTAGAAGTGAGGGGCCAGAGGAGGAGCAGAGAGGAAGTAGTTGGGGTCTTAATAGGGGTACAGAGCAGTGGTTCAGCCCTGAGAGGTCCATGCTGATGGGGCTGACAGGCTGTGTCTGCAGGAGGCCTACGAGTCTGTGGTGGAGTACTTTGGAGAAAACCCCAAGACCACGTCTCCCTCCATGTTCTTTTCCCTCTTTGGCCGCTTCATCAAGGCCTACAAGGTATGTGTTTCTGGTAGGCAGGCTGGGACCACTGCGGGGCCCGCAGCCTGACCATGTGGGCAGTGGGAGGGCTGGGGGAGACCTCAGCTCATAGAGACCAACCTTGCTCCTCAGAAAGCTGAGCAGGAGGTGGAACAGTGGAAGAAAGAAGCAGCTGCTCAGGAGGCAGGCGCTGACACTCCAGGCAGAGGGGAACCCCCAGCGCCCAAGGTAGGAGCTGCCGCTGAGCTTGGCCCTAGGATACAGGAGTGCTTGGTATCCTCATCTCCAAGGTCTGGCCCTCCTCCACACCCTCATTTTTACTGACAGACCGCACCCAAGGCGAGCAGCCTAGGAGGAGAATGGGTTCCTTTTGCTCAAGCTTGCACTGGGGGCTTGCTGTGGGGGACCTGGCAGACAGGATTAGGATTTTGTGGGGAGAGGTGCTAGAAGTGGAGCTATATACCCTTCCCCTCCCCCTAGTCCCCACCCAAGGTCCGGAGGCAACAGATGGACCTCATCTCTGAGCTGAAACGGAAGCAGCAGAAGGAGCCACTCATCTATGAGAGTGACCGTGATGGGGCCATTGAAGATATCATCACAGGTAAGGGGTTGGCCGGGCCTGTCTCGTCGTCAGTATATCCTTCTATGCTGTCCTTTATCCACCCCCCACCCTGGGGGTCTGGCTGCCTCACTGCCTCTTTGCTACTTCTCCTGTCTTTCTTTTTCCTTTCTCTCCCCACTCCTCCCTCCTAACCCTCAGTGCTCAAGACGGTGCCCTTCACGGCCCGCACCGGCAAGCGGACATCCAGGCTCCTCTGTGAGGCCAGCCTGGGAGAGGAGATCCCCCTCTAGCTCTCAGGTACCTGCCTGGCCTGGCCTTTGATTCCAGAGGCTGCTCATAGCCCTGGCGGCCCTTGTGGGGCTGAGTCCTGCTGCCCTCCCCTGGGCCATGCATGCTGGGGTTTGTTTAAGGGGATCTGGTAAACATAAACAGGCCCCTCCCACATGCACACAACCTGGGTCTCTAGGTGGGTGAGGCCTATGCCCTGGAATGGCAGTCCCAGCCCCTGGGCAGACTCCTGAAGGGTAAACGTGTCCGTGTCCTCTCTGCCAGATCTACGGAACCAGCCCTACATCCGCGCAGACACAGGCCGCCGCAGCGCTCGCAGGCGAACACCGGGACCCCCCCTGCAGGTCACTTCGGACATCTCGCTGTAGCAGCTATTTCTGCAGATGGACTCTGGGGGGTGTGGGGGTGGGGCAAGCCGGAGCTCAAGGAAGGTGGTCCTCAGCTGTCTGCCTCTGTCCCCAGCTGTGAGCCCACCTCAAACGGGCTGGCACACCCTCATCTTGCCACAGGGGACAGCATCTCCGGCCACTCCCCCCAGATGCTGCTTGCAGCACACCCTTCACGCCCCCAATAGCCATACTGTACTTCGCCTCAGCGGGAGCCTGGCCCGTAACTTATGAAATGCAACCTCACCCCTACGCCCAGGTCCCTGGGATCCTCCATTGGACCTTATTTTTATACAAGATTAATAAAGATGTTTGCAAAAGATCTGCATCCACTCTGTGCCCTACCACACCACAGCCAGTTTGGTTCAACAAACGGTTTACTTGTACAAGTTCTTCATAGCAGGTACCTACAAACAGGCTGGCAGAGGGGGAAAGGGCTGCTTCTGCACTAGAGTTGGGGAGGAGGGAGCCAGCTTTGCAGGGCGCTTATACTCTAGTGCAGCGATTTTCAACTTTTTCATCTCATGACGTACATTAATGACTAAAATTCTGTGGCACACCAAAATATATATTTTTTGCTGATCTGACAAAAAAAATACAGGTATAATTTTGATTCGTTCACACCAGACAGCCATTGTTGTGTTGGCTGTTATTTATTTTTTATTTGACAAGCTCAGGGAAAAGAGGTCAGTGCCCATGACTAAAAATAGGTATTGCATGTTTTAAAAATTCTTGCAGCACTCTGTTGAAAATCACTGCTCTGGTGTCTGGTCTGAGAACCCTGCAGGAGGCAGAGGGGATGGGTAGAAGTTCCACTCCCTCATTCCGGTTTGAGATGAAGAAGGGTTCTGTCGGCCTTTGTGCCCGCCCCGTCCCATTTCCACCTGGTCAACTTCCTATCTGGGTACCCTGCCCTATCCTTAGTCACGTCCGTGACGACCTCAGATTACATACATCTCCGTCTGTCCGGCCTCCACCTTCGCCGGCCCTGTCCACATTTTTTGTAGTCCTGCTCCCACTTTTTGTTTTCCCCTCCCCTCCGCGATAGACACATCCCATCTATCTGCCCCACCCCTATCCTCACGCCCCACTCCTCGCACGACCCGCCCATGTCCGCAGGCCCAGCTCCTTCCCCCGCGTCCACGTGGATTGCACGATCCCTGGTCCCGAGCTCGGGGTGGATGGAGGGGTAGGACTTGGGAAGTTGGACTTCGGAACTCCGGGCCAAGTTTCGCATCTTGTGCTACGGTCACGTCTGCGCGCCCAGGTTAGATATCCGAGAGTAGGGGCTGCGCGAACCTGGAGTGGGGAAGCCGGTAGGAGGGGAAGAGGGGGCCAGTCGTAAGAGCGGGTCCTGAGGGAGAGTTCCCACTCCAGTGGGTGCCCCCAGCCCCACAAAGGGGCGCGCCCGCTCTGTGCAGTCTATGCAGCGAGCCTGCCATCTCGGCGCTGGAAAGGCCGCAGAGGGGCGCGCCTGGCAGAAAAAGGTGAAGCCTGATGATGACTGCGCCGCCTAGCCCTGGCCGCGGGACCTGCCCTTGCTGCTTCTCCGAGTAGTGGCTTGAAGGAGAAAAGTGGAGCAGCCGCCTCAGACACCGCCTCCGACGCGCCTCTCCATCTCACAGGTGGGGAAACCAAAGCAGGACAGGAAGCCACTAGTCTCTGGCCTGCGGCGGTTTGAGGTGCAGGAAAGGGACCCAGAATTCAGGGGCAGGAACATCAGGGAACCCCTGTACCCGGCAGAGTCTGCTCCCCCCATCCTGGGCCCTGGATACAGTACTGCCCACCTCATCACCTCCTGCCCTAACCTGTAAGGCACAAAGCCCTGCCCCATCAACTTGAGCAGCGTCTCTAAGAATAGGATCTGCGGACCTTGGGGGCCACAGACCCACTGTTCCTCACCTGGCCTCCTGTCAGAGATCATGGGGGAAGGTTGGGAGGAGCCTCCCCTCAAGCCACTGGCCCCACCAGCCCTGCCACTCACCCACACCCAGTGCTGAATGATGCAGTGGCTGTCAGGGAAGACACCCAGAAAGTCTTTGAAGCTTACAGTTTTATCGCCTGGGAAGAGAGAAGGAGAGGGTGCTGTGGATGCCTGCCCCTGCAGAAGGCCTACCCTGCACAAGCATTAGGCTTGCCAGTAGTTCCAAGCATAGAAACACCGGTACTGTCTCTAGCCAAGCATCAACCCTGGTTAAGTGGAAGGGGAATAGCTCTTGCCCTAGGTGAAGCCTCAAGTCAGGATGAGGATTAACACAGCATAAATGTGTAGAGGCTATCGGATAGGCAGGTTGATCAGGCAGGCTTCCTGGAAGAGGAAACTTTAAAATAGGACCAAGCCAGGGATTCTGTAGGTAAGAGAGGCATTCTTTAGGGCTAGAGGTGGGAGCGGACGAGAGAGCAGAGATAGGGGCACCCACCATCAAGTCTGCCTGTTGTAGTGCTTCACACATCTCTTGTGGGCTCAGCTGGATTCTCACAGTGTACAGGGCAGCTCTCATACTGCGCATGTCCACAGTGCCTGTCAGACTGGAGCTGAACTGTTTGAAGAGATTCTGAAATGCTGAGAGCAGGAAGAGGGGCAGGCAACATGAACTACACACATGGGAACCCTGATATCACTTTAGCTCAGGTGGGACTGAGGACTTGGGTCACTCCAACTCCCTGGGCATTCATTATAGCTTTTAATATAAAGAACAACAGTGGCTGCTGTATGTTGGCATTTGTTTAGTGTCCTTTCAATTCACATGTTCAAAACTAATGTTTGGACACGTTTGTATAAAAAACATTAAAAACTCATGTTCAAGGTCACACCACCAGTAGGGACAACACTGGGCTTTGGACTTGGGCAGTCTGGCTCTGGAGCTATGATGCTTTGAGGCTACAGGAGCCCTGCTGGCACCTGGCATGTAGTGGGCACAGAAAGCTATTGATGAATAAAATGATTCTGCTGAAGGACCTCTGCCAATATCAATACATGATCTTTGGGGGGCATTGGGGTCCCCGAATGTCAAAGGGGTTTCTTCTACCCCAACTTCTGTAGCCCCAGACCCCAAGGGGGTGGGGGGCACAAGTTCTTTTCCCCCCCATAATTTCTCCTAATATCCCTCCTCTCTTCCTTTTTCCATCTTGTTCATTCATTCATGCATCCACCTACCATCCTAATAGCTTTCTATCCATCCCTCTCTTCATCACACACACACACACACACATGGGCCCTGAGGTTGTAGAGATGAGCAAATTAGACTGGCGTGGAGGGAAGGTTGCAATATAATCACTATTTCTCTCAGTGACCCCAGCCTCTGGGCAGGCAACCCCTTGTAGTTCTGCTCTCAGCATCCCCCTAATTTTCCCCTGCTCCCAGCCATGGGGCCTTCACCTGCCAGCTACCGGGATGTCAATGGTAACAGATTATTGTCTACAAAATGCCTTAGAGAAAGAGGTTGGAAAGGCCTTTGCACCTGCTGCAGAGAGGTGCCAGGGCCAGGCAGGCCTTACCCCAAACCCAGCACTCCAGGCCTGGCCTCCAATCCCTACCCTCATCTCTGAGACTTAGCACCTGGGCATGATTCTACTGAATGGGTAGCTGCAAGGCCCATGAACGCCTTGGCCCTCCGGGAGGCCCGTTCAGTCCCTGTGGCCACGGCTGCTGCTGGCTGCACTCCATCTGGGCCAGCAGGGCAGTGTGCTGCTGCAGCCTCCCCTTCTGTATCCTGCTGGCCTGCTCCTGGTTCTCACATGAGCAGTCTTCGAGACTTCTGTGGAAGCCTTGGAGGCGGGGGGAAGACAATCCCCACCGGATTGCTGAAACTCCAGGGGACCTACAATCAGGCTTGCGGGTACTCAGCTCTACCTCCCCTCATACCAGCCGTGTGCACCCACAGTTCTGGGGGCAGTAGGTTGTAGTACTAGTGGACTCCTCTCTAGCCCTAGCCATCTGTATGTTCTCTGTGCGCATGGGTGTCTCTTGGTCGTTCGCCCTCTGCTGCCTGAAAGGCAGAGTCACAGGCCGGGAGGCTGGTCTATTGGCCCCGAAGCTCCCAGGTTGGCTTTGGGGTGGATTTAAACACCTTTTGGCAGGGGTGCATGTCTTCCTCACCTCAGGCCTGCTTCTCTCTGCTGGGGAATCTGCTGCTTTATTCTGCGGAGTTAATGCCTCTGGTAAGGCATCTGCATTTGCAGTGCCACTCTGGAAGCTCACTCAGGAGGCAGAGGCCCGGGGGGGGGGGGGGAAGGAAGCCCCAGAATCCTGAAGTCAGGGTGTGGGAGGGTGAGGTCCAGCCCACACCCTGGATAAGGCTGTGGCCTATCTTATCCCAGCTTCCCTGGGAAGGAAGGATCCCCTTCTCCAAATAATGCAAATCCACAAACCACATGAAAAAAATACTCTAGGAAGATTGGTTCCAACAGCTGAGACACCTCTGGCCCAGCCCCTCCCCAGCCACTCGCCTCTGCATCTCCTCCTCTCCCCTCCTTCCAGCATCCTGCTCGCTTCTCCTCTGGCCCCCAGCCCCCTTTTTTCTTTGAGAGAGGCAGAGAGAGAGAGACAGGAACATGGAGCTGCTTCTGTATGTGCCCTGACTGGGGAACTGAACCGGCAACCTCTGCGCTCTGGGGTGCTCCGACCAAGCTATCGGGCCCGTTTTCTTTTTTTATATTTTCAGAAAGACAGAGAGAAGAAGGGAGAGAGGGGTTGGGGGAAGGGAAGCATTCATTTGTTATTCCACTCAGTCGTGCACTCATTGGCTGTTTCCCATGTGTGCTCTGACTGGGGATTAAACCCACAACCTTGTTGTTACAGGACGAAGCTCTTAGTCAACTGAGTCAATCGGCCAGGGCTGTCCAGCCTACTCTTAACTGATCACCCCTTCCTAATCCCACTCTCCTAAGCCCTGGGCACTCCCTCCCCAGCCTCCTCTCAAGGTGGGTCAGGCTCTGCAGGATCTGCCAGGCTGAGCTTTCACTTGACAGGGAACCCTGGCCCAGAGTAGGTCTTGAGGATGACCAAGGCCCAAGCCACGGCACTTCCTCCCCTTTCCCTCTCTCCCTGACTTCCCTCTTCACATCCATGTCCATCCTTGCACTCAGAATTTCTTCCCTCGTATGCTGTCATCTCTCTCTTCTTCCAGAACAGGGGTCCCCAAACTACGGCCTGCGGGCCACATGCGGCCCCCTGAGGCCATTTATCCGGCCCCCACCACACTTCTGGAAGGGCATCTCTTTCATTGGTGGTCAGTGAGAGGAGCATAGTTCCCATTGAAATATTGGTCAGTTTGTTGGTTTAAATTTACTTGTTATTTTAAATATTGTATTTGTTCCCGTTTTGTTTTTTTACTTTAAAATAAGATATGTGCAGTGTGCATAGGAATTTGTTCATAGTTTTTTTTATAGTCTGGCCCTCCAATGGTCTGAGGGACAGTGAACTGGCCCCCTGTGTAAAAAGTTTGGGGACCCCTGTTCCAGAACCTTCCTCACATTGCCCATCTTCTTTTTTTTTTTTTTTTTGTATTTTTCTGAAGCTGGAAACAGGGAGAGACAGTCAGACAGACTCCCGCATGTGCCCGACCGGGATCCGCTGGGCACGCCCACCAGGGGCCACGCTCTGCCCACCAGGGGGCGATGCTCTGCCCCTCCGGGGCGTCGCTCTGTTGTGACCAGAGCCACTCTAGCGCCTAGGGCAGAGGCCAAGGAGCCATCCCCAGCGCCCGGGCCATCTTTGCTCCAATGGAGCCTTGGCTGCGGGAGGGGAAGAGAGAGACAGAGAGGAAGGAGAGTGGGAGGGGTGGAGAAGCAGATGGGCGCTTCTCCTGTGTGCCCTGGCCGGGAATCGAACCCGGGACTTCTGCACGCCAGGCCGATGCTCTACCACTGAGCCAACCGGCCAGGGCCGCCCATCTTTTCTTGATGTGGGGAGGCTTGTGCATTTGTGTGCATGTTTAATACATGTCTGTGTTGATGTGCATTTGTGTGCATGGCACGTGTGGAGCGTGCTTCCGCTGTCTCTGTGTGGCTGTGTCATGTGAGTGCCTGTCTGTATGATGCTCTGGTCAGTGGATGGTGTGTGTGTGTATCCTGTGTCTGGGTTGCATGTGCTTGTTACACATGGCTCTCCCCTACATTTTGGGGCACCTCCAACTCAAGGCTGCAGGTCCCTAAAGGGCCAGTCCTTTGGCTTCATTCTCTCTCTCCTTTCAGCCCCTGGACACCGTCCCTTCACCAAGGAGAGCAGCAGGAAGAAAGGACTCCCTTGCCTGCCCAGCCCCACCCCCAGGAGACTCTCTCCTCAGATGATCCCAAGGAGTCTCTGGCTTCAGGCCGAGAGGAAGCCCCATTTAATGAGCTAAAAACCTGAAGCCTCAGAGGGTACTGAGGCCTCCCCAAGACTAGTCACGAGCCTCTGTTGCTGGCATGGTCTGCAGGTGCGAGTGAAGCAGAACTACCAATGGGGAGTGAGAAGGGACAAACAGGGCTGCTTCAGCCCTCAGCAGGCAGGTGGAGCTGCTGGGGCTGAGGTAGCTAAAAAATGGTGGTGCATCCTTAAAAAATTGAGACGAAGACTCTGCAGCCAGCTGAGCTCACTGGTCCAGGAGTGTCTGTACAAAAAGTCTGAGCCGGGGGCCAGCACCGGAGGCTTTATTGGTTTTGTCTAGTCACTTCTCTGGGGAAGAGGGGGCAGCAGCTTTAAATGGATTTTCATCAATATTGGACTCCCTTTCTCCTTTCCTGGCACTGACCTGCAATTCAAAAGAGAGGGTGTCACTTGGGCCCCAGTGGGAGGGTCAGGGGAGAGGGATGAGCCCAGAGGCCACTCTGAGGAGGGCACTGGGGTAAGAGAACCTATTCCTGCTGCACACGGACGGGCAGCTGACATTCTGTTGTGCCCATGCATCCCGAGGAAGCGAGGGGTGCTGGAGAACCCTGTAACCCTGTTCCCTCATTTGCAACTTGATGGAAGTGTCCTGGGGCCGGGGCTGGGGCCATCAAGTTCTCAGCAGGGCAGACACTAGCCTGAGGTTTCTGGGGCGGGAAAGGTCACCCGCCCTCTGGGTGAGAAGCTTCCTAATGCCAGAATGGCCTTTCCCATTTTGAAGCCAGTTACCCGCCCGAGCCCTGGAGTGCTCACTCTTCACGGTCCCCAGGCCTTCTTTATCCCTGACCTTGGCACTACACCTCAGTCTGCCGGAACCTGGTTTCCAGCAGCGTTGTGAAGTCAAGAGGTGAGACGCCAGAGCCCACACAGTGCCTCATTCCACTGTTCCCCACCCCCACTCAGCTGTGTGCGGACTGGGCCCACACGTACCCCCCAGCACAGCCTCCTCTCGGGGGAGCGGTGCGCCAGCCTCACTTACTCTTTCCCATCTCCCTTCGGTGCAGAAGACATGCCCAGGGGCTGGAGAAACTTCACTGTCCCTTCAATGGTGGCCCTCTGGAACTCCGGTTTGTTAAAGTCAAGGTAAGGGTCAAGTAAGTTCTTGTCTTCCTGCTTGCAAGCTTTCTGTGGCTCTCTGGCTTCTGGCAGTTTCTTTGGTGGCTTCTCTAGCAACTCAGAGAGGTTTTCCTGCTCTGAGTCCTCCTTGGCAGGTGGGAGGACACTCCCCACCACGGGCATTGTCGAAGGCTCCACGGTCTTTGAGGGTGGCGCTTTCATTATGTGCTCCAGTTTGGGCAAGTCCATATTGCTGGAGGAGGCTAAGGCCAGGGAAGATGCAAACTTGACCAAATCTTCCAGACCGAGAACTGCTGGGAGACTGGAGGAGGACGAGTGGGTGCTTGGTGGCTGTTCGGGGCCGGAGTCTGAAAACTCTGGCTGGGGGCTGGGGTTCTGGTGCTGCTTCTCGGAGCACAGGGTGTCCATGGAGGCTGACTCCCGGTTGAGGCCGTTGGTGGTCTTATCTGTGGTCTTCTCACCAGGCTGCATGCTGCTCGTCCACTGCAGGCTCTGTTCTGAGGCCTGGGTGTGCTTGTCTGCCCAGAAGAGGTGCTTGGAGGTCTGCACATGGATGGATTGCTGGAAGGCGGACCCTTGTTCCTCCTTCATGAAGATTGAGGAGGAGGAATTCGACCTCACACTCCGCTGGCAGGTGTCCTGCTTCATTAGCTCCTCTGTGGAGGGGTAGATGGATTCTATCTTGCACCTCTGTTCCTCCAGGTCTTCATTGCAGGCCTTCAAGTTGGCCTCCAGCTTGGCCTCAGGCTTGAGCATAGGTTCTGGGCACTCCCATGGTGGCACATCCTTGGCGTCCGCTTCCAACTCCAGCCCCAGTTCTGTGTCGAGGTCCTCAGGCTTGAGCATAGGTTCTGGGCACTCCCATGGTGGCACATCCTTGGCGTCCGCTTCCATCTCCAGCTCCAGGTCTGTATAGAGGTCCTCAGGCTTGAGCATAGGTTCTGGGCACCACTCCAACGGTGGCACATCCTTGGCGTCCGCTTCCATCTCCAGCTCCAGGTCTGTGTCGAGGTCCAGGTTCAATTTTTGTGGGGGCTCCAGCTCTTGCAATTTATTCTCCTGCTAAATAGTTTCAATTGAAAGCTGAGGAGGCCCCTGACACCAATTCCCTGTCCTGCTCCCCCCAGTACACACATGGCTCACTGCCTCTCCCACACTTGTCTCTTTGCAGAGACCTGCCTGGGACAGGGAGGCAGTGTGAGCGGGTGTATGTGAGCAGGCCAACACTGGCCTGGCACTAGGGTCCCGGAATTGTCAAGGGTACGGGCTGGTCCGAATTTAGGGAAGATGGACCTCAAGGAACCTTGCCCCTTGCCTACCATGTCCCCACCCTGCCCACTGTTACCTTTATCTTCTCCTCCTGCTGCTCCTGCTGGAGATGTTGGTTTATGTCAACCCTAAGACAGAAAGAGAGAGAGTGGGTGACAGAAGGGCTCTAAGGGATTGGTGGGATGGCTTCAGGAGGAAGGCGGTCTCTGGGGCCCAAAGTCCCCCACCTAATACTGGGCTGGCAAGATGCCTTCAGCTTATCCAGTCCCCTGGCTGTCCTCACTCCTACTAAGAATTCTGGAGTTGTCCTCTCAAACTTGAGTGACTTTAGAAAGAGCCTGGAGAGCTTGCCAAGTTGCCCCCCCCCTCCACACCCCCATAAGGAGGGGATCCAGTTGGTTGGAGGTGAGGCCCAAGAATCTTCTTTTTAATCAATCTCATGCATCTCACTTGGAGCACCAGTGCCCAGAAGGTGGCTCCTCACAGGAGGAGAAGCCAGAGCACCGCCCTCCCCGCAGCCTGCTCAGTCCCAGCTTGGCAGATGTGAAAAGCAGAGGGTGTGCCTGCGTATAAAGGGCTCCCTCAGTTTTAGTCGGCAGTGTGCTGCCCCCTTGGCCCTTGCCTGCATGCTCAGCCATGTGGCCCTCTCTCCTTCCTTAGGGAACTGCCTACCCCCAACTCAGACAGCCTCTATCCTTAGAGCCAAGTGGATCTAAGGGGACACGTCCCGTCCATGTCCCTGGGTGTACCCCACTACCCCTTAGTAGTCCTCAATGACTGCAGGCAGAACTGCTATGACCTTTTGGCCTCGATTCTACCCTTGGGGAGATTTTAAAAACAAGCAAGATGGAAGGAGATCCCGGGTTGGGGGGCTACATGAAAACTCGGCAGTGGTGGCAGGGTGTAAGGAGTTGGTGGTCCTGGCAGGTGGGGGAGAGGTCATCCGATGATGGGAGACTGGTTCTCACTGTGTGTCCAAAATGTCCACCGAGTTCTTGCTACAGCAGGGAAATCCATAGGCACCTGGCAGAGAGAAGGAGGTAAGACCGGGGAGCAGCAGGCGGAGGGCGAGCCCTGCAGGGCTCTGGAGGGGCTGGTGTGATGCCTCAGCACCCCCATCCCTCGCCTAACCTGTTTGCAATTCTCTCTACCATTGTTATTTCTTAATTTAAAAATGTTCCCCTTTTTATTGAATTTATTGGGGTGACACTGGTTAACCAAATTACACAGGTTTCAGATGCACAACTCTACAACACAACATCTGGACACTGTATTGTGCGCTCACCATCCCAAGTCAAGTAAGTCTCCACCCACCACCATTCCCTCTCCCATCTTAACCCTTGTTTCCTTGCTCTTCCGAGTGTCACCAGTCCTGTCGCTCATGTCCGCTCCCCTCCACTTTCCATGCTGGCCCACGCTGGCCCTCTGTAAGGGTGAATGCTAATAGTACCCACTTCATTTATTGAGGACTACTAACCAAGGCTTGTACTGAGCACTTTCTGTGCTTTATCTCACTGATTCAACCCAAAAGTAGGTTCATTTGCCCAAGGTCCTTCAGCTGATCATCCATGAAGTCAGAACTTGAATTCGTGTTGGACTTAGGAAACTCAATTGCCCTGCCCTGCATGCTGTCCTACCCAGAAGCTGGAATTGTGTAGGGCTCCCCATCATGCCCACATGAACCTTCCTCATCTCCCTCCATTTTTGTCTCTCTGTCCCTTTCTCCACTCTTTCTGGTCAGGCTTCAGATCTGCCACTCACCCTAATCGTGGACCCTCCTATCTTGAAGTCCATCCTCTCTTTCCCAGGCTTCTCACCCCATCACACCCTGGGGTCATCCATCCCCAACTCTGGGCCAGGGTCTCAGCCCTGGTGCTTGTTCTGAGGTGATGCTGACACAGATCTGGTCATATATGAGCTCTGATAATCCTCTAAGGAGGAGACTGACTCCTTGGGGGCGGTCCCTCCACCACAAGTTCCCCCCTGGAAGCTTGTATCTTTTACAGCAGAAGCTTCTTTTTTATCCTCTGGGGTGGGAGGCACCAGGCTGTCCCATTCTTTGTTTCTCAGTGGATAGGTGAGGTCATCACGGCAATAGGCAGGCTGGGTCCCCCTGAGCCTGCGGTGTGGCAAGAAATGACAAGTTTGGCTCTGGCTGAGAAGAATTGCTCCCAGGATTATATCAGAAGGATTGGAATGTGCTGTGGCCTTTCCAAGAGATGCAGAACCAGAGGAGAGCCATGCGTGGCTGGTCCTGGGACTGGGATTTGGCGTGTCAGTGTTCAGCCTGGGCCATGTGATCGTGAGTGGCTGGGCTAGGAGTCTGTGTGCCACCATGGACGGCTCCCAGGGGCAGCTTAGTGGCCTCTTCAGAACCCTCCAACTTTTCAACTGCCACGTTCCCTTGGCCTCCTCCCCGTGTCTCTTCATTTCCAACTCCACCTGCCCAAGTGCGGCTCCTTCCCAGGCCTCTGACTTCACAGCCTTCCCTGCATGTTTACAAAGTTTCCCTGGCAATTGAATCAACACCCCACAGCCTTAACCCTTCCATGAACAACTGGGTGTGGACAGGAAGAGAAATGATTATGGTGTGAATCTCAGCAGCACTGGGGGTTGGAAGCAAAGTTTGAGGTTGACTCAACTTGGGGCTTCTGTGACATTCTGTAGTATGTGAAATAATTTCAATTTCCAATTGCTGGTTGCTAGCGTATAGAAATGTTGATCTTGTAACTTGAAACTGTCCTAAAATCCTACCAGTTCTAGTTTTACTTTTTATAGATTTCATCAAGTTTTCTACACTAACAATAATGTGTGTGACTCAAGACAGTCTTACTTTCCATTCTGGATGTCTCTCTCTCTCTCTCTCTCTTAAAGTGAAAGGAGGGGAGATACAGACTCCCACATGCTGCCAGCAATGCTCAAATCAACCAAACCATCCTCAGCACCTAAGGCCGACTCTCACCTGGGGATGATGCTGGAACCAATCGAGCCACTGGCCACGGAGAGGAGAAGAGAAAGAGAAGGCGGAGAGGGTGGAAGAGAAAAGCAGATGGTCGCTTCTCATGTGTGCCCTGACCAGTAATTAAACCCAGGATATCTGCTCACCGGGCTGCTGCTCTACCCACTGAGCCAACAAGCCAGGGCTTGGATGTCTCTTTATTTCCTTTTCTTGCCTTGTTGCACTGAGAACAATCTCCAGAACAATGTTGAATAGAGTGGAGAGTGGACATCCTTGCTTTGTTCCTGAGCTTAGGGGAAAGTATTCAGTATGTCACCATTAGGAATGATGTCAGCTGTAGTTCTTCTCATAGATGCCTTTTATTGAGTTGACAATGTTCCCTTCTATTCCTAGTTTACTTAGTTTTTAATTAGAAAGGGATGTTGGATTTTGTGTGATGCTTTTCCTGCCTTATTGAGATGATCATATGGTTTTTATTTTATATTCTGTTGACATACTATATTATATATAACATGTTATATGTTAACATGAATACTGCTATCTTTTATTGTTAATTATTTTTCGGTAAAATATATTGATTTTTAAAAATATTAAGTCAATCTTGCATTCTTGGAATAAGCCTCATTTGGTCATGGTATATGATTTTTTTTTTTAAGGGAGAGGAGGGGAGATAGTGAGACAGATTTCCACATGCACCTTTATCAGGAATCACTCAGCAATCCCTGTCTGGGGCCAATGCTTGAATCAACTGAGCTATTTTCAGCACCTGAGGCTGACACTTGGACCAACCAAGTCATTCTCTTTTTTTTAAAAATATTTTTTAAAATTCATTTTAGAGAGGAGAGAGAGAGAGAGAGAGAGAGAGAGAGAGAAGGGGGGAGGAGCAGGAAGCATCAACTCCCATATGTGCCTTGACCAGGCAAGTCCAGGGCTTTGAACCGGCAACCTCAGCGTTTCCAGGTCGACGCTTTATCCACTGCGCCACCACAGGTCAGGCCCCAACCAAGTCATTCTCAACAAAGCAAACCACTGTCTATGAAAGAAAGAGAGAGAGAAGGGGGAGGGGAAGGGGTGGAGAAGAAAATGATTGCTTCTCCTGTGTGCCCTGAAGAGAAATTGAACCCAGGACACTCATACACTGGGCCAATACTCTATCCACTGAGCCAGCTGGCCAGGGCCTGAACTATCTTTTTATACACAGTTGAATTTGGTTTACTATTCTTTTATTTTAGAATTTTCACATATATGTTCATGAGGCATACTAGTATGTAACTTTCTTTTTTTTTTTTTTGTATGTAACTTTCTTTTCATGTCTTTGTCAGTTTTTTAAAAAATATTTTATTATTGCCTGACCAGGCAGTGGCGCAGTAGATAGAGCGTCAGACTGGGTTGCGGAAGGACCCAGGTTTGAGACCCTGAGGTCGCCGGCTTGAGTGCGGGCTCATCTGGTTTGAGCAAAAGTTCACCAGCTTGGACCCAAGGTCGCTGGCTCGAGCAAGGGGTTGCTTGGTCTGCTGAGGGCCTGCGGTCAAGGCACATATGAGGGAGCAATCAATAAACAACTAAGGTGTTGCAACGAAAAACTGATGATTGATGCTTTTCATCTCTCTCCGTTCCTGTCTGTCTGTCCCTGTCTATCCCTCTCTCTGACTCTGTCTCTGTAGAAAAAAAAACAAAACTTAAAAAATATTTTATTTACTGATTTTAGAGAGAGGAGAGTGAGAGAAAAGGGGGGAGGGGGAGAATGGGAAGCATCAACTTGTAGTTGCTTCTTTTATATGCCTTGACTGGGCAAACTTGGGGTTTCGAACTGGTGACCTGAGCATTCAGGGTGGTTTTATCCACTGTGCCACCACAGGTCAGGCAAGGTTTTGATATTAGAGTAATGCTGACCTTACAGAATGAGTTGAGAAGTATTCCCTCTTCAATTTTCTGAGTTTGTGTAAAATTGGTATTATTTCTTCTTTATATTTGGTAGAATTTTCTAGTAAAGCTGGTGAACCTGGGGTTTCCTTGGAGAAGATTAATTACAAATTCAAATTTAAAAAATAGATAAAGGACTATTAAGCCTATTTCTTTTTTTTATTGTGGTAAATATACATAACATAAAATTGCTTATTTAAATTATTTCATCCTTTTTAAAAATTAATTGTTCATTTTAGGAAGGGAAGAGAGAGAGAGAGAAAGAGAAGGGGGGAGGAGCAGGAAGTCTCAACTCCCATATGTGCTTTAACCAGGCAAGCCCAGGGTTTCAAACCAGCAACCTCCAGGTTGACGCTTTATCCACTGTGTCACCACAGGTCAGGCTATTTAAACTATTTTAAACTACAGTTAAGTGGCATTAAGTACATTAAGTACATTCACATTGTTAATTGCTGTGTGGCCATCGCCACTATCATTTCCAGAATATCTATTTCTTCTTGAGTAAGTTCTGAAATTTCTATCTTTTAAAGGAATTTGTCCATTTCATCTAAGTTATCAAATTTATTGGCATAAGTTGTTTATAATAGTTCCTTACTATCATTTTCATATCTGTAGAATCTGTAGTGATGTTACCTTCTTCATTCCTCATACTGGTAATTTTTGTCATCTTTCTTTTTTTCCCGTTCATTTTGGCTAGAAACTTATCAATTTTGTTGAACTTCTTCAACCAGCCAGAGATATGTCTGGTTCCTGCCTGATCACCCTAAAATGACATATGATAGGCATAAATTCTGCAGTTACAGGCTCCCAATCAGCTTTTTATGATTTTACTCTTTATTAATTTATTTTTAAAATTTTTATTTCTTACTTTTATTATTTATTTTATTTTTCTTCCCTTTTCCAAGTGAGAGAAGGGGAGATAGAGAGACAGACTTCTGCATGCGTCCTGACCAGGATCCACCCGGCAACCCCCGTCTGGGGCTGATGCTTTGCCCATCTGGGGCCATGCTTGCAACCAAGCTATTTTTAGTGCCTGAGGCAAAGGCACCACAGAACCATCCTCACTGCCTGGGCCAATGCTCTGGAACCAATCAAGCCATAGCTGCAGGAGGAGGAAAGAGAGAGAAAGAAAAATAGAAAAAGGGAGGGTGAGGTGTGGAGAAGCAGATGGTTGCTTTTCCTGTGTGCCCTGACTGGGAATTGAACCTGGGATGCTGGGCTGACACTCTACCACTGAGCCAAGCGGGTAGGGCCTACTTCTTGATTTTAGAGAGAAGATAGAGAGAGAAAGGTGGAGGGAGGAGTGCAAAGCATCAACTCATAAGTAGTTGCTTCTTGTATGTGCCTTGACCAGGCAAGCCTGAAGTTTTGAACCGGCAACCTCAGCAGTCCAGGTCGACACTTTATCCACTGCATCACTACAGGTCAGGCTATGATTCCACTTTTTTTTTCTCCAAGAGAGACAGAGACAAATAGAGAGGGACAGACAGGGGAAGACAGACAGGAAGGAAGAGAGAAGCATCAACTGGTAGTTGTGACACTTTAATTGTTCAATAATGTGCCTTGACTGGGAAGCTCCAGCTAAGCTAGTGACCCTTTGCTTAAGGCAGTGACTTTTGGGTTCAAGCCATGGGATCATGTCTATGATCCTACACTCAAGCTGGCGACCCCATGCTCAAGCTGGTGAGCCCGTGCTGAAGTCGGTGACCTCAGGTTTTGATCCTGGGTCCTCAGCATTTCAGACTGACGCTCTATCCATCGTGCTACCACCTGGTCAGACATATTACTTCACTCTTAAACATGGAGAGCTGAGCATTACCAGACATTTGAAGAAACTGCCAACATGCAGGTGACAGACCAAGAGAAATGGTGACTCTGGAATACCAGAAGTAATTTGGGAAACAGAAAGGAGCATAAAGCAAACTCTACTCATTTTCAGAGATCAGAGATGAAAATATTTAACAATATGATATATATTGCATCCCAAAAGCAAGAACAGGATGCTATTTTAAAAGAATTAGAGAGAAAGAAAGGGATTTTTGGGGTAAATAGAATTGGAAAATAAAACACAGAGAAACTTCCCAGAGAGTGGATCCAAAATATCAAGACAATGTGAGAAAAAAAATCAATAAAAATTCCAATTCTTTAAAGAAATCCTGAAATAATAGAGAATATAAACAAGAAGAAAAGAGAAATCAAAATTTCTCTAAGCTTAAGAATGTCATTGGCTTAAAAGTGTTCATTGAATGCCCAGCACTAGAGATGTCAAAGAGTCCTTATTATGAAAGTTCATTACTCCAGGAGCAAAATATTCCTAAATGCTTCCGAAGTAGAAAAATCAGCTACCTACTCCAAGGAGGGGGAGAATCGTACTGGATGGAGTTAGCAACAATGATTGTCTTTAAAATTATGAGACAAATGATTTCTAACTTAGAATTTTATATTGAGCCAAACTAGCATTTCAGATGTGAAAAGACTCAGAAATTTACCTCTTTGGGGGGGGGGGGGAAGTTTTTTAAGGTTGTGCTAATGCAAGATTTTGGTGTAAAACATGAGAGCCAGGAAGGAAATAATGTGTTGTCTGTCCCCATCCCGTCCAGGAAAGCAGCTGAGTCCCAGGATGTTAACTGTATAGAGACTGACAGCCAGTTTACATAGTTGTAAGATGGACCCTGGATAGTAGACTTCTGAAATAAAGAAAACCTGATAGCATAGCTGATTAGCTGTAGAGGCTGAAGAAAACTAAGGCTAGATAAAACCAAAGAGTACCAAAAATAGAAATAAATAAATAGAAAGAAAGAGAAAAAAGACGCAATTAGAAACTCCAGGAAAACCAAAAAGTTAAGAAAGAAAAGGTAACTGTAGTAACCTTCCTAACTCTGCAGTGAATAGTAGTTATGCAGTCACAATAATGAAAATCCTGTTTATTAACTTTCAACTTTTAGAATCAACATACAGACAAAATGTAGAAAATATAATTGTGGTTTTGAAACAATGTAAATGTTCCCAATCTTGATATTTAAATATATATATATATGTTAGAATTTTTGGAGGTGGAAGGCAGGGAAGATTTTGGAAGCTGAAGGGAAAGGGGGGCACTAAAAACTTCATCTTACTTGTGGGTGTCAAAATATATTGTCTAAACTTGATTAACAACAAAGATATAAATATATTAAACTTACAAAGGTATCTGCAGATGTAAACACAATGTTGGGGAAATGGGGGAGGGTGGGGCCATTAGAGCAGGAAGGTGGTAATGTCTAGAACTGATAAACCAAGAAAGAGCCCGTGAGCCTGCAGAGTGATAAGGTAGGTAAGTAGGCAGAAAAACAGTTCAAACCAAACAACTGTGGGTGCTCTGAGTGAGGCTGGGGGTGCGGTGCAGGGGATTCTTGCTTTGCATCACTGAATAAGCTCTGCAGTTCTATTTAGCCACATGCATACATTTCTTTGATAAAGTTAAAAGAAAATGGTGAGCCCAAACTATGGACCAGGCACTGTGCTAAGAGCTGAGGACACAGTGATGACATACATAGTCTCTGCTCCCTTGGAGATTTCAAGCTGTTGGCCATGACCACTGGAGACCCTCCAATCTCTGTTTCTGACTCCCACTTCTCCTGAGCTCTAGAGTAAACTGCAGTCACCGATTACACATTCTCCTTAAGGGGTCCTCAACTTCACTTTGTCCAAAACATGATGGATCCTTCGTCAGAGCCTGAGTTGTCTCCTCTCTCTGGAATTCGCTTGTTTCTTACTGTGATGATGTTCAGGGCTCACCTCTTCTTGTAGAGACCTTCTGGACTCTACCTCATGACCCTGGTCTAGGGGCTCCTCTTCCAGTCACCCCTCCCTGTCTCTACAGACCTTGATCTGAGCACATGGCCTCTTGCTGACCCTCAATTAGAGGTGGGCGGGGTATGTGGGTTGCTTGCTTTGCATCTCTGACCTCCTGCACAGAGTCTGGCACAATGCTCAGCAAAAGTTTGAGCAAAGAAATGAATTCCTTATCGTTTTCACCCTGTCAAACCCTGCAGTTTATTTTCCATTTCTTACCTCAAGTTCACACCCGGTGTGTCCAGACTCTAGCATGGCCAATGCGGTTCTGCATATCTGACCCATCTTCTTTTCCAATATCTCAGCTCTTTATAACCCTCTCTCCTCTTGCCCTGATTCATCCTTCATTCTATCACCCTAATTAGAAACCTGGGTCATTCGTGACACCCCTCACTTCCCCAACTTCTGACTTTCTTACCACTGATGCTGACCTTGTTGTGCACAACTCCTTCTCCGTCTCCAATTCTTCTCTCCTCATCTCCCACCAAAGTCAACACAAACCCACGACTTACTATCTACCGACTCAGTGCTGAGTGCTTAGCACACATTCAGTCCTCATAGACACTCTATGCACAAGTGGTCACGACTCTCCTCTCACAGATGGGGAAACTTTCACAAGGTCACACAGCTATAAGAGAAGTGCCAGGACCTGAATGCAGGTCCAACTAAGCTTCAAATCCCATGATGTTAACCTCTTTTCTGAGATCTCCTTAGGCTTCTAGCTGAACCATTGCAACCATATTCCCCTCCTGCTTGTGCCTATCGACGACCCCAGAATTGAGTATGCTGCATCATACTTGCCTCTCTGGTCACATCCAAGCTCTAGGGTGGCCTCAAAGATCTTGCCTGGTCTGACCTCAGTAGTCTTCTTTTTTCAATTTCTTGGTATGCAGCTCCTTGCCTTGCTCCAAGTCCAAGACTTTCTAGAACATGGCAGGTCCTTTTATGCCTCAGTGCCTTTGCACATGTGATTTCCAATACCCAGAGTTTCTTTTCTGGTAAAATCCTACACATACATGAAAGTTTAACCAGTATTTCAGTGTCATCTTCTCTGTGACACACCTAGCTGTCCAATATACACGTTAACTTTTCTTTAAACCAAAATTCTCTTGAAATTTTTATTTCTTTTTTTTTTTAATTTGAGAGAGAAAGACAAATAGGGACAGACAGACAGGAAAGGGGAGAGACAGGGAGCATCAATTCATAGTTGTGGTGCTTTAGTTGTTCATTGATTCTCATGTGTGCCTTGACCAGGGGGCTTCAGCCAAGCCAGTGACCCCTTGCTCAAGCCAGTAACCTTGAGCTCAAGCCAGCAACATTGAGTTTCAAGCCAGTGACCTTTGGGCTCAAGCCAGTGACCATGGGATCATGTCTATTCCATACTCAAGCTGGTGAGCCCCCGCTCAAGCCGGTGACATTGAGGTTTTGATTCTGGGTCCTCAGTGTCCCAGGCTGACGCTCCGTCCATTGTACCACTGCCTGGTCAGGCTTGAAATTTTTATAACATTTAATAATAATAGATCATTCAACTTTTCACAGTCTTTATGATTTTTTTGCTTTACAGATAAAATTTATTTTAAAAGTCTTATGTAAACTAATTAGACATGAATAAACATTTAAAATGGACCCCAATTTTTTTTTTTAAATATATCTTATTTCTTGGGATAACAATAGCATTACTATAATAGTATTGTTTTCTTTTTTATTCAAGTAAACTGTTTTCAAGGTTAATGGTTATTAGCAAACCTTGATTTTATAAAAAATATTTATCTTATTGATTTTAGAGAGAGAGGGTGAAAGAGAGAGACAGGAACATCAATCTGTTCCTGAATGTGCCCTGACTAGGGGTTGAACTGGCAGTCTCCGCTTTGAGCTGATGCCCTAACCACCAAGCTATCTGGTCAGGGCAGCAAATCTTGATTTTTAATGTTCTCTAAGACAAGATAGAAAGATGATATTTTAAATTTTCTATGAATTTTATGTAAAGAAGTATTTAGTATTATGTATTCTTATACTCAAATTCTAAAAGTAATCTTTATTGTCTCAACTGAACTTGATACTTCAAGATTTAGAATTGAAAAAATATTTACAAAATTAATATAACTTTGATCACTAAGTTCTTCTCATCACTGAAATACGTGCTTTTCTTTGTCCTTGGGCACCCTGAATCATCCTGTTGAGGGGCCTCCTGAACGGGGTTTCCATTGTTTGTTGTTGTTGCTGTGGTTTAGTTTTGGCTTGCTGGGAAGCTGTGGCCGGACTGAGGCTGTCCAAGCAGGATCGCCCCCTTCATCTTCCCTTTCTCCTACTTCTTCACCTACATTCAGAACCCTTAGGTTGATCACAGCAGTTTTGTCTTCAGATGAATTCAGCTGCTCTTCCATTGTCAACAGCAATGCTTGCTTTTATTACTCTATCAAATAACTTTTATCACATAACTGTTTATTGCCCTGGTACAGTTTTGTGCAGTCTTTATCCAAAAATAAAATAAATGCAACACCTTTACTCTTCTTGGTATCTTATCTTTGATTATAGCAACCGTTACAACTTTGCCATACTTGGAAAATATGCAGTATGTCATTGTTGGTTCGGGAAAGGGGCAAGGTGGATACATATGCTGTGCTTTTACTTGCAGCCAATCCACCTCTCATTTATTAGGGGGTGGGGGCGGGAGATCTGAAGGAAGCCCTTGGCTTAGTTGGGGCTCAACCCGGACTCTTCCTCGCCCCTGGGAGCGGCCGTGGCATCATGAGAACTGGGAACGGTCAGGCACCACGGAGGAGGCAGCTGCAGCAATGCCTCTTTCCAGCTCTGGTGAGACCCAGGTGCTGGAGGCAGACCTGCTTTTGCTGAGGCAGGTGCTTTTGCTGGGCCACATTTTAACTTATAGTCAACTCATCAGACCCAGTGCCTCGCTACGTAAGAATAAGCCCGAAGAGGGTGCAATAAATGTTGAAGGCGTGACTTAAAGTGTCCACATACATTCATTACCCTACAAATTTGGGAAAGGGGTTAAGCTGCTCTCAGGCTGTGGGTTCTTGGCACATTTTCAAAGGCTGGCCCCTGTATGTCTTTCTGGGAGGCAAGGTCCTGAGAAGGAAGCACTGATTTCAGTGGGGGATCAAGCACTCATTATTAGAAACCAAGGAGACCCAGGCCCTGTGGGGCAAACTTCTCTGCTCCTTGGTTCAGAGGAGAGTGCAAAGAAAGGAGTGTTCACTAAACATTTGTTGAAGTGGATTGTTTTTAGCTTTCTGCAAAAGTTCCAAGCATCAGCCAGGGACAACTAGATATGATCTTAGCAGTTACCCGAACTTTGGAAAGTTCATGAGTTTCCTGGGCACAAGGCCACACTGCTCTTTAGGTGTGCCAAGAACCCCTAGGCAAGAACCCTCCATCTGCGGCCTTAATCCCAAGGTTTGCATGTGTGCCCGTGCACACGCAGGCTCGTCCACCGCTGGGTTACGGCAGTGCCAGCCCCTCACCGCCGCAGGGACGGCCAGGGTTTAGGCTGCTCTCCTTGCTCAAACGCCCGGGGCTTAAGGACCAGGGGTAGGGGCCCAGGACCAATACCGCCCCCTACGAGCTCCGCCCCCTCACTGTCACTTTCCACTCCCCGTCGGGCAGTCCCTCCGCGTCCCCCCACCTCCGCCGCACGCCCGCCCGCTCCCACCTGTCACCCCCATGCTGACCGAGGAGGCTCTGTGGGCGAGGCGAGGCGAGGAGAGGGCTGTGGCTGCTGCCCTTCCGCCTCCAGTGTGCTCTTTGGGTGGGGACTCTGGGGTGCGGTGGAGATGATGGGGGCGCCGGAGCCTGTGATGTCCCCGCCTCTGTGACGTCCCTGCTGCGAGTGCCGCCCACAGGGAACAGCGCTCAGGATTTCCGGCACGTGGGCAGGAGCGGCCTTTGGGGGGTGATCTCGGGAGAAGGCGGTCTCACCTAGCTCAGCAGCCACAGCTCCTCTCTGGAAACCTTGGGCAGCTCTGCTCCTTCGCGGCAGACCTGGGGTGGTGACTGCGGCGTGGTTAAGGACTAGGGGTCTCCTGGACTGGCCCTTGCACCTGTTCTAGGCTCACTGGCACAAGGCTGCTGCCCCTTCCGTGTACTCAGGACCCCTGCAAGAACCCAGTGAACCTTCGGCCTTTACCCCAAGTTGTTTGTCCCTGCGAAGGCGCACACACACCTACGACAGACACACACACACACACACACACACACACACACACACACACGCACGCACGCAAGCAGCTTCAGGGGGTGTCAAAACAGATGAGAGAAGGCACTATGGGCAGGTGGCATCCACCCTCAGGCCTGTCCCATGGCCAAGGTACCCACTCAGTTCTCTGATCAGATGCAGGCACTCGGGAAGGGGCTGGAAGTGCTGGGAGTCCAGGCCCATTCAGTTCCCTGGAAGCCTGGCCTCGGGGAAGGAGCAGTGGGTGGGGTCGTCTGTTCTTCATTGCCCTCCTCCTCCCCCTGGCCTGGCAGTGTTTGGCAGGGACTTCCCTGCTGCCATCAGGTGGCGCATCTTGCCTAACTGGTCTGAATGGATAGCTCAGAGGTGGGACTGGAAGCACCCACTGGGAGTGGTGGGAAAAGCAGCCCCACTCGAGGGCTGAAATCTGCCCTCGCCCCAAACAAGGGGAGACCTGACAAGGTCCCACCACTAAGGCAAAGGGCGCAGCTGTTAGGATCCGAGTTTCGGCAAGCAGGTAGATGAGAGTGGAGACAGCCATGGCTTAAAATACATGTCATCACCCCAAACTTTATTGCTTTCCGAGTTCTCTACAACCTGAACTCTGCAGGACCCAGGCTGCAGTTCTTCACGTGATGGGGGCCGGGCTCTCTCCCTGGGGAGTGGTATGGCTCCGTGTAGATGGCTGGGCAAAGGGCACCTTTGGCAAGACATGGGGACAAGCTTTTCCCAAGGGGGACTTTCAGGGGATACTCCCTCACTCCCAGGGGCTGAGGCTAGTGAGCCTCTCAACCTTCAACAATTCACAGTTGATTAATGCTACACGAGTCCCTATCAGCTCCTCCCCGTAAAGCTAGACTGGGGTAATGGAGAATTAGGGAGGGCTCATTTTAAGAAATCTGGAATTCTGACGGGATCACATGCGTGGAGACAGGTCAAGACTTGATGACTTGATCCCTCCACCCCATCTCCAGTCTGCTTATGCTCATGCAGAACCACTGATCAGCCCTTCTGGAGGGCAGCCAGGAAAGTGCTTTGAGGTCACAAGAGTGCAAAATGCAGCTGGCAATGCCCCCGTGACCAGGGACAGAGCAGGGTCAGTCTGGGCACGATGCCTGAGCTGTGTCTTGGGAAGCTGGTGTGACACCAAAAGCCGTGGCTTGGCTAACAGCAGCGCTTATATCTGCGGCTTTCTTTTCCATCTGTCATCCTTATCCCCAGTTCCTATCAGGAAGGTCTCATGTCTCTCGCCCTCCACTTTTACAGATGAGGGAACTGAGGGCCAGCTCGTCAGGAGCAGTGCTGGGCCAGCGCTGGGGCTCGGCACCTGCTGCTCTGGGGAAGACTGGTGGCCAGCAGCAAAGGGACATGTGCTTGGGGACTGAGAACCGTATCACTTAAACACCTTCACTGGTCCTTGGCTGAAGCTGAGTTCAGCACAGGACCTGTTGCAACACCCTGAAAAGTGGGGTGCATTCTCCTAGGGACACTTCCCAGTGTCAGGCATTCCCCGCTCCCTGACTGAAAAGTTCCTAGATCTAAAAGGGGTTCAAAGGCCGGGCAAGGGGATCAGAGGGCCCCTGTTTACCCAAGGGTGGGCACACCTGTTGCCTGGCCCTGTGCTGGACCTGGGTGTGGGTCTTTAGACATGGCACACCCTCATACCTTCCTGGAGGCCGAGGGGCTCGCCTACCCCTCCCTGACCGGGGCCGGAAGCTGCTCTCCCTTGACGGCCAGCAAGTGGTTCCTGATCCAAAGGGGCCGGGCCAGCTTGTTTGGACCAGGGCAGAGAAGACCCTCTCTATTCCCCATGGGAAGAGGCCTCCTGCCTTCCTCCTCCTCCTCTTCTCTTGGCACAGGATGTTTTCTTGGTGGGTCAGGCAGGACACAGTGGAACATCCTGGGAGGCTTTTTGCTGGCACCCCCTTGGCTCCTGGTCCCACTGCTGAAACCCCTGGGAGCAGCCTGAGCCCGTGTCTCAGCAGCAGCATCGAGCACCGAGAAGGAGCGCTGCTTCGAGTTGAGTGCAGCCGGCATCAGAAGGCTGGCTTAGGGCCTGTTCTCCAGCTGGCCGTGCTTGACCCTCCAGCTCCAGGCGAAGCTGCCATCTGGGGCCAGGGTGCACTGCAGGTCGATGCCCGAGTCTGGCACCTCCATGTCATAGTGCACAGGCCGTCCGTCCTTGGTCACCAAGCTGAAGGCTGCAGCTGGGATCTGGGGCAGGGCAAAACAGGGGGTCTGAGACAGTGGCCTGGGGCTCGGAAGTTACCTGGAAGTGTAAAGCTGCAGGTCTCCTCCAGCACTGGGAGTACCTCCTCCCCGCCCAGCAGTCAGCCCTGAGGGCGCTACCAGCCTTTCACCTGGCCCAAGAGTGGGTCCTGAGAGCCCCGCACTGCTGCAAATCTTGCCCTGAGACCCTGTGGGATATCCAAGATCAACTATTCTTTACAGGGCTGGACCAGGTGCACAGGCTTCTGGGACTTTGCCCCTAAGCATGTACCTGCCCCATACCTGGCTGCTGATGCCAGTTGCGATGTCTCCCACTTTGACCCGGTGGAACTCCCGGATGTGCAAGTGTTCGCCATTGAGAGACTGTATTTGGACTTTCACACCTAGAAGGCAAGCAAGGTGACTGTCAGGGAAGCGGCTGCTGGCTCTCTAAGGAGCCCTAAGTAGAGGAGAGCAGGTTGGCTGTGATAAGCTGCATAGGTGATATTTAGTCTGGAGTGACCCTAAACTTATTATACACCTGCTAACTCTTCCTGACCATTTTCTGTCAACACCAGGATTTGGCCTGTACGAAGCAAAAAGTTTTGCGGAAGTAGCACTCCAGTGTACACACAAAGCAGAAAGGAACTAGGAAGATACTTAAATTAGACTGCAGGCAACTTAGATGGTCCTGTTCCCTGAGCTGGAGTGGCCTATGGCCGGGCAGTGTGGGTTTGATGCCATGAGTCACACTGGCCCGGGGAGGGCCCCGGAACTGTGAGCTGATGAGACCCTCAATTTATTGAAATAACAACGTAACTTATGCAACAAAGCTTGAAAACTAAGTTCCTAGCCTGACCTGTGGTGGCGCAGTGGATAAAGTGTCAACCTGGAATGCTGAGGTCGCCAGTTCGAAACCCAGGGCTTGCCTGGTTAAGGCACATACAGGAAGCAACTACTATAAGTAGATGCTCTGTTTCTCCCCCCCTTTCTCTCCCTCTAAAAATCAATAAATAAAGTCTAAAAAAACAAACAAACAAAAAAACCCCCCAAATTCCTAATATGTTCTTTCTCCAATTCTGACTTCAAATCCCAGAGAAAGATTCCGGCAAACTTGTTGCTGAGTTCTTGTTTCAAATGCTCAGGGTCCTATTCTTCTTTTTCCTTCAGATTTTTACTCTAGACCAGTGGTTTTCAATCTTTTTACACTTGGGGCCCAGTGAAAATAGAATTATTTCAGGGACTGCTATGGCAGAAATCACCCTGAGCACAAGAGAGTTACGCTAAGATCACTGTGTCTATAATCTTCGTACAGCATCAGGGTGGCTAACTCTTGCGGACCGGCACAAAATTCCTGGTAGGTCAGCCCATGAACCAGCAGTTGAGAAACACTGCTCTAGACCAAGACTCTTTTTTTAAATTTTTTTGTGACAGAGACAGAGAGTGACAGATAGGGACAGACAGACAGGAAGGGAGAGAGATGAGGAGCATCAATTCTTCGTTGTGGTACCTTAGTTGTTCATTGATTGCTTTCTCATATGTGCCTTGACTGGGGGGCTACAGCAGACCGAGTGACCCCTTGCTCGAGCCAGTGACCTTGGGTTCAAGCTGGTGAGCCCTGCTTAAACTGGATGAGCCCATGCTCAAGCTGGCGACCTCAAGGTTTCGAAACCTGGGTCCTCCGCATCCCAGTCCGACGCTCTGTCCACCGCGCCACCGCCTGGTCAGGCTAGACCGACTCTTGACTTCTGAGACTCCATCAGCAGCCCACAAGGGGCATTGGTCTCTGTGTCCCACCAGGAAAGGGCGATCGGGGCCTTTGCTCAAAACTGACTTAATGGCCAGGTACTTCAAGTTCTGGGTGCTGGGTGACTTCCTCTCCCTTCCCCATGTGCCAGGAGAAGGGAGACATAAACCTCTCAGGCTCCTTACTCCTAGAGGGATCAGGTGCTGGGACTACTGAGCAGAGCAGGTGGGTGCTGGACTGTACCATTGAAATAGCTCGGAGTGTCAGTGGGCCGTCCCCGGGCCAGCACCATGTTCCAGCTAGAGCTGTGAGCCTCGGCCTGGCTGCCCCACGAGTGGACACCGGAACTCAGGGTGTCCCGTGAGCTCTGAGAGGCCCTTGATGGGTTCTGAAACAACAAGGGTGGGCACAGAGTCAGGGCCCTGGGCTCAGGGAACCATCTCTGGCCTTGGTTTGCTTTGGGGCAAAGGGGCCCTAGGCCCTCCCCTGCGGGGAGGAACTTCTCTTCCCTTAGGCCGGTGCAGGGCTCCACTGGGTACTTTTGGGGCTCAGCAGGGGGCTGAGGTCATGAGGGGCCCCTGGGCTGGAAGAGGGTGAGGAGTATTTCTATGGGGACCAAGACCCAAGCCTCCTTCCCCACCATCCCTAGCAGCCAAACCATTCCCTCATTCCCAGCTGTGCTGGAGATGGACTGGCTCGCTCTGGGAAACCAGACCCCCTCCCCCTCCCTTCTTTACCCACTCCTGCACATGGCCCGTTCACCAGCTGCACGGGAAGCCGCCTGCTCTGTGTCCTGGTGCCTAGTCCATGGCTGACTCACCTTTTCACTGTCATCTGATAGGGAGAGGCTGTCAATGCTGAGGCACGAGAGAATTTGCTCCTGTTCCTCCAGAGAAAATGGCTGGGACAAGCTATTCAGAAATAATTCTGCAAAGGAGGTAGAAGATGGCTGTGAAAGACCGGGAGGCTCCAGTGTTGTCAGGGTTCTGCCCACACAGACTGCAGGGGCTGGACTGTGGGCAAGGGCTGGAAGGGAACCCACACTAGCTAGAAAGAGGAGGAAGCCCAGGCCGTGGTGGGGCCCAGTCCTGAGCCCAGGGACCCAGAGCCGCAGTGCCCGTACCTATTTCCAGCTGCTGCAGTTCCTGCTCGGGGAAGGTCGCCTTCCGCTCTGGTGAGCTGGGGAGTTTGGTAGGGGCTGGGTCCAGGGAGGACAGAGGCAAGGGTTCCCACGTCCCAGACTCCTCCTTGCCCCCGTTCAGGCTGGGACACTTGTTTCGCTCTGGAGGATCTGGAGGTAGAGGAGGTTGGAGCCTGGGGGCCCCTCCTGTCGTGTCCTCAGCGGGCTGGGGCCCCCGGGCGCCCGGTGAGAGGTCCCTTGGCTGGGCTTGAATGGTCTGCTGAGAGGGGGCTGGGCTTGGCGACGGAAGGGCTTGGTGTGACCGTTGATGTCTTGGCTCTTTATACTCTCCCCTCCAAGGGCTCTTCAGACCTCCCACTAGAAAACAGAGAACAGGCGTGGTGAAGTGGACACGGGCCAGCACAGACTAGGCCAGGCCAGCTGGCCTTTCCTGAACAGTGCCTTAGGGCCTCACTAAGGGACACATTTTAGGAGGGCAACGTGCGGTCTGCTGAGGAGGCGTCTTCCATTAGATGTCCTCCTATAATGAGAGTAGGACACTGTTTCTGGTTTTTATTTCATGTTCCTACTAGGCAATAGTAGCAAATTTAAAAATGACAGAATTGTCTCCAGAGAAGGACTTAGTTAATATTAATAGTCAAGAGAAGATTTAAAAACTGTTCTGGGGTAATACAAACTCAGAGTTCCCAGCTAAACTGGCCTCCCTGACCCTGTCTCTTACTCTGCCCTCTCCAGCCAGGCTTCCCAAGGGCTCCATTTCTCTGCAGCAGGGACGGTTTAGCCCTGGGGCCATTCTTATAACTTCTGCCTATATTTGGGGTCAGGGGCTATGTAAGGTCTCTCTCCCATTTTATTTATTCGTTTTTAATTCCCATAACCACTGCCTTTCCCCTACCATCCCTTAGGTAACATTCCATTAGGTCCAATGTGTCATTTTGGGTTTGAGCTTGTTCTTGTGAAGTGTTTATTTTTATTTATTGATTTATTTTAGCATGCACGTGTGATAGTTGGGTGGGGGGAGGAAGAGACAGGAAGGGAGAGAGATGAGAAGCATCAACTTGTAGTTGTGACACTTTAGTTGTTCATTGATTGCTTCTAATACGTGCCTTGACTGGGAGGCTTCAGCCAAACCAGTGATCCCTTGCCTAAGCCAGGGACCTTGGGCTCAAGCCAGTGACCACATGATCATGTCTATGATCCCATGCTCAAGGCCACTGACCCCACGCTCAAGCTGGTGAGCCTGCACTTAAGCCAGATGAGCCTGCACTCAAGCTGGTGACTTTTGGGGTTTTGAACCTGGGACCTCAGCATCCCAGGTCGATGCTCTATGCACTGTGCCACCACTGGTCAAGCTATTGATTTTTTAATTTACAAAAAAGGCATTGTGTTGTAGGCCTCACTCTGTTGGTCCTCTTTTCACCTGGCACTATGGTTTTAAGGTCCATCCAGGTTGCCCTGGGAACATGTAGTTGCTTTAATTGCTGGGATGCTCCATGGGGAAGCCCCCACTCTTGACCCCTCCAGTCTCCCAGGGAAGGACACTCAACTCCCCTCCCTCCAATGACGCGGCAGCGTGAGTCCTCAGCGTGCCACCTTATGGATGGTGAGAATTCCTTTGGCAGTGTGGCCCTGAGGGGAGTGTGGCTCACAGGTCTGCAGACGTCTGCCCGAGTGCTGCCAGGTGCCCTCCAGAGCCTGAGGGCTCCTGCCTCACATCCCCACCGATACTTGGTGTTACCAACTTTCGGATTTTCCCTACTCACATGACTAGGGAGTGAGAGCTGGCTTTGTTGCACATTCTCTGATTACTAATGAGTCTAAGCTCCCCTTCAGATGCTGCCATCCCGGTTCCCCATCTCCTGAGCACAGCCTCTGCACAGTACTAGGCACTTTTATTCACATGACCCATCTGGTCACCAGACCCGAAGCTGGCGTCATCCCCATGTTCTACACGGAGAGACCACGGCTCCGGCAGGTCGAGTGCCTTGCTCTGGACACCGTGCTAGCCCGCAGCGCCCCCTGCCCCTACAGCCAGCGCAAACCCGCAGCGCCCCTGCCCCTACAGCCAGCGCAAGCCCGCAGCGCCCCCTGCCCCTACAGCCAGCGCAAGCCCGCAGCGCCCCCTGCCCCTACAGCCAGCGCAAACCCGCAGCGCCCCCTGCCCCTACAGCCAGCGCAAACCCGCAGCGCCCCCTGCCCCTACAGCCAGCGCAAACCCGCAGCGCCCCCTGCCCCTACAGCCAGCGCAAACCCGCAGCGCCCCCTGCCCCTACAGCCAGCGCAAGCCCGCAGCGCCCCCTGCCCCTACAGCCAGCGCAAGCCCGCAGCGCCCCCTGCCCCTACAGCCAGCGCAAGCCCGCAGCAGCCCCTGCCCCTACAGCCAGCGCAAGCCCGCAGCGCCCCCTGCCCCTACAGCCAGCGCAAGCCCGCAGCGCCCCTGCCCCTACAGCCAGCGCAAGCCCGCAGCACCCCCTGCCCCTACAGCCAGCGCAAGCCCGCAGCGCCCCTGCCCCTACAGCCAGCGCAAGCCCGCAGCGCCCCCTGCCCCTACAGCCAGCGCAAGCCCGCAGTGCCCCTGCCCCTACAGCCAGCGCAAGCCCGCAGCGCCCCCTGCCCCTACAGCCAGCGCAAGCCCGCAGCGCCCCTGCCCCTACAGCCAGCGCAAGCCTGCAGCGCCCCTGCCCCTACAGCCAGCGCAGGGCTCTTACCATGTTGCAGCGCCAGGCTGACCTTGCCCCCCAGCTCCAGCGCGGACGCGCGGCGGCCAGGCTCTTTCCTGAGCCCCTCCTCGATGGCCTGGGCTGTGAGCGGGGCGCAGGACGGGGGGATCTCCCTCACAGGCGGAGGCTCGCTGGCAATCTGGGGGTCAAAGGCAACCTGTGAGGCCTGCCTTCCCCTCACTTGCCAGCACCCGGCTTTCTGTTCTTGATTCTCCCGACTCCCCACCCGGCTGTCCTGGGGCAACAGGACGCCCAGGACCTCCAGACTCGGCCCGTCAGGAGGCGGGCAGAGGCGGCCCAGGGCGTGGATCTGGGAGAGCTCTGACTTGCCGGGAACTCAAGGAGACCCCTCACCTGGGATCTCCCCTTGAGCCCTCAGATCTGGGGCCACGTATTTTAGTCAGGATCCCACATTTATGATGAAGCCTCTTCCTGCTCCCTGCTCCCATCTGCCACTAGAGCAGCTAAAATGCGAGGCCACAAGCCCGCAGCAGGGGTCCCGTCACCCTGACTGCTGGCTTTCCCTCCTGCCTGCCTCAAGTGCTATCACTGACCTTGAGGCAGAGTGGCCCTTGGAAGTACTGTGTCCAGGGGTGGCAGCCATTGAGCATGTGCAGCATCATGCAACAGCTGCTCCAGACGTCCACCTTGGCATCACAGGGCTTGCCCATGACCACTTCTGGAGCTATGTGGGTCTCAGTGCCAGGGATGTAGTCCCCTGAGGAGGTGAGGGAGACAGAAAAGTCACTTGTGACTTCTAACAGGCAAGAGCTTTGGCAATGACCACCCCAGTCCATTCCTGAGATGTCTTGAGTTTGTCTCTGTAAAGCCTCTATATTAAACCTGCTGGGGAAGAGCTAAGTCAGGGGTTCTGCTGGCGACTGGTACAAAGTATACATCATCCAAATATGCTTCATGCTATAAATGACAAAAGCAGGGCACAGAATTGGGTTCTAACGGCATAAGTATGTACAGGGGGAAAAAAAAGACCTGGAAGGCATGATCTAAAATATTCATGATTATCTCTCTGGGCAAGAGGAATGGTGAGAACTCTTTTGTTCCTCCCCTTCTATACCATTTAACTCTGAGTTACTAAATACCTTAGACTGGGTGTGGATTACTTCAATAATCAGGAAAATATAAGTTAATATCAGATATTTCACCCTCTCCAGAGCCCAGGCCTCGGTGCCTCCAGAAACTGTGCTCTCAGGCAAGGCAAGGCTGAGGTCACAAGCTGGAAGCACAGCTCCCCTCAAAAGGCTGGACAAGAGGGTGGAGCCATGGGAGCTCCGAGGCAGGAGACCTGGGACCTAGGGTGAGGCATGCAGCCTTTCCAGTCTTCTCTGGGTAAAGGGAACACCAGAAATGAGCAGATGACATGTATTACTGCATTTAAGCCTAACAACAAAAGCCTGTGCTGCTCCAGGATTGTGGGGTTGGGGTATACCGGTGGGCATAAAGCGCTCACATCTCTGATTGCTGTTATGAAGGACAGAGCTAACGCGTAATTACTAAGGCTACTGGCTATAACCATCATGAGGAGGCTCAGTGGTGGTGGGGCTTACCTGTGAGCAAGGAATTCCCCAGGCCCTCGGGTCGAAGGCACACAGCATGGCCAAAGTCACAGAGGGCTGCGCAGCTCCCATCGTTGGACAGGAGCACATTGTCAGCTGCCAGGCCACCCCAGGGAAGAGGAGGAACAGGTGAGTCACATCAGGCCCCGGCCCAACCTGGACCTCCAGTGAAGCAATTTTCTGGCTGACCCTACATGGCAGCTGCTGCTTCTGATTAGGTTCATTAGTCATGGAGGAAGGGAGGAGGGTATCAGTTCAGGCTTGAGGCAGGCAGCAGGCAGGCGTTCCAAGATGAGGGGAGAGGGGCAGAGTTTACTTCTGGGAATGAGGCCACAGCTCTGCTCTCCCCACTCTCCCCCAGGGGTCACCAGTGTGTAGGGGCTCGATCTGTAGCTCTCTGTGGGCACTACACTTCTCCTTCCCACTTGCACAGCCCTGTCGGCCTGACTCAGGCCCTGCCACTGAAGATGACCAGGGAGGCCCAGAGGATTGGGGAGAAGAGCAGGCAGGATGGGGACAGGAAGAAGCCTGCTGGGGCCCAGGGCCTCACCTTTGACATCGCCGTGCAGAATTCTGCGGGTGTGGAGGTATTCCAGCCCTTCCAGGGCCTGGCCCAGGTAGTAAAGGGCTCGGTCCTCCGGCAGACAGCCCTTCTGCTTGATGAGCTGGCCCAGCGAGCCACCTAGGAGACAAATGGCCAGTCTTCACACAGGGCTCTTGCAGGCCTCCACCCAGGGGCAAGGGCCCTCGAAGGGCATGTGGTGGAAAAGCAGGCCTTTCTTGCCAGAGTCACAGGTAAAAAGGCTAGAAATGGATTGACTGGGGACCAAGGTCAATCTGGGCAAGACTTGGGGAAACCCATGGCCCTGAATTTTGAGGGGGAAAGAGTGGGACCTAGCTCCTTACCTTCCCACAGTTCCATGAAGATGTTGACCCAAGGACCTTCCTTCACTGCTCCATACAAAGGGACGATTCTGGGTGAAGTCAATCCTGCACATGACATCAACTCCTCTGCCCGAAACACGTCGACGCGCACCTGGAAGGGCCCAGAGGTGGCTGTGAGTCAGGGTGAGGGACCAGGCTGGCTCTGTCTTCCTGTCAGGACCCTTGATGCTCCCTGCAGAGCCTGCTGATGTTCCCAGTGACAATTCTGAGGCCAGGGCCCCGGTGGGCCTACAGGACCCTCAGAGACTAAGCTGTGTACCCTTGGGGTCATGGGCAACTCCCAGGACTTGGTTAAGGTTCTGCGGGGCTGACGTGTGTGAAAAACACAAAAACCTGCAATCCTCACCCAGGCTGCTGGCATGCTGCCCACCCTCAAATCTGCCAAACACAGAACATCGGGGCAATTTCTAGAAAGTGGGAGCTCTCTTTTATCAACACTCACACTACTCTTCACATGCTGCGTTTCAGATTTATCTGACGCCAGAGCTGGTGCTGCCAAGATCCTGACTCTGTCAAGGCCTCTGAATCCTCAGCGCTCTTCTAACTCATGAGTGTCTTTTTTCCTCTGAGGACTAAAATGTCCATGTAGACAGCGCAGTGTTGTCTATTCTTTTCACAGCTGTTTCCCTAGCATCTGGGCAGAGGAAAGCCTTCTGGGGAGGGGTTTGGCCAAGGACCCTCCCACTGTGGACTGGCAAGCCTGAGAACACCCACTCTTCTCTGCAAGGAGCAGTAATACATGGCAGGAACAGACCCTGTATACAAACATCCTGGGCAGAGACCCTGGCTCAGCCACTTCTAAAGGCAAATCAATTCCCCTAAGCTATGTTTTCTATAAGTGACAGGTGGGGACGGTGGCATCTACTCCTGGGCAGAGTGAGGATTTGGAGGGATGATAACCAGCACTGGGCTTGGAAACTAGTGGGTGCTCAGAAAATGCTAGCTTCCCACCTCTTCCAGCCAGCTCAAATAAGAGCAGCTTATTAAATGCTTAGACTATCCTAAATAGACTTGTTCTCCTTTCTGGCATTTGGGGATTCTCATGCTTGCGTGGAAAGGTACCACCAGGGGGCACTAGTAGTAGCAAAACCAGCACGGAAGAAATCAGGTTTCCTTGGGAGACCTGCTGAGTCGGCAAACAGGAGCTCAGCCAATGTGGGGTTTTTGGACTTTCCCCTATCAGTGGAAAATGTGTCTCTTCTGGTTACGTAAAGAATATCTGGTTTGGTTAATGAACTCACATGAACTTTGACTCTGTCAGTGTTTCCAGCTCTGAACCTGAGTTGTAACTAATCCACCAATGGGACTTGTATTAGCAAATGTCTGTAACCCTACTGCTCCCAGACTGTTAGCTGAAGCAACCTGGAACATCATGGAGAACTCAGAAGGGCATGTCAGGATACTTTTACTTTTGAGGGCAACAGCAATGATGTTCTTCTGCGGGACATGGCATAGACTGCTGGCTTAAGAGTTCATTTTCAACATTAGATAGCTCAGCATTCCTTTAGATTATTATATATATATATATATATATATATATATATATATATATATATATATATATATATATATATGAAGATTTTATTTATTGATTTTACAGGGGTAGGGGAGCAAGAAGTATCAGCTCATAGATGCTTCATTTTAGCGGTTCATTGCTTGCTTGTCATATGTGTCTTGACCAGGCAAGCCCGGGGTTTTGAACTGATGACCTCAGTGTTCACTGTTTCACCACAGGCCAGGCTGGATGACATATTTTTATGAAACCAGGTTTTTCGAGGTTGCTGTGATAAATACTTCAGGGGAGCATGTGGAGCAGGAAACGAAGGTGATACTGTCCAATGTGATCTCAAAGTTTGAGAAGTTATGCAGTGCCCAATAAGGAGTACATCCCATTAGTAATTACGGTTGTTTAAGAACAGAAGGAGAATTTTTCTTTCAACTTATGCGTACTGTTATTCAAATGGCTACTAAGTTGTTGGAAGAAAAACATTATTTGACTTAATTATGGAATTACTAATAAATAGAACTCTAGGTAATTGTTTTGCCCTGGGGCACCATGAAAAAATTACTGAGACATTAAGAGCTGTGAACCAAGAACTGCTTTAACTTTTAAGAGACCCAGAAGCCCTCTAGAGTGGCCTGGAAATCTTAAAAACATCCCCACTCACTCAACCAAAGGTAGTTGAAGGAGACTTCAAAACACAAGGGTGCTGGCCCTGACTGGTTGGCTCAGCGGTAGAGTGTTGGCCTGGTGTGTGAAGCCCCGGGTTCGATTCCCAGCCAGGGCACACAGGAGAAGCACCCGGCTGCTTCTCCACCCTTCCCCCTCTCCTTCCTCTCTAGCTCTCTCTTCCCCTCCTGCAGCCAAGGCTCCATTGGAGCAAAGTTGACCCGGGCGCTGAGGATGGCTCCAGGGCCTCTGCCTCAGGTGCTAGACTGGCTCTGGCCATAGCGGAGCAACGCCCTGGATGGTTAGAGCATCGCCCCCTCTGGGTGGATCCCGGTCGGGTGCATGGACTGACTCCCTGCTTCTAACTTTGAAAAAAATACACAAAAACAACAACAACAAAACACAAGGTGCTCCAGAATCTGTGGCAGCTCAGTGAGAGCAAGCCAGAGGGGCAGTCCCGAGGGAGCCAGGTGGGGCAGAACGCACGGGCTGTGTAGCCCAAGCCAGCTGCTGTCTGGCCCACCTCCTCTCCTGGACATCAATATCATCCTCATCTGGAAAGTGAGGGACTGGACTGTGAGAAGATGCTAATGAGAACTAATATTTAACACCCTTTTTAACACATGCCATGCACTGTTCTACGCACTTTCTAATCATTGGCTATTCTCATTATCTCCACACAGCAGGTGCTTGGTAACAGCTGGCTCTACTTGGCCAAGGCCACACTATCCCACATCAGTGGCAGAGTCAAAAGGAGGCTCCTAGAACTCCATGCCTGAGCCAGATGTTCCCAAATGAGTGGTTTTTAATCCTCTCTGGGCTGCAGAATCCTTTGAATATCTGTTAAATGGATCCTATGAATTCACCCACTGACTAGGATGAGAGCTTCTACAGTGGCTGTTAAAAAGCATTAGCACAATGCATATGTACCATAAGGAAATCTATCCATGAGCAGAGGCAGATTTAACAGCGGGCATACTGGGCATGTGCCCTGGGCCCTGACTCCCGAAGGGCTCCGCAAACCCCCAACTTTACACTTTTTTTCTAATGACACCAAGTTTGGTTTCATATGTGCAATTTTAACATCAATAGTACATAATATTTTTATTTAAAAATATGGTTAACATGTATTTTTATTTTCCCTGTCCTTTTTTAAGGGGCCCAATATTTTCTTCTGTGCCCAGGGCTTCAGCCGACCTTAACCCGCCTCTGTCCGTGAGATACTGTTATGTGAAGAAACACGGTACAGAACACCTCTGTGGCAGTGTTTCTTAAACGCCGGTCTGCAGTTACCCATACAACATCAGGGTGATTAACTCTTTCATGGACCACTATGAAATTCCTGGTGGGCTGGCACTGGTCTGCGGACTGCCAGTTGAAAAATATTGCTCTAAGTCAGGGGTCGGGAACCTTTCTGACTAAGAGAGCCATGAACGCCACATATTTTAAAATGTAATTCTGTGAGAGCCATACAACGAGCCGCGTACGTTAGGCATTATCCAATAAAAATTTGATGTTGTCCTGGAGGACAGCTGTGATTGGCTCCAGCCACCCGCAACCATGAACATGAGCGGTAGGAAATGAATGGATTGTAATACATGAGAATGTTTTATACTTTTAACATTATTTTTTTTTATTAAAGGTTTGTGAGCCAGATGCAGCCATCAAAAAAGCCACATCTGGCTCACAAACCATAGGTTCCCGACCCCTGCTCTAAGTGGATAAGTTTTTACCTGGAACATTAATGTAATTGGTTAGAAGTCCCAGGCTTGCCTGGTCAAGGCATATACGAGAAGCAACTATTATAAGTTGATGCTTCTTGCCCCTTCTCTCTCTCCTACTCTAAAAAATCAATAAATACAATCTTTTAAAGAAAAACATTGCTCTAGTCTGATCTGTGGTGGCACAGTGGATAAAAAGCGTCAACCTAGAATGCTGAGGTCGCTGGTTCGAAACCCTGGGCTTGCCCGGTCAAGGCACATATGGGAGTTGATGCTTCCTGCTCCGCCCCCCTTCTCTCTCTCTCTCCTTCCTAAAATAAATAAATTCTTAAAAGAAACACAAAAACACTGCTCTAGGGTACAATCTCATTTTAGTAAGGGAAACTCTACAATACATGTTTATATATGCATAGCAAATCTAAAAGGATTTATGTCAAAGAATAGTTACCTCTGTGAATAGGACTGGGAAACAGGGAGACTTTTGTTTTTTTGGGGGTTTCATTTGAATTCTTTTATAATGAGCCTGTATTTATTTACAATTAAAAGATCAAACAAAACCTTAAAAACCAAAAAAACAAAAACTTCACATTAAACCCCAGACTCATGACCAATCAGCATCTGACCTTGGGCCACAGATGTTCTAGAGAAAGGACAACGGAAGGGTTGTCCTTGCCACATGCTGGATCCTTTCCATGGAGCACTGGAGGGTGCGCTGACTTGCCCTGACCCTATGTGCATCCTGACCTCTGATCCCGTTCCTGCCCACCCCGTCCTACCCCCTCAGCAGGGAACTGTTTCTCTGACCCCACTGCCTGCCCTACCTCTTCCCAAGAGAAAGGAGGGGCTGTCTGCCCAACCAAGCCATCCCCACTGAGACCTTGGACAACAGGAGAGTGCTGAGAGTGGACGCTCTGGGGGGCGGAAGTGCTGATCTGAGGGGTGGGAAGTCAGAGTAGTGCTGGGAGCTTTCCTGACTGCCCTGGGGAGGTGAGAAATGGAGTATTTGCCCCCTTCTACTATATTAGGATTGTTTACCTTGTTGCCTGGGACTCAGAACCTCAGCAGGGGAACAGCTGAGAGGCCCGGTGACTAAGCTCCCCAGCACTGGCCATTCATCTCCAGGACACTTCACACCCTCTTGCTGTCCTCCCACCCGCCTCTCAGGAGGGACAGCTGAGCCTTCTCCGATGGCCTGGGGAGGGAGCTACAGCTGGGGAGGTCAGGCACGTGGCCTTGGCATCCCGCTGGAAGACGATGACCCACACTGGCAGGAACTCTGCACACGTTTTGGTCAGTGGGGGTTGACGAGGCTGGAGCCTGCTTATTTGATACAATATGTCTGAAGTTTGGGGTAATACCTATGGATAGTCCCCTCTTGTCCTATTACCCTGAGGCTTAAACTCTAGAACTCTAACACACCCTGGCCCATGGACAAGCCAGGGAAGCCAGGTTTATTAACATCACAATTTATATCTTCACCTCTTAAAGCCACAGGCACCCATGACAGCAGCACAGTTGATGTCCATGCTACATGGGTCCTGGTCTTGCTACTTGGTTCCTTTCCATTTGGGGATCAGGATGTCCTTGACCGAAGCTGCTTGAAAACAAGGTCCATCTGAGCTGGTTTATTTTACCTTGCCAACGGGTCAAGGAAATGGCCCGTGAAAATGCTTCTGATTTCTGGCTTCAGAAGTCCTGGATGCTAGCCTTGGGCCTGGGACAAGGTGACTACCAGTCAAGGTGAGCCGATAGTCAGAGGGAGGAGAAAGGTAGCAGAAGGGGAGAGGGGCCGACAGCTTCCAGGCCAGTGGATGTGCGGCTGGCGGACCTGTGTGTGATCTGACAAGGCCTTCGTTCCAGGCCCAGCTGTGTGACAAGAGCAAGGCACGTAACTGTCTCTGGTCTCCAGTTCTAACATCTGTGAGATTATAGAGTGGAGGGCCTCTGTCTCTAATTGAAATCCTAGGACCACAGTCCTCCTCATCCTCCCTGAAAAGTGGTTCAAAGGCGGCCACTAGTCAGACATGCCTGGGTCTCTTGCTATGTCTCATTTCTCATAGGGTCCATCTCCCAAGACCTATTATAGCTGGGTGACAGGAGGCAGAGCCCAGACTCACACCAGATCAGACTCCCCACACGCACGGCCTCCTCCAGAGGCATCTGTTAGGTGGAGGCTACTGCTCTTACAATTCCCTTCTGGTCCAGGTGTGGGGTGGCCCCACTATGTGATTAGGGGTTTCAGCCCCACATGAGTGTCACGATGCTCCACCCATCCTCCAGGTTCACCTGCCCCTGGCACGGCATCAGGAGCGGCCCGGGCTGCACGCACACTCTCAGATTCCCTCTCACGTACACACATACCAAGTGCAGCTCCCGGACTGGGACATGTGACTGAAACCGACCCAGGGCGGCCAGGAGAGCCAGGCTCCATTAGCAAGTCAGTCCCCCAGCCACCCTGTGACTGTCCCTGAAGGAAAGCAGAGGGAGAGCTCCAGGCCACCTGGCCTCCCTCTTCAGCCCCTGGACTCTGGCACACTTTTTCTTTCGGCATACCTTTTTGACAGCACACTGGAAGCCGGTCTGCTTGTCCTCCATCCTGTGCACCTCTCCGAAGGAGCCTCTACCCAGGCAGGGCTGGCGTGTGGCCCAGTGGACCTCCTCTCGGTACTCATAATCCACTGGCTTCAGTTTCTGGAGTTGGCAGGAGAGAAGCTGGTCTGAAGCTATAGTCGGGAAGGCTCTCCAGCTGGTGTCCTGGCCAGGCGGCTGGGGCTGAGCCCTCACACCCAAAGATACCACCGAGTTGGGGGCAGGGGGGCAGCACCCAGGAGGGCGTTATGGGAATAGGTGGGGCCTCATGTGCTGCCTGCGGCCAGCTGGTCCTTGTGATGAAAAACCTCCCAGACTTGTGGTTGTGGGACACAAATGGGACTGTCAACAACCTTGACAATGAAAAAGTATAACTCGGCAGCTAAAAGGTAGAAGAAAGGGGAGGACAGTGAGGGGGGCAGGGGCCAAGGGATAATGTCAAAGGTGGGCAGAATAAAGCCCAGAAATTTAAGTGTGAAAATCATTTAGAGTTATAAAATCACCTAGTAAGAGAGCGAGAGGAGAAGGGGAGGAAGAGGGTAGCGAGGATAAGCAAAATGCTCATGATTCATATCAGGGGTCATGGGGTGACTTCTGAAGTTGACATGCTTATTCCTGTTTCTTAGCAGTATATATTATCACACACACACACACTCTCTCTCTCTCTCTCAGCAATAATGAGGTTACTTACCAGAACTAAAAATAGATATAGCTAGAAAGACAGAAAAGTAAGCCTGGAGGATGAGTGGGAGACTGTTGCTTTTCATCAATGCTAAGCAATTTGCTATGATTTCTTTTTTTTTTTTTTATCACATGCACGAGTGATTTTGAGAAAAAACCATTCCCCTAAAGGTGGGAACTTGACAGTGAGTCTGGTAGGTTTCTAGAGATGCCCGTTCTCCCATACAGGTCCCTACCCGGTTCCTAGCTGCGGCCCTCGGCTCTGGACTTGGTGGTGGTGGTAGTGGTGTGTGTATGTATGTGTGTTTGGGGCTTACCTACCTCAGTAAGCAGGACCCCCTCGCTGTCCTCAGTTTTGGGGCTGGGCGCCTCGGGCCTGGAGCCCCCCACCGACCAGGTCTTGGCCAGGCTGGCCAGGCTGTGGGCCTGGCCGGAGCTCACGCTACCCTGCAGAGCGTGTACCAGGTACTCCTCCACAGAAAACTTCTCATGAATGCCACGGGGTGGGCGGCTGGGCTCCAGGGGTGTGCCAGGCAGGGGCTTTTGACTGTTTACACAGGCCAGTTTGCCCAGGGGTTGGCCCGGTAGGGGCTGATGGCTATCTACACAGGCCAGCTTGCCCAGGAAGGACTCCAGGGGGTGAGGTTTCCAGGGCTGGAGGGGGTGGAATGGGAAGGGGTGGGGTAGCCTGCTGTAGGGGAAGGGGTGAGCGAGTTGCGGCAGGGGGCCCACATCCTGGGGGTGGTGGAGTTTCCACACGTGGTTCAGACATTGCAAGGGACTGATTAGTTTGTGGAGCTCTGATCGAGGCAGTGCTGGGCGAAGGCCCTCCCCGAGTTTCTTAAAACACAGTTGGTCAAGTCCTGGCTCCTTCAGAGGCTTGGTGAACTGGGGGTCATTTCTAATATATATGGTGCCAAGTGGAGACTCGTCCTCCTGTGGGGAAAACACAGGTGTTAGGACACAGGGCAGGGCCCAGGCACAGGTGCTGTCCCCAAGGCCCTGTGAGACAGTTCTGGGGATGACGGCCAGTCTCACCTGCACAGGGACAGTGCAGCTCTCCTGCTCGGGGGTTCTGGGGAGCGGTCTGGCCAAGGCCACTCCTGCCTGAGCCAGGGACTTCGAGCTCTTCTTCTTGCGTTTCTTCCGGGCTTTGCTGCGACGCTTCCCCTTCCAACACACACGGGCCATTTTGCCCTCAGTGGCGTGTGCCACATTGTTGGGGATCTGATCAAGGCTCTCCGACTGGCTGTCAGGAAAGGGACAGACAGGCATTTTAAACGTGAGGTGGCAGGAAGACCTCACTGATTAGGTAACTGCGGTCAGAGTCATAGACAAATCCCAGCTTACTTGGTACTGGTGTGAATATGGGACTGTTCCTAAAACCCCAGGAACCTCCGTTTTCTCATCAAATGGGTGTAGTATTTCAGCACGCAGGAGAAGAGGTTTAAAAAAACAGCTCACTTAAAAAGCCTACCTCAGTGCCTGGCCCCACAGCCCAGCTTCCAACAAACAATATTACTGTATTTCCCCGCATATAAGACACACTTTTTTCTGAAAAAATCTGGGGTCTAAAAACTGGGTGCATCTTATACAGTGGCTGTAGATTTTTTTTTACTTGTATTTCCCGCTTTTTCGCACTCATTGTTGAAGACAGTGATTCGTCATCAGACACAGATGAGGACAAGCTAAAGGATGGGAGTTTCGAGTGATAAGGAATTGTATGAATTTTATGATGAATAAAACTTGAGTTAAATAACTTTATGTAATACATTTTTTTTCAAATTTCGGGCCTCAAAATTAAAGTGTGTGTTATAGATGGGATCATCTTATACATGGGGAAATATGGTACTATTGTGATGGGGGGCACACTGGCCCTCCAGACACATACTTCTTTACATTCTCTGAAGGTCTGAGGCTCACCCAACTCCGGGTCCTGCTTGGCTCTTACCCATGTCAGGTATTAAGGCCCTGGCAATGGTTTCTAAAAGGGTTGCTGCCAGTCAGCTGTGGAGCACACCATGGCCTTAGCCACCCTTCCATGGCCTCACCTTCTGCCTCCCACAAAGCAGGCAGACTCACCCCAGTCCGGGTGGTTGCTAGAGGCCTACAGCTTCCCTCGGGTAGCTGAAAGAAGGGGGTCCATCAGAAACCCCCTACCCTGGGCTAAAGGCATTGGGGCAGCGTAAGCAATCTGACCAAACACTGAGCATTTCCGGATCCAAGGATAGCAGCCCTCCCCACCACCTTTTAATCACTACCAGTTTCCAAATTCTACTGATAAAAAAGTCCGCTCCATGGCAGAGGAGGAAGTTGTTCCCAGGTTCTACTTTCAGTTGCCAAAAGTCATCCTTGGGGGTGGGGAGCCTGGGAACAGACTGGCCTCACTCGGCCTGCTCCCCGCAGGCCCACGGAGCTGGGAGTCCATCTGTCCGGCCTGTGTCCGGCCTGCTCCCCGCAGGCCCACGGAGCTGGGAGTCCATCTGTCCGGCCTGTGTCCGGACCCTCATCACCCCCGCCCCCCGCTGTCTCACAGGAGAAGACACAGCAGGTTTCTCCCACAGTTAAGAGTGGCCCCTCGGGCCTGTGCTTATGGTCACACATCAGCGAAAGTGACTCCTGTTCCCAGCACCCTCACTACTGATGGGAAACAAGGGGAGCAGCAAGGACTCTGAGAATAAAAATAAAGCGTCAAGCTGATGTGGCCCAGAGGCAGTCATCCACAGGCTGTGAAAAGCTTTTGAAAAGCTTATTTGGCTGAGAGAGCAGCTCAGCCAGGAAAGCCTGGGCGGGTTCCAAGAGCTGCACCACAGGTGCTGAAGGAGGGAGCCAGGGGTCACTTGGGAGCGGCCTGGGCAAGCAGCTGGGGGAGGGAGGACGCTGGCTTAGTTCCCTGTGTCCCACTCACGCTCACCTCCTTACCTGTACTGTTTCGACCCAGCGATGAAAATCCGTTCTGAAAAGGTGGGGCTGAACTCTTGGCTATTCTCACCTTTTGAGTAAAGGAAAAGCGGTTGGACAAGCAGAAGGGAGAGAAGGTATGGGAATTCAGCACTGAGGAGAGAGGCATTTCCCAGACACCCTCTCGGGCCACTCCTCCTCCCCTGCAGACCACCTCTATATCTCGGGCCTCTCACCTCCTTACCCATGCCAGCTCCTTGCACTGACTCACCCCACCCTTCCAGTTTAAGGGTCAAGAGCAGAGGGGTCACTAGGTGCCTGTCTCACTTCACTTACTGGGAAGCTTAAGTGAGATGGTCTACAGAAATCCTCCGCGCAGAGCCTGGCACATTGGACAGCTCAGTAAACATGTTACTCTATATTTACATATATATGGATAGGAGTGTTTATGTTATTATATTATGTCACTCATTCCACTTCAATTTTTATTCCTCATCTCTCCTGAAAAACCAGACAGAAGGCAGTGAAAACGAGGGGAAGCATGTGTATATGTGGGAAATGCCATCACGGGCTGTCTCGGTCCAAGAAACCTCTGGGCTTGGCGGGTGGGTTGGGAAGAGAGGAGACTCCTGCCCCAACCCAGCCCCCGGGAGTTTCTCAGGCTCTGGTGGCAGCCATCATTTCAAGTCGTTTCTGGGGTACAGTAAGTGGAAGCAGAAAGGACCAGGTCAGGCTGCCCCTGCAGCAGCCAGCAGCCCAGCAGCCTGCCCAGCAGGCCCGAGAACAGGTGTTCATTCTGCGGGGCGGGGCCCCCTGGAGGTGGAAGAGAATCAGCCCCAGAGGGGCTTTCCAGGAGGCTTGGCCTTTCCTGCCTGGGCCTCTCCAGAGATGCTCAGGCTGCTCAAGGTCACAGCGCAAGGCTGAGGGCCTCCTGGACAATCCTGTACACAGCCCCCAGGACCTGTGAAGCTCATGATTCTGCCTTCCAGCTCTTCTGCTCTGGTTACAACGGGGAAAAGCCTCCATTTGCTGCTCTCTCCTCCTATGCCTCACTCCCCAGCACTGTTATAGCTCTCGCTTCACACTCATTTTGGGCCTAACCCCCCTGCTGTGTCTTATGCAAATCACATGGAGTGGTCACTCTGACTTTCCTCTTCCAGAGGGGGACCCCGAATGTCACTTGTGCCAGCCACCCTTGCACAAGGACTGCACACACGGCAGGCCCACCCTCCTGCCCTTGCTGCCAGATCCCCAGCCCCAATCTGAGGCCCCTTACATTCCGCCTGGGCGATGATGGAGATGGCGGCCAGCCCGCCCTCGGAGCCTTCCTTGGCTGTGCCTTTGGTAATCACGTCGTTCAGGATCTCCCACTTCCCGCAGAACACGGGGCTCTTCTCCACGGCCTCAAGCTTGCTCACGGAGCCTTGCTTCTTCCCCATCGCCTGTGTCTTCTCCTTGGCTTTGGCGAGCTCCTTCTGCTGCCCGACCACCGAGCCGGGAGCGCCTGGGCAGGCCATTTCCATCACTGCCATCTCCCAGGCTCACGTTCACCCTGAGGGCGAGACCCAACAGAGCGGGTCACTCACAGACCCCTGGGGCCCAGGTCAGGCTTGGGTCAGAGGAGAAACGGGGGGGGGGCATGGGGCTCTGTCTCTCTTTTTTTTTTTTGTATTTTTCTGAAGTTGGAAACGGGGAGGCAGTCAGACAGACTACTGCATGCACCCCACTGGGATCCACCCGGCATGCCCACCAGGGGGCGATGCTCTGCCCATCTCTGCCCATCTGGGGCATTGCTCTGTTGCAACCAGAGCCATTCTAGCGCCTGAGGCAGAGGCCACAGAGCCATCCCCAGCGCCTGGGCCAACTTTGCTCCAATGGAGCCTTGGCTGCGGGAGGGGAAGAGAGAGACAGAGAGGAAGGAGAGGGGGAGGGGTGGAGAAGCAGATGGGCACTTCTCCTGTGTGCCCTGGCCGGGAATCGAACCAGGGACTCCTGCACACCAGGCCGACATTCTAACACTGAGCCAACCGGCCAGGGCTAAGGGCTCTGTCTCTTTATGCCATGTGTTTTTATCCTCCAAATGTCCCAAAAGGCAAAGAAGTCCACCTCTCAGCTTCCACACTGGCCCTATGTGCTGTGAGCCCCCAGCCCTACCAGCACCCCACCTTAAACAGACTCCTCCACTCTGCCCAACAAGGAGGCTTCCAGCCCACTTCCTCCAGATAGCCATGGCACAGCCACTGGGTTGGTTGGTTCTTGCCTTTATAAATAATGGCTGAATCTTCTGTTGTTTGTTTTATGGCAAAGTTTGCTTCCCCAGAACAGGGTGGTGGATCCTGTATTCCAAAACCATTAGTCACCACGCTGGCTGCTCAAGCCTTGCCTTCTTAGAGAGCATGCCCATACCATCCACATGGCTTTTCTTCAAGAGGAGAGAATAAAGGTTTGTTCCCTAGCAGGAGGTAGATATACATATGTGTATGTGCATGTGCACGAATGTATCTATATGCCTACATATATAAAAGTCAACATGCAAATGGAAGCACCAGCACTTGGCTCCTGTCCCAAGAGCATCTGTTTGTGGCTCTCCAAAGCAAAATGACACCCTTCTATGATGTTCGAACTCATTTGCTGAAAATCTCTCCTAGGTAATTTTTTCTTCCAGGCAATATTACAAGAGGAATTTATATGAGAGCCCCCAATGCCAACCTACATCTCTAGAAACATGAGAACAAAGTACAAAAATTCACCTCTCTCTGGGTTCCTGCTCCAGCAGCCCTGCATGTTACCAAGAAGCCACAGGGTGAGCCCAGTGTGGAGACAATCTGTGCAAACAGCATTTGGACTAGAACTGCCATGAAACAGCACAGTACCAACCTGAGATTGTGACCATTTGGGGACCTTTTAAGACTGGGACTATGAACTCCCAAAGCAGGGTCTTGATTTGCTGTAGACAAGGCCTGAGAAGGCCCCAAATGCAAACAGGTCTTTAATAAGTACTCTCCGGGGGCAGCCTAGTCTTAGGGCTGGTACTAAAAGATGTCGTCTTCCCTGCTGTAACTCCACTCATCCCGGACCATGCCTCCATTTGCTCTTGGGGCAGAAAGGCAGACCATGTGAATGAAGCCAAACCTCTAACATCTCTGGCCTTTTGCACCATCAATCTTAAATGAGACAGTGGGAAGCTGGGAAACATTAGGCTAAAACCTTCCTACTGACTCTGCCTCACCACAATGGCTACGAAAGACTGAGCCAGTCTGACTGGGGTGGGGTGAGGGGGTGGGTGTGTTGGTCACTACTAATTTGATCCTTACATCTGTGCCTTCAAGGGCCTCCTAGCTTTGAACTCAGAGTGCCTCCAGCTTTGAACATGAATGCCTGGGTTTGGTCCTGAAGGCTAGATGCTGAGGAGGCTGGATGGGTGACCTCATTCATGACCTTAACAAGACCAGGGGTGGTCTGACTTCAGTTAAGTGAAGGCCCTCCAAGGCAGGCTGTGTTCCTTGTAATCTCACTTTCTTCCCACCCCGCAAGTCCTCAACCCCTGCAACCTCCAGAAAGGAACTGATCTAAGGCCTCCGTCCCCTTGCTCAGATCCTTACCAGGGGAATCGAGATCTTAGAAATGGTCTTTGAGGTCTGCTTACAGGGATCTCCCCATTACTTTAACTTGCTCATTTTCACTTGAAGAAACGGAGGCCTAATTTGACAGTGACTTGCCCAAGGTCACCCAGACTACATTTGGCAGTGCAGGGCCAAGGCCTAGATACTCCAGGCTCTTGGCTGTGCTGCCCACTCCCCAAGTCTCCTGGGTTACAGGCAAGCACAAGGGGGGAACTCATAGTGCCCTCTGGTCAGTGGGCTGCTGAAGGCAGGGGCGGTGCCCTTAGTGTATAGCACAGCGAGGCAGAAAGACAACCGATGTCAGCTGAATGAGGGAATCAAAGGATGATCTTAGAGACAGGGCAATCCTGAGCATGGGAGACGGAGACAGCAGTCCACCTGATGAGAGAGAAATGAGGCCGAGTGCTTGAGAGTTGTTCTGAGGCACCCAGCTGTTTGAGATCTAGCTGTGCTGGGGCCCACACAGCCTGTCTCTGCCTGACACGGCTCAGCTTGAGCTAGAGCTCCACTAGAGAGGCTTGGGGGACGCTCTCTTCCCCAGCTACCATCCTTTCAGCTTGGTAGGTAAGTGGGGTGCTGCCCAGGCCCTGGTCCTCCCTCCATGAGCGTGTCAGGCTCCCCTGCCCCGGAGATGCCGAGGCGGAGGCAGCCAAGCTCAGGGCCTCTGCAGTTCCCTGGTGACTCATCCAACAGCCTGGTTGGCAGAGAGAGGAACAAGAAGGCTGTTGAGAAGCTAACCCAGGCGCTGGCAGCTGAACCTGTGAAGAGCACGGGGGAAACAGGCTGACCCTCACCTCCCAGGGGCGCAAAATCACGGCCTGGGAACTGGACAGCTTCTCCTGTGGCTGGCTTTCCTGGGCCACATGACCATGACTCAGACTCTCACTGACAGACTCCAAGTTCAAGAGGCTATTCTCGGGACACTTTGGCCTGACAGCAGCTCTTTTACAACACACACACACACACACACACACACTCTCTCTCTCTCTCTCTCTCTCTCTCTCTCTCTCTCCCTCTCTCTCTCTCTCTCTCTCTCTCTCTCTTTCCTTTCTTCCTTCCCCACTTCTATATTGGTTCTGGATTACAAAAAAGGCTTCTGCATTTAAGCCCAGGACTGCTGGCCAGGTGGCCTCCGCAGCCCTAGTTTGGATCCCGGGCTTGTCATCCCAGCTCACAGCCCCGCAGCTCTCCAGACTCCACTCTCCCCCAGCTTGTGGGGAGTGAGGACTAAGTGGGAGGCAGTTATGTCTCTGCCTTTGATGGCAGGCCAAAATCCTGATCCATTACTCAGCCTGGACTCTCTCCCCAGCTCCACTCACGCCTCAAATGCATTCAGGCCGCTGCTCTGTCAGGACTGAGGACGTATGTAAGCAGTAGCAACAGCCAAATCTACTCAGCTCACCCACAAGGCCATGAAAACAAAAGCAGAAAGGAAAGGTGGAATTCATTCAGTATTCTTTTAGGGTCTGGTGCGTGCACATCGCCTGTCCTCTCTTCTGTGGTGCCGCACCGAGTCCCTGGCGCAGGCCTGGGGTATGAATGACTGCGATGGTACCAGATGAACCCTTGAGGGCCCCTGGACCCTGAAACTCAAACTTGGCTCCTTTACCAGGTAGTAAATAAAGGTCTTCTGTCCAAAGTGAGGAGTTCTTAATATGGGTTCAAGGATGGCTTCAGGATGGTCTATGAGCCCCAGAAACTATATACAGTTTGTATTTTTTCCAGGGAAGAGGTCCACAGCTTCTATCACATCTCCAAGGGTCTGACTTTCCCCAGAAGGTTGCTGTAATCCCCAGGAAGATCAAGGCCAGGGCTAAATGCCTGATGCTGGCTCTGCTCTCCCACCCCAGGGGAGAGGGCACCCAGCTAAAGCAGCAGTTTGCAACCGGACTGCAAGTTAGAATAACTAGATGAGTTCTTAAAATGCACTCACCTTAGACTTACTGAATCAGTCACTGGGCATTAGGCCTGGAATCGGTACTTTTGACATGTTCTCTGGATCATTCTGAAGCCAAGGGGTCAGGGATGGCTATTTCACCCGCTCTCTATACTGTAAGGCTGTGCTGTCCAATATAGCAGCCACTAGCCATAGCTAGCTAGTTACATTTAAATCAATTAAAATTAAATAAAATGTAAAAATCAGTTCCTCAGTTACACAGGCCCTATGTTGGCCAGTGCAGTGAGAGAACATTGCCCTGACTGCAGAAAGTTCTGTTGGACAGCTCAAGGCTAGGATAGCAATGTTTTCTCGACAGCAAAAATTCTGTTCTTAGGATTCTGAGAGAAGAATGCAGATTAGGTTAAATAAAATTTTTATTAACTGGAGGGTACACAAATTTTAAATTAAAAATTTTATTTTCAGTGTTGATAACCTCTCTAAAATGTTTGATATTTCACTTCCCTGTTTTAGTAAGTACGGTAAAAACACCAGACTGGGAACCAGAAGAGAAGGGTTTTAGTGTTGGCAACTTTTTTTTTTTTTAAAGCAGTGGGACCATTTTTGTCAAATGAAATCATACCTCAACTCCCAATATATAAAAGAACTACAGAAACATGCAACTGATATGTAACTCACATTAGAAGTAGCTGCTCTGCGAAAGAAGGTGGGCAAGGGTCTACAGCAGGGGTAGTCAACCTTTTTATACCTACCGCCCACTTTTGTATCTCTGTTAGTAGTAAAATTTTCTAACCGCCCACCGGTTCCACAGTAATGGTGATTTATAAAGTAGGGAAGTAACTTTACTTTATAAAATTTATAAAGCAGAGTTACAGCAAGTTAAAGCATATAATAATAATTACTTACCAAGTACTTTATGTCAGATTTTCGCTAAGTTTGGCAGAATAAATCTTTATAAAACAACTTACTATAGTTAAATATATCTTTTTATTTATACTTTGGTTGCTCCGCTACCACTCACCATGAAAACTGGAATGCCCACTAGTGGGCGGTAGGGACCAGGTTGACTACCACTGGTCTATACCAGGGGTCCCCAAACTTTTTACACAGGGGGCCAGTTCACTGTCCCTCAGACTGTTGGAGGGCCAGACTATAAAAAAAACAACTATGAACAAATCCCTATGCACACTGCACATATCTTATTTTAAAGTAAAAAAACAAAACGGGAACAAATACAATATTTAAAATAAAGAACAAGTAAATCTAAATCAACAAACTGAAGAGTATTTCAATAGAACTATGGGCCTGCTTTTGGCTAATGAGATGGTCAATGTCCTGTTCCATATTTGTCACTACTAGCTGTAACAAGTGATATGACGCGCTTCCGGAGCCGTGACACCTGCGTCTTGCGTCACCAGAAGTAGTACTGTATGTGAGCGATGCCGTGCTTTGCGGTGCCACCACATACAGTGCTCCTCTCACTGACCACCAATGAAAGAGGTGCCCCTTCTGGAAGTGCAGCGGGGGTCAGATAAATGGCCTCAGGGGGCCGCATGCGGCCTGCGGGCCGTAGTTTGGGGACCCCTGGTCTACACCCTCAGCTTCCCTTCATGCGCCATGAACCTCTGCAGAATCCTAGGTCCCCGAGGAAAAGAATTTGCAAACCACTAGCCTAGGAAATCTATTAAAGTCCCTTCTAGTTCTCAAAATGTCACCAATCTGTCAGGATTATTTGAGGGCTGGATGACTCCAATTCAGAATGACTATTGTCAATATTTACTGAGCACCCACAACTATTAATTTCATTTTCAGATGTGAGGACCAAGGCTTAGAGAAGCTCAGTTGCCCACCAAAACAGTCACACAGTCACAAGCTGTAGAGGTGGGGCTGACCCACACTGCTGCCTCCCGAGCCTGCTAAAGCTTAAGCAGGCTGCCCCGTTTCTCCTCGTCGTCTTTGGGGTTGTTTTGAGGACTGAATGAGGTACAGTATAGAAACGCCAATTGGCCTGCCTTGCCAATAGAAGATGCTGATGAAAGTTCACTCCTTTAGGCATCACCAGGCCAATAAATGCCACCATTGAGACAATGTGACTTCTCTGTTTCAGCACCATATGGTCAAGGTGTGGAGCTTTACTTAAGCCATTTAACACACTGAGATAAAAATCTCCATCTTACAGGATCATCTTGCAAATGTCCACTAAGGAGCCAGGGAAGACCAGGGCAAATCCCTCTCATGACTATTTCATCTGGAAATAAAATGTGTCCTTCTCTGAATGCCCAGAGGAGACAAATAGCAGAAGCAGAATGACTCAACTTCCTTAATACGATATTAGTTGAAAACCAATCTTATCCTGATGCTTCCTCTTTTAAGCCCCAGCTTGCCTGGCCACCAGACCACACTGGGCCAGCCTCTGCGTATTAAGAGCAAGGGGCTATTCAGGAAGGGGAATCAAAGGCCAGCACCAGGCAGAATGAGCTGGCCTGGCAAAACAGTTACCTGGCTAGGCAGAAACAGGTCCCCACACACACTCAGCCTTGGCTCTCTTTCTGCCCTGTTTGCTCTCCCCGACCCCCGACCCCCGCTTCTGTTGCAGCCAGACTGTTCCCTTCGCTGGCCTGAACCGGGTAGCAGTACGTGAGCCTCAAGATCCCTTTTCTTTGCTCACCCTGTTGGTCCTGCAGAGTATGCCTTCTTTCTTTATTAATAACTGTCCAGATCTCACCTAGCCTATCTCCTCAATGAAGCCTTTTGTAATAGGCCTCTGTATTCATTTAACAAGTGTTCAATGAGTGGCTCCTGAGGGCCAGGGACTGTAATGACCGTGACCAGTCATCAGATGTCTTCTATGTGCTGGGCAGGTGATAGGTGCTTTATCTACACTACTGATGAACCTCACAGCAACCCTGCAAGGCTGGTAATATTATTCCCATTTTGCAGATGAAAAAACTGAGTTTCCAAGATATACGTTACCTGTAGAAACAAATGAGGCCAATTTACACAACTAGAGTATCTAACAAGGGCTTTGGGCTAAAGCTAGGACACGCCTGGCCCTTTACCCTGGGCCTCAAGGATCCTCAGTTCTTTTCTAGAATAAAAGCTCATTGGCAGAGGTATCTGGAACAACCAAGAACTGAACAGTATTACTACTCATGTAGATACTACTACCCATATTTTACCCACAGGATCTACCCACTGTTGGTAATAATTTCTTAGCCTGTGGAGGCATAAGAACTAAAACTGAGGGGTCTCATCAGTAAGGGCTGAATCACAAAGCACTGGTTAGATTTCTAGGTGACTTACACTAGTACATGTTCCCGGAATGTTATGATTTTTAACTTGATTAGCTTTAAGAGGTCATTTCATTTTCTTAAAACAATTAGAAAGAAACTCACAGCTTGACTTGTGGTGGCACAGTAGATAAAGCATCCACCAAAGAATGTTGAGAGTGCTGGTTTGAAACCTCGGGCTTGACCGGTCAAGGCACATACAAGAAGCAACTATCACGCATTGATGCTTCCAGTTCCTTGCTGCCCTCCTTCTCTCTTTCTCTCATCTTTCTAAAATCATTAAGTAAAACCTTTAAAACAAAAAGAAACTCACACACAATACATACATACAAATAAGAGTTCCAGGGAAGATGGCACTACCTTCATCGAAAGAACCACTGAAAATGTCAGCCCAATATATTCAATTAGCAAGAGAACTCGACTCAAAGGAACTGGGAGCTAAAGCCAGCCCTACATTCAATTAAAAAAAACAAAGCAAAACACTGAAGGATGTGGTTTGGCAAGCAGGAAAGTAAACCAGAGGAGAAATAGGATGCAGGAAACAATGGTAGGCATGGGAATGCGGGAACCAATATGATATTCCAGTCAATTTAATTAACAACTGAATGTTGAAAAATTAGTTTAAACCATTGTAAAACATTACGTTCTAGACAACATAAATAAGGATGAAGGATGAAGTGGGTTGTTCAACAGGTTAAGAATGGTAAGAGCCTTGCCTTCTGGTGGAATTTACATATCAAAATGTCTACACTTCATTAGAAAAATTAGTTACATATGTATGTTAAAATTTAAGAGTAAGTATAAGAATAGAAATACAGTTGAAAGAGATATCTAGGTCAATATAAAAACTTGTAATATTAATTAATATCAGACAAAATACTTAAGACAAAAAGATCACTTGTATGCATACCCAATAAACAGCCTCAAAATCCAGAGCTTGATGGCAGGTTGAGGATTTATAAATGAATATGGTTGTGGCTTCAGAGTGTCCTGTCACACTGCAGAGAACTGCAGGATCTATCACACAGCCCTCTTTGAGCATGCATTGGGCCTTGTGCTGAGTGCTGGTGGGACAATGAGGAAGACGGCGCAGTTGGTGTGAGGAGCTTACAGTCTACTGGTGGGAAACAGACAAGTAGTCAGAAAATTACAATACCATACAGAAATGCAATGACAGACACAGACACACAGCAGATGCAATGGGAACGCATGGAGGGACATCTAGCCTGGTAGGTGCCAGGGAAGGCCTCCTAGAGCAGGTAATGCCCATGCTGAGTCTCAATGGTGAGCAAAAATTTCCCAAGAAAAAGGAGAGGGTGGCCCTGGCCGGTTGGCTCAGCGGTAGAGCGTCGGCCTAGCGTGCGGAGGACCCGGGTTTGATTCCCGGCCAGGGCACATAGGAGAAGCACCCATTTGCTTCTCCACCCCTCCGCCGTGCTTTCCTCTCTCTCTCTTCCCCTCCCGCAGCCAAGGCTTCATTGGAGCAAAGATGGCCTGGGCGCTGGGGATGGCTCCTTGGCCTCTGCCTCAGGCACTAGAGTGGCTCTGGTCGCAACATGGCAAAGCCCAGGATGGGCAGAGCATTGCCCCCTGGTGGGCAGAGCATCGCCCCGGTGGGCGTGCCGGGTGGATCCCGGTCGGGCGCATGCAGGAGTCTGTCTGACTGTCTCTCCCTGTTTCCAGCTTCAGAAAAAAGAAAAAAAAAAAAAAAAAAAAGAAAAAGGAGAGGGTATTTCAATAGAGGGACAGCTGAAGTTAAGGCACAGAGTGCATTTATGTAGGAATCACAAACAGCTCGAAGTTGTGGGTAGGTAACCTAGGTCTGGAAGCTGCAGGAGATGAGGCTGCAGATGAAGTTCCTATACCAGATAATGGAAATGAGCTTGGTCCTGGTACACCGCCCGCTCCCCCAGAGGTTACACTCAGGACAGAGTTCCAGATGGAGGAGCCTCCTGGGTGGGGCCAACGGTGGGTGCTGGACATTGAATAAAGACCCTGCCATTGGGACCGAATCTCTCCTCACGTCCCAGGCCTGGGCTGACAATGTTGCAAGTTACAGGCAACCAGGAGGCTTAATTCTTCCCTTTAGGTGGTGAGACGGAGTGGGCACTGGGGCCTAGAAACAGACATCTGAGGAAGGAGGAAAGGAGTGCTCCCGTGACACTCAGCTGGAGGAATCTCAGAACCTGCCTCACTTGCCAGTGTCAGGCCTGCTTCCCAGGAGAGCAATTTCTGCATAAGCACTTCCCATTAAGGAGGCTATGAAATGTGAATGTACATTAATCATTAAAATCTTACAGATCAATTATAAAAAAGAAACCTGCCATGCCCACAAAAATGCAGTCTCACTGCCAGTTCCATAGGTCAAACTGCCCAATAAATAAAATGTATGGAATAAAATTTATGACTGTCCTTCAACTCCCACTGCATGCCTGTTGCCTAGCCCCACACATGCAGGGACACTGCTGTTGATAGGTCCCTTTAAATGTTTAAGGCAGTCACCTGACATCTTTTCTATTAGCATGTCTGGCTTCTCCCTGACCCCTTCCCATCCCACACTGTCGCTGAGTTAATCTTACAACGGTATGTCCTTATGACAACCTCAGGCTCAAAGGCAGCTACTGGCTCTGCACTGCTTATGGGCCCAGTCCCAACTCTGTGGTTCAGAATCTGTCTGACCACTGTTTCCTTAAACACAAGGTTTGGCTCTGGCCAGTCTGATCTCTCCACACCCTGCGAGCTAGAGGAGTGTGCATGTTCTTGTGTAGGTGGCCCTGCACATCCTGCTTGTCCTCCGCAGGCGAAGTTCAGGCCTTCCACCTGCAGGAAGTCCCTCTGAACAGATCCTCTGCAGGCCTCCTTTTGACTGCTAATAGCACTGGGTTTCCTCACTTTTCTCCCCTCCCCTTGGCCCTTAATCACGCCCTCACCCCCTTTAATCATCAACTGAAATAATGTAGATGGAAGACCTCTGGAAACGATAAAGCATTATGCCAAGAGAAGACAGCCATTTTTGTATGCACAACTCAGATCTGCAATCTAAGCATGGAGCAAATGGTGATATGGAAGAAGATGCACAGAGATGGTCAGTGTATTTTTTTTTTACAGAGACAGAGAGAGGGATAGACAGGGACAGACAGACAGGAACAGAGAGATGAGAAGCATCAATCATTAGTTTTTCGTTGCGCATTGCAACACCTTAGTTGTTCATTGATTGCTTTCTCATATGTGCCTTGACCACGGGCCTTCAGCAGACCGAGTAACCCCTTGCTCGAGCCAGTGACCTTGGGTCCAAGCTGGTGAGCTTTTGCTCAAACCAGATGAGCCCGCGCTCAAGTTGGCGACCTCAGGGTCTCGAATCTGGGTCCTCGGCATCGCAGTTCAACGCTCTATCCACTGCGCCACCGCCTGGTCAGGCAAGTGGTCAGTGTATTTTTACAATAGTAAACAACTGGAAAAAATGGCTATGGGGAAAGGACAATCATTAATTAAGTCCTGGTACATCCATTAAAATTGCTTATAAATAATTTTTAACTATACAGAAAAATGCTAATGGGATGTTAACAGAAAAAAGATACAGAATTATATCTCAACTATGATCCCACCTATCACATAGCTGTATCAACATTTATAAAAATGTAAATACCTAGCACAGACATGCAGCAATGTTTCTCTCTTGGAGGTGACCAAGCAGCTGCACAGTGAATAGAGTGTTGGCCTGGGATGCTGAGGATCCAGGTTCAAAACCCCAACATTGCCAGTTTGAGCGCAGGCTCACAAGCTTAATTGTGGGGTTGCCAGCTTGAGCAATGGGTCACTGGCTCGGCTGGAACTCCCCACCCCAGGTCAAGGCACATATGAGAAAGCAATCAATGAACAACTAAGGTGCCGCAACTCTGAGTTGATGCTTCTCATCTCTCTCCCTTCTTGTCTGTCCCTGCCTGTCCTCCTCTCTCTGTCTCTCTCTCTTGCTAAAAAAAAAAAAATTTATTCATTGATTTTAGAGAGAGGAAGGAGGAAAGAGAGGGAAACATCGATCTGTTCCTATATGTGCCCTGACTAGGGATCGAACCCACAACCTTTGTGCATTGGGATGATGTTCTAACCAACTGAATTATTTGGCCAGACTGTGTTTAATATTCTTTATATTCTTCTAAATTTTCCACATTTTTTTTAGTGAGCATGTATTACTTTTCTCAGTGTTCATTTTTTTACAGATGTTTCTAAGTGGTTAAAAAAATACGGAAAAGATATACAGTGACAAGTGTTACAGTAAGTCCTTTCCATCCTACCCCCATTCCTCTGAGGGGGTCCCTATTACCAGTTTCTTGTATATTCAGAAATTCTCTGTGGAGTGTTATTTTTATAGTGGAAAAAAAAAAAGAAACCAAGCTTTAACAAAAAAAGGGGTCTCTGGTATGGGATGAGAATTTAGGAGACACCTGGTTCACCTTCGTGGGTGGGGCTTAATAAGTACATGATGACTGTTTCCCCATGCCGCACACACACCACTCACACAGGAAGCCTCACCAGAATCTCGGGCTGGCCAATGAGCTCTGGCAGCAGGGCCACTGACACAGAAGGTTGGAGATGGGCAAGCTTAGCCCTCCTGGTTTTGGTTTTCATTTTACTCCCTTTCTTGTTCTCTCCTGGGAACTGCGAGTTTGATCAGGTATGACTCAAGAAGTAGTGTTGGGCAGATAAAAATGTATTATGCTCACTTTGTAAAAGATAACACTGCCCACGTGGAGGCCGTTGCCCAGGTGATATTAATGTGTGTTGGGGGCAGGCAGGATCGTTGTAGCCTGGGGCTTGGTTTTGGGATTAAGCCTTTCCCACCCTTTTTGATGTGGGGCAGTACAATCCAATCATGCCTCAGAGAAATGACTTGTATTAGAGACTTCCCTATTTTGTATATTGGATTAAGGGTTTGGATTTCTACACTATAAAGTAGGGGCAGAACGGGAGCTTGCCCTCTTGGTTCCTGAGATTATCATTAGAAGAGAGAGCAGAGCAGAGAGCAGAAGGAGGCCACGTGGAGGAGGCCAGGAGAAGCAGCCAAGATGGCGGAGTGTTGAGTGAGAGGCCACTTAGTGCAGAGTTTGTGTAGAGAGAAGGAAGGAGATGGGGAACAGAGGTGAATAAGTCTGGTGAGCTAGAAACCTTTGATTCTAGGAAACTCGGATAAGTCAGTAGCTTTGTGAGCACTGAATGTGAGTGGGTTTTGGAGCCCAGTGTGTGTTTTTACTTGCCCGCCGGGTGCAAGCTAGAATTAAAGATGACAGCCCATCAGTTTTTGGCTCCATTGTTTCTTTACCGACTGTCCGAATCCAATGCGAACCTGCATGGGCCAGGCGGCTGTGATGGTTGCCCTGGCCTTAGATACTGGCTTTACAAGTAGCAAGGTCCTCGCCTGACCAGGCAGTGGCGCAGTGGATAGAGCATTGACTGGGACACAGAGGACTCAGGTTTGAAACCCCAAGGTCACCGGCTTGAGCGCAGACTCATCTTGTTTGAGCAAGGCTCACCAGCTTGAGCCCAAGGTCGCTGGCTCGAGCAAGGGGTCACTCGGTCTGCTGTAACCCCACCCCCATCCCCACCAAGGCACATATGAGAAAGCAATCAATGAACAACGAAGAACTGATGCTTCTCATCTCCCTCCTTTCCTGTCTGTCTCTATCTGTTCCTCTCTCTGTCTCTGTCAAACACACACAAAACGAAGTAGCAAGGTCCTCAATTCTGATGGCCACGGCTTCCCTGCTTTTATTTATATTCATCCCATGACAAGTGTATACAGTGGCTAGGTGCAGGCCTGGGCTAGTGCTGGATATAAGAAATGCTCGTGGGCACAAGTGGCCCCATAAAGAGTGGGAAACAGCCTGACCATGGTGGAGCAGTAGATGGAGCATCAGCCTGCTTTGCTGAGGTCCCAGGTTCAAAACCCTGAGGTTGCCAGTTTGAGCACAAGGCTGTTGGCTTGAAGCCCAAGGTCGCTGGCTTGAGCCCAAGGTCACTGGCTTGAAGCCCAAGGTCAATGGCTTGAGTCCAAGGTCTATAGCTTGAGCAAGGGGTCACTAGCTTAACTGGAGCCCCCTGGTCAAGGCACGTATGAGAAAGTAATCAATGAACAACTAAAATGCTGTAACTACGAATAGATTCTTCTCAACTCTTTCGCTCTCACTAAAAAAAAAGAAGAAAAAAAAGAGCAGGAAACAGCAGAACTGGACCTGAAAGAAAACCACCAGCTCCACTCTCACTGTTTACATCAAAGGGTGGGATCTGAGGGCTGGTCTTATTCCGGAAAACCTTTGAAAGGGACACGTTTTTCTGGCTAGTCTCTCCTACCTTCCTTTTTTGTTTTTAAGAGAGACAGAGAGTCAGAGAGAAGGATAGACAGGGACAGACAGACAGAAACGGAGAGAGATGAGAAGCATCAATCATCAGTTTTTCGTTGTGACACCTTAGCTGTACATTGATTGCTTTTCCATATGTGCCTTGACCGTGGGGCTACAGCAGACCAAGTAACCCCTTGCTCAAGCCAGCGACCTTGGGTCTAAGCTGGTGAGCTTTGCTCAAACCAGATGAGCCCATGCTCAAGCTGGCAATCTCGGGATCTCGAACCTGGGTCCTCCGCATCCCAGTCTGATGCTCTATCCACTGCGCCACTGCCTGGTCAGGCTCTCCTACCTTCCTTATATAATATCTGACTCTGCTTTGAAACAAAATTTTTGTTTTCAAACATAAAGGTAATACTTGTTCACTGTAAAAATTTAAATAGCACAAAAGGGACAGAGGGGAAAACAACCACTCCTGCATTACTTCCTCCTCACCACAACATAAGACATACTTAAGTTTGGTATAGATCTTTTTACTTCCATTAATGTGCATATACATTAATATAATTTGGGACTATTTTAAAAATAAACATGAGAGTATACATATATAATATTCTATAGTTCTAAGTGGCAAACTCCTAGAATCGAAATTTCTGGGTGACCCTTTTCTCAGTGGACTCTTCTCTCCTGTTTCTATATGTCAGGGAAGCAGGCAGTACCCATCAGTCAAGGACAGGTTCACAAACATTATATTAGTTATTTGCTAGAAAGATATCCTTGCCCTCAAGGTGCTTCTAATCCAGTTGAAAAAAATGAGTGGATGGATACATAAATAATAAAGGAATCACAAGATGACTTTGGGATTAGAATGGCCCTAGAAGTCATTTATTCTACTAGGATCACTTAATAATTCCAAGGGATTGGCATCCAGCTACGTAACAGAATGGACTGGAGTCAAAAGATCTCGTTCAAATCTTAATCTCTCAACACTCTGGTGTGTGATCATGGGCAGGTCACTAATCTGAGACTCAACTGTCTCATCTGTTAAACAGGGATCCTGAAACCTACATAAAAGGATTTTATAGGACAGTTAAACGTAAGAAACAGTGTTTATATGCCCAATACAGTGCCTAGCACAGAGTGGGTGCTCTATTACCATCAGCAGAACCTCCACTGAGACGGAAGCTGTTAAAAGATGAGCAGTCCTTTCCACGATTGACGTGCTAGTCCTTTGAAAGTCCTTGCCTAAGCAAAGCTAAAACTCACCTCCCACAGCTTCCAGCCAGCAGCCCCAGTGTCAGTAGGAAGATGTGGGACAAACACTCTCAAAGGAGAAGGGAAGAAACCCGAGAGCAGAGAGACAGAAGTGGTCAGGAAGAAAAGGACAACCCATGGAGAATGTTCTTTGAAGAGCATCTGCACACGCCATGCAGCTTCTCTGCCTGCTGGCAGTGCCTCGGCTCTAAAGGACTGAGGAATGGCCAGCCCGTGCAAGATGAACCAGGACCCAGAATTCCCTGGCAGCCAGAACTGCAATTAGTTGTCTTGTGGACATCTTGGGTATTTTCAACCATCTGCTGCGATGTTTATATACAATTACATGCTGGTTGTCAATAATAATAAAAATAACAATGATAGTTATTATTGGTTACTGTGAATTAGGTCATACATGTATTACTTCTTGAATCCTCACAATAACTCTGTGGGCAAGGTATTAATATTATTTCCTTTACAAGGAAGAAATACCTGAGGCTCAGTAGGTCAAGTAATTTGTCCAAGGCCAAACTGCAAAGAGGTGCCGGAAGCAGGATTTGCAAACAGGACTCTTTTATGTCAAAGCACGTACTCTCACCCAGGACACTGTATCGACTTTCTTTTTTTTTTCGCCATTTTTCCGAAGCTGGAAACGTGGAGGCAGTCAGACAGACTCCCGCATGCGCCCGACCGGAATCCACCCGGCATGCATACCAGGGGGCGATGTTCTGCCCCTCTGGGGCATCGCTCTGTTGCATCCAGAGCCATTCTAGCGCCTGAGGCAGAGGCCACAGAGCCATCCTCAGCGCCCGGGCCATCTTTGCTCCAGTGGAGCCTTGGCTGCAGGAGGGGAAGAGAGAGACAGAGAGGAAGGAGAGCCTGACCAGGTGGTGGCACAGTGGATAGAGCATTGGACTGGGACGCAGAGGAAGGAGAGGGGGAGGGGTGGAGAAGCAGATGGGCGCTTCTCCTGTGTGCCCTGGCCGGGAATCGAACCCGGGACTCCTGCACGCCAGGCCGACGCTCTACCACTAAGCCAACCGGCCAGGGCTGTATCGACTTTCAAATCATCTAAGTTTTAAAATTGGGACCCAAATGCAGAAGCTGCCATAAGCCAAAGATTTATTAGTGAGAAAGCCAGGTACTGGCCTGGGAGAAAGCATCTCAGTTAGGAAGCATAAATGCAGCTAGCCTATGTGCTGGGAAAAGCAACTTTAAAATGGCAATGGGGAGCAGAGACTCCAAGCTGGACATGTGGTAGGCTCTGTCCCTTAGTCTGCTCGTCCACCACAGCTGGGCCCATCCCAGGGACCAATTCTATGACAAACTTCAAATTTGTCATTCATTTTATAAAGCTAGTTCCAGGCTTTTTGAGCCTATTTTACTTTTTTGTTTGTTTGTTTTCTGTTTTTTATTATAAGCATTGAGTATCAGTCACTATCTTCATAAATATGGTCAGTACTTTATCTCCAGGCCCCTGATTTGGACATCATATAAGCTTTAAAAGAAAGGTGTGACAGCCTGACCAGGCAGTGGTGCAGTGGATAAAGCATCAGCCAGGGACGCAGAGGACCCAGGCTCAAAACTCTAAGGTCCCAGGCTTGAGCATGGGCTCATCCGACTTGAGCGTGGGTCACTGGCTTGAACAAAGGGTCACTGGCTCTGCTGGAGCCCCCAGTCAAGGACATATGAGAAAGCAATCAATTAACAACTAAGGTGTCACAACGAAAAATTGATGCTTCTCATCTCCCTCCCTTCCTGTCTGCCTGTCCTAATCTGTCCCTCTCTCTGTCTCTCTCTCGCAAAAAAAAAAAAAAAGAAGAAAAAGGAAAGTGTGACAATGGCATTTTCAATTTAACTTTCAAATCCTTTGCACAAGGAGAGCCAATAGCATATAGAGATGCTCCCAGGGCATCACTGGTCCACAGTGACAATTATGGAACTGGCATGCAGAAGGGGGGGGGGGCGAGGGAGGACATAGCATTAAGGTAAAAACCTAACCACACACATACTTCATTTTTATACGATAAGCAACATGTACTTTTTAATGTATGTTATACAGTATAAAAAAATTTCAAGTGTCACTGAAATCTGTTGGTTGGGGTATTTTGTGTAACTGAATATTCTAGGCTGCAGTGTATATTGATCAATAATGACCAATTTCCAAAGATTAGTGTGCCATGAGCTGCCCTAAACATGACATGAAATCAGGCCAGACACAACCAGCTTTCTTTGATGAGTCAAAAGGCACTTCTGGATCTTGCCAGCCTGAGGTCATCATTACAGGCAATGTTTGCTTGTGAAAAACTGCTCTCCTTATGTAACCTTTCCGATTCTGAGCAAGGAGCAGTTCCCTGGGCTATGGCCGATCCACTGTAAGCCAACCACGCCCCTCCTGTCTTGTTTGTAACTCTGGTTTTCCCAGGTGGAACTGGCTCAAATCAGGGTATACCTGTATTCAGAGAAGATGGAGAAAGACAGGTCAGGCCCAGACTTTCTGTAAGGGAGGAGGGTTCAAGTTCATTGCAGTTACCGATGACTGGTTCTGAAATTGAGGAACTAGTTTGAGGAACTTTAGAACAAACAAGAAACCCAAACACATCAGCTTTCCACAGAAGACTACCAAAACATGGAGGCACATAGAAGGAAGCACGTGGTCCAGTTCTGCCCTTTGGCAGTGGAACCCTGACCGTGGCCCTGTCTAGATGCTGCCCTATACATCCTTTGACAGACTGGCCTGAGTGACCAGCTTGAGGACATGAGCGGCAGAGGTTCATCTGACACGTCCCTTTACAATAGAAGTCACATTCTTGTCCTCCCCAAGAAGGGAGAAAGGACCTGGGACCTGCAGTACGACAGAATGCTCACAGAGGATCTCAGACCAATTCCTTGGTAAAGGGGAGGGAACCGTGAACAAGCCTGGGTTTTCTCATTCCCTCTCATGCCAGCAGGGCCTACAAGAAGGAGTGCGGATTCTGGCCCTGTACTTTCACTCACCAGCAAATACTGAGCCCATAGATAGCAGGCTCCATGTGCTGATCAGAGCAGATGCGGGTGATAATCATGGCAGATAAGGTCCTGGCCCCCACGGGGCTTCCGCTATGTAATCCTGGAAAGGCCTTCCTGGAATGCTGAACCTAGTTACTAAGTACTGCCGTGGACCAGGCCTTGGACCATCTGCCTACTACCGGTCTCAGCGGCACCAACCACATGGACTTTGCCAGTCTGGTCACTGCCCTCCCTATTCCAGCCTGGAAGTCTAGGACAAGTTGGCCGTGTCTTTAATAGTTGGCTATTCATTTTCAGCTTCTGCTCTGAATTGTGTTTAAGCACATTTCTACTAACGGTGCCTACATCTCTGCAAATGACTCCTTTCCCTCAGAGTGCTAAAGTTTCCAGATTGTTCTTAAGCTCCTATTTCAAGCTAACAAGCAGTACAAGGTCCCAAGATGAGAGAAATATTGAGGATGTTCCTGCCCGGACACCTGTAGAATGGGGGCGGGGTGCTCCTCCCCTCTGCGGAGCTCTGCGTGTGACCGTTAGTGCTGGGCCAAGCTGGAGGAGGAGAGCCACTGGGCATGGTGTCTTCCTCGCTCCTCTCCAGCTCCCACAGGCATGGTTCATGATTCAGCACCTGTAACATGTCTGCTTCCATGTCCATTTCCCCCGCTATGGCGCGCAGCTCGAGGGCAGCCCCTCAGTTGTCCTCATTTTTATTCTAGCACTTAGCAGAGCCTGCCACATTTTCTGATACGCTTGACAAGTGTTCACCAGATGAAAGAATGACTGACCTGCTCCTGAGGAATGAATGCCGCAGGGCTCTGAGCCTGGCTGGCATGGGATGTGTGTTCAGACTGTCCAATCACCGGGAGAACTAGAGGGGATGAAGCCAGCTCCCTGCACAAGGTGTCACGATGTCATGAACTGTGACTGCATCCCAGCAAGAAGGTATCATGCAAGCTGGCTCCTGAGCCATCCTTGTCATTCCCTTTCCCAAAGACTGACCTGGAGACCCAATTATTTTCACTTCCTTGAGGAATGACCCTTCTGAACCAAACGATATCCCTCTGGGCTCAGATGTGAACATACATGCTAGATGGGAGGTGGTACACAAATCTCTGCCTTTGACAGTTATCTCTGTAACGCTATTTCTGCCTCTCAAAGTTCAGCATTTGCCAGCTGGAACTGTTGAGCATGGTCTCAGGGAGACTAGTTCTTCCAACTATCTTCCTGGGCCAAAGGATTCTCTTTCTAATCTTAATCAGCAATGGCGTCCTCATTGGAGGCCCCCTTTCTTCCCAAGGCTCCCAGCTCTCCCCAGTATTGGCTAGTAGACTGATTCTAGCCCAGTGAAAGAAAATGCCAATGTCAGTAGGTGGGTGGGTTGTGCCCCCTTTGCACTTGTAGGGGCCACCACTCAGATATGACATCATGCTTTGCCCACAGGAAGAGCCTCTTCACTGAGAAGAGTCAGATGGATCCTGACTACTTTGGCTCTTCTGGCCACCTGCATGCCACTGGCAACATGTCTCTTCATCACAGGACAAAGATACAGAAGAGCTTCTTGGTGCCCAGTGGGCTTGTACCCTTGCAATCAATCATTCACAGTACCTGAACGCCCACTTTAGGTAAGATACTGCTTGGCGAAGTAGCAAAGTGCCCTACAGGTATAGGCAACCTTTGTGACTTCCGGGTAACCCTGCCCAGAATTGTATTTCTTATCAACCTTGACCTTCTTTTGGCTACGTGAACCTCATGGTGTAAGAGAGTGTCAAATAAATAGCTTTCTGTTTACTTTTTCTTAGACCCAGAGCAGCTGCTGTTCTGGCTCCACCCTTCCCAGGTCTGCCAGAACTTGCAGAAAGGCTCAGGGTGATGAGGTCGGAGTGGGGGAACAAAGGAGGAACAAAATGCACCTCCAGCTTTAGGAGGAGTTCCTTTGTTCAGTAGCAGCACAGCACGCTGAAGAGAGCCTGGACTTTAGTCGGTCTCAGTCATTAACTAGCTGTGTGGCTTTGGACAATTCACTTGGCTTCTTTGGGTCATCATTTTCTCTTTTGTTAAAAAAAAAAGGAGCATGTAACTGGTAATTATCATTTCCAGACTGTAATTCCAGTAGCACTTTTTTTTTTCTTTTTTGACAGAGAGAGAGTCAGAGAGAAGGACAGACAGCCAGGAAGGGAGAGATATGAGAAGCATCAAATCTTCATTGCAGCACCTCGGTTGTTCATTGATTGCTTTCTCATTTGTGCCTTGGCTGGGGGGCTACAGCAGAACGAGTGACCCCTTGCTCAAGCCAGCGACCTTGGGCTTCACTTGGGCTTCAAGCGAGTGACCTTTGGGCTCAAGCTAGTGACCATGGGGTGACGTCTATGATCCCACGCTCAAGCCAGAGACACCACACTCAAGCTGGTGAGCCCGTTCTAGTAGCACTTTCTTGACAGAGTAATTAAGGCTGAAAGTCACTTAGCCGTGCCCACCCCAAGTAACTGCTGGTAGTCCATCCTGATTGATGGGGTGTGCACCTGGGCCTGGGAAAAGCTTGTGATCACTTGCATGGTAATACTAATTCTTTCCCTGTGGTTTCAGTAAAATCAAGCTCACCTTGGGGTAACCCTGGATACTGATTATAGATGTACCTGACCATCTGCAGCCAAGCTCAACAACAACTGCACTGATCTAGAACAGAGTCTGAATGAACTCCTTGCCTTGATGGACACCTTGTCATGTCTTTAGTGGTAAAAGGGTCAGTAGAAGCCATAGCAACCAGACACTGTGTGGAAGGGATGGCTCAGGAGTTCCTCTGCTGCTTCTTCCTGAGTCCAAAGACTGGCTTGAGAAGTGCAGACAACCGAGGTGGTGGGAAGCTTGGAATTCCAAAGTTTCTGGAAATGCAGGTTTAATCTAGCCTTTCCCATTATTGGAGCTCACTGGAGCCTCCAACTCAGATGGTGAAAAGCAAGGCAGGTAGAAAAGGGATCCCCAAAAGATCATTCACACCAAAGTCCGGTTTGTATCTCTCTGTTCTTTGCCAAGGGGTTTCCCAGCTCCACGGAGCCAAAGCTCCCCTCCTGCTTCTTTGCTGTCACTGGAAGCAGGCCATTTTCCACCCTCAAGGTGGCTGGACTCAGGAGTGCAGTGACACTGCTTCTCTGGGCTCTGTGCCTTATCCACATGACCCCATGCCAGGGGATCCATCTGTCAGTCGGTCAGCCCCCAGAGCCTCTACCTCGCTGCCTCCAAAGCCCTTGGGCTGAAATGAACATGATCATTGGCAGAGGGCTTCTCCACAAGGTCTGCTGAAGACTTCCTCTGCAACTGTCAGGTGAATAAATCGCCTGTCACCTACACCCATGCACGGGTGACTCACCTTCCAGAGAAAGTACTCTGCTCACCTAAGCAAAGCTGCCTGGAAACTGACGAAGGGACCTATCAAATGCAGTCTGTAGGGCCAACCAGCTCCTGAGCCGGGTCCAGACACCCGACCTCACCTCCAGCCCGAAATCAAGTGTGGAGCTGCCACTTCAGGCCCGCTGGTTTCATTTTCATCTGAACATGATGCTTGACATCCGGTGATGTATTTTTTCTAAAAACTAGGTTCACTTTAGAAATGACTCCTTGGCCATCGAGACAGCTTCCCCCGGAGAAAACAAAATGATATTTAAAGGGAACGTCAGCCTGCTGGGAGCCTGTATTTTTGTTTTGTATTAAAAAGGGGACAAGAAGAATTTAGAATGTAATGTGAAACTGTTTTACCCATCGGGTGATTTAAAAGGAACTCTGCGAGTCTCCGACTACAGAGCCAGAGCCCGCAGAGACAGGACAGCGACAAGCTGACAAAGACATAGTTATGAGGAAAGGATGGTGAGCCGGGGGTGCCACATGGCGGCGGGACTTCTACCCCCCAGAGCCAAAATTTTCCTCCTAGTCCCCTGAACAAAGGAACAAGTCCTTGTTGACTTATCTTCTACACAGTATTTTCCTTTTTCACCTCTAGAGTGAAGGTAGGGACCCACTTCACCACATGGAAGACACGAGAAAGCCCTAGAAAGGCCCATTTCTGTCTTTGGCTCAGAGTCCTGGGAGGGCGGAGGGTTCCCATGGTTTAGAATCACCAACTCTGATCAGGCAGAGCCTGGGCCTTTTTGGGCTCATTTGGAGGGTAGTGAGGGCAGCAGTTAGCGTAAGAAAGGAAGAAGTTGACAGCTAAGACCTCTTGACAGAAGAAATGTCCCCCAGGAGGTCCTACTGAGAAAATGACTGTCCTGTCAGGCAGTCTGACCCGTCCTGACATCCTCTTACGGAAAATGGTCTAGTCAATGTGGTAACTGGCAATTACTACTACTGCTCTTACAACCACAACTATCACCACCGTTCACAGCCAAACAACAACACATTTACAGCCATCAGGATCCGTGGCTTATTATATGCCTAGCACTGAGCTCAACACTTAACAAATATACACTCATTTTCTACTCCAAACAACCTCATGAAGTATTTCTGATTCCATTTACAGATGAAGCACTGAATGCTCAGAGAAGTGAAGAGATTTGTGTGGCCTGACGGCTGGTGGTGCAGTGAATACAGCATTGACCTGGGATGCTGAGGTTCAAAATCCTGAGGTTGCCAGCTTTAGCGCAGGGTCGCCAGCTTGAGTGTGGGATGACTGACATGATTCCATGGTCGCTGGCTTGAGCCGAAAGGTTGCTGGCTTGAAGCCCAAGGTCGCTGGCTAGCGCAAGGGGGCACTGGTTCAGCTTGAACCACCACCCCTCCCCTACTGTCAAGGCACCTATGAGAAACAATTAATAAACAACTAAAAAAGTGACACAACTACCAGTTGATGCTTCTCATCTCTCTCCCTCCCTCTAAAAAAAAAAGAAAAAAGAAAAAAAAAGGGAGATTAGCCTGAGGTCATACAGGTAGTAGCAGACATGGACCTGACTCCTATATTTGACATGGAGACACCATGAACTTGTTCTATTGCTCTGGATAAATCACTTCACCTTACTGCCTTAATTTCTGCATCTGTAAAATGGGTATGAGTCCAGAGGATGTGCTATTCATCTTTCAGCCTTTTAATGATAATTAGTATAATTAATATCAATTAATAATTGTTTATGATACATATTAATATTAATTAACATAAACATTAGTTAACATAAACAGATAGATAAAGAAGCTACCCTGGTTTAGTTACATTCAAAATTGACATGTTTTGGGGGAAAAAACCAGTTTATCCTTTCATGAGTAAGTTAGTAGAAAAAGCTGCAAACTAAAAGTCAAGAAACGTGGGTTTAGATTTCCTAAGCAATCTCGTCCACTTCATTTCTCCTCAAGAGGCTTCACTTTCCTGACCTTTGTCCCTGTCTTTCTTAACTATGAGTATTGTGAGAAAATACAAAAAAATAGCTACAAAGTACTGTACCACTGTTCCTGATACCATATAATTATAAGGGATTTCTATCAGGAGGATATAATATTAGAACAGGGGTAGTCAACCTTTTCATACCTACCACCCACTTTTGTATCTCTGTTAGTAGTAAAATTTTCTAACCGCCCACCGGTTCCACAGTAATGGTGATTTATAAAGTAGGGAAGTAACTTTACTTTATAAAATTTATAAAGCAGAGTTACAGCAAGTTAAAGTATATAATAATAATTACTTACCAAGTACTTTATGTCGGATTTTTGCTGTTTGGTAGAATAAATCTTTATAAAACAACTTACTATAGTTAAATCTATCTTTTTATTTATACTTTGGTTGCTCTGCTACCGCCCACCATGAAAGTTGGAACGCCCACTAGTGGGTGGTAGGGACCAGGTTGACTACCACTGTATTAGAGGATATAAAATAGCAAGAAGGGAAGAGAATCATTTAAACTAGAATAGAAATAAGGATGCACAGACTACTGAGGAAAGAGACTTTTCTCTATATTGTCACTTAGGTAGTAAGACAAGCCCACAACTAAGGATCCTATCCAACACACTTCAATGTCTTGCTCAGCTCAACTGAAATGCGCTCCTATACAATTTGCCCTATGTTTAGCCTTCCATTTCTAATCTACTGCTTTCAACATTTCAGTCAGCATCACCAAGTGCAAGCAAAGCCTTCACACGTGCACCACGCTGTGTTCACCCTCTCCCATGAAGGTGTGCATCCCTACCCCTTTCCTTTCCTGGGGATCTTGGCATGCAGAGCCAGAGGGGCTGGCTGATGCTTCGAGTTCCCCAAATCCATTGACATGAAGTTGTCCCCCTCCCCGCCAATTTCATGGCAGTGCCATCAAAAGTGCCCATAATGCTCAGATGTTTCCAGTTTAACTGAAATACTAAAATGGGGCAAACAGGAAGCATCAGACACAACTGCGGTAGTGACTTATTAATCATGAAAGCAGAATTTTAGTTGCATTTTAACCCTTTGCCAGGAAAAAAAAAACAGCTTTGAGACCATGGAAGTCATTGGTATAAATATGCTGCCTATATATGTGTATTGAGCTGACTTTTACTTTTAATTTAGAACTGAATTTGGTTTTCAGATTCTTAGCTATCCATCCAGAAAGAACACCCATCAAGTCAACCAATATGAATCTGTCAGCTCTTCATCTCAGGCAGGCCTGTCAGGAAAGCTCATGTGCTGATCATTGAGACAGGAAAAAAATAGGAAATTCAGAGTGACTTCACAGGCCAAAGTGATAAGACACTTTTAAGAGGGTGCCAACAATGAAGAAAACAACCAGGAGGAAGCTTTATCTCATTCACATCTCTACAGATCTCTCACCAGACCCTGGCCAAGACAACTGTTATCACGCACCGAAAAAAATCACAACAGTTGCCTGGAGTTGGACAACCAATCAGGGTAAGTCCGCTTCTCAACCTTAAATGATATACAAACACTCCAAGCATATCACAAAGAAGTCAGTGTTCAACAGGAGAACCAAAATGAGGAAGCAAACCTCCATCTGTTGAGGCGAAACAGCTAACCAGACATTTTTGTTTAATAGATGAAGGCTCAGTTGGCAAAGCCTCTTCTCTGTGGTGCTGCTCCCACAAACTCTAACAGACAATACCAGGGGCAAAAACCCCCCTTCAAAACTGCTCTTTTTATTCTGAAAAAAGAAGATGACCTAAAGTTTGGCAACTTATCGCTGTGGGGTTTCACAAAAAAGTGTGAGAACATATACCTGGATACATATTTCTAAAATTAACGTCAGAGACTATTACTTTTGAGTCGTTCTGAGTTCACCACACCCTTCAAAATAAATGAGGATGTCCTAAAGGTGTTTGAGAAACTCAGAGGTCTGGCATCGCTGCAACAAAGGAACTGACATGGACATCACTTAAAAACACCAAGAGTAAATCCAAACACATCGTAAGCAAGACAAGCACCTGTCCACCTGTCTTCTCACGTTAGGAACAGAATACCACACCAAACACTTCTTCCTCCTTTCTGCGTCTAAGTCCCAGAGTGTGGTCCTGGTTCAGGGTAAAGAGCCTGGGGTAGATTCCAGTGGCCCAGGCTTGAGTCCGCACCCTAAAGTCCTAGCTACTAGACTTTAGGCAAGATATATACCTCCCACCCACCCACCCATGTGCCTTACCTATAAAACAAGACAAAACTATCTACCTTATCACGCATGTCTGAAGGAAAAAGGAGGTTACAGGTATGGAGATACCAAGTAAAAAACATATCACTAATGTTAAGATACTATCTCCTTTAATCTTTCAGAACGACCATGTTTCTAGTCAAGGGGTTTTCAACATTTTTCCTGGAATAAACTTCAGACTGCTGCTATCTTGCATTAGGCTCCACCTCTCATCATTTCATTTCACTTACTTTTTGAAGTTTTTAATCAAGTCTCCGGTGTTCACTGTCTCCATTTAACAAAAACTGACTTGTTACCTTTATTTCACTCATCCTCTCCCCCACCATTTCCCAGTCCATCTTGCAGGACTGAGAGCAATATTTTAACTTTAATAAGAAAGGACACACTTTTTCTGAAGTTACCCAGCACCAAGAAGGCTCCTGGGCAGGAGGGACTCTGCACTGTTCAAGTGGCCTCTTTCTGCCTAGAGCTCGGTGGCTGCAGGTTGCCAGGGGCCACAATGAACGTCCAAGATGGAAATATTATATTTGAGCCGACAGATAAGGTTCCGAGTGGAGGGGCCAGAAGAAGTACAGAGGAATCAGGGGAAGCAGGAGGATGCTGCGAGTGGTCAGCATGCTCCGGTGAACGCCAAGGGCAGGCTCTAGTTCTTCTCCCCGCCTCGGGGTGTGTGACCCGAGAACTTCCCAGGGCAGATGGGAGGGCGCACGGACAGGGCGCACTTATGCATTAGACACCTTCCGCCCGGTGCCGAAGTGAGCCCCCATCCTAAGGAGCACCCAGGGAACCGGGCAGTAGGGGCAGGCCTGGCGGTGGGAGCAGCTGAAGCCAGGGAATCGGGTTTTAGGGAAGGGGAAGCGGGGCGCCCCCGCGCGTGCTTCGGGTAAGCGTGTCGCCTGCGGGGGTGCGGGGCGAGCACGGCGTGCGACCGTGGCGCTGGCAGCGTGCGCGAGGGCGAGCCGGCGGTGAGTCCCTACGGCCGAGGGCTCGCGCGCGAGTGGACTCTTCCGACCGGCCGCTCCGCCGACCGCCACGATTCTGGGGCTGCGGGCCAGGCCGCATATCAGTCTCGACCTGACGGACGACCCATCCCTTGGGCTCCCCACCTCTGGTGCTCCCCGAGCCCCGGGGTCCCACCTACCGGCCGAGCGCCGATCTCCCCAAGCAGCGACTGTCGCGCTCCCTCGCCCACGATCTCCCGCCGCCGGTCTCCGACCGCTGCACTCTGGCCCACGATTGCCCCGCCCCAGCCCCGGGCCCCACCCCCTTATCGCCTTCCGGGCCGCCCCCGGGGCCACGCCTCCCCCGGCGGCGGCAAATTTGCCGCAGTTCATGCCTCCTAGATTTGGCCGCACCTCGACACTTGGCCCTGCCCACCCCTCCAAGTCAACCAATGAGCTGGCGCGTCTCGGCTAGCCCGTCGTACTGCTCCTAGTAACGATTGGTTAGCGAGGCCTTGTTTCCAGAAATGGGCACTATTTCCGGACAATGTTTATAGTGAAGACGCTGCTGGGCGGACAGATTGACAGAGGCGGAGGCGGCCGGGGTTTGGTCTAACCACACATGCGCGCTCGGCTATTGGCAATTTTTTACTAGTTGCCTCCTGGAGGTTACGGGAAGTAAGAGTGAATGCGCGCATGCGTGGGCACTCCCGGCCTCAGATTTCGGTTACCTTGGAAACGGCGAGGCGCTCACCCTACTTGGCCAAGTTCTGCTTCCTCTTAGCTGGAGGCCTTGACAGCTAAGGCGTGTCGGGGCCGGGGTCGCGGGAGAGGGGAGTATTGGGGGGCGGGGCAGTGTGTGTGCATTAGAAACATTTTTATTGAGCACTTACTCTGTGCTCAGCGCTGTCGAGTCCCTGAGCACTAGTAAGACAGGTTTTAGTCCCTGCTCTCAAGAAGCTTGCGGGAACCAAGAGCCTACACAGGTCAGACCTGTGTGTTGAAACCCAAGTCTGATGAAAGCGGGTGGATGGCATGGTGCAACCCCCCCCCCCCCAGCCAGAAAAGCAACGTGGTGCAAGTGCTGAGCGAAGCATTTACTCGATGGGTTTTCAAGGAACAGAGCCAAAAAGTAGACTATATAACTTTGACCTATGCAAAAAAAGGACCTGAAGTCTGAATATGCACCAAGGTGTAAACAGTGCTTCTTTCTGAATATAAGTGTGTGGGGGGGACGTTTAGGGGAGATATGGATATTTTTCTTTTCTAATAATTCCTTATCTGTATTTTAAGTGAGCTTGTGTTTTATTTGTAATAAAGAAAAAACAATCCTGAACTTTAAAATTTTGTAAGGTGAAATAGATATGCCCCTACCTGGGCGCCCTACTCCCCCTCTCCCCCATCAGTGGCCCATAGTAGGCAGGTGTGGTGAAATGGGCTCTAGTAATGGGGGGTAGGTCGGCCCTACCCGAAGTTGTTTTGAGAAAAGGGTTACCTCATCGCTGGAAGTGCTCGAGCAGATTTGCTTAGGACCACTTTTTAGACAGTCCTGTTTTGGGAGATCTGCACCCAACAGATATCTCCTTTGCTGGAGGGTAGGGAAGACTATTTGTTTAGACAGGGGTCAAAAACTCACAACCTAAGGGCCTCACCCACTCATTCGTGCCACAGATATTCTTTGTTGGCTGGCAAGATGTTTTTTAGTTTTTTAATTAGAATTTGAATGTCTGAGGGCAGAGCCTGCAATTTCTCACAGCCCCTGCCCCTGTTGTTTTACACCCAACCATTTACCCTTATGTCTTCTGTCTGGCCCCGAAGCCTTCCAGGTTGTGGCCCTGATAGAGCCTTGCTTTGGAGCTGAACAGTCTCTGGTGCATAAACTAGCCGTACCACTGATTAGTTCGCAAGATGGTGGGCAAGAAAGAAGCTGGTGGCCCCTAAAGCTCCTTCCAACCCCAGGGTTTTCATTTCACAGGGAAATGATTCACAGAGAGGCAGAGCTTGGCCAGACGGGTAGGTTGCAGGTTGGTATCAGCAGGTCTGGATGCAGGGCTTGTCTCTGCCACCACCTGTTTGCCTCTGGGCATACCACTTCTCAGGAAAGACGTGGGCACAGGCCCAGAGTCTGCAGATGCTCCCTGGCTCGCCTTTGCCTTTTCCCTCTATCACCATCCCTTCTTCAGGATGCCCAGTGCCCACGTACTTACTTAACCCGACTTCCCTTGATACTTCTCTGGGTCCCTGCCTGCCTACACCCACCCTATCAACCTGCCTTTATATCTATCCATTAACACTAATATGTATTAGTGGGAGAGAGTGAATGGGTTGACTCAAAGCTGCAACTCCCAAGAAGGAATTTCACAGTGGGTTGCAGGGGAGGAACAAACTACTACAGACTGGTGAGGAAGGTAATATGGGATCACAAGGGTCTCACAATTATTAGCAATTTTTTTCTCAGGCCTTTGCAAGTCCCACCATATGTGGGGTAAGCTGCAAAATGGCACAACACTCACTCTGTGTGAGCACCAGGGAATCTCTGAGACAAGAAACGCTTGCACCTTTTGGAAGGAGAGCTTCAGGGCAAAATTACTTCCTCCCAGTCCAGCCAGTTAAGTCATGAAAATTTGAGAATGCTTCTAGCCTTGAGTCACTTGAACAGCCACAGCTCTGCTTTAATTAAAATAAGTTGACATTTACTGGGTGACTCACACCTGGAGAAGCGAGCCAGGTTCTACTCAAGGATTTCCACATCCCACCTCAACGGTTCGAGTCTGCAAGTGGATAGGTATAAATAACGCTGTGTCCTTCCAAAAAGAAGAACAGCTTCTGTTTTTTAAGAGCTTATAAAAAATAAACCCAACATTTCTAAGTGCTTTGTGTGCATAATGCCTGAATATTCGTTCAAGTCCAGAATTCCCAGCCTGGCACAATTGACATTGGGATTGGATAATTTTGGGGGGAGTGGGGCTGTCATATATTATACATTGTGGGATAGTTAAGAGAATTCCAAGCTTCTGCTCATTAGATGCCAGTAACATCACCCTCCTCAAAATCCAGCTGTGATAACAGAAATGTCTCCAGACATTACCAAATATCCCCAAGGGAGCAAAATTGCCCCCAGTTGAGAACCCTTGCAATCTATCTCCATAGAGTGGGTATTATCATCCCCATTTCATAAGATGAGCAAACTAAGGCTCAGAGAGGAGTAATTTTCCAAAGGTCATTTTGCTGTAATAGTAGACCTGGGATTCAAACCAGGAGTATGCCCCCAGAGCTCCTACTGTCCTGCGTATAGGACTCTACAGAGGGACTTCGAGCTTCAAGGAGCCAATTGCCCATAGGTTCTGTAGAAGAGTGGCGAAGAGTGAATGAATTTTGTGGGTCAGAGAATGCTATTCTTAGATCATTTTTCCTTTTCTGTTTGCTTTGGAAGAAAGGACGTTATATTGTGGTTTCTACTGCCTTAGTCAGCACAGTTCATGGTGTTCAGCCATGTTTAGTGAGAATGTGGCCAGTGAATCATCGATCTGAGCATCTGTGGACCCCAGGCCCCAAATTCCTGTGAGATCCTAAAGTTACACTTGAGAAGAACTCAGATGTTAGGCTGATTAAGATCAGAGATGACTGGCAGCTGGGGTGGATGTTTGTGAAGGAGAGGCAGTTTACTTTCCCCATCAGGGGCCTCTCTGAGGCTGCAGTGCTGATACTGTGGCTGCCCTCCCTGGCTTCAGCCTGCCCATTGCTGCCACCGGTCTAGAGTTATATGGAAGAGTCAGGGAGGCAGGAGAGGAAATGGATGCAGGCCGGGGTGTGCTGGAGCTCTCTTCCTACTCTGTGATCAGTGACAATTTCACATTGGTAGCTTGAAACTGGAAATGATGGGAGTACTTACACCATGGACATTGGCAAACAGTATAAACCAGGACTACGCACCTTCAACTTGGTTCTTAAACATTTACCACCATTGCGTGCAGATTCAGGACCCTGACTGCCCCCTTTCAATTCTGTCCCCCCCGTGGGGGGACACTAAAAACCACAGTGCTATCAGAGAAGAAGAGGAGCTTGTGTTTTTTTTTTTTTTGTATTTTCCTGAAGTTGGAAACGGGAGGCAGTCAGACAGACTCCCGCATGTGCCTGACCGGGATCCACCCGGCATGCCCACCAGGGGCAATGCTCTGCCCATCTGGGGCATTGCTCTGTCTCAACCAGAGCCATTCTAGCGCCTGAGGCAGAGGCCATGGAGCCATCCTCAGCACCCGGGCCAACTTTGCTCCAATGGAGCCTTGGCTGCAGGAGAGGAAGAGAGAGACAGAGAGGAAGGAGAGGGGGAAGGGTGGAGAAGCAGATGGGCGCTTCTCCTGTGTGCCCTGGCTGGGAATCGAACCCGGGACTCCTGCACGCCAGGTCGACGCTCTACCACTGAGCCAACCAGCCAGGGCGAGGAGCTTGTGATGTGAGTGAGAAGAGGTGCCAATTTCTGCAAAGGGTGGAGGCACCAGGGTGGGCATCTCTGTGGGGGCACTTGGCAAAAATTACCTTACCAAGAGCAGGTCCTGGCCATATCTTTCAGAGACCCCTCCCAACTTGGAAACCTTCTTAGGGAGTCCTGGGTCAAGACTTTACTCAAGTTCTCTCACTTCTTGATTGATTATCCCCTTATCACTCATCTCCCTGCCTCCAGTTTTCTCTCCACACCATCCTCAACACTTCTGGTGGGTTTAATCCTCCTAAGAGACCACTTAGGTGATGTGTCCCACCCCGAATGTCCCCATAACTCCTCCCCCTGTAGCTTCTTCTTCTCAACCTCCAAATCTCTGTGATCAAGTCTCTGCAGTCTAAAAGCAGACAAAGAAATAATTCTCCCTCTGTCCTGACTTTCCCTGATACTCTTGGCCCAACCTGTTTTTTCCTATAAGTTCCCAAACTTCTTGGTCCTCTTTGCATCTGTTTCATCTGCCACTTGCATGTATCCCTTACAGTCTGATTTCTTCCCACCACTCCTTCTCTCCACAGACACCCACTAATTGCCTCCTAGTCAGATGATCTCATCTCAGCTCTCATCTGCAGTTGGCCATAAATGTGATGCTCTGAGCATCTACTATGTCAGGCCCTGGGAAGAGAGAGCTGATCCTCCAGCCCAGTTCCTGCCATAGGGAGCTTCCAATGTAGTGGGTGAGTAGTCCTTGAACAAGTGACTATTAATGAGGACTTAAGTCATTCCTGGTGATGAGCATGATGAGAGGAAGGGTAGAATAAACTGTATCAGGCAGAGCCCAGCTAAGGCAGCAGAACTTGCTCTGAGTTTTTAGACATAGATTTCAAGGCAAGGATTGGTCACACAGAGGATGGAAGAGCTGAGAAGCCCAGTGAGAGGAGATGGCGAGGTAACTAGGAATCCACTACTACCCCTGGGGCAGAGGGACTTCAGGGGGAAGCAGTGTAATCAGTGGCTGGTGGCCAGGGTCACTTGGAAGAAGAAGTTGGAATCACAGAGGAGATGTAATCACTTCCATAGACACCATTCAAAACTGAAGGGGTGAAGATTCTCCTTTCCTTCCACCTTCTGGTCTCCTGCTAGAGCTTCTTAGTGGCCCGGGAGCCTGCAAGGGTCAGTCGCCTGTGGTACAGAGCAGAGCAGAGAAGGTGAGGTTCGATAGGAGGGCACCCAACCCAGGACTGGAGCAGGTTTGGGAAAGGAGAGGAAAATGGGCCAATGGGGGACTAGTGTAGCGGAGAGGGCTCAGAGAAGGCCTGCAGGGTAAAGGGGAGAGTTAGAGGGGATATATTCTCAGCAATCACCAACATTTTTAAAATTGAATTTATAGGCACTACATTGGTTAATAAAATCACATAGGTTTTAAGTATATAATTCTATAATACAGGGGTCCCCAAACTACGGCCCGCGGGCCACATGCGGCCCCCTGAGGCCATTTATCCGGCCCCCGTCGCACTCCCGGAAGGGGCACCTCTTTCATTGGTGGTCAGTGAGAGGAGCACATTGACCATCTCATTAGCCAAAAGCAGGCCCATAGTTCCCATTGAAATACTGGTCAGTTTGTTGATTTAAATTTACTTGTTCTTCATTTTAAATATTGTATTTGTTCCCGTTTTGTTTTTTTGCTTTAAAATAAGATATGTGCAGTGTGCATAGGGATTTGTTCATAGTTTTTTTTTATAGTCCGGCCCTCCAACGGTCTGAGGGACAGTGAACTGGCCCCCTGTGTAAAAAGTTTGGGGACCCCTGCTATAATACATCATCTGTGTATTATATTTTTCTAAGACTTTTCCTAGAGCAGTTTTTTTTTTTCAGAGACAGAGAGTCAGAGAGAGGGATAGACAGGGACAGACAGACAGGAACAAAGAGAGATGAGAAGCATCAATCATTAGTTTTTATTTGGGTTTTTTTTTTTTTTTTTTTGTATTTTTCTGAAGCTGGAAACAGGGAGAGACAGTCAGACAGACTCCCGCATGCGCCCGACTGGGATCCACCCGGCACGCCCACCAGGGGGCGATGCTCTGCCCACCAGGGGGCAATGCTCTGCCCCTCCGGGGCGTCGCTCTGTTGCGACCAGAGCCACTCTAGCACCTGGGGCAGAGGCCAAGGAGCCATCCCCAGCGCCTGGGCCATCTTTGCTCCAATGGAGCCTTGCTGCGGGAGGAGAAGAGAGAGACAGAGAGAAAGGAGAAGGGGAGGGGTGGAGAAGCAGATGGGCGCTTCTCCTGTGTGCCCTGACCGGGAATCGAACCCGGGACTTCTGCACGCCAGGCCGACGCTCTACCACTGAGCCAACCGGCCAGGGCCAATCATTAGTTTTTTTTTGTTGAGACACCTTAGTTGTTCATTGATTGCTTTCTCATATGTGCCTTGACCATGGGGCTACAGCAGACCGAGTAACTCCTTGCTCAAGCCAGCGACCTTGGGTCCAAGCTGGTGAGCTTTGCTCAAACCAGATGAGCCCGCACTCAAGCTGGAGAGCTCAGGGTCTCGAACATGGGTCCTCTGCATCCCAATCTGACGCTCTATCCACTGCACCACCGCCTGGTCAGGCTAGAGCAGTTTTATGTTCACAGCAAAACTAAGCAGAAGGTGCCTGACTGGTGGTGGCACAGCAGATAGAATGTCAACCCAGGACGTTGAGGTCCCTGATTTGAAAACCCGAAGTCACCAGCTTGAGCGCTGGCTCCTCAGTTTGAGTACAAGGCCGCTGGCTTGAGTGTGGGATCATGGACATGGTCTCAAGGTCACTGGCTTGAGGCCAAGGTCACAAGCTTGAGCAAGGGGTTACTGACTTGGATTGAGGCCTCTGGTCAAGGCACATATGAAAAGCATCAATGAACAACTAAAGTGAACATCTATAAGTTGATGCTTCTCACTCTCTCTCTCAAAAATAAATATCTCCCATCAGAATTATACCTTTGTTACAAATGATGAACCATTAACACATTATAATCACCCAAAGTCCATAGTTTACATTAACGTTTACTCTTGGTGTTATACGTTCTATGGGTTTACTCAAATGTATGGTGGTATTCATCATTATAGTATCAGAGTATTTCTACTGCCTTAAAAATCCTCTGCGCTCTGCCTATTCATTCCTTCCTCCACTCTCAAACCCTGGCAACCAATGGTCTTTTTACTATCTCCATAGTGATATATAAATAAATTGTGATCCATCCAGACAATGAAATGTTATTCAGTGCTAAAAAGAAATGAGCTATTAAGCCATAAAAAGACATGGAGGAAACTTAAATACACATTACTAAGTGAGAGAAGCCGATTTGAAAAGGCTGCATGCTATATGATTCCAATTATATGATATTCTGGAAAACGCAGAACTATGGAGACAGTAGAAAAAATCACTGACATTTTGGGCCAATCCTCCTCCTGAGGCTTTAGAGATACTATATTTTCTGTTTCTATTTTTTCTCCCAGTCTTAAAGATTGAGACACTTCCCAGATTTCAGTCCTTAGTCCCCATTTCTCTACACATTCTTCCTGGGAATTCTTATTCACTCCTGATTTTATTTAATCATTCCACATACTTTAATTGAGTACATATTACATGCCAGGCACTTGATTAAGTCCTGATGACAGAGCGAGATGAATGAGTCATGAAGCCTGCTCTCAAGGAAGGAGATGGATAAGGTTTTGATATAATGTGGAGGGTAGAAGGAAGCTCTGGGTGAGGTAAGAACACATGAAAGCAATCAAAGAAGTCTGCCTGGAGGAGGTGATGCTCAAGCTGATTGCTGCCAGGCACACTAGCAGTAAACCAGGTGAAAGAGGTGGGAAGAACATTCTGGCAGATCAAATAACATGTGAAAAATGGATGGAGATAAGGGACATATAAAAGTAAATTTGGGAAACTAGGTGTGGGATGCAAGAGACAAGAGAGATCCTCAGGCTTGCCCCTTCAAGCTGTGATCAGGATTGTGGAGAGCCCTGTAGGCCACAGTTAATAGGCTAAGCTGGAGAAAAGACAACCTATCTAGAATGGAATTTTAGAGACATTTCTCTGCAGTGTGAAAGGGTTGTGCATTGGAGTGGGGGATGCAGGCTATAGACCAGGAGGACGGCTGAGGAGTTTTGAGTTAAACCAGAGAGGTGATGGAGGCTGGATTAGGGCAGTGCAAGGGGATGAGGTGCCAGGACAGATTAGCAAAACACAGAGAGTTTCAGAAATAAGAAAATAAGTTAGGTGACAGAACATGGATGGATGCTGGGAGGGGTGACTATGGGCTGCCACTGCCAAGGTCAGACACCATAGAGCAGAGAGGTCAGGAAAGAAGAGGATTATCGGCTTTGGAAATAAGTGTATCCTGGACTGTTGACTTCCAAATTAATACCTTCATCTCTGACCTCAATTCTGAGTTCTAAACTAGAATTTCCAGGGGCGCATAAAGTATTTCCACTTCTCCAGCTCTACATAGTCCCCCAAATGTGTTCCTCACCCACCTCTGTTAATGACATCACCACCAAGTCCAGGGGTCTCCATTGCCTCCTTTTGCCATCACACCCAAACCATGTTAATTCTACCCCACAATGCCCTTTGTGTCTGTGGCCTCCTGTGTCTTCCCTTTCTGCCAGTGCCCTCTTGGTGTCCCATTGTTTCCTTTTATTTCTTATCCTTTACATTCCAATGGTTCCTAGTCTTTATTTTGTCACTCCCTCCCTCAAACCTTTTAATGGTTCCCTGTTGCCTACTGATAAGTACAAGCTTGTTGTCTGGCTCTCAAGACCTTCACAGTCCAGCACCAACTTACTTTTTGCTCTTACTTTTCACAACTTTCCTGCAGACACCATTCTGTACTACCATTGCCCCAAACCACTGTGTGTTGTGCATCCAGACCACAGCCTGTCCTGCAGACTGAAATGCACCCCTTCACCTCTGTCTGTCAAAGCACATCCATCCTTCAAGGTCCTGATGAAGTGCTTCCTCTCCAAACAATACATTCCCAGTTAAATGCCTGCCTTATCTCTCTTAACAGGCAGTAGGCACCTTGGGGGCAGCTTATAATCACCATGTGGTGAGTTGGTACTCAGTAAATGGGTGTTGAACTGAATCACTAAAAAGCATTCCTCAGATCCAGATCTTGCTGTGGCTCCTTATTGTTAAACACTGCAGAGCCTGTTCCTGTGGCTCCCCAGGTAGGTGTTTAACCTTACTCTCCCACTGTTCCCCCAAATATGTCACATGCTCAATTTCAACTCTGTGCTAGGAGTATGAAAGATATAAAAATGAATAAATACATTGTTGGTCAAATAAGTTTGTAAATATAATGTATATGTTTGCTCGCTTGTGGTTTGCATTGGGTGTGGGGACAGGCTGTAAGCAGGCAGGGTCGTTATAGCCTAAAGCTTAGTTTTAAGACTAAGCTTTTGCCCACACCTTTTTCTTCATTTTTAGAGAGGAGAGAGAGAGAGAGAGACAGAAAGGGAGAGAGAGGAGAGAGAGAAGGGGGGAGGAGCTGGAAGCATCAACTCCCATATGTGCCTTGACCAGGCAAGCCCAGGGTTTCGAACCGGCGACCTCAGCATTTCCAGGTCAACGCTTTATCCACTGCGCCACCACAGGTCAGGCTTGCCCACACCCTTGACTGTTGCATGATATGGGGTGGTGCACTCTCATGAGGAATTCCACTATGCCTCAGATAAGTGACTTTGTATCAGAGACGTCCTTGTTTGTATATTGGTTAAAGGTTTTGATTTCTACACTATAAAATAGGGCAGAGGAACCCGTGCAGGAGGAGAGCAGAGAAAGGCCACCTGGAGGAGAGGAGAAGCAGCCAAGATGGCTGAGTGCTGAAGGAGAAGCCAGTTTGTGCAGAGTTTGTGCAGAGAGGAGGAGATGGGGAACAGAGGTGAATAAGGCTTGTGAGGTAGAAAGCTTTGATTCTAGGAAACTCAGATAAGTCAGTGGCTTTGGGAACCCTGAATGGAAAGGGAAGTGTTTTCCCACTGTGTGTATTTCTTGCCTGCAGGGTGCAAGCTAGGATTAAAGCTAATGGCCCACCAGTTCTTAGCTCCGTTGTTTCATTACCATCTGTCCGAATCAAATGCGAAGCTGCATGGGCCAGGCAGCTGTGATGGTGGCCGCTGCTACTGGCTTTACATACATCTTCCCTGCCTTCTGTCTCCTTACTACCAGGTAGATAAACTATGCATACTAATAGCTAATATCATGCTTTTAAAAATTCTGCAGTATCTTTTACTCAGGGATTATCCTGCCTATCCTTTAAGATAGGGAGTCTAATTTTGTTCATAGTGGTAACCTAAGGAGTTCTAAATGTTTTTCCAGACTCTCTTTCAGCTAGGGTGACAATGTGAAAAAATTTTGGCCAGTAAATTGTACATGGAAATCCCTGGGTGGGGCTTCAGGAAAAACTTGCTAAAGAGGGCCAACCCAGAGGGCACATGCCCTTTTGTCTTATCACCCTTCTTCACTGTGGAATGTGGAGCCACTGCCAGGAGGTGTGGCAGCCAGTATTTGAGCATAAGAATGATAACCTCATTCTCTGATGGCAAAGCAGAAAGCTAGATGGGCTCAGAGTCCCCGATGGCCTCATGCAATCCGGATATAACCAGAGATTGTCCACCCCACAGGGACTGCCAACCTCCAGCTTCTGGCTACATCAAATACCCACTACATTTGGGTTTCTGCTACATGCAGTACTGACTCGTTTGGTGAGATTTGTAAAATTTATCTAACTTGAAATTCCCAACAGTGAAAAATGGCCCCAGAATGAAATCACATTGTATCAAGCCTTAGTATGTAATGAGCTTATGTTTATGAGGGGCTTTGTCACATGTAGAAACAGTAGACCAGTGGTAGTCAACCTGGTCCCTACCACCCACTAGTGGGCGTTCCAGCTTTCATGGTGGGCGGTAGTGGAGCAATCAAAGTATTCAATATAAATAAAAATATAGATTTAACTATAGTAAGTTGTTTTATAAAGATTTATTCTGCCAAACTTAGCAAAAATCCGACATAAAGTACTTGGTAAGTAATTATTATTATATGCTTTAACTTGCTGTAACTCTGCTTTATAAATTTTATAAAGTAAAGTTACTTCCCTACTTTATAAATCACCATTACTGTGGAACCGGTGGGTGGTTAGAAAATTTTACTACTAACAGAGATACAAAAGTGGGTGGTAGGTATAAAAAGGTTGACTACCCCTGCAGTAGAGAAAGACAGATCGGTTGTCCAGGTCAATTAAGGGTGCCACTCCTATTTTCTGAGAAAGGAAACCTCACTTGGGAAAAGCTGTGGAAAGAGATGAGTAAGTTAATGGGCTGGAGAAGATGCTGGATATGTCATTCAGGGACTACGTGAGTTCTGCACTGATAGGCCCGTCAGGACCAAAACACTTCACTCAATTAAGATAAAATATGGTCAGATTAGATGGAGGGAAAACCCAGGTGTTAAAATGCAGAGATTAGAACAGATGTCAGTCTGCACTGTGTCATCCTTACAGAACTTTCCTATAAACCACAGTTTCCCAAAGAGGGGCACATGATCCCCAGTGGTGCACTAGACCAGGGGTCCCCAAATTTTTTACACAGGGGGCCAGTTCACTGTCCCTCAGACCGTTGGAGGGCCAAACTATAAAAAAAAACTATGAACAAATCCCTATGCACACTGCACATATCTTATTTTAAAGTAAGAAAACAAAACGAGAACAAATACAATATTTAAAATAAAGAACAAGTAAATTTAAATCAACAAACTGACCAGTATTTCAATAGGAACTATGGGCCTGCTTTTAGCTAACGGGATGGTCAATATGCTCCTCTCACTGACCACCAATGAAAGAGGTGCCCCTTCCGGAAGTGCAGCGGGGGGCTGGATAAATGGCCTCAGGGGGCCGCATGCGGCCCGTGGGCCGTAGTTTGGGGACCCCTGCACTAGACAATGTGTGGTGGTCCACACTACTTAATATTGGAGCTCATGCTGAGAAAGTTCTCTTTCCAATTCTTTTTTTACATTGTCTATTCCTTGAATAGTTATTGTGTGCTTTTATACACATTTCAATAGAGTGTGATTTTCCCACCTCTGGCCCTATTTACTCCTTTTTTGAGGCAACCATTCTTACTAGTTTCTTGTGTATTTTTCCAGACATGTTTTATGCACTTGCAAACACATAAATTTATATAGCCTCTTTTAAAAAATTATTGGAAGCATGCTATACACTGTTTCTTTGTACCTTGCTTATTTTACTTTACATATTAGTGAGTTCCACCTGGTACATATAGAGCTAATACATCATGTGGCTGGTACGTAATTCACCTGGTTCCCTGCCTCATCCTACTCCATTGTATGGCTGATACATAATTTACCTGGTCTCCTATTGATGGACTTATCTGATTCCAACCTCTTTCTCTTTCTCTTTCTCTTTCTCTTTCTCTTTCTCTTTCTCTTTCTCTTTCTCTTTCTCTTTCTTTCTCTTTCTCTTTCTCTTTTCCTTCCTTCCTTCCTTCCTTCCTTCCTTCCTTCCTTCCTTCCTTCCTTCCTTCCTTCCTTCCTTCCTTTTTTCTCTCTCTCTCTTTTTTTTTTTGTATTTTTCCAAAGTTAGAAGTGGGGAGGCAGTCAGACAGACTCCTGCATGCGCCCAACAGTGATCCACCTGGCATGCCCACCAGGGGGCGATGCTCTATCCATCTGGGGCGTTGCTCTGTTGCAGCCAGAGCCATTCTAGTGCCTGAGGTGGAGGCCATAGAGCCATCCTCAGTGCTCAGGCCAACTTTGCACCAATGGAGCCTTGGCTGCTGGAGGGGAAGAGAGAGAGAGAGAGGAAGGAGAAGGGGAGGGGTGGAGAAGCAGATGGGTGCTTCTCCTGTGTGCCCTGGCCAGGAATTGAACCTGGGACTTCCACACACCAACTGACGCTCTACCACTGAGCCAACCAGCCAGGGCCTCTTTCTTTTCCTTCTTTCCTTCCTTCCTTCCTTCCTTCCTTCCTTCCTTCCTTCCTTCCTTCCTTCCTTCCTTCCTTCCTTCCTTCCTTCCTTTCCCTCTCTTGCTCTCTCCCTCCATCCCTTCCTTTCTTTCTTTTAGAGAGGAGAGAGAGAGAGAGAGAGAGAGAAGAGAGGGATGAGCAGGAGCATCACCTCCCATATATGCCTCGACCAGGCAAACCCAGGGTTTTGAACTGGTGGCCGCATTATTCTAGGTCTTTGCTTTATCCACCGTACCATGGCAGGTTGGCTCCAACCACTTTCTATTGTGAAAATTTTTGCATTAAATATTCTTGTAACTATTATCATTTTAATATATTAATCCATTCATTTAACAAATATTTATTGAGCATCTACTATTCACCAAGCCAGCTGTAGGCAATGGGGGTAGCTCAGTGAATACAACAGACCTTGCATCATAGAGCTGCCGTAGAATAAGTCCCTAGAAGTGGTTCAGGCTTTCCTCAATCCTTCCGAAGAAATCAAGGAGAAAGTCTCACTTTGGTGAGAAAGTCACACTTTAGTGCCAAATGTCTTTAATACCTCTCTAACTCTTGGTAATCTCTTTAAGATAGAGAGTGTTAGTCTCAGGTTTAGAGTCTTTTGTGGCCAAAGGGCCTACCTAGAGTTTAACGACAATGTTAGCTTTTTGTTGGATTTATTTTTACATAGCAAATGATACTGATGTTCCATCTAGAGTCAACATATGAGGGTTCTTTCAAAGTATGAAGGTTCCTTCCAAAATAATTTAAGTTTAAAAAAAGAGTTGATTTAAAAAATGTTAAGTAAATAATAACAAAGGAGGAATTTGGAGGTGGAAAAAATGCAGGAAGGTGATATTCTAATGATAGAGGTTAGGAAATTGCTGATGTAAACAAAGCCAGGAGAAAAGAGGAGGCCCTTTATCCTGAAATTGATGTTTATTTTTGTATCTTCACTCATCTGTGGTGTTGAAATGGTCTTGCATCCATATTTCTTCGTAGGAAGCTTATTTTTTTTGTTGTTTATTATTTGCTTGGTAATTCTGATGCTTAGATTTCACTGAGTTTTGGGTCATGAGAGGGTTTTTTTGTTTTGTTTTTAATAAACTCTTTCTAATTAGCAGGAGGTCAGCCCATTTTACTCAAACTGCAGCTGAAAAAAAGACCTTTGAATATGAAAGTGGGTCCTGACTGGTTGGCTCAGTGGCTAGAGTGTTGGCCTGGTGTGTGGACGTTCTGGGTTTGATTCCCTCTCAGGGCACACATGAGAAACGACCATCCGCTTCTCTTCCCCTCCCTCTCCCTCTTCTCTCTCTCTTCCCCTCTCTCAGCCAATGGCTTGATTGGTTTGAGCATCAGTCCCAAATGGGGGTTGTTGGGTGGATCCTGGTCGGGCGCATGCGAGAGTCTGTCTCTCAATCTCCCTCATCTTTTTTTTTTTTAAAAAAAAAAGAAAGAATCTCTTTCTTTTGAATTCCCCAGATGCCCTGGCCTCTTTGTCATTGCTGGAGATATTTGGAGCCGCCTCTGCCAGGGGCGTTCAGGCAGTACCCTTAGTCAGATTTTTCTAATCTGGCTGAGGCTTGCTCAATAATTCTCTTAAAATATAATATGATGAAACAACCAAACCCAAATAGGCATTAGAGGAGATTTCAAAGCCAGAACCTTCTGAACAATTCCCACAACCACCAGTGGGCTATAATCACCCACAGCTTGTTAGTTAAAGATACAAACAATTAGCTTGGTGGTTGCAAATATAAGTGCTTTTCTTACATGTGCTCTTTATGCCAAGTAGGTGGTAGTAAGTTGATAGCACTGCTTGTCAGCTGTGGTCAGAGGGTTGGGGGTGCCTCAAGACCACAGGCAGAGAACCTCTGTGATGGGAGAGAAGAGGGGCCAGAATCCAATGGAGGGCGTCATTTGGAGGTAGGGGCAGGCAGAACTGCAGGCACCACAGGGGCATCTGGGTGCTTGGAAAGTGAGAAACAACAAAAAGTAAGACTATCCATTAGCAGTTAAACCAGGGTTCCCAAACTTTTTACACAGGGGGCCAGTTCACTGTTTCTCAGACCGTTGGAGGGCCGGACTATAAAAAAAAACTATGAACAAATCCCTGTGCACACTGCACATATCTTATTTTAAAGTAAGAAAACAAAACGAGAACGAATACAATATTTAAAATAAAGAACAAGTAAATTTAAATCAACAAACTGACCAGTATTTCAATGGGAACTATGGGCCTGCTTTTGGCTAATGAGATGGTCAATGTCTGGTTCCATATTTGTCACTGCTAGCCGTAACAAGTGATATCACGTGCTTCCGGAGCTGTGATGTGTGCGTCCCACATCACCAGAAGTAGGACTGTACGTGACTGATGCCGCACTTTGTGGTGCCGCCACGTACTGTGCTCCTCTCACTGACCACCAATGAAAGAGGTGCCCCTTCTGGAAGTGCGGCGGGGCCGTATAAATGGCCTCAGAGGGCCGCATGTGGCCCGTGGGCCTGTAGTTTGGAGACCCCTGAGTTAAATCTTCAAGCTTTGAAATCTGGTAGAGTTTAACTGCAGATCATTAATTACTTAGGACCTACCACATACCAGGCATTGAGTTAAGTACCAATTCAGTGGTTCTCAAACTTTTTGGCTCACTCTTAAAGTTTCTGAGGACCCCCAAAGAGCTTTTGTTTCTGTAGATTATATCTGATGGTATGATGTTTAATGACCGGTTTTCTGGTGGGGGAATAAAATCCTGATTTGTAGCATTTGCCAATTCCCATGGTGTAAATATTTCCATTGTGGCCAATTTCAAGAATCCAACCTGATGAGGCCCTGGCCGGTTGGCTTAGTGGTAGAGCGTCGGCCTGGCGTGCAGGAATCCTGGGTTCGATTCCCGACCAGGGCACACAGGAGAAGCACCCATCTGCTTCTCCACCCCTCCCCCTCTCCTTCCTCTCTGTCTCTCTCTTCCCCTCCCGCAGCCAAGGCTCCATGGGAGCAAAAGATGGCCCGGACGCTGGGGATGGCTCCTTGGCCTCTGCCTCAGGTGCTAGAATGGCTCTGGTTGTAACAGAGCAACACCCCAGATGGGCAGAGCATCGCCCCCTGGTGGGCATGCCAGTTGGATCCTGGTCGGGCGCATGCGGGAGTCTGTCTGACTGCCTCCCCATTTCCAACTTCAGAAAAAAAAAAAAAATAATCCAACCTGATGAAATGTCAATTGTGAAGAGATAACTCTCCCAAGCCAGTTCAAGCTGACTTCAGCTCACTGCTGGAATATTTATTGATATTTAAGGTATGAGAAGTTAAAACAGAAAATTAAAAAATATGCATTCATTAAAAATGCTAAAAACAAACCTAACAAAAATCATGTTAATACAAATACTGTATTTTTCGCTCCATAGACGCATCCCCCCCAAAAAGTGGAGGGGAAAATGCCTGTGTGTCTTATGGAGCGAAAAATGTGGTATTTTATTAAATATATTAACACACCATTTGGTTCAGAATATTTTTTTCTTATTTTCCTCCTTAAAACCCTAGGTGTGTCTTATGGTCAGGTGCATCTTATGGAGCGAAAAATACAGTAATATTCTTTGTGAAAATAACTATATTTTCCAAAATAAAAATATTTAGTTAAAAAAGTGACTTTTAAAAATATATATGTTTGCAACTCCCTTTAATGTCTAGTTTAATTAAAGACAGCTGGATTCATACATCTGCATTCAATCTATTGTGATGTCACACACCATATGGTAAACACTGTAGAACAATAAAGGTAAATAATGTCTTACTTTTACTATGAAAATAGTTTGACCTCATGGACTCTCAGAAAGAGTCCTAGGGACTTCTAGGGGTCCCTGGACCACACTTTGAGGATTGCTTTACTAATGTGTTTAATTTTCCAAACAGCCCAAAGAGGTAGGTTTCTAATTATCCTGATTTTACAGATGGGGAAACTAAGGTATGGAGAAGTTAAGTAACTTACCCAAGAGTACTTAGCTAGAAAGTGGCAGTCAGAATTCAAACCAAATCAGTTTATAGAGATGGGATTGAGTTGGTGACTGTCACTTACTAAGTGTGTGATGTTGGGGAAAATCAGCCTCTCTGAGCTTGAAGCATTATCATTTCATTAGTCCAGTGGTTCTCAAAGTGTGCGCCAGGGCACACTGGTGTGCCCTAGAAGATTTCCAGGTGCGCCTGATGGTATTCCAGAGAAATATGTGCCTGTTGGGGACCAAAAAACCAACAGGGCTTTTGAAGTTTAGATTTTTGGGGGACAGAGGTGTGGGGAATTGGCTGTAAGCTGACAGTCTGCCCAACCCTGCACCTCACTTGCCTGATTAGGTTGCAAAAGGCTGTTAAGCTGTGGTGCTGGATTGTTTACATTACCCCCCATGTTCCCTGGAAAGACTGGAGGCAAGTTTCTTCTACCCTTTGTTTGGTGTAAAGTTAAGATGATATGTATGGTGGGGGGGTTTCTGCACTCAACACAATTAAGAGTTAAAAGAGAGGAATTCTTCAATGTACTGATGAGGAAATGAGAGTTTTCCTTTCAAATAGTTGCCCAAACATTGAAGAAATCGCTAGGACACATCAGGTTCATGTTTCTCATAAACATAAGAATGAAAAAACTTAACACACTTGCACTGGACCTGCCAAATTTACTAGATCTTACTAAGAAAGTATCTATATATATAAAAAGATAACTTTTTTGTTGTTTTAAAAAATTTATTAACCCCTCTTTTTTACAAATTCTAAAAAGCATAACTCAAAAAATGTAACATAAAAATGTTTTTTTAATGTCAGAATAAATTTAGTTTTGTCATATTTATTTCATTTAATTACCATAAAAGCACACTTGGACTTTATTTTTTTCTTTAATATTTGACTTAATTATTATAACATATTTCTCAGAAACTTGTATATAGTGCACCTACAATTATTTGTAGGATTTTAAATGCACCCCGACTTCAAAAAGTTTGGGAACCACTGCATTAGCCTGTTGTCATCCCCTAAATTGGATTAAACTTGACTTCCTTTCTGATGCGTTCTTTATCTGTGTGTCCTTAGCATTCTCTCTTTTTTTCTGCTCGCATAGTACTGTATCCTATGCTACTGTGGTATTGTTTAATCATTCTTATTGTATTGAACACTCGATGAGGGCAGACACCACATCTCCCTTGATTATAATTGTTTCATTGGGGTCTGGAACAGAGTGCTGGAAAATCTTTGCTGAAGAAAGAAATGAATAAATAAATGCAGAGACATTTTGTGTGAAGGCAGGATACAATCCATCCTACCCAGAATTCTCTGTGGCCCCAGGGATGGGGAGAGGAACAAGGATGGGAGAGGAGAAGGGGGTTATGGTGCACTTGTACATACTTGCCCAAGCCTGTTGCATCATTATAATCGCAGAATTAATCACAGACTAAGAAAAACCTCCTCCTAAATTCTGCAAAGCATTCTGATCATCCCCTTTTTGTCTGGAGTTACTTACAGTCAATATGCCTAGTACTTGGCACTCAGACACTCAGTTTAGTAGTCCTTCCAGACATTCTTTACCTTTCTAGAAAATTCTGCATCTCCCCCTGTGCTGCTGAGGGGTAGGATTAGGGAACTTTCTGCGTTTTCCTTCATATTCTGGACTTTGTATAATATCAGCAACTTCCCTACCCTTTTTTAGAACAGCTAAACCTTTTATCTCATCTCCTCTAGAAAGGGTCAGGCACGGAAGAATGGAGTTGTTCTTGCTCCAGTGTCTCACACAATTTGGTGCCTAATTAATGGTTGTACTTCTGAGGCTGGGGACCCTGGGGAGAAAGTGGCCTGGCAGCAGGTGAAGACAGTTAGATGGAGCCCATTTCACTGGGCTAGAGCCTCTCAGCTTCCTCTTTCACTCTGTCTTCGGTCCTTTCCAGCAGTGACCTTCTAGGATTCTCAGAAGCCCCTGAAGAGAAGTGTGATTGTGGGGGAGGGAGAGAGACAGCGCAGAAACAATCAACCAGGATTCTGCCTGGAAGGTCATGAGGCTGACCTCCAGCACCAGAAACCTTTAAGAAGCAGCGAAAAGGAACTGAGAAATCAGCCAGAAGTCAGCTCAGCATGGAGTTCCTGGAATTCTGCTTTGTGTGTAAGCTACCAGCAGCAGCCAAGGCACCTCTGACTAACAGGAGATGAGAATGGGAAGTGAGAGGGTGGGTGGAGAGGCAGCTACGCTGACAGCTCTCCCAGGCACTGCCAGCCCGGCATAGACAGCTCCAGGGTCCCTCTGGGAGCTGACCCAGGCTGCCTGCCTGCTGTGCAGGAGGCGGGGCAAAGCAGTCAGGTTCCTTCCCACCCAGGACCAAGCTTTCTGCCCACCTGGTCTGGAGCAGGCAACTGAACTGAGGCTGTTATCTCTAGAAGGCCATCTTTAAAACATGACTCTTACATGGGAAGGAACCCTTGACTCTAGGACCATTTCTATGATTTGGTAGTTGTCATCTTGGAAGGCTGTCCTGGCCCAGGGGCCTGAGGGGTTTCAGTAGGGGAGTGGAGGAGGAGGGAGCAGGAACAGCAGTGGAGTAGGAGTGGGGGTAGTTCTTAAGGAATAGGTACAGTTGGGATCAAAGCAATGCCCACCAGAGGTTGCAGACAAAAGCAAGGATCCCATTTCCTCCCTCTACCCAACATTAGTGCAGGTATCATCTCGCTAAAATAAAAATCAAGGGTAGCCTTGGTTTTTATTATGTCTTCTCACATGCTGTCACAAGAGTCATTCACCTACCTGTCTCCCATTGAACCTGCGAGCTCCCAGAAGACAGAAGGTTGGGTTGTACTCACCTCTGTATCCTGTGTCCAGCACTGGGCCTGGCACACAGGGAAGGCTCAGTAGGTATCACTGAATGAATGAATGAATGAATGAATGAATGAATGAAAGAATAAAGCCACAAACATGAAGCCTATGGTCAAAGGTGAGATGTTGCGAGGAGGCAGTGCAGCCAGGAGGAGCTAAAAGCAAAGGCAGATAGGGGAGGAGGGGTGGATGCATGTGTCTGCTGCTACTTACATTGTTTTAGGGGTTTAGAGCAGCTACCTCCTCCTCCTTCTCCTCCCCTTTCCCACAGCAGCCCTGGTCTCTAAACGCTCAGATAAGGTAGTTAATCCATCCATTCAACAAATATTTATTGAGCGCCTGCTGTGACAAGCCCTGAGTTCTGTGTAATCCGGAGGGAGACCTACACATTGCCTGCCTTCAGGGAGCTCCCAGTCTAGTGTTAGTAAATAAGTAATTATAATGAGCTGTGACAAGTTCTGTGACCTGGTAGGTCTCATAGAGCTAGGGTGACTGTATAATTTATTATCCTAATTGGGACACTTTTGAGAGTTAAAGTGATAGTTGCAGGTTGAGCTCCCCAGGAAGCAGTTTCTGAGAATGGGATGCACATGCAGAAAGTTTATACGGTGTGCTTTGGGCATCGGTACCTGTTGAAAGGAAGGGACAGAAGCCAGACTGGGGAGAGGGAGAAGCTGAGGTGTGACACAGTCTCCATGAAGGCCTCAGTCAAGCTCGCAGGGGCCAGAGCTGAGATGGCCCTGCAGCCTCATCTCCAGTTGGGCGAGGGGGCCTGGCTGTTTACCTGCATGTTGATCACTCATTGGATACTGGCTGCCTCTGGAGGGGGGTGTGAGCTTGGGTGAGGCTGTTTTCTTCTATCTCCAAAGAGGGCTGACAGGTGAAGGCGTCTTCTTCTGGCAGCATTCCTGACAGCTGGGGGTTGGGTGGTGCCTCATGGATCCACCACTGGGGCACTGATGACAACTGTGGGCAGACTAGACGTAAGCCAGGCTGTCCCTGGTGCTCACAGTAGGGCAGCTGCTGGGTCTCTGGGCTAGAACCAGTGGTGGGATTCAAATAATTTAACAACCGGTTCTCTGCCCTAATGATGGTTTTAAGAATAAAAAACCAATATATGGAAAGGTAGTTTATTATTTCATGCATTTAATACTTAAATAAGAACAATAAAAAGGTGCACAAAACTAGATTATGATATAAGAAACTTTTAAAATATTAATAAAAAATATTAAATAATACCTGACAAAAAAACAATAAAACTGTTATTTAAGCTATTTCCATATTGTTTCTTGATTGGTATCTTCACTTGCAATTTTTTTCATCTATGAACGGAATGAACATTACTAGGGGCGCTTAGAATATGCTGTTGCACAGGTGAACGTTAAAAACAGTAAGGAATGTAAATTTTGATTTCCACATTGAGTGGCTGCCCAGGTGCCCATCTTAGAGAGAACCCTGATGACAAATGCCAGTTTAACAATTGGTTTGCCAAACTCAACAAAAAATTAGGTATCGGTTCTGCCAAACTGGTGTGAACTGGCTGAATCCCACCGCTGGCTGGAACCCTGGGTCATAGAACTCTGGGCAAAGGAACAAACTCAGGGCTTGTTCAATTGGCAACCTTTTCATCGATAGTGCACCTCTCTTCCCTCACCTGTTTCCTTTGCTTTTTAGGACCATTGTGTCTTTCGCATGCATGACTCCTTTCACTTTGTGCTTATCCTATCATTTAATCGGTGGTGAGGTGGGTGTAATTATCATTCTCATCCCAACATCCAATCTATCAGGGCATCCTTTCACCGTTACCTCCAAAGTGGAGTCTCAAACCGTTTACTTTCTCCATCTTTACCACCTCCACCCTCTTGCAAACCACCACCACCTCTGTCCTAACTGTTGACATGAATTTGGTTGTGAACCAAAGGAGCCAATAGCATGACACTGATGAAAATACAGGTGACAATGTGAATAACAAAAAAGAACACTGAAGGAGCCCCAAGTAGAACAATCTTCAGGGAGGCCCAAAACACATTTGATCTGAAAAAATCAGCACATGACCTGAGCATTGAGGATATGCTCTCTTAAGACTAAATCAAGAGGCAGGAGGTACAGTGGTTAGCAGCATGGCCACTGAGGCCAGAGTGCCTGGGTTTGTGTAACCACAGGTCAGCTTCTTGATTTTTCTGTCTCAGTTTCCTTCTCTGTAAGACAAGGTGATGATAGCAGACTGTTATATAGGGTTGTTAGGAGAAGTAATGAGTCACATGGGTAAGACATTTAGAACAGTGTTAGGGGCACACGGGAAGTGCTCTACCGGGGTTAGCTAGTGGTATTACTCTATGAACTGCTATCTTGGTCCCCATTCAGCATGGCAGATGTGGCTATTAGTGTTTCTTCTGGTCCCCATCTTCCTTCTGTTCCTGTCTCTTAACACTCTCTACCAAATTACTATAGAGTCATGTATCCATTCAACAAATATTTCTTGAGTGCCTGTGGGTATAACAGGCACTGAACTCTTGTTTTATTCTTCCACACCCCACAAGTCCTTGAGCTGGTGGTCAGGCTGCCCTGGGTTTGCTCTTGCTAGAGATGGGAGGTTCTGTCCCCTGTCATTTCTTGTTGATGCTCAGGATCACCCAGATGAAAAGCCAGCTCCCTGGGGCTCAGCTACCACCGTCCTCCCTTTGGGACCTTCAGCTGTTGGCTGAGAGTGAGCATCATGAATGACCCTGTGGGTCCTTTCTCTTGGCCTCAAAAGGGTTCAGTGGGAAAGGAGGCCTTTGCAGCACGGAACTTGCTCTCTCACATGGCTGCAATCTCCACATGGTTCTGACCTTGGCTGTGGCCTTGTGTACTCCTGGCCTGTGCCTTCTCTTCTTGGATGTCCCTCCCAATCTCAGCAAGGCCCCCGGAAGGAATGGGGGAGGATTAAACCAGAAAGAGCAGGGGACAGAGCAAGTGGAAGAAAGAAGTGAGGCCAAGTGAGAAGAGGGGTTGAAAGGGCAGAAGGATGAAAGGCTACTGCTGCTGAATTAGTGCATTTGATGCCTTGATTCACATACTAGCCTTATGAGGTCAGGACTGTTATCACCCCCATTTCAAAAGGTAGGAGTCTGAGGCAAAGACAGCTTATGAAACTTGCCCAAAGCCTTATGGTTCATACGTGGCCGAGCTGGGATTTAAACTCAAAAGTGCTCTGGAAATGGAAGGGTACAAAAGTCCCAAAGGGACATCCTGAGGACAGGCACCTGGCATGTAGCTGGTAGGCAATGAATGTGTTGAATGGATGGTGGAGCAGGGGGTAGGGCCTGGTGGCTATGGATTGGCTCTTTACACAGATCTCTGGTGTCTGTTGGCACTGACCAGTGAAGCATCTGATGCGCCCTGCCTAGTAATTCCTCAGCCATTTTGGCCAGAGGGACACCTGGGTTTAGCAGTTGTGTGTCAGCTCTGCCTCTACCACCTGTGTGAGGAGGAGATGGCTATTGTGTGGGCACAACTTGACACTGGTCACATCCTACCACTGGGACCAGAGGCAAGGCACCTAGCCTCAGTTTTCTCCATCACAAAAGAGGACTAGTCCATCATGTGGGGTTGTGGAGATGAAATTGCACAGGGGACGAGCCCTGCCCAGGCAAGGAGGCAATAAATGGACGCTGTTATCATTATGGCCTCTGGTCACTAGCTCTACTGCGCTGATGGCTGAGGGGTCTTTACGATTGGCAAAGCCCTTTCTGCTCCCATCTCAGGCTCACTTGGATCCCCTTAGCAGATGGGCAGGCACTGCAAAACCTTCCTCTCTGTTTCACAGAGAAGCCCAGGAGGGCAGAGAGGAGGAGGAGGTCCTGCTGAGGTCTGTAGGGGGCCCGTGGGCGTGTCAGGAAGAACAGGCCTCCTCTGGGTCCTGGAGCCAAGTGTGGCCTGCATGCCCAACCCTCTTCCCTCAGCCACGGAGCCCATCAGCACGGCTGGGATCTGTTGGCCCGTATCTGGTCCCCATGTTCCTTTCCAGCAAGAGCCTGACCTCGTCCACTTGGAGAAAAACAGGAAGCTGGGCTCTGCCAGGAATCGGAGCACACCCTTCCTCAGTCCTGGGCTGTGAGGACACTGCGATGGTGGGGGGCTCGGGGGCAGGACACGGGCCAGGCTGCGGGATAGGGGCTCTGCAGGCCAAGCCAAGGTGGCCTGGGCCTCGCCACCTTGCCAAGGAGTTTGACTTCATAGGCTGGGTCTGCTCTGGCCTGGCCTTGCCGCACCCCCCAGGGGCCAATAGGAATCAGCAAGGTGGGGGGTCGGGAGGAGGAACTCCTGGCCTTTCTCTCCTGTGTGGGGACAGAATTCTGGGGCACCACAGCCACATAAGACTTTTGCTTGTGGACTCCTTCCTTCATAAAAAGTATTTAAAAGTATATTATACAGCTGCATTGATATAAAGATGAATATAATCCAAGCTGGATTCATGATTATATAGTCATTATTAATTTATTCAATTTATCTTCTGATTTTAAAGGAAATTAAAATAAAAACATTTGCATGGGCCCCTAAAACTTTCATGGGCCCTGTGCCTCAAGGATAAGCCTGCTTTGCGGAGGAAGCTCCCAGCGCTTTCCCGTCCCACAGGGGCTGTGTCCCGCACCCATGGCCATCTAGCACGAGGATTAGCACCAGACATTCGAGGGGAAAGCCTGGCTCATTCTAGAAATACAACCGCACTGAGCCTCAGCTTCCTCTCTTGTGGAATGAAAGCATCTGTCTCCTGGTGCTCTTACGAGATGATCCTATAAAAATAGTCTAGCCCAGAGCCTGCCCTGAAGGGTCCCTCTAGTTTTCACAGCCTATGTGAGCCTCAGAGCCCTGGAGACCACAACAGCTGCCAGGTACCAACCGTGGTGTTTGGGGACATCTCCAGAGTTCCTACATCTTTAATATTTTTGTACTCCCTCGTCTGTCTCTCTTGGACCCTTCAGAGTCAGACCCAAGGCACCAATGAGCTAATAAATCATGTGGGTCCGGCTCACAAACCACCCATCACTTCATCAGTCCTCACAACACCCCCATGAGGAGTATCTTATTTATTTATTTAATTATTTTAGAGAGAGGAGCGGGAACATCAACTCATAGTAGTTGCTTCTCGTATGTGCCTTGACTGGGCAAGCCTGGGGTTTTGAACCGGTGCCTTCAACATTCCAGGTCGATGCTGTATCCACTGTGCCACCACAGGTCATGTAGGAGTGTCGTAAGTGATTTTTCACCCTGCTGGCTCTGAGAAGATACCATCAGTGTGGGTATGCTCCTTGTCCCAGGTCACACAGCTCAAAGGGACAGAGTTGGGACAAGAGTTTAGATCTGAAACCCCAAGATGTTCATGCCAACCAGGGTTGGCTCTTGTGATAGGCCAGGTGACAAGGACTGCAGTGACTGTGGAAGGGCTGAGGACGTTGCTGGGATATGTTGGCAGGGGAGTCATAGTGCAGCAGGTCTCTACCGTTCCCCACAGACGTCCCTGAGGGTTGGACTCTGTCTGTGCCCTGCTGGGTGCCCTGCACTCCCCTCTCTACCTTCCTGCTTCTCCTCACAAGCTGTTTCCTTCCTGGCCACAGAGTGTGGGCGTCTCCTGGGTGCAGAGCTTAGGGAAGAATGTGGCTTAAGAGAACAGCCACTATTTTATGTCAGAGTTTAGAGTCATCTTTAATTTTAAACGTTTTATTGGAAAACAATTTACTATTTTTATTTATTGTTTTTACAGAGACAGAGAGAGAGTCAGAGAGAGGGACAGACAGGGACAGACAGACAGGAATGGAGAGAGATGAGAAGCATCAATCATCAGTTTTTCGTTGAGACACCTTAGTTGTTCATTGATTGCTTTCTCATATGTGCCTTGACTGCGGGCCTTCAGCAGACCGAGTAACCCCTTGCTCAAGCCAGTGACCTTGGGTCCAAGCTGGTGAGCTTTGCTCAAACCAGATGAGCCTGCGCTCAAGCTGGCAACCTCGGGATCTCGAACCTGAGTCCTTCCGCATCCCAGTCTGATGCTCTATCCACTGCTCCACCGCCTGGTCAGGCAATTTACTATTTCTTTTTTTCTTTTTCTTTTCTTTTCTTTTTTTTTTAACAGAGAGAGGGATAGGGACAGACAGACAGGAACGGAGAGAGATGAGAAGCATCAATCATCAGTTTTTTGTGGTGACACCTTAGTTGTTCATTGATTGCTTTCTTATATGTGCCTTGACCGCGGGCCTTCAGCAGACCGAGTAACCCCTTGCTCAAGCCAGCGACCTTGGGTCCAAGCTGGTGAACTTTTACTCAAACCAGATGAGCCTGCGCCCAAGCTGGCGACCTCGGGGTCTCGAACCTGGGTCCTCTGCATCCCAGTCCAACGCTCTAGCCACTGTGCCACCGCCTGGTCAGGCCAATTTATTATTTTTAAATATACATAATCTCACAAATAGAAATATACTGAAAGCTGGTATTCATGTTAGACTTCACTGAAGAAACCCTGAGGAAGAAGTCCCAGCCCACAAATATTGTTTAAGCACAAAAAGTAACTCCTATGTAGTGTCTAGAGAACTCTTTGAAAACCTGACGGAGACTGAATTTCCAGCTGGCGGGGATGACTTGGGTTAAGATTTTTATATTTGTGATGTTTCTGATTAAAACATTTCAGCTCCTCTGGCTGAATTAGGCCACTTTAGGCTCTCATTATTTTGGTATTTCCTAATAATCTGAGCTGGGATTGGGTAACAAAGTGCTCCTCAGCCCTGTACCCATGAGTCCCTGCGCTGGTGGTCTGAGATGCCTCTGGTCTAGCATCTCCTTTGCCAGAGGAGGATGAAAGGAAGAGTGAGGAAGAAAAGTCACCCAGCTAGTTGGTGCTGAGACTGACAGTGAATTCTCTTGCTGGGAGATGGTCTTTTTTAAATTCCAAGATGGGAAGTAGTCTTTTTTTTTGGTATTTTTCTGAAGTGAGAAGCAGGGAAGAGGCCGACAGACTCCCACATGCCCCGACAGGAGTCCACCTGGCATGCCCACCAGGGGCTCGGCCCCTCTGGGGCGTTGCTCCGATTGCACTGCAATCATAGCCATTCTAGCGCCTGAGGCAAAGGCCATGGAGCTATCTTCAGCACCCAGGCCAACTTTGTTCCAATGGAGCCTTGGCTGTGGGAGGGGAAGAGAGAGATAGAGAGAAAAGAGAAGAGGAAGGGTGGAGAAGCAGATGGGCACTTCTCCTATGTGCCCTGGCTGGGAATCAAACCTGGGACTTCCACATGCTGGGTCAATGCTCTACTGCTGAGCCAACCAGCCAGGCTGGGAAGTAGTCTTTTAACGACCCAAATCTAATCATGTCACTGCTCTGCCTGAAATCCTCTGGCTCACCCAACAGAGGGAGAGGCTGGCAGCCTACCCAGACCCCTCCCCAGCCCAGCAGGGTGAGCCATCACCCACTCCAACCCACCCCCACCCCCACCCCCACCCCTGAGACCTGGCTGGTATGTCCTCCAGTCTGGCTTTCTCACTTTCGCCACTCTGGTTGAAGCAGGTCCTGCTGCCGTTACTCCCCATCCCAGCCTCCTGTTGGCCTCCTTTACAGCCTTCTGTGTCTAGAAATGACCCTTTTATGTGCATGAATGATTAAGAAGAGTCTTTGAATAGAGCCCCACTTGGTTGTAAGCTCCCTGAGGGTGGGACCTTGTCCTGTCCTGCTCACCACTCCACGCCCAGTGCCCAGCCCACAGGAGGCACCCAGGAAATGTGTGTTGAAGTCATTGCTTCACTGAAGCATACTGTAGTAATCCATAATAACGACTTCATCAAACATGTACTGGAAGACAGCTTAGGGGTCTCATGGACTGGGGTTTGTGTTCCATCTCAGGTTTGCCCTCTTCAAAGTGCAGATAATAATTGTACCTGGCTCACTGGGCAACTGTGGAGAAAATGAGGCAATGCTCAGAAACACCTGGTGGGGCAGAGCACACACTCAGCAAACGCCGCTGCTGTGATGAGAATTCCCTCTGGTGACAGGAATGGGTGAGGGTGAAGGCCCAGGATCTATTGCACAAGATCCCACAACTTTGTGTAAACGGTGGACATTCATCACCACAACCTAAGCGGTTCCACCCCTTGTTGGCTTTGTCTGATTTAGAATGGTATTACTGTCATGGTTCCCAGACTTAGCTGTGTATTGAAATCAAAGGGGAGTTTTAAAAAAATCCTAATGCCTGAGCCCTGGTCAGGTAGTTCAGTTGGTTAGAGCAGTGGTTGGCAAACTCATCAGTCAACAAAGCCAAATATCAACAGTACAACGATTGAAATTTCTTTTGAGAGCCAGATTTTTTTAAACTTAAACTATATAGGTAGGTACATTCTTTATCGAGGTAGCGCCCGCACGTGGTATTTTGTGGAAGAGCCACACTCAAGGGGCCAAAGAGCTGCATGTGGCTTGCGAGCCACAGTTTGCCAACCAGGGGTAGAGCATTGTAATGATACACCAGATTGCAAGTTTGATCCCTGGTCAAGGCACATACAAGAATCAACCAGTCAATGCATAAATACATAGAACAACAAAAATTGTTGTTTTTCTCCCTCTCTGCCTCTTCTCTAATCAGTCAGTAAATTTTAAAAATTAAAAAAAAATCCTAATGCCTGAATTCAGTCCCAGAGATACTGATGTAATTATATAATTATTCTGGGGTGTGGCTTGGACATCAGGGCTTTTAAATAACCCAGGTAATTCTACAGGGTGGCCAAGGGTGAGAACTACTCCAGATGTGACTTCAGGGGCCTCCTAACTTCTCACCACTTTCTTTCTACCTGCCTGAAATTTATTTGACACAGCACAAAAGCTTTCATGGCACATAAAAGAGAAATGACTTAAAGAGCAAAGAACAATTGAACAGAGACATAGCTGAATCTCTTTCCCACATGTGCTCCATCAGTCAGCTGTCAGATTCTTGTCTGCCTTCCTAGCCAGAAGGGGATTAGAGCAGAGGGACTGGGTCCTGGGAGTGGGAAGGGAAAGGGAGATAGGCCCTGGGGTCTGGAGACCCATGTCCTAACCTCAGATTTGCCACTCTGTCAATATGGACAATTCGCCCCTCGCCCTCATCCTGAGTCTCAGTTCCCCCTCCATAAAATGACATTCCTTTGACAGCCAGCATCCCAGAGCTAGGACCAATTCCACAAGCCCCAAGAACCAGCCTGCCAGCGATCCTAAAACCTGCGCATCCATGCAGCTCCCCTGGACTCTAGCTTGCTCTGCTTTCTAAAATTTACTTGTTTAACACAACTGAGTTATTATAAAGCTTAATTCCCAGAAGACACCACTGTACTTTTAAGGTTATGAAACAACTCAAAGTAAATTTATGAGGTGTTGACAAGTAGAGGTCGTGAGGGATCAGCTTTTTACTGCATACACAAGAATCTTCTATAATCAGCTGGAAGCTTGTTGGCAGTTAGATGTTGCCTAAGAGTAAAAATACTTCCTCTTTTGAGTAGGTCACTGTGGAGCCACTGTAATACTTTTTTAATAGAAGCTATTTAAAGGGAACTGTGTTATTGTTCCTGTGGTCTCTAATTAATTGACGAGATTTTATAGTTATTGGAAGAAAGAAAATGGAAATTCCAAGAAAGAGACAGGAACTTTATAAAGCACTATTCATGAGAGATACAGGGGTGAGTAGGGGTGAGGTAAGGGAATGTCTTGGGACCAGCCCGAAGGGTGGGCCCAGGAAGGTATCTCTGGGCAACCGCTTTTGGCTTTCAGATTTTATTCCAAGGTCAGGGCTGTGGGCCTTCCAGCTATGAAGCCCAATCCAGTCCCGACGGTTGCACAAATCACAACCATCTAGTGCCAGCCCAATCAGGCCCATGTCCAACTTTTTCAAATGTTAGAACTTGCACATTTGAGGTCAAACTCCGTTGGACACAGAGAGAAAGGGTATTCGGGAAAGAACAGACTTTTTCCAGAAACTCTCTGGCACCCATCCCCCTCCGCCCCAATTCAGAGATGGGATCACATTCAAAAAGCAAGGCAGCCCTGGCCGGTTGGCTCAGTGGTAGAGCGTCGGCCTGGCGTGCAGAAGTCCCGGTTTCGATTCCCGGCCAGGGCACACAGGAGAAGCGCCCATCTGCTTCTCCACCCCTCCCCCTCTTCTTCCTCTCTGTCTCTCTCTTCCCCTCGCGCAGCGAGGCTCCATTGGAGCAAAGATGGCCTGGACGCTGGGGATGGCTCCTTGGCCTCTGCCCCAGGCGCTGGAGTGGCTCTGGGCACAACAGAGCGACGCCCCGGAGGGGCAGAGCATCACCCCCGATGGGCGTGCCGGGTAGATCCCGGTCGGGCGCATGCGGGAGTCTGTCTGTCTCTCCCCATTTCCAGCTTCAGATAAATACAAAAAAACAAACAAAAAACAAACAAACAAAAAGCAAGGCAACCTCATGAAGACTGCTCAGATGCCCCAGGAGAACTTTCTAGATGAAATCCACTCAATGACTTCAAAATATGCATTAGCTGAGTCTCCTCTTGCCTAACACTAGGTCAGATGCTTAAATCAGAGTTGGCAGATAAGTAAACCTGACATTATCTCTGTCCTCTCCCTGAGAAAGAATTGAACAATTCTGTGTTCCAGACACTGTGAATTCAGACTGGGGACTGAGAGGTGCAGAAATACCCATATTCTGGAGGGGTTCACAGTCCTTGAAAGTCAGACAACAGATCTGGCTTGACTAACCTGCTGCCCTGGGACTGGACCCCAACTGGACAATGGATTCTGGTTCTGAGTTCCTCTCACAATAATCCTTAGGCTCTCATATCCCACTGGCTGCCTGATGGGCCATCTGGTAGACCCAACCTCCAAATAATAACTTATCTTGATTACTGAGGCTTTTTTGGCACCTCCTGAAATTTTGCTCTTGAAGCAAATGCCTAACTCATCTAACCCTAATTGAGGCCCGGACTGACCTCTGACTGATGGCCACACATACACAAGCAGCTGCAGGCCAGAGGAGTGAGTGCTTGGAACCAAGCCCCGTGAGACTTGACTGGGACATTTGAGTAATAGGGGAAGTGTTTCCCAAAGTGTTCTGTGAAACATCAATCCTGTGCAGTGCTCGTCCAAAAAGAAAAGATTTTGTGGACAAGTATGTTTGGGAAACGTTGCATACTCTAGCTTCCCTGTTAGATATTTACAATGGACATATGTACCCTGAAGGTTCTCAGACTCCTGCATGCAGAAACATTACTTTTCTAGCCTGTGTCTACTTCGCTGGGTCAGCTCAGGCAAGTTTATCAATGTTTGTTAAAGTGAAATGGGAGGACCCTTATCTCAGAATCTTTTGGGGGTACTTGTCAGATATAGAGCCCCAGACCTGCTGCAGACTTTCTGAGTCAGAGTCTCTGGAACCAGGAGCTGGGACTCTGCTTTGAACAAGCTCCCAGTATCAATATGTGATGCATGGTCAAGCTGAGAACTCAGATAAATCTTCCCAAGCCTTGGCTTTTTCTCAGAATGTTGTAAAGATAAAGACATAAACTTGCCTGACCAGGTGGTGGCGCAGTGGATAGAGCGTCAGACTGGGATATGAAGGACCCAGGTTCAAGACCCCGAGGTTGCCAGCTTGAGCACAGGCTCATCTGGTTTGAGCAAAAGCTCACCAGCTTGGACCTAAGGTTGCTGGCTCGAGCCAGGGGTTACTCGGTCTGCTGAAGGCCCGCGGTCAAGGCACATATGAGAAAGCAATCAATGAACAACTAAGGTGTCGCAATGTGTGAAGAAAAACTAATGATTGATGCTTCTCATCTCACTGTTCCTGTCTGTCTGTCCCTATCTATCCCTCTCTCTGACTCTCTCTCTGTCTCTGTAAAAAAAAAAAAAAAAAAGACATAAACTTGACCAAAGTATTAGTCAAAAAGAAATGTTGTCACTTCCTAATTCATTCTGTGAGGCCATATTACCCTGATAAACAAAACCAGGCAAAGTCATCACAAGAAGAGAAAACTACAGACCAATAAATATGTAGTGACTAGAAATGCAAAACTTCTCAACAAAATACTAGCAAACCAAATCCAGCAACGTATCAAAAGGATTATACACTATGACCAAGTAAGATTTGTTGATTTGTCCCCGAAATGCAAAGTTGATTTGGTATCCAAAAATCTTTTTCTTTTTTCTTTTTAGTGAGTGAGAGAGACAGACAGACAGACAGATAAGAAGGGAGAGAGATGAGAAGCATCAATTCTTTGTTGCAACATCTTAGTTGTTTATCAATTGCTTTCTCATATGTGCCTTGATGGGGGGGGGGGCTCCAGCAGAGCGAGTGACCCCTTGCTCAAGCCAGCAACCTTGGGCTCAAACCAATGACCTTAGACTCAAGTCAGCAACCATGGGTCATGTCTATGACCCCATGCTCAAGCCAGTGACCTCGTGCTCAAGCTGGATGAGCCTGTGCTCAAGCTGGTGACTTTGGGGTTTTGAACCTAGGTCCTCAACATCCCAGGCCGACGATCTATCTGCTGCACCACCACCTGGTCAAGCCAAAAAAATCTATGAATATAATATACCATATCAACATAATAAAAAGCAAAAACCCTATTATTATCTCAATAAATATGAAAGAAACATTTAACAAAATCCAACATCTCGTTATGCCAAAAACACTCCAACTAAGAATAGTAAAGAACTTCCTCAATTTGATTAAGGGCATTTAACCACAGTTAACACATTTAATGGTGACAGATGGAATAATTTTAGACCAGGAAGAAAGAAACAGGGATATCTACTCTTGTCACCTTTATTTAATACAGTATTGTACTTAGCAAAGAGCAGAATGATAGTTGCTGGAGGCTGGGAAAAGGAAAAAGGGGTAGTTGTTCAATGGGTATAAAGTTTCAGTTATGCAAGATGAATAAATTCTAGAGATCTTCTGTACAACGTAGTGATTATGGCTAACAATACTGTATTGTGCACCTTAAAATTTTTTTAAGAGGGTTGATCTTATGTTAACAGCTCTTACCATCAAAACCAAAAACAAACTAAAAGGGTGTGAAGAAACCTTTTGGAGGTGATAGTATATGGTTTCACAGGTATATGTATATGTACAAATTCATCAAATTATATACATAAAGTATCTGCTGTTTTTTATGTATAAATTATACCCTAATAAAGCTGTTTTTTTAAAACAAAACGAAACATAGAATTGGAGGATCTAGCCAGAGCAATTAGGAAAGAAAAAGAAAATAAAAAGCATCCAGATTGGAAAGAAAGCAGTAAAACTATGTAGCTCAGAGGACATGACATTTTATATAGAAAATCCTAAGGAAGCCTGACCAGGCGGTGGCACAGTGGATAGAGCGTCCACCTGGGATGCTGAGGACCCAGGTTTGAAACCCCAAGGTTGCCAGTTTGAGTATGGGCTCACCAACTTGAGCAGGGAGTCACTGGCTCAGCTAAGCACCCCCCCGCCCCCTCCCCCCCGCCCCCCCCCGCCCCCCCCCCCCCCCCCCCCCCCGCCATCAAGGCACGTATGAGAAAGCAATCAATGGACAACTACGGAACCGCAACTACAAGTTGATGCTTCTCATCTCTCTCCCTTCTTGTCTGTCTGTCTGTTTCTTTCTAAATTTAGCAAGAAAATCCTAAGGAATCCATTAAGAAACTATTAGAACTTTTTTTTTTTTTCTTTACAGAGACAGAGAGAGGGATAGACAGGGACAGACAGACAGGAATGGAGAGATGAGAAGCATCAATCATTAGTTTTTCTTTTTTTTTTTTTTTTCTTTTTTTTCCCCTGCATTTTTCTGAAGCTGGAAACGGGGAGAGACAGCCAGACAGACTCCCGCATGCGCCCAACCGGGATCCACCCGGCACGCCCACCAGGGGGCGATGCTCTGCCCCTCCGGGGCGTCGCTCTGCCGCGACCAGAGCCACTCCAGCGCCTGGGGCAGCGGCCAAGGAGCCATCCCCAGCGCCCCGGCCATCCCCGCTCCAATGGAGCCCCTGCTGCGGGAGGGGAAGAGACAGACAGAGAGGAAGGGGGGGTGGAGAAGCAAATGGGCGCCTCTCCCATGTGCCCTGGCCAGGAATCGAACCCGGGTCCCCCGCACGCCAGGCCGACGCTCTACTGCTGAGCCAACCGGCCAGGGCCAATCATTAGTTTTTCGTTGCGCGTTGCAACAACTTAGTTGTTCACTGATTGCTTTCTCATATGTGCCTTGACCGCAGGCCTTCAGCAGACCGAGTAACCTCTTGCTTGAGCCAGCGACCTTGGTCACAAGCTGGTGAGCTTTTGCTCAGACCAGATGATCCTGCGCTCAAGCTGGCGACCTCGGGGTCTCGAACCTGGGTCTTCTGCATCCCAGTCCGATGCTCTATCCACTGTGCCACCGCCTGGTCAGGCGAGAAACTATTAGAACTAATAAGCAAGCAAATACGGTGAGGTTGCAGGATATAAAAAAATTAGTTGTACTTTTCTATACTTGCAATGAACAACCTGAAAATAATTTAATTTACAGTAGCATCTAAAAAAATAAAAACCTTAGGAATAAATTTAATAAAAGCAGTGAAAACTTTGTATTCTTGAAGACTTTATACTTTAAACCCTCTTATTTTCAGAAATTGATAAGCTGATTCTAAAATACATATGAAAACTCAAGGGATCCATAATAGTAAAACATATTTTGAAAAAGAAATAAGTTAGAGGACTCACACTTCCCAATTTAAAAACTTGCTGCAAAGCTACAGTAATCAAATAATCAAGACAGTGTGATGCATAAGGATAGACATAAATATCACTGGAACAGAATTGAGAGTCCAGAAATAAACCCTTACATTTAGGGTCAATTGATTTTTGGCCTGGATGCCAAAACAATTCAATGAGGAAAGAATTTCAACAAATGGTGTTAGAACAATTGAATATCCACATACAGAAAAATGAAATTGGATCCTTACCTCACACTGCAGTATATGCAAAAATTAATTCAAAATAGATGAAAGACCGAAATGTAAATTCTTAGAAAGTAATATAACATAGGGGTAAATTTGTGATTTAGATTAGGCAATGATTTCTTAAATATGACACTAAAGGCACAAGCAACAAAAGATAAAATAGAGAAATTGGACCTCCTCAAAATTTAAAACTTTTATGCTTTAAAGCAGTGGACCCCAACCTTTTTTGGGTCACAGACCGGCTTAATGTCAGAAAATATTTTCACGGACCGGCCTTTAGGGTGGGACGGATAAATGTATCATGTGACCGAGACAAGCGTCAAGAGTGAGTCTTAGACGGATGTAACAGAGGGAATCTAGTCATTTTAAAAAAATAAAACATCGTCAGACTTAAATATAAGTAAAACGGAAATAATGTAAGTTATTTATTCTTTCTCTGCAGACCGGTACCAAATGGCCCACGGACTGGTACCGGTCCGTGGCCCGGGGGTTGGGGACCACTGCTTTAAAGGACACCATCAAGAAAGTGAAAGCCTGCCTGACCAGCAGTGGATGGAGTGTGGGCCTGAGATGCAGAGGATTCAGGTTCAAAGCCCCGAAGTCACTGGCTTGAGTGAGGGCTCACCAGCTTGAGCATGAGGTGATAGATATGACTCCTTGGTCGCTGGCTTGAGCCCAAAGGTCATTGTCTTGAAATCCAAGGTTGCTGGCTTGAGCAAGAGATTGCTGGCTAGACTGGAACCCCCTGGTCCCCAGTCAAGGCACATATGAGAAAGCAGTGAACTACTAAGGTGCTGCAACAAAGACTTCATGCTTCTCATCTCTCTCCCTTCCTGCCTGTCCCCCCCCCCCATTTCTGTCTCTCTCACTAAAAGAAAAACAAGAAAATGAAAGCCTGACCGGTGATGGTGCAGTGGGTAGAGTGTCAGCCTGGGACACTGAAGACCCAGTTTCCAAACCCTGAGGTCACTGGCTTGAGCGTGGGATTATAGACATGATCCTGTGGTCACTGGCTTGAGCCCAAGGTCGCTGACTTGAGCAAGGGGTCACTGGCTTGGCTGGAACCCGCGGTCAAGGCATGTATGAGAGGCAATCAATGAACAACTTAAGTGATGCAACTGCCAGTTGATGCTTCTCATCTCTCTCCCTTCCTGTCTGTCTCTGTTGGAAGGAAGGAAGGAAGGAAGGAAGGAAGGAAGGAAGGAAGGAAGGAAGGAAGGAAGGAAGGAAGGAACAAAAGGAGGAGAGAAAGAAAGAAAGAAAGAAAGAAAGAAAGAAAGAAAGAAAGAAAGAAAGAAAGAAAGAAAAAGACAATCCATGGAATGAGAGAAAATATTTGCAAATCATGTGTCAGATAAGGGCCTAGTATCTAGAATATATAAAGAACTCTTACAATTCAATAATGAAAAAACTCGATAGCCCAATTTAGAAACAAAGGATCTAAATAGACATTTCCCCCTGAAAGATATACAAACGGCCAATAAACATAAAAAGATGCTTAACATCATTAGTCATAAGGGAAACACACATCAAAACCATAATGAGATACCATTTTTTTATTTACTAGGATAGTTATAATAATAATAATCAGACAATAATAATTATTGGTGAGGATGTGGAAAAATAAACTACTGGTTTGAGTATAAATGGTGCAGCTGCTTGGAAAATGATAAAAAAAAAAACCTCATCTAATCCTAATTAAGGCCCTGACAGACCTCTGACTGATGGTAACACACACAGCAGCTGCAAGGCAGAGGGATTAATTCCTCAAAAGTTTAAACACAGGGTTGCCATATGATATAGCAATTTCACTCCTAGGTATGTATCCAAGAGAATTAAGAATATATGCACACACACACAGAAACTTAAAGTGGAAACAGCCCACCTGTCCACGAGCTGATGAAGAGATGAATAAAATGTGGTATTGTCACACAATGGAATATTATTCAGCAGTGAAAAGCAATAAAGTACTCATTCATGCTATAGATGAACCTTGCAAACATATGCTAAGTGAAAGGAGTCAGACACACGCACAAAAGATCCTATTTACATAAAGTTTCCAGAAAAGTAAATCTGTAGGGACAGAAAGTAGATTAGTGGTCGTTTGAGGGTGGGGTGGCGGTGGAGCAATGAGGAACAACTGCTAAAGGTTATGAAGTTTCTTTTTCAGATGAGGAAGATGTAAAATTGATTGTGTTGATGGCTGCACAACTGTGAATATTAAAAACCATCGAACATATGCTTTAATGGGTGAAATGTGCGGTATGCAAATTATATCTCAATAAAGCTGTTACAAAAAGAAAAGAAACCTAGAGATGGAGCTCCAGTTATACCCTCTGAGTGATAAAGTTCATCAGCTTGACACAAACAGAACAAAACCAAACATGAATCATTACGTGCCTCTCGCTTCCTCTAACTTCCTCGGCATGTTTTCCCTTGCCTTGGTCATCCCACCCCTGACCACACTTGTTGACGTAGCAAAGGAAGCCTGGCCTCAAACCTTAGGCTGATACTCAAGGTGTTCTTCTGTGTTGATGCCTCTGAGCAATTTTCACGATCTCCTTTATTTCAAGAAACATTTATTTAGAATCCATGTTCTGCAAAGCACTTTGAAGAAAAGAAACATAGCCATTGCCTCAGTTTCTTACAGTCTAGTAGGAGAGATAAGATCAATCATTTAGGATCTAATATGAGAATAACTCAAAATACTTAAAGATAAATTTATTTCTTTCAGACCAAACAGAAGTTTGGAGTTAGGTTGTCCGGGATCACAAAGGACCCAAGCTCTATACCTTTCTGTTTTGCTCTAGTAAGATATTTTCCCATCCTAAGGGCCACTTCCTGGGCCAATATGGCTGCTGAAAGTGGGTTGAAAATGAACAGGAATTGAGGCAAAGTAAGCAAAGGAATGACACAGTAGTTGGATGTGTGTGTGGGGTCAAAAGAGGAACTTGAGAAGATGGGAGATAGAGAGGTAAGTGAAATGATCTGATTCAGAAAGAGAAGTTGAGGATGGCAGAGAGGGTAGAACACCCCAGGAGCCCAGTTCCTGAGAAGATGAGAGGAGGTGGCATCTACAGCCAATATGGAGCAAATGGTCTTGTGGGGAGCAGGGATCTCTTCCAATTGTCACAGGAGAAGGAGAACATGGTACAGATGGGGACATGGGAAGGTGCGGGTACTCTTAAGGGATTGCTTCTAGTTTCTAACTGAAGTTGTCTCTCATACCTTCCTCCCTCCCTCCCTCCCTTCCTTCCCTCCTTCCTTCCTTCTTTCCTCCCTCCCTCCCTCCCTCCCTTCTCTCTCTCTCTCTCTTTCTTCCTTCCTTTCTCTCTCTCTCTCTTTCTTTCTTTTCTCTCTCACTCAGCATTTATTGAACACCTACTGCATGCCATGGCACTGTTCTAGGGGCTGAGGTTACAGCAGTGAATAAAATAGACAAAAACACTTCTCCTTGTGGACCATACATTCTCCTGAGTGAAGAGTCAACTAATAAAATGAATGAGTAAGTTTTACTGACATTAGAAGGTGATAAATGCTGTGGAGAAAACTACAGCAGGAAAGGAAGTAGGGTGTTTGGGTGGGAAGACAGGAAGGGACTAAGGGACTAAGGGAGGGGCTGGGGAGGAACCGTAGGGAGGTGATGGGATTGGAGTGTCCCAGAGCATTGGCGCGGCGGGAGGGGTGATGGTGTTCAAGGGTGGGATGCCTGACATCGATGTGGCACAGGTAGGACAAGGTCTGGAATGTGCCATGGGAATAGGTGGCTGAGTTGACAAGGAGGAAAAGAATTTTGGAGGTGAGGACGTGAAGTACCTGGGAGGCCAGAGTATTGAAGAGTCATCCGTGTGTGCGGCGAGTTCACAAGAATGTTGAGCTCATCGTGGAGGTGGAGTGGAGACCGTGCCTGGAACCAGAGTTTAAAATGAACTAGGAGGACAGTCTGGAGCCAGGTGGGTGCCCTGGGAGAGGCATTGGGGTTTAGCCAGTTGGTGTGACCTTCCAAGGATCTGGGGTTTTTGAGCGAGAAAGGAAGAGAAATGATTTGGAAGAAGCAGAGGAAAGCAAGGAAACACCCACTCATTCTGACCTCCAGGCTCTGAGGTACTTGGAATATGAGAGAGAAAAATAGCCTTTTGAGTGGGAGGCAATGTCTGAGACACTTGCTTCATTGCCACTTAGACCAGGAGGTGGTGGTAAATTTCCAGAAGAGATGAGGGCATTGTAGGATAGGAGTTACAGAGAGCCTAGGAGGAAGGTTTGGAAGGACCAGGAGAGGGGCTGGGCAACTTGGGACAAGTGTCCGAGCGATGATGGATCAACAGAAACTCAGTGAACAAGTGAATGGGGCTTGGTGGGATAGTCTCACTAGTCTCGTAGAAGGAAAGAAAATAGTCAAGACTTGCTGATGAAGATTTGTTTGCCTTTTCCCCCAAAACATTTTAATATGAAAAATTTCATACATACAGAAAATTTGATAATACAAAATATTGAATGTAAACTATAATTTAAAAATAAAATGTTTTAAAATAAAAAAAGAAAATTTGACAGAATTGTACATGAGCACTCCTATACCTAGCACCTAGATTCTATAGTTAATATTTTATTTTATTTACTTAATCATATAACTGTATATCTCTCTGTCTCTCCATCCATCCACCCCATTCACTTATCGTTCCATATTTTATTTTTTTGAACCATTTCAAAAAAACTTGCAGGCATCAGTATATTTTACCCCTGAATACTTAAAGATGTATATAATTAATGAGAGTTCAATGTTTGTTTATCTTTTTAGGTAAAATTTACAAACAGGAAACACATACATCTTAATTATACATTATGAATTTTGACAAATGCCTGTACTTGTAAAATTCGAGTGCCTGTCAAGATCTAGTCATTGCCACCGCCTGAGAAAGTTTCTCCCACTCCTTCCCAGTCAGCCTCTTCCTTCCCTCACCCAGGCAACCGCTGCTCTGATCTCTCGCCAGAGATTCATTTTGCCTGTAGCCCTGGCCGGTTGGCTCAGCGGTAGAGCGTCGGCCTGGCGTGCGGGGGACCCGGGTTCGATTCCCGGCCAGGGCACATAGGAGAAGTGCCCATTTGCTTCTCCACCCCCACCCCCTCCTTCCTCTCTGTCTCTCTCTTCCCCTCCCGCAGCCAAGGCTCCATTGGAGCAAAGATGGCCCGGGCGCTGGGGATGGCTCCTTGGCCTCTGCCCCAGGCGCTAGAGTGGCTCTGGTCGCGGCAGAGCGACCCCTCGGAGGGGCAGAGAATCGCCCCCTGGTGGGCAGAGCGTAGCCCCTGGTGGGCGTGCCGGGTGGATCCCGGTCGGGCGCATGCGGGAGTCTGTCTGACTGTCTCTCCCCGTTTCCAGCTTCAGAAAAAAAAAAAAAAAAAAAAAATCAAACTCCATATAAATAAAATCATATTATATGTACTCCCTTGTGTTTAGCTTTTTTTCTCTTAACATGGTGAGAGATTTCTTCATGATGTCGCATGTATTGGCAGTTAATTCCTTTGATTGCTAAGTAATATTCCATTATGCGATTATACCAAAAGAATTACTTATTCTTCTATTATAGTCTGTGGAGCTGTTTCTAGGTTTAGTGATTATGAATAAAGCAGCTGCGAACATTCTTGCATGAGTCTTTTTGTGGGCATATGCTTTCATTTCTCTTAAGTAAATACTGAGAAGTGCAACTGATGATTCATAGATAGCTTTTGTTTTAAGAAACTACCAGATCGTCCTCAAAAATGGTTGCACCATTTAATAGTCTTACTAACAACGTGGGAGAGTTCTGATTGCTCTACATCCTGGCCAGCGTTTAATGTTGTCAGTCATTAATTTTAGCTGTTCTGGTGGGTGTATGTTTGTGTCTCTTTTTGGTTTTATTTTGTTTTTGTTTTTTCTTGATGGCTAATGTTGTTAAGCACTTTTAAAAAAAAATTGTGATTCTTTACCATCTGTATATCTTCCTTTGCAAAGTTTTTATTCAACTCTTTTGCCTATTTTTAAAATTACATTCTTCTTACTCCTGACTTGTAGGGGTTCTTTATATTATATATTCCATGTATAAGTCCTTTGTGAGATATGTTTTACAAATATTTCCTTCCAGTCTGAGGCTTGCTATAATTTTCTTTTTTTTTTTTAATTTTGGGTTTAAAAAAATTTTTATTTTTTACAGAGACAGAGAGAGAGAGAGTCAGAGAGAGGGATAGACAGGGACAGACACACAGGAACAAAGAGAGATGAGAAGCATCAATCATTAGTTTCTCGTTGCACATTGCGACACCTTAGTTGTTCATTGATTGCTTTCTCATATGTGCCTTGACCACGGGCCTTCAGCAGACTAAGTAACCCCTTGCTCAAGCCAGCGAGCGTGGGTCCAAGCTGGTGAGCTTTTGCTCAAACCAGATGAGCCCGCACTCAAGCTGGCGACCTCGAGGTCTCGAACCTGGGTCCTTCCACATCCCAGTCCGACGCTCTATCCACTGTGCCACCGCCTGGTCAGGCTATAATTTTCTTAATGGTGCATTTTTATGAGCAGAAGTTTTCAATTTTTATGAAGTTAAGTTTATCAATCTTTTTGAAATAGTTATTGTTTTCTATTATCTATTTAAGAGAGCTGCCTATCTCCTGGTCCCAAAGATATTCTCCTGTTTTCTTCTAGAAACTTTATGGTTTTAGCTTTTGACTGAGGTCTATGATCCATTTCAAATCAACTTTTGTGAATGGTGTGACAAGGGGATTAACGTTAATTTTTTTTTCTGTATGAATATTCAGTTGTTTTAGCACCATTTGTAGAAATGACTTTCATTTTCCCATTGGATTGCTTTGGTGACTTTATTTAGTTTTAAAATTTTTGTTTATTGATTTCAGTGAGAGAGGAAGGAGAGAGAGAGATAGAGACAGAAACATCAAGCTGCTCCTGTATGTGTCCTGACTAGGAATTGAGCCAGTGACACCTGCGCTTCTGGACGATGCTTTAACCAACTGAGCTATCTGGCCAGGGCTCTGCTTTGGCGACTTTATAAAAGAAATCCAATGATTGTTTAATTGTGGGTCTATTTCTGGCTTCTCTAGTCTACTCCATTGATCTATGTGTTTATCCTGTAGATAGTGATACAAGGTCTTGATTGCTGGAGCCTTAGAATAAGTCCTAGAATCAGGTAAGGTAAATTCTCCATTTTTGTTCTTCTTTTTCGAGAGGCTTTGGATATTCTAGGTCCTTTGCATTTCCATAAAATTTTAGACTCAACATATCAAGGTCTACAAAAGCATCTACTGGGATTATAATAAAAATTGAGTTGCATCAGGTAGAGAGAACTGACATGACAACAAAACTGAGTCTTCCAACCCATGATTATATCTCTCCATTTCCCTTGGTCTTCTTGAATTTCTCTCAGCAATATTTTGTAGTCTTTAGTGCAGAGGCTTTATACATATTCTGTAAAAATTTTTTCTAAGTATTTCATGTGTTTTTTTTAATGCTATTGCAAATAGCAATTTTTCTAATTTTCTTTTTTATTGCTGGCAGCAGAGCTGAAAGCCAGAACAGGGACAAGAAGATGGTCCATCAAAAGATCCCTCGTGTGAGGAGGGGGAGAGGGAGGTACCATTTACTTACAGGCAATTGTAGAGGGTCTGAGAGGGTCAATTATCATGTGGCCCGGTGATGGGAGGGAGCTTAGATGCACAATGTGGTCTGGAAGACCGACTTCCTTTTTCTGTTCTGTTCCCGAGAAGGGATGTCCTTCCGCAACACTCTTCCGGGAAGGGAAGGCTGGGCAGTGCCAAAGGGCCCTGGGAAAGTACCCCTGTGCCCCTCCTCCCCAACCTCCAGAGTTGCATTATTCAACCAGCTCTCTGGTGGGGCTGCTGCCACTGTGGCCCTCTGTGAACAAGTAAGCCGGCCTCGGCGGTGTGCGTGGTATATTCTGCCCTCTCTATGAGAAGCTGCCATGGCCTCTGGTCCTCAGCTGGCTTAGCCTGCGGGAAGGAGATGGGGGCTGGAACTCCTGGGATTTACTCTGCTAAAAATATCACAGCCAAACTCCTGGGCTGGCTTTCTGCTCTCCCCCATCAACTGCTTCCCTCCATGGTCTCTCCTGCCTTGGTTCACCATTTTGCCCCACCCAATTACACAGTCAGCTGCCCACACCTCCCACAAGGACCAAAACTTCCCACTCATACTCTGAGGAAAGATTCTCAAGAGGCAGAAAACTGGACAATCCCAAACACCACCCATCCTGAGCCCATCCCTGTTTCATCAGGAAGGTTGGTGAGGGGAGGGAAGGGAGAAAGGTTGGGAAGCTCCCTGTTGCTAGGCAACCGGGCCAGGGGAGGAGGTGACAGCCTCACTGGGCACTGCTATTCCTCTCTACTTCCCCTGGTGCTTCCAAAGCCCCTTCAAAGAAAGATGTATTTACTATGCTTTAAGACAATGCCAGCCCTGGCCGGTTGGCTCAGCGGTAGAGCGTCGGCCTAGCGTGCGGAGGACCCGGGTTCGATTCCCGGCCAGGGCACACAGGAGAAGCGCCCATTTGCTTCTCCACCCCTCCGCCGCACTTTCCTCTCTGTTTCTCTCTTCCCCTCCCGCAGCCAAGGCTCCATTGGAGCAAAGATGGCCTGGGCGCTGGGGATGGCTCTGTGGCCTCTGCCCCAGGCGCTAGAGTGGCTCTGGTCGCAATATGGCGACGCCCAGGATGGGCAGAGCATCGCCCCCTGGTGGGCAGAGCGTCGCCCCATGGTGGGCGTGCCGGGTGGATCCCGGTCCGGCGCATGCGGGAGTCTGTCTGACTGTCTCTCCCCGTTTCCAGCTTCAGAAAAATGAAAAAATAAATAAATAAATAAATAAATAAAACAATGCCAGTTGCCATAACAAGTAAACCCCCAAATATATTCTTTTCATCCTTCATGTACCAGTTCAGAGCAGCTGTTCCTGGTTTGCAGGTGGTTTTCCTCTGTACAGCTACTTAGAGACCAGGCTTTCTGCCTTAGAGGCTCTACCATCACATGGCCTAACCGTCATCCTTGGCACATTCATCTAGCGGGAGAGGAAAGAAATCCTGCGGAAGGCATCACCGTTGGCACAGAGGTGCCACACATATTTTATTCGATTTCACTGGCAGGAACCTGTCAGGGGACCACGTCTAGATGTAAGGGAGCCTGGGAAATGTGGCCCCTGGCTCAGCAGCTGTTTCCCAGCGGCTATCTGGCCCCGGATAGGAGAGCTTAGGTTTTGCTGCCCCTGCCACTGAGTCCTGCTGAGTTTTAACCAGTTGTGTGACAGGTTGGGTTGTCCCCAACCTGGGGTTCTCATAGTCTCCTTTATTTCTGAAGTTGCTTTCCACCTTACTCAGCCACCTCAAGTTCCCCTGCTTCTACATCCTTGCCAAAATGTAACCTCTTCCAAGAAGCTATTCAGGGACCTTAATAGTCATTTGCTGAGGTTTTTCCGTTCTCTGGGCACCTTATTTGCCATAAACATGAGCTGAAGCAATGTTTGGGAGCAGGTCTCCCCCTTCCTCATCTGCTTGTAAGGTTTGTCATTCCTTTAACTGAAGACCAAGACTTCCTCCCCACAGTTAACATTAAGCCTTCAGATAAACATGCCTGGCAGAGGGGCAGACTTCCCACACCCTGTGCACCCTTCTGAAGGGGATGGAGGGGAACAGAGAGGAGAGGAAGAGCAGCTGGAGAAGGTGGAGCTGTTGATTTGCTGATGTCTCAACTACCGTATTTCCCCATGTACAAGATGCACCCTTTTCCGAAAAATTTGGGGTCTAAAAACTGGGTGTGTCTTATACAGTGGTTGTAGTTTTTTTTACTTGCATTTCCTGCTTTTTCACGCTTGTTTTTGTGCTCATTGTTGAAGACAGTGATTCATCATCAGACACAGGTGAGGACAAGCTAAGGATGGGAGATTTGACAGTGATGAGGAATTGTATGAGTTTTATGATGAATAAAACTTGAGTTCAATAACTTTATGTAATACATTTCTTTTCAAATTTTGGGCCCCAAAATTAAGGCATGTCTTATACATGGAGAAATATGTAGGTTGAGTATCTTTGGTTGAGTATCAATTGTAGGTTGAGTATCTTTGGCTTTTTTTTTAAAAACAAAATGAGACTAATCAAATAGTGCCCCTTTATGAGTGCTTACCCTGTGCCAAGCATCACTAAGCACATTTCATGAGTGTTATCTGATTAATCTTCCCTAATGAGGTAGGGCTGATATTTTATCCCCATTTTGCAGATGAGGAAAGTAAGGCTCAGATAATCAACTTTCCCAAGGTTGCATAGCTAATGAATAGAAGAGCTTGGGTTTGAATCTAGATCTCCAAGTTCAAAATCTGCTACATCTCCCTCTACCCTGGGACACCTTGTGTGGCAGAGGCCCCGAATGCTCGCTGAATAGCCATGCGCCCCTCCAGCCTTCATTGCAGGCATGTCGAGGCCACGTGACTAATTCTGACCAATGGGCTGTGAACAGAAGTGACATGTATCATATTTGGAGTAAAGCATTTAAGCGGTAGAGTCTACCCTTCTTGTTCTCTCTTTTCCTTTAGAGGTGACTATAAAAGCCATGGCTTGAAATGGAGGAGCCACTAGAAGTCAGCAGCTTGGATCACTGGGTCATGATACAAAGGACAGCTGACATGAAGAGTTGCCCAACGTGTAGCTGCTTTGGGTGAATGAGAAATGCATTCTGTTGTGTTAGGCCACTGAGCCTTGGAGAATCATATGTTACCACAGCAGACTATCTAGGCTAACACAGCAGAGGAGGGTTCTATATACATTACCTTCCATCCAGTTAGCTACTGATAAGGTAGTGTCCCTCAGACACCTGGTTTTATGAACAGTGTAGCCCCCAGAGTAAGAATAACTACCAAAGACAAGCTACCAGCAGCAGACAGGAGAGTCCTGGGATCTTCATGCGCTCCCTGACCAGCAGGGGCCTCCAGGCCTGGCCTCTTGCTCTGGTTTTTCCTCCGCCAGGCCTCAGGCTTCTCCCGCCTGCTGGTTTCCCAAGCCTCTCGCCTTTGGCACAGAATCTCTGTCTCCACTCCCAGCAGACAGCTTCCAGAGGCCAAGGCCCAGACGCCACGGGCCCTTCTCCAGATGCCAGCCAAAGTGCCTGGAAGTCTTCCGGAGCCTCGCATTGTCTTTCAGACACATCCCTGGGGACACAGAGCTCTCGCCATTGGGGCAATCACCGAAACTCTGCACCTGTTCCTGCTCCCCCAACCCCTGGCAACCACCGCTCTGTTCCTGTGAGTCTGACCACTCTGGACACCTTATACAAATGGAATCATACAGTATTTGCCTCTTGGTCTTTGACTTCTTTCACACAGTGTAAGTGTCCTCAAAGTTCATCCATATTGTAGCCTGTGTCAGGGCTTCCTTCTTTTTCAGTTTTTAGGAAATAATATTCCAGTCTATATACCACATTTTGTTTATCTAATCCTCAATGGACACCTTCACTTCCACCTTTTTGCTATTGTGAATAATGTTGCTATGAATAAATACAGGGATAGACATGTCTCTTCTAGATCCTTACATCTTTACATTTTTAAAGCACATGTATGTGCTATTATTTGAAAAGATAGTAAATTGAATTAAAATTTCCAAGGATAGGCCTGACCAGGCAGTGGCGCAGTGGATAGAGTGTTGGACTGGGATGCGGAGGACCCAGGTTCGAGACCCCGAGGTTGCAAGCTTGAGTGCGGGCTCATCTAGTTTGAGCAAAAGCTCACCAGCTTGGACCCAAGGTCACTGGCTCAAGCAAGGAGTTACTCAGTCTGCTGAAGGCCCGCTGTCAAGGCACATATGAGAAAACAATCAATGAACAACTAAGGTGTCGCAATGCGCAACAAAAAAGCTAATGATTGTTGCTTCTCATCTCTCCGTTCCTGTCTGTCTATCCCTCTCTCTGACTCTCTCTGTCTCTGAAAAAAAAAAAAAAAAAAAAAATTTCCAAGGATAGAATACAAATCAATAGGAATGGAAGTTGTGCTATCTCCTCCCACATCTCCTTCAGAAGCCCCTGCGTGGTTTCCAAGGGAATGTTGGTCCCAGGGTGTCTTCCCTGCCCTGCCCCCCTCCATTCCCATGCTGCTGGCAGGACAAGGTCCAGCCATCCAGCCGCTGGGGACTGGCAGAAGTCCTGGTGGAAGTCCGCAGAGAGGGTCTTTCTTCGTCCTGAGCGGGGCCAGCGCAGCCCTCCCCTTCCCTGCTGGCCGCCTGTCCCGTTGGCCCGGACACATTCCTGGAGCTGCCTGCTGCCCAGCCCATGACTCTGACTCGCAGCCCAGGCAGCCCGGGAACGCACGCCTGGCCTCATCCTGGGGCCCCCAGACGCTCGCTGGCTTTCCTGTTTGGAAACGGCTTTGCCGCTCTCCTCCCTGGTCCCCAGCACGTGGGGAAGGAAGGCAGGGAAGCTTCAGGACAAAAACCTCCTCTGCGCAGTGATCCGCAGGGCTTAGAACGGATCCGCAGGTCTTAGAACGGACCCGCAGGTCTTAGAACGGATCCACAGCACCTTATCCCCATTCCAGAATCCCCAGATGCCTGGAAACTAAATGTACGGATGGCAAAATCTGACCTGAACTGCTCCCCAGAGACTAAGTTACAGTCTTAATTTTTTTGTTATTAATTGAATTTATGGGGATGACATTGGTTCACAAAACCATACAAGTTTCAGGTGCACAGTTTGTCCCGTTGAGTGTGCCCCTCATATGTTTTTCAGCAGCAATGTGCACGCCTGCTTCCGGGAGGCTGTCCCAGGAGGTGACGTACCACGTACAGTTCACATCCTGACTTTCTTTCTAAAATCTGAAAAATTCTGAATTTCCACACCCAGCTGGCCCTCAGGATTTTAGGGAAATTATTGTGGCTCTGTTTTGCATCCATTTTACTAGCCGAGTCAGGACTCAGGAAGGCCACTCAGAGCTGGGAACGGGCTGGTGAGCCTACTAAGTGAGTTGGAGGTCTCCCTAACCTGCCTTCCACAAGAATCCGCCTCCCTCTCTGTCCCATCCCCTCTCCTGACCCTCTTCTGGAAAGCTTTTCTTGTTTACCCAGTCAAAGTCATTGCCCTTCTTGGCAAATGACCTTTCCCTATTGAGTCCCAGAGCCTAGCCCAGTGCCCACCACTTTGAGCACTTTGTTGAGAGGCAAGAGTACAGTGACTGCAGGCTGACCGAGGCTCCAGCTACCCAGGACCCAGCCCCGGTATGGCTATTTTCCACACGTGGGAAAGTTACTTATCTCTCTATTGCCTCAGTTCCCTCATCTGTAAAGGGGCGTAATACTAATACCCTTCCCATAAGGTTGGAGTGAGGATTGGAGAATGTGGCCTGCCAGATAAAATGCAGGGCACTGATATCGTATGAAATATATTAACACTAAAACATTATTCATTGTTTATCTGAAATTCAAATGTAACTGAGTGTTCTGTATTTTTATTTGCTAAATCTGGAAACTATATCCTGGCACAGAGTTAGTCCCCAGTATATCATAGCTGGTATAGTAATAAGAAATGTTGGATATAATGGGAGGCTATTTGGTCCTGGCCAGTTGGCTCAGTGGTAGAATATCAGCCCAGTACGTGGTTGTCCCAGGTTCAATTCCCGGTCAGGGCACACAGGAGGAATGACCATCTGCTTTTCCACCCCTCCCCTTCTCCCTTCTCTCTCTCTTTATCTCTCTCTTTCCCTCCTGCAGCCATGGCTCTGTTGGAGGAAATTGGCCCTGGGCGCTAAGGATGGCTCCATGGCCTCACCTTAGGCGCCAAGCAACAGAGCAACGGCCCCAGATGGGCAGAGCATCGCCGGGTAGAGGGCTTGCTAGGTGGATCCCTGTTAGGGCGTATGCAGGAGTCTGTCTCTCTATCTTCCTGCTTCTCATTTAAGAAAAAAAATCCAAAAAACAAAAAACAGGAGGCTTTTTATTATAGTATTTGTATGTGCTTAATCTTCCCTACTAGATTAAAACCGCCTGAAAAGTGTTTATTTGTACATACATTGATTCATTCACTTAACAGTTATTTATTGGGCACCTACTGTATGCAAGTCAGGGTTCCAAGCTTTGGGGATAAAGCAGTGAACCAGACCTGGCCTCTGCCCTCATGAAGCTTCCAGTCTGTCAAGGAAGATGAGTATCAACCACCAATTACCCAAATGGATCAATAAGCATTGTGACAAGCCCGGAGGAGAAGTCCTAGCCACAAGGACAGTCTGTGATGGGAGTCTGAGCTGGTCTGGGGCGAGTGCCTCAGCCTCAGATTTTGCATTCCTCTGTCACACTCCCACCCTCAGGGTCCCGCTGGTGGGTGGCTGGATGGTGGTGCTGATGGAGAAGGGCTTGGCGAGCATGTTCCTGGTCCCTGGGGAAGGAGGGTGGATGTGTCCAGCGGCGTCCCTGCAGTGGTGTTGGCCCACTCTAAGCTATTCATGCTCTCTCCTCATCCTCCCTGTGAATGGAACGAGCTGGGAAGTGGCGGGTCTAGTTGAAGACCCAGCCTGAGATCTAGGTGGGTCTGGGTTGAATCTGTGCCCTCATCTTTATTTTATTTTTTATTTAAGACTTTCAGATTAGGGTTTTTAGAAAAGATTTTATTTATTGATTTTACAGAGAGGAAAAGGGGGTAGGGACAAGAAGTAGTTGCTTTATTCTAGCTGTTCATTTGTTGCTTGTCGTATGTGCCTTGACCAGGTAAACCCAGGGTTTCGATTCCACAACCTCAGCATTCCAGGTCAGTGCTCTATCCACTTTGCAATCACAGGTCAGGCCACGCCTGCATCTTTAGGAACATCTTTCTGTGTTTGTCCAGTGAGCAGGCTCTGGGCGGGGCTAGGAGAATGGGTTTGGGGTAAATGGCGTGTTTCTCTCTCTCTCTCTCTCTCTCTCTCTCTCTCTCTCTCTCATTCTCTCTCTCTCTCTCTCTCGGCTAGGGCAATCAGCTGATGATGTCAGGAGAGCGGAGCTCCTTAAATATCAACTGACCTGACATTTGATGGATGAGGAAACTGAGCACTTGAGAGGGAAGTGACTTCTGAAGATCACACAGATCTTTTCCTGGTGAAACTGCCACCAAAGCCCAGACTCACTCCTAGGCCAGAGTCCCTGCCTACCCCCCCTCCACCGCCCACAGTGGCATTAAAGGAGAAGGACCCTGTGACTTCACTGCCCTTCCCCCAACTGGGAATCCCGAAAAGGTCACCCAGGAGTCCGCAGCACCCCTTCTCCCACATCCCCTAGGCAAGTTTCGGTGTGTTTTTACACCCCTGATGGAGGCCTTCGGGTCTTGCCTGCAGCTCAGAGCAGGGAGCCACGAAAGCTAACCTCAAACAACAAGTGAGAAAGTTGGCCTTGAAAACGTTTCACTTCCCAAGTTTCGCTGTGGTGGCTACAGTCTGCCATGCCTAGTGCTCCCTCACCAGCTCCTTGCAGGAACCCGAGGAGTTGGGCCTGTGACCCATCCAGGCTCACTGAGTGTAGGACCCCTCCTCCCTCTGCCCAAGGCCAGGTACTGATTCAGGTCCCCAATCCTGGAGGAGGGACTCCCTGGGCATGCGCACCCCAGCCCCTAGGCCAGCCAGCCAGCCTAGCAGTGCCCGGTCCTCTGCACGCTCAGGCTGGGGTGTCCAAAAAGGACAGGACAGAGCTTTCGCCTTCATGTGTCTCTCCTCTCTGTCCCATCTCCATGCCCACACCTACTGCCTCAGTGAAGACGCTTCCCTGTCCTTTCTGGCAGCCTGGCATCATGTGAAGCTCTATGGCCTAATGTGTGGACTCTGCTATCAGATATCCCAAGTTCACCTTCTGATACCACCACTCTTACCTGGGTGTGGCAGTTCTAAAATATGTCCACCAATTCTTTGGCAGTCCACCCATTGAGAAGTGAGGCCTATGTCTTCTCTCCTCGAAGCTAAGCCAATCTTATAGAATAGGGTGATGATGAAGTATGAAAGAAGTGTTGTGATGTGACTTTTCTTCTCGCTCACATGCATGCGTAATCCAGCGCCCCTGGCTCCCCACCAACCCTTCTCATGGTTGAAGGGCATTTCTGTGCCATTAGGTAGTGCCTTTCTGGTGCCTGCAGAGATTATAACTGCAAAGGAGTGGGGTGGGGAGATGGGGCCTGCCCTCCCTGCGCCCCTCACCTACTGCCCGGTTTCCAGGCTCCAGGTGAGGGGGAAACACCTTCCAGAAGGAGGGAAGGAGGGAGTGGTCTGGGGGAGGTTAGTGCTGCTGCCTGGACAGACTGCCAGGCTAGAAGCCTCAGTTCTGGTGGTTTGGGGAATCAAGACAGTTCTAGAAAAGCTAGTTAACCTGTACTAAAAAAAGCTGGCTAACTTCTCACCTTCCCTGGGACCCTTCCTCCCTCCACTGTGCCCTCTACCCCACAGCCTATGGTCTCCACCTCCTCCGCTTTGCCTCCCGTCCTCCCCAGCTGGTTGGGAAGTCTGTCCAGTATGGCCTCAGCTTGGCCCACTTCCCTGTCCAGGCCTCTCTCTTGACTCCTCTGCAGCCCTTTCTGGGGCCTTGGTATCTGCAGGGCCTCCCTTCACCTCCTGGCCCTGGTGGAGACTTCCCAGCAGCCCTTTCAAGAAGAGGCACCTCAGGGCCAGGAGGTGGAAGAGGTATCCTCCTCGTCTCAGTGCAGCTTCCAAACTGTTCCTCCTCCTCCAACACCCTGGCTCCTTTGAGCACACACAGACCAGCTATGCCACCCATGCCCCGGCCAGTGCTGGGGCCACCACCTCCCAGCCACTCCCCTGCGTGCTGGGGGCGCTCATTGCCTGCTGTCCACCCGGACTCATTCTCAATGATCCACACAATGTCCCATCAGCATCCTGACCTCATTGCCTCCAGACATGACTTTCTCCACCCTGCCCAGCTGCCCACTCTCAGGGTCACACCCTAGCCTTTGTCCTCACTGCTGACAGTCCCATCCCTGAGTTCCCACCCCGACCAATCATGTTCTCCCAGGTAGGCTCCTTCTGAACCCCCCACCCAGTTATTCCCCCCTGTCTCACCTACCATCACCCCGCCCCCTTTTCCCTTCTCTCCTTCCCACCCTGGAGCCTACCATCTTGATGATTCTCCTGCAACAACTTCAACTCTTGTCCCCTGCTCCTTTTGTCATTCCTGCCTGGCAGAGCCTCACTGTGGCTGAAGCCAACTCGACACTTTCTCCCACCTGCACCAGAGAAGCAGGAAGCTGCTGAGACATCCCGTAGCCAGGGGGCCTGCGGCACCCTCACTTCCATGGCACTCAACCCTGCCTGGAAACTGTTATTTCCCTGGTGTGAACATGCGCAGAACTGACCAGGCACGGGGGGAGAAAGGGAGAAAGGACTCAGGAAGGACTGAGAAATTTCTGGCTGGGGCCATAGGTGGTGCCACTTTCTGAGATGGGGAAAATGTGGTTTGGAACAGAAAACAAGGCTTCCCACGGTCGGTTCTGACAGTTTTACCCCCACAGAAGTCAAGGCAGATGCTCCCCATCTCTGCCTCCACCTCCACCCAGTGGTCTTGTTAAAACATTAGTCAGAATGTATCAGCTCACCTCTTAAACCTTTTAATGCATCTCACTGTAGAATTTATCCTAATGTCTATAACTCTTTCATAATCTGGCTGCTGGCTTCCTCTTCTGCCTCATTCATTCCACCCTCCACTTCATCCCCATTGAATATTTCAGCTCTTCAGCTGTGAGAAGTGCCCCCTTCTGCTCCTCTAGAGCCCTGGGCACTGTCCCACCCCCCAGCACCTTTGCACTTGCTGCACACTGGGCCTGCCATGCTCTTTCCATGGCTGGTGGCTTCTTAGACGTCATCTTCTCAGAGATCCTTCCCTACCACACATCCATTGCAGCCCGCCATCACTCCAGGTCACTTCTCGTCACATCACCCTGCTTGTCATGACTTTCAAATGATTTATAATCTAAGATTACCTTGTCTGTTTGTTCATGAGTTTCCTCTTCCTCACCCCCCAATGAAGGGGGCCTTGTTCGTCTTGTTTGCTTTACATTCCTGGCAGCTGGCCCATATTAAACACTCACTACACATTTGTTGCATGTATGACTGAGTGAATGAATGTGTTTCTTTCTCTAGGGTTGCTCTGTGGATGAGCGTGACACTGGGTGGAAAGTCACCCTGGAAACTGGCCCGTGGTGCACATGGGAGGTGTTTTGCTTCACCACCACACCTAGCACATAATAGGTGCTCAGTAAGTGCTGATGAATAAACTCGTGTGGCAGGAAGCAGGATTTAGTGCGTGAAGGAAGCGTAGACAAAATGCCAGGGGGAGGTGGGGCCTCTTTAGAGGAAGAAGATGGGGAAAAGGAGGTATCCATTGTCCTGCCCTACCTGCCTTTTCCCTGCCAGTCCCTGCCTGTCTCATCTCATTCTCTTCACATGTCCTGATGTTTCCCACCACCAGCCCTTTGTTCATGAGGTACCTCCCTCTTAGAATGCCTTCAGGAAGGCCAACTATCCATTCATCCCTCACAACTTAGTTCAGACATTATCTGATTCCTTCACGGATGTTCGCTGAACACCTACTTTGAGCCTGACACTTCACTGTCCCAGACATTTAGGCATTGGGAAAACAGCTGAGGACAGGAGTGAGGTCCTTGCTCTCAAGGACCTTATAATCTATGGGTGGGACAGAGAGCAAATGATCAGCAAACTATTAACCTCTTCCTGGAAGCCATCCCTAACCTCCCCTCTCCAAATCAGTGCCCCTTCTCTGACTTCCCCTCCCCAGTCACACTCACCACCTTGTACTGGGAATTTGCATCTGTAACTGTCTCCACTTAGGATCTCTTAGCCCGACCAGCAGGAGGCCAGTACTTAGCAATTATACCCTTGGGTTGAACTCTGCAGGCTGAAAAGTTGAAGTCCCATATTTTGGGCTGAGGGACTGGCAGGGGCAGAGCCTCAGTGCTGTGTAGGTGCTTGCATATTTGGGGAGAACACAGGGTGCAAGAGGGTGGGGTGAAGTGGTGTGCTATTTGGTACCAGATTTTGGTGCAGGATTCAAATGGGATTCTATCGCATTTGTCTTGTTAAGAAAATATGTCCTGATTTCTAAACCACCAAGGGTGTCATGGATTCTTTTTTTTTTTTGTATTTTTTCTGAAGCTAGAAACGGGGAGAGACAGTCAGACAGACTCCCGCATGCACCCGACCAGGATCCACCCGACTGGGATCCACCCGGCACGCCCACCAGGGGGCGATGCTCTGCCTCTCCGGGGCGTCGCTCTGTTGCGACCAGAGTCACTCTAGCGCCTGGGGCAGAGGCCAAGGAGCCATCCCCAGCGCCGGGGCCATCTTTGCTCCAGTGGAGCCTCGGCTGCGGGAGGGGAAGAGAGAGACAGAGAGGAAGGAGAGGGGGAGGGGTGGAGAAGCAGATGGGCGCTTCTCCTGTGTGCCCTGGCCAGGAATCGAACCCGGGACTTCTGCACGCCAGGCCGACGCTCTACCACTGAGCCAACCGGCCAGGGCCGGGTGTCATGGATTCAATGACATGTGAAGTCATATCTGAACAAGTTGCCCCATCTCCTCCCTGTTTTACCAATGACTTACAAAAGTTTAAAACAAAGTATCCTTATCTCACTCAGCAAGTGCTTGGCTTAGGGAACCTGTTAAACTACCAGAAGGTTAAGTAGATGTTGGAGGCTCTCTCAGGGTGACCTATCCGTACAGGGTGACAAAGGGAACTGGGATGGCTTGGGGACATCCCTAACCTTTGAGGCTGACATCATGGTGATAACCACTCACCCACAACACATCTCATGGTGCTAGTTTCCATAGAGGGGGACGAAGTCCCTAACGCAGGGCTGCATGAACATGCAAAAGGAACCTTCTCCCCTCTTCTACGAAACTGCAGAGAAATTAGAAACATTTAATGAGCTGGTCATTTTTTCATTTGGCAGGTATATATTGAGAGCCTTCTTCTATAAGCAAATGCCAACCCCTAAAGGACTAGCAAACCATGTAAACAGTATGTGTTCATGGGTGGATGGCACAGAGTGGGTGGGGCTAACCTCCCATGAGGGGTGTGGAGCAGAGTGGGTGGAGCTAACCTCATGAGAGGTGAGGCATCTTATAGGAGGAGGCGCTTAAACTGGGCACTGAAGGATAAAGAACGTGATCGCCAGGTGGAAGGGCATTCCAGGGGAACAAACTGCACAGACACTTGGAGTGCAGAAAGTATGAACAAGTAGGGCTTGTTTAGGCAGCAAGAGGCAGCTGGGTGTGGCTTTATTTGTCAACACTGGGTCATTTCATTCCACTAATCAAGCCCATCACCTTTGAGGTGATTTATTATTATTATTATTATTATTATTATTATTATTATTATTAAGAGAGAGGCAGGGAGAGAGAGACAAGAACATGGAGCTCCTCCTGTATGTGCCCTGGCCGGGGAATCGAACTGGCAACCTCTGTGTTCTGGGAAGACGCTCCAACGGAGCTAAGCTATCTGGCCAGAGCTTAATTTCTTTTTTATTTTCAGAGAGACCAGAAAGGGTGGTGAAAGGGAAGCATTCATTTGTTGCTCCACTCAGTCATGCACTCATTGGCTGCTTCCTGTGTGTGCCCTGACTGGGGATCGAACCCCCAACCTTGTTGTTTCGGGTTGACACTCTTAACCAACTGAGCTAACTGGCCAGTGCCTCCTTTGAGGTGACTTATAGATAAAGAAGCTGATGTTTGGGGAGGCTAGGTAACTTGTTTCTGAAAAAGTTACCTAGCCTCCCCAAGCTCGGGTTCAAACTCAGGTTTATCAGATTCTCAAATCTGTACTTCTAACCATCACAGGAACTGCCCTGTGACATGATGCAGGATCTGAGGAACCAGGGATGACTATTTGGGCTTGACTGTAGAGGGCAGAGTGCCCTGAACACATGCTATTCACATTCCACCTTCAAGAGATTTGTCATTAAAAGAGAGAGAGAAAATCTGTTGTGTTCTCAGACTTTTGTTTTCTTAATGCTTGTCTTTAAATGTTTCACTTTTTTCCCCCCACAGAGACAGAGAGAGAGCCAGAGAGAAGGATAGACAGGGACAGACAGGAACGGAGAGATGAGAAACATCAATCATTAGTTTCTCGTTGTGCATTGCGACACCTTAGTTGTTCATTGATTGCTTTCTCATATGTGCCTTGACCGCGGGCCTTCAGCAGACTGAGTAACCCCTTGCTCAAGCCAACGACTTTGGGTCCAAGCTGGTGAGCTTTTGCTCAAACCAGATGAGCCCGCGCTCAAGCTGACGACCTCGGGGTCTCGAACCTGGGTCCTTACACATCCCAGTCCGACGCTCTATCCACTGCGCCACCGCCTGGTCAGGCTAAATGTTTCACTTTTTAAAAAAACTTTAAGTAATTTCTTCTTGATGTGTAATACACATACGAAGAAGTACACAAATCAAATAATTTTCACTCATATAACAAACTAATTTTTCACCCAGGTCAAAACATAACATTCTGAGCTCCTCAGCAGCTAACACCGAGCCTCCTCCCAGGTACGCAGCCCCATAGGTAACTGGCCATTGAGTTGTAACTGCATAGATTAGTTTTGTTTGCTTTTGAACTTCATATAAATGGAAAAAGACTTTTTTTTTATGTCTGGCTCAACACTTGTATAGTTTAATTTATTCATTCTCACTTTGATACAGTATTCCATTATGTGAACATACTATCATCTATTTATCCATTCCACTGCTGACATAGAGATTGTTTTCCATTTTTGGTTATCATAAAGAAAGCTGCTATGAATGTTCTTATGCATGACTCTTGGTGAATGCATGTATTCATTTCTGTTAAAATTATACCCAGGAGTTGAATTCCTGGGTCAGAGGGTAGAATGACTACACATAGCTTCAGTAAATATGGCTAGTTTCCCAAAAATAGTTGTTATAATTTACACTGTCATTACCAGTGAATCAGAGCTTCAGTTACTCCACATCCTTGCATACATTTGATATTGGAAGTCTTTTTCACTGTAGTCCTGGTGGGTATACAGTGATATTATTAGATTGTGGTTTTAATTCACATTTCTATGAAGACTGATGTAGTTGAGTACTTTTCATCTGTTTACTGCCATATATATATATATACACATATATATGTATGTATATATATATATGCTCTTTTCATGAACTGTTTAAGATTTTTGCTCATTTTTCTATTTGAGTTTTAAATTTCTATTGACTTTTCATACTGTTAAGTAAGAGTTCTTCATATATTCTGGATGTTTTTCCTTTGATAGATATATGATTTGCAATATCTTTTTTTTTATAATTTTTTTTTTTTTACAGAGACAGAGAGTCAGGGAGAGGGATAGACAGGGACAGACAGACAGGAACGGAGAGATGAGAAGCATCAATCATTAGTTTTTCATTGAACTTTGCGACACTTTAGTTGTTCATTGATTGCTTTCTCATATGTGCCTTGACCATGGGCCTTCAGTAGACCGAGTAACCCTTTGCTGGAGCCAGCGACCTTGGGTTCAAGCTGGTGGGCTTTTTGCTCAAACCAGATGAGCCGGCGCTCAAGCTGGCGACCTCGGGGTCTCGAACCTGGGTCCTCTGCATCCCAGTCGGATGCTCTATCCACTGCGCCACTGCCTGGTCAGGCACTGTGCCACCGCCTGGTCAGGCATTTGCAATATCTTTTGCCAAATAAATTTATTTCATGGACCATTATTACTATAACTAAAATATCAGTATCACATACCACAGATAGTAGGTACAAAATCAAAATAAGACAATGTGGTTGCATTCTAGCTAAATATCCTGTGGCTGGCAGCAATGGCTAGAGTCCTGATTCCTGTGAAGAGATTAGCAAGTGAAAAGGAAGAGTTAAAGACATTCTAGAATGACATGGAGCCTTTCTCCTTGATGTCTTCCAGAGGCTGGAAAAATCAGAAAAGAAATAACTCTCATTTTGCAATTTTTTTGTTAATTGTCATAATTTTCACAGACACCCTCTCCCACCCATTGTCCTTGATTCTCCTATAATTATGTCCTGTGCCACCCACTGTGAGGTATACACTTTGGGAAACAACTGTAAGGGACATGGATGCAGCGAGGGTTTTAACTAGGGGTCAACATAATGAGGTTGATGCTTTAGAAAAATCATTCAGTTGGCCATGTGGATAAGAGCAAAAATAGAGGTGAAGAACCCAAGTTAGGAGCAGTTAATCAGGTCTAGGTGCTGTTAAGGGACTAAACTAGGGTTGTGCTAGGAACTGGAGAGAGTGTGGGACTTGGAAATATAGGAGGTAGAATCTGGGCAAAGTAATGGCTGAGTGATAACGTTAAGAGAGTAGAAGATACCAGACCAAGTGATGGCGCAGTGGATAGAGTGTCGACCTGGGATACTGAGAAACCAAGTTCAAAATCCTGGGGTCACCAGCTTGAGTGCGGGGTCACTGGCTTGCACATAGGATCATAGACATGACCTTATGGTTGCCAGCTTGAGCCCAAGGTCTCTGGCTTGAGCAAGGGGTCACCACTGGCTCAGCTGAAGCCCCCTGGTCAAGGCACATATGAGAAAGCAACCAATGAACAACTAAAGTGCTACAGCTACCAGTTGATGCTTCTCATTTCTCTCCCTTCCTGTCTACCTCTTGAAAAATAAAAATAAAAAAGAGAGAGAAAGAGAGAAAGGTGATGTCTGGGGTGACTGTGAAATTTCTAGATTGAAGGACTGAAAGGAGAAAGGCAGCAAAGATTGGAGAAACAAATTGTGGAGAGGGAAGAGATAATGACATTGATTAGAGATGTGTTGAATTTGAACTGTTCACAAGACCTCAGAGGGAGAATCTCCTATTCATTCATTTCGCAAATGTTTACTGAGCATGTACGGGCGCCAGGGGTGCAGCAGTCGATCAAACAGATAAAATTCCTGCTCTAATGGAGCTTACTGTTCAGACAGATAGTTGGGAAGACACATAAGGACAAGGAAGGAATGCATAGGACTCAGGGCTCTAGACTCTGGACTGCGAGGAGGATTTGAGCCCTTCAGAGTAAGGGCAGCATCTAAAGCTGTCACTGTAGGTGAGCTTGCCTCGGGTGAGGAGCAGAGTGAGTTGGCAGAGGGCAGGGTGGAATGCCAGTGTTTAGAGGCAGCAAAGTAACAAAGAAAAGCACCCAGGAGTAATCAGAGGGGGTAGAGGGCAGAAGCAAGTCACAGGAAGAAAGTTTCAAAGATCTGTCAATTGACATGTTCATTCATTTATTCAAACTCAGGGAATCAAGCTCTAGGGAATAATTGATGAATAAGTGTCTAGCAAGGCACGTGTGTACAATACAAATTCTTGGGCAAGGCTGCATGATAAAGATTCTATTGCCTGACCAGGCAGTGGCACAGTGGACAGAGAGTCAGCTTGGGATACTGAGAACCCAGGTTCAAAACCGGAGGTTGCTGGCTCAAGCACGGGTTTACCAGCTTGAGCGTGAAGTTGCCGGCTTGAGTGTGAGATTGTCAACATGACCCCATGGTTGCTGGCTTGAGTCCAAGGTCACTGGCTTTAGCAAGGGGTCACTGGCTCAGCTGGAGCAAGGGGTCACTGGCTCAGCCCCATTCTCCCCGCCAAGGCACATATGAAAAAACAGTCAATGAACAGCTAAGGTGCTGCAACTATCAGTTGATGCTTCTCATCTGTCTCTCTCTCTCTCCCACTTACTCTGTTCAGGCCCTGGGAAGGTTTCTTGGAGGAGTGGACATGGAGCTACAGAGCTGAAAGGGCTTGAGCAAGGGAGTGGAGGTGGGAAGCTGCTGGGCATGTCCCAGCAGCCGGGCAGCCACACGTCTACACACACCTGGGGAACAAAGAGGCTGGAACCGGATTAAGATGATGGCAAGAGAGTGGGCTGAGTTCAGAAGGCGATGGGGCCAGCGTGGGTTTCCAGAAGAGCCTGCCACTCCGCACTGTTCCACCTGGACACGCCGTAGCGAGCTTCCCTTCCCGGACCTCAGATTAGCAGGCACCCACGCCCAGGGAGTGCCCACTCTGCATGCTTCACAAATGCCAGCTCCACACATCCCGCGCCTGCTGGATAAGCCCTGAATCAGCGGGTGGGCTCACTCAGGAGGGTGTGGTGGAGCAGGGAGGCACGTGAGAAACAGATATTATAGACTATGGAAACAGAGGGGTTAGCAGACGCTCCAGAGTCTTGGGAGCACTCTCTTGGGAGATGTGGGTAAGGAGCTGAGGGCAATTATCAGGGGTAAGGAAGGATGGGCAGGCAGGGCAGAAGGGCCAAGGCCCAGCCTGGCGGGCTGAGCTCAGAGACACACTCTGAACAGAAGCCCTGGACCAGCGGAGGGCTGGAGCACTCTCACTCTGCATCACGTCAGCTCACCTCCTCCTGCCCCCGGCCTCAGCCTCACCTTGCTTCCTCCTTCACTACACGTCATCAGCCTCATCCCCTAGCCTTGGAACTCACATCTGCACTGAAACTTTGGGGCTGGGCTCTGGAGGGGGGCAAGACTCCTGGGTTCTCTTGGTTCACACACACAGAGGGCCAAAAGCTCCCTGGAAGCCACTCTGCCATTCAGTTGAGAATCATCCCTTGGAAAAAAGACCTCTGGCACCCCCTACTGGCATCTCTGCGTCAACAATTCAATCCCTTGGTCCCTGTGGCCTGAACACATCTGCGGCCACTTTGAGTAATAAGGAGGGAGGAAATGCAGAGGCCAGGCTGGGTGGAGATCTGGCTTGCGATATTTACCTGCATTCCTAAATGGTCTTTCCCTCTCTCTCCTCCCCTCACAGCTGGGAGAATCTTTTAAAAAGTGTATCTGTGGAATGAATACTACTTAGTAATAGTAAGTAATGAACTAGTGCTACCCACAACGATTTGAGTGGATCTTAAGGGCGTAGTGCTGAGTGCTGAAAGCCAATCTCAAGTGGTACATATTTTGTGATTTCATCTACATATGTTCTCAAAATGACACAAAGAAATGGAGAGCAGACAAGGTTGCCAGGCATTAGGGAAGGGGAAGGAGGGTGTGGCTGTAATGGGGTAGCATAAGGGATTTCTTTTTTTTCTTTAAGATTTTATGTATTGATTTTACAGAGAGAGAAGGGTAGGGGAATGAGAAGTAGTTGCTTAAGGTGTTCATTGTTTGCTTGTTGTTTGTGCCTTGACTGGGTAAGCCCAGCGTTTTGAATTAGCGATCTCAGTGCTCCAGGTCGCCACCACAGGCCAGGTGGGGTTTCTTTCTTTTTCTTTTTTTTTCTTTTCTTTCCTTTAGAGAGAGGAGGGGAGGCAGAGACAGACTTCCACATGCGCCTGGACCGGGATCCATCCAGCAAGCCCACTAGGGAGCGATGCTCTGCCCATTTGGGAATCTTGCTCCATTGCAACCAGAGTCATTTTTTAGCATGTGAGGCCGAGGCCCTGTAGCCATCCTCAGCACCCAGGGCCAACTTGCTCTAATCGAGCCATGGCTACAGGAAGAGAGGAGAAGAGAGAGAGAGAGAGAGAGAGAGAGAGAGAGAGAGAGAGAGAAGCAAGAGAGGGAGAGTTGGAGATGGGCACTTCTCCTGTGTGCACTGACCGGGAAACAAACCCGGCATATCCACTCCTGATGGATGCTCTACCGCTGAGCCCACAGGCCAGGCTGCAGGCGTCCCCAAACTACGGGCCCCGCAGGCTGCATGCGGTCCCCTGAGGCCATTTATCCGGCCCCCTGCTGCACTTCGGGAAGGGGCACCTCTTTCATTGGTGGTCAGTGAGAGGAGCACTGTATGTGGCAGCCTTCCAACGTCTGAGGGACAGTGAACTGGCCCCCTGTGTAAAAAGTTTTGGGACCCCTGGGCCAGGGCCTAAGGGGGGATTTCTTTTAAGGTGATAAAACAATTCTCTATATTGATTGCTCTGGTGGTTATATGTGTATACATATGATAAAATGTCATAGAATTAAACAGAAAAACATAGAATTTAATACAAAAGAATGAGTGCATGCAAAAAAAGGTGAAATCAAGTAAGGTCTGAAGTCTAGTTAATTGTATAGTGCCGTTACATTTCTGGTTTTTATAATGCAATACATTTTCTTAAAATTTTAATTTGTTGCCTGACCAGGTGGTGGCGCAGTGGATAGAGTGTCGGACTGGGATGCCGAGGACCCAGGTTCGAGATCCCGAGGTCGCCAGCTTGAGCGTGGGCTCATCTGGTTTGAGCAAAAGCTCACGAGCTTGGACCCAAGGTCGCTGGCTCGAGCAAGGGGTTACTCTGTCTGCTGCAGAGCCACGGTCAAGGCACATATGAGAAAACAATCAATGAACAACTAAGGTGTCGCAATGTGCAACGAAAAACTAATGATTGATGCTTCTCATCTCTCCATTTCTGTCTCTCTGTCCCTGTCTATCCCTCTTTCTGACTCTATCTCTGTAAAAAATAAATAAGATAAAATAAAATTCAAAAAATATTTAATTTGTTGAATTGAATTTATTGGGGTGCAGTTTCGGGTGTGAAATGCAGTACAGTTTTGTAAGCTGTCAACACTGGGAGAGGCTAATGATGGGTACACGGACCTCTCTGTACTATTTATGCAACTTCTTTAAAAATTTTTTAATTGAATTTATTGGAGTGACATTGGTTAATAAAATTATATAGGTTTCAGGTGTACAATTCTATAATATGTCATCTGTATACTGTATTGTGTGTTCACCATCCAAAGTCCCCTTCTGTCATTATTTATTCCCCTTTACCCTGTTCTTCCTCCCCCACCCCCCTTCCCCTCTGGTCATCATCACACTGTTGTCTGTGTCTATGAGTTTTCTTTCTTTGTGCTTAATCCCTTCACCTTTTCCACCCAGGTCCCGAACTCTCTCCCCGCTAACATCTGCCAATCTGTTCTCTGTATCTATGAGTCTGTTTCTATTTTGAGTGTTCATTTATTTTGTTCATTAGATTCCACATATAGGTGAAATCATATGGTACTTGTCTTTCTCAGACTGGTTTATTTCACTTAGCATAATGCTCTCCAGGTCCATCCATGCTGTTGCAAAGGGTAAGAAGACTACAGCGGAGTAGTATTACATTGTGTAAATGTACCACAGTGTTTTTATCCACTCGTGTACTGGTGGGCACTTGGGCTGCTTCTAAAATTGGCTACTGTAAATAACGCGGCATTGAACATAGGGGAGCACGTAGTCTTCTGAGTCAGTGTTCTGGGTTTCTCTGGCTATATTCCCAGAAGTGGAACTTCTGGGTCATAAGGTAGTTCTCTTTTTAATTTTTTTTAAATTTTTTATTTATTTATTAATTTTAGAGAGGAGGGAGAGAGAGAGAAGGGTGGAGGAACAGGAAGCATCAACTCCCATATGTGCCTTGACCAGGCAAGCCTGGGGTTTTGAACCAGCAACCTCAGTGTTCCAGGTCAATGCTTTATTGTGCCACCACAGGCCGGGCCCATTTTTAATTTTTTGCGGAAACTCCATACTGTTTTTCTTTTCTTCTTTTCTTTTTTTGTTTCTTCTTCTTCCAAGTGAGAGGAGGGGAGATAGAGAGACAGACTTCCATATGTGCCCTGCCTGGGATACACCTGGCAACTCCGTCTGGGGCCAATGCTCTGCCCATCTAGGGCTATGCTCCCAACCCAGCTATTTTTAGCACCTGAGGTGGAGGCTCCATGGAGCCATCCTCAGCTCCTGGGGCCAACGCACTGGAACCAATGGAGCCATGGCTGTTTGAGATAGGGGGAAGAGATAGAGAGAGAGAAGAGGGGAGGGGTGGAGAAGCAGATGGTCCTCTCTCCTGTGTGCCCTGACGGAGAATCAAACCCAGGACTTCCACACGCCAGGTTGATACTCTACCGTTGAGCCAACTGGCCAGGGCCATACTGTTTTTCACAGCGGCTACGCCAATCTGCATTTCTACCAACAGTGCATGAGGATTCCCTTTTCTCCACATCCTTGCCAATACTTGTTGTTTATTGATTTATTGATGATAGTCATTCTGACAGGTGTGAGATGATATCTCATTCTGGTTCTAATTTGCATTTCTCTGATGATTAGTGATGTTCAGCATCTTTTCATATGTCTATTGGCCATCTGAATGTCCTTTTTGGAGAAGTGTTTATTCAGGTCTTTTGCCCAATTTTTAATTAAACGGCTTGGGATTTTTTTTGGTGTTGAGTTGTGTAAGTTCTTTATAAATTTTGGATATTAACCTTTTATCAGCTGTATCATTGGTGACTATGTTCTCCCATTCAGTGGGTTGTCTTTTCATTTTGTTGATGGTTTTCTTTGCTGTGCAAAAGCATTTTAGTTTGAACCTGTATAATTTTGTTAACTAGTGTCAGCCCAATAAATTCAATAAAAAGGAAAAAAAACTTTTTAGTTTGATGTAGTTGCATTTGTATATTTTTTCTTTTGTTTCCCTTGTCTGATTTTACTGCTTATGCTTTCTTTTAGGGTTTCTATGGTTTTGAGTCTTACATTTAAGTCTTTACCCCATGTTGAGCTTATTCTTGTTCATAGTGTAAGAAGATGATCTAATTTCATTTTTTTGTGAGTGAACCTGTCCATTTTCCCCAACATAATTTATTGCACAGACCATCTTTACCCCATTATATGTTCTTGGCTCTTCTGTCAAATATTAATTGACCATAAAAGCATAGGTTTATTTCTGGACTCTCTATTCCGTTCCATTGATCTGTAGGTCTGCTTTAATGACAGTACCATGCCGTTTTGATTACTATGGCCTTATAGTAAAGTTTGATAACAAGTAGCATGATTCTTACAACTTGTTTTTCTTTCTCTATTTTTTTTTCTTTTTCCAAGTGAGAGAAGGGGAGGTAGACAGACTCTTGCATGCGCCCTGACCAGGATTCACCTGGCAACCCTTATCTGGGGCTGATATTTGCCCATCTGGGGCCATGCTCGCAAGGGAGTTATTTTTAGCACCTGAGGCAGAGGCTCCACAGAACCATCCACATTGCCTGGGGCTGATAGGCTCAAACCAATAGAGCCATGACTGCGTAAGGGAGAGATAGAGAGAGGGAGGGAGAGGGAGAGAGAGAGAGAGAAGTGAGAGGGGGAGGGGTGAAGAAGATGGTCACTTCTCCTGTGTGTCCTGACTGGAAATCAAATCCAGGACATCCACATGCCAGGTCAATGCTCTACCACTGAGCAAACCAACCAGGGTCTGTTCTTCTTTCTCAAGACTGCTGTGGCTATTCAGGATTTATTGTGTTTCCATATAAATTTCTGGAATATTTTTTCTAGTTCTGTAAAATATATGATATCTTGGTAAGAATTGCTTTGAATCTACAGATTGCTTTGGGTAGTATAAATATTTTAATGATGTCAATTTTTTCTATCCATGAACACAGTATAAGCTTCCACTTATTTGTATCTTTTTTCAGTTTTTTTTCTTCAGTGTCTTATAATTTTCCAAATACAAGTCTTTTACATCTTTGGTTACATTTATTCCTGGGTATCTTTTGATGCAATTGTAAATGGGATTGTTTTCTTAGTTTCCCTTTCTGATATTCATTATTGGTGTATAAAAATGTAACTGATTTTTGGATATTTATTTTGTATCCTGCCACTTTACTGAATTCACTTATCAGTTCTAGTAGTTTTTTAGTGGATTTTTTTAGTTCTCTATATACAGTATTATGTCGTCTGCTATGCAACTTCTTGTGAGTCAATAATTCTTTCACAATAAAAAGTTTGTGAAAAGAAAAAAAAAAGCACACCTAGCCATATCATCCACCTGCTCATGTCTACTTAATGGTACCCAGTGGGCTGCAGAGGGTGAGTCCATGAAAGGAAATCTGCCAACTTCCTTAATAAACTAACCCTCTTCTGGAGGCTGGCAACAGAAGAATATTCCCTAGGGATGGGGTGGGATGAGGGACTGGGCATCACAGCCCAATCCCACCTGGCAGGGCCTCCCTGGTAATCCCAGTGGATATTCTCCCATATTGGCCTGAGGGGGGATTTTGTCCATCTTTGATGTTCTGGTGCCAAAATGGACTAAGTACCCCACCCTTAGCACTACTGGGAATCAGGCCAAAGTCTTGAAAAAAGGCTGCTCTGGAGCTCTGGGAAACAGTCACAGTCCAGTGTGCTGTTCTGCCCACCAGGTACTCTGGCTGTACCCTGGGGGCTCCTCCGGGACACTTTCACACCTGGCTCCCACTGGTCCCACTACACAGCTTGTTTCATCCCAGGATCTCGGACTATCCTGAGGCCCGAGAATGAAAGCTAGGCCTTTATAAACGTTCCTGCACTACGTTCTGGGCCATATATATTGTACACGTCTCCTTCTATCATTGTAAGAAGTCTCTGCGGTAAGTGTAAATATCCTAATACTGAGCTGACATTTCCCAAGACATCCCTGCCCAAGGATCCTCCTGCCTGTTGTCCTGATGATGAGTGGCTGCCACAGGACCCCATTTATTGTGGTACACGAGGCCTTCCACACTCTGTCCCCTGTCAGCCTCTCCCATAGCACCTCACACCCATGCCCACTGAATTTCTGAGCTCTAATCACAGTGGCCTTAGATCTCTCCCCACAAGCCTCCTGCCTGACAGCCTTTGCTCATGCTGTTCCCTCCAACTATATACTCTTCCTTTAATTCCTCACCTGTTCATTCCTCTTCACTATTTAGTGCTTGGCTCAAAGTAGCTTCTGCAGAGGCATCTCAGGTCCCTGGGGGACAGTCACACCCCAGTGACACCGCTGCAGAGGACCCTGTGCTTTTTCTTTCTTTTTTTTTTTTTTTTGTATTTTTCCGAAGCTGGAAACGGGGAGACAGTCAGACAGACTCCCGCATGCGCCTGACCGGGATCCGCCCGGCACGCCCAACAGGGGCGACGCTCCGCCCACCAGGGGGCGATGCTCTGCCCCTCGGGGCGTCGCTCTGCCGCAACCAGAGCCACTCCAGCGCCCGGGGCAGAGGCCAGGAGCCATCCCCAGCGCCCGGGCCATCTTTGCTCCAATGGAGCCTTGGCTGCGGGAGGGGAAGAGAGAGACAGAGAGGAAGGAGGGGGAGGGTGGAGAAGCAAATGGGCGCTTCTCCTATGCGCCCTGGCCGGGAATTGAACCTGAGTACCCCGCCCGCCCGGCCGACGCTCTACTGCTGAGCCAACTGGCCAGGGCCTTGTGCTTTTTCTTAGCTCTCATATAAACATAGTTAACCAAGTAATCAGGTATTTAATATGTATCCAGTTCCAAACCTCAAACTTGGTTGCGGGGGTCACTGCCCTGCCATGGGTCCTCCTACTCTGCCTCTCCCCAAAGGATAAGGCATCAGTGGGGCTCTGTTAGAGCCTAGACCCTTTCCTTTAGACCATACACTTGATTCGTGGGACCCCAGGATCTCCTGCCTCAGTGGCCCCAGGCCCATCCCCTCAGGGTGGACCAGGTGGAGTGGCCAAGAAGCCACAGGTTGCCACGGGTACGTCAGTCTGCACTCATGGACCAGAGTGTCCACATATGTTCATGGAAACTTCTCCTCAGGGCAGTTGGATCTGCAGGTAGGAAGAAGCAGGGAGTAGGCTGAGAGCAGAGCCAGCTCTTCTTGTGCCACCATATTTGGGCACGGAACTCAGAAGAGTCAAAGTTTACTTTATAAAGTGGCCTTCCAGGTCAATATGAAAGCGTATTTGTCCAAGTAGGAGAATAGAACATATTTTATTGAACAGTTGTTAGCTTGATTTATAACTTTACAGTATTTCGATGTATGTGGCCTCCATTTGTACTCTTGCCCAAGCCCTGCTGGCATTAGGGATGGGTTTGGGTCAGCCTCATCCACCAGACCATAGCTCCACCAGGGAGGCAATGTGTAGTACCCCTGCTCCAGAGCACAGTGCCCAGCACAGAAGAGCAGATAATAAATACTGGCTGTGAGAAACAAACAGGTAATCCAGGTAAAATGCTTGGCATGGTGCAAACGTTAATAAATATTAGATATTATTGCTTGTTGAATAAGTGAACGGGTGGATGGGGCAGGGCGGACCCATAAACCGAGGTGGCTTGTGTATGAGGAGGGAAAGGGGGCTGCTGACCCCAGGGGCCATACTTTCTTTATTGAGGTTATGCTCTCCTTCCCCCAACCCCACAGGCCTCTCCCAGCTTCACCTGACAAGGTGGGTCCCAAGTAGGCATACTTGACAGCCAGGTGCCAAGAGGGGATAGGGGTGCCTGCTAGTGCAATGTCCCTTCCCCCCAGGGAAGAACAGCTGGGCAGGTTCCCTCTTCACCTTCAGATATCTCCCTACCCCCAGACAGAACCCACCCGGCTTACTGTCTTTTGTTTTACCCATAATCCCATGCTGTGGTTGGGTGGTTGCTGAAAGGATCAATTTACCCTCCCACGAGGCTGTGTTCTAGTGTAAGAGGAGTTGGAACTGGGGAGTCAGATCGCCCATTGGACCCTGAACAAGTCTCTTTGCCTCTACAAGCCTCAGTTTTCTCATCTGTAAAATGGGATTGTGTGTGGAAATAGTACATGTCAGGTGACAGGTACCAGGTACATACACATTTAGTGAAAAGGAAGAACCCTTGCACAGAACACAAGTGGGTCAAGGAGGACAGATTCTCGGAACCCCAAACAGGAAAGTGGATGAAAATGGTCCACAGCCAGCGAGTTAGAGGGCTGGGCAGGAGTTCCATCTGTGAGGCCTGAGGAAAGGTAGGTTAGAGACCCAGGTCAGTCCTGTTTCGCAGCCAGGAAGTTGTTTCAGGATGAGCACAGTGCCCAGGGTCCCACAGGGTCTCTGTTAAGGCCTCAAGCCAGGCGCAGCCAAATTCCTCTTCTCTGCAGGGGACTTGGGCCATCCCAGAAAACAACCCTCACTGCCCCACCCACATTCTCGCACACGCACAGTAGGTGGCGCTGTAACAAAGAACAGAACCCAATTAACCCCAAAACAGAACAGGTGAGGGAAAAATCACATTTTTGTGAACTGCCCACCAAGGGTCACCATACCCTCAGAATTGAGGGGTGCAGAATTCCCAGCAGCCTGCGGACCGGTGAGAGGTGGAAGGTCTCAGAAATAAGAGTCCAACATCGCCACCCCCAGTCCCAGGTCCGAAGTGCCGGCAGTGGGGTCAGTGCGGCGGGAAGATGTCTGAGCACTGCTGCAGGATGAGCTCCACCACCTGGTTCTGGAACACCATGGTCATGGGCATGCTGGTTTCCTCCGTCTCGGGCCGGAGCAGCGTGGGCCCGAACACTATGGCCACGCTCTGCACGGACATGCGGTTCTGTTCGCCGTGCTCAATCACCCTGCAGCGGGGGTGGGATGGGGTGCAATGAGGGCCCAGAGCTGGGGGAGTGTGCCCGCCTCCCTCCCGTAGCCCCTCTGCTCACCGGCACAGGTGCTGGAAGAGGACTCGCAGAGTGTCGTGGTTGGGGGCGGGCAGCGTGCGGACCAGGTCCCGCACACAGCGACTGCGCTGGTCCTGGTCCTGCAGCTCTGGGGAAGGGAAGAGTGGGCTCAGCGAGGGGAACGGGAACGGATGGGGCTAACTCCCAGTGTGTGTTTGTGTGTGGGTGGTGGGGGGGGGGGGGGTTCCTGCCTGAGGCAAGCCAGTTGCACCGGTACTCCACCCAACCTTCTGGGCACTCACTGATGGCCGCGATGAACTGGCGGAAGTGCGAGAAAGGGAAGAGAGGCTCCGGCAGCTCTCGAAAGAAGAGCTTCAGGGCTCCGGTGATAACGTGAACGTCCTCCCAGCGTCCGTCGTCCAGGTCGAGACGCTCATCTGCGGCAAGGGGGTCGGGAGGAAGAGGAGGTCAGCACCCCTCCAGCCTTCAGGCCCGGAGGCAGGGGCTGGGGACGAGCCTCACCGTGGTCCACCTTATAACGCAGCTTCTGGATAGTGGCCAGGTTGCCACTGATGCGGTACAGCCCGTCGATGTCCAGCCCTGGGGAGAGGGAGGCACTGACTCCGGGTCTGGTGGGAGGAGGCTAAAGCCCCAGCTATGAGTCCTACTCAGGAACTCCCGGTCTTTTCCTCTTGACCCTGCGCCCACCCAGAGGTCTCCATCACGGGCCCCGGGAGGCCCGCCCAGCCCGCCGTACCGCGGGCCTCGACGGTGCGGATGCACTGCTGCACGAAGCGCGGCACCGGGCTCCTCTCGCGCTCACACAGCGTGGCCAGCGCGCAGCCGAACACCTGGTCTGGGGGAAGAGGCTCGTCAGCGCCGCCCTCGCCTGAGCCGCCCGCGTCCGGCTCTCTGGGTCCCTCTGATACCTTTGATGTAGCCCTTCTCCCGCAGCGACTGCAGTGTGGGCCGCCTGAGCAGGAACTTGCGGAGCTTGTGCCGGACCTTGCTCAAGTCGCTCTCCTGGGCCCCAGGGCTCAGGGTGGGCGCGGCTGCCGCAGGGAAGTCGGGGGTGAGTCAGTCGGTGCCGCCAGGTGGCCCAGCAGGCTCCATCCCGGTGGCCAATCCCCACCAAAAGATTCTCTCCACTGCCTGCATTCCTCCACCCACCCCCACCATCACCACCACCACATTTCTGCACACACCTGCTCCAGGCCGAGCCTCATCCTCCCGCCAGCTTCCCAGGCGCTCACTGGACCCGAACTCCACGCTGCTGTACTCGGTTTCCTCCTCCGGGGGCAGGTCTGCAGACTAGCATCGCAAAGCCTCAGAGGCAGAGCCTGGGGCCAGTTGGGGGTCCTTCTGGGGTGGGGTGAGGGACCCCGAGTACCCTCCCAGCAGGCCTGGTGACCCCCTACCCTGCAGTTCTTGCTTCCCTTAACCAGGTTAACTCCCCTCACCTTCACCAGGGAACCTCAGAATATTCATCTTCCTTAGCTGCACAGAGCTCTTCAGGTGTTGGGAGACAGTCATCCTGTTCTGCCCTACCCTTCTCCCAGTTTCTGCCCGCCCTTTTCCCACATTTTCCTCAGCAAATCTGAGGAAAATTTCCACACTCCATTAGGCCAGCATTCCTCAGTATGTGGCTCCCAGTTCTGAGCTTGCAGTTCCAACTGGGGCCTGAGCCAAAAACCACACCAGCATCACCTCCCTGACTCTGGATTCCTACCTCTAGTAATACAGCCCAATGCTGTACCCAGCGTTAGGTCCTAGGGAATGAAGGGTCAGAAAGCCTCGGGTTGTTTCTAGGTGAACAGCTGTCAGAAGGGGCCTGTCCCATCTCTACTTATGCAATTGATATTTTGAACTTAAAAAAATGGTAGACTCTTCAACCCTTTAAAATTTTATCTTCTAGTTTCAGCCTGTCATTCAGCCTGAGGCTGTTTCTCAGATTTTCTTTTCCCTCTGCCTGCCTTGGAATGGGACATTCCTTCAGGATGTGCCTCCACCCTACCTGGAGAGTCTGCATGCAGGGCCAAAGGCTGTTTCTTCAGCCGCCCTCCTACCACCCAGCCATGGTGGTGGCTGCTTCTGCAGGGAGGGGAACTACCCACTGGTGCCACGTTGCTCCCAGTGCCTGAGTGGGGGACCCCACTCCCAGTGGGCACGAATACCTTGCATAATGGCAGACCATCCCTTCCCTACCAGCCCTGGAGGCTCCAGGCTCTGCCTACCAGTTCCTGGATGCCCTGGGCAATGGCCTTGTGCCAGGTGCTGATGATGGCCTCTGAGTCGTGCTGGATCAGGTACTCTGAGCCATCTCGGCTTCGCAGCTGGAAAGACACAAGTCACTCGGTCATCTCTGGTTCCCTGGGTCTGTCCCTGCCCTCAGATCAGACTAATCGAGGAAGGGCCTCCTTGTAGGCCAAGGTATTGCACCTCATTCAAAGTAGTATATGGGCCCTGGCCGGTTGGCTCAGTGGTAGAGCATCAGCCTGGCGTGCAGAAGTCCCGGGTTCGATTCCTGGCCAGGGCACACAGGAGAAGCGCCCATCTGCTTCTCCACCCCTCCCCCTCTCCTTCCTCTCTGTCTCTCCCCCTCCCGCAGCCGAGGCTCCATTGGAGCAAAGATGGCCCGGGCGCTGGGGATGGCTCCTTGGCCTCTGCCCCAGGCGCTAGAGTGGCTCTGGTCGCAACAGAGCGACGCCCCGGAGGGGCAGAGCATCGCCCCCTGGTGGGCAGAGCGTCGCCCCATGGTGGGCAGAGCATCGCCCCTGGTGGGCGTGCCAGGTGGATCCCGGTCGGGCGCATGCGGGAGTCTGTCTGACTGTCTCTCCCCGTTTCTAGCTTCAGAAAAATAAAAAAAAAAAAAAAAAAAAAAAGTAGTATATGACAGTATCTCTGTGTTACAGATAAGCAAACTAAGGTTCAGTGAGTTTAGCAATTTTCTTGTGGACACACAGCTAGTGAATGATGGAGGGAGGATCTGAGTGAAGCAGATCTGCATGGCTCAATCATCCAGTACACCTTCCCCCGTCCCATCCCACTTCCCCATGAGCCGCAGAACATGGCAGGCCTCACCCAGAGCATGCAGGGGAAAAAAAAATAAGATCAGGGAAAGAAACTTCCTGTGGAGGCCCCTGGTCACTAGAATCAAGAGCGAAAAAAATGTTGGGTGAAAAGCTCTAATAACAGGGCATGGCTGATCTCGGAGAAAAAAGAGCCCCCCCAAATACACACATTGGGGGCCTAGCAGTGTTGTCCCCCTTTCGCAGCTGCGAGTCTCCCCCTGTCCTTCCCTCCAGCCTGGGTAACACATCCTCTTACAGCCCACTTCATCAAGAAGCGTAAATTAAACATGCTCAAGGGGGAAACGTTCTGACCACTCAAAACCCTTTCTGACTTGCAGGCTGGGAGTAGCAACCCCCTTATTCACTCCCAGGAAATGCACACATGGTTTGGCGAGGTCTGTGAGCTGGAGGAAGCACTACCCTGTAAGTGTCCTGAATGCTCCGTCCTGACCACCGGCCATAATCTTCCTTAAGAGCCCCAAAGTCTGGATTTCCAAAGCCACTATTTTATAATATTGAGGAATAAGCAGATACCAACAGCCTAGGCTGCCTTCAAATTGCCTGCTATTGAGTGTCCTTATCCCCTAACAAACCTCCAAAGAACAGTATAAGGCAGTTAGTTAGCACCTTGAATAAATCGCTCATCAGCCTGAGGCTCTGAGGACCAAGCATTCAAGGGTAATGTGAATGTTTGGTTTCGGCAGCTCCCACCAAACGTGGGGCCAGTGAGAGTCAGAGTCAGCAGACACTGTCTCAGACAAGGAGTCCAACTTCCAGAATCAAGGCTGTCTTTGACTGCCACCTTTTCAATTTAGACTTCAATGCTATTTAAATAGCTTTTAAAAATTTTTAAAAAGAAAAGAAAAGAAAACTTGCATGTTCCAACCACACCCATTCCTACAAAGACTAGAGAACCTTCAGCAGGAAGATAGCATGGCACAACTTTAAAATGACATAACCCTGCCTCGGTTATTCCAGAAAATGGCCGAACGGTACTTCTAAAACAGCTCTCTCAACACCTAATCAATTCATATTCGAAAGTTTCATACAGAAGGTTAAGCTGTATAGCAATATATTTCACAAAACATTCATCTTGTCAAATGGGTAGGCAAGCTAAGCTGCCCAAACCAGCTGTTTTTGAAGACTGTTACTGAAGTTTTCTGTGGCTCTGGGTGACTAGGAAGGGCTGGTGTGTAATTTTGCCAGGCCCTGCTAACCTGGGCATGATACAGAATTGGGGAGAGTCTCTTGAAAACATCCTAGCATTGCCTGCAGACCACCCCTGAGTGGAGGGAGGACAGACATCTGCCCACTGGGAAGCAGGGGGCTCTTCGACTTCCACTCAAGACTGTCAGCCTTCCCCTCAGCTTGAGTAGCTTCCAAGAGTACCATCTGCCTTCCAATCCTGCCAGGAAAGATACTTAGAAATGTTTACTCTGAAAGTTTCATCAAAAACCCCACCGGAGAGGTGACATTTATAGAGCACAGGTTGAAGGATGTACCTCTGGGTCAGGGAAGGAACATGCCTAGCCAAGTGGGGTCCCTTCTCAATTTGACACCCATGGCAGACATTGCTAGTTGATCACAGCATTCTATCCTGCTAAGCCTGGAGAAGATTCCAGACCTACTGATCAGAGTAGCTCATGAGATGGAACCAGTTCTCCAACCCAGCTCTGTGGATATTGCGGTTCTAGAACTGAATAAAGCTTGGTGAGTCATCAGTAAACTACACCCTCAAGCTCCTTGCAGAATTACCTTTTCTGTACTGAGATATAAGGTCATGCTTTGGGCCTTCATAATGTCACCTGAAGCAGACCCAAGAGTTCCTTACTAAACTAGAATGGAGCTGCACACTAAAAATTTCTTCAAGAGCTAAGGCTTAGAAAAAAGCTTTGATTTCACCTTTAAAATCTGAGAAGGTTCCCCACCCCCACAACCAGTTAATAAAAGCCATGTAACTGATCGCCCTTCTCTTTTTGCTTTGGCTACCAGGAGACCCGGAGCTAATATTTTTCAGCAGTGACAAACGTAACACCTCTACTTTATCTGCCCCCTAATCCCTCTCCACTTTGACCCACTTCTCTAACTCGTTTTGCTTGGTCCTGCCTTTTCAGTGGGTTTTACCAGCTCACCTTACGTGTTTTTGTAGTGAGCTGCCTCAAAACTTTTGGGGATGGAGGTGATAGTAAAAACGTAATTTAAAAACAAGACAACCCAAGGACAGTGATAGGGGTCACACTGTGAGGGTCCTTGCCAGGATGCCACCTGGACGCCCTCTATCTGCTGGGGGAGACTGAAAAATGTGTCCATTGCCCTGGTTTATTCACTGGGAGCCCAGTCCAATTGGAAGTCCCACCTGCCAGCCCAGGTCTCCCGGCCTATCAGAGTGAGTGGCCAGGGGCGGGAGTCTCCCGTTCTGCTGCCTTTCTAATCATGACAAGTTTAGTTCCCCAGAGACCCCTACTTCTCATCACCCTCCAGGGCCAAGGCTTGGTGAATTCAGCTCCTGGAGAGGTAACGACAGAACCCATGATGCCAGAGATACTGTGGATGGATCTCGAAGGTGGGGGCCACTTTGGTTTCGAGCTCTAAGATTTCCAGCCCAACTCTCCCCAGGCCCGCCTTCTTAGGGCCTGCCCAGTTAGACTCCCAGGCCATCAGTAAGCCCCTCCTCCTTCTCCCCACCCCCACAACTCACCTCCAGCACGTTCTTCTTGCTGGATTTGTCTTTGGGGGCCCAGGCGAGCGAGGCCCCTTTCAGCTCCACCGTGTACTCAGGGGTAGAGAGCTTGGAAGGCTGCTGCCTCTGTGGGAGAGGAAAGACAGGAGAGGGAGCCTTCAGCTCAAACAGGCCTGCTGCGGCATGCTGGCTCCAGTCCACCAGGCTCCCCCGGCTCTCGAGACAGGATGGGTCACAGCTGTGGGGTCCTCAGAGCCTGTGAGTTGTCTGGTCCTTTGCTGCCTGCCCACCCAGGAGAGGAAAGGAAAGGTGTGCAGCCCCATCCCTGCAAGCTGGGAGCCCAGTCCCCAGCTGCCTGCCCAGCAGGCTGGAGCTGTCTGCCCTCCAGGACAGCTCCCCATGCCCAGGGTAGCTGCAATTGTTTGTCCCAAGGCAAATCTGTTGTTGTCACCCCCTGCCAAAGGCCTAGCTGCCTGGACATTCACGTTCCACTGCCTCAAACCTGGCCTTTGACAAGCCAAGTCAGGTAAAGACCAAAGGAGTCAGGAGCAGATGGGGCGACCCCTGCCGTGGGGCCTGGGCCTCACCAGACCAACTGCAGCTGAGGACTTCGAGTCCTTGAAGAATGTCAGGACCCCGCCTTCCAGCACTGTCCAGGAGGCACTCCAGTGCTTCTTCCTAGGGGGCATGGAGAAGTGGGGGGTGGCGGGGCTTGGATTGGGCCTGGGCTGAAGCCCCCTTCCCACCTCCAGGAGCAGGTCACAGAGCTTAACAACATAGCTTGGGACATCCAACCGTTAGAGGTGGACTCTCTTTATCTCTCTGTACCTCAGTGTCCTCAGAGGATCTCTTATAAAGTTGTCATGAGGATTAACAGAGCCTAACATAGGGGAAGTGCTCAGTGAGCGTGGTCCCAAAGGCCCACCCTGCACTGCGGGGGTGTGGACAGGCTCTCACCGGACCCGCTTTCCCTTGTCCACCGTCTTGGTGCGATGGAGCACACCTGCCTTTTCCAGGGTCTTGATCTTAGAGAGAGAAGGGGAAAGAGGAGGCAGTTAAGGGGGTGAGCCACGGTGAGTCTCCATCAGCCAGCAATGCCCCCCAGGCTGGGCCTGATCTCCACTGAACCCCTTCGCTGCTGCTGGTGGTGGGGTACCTGCTCCCACAGTAGCAGCAGCAGCAGAGATTTCCCCCAGCTCCCAACCTCACCCAACTCTGGGCCTAGGATGACCTAGATCCTTGTTCATTCAGCCCCAGCTAGTGCTGGGGCTTACGGGGGAGACACGCTGGTCCAGTTTCAGACCCCAGGATCGCCAGAACTCCTCTATCTCTTCTGTGGGGTCATACCCGGGCTTACACACCCCTTCCCTTACTTTCTCCTCAGGGGGGCTGGCCTGGGCTGGAGTCTCGCTGTCCTGGCTGGACTGGCGGATGCTTCGAGGAGCAGGAACCGGGACCTGGGGAGGAAGACACTGTCATATATAACTCCCTCCTGTCTCCCCAGGGCTATCCCTTCCCAGTTGGTTACCTGGGGCAGATCCCACCGAACAGAGTCATCATTTGGGTTGTAGAAGTAGGGCTTTCCGTGTTGATCCTCCAGCTTCACCCACTGCGGGGAGAGGAAAGGTCAGGGCTGCCATCTGGCTTCGTGAGAGGGGAGGAAAAGGTTCCTCTAACCAGTGCACAACATAGACCCGAGGAGTCTGGAAGGACAGGCGCTGGTGAGGCAGTGTGCTGGGCTGGCTCAGAGCCCAGCAGGAGCTGCAGTTTAGTGTTAAGGAGAGCTACTCGTGAGGAAGGAAGGGTTGGAGGCGTGTCCCCGAGGCTGTCTGGGTCCGCCTGTCTGTTGCTCCTACCTGCTCTTGGGTAAAGTGGTTCGTGTAGACCGTCTGCCCTTCCTGGTCCACAAGGCACGACCAGCCTGGGGGCGTGGCCAGGGGAGAGGCGGGCCGGGGCTCACTGGAGCAGCCTGAAGGGGAATAGTCCTCCTCGGGGTAACTGGTCAGTAACTCAGGGTAGTCCGTCTCGGGGGTGGGAGGCTGTAGGGAGTAAGAAGGCTGGATCAGAGGCCCTCAGAGCAGACCCACCCACCCCTGGCCAGGCCCGGCTCCTTCAGACGTGGCGCCACCTCTCACCCCAAGTGCCCAGGGGAGAAGGAGGCGGGGTCAGAGGTCCTAAGCGCCAGCCCCGCCCACTTAGGCCAGGTCCCGCCCCTCACCCTCTGGTCCTTGGCGCTGCCGGGCCTCAGGCCAGGCTGCATCTTCAGCTCCTCCTCGTCCTCGTCCTCCCAGACCGTGTCGCCCGTCAGCGGGTTGTAGAAGAACACCCTGCGGCTGTCCTCATCCCAGTACTGGCCCCACTCTGTTTCGAGGCTCTCGCGGCTGCCCACCGAGGACGGGGAGGTGGCTGGGCTGGTGGCGCCTTCAGCAGCCTCGAAAGGCGACTCCCAGGTGGTCACACCTGTGTCTGGGTTGTAGTAGTAGGGCCGCCCGGTGTCCGCGTCCGTGTGCGTTTCCCACACCTGGCCGGGACGAGGAGCCGCGGTGGCGCCAGGTGAAGTGGCCGGAGGCTGTCTCTCTATGTTCGCATACACCGGCTCTGGGGCTTCGTCCACCTGTGCCAGAAAGAAGACAGGTCAGCTCCCGGTTCACATAGTCCGCCACCTGCCACCTGGGCGACCTTCAGCAAGTCACCATACCTCCCTGCCTCAGTTCCCCCCGCTGCAAAATACCTGCCCTGCTTGTTCTGGATTTTGTAGTGAAGAGAGAATGAGGAAAGATATGTCCTTCAAAGCGGTATGTGACGTATGAAATGCTCCAGGTGCGTGGGGCAGTTATGAATTATTTATTAATAAAATATTGATAACCACATTCTCCCAGCTGTGGTTCACCTCTGCACTCACAGGGGTGAATCAAAGGTTGGGCAGGAGCAGAGTTATGGCCTAGGACCCACCCCTTCTCTGTCAGCATTCAGGTCACAGGGAGCCAGCCCCCAACAGAGCCCCCCCCCCCATTTCTTCCTGGCCAGGAAAGCTCTGGGACCAGAATCAGTACCGCCTCTGGATTTGGGGCTAGGACTTCCTGGGTATGGGGTTTACAGGCCTCTGAATCAACTCCAGACAAGGAAAAGGCAGACAGCCAGAGGGGAGGGAGAGAGGGGGAGGCGCCCCTCCTCCCCACACTCTCCCCAAAGGAAAGTCAGGGGGCCAGAGGATTCAGTCACACAGAATATTAGCCTGGCTGTGCTCAACACCTTCAAGGCTCCCTGCGGACTGCAGGGCAAAGTCTAAGGCTTTAACCAGAGGCCGCCCATCACCTGCTTGTCTTCCACCTTATTTCCTGCCACTCCTTGCTCCTTAACTTGAACTTTAAGCTCCAGTAGCACTGCCACTCTCTGCTGTGTCTCCTACAGGCCTCAGCTCATTCACAGCTTGCCCAGGCCCATCCCCACCCCTTTGTCACCTGGCTGACGCCCAGTCCTTTAGGACTCAGCTCATGTGTCAAGTTCAAGACCTTTCCGAAGATTTCTCTTGTGTGCCCACAAGCCTTAGCCCTCAGCCCACCAGAGGGATAGATAGCTATACTATCAAACCCAGCATACAGAATGCTACAAGGGAAAACAAGATTTCAAGATGGTAAATTTAGCATAATTCCAATACAGCATTGTGATTTAAGAAACCCTCCAAAATGCTAACAGGGGTCATTTCTGGGCAGTGTAATTACAGGGATTAGGTTTATTTTGTTTAGTTTTTTTTTAAATTTCTTATTTATTGGTTTTAGGGAGTAAGAAACATTGATTTGTTGTTCCATTGACTTATGCAGTCATTGGTTGTTTCTTGTATGTGCCCTGACTGAGGGTCGAACCTGCAACCTTGAAATATCAGGCTGATGCTCTAGCCAACTGAGCTAACCGGCCAGGGCTAGTTTTTTTCTTTAAACTTTTCTGCAGCCTCTACATTTTGTACAATAAACCTTTTTTTTTCTTTTTTTTTTTGGTGACAGAGACAGAGTCAGAGAGAGGGACAGATAGGGACAGACAGACAGGAAGGGAGAGAGATGAGAAATATCAGTTCCTCGCTGCGGCTCCTTAGTTGTTCATTGATTGCTTTCTCATATGTGCCTTGACTGCAGGCCTTCAGCAGACCGAGTAACCACTTGCTCAAGCCAGCAACCTTGGGTTCAAGCTGGCAGGCTTTTGCTCAAACCAGATGAGCCTGCGCTCAAGCTGGCGACCTCAGGGTCTTGAACCTGGGTCCTCTGCGTCCCAGTCCAACACTCTATCCACTGCGCCACCGCCTGGTCAGGCTTGCTTTTTTTTTTTTTTTTTTTTTTAATCACAGAAATTTCTCTGTTGCGGTGACACCTTCACTAAGCTGTAAACTCGTCAAGAGGGGAAGCACCTCCAGCTCATGAAGGCCTCTCCCTGCACCTTAGGCGGGTGTCTATAGAAATACTCATTTGTCCAACAGAGATTTGCCTGCTCTGCACCAGGCACTGTTTTAGACATGGGAATGCAGCAGCGAAGACATGGACACAGATCCCCGCCCTGGCAGCCGCTCCTGTGTGCCAATGGTGGGAGAGGGGAGGAAGAGGGGAGGAAGCAGGGTGGTAAGTGAAATGCACAGCACGTCAGTGATGATGGCTGCTGGCAAAGCAACGAAATCACTGCCAAAGAAGGGGTGTGGCCATCTTACACAGGGCGTCAGGTCCCAGGCATGCAGGGGGCAGGAAGAGTGGGGCACACCAGCCGGTCAGTTCATCACTCCTCCCCCTCACCCCCCCAAGCAGGCATGGCTGAGAGGACCCTGCACCCCACTTCTCCTTTCCTTCCACCCACTACAGCCCTCCTGTGGCATCCTGTATCCCAACCACACTAGCCCCAAACACAAAGGCATCTTCCTCCCTCTGTGCCTTTGCTCCAGCCGTGCCTCAGCCTGAAACTCCCTGCGCTCACTCCCTGCTTATCCAAATCCTGCTCCTCCGCTGGAGCTCCGCTCACAGGCCTTCCCTGGGTGCAGCCTTCTCCCTCCAGAGAAAAGTCTAACCTGCTATCACTCTGCTCCGTTAGGGCCTGACGGCATTCTGCCTTGGTGGTAAGTTCATTGTCCACCCATCTGCCTATTTTCTCTGGCCCTAAAAGGCGAGAGTTTCTTGAGAGCAAGACTCAGGATGATGTCACTGACACCAATCACCTCCAACAGGTGGTCTAATGCAGATCCACAAAAAGCACTTACTGTTTGAATACACAAGTCATTTCCATGCCAGACTTCAGCAACAAATAAACAAACACACCTGACACTACAGGAGAGAGTGGGGTTAGCTATGAGCAAGAAATTCCTGAAAATGAGGGTTCAAACACAGGAACAGGAGACTCCCTGGGACGACAGGATGGAGGCCGTAGAGAAAGGTGGGTGAGCAGACACACCTCCTAGGCACCCCACTGAGGCAGGGGTCTTGCCCATCCCTGGGTCAGGGGCTGAAAGGCCGCATGAGCAGTGGACCAGCCAAGAAGGAGCCAGGCTCTTTGCAGCAGGGATTTCCACCCAGCCAGGCTGCTGGCCTTGGCTCTGAGTTCATTGGGAGCTCCAGGCTGGCTGGGTTGGTGGGAATCTTGCACAAGGAACACTCCCAGCAGGTACAGAGGAGATCTGGGAGGTTGAAGTTCAGGCTGCCAGCATGACAGGGTTGTCACGAGGAAGAGAAGATGCAGAATCACACGGGGGGGGGGGGGGGGGGCTCCAGACTGCAGGTCGGAGGTTTAATCAGGGCAAGGCAATGCCCCTTTGAAAGAGGCACATTCTCTGGACTGGGGCCCCTCCAGGAGGTAGTGAGGGGTCTTCACTGGAGCTGAGCAAGCAAAGTCCCACCCTGTGAGGGATGTGGCAGTCCTGTGAGGGAGCTGGACTACAGCAGGACCCTTCAGACTCTAGAATCCTCTACAGAGTCCCCCCAGGGCTAAGACAGAGGCATTTTCCTTCCGTGGCAGAGCCACTGCCTGGGTTAGACCAGCTTCTGGAAGCCAGGTGGGGCCAGTCTCTCCCAGCCTCTGGCCTTTGAGGGTGAGCTGCCGAGGTTAGAGCAGGGCCTGCCACCCCCACCCCAACTCCTGGAGGCCCAGACAAGACCCAGCCCCAGCCCATCGACAGGGGTCTGACTAGGGCCCCAAGGGTTTTGGGGGCCCCCCGACCTGTCCTGATAGAGACACAGGGGACACCTAGTGGGAAAGAGGAAGTGTCCTCCCACCTCAGGCCAGAGCACGGAGCCCAAGGGGCCCGGCTCTCACCACACTCAGTTCCCGGCCCCTAGCACTCCTCTTATCTTCAACTACCCACAAGCAGGTGACAGGCAGGCGGCCTCTCTTCTCCCAGCTGATCACCGCCTCTCAGCCTCCTTTGAATGGGAGGCAAGGCCTCAGAGAAGGAAAGAGGAAAGAAGGGAGGATTCCCACGCTTCCTGAGACTCCCTGCTCCAAACCCCAGCCCCCAGCTCCTGACCGGGCCAGGGATGCAGGTCCCTGCTGGCTCCTTGAGCCCATAGGCCCCACTGCTATACCATCAGACGCCAAGTTCAGTTCTTAGCGCCAAGGTCCCCTACCTGAACCCGCAGGGCCCGACTCTGCCTCCTGGTCAGCTTAGCAATCACGTCCACCATCCTGTCCCCTCTCAGCTGCTGGGATGGAGCCCTGGGAAGGCTTTGGGGGTGGAGCAACGGGGCACAACCCCGGGGCTGGCACAGGGTAACAGGGAAACAAGAAGTTGTCTCGAGATGGTGGGAGGCTGAGCCTCCAGCCCATTTCCTGTCAGGGCTGCGGAAGTGCTGCCTGAGACAGGGTGTGAGGGGGGGTATGGGGCGATCGCTCAGATCAGGGTGATCTTTATGTGTCCAGGGACACTACCGGCTGCTCCATTCAGTGCTCTGATTACCAGTGAGCTCTGAATGCCAGGCCCAGACACATCCACTGAACAGGCGCCACGGAGGATGGCATTCAAGCAATGGGTGGGGGAGGGGGAGGCTGCACAGATGGGGACAAGCATGGGGGCAGCTGGATGCTGGGGCCTGAACTGGTGTAGACAGGACAATGAGTGGCCATCAACTCTCTCAAGGCCCAGGGAGGGTGTGACGGGAAAGAGGAAGCTTGTGTGTGGGTGGGTGGCTCAAAGAGGAAGGGGTATGGGCAGATGTGGTATCAGAAGAAACCAGTCTCTGGATTCCTCCAGCCACGTGGAGGACAGGAAGGATTTTGACCACATCACCATCTACCCGCCTGACCACCCGGGTCTGCCTCCTTCGGCCTTGGTCACCAAGAGGCATGTGTCCACCTCTGCTGCATGTCCACATACATAAACAAGTTTGCCTGTGCCCCTCCCCCATCCTCCAAGGACCCAGAGAAGGGGGACGGGAACCAGCTCCTGAAACCTACCATAGAGCCTCCTCCTGGCCTCTCCTGCCTGACCCTCTACTGCAGGTGGGTATGCAGACCTGGCTGTGCACAGTGGACACAGCATGTCCTTAGTGAGAAGCCAGAGCCCTTTCCGCCCTCGTCCCAAGTGCCAGGCAACACCCTGCCCACCCACCTGCCATCCCTAAGGCCCTCCCACATGGGCTGTCCAGCTTCCAGGTTAGGCTCTGACCCCCAGTCCTCACACTTGTCATACACATGACACCCCACACTGCCCCACCCTGAGGGCCAGAGAGCGCGCGCACACACACACACACACGACAGGTCAACAAGATTGATAGAGCCAAGCCTAAGAGATGGGAAGAGCTGTAAATTCCAAAGCAGTCAGAAACTCCAAGCCACCAGGGAGGGGCTGGGATGGGGGAGGGGGGGCAGGTGTGGGAACCCAGGCCTTTAGCTCTGCCTTGCACTTGGGATTGGGAAGCAGGGTCTTCATGTGGCAGGGACCAGGAGTGACAGTGTAGGGGGCTGGGACCACACAAAAGGCAACTAGAACCCTACCTGCTGCTTTTCCCCAGTAAGAGGCCTGGCCTGCCTGCCCAGGGTCTCCCTAAGGACTCTGGCCCCACTACAGCGACTGAGCAAAACCCTCACAGCTCTAGCTGGCTCTTGGTCACTGGGGCTGGCTCCTCAGACCTCCTGCCTGACCTTCCCCTCCCCCAGCAAGAGGAGGCAGTGACCACAGTCACTTCCCAGTGGGGTCCTCTTCCTTCAACCACACCCTAAGTCTTGAGAGGTACACACACAGCAGGGGAGGGGATGAACAAGCCTGCTGCACATCATTCCTCTCTCCAGCCGCTGTCCTCACCTCTCTCCAAAACCCTCACTGGAGTGTCAGGGCAACCGGAGCAGGTGCAACCAGAAAACCCTCTCAGCTCTCTGGGGCCAGAGGCAAAAGAAATACCCACCAAACCCTCACCTGGGGCCCAGGGCCTAGCTCAGGGAGCTGAGGAAGAGACAGGACCTCCTTTGCTGATGCTGAGCCTGCTCCATGCCATCTGGGCTGGGTGGAGGGAGAGGGGGAATGAATTGTGAGCTTTGATGCTGGGAGCTTAGCCAAGGGCATAGAACTGTTCCAGTGTCCGTCCCTCCCGATCATGCCTTCTCCAGAACAGAACCCGGGCCTCACGCAGTATCCACCCCACCTCTAGTGACGTCTGCACCTGCAGTGGGGAGGCTAGGGGTCGCCCACAGGATCCAGGTCCGCAAGCCTTAGGATACTAGGGGAGCCACACAAGCCTGCGAGTCTGATGTCCCCGGTCTTCACGGGGCCTGGGCCGTGCAGGTTGTGTTAAGGCCCAGGCGGCTCAGTGTGATGTTATCGCATACATGTAGCATGAGAGTCCCGCCACGCTGGCCTGGGGGGAGGCTCTTCTTTTGGGTTTGGGGCAGAAGCAGCATTCAATTAAAAGGAAAAAAAGAATGGAGCAGGAGTCCAGAGACCTGGCTTCTTGTGTCTGCCTCAGTGTCTCTCTGGACAACCTCTTGAATCTCTGGGCCTCAGTTTTTTTATCCATAGAATGGGCTGTCCTTCTCTCCCCCGTTGTAGGGCTGGTCTTTGGGAAAGAGGTGAGCGGGGTGGGGGCCTGAGTTCCCACACCCACCAGCACGTGGGTCACTGAGCAGGGCTGGCTGTACTCTTCTGCTTTTTCGGTTTTGGGTTTTGATTGTGCATCCTTGGCTCCGGCCTCTGCCCCAGCCTTTCCGTGACTTCACAGGGCTGCCTGCTCGGCCTGCTCCTCCGGGGAGGGTGGGTCCTAGGGTGGAGCCCCTTCACGGCGGCTCACAGCCCCTGTGCTCTGAGTAAGGCTGGCGGACAGGGGACGTCTCCTGCTGTGGGGCCGGGTGGAGTCAGAAATGCTGTCAAGGAAGCTACAGCCAGCAGAGGCTGTGGTTATAAGCCAGCCTCACGGGGTGGGAAGATGTGGTGGTGGTGGGCACCTTCTGCTCACTCCCTCAAACATGTCTGCCTCTGCACCCCCCATTCCTTCTCCTTCCCCTAATGGAGGCTGCAGGGTCCTCCTGTCCCTGCCAACCTCCCGGGCCTGGGGCACCTTGACGCCTCTCACTTGCTCAGAAGCTGCCTCGCCTCACATCTCCCACCTCTTCTATCTGACTGCCTTTGTTCCTTTGGCATTTCAAGTTCAAGTTCTCTCCGTCTTGAAAAGAGAAAGTGTGCCCCTGGACCCAGCTTTCCCTTCCTCTTTCTCAAAGACAACTTCTTGAAAGAGTGTGTGTGCCCCACTGTCTCGCCGTCCACTCACTCAAACACCCAGCCCACGCTTCGGTCTCCCACAACTTCCTTGATGACATTTTTGGTCCTTGCCCGGCCTGATTCCTCTCTGGTACTTAGTCCTCACAATCCACTCCCTCCTACACTGCCTCGGCAGGGCCCCTGGGTCAGCTTTCTCTCTCTCTGCCTGCCGCTCCTCAGTGCTCGGGGCCCACGCGTCTCTTCCCCGGCCCATGTCCACGACGCTCTGGAGTCTCGACTTTGCTCTTCGCTCCACTGTCCTGGGAAAGCCCAGCCGACCTCATCAGGTTAACAACGCACCACTGCCTCTCCAGGTTCAGAAACCCAACTGCCCACCTGTCTGTCCTGGACACAGTGAGCAGCTGCCTGCCTCGGGCCGAGTTCATCTTCAGCCCTTCCGATTCCCCATCTCGGTATCACCTCTGTGGCTCAAAGAGACCTGAAGTCACCCCTGATTCCTGCTTCTCTTGGATCATCTGTCCCTGAACCCTGGTGACCTCACCTGCCTAAGCCTCTCGGACCTACCAGTCCTCGGGTAACACAGGGGTTAGAGGAACACGGGAACGTTGCCACAAGGAAGCAAACATTCTGATCTAAAATAGTCTACAGGGCAACTGGTCTGGTCTCTTTCACTAGTCCCTGTCCGGGAAGAAGGAAAGGGAGCGGTTGGCAGGAGAGATTTCAGAGACAACCAAATGAATGCATGGTCCCTGACTGGACCCTCGTTCACACCGGCTGTGACCGACTTGTTTTAGGACAAGGGGAGAAATTTGATTATGGCCTGGATCTTAGATGACATCAAGAAGTTAATGTTGCCTGACCAGGCGGTGGTGCAGTGGATAGAGCGTCGGACTGGGATGCGGAGGACCCAGGTTCAAGACTCTGAGGTTGTCAGCTTGAGCATGGGCTCATCTGGTTTGACCAAAGCTCACCAGCTTGGACCCAAGGTCGCTGGCTCGAGCAAGGGGTTACTCGGTCTGCTGTAGCCCCCCGGTCAAGACACATATGAGAAAGCAATCAATGAACAACTAAGGTGTCGCAACAAAAAACTGATGATTGATGCTTCTCATCTCTCTCCGTTCCTATCTGTCTGTCCCTATCTATCCCTCTCTCTGTCTCTGTAAAAAAAAAAGTTAATTTTGTTAGACATAATAATGATAATGTGGTTATGGAGAAAAATGTAATTTTTAAGAAATGCATGCTGAAGTTTTTAGGGATGAAATATGAAGTTTAGATTTATTATTTCTTAGGGAAAAAAGAACAACCAATGCAAATAGTAATTGTTAAATCTAGGTAATAGGTATAGTTGTATTCATTTTAATAATTTTTAAGCATTTTTGTATGTTTAAAAAATTTCATAATAAAAAATACCCTTAAATTTTTTTTTTCTTTCTTCTTCATTTTTTTTTTTTATTACTATTTCGCATCCTCAGTGTTACTACTCTGCAAGGGATTTATTATTTCTTATCTGGAGACAGACTGGCCCTTCCAGTTCTCTCCTACCCCGACCTGTCATAGACTAAGTATTTCTCTCCCTTTAAGATGCAGCTCTGGGGCCAGGGGTTCTGGGAATATGGATGGCAGTTTAAACATGCCCTGTTTCTCTTCTCCCGATTGCTATGCTCTACACCCCAGCTAAGCAGGGGCTGGGTGGCTGGGTGGGCAGGACTGGCAGGCACACCGAGAAACCCAGGGCAGATTGGACCCACCATGGGACTGCAGGGGGTAGGTAGGCAGGGTCCCTTGTACCAGACCCCTTGCCCTGAGGAGCTGATGGGGGGCCAAGCAGGTGGGCTAAACTCTCTCTGCCATTAATGCTGGGAGCACAACGAGCAGGTGAGCCCAGGCACTATTCCTGCTGGTGTCTTAGCCCGCAGGCCAGCTTAGCCCCACAGGCCCATTGGTAGAGACCACCGCCCCTTCTCTGCTCTAGAGCCCCTCACCAAGTGGGTACTCCAACAGCCCAACCCCAGTCCCAGTGAGGAAACTCATATAAAGTCCACTCCTCTGACAGCCCAGTGGCTGGAGACAGGGGACAAACACAACCACCAAACCAGCCACTGCTATGAGCCCCTAATAAGGCTGAGACCCATGACGTGCTAAAAGACGTCCTCACTAATCATGGTGGAAAGAGGAATCTGTCAATAAAAAGTGACAGGACAACTGAATGGTCATCCAGAAAAAATCATTAAGGATGGGTCTACATCTCACTCTGTCCCACTCAGCTATACCACTCCCCTCCACAACGGACCAAAGATTTAGATTTTAAAAGTAAAGCCATATGCCCTGGCTGGGTAGTGCAGATGGTTAGAACATTGTTCCCAAAATGCCAAAGTTGCAGGTCCGATTTCCTGTCGGGGCACATACAAGGCTCGACCAGTAGATGCATAAATAAGTGGAATGAAAAATCAATTATTTCTCTCTCTCTCTCTCCCCCACATCCCCTCCCTCTAAAATTAATAAATAAAAAATTTTGAAAATTGAAGTCATAGAAATACTCAGAGGGTACCCTGTGGCCAGATAGCTTGTTTGGTTAGAGCATCATCCCGAAACACAGATGCTGCCAGTTCAATCCCTTGTAAGGGCACATACAGGAGCAGATGGATGTTTCTGTCTCTCTCCCTCTCCCTTCCTCTCTAAAATCAATTAAACATTTGAAAAAAAAATACTCAGAGGGAAACATAAGTAAAATTGTATATTTTTTAAAAAGGCCTTTGTCACAAGGACAAAATTTAAACATTTTATTATATAAATGTATTTTTAAAAAAACTAGTGTGGCTAAAAAATACCATTAACAGAGTCAAAAGACAAGCTTGGCAGAGAGATTACAATTCATGTCACAGACAAAGGGCTATTTACCTTAATATAGAAAAATGTCCAAAAAAATCAATAAGGAAAAGACCAATAACTCAATAGAAAAATGGGCAGACAGTAGGAACAAAACATTCACAGAAAAAGAAAAGCAGTCTTTAAAGACATGAAAATGCATATTCAAGCTACCTTAAGATAATATATTTTCTAACATTGATTGTAATAGCCAAAGATTGGACATAAATCAAGTGTTCATTAACAATGGACCTGTTAAATGAATTGTAATACATCTTGACAATGGAAAACCACTTGGCTATAAGGAAGGAGATGAATGTTCTCTTGTGTAATCTCCAAGATACGTTGTTAAACCAAAAAGGCAAAAGATAAACAAGATGTAGGACCGCCCCAGTCAGTTGGCTTGGTGGATAGAGCATCGGCTTGGCGTGTGGAAGTCCTGGGTTCAATCCCCAGTCAGGGCACATATGAGAAGTGACCATCTGCTTCTCTTCTTCTCCCCCACCCCTTCTCTCTCTCTCTTCCCCTCTGGCAGCCAGTGGCTCGAGAGGTTCAAGGTATTGAGGATAGCTCAGTTGATCTGAGCATCAATCATTGGCCCCAGACTGGGGTTGCCGGGTAAATCCCGGTTGGGGGCGCCTGAAGGAGTCTGTCTCACTATCTCCCCTCCTCTCACTAAATAAATAAATAAATAAATAAATAAATAAATAAATAAATAAATAAATAAATGTAGGGCCATGCATACTGCCTACTACCATCATGTAAAGTAGACAGAATATTAAGTAACCAAATATATTCATACTAGTTTGTATTTGTGTAAAGAAAATCTGAAAGAATAGAGGAAGAATTAATAAAAGCTGAGACTTTGGAGTTGATGGAGAGAAGCATAAAAGCCATGGAGTGTTTGAGAATTTATATATACATATATATATTAAAATATTGTTTTGATTTTTTCAAAACCATATATTACCTAGTTTTAAATTTTTTTGAGGCTATCAGCAAGAGAGAGACTAGAAAATATAATTACAACTTGAACAAAATATAAGAACTCATAAGGAGATTCAAGTAAAGCACCAAAGGGGAAAAAATGACTGTGTTAGAACTTAAAATGTGTCATGGACTACTAATTTAAGGAGAGGCTGGGCACTCCTGAGACTCGGATCTGTGGCCTAGAAGAGCAAGCAGAAGAAATACCTTAAGCCTCAGGGAAAAAGTACATCGAAACAGAAATAAAGAAGGGGCAGATAAGAAACTGGGAGGATCTGGTCAGGAGAACGAACAGGCAAATAAAAGAAAAAGTGAAAGAAACACAACATGCAACAAAATCACACACCACATAGATTTCTCTAAGCTGCAAAAAGACCCGTACCAACAGGCTAACGGGGTTTTGGATGGGAGTGCTGAGGGAAAACCCCCCATCTCTGCACAGCCTATAGAAAGTGTTTGGTTAGGAGTCCAGAGGAAAGCAGACGCCATGAATGAAACGGAATGTCTAACAGGAAGACAGAGTAACAGCATGAGAAAAAGAGAATCAATAGCAACCGGACTGAAGGAAAAAAGAAAACTACAAGCAAAACCAATAAATGTAAAATAAACCGTAATAAAATCAAGTAAGTGTATCAGTTGTTAAACTATATGTGAACAGATTGAATTACTCCATTAAAAGACAGAGTCAGCTAGGATTTAAAAATATAGTCATTTGAAGCCCTGGCCAGTTGGTTCAGTGGATAGAGCATCAGCCCAGTGTGCTGACGTCCTGGGTTCGATCCCCTGTCAGGACACACAGGAGAAGCAACCATCTATTTCTCTCCCCCTCCCTCTCCCTTCTCTCTCTCTCTTCCCCTCTCACAGCCATTGGCTCAATTGGTTCAAGTGTTGGACCCCCAGAGCTGGGGACAGCTCTGCTGATTCAAGTATCCGCCTCAAACAGGGGTTGCTGGTGGTTGCCAGGTGGATCTGGTTGGGGCACATGTGGGAGTCTGTCTCTCTATCTCCCCTCCTCTCACTTAACTCACTTAAAAAAAAAGAAAATATATATATATAGTCATTTGATATATATAAGAAACACACTTTATAAAAAAGTGGTAATGGCTGAAAATAAAAGGATATACTAAGAGATACCAGCAAGTGCAAAAAAATAAAATGAAAGGAAATAAAAAATGAGAGTAGCCACCATATTAATAACAGAAAGGTGGAATTTTAGGTTAATGACACAAAGTAATGACACAAAGGTACAATTTGTGATGACAGAACAGTCAAAATCTGGATGCTCCTAACAACATCGTTGTTAAGTATTAAAAGCAAACACGGGAGCGCACTTTCCCTTTCCAGGGAAGATGAGGACTGCTGCTCCCAGGCTCAAACAGCCAGGATGCCTCTCGGAGAAGGTGACGCAGACCAGCAGGAGCGGAGCAGAACTGTGGGGCCGAGACCGCCTGGCCTACCGGCCGCAGAGCTGCTCTACATCCCTGCTGTGTCCCCCGCTGCACTGTACTGTAGCACTGTTGACCTGTGTACACTGAATAACAACGCTCCCTTCGTCACCACACCCCAAATTGGGGATTCCTGTTGGTGTTGAATTGGCGCCAACGATCATCAACCATCTGCTGACATTGAAAACCTCTCTTTAGGGCCTGTTACATATGGAATTCTGGCTCAGTTCCTAAGCATGGGCCTAGTACTTCTTAGTCATCTGATCTCTTCCTACACGCTAGACTCATCCCTGCCAGTCCCCTCTAGGTCCTCAGTGATTTTATTTTTAATTTTTTTATTAATTCATTTTTAGAGAGAGAGTAGAGAGAAAGAGAGAGAGAGAGGAAGGAGAGGAGGAGAAAACATCAACTCTCATATGTGCTTTGACCAGGGAAGCACAGGGTTTCGAACCGGCAACCTCAGCATTCCAGGTTGATGGTTTATCCACTGCGCCGCCACAGGTCAGGCATCCCCAGTGATTTTAAACTGTTTGAAGTCTTGAAGTTTAGCATAGTCTTGGCCTCTCTACATGGAATTCCATTTCCCTAAAAAGGATCTCTATCTCCACCCATTCACATGATCACTGTCTACCTTTAAAAGAAAAGCAATAAATAAATATTTTTTTAAAAAGCGAAAACTATTAAAAGTACAAGAAGAACTTTATAGAGAAAACTTGAGGGAGATTTAATAAACCTCTATCAGAATTAAAATAAAGGACAAAAAAGAAAAAAAAGAAGTATGCAAAAGAAATGCAAGTTTGAATAATACAATCAATAAACTAGATTTGATCCATAGGAGGGTTAGCTAGAAAATAAGAACTTTTCCATGAAAGACTCAGAAAAATTATTAACTTGGTCACAAAGAAATTCAGCTCTGATATCACCTTCCTGGCCAGGAGGTGATCCGAGGTTTCCCTCTGGTGAGTGGGATCCTCCAAACGACCCCCTCCACCCGCCACAGTGCCTTGTAGGAGCAGTCACCACACCAGACCATAACTATCTGTGTGCTTGCCAGTATCTCCTCTTGGACAGTAAGCTATCTGCGGGAAGAGGCCATGCCTTATTTTTTATTGCCTCCCCATGCCCAGTACAACACCTGCCCTTTATAGATTCAATGAATACAGGAAGGGAAAAATTACAGCATAATTGTTGGCACACCACCATGTCCCTATGTCTGTAAAACTCCCAACACGTAGGAAAGCAGAATGAAAAGAAACCAAAATGCTAATAATAGTCATTAGATCGAAAGTGCCCCCCATTAGCCAAATACTTGTAATGGGGTTAAACTATTTTTGTAAGGAGAATAGCAATTTACAAATTCCGACAAGGCGAAGAGTCGTCCAGTTGTGTAGGAGAGAGAGGATGATGGCTGAGAACATCTGGAGGCAGGTCCCCTCTGGCACCTAGCTTCCTCTCTTGGGCCCGACTTTAGCTAGCCCCCAGAACAGAGATGGAGGCTTAGACAGGGACCCCTGCCCCACTCACCTGCATGCCTCAGGCAGGACCAGCACCCACGAGATCCCAGCGCCCGGCCTGGACACAGGGATCTGGCAGGGCTCACTCTGCCTAGCGGTTCTGGAAATCCCCTCAACATCACCATCCTTGTTCAGTTTGGAAACAGAGTCTCCGAATTTTAGTAAGAACCCCCGTGTTCCTGGGACCCAGCCTTGGTATCCCCATCCCCCTTTCCACCAACCGACATCAACACTCATTTCCCAACACTCCGGCATGGAATCCTGAGCACATTCTGACCATCAGCTACCCGGCATGATGACGGGCTTCTCCATGGCCCGGCCCTGGCCCCGAGCAGCCACGGGGGCCGACATCCAGCACTGACTGATTGCCCAGGTCCTCCCACTACTGGATCCAGATCCAGGAAGGACAGAGAAAATAAATTTAGAGGGATGCCGGGTGCTGGAGCTCAGGAAGGAAGTGGGGAGGCAGGTGGGCTCAGCCTGGGCCATCTCAGGAGGCCCGGGGGCTGAAGGGAAAGCAGAGACTGCAGGTGAAATGAGGCCCAGGCTTGAAAGAGACTCTGCCCAAGGGACAGAGGGGCTGCCTCCAGCCTGCGGGGTGACAGGTTGCTCCTTTTTGCCTTGTGAACTGTGGGTGGGGAGCGCTCTTCACGGCCAGGAATGTGGGGTAAGGCTAGGAGAGGTCTACCCAACAACGTGCTCTTTCACAAGCCAGGACGCTGGCTGGACAGTGGAGATCCTGGGCCAGCCTGGGGCTGCAGGTGAATCATGGGGGGAAAGGTCAGGTCAAGTGTGAACAAACAGGTTGGGCCACCCCAGGTCGCTCCTCACTGGGGGTGGGGGGTGGGGAGAGTTGTAGAGAAGAGGGAGTATAGTCAAGGGGACTCACTGGACCTTCCTCTTGGCCTCAGCTCCCTGCTCTTACCAGCCCCCCTTCCTAAAGGCTGCCTGCCTGGCCCCAAAGGAGGATCCAGGTAGCTCTGTCCAAGGCTGGTTCTTTTGTTCTAATCATAGCTGCCTTGACTGCCCTTGGAGTTTGTCCCAGAGACTGGGTGCGAGGCCTAGGATCCAGGCAGGGCACCTCACAGTGGTCACTGGGTGGGTTCTAGCACGGTGCAGGGAAAGACTGGTGGGAGCCAGGGCGGGAGGGGAGAGAGAAAACGGCCCTCTTCCCCAGGGTCCCACTCCATTTGGAGTTGAAGGGTCACTCACAGTTCCTGGCAGAGGAGAGAGAAACCAGGGCCCTGGGGCTCCTTCCAGTCCAGGCTGCCTACTCAGGTGAGGTGCCTCCTGGGCTGTTTGCATAAGAAGCCTCAGAGGCCAGGGCTGTAACTCTTTCCTCCCTGTGGCCAATGCCAGGGCAGCAGGGGCGGGCTACAGTCCAGACGGCCTGCTTGGGCTGGGCGGGGATGGCGACCTCATCCAGAAATCCCCGTCAGCGGGGCCCCTAGGCCAGGGGTGGGCCCCAAGCCACAGAGGAGGAGTCTCAGGCCCCTTCCTCCCCAGGCCTCCCTGGGCTCCTGGACTACCTCCTGGGAGGGGCAGGGAGTGCGCTCGGGCTTACCTCACCACCCTCCATGTCTCCCTCCTCAGAAGCAGGTGCACCTGGCCTCTCCTGGGACCTCTCTACTCCTGCTGCACGCTCAGCTGCAGACAGCCAGGTGAGCGTTTAGAATTCATGCCTCCTTCCCTGTCGCCCATGCCCATGACAGGGCCGGACATCTTCAGTGCACTCAGAAAAATGAACGCCTCTTTGCCTTTGGCTTGTACTGTCCCTGCTGAGTGGAACAGCATGGCCAAGCTGGAAGGCCACCCGGCTGACTGAGCATGGTGGCCAGAGTGGGGTTTGGGGTCAGGAGACCTGGAACTGACCTGAATGCCGCCACCTCCTGGCTGTATGATTTCCAACCGGGCACTGAATCTCTCTGAACTTCTATTTGCACTTGTACGAGTGCAGTACCTGTGTCTGTCTGCCTTCCCAGCTGCGGGGAGGATGAGCCTTTGAGTGAGAGCTCACGGGACCATACTGTATCTCACCATCCTTTGTGTCCCCAGTGTCCAGCACAGTGACCAGCATACACTGGGTATTCATTACGTGCTAGCTGGGTGACTGGTGACTGACAGGATGTAAAATGCTGGACAGTGTAGGGGCTCCTCTCTTCTGCGTAGGGGAGTCCCTGCCTCTGCCGAGTGTCCTGCCCTCCACACCCCTCTCCCCTTGCCCAGTGGTCCATTGACTGGATGCTGTTTCCCACCCTCTCCCAAAGATCCCATGTCACCGCCATCTTCACAATCTTGACCTTCCTCCCCCTCTGCTCTGGGTCCCTGCCTCACCCCCTCTCCCAGGGTCCCCATCTCACCAACCGCCTCCTCACCATCCTCAGTCTCCCCTCTCCCAGCTGCTGCCCATTCACTTAGGTTCGGGGGAGTCTCTGCCCTCTACCTACACCGGCCTCTGACCACACAGTGCCTCCCTTCCCCGCCAAGCTTCTGAGAGTTGTCTATACTCTTAGTCCACGTGCTCACTTCTTTCTCCTGACCCTCTGACTTCAGCTTGACCAGTTCCTCATAAGATGACCACTGACTTCTGGTGGCTACTTCCGATAAATGTTTAATGGCTTTTATGTAACTTCCCCCTTTCTTCTGGACACTTCCCAGCTTTGGGGCCAGCACTCTCCTGCTTTTCCTCATTGTTCCTTGCTGGTTTATTCCTCTTCCTCTCCAACTCTCTCCTCTGTTTGTCCGTCACCCAAAAGTGGTGGCCCCAGGGCTGTCTCAGGCACTGCTGAGACATGTCCACCCTCCACACCCATGGCTCCGAGGTCACACACTGAAGACCTTCTGAGCAGCAGCCCAGCTCTCCAGCTGCCTCCTGGACCCAGCCCCGCAGGGCCGCAGGGGGTTAGCCTCGTTCCTCCCCTCCGCTCCTCCGCATTGCCCCCACCCCTGCAGTGTGCCAACTGGGAGGCTGGTGCTCAAACTGATTGCCCTCAGCCGATGGGCTACCACGTCTTGCTGAGTCTACCTCCCAAATCTCCTGTTACCACGGAGTATCCAGGAGACCATAAAGGTCCTCCATCCTCAAGGCACCTGCCACCGGGGTCTTTTCTCAAACCCACTTCCTTTTCTGCTGAGAGTCTTCTAAGTGCTGCAGGATAAAGCCCAAATTCTTGGTGAGAGCGCATGAGCCCTGCGCGCCCAGGTCCTCCCTACTCCCCACCCGAACCCCCATTCCTGAGCCCGGCTGCACAGGGTAAGGGTGGGGCTGCAAGGCCCAAAGGTGCCACATTTCACACCTCCACCTCTGCCCAGGAACCCGAGTGTAGCTAGGTCACAGACGGCCTGTGGCATGCTGGAATAGGGCATCTGTCCCCTCGTAATATTCTGCCCCAGATGGTGGGGCCTCCGGGACCAGGCTGTGCCTCAGTCACCTTCAGATCTCAAGGCTCACCTGGTGTTTGCCAGGTGTTCAGTCAATTCATGCTTAGAGAATGGTGAATGGAGGGGAAAGGTAGGACCTGCTTCTCCTGTCTCCTCCAAGAAGAAAACAGGCAGACTCACCTTTCAGGAAATTCCTTCTCTAAATGCTACCTTTGAGCAGCTAAGAGCAGAGTGAAATTTCCTTCCCATGGGAGAACCAACTCCCCACCCCTGGAGTTTGCTGGGGATGGGCTGGCTGTCAGGGAGACCCTCAGCTGACACTTGGATAAAGACCCCTCACCAGGAGTGTGGTATACACCCATCACACTGGAGAGAAGAGAACCAGACACGCTAAGCAACGTGCTGAGGTCACACAGTGAATTTGGGCCAGAAGTGGGAGCAGGCAGAGCCTCTTTGCCAATATGCAGGCCTCTAGCAGAGGCCCTAGTTCCTCCCTGAGGGCTCCCCTCCCCAGCATACCACTGGGCAAAGATACCACCTAGCAGTGACTGTGGCTGCTGGGGTGATTTCTCAGAAAGTACCGGATTTGGGGGTCTTCTCCCCCTCCTTCTTCCACCCTGGTCCTGGGCTCTGTGGGGTCCCTTGGGCAGACCTGCAGAGCCTGGGCTCATGGGGGAGGGAAGTGCACCCCCTCCTCCCCAGTCTCGCACACGCTCCAGGTCAGGCTCCCGGTGGGACGCGGGGGTTCAGAGGGCAAGGCCAGTCCTCCACCTCAAGGGGCGCACCTCAGAGGTACAGACAAATACCTCACCAGCACCAGCACCAGCACCAGCACAGAATGTGGAGGCTCAGGAATCTGACCGGGAAACGGAGGGGCGCCGGGAGAAGAAGCGCCGGCATCCAGTCATCTATTCCAGAGAAGCTGTCTGGCTGGCCGGCAAGGGCACCGGGCACCAGGATCCCTCCGTCTCCTCCTTTCTGCCCCTCCCGTCCCCCACAGCCCGCAACCTCATTCTCCCAGTCAGGTCGCGTCCTTTTCTCACCCGCTCAGTGCTGATCTGCACGCTGGCCACAAGGGGGCGGGCTGCCCCTCTAAGAAACCGGAGCGAGGGAAGTGCAGACCCAAAGTTAAAGGATACTAAGAGGGACCCCTGCCAGTCTTTGGTGGACTATTACACGCCAGGCGCGTCCGAGTCTCATTCGTTGAAGGCTGTCAACAACCTTAATCCTTAGGTATTGTCCTATGTTTACACACAATGACCCGGGGGCTGGGGGATGACTCAGCTGGCAGGTGACTCAGCAGTTAAATCCGAGTCTCTGTAGCCTCAAATCCTGAGCTCTTTGTACTGTAACCAGATGGGATGGAAGACCCGGAACTTGCTGACGGTGACAGTGCCTCCTTCCTCTGGGCATACCAGACTCTATACTGGAACTTGGTAGGGACCAATGTTTATTGAAATTATATCAGCTACAAAGAAAGAAACCACAGCTTTACTAGCTTCAAGGCTCATCCAGCCATCTTCCCCGCCCCTCTTTGGGCTGAAGGACAAACTGAGACCCCGAGAGAGGATGCAAATTGACCATCATTATAGAGCAGGTGGCAGATGTCTGTGCATTCACTCCCCTCTTCTCCCTTCCCTGAAAAGTTTCTGAAGTTCAAGATGTTAGGGACACGGGCAGAATTCTGAGGATGTAAGAGTTTTAAAAACGTGCTCTGTTTTCGATTTCCTAAACTAACATAATGATTCTGAAGCGAAAATAAAACAAAACAAAAACAAAACCCACTATGACTGGACTTCTTTCTGAAACAAACTTATCAAGCGGTTTTTTTTTTAAAGAGGGAACTGAAATATTGGGAACAGCCAAAAAGGGAAGCAGACCCTTGACTTTCCTGACTTTCATATCCATTATCTTGTCTGACACTCCGTACCCCCCAAGCTCCTGTGAGAAAGGCGAGGCAGGTAGAGCCGGCTGCAGGTCCACAACCCCGCATTTCATACCAGATGCGTTTCTGAATGGTTCGGATTTTACAATAACACGGCGCACACACCTGCTGCCATAAATGGCATAACGCGCCCAGCAAGGCCTGGGCCAGCACCCTGTAATCAAGCTCATCTGTAGCAAGAGCTGAATATTCTCACTAAACGGGATAAAGAGCACCAACGGCCTCAAGACGGTTCAAGTCCAATGTTGTTACGAAAAACCTTTGGGCTCCAGGAAACTTTGGCATTTTGGAATTGCAGATAAGAGATCTTGAGCGTGTACCCTTCGTTTCATGGTTTAGGAAAGCGAGGCTCGGTGTGAGGGAGCCGGTCCCAGGCCGGCGGGCACTGCTGCTCCGCGTCCAGCCGGACGCTAAGCCGACTCGGTCTCCTCACACCCCGGCCCTGTGCGGGCGCAGGCCGCTCACCCCCACCGCCGCCTCCGGCTGCCCGCGACATACCTGCTCGGGACGCTCCTCCCGCGGCGGTCCGCGCACATCCTCGAGGGCCTCGTACATGTTCTCCGAGTCGCTGCGCGCCAGGGGCCGCGGGCACACCCAGGAGCCCGCCACGCTGCAGGCTTTGGAGCGGCCCGCGCTCCCGAGGAGGCCGGCAGGGGGCGCGGCGGCAGTGCGCGCCAGGTCGTCCAGGGACTGCGCGGGCCTCACCCGCGCCGCGGGCCGCGTGTACAGGCAGGCGGGCGCGCCGGGCGTCAGGCTGCTGCGCTGGGTGGCCGCGCCGCGCCGCGTAGGGCCGCACAGGGAGCCCGCACGGCCCCGGGGCTCCGCCGGCACGCCGTCGGGGCCCGCACGCACCGGCACACTCACGAAGCGGTAGTCATAGGCAAGCGGTTCCGGGGCTGCCCGGCCCGGATGGGGAGCGGGCGGCCTGGAGGCGGTAGTAGGGTCGCCGATCGCTGGCAACTCGCGCACGTACTGCGCGGGCAGGTAGAAGGGGCGTCCGTCGGGCTCCCGCCGCACATGCCACCAGTGCTCGGTGCTGCGGCGCAGCAGACGATAGCGCTCGTTGGGCTGGATGGCGACATGGCACCCGTCCTTGCCCGTGTACTGGAAGGGATGCTCCACCAGGACGTACACGTCCCCCTCGACGTCCGCAGCCATCGCGCGAGCGGCCTTCCCCTGTGGACAACACGCAGGGGCGTGGAGGTCAGGGCCAAGGATCCAGGAAGCACACAGCACTAGCGGGACAAAGGACCTGGGCTTGAGTCCCAATGCGGCAGTCGTCTTATGCGTTCTGGCCTCAGTTTTCCTATCTCTAAAATGGGAGACTTGTATAAAATAATCTCTTAGGTTCTCATTCATTTTTTTTAAGCGAGAGAGACAGAGAGAGGGACAGATAGGGACAGGCAGGAAAGGAGAGAGATGAGAAGCATCAATTCTTCATTGCGGCTCCTTGGTTCATTGATTGCTTTCTCATATGTGCCTTGACAGGATGGGTGTGGGGGCTCCAGCGGATCGAATGACCCCTTGCTCAAGCCAGCGACCATGGGGTCATGTCTATGAGCCTGTGCTCAAGCCGGTGACCTCGGGGTTTTGATCTTAGGTTCTCATTCTTATACACAGTGATGGAATTATGGCAACCCTTTCATTCTGTGGTGTTGATTTTACGATTTGAGCCTTGTTTCATTCCCTTGGTGGGAAGATTGTGGGTAGTACTGTTCAACTTCACAGCCAGGGAAACCTTAATTCAAAGAGATAGCAGCAATTTTCAGCCTTTTTCATCTCATGAAACATATAAACTACTAAAATTCTGTGGCACACAGAAAAAATATATATTTGCCAATATGACAGAAAAAAAGGTATAATTTTGATTCATTCACATCAGCCAGCTATTGTGTTGGCTGTTGTCATTTTTAAAAATTGACAATCTAAGGGAAAAGTGGTCAGTGCCCCTGACTAAATAGGTATTGTATGTTTTAAAATTTTGTGCGGCACACCAGTTTAAAATCGCTGAGATAGGGTGATTGCCCAAGATCAAGTTGACGCTACAATTTGCCTAAAAGCTGACCGGGCCACAGTTTTCCTGACTGTGAAGTGGGAAGAACAGCCCAATTAGTCCCTACCCCGTCCTGGTTCTGCTGCCTCTAGACCCCAGGAAGCGCGTGTCCACAGCGCCTCTTCCCTGCCAGGCACTCAACCCATGGGAGTGTCTCCACCCTGCTTATTTCAAGAGGCTTGGCATAAGGGCCCGTGACTGCCAAAGCCAGAGAACCGGTTCTCTCGGTTTTTCTTTCCTTCCCCAGCCGCTTTGCCACAGCGGTGAACTCGGGAGCGTGGCCCGCCCAGACCGGCCCGCACCACCCTGCTCTCCAGCTCCCACCTCCACCTCCTGCGACAGGCTGGGCTCCGCTCGGCCCTCCCGGCCTGTCTACCTGCCCTGAGATCTCTCCACTGCCCCAGGACAGTGGCCCCTAGAGAATGCATTTTGTGTCAGTGACCACTCGTGTGTTGTCTCCGGGGTTCCCTAAGTTCTCCTGGAGTGACCATTACAGCCCTCACCCATCCTATGCTGGCTCAGCCTGGTGTCAGAACCTAGTTCTCAATCTGCCTGTGTCCCTCCATCAAAGCCATGAGTCGGTGGCCTTCTCTGGAAGTGGCTAGTCCTTCCAAGCCTTTTACACTGATCACACCTCCTGCCCCACAATGGTGGCCCCAGGATCAGTAGCTGGGAGCTTGGCTGCTTGCTGAGGCTGAGGGACCCACGGAACAGGGTCCCACTGAGGGGTGCATAGCCCTCCTTTATTTTGTCAAGCTTTCCTCGATCGGGAAAGGGGTGTAAACTAAATCACTAAGCACACTGGGCCTCAGAGGCACTGTCAGTGAGCTGCCCAGAACTAAGCCGACAAATCCTGGGGAGGATACCCCGTCTCGACACCCCTTCCGCGGGCTCACTCACGTTGGCAGGGCGGGCCTTCGGGAGCCCATGGGCTGGATGGGCTGAGCCAGCGGACGGATGCAGGTTAGGCCCCTGCCATCTTGTTGGGCCGGGCTTCAAGGGCTGGGCTGGAGAGATTTCGGGTAGCAGGAGCTGGCAAGGGAAGCAAAGAGAGAGAGGGACCTCTGGAGGGCTGTCCCCAATCCCCAAAGCAGCTGTGTCTGGGAGGGGCGAGGGGGAGCCTGAATGAGTCTGTCTGGGCAGGCGGGGACATTGGAAGTTGGTTCCGGCGCAGGAGAAAGCATGAGGGAGGGACACCGGCCGGGAGGGCAGCAACTGAAGGGACGCTGGCGGGTCGCAGAGCCTCGGGAAGGTAGAGTCCCGCCCCTGCCCCGCCTCCACCCTCCCAGGCCAGATCTGTTGTCCGCCAGCCTTTGCGTCCCGGGGACTGCTGGACCCTGGCTCGCTGGCTTGCCCGGGGCGTTCCCATTCCGAGCGAGGCCACTTGCACTCTGAATCACCAGCTACGAGCCCTTTCCAGCCGCATTGCAGGCACTACCCGCTCCGGGCGCACCGCCGCCCTCCCCAGCCCCTTTCCCGGGGCAACTCAGCCGGGCTTGGTAAAACTCGGGGCAGGGTTCCCGCAAGGGACGCCCGCCGAGCGCAGCGTCTTAGGATGGGGAGGGAGGGGACGGGGCCTCGGATTCTTCGCCGACCCTGAGGGGAGCGAAGAGAAAGGGAGGACTGTGGGGAGACCCCGGGAGCGCGAGGACAGACCTGTCGCCAGGAGGTGCCCTGGCGACTAGAGCCTGTGTGGGCGCTGGGGCCCTGCGCCGGGACCCCTCCTCTCCCCGGACCGAGGGCCGCCCTTCTTCCCCCGTCCTCCGAGGAGAGGGGACCGTCCCACGCGGCATCCTCCCGGGCCCGCGCAGCTCCAGTCGTATCGCGGCACGAAGAGGAGCAGCCGCCCGAGGCTCCCTGGTGAGAAGCCGCCACCTGCGGTCCCCCACCCCCCACCCCCGGCTCAGCATCCCCCGCCGGGTCTGGCCCGGGTTTGGCACCTCGGGGTGTCCACTCGCTAGCTTGGCCTCCACTTGTCCCGGCAGGGCGCGCGTGAGCTCGGCGTCCGGCTCTCCCTCCTCCACCGCCCAGCTCCCGCGCTACCGGGTTTCCTGTTCAACAATATAGCGAGGGAGGCACCAGCCCAGAGCACCAGGCAGAACTTCCTCCCGGGCTGGGCTGCGGCTGCGGCTGCGAGAGACAATCCCCGGTGTCCTGGCTTCCTGTCCCCTCTGGGCCGGGCCGGCGCCCCAGGAGCTGAGACACCACCCCCTCCCCCTGCACCTCCTGGGATCCTGGGCCACACCTGGCGTCTTTCGGGAGGTGGAGGCAGCAGGAGCGGGGTGGTGGGATGAGGCGGCGAGGGAGCCTCCTCACTAATTTCAGGCCAGATTTCACTGCTTGATCCCCACCTCCTCCTCCTCAGGTAGGAGGGCCACACTCCAATCTGTCTCTAGAGTAAGGTCAGAGCAATGCCCTGGGGTTGAGCTCAAGATCCTCACCTTATCTCTGCATCTGTTTCCTTTCCTGTACACTGGGGACAGTAACACCTACTTCGTAGGATTGTTGGGAAGATGAAATGAGATGCACTAAGAATGAAATGCTATCATTATCACATTATCATAAGAACACACAATATATTAGTTATGATTATCACTACTTTTATAATGAGATGAGCCATCCTCCTCTTTGGGGTTGGATTGAGGTCTCCAAACCTCCCTTAGGCAGGAGGGGAAAGGAAGAAACTAGTGTTCCCCGAGGCACTCTGCTGAGGATGAAGGCGCTGAGTCCAAAGGCAAGAGAGGTCACTTGCCCCTGCTCTGGTGGGCCTGCTGTCCCCAGTCCTCAAACCAGGTTCCTCCTGTCTTCCTGGAGCCCACACCCTCTACTGCCCCTGGAGGAAGGTGAGGCCCATGAAGGAAGCTGGGCTCATGGGATGTGCAGAGGGCGCTCCCTCCTGAGCAGAAAGGACAAGAAACTGGAGATCGAGATGTCTGCTTTTTCAGTCCCGTTTTCCTGCGACCTGCTTTCCCCGATAATTAACGCTTCCTTCCTCTGTCCTTACAGAGGGCAGTGGTGGACTTCCCTGCAGGGCCCCTGCACTTCTTCTGGAACTTCAGAGGAAGGTCTGCAGCCAAGTAAAACCACTGTGGGCCTCAAACCACGAACCCTGAACCAGGGGCCCTGTCCTTCCTGAGATTCCTTCCCTCTCAATCCAGTGGGTAATACAGCCCTGAGGTTTCGCATCTCCCGGTGTCAGGGGTCTGTGCTTTGACATTTAAGGCACAGAGAAGAAGTCATGGAGGTGGAATTTCAGGCATCAGCTTCAGTTATGTATGAGTGTACACAAGTAAATCTCCCAAAGGCCCTGAAATCTGACACACACACACACACACACACACACCCGCCAGGCCTTGCATCCTTGAAGTGGCAAGGGTGGAATATATACTGAACCTTTTACTGTCCTTCTCCTCCATGCCCCCCACTGGCACACAAGCCCCCTGCTAGCAACCACTGCCCCTCCCCTCTGTGCCTAGGAACTAACAGGAAAGTGGAGGCCCTACCAGACTGGTAATAGATAGCCCATGGTCTTCCTACATCAGCGGCAGCACTAGGATTCAACAACCAGACCAGAGATTAGAAAGATCAGGCCTTTACTGTAAAAATCATTCAAAAATCACACAGCAGCAGTTCCTTCAGTACATTGCAAAGCACTTCTTGGGGCCAAGGCCCCACACTGCAGTTTATTGCATAAAATGACACCTTAAAAGTAGTATGACCACTACTGAGGTTCACATCAGTTTTCCACTGGAGATGAGGGGGTAAAAGTCAGCTCATCTGGAAGTATCAGCAACTTCTGGTAAAGGGTAGAGTCAGCTCTAATGCTACTAACCTCTGGGAGGGCGGGGGTGGGATGGACTGAGGTGAGTGCCTCCAGGGGCACCTTCTGGAATATAGAATGCACTCAGGCCCGAGGACACAGGGCCAGGATTAGGTGGCAGTGCCTACCCCAGGGGGCAGTTCCGGCTCCAATCAGGCTGTGTCTTCAGTGGAGCATCAGTGCTGCTGTGAGAGGTGGGATGAGAACCCACTTTCCAGTTCCAGAGGCTTTGATGTGCCGGGCTCAGGTGTGTACCATCTCCCGAGACAGGATAACAAGGCTGTGTGGCACCCCCTCCTCCACCTGCCTAGCACCTCCTCTGTTCTATTGCACAATTCATCCAGCTCCACAGGGCTAGGCAGGTGACTCAGCAGTCAGATCATCCCAAAGGAGAGGTGGGAGTAAGTTCATCTCGACAGTGACAGGCGGCTCTCCGTCTGAGGCCCCCCACCTCAAGCTAAGTGCAAAGGATCCCAGGGCTGAGGGGGCCGCTGGGTTCAGGAGAGGTGGGGGAAGGCAGCAGAGGAACCACATCCGGGTTCCCCCAAACCCCAAGGGTCTAAACATCATTTGAAAACAATTCCAGGCTCCTGCCCCACCCCAGCACCCCTTCACAGGAGTGGTGCCCCAGTGAAGCTTCCACTCTCCGACACTGCCCTCCTGGGCCAGTCCAGCGAAGCTGTGCAGATTCATGGCTTTGTAAACCGAGGGGAAGCACCCTCCATGGCCTCTCTCCCGCAGGTCCCTGCACGTCTCAGCAGCATGGCTGACACTCTGTGGAAGGACGGGGTCATTGCTCCAGTGTGTGCTCAGGCCGCCCCTCTGCCCCCCCAGGCTCGTGGTCCTCTCCCGTGGGGCCAGCCTATCTCTGCCCCAGCAGGGTTGCGGCAGGCAGGGGCGGGTCCCCTGACTGTCTGCAGCAGCACCCTGTGCTTGGGTAGGATAGGAGTAAGGAGGGCAAGGCGCTGCGCCGTGGGCAGTGATGAGCCTTCCCTGGACCAAGGAAGATGCAAAGTGCTGACAGTGCTGGGTCCAAGTCATTCTGCTTCTCCTGCAGGGACCAAAATCCAGGCTACAGAAGAGCCAGGGGCTCTGACACAGAGAAAGACGACAGGCTTTTCAGGTGGGGAGGAAGCAGCAGGAGTAAAGAGGGAGAGGAAGAAGGTGGTCATCAGGACTGACCCCGCCCAGCCTCATGGGCGGTTTGGCACATTGCATTCAGCTGTTGGCAGCAAGCGTCCAGTCCCAGAGGGGAGGCAAGGCAACAGCGAAGGCGAGGCCAAGGGCTCTGCCCCGCCCACCTGTCTGTGGACCCGCCTCCGTGGTACCCGCACATCTGCTCAGGGTGAGAATGCCTGGAGTTCTTGGGTGACTTGTGTAGGGTTAAGAATAAAAAAATATTTTCTGTTGAAATATGAAGGGAAAAAAACCCACCTTAAAAAACTAGACCTTTTAATCAGGAATGTAGATTTGAAAATGCGCCCCTAATCTTGTTTCCACAGTGTGTGAACAGCCCTGAAGGGGCGCCCTGTCAGTGAGGTGGGCTGGAGCCTGCCTGGTGCAAAGCTGTCTTCCTGGCACCCCACCCCGGACAGGGACAGGCAGTGCCTGCTGGTGTCCCCTCCTCCTGGAGCAGATGGGGACAACATCAAAGCTCCCTCTCCTAGAGCATCTTCCTGACAAGGGAGACAGCTGTGACAGAGAGAGTAGCCCAGTCCGATGGCAAATGTGGCCCGGATGGCAGAGCCGAACCTTCCGCCCGAGGCCTCCGAGGTGGGGACAGGCGTCTGGGTTAGGCGAGAGCATTCTGTTCTTGGTACTTGCGCCGGCGGGCACAGCGGGGGCAGCCCTTCACCACGGCCTGGCAGCTCTGGTGGAAGACTGTCCTGCATTCGTCACACCTGGAGAAAGGGGCAAGCGCTGCTTGTGCCAACAGGCCGGAGGCCTCCCCGGGGCCCGAGGCTGCCCAGTGCTCCTGACCAGAGCCCACGGTCAGGCCTGCAGGCACCACACCCTCTGGCGACAAAAGATTCTGGTAGCAAAGCTCACCAAGGCCATGCAATGCATGCTGGTTCCCTCTCTTCATTTTTTATAAGTGCTGCTGAGACTCACTACATGACTTCTTGCCTATGTTTAAGACACTGCAGTTTAGAAAGTTCAGGCCTAGGTCTGCTAAGGGGCTGAGTCTAGGCCAGGGAACACCTCCTGAAAGAGAGTTAGTGCTCCCACCAGTTCAGATTCCCACTCCCACGTGGGCTGGAGTGATGGTTTGGTGGATGAATCTGTCCATTTAGAGACGTCTCAAAAAATGATAACTGGGGACAAGAATGATCACGATAGAAGCAGAGGCAGTGGCAGGTATCACCCACCAGGGGGCCACTTTGTGTCCGTCCTTGACCCGCACTCCAGGGCAGTAACTCATTTAGCCCTCCCTCAACCCATTCATAGATGACAAAACTGAGGCCCAGGAAGGTCCCCAACAGCATTCTGTGAGGTCTTGTCCTGTCCCCGTAGCTGGCCTGGGACTGGCCATGACTGCCCAGGGCATCAGCTGCTCTGAACAACCTCACCACCCCGTGGCACTGGCAGAGGGGATGATAAGTGTGTTCCCATACAATAGCGTGTGGCCTGCCACCCTAGAATGCTGGGGCCAGCTGTGGGTAGGGCCGGGGGTGGCGTGGCTGGCTGGGTGCCCTGCATACCTGACTGTGGTGTCAAACTCAAAGGGGAAGATGATGTCATGGTGATGGCAGATCTGGCAGATGAAGCCGCGCTGGGTGCACAGATCACAGTGGTAGACATGCTGGGAGGCAAATTCGATCAAGGCCTTGAGGAATCCTTCATACACCCCATCCGCGATCTACAGGGGAACACAAGCCGCAGGCCCTTCAGGGAGCTGTGCTGAGGCGAAGGCCATCTGCGAACCGTGGCCTGCTACTGCTCATGGAACCTGCCTAAGGAACTCCCACTGCACTGGAGGTGTCTTTCCACCTGGGCATGAAATTCTCCCCAAACCAGGCCAGCAATACAGGCATCCAGCTCTTGGGCACACTGGGGCTAACGAGATTGACAGATGAGAGCCAAACCCACTGCTCCCTCCCTTGAGGAAAGGAATGTCTCAAACTGTCACTCCTGTGATCCTGGGCTTTGCTGTAGTGCCCGCTTATTCCAGGGGGGCTCAGGGCTCACTCACTGCCCCAGGAAGCAAGGGACAGCGGGACACCCATTCTGAGGTCCTGCAAAGCTGAAGACTGCAGTCTTGTCTTTGTGAACCTAGGTAAGCGCACCCCCATTTCCCTTTCTGATTTCTCCAGGAATGGGGTCCCTCTGGAGAGGTCTGGGAGGACGACTTTCTCACCTGCTGGAGGTCAGCAACACTGTACTTGTGGGGAGACTCCAAGAGATAATTCCTGTGGTTGAGCCTTCAAAGAAAACACAAGAGGTTCCTTAGAAGGTTCCCCGCCCAGGCCAACCTGTGTTTGTTTCCATTCCTTCAGCACTGCTAACCGGGCGTGAACACCTCCCACCTGGGCCTGGGTGGGGTGGTGGCGAGGACAGCCAGCCAGCCTGGGCTGGAACCTGGGCTTCCAGGTGACTGACTAGCTGTCGAGACCTTGGGCAGGTTACTTACCTTCCCCGAGCCTCAGGTTTCCTCACCTGAGAAATGGAGCTGTTTTGAGGATTAAATAATTTACTTAAAGCATCTGGCACAGTGCCTAGCACACAGTAAACAATGAACAGTTACCTACTATAGTTGATAAACTTGTATTGCATAACTGAAATGTGCTAAGAGTAGAACTTAAATGTTCTACCAAAATACTTATTAATAAATAAATAAATAAGCAAATAAGGTAATGAATGGGTTGATTAAGCAGATGGGAGAAATCCTTTCACAATGTGTACAATCGTCACACTGTACACTCTAAATATCTTGCAATTTTGTCAATTATACCTCAATAAGGCTAAAAATATTTTTTTCAATTTAAATATATAAAAAATTAAACATCTATAAAAAATAATGAGGAAGAGGATGATGAAAGCTAACAGTGGTACCAGGAACTGGGCTGAGAGCTTTAATCTATATATAAAAAATATCTATATATAAATAAACACATTTAATCCTCACAACAGCCCGCGGAGGCCAGCACCATTATAACACTCACTTTAGAAGACCACATGGAGGACAGAGAGGTTAAATAACTTGCCTGTGGTCACAGAGCTAGTAAGCGGCAGAGCCTGCCTCCTTATCTACCTGGTGAATGCCTACAGGTGTTAGCTGTTGTCATTGCTGCCGCTATCATATATCAGGGACAGCTCTGGGACAGAAATGCACAGATGTGGCTTCTGCCCTCCTGTAGCCGCTGGTCTAGCTGAGGGACAGACATTCAAGCATCTGATTTCAGTGTCATGTGAGAGGAACCCCGTGAGACCTGACCTGTCCTAAGCACCACAGCAGATCCCATTTCAGAGGCGGGTGGGGAAGCGGGGAGACAGACGACGAGGCTCAACCACCAGCCGGGCTCTGGTTTCTCCGCTGCTAATGGTGGAGAGTCCAGGGGCTATATCCTGAGGGATGGAGAGGAAACACCTGCAGAAAGCCCCTGGTACTAAAGCCCGCCTGACCTTGCTGTGTGCGTGGTGCTGGGGGTTCTACGGAAGATGCTCCAAGTCTAAGGAAGTTTGGAAACCTGCCCAGGATGCTCCAAACATCCGGGGGCAGGATGCAGCCAGGCCCTGGGCTGTCTGGAATGGGGGTTTGACCGTGGCTCACTCCACAGCCTCAGCTTTGGGCCAGGGGGAACCCAATCCTGGTGGAGGTGGCAAGTCCCACCAAGCAGCCAGGCAGATGACATTGTGCTCTGTGGGGTGAGGATGCCCCCAACGGGACGCCCAGTTCACTATGCTGCTCTCCCTAAGAAAATCCCAGCTTTCTGGGAACAGGAAGCCGCCATTTATCACCAGGAAAACACAGGGGGTGAGGGGTGCACAAGCTGTCCCTGAGCTGGCAGGAAGGGTGGGGCTGATGTGGATGGAGAGTCACCTTTGGCATATGCTCTCTGTTCACAGTCACGGAAGCCCCGGGGGCCAGCCAGGCCCAGGGCCTTCCCTGTAAGCCGCAGTGCCCTGGGCCTGTCACACTCAGAGAGGCCTGACAACTGATGTGGGAGGTGAAGTCAGGGAGGAGTTCCCCTTGCTGGCCACAGCCCCTGGCTGGGTCCCCTGAGAGAAAGACCTGTCTGTTCCTTCTCAGCCCTCTCGTCCTCTCACCCTCTACCTTGGATGACTCAGTGCAGGCCTCACCTCCCGGGCCAATTACTACTGCTGCTGCCAAATTGGGTTTCTAAACTTTTGATCAGAATGTGACGGTCCCTTGCTCAAAACCCTTTAATGGCTCCCAACTGCTGGCAGAACACAACCCAAACACCTTTGGTGTTGCACACAGGACCTTCCAGGTCTGCCCCTGTGCCCACGGTCCAGCTGCATTGAGCCCTTCCTGGGCGCTGGTGAGCCCCACTCCCAGCCCCTGCGTGCTACTGGTCCCCTTAGCCCCAGAGCCGGGCCCTCCCTCCCCTTTGTTCTCCTTAGTGTTCTAAGCCCAGGTCACTGGGAACGCTGTTTTCCTGTGCGGACAGTGACGTCTGGAGCGCTCTGACAGTACCGGAGAGCGTGAGGAGAGGGCTGGCCCGGCGTTCTGTCTGGTCCTCCTTCATGCTGCTTCAATACTATCTTTGTAAAGAAGGAAAGTGTTTGTTTTTTTCCTTAATGAAAAGAAAGAACTCCACAAACCCTCAGCTCAGATGCCATCTCCACCAGGAGCTCCCCTGGCCCTCCAGGCCCTGCCACGGCTGGGTTAGGTGGCACATGCCATGTGACCAGGGCTGTCTGCCTACGCCCCTTCCCAAACTCTGAGCCCCTCACGCAGCTTTCACCACAACTCGAAGGCCACATGAACACAGGGATGACTCGCCCCTTTTACAGACAAGAAAGCTGAGGTTCAGAGAAGTGAAGCAACTTCCCTAAGACACACAGCGGGTCTGAGCCGCGCAGAGGCCCCTCTCATGCTCTTTCTCCTGCCTGTGCTGCTTCTGCAATGGACTTCCACAGTCACCGCCCTGCTTTCGTGAAGGCCAGGCACTCAGTAGGTGTGCAGGCCCACTGGAGGCCGGCCAGGGAGAGAGGCGGGACTACCCAGTACTCAGCACCGGTCAGCCCCGATGGGTCAGTCCGGCTAATGACCAGACCACTCAGCAGAGCGGGGACAAAGGAGCGAAGCCCGCACCCCCGGCCCACTCTGCAGGCAGCTGGGCTACTCAGGCCTGCAGAGGCTCCTCGACACCGGGGTCAGGGGACAAGCTCCCATCTGACCTGGGAGTTCACGACCCTGGTCATGGGGGGGGCGCAGGGGCCCTGGGTCCTAGATTCTCAGAAAGGATGGGAGTGAGCCAAGCTGGACGCTGATGACGGAGGCAGACAGCCTCCCAGGGAAGCAGCCTTCCGGGGTCCCTCATGGCAGCCCTCAGAGGGCTCTCTGTTCTTCCCGGCACTGTGGAGGGGACCTCTGCCTAAGAGAGAGCTCTCTGCTGGAGCCCCTCCTTGGGAGGCCCAGGAGACCTGCCCTGGGCACCACCCTGGCCCCAAAGACCTGTGCACAAGTGGGTCTGGGAGACTGGCAGCTGGGACTGGGGAGGCACAGCCCGTCAGACAAGGGGTCTCTGTGCCAGCCCTGGGGGAGAAGTGCTGGAGGAGGAACGCGGAGGGGCTTGTGAGCTGCTCTCAGTCACTAGAAACTCAGCAGTGAAGCCCACTTGGGCAGTAGGCACCAGCTGCACCTGCAGCCTGCTCTCCTGGAGCTCTCAGGACAGCACGGCCCCACAGGGGCCACAGCCTGGGCTGTGACCTGGGTGCCAGGCACGGAAAGACGCTCTAAGTCCATGCTGAATGAAGCCCAGCTTCACCTTTCCTCCCTGTGCAAGCCCCGGGACCCAGACGTTTCTTGAAGGGCATCCTGAGGGTTCCAACCCAATCTTGCCCTCTCGGGAGGGCTGCTGCCATGGACGGCAGCACAGCAGCCATGGGATGGAGGGCTGGCCGGGGGAAGGGAGGAGCCAGGCAACCAGCCCTTTGTGCAGTGGTAGTCAACCTGGTCCCTACCGCCCACTAGTGGGCGTTCCAGCTTTCATGGTGGGCAGTAGCGGAGCAACCAAAGTATAAATAAAAAGATAGATTTAACTATAGTAAGTTGTTTTATAAAGATTTATTCTGCCAAACTTAGCAAAAATCCAACATAAAGTACTTGGTAAGTAATTATTAGTATATGCTTTAACTTGCTGTAACTCTGCTTTATAAATTTTATAAAGTAAAGTTACTTCCCTACTTTAGAAATCACCATTACTGTGGAACTGGTGGGCGGTTAGAAAATTTTACTACTAACAGAGATACAAAAGTGGGCGGTAGGTATAAAAAGGTTGACTACCCCTGCCTTCGTGGTCTGGCCCTCATTTGCCTGTCCAGCCTTCCTCTCACCACAGGCCCCTTCGCTCCTTGCTCCTCCAAAGTTCTCCCTGTGCTGTCCACGAATGAGGCCGTCATTGCCCACGCACATCGTTCCTTCTGTGTTGAACACCTTCCTGCTTCTCTTCCCGCTGTAACTCCTACTCATTCTGCAAGTCTCACCTTACACGTCAGTTCCTCCAGGAAGTGTTGCCTCTCCCTCCCCTCCACCAATGGGGGGCTGCACATCTGGGGCCCCCTACTGCTCTCTCCCAGCCCTCAGCCCCAGCTGTAGCTGCTTCACCTGCCTTCCCTGCAGGAGGGGAGGACCCGGCCTACCTTGTTCTGTGTTGTAGCCCATACACCTAGCCCCGTGTTGGGCACATAGAATGTTCTCAGTAAATATTTGTTAAATGAATTAGTGAGTGAATACATGCACAAATAAAAGCCACTCCTACTAAAGCACGTGGTAATTTCCCAGGAACAGTGGGCAGCTCTCCGCCCAGCCCTGGCACTCCTCCAAGAGGATGGCGGAGCGCGTCTGTGTGTTCGCGTCCAGGGTCTCACCTTTTGCTTAGCTCCTTCAGAGCTCCGCTTCGGCACAGGCCCAGGTAATCCCCCAGAAGCTTCAGCTGCTCCCGGCTCCTCCCGATGAGATGCATCCGCTCCTCATGTTCGTACAGAGACGGGTTCACCAGCTGCAGGTTGATGAGGGGATGGGCCCAGATCTGTGTCAGGAACTTCAAGGCCTGCCGGCAGATCTGGGGACAAGACCAGGCAACGGAGGCAAAACAGAAAGGCCACTCAGTGAGCACCTGTGGGCTGGACACTACAGTACCTGCTCACGCATCCTGCAACCACCTTCCAAGGGTGGTGGCACCTTCTTCACTTTACAGATGAAGAGACTGAGGTTCAGAGAGGTGAAGTGACTTGTCCTGAGCCCACAGCTCATAAATGCCAAGAGTTGGACCCAGTTTACCTGACCCCCAAACCTTGTCCCTCTATGGCACCAGCTGCTGCCCCTCCCAGACCACGCTTGGGTGGAGGGGCCCCTCTCCCCCTGGGCTTCACAGACCCTTCCCACTCCTTCCTCTCCCCCCAGCCCCCAGCTTCCTGCCTAAAGGAAACGGGCACTGTCCTCTGGGCTGACTCAGGAACCAGGTGACTGGTCTGAGTCAGGCTCCAAGCACAGGAAGCCACAGATGAGACACAGCTTAGAAAGGTTTCCCCAGTCCTCCAGCTCTGCCGGCAGTGCCACCCAGGCCTCCCCCAGGCCTCCCCCAGGGCTCCCCCGGGGCTCTGTGCAGAGTTCAGTGATCAATCTCAGCCTCTCCCACCTGATAGGCCGGTGAACATCCCGCCCTCAGGCCAAAACCTAACGCCAAAGCCAGTTTCTGAGCACCTACTATTTGCTAGGTCCTAGGCTGAGAACCTTGACCAGATCCTTTCTTCACCCTCCTAACAACCCAAAGGGGAAGGTGGCATCACCCCCACTTTATTGTTGAGGAAACTGAGGCTCAGAGAAGCTAAGTGGTTTATCCAACCCATTAGTACAAAACGGAGACCAGGTCTAAACAAGGTGTCACCTCTGCACACCTGGCTACCACACTAGCTAATAGAAGCTTCTCTTCTGCAGTCATCCCCTCACTGTGACAAGACAAATGGAAGACATGAGATGGTCCCCACTGTCAACTACTGGGCAGTGGTTAGGAGTCGGGCTTTCTGGTCAGAGTTGGATCTAAGTCCTGGCTCTACTACTTCCTAGCTGGAGGACCTTGTAAAACTTCCTTAACCTCTCTGTGACTCAGTTTCCTCATGTGTAAAAAGGAACAAAATAAAAGCACTTGTCTCCTGGGATTGAGTTGAGATTAAAAAATAATCCGTGTAAACTCCCATCATGTAGCACATCCTCAATAGGGCAGCCACCAGATTCTGCGTGTCTGTGGTGGGCCAGCTGCCTCCACAGGGTCGGAAATGTAACAGGGACCTCAAGAGACTGTAACAGCAGTGTGGGAGGGACCAGGGAGGCCTCTGGCCTCTTGTCTCCCAGTTCCAGTGGTATCTCTCGCCTCCCTAGCAATGGACAACTCCTTCTTTCCCATTTGCCAGAGGTACGTGCCCCAGCCAATGGGCAGCCCAGTGGCAAAACCCCGGTGACTTGGGTCAAGCTGCTGTTCCCTAGCCCTGGCCCCTCCCTGCCCACAACTCAGCCTCAGGCCTTGGGTGAGGCTCAGATGAAATGACACAAGGAATGTGTGCTGAGACTGCCAAGCTCGGCAGATGGGCAGGGGCTCTGTGCTCCCAGGGACTGTTTCTATCCTGTGGGTGTGGAGGAGACAGACAAAGACAGCAGCCCCGGCCCTGGCCTCACATCCTGCCAAGTGCCAGGCAGGCCTCACACGGTGGGTCAGCCAGAGTGGTAACGGTGAGCAACAAGGCCTCTACCCCATGAGCCAGCACTTTCCAGTTTGAACTTCCCTGTCTTTTCCAAGCCAGTGATCCTTTTTATTTTCCAATAAATTTTATTTCTTGGTTAATTTTTAGAGAGAGAGGAGGAGTGGGGGGGGGGGAGTGAGAGAGAGAGACTAAGAAAGCGGGGCGAGACATCAAGTTATTGTTCCACTTATTTACGCATCCATTGGTTGATTCTTGTATGTGCCCCAACCAGGACTGAACCTGCAATGTTGGCGTATCAGGAAAATGCTCTGATGAACTGAGCTACCCGGCAAGGCCAAACCAGGGGTCTTTGAGAGGAGAGCTGGATATTTCCCAGTCTCAGCTATGCCAAGAAAAGTAATGCAATTTTCTAGGGGGAAGAAGGAAGTGGCAGAGAATTATAGCAATGAATAAGGAAATGGCTCAACAGAAGTATCCAGGTGTCATAAATACCGAGTGTGTTTTATGTTCAAAGGGTTCTTTGCATTTGTGGTGATTCTGAGGTTTAGTTTTTTCCATGTAATTAGTTAAACACTTAATGCTGAGTGTAGGGGTGGTGATGCGGTAACCAACAAAGAAGCCAGAGTAAAGCTAACATCTTTGGGGTTCCCGCCCCAGGGGGGTGGAGGTTGGGGTGGCACAGACTCTGAGGCTCACGTTCCCTGGGTTCCGATGAAGACATGTCACATGTCAAGGCTGCATGGACCCTGATCATGTGAATTAGGGGCAGAAGGTGTGACAGGCCTCAGGAGAGGGGAAGGGCACATTGCAAGTGACTGGAGGACATTGTCTCCTTTAGTCCTCACACAAGCCTGAATGGACAGTGATTAATCACCATTTCCATATGAAGAGGCTGAAATGAAATAATTGCTCATGTTAACACAGCCAGAAAAGTGGGCGAGCTCAACTGGAGAAGAGGAAAACCTGAACGGTCTTAGAATACATCTTTGTCAAAAGTGGTTGGTGAACATAAGAAAGTACCGAAGATGTAACACTAAGTAAATAAAGCATGTTATAAAGCAATGAGTCCAGGATAACCCCAAGTTTACAAAAAGTAGATGTGTATGTAAACAGAAACATGATGTGGACAAAAATGGGCCACTAAATCTAATTGTAAGTAACCTCACAAGATGATCTGATCATAAATTCCTAACCAGGCAGGTGGGTAGTCATGCCCCAGGCCTGTAACTTCTTTAGTAAAAGGCTTATCTTTGCCTTCAGCAAGCCCTATCTATTGTTTCTGCCCATCTAGGTTAACACTGAGATGCCTCCTTTCAAACCCTTCCTTCTAAAGTGTTATAGCCCTTAAAACATCACATAATCCTGCTATCCCGTAACCCAATCCCTGCCTTGCTTTCTCCCACCTTCATGTCCTCTTCATTACCTTCCCTCTTTAATTCCAACATATAAAAGAAAGCGCCAAACTGCCATTCTCTGAGCATTTGAGGTCTTGATTCCTGGTAACTGTATTAGTTTCTTATGTTGTCAGGTTCTTATGATGACAACAGAAAGGCTGACTGCTCCAAGTGGAAGTGCAACCAGCTAGTTAGCCCGTCCATCATCCATCCATCCATCCATCCATCCATCCATCCATCCATCCATCTGGTTACTGGTGCCTTAAACCGTTCTGCCCAAAGCCAATGGGAGCTGCAGAAAACCATCCTCAGACTCCCGCCTAAGACCAGGGCAGGCACTGACAGAGCTCTGCACAGGGGCTACAGACCAGCACCAAGTTTTTTCTTGGTTGGCTCATGCTCCCTGGGTTCTGATGAAGACACATCACATGTCAAGGCTGCATGGACCCTGATCATGTGAATTAGGGCAGAAGGTGTGACAGACCACATCGTGAGGCCTGAACCAGTGAACCTACCCTCCCTAGAGCCAAACTCCTCCCAACAGATGAACAGCAGTAGCAAAGAGGAATGCGCGTTTCTCTGTCATTCAGCAGCCCTGTGTGGTCACGACGGGCTGGGCTCAAGACTTACCGGGCGCTTGGTGAGGTCCCAGTTGTGGATGATCCTGGCTGGAATCACCGAGGCATCGTCTTGGTGGCAGAAGTCACAGTAATAGAGGCCAGAGAAGGCACAGAGCTTAGGTCGTACAAACGAGAAGCCGATCTGCCGGGAGCAGCCTGGGGAGAGGGACGGCGAGACAGTGAGCAGCGGCGGGCCCGTCAGCTCCTGAGTAACACAGAAGCTGCTAAGGTGGAAAGGGGCTGCTATTTACGGAAAGGATAAGGGTAAAAAAGGAGAGTACAAAGAGAAGAACAGCTACCACTTAGAAGCAACCCTAATAATTAATCTTGACAACAAAACACGCAGTTTCCTCACCAGCTGAAGGAACTGATGCCCAGAGAGGTTAGGAAACTTGCCGCCACACAGCGGTTAGGTAGCACAGCTGGGATGCTAATTGGGTTGGGTTGGGCCTAGAGGTACATTCTCCTATACCTAGCGGCATTCCTCAGTGTCCCCACTGCTTGCTCACAAATGCCAACCTCTCCTAGGTCTGTCCCTTTGCTGGGGCCTGGAAACAGAAGCAACTAAGCCAGGGCCTTGGCAAGCAGGGAAGGGGCTGGGCCAGGGGGCCAGGGGGCCGGGCACAGAGAGTGGGCAGGAAGGCAGCAGCAGGCAGGGCAGTCTGGACACTGCCTGGAGCCAGCTTGAAGAGCTGCTGGATGCCAGGACAGTGATGTGGGGCCCATCTTCAGACCCTCAGCTGGAGGTCCCTCCAAGCAGGGAGCAGAGGGAGTGGGCGTCAGTGTGCCCTGGGCAAAGCAAAGGCCTGGCCTAAATCCTGAGCACATGCCAGCCTCCCACGGGGCCAGGGGAAAGTCTCTCTGGCCTCAGGACTAGGAAGACCGGCTGCTCTGCTTACCTATGGCCTCATCCTGACCCTCACCGAATTTTTGCCAGGTTCCATTTCAGTATCTGTACAATTCAGCCACTACTGGCTATTCTGTGGGGTTATTACAATATTTAATTAAGACAGGTTTTGAAAGTGCCCTGCAAACTATGAAATACAAGCCAAATGACAGTGATTGGTGTCTGCCTGGCCACTGCACTGTGCTTACAGAGAGAAAGCCCAGGCTCCCCAGTTCCTGTCTCACCCACAGGCTGGCGGGTATCAGGGACTGCGAGCATTCATTCACACCAAGCGTGACTTGCCTTGCAGGGGTAGGGGTGGGGGGGCTGCCTGCAGTGTTCCGTAGGAAGCTCTGCTCTGCCTAGCTTCCTCCATCCTCCATGGGCACTGACCACAGACCACTTCCTCCCAGACGCCTGAAGCAGGCTTTCCCCTCCAGCCCCACGGGCTCTGCCCTGATAGGACAGCTCCTGAACCGCTGCAGCCCCATCTGTTGCTCTGGGGCCCTGCAGCAGGCAAGCTTCTCACAGCCCACCGGGAGGGCCCGGGGCCATGCAATGGCTGGCTGTACTGGGAGGGGAGGCGGGGCTGGGGTTGGGGGTGGGGGGAGAGCTAAAGAGGGACGTCAGCGTAGAATGTGCAGCTGCCTTGAACACTGGGAAGTAGGGCCTGTGGGGACCTGGCGAAGGGCACAGGTACCGGGACAAACATGGTCCTCACCTGGCTGCACCACTTACCAGCTGTGTGAATCTGGGACAAGTTCTTACTGGCCTGGTGACTCAGTTTCCTCAGCTATAAACAGGTAATATAAATAATAATACCTATCCCTACAGGGCGGTTGTGAGGATTAAATAAGACAATCCAAATAAAGCATCTCATCAGTGCCCAGCATAGAAGAATTAGGTTTGATTATAATAATGATATAGCAGATATACTGACTTAGAATAATATCCATAATAATATCCATAATTTTTAACTAGAAAAAAAAAAACCAAGTTGCAGCATGACCAGTGGTGGCACAGTGGACAGAGCATTGACCTGGAGTGCTGAAGACCCAGGTTCAAAACCCCTGGGTTGCTGGCTTGAGTGCGAGATCATAGACATGACCCCACAGTTGCTGGCTGGAGCCCAAGGTCAGTGGCTTGAGCAAGGAGTCACTGGCTAGCACGTATGAGAAGCAATCAATGAACAACTAAAGCGACACAACTACAAGTTGATGCTTCTCATCTCTCTCCCTTCCTGCTTGCCTGTGTCTCTCTTGTTAAAATAAACAAAAAACAAGTTGCAGAAGAATATACATGGCTATGCTGTCCACATGGTGGCCATGAGACTGTGTGGTGCCCTTTTAAATTTAAGTCCATTTCAATTAAATAAAATAAAAAATTCAGTTCCTTAGTCACACTACCCACATTTTACATACTCAGTAGCCCATGTGGCTTGTAGCTATTATCTTGAACAGCACAGATCTAGGGCATTTTCATCCTCATAGAAAGTTGTATTGGACAGTGCTGAGTAGGATGAGCCCGGTTTTGTAATTAAAAAGAATTGTGTGCACCTGTAAAAATGTGCAAAACTATTTGAAAGGGTACCATGCTCCTGCTCTAAAATATGATAATGTTGTAATATGATAACGAAGGGAGTGAAGAGCTTAGCTCCCTGGAACTCCCTGAGCAGAGAGAGGCACACTGCGGAGCTGCCACCCACAGTCTCACCCCTGAACCGGGGGTGGCAGGAGGGGGAAGGGACAGAAGCTCCCACAAGCAGGGCTGCCAGGAGGAGCAGATGCTATTTGCTGCAACTGCTGCAAATGGCTGCAAACAGTCTCATTTGCTGCAACATTCCACGGGTGGGATGGGGCCCCTCATGAAGGGACAGGAAGGGGTGCAGAGCCTAAAGAGGGAACCCCTGCAGAGGCAGAGGGGGGCTGGCAGGCTGCGGCTAGCGGGAGGGCAAGTCCGCACCTGCGCAGAAGCAGCACTGGGAGTCGAGGCCCTTCTCGGTGGGGATGGCCACCAGGTACTGCAGCAGGAAGCCGTTCTCCCCGGTGGTGAACTTGAGCACCTCCTGACAGTTTTCATCCAGACTCCCGCCCAGTGTCACTGCCTCCTCAGCCGTCTCCAAGTAGGACGCCAAGACCTTGCGCACCAGGTCCCTCCACAAGGCGGCCTCCTCGGCATTGCCCGCCTGCAGCTTCAGGATGGCCTTGGCCGTGATGATTTTGAAGAAGGCTGGGCCCCCGAGGCTCGTGTCTGGCAGGATGTCTCGGATGGTCTCAACTCCATGGCTGTCACTTAACATCTTTTCATTGTTTCTCACGCGGAAGCATTTCAGGGATTCCAAGGACAGGGAAAAAATAAAGGGTGTCCAGGTCCTGTCGGCATACAGGTACAAGAGGGATTCTTTAATAGCGTCTGGCTCGGGAACTTGGGCAGAGGACCAATCGAACTGCATGCCCTGGAGGGTTTCAGGCTCCGTGAGCAGGTCCGAGTGGGAGGGGAGGCCACCCTGGGGGCCTTCGGGGAGGTCACTGGGCTGCTCTGGGTACTGGATGTTCACCCACTCGTCCTCCTGCTGAGGCCGGCACTTCTGCAGGGCCTCCCGCACCCGGTCCAGCCAGTCCTCGGCCTCATCCTGGGAGGAGGCCCGCAGGGTCAGCTTCTTGCCGGAGAAGACCAGCTCGAAGCGGCCGTCGCTGTGGGCCGGCCCCACAGACTCGCAGCGCAGCAGGGAGCAGTTCTCCACACAGGTGCGCTCCTCGCCGTTAAGGTAGAGGCGGAACTCCAGTGGGGAGAGCTCGCAGAAGAGCTCCTTCCAGATGCCCATGGCCCCCCGCCGCTCCACGGTGCCCAGCTTCAGGAGACCCCGGAACGGGTTGGACAGTCCTGGAGGCAGAAAGAAGCACGTTAGACAATGGGCCTGTCCCTTTACCACCCGAGAAAAAAACCTCTGGAGCCCAAGGTCCTGTAGTAGGTGCAGACAAGATGACAGCCAACAGACCACAGCCTGCCACTTCTGCTCTGAGGGAGACAGCAGCCACTGCGGAGTGTCAGGCAGAGTCACATGATCTGCATATTCTAGATGGGGACGCCATCCCGCTCATGTGCGGAAGGACTACAGGGAGAGAGAGCAGGTAGGAGGCTACTGCAGTAACCAGGCTGGGATGCCAGTGCACCCCATGAGGTGGTGGAGGTGGTAAGAAGTGGAAGATTCTGGATATGCCAACAGGATTTGCTGGCAGATTCTGTACATGATGTGAAAGAAAGAAAATCAAGGATAACTCTAAGATTTTTAGCCCAAGACCTGTGAGGATGAAGTTGGCCATTTTATGAGCTGAGAAACACCAGGAGGGGAGCAGGTTTGGAGTGGGAGAATCGGAAAGTCACTTTTGGACATGTCAACATTGAGAAACCTATTAGACATGTGTGGAGCTGATGGAGATCTGAATCTGAAGTTCAATGGCAAGGACCATGCTGGAGATAATTGGAGAGTTGTTGGCATCAAGCCCTTAAAAGTAGTGGGTGGGCCTGACCAGGTAGTGGCGCAGCGGATAGAGCGTCGGACTGGGATGCAGAGGACCCAGGTTCGAGACCCCGAGGTCGCCAGCTTGAGCACGAACTCATCTGGTTTGAGCAAAAGCCAACCAGCTTGAACCCAAGGTCGCTGGATCCAGCAAGGGGTTACTCGGTCTGTTGAAGGCCCACGGTCAAGGCACATATGAGAAAGCAATCAATGAACAACTAAGGTGTTGCAACGCGCAATGAAAAACTAATGATTGATGCTTCTCATCTCTCTCCATTCCTGTCTGTCTGTCCCTGTCTGTCCCTCTCTGTCTGACTCACTCTCTGTCTTTGTAAAAAAAAAAAAAAAAAAAAAAAAGTAGTGGGTGGGGAGGACAGGCAGAGCTGGCCTCACTATAAACAGAACATACAGGGCACTAAACAAACAGCTGGTCTGATAAAGCCCCAGATCAGTTATTAACAATCTGAGACAGAGGCCTTGGGAAGAAGCACGTGCAACTCAGGGGCCTTCAAGATGCACAGTTTGCTCTGGGCTAGAAAGACCCAAGAGTTCTGTATAATAAAGAGTTACGGGGTAGTTTCTGGGAAAACATTTTCCATTTCAATATATGAAATAGTACTTTGGTATTCTGTAGGCAATTTGGGGCATTACTTTTCAAGATTGTATGAGGAAATACCGTACCCTTCCTGCTTTCTTGAATTACTCAGCAAGGGTGTTCCTCATTACATTTTGGGATGAGGATTCTCTTGTGAGAAGACACTACTGACCGGTCTGGGAAAGAGGACTCGGGAGCCGTTTCCTGAGAGCGCGGTGCCCTGCGGGAGGCCGGGACTCTGCTGTCACCTACCCATCTGCCTGCGGTGCACCACCCTGAAGTTCCTGGGCTCTTGCACCGTGGCTGCCCCGCCCATTGTGCTTCCTGCAGAAGGCGCACACGCTTTGTCCAAGGCCCCCATGGAGGAGCTTTTCCTTGGTCCTTGAGAAAAATGCCCGAGGAGACTGGGCCTGGCCTCGGGAGTCCCTCCGGAAGAAGCTATGGCGCCATCTGGAGGGCTCTCTGGGGGTCGCTCTTGGGGAGGCCGGTAGAAGTCGTCTTCCGAGATCCAGCTCTTGCTCTTCTGTTGGGAAAGAAGTAAAGATATAGGCTTTTTAACTTTTTAAAAAACATTGAGACATGACTCACACATCATAGAATTAACACATTTCAAGTGTACAATTCAGTAATTTTCATATATTCACAGAATTGGGCAACTATTACCACTAAGTTTAGAACATTTTCATTATTCATAAAGAAACCCCATTCCCATTAGCAATCACTTCCTATTTCCCCTCAACTCGGGTTCTAGGCAACCAAGAATCTACTTTCTGTTTTCACAGATTTGCCCATTTCCGACATTTTGTATAAATCGAATCTTAAAATATGTGGCTTCTTTCCCTTAGCACAAGGTCCAGGCTCGCCCATGCTGTGGCATGGACCAGTATTTCATTCCTTTTCATTACCAGGTATTAATAGGATGCATGAATGTACCACATTTTGTTAATCCACTCATCAGTTCATGGACATTTAGGTTTCTTTCCATTTTTTGGCAATTACGAATAATGCTGTGAACATTCATGCACAAATTTTTGCATGGATGTGTCATCTAATCTCTTGTGTACGTACCTAGGAGTGGAATCAATGGGTCATGTGGCAACTAGGTCTAACTTTTTGAAAAACTTCCAAACTGTTTTTCCTAAGTGGCTGCACCATTTACATTCCCACTAGCCACACACATATGAGGGTTCCAATTTCTCCTCGCCCTCTCCAACTTTTGTTATCTGTTTCTTTTTTATTTTCTTAAGCCTTCCTGACGGATGCGCAGAACAACCTTGTGATTTTGATTTCCGTTTCTCTAATGTCTAATGACACCGAGCATCATTTCATGTGCTTACTGGTCACCAGCATATCTTCTTTAGAGAAATGTCTATTCAAATCCTTTGTACATTTTAAAATTGGTTTATTTATATTTTTGTTCTTGTATGGTATTATGGTTTAAATTTGTGTCCCTCCCCCAAAGATATCTTGAAATCCTAACCCTCTGTACCTTACTTTGTGACCTAATTTGGAAATTGGTCCAAATTTCAAATTTAACTGGTTTAACTAATTATAAATGCAATTAGTTGAGATGAGGTCATAGTGGGTTAGAGTGGGCCCTCCATCCACTGTGACTGGTGTCCTTGCAAGAGGAGAAAAGACACACACAGAGAGAAGAATGCCAAGTGAAGACAGACTCACAGAGGGATGTGGTGGAACGGGACTCAAGCATGTGCAAGCCGAGGAATGCCAAGGACTGCAGGTGGCTCCAGACACTAAGAGAAAACACGGAACAGACTCTTCTTGAACCCCGGAAGAAATCAACCCTGCTAACGTGGATTTTGGACTTGTAGCAGAGACTACATTTCTGTTTTTACGCCTCTCCGCAGGAAGGAGAGTCCTCACTGGCCACCCCTGCCTCTGCTCTGCACTCCCGAGGAGGCCCCCCGGCCCCCGCAGCCGGGCTGACCCTTTCCCTCGGCTGCTCTCTCTCCGAGTCTGAAGTTGCTCACTGGCTGGGGGAAGTGGAGTGGGTCTGGGGTCAGGGGCTTTGAGAATGGATTCTAGCTTTATTTTTTTCATGATTTCAAGGACTCTCTGCCTTTCTGTGCCTAAGTGTGTAACCGCAGAGGTAAGGAAGCTGGCTGGGCCACAGGACACGGTTGTCTACACACAGGAAATGAGTCACACAGGGAGTGGGACCGGCCCAGCTGTTCTGTGAGTACCACCAACCTCAACCTGATGTTGCTATTTCCAACCCTTAAATCCAGGCTGCCCTCCCTGTTCCCCTAGACAGGGAAGGGGAGTAGGACTGGGGCTTCCCCCAGGATTGGTTTACATCATTTAATTCATTCAGATGCTGTTAGACTCCTTCAGCCAAGAGTGAGAGTTCTGAGCCAGGAACTGGGGGATGGGGGTGGGGGCTCACAGAGCTGGGCCTCCAGGGCTTCCTCTGAAAACCCTCAGACTTGGCAGGTGCTTCCTTCTGCCAGCGATAGGACAACATGTCAGCGAGGGTGTCTCCAGGGGACCATTTACAACACAGGCTCCTGAACAAAGCCTGCCTAAGTCATAGGTCATCGAGACTCAGGGGAACTCCCCAAGGAAAAGGGGCCGGAGCAACCTGCTAGCTGTCTAGGCAGCCTCATGGGGCCTAGCACACACACTGGGACACTCTGTGACCTCCCAGGCCCTGCTAATGGCACTAATGGGAGACACCACTATTCCTTACGACTCAGCTCAGAGGTCACCTACCACCCCCTCCTGGAAGCTTTCCTTACCTGTCCCCAGCCCACCCACCTCCCATCCCTGGCCTGGGCGAGGAAACCCCTGTCCCACCCTGGGCTTCCACGGCATTCTGAACTTAGCCCCATCCTAGCACCTACAAAGCTGTTTGGAACAGTCATTTTTCTTTGTCCTGGCATAGAGTTATAACAGATGAAAGAACAAATCTTGACTTCCCCACAACATCCTTAAGATAAGATAACAAGGGTGGGGTGAGGAAACTGGAAGGACGGAGACAGACGCAGATTCTGACACGGTGTACGCTCACTGGTGAGGGCTCCTCTGTCCGCAGCAGAGAGGGGGGCTACCAGGAAATGGCCCGACGTGCTCCAGTGACCACAGGTCAGCCACCCGGAAGTCATACTCCAGGGAAAACCTTTTGTTCTCTTAAGCAACGTAGAAAAACAGTGGGAACACTGGGTTCCTGGAGCTTCTAAACACGGGCCTGGACTAAGCCCCGTGGCGGCGCCCCACACCAGGGTCCCCGGTTATAAAGTGGGGAGGGCCGTGGGGGAGCGAGGAACGCACCACTGTCTCCCTTCTCCCTCCACTTTCATGCCACCTCCCAACCTCCTGCGCACTCAGAGGCCCACATCTGGCCTACCCCTTTAACAATGGGGAAAAGTCACCACGGATAAAGAATGGCACCTGCCACCAGGGACACCCAAGACAGAGGAATGCCATTAGGGGTCACAAAAGGCATTAGGACACTTTATATAATAGCTAAACCCAGAGAGGAGTCTGGCCGAGGAGTGAGATACCAGGGTCTCTGGACTGCTTTCAAAAAAGCACTTTTTGTCCAGTGTGTCCTCATTATGTCAGGCAAAGGGACTACCTGTACCCCTACCTGGAGGAGGGGACCACGTGCCATAGGAGGGTGGTCCCTGAGGGCAGTAATTAGGGCCAACTGTTAGAATTCAGACTGTCCCCTGCAAATTGAGCTGAGAAACCAACTCAAACCACCCCCAGATCCCACAAATACAGTGCCCTGGCGAGCTCACCACGCCTTGCATTTTCCTTCCCAGCACTTCCCACAGCGTAGCTATGACTACACTGTGACTGTGCTGTCCCATCACTGGACCAAGCACGTGCTTTCAATCGAATGAATTTAACCCTCTGAGTAGCACAAACGTTCATGTACGTCCTCGTGCCTCCTGACCATCCAGAATATGATAGATTTGTTTTAAAAATGTGTAAGGCAACATTAAAAAAAGGCAAATGTATGTTCTTCCTGTTTCCATAAATTAGTTATCAAACAAACGTGATTTTAAGTTAGTAAAACTGTAACTGGAATTAATTTCATTCTTGAAAAAAAAACTTACTCCCGGGGGTCAGTGAGCATAAAAAAAACCCGCACTATTCAAAGAGTTAAAAATATTTTAAAGGAAGACTGAATTTCTGACTTGCTGTTACAAAACTTGACAGTAAACCCCCTTCCCAAAGTGGTAAAAACAGCAGTCACTACATTACAGAAGCACAGAAAGATGGGACCCACCGAGGCAGTGTGCAGGGCCCCGGCCCAGCCTGTGCACAGGCAGGGGGCCCCCCAGGCCCGTGTGAGCAGACAGGCCATGCAGTGACGTGCAGTGACTACCGCATGGAGAATGAAGGGACCCACAACTCCCCTGGGAGGATGGGCTCTGGGAGGGACAAGCCTCTGCAGAACTCACACTGGACTCGGCAGCAGGGGCTTGAACGCCAAGCAGCCCTCCGGGCCAGCAGACTCCCCTGAGGCCTGAGAGGAGGCAGAGCCCGCCCTGGTCAGACCAACCTGCCCACCCCTGCACTTGATGGTGCGCTTCTCAGCGAACACTTACAAGCTGGTATTTCAGGAGTCTCTGGGGAGTCCGAGAACTATTCATTGATTCCTACTCGCCCCCAGGTACAGTGCTTGAAGCTGACAATACAAAAGTGAGAAGATACAGTCTTTCCTATCATGGAGCCAATATTCTACTCAGGAAGACAGAAAACAAATAAGTAGACAAAGAGATAATATAATTTCACATAGTGATGAGTGTTACAAAGCAAAGCAGGTGACTGGGAGAGTCACTGGTGCTTTGGAGGCAGGGTGGTCAGGGAAGGCTGAGGCGACAGGAGCGAGTGGGAGAAGGAACCAGCAGAGGGACAGAGGATGGAAAGGCCTGGGGCTTGGAGGGGGCTTGCTGTCAGGAGCTGCAAGGAGGCCAGCGGGTCAAGACTTGGTGAGCAGAGAAGAGCTTCGTTGAGGAGTGGAGCTGCCCTGTCCCAACACCACTGGCTAGGATGAAGAGAAATGACAATGGTCATTTACTACTAACGTGAGGATAACTTAGTTCAGCACTGTTAGAGAACTGCTTGGCAGTATCTACTAACGCTAAACAAAGGCCTACCCAATGACCTAGCAATTCCATTCCTAAATATATACCCACAGAAATGAGTATGCAGGCTCACCAAAAGACAAGTACAAGAACATTCACAGCAACTTTCTTTACAATAGCCCCAAACATGGCAACAACCCAAATGTCTGTTAGCAGGAGCATGGAGAAGCACACTATGACATACATACTCTTACAATGAAATACTATAAGACCAAACTATAGCCCTATGCTATATGTACAGATGAATCTCACAGACATAATGTTCAGTGAAAGAAGCCAAAGAGTATATATTGTATGATTCCAACAACAGGAAAAATGAATCTATGGATTCCTTTGGTGGGCTGGAAATATCCCATAGCTTGACCTGAATGGTGACTGCAGAATGTACACCACATATTATTACTCACTGAGGTGTACAGCAAGGATCTGGGTGCTTTAAATACATCATTCCTCAAAACATTTTATTTATTTATTTATTTTTTTACAGGGACAGAGAGAGAGAGAGTCAGAGAGAGGGATAGATAGGGACAGACAGACAGGAACAGAGAGAGATGAGAAGCATCAATCATCAGTTTCTCGTTGCGACATCTTAGTTGTTCATTGATTGCTTTCTCATATGTGCCTTGACCGTGGGCCTTCAGCAGACCGAGTAACCCCTTGCTTGAACCAGTGACCTTGGGTCCAAGCTGGTGAGCTTTTGCTCAAGCCAGATGAGCCCGCGCTCAAGCTGGCAACCTCGGGGTCTCGAACCTGGGTCCTCCGCATCCCAGTCTGACGCTCTATTCACTGCACCACTGCCTGGTCAGGCCTCAAAACATTTTAAAGGGGGGAAATAGTCTTTTCAATAAATAGTGCTGGTACAACTGGATATCCACATGCAAAAGAACGTAAGTGAACCTCATCCTTATATCATACACAAAAATGAAATCAAGGTCCTGGCCCATGGCTCAGTAGTAGAGTGTCAGCCCAGTGTGTGGAAGTCCCGGGTTTGATTCTCAGTCAAGGCACACAGGAGAAGCACCCATAGAGTTCTCCACCCTTTCCCTGCTCTCTCTTTCCCCCTCCTGCAGCCATGGTTCACATGGTTTGAGCAAAGTTGGCCCTGGCGCTGAGGATGGCTCCATGACCTTGCCTCAGGTGTTAAAACAGCTCAGTTGCCAAGCAAGGAGCAGTGGCCCCAGATGGGCAGAGCATCACCAGTAGGGGGCTTGCCAGGTGGATTCCAGTCAGGGTGCATGCAAGTGTCTGTCTCTCTGCCTCCCTGTCTTTCAGTAATAATAAAAAAAAATTAACTCAAGCCTGACCAGGCGGTGGCGCAGTGGATAGAGTGTCAGCCTAGGTTGCTGAGGACCCAAGTTTGAAACCCTAAAGTTGCCAGCCTGAGTGCGGGCTCATCTGGTTTGAGCGCGGGCTCACTGGCTTGAGCGCGGGATCATAGACATGACCCCATGGTTGCTGTCTTGAGCCCAAAGGTCTCTGGCTTGAAGCCCAAGGTTGCTGGCTTGAGCAAGGGTCACTGGCTCGGCTGGAGATCCCCCACCAGTCAAGGCACATATGAGAAAGCAATCAGTGAACAACTATAGTGCTGCAAGAATGAGTCTCTTTACCTTCTTGTCTGTCTCTCTCGCAAAAAAAAAAAAAAAAAAAAAAAGGAAAAATTCAAAATGTATCACATATCTAAATGTAAGGACTAAAATTATAAAAATTTTAGAAGAACACAGAGGAGTAAATCATGATGGTGTTGATTAGGAAATGGATAGAGATACAGCACCAAAACACAAATGAAAAATAGATAAATTAGACTACAGCAAAATTTAAAACTTTTATGCTGCAAATCATACCACTGAGGAAGCAAAAAGACAACTTATAGAATGGGAGAAAATATTTGCAAATTACATAGTTAATAAGGGTCTAGAATCCGGGATATATAAAAAGCCATTATGACTCTTTATTAACCAATGTCATCCAATAAATTCATTAGAAAGTAAACAAAAACAAAAACATATAACTCAATAATAAAAAGACAGAAAACCTTGGACAAAGATTCTGATTGATATTTTTCCAAAGAAAACACAAAAATTACAATAAGCCTATGAAAAGATGCTCAACATCATCAGCCATCAGGGATGCACATATTAAAACCATACTGAACCTGACCAGGTAGTGACACAGTGGATAGAGCATCAGCCTGGGACACAGAGGACCCAGGTTCGGAACCCTGAGGGCACCGGCTTGAGCGTGGGCTCACCGGCTTAAGCATGGGATCATTGCCAGACAAGACCTCATGACCTCAAAGGTCACTAGCTTGAAGCCAAAGGTCACTGGCTTGAGCAAGGGGTCACTCACTCTGCCGGAGTCCCCCCCAACCCACTCAGGGCACATCTGAGAAGCAATCAATGAACAACTAAGATGCCACAACTATGAGTTGATGCTTCTCATCTTTCTCCCTGTCTGTCCCTCCCTCTGCCTTTGGCCTTTTTTTCTCTCTCTCACTAAAAAAGAAAAAAACCTAAAATAAGAATACCCATAATGAGATGCCACTTCTCACCTACTATGATAGCAATAATAATAATAATAACAACGACAATAAGACCTGCTGGTGAGGATGGGGAGAAATACACTGGTGGTGAGAATATAAAATGGGGCAGCTCCTTTGAAAAACAGTTTGGCAATTCCTCCAAAGGTTAAACAGAGAGTTACCATATGATTCAAAAATTCGCCTGACCAGGCGGTGGCGCAGTGGATAGAGCGTCTGACTGGGATGCCGAAGGACCCAGGTTCGAGACCCTGGGGTTGCCAGCTTGAGCGCGGGCTCATCTGGCTTGAGCAAAAAGGCTCGAGCGGGGGGGTTACTCGGTCTGCTGAAGGCCCGCGGTCAAGGCACATATGAGAAAGCAATCAATGAACAACTACGGTGTCGCAACAAAAAACTGATGATTGATGCTTCTCATCTCTCTCCGTTCCTGTTTGTCCCTATCTATCCCTCTATCTGACTCTCTCTCTGTCCCTGTAAAAAAAAAAAAAAAAAAAAAATTCAACTTCTGGTATGTATCCAAGAGAATTAAAAACTTATGTCCACCCAAAAACTTTTACATGAATGTTTATTGCAGCATTATTCATAATAGCCAAAAAGTGGGGGAAAACCTAAATGACTACCAACTAATGAAGGGATAAATAACATGTGACATATCCATACAATGAGATCTACAATGGAATACTACTTAGCAACAAAAAGGAATGAAGTAGGGATACACACTACAATAATGGATGAACCTTAAAGCATCATGTTAAGTGAAAGAAACCAACTGCAAAAGGTACGTAGTATCTATTATGCTATATGTCTAGAACAGCGTATCTACAGACAAAGCAGATTGTGGTTGCCACGGGTTGAGGGGGGTAAGGTAGCTGAGGTGAATGGGTTGGAGACTGCCTGCTAATGGGAAGGGGATTTCTTTTATGGGAGTTGAAAGGTTTTAAAATCAGATTGTGGAGAGTATGGTGGTTACGGGGGCAGGGGGAGGGAAGGAGGGAGAGGGGGAGGGGGAGGAGGGAGGGAAACTAGATAGAAGGTGACGGAGGACAATCTGACTTTAGGTGATGGGTATGCAACATAACTGAATGACAAGATAACCTGGACCTGTTTTCTTTGAATATATGTACCCTGATTTATTGATGTCACCCCATTAAAATTAATAAATATTTATTAAAAAAAATCAGATTGTGGGCCCTGGCCGGTTGACTCAGTGGTAGAGCGTTGACCTGGTGTGCGGGAGTCTCGGGTTCGATTCCCAGCCAGGGCACACAGGAGAAGCACCCATGCGCTTCTCCACCCCTCCCCCTCTCCTTCCTCTCTGTCTCTCTTCCCCTCCCGCAGCCGAGGCTCCATTGGAGCAAAGTTGGCCTGGGCACTGAGGATGGCTCTGTGGCCTCTGCCTCAGGCGCTAGAATGGCTCTGGTTGCAGCAGAGTGACAACGCAGATGGACAGAGCATCGCCCCCTGGTGGGCGTGCCGGGTGGATCCTGGTTGGGCGCATGCGCGAGTCTGTCTGACTGCCTCCCCATTTCCAACTTCAGAAAAATACAAAAAAAAATTAGATTGTGGTGATAGTTGCAAATCCCTGTGAATGTACTAAAAAAAATGATATTCTTTATGTGAATTGTATGATATGTAAATTATATCTCAATAAAGATGTTTTAAAAAGGGTGTGTGTATGTGTGTGTGTGCCTCATTTAGTCTGTCTCAGGCCCTGGTCCCATCCAGAGGTATAGGATCTAGAAGCTGCAGGCCACAGGAAGGAAGCGCACGGAAGGAGCTGAAGAGTAAGACCATGTCTCAACATGAACCTCAGACTGCAGCTGGGATCAACTCCAGGACTCGTGTGTCCCTGTGCAAGCGAATTCTGACCTCGGCGTCCCATGACACAAGAACAAACTGCAATGGCCAAAGAGCCTGGGTTCATGGCTTTGACCACTGCCCCCTGGGCCGGCAGTGCGCAAGCCTCATCACCCACGGCTCTCCGGGACAGTCCCGGGGCGGACTTCCTCAGGTCATCCACCAACTGAACTGGCTAATTCTAGAACAGCGCTGTCCAACCGCAATACAATGTGAGGAACATATGCCAGTTTAACTGTTCTAGTAGCCACGTTTGAAAAAATGTAAGAAGCAGCAGGTGAATTTAATTTTAATAATATATTCTATTTAACCCACTGTATCAAAATATTTTCATTTTCATATTTAATCAATAAATCCTTAATGAGAAATTTTACATTCTTTTTTCCACAACTAAGCCTTCAAAATCCAGTTTGTTTTACAGCACCTAGCTCATTGTGGACTAGCCACATTTTAAGTGTTCCGTCGCCACATGTGGCTAGTGGCTGCCAAATTGGAGAGCACGGTTCTAAATCTGGATCATGTTGCAAAATGAGTATTTTCAAAGGTATTAAATAAAAATATTAATGTATTAGTAACAAGTACTGAGAAGGAAATTAAGGTTCAGCGAGGTGAAGTGTCTTGCCCAAGACCTTAAGCTGTTGAGTGGCAATGGTTAAGAGCACAGGGTCTGTGGCCAAATGAGAATTATCTTCTCCCAGGGTCATTGTGAAGATGACAGGAGGTACCCAGGGGAAGTGATCGGCACAGTGCCTGGCTCATATCCACTACTTACACACCAAGACACATGAGCTCCACCGTCACGATGCTATGAACACGAACACCATGCAGAGAGGGGGAGACAAGGGGAGAAAGCAGAGACTACCAGGGTCACCAGGTGGGGAGACCCTGCCCAGCTCTGAGACACTTTACCAAGACCACTCACCGGACTGGTGGGCGAGGATACCACGAGGCTCAGTCCAGCTCCGTCACCCATCGACGGCTTCTGCTGGCCGCTCCCTCGGCTGACTGCTTTCACAGGACTAGGAGGCTGCTGGTCAGAAGGCCGCCCTGAAGTGACAGCGTGGGCAGTGCCCAGATGCTGGAAGCCCAGGATGCCCGGTGCCTGGGGAAGCAGCTCCTGCTTGTGGCCACCATCCGGCATCCCAGAGGCTGCCTGGGCAGACAGGGGCCCTGCAGGCACATCCAGGTGCAGGCTCGCACTGGGGTCGCGGCAGAGGCCGTGGAGGGAGAGCGAGTCCCGCAGGGTGGGGGTCTCCACTTCTCCGCTCAGTCCGTTGGTTGGCACAGAGTTTACCTGGGCTTTGCTGAACTCCGACAACACCCTAGAAATTTTTAAACAAAGAAGCCTATGTGACAGGTTGAGAGCTAGAATACCCAAAGTTACTGGGGCAGTGGTAAAAATGGAAAACTGTCGTTTTGTGATTTAAAAATGACCAATAGTCCTTGGCCAGTTGGCTCAGTAATAAGAGCATCCTCCTGGCGTGTGGATGTCCCAGGTTTGATTCCTGGTCAAGGCACACAGGAGAAGTGCCCACTACTTCTCCACCCCTCCCCATCTCACTTCTCTCTCTCTCTCTTCCCCTCCTGCAGTCATGGCTTGATTGGGGTGAGTTGGCCCGGGGCACTGGATGGCTCCATGGCCTCCACCTCAGGTGCTGAAGAAGAGCTCGGTTGCTGAGCAAGGGAGCAAGGGCCCCAGATGGGCACAGCATTGCCCCTTAGTGGGCTTGCCAGGTGGATCCTGGTCGGGGCACATGTGGGAGTCTGTCTCTCTGCCTCGCTTCCGCTCACTGAATAAAAAAGAAGAAGAAATAACACTTCGTCGCCCACTGCACTCCTTCGCTCACACACAGCCCTCCTCCTCCTGACATCCCCCATCAGTTTCTCCCCACCTGGGACTGAGGCCGATGGGGCAGGCAGGTGAGTGTGCTACCCAGGATTCAGGTGAAAAGTTCACAAAGCAGAGAAAAAGGACTTGATGTGAATGGGAACTGATTACCTTTACTTTCTGCACAGGCTAACTGTGGGCCTGGAAAGTTTGCTCGGCCAAAGAAATGGTTGTATGGGCAATTATTTCCCCAAGCCAACCGTGGCACAGTCCTGTGAACAGAGCGTCTCGGGCTGGGCTTCCCAACAGCACTGAGGCACCAAGATTACACCCCTGAGACACAGCCTCAGCTGAAGGGAGGACCCACTCTGTTCCTGGAACAGTAACTGGGCAGCAGGTTTAGGATGAGGTGCAAGGTTGGTCCACATCCATCTCAGAGCTGGACTGGCTGCAGAGTCAGAGAAGGCTCCTGTTCCCGGAAGTTGCAGTGGGGGATCAGTGTACACAAGGTGTGTGAGTGTGCATACAAGTATACATAAGGTGTGCACCTGCTCACTCCTCCCAGTGGGACTAGCTCTTCTTGTCCTTAAGTGGTGTTTCTGGGGCCACAGGAAGCTAGTGTTACTGCCTTTGTACACACACACACGTGCGCACATGCATGCACACACACGCACACAAAAACATACTTCTGGGCCATCTGCAATGCGCACTGGCTATTGGCTGCTCCACCCTCCCTCTCCTGAGGCTTCTGAGAACCCAAGCTCCATTTCTGCAGTGAACCTATTTGCTGGCTCCTCTTCTGCTTATGAATTCAGCTGAGTCCATCATGGACAAATGCAGGTCAGATGACAACAAAGCTGTCTGGAGCCCAAGAGATTGCACACATCTGCCGCAAAACTTACACTGGGTCCAGAAGACACATCAAACTTGCCTTAATGCAGGTTTATGGAAAGCAAACTTTTAGAACTCAAGTTTTTACTTGATCATCTTCTGGCCGAACTCTGCTCTTATCTATACCATCTTAACCCCAAACAAAATTTCAAGACATTCTAGTCAACAACGGATGACCAAACCACACATTTGTGGGCAAGTAGTTTTCAACATGGGTGCCAAGACAAGACATTTCAATGGAGAAAGAACAGTCTTTTCCACAAATGGTGCTGGGATAAGTGAATATTCATAAGAATGAAGTAGTACCCCTATCTCACGCCATGTTAAAAAATTAACTGAAAATGGATCAAAGACCCAAAGGTAAGAGTGAAAACTATAAAACTCTTAGAAGGAAGTAGGTATAAATCTCTGTATCTTTGGGTCAGGCAACAGTTTCTTACATATAACATCTAATGCATAAACAGCCAATAAAAACAGGACTTCATCAAAATAAAAAACTTTCATACTTCCAAAGGACACTGACAACAAAGTGAAAAGACAACCCATAGAACAGGAAAAATACACGCTTATTTTATATGCAACTCTTATCATCTAGCTAATAAGGGTCTAGTATCCAGCATATATAGCAGTGGTCCCCAACCTTTTTTGGGCCACAGACCGGTTTAATATCAGAAAATATTTTCACGGACGAGCCTTTAGGGTGGGATGAATAAATGTGTTACATGACCGAGACAAGCGTCAAGAGTAAGTCCGAGAAAGTGTCAAGAGTGAGTCTTAGATGGACATAACAGAGGGAATCTGGTCATTTTTTAAAAATAAAACATTGTTCAGACTTAAATATAAATAAAATGGAAATAATGTAAGTTATTTATTCTTTCTCTATGGACTGGTACCAAATGGCCCATGGACCGGTACCGGTCCGTGGCCCGGGGGTTGGGGACCACTGATATATAGCACTCTTACAGCTCAGTAAGAAAAAGATAAATAACCCAGGCCCTGGCCTGGTAGCTCAGTTGGTCAGCAACGTCTTGTCAAGCCGAGGTTGTGGATTCAATCCCTAGTCAGGGCACATATAAAAATAAACCAATGACAATATGGATAAATGGAACAACAAACAGATGTTTCTCACTCTCTGTGTCTGCCTCCCTTCCTTTCCCTCTAAAAATAAATAAATATTAAAAAAGACAACCCAATTTAAAAATAGGCAAAGGATAAGACTAGATATTATTCCAAAAAAGATATACAAATCGCCAATAAGTACATAAAAAAGATGCTCCGTATCATTAGACAGCAGTAAAGTACAAATCAAAACCACAGAGATCTACTTCACGCTTACTAGGATGGCTACAATTAAAAAAACCAGAATAACAAGAGTTGGCAAAGATGTGGAGAAACTGGAACACTCATACACTGCTGGTAGAAATATAAAATGGTGTAGCTTCCATGGAAAACAGTTTGGTAATTCCTCAGAAAGTTAAACATAAAATTATCACATGGCTCAGGAATTCTACCCATGGGTATATACGCAAGAGAATTAAAAACATATGTTCACACAAAAACTTGTACACAAATGTTCTTAACATTATTCATAATAGCCAAAAAGTGGGAAACAACCCAACTGTCCACGGGCTGATAAATAAACATATGGTGGTATAAACATACACAATGGAATATTCAGCTGTGATACATGCTACAACATGGATAAAATGTGAAAACTTACTACGTGAAAGAAACTGCTCAGAAAAGGCCGTGTATTATACGAGTCCACTGATATGACAAGACCAAAACCAGTCAATCCATGGTTGATGGATAAGGGGTTTCCCTACAGGGTGATGAAAGTGTTCTTGAATAAGATAGTGGCGATGTTGCACAATCTTGTGAATATACTAAAAACTACAGAACTGTACACTTTAAAATGGTGAATTTGATATGTGAATCATATCTCCATAAACAAAAAGGTGACCTTCCAGAGAAAGGTGTAAATGTGTTTGTGGAATAGTTGTGGGGAAGGCAGGGCATGCCACTTCTTGCTCTATGGCCTCACTCTAAAAACAGACCGATAAAAACCCAGGAGGGCAACTTGCGGGGAACAGGCAACAGTGCATTCTGGAGCAAAGGGTCAGTTTCCACAGGCCAAGGAGGAAGGTACATTTGCCAACCAGCTGTATGTGTCCAAACCACTGTGACAGAATGGGGCCACACTATAAAAAGAACTAGAGACAGATTTTTAACAATGTCCCCTGTGAAGTCCCAGCTCCTCATGGGCTCGTGGGAGGTGGTGTGATTAAAAGCAGGGACCCAGAGCCCTCCTGGCCTTGGTTAGCACGTTGCCGAGTGCCCCACAACAGGTACCTAAAGTTCACAGATTTAATTCCCTGATCTGTAAAACAGGCATGGAACAGCACTCACTTTTATAACTGTCACAAAGATTAAATGAGATAATATAGGTGAAATGCTTAGTAGAGTATCTTGCACAAGTTAAATATTCCATAAACGTTAACCTTAATTTGTTGTGGTAGCTGTTTTTATTATCATCGATAAGACTGCTTAGCCTCTAGGAACATGAGTATAATGGAAGGAAAGGAGAATTATGGAAATACTCACTAGCATTACCAAAATGGTTGTTATAAATGAATCCTAATCTATAGGAAAGATTTGAATGCTAGAGTAGACTGGGTGTTAGAATGAGTGACTTATGCAGAAAGAAATCCCACCCAAAAGCAAGAAGCTCATGTGATAAATTAGAACTTCTACCAACTGGAAACCAAGATCAAGGTGAAATCAAGTTCACAGAGCTTCATCAGAACCAGCTCTGGTCTTCAAGACCCAATGAGAATAAGAGAGACAGGAACCTCAACTGGAAAAAGCGCTAAAGATGAGATTTTGAAGGAAAGGCAAAAGAAAGAAAACTCTGAAAAAATGTGAAGAAAATACAACAAAGAAATGAAACCAGGAAACTGTTAGTCTTTTTACTTCTGTTTGGCTCAGGGCAGTGGTTTTCAAAAATGTTCTGTTCAAAAAATTTAAAACCTGCCCTGGCCGGTTGGCTCAGTGGTAGAGCGTCGGCCTGGCGTGCAGGAGTCCAGGGTTTGATTCCCGGCCAGGGCACATAGGGGAAGTGCCCATCTGCTTCTCCACCCCTCCCCCTCTCCTTCCTCTCTGTCTCTCTCTTCCCCTCCCACAATCAAGGCTCCATTGGAGCAAAGTTGGCCCGGGCGCTGAGGATGGCGCTCTGTGGCCTCTGCCTCAGGCGCTAGAATGGCTCTGATTGCGGCACAGCGACGCCCCAAGATGGGCAGAGCATCGCCCCCTGGTGGGCGTGCTGGGTGGATCCCAGTCGGGCGCATGCGGGAGTCTGTCTGACTGCCTCCCCCTTTCTGGCTTTGGAAAAATACAAAAAAAAAAAAAAATTAAAACCTTGTGCTTTTACTTAGAAAACAATCTGAAAGAGCCCGACCAGGTGGTGGTGCAGTGGATAGAGCGTCGGACTGGGACATGGAGGACCCAGGTTCGAGACTCCGAGGTCACCAGCTTGAGCGCAGGCTCATCTGGTTTGAGCCCAAGGTCGCTGGATCAAGCAAGGGGTTACTCGGTCTGCTGTAGCCCCCCCCCCCCATCAAGGCATATATAAGAAAGCAATCAATGAACAACTAAAGTGTCTCAACGAAAAACTAATGATTGATGCTTCTCATCTCTCTCTGTTCTTGTCTTTCTGTCCCTATCTGTCCCTCTCTCTGACTCTGTCTCTGTCACACACACATACAAAAGAAAACAATCCGAAAGAGTGTGTGTATTCTATGCATTTGTATCTATGTGGTGTGTATGAAATAAACAAAAAGCATGGCCTGGAGACTGGGTGGCCAGCCAAGTGGTTCTGAGCCTGTGGTTTTCCTGAACACGTGGACTATTGAATTGGTGGTACATGGCACTCAAGGGCGACTAATAAATGTACAGAGGTGGGCTGTATGTGCTTAGAGTCATTTCCCCCAAAGGAAGGCCTCATGATTACACCTGACAAATCTCGCTAACCCGATCTGCAGCACTGCTTAGAGAGGCAAGTAGTGGGAGAACTGGTGTCATCAGTTCTCAAGAGTACTCAGCCTGACCTGTGGTGGCGCAGTGGGATAAAGCGTCGACCTGGAACACTGAGGTTGCCGGTTCAAAACCTTGGGCTTGCCTGGTCAAGGCACATATGGGAGTTGATGCCTCCTGCTCTTCCCCTTTCTCTCTCTCTCTCTCTCCCTCTCTCTCTCTCTCTCCTCTCTGAAAATTGAAAAAAAAAAAAAAAAAAGAGTACTCAGCAGTAAATGACAATAACACCACCTATTGGGCACTTGTCATGTGTCAGAAACTGCTCTAAGCACTACCTTAACTCATTTAATCTTCTCAGCACTCCTCTGAAACATTCTTAACCCCATTTTAGGTGAGGACATCAAGGCCATAGAGATTGAGTAACTTGCCCAAGGTCAAAAAGCGGGTTAAGGAAGACTCTAACAGTCTGTGTCCTGAGTCCACATTCTGACCACTAGAAGGTGCCTTCTGCCTTCACTTCTCAGTGATAATTGTAATTCAGACCCAGCAAACACAAAGAAGCCACTTAGGACAGTCAATCCTCTATTCACAGGCAAACTGCCATTTGGTTTCAGTAAAATATTTTATCAACACATTTCCTTCTGAATGTTAGTGTTTTGTACTTTATTTAATTTTGTTTAATTTGTAATGTTTTGATTTTACCATTGTAAGAGTTATAAGAACAAGGTATTTATGTCTAATTATAAGTTACATTAAATAATATAAAGAAAGTAGCTAGAGTGAACTCTTACGTAATTATAAGTTACATTAAGTAATATAAAGAAAGTAGCTTAAGTGAACTCTTACGTATTGTTGCGAATCTTTACCCTTAAAACATACACTCCAAGCATGCGCAACTAAATGGAACAAGTGAAACGAGTTGATGCTTCTCTCTCTTTCTCTTCCCCTTCCCCCTCTCCCTTCTTGTCTCTCAAAAATCAATGGAAAAATTAAAACAAAACAAAACAGACACTCCAAGAAATGCTGGTCTCTGTGGATGCTCACAGACTAACGCCAAGCCCAGCTGCAAGAAGGCTGGACGTGTGCTGCTTGTGCCCCTGTGGGCTCAGTGTGTGCTGGGTTCTCACATCACTGTGCAGTGTTGGTCTGTGCATCCTGACCCTCGTCCCTTGAGTTCCCCATAATAACCTCACGGGGTGGATGGGCACTAGTTCAATGACTTTAAGCTGGAATTTTCCAATCACAAGACTCATGAAAGATAAAAGCGAGATACATGACAAAGAGAAGGCTGGCAGGTCTGCTGGAGGAGGGAGAGGCAACAAAGGACTGAGACATGTGAATGAGCCTAAGTCACACCACAGGCCCAGCCAATGCCGGGGCAGGGACAGCTCCTTCCCAATATGTTCTATCTAAATCCTTCTGCTTGACGTTTGAAAATTCTATCTAATGTGCTCAGTGCTCAGAAGCTGTTTCTGGTGCCTACCAGATATTCTGTTGTATGCGACGCACTAACAAGCATCTGATTTGATCCTCAAACAGTCCTACGAGGGGAACTCCATTTTAAAGATGAAAAAACAGAACCTGACATTATTGGACTTGGAAGTGGTAGAAGAGGGCCTGAAACTAGATCTGCTCCAAGCCAATCAACACTATCCAAAACGGGTATTATTCCCATACCAGGTGGGAGCCCTGTAAAGACCTGAACCAAAGGTAGGAGGTGGTGGGGAACAGCAGGAGTGACAAAGGAGGTACAGGCTGATGGAGCATGGACCCAACGGAAGGAAATGCTTTAAAAAGGTTACCATTTTTTACCTATTAGATGAGCAAACATCCAAAGTCTGATAATACCATCTGTTGACAAGGCCAATGTACAATCCTGATTGAGTTTGATTCCAGTCAGGGCACACAGGAGAAGCCACCATTTGCTTCTCTGTCCCCCTTTCTACCCCTTCTCTCCCTCTTCCCATCCTGTAGCCAGTGGCTCAGTTGGTCCAAGCGTCAGCCTCAGGCACTAAAAATAGCTTAGTTGATTCGAGCATTGACCCCAGACGGGGGTTGCCGGGTGGACCCCAGTTGGGGTGCATGCGGTTGTCTGTCTCACTATTTCACTATTTCCCCTCTTCTCACTTAAATACAAAAAAAAAAAAAAAAGCCTCAGCGAAGAAGGCACTGTCCAGGTCCCTTTCTCTAGTCAATGTCATCGCTCCATGTGCTCCTGTGCTACATGTGGGCTTGGCCCATTTGTCTACCACTTCCTCCAGGCCTCATCCAGGTTGTGTCCTCTGTAAGGTCGCAAATCACCCTTATACATCATGTTTCACTGTGTTTTAAGGAAGCTGTAAATACAGATTTGAACTATTAGTGTCCTTTTCTCTAGATAAAGAAGAAAATAATATTTTATACGGGGTCCCAGAGAGATTAAATAACTTGTCAAAAGTCACCCAGGACAAAGCTGGAGCTTGGACCAGCGCTGAGCCCTGTCTGAATCCACTCTTCTCACTGCCACACTCTGCCCCAAGGCCCAGCTCCCAGCAGCTCCAGTCCCCGAGGAAGGGACAGTACACACAGGAGAAGCTCCTTCGCCTTTCCTTACGCCCTCAGAGTCCAGTGCTCAGGGACAGCAATCACATGGCATGGGAAGGAAGGGAAGGAGGGAGGAAAAGAGGGAGGGAAGAAGAGAGGGAAGGAGTGGAGGAGGGGTACTCACTCCTGCAGAGACGGGTCTGAATCGTCAGCATTTGCTGGCCCCAGATCTGAGTCGTATGACATGGGCTCCTCAGAATGATCTGGACTCTTGGAGCCATTCTCTTGGAGTGGGAGGCTATCGGAGTTTAGGCTGCAGGACAGCTGGGACGAACTGGCCGTGTCCAGGCTGAGGGAGGAGGCAGTGAGCTGCCTGCTCCGTGGGATCTTATGGCCCGAGTGCTGGACTTCGATGTCCTCTGAGCCCGAGGAATGGGAAATGGAGTCCAGAGACTCCTTCCGCTGCAGTTCGGTGCTGGAGGTAGTGAGAGGGTCGAGCTCAGAGAGCGGGCAAAGCCCAGAGAGGGCCAGTGGGGTGAGCGTCCACTCGTTTAGGATGGCAGACTTGTAGGAGAGCTCGAAGGACAGGGACGTGAGGCCCTGCAGGAAGCTGAGCAGGAACTCGCCCTCCTCGGCGTCTCGGAGCAGCGCGCTGGGCTGGTAGTACTCGCACAGGCGGGCCCGCTCCTGCAGCAGCAGCTTCAGGTAGCACTCCAGCAGGCCGTCGTTGAGGGCCAGCCGCAGCCAGGCCCGGCAGCGGCCCACGTCCGTGCTCACGAACACCAGGTGCTCCAGTTCCGAGATGGTGTGTCTGGGCGTGGGGAGAACAGAATTATTTCAAGAAATGACTTTGAATCTCTGAAGTGTCATTTTCTACCCTGGTTGGCGAGAGCCAATGACAATGACTGCAGATATATATAGGCATGAAAAATTCTTAGGTAACAGCGTTTTAAGGGGAATTGAGAAATATTAAGCAATAATCCCCAACGTTTTGAGGTTGGTGTCATGAAGGAAAATTGCCGTTTTCATTACAACTACCCCTTGGGCACCGGATAACATCTGCTTGCATCCAGAACATGTTTGCTGGGTCCTTAAGTGCAAGGTCCTTGGTGCTGTGATGACACAGGGTAAAGACATGGTCCCTGCCCTCTGCCCAGGTAACTGCTTTCACACCTGCTGCCCTTGAAGAGCTGGGGTGGGGACTGCATAATCATTTCTGGGTTGGAGTACAAAGAGAAGCCAGAGAGGGCCGTATCTGAGCCGGGCCTCGAGGGATTTCAAGATGCAAGGAGGACCTCCTAGGCTTCTAGGCACATGGAACTAACAGAAAAAATGGCATAAAGGTTAGAAAAGCAGGTGACCCATAACAGGAGTAGAGAGGAGGGATAGGTGACTTGGTGGCACAGCCAGGTAAGGCGGAGCGGGGTGATAGTCCCCACACCTGGCTGTGCCTCACCTGGGGAACCTGGTCAGGATACAGATTCTGGGACCCCAACTGAGTCACAGGAAAGTGACTTGACCTCAGCTAGGCAGACTTCCACCAGGAGTGGAGGAGAGGTACTCACTCCTGCAGACAGGCTTCTGTGGATAAGATCAGACGCCAGGTGTACCAAACTCAGTTGCTGAATGTTTCGACCTGATTATGACCCTCCTGTGACTATCACAGTCCCCTGCTCACGTCTCCTCCATGGGAGGGCAGACCATGCTCTGTAGGACTTGGTGATTGGCTCCAGTTAGCTTAAGCTCAGTAAATGATAAGACAGAATGACATAAGGTGGACAATTCGAAAGCCATTGTTACCCAGGAGTGAGGTAAGAACCTGAGATAGGCCCTGGCCAGTTGGCTCAGCAGTAGAGCGTAGGCCTGGTGTGTGGAAGCCCCAGGTTCAATTACCGGCCAGGGCACACAGGAGAAGCACCCATCTGCTTCTCCACCCCTCCCCCTCTCCTTCCTCTCTGTCTCTCTCTTCCCCTCCCACAGCCAAGGCTCCATTGGAGCAAAGTTGGTCCGGGCGTTGAGGATGGCTTCATGGCCTCAACCTTGGGCGCTAGAATGGCTCCAATTGCAGCGGAGCAATGCCTCAGATGGGCACAGTATCACCCCCTGGTGGGCATGCTGGGTGGATCCTGGTCGGGCACATGCAGGAGTCTGTCTGCCTGCCTCCCCCCCGACTTCTCACTTCGAGAAAAAAAACAACAAAAACCCCAAAATCTGAGATAGGACAATGGCAGTAGGTGCATGGAAAGGAATATTAGAGACTGACAAGGCACCATTAGCTGAAGGAGGCATTTAATAGCCCGTGGAGGCACAGTGCCCGCTACTTGCTCCAAAGCCCAGGCAGTTAGGGGCAGGGCTACAAAGACAAGTGTCTCAGAGTGAATATTCAGACGTTCCATCTGGATTCTACTTGTTTACAAAACAAACCCCCCATACCTTGTGATGAGTATAATACTTAGCACACAGATGTTCAAACACTCTAAGGCGGGGTCAGCAAACTTCTGTAAAAGGGCCAGACAGTAAAGGTTTTAGGCTTTGCAGGCCACATAACCTCTATGCAACAACCGAACTCCACCAGGGTATGGCAAAAAGACGGCATCTGCTGAAGGTGACCAGCCCAGGGGCTCGAAGCAGTCCCAGAGAAATGAGGGGCTCCTGAGGGCTGGTCTAACCATAACCCCTACCTCGACCATCTCTGTTCTAGAACACAGAGTGCCTGTTGCTTTCCCACACAGCTGGGGATGAAGAGCCCAATGTCACACACCCCAGAGCTCCTTCCCAAAGCCAAACCACCCCAGCTGATCTCACTTGTGGGTGACAGCTTTCAGGAGGGACCAGAAGGCAGGCTGAGGCAGAGGCTTCTGGTAGGTACTCTTCTTCCTTTTCCCCCCGGCTTCGGCTCGAATGTGCTTGGCGTGCAGGCCGTGGATAAACACGGCCTCCAGGGCGCTGCACATGGCATTGGCATCTCCGTCTTCGCTAGTGACCACTGTGTCCGAGGTCACGTACTGCTTCTGCAATGCCTTCATGGATCCCACTAGCTTCTTCTTGATGACCTAGGCGGGGTCAGACATAACACATGCTTTTAGAAGGTCCTATGACGACCCCTGGAATATAACTCTGTCACAAAATACATGCACAACTACACATGCACACACCTGTATGTATGTATTGTATATGCCTTCTGCAAAACTAGCATGTGTCAATTATAGAAAATAAAGACAAAGCATATAGAAGAAAAGGAAAATCACACCCATCCAAAGGTACTGCTGTCATTTTTGTGCAAAGATATTTATGTATCTTTATTTTGTTTTTTTAAACCGAATGTCAATTAAATGACACCATATAAATGTTTAAATGTTGGCTCCATCATAGTCACAGCAATGGGACTTGGGTAAATCCATCTAGTACAGAGGTGAAGCTTTCCACCTTAGTTACGTGACCAAGATTCCACACGAAAACAAGGAGCTAAGCGGCAAAAAGCGCTGCTTTAGAACAATGAAAAGATCAACAAAACAGGAGCAGTCGGCATCCAGAAAGATCCTAGACCTGGCAGCTGAGGGTTAGTCTCTGCCCTGTCAGCCACCAGCTGGATCACCGCAGACCTTTCATCTAACCGCTCTGAGCCTCAATTTCCGCACCCGTTCAATGGAAATAATACTTCCTGCCCTATAGCACAGGGGCTGAGGAGGTGTCCTCTTTGAGGACTGGACTAGGTTTTTTGTTTTTTTTTTTACTCTTTATTTATTTATTTTTTAATTTTTATATATTTTTTTGAATTTTTCTGAAGCTGGAAACAGGGAGAGACAGTCAGACAGACTCCCGCATGCGCCCGACCGGGATCCACCCGGCACACCCACTAGGGGCGATGCTCTGCCCACCAGGGGGCGATGCTCTGCCCATCCTGGGCGTCGCCATGTTGCGACCAGAGCCACTCTAGCACCTGGGGCAGAGGCCAAGGAGCCATCCCCAGCGCCTGGGCCATCCTTGCTCCAATGGAGCCTTGGCTGCGGGAGGGGAAGAGAGAGACAGAGAGGAAGGCGCGGCGGAGGGGTGGAGAAGCAAATGGGCGCTTCTCCTGTGTGCCCTGGCCGGGAATCGAACCTGGGTCCTCCGCACGCTAGGCCGACGCTCTACCGCTGAGCCAACCAGCCAGGGCTGGACTAGGTTTTAATTCAAACTTGTCCTCAACACTGGCATGGTTCCTCAATAAATGTTTGTAAATGAGTAAGTTATAAAATATATAAGTCCTGCCTGACCTGTGGTGGTGCAGTGGATAGGACATCAACCTGGAATGCTGAGGTCGCTGGTTCAAAGCCCAGGGCTTGCCCGGTCAAGGCACATAGGAGTTGATGCTTCCCACCCCTCCTTCCTGCCTTTCTCTTTCTCTATCTCTAAAAATAAATAAATAAATAAATAATAAAGTATATAAGTCCTCTGGAAATATAGAGTAAAGAGAGTTCTGTCATAATATGTGTCAAAACTACCTAAGTGTGGCCCTGGCCGGTTGGCTCAGCGGTAGAGCATCGGCCTGGCGTGCGGGGGACCCGGGTTCGATTCCTGGCCAGGGCACATAGGAGAAGCGCCCATTTGCTTCTCCACCCCCCCCTCCTTCCTCTCTGTCTCTCTCTTCCCCTCCCGCAGCCAAGGCTCCATTGGAGCAAAGATGGCCCGGGCGCTGGGGATGGCTCCTTGGCCTCTGCCCCAGGCGCTAGAGTGGCTCTGGTCACGGCAGAGCGACGCCCCGGAGGGGCAGAGCATCGCCCCCTGGTGAGCAGAGCGTTGCCCCTGGTGGGCATGCCGAGTGGATCCTGGTCGGGCGCATGCGGGAGTCTGTCTGACTGTCTCTCCCCGTTTCCAGCTTCAGAAAAATACAAAAAAACAAAAACAAAACAAAACAAAAAAAACTACCTAAGTGTTTGGAAAAGGACTCAAAGGGATTGCAAAAAACAAAATCTGGCTTGAATTGTTAGGTGACAGGATTCTGAATAAATATTTTATTGTTTTGTTTTTTCTTTTAGACAAAACAGCTCACGGTCTTTGAAGAGTTAAATGTCTCTTTTTTATAACAGCTTTCATGAGACATAATTTACAATAGTATAAAGTCCGCTGGTTTCAAGTGTACAGTTCAATGGTTTTTAGTATAGTCACAGAATTGTGCAACCATGGCCACTATCTAATTTTAGAACATTGTCGTTGCCTTAAAAAGAAATACTGTACCCATTAGCAGTCACTCCCTTTACCCTCCTTTGCCCCAAACCGTGGCAACCTCTAATCTACTTCCTGTCTCTATGGATTTGCCTATTTTGGACATTTCACAGAGACGGAGACATACAGTAGGCAGCCTTCTGTGTCTGGCTTCTTTCATTTTAGCTTGTTTTCAAGCCCCTCTATGTTGTAGCATTCTTCATGTAGCAGTACTTCATTCCTTTTTATGCCAGATGATATTTCATTGCACAGATACACCACATTTTATTTATCCATTCGTGGTTTAATAGGCATTTGGGTTGTTCCTACTTTTTGCTACAATGCTGTTATGAACAATCATGCTCAAATTTTTGTGAAAACATATGTCATGTTTTCAGTTCTCATGGGTATGTATAATACTTAGAAGTGGAATTGCTGGGTAGTATGTAACACTATGTTTAACTTTTTGAGGAACTATCAAACTGTTTCCCACAATGGCTGCACCATTTTACATCCCCACCAGCAATGCCAATTTCTCCATGATCCACCAACACTTGTTATTGTCACCATTATAGCCATCGTAGGGGGTGTGAAGAACTATCTCATTATGCTTTTTGTTTTTTGAGTTTTTTGGTTTTTTTTGTGAGAGAGACAGACAAGAGAGAGGGACAGACAGAGAGGAAGGAGAGTGATGAGAAGCATCAAGTCTTTGTTGCAGCACCTTAGTTGTTCATTGATTGCTTTCTCATATGTGCCTTGACCGGGGGGCTACAGCAGAGTGAGTGACCCCTTGCTTAAGCCAGTGACCATGGGGTCATGTCTATGATCCCACGCTCAAGCCAGCAACCCACGCTCAGGCTGGTGATCCTGCACTCAAGCTGGATGAGCCCGCACTCAAGTCGGCAATCTTGGGGTTTCAAACCTGGGTCCTCTGCATCCCAGTCCGATGCTCTATCCACTGTGCCACCGCCTTGTCAGGCATGTTTTTTTTAAATTATTATTATTGCTTGCTTTTAGAGAGATAGAGAAAGGAGGAGGGGGAAGGGAGAAAAGGGAGAGAGAGAGGGAGGGTGAGAGGAGGAGAGAGAGAGACAGACAGACAAAGAAGCATTCATTTGTTGTTCCACTAGTTGTGCCTCAGTTGCATATTCACTGGTCTCTCCCTGACTGAGGATCAAGCTTGTAATGTTGATGTCTCAGGATGACGCACTGGCCAGGGCCTCATTATGGTTTTGGTTTACATTGCACTTACTGGTCACTTGTATATCTCTCTGGATAAATCCTTAATCTTCAGGGAACCTATATTAGATCCCAACTGTTTTGTTTTGTTTTTTTTGTTTTTCTTTTTGTAAATTCACATTTTATCACCAATAAGATGATCTAGAAAGGGCAGGACCTCCTCAGAGCTTGCTTCTACAGTCACTTTTTCTCCTCCTGAGGCCTCTTCCCAGACAGTGCCCATGCAGTGGCCGTCCTGTGCAGCCCTTCCCCGTCCTTGGGCCTCCCCGGCCACCTACCGGGATGGCAGCCCGGGGGTCCAGTCCATTCTCCAGCGCTGAGAGCATTTCCACTCAGGCAGCAGCTCCCCAGGAGAATCACATGACACCTGCCGAGACAGACAGCGGCCAGATGAGCAAGCTCCCAACCCACTACCCCCAGCCAATCCCCACACCCCCAAGCAGGCAGCAGGAGGTCAGCCCATTTTACTCCAACTGCAACGGAAAAAAGGCCTTTGAATACAAAGGTGAAAACTGAGAGTGGATTTGAAGGGAGGAAACAAGGAAGGAAGAAAGTCTGAGGGCACGATCTTGGGAGGTGAGGAGCTGTGTGCCAGGGGTTGGTCCGCCACAAGGAGTGGGCGGAAAGGGGTTTTGCTGGCACAAAAAGCAGGAAATGAAAGGCTGAGGATCTGGACTCGGAGCCGAGGGTGCAAGGGGGTGCTGCAGCCGTCGGTGCAAAGAACCCGCAGGGAGCAGGAAGCAGGCCTCACAAGTCACATTCAGGGCCAGGGCGTCGCAATCACCCCGACTCCTGTCCCAGTCCAGGTTCTACTGCACAGCAGTGAAAAGTACAAGTGAAACAGTTTCAGAGGGGAGACTCTCTTCCTACACATCTGCTTCTCCTCTGGGCGGTGAGGGTCAAGCTTGAGCAGCACAGAAACTCGTACAAAGGGGAACAACACGGGTTCTAATCTCAATGTGCCGTTAACCAGCGAGGCACACTGGGCACTGGACCAGACTGCTCAGCTTGAGCTCTTTGAAGGCCTCATTAACTAATTAGCTGAAAATAATAGTGTATTCATTGGAGGGAGGGCAGCTTATGAACAAGTGGGTGTTCTGGCCAAGTAAAAGTTGACTAAAAAACCAAAGTAAACTGACATTAAGAGGTCAAAGAGGGTCAGATAAGAGACAGGTAACTATCACCCAAAACAAAGTGTAAGAAAAGCCACAAAGGACCACAGCACCGAGGAATACAAGAGAAAGCCACTGGACAATTCGCAAAATAGGACAGGAACTCTGGAGTTCGGGTCACAATCCAGGGCACATCTTCTGTCGCAGGAAGGCAAAGGACCCTCCTACCTGTGGCTTGCGTTCCCTAATACCTCCCAGGAGCAGGAAGCTGACCACCTGTGACTGAGAAGCCGCTGGTGGAACCAGATTGGGGCTTCGGATCTCCTGACCACTGAGTCAGCGCTGCATCACTCTCCTGCTGGCCCCGGCCCCAGTCTACTGTCCTATAGGGCTGGTTTCATTCCCTGTCCTCAGAACACTCTTCACTGACTCCAAGAACCAAGCCAAAGAGAGAGGTGGCTTCAAGGAGACGTAGGCCGAAGGGAGCAAAGAGAACTTGAGCAATCCCACCGAAGGGCTCTTCAAACAGCACCAGGGGAGTTTACCAGACCAGAAAGGGTGACTTCATCCTTTTAGGAAACCCCAAACCCTGCTAAGTCTACCTCTACCCCTAAGTACTGATTCACCCTGACACAGCCCTGCAAGCTTCTGTAATCTCTTTAGCTCCTACAACAGTCCTGGGAGAGGATTTTATAGAGAAGACTGAGGCTCACTACAAATAGGCCCCAGGTAAGGAACAGAGTTCTGGTTTCCTTGCTCTAAGTCCTGCGCTTTTCACCAGACCAAACTGACTCAGGGCTTCGTTTCAAAGAGTTTCAGGCAACCTTATTACTTACAGACCCTTCAGAGGCACTCAGAAACTCCATTCATCAAATAAGGCTTAAAATCAACAAGAAACAATCTTGCTGATCAGATCTGTAGCTCCAACCAGCTGAGGCCAGGTTCTGTCCACCTTACCCAAGTTTCAGAGCTGTCCTTTCTTAAACATTCTAACACACAATTAGGAAGCATTGTTCTGGTTGTTTTTTTTCGTTACACTGCCGGGCTCTCTAAATATGTCCAATTTCACTTCCTCCAGAAACCAAGGGAAAAAGAAAAGAGAAAAATGGCTTACACCAGACTTACATTAAAAACAGAAATGGATGACCCAGCTTCATCACTTTCAAAACACTCCATCCATCAATAAACAGCAACCTCCCCTCCTTGGAGACTTCTCAGTCATTCCCAACAATCTCCTCTCTGCAGCCTGAATTTAATCCTGTACCTGGCTTTTCAGACAACAGCCTGGCATTTAAGCCATCCAGCTACAACTGTACTAATTGATGAGTCATGGTTTTCAACTGGAAAACAACGACAAAGTTATCTTCTGATTCACAAAGGCAGCTGATCTTTCAGCCATGTGAGTGATGAGTGAGTAAACAGTACCTCCTACACCAAGGAAATTGCATTTCTGGTCCAATGTCCTATGGTGTGTGTGGTTAGAAGCAACTGAATACCAGCTGGAAGGAAAGAAACTTCTCGCTAACATTGTAAAGTCCGTGTACACCGGCTATCTTTTTTTTTCTTCCTCTTTCCTTCCACCCAATAATGACCATCTCCCCCGTATTCTTGTCCCACATATGTTAGGATTCTAGCAGGGGCCAAACTCTGAGTGAATAAAAACAGACACTTTGCCCAACTCATTCACCATTGCATTTCTAGTGCCTAGAACAGTGCATGGCACACAGTGGTGCTCAAAAATATACTTGCTGAACGAACTGATGAATAAAATAAAAATAAGGCTCAGGGCAGTATCTCCAGTTCATAGACTACAGAAAGTTATGTATACACTTCTTCCGAGGTGGGGACTCCTTCCATTAAACCAAGCTGCCAACAGGCTGAAAACCATTCAGATCTATCACACCTTAATGGGGAGATACTGGAGGAAGAAGGGCATTCAGTTTTCAAAGGAACAAGACTACAAATGGTGAGCAAAGGCAATGGTCCTGTTTGGGGCTCTTTATAATTGCTATCAACTGGCCAACCCTCTGAAACCAGGTCACCAGAATTTGGAGGTAATGTGCACTGAAAAAGCCCAGATTATAAATGCTGAGCATGGGGCCTGGATGCCTCAGGAATGTCCCTCGACCTCAGCTACTCTGCAGTAACTCAGCTCCCTGTGTTCATAGGTAACTAAGGTGGCCAAAGTCAATGAGGCAGCCCCGGCCAAAAGAGGAAGTGAAGCAACAGCCTCCATACCCACCTAGGCCTCACCTCCCCAGGACCCACTCACCTACACTCTTTACAACATGTAACATCACCTCTGGTACCGTAGTGTCCCGTGTTCAGTGCCGGGACTGATCTGGTATCAGGTGTGGTGCGGAGGAGCACTCTGTGTGTGTCCTTTCCAAGTGCCAGGACAAGACACGGGGACATGGTTCTGTAACCACAGCCAATCCTGTATAGAGGTACTGAGTTTCTTCAAGGCCAAAAGAAGCCAAAGGGGGGTGAAGGCTTCTGCTGCCGTAGGCTGAATGCGCTGGATGAGTGGCCATTACTCACCTTCTAGGCATCTGGAAGATACCTACCATTCTAGCAGCCAGCACAAGTAATTTAATATGAGTGCTGGAATCATAATCCTTGGGACAGAGGACCAGACACTTAGGAAAAGCCCCTGGCCCAAGAGGGCATCTCTGCTCCTCCACACTTATTCACCATCTGAGGCCCTGCACGCACCAGTCAGGCTGTCCAGTGTCTAACTGCCCTGCTCTGAGCAAGCTCCTAGATTTGGCTGACGGGCAGCTGGTGGGGCTGGCAGGGCACTCGAAGATCTCAGACTGAATGGGGACTGGGTCAAGGGAAGAATGGGTGCAGGATTGGGGTGAAGAGATGAGGTGGGGACAGCAGAGGCGAGAGGATACGGAGACCCCGTTTTAAATAAGATTGGGTGACAGTGGTAGGAACTGGGACAGCATGAGCTGGAGGCCGTTTAACCAAGACTTATGGATGGAGAAAATCCTCAGGATGGTTGGAGATGGAAAGGAAGTAGATGATAAGCTAAGAAGTTAGGGTTGAGTCTGTGAAGACAAGAAGCTACATACTTGTAAGACCTGGGACAGGGCTGTGGTTAGAGGTATCAAGAAGAAAGGGGTGAACTCAAAGCACATCTACTTTAGTAGTGGGTCCTGAATGAGAGTGGGTTAGAGGTGGGTGTTTAGGATGAGCAGACCTTGGGGAGCAGACCACGGGGTGTGGGAGATTGGGACAAGAAAGATAATCCAGAAAAAGGCAAACCAGAATGGTGGGTCTCAAGTAGATTCGTGTGTGGCCTTAGGAATGCCAAAGGATGAGATGTGTTGGAGGCGGAGGGCCGTGGCTCAGACTGGGGTTGTAACTGGCTTAGAGTGGGGTCAAGGGTGAGGCTGCATTTACGCAAGACCGGTGGTGAAGGGGTAGGGTCAGGTCACGAGTGGGGGACGATGGGATAGGACGAGTAGCAGTGGCACTGCAGACCAGACGCTAGGGTGGGAGTGGGAAGTCGGGAGCACGCGGTTTGGGCTGGGAAGGGTGAGGGCTCCGAAGCAGGGTAGTGTCAAGGCAACCAGGGGTTTGGGATCACGGCGCGGGCTGCCGGCCCGTCGCTTGTTCGCGTCTCAGCCCGCCGTCCCTCTGCTGCCCTCCAGGCCCGGACCCCTAACTCACCAAAGGGTGCGGGGAGTGGGACCGGGCGTACTCCCGGCCACGGCAGCCCCCGAAACTCGGCCGGGACGCTGCGGCCTCCAGGTTATTGACAACAGCAAGCTGCACCCAGGGCGCCTGACGCCATCACGCAGGCTCGGCCCCGCCCCGCCCCCGGCCGTGCAGCCTATCACGGGGCTCGAGGAGCACGGGGGCGGGGCGGGGCGGGGCGGGGCTAGCGCTCCTGGACGACGGGGTTCCCAGCTCCCAAGTGAATTAAGGAGGCTCAGCACCCGTTACCAGAGCGGGATGCGGAAAGCCGCGGCCCACGTCCGGCCCTCATTGCCCGCTGCGTCTGCGTCAGACTACATTCTGGTGTCGGGGCTCGCGACCTCGCCTGGCCCCAGCACCGCCTGCGTCGCTGTGCGGCTCTCCTTCTGCCTCCGGCGAAGGTTGTCCACTTGTGGAACGGGACACTAACGCCTACCGTGTTTTTAGCCTCCGCGGTGGCGTGGGCGCAGCCCCCGGGCAGAGCTCAGGTCCAGGTTGGAGCTCCCTGTAAGCTCTCAGGGAAAACACATGTTTTGACCACTGCTTACACCAAAAGGAAGCGCCCTGAGGACCCTTGGGCATTTGGCAACCCGCCCATCAGCTGGGAAACACAAAGCTCCAGTAGCTATGCAGATCAATTTGATATCCATCGTAGAAGTGACAGTTCTCTTTCAAATGGACTCAAACAAAAATAGCAGGGGCTGTACCGCGGTGCTTCAGACGCAGAGGGACTCAGGCATTGGTCAGCTGGGACCCAAGTGTGAGCAGAGATGCGGAGGTCCCGCTGGAGGCAGGTCCAGGGGTCCTTGTGGGTGGCCTCAGGGCTGCCTGAGGAACAGACCAGTTCTTGGAAGCTACACTGATCTGCCCGGGACTCCTATGCGCCATCGGCCTTTGTGGGAAGCGTCCCTCATGTCTCCGCGAAGGTCGAGGTCCCAGTGCGCGTTTCCACTTACAAAATCAACTGTTGGGCCCTGACTCCCTTGGAGTAATTAATTCTCTCTCCGAGAATGAAAACCGCTCCCCACCCCCGCCATGTCTTAGGCTAGAGAAGTGAGTGCTCAGTGCCTTCAACTACAGTTAATGGTTGAGCAGGAAGATTAGAAATAAACACTTTGTAAAATGACGATCTCTGCCCTGACCTAGGAGATGAGGGGCCAGAGATGTAACATTCGTGGAAAACAGAAGTTCCTACTGTTTGCCAGGTAAGAACAGTGATTTGTCCTTACCAATCACCTGGAAGGTAGGTGCCTTTCTTATCCCCATTAGTGTGGATAAGATAACAGGCTTGAGAGAAGCAACTTGGGGCCCAAGACCACACAACTAATAAATGGTAGAAGCAGGATTCTCACCCAGCTCTTCCTGATTCTAGTTGGAGAAGTGGTATAGTTCCCTCAGTAACAGAGCAAGCGAGCTTTGGAGCCAGGAATGCTTAGGTTTGAATCCCAGCTCTACTCCAGGCTGTCTTCTGGGCCTAGGGCAACCCAGTAAGCGTGAGGCTAAGACAACTGCCACAGTGTCTAGTTTTCATAGGTCACTGAATTTGATGTTCAGATCAGAAAAGAGAAGTCAAGTCTCACCACCCACGGCCCCTTAGCCTCAGGAAGAGGGGTCAGAGTGTGTGAACGCAGGGAAGTTCCACAATGTCCCTGAGCCCCAGTTCCTCATCTGTAAATTGGGGAAGATATCAGCTGATGTGAGGATTAAATAAAGTAATATCCTCAGGACAGTTTTTGGTCTGTTGCAAGCACTTGAAGATGACTAGCTATTATCGTTACAGTTCTGGCAATTCTCTCCTTTCCAGGCCAGTCAATCCCCGCCTTTAGCTGCTCTTCTGAGCGCTGGAGTGAGATCCTATCTTGCTTGAATCCCAGAGATATCGTTCCTGGCCATCTGATCGGAATCCATCACTGTGTTAATGCAGTCCTCTCTCTTGATACTGGAATAGCTAATGTTCTAGGTTCTGCTGTAGGAAGCTGTTTCTCTGTTTTTAAAAATGGAGTTAACTTTTTATTGTTTTTCAATTATACTTCAATAAAACTAGAAAAAAAAATCACAGCATAATGAACTAACAACAACACAATTTATTGTACACATAGTTCAATGAAATTTGCAGGTAGCCTGAGGATGGGGCTCCCTTGGTGGCAGTGCAGTGGTGGGATTCAAATAACTTATCACCCGGTTCTCTGCCCTAATGGCCGTTTTAAGTATAAAAAAACAATATACCAAAAGGTAGTTTATTTCATGCATTTAATACTTAAATAAGAATAATAAAAGAGGTAACAAAACTAGATTATAAGAGTTTTAAAATATTTATAAAAAAATTATTAAATAATACCTGAAAAAAACCCAATAAAACTGTTAAGATATTTCCATATTGCTTCCTGTTTGGCACCCTCTCTTGCAGTTTTTTTCACCTTTGGATGGAATGAACATTACTAGGGGCGCTTAGAATATGCTGTGGCACAGATGAATGCTAAAAAAAGAGTAAGGAATATAAAGTTGTGATTCCCACATTGGGTGACTGTCCAGGCGCCCACCTTAGCGAGAACCCTGATTACAAATGCCATTTTAAAAACTGGTTCACCGAACTCAACAAAAAATTAGGTATTGGTTCTGCTGAACTGGTGTGAACTGGCTGAAACCCACCACTGTGGCAGTGTCACGTGCTGTGAGTCACCTGACTCTTAGCAGCTGAGTCTGAAGCAGCAACCCTTAACACTGAGAATTCACCACGCAGCCTGGGGGAAGAGCAACGCCAGGGATTTTACTCTGGAAAGGAACAATTAAACTATTCGTTATTTCCTCATTTCAGATAAGAACTCTAAATTGTTCCCAATCAACAGTTCGTCCTCAGCAGCCGTATCCTTGTCACACAGCTTCTGTGCCATGTTCTTTATGTGTGTGGCACTGACAGGTCTGTACAGATCCCTAAGCCAAAGCGGCTGCCTTCTCCAGAGGACGTCCTCCTAGGAAACAGACAGGGAAAGAGGAACTCTGCGTCTCCCCTGTTTTCCCACCACAGTACTTCCTCCTCAGTTTACCTCCACATTGCGTTCCCGTGAGCATCTCTCCTGCCGGAGAATTGGACAAAAGAGCCCCTTGGAGGAAAATGCATACCGACAATTAGTCATTTATGCCAGTGATCCCCAATCTTTTTCGGGCCACGGACCGGTTTAATGTCAGAAAATATTTTCACGGACCGGCCTTTAGGGTGGGACGGATAAATGCACAAAATAAAATTATGCGGCCGGTGTAAAAACTGTGGTATTTTAAAATATAATTGTCGAACTTACGAGACAAGCGTCAAGAGTGAGTCTTAGATGGATATAACAGAGGGAATCTGGTCATTTTTAAAAAATAAAACATCGTTCAGACTTAAATATAAATAAAATGGAAATAATGTAAGTTATTTATTCTTTCTCTGCAGACCGGTACCAAATGACCCATGGACCAGTACTGGTCTGCGGCCCAGGGTTTGGGGACCACTGATTTATGCCATTTCCTGTCCAGCTTGGTCTTATGAAGATTAAATGGGTACCTGGGTCCATACCCACTAGCAAAATCACCACAGACCGGGGACCTTGAGAATGATTCCTTGCATGCTGGGCTTCCAGAAGTTCTTTGTTTAAAATGTGCCCGCAGTGTCCCTGGGGAGACCTCTGTATGCGGTCTGGCATGGAGAACAGGCAGGGTTTTCAGCCCCACTCACCTGCCTTTGGTCAAGAGCCTCATGCAGCGCAAAGAAATGTACAACCACCCCGGGCAGAGGCAGACTACTCTCTCCAGAAGCATTTATTTCCGTCCCCTGTGGACTTAGCCTTCCATGCATCATTCACTGGGGGTGGGAGGTGGGGAGAAGGTGCTTTTTATTTTCCTAGCTGCTTTATCCTGTAGTTAAATCACTCTAACTAAATCCCCAAGTCCAACTAGCAAAGTTATATAGCTTGCTGACTTCCATACTGCAGGCTGTCACTGATGAGTGAGTGAGTTGTGAAATCAGTTTAAAACTTATAGCCAGCACTAAATACAAGATACTCTTTTTTTAATGATATTCTTTTTGAATACACAGAGAATAGAAACAAGTCAGAGTGTATAATAATTTTGTCTGAGGACTATTTCTGTCTATATGGTGTGTGTATACTGAGCTGTGACAAAAAATGTAGCTCACAGCCCAAGCACAGTACAATCAAAGGAGAAGTCCCCAACTGGAAAAGAACCATCTTCTGACACTCACTAGCGGTGTGACCAGGGGATAAGATATTTTCCCTTCCTCTCTTCATTTCCTTATTGTTAAAGGGAAAGACAAACTACCGTCTAAGGTCTCTCCCAGTTAAAATTCTATGATACTTGGATAAAGGGAACAGAAAAAAGCAGGGGCCTAAAGATCAGGAGGATAAGGGAAGCTTTCCTGCTACTTTACAGGAAGGACTCATATTCTGCCTTTCATCATCAGCCTTGAGGGAGACCTCTCCCCCCGCACCTTGTCTCCTGAGAGGACTGGTGACAGCAGACACATCTGGGCCAGTCTCATTCTATCTCAGCTTTGGCTAGAAGCTAATTTTGCAAAATCCAGGCAAAGCATCAGGGTAAATTCGTGCTCTTTCCAAATTTGGTTCCTCAGTACAAAATAATAGATGAGTTCTAAGTTCTCCTCTAGTTCTCTCTCTCTCTCTTTTTTACTTTTATCATCATTTATTTTATGATGAATTTGCTCTCAGGCTGTAAGTTTTTGTTTCTTCAGTTTTTTTCTGGGATAACTTCTTTTCTATGCAGCCTCCTCTTCTGGCTTAAGAACAGTCTGCTTTTTTTTCTGTATGAGTCATGAGAGTGTGGCAGGGAGAACTCATGTAAGGGTTACTCTGCCTGTGAACTCTGTGAGTTCTCCTCCAGATCTTGAGAGCTTTGTTCACCTGGATGTGCTCAAAGACCAGAGAATCTTCATCTAAAGCAGTGGTAATCAACCTGGTCCCTACCGCCCACTAGTGGGCGTTCCAGCTTTCATGGTGGGCGGTAGCAGAGCAACCAAAGTATAAATAAAAAGATAGATTTAACTATAGTAAGTTGTTTTATAAAGATTTATTCTGGCCTGGCCAGGTGGTGGCGCTGTGGATAGAGCGTCAAACTGGGATGTGGAGGACCCAGGTTCAAGACCCCAAGGTCACCAGCTTGAGCGCGGGCTCATCTGGTTTGAGCAAAAAGTTCACCAGCTTGGACCCAAGGTCTGCTGAAGGCCCGTGGTCAAGGCACATATGAGAAAGCAATCAATGAACAACTAAGGTGTCAAAACGAAAAACTGATGATTGATGCTTCTCATCTTTCTGCATTCCTGTCCGTCCCTATCTATCCCTCTCTCTGTCCCTGTATAAAATAAAATTAAAAAAAAGATTTATTCTGCCAAACAGCAAAAATCCAACATAAAGTACTTGGTAAGTAATTATTATCATATGCTTTAACTTACTGTAACTCTGCTTTATAAATTTTATAAAGTAAAGTTACTTCCCTACTTTATAAATCACCATTACTGTGGAACCAGTGGGCGGTTAGAAAATTTTACTACTAGGTAAGTATTAAAAGGTTGACTACTCCTGATCTAAAGCCTTAAGCTCTGCATTACCCTCTGCATTTTTAAGCATGTGCACCAAAAATTTAGCACTTCTTTTGAGCCACTGACCCTGTGTCCATCCCCACTTCCTGGCCTGGGCACACCTACCAACTCCATCATTGTAACTTTGGAATGACACACATTGCTTCTGTAAAGTGACATCCTCCAGCTACTTGGTGGCTTTTTGGATCTGCAGTTCTCATGAGTGTTCTTAAAATGAACCCAAAGATTTGAACCTCTTGATTTGCATGGTTTTGTGGGGTTTTGAGTCAAGTGAATAGCAAACCATTTTCAGAGGTCACTTCACAGCCTACCAGAAGAAGAAGCTCCTCTAGTTCTAATATTCTGCTTTAAAAACTACCAGACTAGCCTGACCTGTGGTGGCGAAGTGGACAGAGCATCGACCTGGAACGCTGAAGTTGCAGGTCTGAAACCCCCGGCTTGCCCGGTTCAGGCACATACAAGAGGCAACTACTATGAGTTGATGCTTCCCACTTTCCCCACTTTCCTCTTCTAAGGTCAATAAATAAAAGCTTTAAAAGAAAAAAACTGCCTAATATTTACCTTGAGCTTTGTTCTTTACCTTCCTTTGATGCTCTTCTATGACAATAAATCTGTTTTGGAAGAAAACAACATCATGATTATTCATCAAATGGCCATTATCTCTAAATCTTTTGGTTCCCTTTTAAGTGAGATAAGCTTTTTGAGGTCAGGAACTCTGTTTAATAGTCCTTTGACTCTTCCACAGTTCCTAACTTAGGGTCTCACATGCAGCTGGCAATGCTTTTTATTGGCTGTTTTAGAGAGCCAATAAGCAGCAGGTAATCCCTTATAAGAACTCTTAGAAGTAGGAAAAGAAAAGTACCTACCAGAACCAGAAACCCACACAGCAGCTTTGTTTTAAGGTCAAGAACAAGAGTAGGATGCCTGTTATTCCTGTTACTATTCATCACTGTTGAGGAGGTCCTCGTCAATTTAATAAGAAAAATGAAGAATTGGGAAGAAAGAGACAACACATATTTGCATATGAGATGATACTGGCAGATACAATGACAGACAGTCAACACATACCCTACACCAGTGGTCCTCAACCCCCAGGCCGCGGACCAGTACCGGTCCGTGGGCCATTTGGTACCGGTCCGCAGAGAAAGAATAAATAACATGAAATGTTGTCAGAATAACAAATTTAAATATAGCCTGAATAATGAGGACATGCTTATTCCTCCTTTAACTTAGCCCAATAAATATCGTAAATTCGACAATTATATTTAAAAATACCACAGTTTTTACGCCGGTTGCATAATTTTATTTTGTGCATTTATCCGTCTCACCCTAAAGGCCGGTCCATGAAAATATTTTCTGACATTAAACCGTCTGTGGCCCAAAAAAGGTTGGGGCCCACTGCCCTAAACTCTCCACAGCCCTGGCCCTCTTCTCCCTCTGATTGGTTGTCTCCTTCCTGTTGATTTAGCTTACTACTCCTGTCAGAGGCTTTCACTGAATTTCAGTGTCACAGCCAAGGTGGTCCAAACTATCAAAGAGTTCTGCCTATGGTATCAAGCTCAGCTCTTTCCCAGCACCAGATCATAAAAATACTGCTTCTTTTTTCTTTTAGTACTTTCACAGGCTCATTTAAAAAAAAATTATGAGACTATGTTTGTTTAAATAGAGATCTGCTATTATTTCCATATCAAACAGTTAGGTAGCTGTTCTATAACCATTTATTCATTTTCTTCCACTGAGTAAAATAGTAAAAGGTGACATTTCAAAAGTCTTAAGAACACACAGGTCAGTCTATTGCTTTACTCTGTATGCTACTTCAAATAAATAATAGGTTGCATTATTCCTTATTGTGGAATCGACAAAACGCCTCATCTTTCTTTCTTAGAACACCATGACTGTCCACTACAAAACACAACACAGCCTGGTCTATGTCCTCAAAAAGCTTATCATCTCAGTGGGGAGGAGAAATAATGAAACCACATAGATACAAATGCAAGGTTAAACTATATGATACATAGAAATTAAATGCAGTATAGGAGTTTATAAAAATTCCAAAAAAGCAAAAGGCCATATGCCACCTGGAGATGTAGAGGGATATGGCCCTCTGTCTGGGCCAATGACTTTCTTCCCAGAGGCCTTGGCAAGCTGACCCATGCTAGTCCCCATCCTCCTAGGCTGAGATCAGACTCTCTTCTCACCAAGAGAGAACTCACTTCTTCCTATTGGGAAAATTTCACCTTATCCATACCACAGGATCAATCGAAAATCAGAATGCCAGATCATGACCTGACAATGAGAATTACATCTGTTCCACAGGCAGCATCTGTATCTACACGGGCAGGGAAATACATCCAGTAGAGGGAGACTACCGTGGCACACTAGAGCAGTCCGAAGGCTACTAGGTCTGAGAGACCAGGAAGCCATTTGGTCCCTACACATCTCTGCTCTGTGCTGCCATGTGTTAACCTTGGTATTTCTCTCTTGGGGAGCCACCTTTTAAAAAATTGTTCACCATATTCTTAAGTTCTCAGGGGAGAGGAATGCCTCACCATTGTTCCCCCCCCCCCCATGGTGACAAATCCCAGAGAAGGACGAGGACCAGGGGGCTGGAGTACTCAGGGAAGGCTTTACGAGGAAAGGTGAACTTGAGCTGGCTTTTGAGGGGTTCATAGGACCTCCGAAGGCAGAGCCCAGTGAGGGGGTTTTAGATGGGCAAAGGTGCAAACAGAAGTAGGAGTGGGCATGGTGTGCGAGGTTATGGTGAGGGGAGCTTCGGTTAGAATGGAGGCTGCTATGACCACTGAAAAGGGCAGGAAGGTAAATTAGGTTGCATTAGTAGGGTAGAGTCAAGATAGTCGGCTTCTTAAATCACTCTTTTAATGTTAGCTCCTGCCTGTTGGGAAAATAAACCATCATGTAACTGAATAAAAGGAATACAGACAAACACCAGGAACAGCTGACCTCAAATATGATGTGCTTTAGAGAGGCTGGATGCAGGATTTAGGTGGCAGTGTTTTCACTGAACTATTTACACCGTGCCTTTCACACTGGGGAAGAAAACTGCTAAGTGAATCTAATGAGCTGGCAAGATCACACTTTGACTCTTAGCTATGTCCTTTCTGCCAGGGCAACGGAGCTCCACAAGGGTGGACATCCTGTACCTCTCCTCATTGCAGCCAACAAGGAAAGCAATCAGGTAGAAAGAGAGTGACTGGTGAGTTTATCAAATTGACTTCATTCATTTTGAGTTGAAGAAATTTTGCTATCATGTCAACTCTGGCCTATTAAACTTAACTTCTCAAAATAGTCTAGTGGCTTGTTATTTTGATTCCAATTCCACAGAAATCTCTGGGCATGGGTTCCCTTTAAAAATCCCTGGAATACAGTTTGTAATAAAAGAGCAAAGCATATCTCAGTGCTCCTGACTAAAGAGGAATATCAAGTAGGAGTAGGTGGGAAAGCGGCTTTGATTTTTGTGGGGTTTGAATCTATTCTAAAGACAGAATATATTTTGGAAAACTGAATTAACTGTTGTCTTACCATGATCAGACAAAAATTAAAATAAATATCCTTGCTGCCACAGTAACAGGTAGTGCCACAATGAGATTGTTGTTATAGCCATAACCTGGCATTTCTTTTCTGAGTCAAAACAAAAACAAAAAACCCCTAAAGAGATGGAAAGGATAAAAACGATTCTTAAGCCTGTTCTAAAGAATAGCAAACTACCATATTTCCCCATGTATAAGATGCACCCTTTTTCAAAAATCTTGGGGTCTAAAAACTGGGTGTGTCTTAAAAACAGCGGTTATAGATTTTTTTACTTGCATTTCCCACTTTTTCATGCTTGTTTTTGCACTCATTGTTGAAGACAGTGATTCATCATCAGACATAGATGAGGACAAGCTAATGGATGGGAGTTTTGACAGTGATGAGGAGTTGTATGAATTTTACGATGAATAAAACTTGAGTTCAACAACTCTGTGTAATACATTTTTTAAAAAATTTCAGGCCCCAAAATTAAAGTGCGTTTTATACATGGGAGTGTCTTATACATGGGGAAATATGGTAACGTTAGCTAAACTGTCCTGCCCAAATGCCCTGGGATAATGTAACTCAGTCTCCACAGGTCTTCCAATTCTGGGCTCTTGGAGAGAGGACCACGTGTGATTTCTTAAGGTTAAAGCTGTAACTATAAAAGATGTACTAAAATCAGGTTGGCAAGAAATGAAAAGTGGCACAGTCTCCTCTACATGCAATACTTGACAATTCATTCTTCATTCTCTAGCCAGCCCCTCCGCCCCCCACCCCTCAAAAGACAGGCAGGTGTTTTACTGTCAGGAAAATGAAGTTACCTTTTTCATGTGCTGTTAGAACAATCCACGTGGGATTACACTTGGCTTAATAGGCTTAATACTGAACTCCTCCAGTAAGTAAGCATGCATAAAAAACGAAAATATTTAAATTTATTTAACCACTTCCCTAGGGTAGTAGAAGTAAAACAAGTGACATAACACCTTTTGAAAGATTCTATTTCCTTATAAACTTAACTTTGTAAAAGCTCTTTTTTTTTGTATTTTTCTGAAGTGAGAAGCAGAGAGGCAGAGAGACAGACTCCCGAGCGCGCCCAATGGGGATCCACCCAGCATGTCCACTAGAGGGCGATGCTCTGCCCATCTAGGGCCTTGCTCCTTTGCAATCAGAGCCATTCTAGCGCCTGAGGAGGAGGCCATGGAGCCATCCTCAGCACCCCGGCCAACTTTGCTCCAATGGAGCCTTGGCTGTGAGAGGGGAAGAGAGAGAGAAAGAAAGGAGAAGGGGAAGGGTAGAGAAGCAGATGGGCGCTTCTCTTGTGTGCCCTGGGTGGGAATGAAACCCGGGACTTCCAGACGCCGGGCGATGTTCTACCACTGAGCCAACCGGCCAGGGCTGTAAAAAGTTTTAATACTGGATTCTAATTTAGTTAATGCAGATGAACAAATATATATTTAAAATCTTGTAGGTTATTACTACAAATTATACTTTTTTTTCACAATTTAGTTAAGATGCAACTACGTATTTAATACAAAGCAGCAATTGTGTGGTTAAAAACAGATGCAGTTCAGCACCAGCCTAGAGAAACTTTCCCTGAGAAAACTGGAGTCACCATGGAGAAATTCGTTACTGATCCAAGAAGGACTTTTATCCTTTGAAGTGGGATAAAAAGAAAAAGTCATTTTCTAATAAATTACCCTGTACTTTTGCTGTGGGGCTTAGAAGTTGGTCCATCTTCAATTATGTCTGCATGATCAACTGTGCGTCTCCTGCAACAGGTGACACGACTGCATTTCTCAGGCGAAGCAAAGGGAGCAAATTAGTAAGATGCGTGTTCCTATGGTTTGGTACTTTCATTTTGGATTTTACCCAAATTACTGTGAATCGGATGAATTACCACGTTTGTTTTGTTTTTGTTTTAATCAGCCATTCACCAGCAACTGTTGCAGGAGTGCCATTAGCACTCAAGAATAAAAATACACAGGACCAGACAGGCTTTGTACTGATCCAAATTGATTCGTTTTCAAAACCACGCGGCCAGCGGTGTGAAGAGAAGGGGTGTGTGTGACCGTCTCAAACCGCCCGGCGAGGGCTGCGACGGCGGCGGCTTCTCGGGCTACTGCTGCCCGGCGGCGAGCGCAGCCGCGGCGTGAGCGGCCCCACAGCCCGGCCGGCTGCCCACCAGTCCCGGCTGCTGCCGCGGAGCCGCGAGCCGAGCCTCGACCGGTCCGGTCTGGACGTGGCGGCGCCCGCAACGCAGCGCTTTGCAGCGGGAGCCGCGGGCTGCTGGGGCACCTGCCCCGCCGGCCGTCCTGTCGGGGCCGAGGCGGGGAGGAGGGAAGGCGGAGGGGTGGCGCTGGGGACGCCGCGCGAGTGGAGAGTCCCGCAGAGCCGGCGGCAGCGGGTGGAGGGAGAAGACTCATCCGCATGCTGGAGCCCCACTCCGGATCGCCTCTAGCTGCCATCTTGTTTGTTCCCTCTCGCTCGGTGACAGCGGCTGCTGAGAACAACCGCTGGCCCTGAGCGCCGTCACGTGAGCTGCCCCACCAACCAGCCTCGGACGGAGCGAGGCTCCGGCGGCCACTAGGGGGAGCGCGGGAGCGCCCGGTTGGGGCTGCGGGGCCGGAGAGCCGGGGCGCCCCCTCGCGGCCCGTCTGGACCGCAGACATGGGCGGCACGGATCACCCGGGCTCTTCGCGAAGTGCCAGGCGCCAAAAGTCCCGGGAGACGACTATCTCGGCAGAGTCCGCGCAGGAGCCGAACTCAGCAGGGCCTCCTTCCCGCTTCTCCCTTTCTCTGGCTAGGAGAAGAGAGTAGGGGAGCCTCCTAATGTATTCCTCTCCCAGCCCCTTGGGGGAACTGATGCTCAAAGAGCCAGAGGGTATCGCGGAGGGGGGCGACCCGAGCGGCTGAGGGGGCAAGGCAGCGCCAGCAACGGAGGGAAATTAACTGGGGGAGCGGGGAGACGAGCCCCCAGAAATGTGAAACTGAAGAGTTGGTTCTCGAGAGTCCTTAAGTTGCTAAGGCGCTGTGCCAGGAACCACGCCCTATGCTGCCAGACCCCGAGAGTCACGGGAGACTCCTTGCACTAGAATTCCCACCTGGAGATCCTCATATAAACCCCAGAATGCAACCAAGTTCCAGGCCCCTTCCACCTTTCCCAGTATCTCAGCTCGAAACTCGACCAGCACAGCAAGGACTTTACAGTTTTTCATTAGAAAGGGTGAATTCCCGCCAAAAGCCTACTTCAGAATGTTGTATTTGTGTAATCATGAAATACTTTAAATTTATTTACCAGACAAGTCGTCAGGTCTCCGCTTAGCCCAGGGAATGAATGAAGAGGAAATTGTAGGCATCCCCAGACCAAACCCAGAGGGACTCGACTCACAGTGGTCAAGGCGGACTCTGGGGAAAAGAGAAAGAAACAGGCCTAGGAAGCCAGATGGGGTTAGTGGGCTAGAACCAACCCCTCGTTTCTCTCATCCTTGGGTTCTCCACCCACCCATCGGTTTAACCATTCTTCTGTCTATTCCGTGCTTCTGGCACTTAATAATCACCTACTCTGTGCCTGATCAGGCGGTGGTGTAGTGGATAGAGCATCGGACTGGGACTCCGAGTACAAGAAGGACCCAGGTTCAAAACCTCGAGGTCGCTGGCTTGAGCCCCAAGGTTGCTGCTGGCTTGAGCCCAAGGTCTCTGGCTTGAGCAAGGGGTCACTAGCTCTGCTGTAGACCCCTCTATCCCCATCAAGGCACATATGAGAAAGCAATCAATGAACAACTAAGAATGCCTCTCATGTCTCTCCCTTCCTGTCTGTCTGTCCCTCTCTCTGTCTCTGTCTCTCTCTCTCTCTCTCACACACACACACACTATACACACACACACACATATCCATATGCATACATCCATATATATATAATCACCTACTGTGTGTCAATAGGGGCAAAGCCCAGTGAGGGACATTTAGCTGGGTCAAATGCAGATGCTCCCTCGAAGGGCCTATAGTACAAGAATGAAGATATGAAACAACAACAACAAAAACCAAAGCAAAAAGTGTGTGCATAAATTTCATGCAAAAGGGAGATATCCTTAATGTGCCTTCGTACTGGCTGTTCCCTCTGCCTGGAATGCTCATTCAGCACTGCTCAATGTCACCTCCTAAGAAAGGCCTTCCTTGACTTCCCCCTTCTAGAACAGTATCATATTACTTATCACATCCCCTGCTTTATTCTTCTGCATAGCACTTATCGCCATCAGTAAGTGCTTTATGCATTTTTGTGTTTGTTATTTGCTTGTCTTCCCCAGAATGTGCACACTATGAGGGAAGGGCTTTGTTTAAATTCCCAGCACCTAAAATAGTTCCTGATACATAATAAGTGCTCAGTTAATAATTGTTGAATGTATATGAAATAGTGGGGAAAGTTTCTTGGAGAGGGCTGCTTTTTTAACTTGGCTTTCAAAGATGAAATACAAGAAAGATGGCCACTTAGTGCACGACCAGGAGAGGAGAAATGAGGGCGGTGGGGGGTGGGGTGTAAGGAAACGCACTCACTTGCTCAGGAGTAGACCGCAAACCCATCCTGGCAGCTGCAGTGGTTGATGAGACGGGCCAGATTTATGGCAATGGGGCAGCTGACTTAGGAGAGGAATAACATCCTTGCTATGCTTGGAGGGCGGAAGGTGCAGCTGAGGGCTTGCGGTTCTTAGGGTTTCAGACTTCCTGCTGGTTTTCGCCGAGAGTCTAAGGAATCTGGAGAGGGCAGCCACATGTCTTCGCTCAATCGCTGCCCCCCACCTGGCTGTTTTCGTTTCTTCTCGCTTATTTTGTAGTATTCTGGCTAGGGATGCATAACCTGTACCTAATCCTGAGGAAACGTCAGACAAAGCCAAACAGAGGGAACTTCCAAAATAACTGGCCTATATTCTTCAAAACAGTCAATGCCCTGGGAACAAAGAACGGGGCTATTTCTGTTACTAGTGGGGTGTGTGCGTGCACGCATGATCCGGAGGGCAAGGGTTTGGCTTCTCCATCCACCAGGGTCGTGAGTCAGGCATGAAGCAGCTCCTGCTTGGACAAGGTGGCTGCTCTGATGGCTTTGTCTTCTCACAGGTCTTTTGTTCTGTCTTCTAAGACACCCATAGCTTGCATGGACACTCCATCCTGAGCTTGCAACCACTCTTTTGTTTCTCTCTCCCTCCCTGGAGTTGCCAGATTTAGCAAATAAAATTACAGGATGGCCAGTGACATTAGAATCTCAGACAAACAAGTCTTTTTTCAGTATATCTCACGCAACCTGCCCCTGCCCCTGCCCCTGCCCAGTAGGTTCTTCAGAGACCGGTGTCACTGAGCCCTAGGAAGCAATGGTGTCCACTCTTGGGGCCCCCTTGGGGAAGACAGTGGTCCTGGCAGGTGCGTTCCTACCTCCCCTTGTGAAGCTTACCTCGCTCCTATCCCTCTCGGACCCCAGGTCCCAGCCGGCCCAGGGATTGCTGTGAGAGTCTGTAAAACAAAGCTGTTTGGGTAGCAGCCTCCACTTTCTCATGAACTATATATGCTCCAGCCCCACCCAGCTCACAGCTCTCCACCTTCGAAAGGAGGTGGGAGTGCTGGGCTACACCCCAACTTCCCCCGCCTTCTAGAACCCTGTCCTATGATGTCATCACTCTCCTGGAAATACTCTGGTCTTAACCATGCAGATTGGCTGTGTCTTCACACCTATTGCAGCTTCAGGCGGAAATGGCAGGTGGGCCTGGAAGGATAGGTGACAACTGTGATGAAAACCGCTGGGACAGGGTAGAGAGCGCTGGTGGTTCTGTCTGCCCACCTCCCTCCCCTTCTGGGAACGGTACCACCTTTGCGGGAGCTCCACTCCCCAGGGGGCTTCAATGGGGCTGCCAGTCATGGGGCTCTGCCCTCCAGGTGACAATCTAGTTGGAACTGAAACTAAGTGGAGCAGCTGGTGCGAGGCGGGAGGCCAGCAGTTAGGAGTCGTGTGGATGTAGCCCGTTTGAGGGTCAGCCTCCTTGAGGAGAGAGCAGAGGCCAGACAGCCTTTGAGATGCAGAATCCATCTTTTCTAAACACACTTTTGCCTTTACTGAAATCCTGCATTCAGTAAATGTCCTTTGTTATGAAAACAAGTTTGCATTAGGTTTTTGGCACTTGCAACCAAAAGAGAACTGCCTACCGTGATGGTGAACCTTTTTATAAAAACCACCCACTTTTGCAGTGCTGGTCAACCTGGTCCCTCCCGCCCACTAGTGGGCGGTCCAGCTTTCATGGTGGGCCATTCGTTTGGTTGCTTCACTACCGCCCACCATGAAAGCTGGACTGCCCACTAGTGGGCGGGAGGGACCAGGTTGACCAGCACTGCAAAAGTGGGCGGTTTTTATAAAAAGGTTCGCCATCACGGGCTTAGTAGAATCATTGTGAGGTTAACCATCTATGGAATCTGACCTGACCACTTGTCACCTCCCCAGGAAGGCCACACATCTCAGTATCACTAGTCACCAAAGAAGTCTGGGAGATACTTCCACCAGCTGGAGCAAAAAGGAGGCAAGGAAAAGTTTTGTTACTGATGGCCATTCTCGCCTCTGAAACAGGACAGCAGTATCATGTTATGTCTAAGGTCTAGACAGAGAGACAAATTTAAGAGTAATGTGTAGCCCTGGCCGGTTGGCTCAGCGGTAGAGTGTCGGTCTGGCGTGCGGGGGACCCGGGTTCGATTCCAGGCCAGGGCACATAGGAGAAGCGCCCATTTGCTACACCCCCCCCCCCCCGCCTCCTTCCTCTCTGTCTCTCTCTTCCCCTCCCGCAGCCAAGGCTCCATTGGAGCAAAGATGGCCCGGGCGCCGGGGATGGCTCTGTGGCCTCTGCCTCAGGCGCTAGAGTGGCTCTGGTCGCAACAGAGCAACGCCCCGGAGGGGCAGAGCATCGCCCCCGGTGGGCGTGCCGGGTGGATCCCGGTCGGGCACATGCGGGAGTCTGTCTGACTGTCTCTCCCTGTTTCCAGCTTCAGAAAAATACAAAAAAAAAAAAAGAAAAAAGAGTAATGTGTAGTGTGATTTATGTAAAACTGCAAAAACGTCCTCAGCTTCCATTTACAACTGAGGCAAATACTGTACTAATTCATGTGTACCCTCAGAACCACTAATACGTGTGATAAGGTGCCAAAGGACTATAAAACTTAGTATCAACAACGCCATTTTTTTTTTTTTTTGGATTTTTCTGAAGTTGGAAACAGGGAGGAAGTCAGACAGACTCCCGCATGCGCCCGACCGGGATCCACCCAGCACGCCCACCAGGGGCGATGCTCTGCCCATCTGGGGCCTCGCTCTGTCGCAACCAGAGCCATTCTAGTGCCTGAGGCAGAGGCCACAGAGCCATCCTCAGCATCCGGGCCAACTTTGCTCCAGTGGAGCCTTGGCTGTGGGAGGGGAAGAGAGAGACAGAAAGGAAGGAGAGGGGGAGGGGTGGAGAAGCAGTTGGGTGCTTCTCCTGTGTGCCCTGGCCGGGAATTGAACCTGGGACTCCTGCACACCAGGCTGACGCTCTACCACTGAGCCAAGCGGCCAGGGCCAGCAACACCATTTTAAGGAGGAAAAGTCAGGCTTCTTACCCCCTCCTTTCTGTGGAGAAAGAAAAGAGAAGAATGCAGGAGCTTCCTGGCTTGTAAGGGCAACTGGGTCAGATAAGTTATAATTTAACTGCAGAGCAAGGAAGATAGAACTTATCTGAGAATCCCTTCACTTCTCTTATCTTAAAAGCCTTTAGAAAAGAATGTTTATGTATCTTAATCAAGAATTCCTATACTTGGACTCACCCTAAAGTCATGAGAGTAACGTATACCTCTAGACCAGGGGTAGTCAACCTTTTTTACCTACCGCCCACTTTTGTATCTGTCAGTAGTAAAATTTTCTAACCGCCCACTGGTTCCACAATAATGGTAATTTATAAAGTAGGGAAGTAACTTTACTTTATAAAATTTATAAAGCAGAGTTATAGCAAGTTAAAGCATATAATAATTACTTACCAAGTACTTTATGTTGGATTTTCACTAAGTTTGGCAGAATAAATCTTTATAAAACTTACTATAGTTAAATCTATCTTTTTATTTATACTTTGGTTGCTCCACTACCACCTACCATGAAAGCTGGAACGCCCACTAGTGGGCGGTAGGGACCAGGTTGACTACCACTGCTCTAGACAAAGGGATCATGAGCCCCTCCTTACCCACCCCAACCGGTATGTGATTTGGTCTATAAAATCAGCCACAGAATTGTAGGGACTTTCTGCATGATTTGGGATTGTGCCCCCTGTAGCTAGCGGCTAATTAATAAATTCCTCAAAAATTCATTTGGACTTGGTGTCTCTATGTAACCCGTGGATTAAGGTACAGTATTTGACAAGATAGGAACACAAAAACAAGAAGAAATTGTACACTCAGTGTTAATAGAAAATGCTATTCCATTTCACTCATGTCTATTGCTATCTAAGAATAAAGTTCTGACAAGGTCGTTAATTTTTCTTTTCCCTTACCTAAGTACTTTTCTTCTCAAAGCTTTTTCGTACTCCCAAATAGTACCTAGTGGGAACAAGATTTTTTTTTTTTCTTGTGGGACAGTCAGAGAGAGGGACAGATAGGGACAGACAGACAGGAAGGGAGAGAGATGAGAAACATTAATTCTTTGTTGCGGTTCCTTAGTTGTTCATTGATTGATTTCTTATATGTGCCTTGACCGGGGGGCTACAGCAGACCGAGTGACCCCTTGCTCGAGCCAGTGAACTTGGGCTCAAGCTGGTGAGCCTTGCTCAAACCAGCTGAGCTCGCACTCAAGCTGGCGACCTCAGGGTCTCGAACCTGGGTCCTCCACATCCCAGTCTGACTGCTCTATTCACTGCACCACGGCCTGGTCAGGGGGGAACAAGAATTTAAATGCTAAACACACCAAATCCTGGAAGGGGTGCCTGAGGGCGATTTCCCAGCTCAGAAGCGTCCCTGGATGCCCTGAGGAGGCCAACTTTCCCTGGCCCAGGTGCGGGCTGGCCAGATTGGTTATTGCTGATAAATAGAATAATTACTGATTTGGCACATTTACTTTGTAACTAGCTGCCTTACAGAAATTTTGTTATTTTCAAGTTGATTTTCTGAGAATAATGATTTGTGAATTAAGTTGCTCAGACTGGTGTTCTACAAATAATGATAATTTGAAAGCTCTCTTTGAAAAATATTTTTGAAAAACTATACTTTTGGTTTATTTCATCACACTGGCCATCAGAGCTTATTCAATGCTACATAATAGTAATGACTGGCTCAATTGTCTTGACATTTTTTTTAGAAAAATCACTATTAAGATATATATTATATATATATATAATATATATATAATATATATATATTATATATATATTTATTTTTTGGTATTTTTCTGAAGCTGGAAATGGGGAGAGACAGTCAGACTCCTGCATGCGCCCGACCGGGATCCACCCGGCATGCCCACCAGGGGCTACGCTCTGCCCACCAGGGGGCGATGCTCTGCCCCTCCGGGGCGTCGCTCTGCCAAGACCAGAGCCACTCTAGCGCCTGGGGCAGAGGCCAAGGAGCCATCCCCAGCGCCCGGGCCATCTTTGCTCCAATGGAGCCTTGGCTGCGGGAGGGGAAGAGAGAGACAGAGAGGAAGGAGGGTGGGGTGGAGAAGCAAATGGGCGCTTCTCCTATGTGCCCTGGCCGGGAATCGAACCCGTGTCCCCCGCACGCCAGGCCGACGCTCTACCGCTGAGCCAACCGGCCAGGGCTGATAGATATATTTTGATGTTAACAAAGTACCTTTTTAAATTTCTTTTTAAAAATAACTTTGACCCAAAAAGGAGATTGAGTTTTGTCAAATGCTCTTTCTGCATCCATAGAAGCATTTGGCTTTTCTTATTTGACCTATTAATGTGACATTTTATAATAGAACAGCTCATTTGAAAAATGCCTGCATTCCTACAGTAAATCCTGATTAATTATGGAATAGACTGTAGAGAATCCTCAAGGAAGGGCTATTACAAATGACACAAGCTGCTTCTGTTTTGAATTATGTCCCCAGACAGGTTGAACCGCTCCCCACCTCCTTCCAGAAAAGGCAAACAAATGCTCAGTATCTGAGACTTTTGCCCTAATTCTAACATAGTGTCCTTGTCTGCTGGAGCTACGGATTCCTTTACCGGGAGCAGACAGATGTTCCTTCCGCAAGATCCCATTCCAATGATCCTACCCTATGAGGAGACAGACATTCTAGCCCAGGGAGGACACCGAAGAAAAGTATAACAAGGGCACCATTTGTTATTGAGCACCTGCTCCGCGCCAGCTCTGAGCCACACACTTCACACATTCTGTGTGACCTCCTGAAACTTGATGAGGTTCTTATCCCCATTTTACAAATGAGGTCAAAGAACTTGCCCAAGAACATAGTTACTAAGTGGCAGAGTTGTCCTTTAGAAACCAGGGGTAAAGCATGTGTAAACTGGATCTGTAGACTGGCCCTCAGGGATGGGTCTTGGGGCAGATCTAGGAAAGGTTACTATCCTGTTGAGCATGTGGCCCCTCCCATTTCTAGTCCTTTCTCTCGCCTGTTTCTGGCAGGCTAAGCGGTCCTGCGGTAGTGCCGTTCCCACACTGCTGGATCCAGGTTCTTGAGGCATCTGAGCTCACGTCTCATTTAAAAGTGAATGGGGGGCCTGACCTGTGGTGGCGCAGTGGATAAAGCATCGACCTGGAAATGCTGAGGTCGCCGGTTCGAAACCCTGGGCTTGCCTGGCCAAGGCACATATGGGAGTTGATGCTTCCAGCTCCTCCCCCCTTCCCTCTCTTTCTCTCTCTCCCTCTCTCTCTCCTCTCTAAAAATGAATAGGCCCTGGCCGGTTGGCTCAGCAGTAGAGCGTCGGCCTGGCGTGCAGGAGTCCCGGCCTTGATTCCGGCCAGGGCACACAGGAGAAGCGCCCATCTGCTTCTCCACCCCTCTCCCTCTCCTTCCTCTCTCTCTCTTCCCCTCCCGCAGCGAGGCTCCATTGGAGCTAAGATGGCCCGGGCGCTGGGGATGGCTCTGTGGCCTCTGCCTTAGGCGCTAGAATGGCTCTGGACGCAACAGAGCGACGCCCCAGAAGGGCAAAGCATCGCCCCCTGGTGGGCATGCTGGGTGGATCCCGGTCAGGCGCATGCGGGAGTCTGTCTGACTGCCTCCCCGTTTGTAGCTTCGGAAAAATGAAAAAACAAAACAAAACAAAACAAAATAAAAATGAATAAAAAAAAAAAGTGAATGGGGGAATCCTATTGCTTGTCATCACAAAAGTATAGTATGTTGACAGTGTTTCTGCCTGGTGTTCTACAAATTCAAGGAAAATAAATATCTATCATTTATGGAGTACCAGAAGCTGTCCTAAGGACTTTTCATGTATTATCAAATTTAATTGTTACAATATCCTTATGAGGCAACTACTATTATTCCCACTTCACAGATCAGAAAACTAAGACACAAGAGAGGTTAAGTAACATTCACATAGAACAGTAGAGCCAGGATTTAAGCCTAGGCTCTTAACCAGTACACTGTATTAATGAACTTAGGGCCAAGTGAACCAGAGTAACTACAACTCAGCTTTTTTAACATTAAACAAGAAAAAGACTTTATTGTTTTTACAGAGAGAGGAGAGAGAGGGAGCAAGAAGTATCAACTCCTAGTCGCTTTACTTTAGTTATTCACTGATTGCTTGTGGTACAAGCCTTGGCCAGGCAAGCCCAGGGCTTTGAACCATCAATGTAAGCATTCCAGGTCGACCCTTTTTCCACTGTGCCACCACAGGTCAGGATCACTCAGCTCTTACGTTGGAAAGATGGTGAGGTTCTGCTCCAGGTCTGGATTCATGTACAAATACTAAAATCAAGGAAGTCATGCCCAGGTGTTTTATAAGTGTCTGTCTGCATAAAAATCATGACCTGCTTTACTACTACCATGAAAGAGGTTACAACGTGTGTTCCTCAAATTCTAAAGGTGGTCATAAACTAGTGTTTCTTTCAGTGGTCACAGGAAAGGTACTAACAGGAAGGTAAGTAATGTTTCTTAATGTTGTCAGTTTAAAACAAAGGGTCTAGCGATCTTTGCCAGGATGACCTCATCCTCCCATTTTTTTTCTTTTCAATATCAAAAGAAAGTTCAGAATTTGGCATTCTAAATTAGGAATCTGAATCACAGCCAGACTTTTTACTGTTTCTCATCAAATCTGTTCTCTTTACTCTCTGCGTGGCTTCTTTTCACAATGGCAGCTTCAGTGAGGGCCCCAGCCTAGGATGTGGAATGCTCCTGCCCGTGGTACACACCAGACGCCAGTGAGAAAATACTCAACAATCCACCAGGACAGAAGCCCGTACTCCTGACTCATGGAATTTCTACTGGGATTTCTAAAAGTGCTTATCCTTGGTCTTTCCCTGCATATGGACATCTGTTTCCAGTGACCTGGAAACCTTCACAGAAGCAAAAGGTTTACAAACAAAAAAATTAAGATTTTATTCAAGATAAACAAAGGATAAGTGATTCATCAAATGAAATCATCCCATCATTTCACATTTTATCAAGAAGCCCACCAGTGAAAGCGCAAAGGAACAAAAATAAGCTATACAGTCGTCCCTTGCGTATCACGGTTCACTTTTTGCTGACTCACTGTATCGCGGGATTTTGGGGTATATTGGTATTTTTATATATTTACTATTTTAATTATTTTTGTGGCAAAATAAGCATTTTCTAGAGTGTAGAAAGTGTTTAAGAGCATAGGAAATGCTTATAAGAGTATGGGAAAGGTTTATAAGAGTGTGGGGAGGGTTTATAAAGCCTTAAAATATATATAAATAATAAAATAAATACAAGGTCACCACTTTGCGGATTTTTGCCTACTGTGGGGGGTTCCGGAAGCTAACCCCCGCGATAGACGAGACGAGGGACCACTGTATGGCACAATTTTACTTTTATGAAAATGACAAGAAAATAAGCCGCTTCCTTCCAGAGGCACGGAGAGGGCTTCAGAGCGGGCACTTGGGGAGTTCAGTGCGGTAGGTGTTTTCCAGCCTATGAGGAACACTTTCGGTATTTCAGCAACTAATGCAGTTGTGCCCGCACAAACTGATGCAGCACCGGCGTAGCCTGCAGCTTGCTATAAGTGCAACTGGTAAAAGCAGGGGATTATGGGCACACTCTTTTTCACTGGTTTATTACGAAAGAAAAACAATTCCCACAGACAAAATACCTAAATCCTTTTGCTGTCGCCCCCCTTTCCTAAATCCTCTGAAACTAAACACCCTTCACACCCCCGGTCTGCTCAGCCCACACGGCCACCACGCTCCCTCCCTCCCGGCTGCACAGGTCAGAGGTTCCCACAACCCGGACCACGCCAGTGCAACAGAACCACGTTCTAAAGGGTTGAGCCCTTTAGAAAAATGTAAATAGTTGCTAACTCATTCTAATAAATGGATTACTTCTGTCCCTAAGATTTTTAAAAATTAACTGGCTGATTTTAGAGAGTAAAGGAGAAAGAGAGAAACATTATTTTGTTGTTCCATTTATTTATGAAGTCACTGGTTGATTCTTGTCTATGCCCTGACCAGAGATCCAACCCATAACCTTGGTGTATTGGGAGAATGCTCTGACCAACTGAGCTATTTGGCCAGTACTGCCCCCTAAGATATCTGATGCTCAAGGTCGGGTCTTTTTGTTACCATTTGACTCCTGAAAAGTATGATGAAATAGTCACCAATTTGTTCATCTTAGGAGTGCTACTTAAGATCCGGATGTGTCAAAATAAACAGCCAGGGTATTTTCTAAAAAGTCCACGATGGCCCTTTTGGCTGTGTCGCCAGCCAGTGCCTGGACACTGCTAATGTGCTCCAGGGCCCTTTTGACCATCTGGTCTCTTTCCTGTGGGCTGTGGGGTGCTCCAGTGTCATCTCCCTCTGCTCCTGATTTTAAAAACTGTAGGATATAGGACTGGACCATGTCACTGTTCAATTCAAGGGTTTCTTTGATGCAAGGCAGGTCTGAAGCGGTAGCCAAGCTCAAGAGGTGAATCAGCGCCTGGCAGATTTGGGTCCGTAGGCTGGCACAGTACTTGAATTCCAGAAAGTCTGCGGTGTCTTCGCTCTTCTGCAAGGCAGTCACCAGTGCATCCCAGATCTGGGCGTACTGGCCAGCAGCTCCGTAGTGCTCCCTCTTGCCCGGGACGGAAAGGGCCGTGGCAGATCTGATGCGCACTTTGAAGTTCTTGCATGATGTCACAACTGATGTCAGAGCGTTGTAGGCCTGGGAGGTCCATGGGGCTGTTCCTAGAAAGAACCCAGTCATTAAAACAAATGAAGGCTTAGAAATAAATACGGTGAAAGGGAGAGGGGCAGGCAGAAGGAAACATACATCAGAGCTCAAGTTAGTTTATATATATTTTTTATTTAAAAAAAAATTTTTTTTTTTTGTACTCAAACACAGGTTTTAATGGGCTTTTACTACATTTAAAAAAGTTAGTTTATATTTTAGCTGTCACAAAATCCTATAGAACCTGAGTGGTGAGTGACCAGGTAAGTGGCCGAGTACTGACTCCCAAACCTCCCTCTCTCCGTAGACAAGCCTGAGCATGCTCAGGGCCTCTGCTACCCAAATGGGGACTCTGGTGACTCTGAAAGGGGGGTGCTGGCCGAGGGGGTATGGCTCGGTGGGAGAAGCATGGACGGAACTGTAGCCGCACTCGTCCTCTCAGTGGGCCACTTCCAGCAGCGCAGAAACGGTACAACTGTATGCCCAGGCCTGCTCAGGCTGGGAAAGGACTGTTCTGTCACCCAGCTTAGCATCCAGACACTGCTCTGGACATAGCAGGTCACTCACTGTTCTGCCAAGTGAAAATTTTGTCTAGGCCGGGCGTCCCCAAACTACGGCCCGTGGGCCGCAATGCGGCTCCCTGAGGCCATTTATCCAGCCCCCACTGCACTTCTGAAAGGGGCACCTCTTTCACTGGTGGTCAGTGAGAGGACCACTGTATTTGGCAGCCCTCCAATGGTCTGAGGGACAGTGAACTGGCCCCCTGTGTAAAAAGTTTGGAAACCCCTGGCAGTGCCTGGGGAACAGAGTACTCAGATTAACCAAAGGCTCAATTTTCTAATTTTGAGAAGATGATGCCCAGATTTCTGTCTTCGTTCCTTTCCTGCTGGTGCCAGAATATCAGCTTGCTTTCCTCCTCGTCAGGGCTCCCACTCCCCATTCCATTTTGGGGGCTCTTTTTCCACAGGATGGGCAGCAGAGTAGACTGCAGCTTTCCTAAACTCTCCCAGCCCTTCCGGCTTCTTTGTTGCCTCCAAAGGCAGCCAAGCAGACACCCACCCTAAAAGTCACATTGGGCTCTTTCCTCAGTGGGAAAAGCCGCAAGGTACCGCTCTACCAGCTTCCGGCTGACTGGTCTCCTGGGATGCTCTTGGCAATAATGGGGAGGAGAGCCAGATTCCCCTAACTTGATGCATGCTCTGCTGGTCCAGAATGGCTTTCCCTCTCCAGGCACGCCTTATGTTTTAAATCTTGTCACACAGACAAATGTATAAGGCAAATGCTGGCAACCAAAGCGAATGGGATTTGAGGCTAGGCTCCACATGCCCGAGCTGCTAGCAGCCACTGATGATACATTGATGTGCACGGCACGTCGTTCGTTAGAGACAGATGCCCTCCTACGTGAAGCGTTCCACTTCAGCACCAAGGGCTCTCTTTCCTCCATCACAGCTTTTCCCTTTATTTTTTCCCTGCTTGTTAGAACAGTATATGCTGACTGAATACAATTTAGAAAATGAAGCAGAAAATAATCCTACTCACTATCCCATCCAGAGGCAACTGCTGTTGATAATGAGGCTAATTTCCTTTTCAGTCTTTTCCTACCCATTTATTGAGATCATACTGCAGAAACAATTTCATATCCTGGTTTAACTTGCTTAACATCAGAATTATTTTCATATTATCAAAAATCATTTGTAAACATAACTTTAAGTGACAACAAAATATCCCATTGAACATATCTATACCATAATTTATCTCAAACCCTTTTTCTAAACTTGGGTGTTCAGTTTGTTTCCATTTTTTCCTAATACTGTGATAAATAATACTGTTATGAACATCTTTAGTAACAACACAGACTGGTGTGTGCTGTCCAAAGAGGCACTCCACACAGAGCAGAGGAAAACTTTCTTACCTAATGGAAGAGCAGGATTTTTAAATACATTTCCCATTGCATAACAAGCATTCCATCGAACTTTCATGCCAGCCTCAATCAGAACAGTAGAAATTAAGGCTTGAATCGACTCCTCAATGATTTCAGCAAATCGGGGTTTTTCTATATGAGATGGCTGTAGAAAATGTAGCAAATTTCCAAGGGCCCGGACTGCGTTACTTTTTACCTAGAATAAAATGTAAATGCATTAGGTCCAGCCCAGTTGGCTCAGTGGTAGAGCGTCAGCCCAGTGTGTGGATGTCCTAGGTTTGATTCCAGATCAGGGCACACAGGAGAAGCAACCATCTGCTTCTCCATCCCTCCCTCTCTTGCTTCTTTCACTTTCTCTCTCTCTACCTGCCGCAGCCACGGTTTGATTGGAACTAGCTGGTCCCAGGCACTGAGGATGGCCCCATGGCCTCTGCCTCAGGTGCTAGGAAGAGCTAGTAACCTCAGGTGCTCGGCTGCTAAGCAACAGAGTAGTGCCCCAGATTAGCATAGCATCGTCCTCTAGTGGGCTTGCCGGGTGGATCCTGGTCGGGGTGCATGCAGGACTCTGTCTTTGCCTAAACCTTCACTCACTGAATAAAAAACAGAGAGAGGAAAAAAAAAAGTAAAAGCATTAGGAATCTGTTTTGCCAAGAGATGTGTCAGAAAGTATAATTTCAGCTTAAAAAAAACCAGGAGGTCCTAGATATCTTAAAGCAAGAAGCCAATGAAAAATGCAGCCTGTAAAAGTGCAAGTTCTCATAACACTGCAAAGTCTTGCAGGGTTAACAGTTGAGCCATCAGAAAGGTGAGGTTCTGGTATTTTTAGTGATAGATGGGGCTTCAGAGATCTCCATCTTCCTCGAGTTACAAAGGTGGCATGCCAACCCCAGGAGCCAGGGGACACTGCTGGTTTGCAGCAGAGCTGGGAGGAGGAGCTACGTCTCATAGTTACTGTCTAATACTCTTCTTTTAGAGAAAAGCATTTTTTTTCTTTGTGGTATACTAGAATCATCTGGGGAGCTTTCTTTTTTAAAGACAATTCCCAGAGCCTATGCTCAGGAATTCTGATTGAATTAGTCTGAGATAGGGCTTCCCAGGTTTTCAGAATCACCGTACTAAAATTGAGTACTTGATATGGGTCAGGTACTCTGTTAGGTGCTTTAAGATGAGATATCTCAGAGCCCAATATGTAACAACTGCCACGGTTGAAATTACAAAACTGACCTCCCGAGAAGTCAAATGCATCACAGGTCACCCACCACTAAAGGGCAAGCCAGGATTTGAACCATGTCTAACTGGCTCTAAAGCCAGGATTATGCTTTTATTTGTTTTTTGTTTTTGTTTGTCTTTTTTTTTTTTTACAGAGACAGAGAGAGTCAGAGAGAGGGATAGATAGGGACAGACAGACAGGAACGGAGAGAGATGAGAAACATCAATCATTAGTTTTTTGTTGCGACATCTTAGTTGTTCATTGATTGCTTTCTCATATGTGCCTTGACTGTGGGGCTACAGCAGACCGAGTAACCCCTTGCTCAATCAAGCCAGTGACCTTGGGTCCAAGCTGGTGAGCTTTTGCTCAAACCAGATGAGCCCGTGCTCAAACTGGCGACCTCGGGGTCTCGAACCTCGAACATCCTAGTCCGACGCTCTATCCATTGTGCCACCGCCTGGCCAGGCCAGGATTATGCTTTTAAAAATTATTCAAAACCAAGATCTGGTCACTTTTCTGACTTGTCGATTCCACTTAAAATATTCTTTTGAAAAAACCAGATTAATAATAAAATAAACATGGATATATTGTGTAGTATTACAAATGACGCTGATGTTTTTTATGAGCTAGGAGGTAAGAAACAAATTGTGCAACTATGGAGTAGGCCACTTTACACCCTGAGTACACTCTCACTCTCCTCTTAACAGGGATAAATCAGAAGGAATAAAACAGTAACACACTAAGTATCTCCCTGACAAATACCAGGCTCTGTCTTGGTTTTACCTTGTCTTTATCCCTGGATGCTTCTATCGCTGATCGCAGCATCTTCAAGAGCAGGAGATCGGAGAACTCCTCCTGGAAACTGGGCTCTGGCGATTCCCTGTCCAACCAAGGCAGGCAAGACACGGTTAAAGGTAAAACCCACTGAAAGGTATATACATACAAATATAGTCACTTAGTATAACTATAAAACCTTTAGGAAAACAGCTTGACACATCTGTTCAGCTTATACCAAGAACTTACATTTTATACTGTTTGACCTCATAGGTCCACATTTAGGAATGTAACCAATAGAAATAACTCAAATGGAGATTTCCTGTACAAAAAATGTTCAATGTGTATAAAAATCTAAAACAATATATGTGTCCAATAATAGGGAAATGGTGATGACTGCATAATAACAAACAATGGTTTATAAAAAGTTAGTATTGATAGAAGTCAGGAGAACGCTTATATATGCTGTATGTTAGAGTTAAGTGACAAAAAGCAGGGCACTTATGTATGAGTAAGGACAGTTGCCTGTGGGGAGGGACACTAGGAGATTAAGGTAAGAAAAAGGCTTTACACTGAATACCTACCTCTTTGTACTGTTTGATATTTTTTAACCTGTGAGTATATTACTTTAAAAACATAAAAATGTGATATTTAAGGAGAGCAACCATTAAGAAGGTTTTGGGTTTCCACATTTTCTGTAAAATGTGGACATAGTTCTTATATCAACATACAGTATTTTTGCACAGAGATATTAAGAACAGCTTACTAATCTTCTTACTTGAAGGAAGATAAAACAAAGCAAAGCAGGAAGACTGGCCACATGTGGGGGCATTATGCCAATTCTTCTACTGTAGAGAGCCCACCCTCGGAGTCACCCCATGGAAATGAGCTGAGTCACCTACATGTTGACAATCATAGTGTCTGTCAGATTGCCCAGGGACCAGGCTGCTTTGGCCCGGACATTCAGAGACTTGTCTTGAAGTGACATCAATATTGCATTTGCTGTGTCTGCAACAAATATGACATCCTATAAGATAAACAAAACAAAATGATACAGTTACTTTAGAAGTTCATACTGCTTCCTTGGAAATTCTCAGTTCATTTTAAAGTGATAAGCCTTTACCACAAATTTCTATTTGGAAATCAAAATTCATTTACTCAATTTACTGTTTTTCTTGTACACTACAATTTGAACACCCATTAAAATCCCAGGGGAAGGTCTCCCATGATTTTGGTATTTGCTATACACACACCTGAGGAGTCTACAGACTTGCTCTTGTAAGCATCTGATTCCCTGGCCTGTGACAGTTACCTATGAATTCTGTGCTTGGATTTATCTCCACCTTGAGAAACGATGTTGCCAATGAATGCGTTTCCAGAACACCTCCTATTCACTTACACACTTCTCAGCGAGCTAAATGTCACAAGTAAGAGTGAAGGAGAAATTTATTTCCTTCTTAGTAAAAATCTATCTACCTTCTAAATTATTACTATCGCATGGTAATGCCTCATCTTATTTGTTTTTCAATCATTCATTAAACATTTACTGGGCACCTAGCTATTTATATGTGCAGTGCGCTAAGTACTGTAATTAAAAATAAATGAACCATAGGTATTACCATATTTTAGTAGCAATTAAGGAAACCAGATTGCAAAGCAATTTAACTTCCTTTACTGTTCAACTCAAGAGCTCTAATTCACCAAGAAAAGGGTTGATCTGGACCAAAAGGGGCCCAGAAGAGCCACACAGGCTCGCTCTGACCTGTCTGAGGCAGGGAAAAACCACGTAGACTCCGAGGGCCCGAGAGGCGGTAGCTTTCACCAGACGATTCTTGCTGTCATTCAGCCCAAGCAGCACCGTGATGCACAGGATCTGCCAGTCACTCTGCAGGAAGGAAGGGGGGCAAAGGGGAGGCGAGGTGAAAACCCTGGGGAGTGCATGACTTTGACAAGTGACTGTGACATGTCTGTGTTTGAGTTCACAGCTGACACCTTGGTAGAGAGCAAAGGTTCACTTCCGATCCAGCTGTTATCTGAGCACCCCTTGGTGCGGGCCACACACAGCCCCTAGGATCACTTAACCTTCACATCTGTGTGAATTAGGCCACTTTACTCTCCCACTTCATTAAAGCTGCCTTCTTTATAAAAGCTAATTCACATAAGTACAAACACAGGTAAATGCCACTGGGAACTAAAGGAAAGAACAGTTTGAATGCCATACGTGTTGGGTACCAGCTAAGTATCTGCACATCCTTCATGTTATGACTCACACCATTCCCATTTTATAGATGACAAAATGCAGTTTCAGAGAAGTTAAGATCATCAAAGAGCCAGAAAGCAGGAGAGCTGAGATTTAAACCTGTATCTTTCTAAGTTTTGGCTTTGAAATCTTTCTGAAATTTCTCTGACTTCAAAGCCTCTACTACCCCCTGCCTTCTGAGCATGGGAGGAAAAGCTCTTCCGAGACATGAAGATTTTTAAGTTTTCCCATCGCCCTCACCCACACTCAAGCAGAATAAGCCTGTTTTCCTCAGAGATGATAAACACTGGTTCAAAAGGAAAAAGGATCAAAATCAGGCTCGAGCTGTGATGCTCAGAGGCAGCATTTAAGGGTAAGAAAACACACTTGAAGTTACCGGCAGACTGCCGAAGGCTTCTGGCAAGATGGAAGACAGGGCATCACAGGCGCTCGCCTGTAGAATCGGGTCGTCTGCGTTCTGCAGAGCTCTGGGTAAAGGACCATTCAGCATCATAGTCCAGAACAGCACCACCTGGAACAGGGCATGGTTACAACTGCAGCCCACGAGCAGCAGTGGCCCCAGCTCAACACTAAGACCACCCCCGTGACTGCAGCAATGATACATTTTTCCTTCCAACCGCAGCTTTTTATACTTGCTCTCTAGTCTTCCACAACAATGAAAAGACCTCTAAAAACAACCAATTGAATCCTTCCATTTTAATGATTAGGAAACTACAGTCTGCTAGCATTCACAGACAGAGATAATAACGAGGAGGAGGAGGATGAAGATGATGATGACAGGGACTATAGCAGCAATACCAGCTCATGTTTTTCTGAGTGTTTGATGCTCCAGGCATTGTTCTGAGTGCTTTACATATATCAGCTCATTTTAATCCTTAGCACAACTAAATGAAGTATTTGTCATTATCTCCATATTCATACAAGGAAAGTGAGGCACAAAGAAATAATGTACCTTGCTGGTGGGCAGCAGAGCTGGACTAAAATCCAGACCAGACACCCAGCGAGGGCTCTTTCAATCTGATTCCTCATGGGCACAGAGCTCAGAGTATCAGGGTGGCCTCAGGCCCTGTGCCGGAGGCAGGCCTGGGGCTGAGACCTTCAGCTATGGATTCCTGTCTCTGCAACCTTGGGCAAGTCACTAAACCGATCACTCAGCCTCAAAATGAACTGAATGAAGCACTGAGGAGAGAGACACCCGTGAACTGACATTCACTCACCACGGTGACCGGAACCCTCTGCTCAGGGGCTACGGTAGAATCTGGCTTGTACTGCTGTATTAGGCCTGTGCCCAGTTCTTCCAAAAGCTGTGAAGATAAAAGAAGTAGATATCTGAGCAGACTCTTAGAACTCTGGAGGTAAAACTACTTCTGTTTGGAGATTACATCAAATCAAGGGGAAACATAACTTCCAACTGATTTTCTTTCTTTTTTATGTCACTTCTGTCAGACGCATTCTTTCCAGGAGCAAAAATCACCTGCCATATACAGTATTGTTCATTTCTTACCAAATCAATTCTTTGGGTTTATATATAGAGCTGAAACCTCTTAAAAAACCTCAACACTGGTGAACATATGATATAAACGGAACAGAAGAAAAAGGGCACGTGGTTCGGAACGAAAATGACCTTTGCTCCATGGAGCTGAACAGACGGATCGGACTCCCCCATGCACCTGCAGATCACCTCTCCCAGCTCCATCAGGTAGGCCTGGGCCACTAAAAAGTAGCCCCTCGCAAGGTGAGCCAACACCTGCAAAGAGAACAGAGCATGAACCACACGACCTGAATGCAGGGCTGCAATATCCGGAAAAGTGGTTCAGTATTTCAGAAATCACTGGCACTTAACTCGGGGCTGAAACATGGCATTGAACTAAGTGAAGAACAACCATAATCTTTACCTTAGGGCTAAAATCAATGGACTGCATCATATAAATTTATGGTGCTTTGTAATTTATGAAACAGTTTTCATTAAGATTATCAATATTACTTCATTTAATTAAGCCTAGGTATAATTTTTTGAGGTAGGTCTTAATCGACTGTTTCAGCTGAAGAAGCTAATGTTAAAAAAATTTAAAGGTTAAAGAGGTTAAAGGGTATGTTTAATATTAAGCAGATAGTTTGGCAGCAGACCCCAGGACCAAACTCATGTCTTAGGATCACACTTGGGTACATAACAAGCAAATACTTTAATCTAGGGGTGTTTTCTTCCTTTGAAGGAGCAATTACATTTTGTTGTCTCTAAGCAGATATAAGACCAGAGAAAAGTTTATAGAGAATTAAACATTTATTTAACTTTAAGTTGCAGAAATCACAGATTAACAACAATGTCTTTCAGAATTACTATATAATTATTATATCCACCTATTAATATACTACCTGAGGTGACTACAATGGCTTGCAACGAAAAGGAATAAACCTGACATTTCAGAGCCAAAGGCCCCGCCACACAGAGAAAACAGCAACAACAAAAAAGGCACTCACACCTACAGTACACCTCCCACTGACGCCGCTGACGGGTGGCTCAGTTTTACATTATTTCCACACTCCTCACCAACTTCCTAGGAAGGAAGAATAATTAACTTCCATTTCAGAGATGAGGAAATGAAACCTCCTACCTGCAAGGCCTCCAGGCGCATGGGGCATGGTACGTAGCTCCCTGCCGCACAGCCAGCATCGACACCCAGCAAGGAATCCTCCCTGGGCAGCACGACAGTGGAAATGCAAAGGCGAATGAGCCAGCAGGGCTCTGAAGACCCCTTCGGTGAACCAACTGATGCTTCTTCCAGAAAGGGTCCCACGGGGGCTTTCTTCCACCAGTCCGGGGGGTTGAGGTGAGGAGTTTCTGAATTGCTATTGCTGAGTCCAGAAGAACAGGGCTGCTGCAGAAGTAGCTGGACTTCAGGTAAAGGTGCGTGAGTGGACACTATGGCTCCCAAGAGTGTGAGACTCGACACACGAACATTAACATCTGTCAAAGCAAGCAGTAAGAACCTATCACCACCTGACTAGGCGGTGGCGCAGTGGGTAGAGCATCGGGCTGGGATGCAGAAGGACCCAGGTTTGAGACCCCGAGGTCGCCAGCTTGAGCGCGGGCTCACCTGGCTTGAGCAAAAAAAAAAAAAGCTCACCAGCTTGGACCCAAGGTCGCTGGCTCGAGCAAGGGGTTACTCGGTCTGCTGAAGGCCCGCGGTCAAGGCACATATGAGAAAGCAATCAATGAACAACTAAGGTGTCGCAATGAAAAACTGATGATTGATGCTTCTCATCTCTCTCTGTTCCTGTCTGTCTGTCTGTCCCTATCTATCCCTCTCTCTGACTCTCTCTGTCCCTGTAAAAAAAAAAAAAAAGAACCTATCACCATGCGAAGAGCTGTTATAAGGATCACAGTTATTCCTGCAGGTAATTAAGAATTATGACATCTTTGTTTAATCTGAATGTAATTACATCCATGTTCTAGTTTATAGGAAATACACAGGACAACAATACAAGTTAACACTATGAAGAAACTATCAGACAAACTGAGAATGTGAGACATTCGATAAGACAATTGGCTTGAACTTTTCCAAAACTCAGTATCATGAAAGGAAAAGAAAGGGCAGAGACTATTCTAGACTTAAAAAGGCTAATGTGGGCCTGACCAGGCGGTGGCGCAGTGGATAGAGCGTCGGACTGGGATGCAGAAGGACCCAGGTTCGAGACTCCGAGGTCGCCAGCTTGAGCGTGGGCTCATTTGGCTTGAGCAAAGCTCACCAGCTTGGACCCAAGGTTGCTGGCTCCAGCAAGAGGTTCTTCAGTCTGCTGAAGGCCCGTGGTCAGAGCACATATGAGAAAGCAATCAATGAACAACTAAGGTGTTGCAATGAAAAACTGATGATTGATGCTTCTCATCTCTCTCCGTTCCTATCTGTCTGTCCCTCTCTCTGACTCTCTCTCTCTGTCCCTGTAAATAAATAAATAAAAAAAAGGCTAATGTGGCATAAAAACTAAATGCAATACATGAACCTTGAATGAATGTAGGTTAAGGAAAAGCTATAAAACACTTTTTGGGACATATGGAGAAATCTGAATGTGGACAAGATATTACACAATCTTAAGAAATTGCTGTAGGCCCTGGCCGGTTGGCTCAGTGGTAGAGCGTCGTCCTGGCGTGCAAAAGTCCTGGGTTCGATTCCCGGCTAGGGCACACAGGAGAAGCGCCCATCTGCTTCTCCATCCCCCCCTCTCCTTCTTCTCTGTCTCTCTCTTCCCCTCCCGCAGCCAAGGCTCCATTGGAGCAAGGATGGCCCGGGTGCTGGTGATGGCTCCTTGGCCTCTACCCCAGGCGCTAAAGTGGCTCTGGTCGCGACAGGGCGACGCCCCGGAGGGGCAGAGCATCGCCCCCTGGTGGGCGTGCCGGGTGGATCCCGGTCGGGCGCATGCGGGAGTCTGTTTGTCTCTCCCCGTTTCCAGCTTCAGAAAAATACAAAAAAAAAAAAAAAAAAAAAAAATTTGCTGTAAATTTCTCAGGTACAAAAATAGTTTTGTGTTTTTTAGATCATCTTTATTCTTAGTATATACATGCTGAGGTATTTAGGGTGAAATATCATATCTATAATTTACTTTCAAATGGTTCAAGGAGAAAAAGTCTATAGAAATATATATACACAAACAAAAATACACATATACACACATATGTGTGTATGTATGTGTAGATATATATATATATCTACACATACATACACACACAGATACACATTGCAGGAAGGAAGAGACACAGAAAGCAAATATGACAAATATTAATAACTGTTAAGTCTAAGAAGAGGTATGCAGATGTTCAATGTACTCTTCTTTCAAATTTTCTGTGGGTTTGAACATTTTGACAGTGAAAAGTTGATGGAGGACAGAGCCAGACACTTGAAAGGGCCCTCAGAGACGGGGTACCCTACCCTCGGCTCACAAAGCAAAGCTGGTGGGTGGGACAAGCAGCGGACGGAGCCAGGATGTGTTAGTCTTACTCATCACTAATGTGATGAGACACCTTAAAGCACGATTTATCTTTCGGGGTCCCATTTTACACATTGGTATAAGGAGTGAATTAAACCCAGTTTACAGGGCATTATCTCAGTTAAGACTCATCCAAGTCTTATGAGGTTGGTATAATCCTTTTTTCCTTCAGAGAAAGAGAGTGAGGGAGGAAGGGAGAGAGATGAGAAGCATCAAGGTGTAGCTGTGTCATTTTAGTTCACTAATTGTTTCTCCTACAAGTGTCATTTTAGTTCCCTCCTTGATGGGGAGGGGGCTCAAATTGAGCCAGTATTCCTTTTTCAAGCCTTGGGCTCAACCAGCAACCTTGGGCTTCAAACCAGCATCCCTGGGGTCATCATGTCAATTATCTCGCACTCAAACCTGATGAGCCCACACTCAAGCCCATGACTTTGGGGTTTCGAATCTGAGTCCTCAGCGATCCAGGTCAATTGCTCTAACCATGTTCCACCATCAGTCAGGCAAAGAAGTTAGATTTTATATTCCAGTTTTTCTTTCCAGAAAGGAAGTCTGTCTATCTGACTGTCCATTCATACTCTACTTGTGACTCAAGGATATAACTATTGTGTACTAGAGGGGATCCCTTGCACTTGACTCAATCTAAGGGATACGCTGTTTATTGCACTAACATATCAAAGAGGCATTAAACTTTACAATTAATTTTCCAGCTCACTTCCTGCCATTGGTGCTTCAGGGATCAAAAGTGGAGTTCTAGCAATGTATGAATCTCCTGAAAACTTGCAGAAAGTAGAGCTAAACAATTGCTTTGAATATTTTTAAACTAATAATCTAGATTTGAGTGACATACAGAAGCAGATAGTTTTAAACTACCACTCACCTTTGTGGAGGATATAAGGCTTTATTTGGTTCCAGACTTTGGTCAGCAGGCTGAGTTTCAGGCGGTTATAAGGTGAGTTTGACACCAAATTTGCAAGGCACTGCAAAGGACAAGAACAGCTCATCAACGGGCCTGATTAAGCCATAACAAAGACAAAATTTTAGTGTTCAATTTTAAAAGGAAGGTCTTCACACTACTTATTTGAAAATCACTTTTTCTTTTCTGTCTTTTGGGGGGGGGATAGCAATAGTTTTCTCATTGGTACAACTTAAAACTAAAAGTAAAGGAGTACTTTTTTTTGAAATGGATTTGGACATACAGAAATGGGAGGTAAGATCAAACAAGTAGGTACAAATAGGATATCTTTAAATAAAATTACTACTTAGTTATTATATTAAGTCAAGTTACTTTTCAGCAATGTACAACTTTATACAAAATTGAAACAGAGAACTTGGCACATTTACCTTAATTATCTGAATAAGGGTCTGTGAGTCTGATTCAGCCACCAAAGCCAACAAAAGACATCTGTGCAACTCTCTGATGCTGGAAGCAATCATTACCGAGAAGGGCGTAAAAGCCCTTCTGTGGTCACTGGTATCTTCAGCAACAGAAAGAAACTGCTTTGAGCCTTCCAAGATGGCAGATAACACTTGCAAAGCACAGGCACGCGTCTGAAATTTCAGGATGATTCACATCAGTTTACTAAAAATCAGAAAGTCGGATCCCCTTCTTCCTACACACATTTTCAATTTTCAAAGTTTTTTAGGATCATTTAAATTAGAATAAAGGCAATGGGATTATCTATCAGGTCCTAAAAGTAGCCATGAACTGGGCCACTTGCACCCCACAGGTAAAACAAAGATCTTGAACCATACAGCTGTTAGGTTTTCTTATGGTAAGGAGAAGTCTAAGCTACATTGAGTACAAAACCCTGAAATCATGAGCATGAGAATAACAAAGGTTAGAGCCTAGTTTACTCAAGCATAAGACCAACTGAAAAGAGAGACCAGCCTATGATGTAGAAAAAAAACACACACGTCTAGAGTCTGTTTCACATCCAAGTTCCTGAGGACATTCTGGTTTATAGTCTATCTGGAAGCACCTCTATGAGCGCTCGATGTCAATTATTATAGATAAGGTATTAGAAACTACAACTTCAACGTGGCAGGCCCCATTTGTGATGTAAATTTTTACAAACATCCTTATCCTTAGGTGCAGGATAACGATGCCAGCAGTGAGAGTCCTTGATAATCAAAGAAAAGAGGACCACTGCATACAACCTTACGGCCAGAGAGCAAACACGTGCACCTTTGTTAAAGGACTGCTGTATCTGCCTGGAAGTGTCACTGCATCAGTGCATTTTCTTTATAAGATTAGATCACTTAATTGATACTGTGATGACTTTGCAGTATTACAAGTCAGAAAAGAAAAAAAATCAAAAGAAAGTCCATTTAACCAAAATGAAATGTTAAGTGATAAGTGCAAGACTAGTAATATGAAATAATAGTGTACACTCCTTAGCCAGCTCACTCACAAATGGCAATTAAACTTTGTCAGATATTTTTAAAGCAGGGAAACATAATTTTAGTATCTAATCTTAAATATTTACTCAACATGAAGTATATCTGAATTTCATGTGAAAAGATTTTCCAGGAAACTTTCAACTAGATTATCTCCAAGTAACCAAAGAATAACTCCTCCACGCCTTCTGTAGAGTGGAATCATAAACTACTACTTTGAGGACAAATATGTAGTATAAGAGTGTGATCCTTTGGAATTAAGCATAATCACAAATTAGGATGTTGATAATGTATTTGGAAGGGTTGTGTACGTGTGTGTGAAAGAAGGAGGGGGGGGGAGAGAGAGAGAGAGAGAGAGCGAGAGAGCTAGCTAGTGGGTTTGTGCTCAAGTCCGTTGATACAAGAACTTAGATTGGAGGTTGGCAACCTTCTCCGGTAGAGGGCCAGTAGTACATGTTTTGTATTTAAGACTTTGTAGACCACAGAGTCTCCGGAGCAGCTGCTCAACTCTGCAAGGTAGCACAGGTTCTATATAAAGGAAAAAAAATGTGACAGTGTTCCAATGAAATATTACTTATGGACAATGGAATGAGAACTTCGTATAACTCTCATAGGCCATGAACTATTATTATTCTTTGATTTTTTAAAAACTATTTAAAAGCATGAAAACCACTCTTAGCTCATGTATCATAGAAAGCAGTTAATGGGCCATATCTGCCCCACAGGCTAGTGTGCCAACCCCTTGATTAGATGACTGAATGGTTGGAACTGAAAAAGGTACATACATTATGCTAAACCTCCATTTCTTCAGAAGGCAATTTAAAAAAAATCACAATTCTAACAGCGCACAAACCAAAAAAATTTAAAACTAACTTGTGGAAAGAAACTGATGCTTGAAAATCAAACATTTTCAATCCAATTAACTTGAACTTTGGTACCCTCAGAAGGAAAAAGCACCCATGACTGTCACAGACAAAAACAAAATAAATGTCACTGAAATTGGTTATTTTCCACCACTGAGGTATAAAATCTATATAGAAATGTGACACTACATCGAATTATACTTCTCATAGTTTTGATTTAATCTCTTTTAAACCCTGTTTAATATATCTTTTGTTATAAAACTGCTATTTATGACAGTGAATCTGGTTCAAGTTCTGTTCATTTATTCTTATATCAATATTTAATATACTGTTTGCCAGTTCTAATAAGCCCTTCCAGCAGACATTACTGATGTGCAAGTAAACCAGTGGAGGTGTGGCTCGAGAGCTCATGATGTTGTCTGTATTGTCTAGACATTCACAGTGATGGATGAAAGACTTTTCAATCTTACAAACACCAGTGTGCTCAGTTTCACCAGAGGGTAGTTTCAGTGCCTTGGACATGAAGGGGTTTCAAAGGTAATGAAACAGAAAAGCCTCTTTCCTTTTCTGCTACTTAAGAATGTGGCAGAAATGTCTGCTAAGGTAGCTTAGTCTATTCTTATGTTTTCCTTTTTTTATGTATGTTCAGTCTCAGGATAATTCTGGGAGGGTGATGAAGTCCCTGCCGGGAGTGGGTATCACAGAGGTTTCAGCGTAGGGCACCTGGCTGTTCTCTTCCTCGGCTTTGTCCGAGTACTGACTACTCTTCACACATGTTCAGGGTTAATTCCACTGGCTGACACTCCCAAAGCTGGTTGCCTTTTCGGTGGAGGCACTTGAAGACTATGTCCAGGTCTCTAGATTTGGAGACATCCAAGCAAAGGTCATCTGCTCTTGGCTGCCCATAAGAGAAAGCCTGATTACCTACCATTCCATGACAGCTAAAAATTTCAACTCTATTCTTTCCTATTGATGCTACCTATCATCTAGATTTTGATTTGTTTCCACATTTCATAACTCTCTAAAAGAGAAATAATCATCACGGAACTTGAAAATCAGTATAATTCTCAAGGTACCAAAAGGAAGGCCTGCCCCACAGTTTGTTCCTTAGATCAAGTCTTGTTGATATGGCTACATAATCTCCCTCTGTAACACCCGAGGAAATCCTTTGGAAGAAATTCTTACATTAGCTGTGTTATTTTACTGATGGTTCTGTCCTGCCTGGAAACCTCGGATGTCCTTCCTGAAGCACACTTCCAACATGTAAATGTGACAATTTCCCATACTGCCAAATCCTAAAGGAAATTTCTAAGTTTTCTTCTTTCCAGTGAACTATCTGAGAATTTCATATTCCAATTTCCTGAAAGCATTCTGTCACTGTTGGGGTCCTGAATGGAAGAGTCATTTTTCCTTCTGTCCATTGCCCTTTGGAAAATTTCTCAGTATATCAGTGAAAATTGTGCTTCCTGTTGAATCTACCATAGCCTGTATCAGAGCTGCCCTGAACTCAAATTATCATCATTGTGCACTTCAACACAGATATCATACACTATCGTTGTCTTGTCACATTTCATCCCAGCTAAGAGAAGCTTCAGTTATCCAACTCTATACTCTAATGAGCACCCAAGAAAAGGACCACTCAGAGGCCTCTACATGTGGCTGTGCCTTTTAATCCAGCTCTGATCAATCCAGAATGCTGTTCCATTTCAATTATATGAACGAGTGCTTTTAAGTTTTTGCACATTACTTTCTAGAAGTCTATATGAAAAGTCCCTCACATTGGCATCATCGACCAAAGCACTTTCTTCTAGCACGTGTCCTGGCGCACAATCAATTACACTGTGGAGTTTGCAGAGGTGTGCTCCAAGCCTCATCTGTACAATAATCGAAACATTTACACCCTTCTAAATTTAATATCACTAAAAATCTATTGAGTATAATCATGTCACTTATCATCACATTAAACTGACAATTTTTAATCATTATTTTGATCTTTTTAAAATCCTCTTTAAGAATGATGACTGGGGCCCTGGTCGGTTGGCTCAGTGGTAGAGCATTGCCCTGGTGTGTGGATGTTCCAAGTTTGATTCCCAGTCAGGGCACACATGAGAAGCAACCATTGGCTTCTCCATCCCTCCCCCTTCTTTCTCTTTTCCCCTTCTGTAGCCATGGCTTGATTGGCTCAAGCACATCAGCCCCGGATGCTGTGGATGGCTCCGTGGAGCCTCCACCTCAGGTACTAAAAATAGCTCGGTTGAGAACATGGCCCTAGATGGGCAGAGCATCAGCCCCAGATGAGGGCTGACAGGTGGATCTAGGTCGGAGAGCATATGGGAGTCTGTCTCTCTATCTCCCCTCCTCTCACTTAGAAAAAGAAGAAAAAAAAAGAAAGAATGATGAATGGTTTTCCATTTCTCCAGGACCGTCATGTGGCTTTTATACTGGACCTAGGGCATCTTTCAGAAGGAAGTTCTATATTTTGTTTATTTATCACATTTCTTGTATTCACTGAAGTTAAAACAGCAAGAATGTATCTAAAAGCGCCATTTTGTAATATGTAAACTTTCTCATGGCACTCTAAGTCAAATGTAAACAATTTAAAAATAGAAAGCTATAAACATCATGAAAATTATTTCAACCTAATTTCATCAGATATGACCTTATAACTTCTCTGTATTCATATCCCAAACTCACACGTCCCACATCCCCTTAGCTATAGTGCAGGTGCTTTACATGGCTTGGGTAATGAGGCATTTTTTTGTGTGTATAACTTAAGCTAGTTTATTTTTCTTAACCTGTAAAAAGTTTTTAAAGGGTCACTTAGAAGTTTTCTTAGGTGGTAATTAGTTATTTAAGGTAGTTCAAATGTATTGTGAATTGCTAGCCCTTCTTTTTCTTTTTACAGAGACAGAGAGAGTCAGAGAGAGGGATAGACAGGGACAGGCAGACAGGAATGGAGAGATGAGAAGCATCAATCATTAGCTTTTTGTTGCGCATTGCGACACCTTAGTTGTTCATTGATTGCTTTCTCATATGTGCCTTGACTGTGGGCCTTCAGCAGACCGAGTAATCCCTTGCTCAAGCCAGCGACCTTGGGTCCAAGCTGGTGAGCTTTGCTCAAACCAGATGAGCCCGTGCTCAAGCTGGCGAGCTCGGGGTCTCGAACCTGGGTCCTCGGCATCCCAGTCCGATGCTCTGTCCACTGCACCACCGCCTGGTCAGGCTAGCCCTTCTTATTTTTAAGGTAATTAAAGCAACTCACTTTGAGAGGGCAGTTAGCAACCTGAGGACACCCAGATACCACTCAGCGTGACTTTTAATATTCATTATTGTAAGGGGAATCAAATAGACTATTTTCCTTACTTGGGTAAGAGGTTAACTTTTGGAGAGGAGTTAACATATCTAAGAATAGGAAAATATGTGATCAGCCATAGCTACCCTGATGTAGCTACCTATCACTGCCAAGTTATTTTTTCTTCTTAATTAAAAAAAAATTTTATTGATCTTTTAGAAGGGAAAGAGAAAGAGAGAGAGAGAGAGAGAGAGACAATGATTTGTTGTTCCACTTATTCATGCATTCTTTGGTTGATTCTTGTACAAGCCCTGATCAGGGATTGAACTCACAACTTTGGCATATTGGGATAATGCTCTAGCCAACTGAGTACCCAGTCAGGGCTACTTTTTCTTCTTTTTGAAAAACAGGCCCTGGCTGGTTTCTCAGTAGTTAGAGCATTAACCCGGCATATGGACACCCCAAATTTGATATCCCATAAGGGCACACAGGGGAAGTGACCATCTGCTTTTCTCCTCCACCCTCTCCCCCTTCTCTCCCTCTTCCCCTCCTGCAGCCAGTGGCTCGGTTGGTTCGAGCATCGGCCCCAGGTGCTGAGGAAAACTCAGTTGGTCCGAGCAGCAGCCTCAGGCGCTAAAAATAATTCAGTTTATTCGAGCATTGGCCCTAGATGGGGTTGCCAGGTATACCTTGGTCAGGGCGCATGTGGGAGTCTATCTCACTATCTCCCCTCCTCTCACTTAAAAAAAAAAATTTAAAAAAGGTTCTCGGCCCTGGCCGGTTGGCTCAGCGGTAGAGCGTCGGCCTGGCGAGCGGGGGACCCGGGTTCAATTCCCGGCCAGGGCACACAGGAGAGGCGCCCATTTGCTTCTCCACCCCGCCCTCCTTCCTCTCTGTCTCTCTCTTCCCCTCCCGCAGCCAAGGCTCCATTGGAGCAAAGATGGCCCGGGTGCTGGGGATGGCTCCTTGGCCTCTGCCCCAGGCGCTAGAGTGGCTCTGGTCTCGGCAGAGCGACGCCCTGGAGGGGCAGAGCATCGCCCCCTGGTGGGCAGAGCATCGCCCCTGGTGGGCGTGCCGGGTGGATCCCAGTTGGTTGGGCGCATGCGAGAGTCTGTCTGACTATCTCTCCCCGTTTCCAGCTTCAGAAAACTACAAAAAAAAAAAAAAAAGGTTTTCTCATTAAACTATGTGAATATTTATTATATGTGATTTGAAAAATATGGAAATGGTGAAAGAAAAAAACATTGTTGGGAATCATATAATGCTACATTCTGTACTTTTATAAAACAAAAGCATTTTCTATACCTCACTCATCCTTCATAACCATTATGTACTTGACAATAAGTATGGTATTCCACTGAGTATTTAAGCCATTTTTAATTTCTTCCTATTATAATTACTATGGCAATCAACATTTTCCTAAAAGAGAAAGCAAAGCTGCTCAGCACAGCATAAAGGGGTCACTGACGCAGTACCCGTGCTTGGCTTCCAGCAGGCCCTGGGGCAGGAAGGGACCTCGGGAGGCTCTCCTTCCACCTGTGATTCACATTAGCCCATTTCCTATTCTCCTGCACATCTAGTGGTTCTCAAGTTAGGACCTAAGTTGGTATTGGTAAGAACTGTGTTCAGTGGAGACTGGATAGGACACAGGAAACAACAAAGACTTGTAAATTTTTTCTTTTTAGGATAACCTTAGAATCTAAATGCTCTTACCTTTGGGGAAGGATCTTTTAATGTAAGAGTCATCAAGGAAACAGACTGTGGGCTTCCAAGTTCGGGTGTATCAGACACAAAGGCTGACCAGTAGCCATAAAGAACTTTTTTTTCTATTGATTTTATAGTATAAAGAAAACAAGCTAATGCTCCTTGGCGAACTCTGGCTTGGTAAGACCTTGAACAACCAAGAGAAAAAAAGAAAAAAGGATTTAATAGTTTCTAAAACTATAAGCATGAAATACTATTTATTCTCCATACTCAAATGATACATTAAGAAATTAAACATTCTGGTCTTGGCCGGTTGGCTCAGTGGTAGAGTGTCGGCCTGGTGTGCAGGAGTCCCAGGTTCAATTCCCAGCTGGGGCACACAGGAGAAACGCCCATCTGCTTCTGCACCCCTCCCCCTCTCCTTCCTCTCTGTCTCTCTCTTCCCCTCCCACAGCCAAGGCTCATTGGAGCAGGGTTGGCCCGGGCGCTGAGGATGGTTCTGTGGCCTCTGCCTCAGGTGCTAGAATGGCTCTAGTTACAACAGAGCATTGCCCCAAGATGGGCAGAGCATTGCCCCTTGGTGGGCGTGCCAGGTGGATCCTGGTTGGGCGCATGCAGAAGTCTGACTGCCTCCCCATTTCCAACTTCAGAAAAATACAAAAAAAAAAAAAAAAAGAAAGAAATTAAACATCCTGAGTAAGTCCTAAACACGCCAACATATTAAAAAAATTATTTTTCAAAATACAATTAACACACACTAAAGCAATTTGTTTATATAACACAATATAGCTGACAGTTAAAAAAAAATAGAGAAAAAAAATACTGTAAAAGGGCAGCATTGTGATGTCAGGAAACTCGTGTTAGCTGAGGCACTGAGGAGTACCCACTCATCCCACAACACGCACTGAGCGTCCTCTCCCGTGTGCCCGGCACTGTGCCGAGGCTGGCGGACACTAACCCATCCCCTGCCCCTGACCAGCTTATTAATGGCATAGACTGAGTTGAAAAGATAACTATAGTAACACGTCATTATTGACACTAAGGCAGAGATAATTAACAGGGTCACACAGCAGGGTACCCAAACCAGAAAGGGGGGGGCTTAGAAAAGGCTTCTCAGAGAATATAACTGCTAACTAGTGGTTAATATGGCAAAAAAGCAAAAAAAAAAAAAAAAAAAAAAGGCCCTGGCCGGTTGGCTCAGTGGTAGAGCGTCGGCCTGGCATGCAGGAGTCCTGGGTTCGATTCCCGGCCAGGGCACACAGGAGAAGCGCCCATCTGCTTCTCCACCCCTCCCCCTCTCCTTCCTCTCTGTCTCTCTCTTCCCCTCCCACAGCCAAGGCTCCATTGGAGCAAAGTTGGCCCCGGGCGCTGAGGATGGCTCTGTGGCCTCTGCCTCAGGCACTAGAATGGCTCTGGTTGCAGCAGAGCGACCCCCTGGATGGGCAGAGCATCGCCCCCTGGTGGTTCCCGGTCGGGCGCATGCGGGAGTCTGTCTGACTGCCTCCCCGTTTCTGGCTTCAGAAAAATACAAAAAAAAAAAAAAAAGAAGGAATATTCCAGGCAGAGAAACCACATATACAAAGGCAGATCAGGAGAACGAAGCAAAATGCAGAGTAATGCCAAGTCCCAAATAAATGAGAATCTTCAAGTTAAAGCACATGCAGCAGTCAGTTTTAAGCGAAGTGATGAAAACTTACATGCAACTTAGAATAAGAGGCATAAAAATATAACAAAATACTGTTACCTCATTTTATTCTGCATGCCTCCTTCAGCATCAGAATAGTCCGAGTCACTACTGCTGGCCCTCTTCCAGTTGGGAGAGCAGGAGGCGGAGGACACGCGCCCTCTCCTTGCGGCCCCACTCCCGTTTAAGGTCAAGCTCTGGGCCCCGGGGGAAGAGGGATGCGGCGTGCCCCCTCCGCGCAGGCTCAGTCTGCCCAAGCCAGTGACCGGGGCTGCTTCTCTTTCCCCACTGGATTCTTCCTCCTCATCCTCCTCTCCTTGCTGGATTTTCTTTGGTTTTATTTTTAATTTTTTCTTTTTATTCTGCTGGTAGGAGCAAATGAAAACATATATATGATAGTGATTTCAAAACAGCTTGTAATGGAATCAGTGGCACTTTATCTTTTGTTATTTACCAAGTATGTCCCCAACATGTAGTTGAAAGTAAGAAGAAAAGTGAAGAAGTGACACTTATTTAACACCCCATGCATCAGTCACTATGCTAAGTGTTTAGACACACCCTACAGGATTATAAGAAGGAAGGTATGAAAAATGAGGGACAGCAAAATTTGTGACCTGGGTTTAAAGCCCATCTATGTGACCCTGGGCAAATCACTTGCCTCTCTGAGTTTGACCTTCATCACCTCTAAGACTAATAGCACCTGTTCTGCAGGTTGTTGTGAAAGCATTCAGCATTCTCAACTAACGTTCTGCAAGTGAATTCAACGTCTATAGAAAATGACTTGAGTGACTACTTCCTCAGTTCTCCCAAATAAGAGTTATAGTAAATTCCACTCTACAGGCATAGGAGAGACATTAATCCATTAGATACAATGCATGTTTTCGGGTTTTGGTGCTTTGGAGGTATAGATATTAAGTAAAAGCTAGTTTCTTTTCTTCTACTTCTTTCTTTCTGACATCCAAAAATCTTTGGAATCTGTGCCCTCCTCTGCATTCCTAAAGTCCTGACCTTGGGAAGAAGGTCCTTGTCACTTCTACCTTAGATTAGTCATGTGACTCTAGACTCTCACCATTTTACTTGCTACCACAGTAATTTTTCTAAAATGCAAATCTTGCCTGACTAGTGGTGGCACAGCAGATAGAATGTCAACCTGGGACACTGAAGTTCTAGCTTCAAAACCCCGAGGTCGCTGATTTGAAGCCCAAGGTCGCTAGCTTGAGCAAGGGGTCACTGGAACGGTTGAAGCCCTCTGGTCAAGGCACATATGAGGGGTAATCAATGAACTAAGGAGACGCAACTACAAATTGATGTTTCTTATCTCTCTCCCTTTCTCTCTTCTCTCTCTTGCTAAAAAAAAATAAACAAAATAAAATGTAAATCTTTTCTCACTCTACTATGTAAGATTTTCCAATGAATCTTTACCATCTATATGATAAAAGTCCAAATTCCTTAACATATATAAGACCCTTATGACTTGGCCTCTGCTATATACTTGCCCCTCCCTTCTACAGCTTACATTCTACACCTACTGGTTAAAAATGGGCTACAGGCACTCTCATTCTTTATATTTATGCATCTTTTGCTCCCTTAAATAAAAAATAAAATAAAAAAAAAAAGAGGTCCTTTTCTGTAATACCACTCGGTCTTTTTTTTTTTTTTTTTTTTTTGGCAGAGACAGAGAGAGTCAGAGAGAGGGACAGATAGGGACAGACAGACAGGAAGGGAGAGAGATGAGAAACATCAATTCTTCGTTGCAGTTCCTTAGTTGTTCATTGATTGATTTCTCATATGCGCCTTAACGGGGGGGGGGGGGGGGGGGGGGGGCTACAGCAGACCGAGTGACCCCTTGCTTGAGCCAGCGATCTTGGGCTCAAGCTGGTGAGCTTTTGCTCAAACCAGATGAGCCAGCGCTCAAACTGGCGACCTCGGGGTCTTTAACCTGGGTCCACCACATCCCAGTCTGACGCTCTATCCACTGCGCCACCGCCCGGTCAGGCAGTACCACTCAGTCTTGAGTGTTGGTTTAGCCACATCTTTTTAAAAGCCTTCTTACTCTTCAATTTAATCAGGTACCCTGAGTGTGTCCCCAAAGTACTCTGTGAATGTGCTGATGAAAGAAATCACAAAATTGCATTGTATTTATTCATCCTTGCCTTCTCCTCAAACTCCTAAAAACAGTAGTATCTTTAATTTTTAGCATAATGTCTGGGATCTGGCAGAGGTACAGGAAATACTGAATAAGTGAATGATTTTGAGCAGTGGTCCCCAACCTTTTTTGGGCCACGGACTGGTTTAATGTCAGAAAATATTTTCACGGACCGGCCTTTAGGGTGGAACAGATAAATGTATCATGTGACAGAGACAAGCGTCCGCGTCAAGAGTCTTAGACGGATGTAACAGAGGGAATCTGGCTATTTTAAAAAAATAAAACATCGTTCAGACTTAAATATAAATAAAACGGAAATAATGTAAGTTATTTATTCTTGCTCTGCGGACCGGTACCAAATGGCCCATGGACTGGTACCGGTCTGTGGCCCGGGGGTTGGGGACCACTGAGTTAGAGAATTCTTAATTATAAGCATTTTTACCAGGTGTTACATTTCTAGAATATACTGCTGTATAGTCTAGATTCTCTAGCAGAAATATGAAAGAGATAGCAGCTATCTGGAAAGGCTAGAAAATTGGGTGAGTGTGGAGACAGTGAGCTGATGGGTAAACGGGTTCTAATGGAATCCATTAGAGAGGAGTTGGCAAATTACAGTCCAAAGGCCAAATTCCGCCTCGTGCATAACCTGTTTCTGTAAAGTTTTATTGGGACACAGCCACACCCATTCATGAACATAGTGTCTATGGCTGCTTTTGCACTAGGACATCAGAGTTGTCAACTGCAACAGAGACATGAATATATACCTGCTATCCTTTCACAGAAAAAATTTGTTGACCTGTGCTCTGGAGCATTTGAAGGATGGGGATGCTTGGCTTTGGAAGTAGAGTGAATGCCCATTCACTGACTAGATATCTTACAAGTACAGCATGCTCTAACTGGTATTTTTAGCAATGTGGTGAATTTAAGTGTTCTGTATTAAAACCCCTAAACTGAATCAAACTCAAGGTGAACCTTTGGCACAGCAGTGATGCAAATTAGAAAACATATAGCAAGCAATTAAACACAATCTGCAACTTAAATCTAAACAGACATAAATGTACCATAGTTGGTCGAGAAGCGCTGGATTCTGACTGCTGCAACTTGGCGGGCGGCCGCCCATCATACTGAGGGAGCAGAGTGGGGTATAACACCGTGGGCATCTCTATGTTTATTCCGGGGAGTCCATGAAACATGGATTTCTAAGGATGATGATTAAGAAAACACGCACAAAAAAACATAAATCAAATATTATTCATAATGTTCTGGATCACACAGAAAATAGATTAACGTTTAGAAGCTTATTAAGGAAATAAAAAAGGAACAGAAGATAGCATGTAAGGCTCGAAGAAGAGTTTAATGTCATCTAGATCTGATTTGGTCAGATCAGGTTAGATTTGGCTTTATTTTATTTTATTTTATTTTTTATTTATTAATTTTTAGAATTTATCCAGTTTTATCTAATTATTTTATCTAAATATAATTTTAAAATTTAAGTTATTTATGTCCACACCTATATATCTGTCTATTTGGGAGTAGGAGAGATGGCACAGGGGAAAATTAAAATTTTACCCATGAGAAAGCTAACTGATCTTACACAGCTTAACCTGAGGCCAGCACAGAGTTTCTTACCATTTTCTGACTGAACCGAAGACAGCTGGGCCCCCAGAGGCTGACCTGATTTTCCCACCAACTAGCAGGCTCAGAGATCAAAGGACAGCAGCTGACTGACACACACCATGATTGGCCTCCTACCTTATGGGGCAAGAGCCAAGGAGAAGCCCAGGTTCTTTCAAATACATAGTTTCAAGATAATCTAAAAGCAAATTATCTACAGATCATACCTACTCTCTTCCTGGATTAAGATACATTGATGAAATTTTAGAATTTTTGATACTTTTACTAAAGCAAGGTTTATTATTTTCAACTCTTAATTTTAAGTATGTTTGTATATGGACATTTTATTTTTCTGTCTTAAAATATAATACTCTAAGGCTAGCCTTGGAGTGACAATGTAAAGTGGTCCTTACGTCTGGGGTTTAAATAGCAAAGACACTAACCATAATGAGTATGTGGGTTTAAGCAGACAATGCCTTACCTTCAGCACAGCCAGGAGAGCTCCAAGTTCTTCAGTCTGTGTCAGTTTCATCTTCCCACCAGTTAGAAGGGACTGTATACCTTTTAATGCATTTTGTAACAACTAGGGGGAAAAAGGAAATCAAGGTAAAAGGTAAGTGAAATTTGATTGCACAGGAATCAACTCTCTGGCACCACTTAGGATCAATAAGAAAATGTCTTCAGAGGATGAAAAGCCTTTAGACAGGGAGGGAAAAAAACAACAACATGAAGATCCAGAGAAGAGGGCTGATGAACTGCTAGTCATTTTCAAGAAGAACAGAGTGCTCTTATTGAATAAGAGTGGTCTTATCATACATATTTATAAACTGGCACATAAAAATGGTGAGTAAGGAAAAGAAGAGCCGTTCAGCGGAAAGAATAAGATAGGAACGGGAAGGTGGCAGCAGAGATCAGAAGTGGGGAATCGATATGCACTGATCTCAGCAGCTCTTAAAGGCAAAGACATGTATTTGGGAGCGCGCTTCTGGAGGGCAATGCCGATCAAGATCGCGTTTTTGACTCAGTAATCTCATTTCCAGAATCCTGCTCTCAAGAAATACTCCTCACATGGAGAAAACATAAAATAGTGGAAACACTGAAAAAAACTTCTATTTCCATCAATTATGACAATGATTATATATGAAGCTAACCCTCTCCTGTATGTAAAACTCAACAATAGTAAGAGCAGGCATTCTGCCAAGCCCTTTAAATGCTTTATTTCATATACTCCTCGTAAGACCCCTACAAAGTAGTTATATAGCCTTAGTCCCATTTTACAGATGAGAAACATGAAGGCTCAAGAAGTTAAGTAATTTTCCAACTACGGAGTTAAGAAGCATGAGGTACAGCAATAGGTGCTGAAAAGAGGTGCAAGAGATATAAGCTTAAAAAAGAGAAAAAGCGGCAAAACATATTTATTTATTTATTTAAATTTATTTATTCATTTTAGAGAAAAGAGACAGAGAGAGAAACAGAGACAGAGACAGAGAGAGAAGAGGGGAGGAGCAGGAAGCATCAACTCCCATATGTGCCTTAATTGGGCAAGCCCAGGGTTTTGAACCGGCAACCTCAGTGTTCCAGGTCGACACTTTATCCACTGCGCCACCACAAGTCAGGCCAAAACAACATATTTAATATAAATGTGTATATGAAAAAAAATCTGGGGGTCTGTAGAACAATGTTCCCAGTGGTTATACCTGAGCAGAGGACTATAAGGAACTTCACCGTCTTAGATATGTAATTTTTGAAATGTGCCACTCAGAATTTAAAATATATTAACAAATTGTCATATTTGCATCAGATTTTTAAAAAGAAATAAAATATTGCAGATATTGTGGAATCCACTCTTTTCCTTTCCATCTATAAGACAGTCACTAGTCTGAAATTATATTGCTTTTATAATCAGAAGAGGAAAAAAATATTTTAATTTTTTTTTTTTTTGTATTTTTCTTAAGTTGGAAACGGGGAGGCAGTCAGACAGACTCCTGCATGTGCCCGACCGGGATCCACCTGGCATGCCCATCTGGGGCATGCTCTGCAGCAATCAGAGCCATTCTAGCGCCTGAGGCAGAGGCCACAGAGCCATCCTCAGCACCCGGGCAAACTTTGCTCCAATGGAGCCTTGGCTGTGGGAGGGGAAGAGAGAGACAGAGAGGAAGGAGAGGGGGAGGGGTGGAGAAGCAGATGGGCGCCTCTCCTGTGTGCCCTGGCCGGGAATCGAACCCGGGACTCCCGCACGCCAGGCCAACGCTCTACCACTGAGCTAACCGGCCAGGGCCGAAAAAAATATTTAAAAAAAACCTAGAATTGCCCAGGCCGATTGGCTCAGTGGTAGAATGTCAGCCTGGCATGTTGATCTCCTGGGTTTGATTCCAGTTCAGGGCACACAAGAGAAGCGACCATCTGCTTTTCCACCCCTCTTCTTCTCCCTTCTCTCCCTTTCTCTCTTTCTGTCCCGCAGCCATAGCTCAACTGGTTCAAGGGCATCAGTCCCAGGTGCTGAGGATGGCTCCATAGAGCCTCTGCCTCAGGCACTAAAGTTGCCAGCATTGGCCCCAGATGGGGGTTGCCGGGTGGATCCCAGTCAGGGTGCATGTGGGAGTCTATCTTCCATTCTATCATTTGGAAAAGAAGAGGAAGAAGAAAATAAAAACCCTAGAATTGCACAACAAAAACAGTTTCTTACAATTTAAATATGAAAGATATGATTTCAGTCTTTTTTAGGTTATCAACGTTCCATTAATGCCCATATCTCTAGACAAAACTAATACAGCAACCAAATTAAACTCTTTGACAATGGCCTCTGTTCCACTGCTGCTCCTAGACACATCTGTAACATTCACAGATCAGTGGTAGTTCCACTTACCATGCAAAACGTGATATCATCCATATCCGGTGATTTTGGAGACTGTAAAACGGTCAAGAAAGCTTGGAAGCAAATACTCTGATAGGGCTCCTCCAAGTACGGCTGTCCTGGCACGCTAAAACACAGAGAGGAAGCAACTCCAACTCAGTCTCCTTTGAAATGGGGCTTGCAACCAAATAAGAATTAAAAGCAGCAATAATATAGACTAATGGAGTTAGAATATACCCTTGAATGAAACTGTATTATGGAGAACTCTGCACTTTGGTTAATTACTGCTGTGGGAGGCACAAGACTGAAATGAGTAGGATTTAGCTCTGCAAGGGAAATAATGCCGACTGTCTTATTGAGTCAGAATCACACAGCTGAACCTGCCTTCCTAGTAACTGGACGATACTGCAACGTAAAGACAAGCTATCACACATCAGTTCAAGTTTGTGCTGCTCATTCTCTATTGCATGAATCTAGAATGGGGCATCTGGGATTGGTTCCATTTTCTTAGAAGAAATTGGCCTTCACAGACAAATCTCACAAAAGCTTAAATTCATATGAATATATCCTAAAAGACTGAATAAGGTTAGAATTTATACCAGCAGAAAACGAAACCTCGACATACTGCACATATATCACTTTTACTATATTTTAGGGATAAGGTCCTAGCCTATTTTTCCTTCATTTCTTTACAAGTGATATGAAAATTAAAAAGAAACAATTTACAATGATATTAGCAAAGAACATGGGAAATGCAAAGTAGGTTATTTTTCTAAATTGGCTCTGGCTTCAGACAGACTGAACCAACTACAAAAGGCCCATGAGAGGCCCCACACTACGACAACTGGGAAATCTCACTGCAGTCACATACCTGAGACATAAGTTTGCCATACAATGCACTGCAGCTCTCCTTACTTCAGGGTCAGACTGACCCAAGCTGCTCAAGTTCACCAAGAGTCCATTCTTGCCTAACAAGTCTGGGAGATACTAAAACAAAATAACAGCCAATGTTGGTCAAAGAACAGCTTCTGGAAAATACTACTCTTCAGACAGATTTCATTTTCTTAACTACAGAGCAGTTAAGTACCAAAAGACTGGGTGTTCGGTAAAGTCTTTCAAATGGGCAGGCAAAGATATCCAAGAGACATCAGTAAGGATCATCACTGCCAGCCTGCGAAGTTGCTAAAGTATTGAGTCTTGGCTGCACAGCTGAGTATTGATAATAAATAATAACAGTTACTACTTACCAACTGCCACGCACTTTCTAAGTCTGTCTCGCTTCATCCTCAGAGGAACTATTTTACCCATGAGGAAATGAGCCTCAGTGGTCGAATAAGGGTTGCTCCCACACATCTAATTAACACTCAGAAACCTGAACAAAGGCCTATTGGTTCAGAATCTGTGCTCCTAACCTTTCAAAAAACAAACCAGAACACGGTTTAAGCTACCTTTTGACATTTTGAGCCATTGCCATAAAGCAGAGCTGCCAGGGCTTGAAGAATTTTCACGTGCGTCCAGGAACTGCATTGGTGAATAGCAGAAATCGTATATGCCAACAGGAAATCTAGGTTCTGTTCATCAACAATCACCTATAGAAAGTAAAGTACACATATGATCCAACTTTGAAAAAAATATTTTTGTCACTTTCAGACAAGAATGCTCATCTGAATTAAGCTATGTAAGAAAGAGAGTGGTGTGTCCATCTTTTTTGATTCAAAAAGATCAGCTTTAAATGGCCTTGAAAGTCTGAGCAGGACAGGGCCTCTCCTCGCCCCGGGGCCTTGTTCGCTTCTTCCCCTTTCCTCTCCCCACTCAAAGAAGAACCTGGCAAAGTCCTTATAACTTTTCCTTTAACTAATCAGACATTCGCAGCTGTAAACATACAGATATATAAGACTCAATCCACTCAAATTCCTTAATTCAACTAAACTGCCTTATACATAGTAAATGCTCAACAAATACAGTGTGAATAAATGTCTACTAAATAGCTACTATGCCGCCACCATAACGTGTCAAATATAACAGGAAGAGATGGCATTTCCTTATCCTCAAATTTGTTTATAATCTTGTTGGGACTAAGCTAACTGAAATATCAACTCACAGGCAATTGAGATGAACTGTTGTCAAATGCTAGAGAGATGGTTAAGGTCTGTAGATGCCACAGGTGATTAGAAACTATTCTAACGGCCAGTGTGACAAAAATGACATCCCTGAGAACAGTCAACATTTGGAAGCTATCACATCAATCTGAAAATTTTCTAAACTTGAACACAGCCTTATTCCATTAATGGAGCCACGTGCAGCAGACATTGTTGGTAACCTACCACTTCCTTCTTTTTGGCTGGCAGAGTAGATTTTGTTTGGGTGCTCACCTCTCCCACATGAGACCTGAGGGTAAATCCTAAATAGTCTAAGGCAGTAGTTCTCTACTAGGGGCAATCACGTCCTCCAGGGAACATCTGGCAATGTCTGTAGACATTTTTGATTGTCACAACTGGAGAAATGCTATTGGCATCTAGTGGGAAGAGGCCAAGGATTCTGCTAAACATTCTACAATACACAGCACAGCCCCACAACCAAGAATTATCCAATAAAAAATATTCACAGTGTCGAGGTTGAGAAACCCTGATGGTAGGGTTGAGCTGCACATTGTAATCAAAGGAGATTAAGCCCTCCAGGTGATTCTAATGTGCAGTGGAGGCTGAAACTTCCAATTTAAGCCACTCACTGTCACTCTATTCCCTGGTCAAACTGGTATAGAGAGGTTCTCATATGACTTACGTCTTCCCAGCCAAATATCAGGGAAGGTCTGCTGCAGAGCCTGTGGGACAAATGTCTTCATTCTTAAATACAAAAGACACAAAATAAACAGTTCCTTTGCTTTTACTGGGTGTTAATTATTTTTGCACGGGATGCCTGGAATTGAAGCAGTCATTTTATGACTGAGACATGCAGGCTAAGGATAACCCATATATCATGGGTGACAGAAGGGAAAGATGCCAGTAATCCCCTCATTTTAAGTGCTCTTAGAGCTGCCTCCCTTGGGGCATAATTAAAAACACACACACACACACACACACACAAAAACCCGTCTACTCTGGGTTGGCTTTTCTGTTTCTTGCAGTGAACAGCACCCTAAATGACATAATGTAATTGACAAGTTTTGTGTGAACTACATTCATATACTCATGCAATATCTTATAGAAACAGCCTTAATATCAATAGTTTATTCCTAAAAAGACAGGCGATTTATTTAGCAAGTTGGAAAGGGTTCTGGAGAGAAGGGAGCTATTTATAGTACAGATCTTAATATAAATATAAATAAAATGGGTACTTTTATCTAGTGTTCCCTTGCCCTAAAGCTACTTACTTCCCATGTTTTATAAAGACCAAATGTAGGTCTGACCTGTAGTGGCGCAGTGGATAAAGCGTCAACCTGGAAATGCTGAGGTCGCTGGTTCGAAACCCTGGGCTTGCCTGGTCAAGGCACATATGGGAGTTGATGCTTCCAGCTCATCCCTCCCCCCTTCTCTCTCTCTGTCTCTCCTTTCTCTCTCTCTCTGTCTCTCCCTCTCCTCTCTAAAATGAATAATAAAAAAGACCAAATGTAGCCTGACCAGACAGTGCCGCAGTGGATAGAGTGTCAGACTGGGACGTAGAGGACCCAGTTTTGAAACCCTGAGATCGCCGTTTGAGCATGGGCTCATCTGGCTTGAGTGCAGGGTCACTGGCTTGAAAGTGGGATCATAGACTTGAGCCCAAAGCTTGCTGGCTTGAAGCCAAAGGTCACTGGTTTGAGACCAAGGTAGCTGGCTTGAGCCAGGGGTCACTTGCTCTGCTGTAATCCCTGATCAAGGCATATATGAGAAAGCAATCAATGAATAACTAAGGTGCTGCAACAAAGACTTGATGCTTCTCATATCTCTCCCTTCCTGTCTGTCTGTCCCTATCTATACCACCTCTCTCTGTCTCTGTCACACAAAAAAAAAAATGAATAAAAGACCAAATGTAGGCTACCAAAATGGTAGCTTTGCAAAAGAGAAAAAAATATTGGTAGGAAAGGGATAGGGGGTTATTTCAATTTACTCTTAAATATATCTTGGTCTAATATATATCCTAAGAAACATTCTAAAACCTGGGGACCTGAATGATATTGGTTTCTTTAGAATACCTCTAATGGAAAAATTTCTAGAACTGTATAAAATATAATTGACAAAAACAAAACAAAACTGTTTTAACATCATTCTTAGTGGGCATTTTCTTTCTCAAAAGATCAGCCTATCAAACCTTCCACAGATAGAGTATTTCAAAGGTACTTATTTATTCTCAAAGTTCATCATCTGAATTCTGAAGTTTCATAAATGATTACCTGTAATGTGTTAAGTAAATGGTGGACAAGCTGAGACACTTTGCTGATAAGATGGTTCTGATTAAGAGGCACCATTCGGCAAGCTTGGACAAGAAGAGCACAGACATCCTACCAAAAACAAACAAACAAAAAAGACAACGACCTATTAGTCAGATGAAGACCGCACCCCTGGCCCACTACCAAAATCTAAACTAAAATAAAACAGGTAAATAGGAAAATAAAAGTGAATGTTAACACTCATAACGGGGACCGATGATATTTGAGGCAGAAAGTAGGAAGTGACAGCACAAAAATAGGATGTGCTACAAAAGAGAGAAAAGAATCAACACAGTTTTTGTCAGGCTATAGACTCCAGAGTCTCTACATATGCAGAGGCAGTATAACTAAATAACCAAAGAAAGGCTTCCATGATATAAAAGTACACACTGAAGACAATACCAAAAAGTAGCAAACCAGATTTTCAATGCCACTGGGAAAATCAGAAACTACACTTGTATGAATTTAATGTAAAATTAGGGAATTCTAAAAAAAAATAAATAAAAAAAATGAACTATTCATTTATCCATTGATGTATAATAAATAAAAAGGTTCTGAGAACTTACTATGTGCCAGGTAGTATGCTAGGTCTTTGTGTTCCAAAGGTAAACAAACATATTTCTGAACCCCAGAGGCTCACAATCTAATGAGGGAGAAGAAATACTCACAAATATTTAAAGTAAACTAAGTGCTGGAAGAATTAAATACAAACTCTAGGGAAATGGAAACTAGGGAGGTCTTGTGGAAGTGATTTTTAAGTAGACTCTAGAATGATTTGAAGGATGAGTAAAAATCTGCAGACAGACAAGGTGCAGAAAGACACTGCAAGCAAAGGGAATTGGTGCAAAGACTAGGAATACTAGTGGGAGTAACACTAATAGGTGCTTGAGGAACAGTAAGTTGTAAATGACTGCAATCAGGGCACCAAGGGAGGAATTATAGGACAGGAAACTGGAAACACACATACTTTTGGTGCAAAATATCAAATTATACAAATAAAACAAAAGTCCCCAACTATTCCCTTAATTCCACTCTACTTCCTAGTAATACAAACTTTTATTCTGTTGTAAACTCTTTGTATCTGTAAATGTATATAAAATTTTAAACCTCCCTAACTTCTATTGGTCTCATACTCTATGGATTGTTCTGTAACTTACTTTGACCATTTACCAATATGTATTGAAGATCTTCCCAAATCATAGTTTCACTTTTCCTATCAGTTGTTCTTGTTGTTTTTCCCACTAAAGAAAAGATAACTCTGGTAGCAGAGCAAGAAATGGTTTGAAGAAGGGCTGGACTGGAGGCAGGCAATAAATTAGAGGAGAGAAGTGTAACAGTCCAAGGAAGAGTCACCTGGTCTGAGGGCTTAGCAATGGGTATACAGAGGGGACGGACGGAGACATGTTTATGAGATAGATTGCAAAGAATTCGAATTGGATAAGATCTGGAAGGAAATAAAGTACAAGAACCAGTTAGTGCCTGTGTGACTTGGAAGATTGTGCATGTCTGTGTGCGACAGGTCGGGGACAGTGTGTGTCTAGACATAACTACTCATTTTTAGGAACTGTCAAGTTTGAGGTGCTTGTGAGCACCAGAAGGCAGTCTATAATTGAGTCAAGAATTCAGGCCCAATGTGTGTGAATAACTTACTCAAAGTACTTCTAAGAGGTGGCAGAGGGCAGAGCTAGCTTGAAGAAATAGAAAAAGGCAGGGACTTTGTGACAGATTTAGGTTCCAATTCTAGCTCTGCCTTTGCTAGCAATATAACACTGGCTTTTTATAAGCCTCAGTGTTTTTATTACTAAAATCGACCTAATATAACACTCATGCTCTAAAGTTCCTGGACCATGCACGGAAAAGCGGTCCGTGTATCCCGTGCTCAATAAATAGCAGCAGTGAATTTTATATACAAAGTATTCTGGATGCAGGGGGTGGAGCGGCAGAGAAGGGGGAACGAAAGGGTGGAATCTGAGATGACATCTGCCTTTGTCTCAGAGCAGAAGTCATCAAGTTGGGTTTTGAAAGGTACAAGTGTGTAAAGTGCTGCAGGATCTTCAACAGATCGCAAAGAGAATGTGCCACGGCAGGAAGGCGCAAACCAGCCTGAAATTAAAAAGTTTGAAGCGGGGCTGAGAAAAGCCGGGAGAGGCAGGCGGGAGATACCAGTGAGGGTCCCTGAAGGGTGGGGCCGGGACCAGAAGATGCTTTGGAGCCGTCTCCGCCCGGCACCCCGCCTACCTCCGGGGCCACGCCGCCGACCTCGCTGTAGTTCTCGGAGATGAGCTGGTCTAAAATCAGGTGGATCTCGCTGCGGGAGGAGCTGCTGTCGTCCGGGCGCAGGGCGCAGAGCTTGGCTGACAGGCGGCGGAACCCAGTGCCTTGCTCTCGGGGTAGCTCCAGGGGTGCCTCTCGTGGCGGAACGCCCAGCGGGGAGCTAGCGACTTGCACGGTCGCCATCTTTCTTACGTAGAACAACCAGGAAAATACTTCCGGGGCATTCCTTACTCCGCGCTCCTGCTCCGGAAATACTATACGTACTGTCTTTGGCCCAGAATCCAATCAGATACGGTTCCAAGATGTTGGGGAACAGTTCCTGAGTCTAGTGCCCTGTAGATACCCTTCAGAAATTAGCTTGGAGACTCTTCCTCGCCCATCTCTCCCTGAGGGCTGACTGAGACTCTGACCTCCAAGAAAGTTTGTTCCTGAGCAGAGTGGACATTCCTGTTTAGTACCAGATTCTGGCTGGAATTGGGGAGGGACTGTTGTGGATGGCTGTGGCAGAAACTACTAGTTCTTCATTCCTCTGTACATCGTATTAAAGACCCTGATTTTTTTCCCCCAGGCACAAAAATACCCTGAATAAAAGTTACATTCCCCAGTATTCCTTGCAGCTGGCTATGAATTCTGGGGGTCTTGAGACACCTCACTAACAAGAATGTAATTTGGGAGTTCAAACAGAATTATGTAAAATACAACCTGCTTAAGGGTGGTGACCTGGTTGAGATCAGACACCCCCAAGATTTCTTGAAATCTTAAAAGTAAAATGCTTTGAAAAGAAAATTGCCATTTAAAAAACTGAACTGTTTTCAGTCACCCAAGAGGTGAAGCCTTGAAATTTACATCTGGGCAGCCTCAGAAAACCTTTGCGTTATGCAAATATAAAGCAAATTCTCACCCATGGCTCTGAAGGAAAACCTCGAAATCACCTGATGTATATGTTTTATCCTGAGAAGAAAGCACTTCTGTTTAGCAATGAAAATTGGGTGTATGCTTTAGAAGAGATAATTCTCTGAAAACTTTGGGCTTCTTTGGGTAGAAATATTTATTTTTTGTTTGTAGATATCATTATGCTTGTAGATGATTGTTTATTTGGGGGGATATGTGCATGATTGTGTTACGTATGTGTATGTATTTGTGATATTTAAGCATTTGCCCAAAGAAAATCAGGAGCTGAAACCCAGTCACTGATTTTTTAGTCTGAGTTTAAAGCAGAGTCTCAGATGAGGTCAGCATGTGAGTGATTTATTGAGGAATGAACAGGTAAGAGAGAAGAATCAATACAAATATATGCTATTGAGTTGGCTATTGCGAGGGGCGAGTGACTGCTCAATCCTTAGGATTTTCTGAGAAGCCTGTCTGAATGCTCTTAGAATGCCCCTCTTGAGGAATGGAAGGGGTAACCACATATCTGTAAGCCTTTGACTTCTATTGTCAAGTGTTGCCCCATCAAGCATGAGTTCTCTAATGCTTTTGAGTTGAGCATGCATCAGTATGTGATGGTTCCTGCAGGAGTCTCTTATTGTATAGTCAAGAAGCCCTGAGGAAAAAGTGAGAGGTGTGGAGTGGTAGGGTACAAGTTTATCCTGTGCTAAGCCGGTAGATGCCTCAGATAAACTGATTGTAGCAATACTTACAATAGGAGTGTGAGATGAAGAGTATTCAAAACAGTGCATAAGAGATTCCAACACATTGGGCTAGAAAAATGTGAAGCCTAGTTGTCACCATAGTGGGGATGGCATGAAAGACTGTGGAAAGGATTTGATTTGGCATGGCTAATCTTAGTTTGTTTGGGATTATAGTTAAGACCCTGCCACTTATCTGCTGTATGACTTTGAATAAATTACTTAATTGCTCTAAACTTCAGTGTTCTTAGATGTAAAATTGGTAATGATAATAAGCATAGTGACAAAGTTGTTTTAAGTATAAATTAGATAATGCTTGTGGAAACTGTGAAAAAGTCTTTGTTGTATAGCAAGTGCTCAACAAATGTCATCTATCCCCTGCCTTCTCCTTCTGCTCCTCCTCATTACCCCTGCCCAAATAACTCAAGCAGTGTGAGTACTTTTAACAATGCTGATTTATTTAAAGAAGCAGATTTTTTGTCCCCGCCATATCCCTTGTAATCTCCATCCACAGGCCCCCATTTTCATCTATCTTCTTGGTCAAGGAGATCCAAACGGCCATATCTTTGAAGACAGGAACTCCAGGAAATGGTGAGCAATTATGAGAAGGATGACCCTTAAGATAAGTCTTCATCTGAGAAATGGACAAAAAATTATGCATGAGACCTACTGTTTTGGGGATCTGAATGCACTTAATACAATTGAGAAGCAATAGTTTCCAATTCTGGAAATCATTAAGTACTTGCAAGGACTGGTAAGGCCAAAAACATCCAAGGATTGTGGGTGGGTTGGACAAATAGTACATTCTGGACACAAGTGGATTATTTTTCAAGTATATCTTCTGTTGTATTTAATTTAAAATAAAACAACAACTTAATTTAAAATAAAAACTAAATCAGTAGCTTTTAATAAGTTAAAAGATTTAATGGCTACTGAAAATAAAGAAACTATCAATCATGTGAGGACCCTGAAATATTTTTAGAGAAAAGGGGTTTTTATAAGTCAATATAGCAATGAGCATTAAAGGCTTAAGATGTGCATATTCTTTGGTCATTAATTATACTTCTTAGAATTTATCACAGAAAGTAATAAAGGCATGTGCACTAATTTAATACTCACTTTAGCCATATTAGTAAAATAAATAATAACTACATTTAATTTGTATGAATGGAGGTTGCTGGGTATATGTACATGTATGATGGATTTCTGTAAGGCTATTAAAGTTGATGGTATAGAAGCATCCATGTAGATACTAAAAGTTTACTAGCTATTGCAAAGTGAAATAATCAAGAAATCAAAAGGTTATCTTATTTTTATATAAGTATCATATATTTTTTTGTGTGTTTAAAGTATTCACCAAAGTATTAAGTAGACATCATTTTGGGATTGTGGGTGATATTTATCTTTTTTAGATAATGCTTGGGGAAACTGTGAAAAAGTCTTTGTTGTATAGCAAGTGCTCAACAAATGTCATCTATCCCCTGCCTTCTCCTTCTGCTCCTCTTAGGAGAAATAGTCTAATTTCTCTCCAGGATTTGCTGCATACTTAAATTATTTTAAAGATTTGGAAACCACTATCTTGTGCCTGACCTGTGGTGGCGCAGTGGATAATGCGTTGACCTGGAATGCTGAGGTCGCTGTTTTGAAACTACTGTATTGTGACAGATACTTCTCCCCACCCCCCTTTTTGGAATGGTGGGTGAAGAGGGAGAGGCCACAAAGAGACAACCTTCGGTCCCATCCATTTCTGGAAAGTCCCATCAAAACTAAGTGTCCAGGCTGCCTGGCTGGACAAGTCTGAGGCAGCAAGAAAGGTCTTGATGTTTTTACCTGTCGTTAGTCTGCAGCACAGACGTGGCCACACCCATTGCTGGCACAGCGCTCCCCTGCATCACAGTCCGAGTCAGCGCTGCAGAGTTCAATGCAGGCGCCTGGATTAGAACAGACAAGGATGAGTACCATTGTGCTTTAAGTACAGGTGTGTTGGTCAAATAAGTTTGTAAATATGATATATAGGTTTGCTTGCTTACAGTTTGCTTTAGGTGTGGGGGACAGGCTGTAAGCAGGCAGGGTTGTTATAACCTAAGGGTTAGTTTTATGACTAAGCCTTTCCCACCCTAAGTGACTTTGTATCAGAGACTTCCATGTTTGTATATTGGATTAAAGGTATTGATTTCTACACTATAAAATGGGGCAGACCAGGAGCTTGCTCTGTCTCGGTTCCTGCGATTCGCATTAGAGGAGAGAGTAGAGAAAGGAAAGCAGACTAAGGACAGGTAAAATGCCACATGGAAGAGAGGAGAAGCAGCCAAGATGGCGGAGTGCTGAAGGAGAAGCTAGTTTGTGCAGAGAGGAGGAGATAGGGAACAGAGGTGAATAAGGCTGGTGAGGTACAAAACTTGGATTCTAGGAAACTCGGATAAGTCAGTGGCTTGGGAGCCCAGAATGGATAGGGAAGTGTTTTCCCACTATGTGTATTTCTTCCCTGCCGGGTGCAAGCTAGGATAAAGATGATGGCCCACCAGTTCTTCGCTCCATTGTTTCAAATGTGAACCTGCATGGGCCAGGCAGGTGTGATAGTGGCTGTGGCAACTGTCTTTACAAGGTGCTAGCGAGGCCAGTCCATGTTTAAGGAGCCAGTTTCACTTTTTCTCTTTTAGTTCAATAAACAATGTAATTTAAATGACTTGCAGAATAATATTAACCTCTTATATATTTCAGATAAAAACAATACATTCACATAATCCCAATAAAGCAAGGCCTACTTTAGCAAAGCTGTGTAAGAAGGGAGCCTGGTCGGATGTGTACAATGTACTTGCAGATCTCAGGGAAAATCAGTATTATTCCTCCGTGTTTCTATTAGCTGTCGTTGATTTATGGTGAGAGGATTAAAGACTTCTTGTCCCTGTTATGGCAATTTGGTCACTCATTGTATCTGTTGATATCTTACTCTATATAAAGCATAGAGGTGATTCAGGAAATACAAAGATGTGAAATCAGATTAAGATCTTCAAGCAGTTTAGAGTCTAACAAAGGAACTAAGACATGTTTAAAGTGCTAAGAAAAATAAAAAAAAGCAGTGTGACAAGTGTCCTGAGAGAGGTGTATCCAAAGGACTAACAGGCCTCAGAAGAGAGAAGATATTACATCCAATTTGATTAATCAGAAAAGGTAAGTCTTGAAGTACTGGAATTTTTTTTAAATACAGGAATTTTTTTTAAAGGCAGAATTGATGGGGACAGCAGAGTGTTGTGAGAAAAGAATCACTAGCAGAAATTCACAAACGGAAAATGCAACACCGTTTGGACTAGGGAGGGATGTGTAAGGTGCCTTGGGCACAAAATTTATGAAGGCACTTGCACAATCCTGAGAATGAGTACTTCCTTAAATTTTGTGCCTTAGGTGCCTGATCTCTCACTCTCCACCCTGAAATACAAGGAATATGAGAGGAGTGGCAAATGGGAGGCTGGATAAGTACTAGGAAACAGGTCAAATTTAAGCAGGAGAAGTAGGCAGGGGACAAAGTTACAGAGAGCAGATCTTGAGTATCTGAGTTTAGATTTCATCTGGCAGACCAAGAGAGAGATATGATTGCTGTTTACTTATGAAGGTTATTCCGGTGTCAGAGTACAGAAGGAAGCAGGATTCAACAAGCAATCCAACTTCAGGGGGATGGGGCTGGGGGCAGGGAGAGCTGCTGAGAAGCTCTTGCACTGGCTCAAGCATGGAGTAATCAGGACTGGAAGTACAGTGTGGAAATAGGGGGGAAGTGGGAAGGAAGGAACACACCAAGAAACAATTTCAAAGAATAGGTGGTATTTGGCAACCAGCTCAATGTAGGGGGTGGCAAAGAAGAAAGAGGGGTAAGCATTGAATCCAACAGTCTTTAGGGGAAGAAAGATAGAGTGAAGGTAATCCAGGAAAGAAGAAAGTTTGGGGACTGCTGGAGTGGCAAAAAATATCAGATGCTGCAGAGGTTGAAGACTTTGGCTATTGAGGAGAGTCAAGAGATTTGTCAACAGGACCCAGGAGAGACGTTACAGCAGAGGGATGGGGCAGCAATGGAGATGATAGTTTTCAAAGGGATAAGGGATAAAGTATGGAGAATTTAGGGCACAGAATTAAGATTACTTCTTTGAGATTGTTGATGGTGAAAGGAAAGAAGAGATTGGGGTGATTAATGTTTGACATAATTAAGAAAATATTTTCTCTAGATCAGTGGTAGTCAACCTGGTCCCTACCACCCACTAGTGGGCGTTCCAGCTTTCATGGTGGGTGGTAGAGGAGCAACAAAAGTATAAATAAAAAGATAGATTTAAGTATAGTAAGTTGTTTTATAAAGATTTATTCTGCCAAACTTAGCGAAAATCCGACATAAAGTTCTTGGTAAGTAATTATTATTATATGCTTTAACTTGCTGTAACTCTGCTTTATAAATTTTATAAAGTAAAGTTACTTCCCTAATTTATAAATCACCATTACTGTGGAACCGGTGGGCGATTAGAAAATTTTACTTCTAACAGAGATACAAAAGTGGGTGGTAGGTATTAAAAGGTTGACTACCTCTGCTCTAGACAATCCAATTTATTTATAGCAAGAAACAAAGAAACTAGTAGTAGAGATGCTGGGAAGAAGGGAGATGGCTGATGAGGGGAAGAAGGAGAGGAGTGGAGGAGCTGATAGAGGGGTGACCCAGGGAAAGGAAGAGGAGGCAGAAGAAGAGAGATTCTGTAGTCAAGGTGGTTCCCTGCAATGACTCTTTGACTAGAATACTTATCCTCCTCTTATTTCTCACCCTCCTCCTGCACACACTGGGCCCTGATGTCCTATTTTCTGGCTTCCTTATTCAAGAAGGACAGGGCTGCCTTTTTCCAGGACTCACCTAAGAGACTGAATGGTATCACCGCAGCCTGATGCTCCTGTACCTCTAGATTGAGGGTGATGAGGGTCACAAGGAGGAGGAAGCCCATCACCTTCATGGTGCTGTTGGAAGTCTTTGGTAAGAATGCAGCTGCGGGGCTGAGAACAGTTGAAATTTATGCTCATCTGCCCACTGGGCTGAAATGCAAGGCAAGGGGTGGGACTAGGAACTGTGGGAGCCAAACCCTGCCCAGAAACGGATATTCCTCCAGAACACACACCACATCTACCCTGGATTATGACATGCTGTCCCTAAACAAGTCTCGGAGCCAACAGGACACCCTCCTCTGATTGACAAATAAAATTTCTGAACCAGGAAAGACACAAGTGATTGAGAAAGCGAGTGGAGGATGGGCACTGACTTTTATTACATGCTTTCATTGACACATTCATCTTCAGCACAATTATTAAATGTCTTCTCTGGGCCAGACACAGGCTGGGCATGAGAAATATGTCCTTATAGAAATCACAGCCTAGGAAGTGGATGCTAGCTAGCGAGCGTGCAGCCCGCTTTTGCACTTTTCCCCCTCCCTGTTCTTTTTTGTTGTTGTTGTTTTATAAGTGTAAACTTTCATTCTTTTTTTTCTTTCTTTCCTTTTTCTTTCCTTTTTAGCTTTTATCACCTTCTGGCATACATTTATTTATTCACATATTGCTTGTCTAAATTTATCTTTATTTATTTTTAATAGAATTTATTGGGGGTGACATTGGTTAACAAGATCATGCAGGTTTCAGGTACACAATTCTACACCACACCTTCTGTACACAATACTGTGTGTTCACCACCCTAAGTGAAGTCTCTGCCCATCACCATTTATTCCCCCTATACCCTCCTCCACCTCCCCCAACCAATCACCACATTGTTGCTCATGTCCATGATATTTTTTAAAATTTTTATTGTGTTTACATAGATTCTAGTGTTTCCCCAAATGCATCCCCCCCTGTATTCCCCTCAACATCCCTCTTGCCCCCTCTCCATAGGGCCCTCCCCCCTTCCCTTCAGGTTTATCCCATTTTATCATCCCCTTTCCCTCTGTCCTCTTGTCCTCTGGTCTCTGATCCCTCCTCTGTCTCAGTTCCGTTCCTCAGTTCACTTTGTTCATTGGATTCCTCAAATGAGTGAAATCATACAATATGCCTCTTTCTGTGTGGCTTACTTCACTTAACATAATATAAATAGTTTCCAGGTCCATCCATGTTGTCACAAAAGTTAAGATTTCCTTCTTTTTCATGGCCCCATAGTATTCCATTGTATATATGTACCACTGCTTTTTCATCCACTCGTCCACTGATAGACACTTGGGCTTTTTCCAGATCTTCGCTATTGTGAACAATGCTGCCATAAACATGGGGGTGCATTTCTCCTTTTGAATCAGTGATACGGTGTTCTTGAGATATATTCTTAAAAGTGGGATGGCTGGGTCAAAAGGCAATTCGATTTTTAATTTTTTGAGGAATCTCCATACTGTTTTCCACAGTGGCTGCACCAGTCTGCATTCCCACCAGCAGTGCAGGAGGGTTCCCTTTTCTCCACATCCTCGCCAGCACAGTGTTGTTTTGTTAATGTGCACCATTCCAACTGGTATAAGGTGGTATCTCATTGTGGTTATAATTTGCATTTCTCTAATGATTAGTGATTTTAAACATTTTTTCATATGACTATTGACCATCTGTATGTCCTCTTTGGAGAGGTGTGTATTCATTTCTTTTGCCCATTTTTTGATTGGATTGTTTATCTTCTTGGTGTTGAGCTTTACAAGTTCTTTATAAATTTTGGTTATTAACCCCCTTCCAGAGGCATTGCTGAATATCTTATCCCATTGTGTAGTTTGTCTTTTTATTCTGTTCATAATGTCTTTAGCTGTGCAAAAGCTTTTTAGTATGATATAGTCTCATTTGTTTATCCTGTCTTTTATTTCACTTTCCCGTGGAGATAAATCAGTAAATATATTGCTGCAAGAGATGTCAGAAAACTTACTGCCTGTTTTCTTCTAAGATGCTTATGGTTTCATGACTTACATTTAAGTCTTCTATCCATTTTATTTTTTGAATGGTGTAAGTTGGTGGTCTAGTTTCAGTATTTTGCGGGTGGCTGTCCAATTTTCCCAACACCATTGTTAAAGAGGCTGTCTTTACTCCATTGTATGCTCTTACCTCCTTTGTCAATTAATTGTCTATAAAGGTGTGGGTTTATTTCTGGGTTCTCTGTTCTGTTCCATTGATCTATATGCCTGTTCTTATGCCAGTACCAAGCTGTTTTGAGTACAATGGCCTTGTAGTATAACTTGATATCAGGAAGTGTGATACCTCCCACTTTATTCTTTTTCAAGATTGCTGAGGCTATTCGTGTTCTTTTTTGGTTCCATGTAAAATTTTGGAATATGTGTTCTGTATCTTTGAAGTATGTCATTAGTATTTTCATTGGTATTGCTTTTATAAATGGCTTTAGGTAATATAGACATTTTAATAGTGTTTATTCTTCCTACCCATGAACACGATATATGCCTCTACTTGTTTGTATCTTCCTCAATTTCTTTTATCAATGTTTTATAATTTTCTGAGTACAAGTTTTTAATCTCCTTGGTTAAATTTACTTCTAGGTAATTTTTTTTGTTGCAATAATAAAGGGGATTGTTTCCTTAATTTCTCTTTCTGACCATTTTTTGTTGGTGTTTAAAAATGCCTCCAATTTCTGAGCATTAATTTTATATCCTGCCACCTTGCTGAATTCATTTATCAGATCCAGTAGTTTTTTTGACTGAGACATAGGGTTTTCTATGTACAGTATCATACCATCAGTGAATAATGATAGTTTTACTTCTTTTCCAATTGGGATGCCTTTTATTTCTTCTTCTTGTCTGATTGCTGTGGCTAGGACCTCCAGAACTATGTTGAATAAGAGTGGTGGAAGGGGGCACCCCTGCCTTGTTTTTGATCTTAAGGGAATAGCTTTTAATTTTTGCCCATTAAGTATGATGTTGGCTGTGAGTTTGTCATAGATGGCCTTTATCATGTTGAGGGATGTTCCCTGTATTCCCACTTTGCTAAGAGTTTTGATAATAAATGGGTGCTGGACTTTATCAAGTGCTTTTTCTGCATCTATTGAAATTATGTGGTTTTTCTCCTTTTTTAAATGTGATGAATCACACTGATTGATTTGCAAATATTGTACCAGCCTTGCCTCCCCAGAATAAATCCCACTTGATCATGCTATATGATTTTTTTCATGTATTGCTGGATCTGGTTTGCTAATATTTTGTTGACGATTTTAGCATCTATATTCATCAGGGGTATTGGACTATAATTTTCTTTCTTTGTGTTGTCTTTGTCTGGTTTTGGAATCAGAATTATGCTCGACTCATAAAAGGAGTTTGGAAGTCTTCCTTACTCTTGAGTTTTTTGAAATAGCTTCAGAAGGATTGGAATTAGTTTTTGGAATATTTGGTAGAATTCACCTGTGAAGCAATCTGGCCCAGGGCTTTTGTTTGTTGGGAGTTTTTTGATAACTGTTTCGACCTCTTTGTTGTAATCAGTCTGTTTAGGTTTTCTAATTCTTCAAGATTGATTTTTTTTTTTGTATTTTTCTGAAGCTGGAAACGGGGAGAGACAGTCAAACAGACTCCCGCATGCGCCCAACTGGGATCCACCGGCACACCCACCAGGGGCGACGCTCTGCCCACCAGGGGGCGATGCTCTGCCCTCTGGGGCGCCGCTCTGTTGTGACCAGAGCCACTCTAGCGCCTGGGGCAGAGGCCAAGGAGCCATCCCCAGCGCCCGGGCCATCTTTGCTCCAATGGAGCCTCGGCTGCGGGAGAGGAACAGAGAGACAGAGAGGAAGGAGAGGGGGAGGGGTGGAGAAGCAGATGGGCGCTTCTCCTGTGTGCCCTGGCCGGGAATCGAACCCGGGACTTCTGCATGCCAGGCCGACGCTTTACCACTGAGCCAACTGGCCAGGGCCAAGATTGATTTTTAAAATTTTTTTTTATTATTATTATTCATTTTAGAGAGGAGAGGGAGAGAGAGAGAGGAGAGACAGAGAGAGAGAAGGGGGGGAGGAGCTGGAAGCATCAACTCCCATATGTGCCTTGACCAGGCAAGCCCAGGGTTTCGAACCGGCAACCTCAGCATTTCCAGATCGACGCTTTATCCACTGCGCCACCACAGGTCAGGCCCAAGATTGATTTTTGAAAGGTTATATGTTTCAAGGAATTTGTCTATTTCACCTAGGTTGTCTAATGTTTCGGCATACAGTTCTTCATAGTATTTTCTTACAATCCTTTGTATTTCTGTTGTGTCAGTTATTTCTCCATTCTCATTTCTAATTTTATTTGAGTCCTATCTCTTTTTTTCTTGGTTAGTGTGGTTAAAGGTTCATCAATCTAGTTTACCTTTTCAGAGAACCAGCTCCTGGTTTCATTGATCCTCTGTATTTTTTTTTTAGCCTCTATGTCATTTATTTCCACTCTGATCTTTATCATTTCCTTCCTTTTTACTACCTCTGGGCTTTACTTGCTGTTCTTTTTCTAGTTCTTTTAGATGCAGGGTTAAGTTGTTTATTTGAGCTTTTTCTAGCTTCTTAAGGTATGCCTGTAATGCTATGAACTTCCCTCTCAGGGCTGGTTTTGCTGTGTCCCATAGGTTCTGAGTTGTTGTATGCTCATTATCATTTGTTTCTAGGAATTTTAAAATTTCTTCTTTGATCTCATTGTTAACCCATTTGTTATTTAATAACATATTATTTAGTTTCCAAGTATTTGAGTATTTTTTAGTTTTTCTGTTGTGGTTGATTTCTAGTTTCATGCCATTGTGATCAGAGAAGACGCTTGATATGATTTCAATCTTCTTAAATTTGTTGAGACCCCTTCTGTGCCCTAACAGGTGGTCAATCCTAGAGAATGTACCATGAGTACTTGAACAGAATGTATATTCTGCTGCTTTAGGGTGAAAGGTTCTAAAAATCTCTATTAAATCCAGTTGATCTAGTGTGTCCTTTAAGTCTGCTATTTCTTTGTTACTTTTCTTTCTTGAGGATCTATCTAGTGATGTTAGTGGGGTACTGACATCCCCTACTATTATAATATTGTTGTTGATCTCGCCCCTTATATCCATCAAAGTTTATATATTTAGGTGCTCCTATATTAGGTGCATAGATATTTATAATGGTTATATCTTCCTGTTGGATTGCTCCCTTTATCAATATGTAGTGACTTTCTTTATCTCTTACTAGAGTCTTTGTTTTAAAGTCTATTTTGTCAGATATAAGTATTGCTAGCCCAGCTTTTTTTCATTTCCATTTGCAAGGAATATTTTTCCAACCTTTTACTTTCAGTCTATGTGTATCTTTTGTTTTGAGGTGGATCTCTTGTAGACAGCATATGTATGGGTCCTGTTTTCTTATCCATGCAGCTACCCTATGTCTTTTGATTGGATCATTTAATCCATTTACATTTAAGTTTATTACTGATATGTAGTTGTTTATTGCCATTTTATTCTTTAAAGCTACATTCCTCTTTTGCTATATTCTTTTTCCCCTTTGTTCTGTTTACAACAGGCTCCTTACATTTCTTGCAGCATTGGTTTGGTTGTAATGAATTCCTTGAGTTTTTTTGTGTGTGTGTCTGGGAAGCTTTATATTTCTCCTTCAATTTTAAACGATACCCTTGCTGGATAAAGAAGTCTTGGTTGTAGGATCTTGTTCTGCTTTACTTTGAATATTTCTTGCCATTCCCTTCGGCCTCAAGTGTTTCTGTTGAGTAGTTAGATGTCATCCTTATGGGGGCTCCTCTGTAGGTAATAGACTGCTTTTCTCTTACAGCTTTTAGTATTCTTTATATCTTAGTTTTGGAATTTTAATTATGATGTGTCTTGGTGTAGATTTCTTTGGGTTTCTCTTTAATGGAATTCTCTGTGCTTCTTGAAACTATGTGACTTTTTCCTGTATCAATTTAGGGAAGTTTTCAGCTATGATTTCTTAGAACAAAGTCTCTATTCCTTGTTCTTTCTTTTTTTCTTCAGGAACCCCTATGATGCGGATGTTAGTTCTCTTCCTTCATGTTGTCACAGAGCTCTCTTAGAGTTTCCTCAGACTTTTTGAGTCTCCTTTCTTTTTGTTGCTCTGTTTTCGGGCATCTTGTCCTCTAACTCGCTGATTTGATCCTCAGCTTCATCCATCCTGCTGTTAATTCCTTCTATTGTGGTCTTCATTTCTGATATTATATTTGTCATTTCTGACTGATTCATTTTTATTATTTCAATGTCATTTTTTATACTTGCTATCACTTTATTTAGGGGCTTGTTATGTCCATCTATTGTTGTTTTAAGATCTTTGAGCATCCTAACAATCATTATTTTAAACTCTGCATCCAGTAATTTTGTTATATCCAACTCATTCAAGTCCTTTTCTGGGGATTTCTCTTGATTTAATTGGGTTGCATTTCTTTGCCTTCTCATTTTGCCTGTGTATAAGAAGGTTGTGGCCACAGGAGTCCAATGGGTGTGGCCTCTGTGTTCCCTTGGTATGGTCTGTCTGCAGGCCCGCCACCCCCTCTGCCACTGCCTCGGGTGTTCGGGTATGGGTGTTGCTGGCACCAGCCCGCTGCAGCAGTTGCTGTGGCTTCCACCACTCCTCTGTGGGCAGGGCTGTGTTCACGTGACCAGGCTACAAGCCCTCGTGGGCCTCGGCCTTTGCCCCACCCCTGTGGACTGTGCTGCACCTGTGCACCCCTCTGGGGCCACAAGCCTTGGCACCAGGACAGGGTTGCACGCCCATGCTTAGCCATGGGTATCCATCCATTCCCTGGCTTTCCCCCGCACCTGCAGGTGGGACTTTAGCTGGACTTCTCTTGCTCCTCTGGCCTGCAGCCGTGGGTCTGACCACTTTCGTGCACTCCTTCCACTCCTGCCGGGCAAGACTGAGCTCCTGCCGGTCCTCAGTCGTGGCCGGCCCAGCTTCTGCCCCCGCCGACGGGACCGTGGTTCCATGTCCCACTGCCGCCTGCCCTCTGGCTAGCCCTCAGCAGTGTGGATGGGGGCGATGCAGCTCAGACCCTAGCAATAAATACTTTATCTCTGATGGCTCCGTCCTTCTAAATGACTGCGCTCTAGGTGCAGCAGGAGAGGTTCTGTTTAGGTGGTGTCCTGCTTCCCTTTGCTGGTATTGCTGGTTCCAGGGAAAATATCTGCTTCAGATTTGGGGAGTGATTCAGCCCAGGGGTTAGGATGGCTGTCCCTCAGAGTGTTTCTCCCTATGCCTCCTAGATTACACTCTCTTCCTGCTACTTTGGTCCTCTAATCTCTCCCCGCCCCCTAGAGTTCCGGGTGAGTGGTTGCGAAAGAGGTTTTCTGCACAGTTTCTTTAAGAAGAATCCTGGGTCTGAGAAATCTCTTTCTCACAAATAGTATCCTGGCTTGTTTTTCAGCTAAATACTGTCCACACGCCTCTTCTAGGCTCTGGGACTGCAGGCTGGGGCACTGTTCCTAGGACCCAAGATCCTCCCTTCTCTGCTAAACTCACTTCCTGCAGCGTGAGTCCTTATAAGCTGCTGATTGCTCCCAGGAGCCAGGCAGCCCTCTCCGCATTTCTGCTTTTATTATCAATCTTGGTGTGGCTTCTTCAGTGTTCCTTGGTTAAAGAGTCCTCTTAGTTTAGTCCAAAGGTGGTTTTTCCAGATGATGGTTTTTAAAGTTAAGTTGTAATCCACTTTGGTTCTGGGAGGTGGAATTTGGTACATCCGCCTACTCCATTGCCATCTTTGAATCTCCGGTATTTAGATATTTTACATATTTATTATTTTAAGTATTTTTGCAGTAAAATAAGCATTATCTAGCCTAAAAAAATTGAAAATATAAAAGTATAAAATTAATTAAAACATATAAAAAGAATATTAAATTGCAATAAAATATGTAGTGTATAGCAGATGAGTAGACAAAGACTCATACATACGCAGCAATGGCTTCCACTTGAGTTAGTTTGCCCACGTGAGATTGTACACATCATGCTATTGGCTGATGGATAGGAGGCGAACAACCAAAGCACTGTTTTCTATATCCTGGGTGCGTATTGGCTCAGCAACTGTAGCATATCTCCTCCATCTCCTGCGTATAGCATTTTATATGTTGTTGAAGTTATGATACATAGGCTTAAGAGTGTAGAAAGTGTTTAAGAGCATAGGAAGTGTTTATAAGAGTGTGGGAAAGGTTAATAACTGTGGGAAAGGTTTATAAGAGTGTGGGGAGACTAATCTCGAGAAACAAGATAGCCACGGAGTAAGTGGACATTCCAACTCCCACATCCCAGAACCAAAGTGGATTACAACTTAATTTTGAGAACAGTCATCTTGAAAGACCAACTTTGAACTAAACTAAGAGGATTCTACAGCCAAGGACCACCAAAGAACCCATACTAAGACTGGTAGGAAAGGCAGAGATGCAGAAAGGACTGCACCGCTCCCAGGAGCGAGCAGTGGCCCAGAGGGACTTTCGTGGTGGGGAGGATTGCCCAGAGAGTTGTGGGTTGTGGATCCTCAACCCCAGAACTGGAGTCCCAACCTAGAGCCCTGGAGCCTAGAAGGGGCAAACAGCCAGTATTTGGCTGAGAAAGGGGCCTAGATACTGTTTGAGAGAAGAAGACAGAACTCTCAGACCCAGGCTCTGTATTAAAGGGACCGCAGGGAGAACCTTGCTCACAGCCACCGGACCGGGGCTCTGGGACTGGGTAGCACTGGGAGGACTGAAAATGCCAGGGGAGAGTGTGGTATCGGAGGCAATTGGGGAGACACTTTGAGGGATGGACACCCTAATACCTGGGCTGAATCATGCCCCAAATCTAAAGTGAACATTTTTCCTCAGAGCAGCAACCAGCAAAGGGAAAAAATTACCCAGCCCACCGGAGGCTCTCCTGCGCCAGTCAGAACAAAGAGGTGCTTAGAGGCAGGCAGCGTGCTAGGGACATTGGTAGTGAGTGCTGGGGTCTGAGCTATAACGCCCCCCCCCCCACTGCTGGGTACTCACCGGGGGTGGGCCGGCCAGTGGTGGCGGTGTGTGGCTGCAGGAGCCAGGGTGACCTGAGGAGTGCGCAGAGGCCCACCTGTGAAGGCTGTTCTGTCTGAAAACCCTTGAGTGACTGGTGTATGAATGGGGATCTCTGAGTTTCTGGTTTGTGGCTCCAAAGTGAATAACCACAGAATCTGAGTGGGCCCAACCTGCGGTTCCATGGCTATCCTTATATGGCTTAGGGTGGAATCTGACACTCTCTGATCCAAATCAGGGCTTTATATTGACCCATCAATGCTAAGAGGTGCATTAGCTCCTGCGAGGGACTTGGCCAGATGGGCACCTGAGTGGCTCCTCACGGGGTACTCCCCTTCCCTTGTTCGTTAAACTGTGTTGAAAAGTCAAGTATAAATATATATAGTAAATTGTCTGTTTTGTAGGTTCTCTTCATTTGTCAAGAAAATCTCTTGTGACATCTTTTGGTTTGGGACACTCTCTTTGGACCCGTTAAAAGTCTGTTTTACAGGGGACATTTTATTTTAGTTTGTATTTTTCTGAAGTTGGAAACAGGGAGGCAATCAGACAGACTCCCGCATGCGCCGGACCGGGATCCACCTGGCATGCCCACCAGGGGGCGATGCTCCGCCCATCTGGGGCGCCGCTCTGTTGTAACCAGAGCCATTTTAGTGCCTGAGGCAGAGGCCATAGAGCCATCCTCAGTGCCTGGGCCAACTTTGCTCCAATGGAGCCTTGGCTGCGGGAGGGGAAGAGAGAGACAGAGAAGAAGGAGAGGGGGAGGGGTAGAGAAGCAGATGTGCGCTTATCCTGTGTGCCCTGGCCGGGAATCGAACCCGGGACTCCTGCACGCCAGGCTGATGCTCTACCACTGAGCCAACCGGCCAGGGCTTTACAGGGGACATTTTATAGAATAGGCACAACCCTTAGTTCTCAATCCCTTTGATAATCTTAGGAAGCTCATTTGTCTTAATATTGTTTGTAACAATAGGAAATAGGCAAAGTAAGAACCAAACCCCACTAAAGTATATGCTTAAAAATGTCAAAATTAGATTTTCTAATAATTATAATGTAAAAATTGTCTAAAGGTTCATTGAAAACTCTCTCTGAATTAAAGTGGCCAACTTTTAGAGCAGACTGGCCAAATCAAGACTTGCTAGACCCGAAGAAAGCAGGGGCAGTCTAGCATACTATCACCGGGCACCTGCCCCCGAGCAGGTAGCATGGCCGGCTGCAGCCAAGTGCAGGCAGTAGAGAAAAAAAGGGGAAAAGTGGCAGCTGGGGTAATGCTATCCCCATAGTGTTCAATGCCTGCAGGGCCCATGCTGTGCTTATTTACACTTCAAGGAGCGGTGCCAAGTGGCGGCTCCTGGTGCAGCTCCGGGCACCTGCTCCCATCTGGGCACCAGGAATCCCAGGCACCCTGACTAATGCCCTTATATTGACTAACAAAAAACCCTCCTTCTTGGCTCAAGGGTTGCGTCAAGTGATTAGGACAAAAGATTTTAATAGTGCAATAAGCTAAGGGCTTTTACATTTCCAAACAGCCTCCTGTTTTGTAATAACTCAGAGGAGTTCGGGCTGACCCTCCCTTGCGACAGCCACCCCTATCTCCTCTGCTTTGGCTCCAGGAATCACCGCTTCATACCTAGAGCCAAACCCGAGGGGAAGACTTAGGGAACACTGCCCCTTCTAAACCCATTTAGCCCCCGAGGGAAGCCCCACCTGCTAATAGGTTGCTGCAGGAAAGGCAACCTTTCATAGTTTAAGTCCCTTTTTCCCAAGTGACTATAAAATTAGAAAACTCAGAATCCTCTGTTCTCGGGGAAGCCTCAAGCCCAAACAGGACACAGGACTGTTAGAAGCTGTACTGTATGTATGCTTCACACTTAGGACAATTACTATCAGCTTTTAGTCCCTCTGTTCACTACTCAGACAAGAAAATGTTTCTGGTTGTCCAACCTAAATAGGACCCTAAGATCACCGGGATGGGAAACTCTGAACGCTGTTCACCAGTTTCTGTTAGCCGGGATCAGGGGAGCTACTAAGAAACCCATGAATTTGACTAAAGTGTCAGAAGTAACTCAAGGTCCTCAGGAGACTATTGCAGCTTTCTTTCTTTCTTTTTTTTTTTTTGTATTTTTCTGAAGCTGGAAACGGGGAGAGACAGTCAGACAGACTCCTGCATGCGCCTGACCGGGATCCACCTGGCACGCCCACCAGGGGCAACGCTCTGCCCACCAGGGGGCGATGCTCTGCCCCTCCGGGGCGTCGCTCTGCTGCGACCAGAGCCACTCTAGCGCCTGGGGCAGAGGCCAAGGAACCATCCCCAGCGCCCAGGCCATCTTTGCTCCAATGGAGCCTCGGCTTATTGCAGCTTTCTTAATGAGACTGCAGGAAGCTTATAGAGTCTATACACCCCTAACCCTGAAGCTCCAGAAAATGCTAGGGTAGTTAACTTCACTTTTTGTGCCCAGTCAGCTCCAGACATTAGAAAGAAACTCCAAAAAATAAAAGGGTTCGAGGGCATAAATTGGTCCCAGCTAGTTGAGATAGGCTCAGCAAGTTTTTAACAACAGGGACTCGGTAAGAGAAAAACAAGACAAAAAGATTACTGAGGGAATAATAACAGTATTCCAGGAGGCAAATTCACATAGGGGAAAGGGAAGAGAGGCTAGGAAAATAATGTAAGAGAAAGAACTAGAACCCAATTAGGAAGCAACCAGTATGCTTACTGCAAGGAAGAAGGGCATTAGAAAAATAAATGCCCCAAGAAATTGCCCTCTGTCAAGGCAGGCACCCAGGTCTTGAGTCTTGAGGAGTGACGAGGCCATGGCTTCTTTTCACTGAGCCCCCTGGAGCCTACGGTGACACGGTAATAGGGGAAAGGACTGTCACCCATTCGTTCTTGGTCATGCCAGAATGCCCCTACCCCCTGATAGGGTGGGACTGGTTACAAAACCTCCAGGAGCCCATCTCTTCTCTGGCAGCTTCAGAAAGGCATCTAAATGTATAGGCTGAAACCAACCCTCCTGGACGAGCTGCCCACCAGCCACCTATAATCACAGCTACTATTAACCCTGCAAGCCTTCTCCCTGATGATGACCCAGCCACCCCATGACATTACTGTACAGAGGTAATCAACATCATACAGACTGCCTAGCCAGACTTAAAGGACTCTGAGCTACCTGACACCTATGAGGTACTATACACAGATGGGAGCAGTTATGTACAGGACAGCATCAGGTATGCAGGGGCTGTAATAGTGACCCTGGACTGGGTCATCTAGTCATAGGCGCTGAGCCAGGGACTTCAGCACAAAGTACAGAACTCATAACTCTTATCCAGGCCCACAGAGAGGGGAAAAGGAAAAGCAATCTCCATTTATACTGACAGTAAATATGCTTTTGCTGCTGCTCATGTTCATGCAGCAATCTACAAAGAGAGAGGATTTCTAACCTCTACTGATAAGGACATCAAAAACAAAGAAGAAATTTTAGCCTTGCTGGAAGCCATTTAGTTACCAGAGACTGTAGCCCTTATTAGTTGTCCAGGACCCCAGAAAGGGGACTCAATAAAGACAAAGGAAATTAGGCAGCTGATCAAACAGCCAAAGAAGTAGCCCTAAAACCAGTAGGGCCTTTAGTAATTTCACTGGAACCCTTGTTGCCAAAGGCTCCTTTTTACGACCAATCAGAAAACGATTTTGCAAGCAGGAAAGGGACAAAGAAGAATAAGAAGGGATAATTAGAAATGCCAGACAAGAGACTTTTCTTACCTGAGCCCTAGGCAAAGAACTTATCAGCCAAGCTACATCACAATACTCATTGAGGCCAAACTAAGCTACTAGAATTATTTAAGGAAATTACTATTTGCCAGGCTTAGAATCTATTGCAGAAGGCACAGTGTCCAAGGGTTTAGTCTGTGCCAAGTCAATATTTATACTAAGCAAAGTAGGGAAATTAAGAAATAGGGAAAGAGGAACTTTCCCAGGTAAACATTTAGAAATAGATTTTACTAAAGTAAAGCCACCGGCACAGAAATACAAGTACCTATTAGTTTTTATTGACACCTTTTCAGTATAGGTAGAAGCTTTCCCTACTAGAAATGAGACCACAGTAACAGTTGTTAAGAAATTACTATATGAAATTATTCCCAGATTTAACTTGCCCATTAATATTAGGTCTAATAATGGGCCTGCGTTTATATTTAAGGTCTCACAGCTAGTAGGAAAGGCACTCAATATTAATTAGAAATTACATTTTGCTTACAGGCCTCAGAGTTCAGGAAAATTAAACCAAACTCTGAGAGAAGTCCTGATCAAAATCATTCTAAAAACTGGTGGAAACTGGACTAGCTTACCCCCACCCGCAGTTCCGCTAAAAGCTAAATGCACCCCAAATCCACCCCGTATAGAATTGTGTTAGGCAGGGCAATACCCCTTCTCCCTAAGTTCCTTTAGAGACCCCCACGGAGATGGTGCAAACAGATCCCATCAACACCTGTAAATTGACCCTGAGAAGGATGATATGCCCTGCTCCGGCCACAAACTGGAAGCTGGCTGTTCTACATATGACAGAAGTTTGAGGAACCTCGCCGTGAGACTCCTTATAATTGAACTTTGGGAAGAGAGGGGAACTAAAATCAGGGAAAGGCCAGAGCAAGGCATCTTAAGGATTGATACGTGTGCCTCTGTAGGTCATACAGAAGGGAAATATAAGTCCCTTCACTAGAAGGGAAGCTATGAGGTAAATAAAAAATATATCTGTGAGCTTATAGATACCCCTATAAAGTAACCTATAAATATTTATATTTATATTAATTACTTAGAGGGAAGACACCTCCAAAAAGAGGTATATTTAAAAGAAATTACCTGTTGCCAGCTTGGTTGTCACTAAAGGTTAAAATTTTTGAAATTAAGAGTTCTGATTAATTAGAAAGGGATTGTATAGTTGTTTTTTTTTTTGGATTGTATAGTTTTAATAATGAAAGATATAAGGTATAGAGATACTTTTGAAAGAAAAAGGAAGAAAGTAAGTTGTTATGAAAGCTAGTTATTTCTAAATAGATAAAAGTTCATAAAAGTTAAGGGTTATGTAAGTTGCAGAAGGTTTGTGCAGGTTGTAGGCAGTCTGAGAAAAGGTAAACTTCTAGAATTATATAAAATATAATTGACAAAAAAGACTGTTTTAACTTCATTCTTAGTGGGCATTTCCTTTCTCAAAAGATCAGCCTATCAAGCCTACCACAGATAGAGTATTTCAAAGGTACTTTTTTTTCTTTTTGTATTTTTCTGAAGTTGGAAACGGGGAGGCAGTCAGACAGACTCCCACATGCGCCCAACCGGGATCCACCCGGCATGCCCACCAGGGGGCGATGCTCTGCCCATCTGGGGTGTTGCTCTGTTGCAACCAGAGCCATTCTAGTGCCTGAGGCAGAGGCCACAGAGCCATCCTCAGCGCCTGGGCCAACTTTGCTCCAATGGAGCCTTGGCTGCAGGAGGGGAAGAGAGATACAGAGAGGAAGGAGAGGGGGAGGGGTGGAGAAGCAGATGGGCGCTTCTCCTGTGTGCCCTGGCTGGAAATCAAACCCGGGACTCCTGCACACCAGGCCGATGCTCTACCACTGAGCCAACTGGCCAGGGCCTCAAAGGTACTTATTTATTCTAAAAGTTCATCATCTGAATTCTGAAGTTTCACAAAGGATTACCTGTAATGTGTTAAATAGATGATGAATAAGCTGAGACACTTTGCTGATAAGATGGTTCTGATTAAGAGGCACCATTTGGCAAGCTTGGACAAGAAGAGCACAGACATCCTACCAAAAACAAACAAACAAACAAAAAAGACAATGATCTATTAGCCAAGTGAAGACCGCACCCCTGGCCCACTACCAAAATGTAAACTTAAATAAAACAGGTAAATAGGAAAATAAAAGTGAATGTTAACACTCATAATGGGGACAGATGATATTTGAGGCACAAAGTAGGAAGTGACAGCACAAAAATAGGATGTGCTACAAAAGAGAGAAAAGAATCAACACGGTTTTTGTCAAGCTATAGACTCCGGAGTCTCTACATATGCAGAGGCAGTATAACTAAATGACCAAAGAAAGGCTTCCATGATATAAAAGTACACACTGAAGATAATACCAAAAAGTAGCAAACCAGATTTTCAATGCCACTGGGAAATCAGAAACTACACTTGTATGAATTTAATGTAAAATTAGGGAATTCTAAAAAAATAAAATAAAATAAATGAACTATTCATTTATCCATTGATGTATAATGAATAAAAAGGTTCTGAGAACCTACTATGTGCCAGGTAGTATGCTAGGTCTTCGTGTTCCAAAGGTAAACAAACATATTTCTGAACTCCAGAGGCTCACAATCTAATGAGGGAGAAGAAATATTCACAAATATTTAAGGTGAACTAAGTGTTGGAAGAATTAAATACAAACTCTACGGAAATGGAAACTAGGGAGGTCTTGTGGAAGTGATTTTTAAGTAGACTCTAGAACAGTGATGGGCAATCTTTTGAGCTTGGTTTGTCAAAACTCACCAAAAAAAGTGAGCAGAACTCGGGTGGTGTGTCACTTCAAGAAAAAACCCCATAATTTCATGATATTTATAGTTTAAATAACAAAAATGTATAACTGTAATATATAACTGTATTTAATAAACCAGAAACTAATTATTTAATTTACCTGCTTAGTGACTTCTTTGTTCATCTGTCAGTCGGTTTATTTTGTTGGTTTTGATATTATCTAACACGGAGAATAAGGTCTCACAAAAGTACGTAGAGAGAAAAGTTGTGAGTAAAGCCATTGCTATATTTTTCAGGGTGCTAAAAGTGTCTGGTAATTGGTTCCAGGCACTCCAAATTTCCTGTTCGTAGTGGCACTCCTCTTGATTCTCCAAGCGGCACCTTTCCAGATTCTCAAGCTTTGACCTCAAGTCAATAAACACCTGAGCCCAGATGCTGTCTTGAAATTCTGCAAGTTGCATCTTATGTAAATTAAGATGGCTGCCACTATTTCTAATGGCGGGAAATGGCACCCATAGCACAGGCCCTCGCCTCTCCCAGCCTACCCCTCACTTATCTCAGTAATGATGGTCAACTAGAAATCCACGACACCCCAGAACAGTAGGTTGGATGATGGTTGCTGTGGTTATGTGGATGCTGGTAATGGCGATCACAGGGCCCCCAGAGATGCGTCCCCTGTGGAATTCCACTGCTCCCTGCTCCGCCGGCCAAAAGTGAGGTCAAAGATCCCTAACGGCCTAACCGGAAGTCCCAGAACTAGACGCTCTGTGCCGGAGTTCTGTTGTTTTGGCCTACAGACCTCCGGCACAGAGTGTCTACACTACAGCAAATGTTTTATCCTCGGCTACTGAACCTGGCTGTGCAAGAGCTGAGGATGAAACGTCCTTCTCGGCATGCGGCCCCATACTTCTCTGGTATGCGGCCGTATGTCATCAAAAATGGCTACGTGTGTCAGTGCTGAAACGTGTGTCATAGGTTCGCCATCACGGCTCTAGAATGATTTGAACGATGAGTAAAAATCTGCAGACAGACAAAGCGCAGAAAGACACTGCAAGCAAAGGGAATTGGGTGCAAAGACTAGGAATACTAGTGGGAGTAACACCAATAGGTGCTTGAGGAACAGTAAGTTGTAAATGACTGCAATCAGGGCACTAAGGGAGGAATTATAGGACAGGAAACTGGAAACACACATATTTGGGTGCCAAATATCAAATTACAAAAATAAAACAAAAGTTCCCAACTACTCCCTTAATTCCACTCTACTTCCTAGTAACACAAACTATTATTTTGTTGTAAACTCTTTGTATCTGTAAATGTATATAAAATTTTAAACCTCCCTAACTTCTATTGGTCTCATACTCTATGGATTGTTCTGTAACTTAGTTTGACCATTTACCAATATGTATTGAAGATCTTCCCAAATCATAGTTTCACTTTTCCTATCAGTTGTTCTTGTTGTTTTTACAACTAAAGAAAAGATAACTCGCTGGTAACTCTCTGGTAGCAGAGCAAGAAATGGTTTGAAGAAGGGCTGGACTGGAGGCAGGCAATATATTAGAGGAGAGAAATGGAACAGTCCAAGGAAGAGTCACCTGGTTTAAGGGCCTAGCAATGGGTATACAGAGGGGACGGCCGGAGACATGTTTATGAGATAGATTGCAAAGAATTCGGATTGGATAAGATCTGGAAGGAAATGAAGGACAAGAACCAGTTAGTGCCTGTGTGACTTGGAAGATTGTGCATGTCTGTGTGTGACAGGTCGGGGACAGTGTGTGTCTAGACATAACGACTCATTTTTAGGAACTGTCAAGTTTGAGGTGCTTGTGAGCACCAGAAGGCAGTCTATAATTGAGTCAAGAGTTCAGGCCCAATGTGTGTGAATAACTTACTCAAAGTACTTCTAAGAGGTGGCAGAGGGCAGAGCTAGCTTGAAGAAATAGAAAAAGGCAGGGACTTTGTGACAGATTTAGGTTCCAATTCTAGCTCTGCCTTTGCCAGCAATATAACACTGGCTTTTTATAAGCCTCAGTGTTTTCATGACTAAAATCGACCTACTATAACACTCATGCTGAAGTTCCTGGAACCATGCACGGAAAAGCGGTCCGTGTACCGCGTGCTCAATAAATAGCAGCAGTGAATTTTATATACAAAGTATTCTGGAGGCAGGGGGTGGAGCGGCAGAGAAGGGGGAACGGAAGGGTGGAATCTGAGATGACATCTGCCTTTGTCTCAGAGCAGAAGTCATCAAGTTGGATTTTGAAAGGTGCAAGTGTGTAAAGTGCTGCAGGATCTTCAACAGATCGCAAAGAGAATGTGCCACGGCCGGAAGGCGCAAACCAGCCTGAAATTAAATACTTTGAAGCGGGGCTGAGAAAAGCCGGGAGAGGCAGGCGGGAGATACCAGTGAGGGCCCCTGAAGGGTGGGGCCGGGACCAGAAGATGCTTTGGAGCCGTCTCCGCCCGGCACCCCGCCTACCTCCGGGGCCACGCCGCCGACCTCGCTGTAGTTCTCGGAGATGAGCTGGTCTAAAATCAGGTGAATCTCGCTGTGGGAGGAGCTGCTGTCGTCCGGGCGCAGGGCGCAGAGCTTGGCTGACAGGCAGCGGAACCCAGTGCTTGCTCTCGGGGTAGCTCCGGGGGTGCCTCTCGTGGCGGAACGCCCAGCGGGGAGCTAGCGACTTGCACCGTTGCCATGGTCCTTACTAAAACAACCAAGGAAATACTTCCGGGGCATTCCTTACTCCGCGCTCCTGCTCCGGAAATACTATACGTACTTTCTTTGGCCCAGAATCCGATCAGATTCGATTCCAAGATGTTGGGGAACAGTTCCTGAGACTAGTGCCCTGTAGATACCCTTCAGAAATTAGCTTGGAGACTCTTCCTCGCCCTTCTCTCCCTGAGGGCTGACTGAGATTCTGTCCTCCAAGAAAGTTTGTTCCTTAGCAGAATGGACATTCCTGTTTAGTACCAGATCGGGCTGGAATTGGGGAGGGACCGTTGTGGATGGCTGTGGCAGAAACTACTAGTTCTTCATTCTTCTGTACATCGTATTAAAGCTCCTGATTTTTTTCCCCAGGCACAAAAGTACCCTGAATAAAAGTTACATTCCCCAGTATTCCTTGCAGCTGCCTATGAATTCTGGGGGTCTTGAGACACCTCACTAACAAGAAGTGTAATTTGGGAGTTCAAACAGAATTATGTAAAATACAACCTGCTTAAGGGTGGTGACCTGGTTGAGATCAGACACCCCCAAGATTTCCTGAAACCTTAAAAGTAAAATGCTTTGAAAAGAAAATTGCCATTTAAAAAACTGAACTGTTTTCAGTCACCCAAGAGGTGAAGCCTTGAAATTTACATCTGGGCAGCCTCAGAAAACCTTTGTGTTATGCAAATATAAAGCAAATTCTCACCCATGGCTCTGAAGGAAAACCTCGAAATCACCTGATGTATATGTTTTATCCTGAGAAGAAAGCACTTCTGTTTAGCAATGAAAATTGGGCGTATGCTTTAGAAGAGATAATTCTCTGAAAACTTTGGGCTTCTTTGGGTAGAAATATTTATTTTTTGTTTGTAGATATCATTGTGCTTGTAGATAATTGTTTATTTGGGGGATATGTGCATAATTGTGTTACATATGTGTATGTATTTGTGATATTTAAGCATTTGCCCAAAGAAAATCAGGAGCTGAAACCCAGTCACTGATTTTTTAGTCTGAGTTTAAAGCAGAGTCTCAGATGAGGTCAGCATGTGAGTGATTTATTGAGGAATGAACAGGTAAGAGAGAAGAATCAATACAAATATATGCTATTGAGTTGGCTATTGCAAGGGGCGAGTGACTGCTCAATCCTTAGGACTTTCTGAGAAGCCTGTCTGAATGCTCTCAGAATGCCCCTCTTGAGGAATGGAAGGGGTAACCACATATCTGTAAGCCTTTGACTTCTATTGTCAAGTGTTGCCCCATCAAGCATGAGTTCTCTAATGCTTTTGAGTTGAGCATGCATCAGTATGTGATGGTTCCTGCAGGAGTCACTTATTGTATAGTCAAGAAGCCCTGAGGCAAAAGTGAGAGGTATGGAGTGCTAGGGTACAAGTTTATCCTGTGCTAAGCCAGTAGATGCCTCAGATAAACTGATTGTAGCAATACTTACAATACGAGTGTGAGATGAAGAGTATTTGAAACAGTGCATAAGAGATTCCAACACATTGGGCTAGAAAAATGTGAAGCCTAGTTGTCACCATAGTGGGATGGCATGAAAGACTGTGGAGAGGATTTGATTTGGCATGGCTAATCTTAGTTTGCTTGGGATTATAGTTAAGACCCTGCCACTTATCTGCTGTATGACTTTGAATAAATTACTTAATTTCTCTAAACCTCAGTGTCCTTATATGTAAAATTGGTAATGATAATAAGCATAGTGACAAAGCTGTTTTAAGTATAAATTAGATAATGCTTGGGGAAACTGTGAAAAAGTCTTTGTTGTATAGCAAGTGCTCAACAAATGTCATCTATCCCCTGCCTTCTCCTTCTGCTCCTCCTCATTACCCCTGCCCAAATAACTCAAGTAGTGTGAGTACTTTTAACAATGCTGATTTATTTAAAGAAGCAGATATTTTGCCCCCACCATATCCTTTGTAATCTCCATCCACAGGCCCCCATTTTCATCTATCTTCCTGGGCAAGGAGCTCCAAACAGCCATATCTTTGAAGACAGGAACTCCAGGAAATGGTGAGCAATTATGAGAAGGATGACCCTTAAAATAAGTCTTCATCTGAGAAATGGACAGAAAATTATGCATGAGACCTACTGTTTTGGGGATCTGAATGCACTTAATACAATTGAGAGGCAACAGTTTCTAATTCTGGGAATTATTAAGCACTTGCAAGGACTGGTAAGACCAAAAACATCCAAGGATTGTTGGGGGTTGGACAAATAGTACATTCTGAACACAAGTGGGTTATTTTCAAGTATATTTTCTGTTGTATTTAATACAACCTAATTTATAAAAAAACTGAACCAGTAGCTTTTAATGATAAGTTAAAAAATTTAATGGCTATTTTTTAAAAAAATAAAGAAACTATCAACCATGCGAGGACCCCGAAATGTTTTTAGAGAAAAAGGTTATTCATAGGTCAATATAACAATGAGCATTAAAAGCTTAAAGTGTACATATTCTTTGGTCATTAATTATACTTCTTAGAATTTATCACAAAAAGGTAATAAAAGCATGTACACTAATTTAATACTCATTTTAATCATATTAATAAAATAAATAATAACTATATTAAATTTGTATGAATGGAGGTTGCTGGGTATATGAACATACATGATGGACTTATGTAAGGCTATTAAAGTTGATGGTATAGAAGCATCCATGTAGATACTAAAAGTTTACTAGCTATTGCAAAGTAAAATAATCAAGAAATCAAAAGATTATGTTATTTTTATATAAGTATCATATATATTTTTTTGTGTTTAAAGTATTCACCAAAGTGTTAAGTAGACATCATTTTGGGATTGTGGGTGCTATTTATCTTCTTTTTGAACAAATAGTCTAATTTCTCTCCAGGATATGCTGGGTACTTAAATTATTTTAAAGATTTGGAAACCACTATCTTGTGCCTGACCTGTGGGGGCGCAGTAGATAATGCGTTGACCTAGAATGCTGAGGTTGCTGTTTTGAAACCACTGTATTGTGACAGATGCTTCTCCCCTTGCCCCCGCCTTTTTGGAATGGTGAGTGAAGAGAGAGAGACCACAAAGAGACAAAACTTGGTCCCATCCATTTCTTGAAAGTGCCTTTAAGACTAAGTGTCCAGCCTGACCAGGTGGTGGTGCAGTGGATAGAGTGTCGGACTGGGATGCAGAGGACCCAGGTTCGAGATCCTGAGGACGTCAGCTTGAGTGCGGGCTCATTCGGTTTGAGCAGGGCTCACCAGCTTGAGCCCAAGGTCGCTGGCTTGAGCAAGGGGTCACTTGGTCTGCTGTAGCCTCCCAGTCAAGGCACATGTGAGAAATCAATCAATGAACAACTAAGGAACCACAATGAAGAATTGGTGTTTCTTGTCTTTTTCCCTTCCTGTCTGTCCCTATCTCTAACTTTGTCTCTGCCACAAAAAAAAAAAAAAAGTGTCCAGCCTGCCTGGGTGGAGAAGTCTGAGGCAGCAAGAAAGTTCTTAATATTTTTACCTGTCCTTAGTATTTAACACAGACGTAGCCACACCCATTGCTGACACAGCGCTCCTTTTCTTCACAGTCCCAGTTCCCACGGCAGTATTCAATGCAGGGGGCTAGATTCCAAGAGAGAAGTTGAGTACCATTGTGCTTTAAGTATAGGTGCTAGCGAGGCCAGCCCTTGTTTAAGGAGCCAGTTCCACTTTTTCTTTTTTAGTTTAATACACAATATAATTTAAATGACTACTTGCAGAATAATATTAACCTCTTATATATTTCAGATAAAAACAATACATTCACATAATCCCAATAAAGCAAGGCCTACTTTAAAGCTGTGTAAGAAGGGGGCCTGGTCGATGTGTACAATGTACTTGCTGATCTCAGGGAAAAATCAGTATTATCCCTCCATGTTTCTATTAGCTGTCGTTGATTTATGGTGAGAGGGTTAAAGACTTCTTGTCCCATTATGGCAATTTGGTCACTCATTGTATCTGTTGATATCTTACTCTATATAAAGCATAGAGGAAAGCATATTCAGGAAATACAAAGATGTGAAATAAGATTCAGACCTTCAAGCAGCTTAGAGTCTAACAAAGGAGCTAAGACATGTTTCAAGTGCTAAGAAAAATTAAAAAAAAAGCAGTGTGACAAGTGTCTCTCCTGAGAGAGGTGTATCCAAAGAACTAACAGGTCTCAGAAGAGAGAAGATATTACATCCAATTTGATTAATCAGAAAAGGAGAGTCTTGAAGTACAGGATTTTTTTTTAAGTACATGAATTTTGGGGGGGACATAGACAGAGTCAGAGAGAGGGACAGATAGAAAGGGAGAGAGATGAGAAACATCAATTCTTCGTTGCGGCTCCTTAGTTGCTCATTGATTGATTTCTCATATGGGCCTTGACCGTGGGGCTACAGCAGACCGAGTGACCCCTTGCTCGAGCCAGCGACCTTGGGCTCAAGCTGGTGAGCTTTGCTCAAAGCAGATGAGCCTTTGCTCAAGCTGGCGACCTTGGGGTCTCGAACCTGGGTCCTCCATATCCCAGTTCGACGCTCTATCCACTGCGCCACCGCCTGGTCAGGCTAAGTACAGGAATTTTTTTTAAGGCTGAATTGATGGGGACAGCAGAGTGTGGTGAGAAGAGAAAAAGAATTACTAGCAGAAATTCACAAACGGAAAATGTAACACCGTTTGGACTAGGGAGGAGTGCATAAGGTGCGTTGCGCACAAAATTTAAGGAGGCACTTGCACAATCCTGAGAATGAGTACTTCCTTAAATTTTGTGCCTTAGGCACCTGATCTCTCACTGTCCACCCTGAAATACAAGGAATATGAGAGGAGTGGCAAATGGGAGGCTAGATAAGTAAGTACTAGGAAACACGTCAAATTTAAGCAGGAAAAGTAGGTAGGGGACAAAGTTACAGAGAGCAGATCTTACAGTTACAGTGGGAAGGAAGGAACACATCAAGAGACAATTTCAAAGAATAGGTGGTATTTGGCAACCAGTTGAATGTAGGGGGAGGAGAGCAAAGAAGAGAGAAGGGTAAGCATTGAATCCAACCGTCTTTAGGGGAAGAAAGGTAGAGTGAAGGTAATCCAGGAAAGAAGGAAGTTTGGGATTGCTGGAGTGGCAAAAAATATCAGATGCTGCAGAGGCTGAAGACTTTGGCTATTGAGGAGAGTCAAGAGATTTGTCAGCAGGACCCAGGAGAGACGTTACAGCAGAGGGATGGGGCAGCAATGGAGATGATAGTCAGTTTTCAAGGGGTTAAGGGATAAAGTATGGAGAATTTAGGGCACAGAATTAAGATTACTTCTTTGAGATTGTCGATGGTGAAAGGAAAGAAGAGATTGGGGTGATTAATGTTTAACATAATTAAGAAAATATTTTCTCTAGACAATCCAATTTATTTGTAGCAAGAAACAAAGAAACTAGTAGTAGAGATGCTGGGAAGATAGGAGATGTCTGATGAGGGGAAGAAGGGGAGGAGTGGAGGAGCTGATAGAGAGTGACCCAGGGAAAGGAAGAGGAGGCTGAAGAAGAGAGATTCTGGGTGGTTCTCTGCAATGACTCTGACTAGAATACTTATCCTCCTCTTATTTCTCACCCTCCTCCTGCACACACTGGGCCCTGATGTCCTATTTTCTGGCTTCCTTATTCAAGAAGGACAGGGCTGTCTTCTGTCTGGACTCATCTAACAGATTACCTGGTCTCACTGTAGCCTGAAGCTCCTGTACCTCTAGGCTGAGGGTGATGAGGGTCACAAGGAGGAGGAAGCCCATCACCTTCATGGTGCTGTTGGAAGTCTTTGGTAAGAATGCAGCTGCGGGGCTGAGAACAGTTGAAATTTATGCTCATCCGCCCACTGGGCTGAAATGCAAGGCAAGGGGTGGGACTAGGAACTGTGGGAGCCAAACCCTGCCCAGAAACAGATATTCCTCCAGAACACACACCACATCTACCCTGGATTATGCCACGCTGTTCCCTAAACAAGTCTCGGAGCCAACAGGACACCCTCCTCTGATTGACAAATAAAATTTCTGAACCAGGAAAGACACGAGTGACTGAGAAAGCGGGTGGAGGGTGGGCACTGACTTTTATTACATGCTTTCATTGACACATTTATCTTCAGCACAACTATTAAATGTCTTCTCTGGGCCAGACACAGGCTGGGCATGAGAAATATGTCTTTATAGAAATCACAGCCTAGGAAGCAGATGCTAGCTAGCGAGGGTGCAGCCTGTTTTTGCATCCCCCCCGCCCCGTTCTTTTTTATTTTATTTTTTACAAGTGTAAACTTTCTTTTTTTTCTTTCTTTCTTTCCTCTTTTTTTTTTTTTTTAGTATTTATCATCTTCTGGTATATATATATTTATTTGTATATTGCCTGTCTACCTTTATCTTTATTTTTAACAGAATTTATTGGGGGTGACATTGGTTAAGATTATACAGGTTTCAAGCACACGATTCTACAACACACCTTCTGTACACAATACTGTGTGTTCACCACCCCAAGTGAAGTCTCTGCCCATCACCATTTATTCCCCTTATTCCCTCCCCCACCTCCCCCAACCAGTCACCACATTGCTGCCCATGACCATGAGTTTTTCTCTTTTTTTGTCCTATTTTTCTCAATCCCTTAACCCCCTTCACCCAGCCACCCCCCAACAGCTGTCAGCCTGCTCTCTAGCTATGACTCTGTCTCTATTTTGCTTGTTAGTTCATTGGATTTCACATATGACTAAAATCACATGCTACTTGTCCTTCTCTCACTGGCTTATCTCACCTAGCACAGTGCCCTCCAGGTCCAGCCATGCTGCCACAAAATACCACTGGGACAGAACAGAGGTGGAAACCTTACCTTTTCCCTCCCTGCTGGGCGCCTAGCACCTCTCCTGCTGATGTCAGGGAGAGGCAGTAGGAGCCAGCAGGGTGCCGCTGAGTCACCTGCAGGCAGTAAGGAGGGGACCTTAGTCTCTTTCTGGCTTGGCCTGATTCTCTCCACTGCTGGCTACCTCGGCTGGTGTGATATCTTTGCCTAGATGAGATGTAATTTTCTTAGCGTAGCCTTGTACTTCATCTTGTCTACCTTCATTTCTGAGAACCCAAGCTCCCGATGTGAAACTCTTCCAGGATATCTGTTCACAGGCAGCACTGGGGTGGGAGTGGGCTGGGGCCGCCCATAACCAGCCAGCAGGGGACTGAGGTTTCGTTTCCCCTTTCTTATAGGCACTCCAAATCTAAATGAGTGTTTTCTGAAGCACGCTTAATTTTTTGAAAAAAAAATATGCCTTTTCCCTCCCCAGCGGCAGCACGGATGGGTGAAAGGCATGTATGACTTTTGACCATGAACACTGTGTCCCTTAAAATATCTGACTTAATGGGAGATAAGGATGATTGGACTGATTGGGAATAGCATTACCAGTTGCAGCTTTGTGGGGTTTTTTTTGTTTTTGTTTTTAAATTTTTAAGATTTTATTAATTTTAGAGAGAGGAGAGAGAGAGAGAGAGAGAGAGAGAGAGAGAAAGCAGGAGGAGCAGGAAGCATCAACTCATAGTAGTTGCTTCTTGTTAATTGCAGCTTCTTAATAAGGCCCTGGGGGAGACGGTGGACTTCTCTTTAAAACGTGGAGTGCTTGATGTTTCACCAGGGGCCCTGGTTCCTAATTCTGGGGCCACAGGAAGAAACACTCCCTATTTTGCTTCATTTGTCAGTTTCTGAAATGCCACCAGTTGGAGATCCTTTGGGCAAACAATTGACCTCATGAACTGATAGTACCCTCAGGTGGGTTAAGGGGTATATTCAGAAAGTAATTTTGTAAACTGCCTTAACTCTTCCCTACCTATCCTAAAACTGAAATCAGTGGGTGTCTAATTTCTGTAACAAAAAGAAATCTTTAGAGACCTTAAACACGGAAAGATTATAGTGATAGTCTACATATGTAATTCCAAATTTTAAAAAATGCTAACACTTGGAATAAAAGTATTTTTTGGAACTGCACCAAATTCCAAGGCATGTTGAAATCAAACTTGTTCCTTTTTAGATACCCTCTTTTTAAATTTTCTTCTAGGTGCCCTGTTGTGCTGGTGCCCTCAGCACATGCTTCCTTTGGCCTTCGGGTTACTCAGGCCAGCTGGGGCCTTCAGGCCCCCTGCTCCTCGGCCCCAGGCCCCCACCGCCCAGGTACTCTGAGCTGCTCTGGTTGCTGCCTCCTGCCAAGTACTCCATGCTTTTATGACCCAGTTCAGGCTGTTCCTTGAACTTGGAATTTGTTTTCCCTTTCTTTCTCTGCCATGTCTAACAAGGCTTAGCACAAAGGTTACCTCCAAAACCTTCCTTAACTCCCACCCTGGGAGAGGTCATTGTCTTTCTGTACTTGTCTGGTCACGGGACTTAACACACTATATTGTAATTAATGATTCAGTATTTTACATTCTCTCCTGTGAATATCTTGATAGCTAAGGTGGGAGAGGGGTCTTATGTATCTTTCGTCTTCTGTGCTCAATCATGGGCATTTTTTCAATAATTATTAAGCAGAGAGTGATAAATGAATGGAAATTTTAACTAAGGGGTGGGGGTGGAGAGAAGATGGCGTGAAGCAGGAGACTGGGAGGAATTTTGAAGCATAGAGTTGAGAACACTAAGGACCCATAGTGGGGTCTTTTAGTTGTCAGAATGGAAGCTCATTAAAGATATGGCTTTGGAGCTGGATAAACCTCATCTGAATCCCTTCATGTGGCCGCTTCCTGGATGTGTGATGGTGGGCAATTATTAATATTAGTGCATTAAAAATTGCATTTGGTTTTGGAAAAACACTAATTGATCTGCTGCCCTGTGCTAATCATGCCCTGTGCTAAATGTTGGGGATGTGAACATGGCAGGCTTGCTCTTCTGGAGGAAGAGGTAAACCAATAAACATTTATAGCACCCGTGTTGGTATATGACAAAAGCAATGTTCTATTTGTATAAACAAACTTAATTGGAACCAAATGTCATCTGGCTCCCCCTGGCCTTACCAAGGGGAATCCTATTTACATATAAACTTGATTGGGGTCTCAATGTGCCCAGGAAAGAATCAATGATCTTCCAAGGGTTCCCAGTTGCTGGTACATACTGTTTTCCTGGACTCAAGCCTTATTGGTCTTCAAAGTGTAAAGAAAATTAATTTTGTTTTGTGCCAAAAAAGCCCAACATGACCTGTGTCTGAATAGAAGCTTGCCCCAGAGGTGAGCCGAGGGTGTAACAATTCACAAGTGCGGCCTGACCTGCGGTGGTGCAGTGGATAAAGCGTCGACCTGGAATGCTGAGGTTGCCAATTCGAAACCCTGGGCTTGCCTGGTCAAGGCACATATGGGAGTTGATGCTTTCTCTCTCTCTCTCTCTCTCTCTCTCTCTCCTCTCTAAAATGAATAAATTTAAAAAAAAAAGATAAAGTGGGCACTCCATTTAAAAAAAAACACAAAAAACAATTCACAAGTGCAGCTTTTTGAGCACTTGCTTTATTTCAGGCTAAGCTCTTCACAGACATCCTTCATTTTATCTAGCAAGGCTGTGAGGTGGTTAGTCAGTTAGGACTGACTGCTAATGGAGGGGATCAGTTTAAAATGGCACTGATAGGAGAGTTCTTCCTTTACACGGGCACAAGAGGAAGCTTCTCTTTTAAATGAGTGGGTTCTGTGTTGTTGATATTATTAAGCACTTAGCATGTGCCCAGCAAGGCACTATGGTGAATACCAGTGAGTGGGGGAGAAGAGACCAGTGGGAAGGGTGGGGAGTGTGGTTAGAGGAATGAGCTTAGGAAGAGAAGAGAGCATGGGAGCAGAAGCAGAGGTGGCACTTGAGATGTCCCCCTGCACTTCCCGTTCTTATAGGTCTTGTGCCCCTGCCTTTCCCACTCCCTTCCCCTTCTTTCCATCTTTGTACATACTTTGTATACATTTCCTTCTATCCAGTTTCTCCTTCTGATACTAACAGGGACTTGCTGGCTGGACTCACCAAGGACCCTGTGAGTTCTGAGGACAGCTCCTCCAGCTCTGTACTGAGAGTGGGGATGGCTACAGGGAGGACAATGCCCCCACGTCATGTTGCTGAGTGGAGTCTCCTTTGGTGACAGCACAGATGGGCAGAGATGTGCTGAGGTTTTTCCTCTTCTTTCTTCTGATCTGGGCAGCATGTGGAACCTGGGCAGGTCCCAGGTATTGAGAAGCTTAAGCCCTGACAGGCAGCTGACCTTTCTGACTGACATAGATTAAGGTGACCAACTTTTTTATAATGAAAAGGAAGACAAAAATAAATTGAAGAAAACAATATCATAAATAAAAGAAACATTTTATTCATTGCAACAATAATACACTATAATATGATAAATGCATAATAAAAACATTTGTAATATTTTCCTATTAATTTTTTTTAACGCCTATTAATTTTTTTTTTTTTTTTGTATTTTTCTGAAGCTGGAAACGGGGAGAGACAGTCAGACAGACTCCTGCATGCGCCCGACCGGGATCCACCCGGCACGCCCACCAGGGGCGAAGCTCTGCCCACCAGGGGGCGATGCTCTGCCCCTCCGGGGCGTCGCTCTGCCACGACCAGAGCCACTCTAGCGCCTGGGGCAGAGGCCAAGAAGCCATCCCCAGCGCCTGGGGCCATCTTTGCTCCAATGGAGCCTTGGCTGCGGGAGGGGAAGAGAGAGACAGAGAGGAAGGAGGGGGGGTGGTGGAGAAGCAAATGGGCACTTCTCCTATGTGCCCTGGCTGGGAATCGAACCCGGGTCCCCCGCACGCCAGGCCGACACTCTACCGCTGAGCCAACTGGCCAGGGCCAATGCCTATTAATTTTTAATAATAATTGTAAGAAAAGTACTCATTTAGTAAAACTAAATATCAAACAAAACCACCTATTTGGAGTGATATTTGGGTGTATTTATCATTTTTTAATTAAAAAAAGTCTGTTTTATGCAACTATTTAATCAAAATGCATTATTAATAAATATGGTTTGAGGTTAGATTTCCACTTTAAAACTTGAATTTTGGGAAAATACTTGTAAATAAAATTATACATATTTGGAAATTATTAAATAGATAATGAATTAATAAAACGTGAATTGTGCTTACCTGTCTATGATTGAATATTCACTGAGAAAGAAATAATCATGAGTCTACAATGTCATGTTTCAGTAAGAAGTACACAAAGCCATTTGCGCGCTTAGTATATTATGTGCTCTCTCAAGGTCTCCCGTGTGGATGGAGTGCATACATCTCATAATCGCGTCTTGCCGTACTGTACTGATCCTTGACAAATCGTCGTCAAATACAAATACATTACATCACATGCAATGGATCGACTCTGCATCAATCGAATACGGACATTTACAGATTAGTCTTCCAATATCAAAAAGGAGGACATTTAGGAGGACACTTTTTGAGGAAGGATAAAACTTACAAAAGAAGGATGGACTGTCCTCCTTAAAGGAGGATGATTGGTCACCTTACATAGATCCGTGTTTAGTATTAAGTAATGATGAATTTTCAATCAAGTTCTCTAAGCCAAGCCTTTTCTATCTAATAATAAAGACTACTGAAGAGTGAAGAACACTGTGAGTGATGGAGGGAAACGGGGTGGGAAAACTGAACTGGTATTTACAGGGCACCATTATGTGCCAGATCTTATAAACACAAATACAGATAAATATTATAAATGCAGTCATCCCTCGCCATATTGTGGTTCACTTTTTGCAGTCTCACTGTATGTATCACGGATTTTTAAATTGTATATATCTAATTTTCTATTGTGGATTTTTTGCAGTATATAGATATTTTATATATTTAGTATTGTAATTATTTTTGCAGTAAAACAAGCATTTTCTAGCCTAAAAATTTGAAAACAATATAAAAATATAAAAAATATTAATTAAAACATATTAAAAGAATATTAAATTGCAATAAAATATGTAGTGTACAGCAGATGAGTAGACAAAGACTCATACATATGGAAAACACAACTATGGTTTCCACTTGAGCTAGTTTGCCCACTGAGATTGTACACAGCATGCTATTGGCTAATGGATGAGAGGTGACCAAACAACATTGTTTTCTGTATCCTGGGTACTGATTGACTCAGCAACTATAGCATGTCTTCTCCATCTCCTGCATATAGCATTTTATATGTTGTTAAAATGACATAGGTTTAAGAGTATAGAAAGTGTTTAAGAGCATAGGAAGTGTTTATAAGAGTGTAGAAAAGGTTAATAAGAGGGTGGGAAAGGTTTATAAGAGTGTAGGGAGACTAATCTCGAGAGACAAGATGGCCACGGAGTAGGCAGATGTTCCAACCCCCGCATTCCAGAACTGAAGTGGATTACAACTTAATTTTGAGAACAGTCATCTTGAAAGACCAACTTTGGACTAAACTAAGAGGATTCTACAGCCAAGGACCATCAAAGAACCCACATTGAGACTGGTAAGAAAGGCAGAGATGCAGAAAGGGCTGCCCTGCTCCTGGGAGCAAGCAGCAGCTCGGAAGAACTCTTGCAGTGGGGAGGCTTGCCCGGCAAATTGTGGGTTGTGGATCCTTAACCCCAGAACTGGAGTCCCAGCTTAGAGCCCTGGAGCCTGGAAGGTGAGAACAGACTCTATTTGGCTGAGAAAGGAGCCTAGATACTGTTTGAGAGAAGAAGACAGAACTCTCGGACCCAGACTCTGTATTAAAGGGACCATACAGAGAGCCTCACTCACAGCCACCTGCCCCAGGCTCTAGGAGTGGGGAGCACTGGGAGGACTGGAGTTGCAAGGGGAGAGTGTGGTCTCCGAGGCAAAGGGGGAGACACTTTGAGGGATGGACACCCTAACACCTGGGCTGAATCATGCCCCAAATCTAAAATGAACATTTTTCCTCCGAGCAGCAACACCAGCAAAGGGAAGAAATTAACCCACCCATTGGAGGCTCTTCTGCGCCAGTCAGAACAAAGAGGCTCTTAGAGGCAGGCAAGCAGGGGTCCCCAAACTGCGGCCCCCTGAGGCCATTTATCCGGCCCCTGCCCCACTTCCAGAAAGGGCACCTCTTTCATTGGTGGTCAGTAAGAGTACTGAATGTGGCAGCCCTCCAACTGTTTGAGGGACAGTGAACTGGCCCCCTGTGTAAAACGTTTGGGGAACCCTGCTAGGGGACACAGGTAGTGAGTGCTGTGGTCTGAGCTACACCACCCTCCCATGCTGCTGAGTGTTCATCCGGGCGGACAAGTCTGCAGCAGGGCACGGCTGCAGGAGCCAGGGCATCTGAGCAAGTGCGCGTGGGCCCACCCGCAAAGGTGGGAGCCGCAGCAGCAGCAGCAGCTGCAAAGGTTGGAGCTAGAGAGCAAGCCCGCCCCCACAAACCCATCCTGGGCTGAGCCTGGGAGACTGTGGAGGCCATCTGAGCGGGCACACGTGGGCTGGCCTGTGGAGCTGGGAGCCATGGCAGCTGCTGCAGAGGTCTGGGCTTGCACGCAATCTCACCCACCCTTGGAGGCGGGGCCCAGACGACAGTGGAGATGGTCCCAGCGGCTGCGAGCAAGCCTGCCCACAGAGGCAGAGGCCGCAGCGGCTGCTGCAGAAGTCACGGCAGAGGTCCAGGCTCCTGCGCAACCACTACTGCAGCATGGGCCTGCCCCTGGTGGTGACTGAGGCCCGGACGACAGTGGAAGCGTTCTGAACCGGTGTGTGCAGGCTGCCCGGGGTGGTGGAAGCCGTGGTGGGCCGCTGTGGAGGTCCAAGCTTGCACGCAATCCAGCCAGTGGCATGAGCCCGCCCTTGGCAATGGCTGGGACCCTGGTGACCACCAGTGGTGGCGGAAGCCATGGCGGCTGCAAAGGCGGGCTGGCACCGGCAGGGCCTGTGCCCAAACGCCAGAGATGGCAATAGCAGCAGCAGGGGAGTGGCTGACAGACCACACATGGGGAGCACAGAGGCCACACCCACTGGTCCCCTGAGACCACACCCTTATGAGTGCTGAAAAAGAAGAAAAAAACAAAATAAAATATTTAAAAAGTCTGGATAGAAAGACATCTGAGGCTAAGGGGCAAACCACATCCAATACCGTACCTAATCACTGAATTACAGTACTGAGCCCAACAAGTAGCCAGCAATAAGAGGCAGCAGAAAGCAGATCTCAGGGGAACTTGAACTTTTAAAGGAACTTCCCCCAGGTCAAGAGTAGATAAAAGCTAGCCTAGGAGTGCAGCTGATATTTACAATGGCACCTGGGCCCAGCAGAGGCAGCGACAAGATCTGGATCACCTGTAGCTCCAAAAAGGTAGATAAGAGCAAGACATAGGCAGTGACCACCACCAATATGTACCAGGCTCTGGCCAGGGAGGTCCAGGGCAGGCACATCCAGTGGCCAGATATGGAGAGCATCAGTTCAGGACCTAACAACCCTTGTTAGAGTGGTAGCTTAAGGAAGGGCTCCTCACACCTGACCCAGCTAAGACAGAAAATGCTGACACAAATAGCAAAAAGAATAGTGATAGTAGATAAGTAGCCCACAGCAGATTACAAACAACAGCTGAAGCCAACTCAAGAAGACCTAGAACTATCACAACTGAAAATTGGAGGCAGACAATACCAACCCTAGACTCAGCTAGCTACACAAACAGCATACCCAAAGGAAAGTGTCTACAAGAGACCCATCTTAAAACAAAAGATACAGCCCTGGCCGGTTGGCTCAGCGGTAGAGCGTCGGCCTAGCGTGCGGAGGACCCGGGTTCGATTCCCGGCCAGGGCACATAGGAGAAGCGCCCATTTGCTTCTCCACCCCTCCGCCGCGCTTTCCTCTCTGTCTCTCTCTTCCCCTCCCGCAGCCAAGGCTCCATTGGAGCAAAGATGGCCCGGGCGCTGGGGATGGCTCTGTGGCCTCTGCCTCAGGCGCTAGAGTGGCTCTGGTCGCAATATGGTGACGCCCAGGATGGGCAGAGCATCGCCCCCTGGTGGGCAGAGCGTCGCCCCATGGTGGGCGTGCCGGGTGGATCCCGGTCGGGCGCATGCGGGAGTCTGTCTGACTGTCTCTCCCTGTTTCCAGCCTCAGAAAAATGAAAAAAAAAAGAAAAAAGATACATATATAGACTGAAAGTAAAAGGATGAAAAAAATATTTCATGCAAATGGAATGAAAAAAAACCTGGAGTAGCAATACTTATATCTGACAAAATATACTTTAAAACAAAGACTATAGTAAGGGATAAAGAAGTTCACTACATAATGATAAAGGGAACACTCTAACAGGAGGAGATAACCATTATAAATATTTATGCACCTAATATAGGAGCACCTAAATAAATAATATAAAGCAGACTTTGATGGACATAAAGGGTGAGATCAACAGCAATACTATAATAGTAGGGAATTTCAATACCCCACTAACATCACTGGATAGATCCTCAAGAAAGAAAATTAACAAAGAAACAGCAGAATTAAGAGACATACTAGATCATCTGGATTTATAGATATCTTCAGAACCTTTCACCCTAAAGCAGCAGAATATATTTATACATTCTTTCCAAGTGTGCGTGGTACATTCTCTAGGATAGACCACATATTAGGGCATAAAATGAGTCTCAACAAATTTAAAAAGATTGAAATCATATCAAGCATCTTCTCTGACCACAATAGCATGAAACTAGAAATCAACCAGAATAGTAAAACTGAAAAACACTCAAACACTTGGAAAATAAACAGCATATTATTAAATAACAAATGGGTCAACAATGAGATCAAGGAAGAAATTAAAATTTTCCTTGAAACAAATGAAAATGAGCATACAGTAACTCAAAATCTATGGGACACAGAAAAAGGAGTCCTGAGAGGGAAGTTCATAGCATTACAGGCATACCTTAAGAAGCTAGACAATGCTCAAATAAAGAACTTGACACTGCAATGAAAAGAACTAGAAAAAGAACAGCAAGTAAAGCCCAAAAAAAGTATAAGGAAGGAAATAATAAAGATCAGAGTGGAAATAAATGACATAGAGACTTAAAAAACAATACAGAGGATCAATGAAACCAAGAGCTGGTTCTTTGAAAAGGTAAACAAGATCGATGAACCCTTAGCCAGACTCACCAAGAAAAAAAGAGAGGACTCAAATAAATAAAATTAGAAATGAGAGTGGAGAAGTAACAACTGACACAGCAGAAATACAAAGGATTGTAAGAAAATACTATGAAGAACTGTATGCCAAAAAATTAGACGACCTAGGTGAAATGGACAAATTCCTTGAAACATATAATCTTTCAAAAATCAATCTGGAAGAATCAGAAAACCTAAATAGACTGATTACAACAAATGAAATTGAAACAATTATCAAAAATCTCCCAACAAACAAAAGCTCTGGGCCAGATGTCTTCACACGTGAATTCTACTAATCATTCAAAGAAGAACTAACTCCTTTCCTTCTCAAGCTTTTTCAAAATTTCAAGAAAAGGGAAAACTTTCAAGCTCCTTTTATGAGGCAAGCATAATTCTGATTCCAAAACCAGGCAAAGACAACACAAAGAAAGAAAACTATAGGCCAATATCCCTGATGAATTTAGATGCTAAAATTCTCAACAAAATATTAGCAAATTGAATACAGCAGTACATGAAAAAATCATACATCATGATCAAGTGGGATTTATTCTCGGGAGGCAAGGCTGGTACAACATTCACAAATTAATCAATGTGATTCATCACATAAACAAAAGGAAGGAGAAAAACCACATGATAATATCAATAGATGCCGGAAAAGCATTTGATAAAATCCAGCACCCATTCATGATCAAAACTCTCAGCAAAGTGGGAATACAGAGAACATACCTCAACACAATAAAGGCCATCTATGACAAACCCACAGCCAACATCATACTCTATGGGCAAAAATTAAAAACAATCCCCTTAAGATCAGAGACAAGGCAGGGGTCCCCCCTTTCACCACTCTTATTCTACATAGTTCTGAAAGTCCTAGCCACAGCAATCAGACAAGGAGAAATAAAGGCATCCCAATTGGAAAAGAAGTAAAACTATCATTATTTGCTGATGATATGATACTGTACATAGAAAACCCTAAAGTCACAGTCAATAAACTACTGGACCTGATAAATGAATTCAGCAAGGTGGCAGGATATAAAATTAATACTTAGAAATCAGAGATATTTTTATACACCAACAATAATCTATCTGAAAGAAATTAAGAAAACAATTCCCTTCACTATTACAACAAAAGAAATAAAGTACCTAGGAGTAAATTTAACCATAAAGGTTAAAGACTTATACTTGGAAAATTATAAAACATTGATAAAAGAAATCAAGGAAGATAAAAACGAGTGGAAGCATATACCGTGTTCATAGTTAGGAAGAATAAACATCATTAAAATATTCATATTACCCAAAGCAATTGATAAATTCAATGCAATTCCTATTAAAATACCAATGACATACTTCAAAGATATAGAACAAATATTCCAAAATTTATATGGAACCAAAAAAGAACGCTAATAGCCTCAGCAATTAAAAAAAAAATTTTTTTTTACAGAGTCTGAGAGAGAGATAGATAGGGACAGACAGACAGGAACAAAGAGAGATGAGAAGCATCAATCATCAGTTTTTTGTTGCGATATTTTAGTTGTTCATTGATTGCTTTCTCACATGTGCCTTGACTGTGGGCTTTCAGCCGACCGAGTAACCCTTTGCTCGAGCCAGCGACCTTGGGTCCAAGCTGGTGAGCTTTGCTCAAACCAGATGAGCCCATGCTCAAGCTGGTGACCTTGGGGTCTCGAACCTGGGTCTTCTGCATCCCAGTCCAATGCTCTATCCACTGTGCCACCGCCTGGTCAGGCAGCCTCAGCAATCTTGAAAAAGAAGAATAAAGTGGGTGATATCACACTTCCTGATATCAAGTTATACTACAGGGCCATTGTACTCAAAACAGCTTGGTACTGGCATAAGAACAGGCATATAGATCAATGGAACAGAACTGAGAACCCAGAAATAAACCCACATCTTTTTTGGACAATTGATATTCGACAAAGGTGGTAATAGCATACAATGGAGTAAAGTCGGTCTCTTTAACAAAAGGGGTTGGGAAAATTGGACATCTACCTGCAAAAAAATGAAACTAGACCACCAACTTACACCATTCTAAAAAATAAACTCAAAATGAATAAAAGACTTAAATGTAACTCGTGAAACCATAAGCATCTTAGAAGAAAACATAGGCAATAAGCTCTCCGACATCACTCTCAGCAATAATTTGCTGATTTATTTCCACAGGCAAGGGAAATAAAGGACAGGATAAACAAATGGAACTATATCAAACTAAAGAACTTTTGCACAGCTAAAGACAGTATGAACAAAATAAAAAGGTAAACCACACAATGGGAGAACATATTTGAGAATACATCTGATAAGGGGTTAATAACCAAAATTTATAAAGGACTTGTAAAATTCAACACCAGGAAGATAAACGATCCAATCAAAAAAAGGGCAAAGAAATGAATAGACACTTCTCTAATAAGGACATACAGATGACCAATAGACAGATGAAAAAATGTTCAACATCATTAATCATTAGAGAAATGCAAATTAAAACCACAATGAGATACCACCTCACATTAGTCAGAATGGCACTCATTGACAAAACAACACATAATAAGTGCTGACGAGGATGTGGAGAAAAGAGAACCCTCCTGCATTGCTGGTGGGAATGCAGACTGGTGCAGCCACTGTGGAAAAAAGTATGGAGATTCCTCAAAATATTAAAAATGGATCTGCCTTTTGACCCAGCCATTCCACTTTTAGGAATCTATCCCAAGAACACCACATCAATGATTCAAAAGGAGAAATAAACACCCACGTTTATGGCAGCATTGTTTATAATAGCCAAGATTTGGAAACAGCCCAAGTGTTTGTCAGTAGATGAGTGGATTAAAAAGTAGTGGTACATATACACAATGGAATACTATGGGACCATGAAAGAGAAAGAAATCTTACTTTTTGTGACCACATGGATGGACCTGGAAACTATTATGTTAAGCGAAATAAGCCAGGCAGAGAAAGAAAAATACTATATGACCTCACTCATCTGTGGAGTCCAATGAACAATATAAACTGAGGAATGGAATAGAGACAGAGGCGGTATCAAAGGGTCCAGAGGGAAAGATGACAGAGAGAATGTGAGTGACAGGATGGGATGAGAGCAGAAAAGCAAAACCAGGGATAGGGCGTTGTGGTGAGGAGGGCAAGGGGAATGTGGTGAGGAACAAGGGGGAAGAAGATATTTGGGGGGACACTAGAATCTATGTACACCCAATAAATTTTAAAAAGGGTGTGGGAGGGTTTATAAAGCATTAAAATATATATAAATAATAAAATAAATATAAGGTCACTACTTTGCAGATTTTTGCTTTTTGCTGGGGGGTGGGGTTCTGAAACCTAACCTTCGCGATAGATGAGGAACCACTGTATATAAAATATTCCCAGAGGTTATCTCCATTTCACACACAAGGAGATAATTTCCCCAGTTTTACACAGCTTCTTGTAACAAGGTGCCATGAAACTGTAAAACTGTTAGCATGAGCAATGCCATTTTGTATGCCTTCTGTAATCACCATTTTGAAATTTTTGTATTTTTGTAAGTGCAACCTTGCAAACTTAGCTAAACTACAAGTTGTACTGTCAGCAAAGATATATATATATATATATATATATATATATATATATATATATATATATATTTTTTTTTTTTTTTTTTTTTTTTCATTCTTCTGAAGTTGGAAACGGGGAGGCAGTCGGACAGACTCCCGCATGTGCCCGACCGGGATCCACCCCGCAAGCCCACCAGGGAGCGATGCTCTGTCCATTTGGGGTGTCGCTCTGTTGCAACCAGAGCCATTCTAGCACCCGAGGCAGAGGCCACAAAGCCATCCTCAGCACCCAGGCCAACCCTGCCCCAATGGAGCCCCTGCTGCGGGAGGGGAAGAGAGAGACAGAGAGGAAGGAGAGGGGGAGGGGTGGAGAAGCAGATGGGCGCTTCTCCTGTGTGCCCTGGCTGGGAATCGAACCCGGGACTCCTGCACGCCAGGCCGACGCTCTATCACTGAGCCAACCGGCCAGGGCCTTGCAAAGATATTTTAACATGTCAGAAAGTGTGCAGCGGAGTCTTCTTGATAAGCTAACCGCTAGTTCTGCTTCTGTAAACTGCTGCTTGTGGTTTTTGCCTTTATAAAGCCTAGATCCTAAGTGTTCAGGGCTGCATGACTTAGGTTTGTCTAGCCCCTGCAGCCACTGGCTTAAAATAAAACTCCTTTTAAAATCTTCTGTAATTTTGGTGTCTTTCTGGAAATCGCTGGTCACTTTACAACATCTTAACTACCCAAGTATTTCTGACTCCAAATCCGAAACTCTCTCCTCCACAAAACACTGTTTATTTCTTCTCCTTGAGACAGTATAGTAAGAAGCTAGGGACATTCCTGGGCAAGTGGAATGGGAAAACTGAGGCAAAATAATTTAAGAAGGCCAAAGAATTTAAACAGCTTACAGGCAGCTAGTGAATTGCAAGACCTTATTTTCTCTAGCCAAGGATACTTGAGAACAAATGGTTTATATCTCTTCTTCCCAACCAGAGAATAAAAAGCTTACATCACCCTGGTCAGGGAGATAGAGGACAGAGATCCAATTAGTGCCATCTGTCCTGGCCAAACCCAAGGACGAATGAAGTTGGGGAAACAAATAACAAAACCCTCACTACAGCCAGGCGAACCCAAGATAAAAGTAAAGCAGCAAAGCTGAACAGAGAATGATCCCAAACTCCCCTAGAAGCTCATTTTGATAAATCAACATATTGAAGGACACACCTGGAATATGAATATTTTTTTAAGACCCTTTCCTGGACCTCCCCTAAGATCCAGGCCACCGAAGAGAGATAAAAACCCTCAAGACAACGACCCAGTGCAGGCTCTCTCTGGAGCGCGCCTACGCCCCCTCTCCAGCATGAACTTTTTACTTCCTTTCTCCTAAGCTTTAAGAGTTCCCATGAGACTTGCAACCAAGGGAACAATGGGCAGTGGCAGCTCATCTTGGGCTGACCCTTTGAGCCTGTCTCAAGGCTCCCCTTTTCTCTGACTTTTTAGTGAGCTAAAACCCTGTTTCTGTCATTGTGACTTTCACGGTGACTTACTTCCCAGAGAACTAACAGTAGTCCTGGTTCATTTGTCACTGTGATTTTTACTTCCCAATAAACTAACAGCAGCCTCTCCTTGGTTCACTTTTTTTTTTTTTTTAATTAAGTGAGAGGAAGGGAGGCAGAGAGACAGGTTCTCGCATGCACCCTGATTGGCATCCACCTGGCAAGCCCCTTACAGGGAGATGCTCTGCCCATCTGGGGCAGCTGCTCTGTTGCTTGGCAACCAAGCTATTTAAGCACCTGAGGAAAGGCCATGGAGCCATCCTCAGTTGGCCTGGGGCCAACTTTGCTCGAATCATTGGAGCCATGGCTGTGGGAGGGGAAGAAAGAGAGAGAGAGAGAGAGAGAAGGAGGAGGGAGAGGGGTAGAGAAGCAGATGGTTACTTCTCTTGTGTATCCTGACCAGGAATCAACCCCAGGATTTCCACATGCTGGGCTGATGCTCTATTTCTGAGCCAACCAGCCAGGGCCGACTCACTTCTTTCTTATAATATTTTTAGGGAGTCAAAGCAGAGTACCTCCTTGTCTCTCTCCTGTTGCTTCCTCTACCTTAAGCCCTTCCTTGTTTCACTGTCCCCAGCGTAATTTTGAGTGTAATGTACTCTCAAAATCACGTGGACTTTCCTGCATGAAGTCACACTACTGGCTGGCTCGAGGCAGATCCACTTCGGGCCTGGTCCCCATCAGGTAATATAGGTGACATCCGTACACACTCCCATACATCAGGTTTTAGATCCAAACATTGATATTATAGGGCTCTGGGTTTCGTGTTGTGGACTGTAAATGGCAAAAAGCCTTTGTAGATTTGAGGCTTAGCAAAAGGCTAAGTTCTCCCCCCATCACCTCTATATTGGCTATGAAGCTGAGTATTTGCACCCACTTCACTTGCTTCCTTAAGTTGCTGGAAGCAATTTACATGCCCTTCCTTTTATTCTTTGTTTGTTCAGATGTTGGTTGATTTCACTTATACATGGTAAGGGGATTCCTGTTTATGCCTTGGGAGAGTTCCTGTTTTAGCCTTGGATGTGTAACTCTGTATCAAGGACCTCCTTGATTTGCATATGGCTATATAATAAAGCAAACTGGGGCTATGGGGCACTCGATATTGCCATCAGCATTTGAAGAGTCCTCCTGGTCCCATCCTTTTTTCTTAATAAGTCTGTTTCCTTAATTCTGCACCATTATTAGGAGCCACGCTGGTCTGTAGCAGCTTGGTTTAGAAATGGGACTGTCATCCTCTCTTCTTCTCTTCCCAATCTCCACAGAACTATCTAGAATTCCTTACTTGCTCACACTACCTGAAATGCTGACAAGAGATTCCCTTGGGTAAATTAGCATCCTGCCATGTTCAGATGCAGGGAAAATCCCAAATCTGCATTTCATAACTTTTTTCCTCTTTCTACCTTGTCAGAATACTAAAGTCTTTTTTTTTTTTATTAGAGGTTCTCAGAAATGTTGATCCAACTTTTATGTATACACTTTTATTTTTCCTTGTGCAGAGTACAAAGCTGTTTAGAGGAACATTTACTTTATAAGGATAGCAATGCAAAAATTTGCCCACAAAATATTGGCCCACGCAACCTTGGCCACAGTCAAGAAGGCCTCTATAAGAGTAGCACACTGACTGGGTGATCACCACACTCACTTCTTCCTGAGAACACAGTGCCCAGCTTTCCTTGCAGTTAGTTATGGCCTCGTGACCAAATTCTAACTAATGGAATGTGAGCAGACTGATGTGCACCACTTCTGGGCAAGGTCCCTAACCAAGCCCCCTCCCCCCAGCCAAATTCCTGGGAGGGGAATGATTTTTTTTTCTATCTTTTTCCTAGCTGCTTTCTGTTCCTAGAAACCAGTACCACAAGATGAGGTTCTACAGCAACTTCAGTTTAAGTATTCAATTCAACAATTGTTTAAGGAATCATGGAGGCAACTGCTTCCAGAATTATCACTCTTCTGAGTAAAATATTTTCTGTGGCATTATCCAACCTGAATCACTGTTGCTATGTAAGGTTTCTAGCTCACTTACATTAGTACCTCTACTTCCAACGTTATTTAACCTCAGTCCATGGACCCTATCTATTTTTCTCTATCCACCACTAGACATATCCTCTCTTTCTTCCTTAGCCTTTCTTCTTATATCAGATATTTAAAGCCACAACAATATTGTATCACAAGCTACCCCAAAACTCGATGGCTTAAAATAACAATCATTTTCATAGATCCGTGAATTAGCTAGCAGATTAACTGATCTAGTTTTGGTTTTTTTTCTTTCTTTCTTTTTTTAAAGAGAGAGAGAAGGACAGGCAGGGAGAGACAGACATGAAGGGAGAGGAATTAGAAGCATCAACTCATAGTTGTAGCACTTTAGTGTTCACTGATTGCTTTCTCGTATGTGCCTTGATCAAGGGGCCCCAGCCGAGCCAGTGACACCTTGCTCAAGCTAGTGATCTTGGGCTCAAGCCAGCAACCTTGGGCTTCAAGCCAGTGACCTTTGGGCTCAAGCCAGTGACCAAGGGGTCATGTTGATGATCCCATGCTCAAGATAGTGAGCCCATACTCAAGCTAGTGACCTCTGTGTTTCACACCTGGGGCCTCAGAGTCCCAGGTTGATGCTCTGTTCACTGCACCACCTGTTCAGGCTAGGCTGGGTTTAACTGGGCAACGCTGCTGATCTTGGCTGGACTCATTCATGCATCTCAGGTTGACTGATCTGACTGGGTTTGACAGGGGTGACTTAGCAAATAATTCCCTATTTTTTCATCATCCTCCTGAGAATACAGACCAGCCCAGGTACTTGAGACTGCCGGGAAGTCTAACCACATTTCCCTAGAAGATTCACTTTTGCACCCTCCAAGATGACTATTTCATGATTCTCTTTTTTCAAATCTCCATCTCATCTACCTCTCACTCTAGCCTCCACCATTCAGGAATTTATTCCACCTTTCATTCCACCTTTAGGAATTTATCTAAAGAAATATGATATGGCTTAAGAACATTTATCTTGTAATTATTATTAAAAAATAGCCCTAAGTGACCGATTATTTACACCTATAACAGTAGAAGAAGGTGTGGAAAATATCCATATATTGGAAAACAAGAAAGCCATTTAAAACGTGTGGTAGAATTGTATTTATTGATTAGGGATCATAGATGACATCATGTGTGTAAGAATCCTATACACACATTAATTTCCTAGGTTTGTGTTGGTTTGTTTATATGTTTGTTTTTACTACTATAAGATCACTAAGGACATAGAACTCTCCTCAATCCTTTCAGTACTCAGCACAGGGCCAAGCATGCAGTATAACAAAATAAACATTTATTTACTATTAAATCTGAAAAAGTATATACCTGTGTGTGTGTGTGTGTGAGTGTTGAGTATAAATGAAAGCTTTTATTGAAAATGTTGATGTGGTTCTCTGGGTGGTGGGATCATGGATAATTTATTATTTTTTAAAAATTTCATTTTATTTTATTATTTTTTTATTAAGTGAGAGGCGGGAGGCAGGGAGACAGAGACAGACTTCTGCATGTGCCCTGGACTGAGATCCACCCAGCAAGCCCCCTAAAGGGTGATGCTCTGCCCATCCGCAGCCTCTGCTCCATTGCTTGGCAACCGAGCCACTTCAGTGCCTGAGGGGAGGCCATGGAGCCACCCTCAGAGCCTAGGGCCAAATTTCTCAAACCATTCGACCCATGGCTGTGGTAGGGGAAGAGAGAGAGAAAGAGATACAAAAGGGAGGAAGGGTAGAGAAGCAGATGGTTGCTTCTCCTGTGTGCTCTGACCAGGAATCAAACCTGGGATTTCAACATGCTGGGCCGATGCTCTACCATTGAGCCAACTGGCCAGGGCCTATTTTATTTTTTTAAGTGAGAGCAGGATAGATAGTGAGACAGACTCATGCATGCACCCAACCAGGATATACCTGGCAACCCCTGTTTGAGGCCGATGCTAGAATCAACTGAGCTCTTTTTAGTAGTTGGGGCCAACGCTGGAACCAATCAAGACATCGACTACAAGAGGAGAAGAGGGCGAGAAGGGGGAGAGGGAGAGGGAGAGAGGCAGATGGTTGCTTCTCTTGTGTGCCATGACCGGGACTTGAACCTGGAATTTGCGTATGTCAGGCTGATGCTCTATCCACTGAGCCAACAGGCCAGGGCCTATCTTTTTTGTTAGAAGTATTTCTGAGTTTTCTATATGAGCATGCATTACTTATTTAACAAAATAGGGGAAGATCTGTATTCATAAAGGACCCTCAGATCTCTGACATGCTTTTCCCTCAGGAAGGACAAGCCTGAAAACAAAGACCATGAGGATTAACCACCTAAGGAAGAGGAGTCGGGACAGAGCTAAGTACAATTTTCTTGTGTTATGTGGGGTTGGGAGACCTGGGCAGGGCTGGAGGCTTTTACCTGGTTTCTGGGCCACAGAGCAGGTTCAACCACATCTCTTCCAGACACACTAGCTCAGTTTTCTCAGCAGGGTCCACGCAGATTCCTAACATGAGAAAAGACTAAGTAAATAAACACAAAAAAATCCTCAGATGTGGGTTTCTGGAAGCATGGTGATTAGGCAATGGGTTCAGTTTTACATGGTATATATTACACAGTGTAAAGAAGTATGAAACAAGACAGAATATAAAAATAAGTATATATTAGCATATTCACAGAGGAAATTGAAATAATGTTTACCTACCTAGCAACGGTGACTATTTCAAGGGGTGAAATGGTAGGCAGATTTAGCCTTTAGTTCTATGACATTTTAACTTTTACAAGAAGTGTGTAACTTCAATTAACAAAAACAGCCTGACCAGGTGGTGGCACATTGGATAGAGCGTCAGACTGGGATGTGGAGGACCCAGGTTCGAGACCCTGAGGTTGTCAGCTTGAGCATGGGCTCATCTGGTTTTAGCATGGGGTTGCTAGTGTAAGCATGGGATCATAGGCGTGACCCCATGGTCACTGGCTTGAGCCCAAGGTCACTGGCTTGAGCAAGGTGTCACTCACTCTGCTGTAACCCCCTGGTCAAGGCACATATGAGAAAGCAATCAATGAACAATGAAGGTGCTGCAACAAAGACTTGATGCTTCCCATCTTTCTCCCTTTCTGTCTATCTCTCCCTCTCTCTGTCTCTGTCACAAAGGAAGGAAGGAAGGAAGGAAGGAAAGAAGGAAGGAAGGAAGGAAGGAAGGAGGGAGGAAATGGGAGTTCTGAGACTATAACTGACTTCCCACAGTCAGGGCTTCTGAACAGTGGTGCTGGGATTGGAACCCAGGTGGATCTGGCCCTGACGTCCATATTGTATAGAGACTCTCTCTGTGAATTCCCCAAAGAAACATATACCCATGTGGATTCAAGCATGCTTTCAGATTGGTTCTGGGGCCCTTATGTACCTGAGGGCACAAAGTATCTTTTGGGAGGCACAAGGACTGGTTTTTTTGAGGGGAGGTTAGTGGCTGACCTTCAGGGCAGAAAGCCATAAAGATTTAAGGAACCATGCCCATCCTTAGCCTTCCAACGTTTGTTGCAGTTCAGAATGACCACCTCAAATATTCACAGTTGCTGAATTTGCAGAGATGTCACTTTCCTTCCTGTGTGTGTAAGAGTGGCCTTCTGTCCTATATGGGTCGGTCGTAGTTAGGGCCTCTAGCGCCAGGAAAATACTGTTGGTTTTTAGCCCAAGCCATAGTGCCTCCTGAGATCTCTTGCATTTGTGACACCGTCCCAGATGCATGGACAGTCACCAGCACCAGGGTTTTCCAGCAGCTAAAGTCTAACACAGGGGTCCCCAAACTTTTTACACAGGGGGCCAGTTCACTGTCCCTCAGACCGTTGGAGGGCTGGACTATAAAAAAACTATGAACAAATCCTTATGCACACTGCACATATCTTATTTTAAAGTAAAAAAACAAAATGGGAACAAACACAACATTTAAAATAAAGAACAAGTAAATTTAAATCAACAAACTGACCAGTATTTCAATGGGAACTATGAGTCTGCTTTTGGCTAATGAGATGGTCAATGTCTGGTTCCATATTTGTCACTGCTAGCCATAACAAGTGATATGAGGCGCTTCCTGAGCCGTGACGCGTGCGTCCCGTGACACCGGAAGTAGTACTGTACATGAGCGATGCCACCAATGCTCCTCTCACTGACCGCCAATGAAAGAGGTGCCCCTTCCGGAAGTGCGGTGGGGGCCGGATAAATGGCCTCAGGGGGCCGCATGCGGCCCGCGGGTTATAGTTTAGGGACCTCTGGTCTAACACATGGCTAACTTCATTGCCTTTTTTTCCCTTCCTCAGACTGAAGGGACAAATGTACTACATAGAATGTCAGAGGAGTAATTGCTCAAAAGCTCATTTGAGCAAAAGCCACCTCATGTCACTAGAAACTGAGTGACATGAAGAAACTATTAAAGTCACTAGGACTAGAATGAGGTCCCTATGTCATCCTAGCTGCAGCAGAAGCACAGCCTAGTCCTGCCCTTGGCAATGAGGCTGAGGTGTGCATAAGAAGCCCAAGTGACTGTTGTAACCTATGTCCTTTCGGTTCAAAGAAATGTTGTCTCCTCTTGTTTAAGTGACTGGCTAAGTTTGCTACTTGTGCTTGTGGAGTCGCGTATCAGGATTGAGAGCGTGATTTTATCACCCATTTACATAATCAGAAACAATATTGGGCAGGAAAAAAAATCGCTCCAAGGGAGCAAATATTTGGTCTGGGATTCTAGCTGAGGGCAGTGGGGGACACTTTGGGGTACAGCTTAAGGGGTCTCTCAAATGTTCTTTTGATCCAGCTATGCAGAGAATGGAGCAGAAAGACCAACAGGGAAAGGGGATAATGAGCCAGAAAATTAAAGAAAATGTGGAACCAGAGCCTTCTTAGGGGCCTGAGCATGGGGCCACTTTGCTTTGTGTGCAGCAGTCAAGTGCAGGAGAGGGAAGCGGTGTCAATCTCGGCAGCCTGCAGGGGAAACGAAAGCCCTTGATTCTGTTGAACAGCCGTGAGACTGGTGTCCCTGTGGCTTTGGGAAATTGGGCCAATGTGGGCACAAACTCACTCACAGTAGGCAGGCTATGAGGCCTGCGATCGGGGTTCTGGTCTGAGGCTCCCAGGCCTGATGAGAGGAGAGTTCAGACCCCAGGCTTCTTGAGCTCAGATCTTGGGTGGAGCATGATGTAACCCTAATGCATTTATTCTCTGGTTTGGAGAATCTGAATGAACTCATCCCCGGATATGATTTCAGAGCTCTGCTTACTTTCAGGGGGGAGAGGGGCAGATAATCTCTGTTCCAGCTCTGCACAAACATGGGCTTCCAGCAGCATCTAGTTCTTCTCCAGGGTAGTTTTCTGGTTTGAAATGTGAGGCTTCTTACACAAATAAAGTAATTTAAGAGTAGAGATGAATCTGCATCAAACAACATGTCTGAGCTGAGAGTCTAATCTGCTCCTTTCCAGTTTTTGTATCATTTCCTTCTTCCAGGGGACACTGATTCAATTAGCCTCATTTAGCGGGGGGTGGGAGGGTAGAGTTGGGGGAGAGGAAGAGTGGACCCTAAGGCCCTTCCTGCTTATCCTGTGAGTTCAGCCGCAGAGCAGCCCAGGCAATGACAGTCATTGGTTTTCTGAGCACTTTGTTTTGCCAGATGTTTATACTATAATGTATACCTTTATACATTTTATTTAATTATCACCCATTTCAGTAACAAAGATAGCATTTTCTGGATTTCACTGATGAGAAAACAGAGGGTTAAAAAAGTTAAATATACTCCCTAAGCATCAGAGCAACATTTTGAAATAAAATCCTAATTCTGTGTGATGTTGCCACCCACTTATAGTGTTTCCTGCCACCTAATTCTTTTCCCTACTGTTATTCCTTTTTAAAATTATGTGCTAGGGTCAGGGTCAAATGCATTGCATACATTAGCTCACTGAGTCCTTGCCATAACCCTCTGAGGTCAGGGTTACCCATTTTGCAGAGGAGGAACTTGAGGTCAAGTAATTTGTCCTAAGACTCACATTGATGAGCTGCGGGAGGTGGTGGTGGTGAAGGCTTTGGAGCCCTATGCCTCTTGCTCTGCTAAACACAGACACGGAATAAATCTGGACTTAGCCACCCACTGTTTTTGTAACCATGAGCAAGTTGTGGGTCACTTAAGGTGTTTTCTTCATCTGGGCATAAGAAGAGGTATACAAAATTTACTGAAAGAAGTCATCATGGAGGCATCGGTTAGGGTGGTAACAATAAAACAAAACGCTACCTTAAATGTCCACTGGAAGATGATTTACTGAGGTGATATGGTGCATTCTATATGGTGGAATATATTAAGTGAAATAAGATAATAGGTTAAATTTAATAATTAGATAATATTAAATAAGTTGATGGTAAAAAAGATGCTCACAATAAAACTTAAGTCAATAAAAAATATTTATGGGATGATTTTTTGGTTAAAATATAATAATAGTACATATTAATACTTATATAAATATGTAAATAATAAATGAAATGTTGAAATGTCCATTTTTTTCTGGGCAGTGAAATGTGGATTATATAAAGGATAGTTAGCATACATAATGATTATATCATAAGGTATTTATACATGCATAGGCTCATCAGCAGTTTCTAATTTTTATATAATGATCATAACTTGTAAAAAGAAAAAAAGATGGGGATGATGAAAGGTCTTTTATTTTTTATTTTATTTTTTTACAGAGACAAAGAGAGAGTCAGAGAGAGGGATAGATAGGGATAGGCAGACAGGAACGGAGAGGGATGAAAAGCATCAATCATTAGTTTTCGTTGCAACACCTTAGTTGTTCATTGATTGCTTTCTCATATGTACCTTGATGGTGGGGCTACAGCAGACCAAGTAACCCCTTGCTCAAGCCAGCGACCTTGGGTCCAAGCTGGTGAGCTTTGCTCAAACCAGATGAGCTAGCGCTCAAGCTGGCGACCTCAGGGTCTCAAACCTGGGTTCTCCGCATCCCAGTCACATGCTCTATCCACTGCGCCACCTCCTGGTCATGTGAAAGGTCTTTTAAAGGAGGTTTTATTAATGCAATGCTGGTTCAGGGCCTGTGACCTGTTTTCCCTCCCTGAGGGCAGGAGAGGAGGCAGAGGCCCCAGGAACACCTAGGGGTTTCTGTCCCATTTCTGAGCAGCAACAGAGTTTGGAGAGGCCAGGCGGGGCTAACCGCGGCATACCTGGTGGGGGAATGGGACAGGGCTCCTGGTCTTACCTGCATGGAGAGCGGGGCCAGCAGAGCTGGTTACAGCCGTTCCTCCTGCAGTCCTGGTCTCCTGTCCCAGAGCTCAGACACCTGCCATAGCAGATCCACCAAAAACTTAAGTCTGGGATAGGGTGCCAGCAAGGGTCTGAGGCAAAGAATGAATGTAGCCCTTCCTAAGACAAGTTTATATAATTTGTCACTTTAACAAATTCTATAATTATTGAAATGCCTACTTATTGCAAAAAATTTTTACCATCTTTGTAGTAGAACTTTACAGTTTATAAAATGCTTTCACATTGTGCATGACAAAATGGAGGTGACATTCTTCTGAGGTATCTGTCCATCAATGTGTCTTGGTTCCTGATTCTTCCCAGTTTCTGGCTGCCCAGTGACTCCCCTGCTCACTGAGTCACCAGCAACCCCATTCTGTGGGGAGGGCGCCAGCCGGGAATAAATGGGCCAGGGCTCAGCAGTGAGTTTCAAATCGGACTTTGTTGAATGAGACAACAGTGGGCTCTGGTGGGGAGAGAAAAGCTTTTTGTAAATTTCAGAAGTGCACCTTTATATATAAGAACAAGGCTTAGTGATCTGAGCACAGAGGAGACACTTGACATGATGTGAGTTCTGGAGGAAAAGGGAGAGTCCTCATGAGGAAGAGGGGTTAAATGAGAGGTAAGGAAAAGGAGGAAGGAGAGGGAGGGAGGGAGGAAGAGAAAGAGAAAGAGGAGAGGAAGAGGGAGAGAGACTGGGGGAAGAGGACGGGAGAGAAAACATTTATGAAAACAAATATTTATAGCCTTTGACTTTATAATTTAATTCTTAAGAATTTATGCTATAGGAAACACTTCCACAGGTGGACAAAAATAAAAATTCATGTTCCTTACAGCAACTTGTACAATAGCAAAAAATGTGAAGTTAATAAATGGCCATTAATAGGGTACAGTATTACTTAAATTAATTATAGTAAATTCATTCATTAGTAATCATATAATTTCCCCCTAAATAATATCTATTTGTGCTGACATGGAAATATGTCCACAACTAGTGTTAAATTGTAATACATTATACACAATACAATACTTCATATGAGGTAATCTGATATATGTTAATTTATGCAAATGAAAGCTACAGTAGAGGGCCTGAGCTGGTTTCATTATGCTTTATAGACAGACCTGGGCTCTCATTCATTCTCTATATGACCGTAAGTAAGTCATTTAAGTGCTGTAGCCCATGATGGGATTCAGCTGGTTTACACAGGTTCAGCAGAACCAATACCTAATTTTTTGTTGAGTTCAGTGAACTGGTTGTTAAAATGGCACTTGTAATCAAGGTTCTCTCTAAGGTAGGTGTCTGGGTAGCTGCCCAATGTGGAAATCACAAATTTGCATTACTTACTCTTTTTTTTTTTTTTTTTTACTGAGAGAGAGATAGATAGGGACAGACAGACAGGAACAGAGAAAGATGAGAAGCATCAATCATTAGTTTTGCGTTGCGACACCTGCCTAGTTGTTCATTGATTGCTTTCTCATATGTGCCTTGACTGTGAGGCTATAGCAGACTGAGTAACCCCTTGGTCAAGCCAGCGACCTTGGGCTCAAGCTGGTGAGCCTTTTTCAAACCAGATGAGCCAACGCTCAAGCTGGTGACCTCAGGGTCTTGAACCTGGGTCCTCCATGTCCCCATCCGACGCTCTGTCTACTGCGCCACCGCCTGGTCAGGCTCTTACTCTTTTTAAATGTTTATCTCTTCATCAGTGTATTTTAAGCACCCAGACTGAAGTTCATTTTGTCCCTGAATGATGAAACCAATGGGAAGGTGGGATAAATGGGAAGAAAATTGTAAGTGAAGATGCCAATCAAGGAGCAATATGGAAATATCTTAAATGACAGTTTTATTGTTTTGTTGTCAGGTATTACTTAATAATTTTTTTACTAGTATTTTATTATATGTGCTGTTGAAGTGAGCATTTCATTAGTATTTTAAAACTTTTTCTTATAACATTATCTAGTTTTGTGTACCTCTTTATTGTTTTTATTTAAATATTAAATGCATGAAATAATAAACTACCTTTTGGTATGTCATTTCTTAATACTTAAAATGGTCATTAGGGCAGAGAACTGGTTGTTAAATTATTTGAATCCCACCACTGGCTGTAGCCTCAGTTTCTTCACCTGTATAACAGTTATATTATCAAGCATTCTACAGAGTAACTCTGAGATTTACAGGCAGTAACCTTAGAACCTGCCTGGAAAATGGCAGGAGCTCAGAACTTGGTGTTTCTTCCCACAGTGACTGTATGTCTTTCAGGGAAGCAGTTAATGCATAAGGTTGGTAAATCCTTCTAGACTCTAAATACAGAATAAGTATAAACTACTATTTTTCAAGCACATGTGGAACTTCCATGCAGTAAAATACAGAGCAGTTTAACAGCATCACTGGGTCAACAGAATATTACAGCCATCATGTGGGTTGCTTAACATTTTTCACATTATGATGGTCCTCATGGGGCAATTTGCAAATATGAAAGAAAACACTTGAACATATATACAAGATTGTGGGGTTGAATGCAGGCTCATCAATGCGCCTCCAAACTGAGACCAAGGTAATAACAGGAGAAGTTCTACAGCAGCACAGAGTTTTGATTTGATAACTGTGGACTCCAGACGTTCTGATTTCTTACCATCACATGAGGGTGATGCTTCCTCTTGATGGAGGGCATCGTCAGAAATGGGGTATGTCTGGATCTCATGCTCCCAGGGTTCTTTCCTGCCATTTAATTAGTACCAGTTATTGTTCCAGTTCTAGTCAAGTGACTCACACTGTGATCTCATTTATCTGTCACAGATCTCTATGAGGTAGGAATTCTTTCTTTTTTCTATTTCATTTTATTTTTTTAAGTGAGAGGAGTGGAGATAGAGAGACAGACTCCTGCATGTGGCCCAACCGGGATCCACCAGGCAAGCCAGTCTAGGACTGATGCTTGAGTACTGAGCTATTTTTAGCACCTGAGGTTTGATGTGCTTGGACCAACTGAGTTGTCCTCACTGCCCAGGGTCAACACTTAAACCAATCGAGCCACTGGCTGTGGGAGTAAAAGAGGGAGAAGGAGTAAAGAGAAGCAGATGGTCACTTCTCCTGTGTACCCTGACCCAGAATTGAACCTGGGACATCCATATGCTGGGCTGATGCTATATCCACTGAGCCACTGGCCAGGGCAAAGGTATGTATTCTTAATTGCTGCAGACCAGAGTGGCTCGTAAATCTGAGTCTTGAGGGAGAATGGTGCAGAATTAAGCAAACAGACTCATTACGAAAAAAGGATGGGATCGGGAGGCCTCTTCAATGCTGATGGCAATATTCGAGTGCCCCATAGCCCCAGTTTGCTTTATTATATAGCCATATGCAAATCAAGGAAGTCTTTGATACAAAGTTACACATCTGAGGCTAAAACAGGAACTCTCCCAAGGCATAAACAGGAATCCCCCTACCAGGCATAAGTGAAATCAACCAACATCTGAACAAACAAAGAGTAAGAGGAAGGACATGTAAATGGCTTTCAGCAACTTAAGCAAGCAAGTGAAGTGGGTGCAAATACTCAGCATCATAGCCAATATGGAGGTGGTGGTGGTGGTGAGAATTTTATCCTTTTGCTAAGCCTGGAATCTACAAAGGCTTTTTGCCATTTACGGTCTACATCACTTAATCCCAATTTATAGATATTGAGGCTCTGGGAACTTGAGCAATTTTAATAAGACTACAGAGCTAGGAAGAGGTAGAAACAGAATCTAAATCAAGTCTGATTTCCAACGAAAGATTTGAGAAGATGTTTCCTCACTACCACTGCCAGGTCTCTGTGGAGCTAGCAGCATGTTCACCCACAAACCAGGATAATGACTACAGCCCCAGGAATAGCTGCTCCGGTCAGAACACCCTGGCCTCCTCAGGATGGGGCTGTGTGTGTCCTGACTAGGAGAAGAGAAGGGGATTTGTGGAGAAAGCCCAGTCAGCCAGCCAGAGACAAGGAAACTCCACTGGGACAGAGCTTGCTTGTTCCAGTCGAGGTTTTTAGGAACAGGAAAAGATGGGTCTGCGCAGGAAAGAATGGACCCAAGGGGAGAGCTTAGCCATGAGAGTGAGTATGAGCTTGGCCAGTAGCTGCCACGCCAGACCATGCCACGTGCAAAGATGTTGAGCTGTTTGCTGATAAAGTTCAGATGCCTTGAGAAAATAAATGAAGAAAGATGGAGAAGCGGGCAGAAGGTGGCTACTTAAAGATCCTGCATGTAGCCTGCTCTGTGGTGATGCAGTGGGTAAAGCATTGACCTAGAATGCTGAGGTCACAAGTTCAAGGCCCTGGGTTTGCCTGGTCAAAGCACATATAAGAAACAACTATGAGTTGATGCTTGCTGTCCCTCCCGCCACCACCTTTCTTTCTCTCTTCTCTCTCTAAAATCAATGAATAAAATCTTTGAAAAAAATAAAAATAAATAAAGATACTTCATACAACAAGACAGTATGGTGGGAGAAATTATTCTGGTTTTTTGAGTGAAAGAGACTAGCGTGGCCATTTATTAACAGATCACATCACCTCTCTAAGCCTCAGTCTCCACATCCATGAAATGAGCATGATATCATGACTTCAAGGAATTGTAATAAAGAATAAAAGCACAAGTATAAGCTTCACTTATAGAAGAAACCTTATTCCACCATACTGTAAGCCGGGCAGGGCTGCCACGTACGGTTTTACAGGTTGTGTACCACACAGTTGTGGATGGTGATAGGGTGAGCAGTACTGTAACCCAACCCTGATTTCCTTTTAACGTCCTATACCTGGCGCTGTCTCCACCCAGAGGGAACACTTATACTAAATAGGATAAAGGTGCTGTTTGCCAAACTGAACACACACTGGACTCTGTCTACTGGAAGAGGGGCTTTTTCTCATTCTCACAAAAGTGTCACTTGAGCTAGTGGTGGTCCCTCTTCAGCCTGTCATGACTTTCTGCATTCCAACATAGGCTGTTCCCACATAAATTTCTCACCATCTGTAGATCTGAGGCTATGGTTTGCCTGTCTGGAATCAACCTACTCCCGACTACAAACTGGGGACCAATTATAGGCATGAAAATCTAATGGGACTATTTACTACGAGAGTAGGGTGGAGATAAACCCTGGCAGGAATGAGGGAAAGCGGAAAAGCCTTTGGTTCATCCATTTAAGAGAAGGGGACTTCAGGAACCTGAGGTCCTGATCTTTTCTGAGTTCTGGGTGAAGTTGAAATTTTAAAGGATGACACAGACTTTAGAAGGTCCACTCCCAGGCTGACCCTCAAACTGCAGACCATGTCACAAACATCCAGGGAAGCCGGAGTTGAGACCCAGAGCTAGACGTATGGCAGCCCAAGCTCTTGGGAACCAGTTTCCAAAGACTTGTATATGTCAGGCAGCATCAGACAACAGGGTTAATGCATGGGGTTAGCAAGTCCATATGCAGCCCATATATTGTCAAGTGAATAAATAATGCAATACTCTTTTCAAATATAAGTAAAGACTGCTGTAAATAATAACATGAACTTCCATTCAGTGGCATTACTGAATTTACCATGCATGTTGGCATTAAACCCGTTGGATACTAAAAGTTCGGCTATCTTATGAGTATCTTAATGCTTATGGCATTTAAAAAGGGTCCTCATGAGCCAATAGGAAATATGAATCTAATGCCTTAAAAGTAGGCAGGACCCTAGACTATGGATCTTACAGAGAGAATACACAAGGTTACCAAATGGTCCCAAAGCCAAGAAGTGGCAAAGTCTAAAGCCAAGCCCTGGCCGGTTGGCTCAGTGGTAGAGCATCGGCCTGGCGTGCAGAAGTCCCAGGTTCGATTCCCAGCCAGGGCACACAGGAGAAGCGCCCATCTGCTTCTCCACCCCTCCCCCTCTCCTTCATCTCTGTCTCTCTCTTCCCCTCCCGCAGCCAAGGCTCCATTGGAGCAAAGATGGCCCGGGCGCTGGGGATGGCTCCTTGGCCTCTGCCCCAGGCACTAGAGTGGCTCTGGTCGCGGCAGAGCGACGCCCCGGAGGGGCAGAGCATCGCCCCCTGGTGGGCAGAGCATCGCCCCCAGGTGGGCGTGCCGGGTGGATCCCGGTCGGACGCATGCGGGAGTCTGTCTGACTGTCTCTCCCCATTTCCAGCTTCAGAAAAATACAAAAAAAAAAAAAAGAAAAAAAAAAAAAAGAAAAGAAAAAAGTCTAAAGCCAAAAGGATGTCTGCCTATCCCCAGGCCTCAGGATCTTCACCTCCACATGATGCTAATGCTCCCTACTGACCAACAGAACCTCAGGGAAGGCGCCTACCTAGCATCAACCCTCCCCTGTTTCTGGGCCACCATTTATCGAGCACTTGCTATGTGCCAGGCACCAAGCTAAGTGTTTAACATGTCTCATGTACTTCTTAGAAAGCTCTGTGAGTCAGCAACTATTATCCCCATTTTAGAATGAGCCTGAGTCTGTGGGAGTTTGAGTAACCTGTACTAAACCACAGAGCTAGGAAAAGGAGGGCACAGGGTATGAATCGAGTCTGTGTGACTTCAAACCTCATCCTGCTGCCAACTCTCTGTGGAGGAAAGGACCTAGGAATAGCTGTCCCCAGTCAGAAGCCTCCATGGCCCTCTGTTTCAGTTCCTCAGGGTGGGGCTCTGTGAGTCCTGACTAGGGGACAGGAGGGGAGTTTCAGAGGAAGCCCAGTGAGCCCACCAGAGGTGGGGAAATCCCACCAGCACAGAGCTCACTTGCTCCCATTGGGCCTCGCAGAGAACGGGAAGAGATGGGTCTGAGCAGGAAGAAGTGGTCCCAAGCGGGGAGACCCGCCATGAGAGAGAGTCAGAGTATGGTCAGCAGCTACCACACCAGAACACATACTTGTGGCCACTCTATGCAAAGATGCTGGGTGGTTTTCACCTTATAGTTTTAATAGTTTGAAGGAAACTACAGAATGATGTGGCTAGTGTTTCTTCATAATTACTTCATTGAGGGAGGCAGCATGGTGTGTTAGAAAGTGTTCTGGCTTTGGAGGGGAAGAGACATCATTTATTAACTGTCTGATGTGGGTTTAGTACATAATCTCCTTGAGACCCAGTTTTCAAGCTCTTGCAGTAACAATAATGATGTTTACAATAAGGTGTTTTGAAGATTAAAAAATGCAAAAGTGGCCTGGCCTGTGGTGGCACAGAGGATAGAGCATCGACCTGGAACACTGAGGTTGAGGGTTTGAAACTCTGTGCTTGCCTGGTCAAGGCACATACAACAAGCAAGCAATGAACAACTAAAGTGGAGCAACTATGAGTAGATACTTCCTGTTTCCCTATCCCTGTAAAGTCAATAAATAAAATCTTTTAAAAAATGCAAAAGTGTGAGGTTTACAGATATTTCCACCTTACCTCTAGCTAGTTTTGCCATGTAGGTCATGCACCGGGCGGTGACAGCCAGCAGATGGCGCAGTGGGGCTGGCTAATTCTAGTCTAGGCTTTGCCCCTGAGCAAGGTGATCAGGCTCTGCTTTCCAGGAGGGAGAGGACACCAATCTTGAATGCAAATTGGGGACGCCGGTAGGTATGACAGCTTCTTGGTGTCATTATTTTACAGTGTGATCCAAGTGCTTAAGAAAGAGGATAGAGAGGAATCAGAGCAAGGTGAACAAATGAAAAAAAGCATTTGTTTCATTCCTCAGTTTCCTCATCTGTAAAATAGAGGTCTCATAATTAAAGCTCTCAAAATTAAATAAGATAATGTATTTGGAAAGATCTGGCACAGAGAGATTGCCAAATATGTGTTTTTTACTCTCTTTCCTGTCTTGAGGATTCCAACTCATTGCAAAAGATTACTGAGACATTCCTTAAACACAAGTAAATATTTCACTAACGCAGCTGTTTTTAAAATGTATGAGCTTTAAAAGTGAAAACTCATATTAAATTATTATTGTCAAATAGTGAAAAATTAAAATGCATTTTGCATTTCAAAATTTATCAAACTTTTTCTGTAAGAAATACATCTTCACAAAAAAATATGGCAATGTATCTTTGGATTAAAAAAACAACAACACATCCTTTGAGCCAGCAGTAACGTTTCTAGGAACATTTCCCAAGGAAATAATCAAGGGTGCCTGGAAGGATTAACTCCCAAGGGAATCCTTTGATAGCAAACTATTAGAGACGCCTAAATGTCCACCGGTCAAAAATTAGTAAGCAAAATATGGTAAATACACAATATGCTTTAAAGCCTTTGGGGGGAAAAAGAGTTGTAGCAATACATCCACTACATTGGAAAGCTGTTCACTACTTAGAGTGAGTGTAAAAAAAGGGGGCAGGAAGTTTAAAAATGTTTATGGAGTGTGATCCAATGACTATTTTATACTATGCCCCCTGAAAAAAATATATAAGGGTGTGAACAAACAGGTAACTATGTTTATCGTTTATCTCCTGGTGATGAGATTATGGGCACATTTTGTCATTGATTTGTTTTGTAGTTTCTGACTTTTCTATAATGAGTATGTATTCCTTCAAAATAATGAAAAAATTTCCAGGATTCTCGTACGTGAAAGTGTTGAGATAAAGGGTCCTCGTGACCCACCTTTCCCTCAGGAAGTGTGGGAGCTGAGGGAAACCTCAGGTGTTCATGTGTATTTCTGACACAATTCTGGATGAGCACACAATTCTGACAGTTCAGATAGAGCCAGACTCCGAATTCTCCCTGAACAGGCCAGGATGGAAGGAAGTCAAGATTTCCCTATTTGGCTGTGGTGGGGTAGGCGGGATAGAGGGCTGGGTGAAAGGGGTGAAAGGATTAGAAAGTACAAATTGGTAGCTTCAGAATAGTCACGGGAATGTAAAATACAGCATAGGAGAAATAGCCAATAATATTGTAATAATTATGGATGGTGCCAAATGGGTGCTGGAAATATCGGGGGGACACTTGGTGAAGAATATGATTGTCTAACTGCTATGCTGTATACTTGAGACCAATACAAAATAATACTGAAAGCAAACTGTAATTTTAAAATAAAAAAAGTAAATTAAAAAAAAATTAAATATAAAAGACAACCTATTTGAATAACGGAGCAGACATGACCACAGCCCTTCCTGACGCACGTTTCCCTGCCCACAGTCCCTGCCCGCTCCGCACAGCCCTTCCTGACGCACGTTTCCCTGCCCACAGTCCCTGCCCGCTCCGCACAGCCCTTCCTGACGCACGTTTCCCTGCCCACAGTCCCTGCCCGCCCCGCATCGGTGCTCACCCCTGCCCACAGTCCCTGCCCGCCCCGCATCGGTGCTCACCCCTGCCCACAGTCCCTGCCCGCCCCGCATCGGTGCTCACCCCTGCCCACAGTCCCTGCCCGCCCCGCATCGGTGCTCACAGATGTCTGATGGGAGGAGAGACTGCTTAAAAGCTTTTTAAATCTTACAATTAAAGAATGACATTTTTAAATGCCTTTGCAATATCTTCCAAAAAGCATCAATTACCTGAGTATAAATTTAACAAATTATGCTCAGAAAACTACATGAGATTACTAAGAAAAATTCTGGAAATAGTAGTTTAATAAACAGTGATATGCCCTGTTCATGGATTAGAAGACTCATGATCATAAAGATGCCAGTTTCCCCCAAATTGAAATTTAATATAATTCTAATCAAACTCTTAGGATTTTTCATGAAAATTTATAAACTGATTCTGAAGTTTATATGAAACTTCCAAAAACCAAGAATAAGCAAGACAATCTTTTTTTCCCCTGTTTTTACAGTTAGTTGACATACAGTATTATAGTAGTTTCAGATGTGCAACATGGTGATTAGACATTTATATAACTTATAAAGTGGTCACCCCGAATCAAGACAATCTAAAACAAAGTTGTTGAGGGTTCAGGGTAAGAAGGGGAGAGAAAGAAAAACAGGAAATTGGTTAATTTTATTATGACTATTACTCATAGTAGGATGCTTAGAGGTAATACTCCAAAAATAGAGGGGGGCAAGTGTAGTACTTAAAGGTCTTAGTATAAGATAACTATTAGATCAAATGAATAAAACTTTCTAAATACAAGACATATAGCAAGAAAGAGTGAAAGGGAGATATTACACAAATACAGTAGGTTACATAGTGAAAGATCATATATCTAATAAAAGAGAAATGAAACCATAACAGTAAATAAAATAACCAAAAGGTAAGATAAATCACAATTAAAAGGAGTTCTTATCTTTTAGAGATACAGACAGAGATAATATGTAATAAAATAAAGTCTGGAATTTGCTTCAGAATAGCATAAGATGAGGGGAAGTGAATGGCGTTGTGGTAGAAGAATTACATACTGACAGTGATTAAGTCTGGGGATGGGTACATGGCCTATCTTTATGCTATTCTGTCTGCTTTGTGTGTGTTTAACATTTCCCATAATAAAGAGTTAAAAAAGAAACTATGTTGATCAAAATATTTTGATAAGTAAAAACTGTGACATTACTAACAGGTTTGTACATACAGACACAGACTTGTGGAAAATATACACTGAAAGATTAGCAGGAATGTTTGGGTGATGAGATTGTGGTTGCCATTTATTTATTTGTTCATATTGTTTTGACTGTAGTCTTTTCTTCAACCATAAATATGTATTTGGGGGAGGATAAAGACATTAAAAGTTATAATTAAAAAAAATTTTTGCATTGACTTCAGAGAGAGAAGGGAGGAAGGGAGAGAGGGGGAGAGAGAGAGAGAGAGAAACATCCATTTCCTAGGTTCCATTCAGCTGTTCCATTTAGTTGTGCACACATTGTTTGCTTCTCATATGGGCTCTGACTGGGGTTCGAACCCGCAACTTCAACACACCAGGACAATGCTCTACTCACTGAGCAACTCAGCCAGGGCCTAAAGTTATTCTTAAAAAGAAGTTTCCATATTGAAAAATGTTGAAAATGACTGAACGCAAGGGAAATAGGGATGAAGAATTCCAAAGAATCCCATTTTGTTTACATTTTATGATGAAGACTTTCAAAACCACACTCAAGAGTTCATTATTTAACACACTTTGGAAAGGTTGGGCAGGACAAGCACATATTCCCGCTGGGCTAAGGAAGTCCTACCTCTTGCTGCTGGTGAGCAGACCTGGCCACATCCACTGCTGCTGTCGGGTCCTCCTGCTCTGCAGTCCTGGTCTCCCTGGCACCGCCCCACACATATACCTTCCCCGGAACCTATGCAGACTTCTGTGTACGGAGGGCAGGTGTGTGCTCCTTTTGCCCTGAGAAGATGACAGGAGGCCACAAGCAGGTCCTTGTTTCCTTTCATTCACTCCTTGGACAGTGTCCCTGCACAATGGTCCACACCAGGGGTCCCCAAATTTTTACACAGGGGGCCAGTTCACTGTCCCTCAGACCACTGGAGGGTCGGACTATAAAAAAACTATGAACAAATCCCTATGCACACTGCACATAACATATTTTAAAGTAAAAAAACAAAACGGGAACAAATACAATATTTAAAATAAAGAACAAGTAAATTTAAATCAACAAACTGACCAGTATTTCAATGGGAACTATGCTCCTCTCACTGACCACCAATGAAAGAGGTGCCCCTTCCGAAGTGCGGTGGGGGCCGGATAAATGGCCTCAGGGGGCCGCATGGGGCCCGCGGGCCGTAGTTTGGGGACCCCTGGTCCACACCATTGCCACAGCATTTCAGACCTGTGGGACACTCATTGTCTTTAGTGCATTGATGAAGCAGGCATCATGGGTTCTGTTTGGCTCTTCTGGGCAGGTGTAGATCTTGGCATCCCTAAATACACAACGATTGTTGTAGAGTCCAGGTTCAAAAGAAACCCATACTGCCTTACATGAGGAGATCTCCATATGCTCCCAACTACTCAACCTACGCAGTGACTTAGAAAGCAATGTTCACATGAATCTAACAAACTGAAACTCATAATTGAAACCTTTCATTCTTTGTTGTAGAAATACTGCCTAATCATGCAAGATTCCCTCAGACAAACCAGCCCAAGATCAAAGGCTGGGTTCCTTTTTTCATTTCCCCAGAGACTGGAGACTGGGAAGCCCTCAGCAGACTGACCTATCTATCGTACCAAGTCTGAAAGCCCAGGCACCTCCATCCCAAAGCCAGAAAAGCTGCCCGGATGAGGGTGGCGCCTAGCCCCCGGCCAGTGGGCAGTGTGCTGCCCGCACATAGGAACCGGCCAGTTTATAAACTCCTATCCTGAGGGAATGCCGTGGGCTGGGCTGGGGATAGGAATGATTTTGAATAACTTCTGATATCCACATGGAAATCTGGCTCTTTTGTTCCATATCACTATGGAGGGAGAATTCTCTGACTGGTTCAGGTGCCCTTTTGGAGAGATAAAAATGCAAATTGATTTATAGTTTGAAAAAGTTTATTCAGCTCATTTCCTCATCAGTTTACTGTCTGGTACCTTTGAGAATAATGCTCAAGGAATTTTTCACGAGTGTCAAATGTGAAGGTCTAAGTTATATAGGATCATGACCCCCAAAGTGCTATGTCAGCATTGTATCAGTAATGCACTCACACACTTGGCTTTTTCATTTCAAGTTCCTAGGGTGACTTATCCACCATTTCCTTTGCCATAATTAATGTACTTTCATAATTAGGGATATAGCCTTGGTTCTTTTTGAAGGGTACTTTTTCAGTAAGAGATAATCAAATTTAAGAGCCAATGAATTAGAAATGCTGATTTGTCCTTGCAAACGGAGCTCTATTAATTAATCTTGGATTAAGATAGAAAGTGTCAACTTCCTGCAGGTCCTGTAGGGCCTGTGACCCAGAGTGTGTATCACAGTTAGAAAGTCATCCTGAAATGAAATAATATGTTTCCCAGCTCCATATCCAATGTTTCTATTCTGACCTACTCACTATTTCCACATGCCTGTCCAAACAGCTCGCCCTGCACACACACCTCTCCCACGCCGCAGTGTATGTAGCCTCTCACACGCTGAGGTTTGGTTAAATGATTTGGAGAAACAAGCTGGAAATAAACGAGCAGGTTGTGTAAACTGGGGGTGGGGGATCTATTAGGTACAACGGTGGACTGGTGTTTATCAGTTTATTGGCTCTATGGGTGTCATTTTTTGTTCTCTCAATCACTTTGCAAGGAGTAGGCATGACTTCCAAGAGAATGAAGCTTTTGGTTCATTTCACCAAAAGGCCCTTTTGGGATCTGTGATTTTTTTTTCTCTAAGTCAAGTTTCATTTGGGATTAAGAAATAACTTTGAAAGGCACTGTTTCCCAGGGATATCTTTTTATGACAACCTGTTCACAGACTTCCAGAAGAGCCAAAATCAGAGCAAGGGCAAGCACACCTTATGTATGTGATATGCCTCGAGCGTGCTCAGGAACTAGGCATTTCAAGAAGGCAAATCAAATGTTCACATAATAAAGAGCATTTGGAAAAATCTTTCCTAGTGTGTGTGTGTGTGTGTGTGTGTGTGTGTGTGTGTGTGTGTGTTTAAATAGGACTTCCCGTTAGCAATAATCACACCTCGGATAAACCTCATTGGCTACGATACTGCCACTGTGCAAAACTTACATGACTTTCTTATCTAAAGAGGGTATGCATGGGCAGGCAGTGAGGGAGGAGACTCACGCTACCTGGCCTGCCTGGAGGAAGCCTCAGAATTCTGTGAGCCTGTTCACACATGGACCCATTTCTGCTCTGTTAGGAAGGTGGTGCCAACCCCACTTCTTATCACAGAAGTGAGGAATGATGGGTGGTCAGGAGGCTATACATATAGGCTGTATATGAGAGAGACAGCCAGCCACCACCAGAGGTGGTGAAGTGCTTTGGCTGATTAAAAACTGCCTACCAAAAATAGATGTAATTCTTTGTTTTAAAAAATACAAATATGGGCCCTGGCTGGTTGGCTCAGCGGTAGAGCGTCGGCCTGGCGTGCGGGGGACCCGGGTTTGATTCCCGGCCAGGGCACATAGGAGAAGCACCCATTTGCTTCTCCACCCCCCCCTCCTCTCTGTTTCTCTCTTCCCCTCCCGCAGCCAAGGCTCCATTGGAGCAAAGATGGCCCGGGCGCTGGGGATGGCTCCTTGGCCTCTGCCCCAGGCGCTAGAGTGGCTCTGGTCACGGCAGAGCGACGCCCCAGAGGGGCAGAGCATTGCCCCCTGGTGGGCGTGCCGGGTGGATCCCGGTCGGGCACATGCGGGAGTCTGTCTGACTGTCTTTCCCCATTTCCAACTTCAGAAAAATACAAAAAAAAAATACAAATATGGTGAGCAGGTGGGTATCCCAATGGGCTCTGAGCAAATTTTCCTTTAAAGCTTATAAAGCCCGTTGCAAATGACAATGTGGGAAGAGAGAAGATCCAGGAGATGCTCTTCTGCTCCACCTTCCCTGTGTCCTCACGTTAAATGTGGAACATAGATAATCCGTACATGCCTTCCTATCGAAACTTTAACACGTGGCCAGGAGAACCCCGCCAGTGAACATCTTCCCTCTCTGGGAGAGACAGCCAGCATGGAACAGGGCATGGAGCATTTACTTAAAAGCCAGACAGACCTGGAGGAGAAGACTGGCCCCTCTACTCGTTAAGAGTGTGACGCTGGGCAAGTCATCTAGCTTCTTGGAAACTTAGTCTGTTCATCTGTACAATCTAAAATTCTGCTACTACGACGATATCAGAAAGTTGTAGTGAGTATAAAGTGAGACGACACATATGTAAGGGCCTGTGTGTAGTGAGTGTAATCACCTTCCCCTGACATATGGCCCCCAAATCTGGGTGAGCACAGAGTCTGATCCTTCTGTACGCCTATAGTATCTGTAGAGTGAGCTGTTTACAGAATGAATAAGTAACAGCTATTTTAACTTTATGAAGTTCCTCTTGAGGGTGCTGCCATGAACGTGACTCAGCTTTAATAATTCTAGTTCCTGTGTTTCTCCATTCCGTACTACAAATTCCCAGGAGGAGAAAAAGATTGACTCAAACGTCTGTCTAGATCGTTCAGCTAATGTCAAGGAGGTAGGGTCACTTTGTGAAAATATGGCCACTAAGGTTTTGGTTTTTTTTCAAAATAGAGAGCGTTGTTGCAGTCCCATAACTAACTCAAGAGGGCTCTCCTACCTGCCACCCTTGTGCTATGGGCACATTCACATTTATACCCCAAGGTGCTCTTCTAATACGATTCACTTTCGGGGTGCAACCACCAACACACTCAGTCTTCCCCAGTAGAAAAATCCAAAGACATATCCAGCTGCTGTCTGTAGTGGCGGGTCCTGTGGCCACTTTCCTGAAAAACTTCCATCACTTTTCTGTTTCCATCCTAATCCCATCTTAATATTCCATCTACAACCTTAGAATAAATGGTAAAAAATTTCCATGATCCACAGTCCTATACCAACGAAGCTCTATTAAATAACCTTAGATTAAAATAGAAAGCATTGACTTTCTATGTTAGAGGGTAAAGAAAAGAGAAAATAAATATTATTGAAAACAAAGATTCTATTTCAACATTTAGAACATGACATACATTATAGGTTAGTACTACGAAGAAAAACAGAGGAGGAAGATGCCTTATTTATTTTGCAAATAGTTCTGAGGCTTCCTCCGACACCCAGTCCAGGTTCTCCCGGCCTTGAGCAAGCATCTCAACAGCGCAGAGTGAGATGAGCCAAAGCTTCCCTGGGAGAAGCCAGGGCAAGAAGACCCACCCGCGGCGAGCTGCATTGGACTTTCCTTAACCACTTCCTCCCCTCGTGCTGATCGCAGGAAGGATTCCTGGCACCATCTGGGTTCCTCCTATACTGCCTCCAGTCCCTATAGTGACCAGGAGCACTTCTTCCAAAAAGGTCTCTCCTTACCTTTCCTGCACCTAACATGTCACATAACTTTAAGCCCAAGGTTCCAAGACTTAACAGTCTTTCCTAGAGAGAGGAAAGAGGTCATAGTCTTTTTTTGAGAGAGAGAGAGAGGAGACAGAGAGAGAAGCATCGACATACTGTTCCACTTAGTTTTGCCATTGATTGCTTCTCATATGTGCCCTGACTGGGATTCAAACCGGCAATCTTGAGGGTCAAGCCAGAGCTCTTGGGATTTAGTTGGCACCCTCGGGGTCGAGCCCTGTCTGGGGCTCAAACTGGTGATCTCAGATCAAATTGGTGCCCTCAGGATCAAGCTGGTGACCTCGGTGCTCCAGGCTGGCACTTTCTCCACTGTGCCACCAGCCAGCACACATATTCTAATTTTACCCACACCTGGTTGCCTTGCTACTCCTATCTCATAGCCTTATCCTCCCAACCCATCTCCCTAATCTTGCTCACGAATTTCCGGAGTTCCTGAGGTGTCGACATGTGCTCACAGACAACCCACCCAGAGCCTTCTCACAGAGCCTCGTGGTGTGGTCTGCTCTCTGCAAAGTCTCTTGCACCTGGAGGCCCATCACCACCCCTGTTGTCAGTGTCCTTGTGGCCATGTGCTGTGCAGCAGGGCAATCTCTCCAAGTGATCCCAAGATGAGAGTCCGTCCACGTGCCAAGATGGCGCCATGTTTCCATTAGTCCTCACCTGCTCACATGGTCACATGTTCTGGACAGCAATGGGAGACTGCCTCTCATTCACAGGGCTCAGAATACTGTGAGACACTGGCTGAGGACAGGTGGAAAGCCAGTTTCTCCACCCCTGTCTCTGACATAGCACCGTAGACTTCCTGTCAAGTGCCCCACCCCCACCATGCACATAAACTAACTCACAGGGAGCACCGGCTAGGCCTGTCAGACCAGGCAGCCAGCTGACTCTACCGGGTGTCCTTGAGTCTGGAGAGAGTGGGGAGTAGGGCAGACTCACCCTCCGGGAAAGACGAGGCTGACGTAGAAGAATTCAGCTCAATAACAAGGTTGTAGTTGCCAGAGGACGTGGGGATCCGCTTGACCAGGGGACTATAACCTGGATTTACCCCCAGTCCCTACAATCTGTGCTTAAGCCGGGGGGTGGGCATGGTGCTGCAAGGAAAACAAACAAAAACAACAACAGCAACACAAAACATGAAACACCGAGCCTCTGGATTTCTCTTTGCTCACTTGCATCCTCCTGAGATTCATGGCAGCTATTACTGTGATGTCTTGGGCCTTAGGGAGTCTCTAGTTCCACACTCAGAGAAGGGGGCCATTAGGAGAGATCCAATCTACATTGTTGTTTGAAGCCTTGGCTCTGTGAAGGGCAAGCAGGGCAGAGGGAGGCTGATCGGCCTCATGCCCAATGAGCTGGGCCACATTGTGATCTGGAGCTCAAGCCCCTCAGGCAGCTGGCCAAGGATAACACACTCCCTGCGCTGCTTTCCCCACGGGCTCCATGCACCAACGGCAACAGCCTTCCCCACTCGGCAAACAAGGGCACTAATGATTAAAAGCTGCCACGTGAGCAAATGAAAGTAGGGTGGCGAAAGCGCCTCATTCACGCCCAGAACTTCACGGGCATCACGTCCATGCCAACCCAACAATGTCATATTTTTGAGCATTTCCAAGTCACAGATGAGAAATTGGACACAGCTCAACGGGTTCATACTTCCTGAGGAACTTGATTGTAGGGGAGTAGGGAATAAACCCACCCTGACTCCTCACTCCTGCTCTTTCCTCACCACCACCCTGCCTTTTCCGCCACCAGCCATTCACCACCAGGGTTTGGTGTACCCAGATTGCAGGGGCCAGGGAAAGGAGGAGCTGGATTGTTTGAAAGGGATGATGGCCAAGAGTTTCCTGGCATAAAAAAAAAATCCTAGGCCTGACCAGGCAGTGGCGCAGTGAATGGAGCGTCGGACTGGGATGCGGAGGACCCAGGTTCAAGACCCCAAGGTTGCCAGCTTGAGTGTGGGCTCATCTGGTTTGAGCAAGCTCACCAGCTTGGACTCAAGGTCGCTGGCTCGAGCAAGGGGTTACTCGGTCTGCTGAAGGCCCACGGTCAAAGCACATATGAGAAAGCAATCAATGAACAACTAAGGTGTCACAACACAAAACTAATGATTGATGCTTCTCATCCTTCTCTGTTCCTGTCTGTCTGTCCCTATCTATCCCTCTCTCTGACTCTCTCTCTGTCTCTGGAAAAAAAATATTTTAGTAAAGTGTCTAGAATGAATGAATGAATGAATGAATGAATGAATGAATTAATTAATACCAAACCTGGACAAATACAGAGAAACATAAGTACAATTTTAAAATAGCAAATTATATAACTTTTTGGAGAGAAAAACAAGACTGCTACCTTAATAAGTGATTTCAGAATTCTCAGCAGCAATTCTAACCAGCAAAATAATGAAAAAATACCCTCAAAGTATTAAAGAAAATATTTAAATCTAGAATTCACTGACCATCTTGTAAAGACACACACCAGGGTTTCTGTGTGGAGGACCCAGACTCATGCTGTGACCACCACACAGTTTCATACAAGAAAAATAAAGTGAATTAAGCCTGTTAAATAAATAAATAAAAGCAAAAATAGTTGTAATTTCCTCTTTTCTTCTAAATGTATATATTTTACACAGTTATATATCTAAAAGGGAAGCTATTTGTTGATGTAAGAAACTCCTTAACCTGTAGAAAATTTTTATGAGTTTATTTGAGCCAAACTGATGATCATTGTTGGGAAGCAACAGACTGAGAAAATGCTCCAGAAAACGGCAGCTTTGCAGCTTAGTTTTATATACATTAGGATCAAAGGAAGAGCTGTAAGGAGGGTGACATGAAATGTGTTGGTGGTAGATGAAGGGGGTGGGAGGAAGCGAAATGGGGGGAAATCTCTGGGATGAGATAAAAAGCAAAACGGAGACACACCCTCCTTTTACACTGGTGGGCACAGGACAGCTGCCATTCACAGCACAGAGAGGGTATGAGGGCAGCAAGGGCACAGTGGAGTCTGTCTGTGCTCTGGCGCCGCTGCTGTCCCTTTGAGGAGTCTGGAAAAGAAAATCACTCTGACATTTCAAAGGTATGTTATCTTAGATGCACAAAGACAACAGACAGACTCACTTAAGGTCAAGATCAACCTTTGTCAAGGAAGCTACAGGCATAAGACCACCTCCGTGACCCGCTTTTAGTTAGGAATTTTTTTGTTCAGACCATCGTATGTGGCTCCTATAGGTCTCTGAGTTTGTAAGCCGCACCATGTCGGCCTCCCCTGGGCTTGTCAGGTTTAGTATGTGGCCCCCTTTTTTTGCTCACACTATTTAAAAGGTAGAAAAATGCAGTCATAATTTTGTCTCAATTTCTACATCCTTTTCCATTTCCTGCCTGCTTCGACTCAGTGGAATTCAAGAGGAGAGGCGTGAAAAAGGGAGAACAGGTGGAGACAAGGAGAGAGAGAGAGAGAGAGAGAGAGAGAGAGAGAGAGAGAGAGAGAACAAGTCCCCTGGGTCTGAGAAGGGTGAGAAGGAAAGCAGCTCAGGACAGCCCTGTGGCCGCAGGGCTCAGTCATCAGGAAGAGCTGTGGTTTCTGTCACCATCCGCAGCTCAATTCGCATCCTCAGTCCCTGCATCTGCTTGCTCAGCTTCTAGCCTCCTAGGAGGAAAACGCTTATGTCATGGGAGCATTACAGAAGATTCTGGGTTGGGGTGAACTAGGAAGAGGACAGAAGATTTGCATAACTCAGGACACGAGGAAACAGACTTCCTTCTGTCTAGAAAGGGAAACGGGGTAGGCAGACACTACAGAGAGTAGAAAACCACAGGCTGGGCTCCTAGAGGCTGCTGCACACAGTAGCATCTGTCCCCTGTCCTGTTCTCGCTCCGGCCCACTGCCCGAAACTCAGAGACACCTCAGCTGAAAAGTCAAGTAAGGAGATACCAGCCCTGCGGCCCCATCGTAAGAAAAGGAAGTTTTATGAAGACAAGAAGGGAAAAAGCAAAGTCTCAGATTGTGCAACAGGTGAAGTTCCACATTGCCCCACCACGAGGATTCCAGGCTTTTGTCTCTCATTCCTGGGGGAAGCATTTCTTCATGAGGGAATTCAGGACCCCTACAGCCTTCCCTGGTGGCGCTGGCTCTGGGGAACTGGGTTTCTCTCTTCCGGTTTGCTTGGGGGCAGGGAGGTGTGGGGGGAAAGATTTCACTGTGAGGGAGGAGACCCAGATTCTGAACCTAACCCTGCCCCCCTCTAATAATACAACCAGAGACAGGATGCAGCTCTGCTCTGGACTTGATTTGACAAATGAAAGGATAGAATCTTCCAGATAGGAATCTGTTACAGTAATATAAGGTTATAGTAATTAAATATATAGAAATATAGACAAATATGGAAGATATAAAAAATAATTAGGATATAATATTAAAATCAATTAAGGAAATTAAATAAAGTTATGCTGTCTGGATAGGAATTAATACAGTGTGTACAGATATGATAAACAGACTGCCTTTCACACAGGGCTCAGTTAGTGTGTGTGTGAAGTTATAGGTAGATAAGAAGTGGCTTAATGTCATAACTCTGTGGGTTGATGTAAACAAGAGGCTTCCCTAGGAACATCTTAAAAGTGGCTTGATGTAACATTTCAGTAGATTAACATAAAAAGGGCTCCCTGCGAGGAGCTCCCAAAAAGGTAGTTTGAGATGATAATCTTGTAGATTGACACCTGTTAGAAGGCGTTGGCCAGAAAAGGTACTAAATCTAAGGGCACCCTGCTGCAGTAGTCACCCAGACTCCAAGGTTGATGCGGACTGTCTCCACACGCTCTGACCAAGGACAACCAAGAGGAACACGCTGCCGGGCCCCCCTTAAGCTGTACTCAGGCACACCAAAAGGATTTGTGAGTAATAAACTGCCTGTGCGATTCTTGCAACTAACTTGTGTGTCAGTCGTGTCTTTCCTTCAGTGGCATTTGGGGTCGGCACTGATAAGTAAAATCCTCATAGCCACCTCAAGAGTAGTCTCGAAGAGGCTGCCAGCCCTGCTGATAAGCAGGAGTGTCCCACTGCACGGGGAAGTCAAATCAGGGACGCCTGATCGATGTAGAGCTCAGGTTCTACTGGGCAGGATCCAAGGTTTCTTCCACCTTCAGAGGGCTACAGGAGTCTCATGAAGAGGCAGGCTTCCTCTTAACCTGGCTGATGGGTTTTGTACCCATGGTGAAGCCTCAGCCTTCATTTTCAGCTGCTGACCCAGACCCTCCTTTTGAGATGTCTCCCCTCATTATAGTTCATCACCTTGGAACATGTCCACTTCACCCTGGGTTTCTCTTTCAGGGAAGTTTGTCTCACCTTCTAGAATGTTCTATTACCTTCTACACTGAGCTGGAAGGAGCCAGTTTCAGTAACTCTTTAGTTGGTCATGTATTAACTTCTTTTTTTTTTTATTTTTTATTTTTTTATTCATGTTTTAGAGAGGAGAGGGAGAGACAGAGAGAAAAGACAGAGAGAGAGAGAAGTGGGGGAGGAGCTGGAAGCATCAACTCCCATATGTGCCTTGACCAGGCAAGCCCAGGGCTTCGAACTGGTGACCTCTGCATTTCCAGGTCAACGCTTTATCCACTGCGCCACGTCAGGTCAGGCCATGTATTAACTTATTGCTACTGTAACAAATTACTGCAAACCTGATGTCCTAAAACAGCATACATTTTATTCTCTTAATGTTCTGGAGGTCAGAAGTCCAAAATCTGTTTCACTGAGCTGAAATCAAGGCGTCCATAGGACTGCTTTCCCTCTGGAGGCTGTAGGGGAGAGGCAAGTCCTGGACATTTTCAGCTGCTTTCTTGCATTCCTTGGCTCCTGGCCTCCTCCTCCATCTTCAAAGCCAGCAGCATAGCATCTTCCTTCAGTTGCCACATTGACTTCTTGTCTTCTGTCATCAAATCTCCCCCTGCCTCCTCTTATAAGGACACTTTGGCTACATTTAGGGCCCAAATAGATAATCTAGGATAATCTCTTCCTCTCAAAATCTTTAACCCGATCACATCTGCAAAGTCCTTTTTGCCATATAGGGTAATATTCACAGGTTATAGAAATTAGGATGCGGACATTTGGGGTGCCTGCTATGGTGACCTATACCTTGTCTCAGGCTTAGGGACCATTCATCTCTCCCCAAACCATTTCTCTCAGAACAGAGTTGAGTATCTTTAGCCAAAGACCACACCCTACCCTTTTAGGTCACCCCAAGTCCCCTCCATTCCCTTTGGGCTCTAGGACAGTGCCATCTGATGGGACTTTCTGCTATGATGGAAATGTTCTGTGTCTTTGCTGTCCAACATGGAGCCAGTCACTAGCTACATGTGACCAACAAGAACTTGAAATATAACTAGTGCAACTGAATAATTGGATTATAAATTTAATTTAATTTTAATTAAATTTAATTGAGGCTCTGGCTGGTTGGCTCATTGGATGCAGGTGTCCCCAAACTACGGCCTGCGGGTCGCATGCGGCCCCCTGAGGCCATTTATCCGGCCCCCCGCCGCACTTCTGGAAGGGGCACCTCTTTCATTGGTGGTCAGTGAGAGGAGCACTGTATGTGGCGGCCCTCCAACGGCCTGAGGGACAGTGAACTGGCCCCCTGTGTAAAAAGTTTGGGGACCCCTGGAGAGTGTAGGCCCAGCATGTGGATGTCTGGGATTCGATCCCTAGTCAGGGCACACATGAGAAGCAGTCATCTGCTTCTCTTCCTTTCCCTTTCCCCCTTCTCTCTCTCTTCTCCTCTGGCAGCCAGTGGCTTAATTTGTCTGAGTGGTGGCTGCAGGTGCTGAGGATAGCTCAGTTGATTTGAGCATTGGCCCCAGATGGGAGTTGCCGGGTGGATCCAGTCGGGGTACATGCGGGAGTCTGCCTCATTATCTTCTCTCTTCTCATTAAAAAAAATTTATTGAAATTTAAATAGCTACTTGTGGCTAGTGGCTCATGTATGGCACAGCTCAGATCTAGGCAGATGGAGAGCAGAAGCCAAACCAGTCAGGCTCTTTGCTGCTAGCCCCTTCTCACACAGGTCTGTATTCTGTAGCTCAAGGCTGATTGTGAATGTAATTCTATCTCAGAGCCCTGTTCTCACTCATGTAACAGTTCTGACCGAAGGGTTATTAAGGAGACAGGGCTTTTAGGTCACTCCCCCAACCCTCCAGAACCAAATCTGACATTTGTTTTTCTGTGCTCAGGATAACACTCCACCTTTGCTTTGGGCTTTAGAGAGCTGACCCACTAACGAATCTAATCCACACGATGATGCTAGGAAGAGAGACCCTATGCCCCTTATAAGTGAAAAAGCTAAGGCTCAGAGAGGGGAAGAGAGAATCTTCCAGACGCCAAATCCTGTGATGGGTGCTTTACACATCGCCTCATAGCAGCCCTTCAAAGTGGGTAATATGACCCCCACTTTCCAGGTGTGAAAATTGATGTCTTGTAAGGCAGGGTGACCTTCCTAGTAATCAGAGGCCCACTTTTCTGACTCTGCACGACCCTCTACGTTGTACTGCTGTTGCTGTTTACAGCTCCTCCACAGAGGTTGAAGGGACGACCCTCAGCCTCACAGCTGTCCTTTGGGGTCGTCCTCTCACTGTGCACCCCAAACAACCTACAAGCCTTTGCAAGTCACACCACCTCTGTGCCCGTCTCCTCATCTGTAAAACTGGAGGTAAGAGTCCCTACTTCATCAGGGCGTTAAAATCCTTGGTGAAGGTATTGGGATTGTCTTTAGAGCATTGAGCCCATATGAAGTCCTCTGTGACTGCTCATTCTTATTGTGTTTGGAAGTGGTAGTTTGTTCCATTTAATAATACCAGGCAATTCCCTTCACACCAAATCGAATGAAAACACAAAGAAACTGTCTGTATATATTTACATTTTTAGTTTTATTATGAAAACACCCAGAATGCACTGCACTACCCGTGTATCCGCAATAGCAGAGAAACAGTGACAGTGGACCATCCCCACGGGGGACATGTGTCCTTTGGTAAAACCAACATAAATTATGGAAATAACATGAAATACAATAACACAGCACATAGTAAGGATTAAATTAAGAGAAGGAACAGGGACTACTGAGAGGAATCGTGAACGTGGAGCAGGAACATCTCACTCAGAAGCGACAGGCTCAGGCGAGCTCCCCCGGAGGCCTCCTGCCCCTGTGCCTGGAGCAGCTCAGTTCAGTTCCAGGTCATTTATGTACTCCTGGACCCAGGCCTCACTGGGGTTGGCACACACCTGTCTGCCCCTTTTGGTTAGGAATCTGTAGAATGAAGAGTGAACAGGTTAGAATCACATGGGACCCTGTCTGTGGTAGACATCTCCCTCTGCTTGACCACACTTCATGTTGTACAGCTCTAGTGGGGGCAAGACCCTCCCGGGTGGTACTGGATGTAGACTCCTTGTAACTTCCACCCTGGACTTAGCTGTGGCCTCAAGGTTGCCCAGATTGGGAACCAATGAGCTTTACAATCAGTATGGCTATATCTCCTCATTCATTCCTGAGTGCGCCTAGCAATAACTTTTCCACGCGTTTTTCTAGTCATGGTTTAAGAAATCAGCCAACATTTCCTGTGATCTGTTTTTACTTTCCCCGGTTTTCTAGCTTCTGGCTAATTTCCTCACCATAAACCCACCATCTTGTCCCTTGACTCCCTTCCAACTCCCCTTCAGGCCTCAACAGGTGACCTCATGACCTTGTTTCTTACTGCTTTCTGGGACGGTTTCAGCTCTCAGACTTGATTCCCTACTGTTTGATCCTCTCCCTGCCCAAATTAGGCCCCTTATCGAATCCTGCCCTTGTCCTTGCCTCCCAGAGCAGCCCAGAGGTTGATACTTACACCACAGCTGGCTGGGAGCAAAGGCTGCTGGTTTCATAGTAATCCGTCACAAAGTTGCGAGAAATTTGCCGCAGGATGTAAGAGAAGCAGCAGGCTGTGGGAGGGTCTGAGCCCACTGGAAAGAAAGGCCATGGTGAGATCGAAGCTATCAGGAGCTGCTCTTCGGGCTTTTCGTTATGGATATTCAAGGGGCATCTCTGTGGAGCTACCAGAACCCCAAATATGGTCCCTCGTAACCAATCCCACCCACCCAACGTAGGAGTCTTTTTCTGAATACAGGATCCTAAGGGAAGGTCAAGGAGCTGGAGTGGGTCTCAGAGCACACATCTAACTCCCTTCATTTAACAGATGGGGAAACCAAAACACACAGAGACAGGGACTTCCTTAAACAAGTCTACTAGTTACTATTTCTTAAGAAAACAGGAACTTGAATATTCTGAATGTCTAGGACAGTGTCTGGCAAGCCACATGCGGCTCTTTGGCCCCTTGAGTGTGGCTCTTCCACAAAATACCACGTTCGGGTGCAAAGGCCAGCTTAGGAGTATGCTAATTAAGTTAATAACAATGTACTTACCTATATAGTTTAAGTTTAAAAAATTTGGCTCTCAAAAGAAATTTCAATTGTTGTACTGTTGATATTTGGCTCTGTTGACTAATGAGTTTGCCGACCACTGGTCTAGGAGATGCTACATTTAACAGCAGGCTATTTAAAATTCTTCCCAGCTCCCTTTTGTCCCTTCCCCAGATGCCACTGGGGGACCAGCCCCAACTAGGAAAGGGAGCTCTGCCTACACCCCCACTCCAGAAGTAGGAGCTGAAACAAACTTACTCGGTGCTGAGAGCGCCGGGGAGCTGAGGGCAGCCACCAGCAGGAGGAGAGAGAGGACGGTCACACAGAGCTTCATGGTCTTGCAGAGAAGAGGCTTTCCCGGAGCTGAGATGCAGAGCCTGCAAGCTTCAGAACCTGGCTGTGTTCTGTGCTGGTACTGAGTTGGGGTCCCCTCTTTATAGGAACTCTGAGGGCTGGGACAGAGGTGGGAGCACAGGAGGGCAAGCGGAATTTCCAGGGTAGAGATGATGTCACGGTGCCAATACGGAAACTGAAGCTAGCTGAGAGTGAGGACTCTGCACGCTTCTCTTCCCCCAGGGTGGTGTCATCACAGTGGAAAGGAGGAAGAAGAGGAGGAGGGGACAAGTGGGCTGCACCCTAGAGGGAAGTGGTACACCGAAGGTAGCGACTGAGACAGAGGAGATAATCGCAAACCCGAGAGGAAAGATGAAACATTCACACCTGCTAGGAGGGGCTGTAGATGAGAATCATGCTGCTCGTGGTGGCTGGAACCTCCAGAAGCTGGAGGCTTCGTGCTGACAATCTTTCCAGGGTTGTCACAGCCTGGCCCCAAGAAGGACGGGGTGCCAGGACTCCATGTCACATTCCTGAGCCACATTCTACTGGGCTGAGTGACCTTAGTGCCCTATATGTTTCCTTAGGCATAAGAAATCCAGCATTGAATGTGCAGAATGACTCAGCAGGACAACAACCTACTTATTGAACATTTGCTATGTGCCAGGCAGTGGGCAAGCTGCCTTATACACTAAACATCAAGCCTTACCCTGCCCCTGAGCAGGAGCGTGATTATTCCCCCGAGACAGGTGATAAGGGTCGCAGAACAGAGGAGAGTTCACCGGTAATCTCAAGACCACAATCTTAAGTGGCCATGCCAAGATTTGACATGAATTTCTTCTAACTCTAAAATCCATTTTCTTTCACCCTGTTGGCACAATGGCCTCACCTCAAGTGCTAAAATAGCTGTGTTGCCAAGCAACAAAGCAGCAGCCCAGACAGGCAGAGCATCACTTGGTAGGGGACTCGCCAGGTGGATTCTGGTCCAGGTTGGGGAGCACATTGGGAGTTTGTCCTTGCCTCCCCGCCTCTCACTTAATAATAATAAAAAAGAGTAAAGAATGTAAATTTGTGATTTTCACATTGGGCAGCTACCCAGGCATCCACTTTAGAGAGAACCCTGATTACAAGTGCCATTTCAACAACTGATTTGCCGAATTCAACAAAAAAGTAGGTATCAGTTCTGCTAAACTGGTGTGAGCTGGTGCGAATGAGCGAAATCCCACCACTGCATGTCACCTGTAACATTTCCATTGCCTCCCCTACTAGAAAGTGACGTTCCTTGATACAGAAAATGTGTTATGCCTATCTCTGTGTACACAGTAGCTATTCAATAAATATGTATTTAATAAGTGTCCAGGGGCAGCCCAGACTACCAGTTTTAGCAGGGGGTGGCGACGGCAGCGGGGGTACAGGTCACATGGACTCAGGATGTGAACTCCGTTTAGCTCAGTGAACAAGGAATGAACTGAGCATCCTCCCACTTTATTGAAAATGTGAGGTGATAATTCCCCTCTGTCCCCTGCCCTCAACCCACAAACACAGTGGTTTTACTTTAAGGGATACTATTTTAGGACTCAATCTTTCCAGCTCAGTGGTGTGAGAGATGACAGCAGGAGTCAACCGTGGTTCCACGGAGCTCCAAGTGCATTCTGTGGGTCACTGCCACACACACTGCAGGGGAATCTTTCATTTCCCTGTTACTCGTGGTAATATAGAGGTTTCCCCTTCTACACCCTTTACCGATACTGTGCTCATAGCTCTATTCTGGGCACTTTCATATCTGTTTTGTCATTTTGTCTTCCCAGATGCAGGCAGGACTTGCAACCCTGGCAGAAATATGACCTCGCAAAGGCCCTGGTCCTTTGATTTCTCCCAGCATGTCTATGTCCATGGTTTTATATGATCCCAAATCTGTTTTTGCTATTATAGCAAAACCTAGAGAAGTTAAAAGACTTGATCAAGGTCACACAGGATGTGTGTTAAAACTCAAGGTCTTGTCTGGCCGGTTGGCTCAGTGGTAGAGCATCAGTCCGGCATGTAGATGTCCTGGGTTCGATCTGGTCAAAGCACACAGGAGAAGCGACCATCTGCTTTTCCATCCCTCCCACTTCCCCTTCTCTCTCTCTCTTCTTTTCCCACAGCCATAGCTTGATTGTTTCAAGCATATTGATCCCAGGTGCTGAGGATGGCTCCGTGGAGTTTCTGCTTCAGATACTAAAAATAGCTTGGTTGCAAGCATGGCCCCAGATGGGGGTTGCTGGGTGCATCCTGGTCAGGGCGCATGTGGGAGTCTGTCTCTCTATCTCCTCTTCTCTCATTTGGAAAAGAAGAAGAAAAAGAAGAAGAAAATAAAAAGACCCATAGTCTTCCAACTCCTGGTCCAAAGATGACCAGACTTCCTTTTCAGGTGCGACCCTCTGAGATGGCCCTTCAGGGAATCTCTGAAGGTACCAGCCTCTCAGGAGGGATGACAGAACTGCCGAGGAGCAGGAAACAGAGGTGGCCAATCTTGACACTAAAAATGGATGCCTAAAACCTCAGCTAGCACTACCCTACATAGACTGCATATGTTTTATCTTATACTACATGCATACCTTTTCATTTAAAGAAAGCACTTTCTGGCTTTTCTTTGGCATATCTCAATTGCCAGCATCACTAGTCTTGTATTTTGGAACCATAATTAAGTAAAATAAGTGTTACTTGAATACAATTGATTGTTAACCAACAACCAATCTGATAACTGAGATGGCTACTAAGTGACTAACTGGCAGGCAGTGTGTACAGCGTAGACACACTAAACCAAGACATGATTCACGTTCCCAGTGGGACGAAGCCGCACAGTGTGCAATTTCTTAAAACTTATAAATTGTTTCTGGTGGATACATGTCATCATACATTTGTCAAACCCACAGAATGCACAACACAGAGAATAAACCCTAATGTAAAGTATGGATTAATTAATAATAATGAATTAATTTTGGCTCAGAAATTGTAACAAACATACCAAGTTAACAAGATGTGAGTAATAGGAGAAAATTGCAGGGGAGAGGGAGCCAAAAGGATATATAGAAAGGCTCTGTACTTTCCACTCACTCTTTCTGTAAACCTAAAACTCTCCCGAAAAATAATGTCTTTTAGTTAAAAAAAGAAAGAGCAGAGCCTGACCAGGCGCAGTGGATAGAGAGTTGGACTGGGATGCAGAAGACCCAGGTTTGAGACCCCGAGGTTGCTGGCTTGAGTGCAGGCTCATCTGGTTTGAGCAAAGCTCATCAGCTTGGGCCCAAGGTCGCTGGCTCGAGCAAGGGGTTACTTGTTCTGCTGAAGCCCCATGGTCAAGGCACATATGAGAAAGCAATCAATGAACAATTAAGTGTTGCAACAAAAAACTAATGATTGATGCTTCTCATCTCTCTCCGTTCTTCCGTTCCTGTCAGTCTGTCCCTATCTATCCCTCCCTCTGACTCTATCTAATTCTGTCTATGTAAAAAAAAAAAAAAAAAAAAAAGAGCAGAGATATGAGGCAATATCTAGGGGAAAATTAAGAGTCATTGAAGTTCTGTTTAGCTTTGCTTTGGTTTTCTTGTTTAATTTGGTTTTCTTTCTTTCTTTCTTTCTTTCTTTCTTTCTTTCTTTCTTTCTTTCTTTATCTTGAGAGAGAGAGATGAACAGACAGGAAGGGGGAGAGATGAGAAGCATCAACTCGTAGTTGCAGCACTTTAGTTGTTTATTGATTGCTTTCTCTTATGTGCCTTGATCAAGGTGGGCTCCAGCTGAACCAGTGACCCTTTTCTCAAGCCAGTGAACTTGGGCTCAAGCCAGTGACCTTGAGCATCAAGCCAGTGAGTGACCTTTGGGCTCAAGTCAGTGACCATGGGGTCACTATGATCCCACACTCAAGCCAGCAACCTTGGAGTTTCAAACCTGGGTCCTCAGCATCCCAGGTCAATGCTCTATCCCACTGCACCACTGCCTGGTCAGGTCGGTTTTCTTTTTAGGTAAGCATGTGAGAGTATGTGTTTATGCAGGAAAACATTGATAAAGTAGGAAAGAAAATAAATAATTACAGGAGAATCTTTTTAGAACTAAAGAGAGAGGAGGATCAGAAACATAAGCAGAACTTTCCAAAAAAGAGAATATATTTTTAAAAAGGGGGAAAAAAGCTTTTGAATTGTTTATATCTGAATTTTCCATTTAATATTGTGAACTATGATTGACCACGGGTAACTGAAACTGAGGAAAGTGAAACCATGGATAATGGGGGACTGCTGTAGATGAAGGAGGTGCCGGGGAGGGATGAGCCAAGGCTGATGCCCTGGTCTGTGGCTTGGGAGCTGGGTAGGAGGGGTGACTTTTATTGATTGGAGAAAACAGAAGGAGGAGCAGAGGGACAGGGGGAAGGATCTATTCTGATGCTGGGATGTATGCTTTGATCTATCTACTATAGACACACACACACACACACACACACACACACACACACACACACACACACGACCAGAGGAGAATGATAAGAACTCAAGACAGAAAAGCAGAGAGAAGGGGCTGCATGGAATTGTCACTCTGGGATTCTGAAAAGGAGCCCCCAGAACATTGTTTCTACATAAAAGGCGGAGCCAAGCCTGCTGCAACCTGACTCTGGGCAGACCTGGAAAAAAGCAGACCGAGGCTAGACCAAACAAGGGTATCACCATCAATGGACTACTCCATGGAGCCAGTGTCGGAGGGAGAGAGCCGAGACTGACACCCAGGGAAGTGGAACTGCAGGGCCAGAAACAGAAAGGAAACCACTCCAGCAGGGCCGGGCCTTGGGAAGCAATGAGGAGATGAGCAGAGCAGGACAAAGCAATAATTATGCAGAACATGAATTGTTCACCCAGAATTCCATTACTCATCGCTGGGGTGCTCCGTTGGACTGAGGTGGGGCTTCAAAGAGGCTGGAATGAGCCGGAAAGCTAGGACACAAATCAAGCCCCTCCAAGCTGACTGACCACCATGCTGACTGCTGGTTACTTTCTGCCTAAGAGATCTTGGCCAAAGATTAAGACCTTGACTCCATGGCCTTTCTGACCCTTTCCTTCCTGTTAGCATTTCAACTCCATAGTGGGACCTGGACATAACATGTACTATTATTGAAATCAGTGATTTATTCATTCATTCACCACGTACTGATTAAGCTCCACTACATGTCAGGCGTGTGGTTATCATTGGTGACACTTTGCTAGGTAACGCACAGAGTGAAATAAAAAACTGACCAATTCTATCTGCGTGATCCTGGGCAAATCACTTCACCTGGGAACATCAGTTACCATCTCGGAAATTTCTGAGACCTCTCACAACCAATTCAACAGTCCTAAGGCTCTCTCAGATTATGTATTAACATGCAGAGGGAGCAAGGACACCATATCACCGACTGAAAAAAAGAAATGCACCCCCATGTTTATGGCAGCATTGTTCACAATAGCAAAGATCTGGAAACAGCCCAAGTGTCCGTGAGTGGATGAGTGGATTAAAAAGCAGTGGTACATATATACAATGGAATACTATGGGGCCATGAAAAAGAAGGAAATATTACCTTTCACAACAATATGGATGGACCTGGAAACTATCGTGTTGAGTGAAATAAGCCAGGCAGAGAAAGAAAAATATCCTATGACCTCACTCATTTGAGGAATCCAAGGAATAATGAGAACTGAGGAATGGAATTGAGACAGAGGAGGGATCAAAGGGACCACAGGAAAAGAGGACAGAGGGAAAGGGGATGAGAGGATGGATAAACCTGAAGGGAAGGGGGAGATGTTGAGGGGAATAGGGGGGAGGGCGGAGGCATTCGGGGTGACCCTAGAATCTATGTAAACACAATTAATTAAATAAATAAAAATGTTTAAAAAAAAGACAAAGGGCAACTTCCTGGTTTTAGGATTGGTATGGAAAATCTTACTTATATAATTACTAAGATAGAATTTTATATCAATAAATCACCTTTATTAAAAAGAACAAACTTTTAAGAAACAGAGTCCATGTCAGAAAATTCATCATGTGGTAGGATTTTGTTTAAATCCACCAACAAGACATGGTATGAATTTGGTTTAAAGTCAACAGAACATGGTCTAAATTCTTTGGAGAGAAAATTATGTAAATAACACGTTATAACACAATATGATAAGTGTTGTAATCATGGAGGTGGATAATAAGGTCCATTATCAGAAAGCAGTTGATTCAGCATTTCCGTTTCCTTTTTCTCGCTCTCTCCAAGTCATAGAACCAGCTCTCAGAAACTGAATCCTGAGTGTGAAGGGAAGTTCCCCCCAAGAAGTAAATGAGGGACTGCAATGCAAGGTTTCAACTGAGAACTGGGCAGAGAAGGTGGGGTAAGGAGGAGGCATTATCTGTGATCTAGAGTTTCCAATGAAATAAGTGACAGACTCCATTTTTGGAACTGACAATGACAATGGAAAACAGCTGGGTGTTAAAGCCTCAGTGAAACTGGCCATTGCCCTTTCCATGGCATCTAGCCTTTGCTTCGCCTCCCTCAAGACCAGCATTAGCCTGACCAGGTGGTGGTGCAGTGGATAGAGTGTCGGACTGGGATGCAGAAGACCCAGGTTCGAGACCCCGAGGTTGCCAGCTTGATCATGGTCTCATCTGGTTTGAGCAAAAGCTCACCAGCTTGGACTCGAGGTCGCTGGCTCGAGCAAGGGATTACTGGGTCTGCTGAAGGCCCGCGGTCAAGGCACATATGAGAAAGCAATCAATGAACAACTAAGGTGTCACAACAAAAAACTGATTGATGCTTCTCATCTCTCTCTGTTCCTGTCTGTCTGTTCCTATCTATTCCTCTCTCTGTAAAAAAAAAAAAAAAAAAAAAAAAAAAAAAAAAAAAAGACAGCATTAGCAGTCACAGGGATGGGATCACAACACAGCCCATGTACTTCTATTGAAACTGGAAGGACAGAATTCCTAAGCTGTGGTCTTACTTTGCTTACTTCCTGTTTCCTCCCTTTGGGGGGATGCTAAGCCCTCAGGTTTGGCCCCAATTTATCTTCCTCATCCATATTCGCTCCACTCTGTAGCCACACTGACTGCTCTCTCCTCCTTCTGAGCCCGCAGTTTCACACGTGGGACGCTGCATCTGCGGGACCTCTACCACCGCCCTGGCTGTGAACATTCGAGTACTTTCAAGACCCGGCCAAAGTTCCATCCCTTCCGGGACACCTCCCTCAGTCCTCCCAAGGGAGGTCATTGCTTCCTCCCCCGGGCATGCTGAGCTTCCACTGATTTCTCTTAGGAGTCTTAGCACTTTCTGCTAAGTGCTGTGGTTACCTGCTTATCTATCTTCTTCCTGCTGCTACTAGACCAGGGGCATCTAGAGGACAAAGACCATTCAAAAGAATTAAATCTATCTCTCATTATAAAATGTGATTTATGCTTATTAATTATGTAACAATAAAATACTAAAGAGTGGAGAAGGAAAAAAAACCATACAGACCTGGCTGAGAAGTCAGCACTTTCACTCCACTGACATTATGAATTGAACAGAATAAGAAAACTGCTTTGAATTTGGCTTTGTTTAGGTAAATATTGCACAGGTTTCTTAAAATGGTTCAGAAAGATGTAAACCAAGATTTCATTTTAGCAGAGGCCACCGGACAGAAACTTTGGTATATTTCTCAAAAATTTCTTTTAATTTAAAATTAAACAATTGACAACAACCTACTTTCCAACCAATGATATTATAAATATTTTAAAAACAAAATATATGTGTAAGTTTGTGAACTGACTAGGAAAGTAATACATTCTCACTTAAAAAAGAGAGAGAGAGAGAGAGAAAGAATTCCAGACAAAGAGAAAAACAAGGACATTATTTACCCATAGATCTTTTACACACACATATATATGTATTATTGCTGCATTGGGAGATTTATTTCCCAAGCTTTTTATTTTTTCTATTCCCAGTGTTTATATATATAAACTACATATATGCATATTTATGGTTACAGTTATAGTTATCTGTGTGTATATACTTGTATATCTTGTATAATTTGTACAATTTGTCATCTTACTTTTTTACAACTGATTTTATATTTGTTCCACTACATTTCATTCAGTTTAAGGACTTAATAATAGACAAGCCAGTGGATATATTACAACTCACTTTATCAACCCCGATAGAGGAAGATTTAGGTTGCCTTATTTTAGACCTACAAACGATGCTGGGTCAGATATATCTTTACTTTTGAAGACGCTTCCATATTTGGGTTTGTTTCTTTAGAACTCTTTCCTAGAAATGTGTATAAATATTTTTAGGCTCCTGAAATATTAACACCCACATCTAAAGTATCTTTATGAATTTGTGACCCAGTGACCCTAGTCATCCAGCGACTGTTAGATGAATGGACGAAAGACAGAACCATGACCTCATGCTTCCTAGTCCTCTAGCGGGAATTCCTCAATTCAGTTTCTAGCCACCAAGCGAGGCTGTGCCACCCTCCACCGCATCCTCTCATCCAGCCCATCCGAGTGCTCGGAGCAGCTGTGGAAGCCCGGGAACTTCAGCTCTGGGGGAGGACGGAGCTGGAGAGTTCATGCACAGCTCAGTCTCTATGGAAAGGGACCAGCTAAGAATAGCCCTGAGTTGGGATACACTCTTCTCCAGCTCTTAGGGGGAAACCATTTCCTCACAAATAAAGCGGAACAAGTCACGAGTTGTGGGTTCAGACTTATAGTTCAGAGGAGCTATTCTTAGATATCCTGAGCCCCTGTGGTCACCTAGGACCCTGAGTTGTGCAACTCTCAGCCTGACAACACCAGCATGCTTAAAAATTTCCCTCCTCACCCCCGGATTCCATTTCCCCTCCACCAGGACTGCCTATAAAGAGCAGGGGAGATGGCTTCACAATGCAGAAGGACGCAGCCAGCAACGAGTGCCCACTCCCAGCTCTGCTCTCCTGCCCCTCAAGCCCGCACTCCATCTGCTCAGCATCATGAAGGTCTCTGGGGCCACCCTTGCCGTCCTTCTCTGCACCATGGCCCTCTGCAGCCAGGTCTTCTCGGCACCATGTGAGTCTCTCTTGCTCTTGTGGGTGTCCCCACTCTCTGGCCATGGTCAGACCACAGTCTTCTTTTCTTGTGGTCTTGAGATCTCCTGAGAGAAAATAAAGAACTTCTTAAAGGGTTTCAAAGCATCTTTGCTTTTTTTCTGCAAAACTTGTATTTTCGTCTTATAAGGGAGTGGTTAGCTAGCCCAGTCTCCCTATCTGAGAGCCAGGGTGGAGTAGGGGAGTCACAGTCCCATTTTACAGAAGGCAAAATAGAGACCTAAGCAAGTGAGTTCACCAGAGGCAGAATCCGGTGGTATCATTCTTCCACTAACTCATTCTAGGTCCCCCCAAGAGCCCTGTCCCTTGGATGTCTTAAGAGATATGTCCAAGGTTTCCCTTTGCTCGGGTACAGCTTCTTGCAGAGACATTAGAAAACAGTCTGCTCGGATGTCTGGATCACAAAGAGAAAGACGGTGCCCACAGTGAAGACTCAGAGAAAGAAGGACACAGGCAGAACAAGGACAGAGATAGGGATATTTCTAGGCAAACATGCCCAATGCCTTCTAGGGACTGTCTCAGCCCACGCCCTGCACGAGGCTGTCTTCCTCACTTCTCAGATGTCACCTTTCCTTCTGAACTATGACTCAGGTTCATTCTGTTTCTTCCTCCGCAGTTGGCGCCGACACCCCGACCGCCTGCTGTTTCTCCTACATCTCCCGGCAGGTTCAGCGTAGATTCATAGTCGACTATTTTGAGACCAGCAGCCAGTGCTCTAAGCCTGGTATCATGTAAGTGCCAATCTTCTCGCCCATCTTGGAGGGGACAGAGAGGGTGTGGGGTGGGGGGCAATGCCCAAGGCATAGACAGGCCAGGGCACCATCCTGGAAGGGCACCGTCCTCCAGGATGTCCTATCAACTATGCAGGACCCAGGTCTCTGAGGTGTGACTAGACCTGGCCAGGGGCTTGCAGAGTTTGGTAGGGCTGCCCAGCCCAGAGGGAAGGGAGGGAAAGAAGGAGGCAGCAGCAGGACCCTCTGAGGGGCTCTCTGAGTCAATGAGAGCAGCTCTTGGGGTTGAGATAGGCAGAGGATCCCTCAGAGAGGGGGTGGGCCCCGAGCTGCCCAGGACAGAGTGGGTGGAGAGGCCATGGTGGGCCCAGGGTTCCCCTGCTGGATTCCTCGGTGTGTAAGCCTTCCACTGCTCTCCACAGCTTCCAAACCAAAAGAGGCCGGCAGGTCTGTGCAGACCCCACTGAAGCCTGGGTCCAGGAATATGTCACCGACCTGGAGCTGAATGCCTGAGTGGCCTGGAAGCTTTGAGGAACCCAGCGACCTCGGTGGGCTAATGGGAAGCAGGGGCCTGAGCCTTGGAAGCGGCCTTGTAACCTCCACTGCTACCTCTCCTGTGGGCTGGTTGTTGCCCATATTCTGAGACTCCTCCTAACTTAACTTTCAACTTATTTATACTATTTAATATTTGTATTTATTTTGACTGTCCCACTGTGTTTGGGACTGTTTGCTTCAAAAATCTCAGGACACCTTCTTTACCACCCTCCCTTCCCCTTTCACTTGCACTGTGATGACAATTGAGTGATTGTCAACAGTTTGTTCTGGGCAGAGGTGGCAGCAAAGCCACCAGCCTGACATGTGTATGAAATGTTTCTGTTCGGTACTGCTTTCAGCCTGGAGGAATAATAAAGATGCTTTTCTCAAAGGTAAACTGGAATTGAGTTTGGTTTTGTTTATTTGGCAAGTCAGAACCACTGGTTGAAAGGAATAATAGGCAAAGAACAGGAAGATGTGAAAGGGAGGGAACTTGGGAGGGGGAAGGGGTTCTGCCTTATATGGCACCACACTTCCAGAATGTTGAAATTATGAATAGCTTATAAATCAAATCATACTTACTGTACATGCTCGCTATTTGAATGGATACTATTAAGAAGGGTATTCGTAGTACACATTTATGATAAATCAAACTCTCTTAATGACAATGACTAACATATTTGAGACTTAACTCTAGGCTGAGTGCTTTTTGCAGAGTGTCTATTTGATCCTCACAATGAGATAGTGTAGCTTAAGGACTATTAATGTCCTCATTTGACAGAAGAATAAACTGGGGCTGGGGCTCAGAGAAGTTAGGCAATTTGGCCAAGATCACACAGAAAATGGTACAATTGAGTTCCCAAACTAGACTTTGATACAGCTACAGACTATGTCTTCACCAGGGGCCAAGTTATTTTCCAAAATGCAATCCACCTGTACTCCAATCACAAGCAAAGAGTGTTTAAACCATTTATATCAGCATTTCCTATTAAGCAAACACTAAAATGCACCCAGTATTTGACCTAGATATCATTTGCCCTGATTCCATCTCTAGGAGTCTGCTCTGCAGCAACACTACCAAATAACAGGAATACATAGTCACAGGGATATTCTTTGCAGCATGTTTTATAAACATCGAACAAATGGAAACAACCAGCAGTGAAGAATTTAAGCAGTAGAGGGTTGAGATGCTCATGAATGGAGTAGTCTGCAGCCAGTAAAACAGATAGCACACATTTATACCTATGGAAAGTGTCCCTAATATTATGCACAAAAAGTGTATCTGTTTATATCTCGTATATGTATATATACTCTATGTGTATGCTACAGAACTGTGTATAAAATGCTTTTATTTTTGCTTTTATATTTTTAAAGCCATATACACATTTGCAAAGGTAAATATTTGGAAGGGCACATATCAAAAAGCTAACTGGTTTCTGGGAGGAAATGGGATTAACATATTTTTTTAGGAATGGGTACTTTTCCTTTTTATTTTCTGCATTTTATTTCTTTTTCAGCGAGTGTGTATCGCTCAACTCTCGGGTCTCCTCTTACCTACCCTTTGATGGGTGATATTCTCACCATCGGCACCATTTTCTGGTTGGGATTCTGAGTTGACACAGAGACGACAGATCTTGACCAGTCCTAACAGTTTGTGTGCCATAACGGCCTTTATATAATGACGGCAATGCTTTCATCTCTCACCCTCACTCACACACACACACAAGCTCCTCCCAGGCAACACTTTACAGTCCCCTCCATTACAAGAGCCTCATTCCCCTAACACCATTACCACCCACACCTGTGATCAGTGTGAAGGCACTATTAGGAAAATGGGAGGAACAGCCTTTGTCTCCAGAGAAGCAGTGAAGGCATCCCCATTTCTTCTCCGTTGGTTTCCGGTATTGTGGGACAAACAAAACCTGCTCGCTTACACTGAACTCTTTCTCCAAGTCCAGCAACCCAAAGCCAAACGAGAAGCATAAGCAGCTCAATAGTCCCTAAATGCAAGTGCCATGAACAAAGAGCACCGTGAGGGAAAGGGAGAATGGGAATTGCATTGATAATGAGTATGTGGGGTCTTTCAGCGTCTGAGATGAAACAGAGAGCCTGCAGCAGCCTCCTGGTTGACCTCCCTGAGGGATGTCCTCCATGGACACAGAAAAGAGGAAGAGCCCTTTTCTGGGAGATGCCTTCCTCTTGTCCATGTGACTTAGGACCTGGGGTTTGCCTTAGGTATTGAGCAATCAACAGCCATTTTTGGCTGGTCTTGTGGTTTCTTTCACATCACAACACGCTTCTAATAATAGGAGTCTGATCTCTTCGCTTCTGATCAATTCTATGGGCTAAATAACCAGAAGCAGAGAGCTTGCCCAGTCATTTTTCTTGCACTTCTTTGTTTTAACTGAGAGGAGGGGAGATAGACAGACCCCTGCATGCACCCTGACTGGGGTCCAGTTGGCAACCCCCATCTGGGGCAACCCCCATCAATGGAGCTATCCTCAGCGCCCATGGCCTAGGCAAGAACCAATCTGTGGGAGGGGAAAAGAGAGGGAAGGGGGAGGGAAAAGAAAGCAGAGTCACTTCTCATGTGTGCCCTGATTAGGAATAGAACCCAGGACATCCGCATGCCCAGCCGACACTCTATCCATTGAGCCAACCAGCTAAGGCTTTATCTTGCGTTTTCACTGGGACTGGGAATGTGTACTTTCCAACATGGGCCTCAATAGTACAGTCACCCCTACACCCCTACCTCCTGGCCCTCTGGTGAGAGCTCTATGCCTCTATGTTGGCCCCTGCTGAGGGGTGGCAATGTGCAGAAAAAATAACTATTTGATGCCCTTCAATCAATATTTATGTACCTTCACAAGGAGCTGATTGTCTAGATTAATTAAGTAAGACAGTTATTTCATAGGAGAGGGTAGGGACAGGGAGTTAGGACCATAGTTGAGCATCAGGTTCTTCTCCTGTTGAGTTTCCCAACTCCCTGCCTCTGCTCGTACTGCTTCCAGCTTGGAGTAAACATGTCTGTCTTTACAGCGCTTCTAGACTTCACATTACCTGTGACAATCAAGAGGTTGAAAAGGACTTTCTTAGCAAAGCTAATTTTTTTCCCTTTCCCAATTTCAGATGAGCCCATTTCAAAGCAGCCTAAATTTTTTTTCTTAAAGGGCCTTCCTGTTGGATGTAAGAAGTAGCTATCATATTCCAATATTCAGAATCTTACCTATCAAATTCTTCAATGTTGCAGCTTTAGGATTTGGCACAGCGCCTTAGCACCAACCAACGACAGACCACAGTTCAACCAACCACAGCAAGACCGCGTCCGAGAGGTTCTCAAAGGTGGTGCCCAGACCACAGCATGAGCAACACCTGGACACTCGTTAGAAATGCAAATTTTAAGTGCTTCTCCCTCTTTTGGAAGGTGGAGCACAGCAATCTGTGTTTTAACAAAGCTCCAGGCAATTCCCGTGCAATAAAGTTCAAAAACCACTTCCATTTAACAAGATGTTTACCATATTCCCTCCTACTTCCTCAGTTCAGCCAGTCCCACACTTCAGTCTGGGGGCTGTTCTTTTTTTTTGTGTGTGTTTTTCTGAAGCTGGAAACGGGGAGGCAGTCAGACAGACTCCCGCATGCGCCCAACCGGGATCCACCCGGCATGCCCACCAGGGGGCGATGTCCTGCCCATCTGGGGCGCTGCTCTGTTGTGACCAGAGCCATTCTAGTGCCTGAGGCAGAGGCCCTTCCTAGAGCCATCCTCAGCACCCGGGTTCAACCTCGCTCCAATGGAGCTTTGGCTGTGGGAGGGGAAGAGAGAGACAGAGAGGAAGGAGAGGGGGAGGGGTGGAAAAGCAGATGGGCACCTCTCCTGTGTGCCCTGGCCGGGAATCGAACCGGGGACTTCTGCATGCCAGGCCAATGCTCTACCTGGGAGCTGTTACTTTTAACAGACCCGCATCTCTGCACAGCTACAGGACGCTATTTCTCAGGATGCTGGTAGTTTCAAGGAGGGAAACAAGTGCACAAACTGAACTCAAAGAGGCTTGAAAAAATAAACCCTGTGGCTCCAGGCAAGCCCCACAGATCCAATTCTCTTTCTGATCCCCCTTCCATGTGCGAGTCCGGGATGGCTGCTGGGACCCTGCAGTGTTACATAAATCCTTGTTCATTTTCTTGGAACAGAGAGGCTGTGTCCCCATTGGAAAAAAAAAATCAGTAGGTTCTCTTGGATTTGACTGACTAAAGGTCAGAATCTCTCTTCCTAACCAATCACTATGGCTATGGGACTGGATTTCACAGATTTGCTTAAGTTAATCAAGGCCCATTCCTGGAAAGTGGATTGGGTGAATTTCACAGAAACAGAAAGTCTGAGGATTATGGGGAAGAGTGCCTTGTTAAAGAACCATGGGTTTCTGGCATCAGGGAGGATTTAGAATATGGTGAAGAAAAAAACATGTTTTCATTATAATGTCTGTCTTTTTCCTGTGGATATTTTTTCTTGATGTATGGAGGACATTAACACTTTGTAAGTGATGAATATTTCCATTTATTTATTTATTTATTTATTTATAGAGGAAGGGATAGAGACAGAGGCATACAGAATGAAGGAGAGAGAGAAACATTGATTTGTTGTTCCCCTGATGCTGTCATTGAGGTTGGTTGATTCTTGTATGTGGCCTGATGGGGAATTGAACCCGCAACCTCGGCATGTTGGGACAGCGCTCTAACCAACTGTGCTACTCAGCCAGGGCCAACATTTCTTCTCCTTTGCTCTCTAGATTAGTAACTCTTAGTCTTCCACCTTCCCAAATTACTTTAAAGAAGATGATAATTTGTGTATTTTCTTTGTCCTGTAATGACTATTGCCCAAATCTGAGGCTAATGAGACATTATACTCTTCATGGTGCCAAAGAAACTACCAGAAAATAAAACTACAGAACATACCAATTACGGTAGAACTGACCCTGCCAAGAGCACCACCTACCCTGCTTCTTATAAGCAGTAGACCCAGGACAGGGTAATCGAAAGTACACTCAGAATCATGAGTCATCGTTACTGAGACTGCCCAGATTGAGGAAGAGAAGGGAGTCCTTTAGTACTGGGTGGCCAAAGGGTAGATGAGGGGGAGCACCTCATACTTTCTGCTTCTATTCTCCTTCTTTCCTGGGACCAGCATCCACACACACACACACACACACACAAATATTATATGGAATTGACCACATCCCCAGACACTGGGTGGGTCCTGATTAAAATAAGCCAATTTGTATTAGAAACAGACTCATAGATACAGAGAACAGACTGACAGCTGTCAGAGGGGAGCAGGGTTGGGGGCAGGGTGAAAAAGATGAAGGGATTAAGTAAAAAAGACCCCAACAAACCCATAGACACAGACAACAGTATGGTGATCGCCAGAGGAAAAGGGGTGAGGAAGGTAGAAGAGGGTAAAGGGGGATAAATGGTGATGGAAGGAGACTTGACTTGGGGTGGTGAACACACAGTACAATAGACAGATGATGTATGATTGAATTGTATATAATTTTATTAACCAATGACACCCCAATCAATTCCATTAAAAATAAATAATAAAAAATACCATATTAGCAACACCTAAGGAACTAAAAATAAATAATAAACAAAAATAAAATAAGCCAATTTGCACCTTGGGTTTTCTAAACTTAACTTTATAACATAACCATTTCCCACATCTCTGCATTATTTGTAAAGGCTCCCTAATTGCTAACCAAGTGAAGATGCCATATTTTCTTTACCTTTTCCATACTGTAGAATTCAGGCATCCCTAAACTACGGCCCCGCAGGCTGCATGTGGCTCCCTGAGGCCATTTATCCGGCCCTCCACTGCACTTCCGGAAGGAGCACCTCTTTCATTGGTGGTCCAGTGAGAGGAGCACTGTATGTGGTGGCCCTCCAACAGTCTGAGGGACAGTGAACTGGCCCCCTGTGTAAAAAGTTTGGGGACCCCTGCAGTGTAGATGGTTTAAATTGCTATCAATGTGCTGAGGACCAAATAGTCTAATGAATAAACCCTTTTTTCCATATTTGAAGTTACTTACACAGGAAATAGATTTCTAAACATGGATTATCTTGGTCAAAGGTTAAGATCGTCTTAAGGTTTCTTACGCACATTATCACCCATATCTAACACATCTTCATGCCCTTTTCTTTGTGTATGTTGGGGCCCCAGATGGGTCTCTCTTGAATGAGCAGGTGTCTGAAAGGCTGCCAGCTCTCATGACTCCTGAAACCCAGGCTCTGCCACTACAGCTTTGTCCCTGGATGTAGTTTCAGTTGGATTGTGCTGCCCAGGACTCATGGCATCATTGCACATGTCACATCTGTGGTTAGAACAGCTGGGGAATAACAGAGAAGTTTCTGCTCTGCTGGGGAAACTATGACTAGAGAGTTCTAGTGAGAAAAAACCAGCTAAGTGTTGTTCCCGGGTGACATCAACATCTCACCTCCTCTCGCTGTGGAAACCACTTCCCCATAAACAGCCCCAGTCAAGTGAGTACTTGGAACTATTCTTGCAAATACCCTGAGCCTGTGGTTACCCAAGACCCTTCTTGCATGTACAAGTCAACAGGCAGCACTGTGCTTAAAATTTTCTTTTCTTATTAGCTCCAGTTTATCTCCCCATGGTTCGGGGCTTACCTGTTAAGGGTACAACCTAGACCCCAGAGGGAGGCTGGCATCGGCCAGTCTTGGGCCCTCACTGTCCTCATCATGGCCCTCGTCTGCCACGTGTTCTCCTGCTGCCAGTGGCTGTTGCCCGCCAACTTTCTGGCTTAGGTCAGAGCATATCACCAAGGTCCTATGGTTAGAGGCACCCAAATGAAATCAAGAACTTCCTGAGGGGTTTTCAAAATTCCCTGGGCTATCTGTTCAAATTCCCTGGGCTTTTCTTTCCAAAGGAGTTTTAACCTTCTATTCTATATTCTGGAAGGGAGGGTGGGGAATGGTTAGATTGAACAGGTTTTCAAGGAGAGGCAGAATCCAGCTTCTCCTGCTTCCCAGTGATCAGCTGAGTAATAAACTCACCTCAGTGCCACTTTACAGAGGATCTCTAACTGGAAAAGATCTCTTCCAAGACCAGGAAGAGGCAAACAGAACTGGAACAAGAGGCAGGCTATTCAATTATCTGCATTCTCTGCAGAGAGAGATAGAGGCCAAAACTAAGATTAGAGCAAAAATAAGAGACAGAGGAGGTGGACCAAGATGGCAACAGAAAAAGCCTGAATTTATCTCCTCCTGCAGACACACGGGATCTACAGCTCCTCATGTATCAATTTCTTCTGGAAAAAAACCTAAATACCAGCTGAGCAGTGGCTTCACATCTGAAAAAGAGGAAAAAGTTGCATCAAGGCACATAAGAGAGACTGAGAGATGGGCCTGTCGTCCCTGATTGAGGGGGCGGGGAGGTGGGGGAGGGCAGGGGGAGGACTCACGATCCCAGAGCCTCCCCTGGGGGAGGAGGGTCAGCGCCACATCAGGCACCCAGCTCTGAAGATGCGCACCTGAGAGAGAAGCTCCCCACACATCTGGCTTTGCCAACCAATGGGCTGTGTCCACGAGACCCAAAGGCCCCAAAGACCGGCAGTGCTTCTGAAAAGCACCCAGATTTCACCAAAGAGATTCACCTGCTAGAGGCTGGACTGAGGGGTGGGCCTGCTGGGAAATCCGGGACAGAGGGCCTGGTGGGAGCCATTTTCACTTCCCCTCTGCCTTACTAAAGCTGGCAGGCACCACTTTATTCTTTTTGTTTGTTTGTTTGTTTTTGGCTTTTTTGTTTTTCTTAGCAGGTGCCGTGTTTACCCTCCAACTGGCCCAACCAGCTGGCACCATCTTTGCACTCCAGAGGGGCGTCTTCACACACGCCTGGAGCCCTGGTTTTTGAAAAAAAATTTTGACAGAGAGAGTCAGAGACAGATAGGGACAGACAGACAGGAAGGGAGAGAGATGAGAAGCATCAATTCTTCATTGCGGCATCTTAGTTGTTTGTTGATCGCTTGTTCATTAATTGCTTTCTCATATGTGCCTTGATGGGGGTGGAGGGGCTACAGCAGAGAAAATGACCCCTTGCTCAAGCCAGCAACCTTGTGCTCAAGCCAGCGACCTTGAGCTTCAAGCCAGCGACCATGGGGTCATGTCTATGATCCCACACTCAAGCCAGCTACCCAGTGCTCAAGTTGGATGAGCCCTTGCTCAAGCTGGCAACCTCGGGGTTTCAAACCTGGATGCTCCGCATCCCAGTCCATTGCTCTATCCGCTGCACCACAGCCTGGTCAGGCTGCCTTGGTTTTTGTGGCTGCCACAAAGGAACTGTCCCTGGAACACCTGGCTCTAGTGGCTAGGGGAGGGATGAGGGCTTGAGTTCCTGGGTCCCACGGGATTGTAACAATGAGAGAGACCGTGACAATGGGTACCACTCCTGGGGCACTGCACAAGCAGAGGCTGAAATACACCCCAGCCTCTCTGTGAAAGAGGCCTATTTGCTTGGCCTGGTTCTTTGGCCCAAGGACCAAGTTCTGGGCATGGTGCACATCTGGAAGTTACAGGTGCTTTTAGGGAATGTAGGCCTGGCGGCGTTCTCCCTCTGCCTGAATGCATCTCCCTGGTATTTTCCAAAAAGGAGCTTATACACTCACCTGAAGCCCCAATTTTTGTGACAGTCACCCAGGGGACAGTCCAGACCATCTGTCCTGGTGGCCAGCAGAGCTTACACATTTGGTCCCACTGACCTGTATATATTTGCATTCTTTAAAAGCTACTGAGGGTCTAGCTTCCAAGCAGCCTGTATCTAGGTACTGACTGAGACCCCCACCACACACACAGTTTGGCACTCACAGGTGTTGGCTCACCCTGAACAACTAGGAGCTATTAAAAATAAATCAGGCTGCTTGAACAATCACAAAAGCTCAAGAGGCAGCCAAGAGCTAAGGAAGGTTAAAGAACAAGGTTCATCTTCTGCCCAAGGCCACTCCAAGACTGGGAGAGCACACACAGACACCAACACAGACAAAATGAGGCAGCAAAGGAATGTGTTCCAAAGGAAAGTGCAAGGTAAAACTTCAAATAAAACAAGAGAGAAAAGAAAAAAAGAAACGGGTAAAATGAGAAATCCTCAACTTCCTTCCAGTTCTCCTCATCCCCAAATCCTTACTACCTAACGATGCTACCTCCATCTTCTTTCTTCTGACTTTATCATTGGGCGGGAGCAGCTCACTTGTTCCCATGAAGAATGGCTCAGGCCCAGGCTGTCCCTTCCCCCGGCAGAGGCACAACCCCTGAGCATTCACTGCCTTTTCCAACTTTCCCCAGAAGATCTCTAGCGAAACGATAATGGCTATTACGAGACCGGCATCCAGAGCCATGTACAGGGCGGTCCTCCTGCTTGTCTCTGGGGAGAGATGGGACACGTAGAGATGGAGTCAGTGGAACTGGGAATAGGGAGCAGCCTGCGAAGGTATCAGCTGGTGAATGGGGGCCACCCTAGGAAACCCGGAGCTTTGATGGTCTGATCTGATGGCAGGAGACAGGGAGAGGCCGCGGAGGTATTCCCTGCCGTGTCCCGGGGCCTGGGAGGCGGGGAGGAGCTGCCTTGGGCAGAAGGAATTGGGGAGGAAATGATCATAGGGGGAAGCTGCCTGAGGAGACCCCCTAGCTAGGTCATTGAGGAAAAGTGTAGGGATCTGAGGTTGAAGAAATGGTCCTGAGAAGGTGGATGGACCTTGTGCTTCCCAAGGCAGGAGTGGGAGAGCAATGTGGGACCAGAATTCCCCTGCCGATTCCTCAAGTTCTGTAACTCTATCCCTCTTCAGAACTTCCAAACCAAAGAGGCCAGCAGGTCTGTGCTCAGCCCCTCTAGGTCCTGGTTCCAAGTCCTTCATTGACCTTGGATCTGAATCCCTGAATGATCTAGAAGCAACAAGAAACCAGTTGTATCTATGGGCAGATTAGGGAGCGAGGACCTAAGCCCAAGAAATGTTTCTTCAACTCCAAGAAGCTACTTCTACTGCGCGGGTTGGTTGCCAAGCAACCATACTCTTACTGTAAATTTTAATTTCTTTACATTATTTATTATTTTTGTAATATATTTTCACATATTCTTGACACTTTGCCTGGAGAGACCCCACAACACCCCTGCTTAGCCCCTCTGACCACACTGTGGTTGACACACTCAGGGTGTAGGTGAGTGGTTATGTTTAGCCTTTTCTAGGGGAAATTGTTCTAAAACCATCAACCAACACATATTGATAGAATGTTATTTACCACTTCTGTACTCAGTTGTGTGAAATAATAAAATTTTTTTAAAAGTAAACCAGCTTAAGTTTTTTATTTTATCAAAACATGTGATTCTATAGAATCATCAATAGTGATTTTATTGGTTTTGTTTTGTGACAAAGTCAGGCTCTCTGGTTGGAAAATAAAATGATGGGGGACAAAGATTAGGAAAATCTGAAAAGGGGAAATGAGCAGAAAGGAAATGATAATTATACCTGTGTCTATATATTTCTGAAAGTTAAAAATAAAACATTATTTTATAAAACAATGATTATTGCCTGACCGGGCGGTGGTGCAGTGGATAGAGCGTCGGACTGGGATGTGGAAGACCCAGGTTCGAGACCCCAAGGTCGCCAGCTTGAGCGTGGGCTCATCTGGTTTGAGCAAAAGCTCACCAGCTTGAGCCCAAGGTCGCTGGCTCCAGCAAGGGATTACTCAGTCTGCTGAAGGCCCACGGTCAAGACATGTATGAGAAAGCAATCAATGAACAATTAAGGTGTTGCAATGCGCAATGAAAAACTAATGATTGATGCTTCTCATCTCTCTGTCCCTGTCTATCTCTCTCTCTGACTGTCTCTGTAAAAAAAAAAAAAAAGTAAAAAAAAAACACACAAAAAAAACAATGATTATTTTATAGACTATTATGTATCTAGTGTATAATATATATGTACTAGGTAAGTATATTCTTTATTTAGGTAAATATACTCGATACATATTCATGCATTTAATTTTACTTTTCTCATAAATCAAGCTTCCTTAAGAATTATGCCTTGTTTTCTAAATCCTAGCAATTTCACCAAGAACTAAGCACTTTTACTAGCCCCATTGGATAGAAGAGAAAATGTTGGCTCAGAGAGTTCAAACAACTTGCCCACAGTCATGCAGCTAATAAGATAACCAAGATGCAAATATATACCGTTCTTTCCAGAGCATTCCAGAACCATCTGGGATGGTTGTTTAAAATGCTTACAGTAGAATTTCTTGGGTTTGGATCTAGGGATCCAGATTTTTAGCAAATTCTCATGCAATTACATGCAGACAGAAGACCAAAAACCACTGAATTAATAGGATTTAGCACTCTTTCCTTAATAAAGTATATATGGTAACTTTTTATAAGCCTTTGTTTTGTTTTAAACTATTTTTTATTATCAAAAAGTGGAATTTTGGTAGTCATAGTTTTTTTGTGTGTGTTTGTTTTTTGTTTTTGAGAGTAGGGGAGATAAATAGACAGACTCCCGCATGTGCCTGACCAGGATCCACCTGGCAATCCCATCTGGGGCTGATACTCTGCCCCTTTGGAGTCAATGATCTCAACCAAGCTATTTTTAGTGCCTGAGGCAAAGGCTCCACAGAGCCATCCTCAGCGCCTGGGGCTGATGTGTTCAAATCAATCAATGCCTTGGCTGTGGGAGGAGAGAGAGAGAGAGAAAGAGAGAGAAGAGGGAGGGGGAGGGTGGAGAAGCAGATGGTTGCCTCTCTTGGGTGCCCTGACCAGGAATTGAACCTAGTACTTCCACACACCAAGTCAATGCTCTACCACTGAGCCAAACAGCCAGGGCCATAGTCACAGCTTCTACATTCTCTTTGATCTAGCTAGCTTATTTCTAGAAATGTATTTCAAGAAACTATCTAAAGGCACAAAGGTATAGGCACATGGATGTTCTTTGTAGACTTGCTTATAAAACCAATGAGAGAGAAATAAATTCATCAAAAGAGGAATAGCTTAAAACATCATAGTACAGACACATAATAAATATGAAACCACTAAACAGGATGAAGTACATATAGATAGATGATAGTAATGTGAACTATGTATATAAAATAAACATTTTATGCCAATATCTACATTATCACATATTTGTTAGCCTGAGCGCTTTAAGGAAAGACGGCCTCTTGGAGCACCCAGCTCTGTGACAGGTGCAAAACTTTACAGGTGAGGTGCAGACTGGACGTCAGCACCCTTTCCCCACACAGCCAGGGACCTCTGCAGACATCAGTGCTGAGATGACCCCATCAGTTCCTGCTGCTAAGAGTCCCTCCAAGTAGGATTCTCCTATTGGTAGGTTGAGCCCATTTCGAGAGGCAGAGGGGATATTATTAATAATTATGCTGCCACTACTGATATAAACAGAGTTTTTCCTAGACAAAGTGGGATATGCGATTCCCCAATCAATGTGCATTGTCATTGGGGAGAAGGCTCAGCTCAGCTATGTACCTTCCACAGGGTCATTTGACCAATGGGAAACTCACTCCAGGTGATAGGAGTGAAACAAATCATCAAGTTCATGCCAGATAAATAGATGATAGATAGATAGATAGATAGATAGATAGATAGATACAATCAAACAAGCAAAAGAGAGTGGCCAGCCTAGTGAGCTCCACCCACCTTTGTGATGGAGAGCTCATTCCTCCTCCTTCTCTTTAAGCCCAGTGAAGGGGTCTATCGAGGGTGACCTATAAAAACTGGAACTGTCTGCCAGCAAAGTGGCTCACTTTACAGTTGGATGTCATAAGATGAAGGACAAATTGATGGGAGATCAGAAATTCAGAAAGAAGCATGTTTTATGGTGATCAAGATTTGCCTGAAGCTAATGCTACTTCTTGAACTTTTGGTTATGTGACTAATGAGTTTTCTTTACCGTTTCAGCCCCATTGAGTCAGCTTTTCTGATACCATAACTCACACCATCCCTAACTGATACAGACCACCATGCTGCAAGGAGCAGATCCTCAAAAGTGTGATTGGCTGGGGCAGGAGTTGAGGTCGAAGTTGAGGACACCTCTAGCTGGCACAACAGCTGGTTACTCCCATGACCTGTCATAGAGTCTTACCAAGGCCAGCTGCCTACCACGGTTGCATCAAAAAGGAAAATTCAAGATGTTGGAGACTGGTTACTTCTTGTATGAATCAGTAAAACCCATTAAGAAAAAGACTAGCTTGCTTGGAAGTTGACTCTTCTGATAACAGAGAAGGAAAAAATTCGTTTGCTTATAAGAAAGAGGTCCTTTCTGTTTGCTGCCTGCAAAGCCAGCTGACTAGGAGTCAGTGATCTGGAAAAGCAAAATTCTCCACTCCCAGCTAATGTCAGCCTAAGCAGAAATGGGAAGGTGGGAGACGAGGAAGGACAAAAGTAGTGGGGTCCATAACCAGCCTGATCCTCCCCCTCCTCCTACCCCTTCTACTTAGGTTGTGAAAAGGGGGTGGGGGAGGTAAAAGAAGGTAAAGGGGGATAATGGTGATGGAAGGAGACTTGACTTGGGGTGGTGAACACACAATACGCTATACAGATGATGTATTATAGAATTGTACCCCTGGAACCTATATAATTTTATTAACCAACGTCACCCCAAAAAATTCAATTGAAAGTTTTTTAAACTTTGGAGTCTTCTTACAAATTTTACAAAAAAAAATAGAATAAATGCTTATTTTGTGAACATGAAATGAACAATCACATTCTCTGTGAAGGCATAACTGAGATACAGGCAAAGGCTGAAAGTTGACGGTGACCTCCATGCTGTGGCACTGTTTTATCAGCAGGGGGCAGTGTGGTAATAGGGGGTCAGTGAAATGGGGGAGGGGTGTGGCAGAGAAAGAGATGACCAGAACTCCCAATGCTGAGCTTCAAGGGGCTTTCCAAAACCCTGTCCGAGAAGGGACACACGGGCTGACGGATTTTTTGGCTTCTAATTAACCAACCAGTGGAATTGACCAAACACAGACCAGAAGACTTGAAGAATTGAATGGGAGTTGTAGTGCCCCTGAAACTCCAAGTTTGGCTCAAACCAGCCCCAAAGTGATTCTCAGATCTGCTGTGCATTAACATCTGTAATGCTGGTGGTCGAGGCCAGGCAGGTTCACACAGAATTCAGGCAGACAATAGAGGAACTATGGGGCTGGACAGTGTAGGGCCATTACCCATTTATTGGAGGCTCACAGAGACAGGCAGGCAAATAAACAAAGGAAAACCTGCTTTTCACAGTGAAAGGACACGGGATCAGAAAAACCGCATCTGGCAGTGGAGGGAGAGTGATCTGGGAGAATCGCCCCCAAGGGAAAGCACCCATAGCCTTACATAGATGCGCTCGTCAGGCAAAGTGCTTGCAGCCAGTAAACCAGCGAGCAAGCCTAACCCAGCTGTTTTCCCAACATCATCATCTCGGGAGTTTTTAAATTACCAATGCCCAGGCCCTACCTAAATCCAATTATTTATTTATTTATTTATTTATTTTTATTTTATTTTATTTTTGTATTTTTCTGAAGCTGGAAATGGGGAGAGACAGTCAGACAGACTCCCGCATGCGCCCGACCGGGATCCACCCAGCACGCCCACCAGGGGGCGACGCTCTGCCCACCAGGGGGCGATGCTCTGCCCCTCCGGGGCATCGCTCTGTTGCAACCAGAGCCACTCTAGCGCCTGGGGAAGAGGCCAAGGAGCCATCCCCAGTGCCCGGGCCATCTTTGCTCCAATGGAGCCTCGCTGCGGGAGGGGAAGAGAGAGACAGAGAGGAAGGAGAGGGGGAGGGGTGGAGAAGCAGATGGGCGCTTCTTCTGTGTGCCCTGGCCGGGAATTGAACCCGGGACTTCTGCACGCCAGGCCGACGCTCTACCACTGAGCAAACCAGCCAGGGCTCCCACCTAAATCCAATTAAATTCATAACTTTGGAGTGAGGTCCTGGTGTTGGGGATTGTTGAAAGCTCCCCCAAGTGATTCTACTGTGAACTCTATCTCCAACAGGAAATAGGCAGACTTCAGAAGGGGTATTCACCCCAAGTAGGATTACCAGATAAAACACAGGATTCTCAGTTAAATTTGAATGTCAGATACACAACAAATAATTTTTGTATAGGCATGTCTCAAATATTGTGTGGGACATACTTATACTAAAAAAATTATTTATGCTGTATTTTTCTTTGCTTACTCTGGCCACTCTAGCCCTGAAGCCTCACCTCAGATATAACTATGAAGAACATTCCTCCCAAAAGCAGAGTGCAGAACAGCTGAGTAAGTGACTGAGACTTGCAGCCACCCAGCAGGTAGACAGTTCTCGCTAGACTGCAGGCAGAGTTAGCTAGACTGTCCCCAATCTAAGCCCTCAGCGCTTACACAGTAAACCTCAGCAAATGTCAGCCCTCATTCTGAGGAAAGCTTTCTGTGTGAAAACGAACCTGTATGCATCACAGAATGTATCACCCTGGTATTCACTTAAGTAGAAAAGTTTCCTAGACCTTATCAATCATGATTTGGTTATAAGATAATGTGTCAGTTTCAACTTTCCGGGAAAGAATCTCAGTTCGCTCTGCATGCTTCATCACTTTCTGATGGTCTCCACCCCTTTTCACATTTCCCGGCTCTTCCCCCAGAATTCCGTCAACTTGTGTTCTGATCAGTTAGACAAATAAAATCAATAGCATCATCACAAGGAAAATGCTGGTTTACTGTTTATAAAAATGCTTTCAATATTTTGAAATGCAGGCCTAGGCAAAACCATTCAACATGTATCTGGTGTTTGATCTAGAGTCTAGATTCTAGACCATACAATTTTTGCCAAGACAGAATTAATCACATTGGTTTATCCACATTTTGAGTGTGAGAAGAAATTAAAGAGGGAGGAATGGTGAAGAGGAGGTCACGAGATGTCAGAGAAAATATTTGTTCCATCACACAATTCAACAATAGAAAGAAGTTACAAAAGTTAAATAAGATACATGTACTAAAATTAAAGTTAAAGAGGGCCAAAGAGTATGAGTGGGGGTGTGACCCATATAAGAGATGCCCTCCAGAGCCCCAGGGTCATTGCCTGGCACAGGTGCCTGCTTCCCCGTCTGCCCATAGAGGTTACACCTTTCTTGTAGCTCCCAGATCACACAGGCATGCAGCTCCAGGTCAGTATATATTCCTGGACCCAGGCCTCACTGGGGACGGCACAGACTTGCTGTTCTCTTTTGCTTTGGAAGCTGTGGAGAGGAGTGGAAGTGTTATACCCGGAAGAATCCAGCAGGGGAACCCTCGGCCCATTGCGGCCTTTCCATCCTTCTCTGCCCCAGACATCTCAGGGCTCCCTTAACCTTGGGGCTCACAGACCTGCCCTGTGTCTCATACGGGGTTCCTGCTACACCTCCCCTCTCTTCCTTTTGCCCAGGGGCAGGTCCTTCCGGACTCTGTGCAGACAGGGTCAGAGAACACAGCAGGTGCCCTGATGGGTTCAGAGAGCTGAGTCATTTGAGGGGATGTCCAATCTCCTTCCCCAGGAGTGAGCAGGAAGACTGGCACTCATATGACACCGAACTTGGAGCACTGGCTCTTGAGCTCATAGTAGTCAGCCACAACTTTGTGCAGAATCTGCTGCAAGAGAGAAGAGGAGAGACAGGCAGTCAGAGTGCCAGCACAAACTGTCAGGCCAGCCAGAAAGAACCGAAGTCTGTTCAGAAGAAAAGGCAAGCCAGCTACTCCTCCAGGGTCAGGAAGAAGTAGAAGGGGGCCGCACTGCTCAGGGGTGGGGAGGTGGGGACAAAGGAGCCAAGAGGAAGTTGACAGTTTTATTTCTGTGTTTCTCTTTCAGTGTTTCTCATCCTGTTTCAGTTTTGGACCTCTGTCTCTATAGGGAATTTAATTTCCTGAACAAACTGCTTCTTTGTTCCATCTCTCACTGGGAAGTTCCCTTGAGAGTCCATAAGGAGAGCCAAGGCCACACTTCTGGGAGCCAGTTGAACACAGATTCTACCTCATCAAAATCCCAGCTGGGCCTCCATGTTCCCACCCATAAAAATGGGGTTTACTCTTGCCCTGTCTCCCAGAGCATAATAGAATTTCTCAAACCCCCTTGAAAGGAAAATATTCCTCAGGAAATTGTAGCTAAATTCCCTCTGAAGTTCTCTACTTAGAAGGTATCAGGCACAAGACTTTGGCATTGTAACTCATGTCATGGCCAGAGGGGGGCAGCGGGGGACAGGGCAAAAGAGAGAAGGGAGGACAGACTTGCAAGAGGCAGAGCAGGTTGGGGAGTGAGGGCCATGGTGAAGAGTGAGATAGTGAGGGAAGCCACTGGGAACTCCATGATGCCGGGGAGCAGACGGTGAGCTCAGATGGAGGCCAAGTAGAGTTGGGAACTGTGCTGCAGCCTCCTTCTGGGGTCTAAGCCGTGTCTTCTCTTCATAGTCAGCTTTGGGGCATTAGAATGGAAATTTAGGGAGACTGAGGGGGAAATTTTTAATCATATTGTTGGTTGTCATGCTGTGAGTTGCACAAGCCAAGGATTCAGGTTATTTGCAAAAATGGTTTGCTAATCACTTGATAAGAATATGGTTTCCACAGTGAGAGGAGGTGAGATACTGCTGTGACCCTGAGACCAGGTGAGCTGCTGGTGCCTTCGTACAAGAGCTGATCTGTAGATCAAGCAATTCTCCCAAAGAACTGAACCTTCTGATATCCATCCTAGCTGTCCCAAAGGCATAGATGTGATGTAGATGATAACGCTATGGGGTCTTACCTATGCTAAAACCACACCCTGATGGACAGAGCAGAACTGTGGAAGCCTCAGCTGAGAAGGGGCACACACTGGCTCCAGTCTGGGAAATGCAGGTGGGGACTCACCACAAGTAGTGCGGCTAGGTGAGTGTCCCTCCGGGCATTTCTACGGATACAATAGAACCAATAGGGTAGGCTAAGACCAACACAAAACAGCTGGACCCTGGGTTCACTGGGCTAACTGGAGGCCAACAGGAATGATGAGCCTTAACATGTACCCTTTGACCAGCAGAGCACTCTCCCAGGGACTTGTCCTGTAGATGGAAACACAAAGATGAAGAAAGTCCTATACATAATGTGTTAGTCACAGCTCACTCGTAACAATTAAAAGATGGCCTACAGCCTGACCAGGCAGTGGCACAGTAGATAGAGCATCAGACTGGGACAGGGAGGACCCAGGTTTGAGACCCTGAGGTCACCAGTTTGAGTACGGGCTCATCTGGTTCAAGCAAGGCTTACCAGCTTGAACCCAAGGTCGCTGGCTTGAGCAAGGGGTCACTCGGTCTGCTGTAGTTCACCAGTCAAGGCACATATGAGAAAGCAAGCAGTGAACAACTAAGGAGCCACAATGAAGAATTGATGCTTCTTATCTCTCTCCCTTCCTGTCTGTCTGTCTCTCTCTGTCCCTCTCTTGTGTCTCTCTGTCTCTGTAAAAAAAAAAAATGGCTTACAAAGAAAGAAATTATGGTATATTCACCTTTTGTAATAATAATTAGCTCTTAAAAACTGAGAAAGGAAACAAATTTAGAAAGGAATCTTCATTCTTCAAAAATCCTAGAACACTTTTCTTATTTGTAAAGTCACCATGGCTTTCCCAGGGTTTGTCTGGGAGTTCAAGGACATCATCAAAGACTCTCTTCCTAAAACATCATCTCTTTCCCCATCAAACTCTTAACTTTTCTTTTTTGGGATTGTCACCTCATGGTTCCAAAATGAATGCCCAAAATGGCTCAGGCATCCCATCTTTACAAAATCTCATCCACAGGCATAGAAGGGAATCTTTTAGGAGCAGAGAAAAAGCAATGTTACTAGTGTTTCTGATTCAACATTTTTTACATGATTTGTAATATAAACAGTAGGTTACCCCCCAAAGTAGTAAAATCTAATTTTTAATACACACACACACACACACACACACACACAATACAGAAAAGAATAACTTTTGTTTGTGAAATGTGGGTAGATAGCAAGGCAAGTACAAGTAAGATGTGGAGGTTTTCCTCTATGTTCTCCCTGTCTTATTTGGTGTCTATGAATTCTGAGGCATAATCTGAGTAAACTTCCTTTTCTTCAATGTAGAAAACATTATTATCCAAACCTAGCCTCTATAACATTTCAGCTTATGTCTTTTATGAGCATTTTTTTTCTAGGTTATTAGAATGTTGTTTACTTTTTTAAAAAATTTACTGTGAATTGGAGGGGGGCATTAGGCATTATTATAGTCACAATATAGAGGTAATTTTATCTTTTTAAAATTTATACTTGACATTATAAGACTTCACCAAGTCATTTCAGTATTATTGTAGCACATTTTGACTGGTTCCAATTTTTAATTGTTATAAATAAACTAGACTATATGTATAAAGGTTCATATGTATAAAGGTTATACACCTATATGTATAAAAGTTTCTTCAAAAATGATGTTATTTCCATAGTATATTTTCCTAACTATAGACTTTCTAGGTCAAAAATTAAATACATGTAAGGTTTCTAATCTATATAGACACCCAATATCTGATGCATGTTCATTTCTTTTCCCTGCTGTAATATCCAGTGATGGCATATTGTAGGGACTTGTGAATGCTAGATAAAAGCTGACCCCATCACTTCTGCCATGAGTAGTCCAGGCTTCTCCAATTCCATTCTCCCCATCTGTATCTGGATTAAACATTGCTCAGGCTACTTAAGACTCTGTAAAATTGTTATGTATGTCACACCTGTGAAAAACATCAGATGTCAGTGCTCTGTGGAAGGGATAGGAGAACAGTGCAGTTCATAGATAAATTTGCTCATAAAAGAAGAAACTGTCTATTCAGAAGGATGATGTCACAGTAGCGGTGGCATGAGAAATACTCCTGATCTCTCCCTTTGAAATTTCAACAAATTGAACAACTATAATGAAGTGAAGATACTCCAGCTGGGCTCACAGGCACACCTGAAAGATATACACAGCAAATGGACTAAAGGTGGGACAGGTTAAAAAAGGGGGTGGAAGATAAAATGCATTCACAGTGAACTCTGGAGAGAAAACAAACCTGGAGTGACTGGATTTGTTTTTTTCTCTCTGCTGGACTATGGAGAGGAAGGAAGCTTGGGCTCTCTGAATTTTGACTGAGGGGTATGGAGAGGGAAACTTGGAGTAACTGGGTCTCCTTCTGCCAGGAGAAGTGGTGAGACAGAGGGGCAGAAGAGGAGATAAACCAAAGTGACCAGAGGCGGGTTTACAGCCAGTATTCCCATGGTCAGCCTGTAGCCCACACTTGGCAGAGACAGAGAAAGCTAAAGTGTGGCCCCCAGCCTGCCAGATCCTGCCTCCCTCACCTCATGGTATGGAGAGTGGCAGAGACTTACCCCACAACTAACTCTCCAGAGCGACTCTCTCCCCTGAAGAGCAGAGGTGCTCCACATCTGGTCCCCAGGTCTGTTGAGATGTATTAAGGAGCACCCAGAAGCCTGAGAATGCCATTGCTAGAGCCATAAAGCTGGAAAGCCAGAGCCATAAAGCCAAAGCCATAAAGCCCGCACAACATGCTCCACTCACTGATGCGACTATGGCCCTGCCTACATCATTGCAACAGCAACATCTCAGTGGAGGACAGTGCAAGAACTCCACAGAACTAAAATTTGTAATACAATGACACCTTCTGGAAGAAACCTCTCAATACCAAAATTTATTTTTTTATTCCATTTATTTCTTCTTATTCTTTTTTCTCTTTTGAATTTCATTTTCTTTAATTTTTCTATTTTTATTTTTTATGGGTGTTTTGATTTTAATTTCTTTTTTGGACTAAACTCACCAATTAAGAGGCACAGAGTAGCAGATTGAATTATAATGCAAAACCTAACCATATGCTGCCTTCAAGAGACACATCTAAGCTGCAAGAACAAAAGTAGATTCAAAGAGAAAGTTTGAAAATGATTCTCCAAGCAAATAATATCCAAAGAAAAGCAGTGTAGCCATACTCATATCTGACAATGCTGACTTCAAGACAACAAAGGTAACCAGAGACAAAGATGGACATTTCATAATGATAAAGGGGACATTGTATCAAGAAGACACAACACTTCTTAATATACTGTTCACAAAAATTAGGGGATATTTCAAAATGAATATGAAGTGATAAAATATTCCCTAACTTTTTTTATTTTTATTGTTTTGTTTTATTTTACACAGAGAGAGAGAGAAAGTCAGAGAGAGGGATAGACAGGGATAGACAGACAGGAATGGAGAGATGAGAAGCATCAATTATTAGTTTTTCATTGCGCATTGCAACACCTTAGTTGTTCATTGATTGCTTTCTCATATGTGCCTTGACTGCAGGCCTTCAGCAGACTGAGTAACCCCTTGCTCGAGCCAGTGACCTTGGGCTCAAGCTGGTGAGCTTTTGCTCAAACCAGATGAGCCCGTGCTCAAGCTGGCAACCTCAGGGTCTTGAACCTGGGTCTTCCGCATCCCAGTCTGACACTCTATCCACTGCACCACCGTCTGGTCAGGCCCTAATTTTTTTTGTATTTTTCCAAAGTTAGAAGTGGGGAGGCAGTCAGACTCTTGCATGCTCCCGACTGGGATCCACCCAGCATGGCCACCAGGGGGCGGTGCTCTGCCCATCTGGCGTATTACTTCGTTGCGGCCGGAATCATTCTAGAACCTGAGGCAGAAGCCATGGAGCCAACCTCAGCGCCCGGGCCAACTTTGCTGAAATGGGACCTTGGCTGTGGGAGGGGAAGAGAGAGACAGAGAGAAAGGAGAGGGGAACGGTGGAGAAGCAGATGGGTGCTTCTCCTGTGTGCTCTGACCAAGAATCGAACACAGGACTTCTACACACCAGGCCAATGCTCTACCGCTGAGCCAACCAGCCAGGGCTAGAAAATATCCCCTAAGTTTTGTGAGCAGTATATATATATGCATCAAACTAGGAAGCACCAAAATATATTAGACATCTACTAACTGATCTAAAAATAGAAGCAGACAAAAACACAATCATACTTGGAGATTTCAACACACCATTGATAGTTTTAGAGAGATCATCCAAACAGAAAATCAATAAAGAAATATCAGCCTTAAATGAAACACAGGACCAAATGGACATATAGATATTTAAAAGACATTTTATCATAAAATGTCAGATTATACATTCTTCTCCAGTGTACATGAACCAATCTCAAGGATAGACTACATGTTGGGCCACAAAACTAACATCAACAAATTCAGGAAGACTGAAATTATACCAAGCATATTTTCTGACCATAAGCCTTTGAAATTAGAATTCAACTGCAAAAAGAAAGTAAAGAAACCCACAAAACTGTAGAAATTAAACAACATACTTCTAAAAAATGACTGGATCAAAGAAGAAATAAAAGCAGAGATTAGCCTGACCAGGTGGCGGCACAGTGGATGGAGTGTCAGAGTGGGACGCGGAGTACCCAGGTTTGAGACCCTGTAGTCGCCAGCTTGAGCAATAGCTCATCTGGATTGAACAAGGTGTCACTTGGTCTTCTGTAGGCCCCCGGTCAAGGCACATATGAGAAAGCAATCAATGAACAACTAAGATGCCACAAGGAAGAATTGATGCTTCTCATCTTTCTCCATTCCTGTCTGTCTGTCCCTATCTGACTCTCTCTGTCACTGTCACAATAAAAATAAAAGAAAAAAAGAGCTTTAAAAAAAATCAGAGATTATAAGATATATATAGACAAATGAAAATGACAATATGACATATCAAAATTTCTGGGATGCAGCAAAAGCAGTAATAAGAGGAAAGTTTATATCATTACAGGCTTATATCAAGAAACAAGAGAGATCCCAAGTAAACAACCTAACATCACATCTTAAGTAAATAGAAAAAGAAGAACAAAGGCAATCTAAAGTCAGAAGAAGAAAGGAAATAATAAAAATTAGAGCACAACTAAATGATATAGAGAACAAAAAAACTATAGAAAAAATTAATACAACAAAGAGCTGGCTCTTTGAAAAGATCAATAAAATTTACAAATCACTGGTTAGACTCACCAAGGAGAAAAGAGGAAGGACTCATATAAACAAAATTTGAAATGAAAGAAGAGAAATTAACCACAGACATCATAGGTGTACAAAGGGTCACTATTAAAGATTATATGCCACCAAATTCAATAACCTAGAGAAAATGGGTAAAGTCCTAGAACTATACAATTTTCCTAGTCTGAGTCATGAAGAAGTGGAAAACCTAAATAGACCTATTAGCAGGGAGGAAATAGAAACAACTATCAAAAACCTCCCCAAAAACAAAAGTCCAGGACCAGATGGCTATACTAGTGAATTCTATCAAACATTCAAAAAAGATTCGTTATCTATCCTTCTCAAAGTCTTCCAAAAAAATAAAAGAAGCAATACTCCCTAACACTTCTTAAGAGGCCAACATAACCCTGATACCAAAACCTGGCAAGGACAACACACACACACAAAAGCTACAGACCAATATCTCTAATGAATACAGATGCAAAAATCCTAAACTAAATACTAGCATATCAAATACAACAACATATTAAAAAATAATACATAACAATCAAATAGGATTCATTCTAGGAGCACAAGGATGGTTCAACATATTACACCACATCAACAAAACAAAGAACAAAAATCATATGATCCCATCAATAGATGCAGAAAAGACATTTGATAAGTTACAACATCCCTTTATGTTTAAAGCACTCAATAAAATTGGAATACAAAAAAAAATACCTCAACATAACAAAGGCCATATATGACTGATCTTCAGCTAATATCATACTAAATGGTGAAAAAATGAAGGCTTTTTCTCTCAAATCAGGGACAAGACAAGGCTGTCACTCTCTCCACTCTTATTCAACACAGTTCTGGAAGTTTGAGTCAGAGCAATCAGGCAAGAGAAAGAAACAAAAAGAATCCATACTGGGAAAGAAGAAGTAAAGGTATCACTTTTTGCAGATGACATGCACTAGTTATTCGAGAAATGCAAATCAAAACTGCAATGAGATACCACCTCACATCTGTTAGATTGGCTATTATCAACAATGTAGGTAATGACAAGTATTGGAGAGGCTGTGGAGAAAAAAGAACCCTCATTCATTGCTGGTGGGAATGCAAATTAGTACAACCATATGGAAGAAAGTATGGTGGTTCCTCAAATAATTAAGAATAGAACTACCATATGACCCAGCAATCCCTCTACCCCCAAAACTCAAAAACATTGGTATGTAAAGACACATGCAACACCATGTTCATCACAGCACTATTCACAGTGGCCAAGACATGCAAACTAAAGTATCCCTTGATAGAGGATTGGATAAAGAAGATGTGGTACATATATACAATAAAATACTACTAAGCTACAAGAAATGATGACATAGTGCAAAAAAACCAAAAAACAAACAAACAAACAGTACCAAGCTGTTTTGAGTACAGTGGCCTTGTAGTATAACTTGATATCAGGAAGTGTAATACCTCTCACTTTATTCTTCTTTTTTAAGATTGCTGAGGCTATTCATGTTCTTTTTTGGTTCCATATAAAATTTTGGGAATATGTATTCTATATGTTTGAAGTATGTCATTGGTACTTTAATTGGTATTGCATTGAATTTATAAATTGCTTTGGGTAATATAGACATTTTAATGATGTTTATTCTTCCTAACCAGGAGCACGGTATATGCTTCCACTTGTTTGTGTCTTCCTTGATTTCTTTTATCAATGTTTTATAATTTTCTGAGTACAAGTCTTTAACCTCCTTGGTTAAATTGACTCCTAGGTACTTTTTTTTGTTGTTGTTGCAATAGTGAAGGGGATTGTTTCCTTAATTTCTCTGACAGTCCATTGTTCATGTATAAAAATGCCTCTGATTTCTGTGTATTAACTTTACATCCTGCCATCTTGCTGAATTTGTTTATTAGGTCCAGTAGTTTTTTGACTGAGACTTTAGGGTTTTCTATATACAGTATCATATCATCTGCAAATAATGATAGTTTTATTTCTTCTTTTCCAATTTGGATGCCTTTTATTTCTTCTTGTTGTCTGATTGCTGTAGCTAGGACTTCCAGTACTATGTTGAGTAAGAGTGGTGAAAGGGGGCACCCCTGCCTTGTTCCTGATTTTAGGGGAATTGCTTTTAATTTTTGTCCATTAATTATGATGTTGGCTGTGGGTTTGTCATAGATGGCCTTTATCATGTTGAGGTATGTTCCCTGTATTCCCATTTTGCTAAGGGTTTTTTTTCTTTTTTTTACAGAGACAGAGAGTGAGTCAGAGAGAGGGATAGACAGGGACAGACAGACAGGAATGGAGAGAGATGAGAAGCATCAATCATTAGTTTTTCATTGTGTGTTGCAACACCTTAGTTCATTGATTACTTTCTCATATGTGCCTTGTCCACAGGCCTTCAGCAGACCGAGTAACCCCTTCCTGGAGTCAGCGACCTTGGGTTCAGCTGGTGGGCTTTTGTCAAATCAGATGAGCCCGTGCTCAAACTGGCGACCTCGAAGTCTCGAACCTGGGTCCTCTGCATCCCAGTCCGATGCTTTATCCCCTGTGCCACTGCTTGGTCAGGCTTTGCTAAGGGTTTTGATCATAAATGGGTGCTGGATTTTATCAAATGCTTTTTCTGCATCTATTGAAATTATCATGTGGTTTTTCTTCTTCCTTTTATGTGGTGAATCACATTAATTGATTTACAAATGTTATACCATCCTTTCCTCCCCAGAATAAATCCCACTTGATCATGATGTATGATTTTTTTCATGTATTGCTGGATCCAGTTTGCTAATATTTTGTTGAGGATTTTAGCATCTAAATTCATCAGGGATATTGGCCTATAATTTTCTTTCTTTGTGTTGTTTTGCATGGTTTTGGAATCAGAATTATGCTTGCCTCATAAAAGGAACTTGGAAGTGTTTTTTCCTCTTGAATTTTTTGAAATAGCTTGAGAAAGATAAGAGTTAGTTCTTCTTTGAATATTTGGTAGAATTCACCAGTGAAGCCATCGGGCCCAAGGGTTTTGTTTTTTGGGAACTTTTTGATAACTGTTTCTATCTCTTTTGTTGTAATCGGTCTGTTTAGGTTTTCTGATTCTTCCAGATTGATTTTTGGAAGATTAAATGTTTCAAGGAATTTGTCCATTTCACCCAGGTTGTTTAATTTTTTGGCATTCAGTTCTTCATAGTATTTTCTTACAATATTTTGTATTTTTGTTCTGTTAGCTGTTATTTCTCCACTCTCATTTCTAATTTTATTTATTTGAGTCCTCTCTCTTCTTTTCTTGGTGAGTCTCATTAAAGGTTCATCGATCTTGTTTACCCTTTCAAAGAACCAGCTCTTGGTTTCATTGATCCTCTGTATTGTTTCTTTAGACTCTATGTCATTTATTTCTGCTCTAATCTTTATTATTTCCTTCCTTCTACTACCTCTGGGCCTTATTTGCTGTTCTTTTTCTAGTTCTTTTAGATGAAGGGTTAGGTTGTTTATTTGAGCTTTTTCAAGCTTCTTAAGGAATGCCTGTAGTACTATGAACTTCCCTCTCAAAACTGCTTTTCCTGTTTCCCATAAGTTTTGAGTTGTTGTATGCTCATTAAAATTTGTTTCCAGGAATTTTTTTCTTCTTTAATTTCATTGTTAACCCATTCATTATTTAATAACATGCTATTTAGTTTCCATGTGTTTGAGTATTTTTCAGTTTTTCTGTTGTGGTTGATTTCTAGTTTCATGCCATTGTGACCAGAGAAAATGCTTGATATGATTTCAGTCTTCTTAAATTTGTTAAGATGGCTTTTGTGCTCTAACATGTGGTCTATCCTAGAGAATGTACTCCTCTCCAGATCTGTTACACATTTGTTGACCACAGTGAAGATAACAGCCAGTGTTCTAACCCATATGTAATGTCAGCACCTTTCCCCCTTCCTGGAGAGAAGTGGGCTTGGGGAAGGAAGACAATACCTTCCCCAAGGGGGACATGGAGTGAAGGGCAGAGAGAAGGAGGTGGGAGCCTTTATTTCTTATAGGTTTTTCCTCTTCCCAGGAATTTTTGAAATAAAACAACATACGAAATTTTGCCTCTTCCTTGTTAATTTATAATATGTAAAATCAAGTATTTTCATGTCACTTTATTCATCTAAGATGATGGCTAGAGGTCCATCAGTGGTTTATTTATGATTCTAACACTGTGGAGTGTTGTTTGCTGTCAATTACTTGATGATAGATAAGCTGCACCTGACAACAGTATCTATAATGTGTTATCCACTGGTGAGGTCATTTCCATAGGATAGACTATGAGAAGTAGAGATTCTGGTGCAAAGAATACAGGCAATTTGAAGACTGCTAACCATATCCAGTGTTATGTCCAGATACTGTAGGTCTATGGTAAATATTTGATAAACAGACCAATGACTGAAAGGCTCGTCCTTACCAATCCTTCCCCTCCAGGCCTTCCAGTTCTGTAGTTTTCACCTGTGGTGTGGCTTCCTTGGCTCATATTGATTAAGATCCACTGGCATTATTACACATTCATATGGTCAGAACAATTATGGCAGGCCATCAGAGCACTCTGCTCTATGACAGGCGGCGGAGACCCCTCACGTCACAGAGATAGCTGTCATTTGAAGAGGAAACAGCTCTTCAAATGCTCCAGGAAGCATGAATCCTGGACATTTCCCAGTTACCCATGTGGAGAAACAGCTTTCTCATAAACATCCCAAAGAAGCAACTGAATACATTCTTGTGTAGTAACCACAGGCTAGCCTAGGTTGTACAATTCACATAACATCATTATACATAAAGCTTCTTGCTTATGCACATCCATTTCTATGTTCCCACTGTCCTGGGCTGCCCATAAAAGGAGGGAAGACAGTGCAGATCCCAGAAAGAGGCCAGCAGTCGTGACTTCCACAGCCCGTCTCAGTTCTGCTCACACTCCTCTGCCTGCCCAGCACCATGAAGGTCCTTGGGGTTACCGTCCTGCTCCTCCTCTGCACTGCGGTCCTCCATGCACTAAGGTTCTCACGTGAGTGTGTTCTCCACTCTTCCTTTTTCTTTTTTTAAATTTTCCATTGTTTGAGGGGCAGGAAAATGGAGAGAGAGACAGAGACAGAGGCTCTCTCTCATTGTTCCATGTAGAAGTTCTATTGAGCGTGTTCTCATGGATTGTTTCCCTACATGCCCTGACCTGGGATGGAAACTGCACGTCGGCAAAGCAGGGTGACGTTCTTTCCATGGAGCAACTCGGCCATGGCCTCCTGCCCACTTTCCTTAACAACAGTTGCTCCCCACACTCTGGCTAGAAGTCAGGCCAAGTGCTTGGGCCTGAGAACCCCCATGTGAAGTTCGAGAACCTCGAGTGGGGTTTCAAAATAACAATGTTGTCTCTTTCAAGAGAGTTCCAAGGAGTCTATTGATCTGGGCTGCAGGATGGCAGCGAAGAGAGGTTTATACTTTTTGGATGAGGTCATTTAAGTTTATGTGTTGGATTATTAGCATGAGGTAGAACCTAGGTCTATTTAGACCCTATTGGTGCTGGCAAGTTTTAGAATAACCTTATCTATCCCCAAGAGTTGTAAGAATTGTCCCCACTTTTATCCAGCTATCTTATGACTTATTAGATTAGAAAAAGAATTTTCTGCAAAGAGATTTAGGAAGAGGGAATAGACTGTCTGGAGTTTGGTTCCTGTAGGGTAAGAAACAAACCAAAATGAAGAAGTAAAACCCCCAAGACAAGACTAAGGAAACAAACAAAAAAAGGCATATTTTTAGTTTTCTTTCCCCCGAGCCTCATTAATGAGCAATGCTGTCTCCTATGCTTCTTGCCAATGCTCTCAGGATTGCTTGGGGTCCACAGTACCTCCTGTTGTTTTTGTTTCCCCACAGCGAGGGGCCATCAACCACCCACCTGCTGCCTCAACTACACGACCAATCAGATCCTCCGCAGATATGTGGATGCCTATCTTCAGACCTGCGGCACCTGCAGCAAGCCTGGTGTTCTGTAAGTGTCAACCCCCTTGCCCCTCTCTGGTGAAACACAAGACACAGGAGTCTGAGTGGGGAGAGGTCACAAGTGTACCAGCTCATGGATAAGAAGCCATTCTGAGAAAGCCCAGCACTCTGGGCCTTTTGTGCACACAGGACAAAAAAAGAGACCGGTCAGGCTGTTGCCTGATGTGAAATGGGGCCAGTAGGGAGCTGGAGAAGGTGTGACCAGGAGTAGAGGGAGAAGGAGGGAAAGAGCCTGCAGAAGAGAGGTGGCCTTCGGTTATCTCCATAAATCATGCACAGAAGGACCGAAAGTGTGTGAGCTTTGGGGAATGATTCCTTGATAAGGAGGACTAGCTCTGAGCTGCTCACAGGGCTGAAGATGAAGGGGCCAAAGGTGATCAAAGGATGTCCTTACTTGTCCTCTATATAATACTTCTGCCCTCTCTACAGCTTTCTCACCAGACGATGCAAGAAAGTCTGTGCCGATCCTCGTGAGACCTAGGTTCAGAAGTACATCAAGAGCATGGAGGGAATTCCCCAAGGGGACAAGTGGTCACATTGTTTTGGTAGGCAGTAGGTACATAAATGTAGAGAATGACCTGCCACTCCAGAAGTTCCTTATCCTGAGTCCTTCCCCACTCCACTGACCACATGATGAAAACTTTCTTTAATTTATTAAGGTATTTAAATATTGTGAATTATTTTATTCTCTTGATGCTCTCTCTGAGAAATCATATCACCCCCACTCTTCACGTTCAAAGTGATGGTGAATGACTGTGTTTCTCTCTCTGGGAGACATTGGATCAGACCTATCAGCACCATCTTCCTGAGTTTGTCTGAGCTTTGTACTCTGTTCAGATGGCAAGAACAATAAAGATTATTTTTGTTTACTTAAGTAAATCTTGGACTTCTGTTTATTCTTTTGTATATTTGTTTCCCCTGATAAATCAGTTTTATTGAATGGAATGATTGAAATAGAATGGAATGATTAGGAGGCATCCAAGAAGGATGAGAAGAAGGACGAAGGGAGTGAGTGTTGTTCCAAGGACACCACACTTTATGCTGGTGAAGCTTTGCTCATAGGCTGAAAAAGAGGCAAAGTATTGAAAACAAATGCAGATTTATTTGTACCAGGGAAATCTACCACGTAAATGAACACTAAAGCAAGGCATTTATCATGCATATTTATACATTTGCATAAATTCAGCTCTCTTAACAATGATGTTTAACAGTTTTTGAGGATTTCATAGGAACTACAGCCTATACTAAAAGATTTACATGCATCTTTACTCTCCAAAACATCATTCTGTTGTATATAATGTGATCATCTCCCTTTGACACACAAAAAGGAGTTTAAGAAAACTTGCCCCAGGTCACACAGCTAGTAACATTGGTGTCACAATAGGAGACACAGCAAGTCCCACACTCATAATGAACCACTAAGAAATAATCTCTAGTGCACCCATGCTCCACTGAAAAAGATTTACTATGAACGCACAATTCCCTGATAAGACAAAGCCTATGTTTTGCAGAATGGAGTAAGAAATTGTTGCTTTAAGATCCCAGAGAGGACAAATCCAATGATGTGAGTCTGGCCCTGGAGGCCTCTTCTTGACTGAAGCTGTTTGCACTTCAGAGGACTTGGCTGAGAAAGTGAGCTGAACCTTTCACAGTCCCAATAAACTGGAAAGAAATGGGAAGTCCAGGGCAGACCAAGTAAAAGGGCCTCAAGAAATCATCCTCTATTCAGGCTGATGCTTTAGGAGAAAAGGTGAATTACAAGCAAACCAGCCTTCAAACTGACAGGAGGCCAGCTTCAGACACCACCTATGTGGTCTAGAAAATCACAAACTCGTAACTTGTTTTTATCATGATCCCAGATGCTAATAAAACAAATGCTGACAAAGAAGCTTGAACTTTTTTTACCTGGAACTGAAAACTATAATGAGTATTATGACAGATTTGTAAAATTCCACAATAAATCCCAGAATTATGCAATAACTGACCTGGGCTGGTTTGCTCAGTCAGTTAAAAGCGTTCTGGTGAAATAAGGTTATGGGTTCGATTCTCCAGTCAGGGCACTTACAGGAGTAACTCGATGTTCTTGTGTGTCTTCTCTCCTTGCTTCTCACTATCTCAAAAAAAAAAAAAAAAAAGAAAAGAAAAAGAAAAAAGTAAGAAGGAAAGAAATTCAATACCTTAAATTAAAATACAGCCTACCAAGCACAACTGAAGAAATGTTAGTAAAGTTAAAAATCCATCCAAATGAAGCAAAGAGAAACAGAACAATAGAAAATACAAAAGAGAAAATAAGAGAACATGGAGAATAGAGTAGGGCAGGGGTCCCCAAACTACGACCCGCGGGCCGCATGCGGCCCCCTGAGGCCATTCAACCGGCCACCGCTGCACTTCTGGAAGGGGCACCTCTTTCATTGGTGGTCAGTGAGAGGAGCATATTGACTATCTCATTAGCCAAAAGCAGGCCCATAGTTCCCATTGAAATACTGGTCAGTTTGTGGATTTAAATTTACTTGTTCTTTATTTTAAATATTGTATTTGTTACCGTTTTGTTTTTTTACTTTAAAATAAGATATGTGCAGTGTGCATAGGGATTTTTTTATAGTTTTTTTTTTATAGTCCGGCCCTCCAACGGTCTGAGGGACAGTGAACTGGCCTCCTGTGTAAAAAGTTTGGGGACCCCTGGAGTAGGGTATCCATCATGTAGTTCATTACACCCAAATCAGAGAAGAGGATCCTATAGCACATGTAGCTGAAGAGATAGTGGCTACAATTTTTACATCACTGATGAAAGATAGGATTTTGAAGATTTAAGATAAAATGGCATCTTCCCCAATGCTATCAATGGGACAAGTTCTATTACAATCAACCTGTCATCAGCCCTAGTGTACAGAGGAGAGACACCACTGAACATTTTAGAGATGCTGTGGCCCCTCTTACCATGAATCCTGATGGCTTTGGGGACAGTGTGTTCTCTGGGCCTCCCCAGGGAACATCGTCTGGGCCTCTCCCAGCTTCACACAGTATATTCACTCCAGCATGCCCACTTCCATTAAGTTTTCATCCCTTCTTCTCCATGTGTCATGTCAATTCAGGTCTTTGAACTTCATTCAGTGTGAACCGTTGCTTCTCTGGCATTCTCTGCTTTCCTGATGACAAATTCTCACTGACCCCTGGATCCTTATCAGGAAGTTTTAGCCTTCACCCAAAAGGAGTACCCCCAAGTCAATGAGCTCCCTCTTACCCAGTCCTAAATTCTGGCTTCACTAATTCAGCACCCTCAAAATCTAAATGCAAAATACAGCCCCCAACAGGCTGGTAAATGCTAAATGTGGCTATTCCTTTGAATGTAGTCCCTTTACTTCCTTATCAGGAATTTAATTTACTGATTAATAGAAAATATGCACGGCACAATTTCTATTAAGGAATTAAATTGCTAATTAAAATTCTTCGCTAAAAAATAAATCTTCATTCCTTACTGGCTTCATAAGAAAATCCTTCCAAATAATTATTAAATAAGTAAAGGTAAAAAATAGAGCCTTTCAAACAAATGGCGTGGAAGCAATTGAACATTTTAAATAAAAAAACCAAAAAACCTTGACTGAAACCTCACTCCTTAAACAATAATTAACTCAAAATGGACCTTGAATTTCAATGTAAAACATAAAATGATAAAGCTTTAGAAAGAACAATTGGAGCCTGACCTGTGGTGGTGTAGTAGATAGAGCGTTGACCAGAGTGCTGAGGTTGCTGGTTTGAACCAAGGCAGATACCAAAGTAATCAATGAACAACTAAAGTGAAGCAACTATGAGTTGATGCTTCTCACTTTCTCTACTCTTTCTCTCTCTCTTTCTGTCTCACACTCTCTACAATTAATAATAAAATTTTTGTTAAAAAGAAAAGAAAGCTTGACCAGGTGGTAGCACAGTGAATAGAACATCAGTCAGGGATGCTGAGGACCCAGGGGGCCAGCTTGAGTGCTGGTTCATCCAGCTTGACCATGGGGTCGCTAGCTTGAGCATGAGATTATACACATGACAACATGGTCAATGGCTTGAGCCCAAAGGTCGTTGGCTTGAAACCCAAGGTTTCTGGCTTGAGCTCATAGGTGTCTGGATTGAAACCCAAGGTCGCTGGCCTGAGCCTAAAGGTTGCAGGTTGAGGGGTCACTTGCTCTGCTGTAGCCCCCGGTCAAGGCACATATGAGACAGCAATCAATGACCAACTAAAGAGTCACAATGAAGAACTGATGCTTCTTGTCTCTCTCCTTTCCTAACTGTCTGATCCTATCTGTTCACACACACACAGACACAAAGTGAAGAAATTGAGAAAATATTCAGGACCTAGAGTTCTCAGATTTGACATTAAAACTATAATGCATGAAAGGAAATATTAATAATTGGACTTTATACAAATTTAAAGTCTTAGCTCTTCAAAATTCCCTGTCAAGGACATGAAAAGACAAGCTACAGAATGGAGAAGATACTATATTTTTAAACCACATATTTGAGAGGGGACTTGTGTTGGGAATATATAAACACCTCTCTTAACTCAGTAGTGAAAGCAAACAATCCAAATATCACAAATAGGGAAAAAGTTGTGGACAGACATTTGACTGAAGAAAATATATAGGAAAACAAACAATGGTGTTATTAGTTTATATTTTTATTCCTTACCTTTGAAATACAGACTGAAATATTGCACTACGCAGTAGAATGCCCCCCTCCCATCCCTGACAAAGAGGTCCATGCACTAGTCCCTATAACCTGTGAATATGTTATGTTACAAGCAAAAAGAAATCAAGATTGCCAGTCATCTGGCTTTGAGATGGAGAATTATGCTGGATTATCTACGTGGGTCCAAAATAATCACAAGGTTAGTGCAGCCAAGGTATGCAGGTAGTATCTAGAAGTCAAAAATAAACTAGGCCATGAATTTTGCCTTAGAGCCTTCAAAAGAAATGCATCTCTGCAGACACCTTGGTACTGATCCAGTGAGGCCCATCTCAGCCTCAGGTCTCCAGAATCATAGGCAAATAAATTTATGTTGTTTTAAGACATAAATTTGTGATTTGTTAGAGTCGCAATAAGAAACTAATGCAAACATTAACAGATAAAATAATACTACAGTGATTTTAAAACATGTCCATCATTTCTTCAACATGTCTCTAATGGAGAGGTGGAAATTTGGTCCCCTCTGCTTGAGTCTAGACAGGCTTGTGGCTGCTTTCATTGGTAGATTACAGTGGAAGGGATGGGATGTGACTTCCGTGTCTAGGTCATAAAAGATTATGCAGCTTCCACCTTGTTCACTAGGAACACTCACCTTTGAGTCCAAGACGGCCATCCTGATGGCCCACACATAGCCCACGCCAGGTGACATCAGTTGAGCCAACCTTTGACCACAGACATATGATTGAAGAAGCTATCTGAGAAGTGGATCTTCCAGCCCATATGATGAGGTTATTTATGACTTGAACTGCATTTGACATCATCATTTACAGCACATCTGTATGGGCAGAGCACTTGTGAAGGAACATCAGCACTTGCTGCCCTGTGAGGGGGGAGAAACAGTGAGACTATTGCTCATAGATAGAGCTGTTCTTGCAAAGAGGTCTGTGGGAATACCAATTCCTGGTCACTAACTAGGGAAATAATTACTTCACAGCAACCTGAGTAACTAAGGAAAGAATTTCCTCAGAAGTGTCCCCAACAAATGAAGAAATTGAACTAACCGTGCAGATACTACTCTGAACCCTTATGATAATCAAAGCGTGTTGACAACCATGGGCACATCCTGGAAATACCCACATCTCTGGACCAATGACAGGTACAGAAGAGAACTTCAGGTGTCTTCTGAGCTAATACAAGGTCAGCAAGGAGCCAGTAGAAGCTGGCCAAGTGCAGAAGAGAGGGGAGGAAGTGACAGCAAGAGGGAAGTTGTATGAGAAAACCCCCATGAGATATCCTGGGAAACTGGGGTGCTGACTCCTTAGAAAGTGACAGACCCTCAAATGTCAAGGCAGAGAGCAGGCCCACCATGGGCCCCGAAATTTTCCTGCTTACTCAGTCCTTTTTAATCCTTCTGCCCGACTCCATAGCTTCTAAACATAAAGTAGTTGGTTGCTCAATCCAACCACAGTAATGCCAGGGCCCAGGAGGAATACCAGGAACCCGGACCTGCATCTGTAGGGTCCAGAAAGAAAGAACCAAGTCCTTCTGTAGACTGGGATAGGGACCTGAGCCAGAAAAACAGTACCTGCAACTCCAGAAGCTAGTTCTCTTATGGGTCTAAACCCCACCTCCCACTAATAACACTTTGGAGCCCTCCATACTTAAATGTTTGCTACTTTGAGTTATTTCATCTTTATTATACATTTTCTTCTTTGAATATATTTTCTATTGATTGTTTCCTCTAAGACATTACATAATACAGAGTAATTCAAGACAATGTTGAATGAATGTCAAATCTTCCCTCTAGTTATTGAACCAAACCTATCAAGAAATAAAAATTTATACATACTCAATTTTCAACAAATACTAGATCTTTTCTCTATCTTACAACCTTTTTAGTACCTGAGGTGCTTTTATTTATTTAAAAGGAAACCTGGGATTTCTGGCCATTGGGGTGATTGATTTCTTAAACAGTAATACTGAGTGGGAGGGATGAAAGTGGAAGTTTAGGAAAACTGAGTGAGAAAGGAGAGAGAAAGGAGAAGACACGCCCCTGTAATAACACATGCCTGACCATGAACACAGCATCCTGGGAAGCCAAAGCTGAAATAATGTTATAAATTAAGCTATAGTTTATATTCCCTAAAATAACATCAATAATTTACATGAACAAAACAAGAAGATTTTCCTGCATGTGCATCTTTGCATTTTTAAAATAAGTCAAGTTTGCTCAAGAATAAGGACTTACAATGATTGAATTTCATATGGTGAAGACCTTGCATGCATTGGCTCATCTTGTCCTCAGATTACCACTATGATGCACATGCTGTCGTTGTCTCAGTTGAAAGGTGAGGAAACACAAGATCAGAGAGCTTAGGTTACCTTCCCCATGGCTGGATAGTCAGCAGTGTAGGGATTAAAAACTGGGTCCACATCCCATGCTCAGAACCATCAGATCCCTGACTATCAAAGTGTTGTTTCATCTGGAACAGAATCAACCTGACATTCCCCTTTATGATGTGCGCATTCTGCTTTCAGCAGCTAACCGTAAGGTCATCCACTTGGGTGGGAATAGGCAAGACGACTTAAGTCCCTTCTACCTATTACCACATCTTCTTGTGGCTTAAGCATATCAAGCCATCAGAGTGCAGGCCAAGTCTTTCTGCTTGACATCTCTCCCCCTTCCGCTGACCTGTACTCACATACGGTCAGGGAACATCGGCAAATATGTTCTATATGTAGAACTCACTAAATATTGAGAAGACTCCTGTGTCCATGATGGCACCCCCAATCTCTACCAGTACTTCCCTTGCAATTCTCTCACCTGCCTTTACGGAAGTGGTGAAGCTAGAATACTCCCTGCCCTGGCAGTGATTCTTTCCTCTCTCCTTTCTTCATCTCCTGCTTCGACAGACTGGAGGGATGAGGAGAGGTCAGGCCATTCACCCCAGGGAATGTCCTCTCTAACGGCGGTATAAAAATGCCTGACAAGGTGGTGGCGCAGTGCATAGAGCGTCGGACTGGGATGCGGAAGGACCCAGGTTCAAGACCCTGAGGTAGCCAGCTTAAGCGCAGGCTCATCTGGTTTGAACAAAGCTCACCAGCTTGGACCCAAGGTCACTGGCTTGAGCAAGGGATTACTCAGTCTTCAGTAGCCCCACAGTCAAGGCACATATGAGAAAGCAATCAATGAACAATGAAGGGGTTGCAACCAAAAACTAATGATTGATGCTTCTCATCTCTCTCTGCTCCTGTCTGTCTGTCCCTATCTATCCCTCTCTTTGACTCTCTCTCTGTCTCTGTAAAAAATAAATAAATAAATAAAGGGGGTATAAATGGCATGGTCTTTTCTGAATGAGAGAACAACTTTTGCAACAGGATAAATGCCAGTCAACATCTAGGTAAATTTCACAGAAAATTTCAAAAATTTTGAAAACTTAGAAAATATTAGGTAGCAACTCTTCCTAACAATGGAAAATGAAGAATATTCACCTATAAGAGTACACCCGACCCTTGCAATGTAGAAAATCCTCAACTACTTCTCCAATTTTAGAATAAATATCTACAGTTTCTATCAGTTATTGTTCCTCATATATCAAGAACAAATAAACAAGAAAATAACAAGCCTGGCCTATGGTGGTGCAGTGAATAAAATGTTGACTTGAAAAGCTGAGTTCGCCAGTGTGAAACCCTGGGCTTGTCCAGTCAAGGCACATATCGGAGGTGATGCTTCTTGCTCCCCCTCCCACCCTCTCTCTCTCTCTCTCTCTCTCTCTCTCTCTGTCTCCTCTCTAAAATAAAAAAAATAAAATCTTTTTAAAAATAACAGACAGGCCCTTGCCGGTTTGCTCAGTGGTAGAGCGTCACCCTGGTGTGTGGAAGTCCCGGGTTCGATTCCCGGCCAGGGCACACAGGAGAAGCACCCATCTGCTTCTCCCCCCCTACCCCCCTCCTTCCTCTCTGTCTCTCTTCCCCTCCCACAGCCAAGGCTCCATAGGAGCAAAGATGGCCCAGCCACTGAGGATGGCTCCATGGCCTCTGCCTCAGGCGCTAGAGTTGGGTCTGGTCGCAACAGAGCTATGTCCGGGATGGGCAGAGCATTGCCCCTTGGTGGGCGTGCCGGGTGGGTGCCGGTCGGGCACATGCAGGAGTCTGTCTGACTGCCTCCCCGATTCCAGCTTCAGAAAAATACAAAAAAATAAAATAAAATAAATAAATAAAATAAAAAATAAATATAACAGACATATTACACACCTGTGTATTAAACATTATATTTTTTCTTCTAAAAAAATGAATATTTTCTTGTTCTCCATTATTTTTTTTACTTTTTTCTTTCATTTTTTGGACAGAGAGAAACAGATATATAGACAGAAAGGGAGAGAGATAAGAAGCATAAACTTGATGCACCTTTGTTGTTTACTGATTGCTTTCTCATATGTGCCTTGACTGGGGGGCTTTAGTTGAGCCAGTGACCTCTTGCTAAAGTCAGCAACCTTGGACTTCAATCCAGTGACCATGGTGTCTTGTCTATAATCCCATACTCAAGTCAGTGACCTCGTGCTCAAGCTGTGATCCCGTGTTCAAGCCCAATGAGACCACACTCAAACTGGCAACCTTGAGGCTCTGAACCTGGCTCCTCAGCGTCCCTGGCTGATGCTTTACGCATTACACCAGTGCCTGGTCAGGCCCCCAATTTTTTTTTTATTACTATTAAAATTGAAGATAAATGTCTTGGTGGCACTGAATACAACAGTTATCTAGGGCGTTTGGGTATAAATGAAGAGTGAACTGCAGGCAAAGTCCTCCTATATACAGACATGGCCAAGGTTCCATCCACATCAGGCCCTTAACATTGGCCTCCTCTGAATTTCCACTATTTCCATCTCTGAGGCCAAAGACTTGTACACAAATGTTTATAAAAATATTTCAGCTTTATTCAAAATAAAACCCAAAAGACCATCAACTGACGGATGGATAAACAAATTGTGCTAGAGTCAGCTCTGCTCTAACATGACACATGACTCCTAGAAATCACTGTACTGCGCACAGTTACACATAAAACCACAGGATGTCGGAAAATTGGAGTAGGGCACAAACTCATAATATTACTTCATCAGTGACACATTTAAAAAAATAGAAATCTCATAAAATGGTAGCATAGCTTTACACACGTTCAACAGTTAACATAAATATGGCACTTTCTTTGGGAAAAGACCTGAAGTGTGTTTGTGGAAGTGAGTCTGAAGGGGTGCAGGTTGTGATGACCGTGAAGTGGGGAAGGAGGGCTGTGCGAAGTCAGAAGGAGAGGTGAACTCCAGTGGTAGTGGGTCAAAAGTGCACAATGACTTTACAGACACACTCTATAAGCAATGAAAGAATTAGTGTAATGCTGAAATTCTTTCCTAATATATCAATCACACTGGAACAGTTACATTCTCTAAGTAAGTACTATAGAAAACTGACTATTCATCCATACAGGGAAATAATACTCAGCAACAAAAAGAAGCCATCTACTGACATATGCAACAACACAGAGAAATCTCAGGAGCATAACATTAAGCAAAAGAGTCCTGACTGAAAAGGCTGCACAGTGATTTGTCTGCTCACACAGTAACAGGTGAGACCTGAGGGACAGACACCTGAGCAGTGGGTGCCAGCGACTGAGGATGCGGGAGGGCGATGACAGAAAAGGGTACAGAGGTCCTTTTTGGAGTGATGACAACATTCTTATCCTGACTGTGGTGATGGGTATATGACTTTTTACAAATTTCTTTATACATTTGTCAAAAGCCATCAAGTACATTTATCAAAACTCATCACACTATGCACTTAAACATGGTCAATATCCTCTGTAAACTATCTATGCCTTAGAAAACCTCATTAACACACACACACACACACACACACACACACACACACACACACACACAAACTGAGGTTACAAATGAAAAAAGGAAAGAAAGAAAGAAAGAAAGAAAGAATTTACTATATTTCATAAAGTGACCTTCTGTATTTTAACTGCAAATGCCATGTGGGGGTTGCCATAACAGATGAGAGTTAGCTTTTTTTTTTTTTTTTCTTCATTTTTCTGAAGCTAGAAACAGGGAGAGACAGTCAGACAGACTCCCGCATGCGCGCGACCGGGATCCACCCAGCACGCCCACCAGGGGCGACGCTCTGCCCACCAGGGGGCGATGCTCTGCCCATCCTGGGCGTCGCCATGTTGCGACCAGAGCCACTCTAGCGCCTGGGGCAGAGGCCACAGAGCCATCCCCAGGGCCCGGGCCATCTTTGCTCCAATGGAGCCTTGGCTGAGGGAGGGGAAGAGAGAGACAGAGAGGGAAAGCACGGCGGAGGGGTGGAGAAGCAAATGGGCGCTTCTCCTGTGTGCCCTGGCCGGGAATCGAACCCGGGTCCTCCGCACGCTTGGCCGATGCTCTACCGCTGAGCCAACCAGCCAGGGCCGAGAGTTAGCTTTTTTGATTGTAATGTAAGTGCCTGACTTGAAGCTCTCCTTTGCTAAGGTATCAGTTTCAAAGTTTCCCACCTTGAATAACAAGTTGCCAGCTACACAACTGGCTAAAGACCCAGGCTGTCCCACCTATAAATTTCTCCTTTTAGAATGTCCTGAATGGCCGAGAAAATGACCACTTGATTGACCGTGATTTCCTTTCCCACACTCTAATTCCCACTCCTAAGTTCAAAATTCACCAATCATGAGTGGATCCACATCACCCAGGCACCACACCCTGCCTTGCCCTAATACTGGCAGAACCCCAGGTCCTCACACTCTGTCTCTTTCTCTCTCTCTTTAGTCAGGACCTTGCTGTGTGGTCCTAGGCTTGCTGTGTCCCCGCCAGGCCTTGGGAGTCATTAAACTGATATTTTCAAAGCTCCATAATGGACAACACTGAGGACATCCTGCTATCATAGGAAGAACCACAAAGGGCGGTCCAGCCGCACATTGGCTCCAGTCTGGGAAATGCAGGTGGAGACTCTCCACAAGTAGTGTGGCTAGGTGAGTGTCCCTGTGGGCATTTCTATGGATACACTAGAACCACTATGGATAGGCTAAGACCATCACAAAACAGCTGGACCCAGGGTTCGCTGGGCTAACTGGGGGCTAATAGGAATGATGAGCTTTAACTTGTTGTACTCTTTGACCAGCAGAGCACTCTCCTAGGGATTTGTCCTGTCAATAGAAACACAAAGATGAAGGAAGTTTAATGCATAATGATGTTAGTCACAGCTCATCAGTAACAATTAAAAGATGGCCTACAAATAAAGAAATTATAGTATATTCACCTTTTGTAATAATAGTTATCCCATAAAAATTGAGAAAGAAAATGAATTTAAAAGAAAGCCCTCATTCCTCAAAAATCTTAGAACACTTTTTCTTATTTGTAAATCCACCATGGCATTCCCAGGGTTTGTCTGGGAGTTCAAGGACATCATCAAAGACCCTCTTCTTAAAACATCATGCCTTTTCCCATAAACTCTTATCTTCTCTTCTTTGAGATTGTCATCTCATGGTTCCAAAATGGCTGCCCAAAATGGCACACGCACCCTATCTTCACAAAATCTTACCCACAGGCATAGAAGGGAATCTCTTAGGACCAGAGAAAAAGCAATGTTACTAGTTTTCATGATTCAACATTGTTTATTGCATGATTTGTAATATGAACTCTAGATTACCCACCAAAGTAGCAACAGCTCATTTCAAAAATATATAAAACACAGAAAAGAATAACATTTGTTTGTGAAATGTGGGTAGAGAGCAAGGCAGGTACAAGGAAGAAGTGGGGGTTTCCCTCTACATTCTCCCTGACTTATCTGGTGTCCATGAACTCTGAGACATAATCTGGCTAAACTTTCTTTCCTTGAAGGAAAGAAACATTACTATCCAAACCTAACCCCTACAACGTTTAGGCTTATTGCTTTCAAGTGCATTTATTTCTAGGGTATGATGGTGCTGTTTCTTTTTCTTCTTCTTCTTCTTTTTACATGCTGCTAGTTGGAGGGGGCATTATTATAGTCACAATTATAGGTGTAATTTTCTATTCTTATTTATACTCGACATTATGAGACTTCTCAAAATCATTCCAGTAGTTTTAAGAGAGGCCTAATTTATTCAATCAACATCCTAGCTCATTAATATTATCAAGCATTATTGTAATTTATTTGGACTGGTTCCAATATTTAATTGTTATAAATAAACTGTACCAAACAACTATATGCCTAAATCTTTCTCCATAAAAGATGTTATGTCCATAGTACATTTCCAACTGTAGACTTTCTGAGTAAAAAACTAAGGACATGTAGGTCCCAATCTACATAGACACCATATATCTACAACATCCTTTTTTCTTCTACCTATTGTGACACCCAGGGATGGCATATTGTAGGGAATTGTAAATGCTAGATGAAAGAAACAGTGATTATAAAGCTGACCTCAGCCATTGCCAGTTGACTCAGTTGTAGAGTGTCAGCCCAGCGTGTGGATGTCTGGAGTTAGAATCCCAGTCAGGGCACACACACAGAAGTAACAACCAAGTCCTTCTCAACTCCTCCTCCTCTCCCTCCCCTCTGGCTCTCTCTTCACTGCCTGCAGCCAGGGCTCTATTAGTTCTAAGACATGGGCCCCAGGCACTGTGCCCATGGAGCCTCCACCTCTAGCACTAAAAATAGCTCGGTTAGAAGCATTGCTCATTATGAGCACGGAATCAGCCCCATACGGCGATGGCTGGGTGGATCCCCGTTGGGGTTGTGGGAGTCTGTCTCTCAGTTTCCTCTCCTCTGCTTTGGAAAAGAAGAAGACGAAAAAAAAAGCTGACCTCATCACCTTCATACATCGAGCTAACCTCCTCCAATTCCATTTGGCCCATCTGGGTCTGAATCAAACATGGCTCAAGCTATTGAAGACTCTGTGATGTCATTATACTAATTCCTGGCTTCCCCCTCACTAGTTAATCATTACCTTAGAAGCACTCCCATCAACATGATGTTACGGACCTTTTCACTCAGAGTTTGGCTTAAGCGTAACTTTTGTGTCAAGAGTCCTGTGGCATTACCACAGATGTTACCATACGTGGTCAGAAGAGCTGTGGCATGTGTCATGTCTTCCCTGTGGGAGGAATCTTTAACCTGTAGATCCTCCAGCAAATTACAGTGTTGACACTAACATCATCTCACCGCGCCTCACTGTACAATATTGTCCACACAATCAGCCCATGTGAGCAGTAGAGTTATTCTTGTATACCCTGGACCTCCATGTGACCCAAGTATACCCGCTGGTGCAACCCATGACATGACACCATGCAACAACGACCCCTCTGGCCATCACCACCTTCCAGTAATTCATGAACGATAGTTGCCCTGAAAGAGACAGAATCCTGAACTGGACACCGGGTGGATGTGGCAGCAGCGAGTGCCCAGTCCCATCTTGGCTCTCCCCACACCCCTTACCTAACCAATGTCATTAAGGTTTCTATGACTGCCTTTGTGGACATCTCATCACGACCCTCACTCACAGGTCTTATCTGTACCACAAGATTCCCTACGCCTTCAGCCTTTTGTGCTTTTAGGGTTGTGTCCCAATGCCCTGGGCTGTCTAAACCAGTGATTTTCAACCTTTTTTGAGCGGCGGCACATTTTTTACATTTACAAAATCCGGGGCACACCACCTACCAAAATGACACAAAATGACCTTCTAACACAGTACATATTATACACATAGTTAATAATATAGTTTCTAAATGTATTTATACTCAGTGTGAAACCTGGGCCTGTTTCGATGAACACAAAAGGGATATCCTGGCAGGAATGGTAGAAAGACACACACAAAGCTCTTCCTCAACAGTTCTCAGTCTCTCTCTGTTTTTAGTTTTTTTCGCAGTCAAGCTTGAGAAGCTCAGGTCACATAGATATGTGGTTGAAAACAGGAGCAATGTCAAAATAGCTTTGTTGGCCAGAGTGAGGAACTCCTTGGCAACAGATAACCAAAAACTGTCCAAAGGAAGATCAGCAAACTTTAGCTTTAAACCACATTCTTGTTTCAGTTCAATGAGTTCATCTTGCTCCTTTAAAGTCATGTCCTTTCCAGCAACGGATACTGAACTGTATGGGTCCCTAACCCAGTCAAGGCATTCTGTGAAGGCTGAAGAGAAATAAAATGACAACATCTTCTCAAGAGTTTTCAAATGTCTGCCAATCACCTCGCACATTGCAGCAGTGTTGCCATCATGCTGTTTCTCGGTGAGTGGGAATATCTCAAGGTTGCCACGCAGCACATGTTGCCAGAGCCGCACCTTTAAACGGAATCCGTTCATTTTATCAGTGCTTGTAAGCAGGTTTTCATTTCGGCCTTGCATCCGTGTGTTCAGTTCATTCAGATAATGAAATATATCAGCCAGGTATGCCAACTTTGCACACCACTCATCACTTGCAAGCAGCTTTGAGTAATCAGACCTCTCGTTTGTCAGAAATACTTTAAGTTCCTCTCGCAACTCATACACATGGGCCAGCGCTTTGCCGCGCAACAGCCACCGGACCTCTGTGTGGCGCAATAAGATTTTATGTTCCGCTCCCATTTCTTTACACAAAGACGCAAATAAGCGACATCTCAAAGGTCACATCTTCACAAAGTTCACTATGCTCACAACATCATCCAACACAGGAGCTAGATCTGCTGGTAAGGTCTTTGCAATGAAGGCCTCACGGTGCGAAAAACAGTGCGTAACAATAACATTTGGGTTTCTTTCTTTGACCCTACTTACGAAGCCTTTGATGCGCCCAACCATGGCTGCGGCTCCATCAGTGCAGACACCAGTGCAGTTTTCCCATGTAAGCCCACTTTTATCGAGATATTCCGATGTGACCCGAAAGATTTCCTCTCCTGTTGATTTTTCTGTCAGTGCCTTGCAAAATAGGAAGTTTTCTCTAATGGCTTCTACACCCACAAAACGCACGTTGGCCAAGAGCTGACAATGTCCACTAATATCTGTCGACTCATCAAGTTGCAAGGCAAATTTCTTACTGATGTGCACCTTTTCCAAAACAATAGTTTCAATGTCCGCAGACATGTCATCAATACGTCTGGCAATTGTGTTATCTGAGAGAGGCACTTTAGCTATCTCTTTGGCCGCAGTAGGGCCAAGCATCTCATCTACAATGGCTTTACAAGCTAGCAGTGTTAATGTTTCTGCCACAGTGTGGGTCTTTTTTGATTGAGCTACGAGTTCAGCAACAAGGTAGCTAGCTTTGAGGGCTCTCTTGTTTACCTTTGTGGTTTTTCTCAAATTTCCCATTTCTCATTGTTTGTACGTAAGCAGGCCGTAGTTTGGGGACTCATGTTTAATTTCCCCAAGGTACACCTGACCATGTCTCACGGCACACTGGTTGAAAAACACTGGTCTAAACCATATCACCTCATTCGTATGGCCTGAGATTCCCTAAGTAAAAGTAGAGAACTTCACAGGAGGTTTCAAAATGTTCTGGTCTGTCTCCCTAGTTGTTTGATCTAGTCTCTAAACCTCAAAGGCAGAGGAGGGCTAGGACCCGTTTTCAGTTGGTAAACAGAGGCCTAACTCAGTCATTAACAAGATGCAAACACCTGGTCCAGCTGAGTCTTAAGATGAGACAAATGAAAGATTTCCCTCAGTTCTCCTGAGGAGATCCTCCTTCTCAGCTATTCACAGAACCATCTGTGAACCAGATGAAGTTCCCCCAAAAGAGATGGAACAAGGTCAATAAGTTATATCCATAAGTTATATCCCTGGAAGAGGGTACAAGACAGAGGCAGAGATTCAAAACAAAAGTTTGAGGTAAAGAAGAACAACTTGGCCTTCTTGGTTTTCTTTGTGCCTGACTGTGCAGCCCGGAGCAGTGACACGTCCATCAAATTTTTGCTGCTCCACTAAGAAGGTGGAGACGCTAACTTGGCTTCTTCGAGGCTCTTGATCACCACCTCCTCACTGCTGGGGAGACACCGAGTGCTTCGTTGACTTCTCTCCAGATCCGTCACACATTTGCTGATGATCACAGTGACACTAACGGCCAGTGTTGTCACCCTGGTGTAATGTCAGCATCTTTCCTTCTTCCTGGAGAGACGCGGGTTTGGAAAGGGAAGGCCGCCCATGGTCACAGGGTGAGGAGCAGAGATGGGGAGGAAGGAAACTTTATTTCTTCTGGGTATTTCCTCTTCCCAGGGTTTTTGCAATAAAATTACATATGCAATTTTGCAGTTTGCTTGTTAATTTTTAATATATAAAATCAAGTATTTTCAAGTCACTCTATTCATCTAAGATACTGCCTAGAAGTCCATCAGTGGGTTTATTTATCATTCTAACCCTGTGGAGTGTGGTTAGCTGTCAATTACTTGATGATAGATAAGCTGCACCTGACAACAGTATCTGTAATGTGTGTTCCACTTGTGAGATCACTTCCATAGGCTAGAGTATGATTCAGGTTCAGAGAATAGAGGCAGTTTAAAGACTGCTAACCACATCCAGTGTTATGTCAGGACATTGTAAGTCTATGGATGACACTGGAAGGCTCATCCTCACTTTTTCCAATATTGCTTCTCCAGGCCTCCTCACTCTGTAGTTCTCACCTACGTTGTGGCTTCCTTGACTCATACAGCTTAAGACCCAGTGGCATTATTACACATGTCACATTCATATAGTCAGAACAATTGTGGCAGTCCATCACAGCACTCTGCTCAATGACAGGCGGCGGAGACCCCTCATGTCAGAGAGATGGTTGTCATGTGAAGAGGAAACAGCTAAGCATGAATCCTGGGCAACGACAATTTCTGGTTTCTCATGTGGAAAAACAACTTCCTCATAAGCATCCCAATGAGAGTAGCAACTGAATACATTCTTGTGTAGTAACCACAGGCTAGCCTAGGTTGTACAGTTCACATGACATCACTATACATAAAGTTTCTTGCTTAGGCATATCAATTTCTATGTTTCCACTGTCCTGGGAAGCCAATAAAAGGAGGGAAGACAGTGCAGATCCCACAAGGAGGCAGCAGTCGTGACTTCCACAGCCCCGTCTCAGTTCTGCTCACACTCCTCTGCCTGCCCAGCACCATGAAGGTCCTTGGAGCTTACGTTCTCCTCCTTCTCTGCACCGTGACCCTCTTTGCCATTAAAGTCGGTGAGTGTGTTGTCCACTTTCCTTTATTTTTCTTGTTAATCTTCCATTGATTTGAGGGTGGTGACGCGAGAGGAGAAAGAGAGAAAGGAAAGGAGAGGGAAGGAGAAAGGGAAGCATCAACTTGTTATTCGCTTAGTTGATCTCCAGTGTGTCCTCATCGAGAGTTTCTCAACGTACCCTGACCTTGGATGGATCCTGAGACCTCGGTGCCCCAGGATGACATCTATCTACTGAGCAATCTGGTCAGGGACTTTATCCACTTTACTTTAACAGCAGTTTGTCCCCACACTCTGGCCAGAGGCAGGACAATTGCTCGAGCCTAAGAACCCCATGTGAAGTTTGAGAGCCTAAAACGAGGTTTTAAAATAACACTGTTGTTTTCTTCAAGAGAGTTCAAAATGTGTCTGTTGATCTGGGCCACAGGATGGCAGTGAGGACAGGTTTTATACTTTTTGGACGAGGTTATTATGGCTTTATTTATTGGATCATTAGGATGAGGTAAACTCTGTGTCTATTTAAATCCCATTAGTGCTGGCAAGTTTTAGAATCTCCTTTGCTATTCCCAGAATGTGTAAGATCCTCCCTACTCTCATTCAGCTATCTTATATGATTTAATGGATTAGAAAAAAATTTCGCCAAAGATACTTACGAGAATAAACAGACTGTCTGGAGTTTGGTTCTCTGTAGAGTAAGACACAGAGTAACATGAAGAGACAAAATCTGTGACAAGACTAGAGAAACAAACAAACAAAAAAAAAGCCAAATTATTTCCTGTTTTCTTTCCCCCGACCCTCATTGTTGAGCGACACTGTCTCTTGTACGTCTTCCCGATGCTGTCGGACATGTCTGTGCTCCTGAGCAATCCTGGTGTCCTGTTTCCCCACAGCCGGAAATTATTCTCCATCCGATTGCTGCAAAAACTACTACCCCAGCCCGGACATCCTCAGTAGAGTGAGTGGCTATGATAAGACGAGCGGCACCTGCAGCAAGCCTGGTGTTGTGTAAGTGTCAGTCCCCTTGCCCGTCTCTGGTGAAACTGAGGACACAGGTGTCTGAGTGGGGAGAGTTCACAAGTGCACCAGCTGGTGGATAAGGAACCATTCTGAGAAAGCCCAGCTTCTGGGCCTTTTTGTGAACACAGGACAAAGAAGCAGACCACTGGGGCTGGTTTCTAATGTGAAGTGGGGCAGTTAGGGAGCCAGGAAAGGTGTGACCAGGAGAAGGACCTAAAGTCCTTGTTTTGGGGGAATGACTCCTTTATACGGAGGACTAGCCCTGAGCTGCCCACAGGGCTGAAGGTGAAGGGGCCATAGGTGGTCAAGCATAACCTTACTCGTCCTCTATATAATACTTCTATCCTCTCTACAGCTTTCACACCATACTGGGCCGGAAAATCTGTGTCAATCCTAACGAGACCTGGGTTCAGAAATACATCAACAGCAAGGAGAGGAACAGTGTTTTTTCCGGTGGGCAGTAGGGACACGAACAAGAATAATGTCCCTGCAACCCCAGAAGTTTCCTATTTTGAGTCATTCCCCATTCCACTAACCACATAATGAAAACTTCCTTTAATTTATTAATAATTTATTAAGGTATTTAAATATTGTAAATTATTTTATTTATTTGATGCTCTCTCTGAGAAATCATATCATCCCCTCTCATCACGTTCGGAGTGATGGTGAATGACTGTGCTCCTCTCTCTGGAGAGACATTGGACCAAACCTACCTGCACAGGCTTGCTGAGTTTGAGCCTTTTACTTTGTTCAGAATGCCAGAACAATAAAGATTATTTTTGTTTACTGAAGTAAATCTTGGACTTCTGGTTTTTTTTTTTCTTCTGTGCTTTGTTGTTTTTCCTGATAACTCAGCTTCATAGGTTGGAAGGAACGAGATGGAATGACGAGGGGCATCCAAGTAAGACAGGAGGACAGAGGAAGGGAGTGAGTGTTGTTCCAAGGACCCCAGTCTTTATGCTGGTGAAGCTTTGCTCTTAGACTGAAAAAGAAGCAAAGTATTGAAAACAAATGCAGATTTATTTGCACCAGGGAAATCCACCACTTAAATGAACATGGAAGCAAGGCATTTATCATGAATATTTATACATTTGCATAAATTCAGCTCTCTTAACAATGCAGACTAACAGTTTTTGAGGATTTAATATGAACCACAGCCTGTATTAAGAGATTTACATGCATTGTCTACTTTTCCAAACATTATTTGTGTTGTAGATACTGTGATTATCCCCTTTGACCCACAAGGAGACAGTTTCAGTGAGCTTAGGAAACGTGCCCCGGGTCACACAGTTAGTAAAGTTGGTGTCACAACTGCAGCCCAGAGCAAGTCCCACAGTCTTAATGAACCGCTAGGAAATAGCCTCTCAATGTGCCCCTGCTCCACCTGAATCAGATTTACCAGGAAAGCAGAATTCTCTGATAAGAGAAAGCTTACTTAGGTAAGCAAGGAGTAAGAAATTGTTGGTTTAAGATGCCAGAGAAGACGGATCCGTAGATGTGAGTCTGGCACTGGAGGCCTCTTCAGGACTGAGGCTGTTTGCACTTCCGAGGACTTGGCTGAGGTGAGCTGAACCTTTCACAGCCCCGATGTGCCGGAGGGAAATGGGAAGTCCAGTTCGGTCCAAGTAAAGGGGCCTCAACAAATCATCTTCTGTTGAGGCTGATGCTTTAGGAGAAAAGGTGAATTAGAAGTAAACAGTCTTTGAATAGGCATAAGGCCAGCTTCAGACATCAGAATGCTGCAGAAAATCTCAAGCTCTGTTATGTATTTTGTTTTGTTTTGTTTTTTTCATTTTTTTCTTTTGTGACAGAGACAGTAAGAGAGAAAGAGAAGGTAACAAATAGGGACAAACAGACCTAAGGGAGAGAGATGAGAAGCATCAATTGTTCATTGCAGCTCCTTAGTTGTTCATTGATCGCTTTCTCATATGCACCTTGAACAGGCAGGGTGGGGGCCACTGCGGAGTGAAATGCATCTCTGCAGACACTGCAGTACTGACACAGTGTGACACAGTGTGACCCATCTCAGCCTCTGGCATCCAGAACCATAAGAGAATAAATTTATGTTGTTTTAAGACATAAATTTATGATTTGTTAGAGCAGCAATAAAAAACTAATGCAAACATTTACAGATAAAATAATACTACAGTGATTTTAAAACATGGCCACAATTTCCTCAACATGCCTCTCATGGAGAAGTTGGGATCTATGTACTCTACCTTAAATCTACACAGGCTTATGGCTGTTTGACCTATAGATTACAGTGGAAGAGCTGTGATGTGGCATCTGAGTCTAGGTCACAAAAGGTCATGCAGCATCCACTTCATTCACCAGGAACACTCGACTTTGATCCCAACAAGACGGCCATCCTGAAGCCCACACGTAGCCCACTCCAGTTGACATCAGCTGAGCCAACCTTCAACCACAGACCGAGGAAGCCATATGAGAACTGGACCTTCCAGCCCATATGGTGACGGTTATTTATGACTTCAACAGCATTTCACACCATCATTTAAGGCACAATGTGTGGTCAGAGTAGTTGTGAAGGAACATCAGCACTTTCTACTCTCTGGGCAGGGGTAGAAACAGTGATACAAATGCTCGTAGGGAGAGCTGTCCTTGCAAAGAGGCCTGTGGCAATACCAACGCCTGGTCACCCAGTAACTAGGGAAATAATTTCTTCACAGCAACCTCAGTAATTACAGAAAGAATTTCCTCAGAAGTGCCCCCAAATGGCCCTAGGCAGTTTGCTCAGTAGATAGGACATCGGCCTGGCATGTAAACATCCTAGGTTCAATCCCCAGTCAGGGCATACATAAGAAGCTATCATTTGCTTCTCTTCCCTCCTTCTATTCCTTCTCTCTCTCTTTCCGTCTCACATGTGGTGGCTCGATTGGTTCTAGCATCAGCCCTGTGTGCTGAGGATAACTCAGTTGTTTTAAGCATCAACCTAAGGCACTGAAGATAGTTCGATTGATTTGATCACCCACCTCAGATTGGGTTCAGGTGAATCCAGTCGGGACCCATGTGGGAATGTGACTCTCTATCTTCCCTCCTCTCATTTAAAAATATAAAAAGAGAAGAAGAGGAAGTGCCACTAACCAATGGAGAAATTGAGCTAACCGTGCAGATACTACTCTGAACCCCTGTGTTAACCAAAGGGTGTTGACAACTCCCAGGCACATCCTGGAAATACCCAGATCTCCGGACCCATCACAGGTAGTGCAGAGACCTTCAGGTGTCTTCTGAGCCTGCTGAAGGACATCAAGAAGCCAAGACAAGCGGGCCAGTGCAGAAGAGAGGGGAGGGAGTGACAGCAGGAGGGAAATTGTATGAGGGAACCCCTGTGAGATATCCAGGGAAATTGGGGAGCTGGTTTCTTAGAAAACCACGAACCCTGAAATGTAAAGGCAGAAAGAGGCAGGGAAAAGAAAGGGGCCACCATGTGTCTAGAAATCTCCTTGCTTTGTACTTAGTAATCCTTCTGACCATCTCCATAGCTTCTAAACTAAAAGAGTTTGGCTGGTCAGTGACAGCCTTAGTGATGCCTGAGCCCAGGAGGAGTATCAGGAACCCGAAGCTGAATCTGTGGGTCCAGAAAGAAAGAGCCAAGTCCTTCCGTAGACTGGGGGAAGGGACCTGAGCCAGAAGAACGGTTTCTGCAACTCCAGAAGCTACGTCTTTTATGGGTTTAAACCCACCTCCCACTAACAACACTTTAGAGCCCTCCATATTTAATTTTAATTTGAGTTATTTCACCTTCATTATACATTTTATTTTTGAATATATTTCCTATTGACTGTTTCCTCTAAGAAATTACATCGTACACAGTGATTCAAGTCAATGTTGAATGATTATAATAAATCTTCACTCTAAATATTGAACCAAATCCATCAACAAATAGGAATTTATACATACTCAGTTTTCAACAAATATTGGATCTTTTTTCTATGCTACAACCTTTTTAAATACTTGAGATGCTTTCCTTTATTTGAAAGGAAGCCTGGGACTTCTTTCCATTTTGTTGGTTATTTTCTTGAACGGTAATTCTGAGTAGGAAAGAGGAAACTGGAATTTAGGAAAACTGAGAAAGTGAGGAAAGACAGAAAGGAGAAGACCAGCCCCTGTCATGACACATGCCTGACAATGGAGACAGCATCTTGGGAAGCCAAAGCTGAAATAATGTTATAAATTAAGCTATAGTTTATATTCCCTAAAATAACATTAATAGTTTACATGAACAAAACAAGATTTTCCTGATGTGCATCTTTGCATTTTTTAAATAAGTCAAGTTTTCTCAAGAGTAACGACTTATATCTATTGAGTTTCATATGGTGAAGACCTTGCATGCATTGGCTCATCTTGTCCTCAGATTATCACTATGATGCACATGCTGTCGCAGTTGAAAGGTGAGGAAACACAAGATCAGAGAGCTTAGGTTACCTTTCCCATGACTGGATAGTCAGCAGTGTAGGGATTAAAAACTGGGTCCACATCCCATGCTCTGAACCGTCAGATCCCTGGCTATCAAAGTGTTGTTTCATCTGGAACAGACTCAACCTGACATTCCCTTCCATGGTGTGGGCATTCTGCTTCCAGCTAACTGGAAGGTCATCCACTTGAGTGGGAAAAGGCAAGATAACTCAAGCCCCTTCTACCTATTACCCCATCTTCATGTGCTTAAGCATATCAAGCCAAGTCAGAATGCAGGCAAAGTCTCTCTGCTTGACATCTCTCCCCCTTCCGCTGACTAGTACTCACATACGCTCAGGGAACATCAGCAAATATGTTCTCTATGTAGAACTAACTAGATATTGAGAAGACTCCCTCTGTCCATGATGGCACCCTCAATCTCTAACAGTACCTCCCTTGCAGTTCTCTCGCCTGCCTTTATGGGGATGGTGAAGGTAGAATACTCCCTGCCCTGGGCGGTGATTCTTTCCTCTCTCCTCTCTTTGTCTCCTGCTCCGACAGACTGGAGGGATGAGGAGAGGTCAGGCCATTCACCCCAGGGGATGTCCTTGCTAGAGGCGGTATAAATGGCATGGTCGTTTTTGAATGAGAGAACAGGTTTTTGCAACAGGATAAATTCCAGTCAACATCTTGTTAAATTACAAAAAAAAAATTCAAAATATTTTGAAAATTTAGAATATATTTGGCAGTGACTCTTCCTAATGCTGAAAAATGAAGAATATTCACCTATAAGAGTACATCAGACCCTTGCAATTTAGGAAATCCTCAACTACTTCTTCAATTTTAGAATAAATTTTTACAGCTTATATAAGTTACTGTTCCTCATATATCAAGAAAAAATTAAGAGGATAATAACAAACCTGGCTTGTGGTGGCACAGTGAATAAAACATTGACCTAGAAAATTGAGGTCACCAATTCAAAACCCTGGGCTTGCCTGGTCAAGGCACATATGGGAGTTGATACTTCCTACTCCGTCCACCTTCTCTCTCTCTTTCTTTCTTCCTTTCTTTCTTTCTTTCTTTCTTTCTTTCTTTCTTTCTTTCTTTCTTTCTCTCTCTCTCTCTCTCTCTCTCTCTCTCTTTCTGTCTTCTCACTAAAATAAATACATTCAATCTTTAAAAAAGTAACAGACATATTACATACCTGTGTATTAAACAGTAATTTTTTTCTTCTAAAAGGATGAACTATTTCCTTTCCCCATTACTTTTTCTATTATATTTTCTTTTCTTTTCTATTTAGAGAGAAACAGACAGACAGGCAGACAGACAGGCAGTGAGAGAGATGAGAAGCATAAACTTGTCGCGGCACCTTAGCTGTTCATTAATTGCTTTCTCATATGTGCCTTAACCAGGAGGCTCCAGCTGAGCTGGTGACCCCTTGCTCAAGTCAGCAACCTTAGGACCTTTTGTTTTAAGCCAGCAACCATGGGGTCTTGTCTTTGATCCCATGCTCAAGCCAGTGACCTTGCGCTCAAACTGTAAGCCTGCATTCAAGCCAAATGAGACCACACTCAAGCTAGCAACCTTGAGGTTCTGAACCTGGCTCCTCGGCATCCCTGGCTGATGCCCTATTCACTACACCAGTGCCTGATCAAGCCCCACATTATTTTTCTTATTACTATTAGAATTGAAGATAAGTATCTTGGTGAAACTGAATACAACAGTTATCTAGGGCGTTTGGGTACAAATGAAGATGGAAGTGCAGGTCAAGTCCTCTTTTATACAGATATGGCCAAGGCTCCATCCACATCAGGCCCTTCACATTGATCTCCTATGACTGTCCACTATTTCCATCTCTGTGACTTATACACAGATGTTTATAACAGTTTTATTAAAAATATTTCCAACTTTATTCAAAATAAAACTCAAAAGTCCATCAAGTGATGGGTGGATATACAAATTGTGGTAGAGTCAGCTCTTCTCTAACATGACACATGACTCCTAGAAATCACTGTACTGTGCACAGTTACACATAAAACCACAGGATGTCGGAAAATTGGAGTAGGGCACAAACTCATAGAGTTACTTCATCACTGACACATTTAAAAAAATAAGAATCTCATAAAATTGTAGCATAGCTTTACACACATTCAACAGTTAATATAAATATGGCGCTTTCCTTGGGAAAAGACCTGAAGTGTGCTCATGGAAGTGAGTCTGAAGGGGTGCAGGTTGTGATGACCGTGAAGTGGGGAAGGAGGGCTGTGCGAAGTCAGAAGGAGAGGTGAACTCCAGTGGTAGTGGGTGTGGACATAGTACGTGTGCTGGACTACAGTAGCTGCAGGTGTTTACGATGAGAGTGGTTTTATGTGTTCTTATGTGTTTTCACAGATAAAATCATATATAAGCAATGGAAGAATTTGTTTTATGCTGAAATTGTTTTCTAATATATCAATCACACTGGAACAGTTAGTTACATTCTCTAAATAAGCATTATAGAGAACTGACTATTCATCCATACAGGGGAATAATACTCAGCAACAAGAAAAAAAAAGGCATCCACTGACATATGCAAGAACACGGAGAAATCTCAGGAGCATAATATTAAGCAAAAGACTCCTGACTGAAAAGGCTGCACAGTGATTTGTCTGCTCACACAGTAACAGGTGAGACCTGAGGGACAGACACCTGAGCAGTGGGTGCCCGTGACTGTGGATGCAGGAGGGTGATGTCAGATAAGGGTACAAAGGTCCTTTTTGGAGTTATGACAACATTCTAATCCTGACTGTGGTGTTGGGTATATGACTTTTTACAAATTTCTTTATACAGTTGCCAAAAGCCATCAAGTACATTTGTCAAAACTCATCATACTATGCACTTAAAAATAGTCAATTTCCTCTGTAAACTATCTATGCCTTAGAAAACCACACACACACACTCACTCACTCACTCTCTGAGGTTACAAATAAAAAAAAAAAGAAAGAAAGAAAATAAAAACTATACTGAACTCCAAAAACTGATCTTCTGATCTTTAACTGCAAATCCCATGTGTGAGATTAGAAGCATGAGTTAGAAGCTCATGGACAGAGCCTCGACCCACATGGCAGTTACTCAGAGGATCCTGGTTGGTGTGCACATAGGAGTCTGTCTCTCAGTGTCCCGTCCTCTCCCTTGAAAAAGAACAAGACGAGAAAGGTGACCTCATTAAACCTGTCATGCATGTAGCCCAAATTCTCCAATTCCATTTGGCCTAACTGTGTCCGGATTAAACATGGCTCAGGCTATTTAAGAGTCTGTGATGTCATTATACATGTCACACCTGTGAGGAATGTTAGACGTCTGTGCTCTGGGAAAGGGAGAAGAGAATGGTGTCATTCATGGAGAGATCTGTTCATGGTAGAAGAAAGCAGCTAAGCTTGGTACCCTGCTGACAATTCCTGGCTTTCCCCTCACTGGTTAATCATTTCCTTAGAAACACTGTAGTCAACATTTTATGGTCCTTTTCACCCAGAGTTTGGTTTAAGTGTGATTTGTGAGCTCAGAATGCTGTGACATCACCACAGATGTTACCCTACATAGTCAGAAGAGCTGTGGCATGTGGCATGTCAGTCTTTGGAAGGAATCTTTAATCTGTAGATCTCTCCAGCAAAATACAGTGCTGACACTAACATCATCCCATCTCCTCTCACTGTAAAAATCTTTTCCACACAATCAGCTGTGTAAGCAGTTGAGCAATTCTTGTATACCCTGAACCTCCATGTGACCCAGGTATCCCATCACGTGCAACTCGTGACATGACACCATGCAACAACGACCCCTCTGGCCATCACCACCTTCCAGGAACTCATGATTGAGAGTGCCCTGAAAGAGACAGAATCCTGAACTGGACCCTGGGTGGATTTGGCAGCAGTGAGTGCCCAGTCCCATCTTGGCTCTCCCCACACCCCTTCCTGCCCAACATCGTTGATATTTCTATGACTGCCTTTGTGGACATCTCTTCACGACCCTCAGCTCACAGGTCTTGTCTGTACCACAAGATTTGCTATACCTGTGGATCTCAAACTTCTTGAAGTTGGGTTTCTTTAAAATCCTACAAGTAAATGTAGGCACACTGTATACAAATTTCTGAGAAATATGTCATAATAATTAAGTCAAATAGTAAAGAAAAAAATATAAAGTTCAAGCATGGTAATAAACAAAATAAATACAAAAAAATTAAATTCATTCTGACATTAAAAAACATTTTTGTTATGTTTTTTTGAGTTATGCTTTTTAGAATTAATAAAAAGGAGGTGTTAAAAAATAAAAAAGACGGATGACATCAGAGTAATGGCGGGGTAGGAAGCGATACCGATAAATCTCCCCCAAAACTCAACAAGATCTTCAACCAGAAACAGAAAAACCTATCCTTGGAGCCTCCAGATGTTTCGCAATACACCCGAAGGTATGGTTGAGCGAAAAATTGGCTAAATATATAACCAAACCCCGAAGGAAATAGGGAGTAAGAAATGCTCCGGCTTCCTCACTAACCTAAATAGGGTGGCTTTCACTGGGAACTGTGAATATAGAAACTGAGGCAGGCAAAGGAGTGAATAGATCCAGGCCGTGGCACAAACGGCCGAACCAGGCTGTGGCACGGAGATCCAAGCTGAGGAAAAACTGTTCCTTTGGCAACCCGGGCAATACAAACTAACACTCGTGCCAAACCCAGACAAAGAAAGACAAGCGGGGCAGCCATTTTCCCCAATCTCCTGGTCGGCACGTGCAGATTGGGGGCGAGAGATTCCTTCCAAAGCCCCGGGAGTGGGCCCCCATGTTATCCCACAGAGAAGCAGAGTCAGAGGCCTTTGTGTGGGCTGAAAGCGGAATCTCCGGGCTGCCCCAGTGCCCTGGGAAAGCCGCGCACGGGAGGGAGCAAGAACTAATTCCAATGGTGGAACTTTTCTGTGCTGGTGGGGGTTTCACTCAGAGGGTGAGGCGGCTGGCCTGATATCCTGGTCTACGCGCGCAGATAGTGAGCGAGAGATTTCTCCGAGTGCCTCGGCAGTGCGCACCCGTGTTATCCCACAGAGGGTCAGAGTCAGGGGCCTTTGTGTGGGCTGAAAGCGGAATCTTGGGCCGCCCCAGTGCCTTTCAAAAGCCGCGCATGGGGACGGAGTGAGAGCCAATTCCAATGCTGGAACTTTTCCATGCGGTTGGGGGTTTCACTCAGAGTGTGAGACTGCCGGCCTGATATCCTGGTCTGTGCGCGCAGATTGTGAGTGAGAGTTTCCTCCAAGCGCCCCGGGAGTGGGTGTCCGCGCATGTTACCGGACAGAGTGGCAGAGCCAGAGGTCTTTGAGTGGGCAGAAGCCCCGCCTGATTATGCTAGCAGCTCTGACTGACTGAGTCTTACCCAGAGCCCTGTGCTGAGTGGGAATAGAGTGGGGAGTTGCTAGCTCTTTGAGTCTCTTACTATTCAGGCAGAGGCAGCAGCAACCCCATAGCTGGATTATCAGGCTACTAATTGAGGAAGGAAAGACTAGGAGAAAGCTCCAGGATCACGGACTCTCTCACTGGCAGAGCCTATAAATGCTAATGAGCCTCGACTGCCAACGAGACTAAAGCACAATACATGACATCGCCATAGAGACTTATCAACTGCAAACCTCTACCTGAGCGTGCCAAAGGAGCAGAACCCGGGGTACAGAGTCACTGACCAGGAAGAGGGAGAGAAAAGAAAAAGCAAGAAGATAACCTCTCAAAATCAAGAATAATCCGCAGACTTTATAACCTATCCCATTTTATTATATTTGTTCATTTGTTTCTCTTATCTTCATCCTTGACATTTTTTTTTCCTCCTCCAATTTGGCTGATTAATTCTCTGCCAATCTTACTCTCTCCTCTCCTTGAACTACACTACCCATAAGTGTTAAATCTCCCATTATCTTTTCTTTCCTCTTCCTTTCTCTCTATGAGGGTTGCACTCCAAAACTCTTAACTCTCTCTCTCTTTCTCTCCTTTTTTTTCTTTTTTCTTCTTTTAGTGGTTCCCTCTTTTTTTTATCTCTCTCTCTTTCTTTTCTCCCTCTATATTAGTTTCTTCCTTTCACCTTTACATCTCCTCTCATTCAAACCTCAATAACGAACAAATTATCTTATCTGGGAATCAAACTTATGTTTGTGGCATTTTGGGGTTTTTTTACTTCACCTTTTTAAGTCACTAGCAGTGCTCCCATCCCTGGCTCTCCATTTTATCTAGTTCTTGTTCCACTAAATACAATAGTAATTTTTTAATTTGTTGCCTCATTTTCCTGTTTCCCTCTTATTCCTCTCATTATAACTCTTAGTCAACCAACACCTAAAAAAAAATCATTTTATTCTTGACCCAAATTTTTTCCTTATTTGCTTTTTGTGGGTCCATACCCCCTTCTTTTTCCTTTCCTTTTTTTTTTTGCCCTGTTATTATTTTTCCCCAATTCAGGCCCTCCATTACAAGCATTGTTTGTTATAATTCACAGTTCACCACAAGATTTTCTCAAGAAAGAGGGGAGAAGAGAGGAGAGGAAAAAAGGAGGGGAGGAATAATTTCCTTTTTTAAAATTTTTATTTTATTTTATTTTTCTTTATTTCATTATTAATTTTTTTTAAAAAAAATACTCTTTTCGATTTTTTATTTTTTAACTTTTTATTCTTTATTAAATCTCATTAATACTATCAACAAAACCACCCTCAGATGCCATTAAGGAAGAGAAAATCGAATATCATGGATACAAAAGAAAGAGATGTAACACAGCTAGATGAGGAAAAATCTATGGAGAAAAAATTTAATATATTGGAATCCTTGGAGCTAAATGAAAGAGAATTCAATATAGAAATTTTAAAAATCCTCCGAGATATACAAGAAAACACAGAAAGGCAATTTAGGGAGCTCAGAAAACAACTCAATGAACACAAAAAATATATTTCCAAGGAAATTGAAACTATAAAAAGAAATCAAACAGAGATGAAAAACTCAATTCATGAGCTGAAAAACGAGGTAACAAGCTTAGCTAATAGAACAGGCCTGATAGAAGGTAGGATTAGTGAAATAGAAGACAAGCAACTTGAGGCTAAACAGAGAGAAGAAGAAAGAGACTCAAAAATTTTAAAAAATGACATAGCCCTACAAGAACTATCTGACTCCATCAAAAAGAATAACATAAGAATAATAGGTATATCAGAGGGAGAAGAGAGAGAAAGTGGAATGGAGAACATACTCAAACAATAATAGATGAGAACTTCCAAAGCCTGTGAAAAGAACTAAAACTTCAAATTCAAAAAGCAAACAGAACTCCGAGTTTTCTTAACCCCAACAAACCTACTCCAAGGCATATCATAATGAAATTGGCACAAACCAACGGCAAAGAAAAAATTCTCAAGGCAGCCAGGGAAAAGAAGAATACAACATGTAAAGGAAGGCTCATTAGATTATCATCAGATTTCTCAACAGAAACTCTACAAGCTAGAAGAGAGTGGACCCCAATATTTAAAGTCCTGAAAGAGAGGAACTTACAGCCACGAATATTATACCCATTAAAGCTATCCTTCAAATATGAAGGAGAAATAAATACATTCACAGATACAGAAAAGATGAGGGAATTTATCATCAGAAAACCCCCACTCCAGGAATTACTAAAGGGGGTTCTCCAATCAGATACAAAGAACAAAAAAAAAAACAACACAAAGCCACAGGTAAAAGCTCCAAGAAGAACACAATAAAACCAAATTTAAACTGTGACAACAACAAAAAGAAAGGAGGGGAGAGGATGGAGATTAACAGTAGCAAAGGACGATGGAGTGCAAAAGTACTCACAAAATAGTTCGCTCCAGTGAACAGGGTAGGAATCCTTTTCATTACTTAAAGGTAACCACCATTGAAAAAACCACCACAGAAGCACATGAAATAATAAATATAGCAACAGAGGAAAGATGTATGGAATACAACCAAATAAAAACAAAAGATAGAAAAACAAAAGAGAAGGATCAAACAAGACATAAAACTAATAGAAAGCAATCTATAAAATGGCAATAGGGAACTCACAAGTGTCAATAATTACACTAAATGTAAACGGATTAAACTCACCAATAAAAAGGCACAGAGTAGTAGAATGGATTAAAAAAGAAAATCCAACTGTATGCTGCCTACAGGAAACTCATGTAAGTAACAAGGATAAAAACAAATTCAACGTGAAAGGCTGGAAAACAATACTCCAAGCAAATAACATCCAAAAAAAAAGCAGGTGTAGCAATACTCATATCTGATAATGCTGACTACAAGACAGCAAAAGTACTCAGAGACAAAAATGGTCATTTCATAATGGCTAAGGGGACACTGAATCAAGAAGACATAAAAATTCTTAATATATATGCACCAAACCAAGGAGCACCAAAATATATAAGACAGCTACTTATTGACCTTAAAACAAAAACTGACAAAAATACAATCATACTTGGAGACCTCAATATAATGCTGACGGCTCTGGATCGGTCATCCAAACAGAGAATCAACAAAGATATAGTGATCTTAAACAAAACACTAGAGCACCTGGAAATGATAGACATCTACAGGACATTTCATCCCAAAGTGACTGAGTATACATTTTTCTCCAGTGTACATGGATCATTCTCAAGAATTGACCAAATGTTGGGCCACAAAAACAACATCAGCAAAAAAATCGAAGTTGTACCAAGCATATTTTCTGATCATATAGCCTTGAAACTAGCATTCAACTGCAAAAAAGAGGGAAAAATCCCACAAAAATGTGGAAACTAAACAATATGCTTTTAAAAAATGAATGGGTCAAAGAAGAAATAAGTGCAGAGATCAAAAGATATATACAGACTAATGAAAATGACAATACAACATATCAGAATCTATGGGATGCAGCAAAAGCAGTGATAAGAGGGAAGTTCATATCACTTCAGGCATATATGAACAAACAAGAGAGAGCCCAAGTGAACCACTTAACTTCACACCTTAAGGAACTAGAAAAAGAAGAACAAAGACAACCCAAAACCAGCTGAAGAAAGGAGATAATAAAAATCAGAGCAGAAATAAATGAAAGAGAGAACAGAAAAACTATAGAAAAAATTAATAGAACAAGGGGCTGGTTCTTTGAAAAGATCAACAAAATTGACAAACCCTTGGCAAGACTTACCAAGGAAAAAATAGAAAGAACTCATATAAACAAAATCCAAAATGAAAGAGGAGAAATCACTACGGACACCGTAGATATACAAAGAATTATTGTAGAATACTATGAAAAACTTTATGCCACTAAATTCCACAACCTAGAAGAAATGGATAAATTCGTAGAACAATACAATCTTCCTAGACTGAGTCAAGAAGAAGCAGAAAGCCTAAACAGACCTATTAGTAGAGAAGAAATAGAAAAAACCATTAAAAAACCTCCCCAAAAATAAAAGTCCAGGCCCAGACGGCTATACCAGTGAATTTTATCAAACATTCAAAGAAGACTTGGTTCCTATTCTACTGAAAGTCTTCCAAAAAATTGAAGAAGAAGCAATACTTCCAAACACATTGTATGAGGCCAACATAACCCTCATACCAAAACCAGGCAAGGATGGCACACACAAAAAAAACTACAGACCAATATCTGTAATGAATACTGATGCTAAAATACTAAACAAAATACTAGCAAATCGAATACAACAACATATTAAAAAAATAATACATCATGATCAAGTGGGATTCATCCCAGAATTCAAGGATGGTTCAACATATGTAAAACAGTTAATGTAATACACCATATCAACAAAACAAAGAACAAAAACCACATGATCTTATCAATAGACGCAGAAAAGGCTTTTGATAAAATACAACACAATTTTATGTTTAAGACTCTCAACAAAATGGGTATAGAAGGAAAATATCTCAACACGAGAAAGGCCATATATGATAAACCATCAGCTAACATCATATTAAATGGCACAAAACTGAAGGCTTTCCCCCTTAAATCAGGAACAAGACAGGGTTTTCCACTCTCCCCACTCTTATTTAATGTGGTACTAGAGGTTTTAGCGAGAGTAATCAGACAAGACAAAGAAATAAAAGGCATCCATATCGGAAAAGAAGAAGTAGAGGTATCACTTTTTGCAGATGATATGATCCTATACATTGAAAACCCCAAAGAATCCACAAAAAGACTACTAGAAACAATAAGCCAATACAGTAAGGTCGCAGGATACAAAATTAACATACAGAAGTCAATAGCCTTTCTATATGCCAACAATGAAACATTTGAGAACGAACTCAAAAGAATAATCCCCTTCACGATTGCAACAAAAAAAGTAAAATACCTAGGAATAAACATAACAAAGAATGTAGAGGACTTATATAATGAAAACTATAAACCATTGTTAAGGGAAATTGAAAAAGATATAATGAGATGAAAGAATATTCCTTGTTCTTGGTTAGGAAGAATAAATAAAATCAACATGACCATATTACCCAAAGCAATATACAAATTTAATGTAATTCCCATCAAAATTCCAACGACATTTTTTAAAAAAATGGAGCAAAAAATCATCAGATTTATATGGAACTATAAAAAACCCCGAATAGCCAAAGCAATCCTAAAGAAAAAGAATGAATCTGGGGGCATTACAATACCTGACTTCAAATATATTATAAGGCCACGACAATCAAAACAGCATGGTATTGGCAGAAAAATAGACACTCAGACCAATGGAACAGAATAGAAAGTCCAGAAATAAAACCACATATATATAGTCAAATAATTTTTGATAAAGGGGCCAACAACACACAATGGAGAAAAGAAAGCCTCTTCAATAAATGGTGCTGGGAAAACAGGAAAGCCACATGCAAAAGAATAAAACTGGACTACAGTTTGTCCCCTTGTACTAAAATTAACTCAAAATGGATGAAAGATCTAAACATAAGACCTGAAAAAATTAAGTACATAGAAGAAGACATAGGTACTCAACTCATGGATCTGGGTTTTAAAGAGCATTTTATGAATTTGACTCCACAGGCAAGAGAAGTGAAGGCAAAAATTAATGAATGGGACTACATCAGACTAAGAAGTTTTTGCTCAGCATGAGAAACTGATAACAAAATAAACAGAAAGCCAACTAAATGGGAAATGATATTTTCAAACAGCAGCTCAGATAAGGGCCTAATATCCAAAATATACAAAGAACTCATAAAACTCAACAACAAACAAACAAACAATCCAATAAAAAAATGGGAAGAGGACATGAACAGACACTTCTCCCAGGAAGAAATACAAATGGCCAACAGATATATGAAAAGATGCTCATCTTCTTTAGCTATTAGAGAAATGCAAATCAAAACTGCAATGAGATACCACCTCACACCTGTGAGATTAGCTATTATTAACAAGACAGGTAATAGCAAATGTTGGAGAGGCTGTGGAGAAAAAGGAACCCTCATCCACTGTTGGTGGGAATGTAAAGTAGTACAACCATTATGGAAGAAGGTATGGCGGTTCCTCAAAAAACTGAAAATAGAACTACCTTATGACCCAGCAATCCCTCTACGGGGTATATACCCCCAAAACTCAGAAACATTGATACGTAAAGACACATGCAGCCCCATGTTCATTGCAGCATTGTTCACAGTGGCCAGGACATGGAAACAACCAAAAAGCCCGTCAATAGATGACTGGATAAAGAAGATGTGGCACATATACACTATGGAATACTACTCAACCATAAGAAATGATGACATCGGATCATTTACAGCAAAATGGTGGGATCTTGATAACATGATACGAAGCGCAATAAGTAAATCAGAAAAAACCAGGAAGTGTATTATTCCATATGTAGGTGGGACATAAAAGTGAAACTAAGAGACATTGATAAGAATGTGGTGGTTACGGGGGGAGGGAGGAAAGGGAGAGGGAAAAGGGGAGGGGGAGGGGCACAAAGAACACTGGATTGAAGGTGACAGAGGACAATCTGACTTCGGGTGATGGGTATGCAACATAATTGAACGACAAGATAACCTGGACTTGTTATCTTTGAATATATGTATCCTGATTTATTGATGTCACCCCATTAAAAAAATAAAATTATTTAAAAAAAAATAAAATTAAAAAAAATAAAATTAAAAAAAATAAAAAAAACAAAAATGTTATTTTTTTTATATATATATATACATTCTTAGTAAGGTTTAGTAAATTCATCAGGTCCCACTGTGTATATGTTAAGTTTTTTCATTTTTCTATTCATGAAAAACATGACCTGATGTGTCCTAGTGATTTCTTCAATGTTTGGGCATATATTAGAAAGGAAAACTCTCATTTCCTCGTCAATACATTGAAGAATTCTTCTCTTTTTACTCTTACTTGTGTTGAGTGCAGAAAACCCCCACACACATATCATATTAACTTTACACCAAACAAAGGATAGAAGAAACTTGCCTCCAGTCTTTCTGGGGGAAATGGGGGTAAGTGTAAACAATCCAGCAGCACAGTTTAACAGCCTTTTGCAACCTAATCAGGCAAGTGAGGTGGGGGTTGGGCAGATTGTCAGCTTACAGACAATTCCCCACACCTCTGTTCCCCCAAAATCTAAACTCCAAAAACCCTGTTGGTTTTTTGGTCCCAACAGGCATATATTTCTCTGGAATACCATAGGGCACACCTGGAAATCTTCTAGGGTGCACCAGTGCGCCCTGGCGCACACTTTGAGAACCACTGCCGTACACCTTCAGCCTTTTGTCCTTTTAGAGTTGCATCTGAACGCCCTCGGCATTCTAAACTATATCACGTAAGTCGTATGACTTGAGATTTCCTAGGTAAAAGTAGAGAACTTCACAGAAGGTTTCAAAATGTTCTGTTCTGTCTCCCTACTTGTTTGATCTAGTCTCTGGATCTGAAAGGCAGAGGAGGGCTAGGACCCATTTTCAGTTGGTAAACTGAGGTCTAACTCAGTCATTAACATGATGCAAACACCAGGTCCAGTTGGGTCCTCAGATACGTCACATCAAAGACTCCCACCAGTTCTCCCAAGGAGATCCTCCTTCTCAGTGATTCATGGAGCCATCTGTGGACCAGATGAAGTTCCCCCAAAGAAGATAGAACAAGGATCAACTGTTTCATAAGTTATATCCCTGGAAGAGGGTACAAGACAGAGGCAGAGATTCAATACAAAAGTTTGAGATCAAGAAGAACTTCTTGGCTTTCTTGGTTCCCTTTGTGCCCTACTCCGCAGCCCTGAGCAATGACACGGCCATCAACTTTTTGCTGGTCCAGTAACATGGTGGGAGATGCTAACTTGGCTTTTCTCAGGCTCTTTATCACCACCTCCTAACGGTTGGGAAGACATCCCAGTGCTTCGCTGACTTCTCTCCAGATCCGTCACACATTTGTTGATGATCACAGTGACACTAAAGGCCAGTGTTGTCACCCTGGTGTAATGTCAGCATCTTTTCACCTTCCTGGAGAGAAGCAGGTTGAGGGAGTGGAGGCCACCCATGGGACACAGAGTGAGGAGCAGGGACGGGGAGATGGGAGCCATTATTTCGGCTGGGTTATTTCTCTTCTTAGTTTCTTTGCAATAAAATTACATATGCAATTTTGCATCTTGCTTGTTAATTTTTAATATGTAAAATAATGTATTTTCACATCACTCTATTCATCTAAGATGCTGGCTAGAGGTCCATCAGTGGGTTTATTTATCATTCTAACCCTGTGGAGTGTGGTTAGCTGTCAATTACTTGATGATACATAAGCTGCACCTGACAACAGTGTTTCTAAAGTGTTCCTCGCTTGTGAGGTCACTTCCATAGGATAGATTATGAGAAGTAGAGATTCGGGTTCAAAGAATACAGGCCATTTAAAGACTGCTAACCACATTCAGTGTTATGTCCGAACACTGAGGTCTATGGTGAATATTTGATAAACGAACCGATCACTGGAAGACTCATCCTCACTTTTACCAATCCTGCCCCTCCAGGCCTGCCAGTTCTGTAGGTTTCACCTGCGGTGTGGCTTTCTTGGCTCATACTGTTTAAGACCCCAGTGGCATTATTATACATGTCACATTCATATAGTCAGAACAATTGTGGCAGTCCATCAGAGCACTCTGCTCTATGACAGGTGGCGGAGACCCCTCACGTCAGAGAGATAGCTGTCATTTGAGGAGTAAACTGTTAAGCATGAACCCTGGGTGACAATTCCCAGTTTCCTATGTGGAGAGACAACTTCCTCATAAGCATCCCAAAGTAGGAACTGAATACATTCTTGTGTAGTAACCACAGGCTAGCCTAGGTTGTACAACTCACATGACTTCATTGTACATAAAGTTTCTTGCTTAGGCACATCCATTTCTATGTTCACACTGTCCTAGGCTGCACATAAAGGTAGGGAAGACAGTGAAGATACCAGAAAGAGGCCAGGAGTCGTGACTTCCACAGCCCTGTCTCAGTTCTGCTCACACTCCTCTGCCTGCCCAGCACCATGAAGGTCCTTGGGGTTACCGTCCTGCTCCTCCTCTGCACTGCGGTCCTCCATGCACTGAAGTTCTCATGTGAGTGTGTTCTCACCTCTTCTTTATTTTTTTTATAAATTTTCCATTGTTTGAAGGGCAGGAGAAGGGAGAGAGAGAGAGAGAGAGAGAGAGAGAGAGAGAGAGAGAGAGAGAGAGGCTCTCATTGTTCCATGTAGAAGTACTATTGAGCGTGTTCTCATAGATTGTTTCCCTACATGCCCTGCCCTGGGATGGAAACTGCACCTCGGCACACCAGGGTGACGTTCTTTCCATGGAGCAGCTCGGCCATGGCCTCTTGCCCGCTTTCCTTAACAACAGTTGCTCCCCACTCTCTGGCTAGAAGTCAGGCCAAGTGGTTAGGCCTGAGAACCCCCATGTGAAGTTCGAGAACCTCGAGTGGGGTTTCAAAATAACACTGTTGTTTTCTTCAAGAGAGTTCCAAGGAGTCTATTGATCTGGGCTGCAGGGTGGCAGTGAAGAGAGGTTTTATACTTTTCGGATGAGGTCATTTAAGTTTATGTGTTGGATTATTAGCATGAGGTAGAACCTAGGTCTATTTAGACCCTATTGGTGCTGGCAAGTTTTAGAATAACCTCAGCTATTCTCAAGAGTTGTAAGAATTGTCCCCACTTTTAGCCAGCTATCTTCTGATTTACTAGATTAGAAAAAGAATTTTCTGCAGAGAGATTTCGGAAGAGGGAATAGACTGTCTGGAGTTTGGTTCCTGTAGGGTAAGAAACAAACCAAAATGAAGAGGTAAAACCCCCAAGACAAGACTAAGGAAACAAACAAAAAAAGGCATATTTTTAGTTTTCTTTCCCCTGAACCTCATTGATGAGCAATGCTGTCTCCTATGCTTCTTGCCAATGCTGTCGGGTTTTCTTCAGGTCCACAGTACCTCCTGTTGTCCTTGTTTCCCCACAGCTAGGGGCCATCAACCTGCCACCTGCTGCCTCAACTACACGACCAATCAGATCCCCCGCAGATATGTGGTTGCCTATCTTCAGACCCGAGGCACCTGCAGCAAGCCTGGTGTTGTGTAAGTGTCAACCCCCTTGCCCCTCTCTGGTGAAACACAAGACACAGGAGTCTGAGTGGGGAGAGGTCACAAGTGTACCAGCTCATGGATAAGAAGCCATTCTGAGAAAGCCCAGCACTCTGGGCCTTTTGTGCACACAGGACAAAAAAAGAGACCGGTCAGGCTGTTGCCTGATGTGAAATGGGGCCAGTAGGGAGTCGGAGAAGGTGTGACCAGGAGTAGAGGGAGAAGGAGGGAAAGAGACTGCAGAAGAGAGGTGGCCTTCGGTTATCTCCATAAATCATGCACAGAAGGACTGAAAGTGTGTGAGCTTTGGGGAATAATTCCTTATAAGGAGGACTAGCCCTGAGCTGCTCACAGGGCCGTAGATAAAAGGGCCATAGGTGATCAAAGGATGTCCTTACTTGTCCTCTATATAATACTTCTGCCCTCTCTACAGCTTTCTCACCAGACGATGCAAGAAAGTCTGTGCTGATCCTCGTGAGACCTGGGTTCAAAAGTACATCAAGAGCATGGAGGGAATTCCCCAGGGGGACAAGTGGTCACATTGTTTTGGAAGGCAGTAGGGACATAAATGAAGAGAATGTCCTGCCACTCCAGAAGTTCCTTATCCTGAGTCCTTCCCCACTCCACTGACCACATCATGAAAACTTTCTTTAATTTATTAAGGTATTTAAATATAGTGAATCATTTTATTCACTTGATGCTCTCTCTGAAAAACCATATCACCCCCTCTCTTCATGTTCAGAGTGATGGTGAATGACTGTGTTTCTCTCTCTGAGAGACATTGGACCAAACCTATCAGCATAGTCTTGCTGAGTTTGTCTGAGCCCTGTACTCTGTTCAGATTGCCAGAACAATAAAGGTTATTTTTGTTTACTTAAGTAAATCTTGGACTTCTGTCTATTTTTTTGTATATTTGTTTCCCCTGATAAATCAGTTTTATTGAATGGAATGACTGAAATGGAATGGAATGATTAGGAGGCATCGGAGAAGGATGGGAAGACAGGAGGAAGGGAGTGAGTGTTGTTCCAAGGACACCACACTTTATGCTGGTGAAGCTTTGCTCATAGGCTGAAAAAGAGGCAAAGCATTGAAAATAAATGCAGATTTTTCAGTACCAGGGAAATCCACCACTTAAAAGAACACCAAAGCAAGGCATTTATCATGCATATTTATACATTTGCATAAATTCAGCTCTCTTAACAATGAAGTTTAACAGTTTTTGAGGATTTCATAGGAACTACAGCCTGAACTAAAAGATTTACATGTATCTCTACTCTCCAAAACATCATTGTGTTGTATATACTGTGATCATCACTCTTTGACACACAAAAAGGAGTTTAAGAAAACTAGCCCCAGGTAACAGAGGTAGTAATGTTGGTGTCACAATAGCAGACCACAGCAAGTCCCACACTCATAATGAACCACTAAGAAATAATCTCTAGTGCACCCATGCTCCACTGAAAAAGATTTACTATGAACACACAATTCCCTGATAAGACAAAGCCTATGTTTTGCAGAATGGAGTAAGAAATTGTTGCTTTAATATCCCAGAGTGTACAAATCCAACGATGTGAGTCTGGCTCTGAAGGCCTCTTCTAGAATGAGGCTCTTTGCAATTCAGAGGACTTGGCTGAGAAAATGAGCTGAACCTTTCACAGTCCCAATAAGGTGGAAGGAAATGGGAAGTCCAGGGCAGACCAAGTAAAGGGGCCTCAAGAAATTATCCTCTATTCAGGCTGATGCTTTAGGAGAAAAGGTGAATTACAAAAAAACCAGCCCTCAAACCAACAGGAGGGCAGCTTCAAACACCTGTGTGGTCTAGACAAACTCTGTAATATGTCTTTGTCATGATCCCAGATGCTAATGAAACAAATGCTGACAAAAGAAGCTTGAACCTTTTTTACCTGGAACTGAAAACTATAATGAGTATTATGACAGATTTGTAAAAGTCAACAATAAATCCCAGAATTATGCAATAACTGACCTAGGCTGGTTTGCTCAGTCAGTTAAAAGCGTTCTGGTGAAATAAGGTTATGGGTTCGATTCCCCATTCACAGCACTGACAGGAGTATCTCGATGTTCTTGTCTCTCTCTCTCTCTCTCCTTGCTCTCACTCTCAAAAAAAGGAAGAAAGAAAGAAAGAAATTCAATCCCTTAAATAAAAAGACAGCCTACTAAGCACAACTGGAGAAATGTTGGTAAAGTTAAAAACCTATCAAAATGAAGCAAAGAGAAACAGAAGAATAGAAAATACGAAAGAGAAAATAAGAGAACATGGAGGTGAAAGTAGGGTATCCATTATGTAGTTCATTACACCCAAATCAGAAAAGAGGATGTGACAGCAGATAAAGGTGAAGACATAGTAGCTAAAATTTTTACATCACTGATGGAAGATAGGATTTTGAAGATTTAAGGAAAAATGGCATCTTCTCCAATGCTATCAATGGGACAAGTTCTATTACAATCAACCTGTCGTCAGCCCTAGTGTACAGAGGAGAGACACCACTGAACATTTTAGAGATGCTGTGGCCCCACTTACCATGAATCCTGATGGCTTTGGGGAATAGTGTGTTCTCTGGACCTCCCCAGGGAACATCATCTGGGCATCTCCCAGCCTCACACAGTCTATTCACTCCAGGATGCCCACTTCCATAAACTTTTTTTTTTTTTTTTTTTTTTTTACAGTGATAGAGTGAGAGTCACAGAGAGGGATAGATAGGGACAGACAGACTGAACGGAAAGAGATGAGAAGCATCAATCATCAGTTTTTTCATTGCAACACCTTAGTTGTTCATTGATTGCTGTCTCGTATGTGCCTTGACCGCGGGCCTTCAGCACACGGAGTAACCCCTTGCTTGAGCCAGCGACCTTGGGTCCAACCAAGCTGGTGAGCTTTTTGCTCAAGCCAGATGAGCCTGTGCTCAAGCTGGCGACCTCGGGATCTTGAACCTGGGTCCTCCACATCCAAGTCTGATGCTCTATCCACTGCGCCACTGCCTGGTAAGGCTCCATGAATCTTTTCATCCCTTCCTCCCCATGTGTCATGGCAATTCAGGTCTTTGAACTTCATTCAGCATGAACCATTGCTTTCTCTGGCATTCTCTGCTTTCCTGATGACAAATTCTCCCTGACACCTGGATCCTTGTCAGGAAGTTCTAGCCTTCTTCTAAAAGGAGTACCCCCAAGTCAATGAGTTCCCTCTTACCCAGTCCTGAATTCTGGCTTCACTAATTCAGCACACTCATAATCTAAATGCAAGGTACACCCCCCGTCAGGCTGGTAAATGCTAAATGTGGCTAGTCCTTTGAATGTAGTTTCTTTACTTCCTTATCAGGAATTTAATTTACTGACACAAGAATACTATGCAACTAGAAGATATGGAGAGAGAAGACACAGAAAGAAGAGTGAATCAGAGTAATGGCGCGGCAGGAAGCGATACCGATAAATCTCCCCCAAAACTCAACAAGATCTTCAACCAGAAACAGAAAAACCTATCCTTGAAGCCTCTAGATGTTTCGCAATACACCCAAAGGTATGGTCGAGTGAAAAATTGGCTTAATATATAATCAAACCCCAAAGGAAATAGGGAGTAAGAAATGCTCCGCCTTCCTCACTAACCTAAATAGGGCTGCTTTCACTGGGAACTGAGAGTATAGAAACTAAAGTGGGTCAAGGGAGTGAATAGATCGAGGCCGTGGCACAAGTGGCCGAACCAAGCTGTGGCACGGAGATCCAAGCCGAGTAGGAAAAACTGTGCCTGTGGCAACCCAGTCAATACAAGCTAACACTCAGGCCAAACCCAGACAAAGAAAGACAAGTGGGGCAGCCATTTTCCCCGATCTACTGGTTGGCGTGTGCAGATAGTGGGTGAGAGATTCCTTCGAAAGCCCCGGGAGTGGGCGCCCGTGTTATCCCACAGAGGGGCAGAGTCAGGGGCCTTTGTGAGGGCTGAAAGCGAAATCTCTGGGCCACCCCAGCGTCCTGAAAAAGCCACGCATGGAGAGAGAGTGAGAGCCAATTCCAACGCTGGAACTCTTCCGTGCGGGTGGGGGTTTCACTCAAAGTTTGAGGCGGCCGGCCTGATATCCTGGTCTGCGCACACGGAGAGTGGGCAAGAGATTCCTCCAAGCACCCCCGGAGTGGGCGCCCGCCCGTGTTACCGAAAAGAATGGCAGAGCCAGAGGTATTTGAGTGGGCAGAAGCCCCGACTGATTATGCTAACAACTCTGACTGACTGAGCCTTACCCAGAGCCCTGTGCTGAGTGGGAATAGAGTGGGGATTTGCCAGCTCTTTGAGCCTTTTACTATCCAGGCAGAGGCAGCAGCAACCCTATAGCTGGATTATCAGGCTACTAATTGAGGAAGGAAAGACTAGGAGAAAGGCTCCAGGAACCCGGACTCTCTCACTGTCAGAGCCTATAAATGCTAATGAGCCTTGACTACCAACGAGACTGAAGCACAATACATGACATCGACATAGAGACTTATCAACTGCAAACCTCTACCTGAGCGTGCCAAAGGGGCAGAACCCAAGGTACAGAGTCACTGACCAGGAAGAGGGAGAGAAAAGAAAAAGCAAGAAGATAACCTCTCAAAATCAAGAATAATCTGCAGACTTTATAACCTATCCCATTCTATTATATTTGTTCGTTTGTTTCTCTTCTCTTCATTCTTGATACTTTTTTTCCTCCTCCAATTTGGCCGATTAACTCTCTGTCAGTCTTACTCTCTCCTCTCCTTGAACTACACTACCCATAGTATTACATCTCCCATTATCTTTTCTTTCCTCTTCCTTTCTCTCTATGAGGGTTGCACTCCAAAACCCTTAACTCTCTCTCTCTCTCCTCTTTTTTCTTTTTTCTTCTTTTAGTGGTTCCCTCTTTTTTCTCTCTCTCTTTCTTTTCTCCCTCTATATTAGTTTCTTCCTTCCTCCTTTACCTCTCCTCTCATTCAAACCTCAATAACGAACAAATTATCTTATCTGAAACTCAAACTTATGTTTGTGGCATTTTGGGGGCTTTTTACTTCACCTTTTTAACTCACTAGCAGTGCTCCCATCCCTGGCTCTCCATTTTATCTAGTTCTTGTTCCACTAAATACAATATTAATTTTTTTAATTTGTCCCCCATATTCCTGTTTCCCTCTTATTCCTTTCATCATAACTCTTATTCAACATCTATACCCCCATTTTTTTTCTTTTTTTTGTTTTTTGCCCCTTTATTACTTCTCCTCAATTCAGGCCCTTCATTACAGGCATTGTTTGTTCTATTTAGTACAATATAATTCACAGTTCACCACAAGATTTTCTCAAGAAAGAGGGGAGAGGAGAGGAGAGGAAAAAAGGAGGTGGGGGAATAATCTCCTTTTTTTAATTTTAATTTAATTTTATTTTTCTTTATTTAATTATTAAATTTTTTTTAAAAAACTCTTTTTTATTTTTTTATTTTTTTTTACTTTTTATTCTTTATTAAATCTTATTAATACTATCAACCAAACCACCCTCAGATGCCATCAAGGAAGAGAAAATCAAATATCATGGATACAAAAGAAAGAGAGGTAAACAGCTAGATGAGGATAAATCTATGGAGAAAAAATTTAATATATTGAAAACCTTGGAGTTAAACGACAGAGAATTTAAAATAGAAATCCTAAAAATCCTCCGAGATATACAAAAAAACACAGAAAGGCAATTTATGGAGCTCACAAAACAACTCAATGAACACAAAGAATATATTTCCAAGGAAATTGAAACTATAAAAACCAATCAAACAGAGATGACAAACTCAATTCACGAGCTGAAAAACGAGGTAACAAACTTAGCTAATAGAACAGGCCAGATAGAAGGTAGGATTAGTGAACTAGAAGACAAGCAACTTGAGGCACAACAGAGAGAAAAAGAAAGAGACTAAAATATTAAAAAAAATGAGATAGACTTACAGGAATTATCTGACTCCATCAAAAAGAATAACATAAGAATAATAGGTATATCAGAGGGAGAAGAGAGAGAAATGGAATGGAGAACATACTCAAACAGATAATAGATGAGAAATTCCTAAGCCTGTGGAAAGAAATAAAGCCTCAAATTCAAGAAGCAAACAGAACTCCGAGTTTTCTTAACCCCAACAAACCTACTCCAAGGCACATCATAATGAAATTGGCACAAACTAATGGCAAAGAAAAAATTCTCAAGGCAGCCAGGGAAAAGAAGAATACAACATATAAAGGAAGGCCCATTAGATTATCATCAGATTTCTCAACAGAAACTCTACAAGCTAGAAGAGAGTGGACCCCATTATTTAAAGTCCTGAAAGAGAGGAACTTTCAGCCATGAATACTATACCCATCAAAGCTATCCTTCAAATATGAAAGAGAAATAAAAACATTCACAGATACAGAAAAGATGAGGGAATTTATCATCAGAAAACCCCCACTCCAGAAATTACTAAAGGGGGTTCTCCAATCAGATACAAAGAACAAAAAAAAAAACAAAACAGAGCCACAAGTAAAAGCTCCAAAAAAAACACAATAAAACCAAATTTAAACTGTGACAACAACAAAAAGAAAGGGGGGGGGAGAAGATGGAGATTAACAGTAGCAAAGGACGATGGAGTGCAAAAGTACTCACAAAATAGTTCACTACAATGAACAGGGTAGGAACCCTTTTCATTATTCAAAGGTAACCACCACTGAAAAAACCACCAAAGAAGCACATGAGATAAAAAAGATAGCAAGAGAGGAAAGATGTATGGAATACAACCAAATAAAAACAAAAGATAGAAAAACGAAAGAGAAGTATCAAACAAGACACAAAACTAACAGAAAGCAATCTATAAAATGGCAATAGGGAACTCACAAGTGTCAATAATTACACTAAATGTAAATAGATTAAACTCACCAATAAACAGGCACAGAGTAGCAGAAGGCTTAGAAAATAAAATCCAACTGTATGCTGCCTACAGGAAACTCATCTAAGTAACAAGGATAAAAACAAATTCAAAGTGAAAGGCTGGAAAACAATACTCCAAGCAAATAACATCCCAAAAAAAGCAGGCGTAGCAATACTCATATCTGATAATGCTGACTACAAGACAGCAAAAGTACTCAGAGACAAAAATGGCCATTTCATAATGGCTAAGGGGACACTGAATCAAGAAGACATAACAATTCTTAATATATATGCACCAAACCAAGGAGCACCAAAATATATAAGACAGCTACTTATTGACCTTAAAACAAAAACTGACAAAAATACAATCATACTTGGAGACCTCAATACACCGCTGATGGCTCTAGATCGGTCATCCAAACAGAGAATCAACAAAGACATAGTGGCCTTAAACAAAACACTAGAGCACCTGGATATGATAGAAACCTAAAGGACATTTCATCCCAAAGTGACTGAGTATACATTTTTCTCCAGTGTACATGGATCATCCTCAAGAATTGACCATATGTTGGGCCACAAAAACAACATCAGCAAATTCAGAAAAATTGAAGTTATACCAAGCATATTTTCTGATCATAAAGCCTTGAAACTAGAATTCAACTGCAAAAAAGAGGGAAAAAATCCCACAAAAATGTGAAAACTAAACAACATACTTTTAAAAAATGAATGGGTCAAAGAAGAAATAAGTGCAGAGATCAAAAGATATATACAGACTAATGGAAATGACAATACGACATATCAGAATCTATGGGATGCAGCAAAAGCAGTGATAAGAGGAAAGTTCATATCACTTCAGGCATATATGAACAAACAAGAGAGAGCCCAAGTGAACCACTTAACTTCAAACCTTAAGGAACTAGAAAAAGAAGAACAAAGAAAACCCAAAACCAGCCGAAGAAAAGAGATAATAAAAATCAGAGCAGAAATAAATGAATTAGAGAACAGAAAAACTATAGAAAAAATTAATAGAACAAGGAGCTGGTTCTTTGAAAAGATCAACAAATTTGACAAACCCTTGGCAAGACTTACCAAGGAAAAAAGAGAAAAACTCATATAAACAAAATCCAAAATGAAAGAGGAGAAATCACCACGGACACCGTAGATATACAAAGAATTATTGTAGAATACTATGAAAACTTTATGCCACTAAATTCAACAACCTAGAAGAAATGGATAAATTCCTAGAACAATACAACCTTCCTAGACTGAGTCAAGAAGAAGCAGAAAGCCTAAACAGACCTATTAGTAGAGAAGAAATAGAAAAAACCATTAAAAAACTCCCCAAAAATAAAAGTCCAGGACCTGACGGCTATACCAGCGAATTTTATCAAACATTCAAAGAAGACTTGGTTTCTATTCTACTCAAAGTCTTCCAAAAAATTGAAGAAGAAGCAATACTTCCAAACACATTTTATGAGGCCAACATAACCCTCATACCAAAACCAGGCAAGGATGGCACAAAAAAAGAAAACTACAGACCAATATCTCTAATGAATACAGATGCTAAAATTCTAAACAAAATACTAGCAAATCGAATACAACAACATATTAAAAAAATAATACATCATGATCAAGTGGGATTCATCCCAGGATCTCAAGGATAGTTCAACATACGTAAAACGGTTAACGTAATACACCATATCAACAAAACAAAGAACAAAAACCACATGATCTTATCAATAGACGCAGAAAACGCTTTCGATAAAATACAACACAATTTTATGTTTAAGACTCTCAACAAAATGGGTATAGAAGGAAAATATCTCAACATGATAAAGGCCATATATGATAAACCATCAGCTAACATCATATTCAATGGCACTAAACTGAAGGATTTCCCCCTTAAATCAGGAACAAGACAGGGTTGTCCACTCTCTCCACTCTTATTTAATGTGGTACTAGAGGTTCTAGCCAGAGCAATCAGAGAAGACAAAGGAATAAAAGGCATCCATATCAGAAAAGAAGAAGTAAAGGTATCACTTTTTGTAGATGATATGATCCTATACATCGAAAACCCCAAAGAATCCACAAAAAGACTACTAGAAAAAATAAACCAATACAGTAAGGTTGCAGGATACAAAATTAACATACAGAAGTCAATAGCCTTTCTATGTGCCAACAATGAAACATTTGAGAACGAACTCAAAAGAATAATCCCCTTCACGATTGCAACAAAAAAAATAAAATACCTAGGAATAAACATAACAAAGAATGTAGAGGACTTATATAATGAAAACTATAAACCATTGTTAAGGGAAATCGAAAAAGATATAATGAGATGGAAGAATATTCCTTGTTCTTGGTTAGGAAGAATAAATATAATCAAGATGGCCATATTACCCAAAGCAATATATAAATTTAATGTAATTCCCATCAAAATTCCAATGACATTTTTTAAAGAAATGGAGCAAAAAATCATCAGATTTATATGGAACTATAAAAAACCCTGAATAACCAAAGCAATCCTAAAGAAAAAGAATGAAGCTGGGGCCATTATAATACCTGGCTTCAAATATATTATAGGGCCACGACAATCAAAACAGCATGGTATTGGCAGAAAAATAGACACTCGGACCAATGGAACAGAATAGAAAACCCAGAAAAAAACCCCACATATATATAGTCAAATAATTTTTGATAAAGGGGCCAAGAACACACAATGGAGAAAAGAAAGCCTCTTCAATAAATGGTGCTGGAAAAATTGGAAAGCCACATGCAAAAGAATGAAACTGGACTACAGTTTTTTCTCCCTGTACTAAAATTAATTCAAAATGGATCAAAGATCTAAACATAAGACCTGAATCAATTAAGTACATAGAAGAAGACATAGGTACTAAACTCATGGACCTGGGTTTTAAAGAGCATTTTATGAATTTGACTCCAAAGGCAAGAGAAGTGAAGGCAAAAATGAATGAATGGGACTACATCAGACTTAGAAGTTTTTGCTCAGCAAGAGAAAATGATAACAAAATAAACAGAAAGCCAACTAAATGGGAAATGATATTTTCAAACAACAGCTCAGATAAGGGCTTAATATCCAAAATATACAAAGAATTCATAAAACTCAACAACAAACAAACAAATAATCCAATAAAAAAATGGGAAGAGGACATGAACAGACACTTCTCCCAGGAAGAAATACAAATGGCCAACAGATATATGAAAAGATGCTCATCTTCGTTAGTTATTAGAGAAATGCAAATCAAAACTGCAATGAGATACCACCTCACACCTGTTAGATTAGCTATTATTAACATGACAGGTAATAGGAAATGTTGGAGAGGCTGTGGAGAAAAAAGAACCCTCATCCACTGTTGGTGGGAATGTAAAGTAGTACAACCATTATGGAAGAAAGTATGGTGGTTCCTCAAAAAACTGAAAATAGAACTACCTTATGACCCAGCAATCCCTCTACTGGGTATATACCCCAAAAACTCAGAAACATTGATACATAAAGACACATGCAGCCCCATGTTCATTGCAGCATTGTTCACAGTGGCCAGGACATGGAAACAACCAAAAAGCCTGTCAATAGATGACTGGATAAAGAAGATGTGGCACATATACACTATGGAATACTACTCAGCCATAAGAAATGATGACATCGGATCATTTATAGCAAAATGGTGGGATCTTGATAACATTATACGAAGTGAAATAAGTAAATCAGAAAAAAACAGGAACTGCATTATTCCATACGTAGGTGGGACATAAAAGTGAGACCAAGAGACATTGATAAGAGTGTGGTGGTTACCGGGGGGAAGGGGGAGAGGGAGAGGAAAAGGGGACGGGGAAGAGCACAAAGAAAACAAGATAGAAGGTGACAGAGGACAATCTGACTTCGAATGGTGGGTATGCAACATAATTGAATGACAAGATAACCTGACATGTTATCTTGTTATCTTTGAATATATGTACCCTGATTTATTGATGTCACCCCATTAAAAAAATAAAATTATTAAAAAAAAAAAAGATATGGCGAATATGCATGGCCCGATCTATTAAGGAATTAAATCGCTAATTAAAATTCTTTGCTAAAAAATAAATCTTTATACCTTACTGGCTTGATAAGAAAATCCTTCCAAATAATTATGAAATAAGTAAAGGTAAAGAAAATAGCCTTTCAAATAAATGGCATGGAAGCCATTGAACATTTGTAAATAACGAAACAAAAAACCCTGACCTAAACCTCACTCCTTACACAATAATTAACTCAAAATGGACCCTGAATTTCAATGTAAAACATAAAACAATAAAGCTTTTAGAAAGAACGATTGGAGCTGACCTGTGGTGGTGTATTAAATAGAGCGTTGACCAGAGTGCTGAGGTTGCTGGTTTGAACCAAGGCAAATACCAAAGCAATCGATGAACAACTAAAGTGAAGCAACAACGAGTTGATGCTTCTCACTTTCTCTACTCTCTCTCTCTCTCTTTCTGTCTCACACTCTCTCTACAATTAATAATAACATTTTTTAAAAAAGAAAAGAAAGCTTGACCATGTGGTGGCACAGTGAATAGAACGTCAGTCAGGGATGCCGAGGACCCAGGGGTAACGCCTGAGAGCTGGTTCATCCAGCTTGGGCATGGGGTCGCTAGCTTGAGCGTGAGACTATACACATGACCCCATGGTCAATGGTTTGAGCTAAAGGTCGCTGGCTTGAAACCCAAGGTTTCTGGCTTGAGCTCATAGGTCTCTGAATTGAAACCCAAGGTCGCTGGCCTGAGCCTAAAGGTTGCAGGTTGAGGGGTCACTCGGTCTGCTGTAGCCCCCCAGTAAAGGCACATATGAGAAAGCAATCAATGAACAACTAAGGTGTCACAATGAAGAACTGATGCTTCTCATCTCTCTCCTTTCCTAACTGACTGATCTTATCAGTGCTCTCTTTCTCTGTCGCTGTCTCTGACACACACACACACACACACACACACACACACACAAAGTGAAGAAATTGGAGAAAATATTCAGGACCTAGAGTTCTCAGATTTGACATTAAAACCATAATGCATGAAAGGAAATATTGATAATTGGACTTTATACAAATTTAAAGGCTTAGCTTTTCAAAATTCCCTGTCAAGGACATGAAAAAACAAGCTACAGAATGCAGAAGATACTATATTTTCAAACCAAATATTTGAGAGGGGACTTGTGTTGGAAATATACAAACACCTCTCTTAACTCAGTAGTGAAAGCAGCAATCCAAATATCGGAAATAGGGAAAAAGTTGTGTACAGACATTTCACTGAAGACAATATATAGGAAAACAAGCAATGATGTTATTAGTTTATTTTTTTATTCCTTATCTTTGAGATATAGACTGAAATATTGCAGTACGCAGTAGAATGCCCCCCTCCCATCCCTGACTAAGAGGTCCATGCACTAGTCCCTGTAACCTGTGAATATGTTATGTTACAAGTAAAAAGAAATCAAGATTGCCAGTCATCTGACTTTGAGATGGAGAGATTATGCTGGATTATCTACGTGGGTCCAATATAATCACAAAGTTAGTGAAGCCAAGGTATGCAGGTAGCATCTAGAAGCCAAAAATAAACTAGGACATGAATTCTGCCTTAGAGCCTTCAAAAGAAATGCATCTCTGCAGACACCTTGGTACTGATCCAGTGAGGCCCAGCTCAGCATCTGGGCTCCAGAATCATAGGCAAATAAACTTAAGTTGTTTTAAGATATAAATTTGTGATTTGTTAGAGATGCAATAAGAAACTAATGCAAACATTTACAGATAAAATAATACTACAGTGATTTGAAAACATGGCCATCATTTCTTCAACATGCCTCTAATGGAGAGGTAGAAATTTGGTCCCCTCTTTTTGAATCTAGACAGGCTTGTGGCAGCTTTCATTAGTAGATTACAGTGGAAGGGATGGGATGTGACTTCCGTGTCTAGGTCATAAAAGGTTATGCAGCTTCCACCTTGTTCACTAGGAACACTCACCTTTGAGCCCAAGACGGCCATCCTGATGGCCCACACATAGCCCATGCCAGGTGACATCATTTGAGCCAACCTTCGACCACAGACATATGATTGAAGAAGCCATCTGAGAAGTGGATCTTCCAGCCCATATGATGAGGTTATTTATGACTTGAACTGCATTTGACATCATCATTTACAGCACATCTGTATGGGCAGAGCACTTGTGAAGGAACATCAGCACTTTCTGCCCTGTGAGGGGGGAGAAACAATGAAACAATTACTCATAGATAGAGCTGTCCTTGCAAAGAGGTCTGTGGCAATACCAATTCCTGGTCACTAACTAGGGAAATAATTACTTCACAACAACCTGAAAAACTAAGGAAAGAATTTCTTCAGAAGTGCCCCAACCAATGGAGAAATTGAACTAATCCTACAGATACTACTCTGAACCCCTATGTTAACCAAAGGGTGTTGACAACCATGGGCACATCCTGGAAATACCCCCATCTCTGGACCAATCACAGGAACAGAAGAGACCTTCAGGTGTCTTCTGAGCTAATACAGGGCCAGCAAGGAGCCAGTAGAAGCTGGCCAAGTGCAGAAGAGAAGGGAGGAAGTGACAGCAAGAGGGAAGTTGTATGAGGAAACCCCATGAGATATCCTGGGAAACTGGGGTGCTGACTCCTTAGAAAGTGATAGAACCTCATATGTCAAGGCAGAGAGCAGGCCCACCATGGGCCCAGAAATTTTCCTTCTGCCCGACTCCATAGCTTCTAAACGTAAAGAAGTGGGTTGCTCAGTGCCAACCTCAGTGATGCCAGGGCCCAGGAGGAATACCAGGAACCCGGACCTGCATCTGTAGGGTCCAGAAAGAGAGAACCAAGTCTTTCTGCAGACTGGGGGCAGGAACCTGAGCCAGAAGAACAGTACCTGCAGCTCCAGAAGCTAGTTCTTTTATGGATCTAAACCCCACCTCCCACTAACAACACTTTGGAACCCTCCATGCTTAAATTTTTGTTTCTTTGAGTTATTTCACCTTTACTATACACTTTCTTTTTTGAATATATTTTTTATTGACTGTTTCCTCTAAGTAATTACATAATACAGAGTGATTCAAGGCAATGTTGAATTAATGTGAAATCTTCCCTATCAGGGGTCTCAAACTCGCGGCCCGCGAGACTAGTCTGTGGGCCGCACAACATTGCTGGGCGGGCCGTATGCGGCCCGCGGGCCGTGAGTTTGAGACCCCTGCGATACTGAACCAAACCTATCAATAAATAAAAATTTATACATACTCAATTTTCAATGAATACTAGATCTTTTCTCTATCTTACAACCTGAGATGCTTTCATTTATTTAAAAGGAAACCTGGGACTTCTGGCCATGGGATTGGTTGATTTCTTGAACAGTAATACTGAGTGGGAGGGATGAAAGTGGAAGTTTAGAAAAACTAAGAGTGAGAAAGGAGAGAGAAAGGAGAAGACATGCCCCTGTAATAACACATGCCTGACCATGATCACAGCATCCTGGGAAGTCAAAGCTGAAATAATGTTATAAATTAAGCTATAGTTTATATTCCCTAAAATAACAACAAAAATTTACATGAACAAAACAAGAATATTTTCCTGCATGTGCATCTTTGCATTTTTAAAATAAGTCAAGTTTGCTCAAGAATAAGGACTTATTCTATTGAGTTTCATATGGTGAAGACCTTGCATGCATTGGCTCATCTTATCCTCAGATTACCACTGTGATGCACTTGCTGTCGTTTTCCCAGTTGAAAGGTGAGGAAACACAAGATCAGAGAGCTTAGGTTACCTTCCCCATGGCTGGATAGTCAGCAGTGTAGGGATTAAAAACTGGGTCCACATCCCATGCTCTGAACCATCAGATCCCTATCAAAGTGTTGTTTCATCTGGAACAGACTCAACCTGACATTCCCTTCCATGATGTGGGCACTCTGATTCCAGCTAACTGGAAGGTCATCTACTTGGGTGGGAATAGGCAAGACGACTTAAGTCCCTTCTACCTATTACCACATCTTCTTGTGGCTTAAGCATATCAAGCTATCAGAGTGCAGGCAAAATCTCTCTGCTTGACATCTCTCCCCCTTCTGCTTTCCCGAACTCAAATACGCTCAGGTTACATCAGCAAATATGTTCTCTATGTAGAACTAACTAGATATTGAGAAGACTCCCTGTGTACATGATGGCACCCCCAAACTCTACCAGTACGTCCCTTGCAGTTCTCTCACCTGCCTTGATGAGAGTGGTGATGCCAGAATACTCCCTGCCCTGGGCGGTGATTCTTCCCTCTCTCCTCTCTTCATCTCCTGCTTCGACAGACTGGAGGGATGAGGAGAGGTCAGGCCACTTACCCCAGGGGATGACCTCTCTAGCGGCAGTATAAAAATGCCGGACCAGGTGGTGGCGCAGTGGATAGAGCTTCGGACTAGGATGCGGAAGGACCCAGGTTCAAGACCTCGAGGTCGCCAGCCTAAGCGCAGGCTCATCTGGTTTGAACAAAGGTCACCAGCTTGGACCCAAGGTAACTGGCTTGAGCAAGGGGTTACTCGGTCTGCAGTAGCCCCACACTCAAGGCACATATGAGAAATCAATCAATGAACAACAAAGGTGTTACAACCAAAAACTAATACTTGATGCTTCTCATCTTTCTCTGTTCCTGTCTGTCTGTTCCTATCTATCCCACTATTTGACTCTCTCTCTGTCTCTGTATAACATAAATAAATAAATAAATAAATAAATAAATAAATAAATAAATAAATAAATAAAGGAGGTATAAATGGCATGGTCTTTTCTGGATGAGACAACAGCTTTTTGCAACAGGATAAATGCCAGTCAACATCTAGGTAAATTTCACAGAAAATTTCAAAAATTTTGAAAATTTCGAAAATATTAGGCAGAAAATCTTCCTAATGATGGAAAATGAAGAATATTTACCTATAAGAGTACACCAGACCCTTGCCACATAGAAAATCCTCAACTACTTCTTTAATTTTAGAATAAATATCTACAGTTTCTATCAGTTATTATTCCTCATATATCAAGAACAAATAAAGAAGAAAATAACAAGCCAGGCCTATGGTAGTGCAGTGAATAAAATGTTGACTTGAAAAGCTGAGGTCGCCAGTTTGAAACCCTGGGCTTGTCCAGTCAAGGCACATATCGGAGGTGATGCTTCTTGCTCCCCCTCCCTCTCTCTCTCTCTCTCTCTCTCTCCTCTCTAAAATAAAAAATATATATTTTAATAAATAACAGACATATTACATACTTCTGTATTAAACATTATAATTTTTCTTCTAAAAAAATGAATGTTTTCCCATCCTCCATTATATTTTTACATTTTTCTTAAATTTTTTGGACAGAGAGAAACAGATAGATAGACAGAAAGGGAGAGAGATGAGAAGCATAAACTTGTGGCACCTTAGTTGTTCACTGATTGCTTTGTCATATATGCCTTGACTAGGGGGCTTAAGTTGAGCCAGTGACCCCTTGCTAAAGTCAGCAACCTTAGACTTCAAGCCAGTGACCATGGTGTCATGTCTATAATCCCACGCTCAAGTCAGTGATCTCGTGTTCAAGCCAAATGAGACCACACTCAAGCTGGCAACCTTGAGGTTCTGAACCAGGTTCCTCAGCATCCCTGGCTGATGCACTACCCATTACACCAGTGCCTGGTCAGGCCCCATATTATTTTTTTTGTTACTATTAAAATTGAAGATAAATGTGGCACTGAATACATCAGTTATCTAGGGTGTTTGGGTACAAATGAAGAGTGAACTGCAGGCCAAGTCCTCCTATATACAGACATAGCCAAGGCTCCATCCACATCAGGCCCTTCACATTGGCTTCCTCTAACTTTCCACTATTTCTATTTCTGTGGCCAAAGACTTGTACACAAATGTTTATAACAGTTTTATTAAAAATATTTTCAACTTTATTCAAAATAAAACTCAAAAGTCCATCAACTGATGGATGGATAAACAAATTGTGCTAGAGTCAGCTCTGCTCTAACATGACACACGACTCCTAGAAATCACTGTACTGTGCACAGTTACACATAAAACCACAGGATGTCGGAAAATTGGAGTAGGGCACAAACTCATAGAATTACTTCATCAGTGACACATTTAAAAAAATAGGAATCTCATAAAATGGTAGCATAGCTTTACACACGTTCAACAGTTAACATAAATATGGCACTTTCGTTGGGAAAAGACCTGAAGTGTGTTTGTGGAAGTGAGTCTGAAGGGGTGCAGGTTGTGATGACCGTGAAGTGGGGAAGGAGGGCTGTGCGAAGTCAGAAGGAGAGGTGAACTCCAGTGGTAGTGGGTGTGGACATAGCACGTGTGCTGGACTACAGTAGCTGCAGGTGATTAAGATGAGAGTGGTTTTATGTGTTCCTATGTGTGTTTTTCACAGACAAAGTCATATACAGTGTGTCCTTAAAGTCATGGTGCACTTTTGATCAGTCACAGGAAAGCAACAAAAAACAATAGAAATGTAAAATCTGTACGAAATAAATGGAAAACCCTCCCAGTTTCAGTAGGATGATGTGGCAGCATATGCGCATGCGCAGATGATGACGTAACACCATGTATACAGCGAGTAGCCCACACTCATGTCAGTCGAGATGTGGACGGTACAGAGGAAAGTTCAGTGTGTTCTGTGGCTCGCTAAATTCAAATTCGTGACCAAAGTGCAACATAAATATCGGCACGTTTATAACAAAGCACCACCACATAGGAATAACATTACTCGGTGGGATAAGCAGTTGAAGGAAACCAGCAGTTTGGTGGCGAAACCCAGTTTTGGTAGGCCATCAGTCAGTGACGAGTCTGTAGAGGCTATATGGGATAGCTACCTAAGGAGCCCTAAAACATCTGTGCATGAGCCCACATCGAACTGAATTGAATAGGTATGAAACTAGGAGAAGTTTCCTTTTATTTGATGCAGATTTCACATTTCTATCGTCTTTGTTGCTTTCCTGCAACCAGTCAAAAGTGCACCATGACTTTACGGACACACTGTATAAGCAATGGAAGAATTAGTGTAATGCTGAAATTCTTTCCTAATATATCAATCACACTTGAACAGTTACATTCTCTAAATAAGTATTATAGAGAACTGACTATTCATCCATACAGGGGAATAATACTCAGCAACAAAAAGAAGCCATCTACTGACATATGCAACAACATGGAGAAATCTCAGGAGCATAACATTAAGCAAAAGAGTCCTGACTGAAAAGGCTGCACAGTGATTTGTCTGCTCACACAGTAACAGGTGAGACCTGAGGGACAGACACCTGAGCAGTGAGTGCCAGCGACTGGGGATGCGGGAGAGTAATGACAGAAAAGGGCACAGAGGTCCTTTTTGGAGTGATGACAACATTCTACATCTTGAGTGTGGTGATTGGCATATGACTTTTTACAAATTTCCTTATACATTTGTCAAAACTCATTACACTATGCACTGAAAAATGGTCAATTTCCTCTGTAAACTATCTATGCCTTAGAAAACCTCATTAACACACACACACACACACACAAACTGAGGTTACAAATAAAAAAAAAGAAAAGAAAAATTTCACTATATTCCATAAAGTGACTTCCTGAACTTTAAGGGCAATTGCCATGTGGGGGTAGGCGTAACAGATGAGAGTTTGCTTTTTTAATTGTAATGTAAGTGCCTGAATTGAAGCTCTCCTTTGCTGAGGTATCTGTTTCAAAGTTTCCCAGCTTGAATAACATGTTACCAGCGACACAACTGGCTAAAGACCCAGGCTATCCCACCTGTGAACTTCTCCTTTTAGAATGTCCTGAATGGCCGATAGAATGACCACTTGATTGACCGTGATTTCCTTTCCCACACTCTAATTCCAACTTCTAAGTTCAAAATTCACCTATCAAGAGTGGATCCACATCACCCAGGCACCCCACCCTGCCTTGCCCTAATACTGGCAGAACCCCAGGTCCTCACACTCTGTCTCTTTCTCTCTCTCTTTCATCAGGACCTTGCTGTGTGGCCCTAGGCTTGCTATGTCACCGCCAGGCCTTGGGAGTCATTAAACTCACATTTTCAAAGCTCCATAATGGACGTCACTGAGGACATCCTGCTATCATAGGAAGAACCACAGAGGGCGGCCCAGCCGCACATTGGCTTCAGTCTGGGAAATGCAGGTGGAGACTCTCCACAAGAAGTGTGGCTAGGTGAGTGTCCCTCTGGGAATTTCTAAAGATACACTAAAACCACTATAGATGGGCTAAGACCAACAAAAAACAGCTGAACCCAGGTTTCGCTGGGCTAACTGGGGGCTAATAGGAATGATGAGCCTTAACCTTTTGTACTCTTTGACCAGGAGAGCACTCTCCCAGGGATTTGTCCTGTCGATAGAAACACAAAGATGAAGGAAGTTGTATGCATAATGATGTTAGTCACAGCTCATCAGTAACAATTAAAAGATGACCTACAAATAAAGAAATTATGATATATTCACCTTTTGTAATAATAATTATCCCATAAAAATTGAGGAAGGAAATAAATTTAGAAAGGAAGCCCTCATTCTTCAAAAATGCTAGAACAGTTTTTCTTATTTGTAAATCCACCATGGCATTCCCAGGGTTTGTCTGGGAGTTTAAGGACATCATCAAAGACTCTCTTCTTAAAACATCATGCCTTTTCCCATCAAACTCTTAACTTTCCTTTTTTGAGATTGTCATCTCATGGTTCCAAAATGGATGCCCGAAATGGCTCAGGTCCTATCTTCTCAATATCTCTCCCACAGGCCACACAGGGAATCTCTTAGGACCAGAGAAAAAGCAATGTTACTAGTGTTCGTGACTCAACATTGTTTTTTGCATGATTTGTAAGATGAACTGTAGAATACCCACCAAAGTAGCAACAGTTCATTTCAAAAATATATAAAAAACAGAAAAGAATAACATTTGTTTGTGAAATGTGGGTAGAGAGCAAGGCAGGTCCAAGTAAGAAGTGGGGGTTTTCTTCTACATTCTCCCTGACTTATCTGGTGTCCATGAACTCTGAGGCATAATCTGGGTAAACTTTCTTTCCTTGAAGGCAAGAAACATTACCATCCAAACCTAACCCCTACAACGTTTAGGCTTATTGCTTTCAAGTGCATTTTATTTCTAGGCTATGATGGTGCTGTATCTTTTTCTTCTTCTTCTTTTTACATACTGCTAGTGGGAGGGGGCATTATTATAGTCACAATATAGGCGTAATTTTGTATTCTTATTTATTCTTGACATTATGAGACTTCTCCAAATCATTCCAGTAGTTTTAAGAGAGGCCTCATTTATTCAATCAACATCCTAGCGCATGAATATTATCATGCATTATTATAACTTATTTGGACTAGTTCCAATAAATAATTGTTATAAATAAACTGTACCAAACATCTATATCCCTAAAACTTTCTCCATATAACATGTTATGTCCATAGTACATTTCCAACTGTAGACTTTCTGGGTAAAAACTAAGGACATGTAGGCCCCAATCTACATAGACATCATATATCTACCACATCCTTTTTTCTTCTACCTATTGTGAGACCCAGGGATGGCATATTGTAGGCAATTTTAAATGCTAGATTAAAGAAACAGTGATTAAAAAGCTGACCTCAGCCCTTGCCAGTTCATTCAGTTGTAGAGTGTCAGCCCAGCGTGTGTATGTCTGGAGTTAGAATCCCAGTCAGGGCACACAGAAGAAGCAACCAAGTCCTTCTCAACTCCTCTTCCACTCCCTCCTCTCTGGCTCTCTCTTAACTGCCCAAAGCCAAGGCTCTAATAGTTCTAAGACATGGGCCCCAGGCACTGTGCCCATGGAGCCTCCATCTCTAGCACTAAAAATAGCTCGGTTAGAAGCATGGCTCCTTATGAGCAGGGAGTCAGCCCCATACGGCGATGGCTGGGTGGACCCTTGTTGGCATTGTGGGAGTCTGTCTCTCAGTTTCCCCTCCTTTCCCTTGGAAAAGAAGAAGAAGAAAAAAATCTGACCTCATCAGCATCATGCATGAAGCTAACCTCCTCCAATTCCATTTTGCCCATCTGGGTCTGAATCAAACATGGCTCAGGCTATTGAAGACTCTGTGATGTCATTATACCAATCCCTGGCTTCCCCCTCACTAGTTAATCATTACCTTAGAAGCACTCCCATCAACATGATGTTATGGTCCTTTTCACCCAGAGTTTGGTTTAAGCGTGACTTGTGTGTCAAGAGTCCTGTGGCATTACCACAGATGTTACCATATGTGGTCAGAAGAGCTGTGGCATGTGTCGTGTCTGCACTGTGGGAGGAATCTTTCACCTGTAGATCTCTCCAGCAAATTATAGCGTTGACACTAACATCATGCCACTGTGCCTCACTGTACAATATTTTCCACACAATCAGCCCATGTGAGCAGTACAGTTATTCTTGTATGCCCTGGACATCCATGTGACTCAAGTATCCCAGCTGGTGTAACCCATGACATGACACCATGCAACAACGACCCCTCTGGCCATCACCACCTTCCAGTAATTCATGAATGAGAGTTGCCCTGAAAGAGACAGAATCCTGAACTGAATACCAGGTGGATGTGGCAGCAGTGAGTGCCCAGTCCCATCTTGGCTCTCCCCACACCCCTTACCTGCCCAATGTCATTAAGGTTTCTATGACTGACTTTGTGAACATCTGATCACGACCCTCAGCTCACAGGTCTTATCTGTACCACAAGATTCCCTACACCTTCAACCTTTTGTCCTTTTAGAGTTGTGTCTCAACGCCCTGGGCTGTCTAAACCATATCACCTCAGTCATATGGCTTGAGATTCCCTAAGTAAAAGTAGAGAACTTCACAGGAGGTTTCAAAATGTTCTGGTCTGTCTTCCTAGTTGAATAATCTAGTCTCTGGACCTCAAAGTCAGAGGAGGGATAGACCCATTTTCAGTTGGTAAAAAGAGGCCTAACTCAGTCACAACAAGATGCAAACACCTGGTCCAGCTGAGTCTTAAGATGAGACAAATGAAAGATTTCCCTCAGTTCTCCTGAGGAGATCCTCCTTCTCAGCTATTCACAGAACCATCTGTGAACCAGATGAAGTTCCCCCAAAAGAGATGGAACAAGGTCAACTGTTCCATAAGTTATATCCCTGGAAGAGGGTACAACATGGAGGGAGAGATTAAAAACAAAAGTTTGAGGTAAAGATGAACTTCTTGGCCTTCTTGGTTCCCTTTGTGCCTGACTGTGCAGCCCGGAGCAGTGACACGTCCATCAAATTTTTGCTGCTCCACTAAGAAGGTGGAGACGCTAACTTGGCTTTTCTGAGGCTCTTGATCACCACCTCCTCACTGCTGGGGAGGCACCCAGTGCTTCGTTGACTTCTCTCCAGATCCGTCACACATTTGTTGATGATCACAGTGACACTAAAGGCCAGTGTTGTCACCCTGGTGTAATGTCAACATCTTTCCTCCTTCCTGGAGAGACACGGGTTTGGAAAGGAAGGACACCCATGGGTCACAGGGTGAAGAGCAGAGAAGGGGAGGAAGGAGACTTTATTTCTTCTGGGTATTTCCTCTTCCCAGGGTTTTTGGAAACAAATTACATATGCAATTTTGCAATTTGCTTGTTAATTTTTAATATATAAAATCAAGTATTTTCATGTCACTCTATTCATCTAAGATGCTGCCTAGAGGTCCATCAGTGGGTTTATTTATCATTCTAACCCTGTGGAGTGTGGTTAGCTGTCAATTACTTGATGATAGATAAGCTGCACCTGACAACAGTATCTGTAATGTGTGTTCCACTTGTGAGGTCACTTCCATAGGATAGAGTGTGATTCGGGTTCAGAGAATACAGGCAGTTTAAAGACTGCTAACCACATCCAGTGTTAAGTCAGGACACTGTAAGTCTATGGTGAATATTTGATAAACAGACCGATCACTGGAAGGCTCATCCTCTTTTTACCAATCCTGCTTCTCCAGGCCTCCTCACTCTGTAGTTCTCACCTACGGTGTGGCTTCCTTGGCTCATACTGCTTAAGACCCAGTGACATTATTACACATGTCACATTCATATATTCAGAACAATTGTGGCAGTCCATCACAGCACTCTACTCTATGACAGGCGGCAGAGACCCCTCATGTCAGAGAGATAGCTGTCATGTGAAGAGGAAACAGCTAAGCATGAATCCTGGGCAACGACAATTTCTGGTTACTCATGTGGAAAAACAACTTCCTCATCAGCATCCCAATGAGAGTAGCAACTGAATACATTCTTGTGTAGTAACCACAGGCTAGCCTAGGTTGTACAGTTCACATGACATCACTATACATAAAGTTTCTTGCTTAGGCATATCAATTTCTATGTTCCCACTGTCCTGAGCAGCCAATAAAAGGAGGGAAGACAGTGCAGATCCCACAAGGAGGCAGCAGTCGTGACTTCCACAGCCCCGTCCCAGTTCTGCTCACACTCCTCTGCCTGCCCAACACCATGAAGGTCCTTGGAGCTTACGTTCTCCTCCTTCTCTGCATCGCGACCCTGTTTGCCATTAGAGTCGGTGAGTGTGTTGTCCACTTTCCTTTATTTTTCTTGTTAATCTTCCATTGATTTGAGGGCGGTGAAGCGAGAGGAGAAAGAGAAAGGAAAGGAGAGGGAAGGAGAAAGGGAAGCATCAACTTGTTATTCGCTTAGCTGATCTCTAGTGTGTCTTCATCAAGAGTTTCTCAATGTACCCTGACCTTGGATGGAACCTGCGACCTCGGTGCCCCAGGATGACATCTTTCTACTGAGCAATCTGGTCAGGGACTTTATCCACTTTCCTTTAACAGCAGTTCGTCCCCACACTCTGGCCAGAGGCAGGACAATTGCTAAAGTCTAAGAACCCCATGTGAATTTCGAGAGCTTAAAACAACGTTTTAAAATAACACTGTGGTTTCTGCAAAAGAGTTCAAAATGTGTCTGTTGATCTGGGCCACAGGATGGCAGTGTGGACAGGTTTTATACTTTTTGGACGAGGTTATTATGGCTTTATTTATTGGATCATTAGGATGAGGTAAACTCTGTGTCTATTTAAATCTCATTAGTGCCGGCAAGTTTTAGAATCTCCTTCACTATTCCCAGGAGTTGTAACATCCTCCCTACCCTCACTCAGCTATCTTCTGGTGTAATGGATTAGAAAAAACTTTCGCCAAAGAGATTTAGGAGAATAAACAGACTGTCTGGAGTTTGGTTTTCTGTAGAGTACGACACAGAGTAACATGAAGAGACAAAACCTGTGACAAAACTAGAGAAACAAACAAACAAAAAAGCCAAAGTATTTCCTGTTTTCTTTCCCTCGACCCTCATTGTTGAGCGACACTGTCTCTTGTACATCTTCCCGATGCTGTCGGGCTTGTCTGTGCTCCTGAGCAATCCTGGTGTCCTGTTTCCCCACAGCCGGAAATTATTCTCCATCTGATTGCTGCGACAACTACTACCCCAGCTCGAACCTCCTCAGTAGAGTGAGCGGCTATAATAAGACGAGCGGCACCTGCAGCAAGCCTGGTGTTGTGTAAGTGTCAGTCCCCTTGCCCCTCTCTGGTGAAACACAGGACACAGGAGTCTGAGTGGGGAGAGTTCACAAGTGCACCAGCTGGTGGATAAGGATCCATTCTGAGAAAGCCCAGCATCTGGGCCTTTTGTGCACACAGGACAAAAATAAGACCAGTCAGGTTGTTGCCTGATGTGAAATGGGGCCAGTCGGGAGCCGGAGAAGGTGTGACCAGGAGTAGAGGGGAGAAGGAGGGAAAAAGACAGCAGAAGGGAGGTGGCCTTCGGTTATTTCCATAAATCATGCACAGAATGAACGAAAGTGTGTGAGCTTTGGGGAATGATTCCTTATAAGGAGGACTAGCCCTGAGCTGCACACAAGGCTGAAGATGAAGGGGCCATAGGTGATCAAAGGATGTCCTTGCCTGTCCTCTATATAATACTTCTGCCCTCTCTACAGCTTTCTCACCAGAGAATGCAAGAAAATCTGTGCCAATCCTCTTCAGACCTGGGTCCTGAAGTACATCAAGAGCATGGAGGGAATTCCCCAAGGGGACAAGTGGTCACATTGTTTTGGTAGGCAGTAGGGACATAAATGAAGAGAATGTCCTGCCACCTCAGAAGTTCCTTATCTTGAGTCCTTCCCCACTCCACTGACCACATGATGAAAATTTCTTTAATTTATTAAGGTATTTAAATATTGTGAATCATTTTATTCACTTGATGCTCTCTCTGAGAAACCATATCACCCCCTCTCTTCACGTTCAGAGTGATGGTGAATGACTGTGTTCCTCTCTCTGAGAGACATTGGACCAAACCTATCAGCACAATCTTGCTGAGTTTGTCTGAGCCCTGTACTCTGTTCATATTGAAACAATAAAGATTATTTTTGTTAACTTAAGTAAATCTTGGACTTCTGTCTATTCTTTTGTATATTTGTTTCCCCTGATAAATCAGTTTTATCAATTAGAATGACTGAAATGGAAAGGAATGATTAGGAGGCATCCAAGAAGAATGAGAAGACAAGAGGAATGGAGTGAGTGTTGTTCCAAGGACACCACACTTTATGATGGTGAAGCTTTGCTCATAGGCTAAAAAAGGGAAAGTATTGAAAACAAATGCAGATGTATTTGTACCAGGGAAATCCACCACTTAAATGAACACCAAAGCAAGACATTTATCATGCATATTTATACATTTGCATAAATTCAGTTCTCTTGACAATGAAGTTTAACAGTTTTTGAGGATTTAATAGGAACTACAGCCTGTACTAAAAGATTTACATGCATCTCTACTCTCCAAAACATCATTGTGTTGTATATACTGTGATCATCTCCCTTTGACAGAGAAAAAGGAGTTTCAGAAAACTTGCCCCAGGTCACACAGCTAGTAACATTGGTGTCACAATAGCAGACACAGCAAGTCCCACACTCATAATGAACCACTAAGAAATAATCTCTAGTGCACTCATGCTCCACTGAAAAAGATTTACTATGAACACACAATTCCCTGATAAGACAAAGCCTATGTTTTGTAGAATGGAGTAAGTAATTGTTGCTTTAAGATCCCAGAGAGGACAAATCCAATGATGTGAGTCTGGCCCTGGAGGCCTCTTCTTGACTGAGGCTTTTTGCAATTCAGAGGACTTGGCTGAGAAAGTGAGCTGAACCTTTCACAGTCCCAATAAGGTGGAAAGAAATGGGAAGTCCAGGGCAGACCAAGTAAAAGGGCCTCAAGAAATCATCCTCTATTCAGGCTGATGCTTTAGGAGAAAAGGTGAATTACAAGCAAACCAGCCTTCAAACTGACAGGAGGCCAGCTTCAGACACCACCTATGTGGTCTAGAAAATCACAAATTCATAATGTGTTTTTATCATGATCCCAGACGCTAATGAAACAAATGCTGACAAAAGAAGCTTGAACTTTTTCTACCTGGAATGGAAAACTATAATGAGTATTATGACAGATTTGTAAAAGTCAACAATAAATCCCATAATTATGCAATAACTGACCAGGGCTGGTTTGCTCAGTCAATTAAAGTGTTCTGGTGTAATAAGGTTATGGGTTCGATTCCCTAGTCAGGGCACTTACAAGAGTAACTCAATGTTCTTGTGTCTCTGTCTCTCTCCTTGCTTCTCACTCTCTCAAAAAAAAAAAAAAAAAGAAAGAAAGAAAGAAAAAGAAAGAAATTCAATACCTTAAATAAAAATACAGCCAATTAAGCACAAATGAAGAAATGTTAGTAAAGTTAAAAATCCATCCAAATGAAGCAAAGAGAAACAGAAGAATAGAAAATACGAAAGAGAAAATAAGAGAACATAGAGAATAGAGTATCCATCACGTAGTCCATTAGACCCAAATCAGAGAAGAGGATCCTATAGCACATGTAGCTGAAGAAATAGTGGCTACAATTTTTACATCACTGATGAAAGATAGGATTTTAAAGATTTAAGGTAAAATGGCATCTTCCCCAATGCTATCAATGGGACAAGTTCTATTACAATCAACCTGTCATCAGCCCTAGTCTACAGAGGAGAGACACCACTGAACATTTTAGAGATGCTGTGGCCCCACTTACCATGAATCCTGATGGCTTTGGGGACAGTGTGTTCTCTGGGCCTCCCCAGGGAACATCGTCTGGGTGTCTCCCAGCTTCACACAGTATATTCACTCCAGCATGCCCACTTCCATGAACCTTTTCATCCCTCCCTCCCCATGTGTCATGGCAATTCAGGTCTTTGAACTTCCTTCAGCATGAACCGTTGCTTTCTCTGGCATTCTCTGCTTTCCTGAAGACAAATTCACACCAACCTCTGGATCCTTGTCAGGAGGTTCTAGACTACATCCAAAAGGTGTACCCCCAAGTCAATGAGCTCCCTGTTACCCAGTCCTAAATTCTGGCTTCACTAATTCAGCACCCTCAAAATGCAAAGTAAAGCCCCCATCAGGCTGGTAAATGCTAAATGCGGCTATTCCTTTGAATGTAGTCCCTTTACTTCCTTATCAGGAATTTAATTTACTGACACAAGAATACTATGTAACTAGAAGATATGGAGAATATGCACGGCCCAATTTCTACTAAGGAATTAAATCGCTAATTAAAATTCTTCGCTAAAAAATTAATCTTCATACCTTACTGGTTTCATAAGAAAATCCTTCCAAATAATTATGAAATAAGTAAAGGTAAAGAATAGAGCGTTTCAAACAGATGATATGGAAGCCATTGAATATTTGTAAATAAAAAAACAAAAAACCTTGACCTAAACCTCACTCCTTAAACAATAATTAACTCAAAATGGACCCTGAATTTCAATGTAAAACATAAAATGATAAAGCTTTAGAAAGAACGATTGGAGCCTGACCTGTGGTGGTGTAGTAGATAGAGCGTTGACCAGAGTGCTGAGGTTGCTGGTTTGAACCAAGGCAGATACCAAAGCAATCAATGAACAACAAAAGTGAAGAAACTACGAGTTGGTGCTTCTCACTTTCTCTACTCTCTCTCTCTCTTTTTGTCTCACACTCTCTCTACAATTAATAATAACATTTTTTAAAAAAAGAAAAGAAAACTTGACCATGTGGTGGCACAGTGAATAGAACGTCAGTCAGGGATGACGAGGACCCAGGGGGCCAGCTTGAGCGCTGGTTCATCCAGCTTGAGCATGGGGTCGCTAGATTGAGCATGAGATTATACACATGACCCCATGGTCAATGACTTGAGCCCAAAGGTCGCTGGCTTGAAACCCAAGGTTTCTGGCTTGAGCTCATAGGTCTCTGGATTGAAACCCAAGGTCGCTGGCCTGAGCCTAAAGGTTGCAGGTTGAGGGGTCACTTGCTGTGCTGTAGCCCCCGGTCAAGGCACATATGAGAAAGCAATCAATGAACAACTAAAGAGTCACAATGAAGAACTGATGCTTCTCATCTCTCTCGTTTCCTAACTGTCTAATCTTATCTGTGCTCTCTGTCTCTGTCGCTGTCTCTGACACACACACACACACACACACACACACACACACACACACAAACTGAAGAAATTGGAGAAAATATTCAGGACCTAGAGTTCTCAGATTTGACATTAAAACCATAATGCATGAAAGAAAATATTGATAATTGGACTTTATACAAATTTAAAGGCTTAGCTCTTCAAAATTCCCTGTCAAGGACATGAAAAGACAAGCTACAAAATGGAGAACATACTATATTTTCAAACCAAATATTTGAGAGAGGTCTTGTGTTGGAAATATATAAACACCTCTCTTAACTCAGTAGTGAAAGCAAACAATCCAAATATCACAAATAGGGAAAAAGTTGTGAACAGACATTTCACTGAAGACAATATATAGGAAAACAGGAAATGATGTTATTATTTTAATTTTTTATTCCTTATCTTTGAGATATAGACTGAAATATTGCACTATGCAGTAGAATGCCCCCCCTCCCATCCCTAAGAGGTCTATGCACTAGTCCCTGTAACCTGTGAATATGTTATGTTACAAGCAAAAAGAAATCAATATTGCCAGTCATCTGACTTTGAGATGGAGAGATTATGCTGGATTATCTACGAGGGTCCAATATAATCACAAGGTTAGTGAAGCCAAGGTATGCAGGTAGCATCTAGAAGCCAAAAATAAAATAGGACATGAATTCTGCCTTAGAGCCTTCAAAAGAAATGCATCTCTGCAGACACCCCGGTACTGATCCAGTGAGGCCCAGCTCAGCATCTGGGCTCCAGAATCATAGGCAAATATATTTATGTTGTTTTAAGACATAAATTTGTGATTTTTAGAGCCACAATAGGAAACTAATGCAAACATTTACAGATAAAATAATACTACAGTGATTTGAAAACATGGCCATCATTTTTTCAACATTTCTCTAATGGAGAGGTGAAAATATGGTCCCCTCTCCTTGAATCTACACAGGCTTGTGGCTGCTTTCATCAGTAGATTACAGTGGAAGGGATGGGATGTGACTTCCGTGTCTAGGTCATAAAAGGTTATGTAGCTTCCACCTTGTTCACTAGGAACACTCACCTTTGAGCCCAAGACAGCCATCCTGATGGCCCACACATAGCCCACGCCAGGTGACATCATTTGAGCCAACCTTCGACCACAGACATATGATTGAAGAAGCCATCTGAGAAGTGGATCTTCCAGCCCATATGATGAGGTTATTTATGACTTGAACTGCATTTGACATCATCATTTACAGCACATCTGTATGGGCAGAACACTTGTGAAGGAACATCAGCACTTTCTGCCCTGTGAGGGGGGAGAAACAATGAAACAATTACTCATAGATAGAGCTGTCCTTGCAAAGAGGTCTGTGGCAATACCAATTCCTGGTCACTAACTAGGGAAATAATTACTTCACAGCAACCTGAGTAACTAAGGAAAGAATTTCCTCAGAAGTGTCCCCAACCAATGGAGAAATTGAACTAACCCTACAGATACTACTCTGAACCCCTATGTTAACCAAAGGGTGTTGACAACCATGGGCACATCCTGGAAATACCCCCATCTCTGGACCAATCACAGGAACAGAAGAGACCTTCAGGTGTCTTCTGAGCTAATACAGGGCCAGCAAGGAGCCAGTAGAAGCTGGCCAAGTGCAGAAGAGAAGGGAGGAAATGACAGCAGGAGGGAAGTTGTATGAGGAAACCCCCATGAGATATCCTGGGAAACTGGGATGCTGACTCCTTAGAAAGTGACAGACCCTCAAATGTCAAGGTAGAAAGCAGGCCCACCATGGGCCCAGAAATTTTCCTTCTGCCCGACTCCATTGCTTCTAAACATAAAAATGTTGGTTGTTCAGTGCCAACCACAGTGATACCAGGGCCCAGGAGGAATACCAGGCACCCGGACCTGCATATGTAGGGTCCAGAAAGAGAGAACCAAGTCTTTTTGCAGACTGGGGGCAGAAGCCTGAGCCAGAAGAACAGTACCTGCAACTCCAGAAGCTACGTCTCTTATGGGTCTAAACCCCACCTCCCACTAACAACACTTTAAGTATGGAGCCTTCCATACTTAAATTTTTGTTACTTTGAGTTATTTCACCTTTATTATACATTTTCTTTTTTGAATATATTTTCTATTGTCTGTTTCCTCTAAGACATTACATAATACAGAGTAATTCAAGACAATGTTGAATGAATGTCAAATCTTCCCTCTAGATATTGAACCAAACCTATCAATAAATAAAAATTTATACATACTCAATTTTCAATGAATACTAGATCTTTTCTCTATCTTACAACCTTTTTAGTACCTGAGATGCTTTTATTTATTTAAAAGGAAGCCTGGGACTTCTGGCCATGGGGTTGGTTGATTTCTTGAACAGTAATACTGAGTGGGAGGGATGAAAGTGGAAGTTTAGGAAAACTGAGTGAGAAAGGAGAGAGAAAGGAGAAGACACGCCCCTGTAATAACACATGCCTGACCATGAACACAGCATCCTGGGAAGCCAAAGCTGAAATAATGTTATAAATTAAGCTATAGTTTATATTCCCTAAAATAACATCAATAATTTACATGAACAAAACAAGAAGATTTTCCTGCATGTGCATCTTTGCATTTTTTAAATAAGTCAAGTTTTCTCAAGAATAAGGACTTACATTTACTGAGTTTCATATGGTGAAGACCTTGCATGCATTGGCTCATCTTGTCCTCAGATTACCACTATGATGCACATGCTGTCGTTGTCCCAGTTGAAAGATGAGGAAAAACAAGATCAGAGAGCTTAGGTTACCTTCCCCATGGCTGAATAGTCAGCAGTGTAGGGATTAAAAACTGGGTCCACATCCCATGCTCTGAACCATCAGATCCCTGACTATCAAAGTGTTGTTTCATCTGGAACAGACTCAACCTGACATTCCCCTTTATGATGTGCGCATTCCGCTTTCAGCTAACCGGAAGGTCATCCACTTGGGTGGGAATAGGCAAGACTACTTAAGTCCCTTCTACCTATTACCACATCTTCTTGTGGCTTAAGCATATCAAGCCATCAGAGTGCAGGCCAAGTCTCTCTGCTTGACATCTCTCCCCCTTCCGCTGACCTGTACTCACATATGGTCAGGGAACATCAGCAAACATGTTCTCTATGTAGAAGTAACTAGATATTGAGAAAAGACTCCCTGGGTCCATGATGGCACCCCCAATCTCTACCACTACTTCCCTTGCAGTTCTCTCACCTGCCTTTATGGGGGTGGTGAAGCTAGAATACTCCCTGCCCTGGCAGTGATTCTTCCCTCTCTCCTCTCCTCATCTCCTGCTTCGACAGACTGAAGGGATGAGGAGAGGGCAGGCCATTCACCCCAGGGGATGTCCTCTCTAAAGGTCGTATAAAAATGCCTGACAAGGTGGTAGCACAATGGATAGAGTGTCGGACTGGGATGCGGAAGGACCCAGGTTCAAGACCCTGAGGTCGCCAGCTTAAGCGCAGGCTCATCTGGTTTGAACAAAGCTCACCAGCTTGGACCCAAGGTCACTGGCTTGAGCAAGGGATTACTCAGTCTGCAGTAGCCCCACAGTCAAGGCACATATGAGAAAGCAATCAATGAACAACGAAGGTGTTGCAATCAAAAACTAATGATTGATGCTTCTCATCTCTCTCTGCTCCTGTCTGTCTGTCCCTATCTATCCCTCTCTCTGACTCTATCTCTGTCTTTGTAAAAAATAAGTAAATAAATAAAGGGGGTATAAATGGCATGGTCTTTTCTGAATGAGACAACAGCTTTTGCAACAGGATAAATGCCAGTCATCATCTAGGTAAATTTCACAGAAAATTTCAAAAATTTTGAAAACTTAGAAAATATTAGGTAGTAACTCTTCCTAACGATGGAAAATGAGGAATATTCACCTATAAGAGTACACCCGACCCTTGCAAGTAGAAAATCCTCAACTACTTATCCAATTTTAGAATAAATATCTACAGTTTCTATCAGTTATTGTTCCTCATATATCATGAACAAATAAACAAGAAAATAACAAGCCTGGCCTATGGTAGTACAGTGAATAAAATGTTGACTTGAAAAGCTGAGGTCGCCAGTTTGAAACCCTGGGCTTGTCCAGTCAAGGCACATATCGGAGGTGATGCTTCTTGCTCCCCCTCCCTCTCTCTCTCTGTCTCTCTCTGTCTCTGTCTCCTCTCTAAAATAAAAAAATAAAATAAAATCTTTTTAAAAATAACAAGACAGGCCCTTGCTGGTTGGCTCAGTGGTAGAGCGTCGGCCTGGTGTGCGGAAGTCCCGGGTTCGATTCCCGGCCAGGGCACACAGGAGATGCACCCATCTGCTTCTCCATCCTTCCCCCCCTCCTTCCTCTCTGTCTCTCTTCCTCTCCCGCAGCCAAGGCTCCATAGGAGCAATGATGGCCCGGGCAATGAGGATGGCTCCATGGCCTCTGCCTCAGGCTCTAGAGTTGGCTCTGGTCGCAACAGAGCGATGTCTGGGATGGGCAGAGCATCGTCCCTTGGTGTGCGTGCCGGGTGGATCCCGGTCGGGCACATGCGGGAGTTTGTCTGACTGCCTTCCCTTTTCCAGCTTCAGAAAAAGACAAAAAAATAATAATAATAAATAAATAAAATATAAAAAAAAGAAAAATAACAGACATATTACACACCTGTGTATTAAAAAATATAATTTTTCTTCTAAAAAAATGAATTTTTTCGTTCTCCATTACTTTTTTTACTTTTTTCTTTCATTTTTTGGACAGAGAGAAACAGACATGTAGACAAAAAGGGAGAGAGATGAGAAGCATCAACTTGTGGCACCTTAGTTGTTCACTGATTGCTTTCTCATATGTGCCTTGACTGGGCGGCTTTAGTTGAGCCAGTGACCTCTTGCTAAAGCCAGCAACCTTAGACTTTAAGCCAGTGACCATGGTGTCATGTCTATAATCCCACACTCAAGTCAGCGACCTCGTGCTCAAGCTGTCAGTCGTGTTCAAGCCCAATGAGACCACACTCAAGCTGGCAACCTTGAGGTTCTGAACCAGGCTCCTCAGCGTCCCTGGCTGATGCTCTACCCATTACACCAGTGACTAGTAGACCACACATTATTTTTATATTACTATTAGAATTGAAGATAAATGTCTTGGTGGCACTGAATACAACAGTTATCTAGGGTGTTTGGGTACAAATGAATAGTGAACTGCAGGCCAAGTCCTCCTATATACAGACATGGCCAAGGCTCCATCCACATCAGGCCCTTCACATTGGCCTCTTCTGACTTTCCACTATTTCCATCTCTGAGGCCAAAGACTTGTACACAAATGTTTATAACAGTTTTACTAAAAATATTTCAACTTTATTCAAAATAAAACCCAAAAAGTCCATCAACTGGTGGAAGAATAAACCAATTGTGCTAGAGTCAGCTCTGCTCTAACATGACACACGACTCCTAGAAATCACTGTACTGTGCACAGTTACACATAAAACCACAGGATGTCGGAAAATTGGAGTAGGGCACAAACTCATAGAATTACTTCATCAGTGACACATTTAAAAAAATAGGAATCTCATAAATTGGCCGCATAGCTTTACACACATTCAACAGTTAACATAAATATGGTGCTTTCCTTGGGAAAAGACCTGAAGTGTGTTTGTGGAAGTGAGTCTGAAGGGGTGCAGGTTGTGATGATCGTGAAGTGGGGAAGGAGGGCTGTGCGAAGTCAGAAGGAGAGGTGAACTCCAGTGGTAGTGGGTGTGGACATAGTACGTGTGCTGGACTACAGTAGCTGCAGGTGTTTACGATGAGAGTGGTTTTATGTGTTCCTATGTGTGTTTTTCACGGATAAAGTCATATACAGTGTGTCCGTAAAGTCATGGTTCACTTTTGACCGGTCACAGGAAAGCAAAAAAAAAAAAACACGATAGAAATGTGAAATCTGTACCAAATAAAAGGAAACCCTCCCAGTTTCTCTAGGATAATGTGGCAGCATGTGCGCATGCGCTGATGATGACGTAACACCGAGTATACAGCGAGTAGCCCACAGCCATGCCAGTCAAGATATGGACAGTACAGAGGAAAGTTCAGTGTGTTCTGTGGCTCGCTAAATTCGAATCCGTGAACAAAGTGCAACGTGAATATCGGCGTGTTTATAATGAAGCGCCACCACATAGGAATAACATTACTCTGTGGGATACGCAGTTGAAGGAAACCGGCAGCTTGGTGGAGAAACCCCATTCTGGTAGGCCATCAGTCAGTGACGAGTCTGTAGAGGCTATACGGGATAGCTACCTAAGGAACCCTAAAAAATCTGTGCGTGAGCCCACATCGAACTGCACTGAATAGGTATGAAACTGGGAGAGGTTTCCTTTTATTTGATGCAAATTTCACATTTCTATCATCGTTTGTTGCTTTCCTGCGACCAGTCAAAAGTGCACCATGAATCTACGGACACAATGTATAAGCAGTAGAAGAGTTAGTGTAATGCTGAAATTCTTTCCTAATATATCAATCACACTGGAACAGTTACATTCTCTAAATAAGTATTATAGAGAACTGACTATTCATTCATACAGGGGAATAATACTCAGCAACAAAAAGAAGCCATCTACTGACATATGCAACAACACGGAGAAATCTCAGGAGCATAACATTAAGCAAAAGAGTCCTGACTGAAAAGGCTGCACAGTGATTTGTCTGCTCACACAGTAACAGGTGAGACCTGAGGGACAGACACCTGAGCAGTGGGTGCCAGCGACTGAGGATGCGGGAGGGTGATGACAGAAAAGGGTACAGAGGTCCTTTTTGGAGTGATGACAACATTCTAATCCTGACTGTGCTGATGAGTATATGACATTTTACAAATTTCTTTATACATTTGTCGAAAGCCATCGAGTACATTTATCAAAACTCATCACACTATGCACTTAAACATGGTCAATATCCTCTGTAAACTATCTATGCCTTAGAAAACCTCATTAACACACACACACACACACACACACAAACTGAGGTTACAAATGAAAAAAGAAGGAAAAAAAAAAAGAAAGAAAGAAAGAGAGAGAGAAAGAAAGAAAGAAAGAAAGAAAGAAAGAAAGAAAGAAAGAATTTACTATATTCCATAAAGTGACCTTCTGTATTTTAACTGCAAATGCCATGTGGGGATTGGCATAACAGATGAGAGTTAGCTTTTTTGATTGTAATGTAAGTGCCTGACTTGAAGCTCTCCTTTGCTAAGGTATCAGTTTCAAAGTTTCCCACCTTGAATAACAAGTTGCCAGCTACACAACTGGCTAAAGACCCAGGCTGTCCCACCTATAAATTTCTCCTTTTAGAATGTCCTGAATGGCCGAGAAAATGACCACTTGATTGACCGTGATTTCCTTTCCCACACTCTAATTCCCACTCCTAAATTCAAAATTCACCAATCAAGAGTGGATCCACAAAGCCCAGGCACACCACCCTGCCTTGACCTAATATTGGCAGAACCCCAGGTCCTCACACTCTGTCTCTTTCTCTCTCTCTTTAGTCAGGACCTTGCTGTGTGGCCCTAGATTTCTGTGTCCCCGCCAGGCCTTGGGACTCATTAAACTCACATTTTCAAAGCTCCATAATGGACGTCACTGAGGTGCATCCTGCTATCATCATAGGAAGAACCACAAAGGGCAGTCCAGCAGAACATTGACTCCAGTCTGGGAAATGCAGGTGGAGACTCTCCACAAGAAATGTGGCTAGGTGAGTGTCCCTCTGGGCATTTCTATAGATACACTAGAACCACTATGGATAGGCTAAGACCAACACAAAATAGCTTGTCCCAGGGTTCGCTGGGCTAACTGGGGGCTAATAGGAATGATGAGCCTTAACTTGTTGTACTCTTTGACAAGCTGAGCGCTCTCCCAGGGATTTGTCCTGTTGATAGAAACACAAAGATGAAGGAAGTTGTATGCATAATGATGTTAGTCACAGCTCATCAGGAACAATTAAAAGATGGCCTATAAATAAAAAACTTATAGTATATTCACCTTTTGTAATAATAATTATCCCATAAAAATTGAAAAAGAAAATGAATTTAAAAGGAAACACTCATTCCTCAAAAATCCTAGAACACGTTTTCTTTTTTTTTTTTTTTTTTTTGTATTTTTCTGAAGCTGGAAACGGGGAGAGACAGTCAGACAGACTCCCGCGTGCGCCCGACCGGGATCCACCCGGCAAGCCCACCAGGGGCTATGCTCTGCCCACCAGGGGGCAATGCTCTGCCCCTCCGGGGCGTCGCTCTGCCGCAACCAGAGCCACTCTATCGCCTGGGGCAGAGGCCAAGGAGCCATCCCCAGCGCCCGGGCCATCTTTGCTCCAATGGAGCCTTGGCTGCGGGAGGGGAAGAGAGATATAGAGAGGAAGGAGGGGGCGGGGGTGGAGAAACAAATGGGCACTTCTCCTATGTGCCCTGGCCGGGACTCGAACCCGGGTCCCCCACACACCAGGCCGACGCTCTACCGCTGAGCCAACCGGTCAGGGCCAATTTCTTATTTGTAAATCCACCATGGCATTCCCAGGGTTTGTCTGGGAGTTCAAGGACATCATCAAAGACCCTCTTCTTAAAACATCATGCCTTTTCCCATAAACTCTTATCTTCTCTTCTTTGAGATTGTCATCTCATGGTTCCAAAATGGCTGCCCAAAATGGCTCATGCACCCTATCTTCACAAAATCCCACCCACAGGCATAGAAGGGAATCTCTTAGGACCAGAGAAAAAGCAATGTTACTAGTTTTCATGATTCAACATTGTTTATTGCATGATTTGTAATATGAATTGTAGATTACCCACCAAAGTAGCAACAGTTCATTTCAAAAATATATAAAACACAGAAAAGAATAACATTTGTTTGTGAAATGTGGGTAGAGAGCAAGGCAGGTGCAAGTAAGAAGTGGGGGTTTTTCTCTATATTCTCCCTGACTTATCTGGTGTCCATGAACTCTGAGGCATAATCTGGGTAAACTTTCTTTCCTTGAAGGCAAGAAACATTACTATCCAAACCTAACCCCTACAACGTTTAGGCTTATTTCTTTCAAGTGCATTTATTTCTAGGCTATGATAGTGCTGTTTCTTTTTCTTCTTCTTCTTCTTTTTACATACTGCTTGTTGGAGGGGGCATTATTATAGTCACAAATATAGGTGTAATTTTCTATTCTTATTTATACTTGACATTATGACACTTCTCCAAGTCATTCCAGTAGTTTTAAGAGAGGCCTCATTTATTCAATCAACATCTTAGCTCATTAATATTATCATGCATTATTGTATTTTATTTGGACTGGTTCCAATATTTAATTGTTATAAATAAACTGTACCAAACAACTATATGCCTAAATCTTTCTCCATAAAAGATGTTATGTCCATAGTACATTTCCAACTGTAGGCTTTCTGGGTAAAAACTAAGGACATGTAGGCCCCAATCTACATAGACACCATATATCTAACACATCCTTTTTTCTTCTACCTATTGTGAGACCCAGGGATGGCATATTGTAGGGAATTGTAAATACTAGATTAAAGAAACAGTGATTATAAAGCTGACCTCAGCTCTTGCCAGTTGACTCAGTTGTAGAGTGACAGCCCAGCGTGTGGATGTCTTGAGTTAGAATCCCAGTCAAGGCACACAGAGGAAGTGACCAAGTCCTTCTCAACTCCTCCTCCACTCCCTCCCCTCTCGCTTTCTCTTCACTGCCCGTAGCCATGGCTCTATTAGTTCCAGGACATGGGCCCCAGGCACTCTACCTCTAGCACTAAAAATAGCTCGGTTAGAAGCATTGCTCCTTATGAACAGACAATCAGCCTCATACGGCAATGGCTGGGTGGATCCCCGTTGGGGTTGTGGGAGTCTGTCTCTCAGTTTCCCTTCCTCTCCCTTGGAAAAGAAGAAGAGGAAGAAAAAGCTGACCTCATCACCTTCATGCATGAAGCTAACCTCCTCCAATTCCATTTTGCCCATCTGGGTCTGAATCAAACATAGCTCAGGCTATTTAAGACTCTGTGATGTCATTATACCAATTCCTGGCTTCCCCCTCACTAGTTAATCATTACCTTAGAAGCACTCCAGTCAACATGATGTTATGGTCTTTTTCACCCAGAGTTTGGTTTAAGCGTGACTTGTGTGTCAAGAGTCCTGTGGCATTACCACAGATGTTACCATACGTGGTCAGAAGAGCTGTGGCATGTGTCATGTCTGCCCTGTGGGAGGAATCTTTAACCTGTAGATCCTCCAGCAAATTACAGTGTTGACACTAACATCATCTCACCGCGCCTCACTGTACAATATTGTCCACACAATCAGCCCATGTGAGCAGTAGAGTTATTCTTGTATACCCTGGACTTCCATGTGACCCAAGTATCCCAGCTGGTGCAACCCATGACATGACACCATGCAACAACGACCCGTCTGGCCATCACCACCTTCCAGTAATTCATGAACGATAGTTGCCCTGAAAGAGACAGAATCCTGAACTGGACACCGGGTGGATGTGGCAGCAGTGAGTGCCCAGTCCCACCTTGGCTCTCCCCACTCCCCTTACCTAACCAATGTCATTAAGGTTTCTATGACTGCCTTTGTGGACATCTCATCACGACCCTCACTCACAGGTCTTATCTGTACCACAAGATTCCCTACGCCTTCAGCCTTTTGTGCTTTTAGGGTTGTGTCCCAATGCCCTGGGCTGTCTAAACCAGTGATTTTCAACCTTTTTTGAGCTGCGGCACATTTTTTACATTTACAAAATCCTGGGGCACACCACCTACCAAAATGACACAAAATGACACTCTAACACAGTACATATTATACATATAGTTAATAATATAGTTTCTAAATGTATTTATACTCAGTGTGAAACCTGGGCCTGTTTCGATGAACACAAAAGGGATATCCTGGCAGGAATGGTAGAAAGACACACACAAAGCTCTTCCTCAACAGTTCTCAGTCTCTCTGTTTTTAGTTTTTATCGCAGTCAAGCTTGAGAAGCTCAGCTCACATAGATATGTGGTTGAAAATGGGAGCAATGTCAAAATATTGTAGCTTTGTTGGCCAGAATGGGGAACTCCTTGGCAACAGATAACCAAAAACTGTCCAAGAAAAGATCAGCAAACTTTAGCTTTAAACCACATTCCTGTTTCAGTTCAATGAGTTCCTCTTGCTCCTTTAAAGTCATGTCCTTTCCAGCAATGGCTACTGAGCTGTATGGGTCCCTAACCCAGTCAAGGCATTCTGTGAAGGCTGAAGAGAAATAAAATGACAACGTCTTCTCAAGAGTTTTCAAATGTCTGCCAATCACCTCGCACATTGCAGCAGTGTTGCCATCATGCTGTTTCTCGGTGAGTGGGAATATCTCAAGGTTGCCACGCTGCACATGTTGTTGCCAGAGCTGCACCTTTAAACGGAATCCGTTCATTTTATCAGTGCTTGTAAGCAGGTTTTCATTTCGGCCTTGCATCCGTGTGTTCAGTTCATTCAGATAATGAAATATATCAGCCAGGTATGCCAACTTTGCACACCACTCATCACTTGCAAGCAGCTTTGAGTAATCGGACCTCTCGTTTGTCAGAAATACTTTAAGTTCCTCTCGCAACTCATACACATGGGCCAGCGCTTTGCCACGTGACAGCCACCGGACCTCCGTGTGGAGCAATAAGATTTTATGTTTCACTCCCATTTCTTTACACAAAGATGCAAATAAGCAACATCTCAAAGGTCTCGTCTTCACAAAGTTCACTATGGTCACAACATCATCCAACACAGGAGCTAGATCTCCTGGTAAGGTCTTTGCAATGAGGGCCTCACGGTGCAAAAAACAGTGCGTAACAATAACATCTGGGTTTCTTTCTTTGACCCTACTTACGAAGCCTTTGATGCGCCCAACCATGGCTGCGGCTCCATCAGTGCAGACACCTGTGCAGTTTTCCCATGTAAGCCCACTTTTATCGAGATATTCCGACGTGACCCGAAAGATTTCCTCTCCTGTTGATTTTTCTGTCAGTGCCTTGCAAAATAGGAAGTTTTCTCTAATGGCTTCTCCATCCACAAAACTCACGTTGGCCAAGAGCTGACGATGTCCACTAATATCCGTCGACTCATCAAGTTGCAAGGCAAATTTCTTACTGATGCGCTCCTTTTCCAAAACAACAGTTTCAATGTTCGCAGACATGTCATCAATACGTCTGGCAATTGTGTTATCTGAGAGAGGCACTTTAGCTATCTCTTTGGCCGCGGTAGGGCCAAGCATCTCATTTACAATGGCTTTACAAGCTGGCAGTATTAATGTTTCTGCCACAGTGTGGGTCTTTTTTGATTTAGCTACGAGTTCAGCAACAAGGTAGCTAGCTTTGAGGGCTCTCTCGTTTACCTTTGTGGTTTTTCTCAAATTTCCCATTTCTCATTGTTTGTACGTAAGCAGGCCGTAGTTTGGGGACTCATGTTTAATTTCCCCAAGGTACACCTGACCATGTCTCACGGCACACTGGTTGAAAAACACTGGTCTAAACCATATCACCTCAGTCATATGGCCTGAGATTCCCTAAGAAAAAGTAGAGAACTTCACAGGTTTCAAAATGTTCTGGTCTGTCTCGCTAGTTGTTTAATCTAGTCTCTGGATCTGAAAGACAGAGGAGGGAGGGCTAGGACCCCTTTTCAGTTGGTAAACTGAGGCCTAACTCAGTCATTAACAAGATGCAAACACCTGGTCCAGCTGAATCTTAAGATGAATCAAATGAAAGATTTCCCTCAGTTCTCCTGAGGACATCCTCCTTCTCCACGATTCACGGAGCCATCTGTGAACCAGATGAAGTTCCCCCAAAAGAGATGGAACAAGGTCAACTGTTCCATAAGTTATATCCCTGGAAGAGGGTACAAGACAGAGGCAGAGATTCAAAACAAAAGTTTGAGGTAAAGAAGAACAACTTGGCCTTCTTGGTTTTCTTTGTGCCTGACTGTGCAGCCCGGAGCAGTGACACGTCCATCAAATTTTTGCTGCTCCACTAAGAAGGTGGAGACGCTAACTTGGCTTCTTCGAGGCTCTTGATCACCACCTCCTCACTGCTGGGGAGACACCGAGTGCTTCGTTGACTTCTCTCTAGATCCATCACACATTTGTTGATGATCACAGTGACACTAACAGCCAGTGTCGTCACCCTGGTGTAATGTCAGCATCTTTCCTCCTTCCTGAAGAGAGACGTGGGTTTGGAAAGGGAAGGACACCCATGGGTCACAGGGTGAGGAGCAGAGATGGGGAGGAAGGAAACTTAATTTCTTCTGAGTATTTCCTTTTCCCAGGGTTTTTGGAATAAAATTACATATGCAATTTTGCAGTTTGCTTGTTAATCTTTAATTTATAAAATCAAGTATTTTCATGTCACTCTTTTCATCTAAGATGCTGCCTAGAGGTCCATCAGTGGGTTTATTTATCATTCTAACCCTGTGGAGTGTGGGTAGCTGTCAATTACTTGATGATAGATAAGCTGCACCTGACAACAATACCTATAATGTGTATTCCACTTGTGAGATCACTTCCATAGGATAGAGTGTGATTCGGGTTCAGAGAATACAGGCAGTTTAAAGACTGCTAACCACATCCAGTGTTATGTCAGGACACTGTAAGTCTATGGTGAATATTTAATAAACAGACTGATCACTGGAAGGCTCATCCTCACTTTTACCAATTTTGCTTCTCCAGGCCTCCTCACTCTGTAGTTCTCACCTACGGTGTGGCTTCCTTGGCTCATACTGCTTAAGACCCAGTGACATTATTACACATGTCACATTCATATATTCAGAACAATTGTGGCAGTCCATCACAGCACTCTACTCTATGACAGGCGGCAGAGACCCCTCATGTCAGAGAGATAGCTGTCATGTGAAGAGGAAACAGCTAAGCATGAATCCTGGGCAACGACAATTTCTGGTTACTCATGTGGAAAAACAACTTCCTCATAAGCATCCCAATGAGAGTTGCAACTGAATACATTCTTGTGTAGTAACCACAGGCTAGCCTAGGTTGTACAGTTCACATGACATCACTATACATAAAGTTTCTTGCTTAGGCATATCAATTTCTATGTTTCCACTGTCCTGAGCAGCCAATAAAAGGAGGGAAGACAGTGCAGATCCCACAAGGAGGCTGCAGTCGTGACTTCCACAGCCCCGTCTCAGTTCTGCTCACACTCCTCTGCCTGCCCAGCACCATGAAGGTCCTTGGAGCTTACGTTCTCCTCCTTCTCTGCACCGCGACCCTCTTTGCCATTAGAGTCGGTGAGTGTGTTGTTCAGTTTCCTTTATTTTTCTTGTTAATTTTCCATTGATTTGAGGGCAGTGATGTGAGAGGAGAGAGAGAGAAAGGAAAGGAGAGGGAAGGAGAAAGGGAAGCATCAACTTGTTATTTGCTTAGCTGATCTCTAGTGTGTCCTCATCGATAGTCTCTCAACGTACCCTGACCTTGGATGGAACCTGCGACCTCGGTGGCCCAGGATGACATCTATCTACTCAGCAATCTGGTCAGGGACTTTATCCACTTTCCGTTAACAGCAGTTACTCCCCACACTCTGGCCAGAGGCAGGACAATTGCTCGAGCCTAAGAACCCCATGTGAAGTTCGAGAGCCTAAAATGAGGTTTTAAAATAACACTGTTGTTTCTTCAAGAGAGTTCAAAATGTGTCTGTTGATCTGGGCCACAGGATGGCAGTGAGGACAGGTTTTATACTTTTTGGATGAGGTTATTATGGCTTTATTTATTGGATCATTAGGATGAGGTAAACTCTGTGTCTATTTAAATCCCATTAGTGCTGGCAAGTTTTAGAATCTCCTTTGCTATTCCCAGAATGTGTAAGATCCTCCCTACTCTCACTCAGCTATCTTATATGATTTAATGGATTAGAAAAAAATTTCGCCAAAGAGATTTAGGAGAATAAACAGACTGTCTGGAGTTTGGTTCTCTGTAGAGTAAGACACAGAGTAACATGAAGAGACAAAACCTGTGACAAGACTAGAGAAACAAACAAACAAAAAAAGCCAAATTATTTTCTGTTTTCTTTCCCCCGACCCTCATTATTGAGCGACACTGTCTCTTGTATGTCTTCCCGATGCTGTCGGGCTTGTCTGTGCTCCTGAGCAATCCTGGTGTCCTGTTTCCCACAGCCGGAAATTATTCTCCATCCGATTGCTGCGACGACTACTACCCTAGCCCGGACATCCTCAGTAGAGTGAGGGGCTATGATAAGACGAGCGGCACCTGCAGCAAGCCTGGTGTTGTGTAAGTGTCAGTCCCGTTGCCCGTCTCTGATGAAACTCAGGACACAAGTGTCTGAGTGGGAAGAGTTCAAAAGTGCACCAGCTGGTGGATAAGGAGTCATTCTGAGAAAGCCCAGCTTCTGGGCCTTTTTGTGCACGCAGGACAAAGAAACAGACCACTGGGGCTGGTTTCTAATGTGAAATGGGGCAGGTAGGGAGCCAGGAAAGGTGTGACCAGGAGAAGGACCTAAAGTCCTTGTTTTGGGGAGAATGACTCCTTGGTACGGAGGTCTAGCCCTGAGCTGCCCACAGGGCTGAAGGTGAAGGGGCCATAGGTAGTCAAGCATGTCCTTACTCATCCTCTATATAATACTTCTATCCTGTCTACAGCTTTCACACCATTCTGGACCGGAAAATCTGTGTCAATCCTAATGAGACCTGGGTTCAGGAGTACATCAACAGCCAGGAGAGGAAGAGTGTTTTTTCCGGTGGGCAGTAGGAACATGAACAAGAATAATGTTCCCAGAAGTTTCCTATCCTGAGTCCTTCCCCATTCCACTAACCACATCATGAAAACATCTTTTAATTTATTAATAATTTATTAAGGTATTTAAATATTGTAAATTATTTTATTTATTTATGCTCTCTCTGAGAAATCATATCATCCCCTCTCATCACGTTCAGAGTGATGGTGAATGACTGTGCTCCTCTCTCTGGAGAGACATTGGACCAAACCTACCTGCACAGGCTTGCTGAGTTTGAGCCCTTTACTTTGTTCAGAGTGCCAGAGTAATAAAGATTATTTTTGTTTACTGAAGTAAATCTTGGACTTCTGGTTATTCTTTTGTTCTTTTGTGCTTTGTTGTTTTTCCTGATAACTCAGCTTCAGTGGTTGGAAGGAACGAGATGGAATAACTAGGGGCATCCAAGTAAGACAGGAGGACAGAGGAAGGGAGTGAGTGTTGTTCCAAGGACCCCAATCTTTATGCTGGTGAAGCTTTGCTCTTAGGCTGAAAAAGAAGCAACGTATTAAAAACAAATGCAGATTTATTTGCACCAGGGAAGTCCACCACTTAAATTAACATGGAAGCAAGGCATTTATCATGAATATTTATACATTTGCATAAATTCAGCTCTCTTAACAATGCAGACTAACAGTTTTTGAGGATTTAATATGAACCACAGCCTGTACTAAGAGATTTACATGCATTGTCTACTCTTCCAAACATCATTTGTATTGTATGTACTGTGATTATCCCCTTTGACCCACAAGGAGACAGAGTTTCAGTGAGCTTAGGAAACTTGCCCCAGGTCACACAGTTAGTAAGTAAAGTTGGTGTCACAACTGCAGCCCAGAGCAAGTCCCACAGTCTTAATGAACCACTAGGAAATAGCCTCTCAATGTGCCCATGCTTCACCTGAGTCAGATTTACTAGGAAAGCAGAATTCTCTGATAAGAGAAAGCTTACTTAGGTAGGCAAGGAGTAAGAAATTGTTGGTTTAAGATGCCAGAGAAGACGGATCCATGATGTGAGTCTGGCACTGGAGGCCACTTCAGGACTGAGGCTGTTTGCACTTCCGAGGACTTGGCTGCGTTGAACTGAACCTTTCACAGCCCCGATGTGCCGGAGGGAAATGAGAAGTCCAGTTCGATCCAAGTAAAGGAGCCTCAACAAATCATCTTCTGTTGAGGCTGATGCTTTAGGAGAAAAGGTGAATTAGAAGTAAACAGCCTTTGAACAGGCAGGAGGCCAGCTTCAGACATCAAAATGCTGCAGAAAATCTCAAGCTCTCTTATGTGTTTTGTTTTGTTTTTTTCATTTTTTTCTTTTGTGACAGAGACAGTGAGAGAGAAAGAGAAGGTAACAAATAGGGACAAACAGACCTAAGGGAGAGAGATGAGAAACATCAACTGTTCATTGCAGCTCCTTAGTTGTTCATTGATTGCTTTCTCATATGCACCTTGAACGGGATGGGCGGGGGCCACTGCGGAGTGAAATGTATCTCTGCAGACACTGCAGTACTGACACAGTGTGACACAGTGTGACCCATCTCAGCCTCTGGCATCCAGAACCATAAGAGAATAAATTTATGTTGTTTTAAGACATAAATTTATGATTTGTTAGAGCAGCAATAAAAAACTAATGCAAACATTTACAGATAAAATAATACTACAGTGATTTTAAAACATGGCCACAATTTCCTCAACATGCCTCTCATGGAGAAGTTGGGATCTATGTACTCTACCTTAAATCTACACAGGCTTATGGCTGTTTGACCTATAGATTACAGTGGAAGAGCTGTGATGTGGCATCCGTGTCTAGGTCACAAAAGGTCATGCAGCATCCACCTCGTTCACCAGGATCACTCGACTTTGATCCCAACAAGACGGCCAACCTGAAGCCCACACGTAGCCCACTCCAGTTGACATCAGCTGAGCCAACCTTCAACCACAGACCGAGCAAACCTTATGAGAAGTGGATCTTCCAGCCCATATGGTGAGGGTTATTTATGACTTCAATGGCATTTCACACCATCATTTAAGGCACAATGTGTGGTCAGAGTAGTTGTGAAGGAACATCAGCACTTTCTACTCTCTGGGCAGGGGTAGAAACAGTGATCCAAATGCTCGTAGGGAGAGCTGTCCTTGCAAAGAGGCCTGTGGCAATACCAACGCCTGGTCACCCAGTAACTAGGGAAATAATTTCTTCACAGGAATCTCAGTAAACTAATTTACCTCACAGCAACCTCAGTAACTACAGAAAGAATTTCCTCAGAAGTGCCCACAAGTGGCCCTAGGCAGTTTGCTCAGTAGATAGGACATCGGCCAGGCATGTAAACATCCTAGGTTCAACCCTCAGTCAGGGCATACATAAGAAGCCATCATTTGCTTCTCTTTCCCTCCCTCTATTCCTTCTCTCTCTCTTTCCATCTCACATCCAGTGGCTTGATTGGTTCTACCATCAGCCCTGTGTGCTGAGGATAACTCAGTTGTTTTAAGCATCAACCTAAGGCACTGAAGATAGTTCCATTGATTTGAGCATCAACCTCAGATGGGGTTCAGGTGAATTTCAGTCAGGACCCATGTGGGAATGTGACTCTCTATCTTCCCTCCTCTCATTTAAAAATATAAAAGGAGAAGAAGAGGAAGTGCCCCAAACCAATGGAGAAATTGAGCTAACTGTGCAGATACTACTCTGAACCCCTGTGTTAACCAAAGGGTGTTGACAACCCCCAGGCACATCCTGGAAATACCCAGATCTCCGGCCCCATCACAGGTAGTGCAGAGACCTTCAGGTGTCTTCTGAGCCCGCTGAAGGACATCAAGAAGCCAAGACAAGCGGGCCAGTGCAGAAGAGAGGGGAGGGAGTGACAGCAGGAGGGAAATTGTATGAGGGAACCCGTGTGAGATATCCAGGGAAATTGGGGAGCTGGTTCCTTAGAAAGCCACGGACCCTGAAATGTAAAGGCAGAAAGAGGCTGGGAAAAGAAAGGGGCCACCATGCACCCAGGAATTTCCCTGCTATGTACATAGTAATCCTTCTGACCATCTCCATAGCTTCTAAACTAAAAGAGTTTGGCTGGTCAGTGACAGCCTTAGTGATGCCTGAGCCCAGGAGGACTATCAGGAACCCAAAGCTGAATCTGTGGGTCCAGAAAGAAAGAGCCAAGTCCTTCCTTAGACTGGGGGCAGGGACCTGAGCCGGAAGAACGGTTCCTGCAACTCCAGAAGCTACGTCTCTTATGGGTTTAAACCCACCTCCCACTAACAACACTTTAGAGCCCTCCATATTTAATTTTAATTTGAGTTATTTCACCTTCATTATACATTTTAATTTTGAATATATTTCCTATTGACTGTTTCCTCTAAGAAATTACATCGTACACACTGATTCAAATCAATGTTGAGTGATTATGCTAAATCTTCCCTCTAAATATTGAACCAAACCCATCAACAAATAAGAATTTATAAATACTGAGTTTTCAACAAATATTGGATCTTTTTTCTATGCTACAACCTTCTAAAATATTTGAGATGCTTTCATTTATTTGAAAGAAAGCCTGGGACTTCTTGTCTTTTTGTTGCTTTTTTTCTTGAATAGTAATTCTGAGTAGGAAAGAGGAAACTGGAAGTTTAGGAAAACTGAGAAAGTGAGGAAAGAGAGAAAGGAGAAGACCAGCCCCTGTCATGACACACGCCTGACCATGAACACAGCATCCTGGGAGCCAAAGCTGAAATAATGTTATAAATTAAGCTATAGTTTATATTCCCTAAAATAACATTAATAGTTTACATGAACAAAACAAGATTTCCCTGATGTGCATCTTTGCATTTTTTAAATAAGTCAAGTTTTCTCAAGAATAAGGACTTACATTTATTGATTTCATATGGTGAAGACCTTGCATGCATTGCTCATCTTGTCCTCAGATTACCACTATGATGCACATGCTGTCGTTGTCTCAGTTGAAAAGTGAGGAAGCACAAGATCAGAGAGCTTAGGTTACCTTCCCCGTGGCTGGATAGTCAGCAGTGTAGGGATTAAAAACTGGGTCCACATCCCATGCTCTGAACCATTAGGTCCCTGGCTATCCAAGTGTTCTTTTATTTGGAACAGACTCAACCTGACATTGCCCTCCCTGTTTGTGCATTCTGCTTCCAGCTAACCGGAAGGTCATCCTCTTGGGTGGGAAAAGCTAGATGACTCAAGTCCCCTCTGCCTATTACCAAATCTTCTTGTGGCTTAAGCATATCAAGCTATTAGAGTGCAGGAAAACTCTCTCTGCTTGACATCTCTCCCCCTTCTGCTTTCCTGTACTCACATACGCTCAGGGAACATCAGCAAACATGTTCTCTATGTAGAACTAACTAGATATTGAGAAGACTCCCTGGGTCCGTGATGGCACCCCCAATCTCTACCACTACTTCCCTTGCAGTTCTCTCACCTGCCTTTACAGAAGTGGCGAAGCTAGAATACTCCCTGCCCTGGCGGTGATTCTTTCCTCTCTTCTCTCTTCATCTCCTGCTTCGACAGACTGGAGGGATGAGGAGAGCTCAGGCCATTCACCCCAGGAGATGGCCTCTCTAAAGGCGGTATAAAAATGCCTGACCAGATAGTGGAGCAGTGGATAGAGCATCCGACTGGGATGCAGAAGGACCCAGGTTCAAGACCCCGAGGTCGCCACCTTACACAAGCTCATTTGGTTTGAACAAAGCTAACCAGCGTGGACCCAAGGTCACTGGCTTGAGCAAACGGTTACTAGGTCTGCAGTAGCCCCACGGTCAAGGAACATATGAGAAAGCAATCAATCAACAACGAAGGTGTTGCAACCAAAAACTAATGATTGATGCTTCTCATCTCTCTCTGTTCCTGTCTGTCTGTCCCTAACTATCCCTCTCTCTGACTCTCTCTCTGACTCTGTACAAAATAAATAAATAAATAAAGGGGGTATAAATGGCATGGTCTTTTCTGGATGAAACAACAGCTTTTTGCAACAGGATAAATGCAGTCAACATCTAGGTAAATTTCACAGAAAATTTCAAAAATTTTTGCTGAGGTCGCCGGTTCGAAACCCTGGGCTTGCCTGGTCAAGGCACATATGGGAGTTGATGCTTCCAGCTCCCCCCCCTGTCTCTCTCTCTCTCTCTCTCTCTCTCTCTCTCTGTCTCTCTCTCTCCCTCTCTCTCTCCTCTCTAAAATGAATAAATAAATAAAAATAAGGTTTAAAAATTTTGAAAATTTCGAAAATATTAGGCAGTAACTCTTCCTAATGATGGAAAATGAAAAATATTCACCTGTAAGAGTATACTCAACCCTTGCAACATAGAAAATCCTCAACTACTTTTTAATTTTAACCACCACACTCTTATCAATGTCTCTTAGTTTCACTATTATGTCCCACCTACGTATGGAATAATACAGTTCCTGGTTTTTTCTGATTTACTTATTTCGCTTCGTATCATGTTATCAAGATCCCACCATTTTGCTGTAAATGTTCCGATGCCATCATTTCTTATGGCTGAGTAGTATTCCATAGTGTATATGTGCCACATCTTCTTTATCCAGTCATCTATTGATGGGCTTTTTGGTTGTTTCCATGTCCTGGCCACTGTGAACAATGCTGCAATAAACATAGGGCTGCATGTGTCTTTACGTATCAATGTTTCTGAGTTTTTGGGATATATACCCAGTAGAGGGATTGCTGGGTCATAAGGTAGTTCTATTTTCAGTTTTTTGAGGAACCACCATACTTTCTTCCATAATGGTTGTACTACTTTACATTCCCACCAACAGTGGATGAGGGTTCCTTTTTCTCCACAGCCTCTCCGACATTTGCTATTACCTGTCTTGCTAATAACAGCTAATCGAACAGGTGTGAGGTGGTATCTCATTGCCGTTTTGATTTGCATTTCTCTAATAGCTAAAGAAGATGAGCATCTTTTCATATATTTGTTGGCCATTTGTAGTTCTTCCTGGGAGAAGTGTCTATTCATATCCTCTTCCCATTTTTTTATTGGATTGTTTGTTTGTTTGTTGTTGAGTTTTATGAGTTCTTTGTATATTTTGGATATTAGGCCCTTATCTGAGCTGTTGTTTGAAAATATCATTTCCCATTTAGTTGGCTTTCTGTTTATTTTGTTATCAGTTTCTCTTGCTGAGCAAAAACTTCTTAGTCTGATGTAGTCCCATTCATTAATTTTTGCCTTCACTTCTCTTGCCTGTGGAGTCAAATTCATAAAATGCTCTTTAAAACCCAGGTCCATGGGTTGAGTACCTATGTCTTCTTCTATGTACTTAATTGTTTCAGGTCTTATGTTTAGATCTTTGAACCATTTTGAGTTAATTTTTGTACAGGGGGAGAGACTGTAGTCCAGTTTCATTCTTTTGCATGTGGCTTTCCAGTTTTCCCAGCACCATTTATTGGAGAGGCTTTCTTTTCTCCATTGTGTGTTGTTGGCCCCTTTATCAAAAATTATTTGACTATATATATGTGGTTTTATTTCTGGACTTTCTATTCTGTTCCATTGGTCCAATTGTCTATTTTTCTGCCAATACCATGCTGTTTTGATTGTCGTGGCCCTATAATATAGTTTGAAGTCAGGTATTGTAATGCTCCCAGCTTCATTCTTTTTCTTTAGGATTGCTTTGGCTATTCAGGGTTTTTTATAGTTCCATATAAATCTGATGATTTTTTGCTCCATTTCTTTAAAAAACGTCATTGGAAGTTTGATGGGAATTGCATTAAATTTGTATATTGCTTTGGATAATATAGATATTTGATTATATTTATTCTTCCTAGCCAAGAACAAGGTATATTCTTCCATCTCATTATATCTTTTTTGATTTCCCTTAACAATGGTTTATAGTTTTCATTATATAAGTCCTTTACATTCTTTGTTATGTTTATTCCTAAGTATTTTATTTTTTTTGTTGCAATCGTGAAGGGGATTATTCTTTTGAGTTCCTTCTCAGTTGTTTCATTGTTGGCATATAGAAAAGCTATTGACTTCTGTATGTTAATTTTGTATCCTGCGACCTTACTGTATTGGCTTATTGTTTCGAGTAGTCTTTTTGTGGATTCTTTGGGGTTTTCGATGTATAGGATCATATCATCTGCAAAAAGTGATACCTTTACATCTTCTTTTCCGATATGGATGCCTTTTATTTCTTTGTCTTGTCTGATTGCTCTGGCTAGAACCTCTAGTACCACATTAAATAAGAGTGGAGAGAGTGGACAACCCTGTCTTGTTCCTGATTTAAGGGGGAAAGCCTTCAGTTTAGTGCCATTTAATATGATGTTAGCTGATGGTTTATCATATATGGCCTTTATCATGTTGAGATATTTTCCTTCTATACCCATTTTGTTGAGAGTCTTAAACATAAAATTGTGTTGTATTTTATCGAAAGCCTTTTCTGCGTCTATTGATAAGATCATGTGGTTTTTGTTCTTTGTTTTGTTGATATGGTGTATTACGTTAACCGTTTTATGTATGTTGAACCATCCTTGAGATTCTGGGATGAATCCCACTTGATCATGATGTATTATTTTTTAATATGTTGTTGTATTCGATTTGCTAGTATTTTGTTTAGTATTTTAGCATCTGTATTCATTAGAGATATTGGTCTGTAGTTTTCTTTTTTTGTGCCATCCTTGCCTGGTTTTGGTATGGGGGTTATGTTGGCCTCATAAAATGTGTTTGGAAGTATTGCTTCTTCTTCAATTTTTTGGAAGACTTTGAGTAGAATAGGAACCAAGTCTTCTTTGAATGTTTGATAAAATTCGCTTGTATAGCCGCCAGGGCCTGGACTTTTATTTTTGGGGAGGTTTTTAATGGTTTTTTCTATTTCTTCTCTACTAATAGGTCTGTTTAGGCTTTCTGCTTCTTCTTGACTCAGTCTAGGAAGGTTGTATTGTTCAAGAAATTTATCCATTTCTTCTAGGTTGTTGAATTTAGTGGCATAAAGTTTTTCATAGTATTCTACAATAATTCTTTGTATATCTACGGTGTCCGTGGTGATTTCTCCTCTTTCATTTTGGATTTTGTTTATATGAGTTCTTTCTCTTTTTTCCTTGGTAAGTCTTGCCAAGGGTTTGTCAATTTTGTTGATCTTTTCAAAGAACCAGCTCCTTGTTCTATTAATTTTTTCTATAGTTTTTCTGTTCTCTAATTCATTTATTTCTGCTCTGATTTTTATTATCTCCTTTCTTCGGCTGGTTTTGGGTTGTCTTTGTTCTTCTTTTTCTAGTTCCTTAAGGTGTGAAGTTAAGTGGTTCACTTGGGCTCTCTCTTGTTTGTTCATATATGCCTGAAGTGATATGAACTTCCCTCTTATTACTGCGTTTGCTGCATCCCATAGATTCTGATATGTTGTATTGTCATTTTCATTAGTCTGTATATATCTTTTGATCTCTGCACTTATTTCTTCTTTGACCCATTCATTTTTTAAAAGTATGTTGTTTAGTTTCCACATTTTTGTGGGATTTTTTTCCTCTTTTTTGCAGTTGAATTCTAGTTTCAAGGCTTTATGATCAGAAAATATGCTTGGTACAACTTCAATTTTTCTGAATTTGCTGATGTTGTTTTTGTGGCCCAACATATGGTCAATTCTTGAGAATGATCCATGTACACTGGAGAAAAATGTATACTCAGTCACTTTGGGATGAAATGTCCTGTAGATGTCTATCATATCCAGGTGCTCTAGTGTTTTGTTTAAGGCCACTATGTCTTTGTTGATTCTCTGTTTGGATGACCGATCTAGAGCCGTCAGCGGTGTATTGAGGTCTCCAAGTATGATTGTGTTTTTGTCAGTTTTTGTTTTAAGGTCAATTAGTAGCTGTCTTATATATTTTGGTGCTCCTTGGTTTGGTGCATATATATTAAGGATTGTTATGTCTTCTTGATTCAGTGTCCCCTTAGCCATTATGAAATGGCCATTTTTGTCTCTGAGTACTTTTGCTGTCTTGTAGTCAGCATTATCCGATATGAGTATTGCTACGCCTGCTTTTTTTTGGATGTTATTTGCTTGGAGTATTGTTTTCTAGCCTTTCACCTTGAATTTGTTTTTATCCTTGTTACTTAGATGAGTTTCCTGTAGGCAGCATACAGTTGGATTTTCTTTTTTAATCCATTCTGCTACTCTGTGCCTTTTTATTGGTGATTTTAAACCATTTACATTTATTGTAATTATTGATACTTGTGAGTTCCCTATTGCCATTTTATATCTTGCTTTCTGTTAGTTTTGTGTCTTGTTTGATCCTTCTCTTTCGTTTTTCTATCTGTTGTTTTTATTTGGTTGTATTCCATACATCTTTCCTCTGTTGCTATCTTTTTTATCTCATGTGCTTCTGTGGTGGTTTTTTCAATGGTGGTTACCTTTGAGTAATGAAAAGGGTCCCTACCCTGTTCATTGTAGCGAACTATTTTGTGAGTACTTTTGCACTCCATCGTCCTTTGCTACTGTTAATCTCCATCTACTCCCCCTCTTTCTTTTTGTTGTTGTCACAGTTTAAATTTGGTTTTATTATGTTCTTCTTGGAGCTTTTACTTGTGGCTCTGTTTTTTTTTTGTTCTTTGTATCTGATTGGAGAACCCCCTTTAGTAATTCCTGGAGTGGGGGTTTTCTGATGATAACTTCCCTCATCTTTTCTGTATCTGTGAATGTTTTTATTTCTCCTTCATATTTGAAGGATAGCTTTGATGGGTATAGTATTCGTGGCTGAAAGTTCCTCTCTTTCAGGACTTTAAATATTGGGGTCCACTCTCTTCTAGCTTGTAGAGTTTCTGCTGAGAAATCTGATGATAATCTAATGGGCCTTCCTTTATATGTTGTATTCTTCTTTTCCCTGGCTGCCTTGAGAATTTTTTCTTTGCTGTTGGTTTGTGTCAATTTCATTATGATATGCCTTGGAGTAGGTTTGTTGGGGTTAAGAAAACTCGGAGTTCTGTTTGCTTCTTGAACTTGAGGCTTTAGTTCCTTCCACAGGCTTGGGAAGTTCTCATCTATTATTTGTTTGAGTATGTTCTCCATTCCATTTTCTCTCTCTTCTCCCTCTGATATACCTATTATTCTTATGTTATTCTTTTTGATGGAGTCAGATAATTCTTGTAGGGCTATCTCATTTTTTTTAATTTTTGAGTCTCTTTCTTCTTCTCTCTGTTGTGCCTCAAGTTGCTTGTCTTCTATTTCACTAATCCTCTCTTCTATCTGACCTGTTCTATTAGCTAAGCTTGTTACTTCGTTTTTCAGCTCGTGGATTGAGTTTTTCATCTCTGTTTGATTTGTTTTTATAGTTTCATTTCCTTGGACATATATTCTTTGTGTTCATTGAGTTGTTTTTTGAGCTCCCTAAATTGCCTTTCTGTGTTTTCTTGTATATCTCGGAGGATTTTTAGGATTTCTATCTTGAATTCTCTGTCATTTAGCTCCAAGGTTTCCAATATATTAAATTTTTTCTCCATAGATTTGTCCTCATCGAGCTGTGTTACCTCTCTTTCTTTTGTATCCATGATATTCGATTTTCTCTTCCTTAATGGCATCTGAGGGTGGTTTTGTTGATAGTATTAATGAGATTTAATAAAGAATAAAAAGTTAAAAAAATAATAAGAAAATAAAAAATCGAAGAGTTGTTTTTTTAAAAAAAAATTAATAATGAAATAAAGAAAAATAAAATAAAATAAAAATTTTTTAAAAAGGAAATTATTCCCCCCCTCCTTTTTTCCTCTCCTCTCCTCTCCCCTCTTTCTTGAGAAAATCTTGTGGTGAACTGTGAATTATAACAAACAATGCCTGTGATGGAGGGCCTGAATTGGGGAAAAGTAATAAAGGGGCAAAAAAAAAAAAAAAAAAGAGCGTATGGACCCACAAAAAGCAAATAAGGAAAAATTTTGGGTCAAGAATAAAATGATTTGCTTTTAGGTGTTGGTTGTCTAAGAGTTATGATGAGAGGAATAAGAGGAAAACGAAAAAATGGGGGGACAAATTAAAAAATTACTATTGTATTTAGTGGAACAAGAACTAGATAAAATGGAGATCCAGGGATGGGAGCACTGCTAGTTAGTTAAAAAGGTGAAGTAAAAACCCCCGAAAATGCCACAAACGTAAGTTTGAGTCCCAGATAAGATAATTTGTTTGTTATTGAGGTTTGAATGAGAGGAGATGTAAAGGAGAAAGGAAGAAACTAATATAGAGGGAGAAAAGAAAGAGAGAGAGAGAAAAAAAGAGGGAACCACTAAAAGAAGAAAAAAGAAACGAGAGAGAGAGAGAGAGAGAGTTAAGGGTTTTGGAGTGCAACTCTCATAGAGAGAAAGGAAGAGAAGAGAAAAGATAATGGGAGATGTAACACTTATGGGTAGTGTAGTTCAAGGAGAGGAGAGAGTAAGACCGGCAGAGAGTTAATCGGCCAAATTGGAGGAGGAAAAAAAGTATCAAGAATGAAGATAAGAGAAACAAATGAACAACTATAATAAAATGGGATAGGTTATAAAGTCTGCAGATTATTCTTGATTTTGAGAGGTTATCTTCTTACTTTTTCTTTTCTTTCCCTCTTCCTGGTCGGTGACTCTGTACCCGGGGTTCTGCCCCTTTGGCATGCTCAGGTAGAGGTTTGCAGTTGATAAGTCTCTATGGCAATGTCATGTATTGTGCTTTAGTCTCGTTGGCAGTCGAGGCTCATTAGCATTTATAGGCTCCGCCAGTGAGAGAGTCCGTGTTCCTGGAGCCTTTCTCCTAGTATTTCCTTCCTCAATTAGTAGCCTGATAATCCAGCTATGGGGTTGCTGCTGCCTCTGCCTGGATAGTAAGAGGCTCAAAGAGCTGGCAACTCCGCACTCTATTTCCACTCAGCACAGGGCTCTGGGTAAGGCTCAGTCAGTCAGAGCTGCTAGCATAATCAGGCGGGCTTTCCGCCCACTCAAAGACCTCTGGCTCTGTCTGCCACTCTGTCCGGTAACACAGGCGGGCGCCCACTTCCGGGGCGCTTGGAGGAAACTCTCACTCACTGGCTGCGCGCGCAGACCAGGATATCCGGCCAGCAGTCTCACGCTCTGAGTGAAACCCCCAACCGCAGGGACAAGTTGCAGCGTTGGAATTGAGTCTCGCTCCGTCCCCGTGCGTGGCTTTTGCAAGGCGCTGGGGCGGCCCGAGATTCCACTTTGGCCCACACAAAGGCCCCTGACTCTGCCCCTCTGTGCGATAACACGGGTGCGCACTGCCAAGGCACTCGGAGGAATCTCTCATTCACTATCTGCGCGCGCAAACCAGGATATGAGGCCGGCCGCGTTTTCTTCTGAGTGAAACCCCTCCAGCACGGAAAATCTCCACCGTTGGAATTAGTTCTCACTCCCTCCCATGCATGGCTTTCCCAGGGCGCTGGGGCTGCCCATAGACTCTGCCCTCGGCCCACAGAAAGGACTCTGACCCTGCCTCTCCGTGGGGCAACACGGGCACCCACTCTCGGGGCCTAGGAAGAAATCTCTCGCCCACTAACTGTGCGCCGACCAGGAGACCAGGTAAAATGGCCGCCCCGCTTGTCTTTCTTTGTTTGGGTTTGGCGCGAGTGTTAGCTTGTATTGCCCGGGTTGCCACAGGATCAGTTTTTTCTCGGCTTGGATCTCCGTGTCACAGCCTGGTTCGGCCGTTTGTGCCGCCGCCTGGATCTATTCACCCCCTTTGTCCGCCTCAGTTTCTATATTCACAGTTACCAGAGAAAGCCGCCCTGTTTAGGTTAGTGAGGAAGGCGGAGCATTTCTTACTCCCTATTTGCTTCGGGGTTTGGTTATATATTTAGCCAATTTTTCACTCGACCATACCTTTGGGTTTATTGCGAAGCATCTGGAGGCTCCAAGGATAGGTTTTTCTGTTTCTGGTTGAAGATCTTGTTGAGTTTTGGGGGAGATTTATCGGAATCGCTTCCTACCCCGCCATTACTCTGACGTCATCTACTCACATATCTTCATTTGGCAAACAGTCCTATGTCCACATTACAGTGGATACCTATTCCGGATTTATAGTAACCTCTGTCAGAACAGGAGAGGCTGCTAAGCATGTTATAGCTCATTGTCTGCATACATTTTTCTATTATTGGATTTCCTAAACTGGTTAAACTGACAATGTTCCTGCATATGGAGCAAAAGCATTTACTGTATTTTGTCAAACTTTTCGAATTATGTGTATTTCTTACAATCTTTTAAGTCAAGGTATTATTAAAGTGTACCCAGAAAATATCTTAAGGTCAATTTAAAAAAATTTTAAAGGGGGGAGTCATATCCTGAAACTCCTACAGGTCTACCATATCATGCTTTTTACTTAAAATTTTTAAAATTTCTTTTGAATGCTGAAGAACAGGAGACACCAAATCTTTTTCTCCTGCAAACTTCTACCTTCTTTTATTTGATCCAGCTAATAACACTGTTTTGTCTTTTTCGAAATAGCTCCAGATATATGGAAAAGATTTATATAGGCGGATGGGGATCCTCAAACCCCTCAGCGAGATCTTCTGAGCATGGCTTTTAAGATACCAAGAGGCAGAAAAAGCCCAATAGAGATCAGGTGAACTACCAGCTTTTAGGATACACCCTTAAAAGCTCCAATGACCCAAGGGGGTCTCATAGGATTCCATCTGGGTCCTGCTTCAATAGTGAATAGGAAGGTCATTGAGCTAAAGCCTGCCAGGCTTACATGCCTTTGCTGTGAGGAAAAAGGGACACTGGAAGGTAGGCTTTCCCCTCGCTCCTCTAAGGGAGGGTTCAGTCTCTTCCAGCCCTGTTCCAGCCACCTATGACATAACCTTGCCCAGAATGCTGGGGTTTTCCCCTGAAGGCTGAAGGTGCCCAGGGCCGTTGGCCCCATCTATGACACTGTGGACGAGCCTAGGGTATTTCTTCCAAGAAGCAGGTAAACTGATCTCACTTGCACAAGAGCCACTTAACTATGTCTTGCCTGAATAGTCAGGTTTTTTATTCTTCCTTCGAAGATCTCTGTTGTGGGTGTTGATAGTCCTAGTTTCTGCTGCTTTGTTTAATATATAGTGTTTCCTTTATTCCTCTTACCTCAATGCCCCACTCATATTTCAGGCTGGGACCTACTCCTAATTTAGAGCTCTCTTTTCCCCCTTTTGAAAACTTCTATTATAAATTTACCTTTGCCACCCAGCTTAGTGTATCCCAAGGTTCTCTTTACCACGCCACAGTCGCAGAGCTCCAGGGATAAGCAACCTGGTCTCATCTCTCCAGGCAGAGGAGAACAGAAGCTCCATATCCACACATGCTGCAGATGGTTTTTCAAGTCTACCTGAATAATTACCAGCTAGAAGCAGAGGTCATTGGGACTTGGATGTGAGCTGCAAAGTATAGAATTGGGACAACAATTCCAGTGCCATGTGGACTTTTCCTGGACTCCTGCTCCTTGTGACAGCTCCTAATGGACTAAACTGGGGTTGGGTTGCATTTGCAGGGATTTGGAATGGTGTTGGTGCCAACTTGGACTTGGTGAACATGTTAAGGACACTACTCTTTTATGGATTCTTGCTGTATTGGCCAAAAGTTTGCTTAAAGGCTTTAATCACTGTAAAAAAAAAAATAGAAGACTGGGTAAAGAAGACATGGCACATATACACTATGGTATACTACTCAGCCATAAGAAATGATGACATCGGATCATTTACAACAAAATGGTGGGATCTTGATAACATTATACAAAGTTAAATAAGTAAATCAGAAAAAAAACAAGAACTGCATGATTCCATACATTGGTGGGACATAAAAACGAGACTGAGAGACATGGACAAGAGTGTGGTGGTTATGGGTATTGGGAGGGAAGGGGGGAGAGGGGAAGGGGAGGGGGAAGGGCACAAAGAAAACTAGATAGAAGGTGACGGAGGACAATCTGACTTTGGGTGATGGGTATGCAACATAACTGAATGACAAGATAACCTGGACATATTTTCTTTAAATATATGTACCCTGATTTATTGATGTCACCCCATTAAAATTAATAAAAATTTATTTATAAAAATTAAAAAAGTGCTTAAATTTTCAAACAAGTATTAAAGTGCTTAAATTTTCAAAAGAAACACTGAAGTCACACAGAGAAGTACAGGAAGCAGCTATCACCTCTAAGGTTAGGAGAACAAAGGAAAGAGTTTGGGGTTATCTGAAATTAAATGCTTAGAAGAGGGGCCCCCAAAAACTAGAACAGTCCTCTAAGAAAGAGACACCACCTAGTTGGTGCTGGTGCCTGTGAGGGGAAGTGTTGAAAGAAGTTGAAGACCAGGAATTGCAACTGCCTAGTGAAAGGGCCAGGGAAAATGCTGGAATGGTGAGCAAATGGAAATGAAATCTTCCTCCATCCTTCCAATTTCCCTCTTGTGCCCCCTAGAGGCAGAACCTAATAAGAAATCAGCCAACAGAAAGGACACACAATTCGCAGAGTACCTACCCCAGCATCACAGAGCAGAGTATAGAAGCATTGGAGCTGAGAGACAATAGGGTGGTAACTGGAACAAGGTGTGTTTCAGGATATGCAGGGACTGACTCTGAGAGCCTCTTGCAGCATAATGTGACTTAGCTGGCACAACCATTTGGTTTCCTTTTCTGCTTTAGTTGACTATAAACATAGGTTAAACTTTGCCAAGTAGAAGTAATCATCTTTCAATTGGATAATTATTACTGGACTATCTTCAAATTCACAAACTTTTCTCTCTTTTGTTTCCATTTTGCTGCTAAGCCCATCACTGAATTTATTTACTTAAAATATTGTGTTTTTCAATTCCATGATTTTTATTTGGTTCTTTTTATTGTTTCCATTTCTCTGCTGAGATTTCCTGATAATTTATTACAAGCATATTTTCTCTCTATGTCATTGAGCATAGTTATAATAACTGCTTTAAAAACTTTGTCTGCTTGGGCCCTGGCCAGTTGGCTCAGTGGTAGAGCATCGGCCTGGCATGTAGAAGTCTCGGGTTCGATTCCTGGCCAGGGCACACAGGAGAAGCGCCCATCTGCTTCTCCACCCCTCCCCCTCTCCTTCCTCTCTGTCTCTCTCTTCCCCTCCCACAGCCGAGGCTCCACTGGAGCAAAGATGGCCCGGGCGCTGGGGATGCCTCCTTAGCCTCTGCCCCAGGCGCTAGAGTGGCTCTGGTTGCGGCAGAGCGACACCCCGGAGGGGCAGAGCATCGCCCCCTGGTGGGCGTGCCGGGTGGATCCTGGTCAGGCGCATGCGGGAGTCTGTCTCACTATCTCTCCCCGTTTCTAGCTTCAGAAAAATACAAAAAAAAAACACAAAACTTTGCTCAACATCTGGGTTATCTCTGGGTAAGCCTCAATTGATGATCTTTTCTCTTGATAATGGGGTATATATTTTACTGTTTCTTAGTATATTAAGTGCTATTAGATTGTACCCTGGACATTGTGAATGCTACATTATAAAAATTCTGGATTCTGCTATATTCCTCCAATGAGTGTGAATTTTTTTGTGGCAAGGAAATAAACTTAGTTGTATGCAAACTACAAAAAAATAAGAAGGCTGGATAAAGAAGACATAGTGTGTACACATATACACTATGGTATACTACTCAGACATAAAAAATGATGACATCGAATTATTTACAACAAAATGATGGGATCTTAATAACATTATATGGAGTGAAATAAGTAAATCAGAAAAAAACAAGAATTGCATGATTCCATACATTGGTGGGACATAAAAACGAGACTAAGAGTCATGGACAAGAGTGTGGTGGTTACCAGGGGATGGGGGGGAGAGGGAAGGAAAGAGAGAGGGAGGAGGAGGGGGAGGGGCACAAAGAAAACTAGATAGAAGGTGATGGAGGACAATCTGACTTTGAGGGATGGATATGCAACATAATTGAATGACAAGATAACCTGGACATGTTTTCTCTGAATATGTGTACCCTGATTTATTGATGTCACCCATTAAAATTAATAAAAATTTATTTATTAAAATTAAAAAAAAAGAAGCCATCTACGGACATATGCAACAATATAGAGAAATCTCAGGAGCATAACATTAAGCAAAAGAGTCCCAACTGAAAAGGCTGCACAGTGATTTGTCTGCTCACACAGTAACAGGTGAGACCTGAGGGACAGACACCTGAGCAGTGGGTGCCAGCGACTGGGGATGCGGGAGGGTGATGACAGAAAAGGGTACAGAGGTCCTTTTTGGAGTGATGACAACATTCTAATCCTGACTGTGGTGATGGGTATATGACTTTTTACAAATTTCTTTATACATTTGTCAAAAGCCATCAAGTACATTTGTCAAAACTCATCACACTACGCACTTAAAAATAGTCAATTTCCTCTGTAAGCTATCTATGCCTTAGAAAACCACACACACACACACACACACACACACACACACACACACACACACTGAGATTACAAATGAAAAAAAAAAAAGAAATAAAAAAAAGAAAACTATACTGAACTCCAAAAACTGACCTTCTGATCTTTAACTGCAAATCCCATGTGTGGGTTGGCGTAACAGATGACAGCTTTTTTGATTCTAATATAAGCGCCTGACTTGAAGCTCTCCGTTGCTGAGGTATCTGTTTCAAAGTTACCCACCTTGAATAACACATTGCCAGCTACACAACTGGCTAAAGACCCAGGCTGTCCCACCTGTGAATTTGTGTTTTAGAAAGCCCTGAATGGCCCGGATAATCACTGCTTCATTGACCCTGCATTTCTCTTCCACACTCTACTTGTCACTCCTATGTTCAAAATTCACTGATCAAAAGTGGATCCAGAACACTCTAGGCACCCCTCCCCACCTTGACCTAAATACCAGCTGAACCCCAGTTCCTCACACTGTGTCTCTTTCTCTCTCTCTTTTAGTCAGGACCTTGCTGTGTGGCCCTAGGTTTGCTGTATCCCCGCCAGAACTTGGGAGTCATTAAACTCACATTTTCAAAGCTCCATAACGGACAACACTGAGGTGCATCCTGCTATCATAGGAAGAACCACAAATGGCGGTCCAGCCACACATTGGCTCCAGTATCGGAAATGCAGGTGGGGACGCAACACAAGTAGCATGGCTAGGTGAGTGTCCCTCCGGGCATTCCTACGGAGACACTAGAACCACTGTGGATAGGCTAAGACCAACACAAAACAGCTGAACCCTGGGCTCCTGGGCTAACTGGGGGCTCACAGGAATGATGAGCTTTAACATGTTGTACTCTGACAAGCAGAGCACTCTCCCAGGGATTTGTCCTGTTGATAGAAACACAAAGATGACAAAAGTCATATGCATAGTGGTGTTAGTCACAGCTCATCTGTAACAATTAAAAGATGGCCTACAAATAAAGAAATTATGCTATAAACACCTTTTGTAATAATAATTAACACAAAAACTGAAAAAGGAAATAAATTTAGAAAGGAAGCCCTCATTCCTCAAAATCCTAGAACACTTTTTCTTATTTGGAAAGTCACCATGTGTTTTGTCTGGGAGTTCAAGGACATCATCAAAGACTCTCTTCCTATAATATCATCCCTTTCCTCATCAATCTCTTAACTTTTCTTCTTTGGGATTGTCACCTCGTGGTTCCAAAATACTGACCAAAATGGCTCAGGCCCTATCTTCACCAAATATCATCCACAGGCCACACAGGGAATCTCTTAGGACCAGAGAAAAAGCAATGTTAGTAGTTTTCAAGATTCAACATTGTTTTTTGCATGATTTGTAATATGAACAGTAGATTACCCACCGAAGTAGCAACAGCTCATTTCAAAAATATATAAAACACAGAAAAGAATAACATTTGTTTGTGAAACTAGGTAGACAGCAAGGCAGGTGCAAGTAAGAAGTGGGGGGTTCCCTCTGCATTCTCCCTGACTTAATTGCTGTCCATGAACTCTGAGGCATAATCTGGGTAAACTTTCTTTCCTTGAAGGCAAGAAACATTACCATCCAAACCTAACCCCTACAACATTTAGGGTTATTTCTTTCAAGTGCACTTTATTTCTAGGCTATGATAGTGCTTTTTTCTTTTCTTTTTCTTCTTTTTACGTACAGCTAGTTGGAGGGGGCATTATTATAGTCACAATATAGGCTTAATTTTCCATTCTTAATTATACTTGACATTATAAGACTTCTCCAAATCATTCCTGTTGTTTTAAGAGAGGCCTCATTTATTCAATCATCATCCTAGTGCATTAATAGTATCGTGCATTATTGTAACTTATTTGGACTGGTTCCAATTTTTAATTGTTATAAATAAACTGTACCAAACACCTATATGCATAAAACGTTCTCCATAAAAGATGTTATGTCCATAGTACATTTCCAACTGTAGACTTTCTGAGACAAAAACTAAGGACATGTAGGCTCCTAATCTATAAAGACAACCAATATCTACCACATGTTCCCTTCTACTCTCTATTGTGAGGCCCAGGGATGGCATATTGTAGGGAATTGTAAATGCTAGATGAAAGAAACGGTGATTAAAAAGCTGACCTCAGCCCTTGCCGGTTGACTCAGGGGTAGAGTGTCAGACCAGCGAGTGGATGTCTGGAGATTGAATCTTAGGGCACACAGGAGATGCGACCTTGTGATTCTCAACACCTCCTCATCCTCATCTCCCTCCTCTCTCACTTTCTCTTCACTGCCCGCAGCTATGGATCCATTGTTTCGAAGACATGGGCGGCAGCTCAGTTAGAAGCATGAGTTAGAAGCTCATGGGCAGAGCTTCGGCCCCACATGGCAGTTGCTCAGAGGATCCTGGTTGGTGTGTACATAGGAGTCTGTCTCTCAGTGTCCCCTCCTCTCCCCTGAAAAAGAAGAAGACGAGAAAGGTGACCTCATTAAACCTGTCATGCATGTAGCCCAGTTTCTCCAATTCCATTTGGCCTAACTGGGTCTGGATCAAACATGGCTCAGGCTATTTAAGGCTCTGTGATGTCATTATTCATGTCACACCTGTGAGGAACGTTAGACGTCTGGGCTCTGGGAAAGGGAGAAGAGAATGATGCCGTTCATTGAGAGATCTGTTCATGGTAGAAGAAAGCAGCTAAGCTTGGTACCCTGATGACAATTCCTGGCTTTCCCCTCACTGGTTAATCATTTCCTTAGAAGCACTATAGTCAACATATTATGGTCCTTTTCACCCAGAGTTTGGTTTAAGTGTGATTTGTGAGCCCAGAATGCTGTGACATCACCATAGATTTTACCCTACGTGGTCAGAAGAGCTGTGGCATGTGTCAAATCAGCCCTGTGGAAGGAATCTTTAATCTGTAGATCTCTCCAGCAAATTACAGTGCTGACACTAACATCATCCCATCCCCTCTCACTGTAAAAATCTTTTCCACACAATCAGCCATGTGAGCAGTTGAGCAATTCTTGTATACCCTGAACCTCCGTGTAACCCAGGTATCCCAGTACGTGCAACTCGGGACATGACACCATGCAACAACGACCCCTCTGGCCATCACCACCTTCCAGGAACTCATGATTGAGAGTGCCCGGAAAAAGACAGAATCCTGAACTGGACACCGGTGGATGTGGCAGCAGCGAGTGCCCAGTCCCATCTTGGCTCTCCCCACACCCCTTCCTGCCCAACATCGTTGATGTTTGTATGACTGCCTTTGTGGACATCTCATCACGACCCTCAGCTCACAGGTCTTGTCTGTACCACAAGATTCCGTATACTGGTGGTTCTCAAACTTTTTGAAGTTGGGTGCATTTAAAGTCCTACAAGTAATTATAGGCACACTGTATACAAATTTCTGAGAAACATGTCATAATAATTAAGTCAAATAGTAAAGAAAAAAATATAAAGCTCAAGCATGGTAATAAACAAAATAAATACAACAAAATTAAATTTATTCTCATTAAAAAACATTTTTGTTATGTTTTTTGTTATGCTTTTTAGAATTCATAAAAAAGAGGTGTTAAAAAATTAAAAAAACAGGCCCTGGCCAGTTGGCTCAGTGGTAGAGTGTCGGCCTGGCGTGCAGAAGTCCCAGGTTCGATTCCCAGCCAGGGCACACAGGAGAAGCATCCATCTGCTTCTCCACCCCTCCCCCTCTCCTTCCTCTCAGTCTCTCTCTTCCCCTCCCGCAGCTGAGGCTCCATTGGAGCAAAGATGGCCCGGGCGCTGGGGATGGCTCCTTGGCCTCTGCCCCAGGCACTAGAGTGGCTCTGGTCACAACAGAGCGATGCCCCGGAGGGGCAGAGCATTGCCTCCTGGTGGGCAGAGCGTCACCCCTGGTGGGCATGCCTGGTGGATCCCGGTCGGGCGCATGTGGAAGTCTGTCTGACTGTCTCTCCCCGTTTCCAGCTTCAGAAAAAATATACAAAAAAATAAAAATAAATAAAAACCCCAAAATGTTATACACACACACACACACACACACACACACACACACACACACACACTTAGTAAGATTTAGTAAATTTGTCAGGTCCCGCCACGTATATGTTAAGTTTTTTTATTTTTCTGTTAATGAAAAACATGACCTGATGTGTCCTAGCGATTTCTTCAATGTTTGGGCATATATTAGAAAGGAAAACATTCATTTCCTCGTCAATACATTGAAAAATTCCTCTCTTTTTACTCTTACTTATGTTGAGTGCAGAAATCTCCCACATACATCTTAAATTTACATCAAACCAGGGATAGACGAAACTTGCCTCCAGTCTTTCCAGGGAACATGGGGGGTAGTGTAAACAATCCAGCACCACAGCTTAACAGCCTTTTGCAACCTGATCAGGCAAGTGAGGTGGGAGGTTGGGCAGACTGTCAGTTTACAGACAATTCCCCACACCTCTGTCCCCCCAAAATCTAAACTCCAAAAACCCTGTTGGTTTTTTGGTCCCAACAGGCACATATTTCTCTGGAATACCATAGGGCGCACCTGGAAATCTTCTAGGGTGCGGCAGTGCGCCCTGGCGCACACTTTGAGAACCACTGCCTTACACCTTCAGCCTTTTGTCCTTTTAGAGTTGCGTCTCAACGCCCTGGGCATTCTAAACCATATCATGCAAGTCGTATGACTTGAGATTTCCTAGGTAAAAGTAGAGAACTTCACAGAAGGTTTCAAAATGTTCTGGTCTGTCTCCCTAGTTGTTTGATCTAGTCTCTGGATCTGAAAGGCAGAGGAGGGCTAGGACCCATTTTCAGTTGGTAAACTGAGGCCTAACTCAGTCATTAACAAGATGCAAACACCAGGTCCAGCTGGGTCCTCAGATGCGTCACATGGAAGACTCCCATCAGTTCTCCCAAGGAGATCCTCCTTCTCAGTGATTCACGGAGCCATCTGTGGACCAGATGAAGTTCCCCCAAAAAGGATAGGACAAGGGTTCAACTGTTCCATAAATTATATCCCTGGAAGAGGGTACAAGACAGAGGCAGAGATTCAATACAAAAGTTTGAGATCAAGAAGAACTTCTTGGCTTTCTTGGTTCCCTTTGTGCCCTACTAGGCAGCCCTGAGCAGTGACACGGCCATCAACTTTTTGCTGGTCCACTAACATGGTGGGAGATGCTAACTTGGCTTTTCTCAGGCTCTTTATCACCACCTCCTCACGGTTGGGAAGACACCCCAGTGCTTTGCTGACTTGAGAGATCTGTTCATGAGATCCGTCACATATTTGTTGATGATCACAGTGATACTAAGAGCCAGTGTTTGTCACCCTGGTGTAATGTCAGCATCTTTCCACCTTCCTGGAGAGAAGTGTGTTGGGGGAGGGGAGGCCACCCATGGGACACGGAGTGAGGAGCAGTTTCGGGGAGATGGGAGCCATTATTTCGGCTGGGTTTTTTCTCTTCCCAGGTTTTTTGCAATAAAATCACATATGCAATTTTGCATCTTGCTTGTTAATTTTTAATATGTAAAATCAAGTATTTTCATGTCACTCTATTCATCTAAGATGCTGCCTAGAGGTCCATCAGTGGGTTTATTTATCATTCTAACCCTGTGGAGTGTGGTTACTGTCAATTACTTGAGCATATATAAGCTGCACCTGAAAACAGTGTTTCTAAAGTGTTCCTCATTTGTGAGGTCACTTCCATAGGACAGATTATGAGAAGTATGATTCAGGTTCAGAGAATACAGGCAATTTAAAGACTGCTAACCACATCCAGTGTTTTTTCAGGACACTGTAAGTCTATGGTGAATATTTAATAAACAGACCGAACACTGGAAGACTCATCCTCACTTTTACCAATCCTGCCCCTCCAGGCCTTCCAGTTCCATAGGTTTCACCTACAGTGTGGCTTCCTTGGCTCATACTGCTTAAGACCCAGTGGCATTATTATACATGTCACATTCATATAGTCAGAACAATTGTAGCAGTCCATCAGAGCACTCTGCTCTATGACAGGCGGCGGAGACCCCTCACGTCAGAGAGATAGCTGTCATGTAAAGAGGAAACAGCTAAGCATGAATCCTGGGCGATGCCAATTCCTGGTTACCCATGTGGAGAGACAACTTCCTCATAAGCGCCCCAAAGTAGCAACTTAATACATTCTGTGTAGTACCCACAGGCTAGCCTAGGTTGTACAATTCAAATGACATCATTGTACATAAAGTTTCTTGCTTAGGCACATCCATTTCTATGTTCCCACTGTCCTGGGCTGCCCATAAAAGGAGGAAAGACAGTGCAGATCCCACAAGGAGGCCAGCAGTCGTGACTTCCACAGCCCCGTCTCAGTTCTGCTCACACTCCTCTGCCTGCCCAGCACCATGAAGGTCCTTGGAGTTACCGTCCTGCTCCTCCTCTGCAACGTGGCTGTCTGTGAACGCTCGTTCTCACGTGAGTGTGTTGTCCACTCTCCCTTGTGTTTCTTTTTAATTTTCCATTGATTTGAGGGTGGTGGAGAGAGAAAGACAGAGAGAGAAAGAAAGGGGGGAGGGAGGGAGAAAGGGAAGCATCAACTTGTTATTTCACTTAGTTGATCTCTAGTGTGTCCTCATCGAGAGTTTCTCAACGTACCCTGACCTTGGATGGAACCTGCGACCTCAGTGCCCCAGGATGACATCTATCTACTGAGCAATCTGGTCAGGGACTTTATCCACTTTCCTTTAACAGCAGTTTGTCCCCACACTCTGGCCAGAGGCAGGACAATTGCTCGAGCCTAAGAACCCCATGGGAAGTTCAAGAGCCTAAAACGACATTTTAAAATAACACTGTTGTTTCTGCAAAAGAGGTCAAAATGTGTCTGTTGATCTGGGCCGCAGGATGGCAGTGAGGACAGGTTTTATACTTTTTGGATGAGGTTATTATGGCTTTACTTATTGGGTTATTAGGATGAGGTAAACTCTGTGTCTATTTAAATCCTATTGCTGCTGGCAAGTTTTAGAATCTCCTTCGCTATTTCAGAATTTGTAAGATCCTCCCTACTCTCACTTAGCTATCTTATGATTTAATGGATTACAAAATAATTTTTCCCAAAGAGATTTAGGAGAAGAGAATAGACTGTCTGGAGTTTGGTTCTCTGTAGAGTAAGACACAGAGTAACATAAAGAGACAAAACCCGTGACCAGACTAGAGAAACAAACAAAAGAGCCAAATTATTTCCAGTTTTCTTTCCCCCAAGCCTCATTGCTGAGCAACACTGTCGCTTGTACGTCTTCCCGATGCTGTCGGGCTTGTCTGTGCTCCTGAGCAATCCTGGTGTCCTGTTTCCCTACAGCCAGGACTCATCCTGCATCCAAATGCTGCGACTCCTACCACACCAGCCCGAACATCCTCAGTAAAGTGATTGACTATTATGAGACCAGTGGCGACTGCCGCTACCCTGGTGTTATGTAAGTGTCAGTCCCCTTGCCCATCTCTGATGAAACACAGGACACAGGAGTCTGAGTGGGGAGAGTTCACAAGAGCACCACCTGGTGGATAAGGAGCCATTCTGAGAAAGCCCAGCTTCCGGTCCTTTTGTGCACGCAGGACAAAGAAACAGACCACTGGGGCTGGTTTCTAATGTGAAATGGGGCCAGGAGGGAGCTGGAGAAGGTGTGACCAGGAGTACAAGGGAGAAAGAGGGAAAGAGACAGCAGAAGGGAGGTGGCCTTCGGTTATCTCCATAAATAGTGCACAGAAGGACTGAAAGTGTGTGAGGTTTGGGGAATGACTCCTTGATACGGAGGACTAGCCCTGAGCTGCCCACAGGGCTGAAGGTGAAGGGGCCATAGGTGGTCAAGCATGTCCTTACTCATCCTCTATATCAGTGGTCCCAACCCCCGGGCCGCAGACCGGTACCGGTCCGTGGGCCATTTGGTACCAGTCCGCAGAGAAAGAATAAATAACTTACATTATTTCCATTTTATTTATATTTAAGTCTGAACGATGTTTTATTTTTTAAAAAATGACCAGATTCCCTGTTACATCCGTCTAAGACTCACTCTTGATGCTTGTCTCGGTTACATGATACATTTATCCTTCCCACCCTAAAGGCCGGTCTGTGAGAATATTTTCTGACATTAAACCAGTCCGTGGCCCAAAAAAGGTTGGGGACCACTGCTCTATATAATACTTCTATCCTTTCTACAGCTTTCTCACCAAACAGGACCGGGAAGTCTGTGTCAATCCTAACGAGACCTGGGTTCAGGAGTACATCAACAGCCAGGAGAGGAACAGTGATTTTTCCGGTGGACAGTAGGGACACGAACAAGAATAATGTCCCTGCAACCCCAGAAGTTTCCTATCCTGAGTCCTTCCCCATTCCACTAACCACATCATGAAAACCTCCTTTATTTATTAAGGCATTTAAATATTGGAAATTATTTTATTCACTTGCTGCTCTCTCTGAGAAATTATATCATCACCTCTCATCACGTTCAGAGTGATGGTGAATGACTGTGTTCCTCTCTCTGGGAGACTTTGGACCAAACCTATCAGCACAGGCTTGCTGAGTCTGTCTGAGCCTTGTACTCTGTTCAGATTGCCAGAGTAATAAAGATTATTTTTGTTTACTTAAGTAAATTTTGGACTTCTGGTTATTCTTTTGTTCTTTTGTGCTTTGTTGTTTTTCCTGATACCTCAGTTTCAGTGGTTGGAAGGAATGAGATGGAATGACTAGGGGCATCCAAGTAAGACAGGAGGACGAGAGGAAGGAAGTGAGTGTTGTTCCAAGGACCTCAGTCTTTATGCTGGTGAAGCTTTGCCCTTAGGCTGAAAAAGAAGCAAAGTATTAAAAACAAATGCGGATTTATTTGCACCGGGGAAATTCACTACTTAAATAAACACCAAAGCAAGGCACCTATCATACATATTTATACATTTGCATAAATTCAACTCTCTTAACAATGAAGACTAACAGTTTTTGAGGATTTAAGATGAACCACAGCCTGTACTAAGAGATTTACATGCATTGTCTACTCTTCCAAACATCATTTGTGTTGTATATACTGTGATTATCCCCCTTTGATCTTCAGGGAAACAGAGTTTCAGTGAGCTTGAGAAACATGCCCCAGGTCACACAGCTAGTAATGTTGGTGTCACAACTACAACCCAGAGCAAGTCCCACAGTCTTAATGAACCACTAGGAAATAGCCTCTCAATGTGCCCCTGCTCCACCTGAAACAGATTTACCAGGAATGCAGAATTCTTGATAAGGGAAAACCCACTAAGGCAAGAGTAGAGTATGGAATCATTGGTTTAAGATCCCAGAGGGGACGGATCCATAGATGTGAGCCTGGCCCTGGAGGCCTCTTCAGGACTGAGGCTGTTTGCAATTCCGAGGATTTGGCTGAGAAGGTGAGCTGAACCTTTCACAATCCCGATGGGCCGGAAGGAAATGGGAAATCCAGGGTGGCCCAAAAAAGGGGACCTCAACTAATCATCCTCTATTCAGGCTGATGCTAAGGAGAAAAGGTGAATTAGAAGTGAACCAGCCCTTGAAGAGACCTTCAGACACCTGCATGGTCTAGAAAATATCAAACTCTGTAATGTGTTTTTATCATGATCCCAGATGCTAATGAAACAAATACTGACAAAAGAAGCTTGAACTTTTTGGACTGGAACTGAAAACTATAATGAGTATATTGACAGATTTGTAAAGTCAACAATAAATCCCAGAATTGTAAAATGTAAATACTGAAATAAAAATTCATAGTATATCCAACATAACTGAAGAAATGTTACTAAAGTTCAGTCCTATCAGGCCCTGGCCAGCGGCTAAGAGGTAGATCATTGGCCTGGTGCATGAAAGTCCCAGGTTCAATTCTCAGCCAAGGCACACAGGAAAAGCGACCCTCTACTTCTTCACTCCTCTTCCTTCTCTCTCTCTCTCTCTCTCTTCACCTCTGGTAGCCATGGCTCAAAAGGTTCAAGCATGTTGGCCCCGGGTACTGAGGTTGGCTCCATGGCCTCACCTCAGGCATTAAAATAGCTCTGTTTCCAAGCAATGGTGCAGTGGCCCCAGATAGGCAGAGCATTGCCCTATAGAAAGCTTGCCAGGTGAATCCTGGTCAGAGCCTATGTGGGAATCAGTCTGTCTGCTTCCTTGCCTCTCATTTAATAAAAAAAAAAATTTTTAATTAAATTGAAAATTAAAAATAAAAGTTAAATCCTATCAAAATGAAGCAAAGGGAAACAGAAGAATAGAAAATAGGAAAGAGAAAATAAGAGAACATGGAGGATAGAGTAGGGTATCCATCATGTAGTTCATTTGACCCAAATCAGAGGAGAGGATTCAACAGCAGATGTAGCTGAAGAGATAGATAGATAATGGCTACAATTTTTACAAAACTGATGAAAAATAAGATTTTGAAGATTCAAGGAAAAAACCTCATGCCCATTGCTATCAATGGGCGGAGTTCTGTGTCAGTCACTACTGTTATCAGCCCTAGTCCATAGAGGAGAGACTACTGAACATTTTACAGGTGCTGGGGCCCCACTTACCATGAATCCTGATGGCTTTGGGGGACAGTGTGTTCTCTGGGCCTCCCCAGGAAACATCATCTGGGCGTCTCCCAGCCTCACACAGTATATTCACTCCAGCATGCCCACTTCCATGAACCTTTTCATCCCTTCCTCCCCATGTGTCATGGCAATTCAGGTCTTTGAACTTCCTTCAGCATGAACTGTTGCTTTCTCTGGCATTCTCTGCTTTCCTGACGACAAATTCTCACTGACCCCTGGATCCTTGTCAGGAGGTTCTAGCCTTCATCCAAAAGAAATACCCTCAAGTCAATGCGCTCCCTTTTAACCTGTCTTAAATTCTGGTTTCATTGATTCAGCACCCTCAAAATCTAAACGCAAGGTACACCCCTAGTTCAAGCTAGTCAAGGCTAAATGTGGCTATTCCTTTGGATGTCGTCCCTTTACTCCCACACAAAAAAATCTTCATACCTTGCTGGCTTCATAAGCAAATTCTACCAAACAGTTTTGGAGGAAATAAATAGGAAGAATAGTCTTTTTAACCAATAATGCTGGAGCCATTGAACATCTTAAACAAATAGACAAAAGAAAAAAAAAAGAACCCTGACTTTAACATTACACCTTACACAAAAATTAACTGAAAATGGACCAGGAATTTCGATGTAAAACATAAAACTATAAAGTTTTTAGAAAAACATCTGGAACCTGACTGTGGCGGTGTAATGGATAGAGCATTGACCTGGAATGCTGAGGTCGCAGGTTCAAACCACGGCATGTACTAGAAGCAATCAATGAACAAATAAAATGAAACAACTAGGAGTTGATGCTTCTCACTCTCTCGCCTCTCTCTTTCCCTTTCTCTCTTTTTTTCTCTTTTGCTGAAAACAATAAATAAATATTTTTAAAAATTAGAGAAAATCTTTAGGACCTCGAGTGCTCAGATTTAACACCCAAAGCATAATACATGTAAGAAAATATTGATAAAATGGATTTAATACAAATTTAAAAGCTTAGCTCTTCAAAATATCCTGTCTAGAAAAGACATGCTACCAACAGGGAGAAAATATCTGTGAACCACATATTTAAAAGAGGACCTATGTTTGGAAATATTTATATAAAGAACTCCAAAACTCAGCAGTGAAAGCAACAATCCAATTCAAAAAAAGAGCAAAAGTTTTGAACAGACATTTAACTGAAGAGAATATACAGTAGGAAAACAAGTAATGGTGTTGTGACTGTGTGTTTCTTTTTAATCCTTATTTTTCAGCTATAGACTGAAATACTGCCCTAGGCAGAATAATTCCCCCACCATCCCTGACAAAGAGGTCCATGCACTAGTCCCTGTAACCTGTGAATATGTTATGTTGCAAGCAAAAAGAAATCAAGACTGCCAGTCATATGACTTTGAGATGGAGAGATTATCCTGGATTATCAGAGTGGGTCCAATATAATTACAAGGTCAGTGCAGCCAAGGAATGCGGGCAGCCTCTAGAAGCCAAAAAAGGACCGGAACATGGATTCTGCCTTAGAGCCTCCAAAACAATACATCTCTGCAGATACTACGGTACTGACCCAGTGAGACACATCTAAGCCTCTGGCCTCCAGAAGCAAAGGAGAATAAATTTATATTGTTTTAAGACACTAAATTTGTGGTGGTTTGTTACAGCAGCAACAAGAAACTAATACAGACATTTGCAGATAAAATGATTCTATATTGACTTTAAAACATGGCCACAGCCCATGGCTGGTGGCTCAGTGGATAGAGCGTCAGCCCAGCATATGGATGTCTGGGATTCTATTCCATGTCAGGGCACACAGAAGTGACCATTTGCTTCTCCCCTTCCCTCTCCTCCTTTGTTCCTCTTCCCCTCTGGCAGCCAGTGGCTCCATTGGTTTGAGAATGGCCCTAGGCACTGAAGATAGCTCCCTCAGCATATGATGGTTTCAGGTACTAAAATAGCTCAAGTGTTGGCCCTTGACAAGGTTGTCAGGTGGATCCCGGTTGAGACACACGTGGGAGTCTGCCTCACTATCTCCTCTCTTCTCACAAAAACAAACAAACAAAAAAAGAAACAAAAAAATATGGTCACAATTTCCTTAACATGCTTCTAATGGAGAGGTGGAAATTTGGTCCCCTGTCCTTGAATCTAGACAGGCTTGTGGCTGCTTTGATTGATAGTTACGGTGGAAGGGATGTGATGTGACTTCCGTGTATAGGTCACAAAAGGTTATGCAGCTTCCACCTTGTTCACTAGGAACACTCACCTTTGAGCCCAATACAGCCATCCTGAAGGCCCACACATAGCCCACTCCAGGTGACATCAACTGAGCCAACCTTCGACCACAGACATATGATTGAAGAAGCCATCTGAGAAGTGGATCTAACAGCCCATATGATGAGGTTACTTATGACTTGAACTGCATTTGACATCATCATTTACAGCACATCTGTATGGGCAGAGCACTTGTGAAGGAACATCAGCACTTTCTGCCCTGTGAGGGGGGAGAAACAGTGAGACTATTGCTCATAGATAGAGCTGTCTTTGCAAAGAGGTCTGTGGCAATACCAATTCCTGGTCACTAACTAGGGAAATAATTACTTCACAACAACCTGAGTAACCAAGGAAAGAATTGCCTCAGACATGCCCCCACCAATGGAGAAATTGAACTAACCGTGCAGATACTACTCTGAACCCCTATGTTAACCAAAAGGTGTTGACAATCCATGGGCACATCCTGGGAATACCCAGATCTCTGGACCCATCACAGGTACAGAAGAGACTTTCAGATATCTTCTGAGCCAATACAGGGCCAGCAAGAAGCCAGTAGAAGCTGGCCAAGTGCTGAAGAGAGGGGAGGAAGTGACAGCAGGAGGGAAGTTGTATGAGGGAACCCCCATGAGATATCCAGGGAAACTGGGTGCTGATTTCTTAGAAAGTGACAGACCCTCACATGTCAAGGCAGAAAGAAGTAGGGAGGGAGAGAGGGAGGGGCCACTGTGGGCTCAGAAATTTCCCTGCTGACTATGTCCTTTTTAATCCTTCTGCCCATCTCCACAGATCCTAAGCTAAAAGAGGTGGGCTGGTCAGTGCCAACATCAGTGATGCCTGGGAGGAGGAATATCAGGAACATGGAGCTGAATCTGGGACACTCTTCCCCTTCACAAATCATAAGGCAGCTGCATTTCCAAATCTATGATTAGAGCAAATAAGCAAAAAAGAACTCTCCTGACCTGAAGAAAGCTGGGAGCAGTACTGTAAAGAGAAACTACCAGTAACTCAGATGAGCAAATAGGATATAAATGAAAAGATCTGCTGACATTCAGAAAGCTGGCAGCCCAAAGAGATCTTGAGAATCTGCCAAAGCCCAGATCCCAGACTCCGCTGAAGGGAAAGTCCTCATCTTCCCCCTCAGAATCTCTAAAGCCAGTACAAACTAAGTCAAACAAAAACCATAACAAAACTCAGATCTAGCCCAACTACTGATCAGGTTGAATCAGCCTTATACTGTAGCAGCATGGGAGAAGAGGCCTGCCTATCCTGGGAGAATTGCTTTAGTCCCTACTGTTCTTCTATACAAAATACCCAACACAAGAAATTAGTAGACATACAAAGACACAAGAAATGTGACCTGGGATTAAAAAAATAAATATTCAGCCTGACCAGGCGGTGGCGCAGTGGATAGAGCTTTGGACTGGAATGTGGAAGACCCAGGTTCCAGACCCCGAGGTCGTCAGCTTGAGCACAGGCTCATCTGGTTTGAACAAAGCTCACCAGCTTGGACCCAAGGTTGCTGGCTTGAGCAAGTAGTCACTCGGTCTGCTGTAGCCCCACAGTCAAGGCATATATGAGAAAGCAATCAATGAACAACTAAAGTGCCACAACAAAAAACTGATGATTGATGCTTCTCATCTCTCTCTGTTCCTGTCTGTCTGTCCCTAGCTATCCCTCTCTCTGACTCTCTCTCTGTCTCTGAAAAAAAAGAAAGAAATATTCAATAGAAACAGAACTAAAGATGTCCCAAGTGTTGAAATTACTAGAGACTTTTTTAAAAGCTATGATCAAAATGATTAAATATTTGGTAGAAAAGGTAATCAGCATGAATGAAGAGATGGGAATTTCACTGGAGACATTGAAACTTTCCCAAAGAAACTGAAAGCTATGTGAGAAATGAAAAATAAGATTTTATAAATCAAGGTTGCATTACCTGAGCTAACAGCATACTAGACAGAACAGAGAAAAAAAAATAACAGTAGACTTGAAGAAAAGTCAAAAGAAAATATCTAAACTAAAATATAAAAGGTAAAAAAAAGTTTTGTTTTGTTTTGTTTTTTAAAAGAGCAGCTTTGATCAGTGGTGGCACAATGGATAAAACATCAACCCAGGATGCGGAAGTCCCTGGTTCAAAATCCAAGGTAACCAGCTAGAGTGCAGGCTTGTTGTCTTGAGCACTGGGTCACCAGCTTGAGTGCAGAATCATTGATATGATCCTAAGGTCAGTGGTTTGAGGCCAAAGGTTGCTGGATTGAGCCCAAGAGTCTCTAGCTTAAGACCAAGGTAGCTGGCTTGAGCAAGGGGTCACTGGCTCAGCTTGAACCCCCTCCTCCCATCAAAGCACGTATCAATAAACAACTAAAGTGAACACAACTATGGGATGATGCTTCTCATCTCTCTCCCCCCCTCCTCCTTTCCTGTCTCTCTCTCTCTCTAAAAAGGAAAAGAGTACATCCATGATATGTGGGAAACTAACAAAAAAAGTAACATACATGTACTTGGAGTACCAAAAATAGAGGGGGGAAACACATTTGAAGACATAATGGATGAAAGACATAAAACTATAGATCCACAAAGCACAGGAACCCCAAGCAAGATAAAAAGAAATAACAGGTAAGCATATAATCAACTGTTGAAAATGCATATGCAGAATACATATTCTTTTCACATGTGCCTGAAACAGTCACCAAGACACACTATATGCTGGTCAGGAAGCAAGTCTCCATAAATATCCCAAAATTAAAATAACACAGAATATATTCTCTGACTATAATGGCATTCAATTAGAAATCAATAACAATAAGATACCTAGCCCGACCAGGCGGTAGTGCAATGGATAGAGGATTGGACTGGGATGCAGAGAACCCAGGTTCGAAACTATGACGCCACCGCTTGAGTGCAGGCTCACCAGCTTGAGCGTGAGGTCACTGGCTTGAGCATGGGATCATAGACATGACCTCATGGTCGCTGGCTTGAGCCCAAAAGTCGCTGGCTTGAGCAAGGGGGCACTTGCTCTGCTGTAGCCCCCCACCCAGTCAAGACACATATGAGAAAGCAATCAATGAATGACTAAGGATCCTCAATGAAGAATTGATGCTTCTCATCTCTCTCCCTTCCTGTCTGTCTGTCCCTATCTGTCCCTCTCTCTGTTTCTCTCTCTGTGTCACACACACACACACACACACACACACACCCCAACAACAATAAGATACCTAAAAACTCCCAAATAGTTGGAAATGAAGACTATAATTCTAAATTACTCACAGGAAAAATATAAAATTTCAAGGGAAATTTTAAACTGAATGATAATGAAAACACATCATATTTGAGAATGGATTTATAAAGTTAAGGCAGAACCTAGAAGAGAATTTATAGCTTTAAATGTTTCTGTTAGAAAAAAAGAAAGGTGTGAAACAAATGAATAAAGGTCTACCTTAAGAAGCAAGGAAAAAATTAAGCAAATTAAACCCAAAGTAACTAGAAGGAAAGAAAATAATAAGATTGCTAAGAAATTACACACATGCACACACAAAGAGAGAGAGAGAGAGAGAGAGAGAGAGATGAGGAAAGTAAAAAACTGATCATTTGGAAAGATTAATAAAAATTGATAAACTCTTGCGGCTTCTCATACACTTCTCATCAAGTCCTCACAACTTTCCCATTAGAGACTAGCAGCTGATGCTTCCATCTAGGTGCCATGTCAGGGTGAGTCCTCCTGCCCATCACTGGGGTGAGGGGGAACGTGCAGGACATTAAGTGGAGTGCAGCCCACAAGTCTCAAGGCACAGGCAGGTGGATGAAGTACCATCCTGGGAAGACCCAGCCTCTTGGGACCCCATCAGCTGTGCAGGGTATCAGTGGCCCCTGGGGAGTTTCTGCATAGTCTCAGGGTCAGCGGAGAGCTGAGGAAGAGCTCCCTCCATGCAAAGGAAGGAATAGCAGGAGGAAGTTGGTCCCCATGAGCAATAAAAAAAAGTCTAGGGACCTTGGAATTGGGACAATATTTGTGGTTTTAAATATCGACTGTCTCTGAGATCCCCAAATCAGAAAGAAAGAGAGAGAGAGAGAATTCCACAGGCATTTTGCTGCTAAATTGTTCCTTTTTTTATATGCTTCTCCCTCTCACCATTGCTTCCTTCATATAAGAGACCAGAAAGGTCAGTGTCAATCTCAGCAAGGTGTAGGTCCTGAAATACATAAACAATTGGAATTAGACCCTTAAAGGGTCTGGACCCTACAAAGCAAGCACTAGAGATGTGAACAGAGACAGCCCAGGGGTCTGAGCCTGACAGGCTATGTGACTACAGAAGCCCCTTCCAGACACTCTTGAGGGCTGTTTACATTGATTTTAAATTTATGGATGTTATTTTATGGTTCTAATTTCTTTTCGGTTTTGAATTATGTTACTGACTAAATGTTCTGGGAGATCTCATGGCCCCTTATTACTTCCCTTCACGCTTTTCTCTCCAATCACACAGGGGATTTCAGTGGCTGCAGTGAGCTGGGTATGGGCAGACACGAAGCAATTCATCAAACCAGCAGTATGTTTACTATGAGTACCCAGTTCTGGGTTCTGGGCTTGGAAAGAATAGTTTTCCTTCTTCTTCCCTCCCTGCTTCTGTCCTGGACTGCTCCCTCCAAACCTAATTAAATACTAAATTTGAGAAGTGGTTTTTGTTGGGTGTTTTGTGTGTGTGTGTGTATTTGACAGAGACAGGGAGTCAGAGAGAGGGACATATAGAGACAGACAGGAAGGGAGAGAGATGAGAAGCATCAATTCTTCATTGCAGCACCTTAGTTGTTCATTGATTGCTTTCTCATATGTGCCTTGACCAGGGGGCTACAGCAGAGCAAGTGACCCCTGGCTCAAGCCAGTGACCTTGGGCTTCAAGCCAGGGACCTTTGGGCTCAAGCCAGCGACCATGGGGTCATGTCTATGATCCCACACTCAAACCGGTGACCCTGCACTCAAGCTGGCGACATTGGGGTTTCGAACCTGGGTCCTCCGCGTCCCAGTCCGATGCTCTATTCACTGCGCCACCACTTGGTCAGGCTTGAGAAGTGTTAATATTAGAGAGGGTGTGGAACTGATACCACACTCTACCACTGGGAAGGTGAATTGGTCCTGTCGCTTTGAAAACGATTGCAGTCTTCTGTAAAGGTGAGCATAGCCAAAGCACTGCCACTCCTAGGTACATCCTGCAGATACCGCTGCACGTGTACACCAGGAACAGTGCGCGAGCATGCTCATAGCAGCCCTGCTGGCATTAGCAAGCCTAAAAGGAGACAAATGAAAAATAAATTGTGGTGTATTCATACAGTGAAATATCAGCCGGAGAGAGCGCAAGCATGCTACAGCCTCACACAGTAACATGGGTGAATCCCAGAAGCATAACGTTAAGAGAGAAAAAAGCTATGGAAGAACATACATATGCCTGACCTGTGGTGGCGCAGTGGATAAAGAATCGACCTGTAATACTGAGGTCGCTGGTCTGAAACTCTAGGCTTGCCTGGTCAGGGCACATATGGGAGTTGATGCTTCCTGTTCCTCACCCCCCCCTTCTCTCTCTCTCTCTCTCTCTCTCTCTCTCTTCTCTCTAAAATGAATAAATAAAATCTTCAAAAAAAAAAAGATGTTCCACATTATTTTTTTTAAAAAAGTATATAATAATGAGTCCATTCATGTAACATTCAAAAACACGCAAAGCCAAAACTACATCATTTACAATTCAAAGGTACATGGTGAAACTAGAAGGAAAGCAAAGTATAGCATAAGCAATATTTGGGACAGAGACGGCTCAGAGGAAGAAGGGGAGGGGACAGGCTTGTTGACGGGCAGATGGGGTGGAGGGTGCAGGATGGCTGTTGTGTTGCAACATTTTTGTCATGTCCACATTTTTTGTCTATCAATATTAAATAAAAATAATTATCAGACTATAAAAATCAGGTTATAGAAAAAGAACATTTAGTATGACCCCATTTTTTATTTAATTGCATATGTATATAATGCTTATAATGACTACATAGTGAAAAATGCCCAGAAAATTACACACTGAAATAGTAATAAACAGTGAGCTTTTTCTTCTCCTTTCCTTTTCTTCAAAATTCTAGACAAAGCATGCACCATTTTTGTTTTTAAAAAATCCTTTAAATGACATATAAGAACTTATAATGAAACTAAATTGTTCATAATATATAAAATCACGGGCTATGAAATTGTTTTTTGTTTTTTTTTTAAATTTGGGGGGGTCGGTAGGATTTCATCTAAGAAGGAAGCATGCAGAGAAAAGAGTCATAAACATCTAAAAATGTTACTGTGAGATCTCAGAAATTTCTACTTATTGCTTAAGTACTTCGAAATCTCTCCACAGTCTTGCTTTTGAAATCATGAATCATGATGAAAGCTTTTGTTTTGTCTTGTTTTGTGTTAGGAAGAAAGTGCCAAAGACTCAACACTTGTTTAAATTTGCAGAAGACCCAATGCATCTTATTCATAGCTAAATCTCAGGTACCTGGACTGACCTCAGATCACACTGTGCATTCAGTAGTTAATAGAATAAATGAATGAGAACATGAGTGAATTAATGAATGAACAGAGTGTTAACTGAACAAGTGGAAGAATACTTGGTCTACAGTTTATATTTGTCCCTTTCCATCCATTACTATCTAGAAAGGGCATAACTCCCACAGTGAAGAAGAAAACTAAGCTCAACGTGGGAAGGTAGATTGTATGGCATTTCATTCCTTGCTTGGACAAAGTCCTTTCTAGCAGGTGAGACAATGTACAGTTAGAGGCTGATAGTCCTGGATTCTTGGGAGGCAGAGAGGTTGTAGAATATTGAAGACAAGCACGCTGCAACCAGCTTTCTGAAAAGGGAGGAGGAAAGAAGATGGATTCCATAAACTTAAGAGTGGTCAGCCACCGCCATTCTGGGCGAGGTTCTCCGCTTACACAACTCTTGGTAAGAAACCCTTTGCTGGCACTTTAAACAGGAACTACTCACTGCACGTCAGCATGGGTACAACTAGGGTGAATCAGGCCGGATGGACTCGCTTCCTGTCTGGCAACACAAACGTCTAAGGAAGCACTTAACAAAAGTACCCTGGGATCAGACAGGAAAAGGATAAAATTTGGGAAACTGATGTACAATCTACTGTGAGCCAGCACCATTGTTGTAGGCGCCAGTGTGCAAACACATAAACAAACTCTGAGCCTTAATCTTCCCCAAGTTCCCCTCGCCCATCCAGCCCTTCTCCTTTGAATGGGGGAAGTAGAGTCAGTCAAGCGAGGCTGAAGCTCCAGAAGGAGGGTACATCCTGCTTGGAAGACAGATGATTCAGTAACTTTGATTCTGGGGCCCGGAGAGGCCCAAGCAATGATATGAGTCAGCTTCGTCCATCCTCCCGCCCATGTGTGTCTCCCTCATACCCCCTGTCTGATGTTCTGCTAGCCAAGGGGACAAAGGCCACTGTCTGCCACCCTCCCCCTCCTGTACACACACAGTGGCCCACAGTCCGCAGGGAGGAGAAAGACAGCCATCAGAGGCACCCATCTGGGTGTCAATTTCTCTCCCTACTTATGCTCTTAATTTGTTGGGAGAAAGCAGGCAGCTTAGCTTAGCCTCTCTCCATCCACCTGGGGGAGGGAGAGTGAAGTCCAAGGGAAAAGGAACCCATGGTCTTTTCTTCCTTGTTTGCCTTGAAGCAACTGACAAGAGTTCATATTAAATCCACCCATTTACTCTCCAGGATATAGCTACCCAGGGCCCCACTGGAATATGAGCCACACTGGCTGCTTTGTTGCTCCCTGCAATGCCCACGTGAATGACGTGTTCGTGAAATAGGTTGCACACTGTTGAATCACCAGACCCAAAGGACCTGGACAATGGATCTCACCTCTAATCACTCTCACTCCTTTCTCTCCAGACACCCGCTCTCTGTCTGTTCCTCAAATGCACCAAGCCCATTCCCACCTCCAGGTCTTTGCCCAGACACACTTCCCCTGGTCTGAGCAAGTCTGGCTATTTCTCTACAAGCAGGTTTTAGATGAAATGATACACCCTCCCAATGTGCTCCCTGGTCAGCTTATTAAAGCAACTTCCACCCAATGCTCGGGCACTCTCTATCACATAACACTGGTTTATTTTCCTCCTACCTTTTAACTCCATCTTCTACAATCTTCTTTGTCTGTCTCCCCCACTAGAATTTGAGTGTCTGAAGAACAGGGATCTTGCCTTTCTTCTATGTACTCCCAGGGCCTAGCAAGTGCCTGGCATCCAGTAAAAGCTTAGTAAACATCTACTGAGTGAATGAACATCAGCCCTGAGGAAGGTCTCACTATGGACACATGAGGAAGATTTCACTTAAAGCGTTTGTATGACACATTCCTTTCAGTAACCAAGTGTAACTTTAAAAGCTTAATTATATTACTCAAATGTTCTCATAACTCCTAAGTGGAGGATTTCAGGACTAAAAACAATGCCTCTGACTAGCTCAAGCGTGTCTGCTCCTTCCATTAAAACAGGGGATTAATTTTTTTTCCAGTGGAAGAACATTTTCTTTGCAAACCAACTTACCTAGAACCCCATTACATAAAACTGATAAAAAAGCATAAGTGTTTAAATCAAAACTACAGTGAGATACCACTTCATGCCCTCTAGTATAACTACTACCAAGAAAAACAAAAACAGAAAATAACAAGTGTTGGCAAAGATGAGGACAAATTGGAGCTCTTGAGTACTCTTCATGGGAATGGAATATGGTGCAGCTGCTGTGGAAAACAGTGTGGCAGTTCCTAAAAAAAATTAAAAATAGATTTACCATATGATCCAGCAATCCTACTTCTGAGTATATACCCAAAAGAACTGAGAACAGGGTCTCAAAGAAATATTTGTACACCCCTGTTCATAGCAACATTTTTACAATAGCTAAAATGTGGAAGCAACCCACGTGATGAATGGATAAGCAAAATCAGTATACACAAACAATGGAATATTATTCAGTCTTTAAAAGTAAAGAAATTATGGCATATGCTACACAATGGATGAACCTTGAAGATATTATGCTAAGTAGAATAAGCCAGTCACCAAAAGACAAATACTGTATGATCCCATTTCTATATGAGGTATCTAGAGTAGTCAATTTCATCAAGACAGAAAGTGGAATGGTGATTTCTAATGGCTGGGAGGAGTGGGAATGGGGAGTTATGTTTAATGGGTATAGAGTTTCAGTTTGCAATATGAAAAAAGTTCTGTGGATGGATGATGGTGATGACTGCACAATATATGAATGTACTTAATACCACTGAACTGTACATTTAAACATAATTAAAGTGGAAAATTCTATGTTATGTGTATTTTACCACAGTGAAAAATATTGGGGGGAAAACCCCTCAATTGCTTAATCTGAATTTGGTGAAAGTGGAGGTGGCAGCCAGCCACATGTGCCCAGCCTCCCAGCAGGGGACTGCCTCCTCTCTGTGTTAGCACAGGAAGTCCCAGATTCCAGGAACCCCCTGCATCCCAGGCAAACCAGGATGGTTGGTCACACTACCTCCCAGTCACTACACCATGGGTCACTGCGCAGGGATCCTGCAGCACAGACTTGAGGGTGACAAGATACGATTGTATTCTATGGAATTGTGTCTCAGGGAGCACAGATCTGATCGCTGCACTGGTGACTGGTGCCCCCAAAATCTGTGCCAGTGGGTACCATCCCTGAGTCACCCCCAGGGAAGGAAAGGGATAAAAACACCCGCACCGTGTCTTGGCCCAAACTCATGGCCCTACCTCTGGCTCTCCAGCTTGATCCAGAAGGAACTCGTCCCTCAGCCCCAGGCCCCAAAGCAGTCCTGACCAGGCAGAGAGCCCTGTGCCTTGGTTGCTAAGGATCTGACCAAGCTCAGCGCTGGGCAGGGGTCAGGGGCCTTCAGCTCAGCCTAGGTGAGGGGTTCCAGTTCAGCCTGGCTGGTGAGGTTCATCAATCCTCGGTTCCCCTTCGGTCCTTCTCCCTGCTTCCAGCCCCCATTAGGCCTGAGCCCACATCCTTATTCTGTTGGGACCCGGAAATGCTGAGCCTGAGACAGTGGTCCAGGCCTCTGAAGCCATGGTCCACACCTGAGGGTGGGCTCACCGAGGAGACTCACTCAGGTTCCCTGGGGAGGGGCAGGAGTGGAGGCAGTGTCTACCGCAAAGCCCCTGGTCTCTGGGCTTCCCCCACGGCCACCCTGAAGACGCTGGCCGAATGTGAAACTTAAGGTCATTCTCCGTCTTCTACTTTTCTTTGAATAAGTTGACTCATTTCTCATATTTTAGATATGTCAGCAGCCACAATTCTTAAGAAATAAAACTCAACCTTGTATTTTTCTATCTTGTGACTTCCTGCCGAGCAGCCGCTGATAGTATAAAGGACGCGCGGAGCCTAGCCTTCAAGGAGTCCGAGCACCCAGGAGTCTTCAGCCCCGCCCCATGTCTGCAGCTGGTCGCCCGCCAGAAGGATGAGGGTCAGCCTGGCTCTCCTCGCCTTCCTCCTCACGGTTGCAGCCCTCCACTCTGAGGCCAATGAAGGTGAGATCCGTGACTCGCATTCCTCTGAACAAAGAGAACACAATGGCCAGAGGCAGAGGTGTGGGTGGTCCCAAAAGGCTGCCAGCTGGTCCTTGGAAAACAGCACCTTTCCCAGGGCCTTTCCAGGGCAGGACTCACTTATCTCTCCTCCAGGGAAGGGAACACCTGCCTCGGCAGAGACCCTCCCTGGCCCTTGGGTAGCTCGCAGCGAGAAGCTGTCCAGGGCCTCCCAGGCTCTGCTCAGCCCCCTTCCAGGGACACGCAGGAGCCACAAGTACGCTGGGAGACCGTGACAGCAAAGGGTCAAGCCATCCACATCGCTTAGATTGGGGTTTTACAATATTTAAATTGATTGGTAACCTTTAAAAATTGGAAACACTTAAAAATCTACTACAGTGCCTATTTCTTTCGCAAATATGGAAGACCAAACAGACTTGAACCCGACTTTCCACACAAGATAGCCTTTAATGGGAACTGAGGGGATGAGTGCTGTCCCTCTAGACAGGGGTACACTGCCCAGGTCCCAGGAGTCCCCCCTGCCAGGCCACACCCAGCTGCTGTCTGCCTGGCCTGAGGGGGCATTGGAGTCTAAGGGCCCTGTGTCAGCCTCTCTCCTCTCCCTGTGAGGTCTGTCCAACTGGGCATATGGCTCAGAGCTGTCCCTGACAGGTAGTAAGTCTCAATATCTGTGGGACACAAGAGGGACAGTAACAGTTGACTCCAGAAGAGGCCTGACTCCCAACTCACTGACCTTTCTGCCCTAAACAAGCATGGTGGCCCCTCTGCATGGGGCTGGGGCCAGGGAAGAAGGTGACATAGCAGGGGTCCTAGGAGGGGATTTCCTGAATCTCAACTCTCTTGAGTTGAATTTCAACCAAATTCCAAGCTGGAAAATGCTGGGTCCCGGGCCTCTCATTGGACATCCCTGCTGGTCCAAGGAAGGAGAGCTATTTTCCAGGCATTTTGACTGTCCCTAGCTACAGAGCTCCTCAGTGCTGTCCCATAATTCCTGTTATCACTGTGTGACTTCTCATCTGCCAGCGGGGTCACTAACGCTTTCTCAGAGGGTCGTTGTGAGGAGCAGAGATTCGTCAGGAAGGGAGCCACGTACCAGGCCTATAGCCGAGACTTAGTAAGGGGAATCCTTTTTTCTTCAGAGAACAGCTAAACAAAATAGAAAAATGATTAGCTTTATAGTCAGAAAGACATAGATTCAAACTGAATTCATTCTTCATCCAACAAATCAATATGAAAAGCCTACTCTGGCCACCCAGTCAGTCAGCATGCTGAAACACGCTGACAACAGAGACAGACACATCTGCTCCCAGGGAACCTCTGTCTGGAGGCTCCACCCACACTGGCCGGCAGGACCGCCATGTCTCACTGAGGCTTCCCAAGCCTTGGGTTCTTTGTCTGTTACACCGGGGAAATGAGAACTTTACTGCACAAAATAATCATATCTAAGTCAATAGGCACAGTACTTGCCCCATTGATAGTATCTGTCATTTTAAGGACACAGGTTCTGAAAGGTTGAGTGTCCTGTCTGTAGTCACGCAGCTTTCCAGAGCAGAGACAGGGACAAGTTTAGCTTTCCTGCTTCACAGGCAGGGTTCTTTCTGCTCCTCTGGGCACAGCACCCTGGCCCTTCCGGCATCCCCCTGAGACCTGCGGGAGAACAGGAGCCCGCCCTGGGCATCCACTGGCCTGTCCATGTGAGAATTCCTTCTCGGCATTTGTTACAAAATTATATGGTTTTTCCAAATCCCAGGTCCTAAGAAAATTCAGTTGAGAAACTGGGGAAGTAGGGGAAAGTATTACAATTCTCCTGAAAGAATTAAAGGTTAATAATGAACATAGAGATGAGAATGAACTAAAGTAATCCACTGACATCAAGAGCAAGAGCTGAAACATTTGACTTACGGAGTTCAAAGTTAAGATGGGCACTTTGGGGAACCAGGACAGGAGCAGGTAGGAGGTAAGTGGTCACAGTCTATCAGCCCGAAGCCCTTGCCATGTTACAAGTATGAGTTCATGGTGCTATCTGCTGCTAAGTAAATGTTAGCGAGTTTGTATATATAGCACATTTTACACAAATCATATAAGTGATGCTTCAAGAAATAAGTTTTGGAAGCAAAGTAAGTCCCTAAGTTGGCGATTTGAACTTGCTAGATGATGTGAGCATTCTGTTATTTGAACAATAATGTTCACTGACATTGCCCAGTGTTTCAGTAATTGCTGTAGGTGACAGCTCTTTATAAATGATTTAATTTAACAAAGGAAATACTAAGAGAAAATATGTAAATATCATGTGATACTGGGAGATGAAACCAGAAATATTCACTAATTTGTATATAAAATCTAACTTAGCAGAAGTAATAGTAACTTGAATGAAAAAACCAAAGTCAGAACAAGGGGACAATGCATGTCCGTTGTTTAAAAAGGAAATGAGATCTTATGAAACATTAGGTACTACACCCAGCTTAAAGTTGCTCTTGGATGTACTTTCAACAATTTGGCCAACGTTGATGTAAAACGGCAAAAATGTTATATATCTGGGATATGTGTTAACAAACAAAGATAAAGACTACAAATGGAGCAATTAATGCTCCCAGCACACTACATTTTCATTTTTGAATGATAACTTTTAAATGTTAACTGTTAAATAGTTGTAGTATTTTAAAATTTTTTTAAATGATTCTTATGTTGTGTGACTGGTCCCTTCTTGCCGTGTTTTCTATTATGGACAGTCTGTATCTTCTAGAGAACCCTCAACATGTTATTGATTGTAATCTTGTCACAACACATATCACAATAATAAACCTTGCATGTGCTTTTGTTTACAGAAAACCTCTGAAACTTTTCGTACAACCCTATCACGAGAAAGTAATTCACTGCTTACTATATCACCACTCATTATTATTTAGAAAACATGAGAATAAAGTGGAATAAAAAATATAGACTAATTTATGATTTTGAAAATTCCCAGGAATTCTGATATCTTACCCTAAAGCCCAAAGACTGTCAGAAATTTGAAACACGATGGCCATAGAGTCATATCCCAGCCCTGGGGAGGGTCTGAAAAAGAAAGAAGAGGTCAGGAGGAACTGGCAGTGGGGAGGGAGGAGAGGTATCAGAGGAGGACAATTTAAAAGATGGGGAGGAAGTGCTGTCCGAGGGGCCAGGGCACACTCCCTCCCACGGGCTCCTCCCCACCCCTCCCCATGCAAGCTCTCCAGAATAGAGATACAGGTCTAAGCTTCATTGTAGAGAAGACTTCAGCATCATACAGTCCCTCTGTGCCTTGCAGGACCACCTAAGAAAGAGGCTGTTACCTGTTGTGTGTCCTTCGTCCCTCGGCCAATCCCATTCCGTCGTATGAAAGATTATCGCGAGACCAGTGTCATTTGCCCCACCCCAGGGATCATGTAAGTAAAGCCTGGCTGACAATGGAAAGGGGTGCAAATGATGAAAACCAGTAGGACCTGGGAGAGGGAAGCAGGGTGTTGGGACAGGAGCTGCTGAGGGGCGGGCTTCCCAGCCTGAGCTGGACCTTCAGGGAGGTGGTGGGAGCCAGTGCCTACGGATAGAGAGGGGATTAGGAAAGAGAAGGAAAACAGGGCTGCCTGGTGGGGCCTCCCCTGACTCCCTGAGAAATGACAGAGACGGGCAGTAAGAGTGTGGAGTAGGGGTGGGGCCACTCTGCAAGGGACCACGTCTGGTAGAGCGACGGGTGGGGAGTTTTGAGCTGGAAAGAGAACGGGCAGTGGGATGAGTTCCTTTCCTGGCTGCTGACTCTCAGCTTTTCATCCTCCTCCTTCATTTTTCTTTTTTTAGCAGAGAGAGAGAAACAGACAGACAAACAAACACACAGACAGACAGGAAGGGGGAAATGAGAAGCATCAGCTCATAGTTAGTTGTTCATTGATTGCTTCTCTTACATGCATTACTGGGCATCTCCAGCTGAGCTAGTGACCCCTTGCTCAAGCCAGTGACCCCACACTCAAGCTGGTGACAATGATCCCATACTCCAGCTGGTGAGCCTGCACTCAAGCCGGTGACCGCAGGTTTTCGAATCTGGGACCCCAGCGTCCCAGGTCGACGCTCCACCCACTGTGCCGCCACTAGTCAGGCTCATCCTCCTCCTTCTTTCTCCACAGCTTCACCACCATACGTGGGCGACAAATCTGTGCCGACCCCAGAGATATCTGGGTGCAGCAGTATATCCAACTCCTGAAACAAAATTCAAAGTGATCTGGGGGCAGTGCGGCCACCGCATCCCAGGGAACATGAGAAGAGGCCACAGAGCCACCTCACATCCCCACCCGACTCTCTCAGCCCGGATGTTCCCTGGGCATTGCCCTGGCCGTAACGGAAACCCATTCTTGCTTCTCTGTGCCCCTGTGCTCTGATGAATTCTGTTTTCTCCTGAGGCTTTGCCATGATACCCACCTCTGGGGGCTGAGGGGGCTTTGGCCCCCAGACAGGGTCTGTTTTCCTTTTGCAGGCACCCAGCTGAAATAAAACGGTGCTACAGACAGTGGATTTAGTGGTTTCACTGTGTTCTCTCACAAGACAGCCTGCTTATTTCTTTTATTTTACAGACCTCTCTGTGGTATTCACTATGTGTCAGTTGTCATTCTAAACACTTCGGTATCAACTAATTTAAATAGAATGACAGCAGATTAGATTCAGTATATAGAAAACAAGTAACCCCTTTTCTCAGGCCTTAGATAATGGGAACAGTGTGACAATAGAGACCAGCGCATTAATATCGTTTGTTTGCATGTGAAGGGGATAGTGGAGGTGCTCACCTAACACTCCTCCTTATTCCTTTGTCCACACAGGGGCTGCAGCTCACCCTTCCTTAAAAGCACTTTCCCCCACCTCAGCCATTAAAAACATTTATTTCTCTGTCCACCCTTGAGAACCAGTGCAAATAGCACCTGCTCATGCTCCCTGCCCAAAGCCTTTGCCCCAGACACTGAAGTCCTGCCATCTCTTCAGATCCTCCCTTGGTCTGTATCCCTGCTGCGTGGTGTGACAGTGACTTTGGAAATTTGACCGACTCCCACCACTGCCCCAACTAAAGACAGAGCCAGGCCCAAGGCAGGGCTCTGTGGGTGTGAGGAGGAAAGGGGAGGTGGGCAGGCAGGGCCGTACTCCGCTCTCTCAGTCGCTGAAGCTGCCGCCTGCCTGGCTGTGCTTCATTGGAGACAGACCAGAGAAAGGGCTCAGGGACTTTGGTGTGGTCCTGCCCTCTGACTCAGCCCTGGGAGAGCACACGCTGCGACTTTCTGCTTCAATCCGAAACTCCTGGGGAAGCGCAGTGCTGTTTGACTCGGTAAGTCAGGTATCACTGCACCTGCGTGAGTTGAGTGGTAAAGGTGTGGGGGACCATCTCCTGTCAAAGGCGAAGTTAGGAAACTAGCAAAGTCTATCCGCAGTGTCCTCACGTTTCCCCGATCAATGCCCAACTCCTCCTAACGCCAATGCTTGCAAGCCTAATGTCCTTGGGCTCACGCTCTCACTCAATTCCCAGAGAGCTGCAAACCAGTTCTCCACACCTTCATACACACTCAGACGTGATCAGAGCTTCGGTTGGCAGCTCAAATCCCAAAGCCAAAGGGATAAGAATCATTGAGGGAGTGGGGAAGGCCTGGGGCCCCTGGGAAGGGTCGGCAGGAGCACGGATGGAGCGGCAGTGAGCTGTTGGGCACAGAAGGTTCCCTGAAGCTGAAGGACCACGCTGGTCAACATGGCTGCGGACAGAGATGAGCAGCAGGGACACAAAGACGTGAGACTCTGTCACACTGTAACCCACAGCCACTTATTCACCAGCAAGGTGAACCTGTCTGCCTTCAGGGCGGAGGAAGGAGCTTAAAGAAGCACCTACTATGTGCCAAGAATTGTGCAAAGTGCTCTACATACATAATATCACTTAATCATCCCACACTCCCGTGGTCTAGAGCTCATTATTCTCATTTTACTATAAAATCCATAGAGGGCAGAGTTTTCCTAACTTGTCTCTGTCGATCCCCCTCCCCGGGTGATCTCAGCCAGACTCACTGCTTCCTTACTTCCCTATGTGCTGAAAACTTCCAAAATTATACCTCTTCAGCCCAGACATCTCCACTCAGGTGTCTAATAGTTTCTCAAAATCATCTGGTCAACACTGAGCTCCTGAATGTCCCCAAATCTGCTCCTCCTTTGACTTCCCCATCTCAGCACATGGCAGCTCCGTCCCTCCAGCCGCTCAGAACAAAACCCTGTAGTCATCACAATTCTGCTCTTTCTTTCCCACCTCACTCTTATTCTACGTCATTCCACCCAAAATCCAAGCATGTCTTTGCTGCTACCCACCACCCACCATCTCTCTGGACCTTTCAAATAGCCTCCGAAGGGTCTTCATGTTTATGATCCCAACAGAACAGCCAATGATCCTTCTCAAACATAAGTCAGATCATCTCATTCTCCTGTTCAGAACCCTTCCATGGCTTCCTGTCTCAGAGTCAAAGTCTTTACAATGTCTACAAGACCCTGCCCACCAGACCCCACACCATCTGACCTCATCTACTTCGTCCCCAGCTTCCTCCATTCCAGCACAATGCCTTTCCCAAATGCAACGGGCAGGACCCAGCCCCAGGGTTTTGTGCCTGTTCCCTCTGCCCACACCCTCCTCCTCCACACTGGCCAGCTGCCTCCAGGTCTCTGCTCAAATACCACCTACTCAGGAAGGCCTTCCCTGAACATCCAGGATTATATAGCCCTTCCCTCTCCCCACAATTCTGTATCTTCTTTCCCCATTGTTTTTTTTAATTCCATAGCACTTATCAACTCGTATTGTACTATATATTTACTTATTTGTGTTTATCTGTCTCCTTGCAATTAGAATGTAAGCATGATGAGGGTAGACATTTTTAATACTTATTCCCTGTTCAGTTCAGTGCCTAGAAAGTACCCCAGATAGAGTAGGCACTGGAAATTATTTGTTGAATAAATGAATGAATGAACAACTGGATGGATGGATGGATGGATGGATGGATGGATGGATGGATGGATGGAAGAGGTCATAAAGGCTTAGAAACAAGCCTAAAGAAAAAAGAGCTGCCAGGAGAAAATTTTTGGAATGACCTTGTCTTGAAGAACACTTCTTCCCAGCTGGGGGATAGCCACTACTAAACGTCACAGGACAGGTTCCAGAAATAAGAGTACAATGGCAGTTTACTCCCACTGCCATTCAGGGTGGCTCTTCCCCTTAGTTATGGTGGTAAGAGGGGGGCTTCTTGACCCCATGAGAAGCTGAGCAGAGACTGAATGTCCTGTGAACATGGAACTATAACTGCTGTGGGCTCTGCTCCTTCTCTGAGTCTCCCTCTCGGGAAATGGAATCTCCATTCTCTAAGTCACTCAAGTTGAAAACAGAAAGTCATCCTTGGAACCTCTCCCCTCATTCCCCCATCCAATCCATCAGCAAATGCTGTCAGCTCTGCCGAAATCTCTCTCAAATTCACCCACTTAGCTCTTCCACCGCTACTCTAGTCCAAGCTGCCTTCACCATGACTTCATGATGTACCTCAGAACTGAACAAGAGTTTGGCAGAATTTCATCAGGCAGTCAGGAGGACCATAAAAATTTAGAATTCAATTATGCAGAAAAGAAATTCTGCAATTATGCAGAAAGAAATTGCTAATAACTTTAGTAGGGAATGCAAAATTCCATTCACAAAGAGCAGAGAGAATAATTATAGACACATCTAAAGGACCAATGTACTGGCATTAGAACATGGAAGACACCAACTCCTTTATTACTTTAAAAACAGCTTAGCATGACAAGGTGGTTGCATAGTGGTTAGAGCATCAGCCTGGGATGCTGAAGACCCAGGTTTGAAACTCAAAGGCTGCCAGCTTGAGCATGGGATCGTAGGCATAACCCCATGGTCACTGGCTTGAGCTCAAGGTCACTGGCTTGAGCAAGGGGTCACTGGCTCAGCTGGAGCCCCTTGGTCAAAGCACATATGAGAAAGCAATCAGTGACAACTAAAGTGCTGCAACAAGTTGATGCTTCTCACCTCTCTCCCTTTCTGTCTGTCTGTCCCTATTTGTCTGTCTCTCTGGCTTTAAAAAAAAACAGCTTAAATTGTTTACAAAAATTTAATCAACAAAGTTGTAAACAAGACTGATTGTTTAAGGACAGCCTATTTCACACTGGCTTAAGCATTAATCAAGGGCCTCTTTAATTATGTTAGCTTTATAAAAAGGACAAGATGGGCAAAGCAAAAGGCTTATAGGAAACTAATTTTTAAACTTATTATTATACTGAACTAATATTCATTTTAAAATCAGAGTAACTGCAAGTAGCTTCCTACACAGAAGGTTTACCGTCCACATGGAAAAACTCACACGGAGAGGAGTCATCCTCATTGCTACCCTTGATGACCACCATATGCTCCACTTGGTCTCCTCACTTCCATTCCTCCTCATTCCCTCCATTTTGTACCGCAACCACCCTGAAAACCTTCCACAAGCTTCCCATTATACCTAAAATAAACTCCAAAATCCTTATAATTGGGCCCCTTCCTGTCTCCTGAGGCTCTTCCTGCCCCACCCTCTCTCATCTTGGTGTTCCAGCCACACTGATCTTATTTTGTTACTTCAAATGCACTATCCTCATTTTTGCCCAGGGCCTTTGCATATGCTCTTCCCTCTTCTGGGGTTCCAGTTCCACCCACTTTTAGCTGGCCAACTCCCACGCATCCTTGAGGTGTCAGTAAAATGATCTCTTCCTAGAGCACATCTACTTTAACCCTTAGTATAAGTTTGGTCTCCATTCATACTGCTTAATAAAATTCAGTAACTAATCCTTCATAGCTGTTATCACTCTTTGTAATTGTGTATATATTACACGTACTTAATGCTGTAATGTTTTTCTCCCTCCCAAGACTCGGTTCCATGAGGCCGAGTGGTACTGGTTGGGTGACCCCGGCGGGCGGACCTTTGCTGATGGCTCCAGCAGCATCTCCCTGCTTTTCCCTTTTGCCTCCGGCTCCAGTACAGTCCAGCATAGCACTGTTTTGTTTTTTTGTTTTTCTCTGAAGCTGGAAACGGGGAGAGACAGACAGACTCCCGCATGCACCCGACCAAGATCCACCCGGCACGCCCACCAGGGGGCGACGCTCTGCCCACCAGGGGGCGATGCTCTGCCCCTCCGGGGCATCGCTCTGTCGCGACCAGAGCCACTCTAGCGCCTGGGGCAGAGGCCAAGGAGCCATCCCCAGCGCCTGGGCCATCTTTGCTCCAATGGAGCCTTGGCTGCAGGAGGGGAAGAGAGAGACAGAGAGGAAGGAGAGGGGAGGGGTGGAGAAGCAGATAGGCGCTTCTCCTGTGTGCCCTGGCCGGGAATTGAACCCGGGACCTCTGCATGCCAGGCTGACGCTCTACCACTGAGCCAACCAGCCAGGGCCATAACACTGTTATTGATCCTGCCTTTATTTAAAGTTTTGATATTTTGTTCATTGAGGATATTTTGGCATTAATTTTGATTTTTTAAATGTTTTATTAGAACATTATTTACCTTGATGACTGAGTTTTATGACACCCCCTTCAATTCTCTGCCCAAGACTAGTGCTTCATTTGTTATGCTCAAGTCCCAGCCCTGCCCATAGTTAGGAATTAATAAACGGTAATAGTTGTTAAAATAATTATCATGAAGATAAAACATACTAGGACAATCAGAGGCTTTAGAGTCAGACAAACTTAGGTTCCAGTCTGGCTCCTTCATGGATCAGTCATTCACTTATTACACATGTACTCAATGCCGCCACCCACACTCTTCATATGCTGGAGGACAGTCGTGGGCAGAAACGCTCAGTGTCCGCGCTCAGGGAGCCTCTAGTCCGGAAGCTCTGCCCTGACCAGTTGTGACATTCCATGAGTCATTTAGGTTTCCTGAGCCTTAGGTTCTTCACATGTCACAGGACAATGAGTCTCTCTGCTATATAGCACAAAGGTCGGGAACGGTAGCACAGATGTGTCAATGGGCATGAACCCATTTCCCAATACCCCAATACAATGCTCCATGTGGGCTTATTTGCAGTTTCAAGCATAGAGACCCAGAAAGGATAAGTGTCCTGTCTGGGGTCACACAGCTCCCAGAAGCAGAAACGAGGGCAAATCCAGTTTTCCTGTGTCTAGTCAAGGCTCTGCTCTGCTCTGCTGCAGACAGCAAACCTGCCTTCCCCTCACGCATCTCCCTGAGACCTCAGGGGAATGGGAAATGGTACTGACCCCTTCCTTTTGCAGGGAGGACAGTCCTGCCCTGTTGTGGCCCACTCTGGGCATAGTCTAGCCTTGGGGAGGGTCTAAGGGAAGGAGTGAACAGGAGAAGTCAGCAGAGGAGGAAGAGAGGTGTTAGAAAAGGATAGATTAAAAACAGGAGGAAGAAGAGACCTCCAGAAGAGAACCAGGCCGTACCACTCTGTGGTCTTGCCCCCTCCTCCTCCTCCTTCCCACTTCCCCAGTGCTCCTGGGACAGAGCAGGTCACGTGCCCTGGTGGGCATGGCTTCCCACTGCCGGTCTCCCAGCAGAACCAGAGGCTGACCTGACATATATCTCTCTTCCATCTCGGAAAATCCCACACAATTTGTGATAAATTCTTTTAAGACCTCTACCCTCTGCCTTCAGCTGACTTCAGGGAGTAGTGAGAAGCCAGCAGGTCCTGGGGAAGTGAGATGGGCACTTCCCAGAGGAGGTGCATGCTTCTGAACCCCTGTCAGCTTTGCCCTGGCTCTAGCCTTCTGAGCCCCAAGGAAATCATGGGACTCCAGGCCTTAGCGTAGATTTGGTAGCAGCGCCTTGCGGGAAACACAGAGGGTTATTCTAGCAAAACCATGCTGAGCATGTCAAAATTTTATGTGATTTCATTTGGGCCTCTGACAGGTCAGGATCTTATAGCTAAAGGAGTGCAAGTCAGAACCCTGAGCAAAAAGCAAGAAAGAGTCCAGGAGTGGGGAACAGAAGCACCTTGACTCTTAGCTCCATGTGACAGAACACCCATTTAAAATATCCTGGGAGCCTGACCTGTGGTGGCAGAGTGGATAGTGTCCACCTGGAATGCTGAGGTCGCCAGTTTGAAACCCTGGGCTTGCCCAGTCAAGACACATACAAATGCTTCTCACTCCCTCTCCCCACTCCCTATAAAATCAATAAAGAAAATATATATTTTTTAATATTCTAGAGAAAAACAAAAGTTCATTGGTTTGTGTTCTTAAAAAGAACAAGTGGCCCAGGGCACAGGACCCCACAGCACTCAGGTGCTGACTTCACCTGCTCTTCCGCAGCTGGACCCACAAGACCTTCGCGAACTGCCTCTCCCTGTCATCCTAAGGGGAAGGGCCCCGGATGCCGGGCTTGGGAGGTGGGTCCACACCTGCGACAAAGGGTTGATGGAGCCCCGGAGCCCCAAAGAGAAAGAAAGGCACTGGGAAAATAAACATATGGAAAGCCCCCTACTTTGCTTTTTCTGCAAAACCCTCTTGGTCTTAAAGTATTGACTTATTTTAAGAAATTGTCTTAAAGTATTGATCACATTAAATGTTTGTGCTCATTTATACATTATGTGAGTGATATGAAAACACCCAAAATATGCCTCAAATTTTATCATTGCCGTGCCTTTGTCCTATAAAGGGTGAGCTCTAGTATTAGAAGACGTTGGTTAGAATCCCGGCTTTGCCCTTTCCACTGGGTGGGCCAGTGACTTCACTACTCTGTGCCTTGTAGCCTCACCTGCAGAAGAGGATGACAATTGTACCCATTTCACGGGGTTGTAGTGAGGATATAATTATAAGATGTTTGTAAAATCCTTAAAGCAGTAAGTGGTGCAGATCCTATTACATCTGTTTGTACCTCTAACTAGAATGTTCTTCCTCTTTTCTCTGCATTTTAAAATATACAATCTCAGTGCCATTTTTGAGGCCCACTTCAAATGCTGTCCCTTTCATGAATTTTTGTCATCATCCTAACCCAAGGGGCTCTCTCTCTTCCTCTGAAATCTTCATTGGGCACAATGACTCCACAGCTCTGAGCAGCAGCGACTCTCTCAGCCCTGTCCACCTCCACCCCAACTAGAACAAAAGCACGTTTACTAATATTTACAGCAGTCCTCCTTAACAAGTCCTAGCTGAATTAAAACCAACAGACCTAGGCCCTGGCCAGTTGGCTCAGTGGTAGAGTGTCGACCCAGTGTGTGGAAGTCCCAGACTCGATTACTGGTCAGGGCACACAGGAGAAGCACCCACCCTTCTCCCTCTCCTTTCTCTCTGTCTCTCTATTCCCCTCCCACAGCCAAGGCTCCATTGGAGCAAAGTTGGCCCAGGTGCTGAGGATGGCTCCATGGCCTCCACCTCAGGTGCTAGAATGGCTCCAGTCACAACAGAGCAATGCCCCAGATGGACAGAGCATTGCCCCTGGTAGGCATGCCAGGTGGGTCCCAGTCAGGCGCATGCAGAAGTCTATCTCTGCCTCCCCACTTCTCAATTCAGGAAAATACAACAAACTAACAAACAAACAAACAAAAAAACCAATAGACCTAAATTTCCCAACAAAGAGAAGCTCTGGACCACCTAGCTTCACTGAAGAAATCTACCAACATTTAAAGAAGAATTATCACATCAAACTCTTATGAAAATAAAAGAGGAAGAAATACTTCCTGACTCATTCTGTGAGGTCAGCATTACCTTGACATATGAACCTACATTCACACAAAAACTTGTTCACAAATGTCCATAGCAGCATCATTCATAATATCCACAAATTAGAAACAATTTAAATGTCCAACAACTGACATTATTGAGCCATAAAAAGGAATTTTTTACAACATGGATGAACCTTGAAAATATTGCTAAGTGACAGGAGCCAGACATGAAAGGCGACATATAGTATGAGTCCACTTACAGGAAGCATCCAGAATAGGCAGATCCATAGAGTCAGAAAGCAGACCAGTGGCTGCCAGGGGTTGGAGGCAGGGAGAATGCAAATGATTTCTTGCCAGGAACAGAGAATTCTATTGAGGTGATGAAACGTTCTGGAACAAGATAGAGGTGATGGTTACGCAAGTTCTGAATGTACTAAAATGCCACTAAGTTGCACACTTTATAATAGTAGTTCATGTTTAATATTATTTATGTAAAGTTTACCTCCATAACAACAAAAAGCAATAAGCCTCCTCTTGAATGAGGAACCATTACTCTCGCTTTCAGCAAGCTGTAAAGAATATTAGGCAATCTTCATTGCCCAAAGAGGAAACTATCATTTAGCTTTCACTGTGTACAAATTATCCTAAAATTTAGTCAATTTAAACAAGCATCAACAACAACAAGATACCACTATACACCTATTAGAATGGACAAGATCCGGAACACTGACAACGACAAATGCTGATAAGAATGTGGAGTAAGGCCCTGGCCGGTTGGCTTAGTGGTAGAGCGTCGGCCTGGCGTGCAGAAGTCCCGGGTTCGATTCCCGGCCAGGGCACACAGGAGAGGCTCCCATCTGCTTCTCCACCCTCCCCCTCTCCTTCCTCTCTGTCTCTCTCTTCTCCTCCCTCAGCCGAGGCTCCATTGGAGCAAAGATGGCCCGGGTGCTGGGGATGGCTCCTTGGCCTCTACCCCAGACGACAGAGCGATGCCCCGGAGGGGCAGAGCATCGCCCCCTGGTGGGCAGAGCATCGCCCCCTGGTGGGCGTGCCAGGTGGATCCTGGTCGGGCGCACGCGGGAGTCTGTCTGACTGTCTCTCCCCGTTTCCAGCTTCAGAGAAATACAAAAAAAAAAAAAGAATGTGGAGCAATTGCCGGTAGGAGCAGTAGTGCCAGGATGTCAACCCACCACAAGGTTTGTGGGTGTCAAGAGTTGCCACAGAAGGCTGCCTTACAAAGAACTAGATGGAACAACACTTCCCTTACATAGCAGAGACAGAGCGGCCCTGGCCAGTTTGCTCAGTGGATAGAGCATTGACCCGGTATATGGACATCCTGGGTTTGATTCCCAGTCAGGGAACATAAGAGAAGCAATCATCTGCTTCTTTCCCCCTCCCTCTCCCCCTTCTCTCCGTCTTCCCTTCCCACAGCCAATGGCTCCATTGATTCGAGCCTAGGCCCTGGGCGCTGAGGATAGCTCGGTTGGTCTGAGCGTAGCATTGGCCCCAGACGGGGGTTTCCGGGTGGATCCTGGCCAGAGGGCATGCTAGAGTCTTTCTTACTATGTCCCTTCCTCTCAGTTTAAAAAACAAAAGAGAGAGAGAGAGAGAGAGAGAGAGCAAGATCAATTACAACAGGGAGTGTTGGCCTCCCATGGCCAGTGGGTACCATCCTACTGCCAAAGTCGGACAGTGATCTGAAGCACCCCTCTTGCAGCAAGTGAAGGACCCTATTCCATCCCCACCAAGCATGGATAGAGTCCGTACTAGGGTTGCCCCGACGCCACATGCCACACACAGTTCAGCAAAAACAAAGGAGCACACACTGAGTCCAGAACAGAGACATTCCGACACCAAGCAAGAAGCCCAGCACAGCTGTGCAGCTCTTCATCTTTGGGTAAGGAAGTGTTCCGGCCCAAACCCACTCTCCTGTGGCTGTGAAGGGGCTGGAAGGCCGCGTGTACCAGACTGTCCTTCCAACAGGTTGTGCAGCTGGTCTGAAAGAGAACTAGAACATCACCTCTCCTTCGTTTAAGACAACAAGCTGAGCTCAAGGGACTTTCCTTAGTCACCATGCATCTATCAGATAAGGTCAGGCACCTGGGATGGTTTCACTTGGAAAGTCAGGAATAGCAGCCTCTGCAGGGGAGAGCCACTTCAGGCTTCTGTCCCCAGAAGAGACCTGTACATGGAGCAGCTACTCTGAGATTTTATGACCTGCGCAGGATACCAACACATGAAAAACAGACTAATAAGAAAAGAGTGAGAGGGTAAGTTGAAAGTTAGTTAGAGCATTGTCCTGGTATGCCAAGGTTGAGAGTTTGATCCTTGGGCAGGGCACATGCAAGATTCAACCAATGAATGCATGGATGAGTGGAGCGACAAATTAATGTTTCTCTCTTTCTCTCGCTCCCTTCCTCTCTCTCTAAAATTAATTCTTTTAAAATTTAAAAAAAAAGGTAAAAGAAGAAAATTTTCATATATTAAGTGCAAGACTGAGAAAGAAGGTGGGTGATGCCAGTGAGGGGATATTTCAGCTCAGATATACTGACCCTTGCCCTCCACCTCCCCTGTGATAGTGTAGGATAGCTCACCCTATACTAGACAAACATGTGCAAGCTTCATCATGGGATGTGGTCGGAGCAGTAGTTACAGGCAGAGGTAAAACGATACTTGGTATTTCTGTAAGGGAAGAAGCTGTGAGATGTGTTAGACCATATTGTGAAATAATTAAAGCACCTCACACAGGAAACACCTCATCTGTGAGATGATGCCAGCAGGGTCCCCAGTGCAGTCCCGAAGTGGGTTTGTGCTCCCTGAGCACCGGCTGCTGTTGTCATGATCGGCCCGGAAGACCTCTGAGGCTTGAGCTGCGTGTGCAGAGTATCACAGCCTCGTCCCTGTTTATGTCAAGTAAAGTAACAAATAGGGCTGATCTCATTGTTAAATGTCACCAATGATGCTTGGTGGTGGGGACAAGGGGGTAAGGAAAGTCATAAAAGACTCAGGAAGTACACAAAAACCACTTAAAAATGTTTTCTACATTGGGGAGGTCCAGAAATGGCAGTGTGTTGTAAAATCAGACATTTTTTCCTTCATCCTTTCTTTCACTGAATGAACATGCTGTGTCCGACGCCTCTGCACACCGCCTCCGTTCTGTCAGCCCCGTCTCTCCCTCTGGCCACCACTACCGCAAGTTCTGTACAGACGTTGTCCCGCTCCGCGTAGGCATCATCTGACTGCACCTCACCTTGGCCATCGTGCAGACCCCTCTTTTCCACGGTCAGAGACGCTCTGATGCTGACGTATAGGCTACCTACAGTAGGTACCTGCTCGGTACTCAGGTATGCGTGGCCTGGAAGCAATGGACGAGCACGCAGGACTAATGTGGTTCGGAAGCCAACGGGGAGCATGCGCAGTGAAGGAGAAAGTCCGTGAACGTATGGCTAGATGACTTGTCCTGTGGATGTCAGCCAGCCTCTTCCATCAGCCGCAACAATGCTGAGCACAATGAGCCTGTGGACAGAGAAGCTGCAGCAACAGGATGGAGGCTACGCATGAGCCCAACAGCATGGGCTGTCTCTCACGGAGGCCAACTTAACCATTGTCACTGCTGCATGTCTAGCCTTCCAGCAACAGGAAGAGGTGTCAGGTCTCAGTATAGCACCTAACCTCAAGGAGAAAATACAGTAACATGTTGATTATCTTGGACTCTCGCAAGGGAGAACAATCCAACCTTAGCAGAACTGGCACTTATTCCAGATACGGTTTTTCTCTCCCTAGTAGTGCCTTTGCCAGCCCAATCATTCACGGACTTACAGAATGCCTGACCAGACAATGAACAAAAATACAATAAAAAAATCCCTATTCTCATGAAGTTTATGTTCTACAAGAAGAGATAGACATTAAAAGATTTAGAAGTAAAATATGTAGTGTTAGATAAGGTTCAATGCACAAAAGAAAACTAAAGAAATTTGGGTGAAAGAGTTTAATTTTAGAGTATCTCAGAAAGACTTACTGAAAGATAATACTTGAGTAAAGACATAAAGGAAGCTAGGAGGAGCCCTGGCCGGTTGGCTCAGTGGTAGAGTGTCAGGGTGGTATGTGGAAGTCCCAGGTTCGATTCTTGATCAGGGCACACAGCAGCAACCATCTGCTTCCCCACCCTTCCCCCTCCCCCATCTCTCTATCTCTCTCTTCCCCTCCCACAGCCAAGGCTCCATTGGAGCAAAGTTGGCCTGGGCACTGAGGATGGCTCAATGACCTCCACCTCAGGCGCTAGAATGGCTCCGATTGCAATGGTGCAATGCAGCAGATAGGCAGAGCATCACCCCCTAGTGAACATGTCTGGTGGGTCCTGGTTGGGTGCATGCAGGAGTCTGTCTGTCTGCCTCCCCACTTCTCAATTCAGGAAAATATAAAGGAAGGAAGGAAGGAAGGAAGGAAGGAAGGAAGGAAGGAAGGAAGGAAGGAAGGAAGGAAGGAAGGAAGGAATACAGATATTTGAGGGAAGAACGATCCAAGCAGAGAGAACAGAAATTTTGATCAGCCTGCATAACTGAAGCAGCACGAGTGAGAAGGAAGATAGCAGGATATGAAAACAGGGAGCGAACAGGGACCAGATCACACAGGAGCTTATAACAGAGAGTGAACAGGGACAAGATCACAGGGGGGGGCTTGTAACTTTTAAAAGGACTGGCCTTTAACATTGGGTAGGATTAAAAAGCCATTCAAACAGGATTAAATTGATCTGATTTCTTTTTTAACAGTCTCACCATGGCTGCAATGTGAAGAATGAAATGAAGAGGGGCATGTGCAGAATAAGGAGACAAGTTAGAGGCTTTGGCAAGAATCCCAATGAGAGACCAGGTAGAGAGAGTAGAGGTGGTGGTGAATAATAAGATTCTGGACATATTTCCTGAAAGTAGAGCCAACATTATTTATTAATGGATCAGATGTGAGGTGTTCCAGACCAAGATTCTATGTGAGGAATCACACAACCAGGTTTACATATTAGAGTATTCCCTCTGGTGAGCACCCCGATAGTAGATGATTTGTGTTTGTGTGATAAATGTAAATTTTATCATTGTGTATATAATCATAGTCATTATTTTCACCATTTCTAATGTGCCAGGCATTATGCTAACAACTTTAACTTTCATAACAATTCAAGAGGCAAATATTTCTATCTGTTTTTCAGATTAGATGATTAAGCTTGGATAACTCAAGTCGATGTTAGCTATAGATTTTTTGTAGATGCCCCTTATCAGGTTGAGGATGCTCTCTTCTACTCTTACTTTGTAGTAGAGTTTTTATCATGAATGGATGTTAACTTTTTGTCAAAGGCCCTTTTTCTTCAGCAATTGAGGTTACCAGCAATTTTTTGGAAATTGTCTTAATGGTGAATTCCATTGATTGATTTTCAAATATTGAATCAGCTTCACATTCCTTGGATAAACCCCAGTTTGCTCAAAGTGTATTACATTTTTATATGTTGTTGGATGGTTTGCTAACATTTCGTTGAGGATTTATGTGTCTATGGTCATAAGGATATTACGGACCAATATCAATAGGCTATTTGTGCATGTGAAGGTGATTGACTCCTGAGGAAAAAACTCTGATTTAGAGGATTAAATAAATCCCCTGGATCCTTCATAAAATACAGTTATTCTTGTCTATCATAAACAAAAAGTCGACTAGGTATTCCCTCTTTAAAAAATATTTATTTGGGGAAAAGTAAAGGTTGCAATTCAGTACATGCAGACATGACATTTATAAAAGAGAGCAAGAAGAAGAAAGTAGTAAGAAAGAGGAAGTTAAGGGTAGGGGCTGTTGTAACCATAGAGCTCTGTTGTAAACTTTGGGTTCTTCCTGTAGGATTATCATAACCCACAGAGGAAGTGAGAAGTCCTCCCAAAGGGTCTCAGGATTCCTGTTTTAGCTAAGGTCTCTGTCATCAATTTAACATCTTCTGCTTATATCCATTGGGCAATGGGGAAAAACCCCAAGTCATCATTGTTGAGTTATCCTGTTGTATTCCCAGACTTGTTCTCTTATTAAAAATATCAGTTGTCATGATATTTGGCTATTCAGCCAAAGAACAGCATATTGACCTCTGCCCTATAACTTCCTGATTCTCTTCTTATAAATACAAGGGCAGAGGTGGGGTCCAAGGAGTCAGGAAGCAGAGAGCCCAGGAGTCTTCAGTCTAGTTCTGCCTGCACATCTGGAAGATGAAGACCTTTGCAGCTGCCCTCTCCTTCCTCATCCTTGCGGCTGTCCTTGAATCCCCAGCCCATGGAGCTCCAGCCCATGAATTCCAAGTCGATGGTAAGTTCAGTGAGCCTTCTCATTGGTTGCCAATTCAATGATAACTTGAAGTCCAGGGAGGAGACACAGAGGGGACATCTTTGTTCTCCTGTGACATGGAGGTGAATTTGGCACTGTTTAAAAGCAGCAGCAGTAAGGTATAGACCAGGGGTCCCCAAACTACGTCCCCCTGAGGCCATTTATCCGGCCCCCGCCGCACTTCCGGAAGGGGCACCTCTTTCATTGGTGGTCAGTGAGAGAGCACAGGATGCATCCTGTATGCTGTATGTGGTGGCGCCACCAAGTGCAGTGATGCAGGACGCACGCGTCAGGGCTCCGGAAGCGCGTCATATCACTTGTTACGGCTAGCATTGACAAATATGGAACCAGACACTGACCATCTCATTAGCCAAAAGTAGGCCCATAGTTCCCATTGAAATACTGGTCAGTTTGTTGATTTAAATTTACCTGTTCTTTATTTTAAATATTGTATTTGTTCCTGTTTTGTTTTTTACTTTAAAATATGTGCAGTGTGCTTAGGGATTTGTTCATAGTTTTTTTATAGTCCGGCCCTCCAACAGTCTGAGGGACAGTGAACTGGCCCCCTGTGTAAAAAGTTTGGGGACCCCTGGTATAGACCTCTCTCTATAGCATTTGGTCTCTGGGGAAAACTGTATTTTTTCCCAATGAGAATTGACTTAGGAAACAATTCACTCCCTTTTCATGGGCTATAATTATTTGATATATTTTTTTTTAGCTGATATAGAACCATTATGTACTAGATCAAAAGAATTGTAGTAAAATTGTAAATCTGGAGAAAGAAGAATAGAATCCTACAATGTTGGAACTATTATATCCCATATAGTATAAAATTATCATTTTTAGGAGGAAATGGGACAAGCCAGGCAAGTAACTCACCAAGTTCACCTAACAATTTATTTATTTAACAACAACAACAAAAATTATCTAGGACTGCCTATGTACAAACAAGTACTGTTCTAATTGTCATATAGATATTAATACATTGAATCCTCCTAACACCCTGTGGCATAGACTAGCAGCACCTTATCTAGTTTTATATATTGTTTTTATTCTCATTTTACAAATGAGAAAACTGAGGTACAGAAGCCTTAGATAACTTGCTCGAGATCACACAACCAGTAAGTGGTAGAGCTAGGAAGCCCTTACGGAAAAACAAGTCCATTTAAGACTTTATTTATTTTATTTATTTATTATTTATTTATTTTTTTGTATTTTTCTGAAGTTGGAAACAGGGAGGCAGTCAGACAGACTCCCGCATGCGTCCGACCGGGATCCACCCAGCATGCCCACCAGGGGGTGATGCTCTGCCCATCTGGGGCGTCGCTCTGTTGCAACCTGAGCCATTCTAGCGCCTGAGGCAGAGGCCACAGAGCCATCCTCAACGCCCCTGGGCCAAGTTTGCTCCAATGGAGGCTTAGCTGCAGGAGGGGAAGAGAGAGACAGAGAGGAAGGAGAGGAGGAGGGGTGGAGAAGCAGATGGACGCTTCTCCTGTGTGCCCTGGCCGGAAATCGAACCCAGGACTCCTGCATGCCAGGCCGACGCTCTACCACTGAGCCAACCGGTCAGGGCCCTAAGACTTTATTTTGCAAGCCCCACACACATCATATAGAGCATGTTGAAGTATATGTATATGCCTCATTAAATATAATTCATATGTAACTACATAAGAAATTAGCTAAAAGTTTAGTTGTGTTTTCCTGATTAGCATAATGCAGGTCTACAATCCCTTACCCAAAACATTGGAGCTAGATGTATTTTAGAATGCAGAGTCTTTCAGGTTTTAAAAAGGCAATACAATATGATTTAGCAATTCCAATTCTGGATATATACTCCAAAGAACTAAAAGAGGGCACATGAAGAGACAGCTGTACACGCACACTAATAGCAGCATTACTCATAATAGCAAAAAGGTAGAAGTAACCCAAGTGTCCATCAACAAATGAATGGATTTAAAACGGTATATACATGCAATGGGATATTATTCAGCTTTAAATAGTACAGAAATTCAGACACATGCTATAACGTGGGTGGAGATTGAAGAGAGGTCTCTAACTGAATTATAAAAAATGAGATAAGCCAGTAACAAAAGGATAAATACTGTATGATTCCACAAAGTAGTCAAACTCAAGAGAAAGAAAGTAGAATGGCGGTGGCCCAGGGTTTGGTGGATGGTGAAATGGGGAGTTACTGTCTAATGGGGGCAGAGTTTCAGTTCTGCAAGGTGAAAAACATTCCCCGGACAGAGTGTAGTTATGGTTGTGCAATATGTGAATGGCCTTAATGCTACTAAACTGTACACTTGAAAATGGTTCAAGTTTGACCAGTTTGGTCTAAAATATACATCTTCTGTTCTTCTTCTGAACCTAATAGCATTTTAACTGTTCTTACAACTTTGATCACACTCTGCCTTATCTAATGACTAGAGTCTAAGCTCCTTGATAGTCCCTATCAATCCACCCAACAAATACAGGGTATGGCAAAAGTAGAAACAGTTGTATGTGAAACACAGAGTTTATTCTTGTATTATTATTTATTAATTATTGAATTATTTTCCATACAAACAACTTTAATCTGACGTTTGCCACACCCTCTATATATACTGCTCACAAAAATTAGGGGATAATTTATTGCTTCATCTTCATTTTTAAATATCCTCTAATTTTTGTGAGCAGTATATTTTGCAGGTCTAGATCACTGTGAGTATAGGGTACAAGGTCAGAGCTCCAAGACAAAAAAAAAAGATAAAATTATAAATTTTATATAATGTATATTTTACCACACACTGAAAAAATATTTTTAAAAAAATAATCCATAATTGAACATTACTTAGCATTCTGCAAGTCTGGGAAGCATACTTTTTTTTTTTTTCTGAAGCTGGAAACGGGGAGAGACAGTCAGACAGACTCCCACATGCACCCGACCGGGATCCACCCGGCATGCCCACCAGGGGCGGCGCTCTGCCCACCAGGGGGCGATGCTCTGCCCCTCTGGGGTGTCGCTCTGCCGCGACCAGAGCCACTCTAGCTCCTGGGGCAGAGGCCAAGGAGCCATCCCCAGTGCCCGGGCCATCTTTGCTCCAATGGAGCCTTGGCTGCAGGATGGGAAGAGAGAGACAGAGAGGAAGGAGGGGGGGTGGAGAAGCAAATGGGCGCTTCTCCTATGTGCCCTGGCCGGGAATCGAACCCGGGTCCCCCGCACGCCAGGCCGACGCTCTACCGCTGAGCCAACCAGCCAGGGCCTGGGAAGCATACTTTAATCAAACAATAATATATCTGCAGCAAACACCTACAAATATTTAACTAATGGGATAAAAACTGTAAATAACCTCACTCCACTTTGGGTGACATCGTACCACCAAATCAGTCACTAAAAATTTTTTCTGTTTCCAGAGCCATGTGGATTCCAGAAATGTGCAGGAAGCATTGTGGACTATATCATATGATGTCTCTATTCAATTGATTTATTCATGTTGGATTTACAGTGTGCTTTCTGTATTTAATAGAATGTTTCCCTGTCTCAAACATTTTCAAAAGTTCCCTGAAAAATCTCAGGGCGCCAGTGGAGAAAATGGGCGTGGAACAGAGGAGCCTGGTGTTCCAATCTCGATGCCTCCCTCCCAAAGGGGGGTGGACACAGGATGGGGGGTGCTGGGTGGAGGAATGCGACAGGGTAACCGCTGAGACAATGCTGCCTCCCAGTGATTTCTCTTCCTGCCTTGTCTGTTTCTCCCCAATAGAACCCAGAATGATGATACAAGAGAGGGACCTATTACTAGAGAAACATGAAGGTAAATGTTTAGTGATCGCATAGATTTGAAAGCAGCTGGTGGGTACCGATCTGCCCGGCAGCTTGAGGCCTGGGGAAAGGGGGAGGGAACATCTCCAAGGGAGATCAGAATGCGCTATGGGGCCCTCCTCTGTAGATGACTTCTCTTCCCCCTGGCTGTCCCGAAGGAGGCTCACCTGGGGGAGAGGGTGCTCTCTGACGCCCACTGCACGCCTCACACCCTTCCAGTTCTGGGAGAAACGGTTCCAGCTGGCCCTGTTGTGGTCCCGCCTGGGTGCCGTCAGACACACAGCTTAGCCCCGGGGAGATGAAGCAAGGAGATGCCACCAAGTGCCATGGAGGAGGAAACCCCCCCCCCCTTTTGAGTCCTGCACCGTCTCACCCACCCCAGTACTTTGGAAGAAAGGGGGAAAGGATCTAGTTTTCCTCAAAAAGAAACTCGGTCCCTAAACAGCCCTTTCTCTTTCTGCAGGCTTACATTATGCTGTTGACTGCTGTTACTCCTACACCTCACGAAGAATCCCATGCCTCTTCATGAATGATTATATTGAAACATCCAGTGGGTGCTCCAAGCCTGGTGCCATGTAAGTGCAAAGCTTACCAGCCATGTCTTGGGAAGGGTGACCTGATGATGGATGGATGTCCAGGAAAGTCCCACCCTCTGGATCCTTCCAGGTCAGGGGAGGCTGGTGTCCCCATTAGGAACCTGCAGAGCATCAGATTTCAGATGCTCCCAGAGAAAAGGGAGGCTAGGGAAGGAAAGAGAGAGGCAGGTCTGCCGCAGGAAACTCCCATGAGTCACTAAGGGAGTCTCAAGAGGCTGAGGGTCTCAAACAGGAGACACCCTGCGCTCCTGCAGCAGAGAGAGGAACACGCTGGGCTGGGTGGGGAATCCCAGGGGCCCAGGGGTGGACGGGCAGGGGGGATGGGGCTCCCCCACCTTGTTTGCAGAATCCTCTTCACTGTGTAATCTTTCTCCTTCTTGCTCCCCAGCTTCATCACCAAGAGGGGGAAGCATATCTGTGTGGACCCCAGTGATGTAGGAGTTCAGGATTGCATGAAGGACATAAGGGACATGAGGCGAAAGTGAAATAGTTGGTTGAGGAGAAGGAATACTAGGTCCCAACCACCCACCTCTGTTCCCTCTTACCTCACTTCTGAGAGTCTCTTGGCCGGAATTATTTTTTCAAAAGCAACAATCACTGTTCTGTTCTGGTTATAAAAGCCATGCATTAATAAAAACGTATCCAATTTCACTTTACTTGAACTTTATGAGGAAAAAGAAATGTAGAAATAGCTGAACTTTGCATTTGTGGGGTTTGTTTTCTTTTTTCAAAATGAGACGTCACAATATAATTTTAAGAAGCTAAAAACATTTTTAAAAGTATCTAAAAAACATAATTTACTCAAATATTGATTGAATATATGTCAAAGATGTACTTAACCCGTTAATGAGAAAACCATAAAACTGATTCTAAGATCTGAGGAACAGAGATTTATACAGTTAGTTGGGGGGTGGCATTCTGAAATCTGAAAAACAGAGTAAGTCCAGTATTTCAATATAATTTTTATCTTGAATTATCTTTTCTACTGGACAAAAAACATTCTCATCTGCACTGGACAAAAATTTACAAGTTCACATGCACTCTCACTAAGTCCAAGGCCTGATCAATACAATAGTAAATAGAACATCAATCAAAAGTCCATTTCCCCCACTGATATAAGGAGTCCTGGTTGGGCCTTTTAGACAATGTTCAAATGTAATTGAAGGTATGCAGTCATATGCAGTCAACCTGTTGCCTTATTTCTTTTTTATTTTATTTTAATGGGGTGACATTGATTAATTAGGGTACATAGATTCAGAGAAAACATCTCCAGGTTATTTTGACATTTGATTATGTTGCATACCCATCATCCAAAGTCAAATTGTCCTTCGTCACCTTCTGTCTGGTTTTCTTTGTGCCCCTCCCCCTCCCTATCCCCACCTTCTCCTACCCCCCCCCCCCAGTAACCACCACACTCTTGTCCATGTCTCTGAGTCTCATTTTTATGTCCCACCTATGTATGGAATCATATAGTTCTTAGTTTTTTCTGATTTACTTATTTCACTCAGTATAATGTTATCAAGGTCCATCCATGTTGTTGTAAATGATCCGATGTCATCATTTCTTATGGCCGAGTAGAATTCCATAGTATATATGTACCACATCTTCTTTATCCAATCTTCTGTTGAAGGGTTTTTTGGTTGTTTCCATGTCTTGGCCACTGTGAACATTGCCGCAATGAACATGGCTGTTGCCTTATTTCTTCTTCTTTTTTTTTTTTTTTTCCATGCTTTATTAATCTACTCACTACGTTCCATACCTTATGTATCTCTTTCTGCCTTATTTCTTAATAGATGCAACTACTTCCTAAAAAAAATGTCTTCTTGAAAGTTAAAGGACATTTAAAAAAACATTTAAAGTTAGAGTTAATATCAATTTTACATTTATATCTATTAAAGTCTATATATTTATAATTAGTAAATCTTGGTCAACTGTCTCATAAAACTCAGAAGAATGCACTGAATTTTAGAAAACAGCAAAGCTTTTAAAAAATTTTTTTCAAGTTTAAAACCTATGCTTACTTTTGGTGTGGCTCCCTGAGGAAAATCAATAGGAAAAAAAATGATCGATAACCAAATGTCCTTTGTAATAATAAATCACTATTAGAAAGAAATCCTGAGACAATGATAAAAGCTGGAAATTACTATAACGCCAAAGAGATTAAACACAAATCCCAGTATATCCTATCCTTCCTACTAAAAGAGCTAACCTTTGAAGGTTTGACTATGTGTAGAAAAGTTTCTTTTACTCCCTCATTTGGGAGTGGAGTGATGGGCAGGAAATGGTTGGGGATAAGAGATAAAGCACAGACATATACAATTTAAACAAGCTTTCCAGGTAATTGTTATGCAGGTGGTCCTGAGACCTCACTCAGACACATCACTTAGCAGGTGTGGGCAAACAGCTAGGCATGCTGGCTGGTGGACCGGGAAGAGTACCTTAGTATATATTTCAGTCTTCATGGATGTCTTTCTTTATTTACGGCATAAGTGGAAATCTCTCGTTCCTGGGTTGTAAATGCAGATTCTATTTACTGGGATCCTGTCTCTGGCAGGTGAAGAAGGAGGAGGGGTGGAACTAGTCAGGCTTTCACTGAGATTATCAGAGAGCTTTATTTCTAAGTGGCAGGGAATGGGCCTTCTTATCTTTGACCAGAAGTTAAATTCTGTCTGGCCCATGGCCTCCTCTGGAAGGCTCCCAACACAGATAGCATTCTTTATATAGAGAACTGTGCTTGCGGATTTGTCCTGGGGCCAACACTGCACCTGCCTGTCCTGAAGAGAGGACTGGCAAGGTCAGGGCTTGTTCTGCGCACCCAAGCTTCTTCTCCCAACACCCACTGACTGACAGCTGTGTTCCCAGGGTCCTGCTGAGAAAGTGCTTTTTCTTTTTCTTTTTCTTTTTTTTTTGTGAGAGTAGGAGAGATAGAGAGACAGACTTCTGCATGCGCCCCGACCGAGATCCACCTGGCAACCCCCATCTGGGGCTGACGCTCTACCCATCTAGGGATGCTCCCAACCGAGCTACAGGGGTCCTTGGGTTACAACACAGTTCTGTTCTAACAACAGTGACGTAACCCGAATTTTGGTATAAGCCGAAATACCCTAGCCTAAGTCACTTACCTATCCTAACACAGTTGTAAAATCATAATCTAGAACAGTGGTAGTCAACCTGGTCCCTACCGCCCACTAGTGGGCATTCCAGCTTTCATGGTGGGCGGTAGCAGAGCAACCAAAGTATAAATAAAAAGATAGATTTAACTATAGTAAGTTGTTTTATAAAGATTTATTCTGCTAAACTTAGCAAAAATCTGACATAAAGTACTTGGTAAGTAATTATTATTATATGCTTTAACTTGCTGTAACTCTGCTTTATAAATTTTATAAAGAAGTTACTTCCCTACTTTATAAATCACCATTACTGTGGAACCGTTGGGTGATTAGAAAATTTTACTACTAACAGAGATACAAAAGTGGGTGGTAGGTATAAAAAGATTGACTACCTCTGATCTAGAACATAAAAATACAACTAATCCACAGAAAAAGAATACATACTTCTGCCACACGGAACGGAACTAGTTCACCCACATAGTCTGTAAGTACTGTATGATGTTAACGGCATAAGCCGAAACACTCATGTCTCAATTTTTTAAAGATTTTATGGGACTGAGGTCATCTTCATCACCAGCCTCCAAGCTTGCCCTGTGCGTGGCATCTGATCCTGTGGCAGAGTGGTGTGATCACTCAACCCCATTCCCTTTCCTCCTGGACACACATATGAGCTGTTTCCCAAACCTTTGCCATTATGTGGGAGCCAGGTAACTTCATTCTGGCCATGGAGTGTAAGTGACAGTAATTCATAACACTTCTAGAACTGGCCCATTAAAAAAATCCCAGTCCCTTTCTGCTTCTCTCCTTTGGTAGCAAACTTGGAGGCCTCGTGCTGAAAATATCAGCATCACAAGAGGGAAGAGCCTTGGTCTCTGAAGGGGCGAATGAAACAGCCCTCCCCAATACACACACCCTCTCCGCACTGACGGCCCACACTGGACTGCGACATGAGCAAGAAATGAACTATCTTTAATCAATCCCCAGAGATTTAGGGGTTATTGCAGCAATTAGCATATCCAGACTCATGTAGATAGGAACTCAATAACTGCTTGAAAAATAAAGGAATTTCCTATAAAGCTCCTAGTAACAACTTTGGTCTCCACAAAAACAAAGGAGTGGACATCATTTCTTTCCAACTGACGTTCTTCCCAGAAACAAACTGGTTTCCTTAGATTGTTCCTAATGATAGTTATTATCATTTGATTTTTGAAGTTTAAATAATGTTATTATTCATAATAACAAATACAGAAAATTTCTAATAAATTACTATCTTGGCATGTAAGCATGAGAATTCAGTTGTTCCTTGTAAGATATACATACTTAGAACAGCTCAATTTATTTATCCACCCTTCTAAAACACATATTTGTAAATCACCTGCTATAGTGGCCCTGGCTGGTTGGCTCAGTGGTACAGCATCACCCAGCATGTGGAAGTCTGGGGTTCAATTCCCGGACAGAGCACACAGCAGAAACCCCCATCTGCTTCTCCACCCTTCCCCCTCTCCTTTCTCTCTCTCTCTTCCCCTCAGGCAGCCAAGGCTCCATTGGAGCAAAGTTGGCCTGGGTTCTGAGGATGGCTCCATGGCCTCTGCCTCAGGCAATAGAATGGCTCCGATTGCAGCGGAGCAACGCCCCAGATGGGCCAAGAATCACCCCCTGGTGGGCATGCCAGCTGGATCCCGGTAGGGTGAATGCGGGAGTCCGTCTGTCTGCCTCTTCCCCGCTTCTAACTTCAGAAAAATACAAAAAACAACAACAAACAAACAAAAAATAAAATAAAAATAATATGTAAATCACCTGCTATACACTAGGCTCTGTGTAATGGGCAAAGATAAGTAGTACATGTTCCCTGCCTTGATGAATCGAGGTGAGAAGACATTAACAGCCTTGTAACAACAGCAGCAAGCAGAATGAGGCAGTGTCCCCTCGCCCCGGAAGAGCATGGCAAAGGCCACTGGTCTGAGTCTACAGAGCTGGCTCTGTCCTGTATCCCAATCATTTCTGCATGTGAGCAAGTCTCTGGCCCTTCCTGAGCCCTGGTTCCTCCCCAGTAAATGGCAAATACATAGCACACAACTGCGCCAGAACAGAAACCACCGTCAGTTCCAGCCCTCCCTTCAGATCTGCGTGGGCGTGGTCTCGGAGTAGCTTCCAACACTGAGCTCGGGTCCACCACTAATCAAGAAAACCTACCGGTCATCCCTGAACTCGGTATTTTAGGTTCCCACCAAGTTTCTTTATAATGAAAGTTAGAAACCAAGAGATGGTTCCAAAGGGACCCGCTACCTGAGCTCAGGAAAACCCAAGCCTGCCAGGACATTTCTAGAGATGGTTTCGTTGGGCTCCTATGTTTCTCCATATAGCATAGTGCTCAACCCTTTGAGTAGTACAAACATTCATGCACGTCCTCGTGCCTCCTGACCATCCAGAGTACAATTGTACATTTAAATGTATGTCTTTAAACTTTGAGCTGGAGCAGTAAAGGTGTGCATGCACACCTCCCTTTCAGAAGCATTGTAGCATGTGTTGCCATCTATCCTGGAGGCTGGTGAGCCCAATTATCACTATAAAGTATCTCTGAAGAGTGCTACCACCTGTTCCATAATACTAGTATCTATGTTCAGCCTTGAGTACGTGCATACCATATGTAGCTGCCATAGTTCCGTTGACAGAACTTATTGCATTCACAGCTGTTTTTTGTCATTTTGTAAGTTATTATTGTTGTTCTAATACCACAATATTCAGGATCTTCCCTGGTACAATTGTTGTTTTTCTAATTTTTTTGCTTTTTTCTCGACATATACATCATTCAGTCATCTAAAATTTTCAGTTCTTCCCTAGGAAAGACATCGAGACACAATCGGGCAGGAAGGCTAGCTGCAGAAGATATTCATAATATCTTGACAAATGCAGAGTCTGATGATGAATATTCATCTTGCAGTGATAGTGATTTCAATGATGAAATAATCGATTCTTCATCTGATGAAGGTTCTTCTGATCCTGGGCCAGCAACACAAGCAAAAAGGCCTCGTTTTACACAGGATAAACCACCTGGTGTTGAGGAAGTGGAAGTCTGCAGGAAAGTTGCTTCCAACAATTTCTCCTGCCTTTGATGATCCAAATTCAGGTATTTTCTCAGAAACTGGATGACGCTGATGACAACAATAGACTAGAAATTTCAAAGGGATTGTTGATGAAGTTTTTCTGAGAAAAATTGCGATTGAAATGAATAATTATCACAAATTTATTCTTGAAAATGCAGACATAAAAGAAAAATCAAAGTTACACAAATGGAAAGGAATTACTGTAGAAGATTTGTATGTTTTTCTAGATCTTGTTATGTCAATGGGGCACATAAAAAAGAACAGACTGAAGAAATACTGGTCAAAAAATTCTTTGATTGAAATGCCAATCTTTGGAAAAATTATGTTGTTGGATAATGTGTGAGGCAACATTAAAAAAAGGTAAATGGCCTGACCAGGCGGTGGCACAGTGGATAGAGCGTTGGACTGGGATGCAGAGGACCCAGGTTCGAGACCCCCGAGGTCACTAACTTGAGCGTGGGCTCATCTGGCTTGAGCAGAGAAAGAAAAAGCTCACCAGCTTGGACCCAAGGTCGCTGGTTTGAGCAAGGGGTTACTAGGTCTGCTGAAGGCCCACGGTCAAGGCACATATAAGAAAGCAATCAGCCCTGGCCGGGTGGCTCAGCGGTAGAGTGTCGGCCTGGCGTGCGGGGGACCCGGGTTCGATTCCCGGCCAGGGCACATAGGAGAAGCGCCCATTTGCTTCTCCACCCCCCACCCCCTCCTTCCTCTCTGTCTCTCTCTTCCCCTCCCTCAGCCAAGGCTCCATTGGAGCAAAGATGGCCCGGGCGCTGGGGATGGCTCCTTGGCCTCTGCCCCAGGCGCTAGAGTGGCTCTGGTCGCGATAGAGCGACGCCCCGGAGGGGCAGAGCATCGCCCCCTGGTGGGCAGAGCGTCGCCCCCTGGTGGGCGTGCCGGGTGGATCCCGGTCGGGCGCATGTGGGAGTCTGTCTGACTGTCTCTCCCCGTTTCCGGCTTCAGGAAAAAAAAAAAAAAAAAAAAAAAGAAAGCAATCAATGAACCATTAAGGTGTCGCAACGAAAAACTGATGATTGATGCTTCTCATCTCTCTCTGACTCTCTCTGTCCCTGTAAAAAAAAAAAGGTAAATGTATGTTCTTCTTGTTTCCATAAATTAGTTATCAAACAAACATGATTTTAAGTTAATAAAACTGGAACTGGAACTAATTTCATTTTTTGAAAAAAAAACTCACTCCCAGTTTTCACCTGATGTTACGACTGTTGAACTTTTGTGATAATATTCAACGCCAAGGTGATCGACTGTATAAAATTAGGGCTATTGTAGACTGCTTCAGAAGAAAATATCAGTCCATTCTTGATCCATTTAGAAATTTGTGCATCGATGAAAGCACAGTGGCTTGGAAAGGGTGCCTTCAACGGAAACAGTTTATTCCATCTCAGCAGCATCGATTTGGGATAAAGATGTTCCTTCTTCATGACTGTGAAACAGGATTTGTCCTTGGCCACATAATTTATACAGGGAAGGAAACTGAGATTGAGTATGATGAAAAGTTGAAATCTCGGGTTCCATGGTGAAGACATTACTTACTCCCTACACAGGAAAAAACCATAATGTCTACCTTGACAATTGGTGTACAAGTCCTAATTTGTTTGAATATTTACATGAAAACAGAACTGGTGCTTGTGGTACCATTAGAAAAAAAAACAAAAGGGAAGGCCCGTGTTTCCTAAGCACATAAAAAAGGGCAAATGCATCTCAAGACATACTACAATCATGTCAGCTCAAAGATGGTGTGACAAAAGGGAGGTTAACATGCTAACTGCAATTCATGAGGACTTGATGATTGAAACTGGCAAAAGCGATTTCCACTACTGGGCAAAGCACGACCAGGCCACTGAGTGTGGTGAGGCATAATGAGAATATGGGTTTGATTGACAAAGCTGATATGCAAATAAGTTTCATAGAAAATGTAAGAAAAGCCATGAAAAGGTATATAAAACATTTTTTTCATGAAATTGACATTGCTGCTTTGAACTCATACACTGTGAATCAGATGAAGACAGGAGGAAGACCACGGCTATCTGACTTCAGACTGAAGCTCATTGGTCAGCTTTTGGAGGAGTCTGTGAAAGACAGGAAATCACCCAGAGGTGGGCGACCATCGTCAGTAGGAGACAGCCTTCGGCTTTCAGGGCATCACTTCCCAACACCAGACCTTGCAACAGCCTCACAGGATAAGCCACAACGAAAATGCTCCACATGTCAGCACACTACAAGAGGGGACGTAAATGGAGGGACACAAGGCTGATGTGCATTGAACGTAACAAGCCACTTTGCTGCAGCCATGTTTTGAGGAATACCACAGTTTAAAAATTGTTTAAACATAAGGAATAAATAAAAATGTCTATAAATTGTCCTAAGAATATTATCATATGCAAGTACTGTAGATATTTGAGATTCTGCTAATAACAATACTTCTTTATTTCCAGATGGGAGGTATGTGGGAATTGCATGAGATAACAAAAATTTTTATTTTAAAAACGTGTGAGGCAACATTAAAAAAAGGTAAATGTATGTTCTTCTTGTTTCCATAAATTGGTTATCAAACAAACATGATTTTAAGTTAATAAAACTGGAACTGGAACTAATTTCATTTTTTGAAAAAAAAAAACTCACTCCTGGGGATCAGTGAGCATGAAAAAAAAAACAAAGGGTTAAGAACACAGACTTGGAAAAATAAAAAAACTATAAAGAACACAGACTGGGAGCCAGACTGCCCAAGTTTGAACCCTAATTCAACTTATCAGCTAACAAAGCTTAGGCAAGTTCTTTAATGTGTGTTAAATAAATTACCTACTTAGCATCAGGGGACTTTTCACCCGGGTATGGTGAGGGGGTGAGGATGAGACCGGCAACTGAAAGTTCTGCTTAAGAGCTTGAGAGAGGATTTCCTAGAGCTGACATGGGGCCTCCAGAGCTCATCCAGTTACCCCCAAATCCCCTCTGGTCTTCAGATGAGCACAGTCTGAGTCCCCAGCCCCGATACGGCCTTGTTCTGAGACCTGGGACTGGAATTGGGCACAAGGCACATCCCAGCCTGGAGACCTTCTCAGTCTGAGACAGTGCCTCCTACCCCCAGCACTGTGCTCCTGGCCTGCACCTACCTAATGGGGGGCTTACATGAAACGGTTAAACTTCTTCCCACTCAGGATGGAAGGCGATTTCCCTTCTGAAATCTTGGCTCTACGTGTTTCCTTCACTCCACCCTCAGCAAATGTGCAGGATATGAAATCACTGAGGCATCCACCCATTCAAATCTTAGTTCTCTTATTTAAAAGAACATTTTGCCTCAATGATCATTTCTCAACCTTTCCTCGGCCCAGCAGCCTCAGAAGCCCTTACCAGGTCAGCTCTTGTCCCACGGGAGCTCCATCCACAGGATGAAGGTCTCTGTGACTGCCATCACCTGCCTCGTCCTCATCATCCTAACCATCACCCCAGGGTCCAAGACCGAGCCCCCCGTAGGTGAGTGCACTGCCTCGTCTTCCTTCCAACCTGGTCCCTGTGAGGAAATGAGCAGGGATAAGCCTGCTGGGAACACGAGGAGGAAGAGGGGCTCTCCAAGAAGAGCTGGTGTTTTTTCTTTTCTTTCTTTTTTTTTTTTTTTTTTTTTTTTTGTATTTTTCTGAAGTGAGAAGTAGGGAGGCAAAGAGACAGACTCCCACATGGGCCCAACTGAGACCCACCCAGCATGCCCACCAGGGAGCGATGCTCTGCCCATCTGGGGCGTTGCTCCATTGCAACTGGAGCTATTCTAGCGCCTGAGGCAGAGGCCATTGAGTCATCTTCAGCACCTGGGCCAATTTTGCTCCAATGGAGCTTTGCTGCAGGAGGGAAAGAGAGAGATAGAAAGGAAGGAGGGGGGAGGATGGAGAAGCAGATGGGCACTTCTCCTGTGTGCCCTGGCCTGGAATCGAACTTGGGACTTCCACATGCTGGGCCAACGTTCTACCACTGAGCCAGCCAGCCAGGGCAGAGCTGGTTTTCTCAGACTGGCTCATCCCCTCCGTCCCCAGGACCAGTCCCCTTCCTGCCAAGGCCATGGTGTGAGGCTAGCCTGCTTCTCCCCTCCCTCACTTCTTCTGTCCTTGCCATTAAGCAAAAGAGTGGCTTGCCCCATTTGGGGGACATTATCCTCGCAGAGATTGAGGAGCAGTGCCTGGAGCCCCTCAAGACCATATTGTCTCTCTGACCCCTGAGTTGTGGGTGCAGCGGTTCCCAGGGCCAGCCCCGCCCTCGTGAGTGCGGCAGTGGTTAGGTGTGGCCCGTAGGGGAGGTGCCAGGGGTGAGGGGTCCCACCTAAGCCACCTTTTTCCAGCTTATTTCTTAGGACGAGCTGCCTTTACAGACAACCAAACTATTTCTCGCCCTTCAATTTTACCTCATTTCCTTTTCAGAAACGGTGGGGAAATGTAAAAGGTTGTTGAGAAAAAGCTAGTCTAAAGTAAATGGGAGTCTGGACAGTTTGATTTGCCTCTTTGAAAAGTAAGCTCAGAGAAATGCCATGGGAATGGGTCTTGGGACTGGGGGATCCCTGGTCCCCTTCTTCAGAGAGCAAGGACGCTGCCCGGAATGATGCTGGGTAACAGGACCAGGCCTTCCCCTTCCACCCAAGCATCCGGCCACCCCGGGTCCCTCGCGATGCACACTCACAGTCTGTCCAGGTTGGTCGCACAGTGTGCACACCCCCAGTCGCTCCAGCACACTCACAGTCTGTCCAGGTTGGTCGCACAGTGTGCACACCCCCAGTCGCTCCAGCACACTCACAGTCTGTCCAGGTTGGTCGCACAGTGTGCACACCCCCAGTCGCTCCAGCCCATCACCACAGCACGTGCTTGTTTGAAATGCCCTTCCTGCTACATTCATAATTCAAGCTTGGTGGGGCTTTGCTATCACCCCCTTGGACCTCCTATAAGAACCATGATATTTGAGCCCTGGCCAGTTGGCTCAGTGGTAGAGCGTCGGCCTGGCATGCAGAAGTCCCAGGTTCGATTCCCGGCCAGGGCACACAGGAGAAGCACCCATCTGCTTCTCCACCCCTCCCCCTCTCCTTCCTCTCTGTCTCTCTCTTCCCCTCCTGCAGCAGAGGCTCCACTGGAGCAAAGATGGCCCGGGTGCTGGGGATGGCTCCTTGGCCTCTGCCCCAAGCGCTAGAGTGGCTCTGGTCGCAACAGAGCGATGCCCCAGAGGGGCAGAGCATCGCCCCCTGGTGGGCAGAGCATCGCCCCCTGGTGGGCGTGCCAGGTGGATCCCAGTCGGGCGCATGCGGGAGTCTGTCTGACTGTCTCTCCCTGTTTCCAGCTTCAGAAAAATACAAAAAAAAAAAAAAAGAACCATGATATTTCAGAATCAGAAAATAACTGAAGTATCACCTAACCCAGGGATTTAAAAGAACAACATTATTTTAGACCATGAAACCTTTTCTTCAAGCAAAATTTTACACAGAGATCCAAAATGTAAAGCAGAAATCATGGTTGACTGGGGTCCTACACTCAAGACTTTACTCTCAGAGGCATTGGTGCCCCCAAGACAGTCCCTGACCTGTCCGGAGCCCCAGGAAGCTCCCTCCTTGTAAAAACCACCGCAGTCCAACCGCCTCGCTGCCAGATGAGGACAGAGAGGGGACTAGAGGTGATGGCACAAAGCCAGCACGCGCGAGGTGGGGTTAGAATCGCAGAATGGGGCGGGGGGGGACTGGGTCCACTTTCCTAAATGGCATGTGTCCCAACCCCTACTGGGAATTCTTCCAAATATGTCTCCTATTTGGAGTGTCTCTGCCAGCCTGCCCCACAGGGATGGCGTGTGCTCACAGGGATGGTCTGGGCTTCTCTGCTCCTCAATCCAGAGCTGAAAGCCATCAGCCGACTTTCTAGGAGGGGCTGAAGAACAGGAAGCAGACTGACTGAGGACAGAGGAGGAGGAGGAGGAGGAGGGAGGGCCAGAGGAGTGGTGTGGAGCGGGAGAGGAGAGCACTGAGTTCCTCCACAGCCCTGTCTCCAGATTCTGCAGGGCTGTCTCCTCCTCCCCTCCCTCTCCCTCCCCTCCCTCTCCCTCCCCTCCCTCCCCCTCCCCTCCCTCTCCCTCCCCTCCCTCCCCCTCCCCTCCCTCCCCTCTCCTCCCTCCCCCTCTCCTCCCTCCCCCTCCCCTCCCTCTCCCTCCCCTCCCTCCCCCTCCCCTCCCTCTCTCTCCCCTCCCTCCCCCTCCCCTCGGGTACCGCCTTGAACAAGGGACCCAACCTCAGCTTCCCTCCATGCTTTCTCCGCAGGAGGACCTGACTACCACCACCCCTCGATATGCTGCTTTGCCTACATTACCCACACCATCGCGCGTCATCGGATTGTGGAATATTATAAGACTGGCAGCCAATGCGTCAAGCCCGGCGTTGTGTAGGTGGCAGTCACACACCACACTGGGTAGAAGGGGCTAGCAGAGCTGGCAAGGTGCAGGGTCAGGGAGGAGGCAGAATGGGGACTCCCCAGGGTGCCTCTCAGGTGTGTTGACACAGGAAGAGGAAGCCCAGGGGCCACCTGAGGGCTTTCCAGCCCATCAGGAGGCTGCTGGGGGGCTGGGAGGAAGCTGGCTCTATGGGTGCGGAGGTATCAAGGGAAGGGAACAGAAGGTGGAAGGGCACTTCCTGGGTGGGGACAGGGAGACTAGGTGGGATTTAGGGGCCCTGACAGGCTGAAGAGTTTGTCTCAGAAAGAACACGGGCCCTGGGCTGCCTTTAGCAAGGGGAACAGTCTAGGTCAGGTGAGGGGTTTGTGAAGAAGGGAGGACAAGCTCTCCTTCCCAGCTGCTGGACCCTGGGTTGCAATCCTTCTCCCTCTTGCTCCATAGCTTCGTCACCAGAAAGGGCCGTTTCTTCTGTGCCGACCCCAGTGCTGCCTGGGTCCGGAACTACCTCAAGGAGCTGGAGGACATCTGAGTGACCCAGGGGTAGTGGGGAAGGGCACGGCTCAGAATCTTACAAAGAGACCACCCCCTGCTCCCAGCCCTCAGCCCCAGCTACTTCCTGGAAGCTGTCCTGCCTTGAATTAAAGATCAGTCATGCCCTCCTGTCCTCCTTTATTTCTGCTGACTTTGTCCATTAGCACTGAGACACGGGTGAGCCCAGCCCAGGGTGGCACTCTCAGCATCAAAACTTGCTCTGCGGAAATCTGGCCAGAGTCTGGTGCAAAAAAATGAGTCAGGCTGCGATGTGGGTAGTGGGCAGCGAGTGATAAAAAACACTCCGTGGAAAGGCCATCTTTGAATAACCACAATAACAGTTACCATTTTTTCAGTGTCCTCTATGTGCATTATCTTATCTAAGCTTTACAAGTGTCAAGCTAAGAATCATCACCTGACTTTGCAGGTAAATCTTCCTAAAGGCCTCTCCATAGCAATCCAGCTCCACAGTCCTTTCCCTGTGCTGCTCCCAAGGCCCTAGGTTCGCTGCCTTCTGGGACTGGAATGACTCATAGGTGTATTTTACCCAGCCCTCCCCACCCACTACATATGTCAGGCTGTACTATATTGTTTTTCTCATTTTTGTGTCCTCCTCACAAGACCTAGCAGAAAGCCTAGTCCATGCTCAGGAAATAAATGGATGGATGGATGGATGGAAAGAAGGAAGTAGAGGCTTGTACTTCAGGAATAACATTCAGCTGCCCCCAAAGGCTCTCAGACCCACCTTAAGGGGTCAAGAAGGAGCTCTACCTACTCAGAATAAGAGCATGTACAGCATAGGAGCTAGAGCCACTGCTCTTTGGCCTCCAGCCCTCCACAGACAAGTGCTAAGAGGGGCCCTTCCTGCTAAATGTACAACCAGGTTTCCCAGACCTCCTTGCCTCCATACACAGGGGCCAGGGGGCTACCCCCCTCACACACCCTCCTTACCCTCATAAAAAGCCACAGCTTCACTACTGCTAACTGCCTTGAACCCACCGAGCCCAACGGTACTGTATGATTTTCCCTGTTTATGAGCAGGCATGCCAAACAGCAAGCCCCATAAAGTTATCTATATTCCCCCTTCTGCCCCAACCTCCCTCTACTCTCATCTGAAGCACTCCCCCATACCTCTAAAGCTCACAGTCCATCAGCAGCAAAATCCCCTATATATTCCATCTCTTCTCTGAATGCCGCCTTCAACCTGGAAGGTGATCCTGAGGCAGTCTGAAGAGAAAAGATGGTGAGAGGCAGGTCCAGCCTTAGCCAAAGCCAAAGGGCAGAAGCTGGAACTCTGGGACTCGGACGCAGGTTGTCAGGCTCACGGTGTTAGAGCGCCCTCTGTTGGCCATGATTGACCATGGTGGCAGGTTGGATAAATCCATACTAAGGGCACTCAGGAGGGATTAGCCAACCAAGACCTAAAGCTGATTTTGAGTCCAAGATCTAAAGAGATAAATGAAAACATTGACAAATTAGCCAAACACCTCAGCAAAAAACGGAAACCCAAAGAACAAGCACGTTGTCTTTTAGGAATATTAGCAGCATAATCTGTGACATAAAAAAGTGTCCTCAAACTGCAGATGGGGGTACATCATTTTGAGACCACCAAACCCTACCCTTGCCTCAGTCTGTGCTCTCTCTAATTCTCCCAAAGGCCGATCACTCGAGGAAAGGGGTGCTTCAGCCCTCCTTCCTTCTTCCCCCACATAGAGTAGTTGGCAGGTAAAACAGTAAAGTCACATAGATCTGGTTTCCAGGACTGCCTCTCTGCCTCCCGTGACCTTGCACGATTTATTTAACCTCTTTAAGCCTCAATGGCCTCATCTGTAAAATGGGAATAAGCTCTACTTCACAATTGTGAGGATTAAGTAAAGTCGGATGGGCAAGGTGGCTGATATGCAGCACGCGTTCGCCACACACGCCTCTTCTCTGTTACGTCCCGCACACGAATTCTGATCCTACTGACTGCAACTTTGCCCCAGGCCCCGCCCTGCACTGCCCTCCCGGTGGGCAAACACCCGCGGAGGGCGGGGGGAGGGGCCATTGTTTCTCCTCCTCCACCTGCTCTGAAGCGGTCAGAGTCCGCAGACCAGAGAGGTCAGAGAGGGAACAACAGCAGCAAGAAGGACATCTGCCCCACTGAGAGGATGAAGGTCTCCGTGGCTGCCCTCTCTCTCCTCATCCTCATCCTCACCGTGACTTCTGCTGTTCACAGCCAGTCAAGTGAGTCCACTGTCCCGGTAGGACAGCAATGAGAAAGGGGGCGGCAGCAGGGTGATGGCAAGAGCGCTGTCAGATCTCTGTCCTCATCCTGGGGGTTCCTCTCCCCTCCTGCCTGCTTAGCCACTATCTGCAAACTCTCCCCTTTGTAAGTAGAGCTGGGCTGCGGTCCTGATCCTCCTGGGGTTGTGCTGTTCTGGAGAGCTGGGTCAAGGTTACATCAGAAGTCCCCAGGAATGAGCTCAGGAAGTCACAGGAGAGACAAGGAAAGTACGCGAAGAGGCAGGCAAGGCCAGTGGATAGAACAGCCTGCTCTCCCAGAGCGCGCGACAAGGGTGTCAGTGAGGCAGGCTGAAGCACGTTTGGGGCCAAGCTCGGGAGTGAGGGGTCTGAACCTAGACACACCTTCCCGGCAGTGTCTGGCGCAGATTGCTGGGACTATCATAGCAGCCAATAGGAGTCCCCAGGGGATGCCCAAGTGTGCCCTTTAAGGTTGCATGACCCCCATCTGCACCACCACCTCCCCAGCCTAGGTCTAAATAAAGTCTGTGGGAAAGAGAAAAGGGGTTGAAAGGTTTTGGAGCTCCAGGATGCTTGGGGGCTTTGGAGAACAAGGTTTTGCCCACTCCCTATCCCTGTCTCTATTGTCACTTATGAGGACCTGGTGACAGGAAAGGGACTAAGTCACCCAGTCCTTCCACATGCCCGCCTTCTGCTGCCCTGACCCTTCTTTTCTCCTGAGGCTACCCTTTGGCATGCAGTCCAGCTCGACTCTGCTTGTATAAATATTTGAGGGAGCAAGGGTTATGCACACCACATAATCTGCCCACACACTCTCAGGATGCCCCTGGTCTTTCTAAACTTTACTTTGAGAACCAAGGACATGAATTTCATGTGTGCATATGGCGGGTGGGAGGGGACAACAGTGCCCTCTGAGGGGGTCAAAAAGGCCTGTGAAATGGGCTCCAGCTTCAAGAAAGAGAAAATGGCCCACCCAAAGCACGGATCAGCCAAACGGTGCTCTCAAGATGTCCCAAGCCTTGCCACCAGTTGTGATCAGTCCCTGCTAAAGGATGGCTTTGCCATCAAAGGAGTCAAATGCAGTGGATAGGAGATGGAGGTCATAGGCTCCTTCTCTGCCTTCTTGGCTCAGCTTTCAACGTGATTCCCGCAGAAATTATTGAGTCGGTGAACAGTGCACGTACCTGCTGCTGGAAATATCGTGAGAGCGTACTCCCAAGGAAACGGGTGGTGGGATACAGAAAGGCCCTCAACTGTAACCTGCCGGCAATCATGTAAGCACTTCCCTACAGGTGAAGGAAGGGGAACTGGGGGCCAGAATGAATGCACAGAACCAAGAAGTCTCCATGCCAGAGGAGAATAGTGGCTAAGGGCTTTGATCTCACAGGACAGGTGTGGGTTTTATTCTTGATTTTGCTAATTTTATAGCTGTGGGGCCCAATAAATTGTGCTCATGATGACACGCAAGCCTGAGGGTCTAGGCTGAGTAGGCAAGGGGCTGAAAGAAGGATTGATGAGGTCTAGAGGTCAGAGAGGAAGACCTCGTGACGGGACCAAGGCAAGGGAGGCCTAGATAAGCCCTGTGTGAGCTGGAAGTGCGGGAGTGTGGACTGGACCCCTGCTCTACTCCATGGCCCATGACAGTCTCACTTTGCCTCCACAGCTTTGTCACCAAAAAGGACTATGACGTCTGCGCCAATCCCAACAAGGAATGGGTCCAAGATTACATCAAGGATCCCAACCTGCCTTTGCTACCCCCCAGGAACGTGGCCTAGGTTAAATCTATTCGACCATAGAAAGGCCTAGCCTAGCTCCTTAATTCCTCATGATAATCAGGGAGCCTAGGTTTAAAAAAAAAATAAGGTGTGACCCCATGAGCTACGAGGGCAGCCTTGAGGTCTGAATGACAGTCACATTCAGAGAAACAAGCCAGTGATTTAGAAAAAAAAAAACAAAAAACCAAAGAACAAAAAACTATTTTGAATATTTTCTCAATTTTTGGAGGAAATGCCAAAGGTAAGGGAGGTGAGCAGACAATTCTGAATCACAGAAACACACTTTGACATCCTTCTCCTTGCTCTCAGTCCCTCACCTCACACCAGTACAACAGCCGTTCTGAATAATTACGTCCAGCTTCCAACCAGCTAGACCGTGTCTAGCCTTGGACTCATTAAGAGCCCCACGGAACTCTTGACTTTTCCTGTTCATCCTCATCCTATTTAAAAAAAGAAAGATCTTTTTTCTTTCATTGTATTTTTTTTCTTTTAAAACATTATTCTTTTTTAAAAAACAAAACATATTTGAGATCTTGCTCCTCTGCACATATCATCAGTTTGGCTCAAATAGACTTATACTCATAAAAACTGTCAAAAAAAAAACCCCACAAAACATAACTTTTTCTTAGCAGACCAAGGTGGGAATATTCACATGCGAATGATCTTTGTTCCTTTTGCTGAGGCTTTGCTAGATCCCCTGGGGATTTAGTGTCCCTCCTCCAGGTGGCATGGGTACTGAGCATGCCCCCCCACCTTCCCTACCCCCCCCACCCCCCACCCCTCACCCCCAGGCTCCGTGGATATAGAAAGAAGAGGTGAGGATTTCTAGCTCCCACGCCAACCTTTTCAGGGCAGGGAAAGGGCATTAGACTAGGTTGGAAGTAACAATCTTTAGTCCAAACTCAACCACTCAATAAAGAAAATCGCCTTTATTGACAACTTGATTCCTAACTTCCTGCCTCCTTGCTGCTAGGGTGGAAGAAACTTAATCTCAGTTGTTGTTGTTGTTTCAGGAGTTTATCAACACTCACCTGAGATTTTGCCAAGGTTGGGGGCTGGAGAGTTTATATAGCACGAGGCCAGGCGCACACAGTCCGTCTCCCCTTCTTGCTAACTTTCTGCCTCTAGCTCCACAGCAGGGAAGCTGATTCATAAAGTCAACACTTTCCCAAAATGCTGTTGTGAAGACAAAACAAAAATCAGGCCATTAAAGATATATAATTAAGAGAAACAAATACATTAGGAAAAGTGATCATTCTGAAAACTGGCTATTCAATGACTTGGATTCTGTTAAACTGACCCGTGACTTCCCATAGTGGTCCCAGTGAGCCTGCCACCCCACCCCAACTGGAGCTAATCTACCCTGATGGCCACTTGACCACAGCTAGCCAATCACACTCTCTAAGAGCCGAGCTTTGGACCAGAGAAACATAAGGTCGCTGCTGGAGCAGCATCCAAGGGAAAATGTCTATGAACTCTTGCACTGAAGTTCCTGAAGCCACCCCGTTTCCTGTCCTCGCTCAAGGCTTGAAGTTTCAGCTAGTCTTTTAGTTCCATGAGATGCCCCAGCTTTTTAATTTCTGAAGGACCGTGGTGGCATTTAACAGCTCTGGAATAATTTTTTGTTGGTTAGGTCCATTCTGGTTTGTGTCTGGTAAAATAGACACACCACTTTTAAATGTTTAAGTGTCTTCTTCAGTAGCATTAAGGATGTTCACGTTGTTGTGTGACCATCACCACTATCGATCTCTAGAACTTTTTCATCATCCAGAACTGAAACTGTGTACCATTAAACAACAATATCCCATGCCTCCCTCCCCCAGCCCCTGGTAACCACCATTCTGCTTTCTGCCCCTATGAACTTGCCTAGTCTAGTTACCTCGTATAAGTAGAATCATACAGTATTTGTCCTTTTGTGACTGGCTTATTTCATTTAGCCAATATCTTTAAGGTTAACCCATGTTATGAATCAGAATTTCCTTCCTTTTTAAAACAGAATAACACATTGCATGTGTATTCCACATTTTGTTTATTCATTCATCCATCCATGGAAATCTGGGTATCCCCCTTAGCCAGGGTTAGCAGATCTCAGTTTCTGTTTCTTGTACCAAAAGCACTTTAACTTGCCAAATGGCTTATCAATCACCATGATGTCCAGGCAGGGGCTCAGGCAGGTAAGGGCCCGAGGCTCTGACCAAGGCTTTTCCTGCCCTTGACCCTCCACAGGGGGGCAGTGCTACATGCCTTAGTCCCTACTGGGCTGAGAGCTCCTGTTCCTTGATCCAGGAATTTTTCTCCACCCTCCTTGCTATCAAAACTGAGAGGTAAACACGATCAAACTCCTCCCTCCAGGAGCTCACAGCCCAGGGATGACAGAATCACTAACAAATCTCGTGTAGTCAAGTCTGGAACTTTGCTTGCAGAGGCCAGAGTGAACGTGGAGGGGTGACAGAGCTTGGGTTGGCATAGGAGACAGAACAAGTTCAACATGTACCCAAGGCAGCAGGAAATTTCCAAGTCCATCAGAGGACTTCTGGATTCATACGTCAGCTTGAAAAACTAATTGAGAGTCTACATACAGGGTCAAATCCCCATCCTAGGACATGATCAGATTTGCCAGAAAATGTGAATGGCTCAGAAGCAGAAGTACGTTTCTCAGGCTCACTCAACTGTTCTCAAAGAGGGCTATTCCTGTCCCTTCCAGGTAGACAGATGCCTGGCTTTAAACACAAAGAGCGACAGACTCACACCCACACACAGAGAACCTCCTCATTCTAACACACAGGGGTCTCGCAGTCCTGATCAAGCAAAGAAGACCTCACCTCCGTAATGTAACCCTGACCCAAACAGCTTCTGTGACTGTTGGCCTGTGGAACATGGCTGATCAACTGGGAGGAGTAGAAAATAAGGGCTAGAGTAGAGGGCTTTTCCCCTCCCTGATCAGAGAAAGGAAGAGCTCTGGCTGGGTGAAGGTCACACACAGCAACATGGGGAACCAGTGGGTGGGGCAGGAAGGAAAGAAAGCGAGGAAGCAACTAAACATGATACAATCTGAGTAAGAGAAAGAAAAAAAGATTAGGAAAGAACGAATAGAGCCTCAGGGATCTGTGGGACAATTTCAAAAGTTCTCACATGTGGATACTTGGAATCCAGAAGAAAAAGAGAAAGAATGGGGTAAAAAACAAACAAACAAAAAAAACATTTAAAGAACTAATAACAGAAAACTTCCCAAATTTGTCGAAAGACATACCTTTACAGGTTCAAGGTCAGCAAATCCCACATAGGATAGATTTAAAGAAATTCATGCTTAGACATATCAAAGTCAAACTTCAGAAAACACAAAATAATGTCTTACAAGCAGGAGAGAAAAACGGTACATTACATACAGGAAAAAAAAATGAATGACTGACAAGTTTGAATCAGAAACCATGGAGATCACAGTGAAACAACAGTTTAAAGTTCTGAAAGAGCCTGACCAGGCATTGTCACAGTGAATAGAGTGTCGAACTGGGACGCAGAGGACCCAGGCCTGAAACCTCCAGGTCGCCAGTGTGGGCACAGGCTCATTCAGCTTGAGCACAGGCTCACCAGCTTGAGTGCAGGGTTGCTGGCTTGAGCGTGGGATCATAGACATGACCCCATGGTTGCTGGCTTGAGCCCAAGGTCACTGGCTTGAGCAAGGGGTCACTCACTCTGCTGTAGCCCCCCAGTCAAGGCACATATGAGAAAGCAACCAATGAAAAACTAAGGTGCTACAATGAAGAATTGATGCTTCCCATCTCTCTCCCTTCCTGTCTGTCTGTCCCTATCTGTCCCTTTCTCTGTCTCTGTCTCTGTCACACACAAAAAATAAAAAATAAAAATAAGTTTTAAAAAATAAAATACTGAAAGAAAACTTGTCACCACAAGTGAAGTAAGTTGAAGTAAGTTATGTCTGATCAATCAAGGCCTCTATACTGAAATCAGAGGTTCAGAAATGGGACTCTCCCTCAGAGAGATGAAATTTGTATCAGAGAAACAGATAATCAGGAAAGGCTTGCAAGAAGTTTTTGGTTTGGGGTGTCTCATGTTGAGGCAATCAAATTCACTTCTCTTTCTCTCTCTCTCTCTTTCTCTCTCTCTCTCCCTCCACATGGTTTCTCCAGCATGATCCAGGAGCCTCAGAGCAGTTGCATTTAAAAGGTGCCCAGAGAAAGTATCTTAAAAAGAAAAGAAAGAAGTTGCATAACCTTTTCTCATCTAGCCTCTATTCACTTTGTATTCATCTGTTAAGACATTCATATGGTCTGTCCAGGTCCAAGGACAGAGGACATACTCTCTACCTCTTGATGAAAGAAACATCAAAGAACTTAAGGACATATTTTTAAGCCACCACATCTGTAGAATAGAAAGAATAATTCTATCTCGGGAGAGTTGATGTGAGGCTTACATAAGATCAAGTATACCTGGCACAGAGTATATTATCATAACTCTGGCGCTATGTGACCTCGGACAATTAATGTCACTGTGTCTCAGTGTCCTTGCCTATAAAATCAAACTAGTAATTGTACCCCCACCATAGAACCGTTGTTAATTCATTTAAAATATTTAACATAGTGCCTGCCACATAGTAAATTAAAGTTCAATAAATTTCTATTATTGTTTTTACTAACCATTATTTTAATTATTGTTATCATCAAGAGTCTTCGATGACATCACCACAAAGAAGGCAGGGGAAGGGGGATGATGAGAATTACAAATAAGCAGAGAGCTGATGGTTTTCAGCCAAGTCTCAGGCAGGAAGATACAAGGAAGGTCATAGAAGCAGTCCTCCCCATCAGATCCTACCTATTGTCCCTGCCTGACACTGTGAGACAGGCCCAGAGACCAGGCCCCGGGGGCCGAAGGATGCTATCTAGAGATTGATAAGGCTGAGCATTTGCTCAGGCTAACAGCAAACCCCAGAGGCCAAGCCAAGCACAGCCCCACAGAATTTGGGGGCAGGAGATACCCAAAGCCAAGGGGGAGCACAGTCTGGGGGTTCCAAGCTCCTGGAAAACAGTGTCAAGAGCAAGGCCAGTTCTTGGTCTCTAAGGAAGTTTTGGAAACCATTCAGAGACTGGGATCTTGTAACTGAAATGAGACCAGAATCTCAGTCCTGCAAATGGTATACACCCTTGGTTGGAGAGATGGGGAGACACCAGGGAAAGACTCAGGCTGGGAATTCAGGGCACGACAAGATCTTGGTCCTTTCAGAATACTGGAGATCAAGTAATAAGAACTCAAAACCAAGGTGGAAGTAAGAGCCATGTCCTTTTAAATGGAACCCATGGCAAGAAAAGGGAGAATACAGAGAGTGATAATCATTGCTATTTATCGAGTACCTTTCATGTGCCAAATATGGTACTAGGAGCGAGCTGTATGACTTGGGGCCCAGGGACTAGTGAAAGGGTATTGAATCTAGGGTCCAACTTTAAAAAGCCTCCCAGTCCTTAGGTGTCCTTCAGGTCAGCCTTGATTTGCTCACCAAGGAGCAACCGAGCCTGCAGGTGGAAATCAGCAAGTCTAGCTGGGTAGGAGCAGGGCAGGGTGACTCTCGCCCCTCAGACAATACCTTGTCTTTGCTGTGACTTTGAATCTCCACAGGGGCTATGTCTACAATAAAAACATACAAAAAATTTTACATGGTATCATCTTCACATTATACTTGCAGATCATTCCAGTGTTGAGAAATGTAATAACCTTCATCATCAAGACGGGTATAATTTAAACTCCAGTTGCACCAATAGCTCATTGTCTGTTATCTGACAAATAGATCTTCAATTTAGAGGAAACCAGAGTTGGAACTCAGCCAGCTCCCCTATCCGAAGCAGTAGTACTATAGTTTAGACACATGATAATAAATTAAAATGCAGCCAGCTCCTTCCCCCCAGTGAATTTCATTAAATCACAGGAAGTCTACTTACAGAATTCCCATTGATCCAGAATCTGGCCCAGGACAGGCCTATTCTGATGATGATATAAGATGAAATAACCAATTATCCTGTTAGCTGGCACCAGAGCTATTCTTTAAAAAGGAATTGCTTTTATTTAGGAAAATACCTTGAGGAGTCCAGTAAAGAGTGAACGAGCCTGGCCCGTGGTGGTGCAGTAGATAGAGCATCCATCTGGGACACTGAGGTCCCAGGTTTGAAATCCCAAGGTCACTAGCACAGGGTCATCAGATTGAACATGGGATCATCGACATGATGCCATGGTCACTGGCTTGAGCCCAAGGTCACTGGCTTGAGCACAGGGTCATCAGATTGAACGTGGGATCATCGACATGATGCCATGGTCGCTGGCTTGAGCCCAAGGTCGCTGGCTTCAGCACAGGGTCATCAGATTGAACGTGGGACCATCAACATGATGCCATGGTCGCTGGCTTGAGCCCAAGGTCGCTGGCTTGAGCAATGGGTCAGTGGCTTGGCTGGAGCCCCCTGGTCAAGGCACGTATGAGAAAGCAATCAGTGAACAACTAAGGTGCCGCAACTACAAGTTGATGCTTCTCATCTCTCTCCTGTCTCTCTTTCTCCTCACTAAAAAATTTTTTTTTAAGTTGAGAGAGAGGAAACAGAGAAAAGAGGAGAGAGAGCTGCAGAACAAGAGGAAAGATGAGGCCACATGGAAGGGAATTGATCAGCAGAAAGAAACTCCAGGTGACGGAGAGACCAGAGGATGTCTAAGACATCTAACACTTCCTCCTAGGTTGTTTGAACGGTGGCATTATAAACCACCCAACATCTTCCCAAAAGTGTCAGAGAAGTCTGCTATGTCCCCATCCCCTTGCTGGTAGAGTTAGGGAAATAGAGTCAGGGCAGTAGAGGGAAGTGTGCCCGGCCCCACAGTCACCCCTCACAGTGCCTACAGACAATCTTGTGTCTGACCATAATGGGTCCTGATGACACTGTCTGTCTCTGGGCCCTCTCCACACCCAACTGTAGAGATTAGTTCAACAGGTGGATACACAACCCACCAAGTCTCCACCAAGGGCAGACCAAGTACCTCCCTAAGATTGGCAATGAACACTTGGAGAAGGAAGCTTGCTCCTTACTGGGACTGGCTAAGCTAGAATGATGAAAGATTACGACTTTGTCCCTCTCTCCCACCTCTGAATAAAGGAACTCTAGCATTTTTAGGAGAAGAAAACTGAGCAGCATACACAATAAACAGGGATAAAAAGTGGAGCATGAGAAACCCCTGATGACATTGTTTGAGTCTCTGGATCAAGCCAGACCTGAAGCCTAGAAGTTTTTACACTTTGCAGTTACGTGAGTCATTAGGTTTCCTTTTTGATTAAGCTCATTTAGATTTCTGCTACTTTCAACAAAAGTTAATTATCCCTTCCATGATGGCCAGGTGAAATGAGCCAGATCCTAGTGCGAGAGGAGGCCCAAGTCTCACAGTCCTGACCAGCAGCAAAGTGAATGGTGGCCCAAGAGGCAGATTAAGGTCGGTTGAGGCCCCGGGTGCAGAAGAAAATATTGGCCCCTTAAAAAAAAGAGACAGAGAAAATAAAAATACATGTTAACCATATTTTTAGATAAATAAAAAATATTATATACTATTAATGTTAAAATTGCACATATGAAACCAAATTTGGTGTCATTAGAAAAAAGTATAAAGTTGGGGATTTGCGGGGCCCTTCAGAAGTCGGGGCCCAGGGCGCGTGTCTGTTGCGCCTGCCGTTAAATCCGCCTCCGGGTAACCCCTGCATCACCAAAAGGACAGAGATGCAGCAGCGCTTGGAGCTGACACAGCAGACTCGGAACAAACCACTTCCCACTGCGGCTTCCCTGGTCTGACCAGACTCCTTGACCCAGTCCTGAGGTTGAATAACAAGGAGGCCTCTAGCTGCTGGCCACAGGATGGGCAGGGTGCCCACAGGCTTCCTCACTTGCTTACTGCCAGCGGGGTGGTGGGGGGTGGTGGTGAGAGGGAGTACAGGCCCTTGACTCCGCAGCCAAGCTCCAGAATCCTAACAAACAATCTGGTGGAGAAATCACTGAGCTCCCCCCCCACGCCCCAAGGCCGAGGTGGGCAGGATGGACTACACTGAGACTGCTCTACACAGTCCCCCAGAGGCCCCAGCAGGGCTGCCCATGACAGTGGGAACCTGCTCACTAAGGAACCCTGCGGTGGCTTCCTTCCCTTTTACGTTTCATTTCTCTGTTTTCCTACTGAAACTTCCAGGGACCACCTCCCAGTCGACTACTTGCACTCAAATCTTTATCTCATAGTCCAGGGGGCCCCAATCTAAGAAAGGTGTGAGGGAAATGAAAGTCAAGAATGACTCCTAAGTTATTGGCCATCATCATTTTGGCTTAAGTAGCTACATGTATTGAACATTTGCCATGAGCCTAGCCAAGCGTTCTGCTGGGCCTGTGACATAGAATATGCCTATTAATTATCCCAGGCACGTTACGTACTATAGAGTACCATCCCCCACATGACCAATAAGAAAAAGGGCTCAAAAAAGTGAAGCCATTTATTTGCTCAGGGTCAGACACCTAGAGAGTGGTGGAACTGGCTTTCAGGGAGCAGCAGGTGAGGGCGGTAGAAAGTCCCCACGGCTGTGGCTTGGCTGCACAAAATGTGGGTTCATGACAATTCCTATTACCAGCCCCTCACTCCCAACTGAAAAGTTCCCATTTCCTCACGGTAGAGTCTGAATGGCACTATCATTCACCTTTTCACTGATGGAGAAAGTAGAGAAAAGAGGGAGAGAGAGAGAAACCAAAAGTAAAGAGGGTGGAAGAGAATAATCAGAATAACACCGGCTCTTCTGTGCCGAGTGCTTGCCGTGAGCCAGACGCTGTCTGGTTCTTTATGTCGTTTCACTTCATCTTCCCAACGAGCCTTGAGGGAAGTACTGTCTAACATTATCCCCCGTTTTACAGGAGGAAAGGACAAATTCCACAGAACAATGAAGAGAAAACCCATCCAACCTGATACCCCCTCAGCCTGGGTCCAGCCCAAACTCCCTGTCAGTCAGCCTCAGCCTCTGTGTTTTCCATTTCTTTCTTTCTTTTCTTCCTTCCTTCCTTCCTTCCTTCCTTCCTTCCTTCCTTCCTTCCTTCCTTCCTTCCTTCCTCCCTCCCTCCCTCCCTCCCTTCCTTTCCTCCCTTCTTTCCTTCCTTCCTTCCTCCCTTCCTCCCTTCCTCCTTTCTTTCCTTCCTTCCTTCCTCCCTCCCTCCCTTCCTCCTTTCTTTCTTTCCTTCCTTCCTTCCTTCCTTCCTTCCTTCCTTCCTTCCTTCCTTCCTTCCTTCCTTCCTTTTTATTTTTCTTTTTTAACAAAACAGTTCCACATCCTACTTTCTGAGCCTCCCCAGCCTGCTCCCTGGGAGGTAAGGGTAGAATTAAGCCCCATTAAGAGAGTGAAGCCACCAGGGGACAGCTGTAGGACATAAGGGGGTGCTGGCTCTCAGGATCCCCTCCTGTTTTCAGAAGCACTAACAAAGACTTGAAGAGAGACTGCCAGAGCATCCGCAGCTGCGAGGCTAGAAAGCCCCCAGTGTGTCTGCAGTACGCGAGCGTGGTTTGTGGCTGGAGCACTGTGTGTGGATGCAACAGTGGGGGTGGTTCCTCATCATTAATCATGCGCCAGTGTCAAAGATGTTACCGCTTACACAGACCAAAAAAAAAGCAGTTGTTCTCTGTATTTTCAGTAACTGATCTCATGCTGCATAGCACCCACCAACAGTGCAAAGAATACTGGGAAGCCATCTATCTGGAATAAAGCCGTGCACATCAGGTAGACATTCGCCGCCAATGTGAAGTTTAGACTCCCTGTCAAGGGCTGTTTCTTATCTCCCAAGAGGGCTTCCGGATGCAGGGGCCACTTAGGCAGCCTTGTCGCTCTGGTTGGGGCTGAGGGACATGATTCGCATCCTGCTGGCTTCAGTTGATGTTGCACTGAGTGTGGCTCATCTCACCTCGCCTGTGAACCCTCCTGACTGCCACAGAGCCACGCTGGGGAAACTCATGGTGTGTTCTCTGGGTGTGGTCCAGGCCCGGGGCCCTCACTCGCTGCCTCTGCCCCAGCCAGTTCCCACCAACCTGATTCTCAGCACACCCTCCATCCTTTTAAAGCCCCCTGCTTGGCATTCTCTGATACGGGGCCGAGCAGAGCCCCACCAGAATACCCAGAAAAATCGTTCCATCCTCCATCTCAGATACCGCCAAGCAGTCGAGTTTCATCCCGACGCCCCCAAGCAGAACTGACGGCTCATGTAGTCTGGCACCTCTTCCTCCAGTTCCCAGCTTCCACTGAATACTCTATTTCTTCCCACACTGCTTCACCCGACATGAAGGGCCCTCACTCCTTCTCCCCCCAAACAGCACAGCTCTAAGCTATTGGGTGTCAGCAAAAGTTTCCTAGAAATTTGGGCATAAGCTAAGTTCTGAATGTAGCACAGAATGATTCGGGTGAGAACTTGAAATTAGGTCATAAGGATCCCTGTCTTAAAGACCCACTGACAGAAGAAATGAATCTCTCCCTGGCCCAATTTTCTTCCCAAGAACTGGGACCTCTGCACACCACCCCACTTCTCCCTCACAACCCCGTACTGACTCACGCTGACCATGAACAATGCCCAATCCTATTTCTTCCTCAGGCAGAACAGTTTAGCCCTCTCTAGGCAATATAGGTAGGGGTGGAATGAGGGGGGTCCCCTTTTACAATCTAAGATGCCCGTTAAGCATTTTCCCTAAGCCAAAGAATAATAATTCCTTTCCTAAGATTTCTTACCCTCATGTTAGACTAACCAGCTCAACTTTAGCCAGCTCTGCCAAAACATTTCTGTGATGCCTCATACATTTCTTTAAATCCTCACAGTGAACAGTTCCTAGTATTATTAACCCCATTTGACAAACAAGGAAACTAGTCCTGGCCGGTTGGTGTGGTGGTAGAGCATCGGCCCAGTGTGTGGAGGTCCCGGGTTCGATTCCCAGTCAGGGCACACAGGAGAAGCAACCATTGGTTTCTCCACCCCACCCCTCTCTTCTCTTCTCTCTCTCTCTCTCTCTCTCTCTCTCTCTTTCTCTTCTCCTCCCAGAACCACAGCTCAGTTGGTTCTAGTGCATCAGCCCTGGGGGCTGAGGATGGCTCCATGGAACTTCTGCCTCAGGTGCTAAAAATAGCTCGGTTGCGAGCATGGCCCCAGATAGGCAAAGCATCAGCCCAAGACCGGGGTTGCCCAGTGGATCCTGGCTGGGGTGCATGAGGGAGTCTGTCTTTCTATCTCCCTACATCTCAGTTGGAAAAAGAAGAAAAAAAAGGAAACTTAGGTGTTAAGCTAAATAACATACCACTGAGAAAGTCAACAGCCAGGCAAGAACTCAAACCCAGGTCTATCTTCCTCTCAACATCCATGCTTTCCACCACTGCCCGTCCTGGGAGAAGGAGCTATGTTTCTGCAGCTGGGAGGCACACCTGTTTTCAGAAAACTTCCTCTGTGGCAAGGAAGGCCAGTGTGCTGCAGGGTCACTGTGGAGCCCGGATGTAAGAGCCCCTGGTGCTGGGGGAGGCTGCACTCCAGGTCCCTACTGGTCCGATGCCACGTCCTCATGGAGCAGCCTCCAGCTTGCACATGAGCCTTTTCCCTGAGGGTCCCCTGTAAACACCACTGCTGCATCCTGTCCTGCAAGTCATGTGAGGGCAGAGCACACTGTCTGCAGACCTCACAGCTACGGAGAGGCAGCTGCAAACTTGAGGCTGTCCCAGACCATCTTATCAACATGCACCCCTGGAGGGCAGGCACTGTGCCTTTTTCACCTCTACTGGACGAGGGGGCGAGGCAAGGAGGACCATCAGTGTTTGCTGAACTGGGCCCAGCTCTAGCCACTGCCGTTTCTCCCCTGCTTGGTGATAAGGGCCCCAGCAGAGTGAACTGACGTCAGCGGCAAAGCGCACATGCACACAGCTACAGCCATTTCCTGAGGACCTGCTGTGCCCGCCACTGTCCCAGTGACCTCACCTCACCTCCCCTTCCTAGTCTCCTTGGCTCAGTAGAAGGCAGCTCAGTTTAGAGATGAGGAAACTGTCTAGTAAGATCATGAAAGTTTCTTGAGCTTTTGCAACTTAAACCGCAGAAGCGAAAATTTTAACCAAAGTTTGTGCAACTCCAAAGCCCTCACCCGAAGCCCTCTGTCAGGGGAGATAATGATCTCCTCCCCCTTCCCCACGGGATCATATGTCACTCTTCTTCGGGGGGAGGGGGATGTAAGGCTGGTTGTTTGGTGTCAAAGTGTAATTCTAAAAGCCCACTTCCCTGATGGGATGGGGGGGCTACAGCAAGGATGAACCCGCGGGTCAGTGACTCCCCTCGGAGAACCCACTGAGAGGACCTGCATATCTCACTGGACTCAGGGATACAAGAGGCACCAAGACTGGGACTGAAATTCCTTGGGGATTTTCCCTGGACACCAGGACACGTCCTGCCAGATGACTTTCCATAAACAGACCAGACTCATGATCCAGCATGCACAGGATAGGAAATTCTAAAGACACAAAGTGATGTGCAAAGAAAAGGAGGTCTCTCTCCTACCCCTGTTCCCAGAACCTCTGCATTTAGAAGCATAGATGAGTCACACACACACACACACACACACACACACACACACACACACACGTAGAAATGACGTCCCTAGCCCCTTTGAAGTTCTTGTATCTTAAAGATCATTCCATACCTGCAGGCAGGGAGCTGCCTCAGTCTTTCTTTTGTAGCTGCCTGACATTCCATTATATGACAGCGCCAGAATTATTTAATCAGCCCCTTAAGAGAGACGATTAGGCTGTGTCCAACCCTCATTATTACAAATTAGGAATGTCTTGTATATATTTTGTGTGAGTATGTGTATAAGATGAATCCCTAGAAGAAGGATTTCTAGGGCTTATTAAATATAATATGTGCTTTTAAATTTTAATAGGTTTTGGCCAAACTTCCCTCCATAGAACTTGCATCAATATGTAGCCCAGCAACCGTGGAAGGAGGTAAAGGAGCGCTTTTCATATAAGCTGGAAAACACCAGCTGATAGGCAGACAGGCAGATCAAGTGACCAGTGACAAAGATGGCCCAGCACCACAAAAGGCTGCTTCCTGTAAGCAAGACACCATTTCACAGATGAGAAAACAGGCTCGGAGCGTTGGCGTGCCTCCGCCAAGGTCATGGCCTGGAGCCCTGTAAATCCAGGGCTAGTCCCTCCAGACAGCAGATGCCTCACCCTCTGATCTCAGCTGCGGTCTCCTGTGTTGACTCGGCCACAACTTGGAGATTCTAGCTCCTTCCTACAGCGAACTGAAAATAGTTGGAACACCCACATGGTTTAGGGCTTCACCTCGCCATTTCCTTCCCACACAAAGGAAACCAGGGCCTGCCCCACACGGACACACTCACCCAACTACTATTTCCAACCTACTGGGGGCCCACAGAGCCTTGACCATCCACTTCTCGGAGGGGGGTAGCAGTGATTACCCAGGGCATTCAGCCTCCAGCCGAAGGAACTGAAAAGCTCAACAGGTCATCTCCGTGGTTACCGCTGGGTGGTGGGCAGTGAGGGTGTGAAGGAAGTGGAAGGAGCACATGAGCCACAGGCCTTACCATCAGCCACGCTGCAAAGAGAAGCAAGCATGGTGAAAACCGTTCTCTTTCTTTGTGCTTGGAAAGTGTTTCACGTCTACTAACTCATTTCACGTCCACAGCACTTCTCTGAGCTAAACAAGGCAGGATGCTCATATTTGCTCTTCCCACTTTATAGCTAAGAAAAAGGAGGTTCACTTGTCCACTGCTAGGGAAGAACAGAGACTAGAGGCAGACCCAGAGTTTCTGGTGCCCAATTCTGGCCACATTCTGTTCTGCGCTCATGATTAGCAATCTCCTGGCAATGTGAGATGTCCACAAAGCCACCTCTTATCTGCCTGCATCTGGATGAGTCACCACGTCCCTACCAGTGTTGTTTGGGACCCTCTAATATACAGACCTACATAAACTCCTTTCCCTGGATCCTCATCCTTGTTTCAGCTCCACAGACACGTCCTTTGTGAGGAGACTCTTGGGATGTTTCTAATGGGTGGCTTGGCACTGTCCCTAAGTGCCTAGCATGGCCTCTGGAACACGACAGGTGCTCAATAAAGGCAAGTTGCTTGGTCGGCTGGGAGCATGGTTTGGATGGATAAATGGGTGGGTGGGTAGATGGGTGGATGGACAGATGGATGGATGGACAGATGGATGGATGGAAGGATGGGTAGAGTAGCAGTTGATTTGTTTCTTTGCTTTTCTTTTCCTACACAGCATCCAGAAGTCCCCTCATCAAATATCTGCTTAACATCCTTTTGTGGAATCACTTCTCCCCCAGGGTATGCAGTCAAGGAGTGCCCACTGCCCAAACACCCAGAGCTTCCCTGTGTTCTCGCCTGTCCTGTCCAAGTCTGGTTCCCCAGGGCTCCAGTCATTCTCTGAGCTCCGCCCACCCCCCAGCATGGTGGTACCTTCTGCTTACGTTAGCCAATGTTGTTTTCTGCACCCATCCACAAGGAATTTTAAGTGACACAGATGTGAAGATGAATGAGCAGATCAAGGCGCGGATGGGTGGAAGAGTGGAAGGAGTGAAGGAGTGAATGGAGGAGTAAGAGGGAGAGCAGGGGATGAGTGCAGTCTGCCCGTGGAAGGACTTCAGAGCTAAGTGACCAGGTGCGTCCCAGGCCCTGGAAGGTAGGAGAAAAAGAAGAGACTGCAATGCTAACCCCTCAGCCTTACCTGCAGGAGGGGCGGTGTGAACTGATTTTAGGAGCAACAGGACGCCTAAGCTCAGAATCTCCTCCTGTAAGCCAGGACTCCTTTAGTTCTGTACATTTTAACTGAGAAAGGCCTCAAAGCTCTACTTCCTAGATGAGGAAACTGAGACCCACGAAGGGCAAGAGGTTTGCCAAAACCTCCCAGCTACGTTTGGAGCCGAACTGGAGCTAGAACTCGGGTCTCCTGACTCCCGAGCCCGTGCCCTTTCCCTGCCCAGAGCTGCCCCTACCAGAGCTGACTAAGGGACAGAATTTCCAAGTCCATTTTGAGGAAATCCCCTGTGACTTCCTCACTGGGGGCGGAAGGGCCTCAAAGATACAAATGCCACTGGAGGTACTAATGTCCTTATTTTTGCAGCCTGAATGCCCTGCAGGCATAGTGCTGAGGGGACAGGTGGAGGGCAGGGCAGGCAGCACAGAGAAGAGGCTGGGACCCCGCCCCCGAGAATGGATGCAATGGGCAAGAAGCCAACGGGCTTCCCGGGACTAGCTCAAAAAAGGGTCAGAATCCAGAGCACAACCACGAGATTCCTGTAAAACTCCGAAACTTGTCACTTCCTTTGTAAGCCTGTCGGTGAAACTCTTTGAGAAAGGGTCTATGTGCTAGCCTGCAGGGACAGGCGGAAGAGAGAAAATGGGGACCACATCTCACTCCACGGCCAGTCTCTGAGACAGAAGGCGGAAGAGCTCAGGACAGGCCTGAGTCATCACCGTTTCCTATGTGCTGTCTTCCTAATAAGAGAAGTAATGCCTAGATTAGCTACTGCGGTGCCGGACAGCTAACGGAAAATCACTGTCAGCTTCCCCCTTACCTGCCCCCACGTTTCCTAACACTGAGCTGAGATGACAGCTCCACTGGGAGGGGGGAGACACGGAGGAAAGAGCCGCTGGAGCCTGGACATCTGGGGAAAGGAAGGGAAGGAACTGTTTCCCTAGCATCTCCCTCTGTCCAAATGGTACTGGGCAGTTTACAGATTCCCTCACTTAACCCTCTGAGTGTCCTAGGAGCAAAGTACACTTGGCTCCATTTCCAGAAAGGAAATCAAGACACAGAATACTTAATAAGTTGTCCAAGGACATAGAGAGTCAGTGAACTGTCTGATTTCAACCCCACACTTGCCCGTCCAATCCGGCCTCTCCGAGGGCCGGCCGGGGACAGCAGAAGGGAGCGGGGTTGTTGGACTCGGGAGTGCTCACAGAGAAGGAACTCTGACAAGCATGCAGAGGAAAACAAAAACAAACATCAGACTCCAAAGCAGCGGTCCCCAAACTTTTTACACAGGGGGCCAGTTCACTGTCCCTCAGACTATTGGAGGGCCAGACTATAAAAAAAAACTATGAACAAATCCCTATGCACACTGCACATATCTTATTTTAAAGTAAAAAAACAAAACGGGAACAAATACAATATTTAAAATAAAGAACAAGTAAACTTAAATCAACAAACTGACCAGTATTTCAATGGGAACTATGCTCCTCTCACTGACCACCAATGAAAGAGGTGCCCCTTCTGGAGGCCAGATAAATGGCCTCAGGGGGCCGCATGCAGCCCGCAGGCCGTAGTTTGGGGACCCTAGTTCCAAAGGAGGGGGTCAGGAGGGAGGCGTAGGACCTGAGACCATCTGTCCCCCAGCAAGTTTGGAAGAATCGATGCTTACCCCTGGGCCTCTCTCCCCAGGCACCCGCCCGCCCGCCAAGGCACCTTGCTGCAGGCTCCTCCAGGAAGCCAGTAAGCACAGCAGCAAACATGCCATGTGTGGTCTCAGCTACAGAAAACAAGCAGCTGAGCACAGCCACTGTCCCGTGTGGTGAAGGTGAGAAGATTAGGGAGGCTAAGCTGCAACCATCCAGCCCAGACGTGGTTGGAAGGATGAGAACAGTTGTCATAGTTAATACCTCTGACTTCTGCACAGGAGGTGATGGGGAGGGGAGGGGAGGGGAGGTGCGGCATAGAACAGTATAGAAAGAACACGCCAGGGCTGGAACTAAAGGCAAGGGCAAGATGTGGCAGAGTCCTGGACAGGGACTCAACCCTGCCTCCACCCGGGCAAGTCCCCAGAGCCTGCTGGGAGGCCTGGGCTTGCACCTCCGCCCTGCTGCCCCTACAGACCCTCCCACAGCACCCAAGGAGCACCTACCCCAAGCAGGACCCCAGAGGAACAAGGAAGGGTGGGCCGGCAGGTCCATCACTGACTCACATGGGAAGTACTGACGCTTGTAACAAGGGTGGGGAAGAAGGGACCCACACGGAGCATCTCTCCGATTTGCAGGTGGGGAGAACTAAGGCTCGTTGGGAGGAAATGACCTTGCCTCAGGTTTTCCTCCTGGGACCCAGACTGGGATTTCTAGAGGATGGAGGGACTTTTCCTGCTTCGGGCATTTTTTAAAAAAGCAGCAAAAAAGCGAAAGCGGCTCCCCACATGGTCAGAGGGGAACTCCAGATCTGAGTAAAGCTTTGGAATCCAGTCGGGATGAGGTTTCACTTTCTCTGCCTGCTTTAGTTTCCTAACGTCACTGTGTGAGGCTGGGCGGGCAGCCAGCTTAGTCCAGGCAGCACGAATGAAAGAGGAGAAAGCAAGCCCGAGCAGGAGAGCAGGGCGGGAGCTGCAGGAGGCTGAAGGCAGTGAGCGTCCGGCTTCAGCAAGGAATATGCTTGCTAGGAACAGGGCTGCAGGGGGTAAGAAGGTGGAGGAGAACCAGCCCTCTGAACTCGAGAAGCCTGTCAATGAGCCTTCAGGGTCTATGAGCCTCTTAGAAGCAAAATTACATGTGTGTGTCGGAGTAGCTCTCCACGTGTTTGAGGAAAGTGTTCACAGCTTTCATCAGGTTTCTTTCTTTTTTTTTTTCTGTTTTGTATTTTGCTGAAGTAAGAAGCAGAGAGGCAGAGAGACAGACTCCCGCATGCGCCCTACCGGGATCCACCCGGCATGCCCACTGAGAATGATGCTCTGCCCCTCTGGGGCATCGCTCTGTTGCTGCCAGAGCCATTCTAGCACCTGAGGAGGAGGCCATGGAGCTGTCCTCAGTGCCTGGGCCAACTTTGCTCCAATGGAGCCTTGGCAGTGGGAGGGAAAGAGAGAGACAGAGAGGAAGGAGAGGGGAAGGGGTGGAGAAGCAGATGTGTGCTTCTCCTGTGTGCCCTGGTTGGGAATCAAACCCAGGCCTTCCAAACACCGGGCTGACGCTCTACCGCTAAGCCAACCAGTCAGGGCTCATCAGATTCTTAAAGGGCTCCATTACCCAAAACAGAAGCAATCTCTCACTTTACAGATGTGAATGGAGTGAATAAGAAATGAACGAGCAGTGTAGACCAAGCACACAGGCTGGACAGGAAGGGCAGGGAAACTTCATGACTTTATTTTGCCTCATTTTACAGTCTCCTAACCATGCTCACAGTCATTACTAACTTAGATTCTCTCAACCACCAGTGCAGTGAGTCAGGCAGACAGGTGTTCCTAGTTTTCAGGAACATACAATCTGGGTGAATTATTAATGATAGTTGCCATTCATTGAACACTGACCTTCCCCAGGTACCATACTGTTCACTTACACAGGCTCTTGGATTTCCTCATGGAATCAGTGAATTAGAGCCAGAGAATTTTGCACAGGAGAAGGTAGGTAACAGAAATGGAATTACAATTAGATTCTTCTCCCTCCTCTGCCCCTACTCCCACAATCCAGTAGAACCACCAAAAGGGAAGAATACTCCTGAGGTATGTACCCGTCGCCTATTCCTGCTTACTGACCCCAGCACCCTACCTCCACTACCACTCACACACACACACACACACACACACACACACACACACACACACACACAGCTGAAAGGTTCCTGAACATTCAAAGACAAGGATCATGTGGGTCCACCTGTGGGTTAGTTCCCTCACTTCTCTCCTCAGCTCGTGTCCATCAACACATTTGGTGTCCCCACGTGGGACACCTTAAAGAGAGAAACTAAGATCAAGGAAAGGAAACAGAAATGGAGCCCACATGGAACAACTGAACCTTAGCAAAATGTTCAGGATTTCTCTAGAAACAATACAGTGCGGTAGAAAGTCCATGAACCCAGACTTGGGTTCAATGTTGAGTTCTACCACTTTAAAGGCTATAGAACCTTGCCCTGGCCGGTTGGCTCAGCGGTAGAGCGTCGGCCTAGCGTGCGGAGGACCCGGGTTCGATTCCCGGCCAGGGCACACAGGAGAAGCGCCCATTTGCTTCTCCACCCCTCCGCCGCACTTTCCCCTCTGTCTCTCTCTTCCCCTCCCGCAGCCAAGGCTCCATTGGAGCAAAGATGGCCCGGGCGCTGGGGATGGCTCTGTGGCCTCTGCCCCAGGCGCTAGAGTGGCTCTGGTCGCAATATGGCGACGCCCAGGATGGGCAGAGCATCGCCCCCTGGTGGGCAGAGCGTCGCCCCATGGTGGGCGTGCCGGGTGGATCCCGGTCGGGCGCATGCGGGAGTCTGTCTGACTGTCTCTCCCCGTTTCCAGCTTCAGAAAAAAAAAAAAAAAAAAAAAAAAAAAGGCTATAGAACCTTAAGCAAGTCCCTTCACCTAAGCCTCAACTGATCCATTTGCTTAAAAATAAATAAAGGTCACTTTAAAATAAATTAAAGCCTGACCAGGAGATGGCACAGTGAGTTGAGCATCAGCCTAGGATGCTGAGGGCCCTGGTTTGAAACTCTGACGTCACTGACTAGAATGCAGGCTCGTCAGCTTGAGCACGGGATCATTGACCTGATCCCAAAGTCACTGGCTTGAGCCCAAAAGTCACTGGCTTGAGACCAAGGTCACTGGCTTGAAGCCCAAGGTTGCTGGCTTGAGCAAGGGGTCACTGGCTTGGCCTGAGCCTCCCAGTCAAGGCACATATGAGAAAGCAATCAATAAACAACTAAAGTGAAGCAACTACAAGTTGATGTTTATCACTTCTCTCCTCCCTTACCTCTCTTCCTTCCTCTCTCACTAAAATAAAATAAGAGGTCACTATTCCCAATTAATTGGGGTCTTGTGTAGATTGCTGAAAAGCCTAAAATATAAAATATCCTTAAAGGGACCACCATTTTCTTACTCGTAATAATATTATAATAATAACTAACATTAAGTATTTAATATGCTCAGGCATTGTACTAAGAACTCACAGCATGAGCACATTTATTGGGACTTAGTTGTCTCAACAGCTGTGGAGCAGTCATTATTATCCCTGATTTATTGATGAGGAAACTGAGACCAAAGAGATTGAGTAACTTGTCCGAGGCCACCTATCTGGTAAATGGGAGAAACACCAAAGCCCCTGCTCTTAACCAGCAGGCCACATAGCGTCCCACATGTTTGGTAACTAAGGAGGCTATGTGAAGGGAACGACTAAACAGGCAGAACATTGCTGTGTGGATGGATGAGTGTTTCTGAAGTGTTTGCAATTTATTTCTTTAAATGAGATGGCCATGCCTTCCAAAATTGTGTTTCTACTGTTAATTGGTTAATAAGAAAGGAATGAGAGGAGTCTAGTGACAAGCTTAGAACAGCACCTGGCACCAAAAAAGGACATAATAACTATTAAATGCCTGACAGATGTGAGTGAGTAGAAAGAGCTTCTCCAGGTCATCAGAAACACATATTAGCTGTATGACCCTGGGGACCTTAATGACCAGTCTTGAGGCTCATTTTCTGCTTCTGCAAAATGAGAGTAATAACCACCCTGCTTCAACGTAATTGTGAGGAAGAAAGAACACAGGGACTTCCCTTTCCGGGTGGTTTGGTCACTCCACCACCATTACCTGTATGACAGTAGCTAGCAAGGAAACGGTCTTGGTATAAGATTACATTCTTTTAAAGTTAATATTCTTTTTTCAGTTTGTTTGCTTTTGTCACTGTCAACAGACACTTTTCACTTAGATAATTCAGAAGTCAACTTCAGCCCAGCCCAGGCCAAACAGTCACTAATTCTGAATTATCCAAATAGGAATTGAGAAGATTGCTGTGTCCAGCTCTTTGGAAGGGGCAAGAAGCCTGGCTGAAATCAAGACCACCACATGGGCTCAGTTCAAGGATGTCTCCAACCATGAACCTTGGAATGGGGAGTTCTTGGTGGACAGAGCACTGAAGCAGGAGCTAGGGCACTGGGGTTCTGAGCCCATTATTCACTCACTGTGTGTTCTTAGCAAGTCATTCCCAGTCTCTGGGCCTCAGTTTCCTCCTCTGCAACACAGATAAGATGATCTCAGAATCCCTTTGCAGCTTTCATAATCTGTAGCTTTTTGTTTCCTAGAAACGAGATGAGATCCCAGCACTTACTAATCCCCATCTGTAAAGTGAGAAAATGGACATAATAATAGTAAATGAGCCCTGGCCGGTTGGCTCAGCGGTAGAGCATTGGCCCGGCATGTGATGTCCCGGGTTCAATTCCCAGCCAGGGCACACAGGCGAAGCAACCATCTGCTTCTCCACCCCTCCCCCTCTCCTTTCTCTCTCTCTCTCTCTCTCTCTCTCTCTCTCTTCCCCTCCCGTAGCCAAGGCTCCATTGGAGCAAAGTTGGCTCTGGCGCTGAGGATGGCTCCATGGCCTCTGCCTCAGGTGCTAGAATGGCTCGGGTTACAACAGAGCAACGACTGAGATGGGCAAAGCATCGCCCTCTAGTGGGCATGCTGGGTGGATCCCAGTGGGGCATATGTGGGAGTCTGTCTCTCTGCCTCCCCACTTCTCACTTCAGAAAAATACAAAACAAAAAAAATTTTTTTTAATAGTAAATGAGTTGACACATGGGAAGCCCTTAGAACAGTGGCTGGCACAGAGTCAGCCTTCAGTAAATGGCTAGTGATCATCATCTCTCTCTCAACAAGCCTATAAGTTCAAAGACACTACGCAACTTTTCAAAGGATCACTCAATAAGTAAATGGGGTGACCCTGTAGCCATTACCCATTCCAGTTCATCTCTGGTGGAAAGGTTGCCAATGTCCAGTTCAGATCCACTGCCCCAATCACCTCCCGTGGGGACTACATGTCAGAGGATCCCCTTCTCAATAAAAACCCCATAAATAACTTTCTTCCATGGGAAGAGAGGGAGAGAGGAAGGGAGAGAAAGAGAGAGAGAGAGAGAGAGAGAGAGAATACAGACTTGTAATACATCAGAAAGAACTTTGAAAGCAACCAAATAAACACCTAGTAGTTTCAGATCCTGTCCTAACTGCTCCTCCATCTGCCCTAGGGAAGCAGCTTCCTGACCTCTGGGGAGGAACCCCCTGGAGGAGGATGCTGAGGGTGCCAGCCGAGAAAGCGGTTTTCTACCACCAGCCTGTGCTAGCTCTTCCTGGGGGGGCCAAGGGGGAATCCATGTGCTCACTCTGGATCTGAGGGTGGTGAGGAGGAAAGGGAGAGGGAGAAGGAGAAGGAAAAGGAAAGGAGCCTCAAATTTCCGGAGGCTGTTGCAATTTTCTTTTCTGTTTAATGCAGTTTCACTTATGAGCTCAGCCAATGCATGGCTACTGTTTCGGAAACTCCCCTTGGGGGCGCGGGGGGAGGGCCCCCTCTACTGGCCTGACTCCCTATAAAGGGCCAACCTGAGCTGCATAGAGTCCCGGCAGAGCACCCTAGGACAGCACAGGACCTCCCCAGCCTCTGCCTGCAGGTACCATGAAGGTCTCCGCTGCCGCTCTCGCTGTCATCCTCACCGCGGCCGCCTTCTGCGCTCCTGCATCTGCCTCCCCATGTAAGTCCTGTCCTGACCACCTGAGTCAGACCACCAGGCTAGCCCAGATCTTGCATTCTTTTCAACTATAGCATTTAGACTGTCTGGATCTTATGATTTACACTATTACTTCTTGCTTTTCCCAGATGTCCAGTGGTCCCCGATAGATCTCTAAGCTACTTCATGGCAGGGACCCTCTGAATAACTTTCCTGTGTCCTTCAGGGTCTATGACCCAAGCTTGCAGGTGCTGAGTCTGGGCTGATGAGGCAGCTGAAGCTGACCTCAAAACATGACTGACTCATGCCTCACACCGGCAGAGTTTCAGAGACTTATAAGCACTTAACTAAAACCCTCCTGGGACAGTCTCATTTTTCCCATTTCATAGCTTGGAAAAATGAGGCTTGGGAGAGGATAATGAAAGCTAATTAAATACCTACTATGGGTCAAGTATTATGCTGAATGCATGTTATATATATATCAATTTACTTAATAGTCACAACTACTCAGATTAGCTGTCCTTGACTTACAGATGGGGAAACAGAAGCCCAGAGAGGTTAAGTAACTTGCCAAGATCACACAGCTAGAAAGTGGGGAATCTGGTGTTCAAACCCAGTTCTCTCTGGCTCTAAAACACTCTTACTCTGCCTAGAAGTGGCAGCTGACATTGCCCGGGGTTGTCCTGAATTAACTGACCAAAATAAGTCCTCATTGTCTATTAGAGCCCTTCTTACCTCAGCCAAGGCTCCTAGGATCCAGTATGCATCTTCAGTCTGAGTTTTAGAAGCCTTCCCATAGCCCACTCTAGGTTTCAAAGAAGCCAAGTTCTGAATCCATCGAGGGTCCTAGGAGGGCAAGACAAATCAAGAGGAGGCCCAGCATGCCCTGAGAGTTGAGGGCACGGGGGTTATGATGTAGGGAGAAGGCTACAGCTGAGCTCCAGGATTAGATGAGGAATTGGGGCGACCCTCTCAGTCCTCTGCCGGAATCCCCACTCGATCCTGTCCATGGCCAAGGGACTTCATTTCTCTGAACCTCCATTTCAGCCAAAGGAGGATAGCCATTGATTTAAGATAAATCATGAAAAATACTGGCAATGATACAGGGTCTCCTTCCTTCCCTCTCCCAGATGCTTCGGACACCACCCCCTGCTGCTTTGCCTACACCTCCCGCCCACTGCCCCGCGCCCACCTCCGGGAGTATTTCTACACCAGCAGCAAGTGTTCCATCCCAGCAGTCGTGTGAGTCTCAGTCCTGTGGAACCTCCAGGGGGGTGCAGAAGGGACATCTTTTGTGGCAGAGCCCACCCCCCAGGTGCCCTCCACTCCCACCCATCTTCTCACTGCTCAAACAGCCATGGCTCCTCCCACTCTAGCTTCAGACTCCCCAGTTGTCATGAAAAGTAGACCAGGTCTTCTCGGAAGATCCGCCTGACTCTGATGGTCTAGGTTGGGTCTCCGATCTTTACAGATGGGACTTTTACTTGAACATCATCTGCACTGCCCCTGCGTGAAGATCGACTCGGTCATCCCTTTCCATTGAAGAACCCCCCCCCCCCAAGTCTTCCGTATCCCACAGCCAATCAAATCCACCTACATCTTCAGAAGAACTAGGGAAGAGAGGTCAGAGATCAGGGTCTTAGTTGCAGTCACTTGTATATTAAAAAAAAAACAAAAACTATCAATTGGCAAAGAAATAATAAAATGAGATTTAAATATGCAAGCTATATCTGAAAAAATTTACATTTGAAAAAATATAATAAGCCCCAGTACCTAGGAAGTGCCTAAAGTGTATCAAATGTCTTGCACGCATTATCTCTAAATTTCATTATAATCGCCCTGACAGGTATGCATAATTCTCTCCATGTTTCAGATAATAAAACTGAGACCCAGAGAGGTTTGGTGACTTGCCCAAGGTTGCACAGTAAGTGAGGGGTAGAGTCTGTCTCTGAACCCCCTCCTCTTTCTACTATAGCAAGGTCATTAGTGAGAGTTGCATAGAAATTTAAGACCATAAGAGACTTAAAGGACGAAAATGGGAGCCCTGGCCGGTTGGCTCAGCGGTAGAGCGTCGGCCTAGCGTGCGGAGGACCCGGGTTCAATTCCCAGCCAGGGCACACAGGAGAAGCGCCCATTTGCTTCTCCACCCCTCCGCCGCGCTTTCCTCTCTGTCTCTCTCTTCCCCTCCCGCAGCCAAGGCTCCATTGGAGCAAAGATGGCCCGGGCGCTGGGGATGGCTCTGTGGCCTCTGCCCCAGGCGCTAGAGTGGCTCTGGTCGCAACATGGCGACGCCCAGGATGGGCAGAGCATCGCCCCCTGGTGGGCAGAGCGTCCCCCCATGGTGGGCATGCCGGGTGGATCCCGGTCGGGCGCATGCGGGAGTCTGTCTGACTGTCTCTCCCTGTTTCCAGCTTCAGAAAAATGAAAAAAAAAAAAAAAAAAAGGACGAAAATGGGGCAATCATGAAGTTTTCTATATAATGATGAAGTGAAACTTCATGAGTGAATGCAATTCATTCACTAACTCATTCAATAGATATTCGTTAAGCACAGGAAGGGCAGTAACTTTGAGCAATTCTCAAAGGACAGGTGAAGGTGGAGGCTCCCAAGAGACAGAGCAAAAAAAAAAAAGTAAGAGGGAGGTCAGGCAGGTTAGGGGGCAACAATGTGGGGAAAGAAAGAGAAGGCTTGGTGAGCAGGGGCTCTTCTCGGGGTTCTCATTCTACAGGGAGCAGGAAGAGATGATCACCTGAGTGACCCTGACCTCAGATGTTCATTTCCTGACCATTGACTTCCTGGCCACAGGCCAAGCAGACCTAAGGGGAGAAGATAGTGAGTCATCAGGATTTCCTGTATGACACCAGGCTTAAAGAAAGGCAGGGGCTGGGTCTGAAGCTCTCTCACCACCCGATATAAGAAAAACACTAGGAGGCACAAGAGCCCAGAATACTCCTTCTGCCCCCGTTCCCTCGTCTGCATGGCAGGGTGGGAGAGAGAGCTGGTCACGTGGCTCTGAGGCTCAGAAAAGGGGAGGCAGCTTCCCTGAGAGTAAACACTACCCACGATAGAGCAGGGTCCATGAAAGGGACCAAGATTCCTCGTTCTCATCAGACAAACTAAGCCTTCACTTTGTCTGAAAACATCCCGAAGGAGAAGCCAAACCAAGAAGGTGCAAGTAGGCAGGGTCAGCCCCAAGTAACATGAGAATTGGAAGCACTGCTAGCTAGGCCCAGGTTCTCCCAGACAGAACCAGTTTCCCAGTAACAGGTCAGGCAGGCAACTAAACTGAGCCTGTGATCCCCAGCCTTCTTTTTTTCCCCCAAGTGAGAGGAGGGGAGATAGAGACACAGACTCCCATATGCACCCGACCAGAATCTACCCAGCAGCCTCCTTCTGGGGCCATGCTCCCAACTTAACTATTTTTAGCACCTGGGGCAGAAAGGCTCCACAGAGCCATCCTCAGTGCCCAGGCCAATGCACTCAAACCAATCAAGCCATGGCTGCAGGAGGGGAAGAGAGAAAGAGAGAGAGAGACAAAGGGGAGGGGTTGGTGGAGAGGCAGATGATCGCTTCTCCAGTGTGCTCTGACCAGGAATCGAACCCGGGACATCCACACACCAGGCCAACGCTCTAACACTGAGCCAACCGGCCAGGGCGATCTCCAGCCTTTTAATACCCTCAACATATGCCATCAACACCTATAGAGATAAGGTCTCTGGCTTTCCTAGACCTCCCTGCACATTCTGGCCAGTTAATTGGTAGCAGAGCTTTGACATTGCCAATATCTCAAGGCCCTCAACCTCTCTGAGCCATGGCGCCCTGTACCAGGGCCTTTGGTCTCATGTTGCTCTGATCCACCCTAAAACAAAGGTCCCATAGCATTCCAATAATGACAATGCATGTATGGTATTTTCTAAAACTACTGCATACACACCATCTCATTTGACCTTCTCAATACCTGTGCAATGTAGAAATTATTTTTTTTTTAATTTATTTTTTTTAGAGAGAGAGAGAATAGGAAAGACAGACAGGAAGGGAGAGAGATGAGAAGCATCAACTCATAGTTGCGGCACTTTAGTGATTCATTCATTGCTTTCTCATATGTGCCTTGACAGGGGGGCTCCAGCTGAGCCAGTGACCTTAGGGTCATGTCTATGAACCCACGCTCAAGCTGTCGCCCTCGGGGTTTCAAACCCGGGTCCTCATCATCTCAGGTCAATGCTCTATCCACTGTGCCACCACCTGGTTAGGCAGAAGGAATTATTTCTATCCACATTTTAGAGATAAGTGAATAGACTCAGAGGTCCTAAGTGACTTGCCCAGGGTAATCCAATTAGTAAGTGATCAAATCAAGACTCCAGTTTATGTCCCTTCATTCACACACACACACACATAGATGTATCCATTTGTTGAGTATCTGCCGTGTACCAGGCACTGTGTTATCTAAAGCCAAATCACAGGTTTGTGGGGTTTTGGTTTTTTTTGAAGGACAGGTGTTTTTTTAATTTTTATCTTTCAATTACAGTTGACATTCAGTATCCTATTAGTCAGGTGTAGCCTAGTGTTTAGACACTTATATAATTTATAAAGTGATCCAGCCCATAAGTCTAGCACCCACCTGGCATTGTACATAGTTATTACAACATTACTGACTATATTCCCTAAGCTGTACTTTACATCCCCATGGCTATTTTGTAACTGCCAATCTGTACTTCTTAACCCCTTCACTCCCCCGTCCAGCCCCCCGCCCCTCCCATCTGGCAAGCATCAGTTTGTTCTCTGTCCCCATGCGTTTGTTTTTGTTTGGATAGTTCATTTATTTTGTTCATTAGATTCCATATATACATGGGGTTATATGGTATTTGTCTTTTCTGTCTGACTTATTTCACTTAGCATAACAGCCTCTAGGTCCATTCAAGCAGACCTCATATAATGAATCCAGTCCAACATTTACAGCTCCTACCTCTACGTCAGAGCTTCATAACCTTGGGCAAACATTTTAACCATCCAAGGAGCTTTTTAAAAAGTACTGAGGCCCAGGCCCCTCGCAGGTTTGTTTTCCCACTTCTTGTCTCTCACTTATTCGGCCATGACCCAGTTCCTGGAGGACACCCCTTTTTCTCTGCATCTTGAGCGCCCAGCACAGTGTCTGCAACAGAAGTGCTGAGACAAGGCCTGTGGTTGACCAGCTCAAGCCTGGGCTCCTCGGGCCCCAAGTCCCCTTAGCTGTCCAGGCTGCATGAGGTTTGTATGTTACAAGGCACACAAATCTGCTTCTGGCTTGGAGCCCTTTGAATCAACAGAGGAAATGTCCTTTCCTTAAAGCCACAGACACAATCTAATGGAGCTCCAGAAATGACCCGCCGGTACCATCATCATCTCCTCTTACCCTTCAGTCCATCTCATTCCCGAACTGGCTGGCCCGGCGCTGACCAGATCTCACTGTCTTCTCTCCCACAGCTTTATCACCCGAAAGAACCGCCAGGTGTGTGCCGACCCGGAGAAGAAATGGGTGCGGGACTATATCAACACTTTGGAGATGAGCTAGGATGGAGAGCTGAACTTGTGCACACTTTCCTGTTGCTTCTTGCTCTTGTCCTAACCAGCTTAGAAGGCTTCTCCCCAATCTTTTACTCCCAGCCCTCCTTGGAGGGCCTCAGTTCCACCACACAGGAGCAGTTATGGTAGCCTCCCCCACCTAAGGCCTCCCAGAGCCCCCAAGGCTCTGCGCTGTGCACAGGGCGCTCTGGGCTTCTAACTTCAGGCCCCTCAGCTCAGCCATGACTTGGCAATCAGGAAGGATGTCAGCGTGCCCCTGGAGGTGAAGAAGGGAGAAAACTGGGCTTCTCTGGTGATATCCCATGGCCAAAGTTCTGATCTCGGCCCGTCCCTGGGATAGGCAAAAGTGAGAAATCAGCTCTCCATTAAAATTCTCAAGGCAGATACAAAGCTGGCTCTTGGTTTTTCTCCTCGGGAACCGTCCTTCCTCATGACTGTTAAGCATGCAGGGGTCCAAGGCTTGCACACATCTGGCGTCCACCCTAGGTTTGGAGGCCATGGCCCTGCACAGTGAGCAGGGCTGGGAGCACAGCTCTCTGAGAAGGGGCATGGGCAGGGCACAGCCCGGAAAGTGAGTAGCGGTTTATCCACTCTGGGGGATACAACAATCACTACATCCCCACCCCCACTTGATCTCACTCCCTCCATAGCACCACCGTCTGCTCAGACCACCCCTTCACCCTCGTCTGCCCTATGCTCCTCCCCAGTGGGGGCTACTCCACATTCTTGCTCCTGGAGTCAGTTTTAATGGCAATCCCCAAACACCCCAGTTCTTTAAAAAAAGAGAATAAATAAAGCAGCGGGAGCACTCCAAATGTCCCATCTGTGTGTCCCTGCATGTGACCATACATTGACAACATACACTGTTGTGATGGTAGCTCGCATAGCTGAGCGCCCTCTGTGCACCAGGCACTGCCAGCCCTTCACATTCACCGTCCTCCATCCTCACGCCCTTTGGGGGCGGAAGTATTATTAACCATCCTTACAGCTGGGAAAACCCTGGCAGGAGAAGGAAATAACTTGCACAAAGTCCTAAAGGAAAAAAAAAAAAAAGGGGGGGGGTGGGACGTATAAAGCCATCAGGTCTAATGCCAAAGCCTGTGTGCTTTTTTTTTTCATATTTAATTTGCAAAATTTCAAACATACAGAAATTTGCAAGACTATAGCCATATACCCTTCATCTAGATTTGAATATTAACATTTTACCACATCTGCTTTATCTATATGCATATATGTGTGTATAGTTATATATGATTGGTACAATACTTTTAATGAATTTGAGAGTAGGTTGTAGATGTGATATCACTTCATCCCTAAAAATTCCCATAATATATCACAAGCTCAGAAAACAACATTGACATAGTAATATTTTCTAATATATAGGTCATGATCAAATCCCCACAACTGTCCCAATAACGTCTTTTGTAGCTGCTTTTTAACTCCAGGATACAATTACATATACACGTTGAATTTAGCTGCCATGTCTTTTTAGTGCTCTTTAACAAACTTTTTCTTTTTTGGTCTTTAAGTACATTGATATTTTCTAGGAGTTCAGATCAGATTTTTGTAGAACATTTCGTTTGAATTTGCCTAGTGTTTTCCTCATAATTAAATTCAGGTTCAACATGTTTGGCAGGAATACCACATGAGTGGTGGGTGCCGGCTTTCTCAAGGCAGCACATCAGGGCACAGGACATCAGTTTGCTAGTGTTGCCACGTCTCCTGGCTCGGTGGCCCATGTCTTCCTGCCACAGTGAGCTGCCTGCTATGTGCCAGGCACCGTGCTGGGCATTCGGGGGTGGGGGTGGGGAATGGAAAAGAGTGGTCAGTGAGCTGCCGCCACAGTCTTTCCTTTTAGGCAGTTCACAGTCCAGTGAGGAAGATGGAGGGACCTATGACCAGATTAAACATGATAAACACTTGAAGGGAAGGACCAATACAAAAGTCTATGGTATAAAAAAAAAAAAAAAAAAAAAAAAAAAAGGTCTGTGGTCATATTGTGGGGTAAGAGATCACACCTGGGCAGTATGCCTGAGGAAGAAAAGAGAAAAAAGACATGAGATAATAGTGAAATAGTTTGAAACTGTTTCACAAGTGGAAAAGAAAATGAAAGTCCTGACAGGCAGGGGGAACAGCATATGCAAAAGTGGGAGGTCTGAACGCCTTGCCGCAGAGCCAGCTCAGTCTCTCACTGCCAAGGAGAGAGGTGTGTGTGTGTGAGAGAGAGGGGCTTTCCCATCCCTGTCGTCTCCCTGGTAACCAATCCTAAGAAGAGCCCTTACTTCTAACATGGGCTACGAGAGCTTGACACTTCCCTTAACGCTTTGACTATCTTTTGTGAATTTATGCCTCACCCTAGCCTCTCTACTTAGCTAGACAGGCCTGACTTTCCCAGTTTTCAGATGAGGAAACTGAAGTTCCCAGAGGTAAAATGACTAGCTCAACCCACAGCCAGGGCTGGGACTCAAGAAGGGAACTGGAGTGTTCTATTTACCTAGGAGACCTGGTTGCTCAGCCCTCGGAAGCTTCTGTCTCCAGAAGCCCACCTTCCTCGCTAGTTCCTCTTGTGTGGCAGAGGACAGGTCTCCCTGGGCTGTGTCCCCACTCTCCCAAAGGCCCTGTAATTCCTCCTCCACCTCCACCACCACAATCCTGCCACTGGTTCCCTCTGGCCCCACCAGGAGAACAAAAGGATGGCCTGCGAAAAATCGGTCAATATCTTGGACAAATCCAGGTCAATGCCCAAGTACCCATGGCTGAAATCTACAGGCAGGACCAAAGGTGAGGCTGGAATGCAGAGGAACAGATTCAGGGGCAAGGGCCTGAAGAGGGAAGTTTCCTGGCTCCCCTCCCCACAAAGGTCTGGGTGAGTTCAGCAAATTCGTGGGAGGGGTCAGGGCAGACCCTTGGACATTTGGATGGCTCCCCACAGCCATCAAGGTAAATCTCCAGGGTCTTCTACGGTGGGGCATCTCGTGTTCCCACAGCTGCTGCATCCACACCCTGGCTCTCTATCTACCTCTCACAATCCAAGTCTTAGCATGAGTTGTTCCCACGCCTGATGCACCTCCCCTTATGTAGCTGGCTAACCTCTACTTAGCCTGAAGACTCAGGTTATGTATAGTCTCTGGGAGACCTTCCCTGATCCTCCCAGCCAAGCTCAGGGCCCCTCATCATACCACCTGTGCCTCCATCTGTCTTCGCAGGTGTTTCCCTTTGTTACTCACTAATAAACAGTTCTGTCTCACCAGCTAGTCCAGTGGCTCTCAAAGTGTGGTCCCAGGACCACTAGCATCTGCGTCTTGTTAGATCCAACACCAGATCTTACTGAATCAACTCTCTAAGGATGAGCCCCAGGAACGTTTTAACAAGCTCTCCAGGTGATTCTAATGCCCTGGCTGAGACCATTGGTTTTCACCATTAGCTGCACATTAGAATCCTCTGGAGAGCTTTCTAAACTATCTAGGCCCCTTCGCAGAGAATCTGTTCTGATTCAATTAGTCTTACGTAGGGAGGACCAAGGCATGTTTCAAGTTCCCTCCGATAATTCTAATACGTCGCCAAGGTTGAGAACCACTCTGCTAGACCAGTGTTTCTCAAACTGCAAAGTACACAGAAATCATGATAAATGAAGATCCTGATTCGGAAGGCCTGGAGTGGAGCCTGAGATTTGCATTTCTGAGACACTCCCAGGCCATGGCAATCCTGTTGTTCTATAGCAGCAAGTTACCAGAAAACCATGAGCCCCTGCAGGACAGGAATGGTGCCTGCTGCTTACCTCCCTGGGCCTGTTACTCACTAATGCTGACTGAAGGAATGCCTGAATGGAGGATTCTTTAACCCACCTTCGCAACTGCTGTCTCACTTGTACCACAGAACTCAAAACAGCATCAGCTCCTGTTCACAGGTCCTTGTCCCGTTACCAGGTAAGGCCCCCTAACTTTTGCCACCCTGCAAGCTTTATTGAAATAGGAGGGGCGGCAGACTGTTCCCTTCCCATTAAGGCCACTTCACAGAACCCCAATACTCACCCTTGAGGCTGCCACTAATTCTTGGACAAGTCACCTTCCCTCCCTGAGCCTCAGAAATCTCCTGTCACAGCTCAACCCTTGCCCGGCACCCTTTGTAGAGTCGCTATGAGATGATATCGCTAAGACCTGGGCTGTGCTGGCAGTGCTTAATGATGAGTCATTTTAATTAACACAGAGATGCTCGTAAAATATAGGGTGCCCAATTGAATTTCAAATAACTAGTGAACTTTTAGCATACATGTCTCAAAGATTGCATTCATTACCTGAAATCCCAACTCAACGTCCTGTTTCTGTATTTGCTTGGTGTTTCCTACATCTGTGACGGCTCTACCACCAACACCCCTCCCCTCCACACAAAGGAAGTGTTTCCCCCCAGTCCGGAATGCTGGAGGCAGCAGGCAAGCAAGCCAAGCTCGGTCCCTTGCCACACCTTGGAGAAGCCTCAGATCTACCTGTACTGGCCCAGCCTGCATGATCAGCGGCGGGAGAGGGAGCCCTGGAAGATGTTGCGGAAAATAAGAGAACACCCTCGGTGTGCTTTGCCCCTCCCTATTCCCGCACCCTCCGCACCTTCTGGGAAAGAGAAGGGAGGGGTGTGGTGGGACAGGGAATGGAGTAAGTCGGCCATTATAATGACCCCGGGGTAGAAGGAGGCTCGTCTTCCTCGGCTCCCATCTCTGGGCTGGGCTGAGAACCTGGGGCAGAGGAGAATTTGTGGAGTGAGGGCAGAGGGAGGGAACAAGGGGCCCAACGCTGCCTGTGCAGTCTCTTCTCACACAGGAACCTCAAAGAGGGTACTGCCATCCAAGAAGTCCATCTCCCCATGGTCAAGCTGACTATAAACTCTCAGAAGGGATCCAAGCCTTTACACCCTATTGGGGACCCCCTGAAGTGGCAGAGGTTAAAGGTCAGGGGCCACAGTGGGAGGATGGGGAGACTCCCTTCCTGTGGATGTCCTTACTTTGGGTTCACACCATCCTTCAGCCCTCAGTCCCCGCCTGCAAAATGGAGGGAGGGCAGGAAGAGGGATTGGATTGGATGAGCTCCTTTCAGTCTGAAGTTCTATGACTATCTCTCTCCCTCTCTGCCTTCCACTGGCTCCCTTTGGGTGGGCAGGAACTCACAGAGAGTCTGAAATCTCCCAGAGAGGACGAGCAGCTGTATGCAGCACAGGTGAGAAGCGGCCAGGGTGGGGGAGCATGGTTGCAGGCAGGAGTTGGCTGCGCTGGAGAGTAGAAAGGTGCTCCAGCTGGGGTGGGGGTAGGGCTGTGTTCCGAGAACACAACCCAGCTGTGTACAGAGAATAGTAAACTCCTGGGTTGGTATCCAAGCTCTCTTCCATTGCCTCTATCCATGTTCCTGCAGGCCCTGGGGTGCCTGGGCGTCAGTGACAGCTCTATCATAGAGGCACTATTGCAGGTGGTGAGTCTGGGGCTGCACCGAGTTCTGGAGTGGAGGGAACAAGGCGTGAGGTGTATAGAGCATGGGCACATATGGGCACAGACAAGGCTTGCAGGGATGGTGGGTCAGACCCAGTGAGGAGAGAGCTGCCAGTGTGCAGCACACGCCAATCTCCTGCCCTCGGCTTGATCTAAAAGCATGGAGGAGGCAGAATCTGCAGGTTCCCTTTGCCTAAGACACTCAACTGAAAACTAGGGAGAGAAATGGGACCGAGTTCATTCTCTATCTTAACTGAATCAATGTCTTATGTTTATACGATCTCCCAGTTTATAATGGAGAGCATGCATCTTCTCTATAATCTCATTTAAATTTTATAATAGGAGGAAAAGGTGGTAACTGCATTGTCCCGATGAGATAGAAGCTCTGAGAGGCCAAGAGACTTGCCCATGGCCATGTGGCTATTAGATCCCAGATGAGAACTGGAGCAAGTCTTACTGCCAACTTGTGTTCCTTCCCTTGCACCATCCTGGCTGTACTCTGAGCATAGACAGGTCACTCTCTAGATCTCAGCTGCCTCATTTATAATATGGAGTTGAGATTCTTAAAGCTCTGACATTCTATCACCTGACAGCATCTTTCCACCAACTGCTTCTCAAATCAGGCCCAAACCGGTTCAGAGAAAGTGAAGTCTGAGGCCTGTAGAACCCTGGCCATCCTGGGTAAGTATATCCTCCCTGGGTGGGGAGCTGGGGCAGGTGAGACAGGAGGCAGTGCCACCACTTGGCCCTCTGGGTAAGGACAGAAGGGAGGGGAGTGTAGACCCACGCCAGCCTGGCACCTGGCAGCGTCTGGGAACTATCCTAGGTACTGTTGGGCAGACAGAAGGAGGTAAAGGGAAAAGGGAGACCGGAATCATGGTCATGCTCAACCAGCTGCTCTGGTGTCCTGGGAGGATGGACAACACCTTGGGACCTAGTACTTGAAACTTCTGTCAAGGACAGAATGGAGTCAAATGGATCCTGGCAGGGAGGAGCAAGCCTCTCCCGAGGCTCTGCCCTGACCCGAGCACCCTCCCTGTCTAGGCTGCCTGAATAAGGACGTGATCCAGGCTTTCATCAAGCAGTTGAAGGGGCAAAATGAGGAGCAAAGGATGGATACTCTGAGGGGACTACGAGTAGCTCTGAACTACTGGGCTGCTGTCCCCAGAGACAAGGTGATTGGGAGGAGATGGGTAATTGGGATGAGGTAGGACAAGGTAATTGATGGTGTTGGCTGGGGGTTCGGTCAGGGAGAAGGTAGCCTACCCCCTAATGGTGATGGGGAAGCCATTGTCCTATAGAGTTTCCTGAACAGAAGCACTGGCGGAGCCCCTTACCAGTCACATGAGCTCTGAAGAGCCAGTATGTCCATCTCTAAGATGGAGATAATTATCTTATAGCATAGTTGAGAAGATCAGCTGAGATAATGTACGTAAAGTATCTAGTTCAAAGCCTGTGTTCTTTAAATGGTACCCATTTAATAGGTTATTATCATCCCTCAAATAACCTATTAAAGGAACAGGGACCAAGAGACTCTGCTGACACTAGTCAAAATTTTTCCCTTTGCCTGACCAGTGGTGGCACAGTGGCTAGAGCACTGACCCGGAACACTGAGGGCCCCTGTTCAAAACCCTGAGATTGCCACCTTAAGCACAGCATCGCTGGCTTGAGTGCGGGATCACAGACATGGTGCTAAGGTTGCTGGCTTAAACAAGGGGTCACTGGCTTGGCTTGAGACCCCTGGTCAAGGCACATATGAGAAACTATCAGTGAACAACTAAAATGAAGCAACTATGAGTTGATTCTTCTCATCTCCCTCCTCTCTCCATCTTTCTCTCTTAAAAAAAAAATCTCCCTTTTACAGTCCTCTTATTTTGACCCCATCACTGCTCCAAATGAATCAGAATTCATCATTTGTCCACTTACTCAACTAATATATACTAAGCAGCTATAGGATGTCCTTGAGATACATCAGTAAACAAAACAAAGATTCCTGTTTTTGTTGAGCTTACATTCTAGTGGAGGCAGACACATAAAAAACAATCCACTTAGGCCCTGGCCAGCTGGCTCAGTTGGTAGAGCGTCGGCCTGGCGTGCAGAAGTCCTGGGTTCGATTCCCGGCCAGGGCACACAGGAGAGGCACCCATCTGCTTCTCCACCCCTCCCCCTCTCCTTCCTCTCTGTCTCTCTTCCCCTCCTGCAGCGAGGCTCCATTGGAGCAAAGATGGCCCAGGCGCTGAGGATGGCTCCTTGGCCTCTGCCCCAGGCGCTGGAGTGGCTCTGGTCGCAACAGAGCTACGCCCCGGAGGGGCAGAGCATCGCCCCCTGGTGGGCGTGCCGGGTGGATCCTGGTCGGGCGCATGCGGGAGTCTGTCTCTCCCCGTTTCCAGCTTCAGAAAAAAACGAAGAAAAAAAAAAAATCCACTTAATTATATAGTATATTAGAGGTAACAAGTGCTATGGAAAAATTATGTGGATGGGTGAGGATGATGTGGAATGCATAATGGGGATGGATTGCAATTTTAAACATGGAAGAGAGAAAAGACCTCATTAAGAAAGTGTCCTTTGGCCTGGCCTGTGGTGGTGCAGTGGATGGGGCATCAACTTGGAATGCCGAGGTTGCCAGTTCAGGGCCCTGGGCTTTCCCGGGCAAGGCACACATGGGAGTTGATGCCTTCTGCTCTTCCCCCCCTTCTCGCTCTCTTTTTATCTCCCTCCTCCCCCCTAAAATGAATAAATAAAATCTTAAAAAGGAAGCATTCTAGAACTTTAAAAAAAAAAAAAAAAAGGTGTCCTTTGAGCAGACATGAAGGTGAGGAGGTTATCCTTGCAAATACAAGAGAGGGCATTCCTGGCAGAAGGACCAGTCAACGCAAATTCCCTAACGCAGGAGCACTCCTGGCATCACCCAGGAACAGCAAGGAGGCCGGTATGGCTGGAGGGGCGTGGGGACGGAGAAAGTAGAAAATGAAGTTAGGTCAAACAAGTTACCAGGAGGCTGGATCACAGGTGGCCTTCTGGACTTAAGTAGTTGGGCTTTTATTCTGAGTGTGATAGGGATGCATTTGAGCAAGGCAGTGGCATGATCTAACATTTCAAAAAGTTTACTCTGTTGTGTTAGAAAAGATGGGAGGGGGAGGCACGGGTGGGAACAGAAAGACTAAATTAGGGGGTAGTGAAGCAATCCTGGTAAAATAATAGTGGACATATTTTAAAAGTAAAACTGACAGGTTGAGTGAGCTATAAAAGATAGTGTGGAGCCTGACCAGGCGGTGGTGCAGTGGATAGCACATCGGATTGGGACGCAGAGGACCCAGGTTCGAAACTCCGAGGTCGCCAGCTTGAGCACAGGTTCATCTGGTTTGAGCAAAGCTCACCAGCTTGAGCCCAAGGTCACTGGCTTGAGCAAGGGATCACTCACTCTGCTGCAGCCCCACAGTCAATGCACAAATGAGAAAGCAATCAACAAACAACTAAGGTGCTGCAACGAAGAATTGATGCTTCTCATCTCCCTTCCTGTCTGTCTGTCCCTATCTATTTCTCTCTTTGACTCTCTCTCTCTGTCAAAAAAAAAAAAAAAAAAAAAGATAGTGTGGAAGCAAGGATGAAGTCGAGGTTTTGGGCGTAGAAAATGAAAAGATGGAGTCATCATCAATTAAGATGAAGAAAGCTGCAGGTGGAATGGGTTTAGAAGTAATACCCGAAATCCAGTTTTGGGCAAGTTACGTTTGAGGTGTCTATTGGACATCCAAAGGAGACAGCAAGTTAACAGTTGGATATACAATTTGAAGCTTAGAAAATAAGTCTGGGCCCTGGCCAGTTGGCTCAGTGGCAGAATGTCAGCCAGGCATGTGGATGTCCCAGGTTCGATTCCCAGTCAGGGCACACAGGAGAAGCTCCCATCTGCTTCTCCACCCCTCCCCCTCTTGGTTCCCTCTCTCTCTCTCTCTCTTCCTCTCTTGTAGCCATGGCTCATTTGGAGCAAGTTGGTCTTGGGTGCTGAGAATGGTTCTGTGGCTTCCGCCTCAGGTGCTAAGAAGAGCTCAGTTGCTGAGCAACGGAGCAAGGCCCCAGATGAGCAGAGTATCACCCCCTAGTTGCCTTGCTGGGTGGATCCTGGTCGGGGCGCATGTGGCAGTCTGTCTCTGCCTCTTCTCACTGAATTTAAAAAAAATAAAATAAATCTGAACTAGAAAAAAAAAATAGGTTGTCAGCATATGGATAGCATTTAATGTCATTCAACTAGATGAGATTACTAAGAAAAGAACCAATCATCCAACATTGGGACACCCCAATGTTAACAGAAGAAGAAGCAAATAGTTAATAGAAGAAGTTAATAGAAGAAGAAGCAGCAAATAGTGAGAAGTGGCCAATAAGGAGAAAGACAACCAAGAGTGTGGTATTCTAAAAATCAAATGAAGAACTACTGGCCCTGGCCGGTGGCTCAGTGGATAAGAGCATTGGCCTGGCGTATGGACATCCCAGGTTTGATTCCTGGTCAGAGCACACAGAAGAAAAGACCAACCATCTGTTTCTCCCCTCCTCAATCTCACTTTTTTTCCCTCTTTCCCTCCCATAGCCTGTGGCTTGATTGGTTCAAGCATGATCCCAGGCACTGAGGATAGCTCAGTTGGAGTGCCTCAACCTCAGGAGCTTCAAATAGCTCAGTACTTGAGCATTGGCTCCGGATAGGGTTGCCGGGTGGATCCTGGTCAGGACACATGAGGAAGTCTGCCTCACTATCTTCCCTGCTCTCACATAAAAAAAAAAAAAAAAAAAAATATATATATATATATATATATATATATATATATATATGTATATATGTATATATATATGTTATATCAAGGAATGGATACAAATCATTTAATGTGAGGACTGAGAATTGAAATGTGGGTTTAACAATGTGGGAATCACTGATTATCTTAGCAAGATCTATCTTGGTGGAGTGGTAGGGGTGAAGGCTTGACTGGAGTGGGTTTAAGAGAGAATAGAAGGAAAGAAATTATATACGTAAAAAAGAGACAACTTTCCAAGGTTTCCTGGAAAGAGTTGTAGTTGGCACGAGGACTAGCTAGATTCTATAAAAATAACATTAGTTAGAAAAAATGATAATACTGAAGACATGGGAAGAGTTGTGCAGCAATGTCATTCAGTAGGTAAGAAGGGACGGGACCTAATACACAGCTAGACAGACTAACTTGAGCTAGGTGGTCACAGTCCACAGGACAAGTAGAAAGGAAGAATACATGGGAGCAGGTTGAAAGTTGGATAGAAACGGTGGTGTCTATGGAACTTCATTTCTAGTTGCTTTTATTTGCTCGGGAAAGTAGGAGCAAGATAGTGTTAGAGGTCCCAGAAGGTGTGAATTGGGACGATGGGAAAGAGAACTGCCCAGAGAAAAACAGTATGATTAGAAGGCAGCATTAACAGTCTACATGAGGCTTGTGTTCATACCTTTAAAGCAAGATCAATCATCGAGACTGTTTTTCTCCAGGAAGTGCAGGCACAGAGCAAGTGGAGAGTTAAATACAATGAACCAAGAGGGGGTAAAGGAACTGAGTGAGGAAGAAAAGAAACTACAGCAGGACTACGAAATTTAAGCTGGGTAAAGATGGGTGAAGGTGAGCAGAGAAAAGGTGCTCAATGGTTGTTAGTCCTTATGGAATCCAACAATTGTTGGCATCGGGATGTGAGTTGGAAAGACAGAAGATGGTCAGAGTGGGATCCATGAAACGGCGATCGATCATTGAGAAGTTGCAGTAGTGAATGATGATGGTCCCTCTGTGGGAATTAGCGGCTGACACAGAGGACAAGATTATTGGAGGAAAGGAGCTGGATCAATGGAATGTGTTTTTTTAAATGCCAGGTATTAGACAGCAGAAGTTTTAAAGAGAGTAACACTGATCTATTCAGAGGATAAAATCAGAGAGAAATGAAAGGAGCAAGTGGATGACAGCAAAAATAAGAAGTGAATAAAATAATCTGATAACGTGAGATTCATTTTAGGGAGGAGGAAGAATGGTCTGGAAGCAGCAGTGGATTGCCTTCTTCACATAGCCTGGCTGAAGAATTGTCCCTACCCATTTCACCTCCTGTCTTCCTCTCAGAGGACTCACATTGGGGATGAAGGGGCGCTGGTGTCTGTGCTGCAGAGGCTGATAAAGAAGTCATCAAGTGAAGCAGCTGTGGAGGCAGCCCTGTGCTTGGGTTTCCTGAGGCCCTGCAGCAACCCAGCCCGAGAGTTCTTGCTGCAGTGCCTGTGCCACGGGCCCATGAGCCAGAGAATGAAGGTGTGAGGGGCAGGAGGCTGGGCTCCCTGGGGAGTGTGGGGGAGCAGAGGCCAGTGCTGACTTCCACAGGGTCTGGACCCTGTCATCCTCAACCCAGGGAGAAGAAGCTTCAGCAGGGAGTACTGCAGGGTCCTCTGTGTGTGGACATGTATATGCACGGGGATGGGGTCATGTGGACATAAGTGTCCATGTGTCTGTGAATTTGATTTGTACGGGTATTCATTTATGTGTGGGTACACTCAAGAGGCCAAGGGGCAGGACGACACCTATTCCCAAATTCTAGACTCAGCCCTCAAGTCTGCCTGGTCATCCAGATGGTTCTTGGAGCCCACCAACACTGCCTGCCCCCCACAGGCACTGAGGATGCTGGTCAAGATGATGCATATACACTCAGCCCTGGTCATCAGGGCCATCCTAGACCAGCTGTGCCGTTCTACTATCCTTGAGGTAAGCTCTAGGGCTGCCTCCCTTTCTTCTCCAGCACTAGGACAGGGTTGGGGGACGGATGAGAAAGGGAGTCTGTCCTTCATGCCTCCCCCACCCCTGCCCTCAGGACCGCTTTGAAGCCACACTGCTGCTCAAGACCATTGGGCTGGAACAGATCCAGGCACAAGGACTTGAGGGACTCGTATTTGACCTGCTCAGGAGGAAGACATACAATGAACCCTTCTTCGTAAGTGAGACCCAAGTTCCAAAGCTCAGGCAACCCAACACTGTCTTGCGTCCATCCTCTGAAGACCTTCCGTCTTGGCTCCCACCACACTGCCCCACAAAGAATCCCACTCACCCTAACCCAGTCCGTTTCCTAATGCAGCCCAGGATTTCAAGCCACCTTGCCTTTGCTCAGGCAGTTCTCTCAGCTTAGAATGCCCAAGTCATCCCTCCCTTCCCTGCAAGGACTTGTCACCCCCACTGGTAAGTCACTCCTCTCATCTGCCTACTAAAATATGATCGATCGCTCCTTCAAGACAAGTCCAAACACCACCTCCTCCAGGAAGCCTTCCCAAATCACCAAACAGAATCATCTCTGCCCTCCTGTGTTCCCTTGCTTTTATCTTTATAATGGCTTACTACAAAACTAGCCACAGAAATTTTACCTGAAGACATTTTTCTAAAATACAGATCAGATTGTGTCTTACCTACGCGTAAAACTTTTCAATAGCTCCCCAAAGCCCTCAGAATGGTTTGCCCTGTCCTTGACCACCCCCTGCCTGCTTACATCTCTAGCTTCATCTCAACCACTCCTGCTCAGAACCACACACCAACTATACTTAGGATGACCCTATTCCGAGTCACACCTGTGGTCCTGGTACACCACTTACTCAGAATGCCCCACTCTGAAGAGTCCCAGTTTGGCCACTTCGCTAAACTGAACTATTTTCTGTTCTCTCAACACTCGGTGCTCTCTCTCAATGCCTGCAGGCTTTCGTACAATGTTTCCCCCAATACCTGGAAAACCACCCTCCCCCAGCCCTCTGCCTGGTTAACTCCCACTCACCCTTCAGGTTTCAATTGAGGCATCACCTCCTCCAGGAAATCTTCCTGGTAACCAGACTGTTAGGAGACTCCTATGTGCATCCTACTCTTAGTGCAGTTGTAACTCTGATCACAGTAATGAATGTAATTGCCTGCTCACTTGCCTGCTTCCCCACCAGACCATGAGCTCCTCAAGGCGAGGACCATTGTACATGCAGCACAAACTAAACATTCAATAAAGGTTTGTGACATACTTAAGGGTACAACCCTGTATTCCTTCTCTCTGTTGTCCCATCTTAACCCCCTTCAGACTATGAGGCAGGCTGTGGCTGAAACTGCGGAAGAGCTCAAGATGAAGCCTACAATGTTGACCTTGGTGGAAGAGTGAGTGGCTTGAACAAGGCGCTGCCGGGGCCGCTAGGCTGTGGGAAGGGAACAGAAGGTCACAGAGCGGAGAGGCTGCTGCCAGTTCTCAGCTCTCACTTGCCTGTGCCCCTGGCCAACTCACTCTTTAAACCCTGGACTTTTCTTCAAATGTAAAAAGAGGCGGATTATATGTACCACTCAGAGTTGCTGTAAAGCTCAAATTAAGATGAGGAGAGGAGAGGTACATGTAAGAGGTAAAGTTCTGGACAGATGTGACTGTCTTTAGCAGCTCTTCACCAACTGTAATACCTGCCTTTCTCCTCCCAGCCCCTCTCCTGACCCAAGAAACAAGAAGGAGAAATTATTGAAATTAGCATCACTCGTTTTCCTTATACCCAACTCACTGTAGTCTATAATAAACAATCAGCCTTCCTCCCTTTCCCCCTTAATTGGACCACAACACACCATCTCCCTTCTACACAGGCAACTGATGAACTCGAATGCCGTAGCACGCAAGAAAGCAGTCATCTCTTTGGTAAGGCCAGCTCTGCTGCTTTGACCAGATTTGTTGATGGCAGGGGCACTAGACAATTGAGCAGTTACTGAGGGGGAAAGGGGGTTGTCAAGTTTGGGGAGGTTGTTTGCTTGCTTGTTTATTTTACAATTCCAGCCCTAACAGGAGTTCAGAGAATCTCCTTCTTCAGGATTGGAGGTCAGTGAAATAAGGGACAGGAGATGAGTGTGAGGCATTTCTTAGGTGTTACAGAAATTGTCTTAAATCTCCCTGGTGAATAACGTGCACTGGAACCCAATGCAGTGGCCCCGAAAGGCAAGGAAAGAGATACCACAGCCGGGATGCTCATCTCCGGCTCTCCAGGCCACAGGGTCATCACAAGGGGACTAGAACAGCACACACAGGGCATCTCCCTGGGGCTGGCTACGTAGGCACTCTCCTTCTGCCTCTGCCAGGGTGCCCTGGGGATCCGCAGCCCACAAGTACTCCACTTGCTCCTGGACATACTAGACACGGAAAAGGACCAGTCTGTGAAGAAGAGTGTAAGGCATTCCTGTCCTCTTCTTCATCTTCTTAACCCCTCCTCCAAGCCTTTCCCACCCATCCTCACTACTTGCTCTGTCAGGAGGGAGGGGAGGGGATTAAGTCCTCAGACACTATTTCTTGACCTCATTCCTCAGAACCACAGTGGTCTGTGGCCAGAGCTGCCCCTCCTTTGGACACCCCCACCCCCACTCCTGGCCTTATCTGAAGTGAGCCAGCCACAGAGCCTTTATTTCAATGCAGCTGCAAGAAACACTCATTTTTTTGGCCTCAGTTGATCCCTGGGTCCAAAAGAAGCTGATAAACAAGGTTCTCTTCGTACCTGAAGCACCTAAGACTAACGAGAAAGTAGAACCTACAAGATTCAGGGAAAAGCATGAGAACCCAGAAGAGTTAAATATCCAAGACTTTCGGCTTGCACAGCTGAACCCCTTGTTTATTGCCAAGGCCGGTGCCACACCAGACCAACAGAACAAGCTGAGAGACCAGAAAGGGTCTTTCTGCTACCTCACCTCTGCCTTCCCTCCCTGTGTCCCTAAAGCACTAAAACACAAGCCACAGGCCACAGGACCCTGGACACTGGGGATCAGGAAACAGCTCCAGATCCTTGTCAAAACCTCCACATAGGTCAGTTCTTTGGGCCTACCTCCGCTCCCTGAGCATGCTTCTCAGGCACCCTCCATGAATAAATGTGTATAACTACCTACCACTACTGTTTCCTCCATCAAAGGGTTCCCTGAAACACCGGTCTCTTCACTCGTGGTTGAGGGTTCCTTCTACTCAGCCACATGTTCTTTCCATGCAGGGGTAGAGGACAAAACCAAAGCTGGCTGGATGGCCAGCCTGTCTCCCTAAATCAAACCCTTGTCTATGCCCAGAACTTAATGACAAAGCTAGAGAGTTGAGCCTCTGCCCAGCAGGTGCTGCTGAAAGGGGAAAAAATCCTAGAAAGCTTGGATCTTGGACCATTTCCTCTTACTAACTTGGCCAACCCACCACCTCTCCATCAGTGGTCAGGATATAAGTCAGGCTGTAGTCAAGACCAACCACCCTCTCTGCTGTCCCTTCTTCTACACATTCTTTCTACCTAATTCAAGGTCATTCCCTTTGACAGACCCTATTTATTCTTCAAAACGGCTTTAGTTTCTCCCTTGTTTATTGAGCTTCAGTTTCCCTCTGCCAGTAGGACCTGCCACACCAATCCCAACAAACTATGTCCATCAAGAAAAAGTCCCGACTTTGGAATCAGATCATCTGAAATCTAGGGTCCATCATTCACTTGATCTTTGTGGACAAGTTACTTATCTTGCTGACTGTTCCTGACCTACAAAATGAAGAGAAAAACGTGAACTACGTCAGAGAGGTTCTATAAAGATAATTAATATAAAATGTAACAGTACCTGGCATTACATAGTAAGCACTCAAATGTAAACTTTTCTCTTTTCCTCTTTTCAGTGTTGTCATGTGCACCTGTGACAACCAGAGTTTAAAAACAGCCTACCAGCCCTGGCTGGTTTGCTCAGTGGATAGAGAATTGACTCAGCATATGGACATCTCAGGTTTGATTCCAGGTCAGGGCACACAAGAGAAGCAACCATCTGCTTCTCCCCCCTCCCTCATCTCTCCCTCTCTCCCTCCTGCTGGCAGTGGCTCAACAAGTTCGAGGATCCCTACCAGTGGTTGGCAAACTCATTAGTCAACAGAGCCAAATATCAACAGTACAACGATTGAAATTTCTTTTAAGCCAAATTTTTTAGACTTAAACTATAATATATAGGTAGGTATATTGTTATTAACTTAATTAGGGTACTCCTAAGCTGGCCTTTGCCAGCATGTGGTATTTTGTGGAAGAGCCAAACTCAAGGGGCCAAAGAGCCACATGTGGCTCGCGAGCCGCGGTTTGCCAACCACTGTCCTAGACAGTTGGAGTGCAGCCTCAGGTGCTAAAAATAGCTCAGTTGATTCGAGCATCAGCCCTGGACTAGAGTTGCTGGGTGGACGCTAGTTGAGGTGCATGCAGGAGTCTCACTATCTCTCCTACTCTCACTTTAAAAAAACAAAAGGACTCATCCTGCCACTCCCATTTACTTCCCCAACATATTGGAGTGATCTAATGGGAGGTCAAGTTTTTCCCATCAAGCAAATAAAGGTCAAAGTTAAATAGATGCTCCCTTCCACTTTCCCATACTCCAGGTTCTAGTAGCCCAGACAATCATTCTGAATCCAGCATGGTGTGTGTCATTCAGACTTATCTCCCCACCTGCCCTACCACTTCCAGATTCATGTTTTGCCTCATAGAGAGTTGTAAGAAAAACCAAGAGTAGTCTCATTATGCTGGAGTATAAGCAACACTGGCTCTAATAGTGTGGCACAAAGACCAAAGATAGGGAAAATGGTCTTGCTCTCTTGCCCACTCTGTAACATTGGGCCAATAAGCAATATAACCCAAATTTCCCTGGGCCTTAAAAGTCTGGGGATACAAACAAGGTCTCATTAACTACATAATTCTCAATGCCTGCAAAATCCTGCCCACAGATCTGAAACCCATCCTCCTCCATTATTTCTGGGTCTCTCCAGAAGATGTCATTATTTGGCTGGATACCAGTCTCTGCTCAGTAGCAACTCAAAGCTAATTTCACCAATCCTCTCTAGAAGACATAAAACAGCACTGAGCATAAAGGTTTGCGTAGAGCACTCACCATCTGGTACACCACCAGCTGAGCCAAATTCTCTTGGGAGGCCTGAAATGCGCACTCCTCTCAGCCATCAGGATCTGTTGAGAATGATCCTTGGACACCAACCAAAATGTAAATCACGACTCTTCACTCTCCTCTCTTTCAAATGGGATCTCTGGATTAAAATAGCATCGATACCCTCCATCTCTTCCTGGGACAGTCTCATCCATCTCTGTGCAGTAACTAAAATCTGGCTCCCTTGAAGTGGCCTCTTCCTGAAATCTCAGGTGTTTCTCATCCTTCTATATTCATTCCTTCAATATCACCACTATCCTGAACCTTCATATAAGTCATTGCTGCCTGAACCACGCAGTGGTGCAGTGGATAGAGCATCAGACTGGGACCGAGGTTCAAAACCCCGAGGTCGCCGGCTTGAGCACAGGCTCATCTGGTTTGAGCCTGGGCTCACCAGCTTGAGCCCAATGTCGCTGGCTTGAGCAAGGGGTCACTTGGTCTGCTGTAGCCCCCCAGTCAAGGCACATATGAGAGAACAATCAATGAACAACTAAGGTGCCACTACAAAGAATTGATGCTTCTCATCTCTCTCCCTATCTGTCCCTGTCCCTATCCCTCTCTCTGTCCCTGTCACACACACACAAAAAAAGTCATTGCTTTTTGCCTGACCTGTGGTGGCACAGTGAATAGAGCACTGACCTGGAACGCGGAAGTGGCTGGTTCGAAACCCTGGGCTTGCCTGGTCAAGGCACATACAACAAGCAACAAGCAAACAATGAACTAAAGTGAAACACAACTATGAGTTGATACTTCTCACTAGCCCCTCTGTAAAATCAATAAATAAAATCTTAACAACAAAAAAAAGCCATTGTTTCTCTGAGGGTCTTGGCTCTCCCGGCACCAATACCATCCTCTGGCCTACTGCCTACTTCCCTATTTTCTTTCATTGCCTAAACCTTGGTCTTGGTGTAACCCTGATAGTATTCCTTTGTAAAACCATCCAGTATCCAGCTCCTCAGTCCTTGAGATCAACTACAAGGCTCTTCAGCCACCCACTGCCAGGGCCACACCCTGCCCTTGTGTCCCCCAGGAACTGCTCTATCTCCAAAATCCTGAACATACACGTTCTGACCCAAACCTTCTATCCTGTCCTTTTTATCCCCACTACCAGTTCTTTGAATCTCATCAGTAATACTAAGTTCTTGACTTCCCTACATTCTCCCTATTAGCCTTCCCCCTTTTCTTCTCCCTACTCAGCCTGGACTCCATCCATCAACCTCACTATACCCAACCCTGAAACATATACCCAGGTTCCTATAACCAGGTTGCTGATTAAAACTGGAGAAAAACCCAACATCCATATATGCTGGTACCCCTAAAACACTTGCCTCTTACCTTAACTGAGCCCTCCACTAGTGTCTGGCAATTTTATGAATTCCTAATCATAAAATTTCTTATTTCCTACAATGGTTATTTCAAGCTTTCTCTGCTCTCCTCACATTTCCTATCATCTTCAAACTTTCTATCATGTTACCTCCCCAACTCTAATAGACCATTATACTCTCTAAAGGGAAAAAAAGGGCATGGAATTACCTCAAATTCCTGCCACCTCTGCTATAAGCATGTATGCAATAAAGAGCACAGGTTCTAAGGCCAGATGCTTGGGTTAGAATCCTGGCTCTGCGCCTTGGCCGGTTGGCTTAGTGGTAGAGCATCGGCCTGGCGTGCAGGAGTCCTGGGTTCGATTCCCTGCCAGGGCACACAGGAGAGGCGCCCACCTGCTTCTCCACCCCTCCCCCTCTCCTTCCTCTCTGTCTCTCTCTTCCCCTCCCACAGCCAAGGCTCCATTGGAGCAAAGATGGCCCGGGCGCTGGGGATGGCTCCATGGCCTCTGCCTCAGGCACTAGAGTGGCTCTGGTCGCAGCAGAGCGACGCCCCGGATGGGCAGAGCATCGCCACCTGGTGGGCGTGCCGGGTGGATCCCGGTCGGGCGCATGCAGGAGTCTGTCTGACTGTCTCCCCATTTCCAGCTTCAGAAAAATGAAAGAAAGGAAAGAAAGAAAGAAAGAAAGAGAGAGAGAGAGAGAGAGAGAGAGAGAGAGAGAGAGAGAGAAAGAAGGAAAGAAAGAAAAGAAGAAATAAATAAATAAATAAATAAATAAATAAATAAATCCTGGCTCTGCCACGTACTAGAGCACGTTGCTTAACTTCTCAGTGTGTCTGTTCCTCAGAAAAGGTGTACCCTCTGGAAAGCCCCCTACCAGTGGCAATCAAAATTATTTACACTGTTCACCTCTTCCATGAACATTCCCTATACCACCTTACCTAATAGCACTGTTGTGAGAATTAAATGAGTTAACACAAACAGATGGAGACTGCTTAGCACAATACTCCCAATAAGCATTAATCATTTGGCCCTGGCTGTCTGGCTCAGTGGCAGAGAATCAGCCCAGCGTGTGGATGTCCTGGGTTCAATTCCCGGTCAGGGCACACAGGAGAAGTGACCATCTGCTTCTCCACCCCTACCCCTTCCTTCTCTCTCCCTTCCCCGACTCAATTGGCTCAAGCGCATCGGCCCCAGGCACTGAAGATAGCTCCATGGAGCCTACCTCAGGCATTAAAATAGCTCAGTTTTGAGCATCTGCCCCAGACAAGGGTTTCTGGTTGGATCTGGCTGGGGCACATGCAGGAGTCTATCTCCTCTCCTCTCACTTGGAAAAGAAGGGGGAAAAAAAAGTTTATCATTTGTTACTACTTTATTATTAGCATCTGCACCTACCCTTGCTTTCAATAACAAGAGGCATTCTCCTCTTCTAAGACAAACCTTTCACCAATGTTCTGGATGCCATTCCTTCAAGGGATTCATATGTCAATTATCTCCATTTCAAGTAGTGTATAAACATGGCACTTCTCACAAACCTATACCCCTGTCTAGATGACTCCTTACCACTTACCACCTCTAACCACTCTTCATAATCAAGATTCGCCCTGGCCATTTGGCTCAATGGTAGAGCATCTGCCTGGCATGTGGATGCCCTGAGTTCAATTCCCAGGCAGGGCACACAGAAGAAGTGCCCATCTGCTTCTCTACCCTTCCCCCTCTCGTTTCTCTCTCTTCTCCTCCCCTCCTGCAGCCACTGTTTGATTGGAGTGAGTTGGCCCCGGGTGCTGAGGATGTCTCCATGACCTCCTCCACCTCTGGTGCTAAAAAATGGCTCTGGTTGCAATGGAGCAAGGGCCCAGATGGGCAGAACATCACCCCCTAGTGGGCTTTCTGTGTAGATCCCAGCTAGGAGGTATGCAGGAATCTGTTTCTGCCTCTTCCCCTCCTCTCACTAAAAAGAAAAATAATCAAGATTCATAATTGTCCACATGCTGTTTCCATTTCCCCAATTTCTTATTATCTTACTTCAGTTTGGGTTCAGAATTCAATTCTCTACCAAAACTGCTTTTGCCAAGGCAGTGGTTTTCTCCACAAGGGCAATTTTGTCCTCCAAGGGACATTTGGCAACATCAGGAGACATTATTAGTTGTCACAACTGGGGGCTGCTACTGGTGTCTCATGGTAGAAGCCAGAAATGCTGTTAAACATCCTACAATGCACAGGACAGCCCAAAGAATTATCCAACCTAAAATGTCAGTAGTACCAAGGTTGAGAAATGTGCTGAGATAAATCACAACCTCATTATTGCTAAATATAACGAATGTTATCCTATACATGATTTGGCCTGGCTTGAGCGCTTGATACCATTAGCTTCTCCTTCCTTAAAATCCACTTTCCCCTTTGGTTCCACTGACACCTCACTGGTTATCTGTCTTTTTCAGGATCTTCTTCTGTTATCTCTTTAAACATCAGTATTTCTCAAGGTTCTGTCTTCAGCTAGCTTCTCTCTACATTGTTCCCCAAACCCATTAGAATAAACTGGGTGGGGCTTGTATTAAAAATACCCAGGCCTCACTCAGAGACTTAATCATTTTGGACTAAAGCCCAGACACCCTTGGTTTAAAAAACTTGCTAACTCTGGTCTATAGGTAGGATGATGAACCACTATTGTAGACAGTGTTATTTTAATCATATCCACTCTCGTCAATTGAGTTACCATTTATATATTAATAACTCTCAAATCTGTATCTCTAATACATCCATTCATTTAGTCAGTATTCATTAAGTACCTACTCTGTGCCTCATACTGTTCTAGGCACTGAGGTTAAAAGCAGTGAACAGTCAAGGTCCCCTTCTCTCTTGGAGCTCAGTCTGAGAAATTAACCACAAAAGGATCATTTCAAATACTGGTAAGTACTGTGAAGATATTCCAAGAGGTGGTATGAGATTAACTAGGGAGAGGCAGTATTTTAGATAGAAAGGCCAGGGAAGACCTGGGAGGGTGGGAAAAATTTGAACACTGTAGTGAAAAGTAGTCAGTCATATGAATATCTGAGGAATGAGAATCCTGGACAAGGCACATACAAAATCCGGAAGTAGAATCATATTTGGTACCATAAAGAATTATGACCAATGTGCCTGACCAGGCAGTGGCACAGTGGATGAAGCATCAGACTGGGATGCGGAGGGTCTGGTTTGAGCAAGGCTCACCAGCTTGAGCCCAGGGTCACTGGCTTGAGCAAGGGGTCACTCGCTCTGCTGTAGCCCCCCAGTCAAGGCACATATGGGAAAGCAATCAATGAACTAAGGTGCCGCAGCAGCAAAGAATTGATGCTTCTTATCTCTCTCCCTTCCTGTCTGTCTGTCCCTTTTTCTCTGTCACAAAAAAAAATTATGACCAATGTGCTTAAAGCAAGGTAAGTACAGATAAATGTTATATAATGAAGCTGGAGAGGTAGACAGGCCACATTCTAGAGCAGTGGTAGTCAACCTGGTCCCTACCGCCCACTAGTGGCGGTTTTATAGAGATTTATTCTGCCAAACTTAGCGAAAATCCGATATAAAGTACTTGTAAGTAATTATTATTATATGCTTTACCTTGCTGTAACTCTGCTTTATAAATTTTATTAAGTAAAGTTACTTCCCTACTTTATAAATCACCATTTCCTAACTGGTGGGAGGTTAGAAAATTTTACTACTAACAGAGATACAAAAGTGGGCGGTAGGTATAAAAAGGTTGACTACCACTGGTCTAGAGGGCCTTGTAAGCCAGGGTAAGAATTCATAGCCTACATACAACAAAGTCACTGGAAGTTTTAAAGAAGCATGACATATATTCTGATTTACAATGCCATTTGGCTGCTCTATGAAAACTAGATTTTAGAGGGGCAAGACTGGGGGGAACTAATAATGGGCTACTGCAGTTGTCCAGAAAAGAGACTCATTCTAGGACTGGAACCAAGAATATAAAAACGGTTTCAGGAAATATTTTGGAGATGGATTTTAAAGAACCTGTAGGTACAGGATGAATCAGAGAGAACTCAAGTGTAAGTTCTAAGTTTCTTTTTGTTTTTTCAATGAGAAAATTATGAGGGGGGGAGGAAGGGGAAGTGATGAAAAGCCTAGTTGTTCACTGATTGCTTCTCATACGTGCCTGACCAGGGGGCTTCAGTGGAGCCAGTGACCTCTTGCTTAAGACGGAGACCATGGGCTTCAAGCCAGCGACATTTGGGCTGAAGCCAGCAACCATGGGATCCCACGCTTAAGCTGGTGAGGCTGCACTCAAGCCAGTAACTTTGAGGTTTCAAACCTGGACCTCAGCGTTCCAGGTTGACCTTCTATCCACTGTGCCACCACTGGTCAGGCTAAGTACTAAGTTTTTTTAAATCAGATCTGATATAGGCAGATAGTGAAGACATTTACTGAGATGAGAAAAACTAGAAAAGAGAGAAACTGATTTGGAGAAGGAGATAAAAAATTTTGTTCAGTCCCAGTGGAGTTGCCAAGAAAAATCAAAGTTCTGTTTAGTACATCCCAGTGCAAAGGTCAAGTAGGCAGCTGAATATAATCCAGTTAAGGGGAGAGGTTGGAACTGAAGACAAATTTGGTAGTCATCACTGTAATTTAAAGCAATAACCTGAATGAGTTTTCCCAGGATAAAAGTGAGTATAAATAAAAAAGAGAATGAGGATCAAAGCCCTGAAGAACTTACAACATATAAAGATCAAGTAGGGAAGTTACAAAAACAAAAGTTCGTAAGGAAAAATACCAGGGGAGGCTAATTTTGAACAGCACTGCTTTCTGAGCTGATTTGCACATCCAGTTGCCTCCTCTACCTGTAAATTAGAAATATTTTAATTTGTGCCCCAAACTCAACACACCTAAAATAATTCATTCACATCTTGTTCCAAAATTCATTCCTTTCCCCATGTTCCCATTTCAATGAACAGCACATCTATCTAATTGCCCAGGCCAATAGCTTAAATCTTCCTTACCAACTACATATTTCTGGCATCCAGCCAAATCCTGTCAACTTGCCCTCATTATTCCTCAATTCTAGTTATTTCCTCCCCATCCAGTCAACATCTGAGCTCAGACCAGTATTTTCCACCAGCTTACCATTCTGTCTCCCATCCAGACTCTCCACAGGCAGCTATAATCATCTTTCAGCAGATGCCACTTGGGTCAGGCCACTCCCATTAAAATTTTTTAATGACTCACTATTTGGAGGTGGGGGAAATGAAATGCAAGACCTTACTCTAGAGCAGGGGTCCCCAAACTTTTTACACAGGGGGCCAGTTCACTGTACCTCAGACCATTGGAGGGCCAGACTATAAAAAAAAACTATGAACAAATCCCTATGCACACTGCACAGATCTTATTTTAAAGTAAAAAAAAAAACAAAACGGGGAGATAACGTCAGAGTAATGGCGCGGTAGGAAGTGATACCGATAAATCTCCCCCAAAACTCAACAAGATCTTCAACCAGAAACAGAAAAACCTATCCTTGGAGCCTCCAGATGTTTCGCAATACACCCGAAGGTATGGTCGAGCGAAAAATTGGCTAAATATATAATCAAACCCCGAAGGAAATAGGGAGTAAGAAATGCTCCGCCTTCCTCACTAACCTAAACAGGGCGGCTCTCACTAGGAACTGAGAATATAGAAAATGAGGCGGGCAAAGGGGGTGAATAGATCCAGGCCGCAGCATAAACGGCCGAACCAGGCTGTGGCACAGAGATACAGGCCGAGGAAAAACTGTTCCTGTGGCAACCCGGGCAATACAAGCTAACACTCGCGCCAAACCCAGACAAAGAAAGACAAGCGGGGCAGCCATTTTCCCCGATCTCCTGGTCGGCGCGCGCAGATAATGGGCGAGAGATTCCTTCCAAAGCCCCTAGAGTGTGCGCCCGTGTTATCCCACAGAGAGGCAGAGTCAGAGGCCTTTGTGTGGGCCGAAAGCGGAATCTCCGGGCCGCCCCAGCGCCCTGGGAAAGCCACGCACGGAGAGGGAGCGAGAACTAATTTCAACGCTGGAACTTTTCCATGCGGGAGGGGGATTCACTCAGAGGGTGAGGCGGCTGGCCTGATATCCTGGTTGGCGCACAGAGAGTGAGTGAGAGATTCCTCCCAGCACCTCAGGAGTGAGCGCCCGTGTTGCCCCACTGAGGGGCAGAGTCAGAGGCCTCTGTGTGGGCCGAAAGCAGAATCTTCGGGCCGCCCCAGCACCCTGGGAAAGCCGCACACGGGGACGGAGCGAGAGCCAATTCCAACGCTGGAACTTTTCCGTGCGGGTGGGGGTTTCACTCAGAGTGTGAGACTGCTGGCCTGATATCCTGATCTGCGCGCGGATACTGGGCGAGAGATTCCTCCAAGTGCCTCGGCAGTGCGTGCCCGTGTTATCCCACAGATTGGCAGAGCCAGAGGTCTTTGAGTGGGCAGAAGCCCCGCCTGATTATGCTAGCAGCTCTGACTGACTGAGCCTTACCCAGAGCCCTGTGCTGAGTGGGAATAGAGTGGGGAGTTGCCAGCTCGTTGAGCCTCTCACTATCCAGGCAGAGGCAGCAGCAACCCCATAGCTGGATTATCAGGCTACTAATTGAGGAAGGAAAGACTAGGAGAAAGGATCCAGGAACACGGACTCTCTCACTGGCGGAGCCTATAAATGCTAATGAGCCTCGACTGCCAACGAGACTGAAGCACAATACATGACATCGACATAGAGACTTATCAACTGCAAACCTCTACCTGAGCGTGCCAAAGGGGCAGAACCCGAGGTACAGAGTCACCGACCAGGAAGAGGGAGAGAAAAGAAAAAGCAAGAAGAAAACCTCTCAAAATCAAGAATAATATGCAGACTTTATAGCCTATCCCATTTTATTATATTTGTTCGTTTCTCTTATCTTCATTCTTGATATTTATTATTCCTCCTCCAATTTGGTCATTTAACTCTCTGCCGGTCTTCCTCTTTCCTTTCCTTGAACTACACTACCCATAAGTGTTACATCTCCCATTATCTTTTCTTTCCTCTTCCTTTCTATGAGGGTTGCACTCCAAAACCCTTAACTCTCTCTCTCTCTCTCTCTCTCCTCTTTTCTATTTCTTCTTCTTTTAGTGGTTCCCTCTTTTTTCTCTCTCTCTCTCTCTTTCTTTTCTCCCTCTATATTAGTTTCTTCCTTTCTCCTTTACGTCTCCTCTCATTCAAACCTCAATAATGAACAATATCTTATCTGGGACTCAAACTTATGTTTGTGGCATTTGGGGTGGGGGGTTTACTTCACTTTTTTAACACACTAGCAGTGCTCCCATCCCTGGCTCTCCATTTTATCTAGTTCTTGTTCCACTAAATACAATAGTAATTTTTTAATTTGTCCCCCCATTTTCCTGTTTCCCTCTTATTCCTCTCATCATAACTCTTAGTCAACCAACACCTAAAAGCAAATCATTTTGTTCTTGACCCAATTTTTTTTCTTATTTGTTTTTTGTGGGTCCATATGCTCTTTTATTTATTTATTTTTTTTGCGCCTTTATTACTTCTCCCCAATTCAGGCCCGCCATTACAAGCATTGTTTGTTCTATTTAGTACAATATAATTCACAGTTCACCACAAGATTTTCTCAAGAAAGAGGGGGGAGGGAATAATTTCCCTTTTTTTTTTAATTTTTATTTTATTTTTCTTTATTTCATTATTTTTTTTAAAAAAAACTTCGATTTTTTATTTTTTTTTTAATTTTTATTCTTTATTAAATCTCATTAATACTATCAACAAAACCACTCTCAGATGCCATTAAGGAAGAGAAAATCGAATATCATGGATACAAAAGAAAGAGAGGTAACACAGATAGATGAGGAAAAATCTATGGAGAAAAAATTTAATATATTGGAAACCTTGGAGCTAAATGACAGAGAATTCAAGATAGAAATCCTAAAAATCCTCCGAGATATACAAGAAAACACAGAAAGGCAATTTAGGGAGCTCAGAAAACAACTCAACAAACACAAAGAATATATTTCCAAGGAAATTGAAACTATAAAAACAAATCAAACAGGGATGAAAAACTCAATTCACGAGCTGAAAAACAAGGTAACAAGCTTAGCTAATAGAACACGCCAGATAGAAGAGAGGATTAGTGAAATAGAAGACAAGCAACTTGAGGCACAACAGAGAGAAGAAGAAAGAGACTCAAAAATTTAAAAAAATGAGATAGCCCTACAGGAATTATTTGACTCCATCAAAAAGAATAACATAAGAATAATAGGTATATCAGAGGGAGAAGAGAGAGAAAATGGAATGGAGAACATACTCAAACAAATAATAGATGAGAACTTCCCAAGCCTGTGGAAAGAACTAAAGCCTCAAATTCAAGAAGCAAACAGAACTCCGAGTTTTCTTAACACCAACAAACCTACTCCAAGGCATATCATAATGAAATTAGCACAAACCAACGGCAAAGAAAAAATTCTCAAGGCAGCCAGGGAAAAGAATACAACATATAAAGGAAGGCCCATTAGATTATCATCAGATTTCTCAGCAGAAACTCTCTATAAGCTAGAAGAGAGTGGACACCAATATTTAAAGTCCTGAAAGAGAGGAACTTCCAGCCACGAATACTATACCCATCAAAGCTATCCTTTAAATATGAAGGAGAAATAAAAACATTCACAGATACAAAAAAGATGAGGGAATTTATCATCAAAAAACCCCGACTCCAGGAATTACTAAAGGGGGTTCTCCAATCAGATACTAAGAACAAAAAAAAACAAAGCCACAAGTAAAAGCTCCAAGAAGAACACAATAAAACCAAATTTAAACTGTGACAACAACAAAAGAAAGGGGGAGAGAGGATGGAGATTAACAGTAGCAAAGGACGATGGAGTGCAAAAGTACTCACAAAATAGTGTGCTACAATGAACAGGGTAGGAACCCTTTTCATTACTTAAAGGTAACCACCATTGAAAAAACCACCACAGAAGCACATGAGATAAAAAAGATAGCAACAGAGGAAAGATGTATGGAATACAACCAAATAAAAACAAAAGATAGAAAAACGAAAGAGAAGGATCAAACAAGACACAAAACAGAAAGCAATATATAAAATGGCAATAGGGAACTCACAAGTGTCAATAATTACAATAAATGTAAATGGATTAAACTCACCAATAAAAAGGAACAGAGTAGCAGAATGGATTAAAAAAAAAATCCAACTGTATGCTGCCTACAGGAAACTCATCTAAGTAACAAGGATAAAAACAAATTCAAAGTGAAGGGCTGGAAAACAATACTCCAAGCAAATAACATCCCAAAAAAAAGCAGGCGTAGCAATACTCATATCTGATAATGCTGACTACAAGACAGCAAAAGTACTCAGAGAAAAAAATGACCATTTCATAATGGCTAAGGGGACACTGAATCAAGAAGACATAACAATTCTTAATATATATGCACCAAACCAAGGAGCACCAAAATATATAAGACAGCTACTTATTGACCTTAAAACAAAAACTGACAAAAATACAATCATACTTGGAGACCTCAATACACCGCTGACGGCTCTAGATCGGTCATCCAAACAGAGAATCAACAAAGATATAGTGGCCTTAAACAAAACACTAGAGCACCTGGATATGATAGACATCTACAGGACATTTCATCCCAAAGTGACTGAGTATACATTTTTCTCCAGTGTACATGGATCATTCTCAAGAATTGACCATATGTTGGGTCACAAAAACAACATCAGCAAATTCAGAAAAATCGAAGTTGTACCAAGCATATTTTCTGATCATAAAGCCTTGAAACTAGAATTCAACTGCAAAAAAGAGGAAAAAAATCCCACAAAAATGTGAAAACTAAAAACATACTTTTAAAAAATGAATGGGTCAAAGAAGAAATAAGTGCAGAGATCAAAAGATATATACAGACTAATGAAAATGACAATACGACATATCAGAATCTATGGGATGCAGCAAAAGCAGTGATAAGAGGGAAGTTCATATCACTTCAGGCATATATGAACAAACAAGAGAGAGCCCAAGGGAACCACTTAACTTCACACCTTAAGGAACTAGAAAAAGAAAAACAAAGACAACCCAAAACCAGCCGAAGAAAGGAGATAATAAAAATCAGAGCAGAAATAAATGAAATAGAGAACAGAAAAACTATAGAAAAAATTAATAGAACAAGGAGCTGGTTCTTTGAAAAGATCAACAAAATTGACAAACCCTTGGCAAGACTTAACAAGGAAAAAAGATAAAGAACTCATATAAACAAAATCCAAAATGAAAGAGGAGAAATCACCACGGACACCGTAGATATACAAAGAATTATTGTAGAATACTATGAAAAACTTTATGCCACTAAATTCAACAACCTAGAAGAAATGGATAAATTCCTAGAACAATACAACCTTCCTAGACTGAGTCAAGAAGAAGCAGAAAGCCTAAACAGACCTATTAGTAGAGAAGAAATAGAAAAAACCATTAAAAAACCTCCCCCAAAATAAAAGTCCAGGCCCTGATGGCTATACCAGCGAATTTTATCAAACATTCAAAGAAGACTTGGTTCCTATTCTACTGAAAGTCTTCCAAAACATTGAAGAAGAAGCAATACTTCCAAACACATTTTATGAGGTCAACATAACCCTCATACCAAAACCAGGCAAGGACTGCACAAAAAAAGAAAACTATAGACCAATATCTCTAATGAATACAGATGCTAAAATACTAAACAAAATACTAGCAAATCGAATACAACAACATATTAAAAAGATAATACATCATGATCAAGTGGGATTCATCCCAGAATCTCAAGGATGGTTCAACATATGTAAAACGGTTAACATAATACACCATATCAACAAAACAAAGAACAAAAACCACATGATCTTATCAATAGACGCAGAAAAGGCTTTCAATAAAATACAACACAATTTTATGTTTAAGATTCTCAACAAAATGGGTATAGAAGGAAAATATCTCAACATGATAAAGGCCATATATGATAAACCATCAGCTAACATATTAAATGGCACTAAACTGAAAGCTTTCCCCCTTAAATCAGGAACAAGACATGGTTGTCCACTTTCTCCACTCTTATTTAATGTGGTACTAGAGGTTCTAGCCAGAGCAATCAGACAAGACAAAGAAATAAAAGGCATCCATATCAGAAAAGAAGTAAAGGTATCACTTTTTGCAGATGATATGATCCTATACATCGAAAATCCCAAAGAATCCACAAGAAGACTACTAGAAACAATAAGCCAATACAGTAAGGTCGCAGGATACAAAATTAACATACAGAAGTCAATAGCCTTTCCATATACCAACAATGAAACATTTGAGAACGAACTCAAAAGAACAATCCCCTTCACGATTGCAACAAAAAAAATAAAATACTTAGGAATAAACATAACAAAGAATGTAAAGGACTTATATAATGAAAACTATAAACCATTGTTAAGGGAAATCAAAAAAGATATAATGAGATGGAAGAATATTCCTTGTTCTTGGTTAGGAAGAATAAATATAATCAAGATGACCATATTACCCAAAGCAATATACAAATTTAATGCAATTCCCATCAAAATTCCAATGACATTTTTTAAAAGAAATGGAGCAAAAAATCATCAGATTTATATGGAACTATAAAAAACCCCGAATAGCCAAAGCAATCCTAAAGAAAAAGAATGAAGCTGGGGGCATTACAATACCTGACTTCAAACTATATAATAGGGCCACAACAATCAAAACAGCATGGTATTGGCAGAAAAATAGACACTCAGACCAATGAACAGCATAGAACCAAAAATAGACACTTTTCAATGGAACAGCATAGAAAACCCAGAAATAAAACCACATATATATAGTCAAATAATTTTTGATAAAGGGGCCAACAACACACAATGGAGAAAAGAAAGCCTCTTCAATAAATGGTGCTGGGAAAACTGGAAAGCCACATGCAAAAGAATGAAACTGGACTACAGTCTGTCCCCCTGTACTAAAATTAACTCAAAATGGATCAAAGATCTAAACATAAGACCTGAAACAATTAAGTACATAGAAGAAGACATAGGTACTCAACTCATGGACCTGGGTTTTAAAGAGCATTTTATGAATTTGACTCCAAAGGCAAGAGAAGTGAAGGCAAAAATTAATGAATGGGACTACATCAGACTAAGAAGTTTTTGCTCAGCAAGAGAAAATGATAACAAAATAAACAGACAGCCAACTAAATGGGAAATGGTATTTTCAAACAACAGCTCAGATAAGGGCCTAATATCCAAAATATACAAAGAACTCATAAAACTCAACAACAAACAAACAATCCAATAAGAAAATGGGAAGAGGACATGAACAGACACTTCTCCCAAGAAGAAATACAAATGGCCAACAGATATATGAAAAGATGCTCATCTTCGTTAGTTATTAGAGAAATGCAAATCAAAACTGCAATGAGATACCACCTCACACCTGTTAGATTAGCTATTCTTAACAAGACAGGTAATAACAAATGTTGGAGAGGCTGTGGAGAAAAAGGAACCCTCATCCACTGTTGGTGGGAATGTAAAGTAGTACAACCATTATGGAAGAAAGTATGGTGGTTCCTCAAAAAACTGAAAATAGAACTACCTTATGACCCAGCAATCCCTCTACTGGGTATATACCCCCAAAACTCAGAAACATTGATACATAAAGACACATGCAGCCCCATGTTCATTGCAGCATTGTTCACAGTGGCCAGGACATGGAAACAACCAAAAAGCCCGTCAATAGATGACTGGATAAAGAAGATGTGGCACATATACACTATGGAATACTACTCAGCCATAAGAAAAGATGACATTGGATCATTTACAGCAAAATGGTGGGATCTTGATAACATTATATGAAGTGAAATAAGTAAATCAGAAAAAACCAGGAACTGCATTATCCCATATGTAGGTGGGACATAAAAGTGAAACTAAGAGACGTTAATAAGAGTGTAGTGGTTACGGGGGGAGAGGGGAGAGGGAGAGGGAAAGGGGGAGGGGCACAAAGAAAACTAGATAGAAGGTGACAGAGGACAATCTGACTTTGGGTGATGGGTATGCAACATAAGTGAATGACAAGATAACCTGGAGTTGTTATCTTTGAATATATGTATCCTGATTTATTGATGTCACCCCATTAAAAATAAAATTATTTTTAAAAAAACTATATTTAAACATTAAAAAAAAAACGGGAATACAATATTTCAAATAAAGAACAAGTAAATTTAAATCAACCAACTGACCAGTATTTTAATGGGAAGTATACTCCTCTCACTGACCACCAATGAAAGAGGTGCCCCTTCCGGAAGTGCGGCGGGGGCCGGATAAATGGCCTCAGGGGGCTGCATGTGGCCCACGGGCCATAGTTTGGGGACCCCTGCTCTAGAGCTTGTTTACCTCCCCAGTCTTCTTTTGCATGCCCATCCTTGAACTTCTCTCTCCAATCGTAAAGCACTATACACTTCTCCTCAAACACAAAGCTTATTCTTCATTCTTTCTCTTAACTAATTTATTTGTTCATGTCATTCTTTTTCCTCACCCCAGTCCCATTACTTGGCCAATTCCTACTTTTCCCTCAAGACTCACCAAACCTCCCACAAATAAATTAAATGTCCTTCAAATCAGCCCTCAAAAGCACCTTCCATTTATTATCAGACTATATTGATGAGCAACATACCTGTATCTGGTGCAGTGCCTGTCCTAGGCTCTTAGGAAAAGTAGAATAGTTTTTAATTACTATCAAATAATATACCATGTACACTGATATCTTAACCCTAACTTATTGAAACCTTACTCTTCTTACCTAGCCCTTGGACCTCCATATTTCCAGCATCTAGAACACTGCCCTAAATAAATGGTTCTCAATTATAAACTGGAACTATCAAAATCACCTGGTAAGCTTAACAGAAAGATTCCCAGTCCTACCTCCCCACATCCCCACCAAGTTCTGATCCAACAGACCTGAGCAAGGCCTAGGAATCTAATTTTGACAACTTCCTCAGGTGATTCTGACATGTAGTCATTCTTTACAAACTACTATACTGAACTAAACAGAAACTCAATAAATACTTTTGAAAGTAATATTTGAATTTAATGAAGTAAAATTCATTTCCTAATTCTTTAGGGTTAGAACTTGCTGTAACTGAATCCTGAGTGTGACATAATGATGCACTAATGTACAAAAATCCACAAAACAAGCAGCCTTTATTGCAGTATTACAAAACACTTTCCATTTTGGCAATATTTTACAACGCGCTTAGCTTCAAGGGTTGAAAAGGAGAAAGTTGGAAACTAAAGGGGAAATTTTAAACAGACATTACTAAAAGAAAAAATGTCCCAGCCCTCCCACCCAAATAAAATTCCAAATGTCACTTAATTTCACTATCCAAGAAGAGGCCACGAGGAAAGCAGCAGGCAAAACTCTGGCAATTTCACTATGGATCATGTCAGAGACAATGGAACAGTCATCAGTATGGTCGGTTGCGCTGATCGTTTCTGTAGTCGTTTCTAGGGATGAAAAATAAAAAGAGCCGGACTAAATTGTAATTTTATACCAAAGGGGAGCATCAAACACTTCTTTGTGCTGGTGACGGGTATCAGCTTACAAGGATGTCACCATGCCTGATTTATTTCTCTACACCAAGAAGGTGCATAATAAACATCCTATCAGCTTTAAGACCCATGAAAAGTTCCTAAAAGCAGCTTTACTATCAACAACTCTTAAAATTTTCCACCTACAATAAGGATTCCAAACCACTGTGGTATTTCAGGTCAAAGAAAGTGCCAATTCCAGCACTCTGAACAGAACAGTGGCACAGGAGAATAAATAAGCAAACACTTTTATGTAAGAATTCTGAATATGCCACTTACTATGTGACCTTGGAAAAGTTACTCAATGTTTCTAAGTCTGTAAAATAGAAAGTACATCTACTTCATGGGATTGACAGGACTAGAACTAAAATATAGGGTGGGGCACAAGTAGGTTTACAGTTGTTCATACTGAAAATAATACAATAAATATAAGAATGAGCCTGACCAGGCGGTGGCGCAGTGGATAGAGCTTCGGACTGGGATGCAGAGGACCCAGGTTCGAGACCCCGAGCTCGCCAGCTTGGACCCAATGTCGCTGGCTCGAGCAAGGGGTTACTCAGTCCGCTGAAGGCCCACGGTCAAGGCACATATGAGAAAGCAATCAATGAACAACTAAGGTGTTGCAACACGCAATGAAAAAACTAATGATTGATGCTTCTCATCTCTCTCCGTTCCTGTCTATCCCTCTCTCTGACTCTCTCTCTGTCTCTGTAAAAAAATAAAAAATAAAATAAAAAAAGAATGAGGCCCTGGCCAGTTGGCTCAGTGGTAGAGCATAGGCCCAGTGTGTCGATGTCCCGGGTTCAATTCCCAGTCAGGGCACACAGGAGAAGCAACCATCTGTTTCTCCACCCCTCTCTCTTCTATCTCTCTCTTCCCCTCCCCACAGCCATGGCTCTATTGGGTCAAATGCATCAGCCTGGGCGCTGAGGACGGCTCCATGGAGCCTCTGCCTCAGACACTAAAAATAGCTTGGTTGCGAGCACTGGCCCTAGATGGTGGTTGCCAGATGGATCCCAGTTGGGGTGCATGTGGGAATCTATCTGCCTTCCTCTCACTTGGGAAAAAAAAAATCAACTTTTGTATACTCACAACTGTAAACCAACTTTTGCCCCACCCTGTATATACAAACACTTACAGAAGATTTGCCACATGGTATTCAATAGACAAGTATTCAACAGACGATAATTACTAATAGCTAACTTCAGTTATACTATAATATAGTAATTAAACAGTTCTTACTATGGGCCAGCAACTGTTATAATAATCTAACACAACTCCATGAAGGAGGTATTATTAGCCCAGTTGTAAACATGCAAGCTCGGATGCTGCAAAGGGTTAATTAACTTGCAGAGGTAGTAAGTGGTACAGCCAAAATTTGAACCCAGTCTGTCTCCAAATTCCATACTCTTAACCACATGCTTTGCTAATTCTCACTATCCTGTACTACCTCTGACATACAAATGCTTATGATAACTGAAGTTACTTTATATCACTGATTATTCCATTTTTTCTGCCTCTACACCATTCATGTGCACTGCACCACACACTCCCATCAGTACCATCAGTGATTTTCATCTGGAAAAGGTATTACCAAAATCACTAGAAAAACAACTGCAGGGTATACAGCACACATGAATTGAACAAGCACACCCCTATGAAAGGTTTCTTCTCCCCTACCACTTAGATTAAGAATCCCTGATGAACAATTACCTCTCCATCTCAATTATCTTTAGCTATGAAAATGAATAACACCACAAATATACACTCATATAAAACAATAAATTTTAGGAACTGCTAAGCATGTAACTAAATGAATCTCCTCCATCCTACATGAAAGAACTGCCAATGAGAAATTCAAGTTCCAAATACCGGACAATAAGGAAATGTTTCAGACCTAGAAGCAGTGAGGTAAAAAGTATATTCTAATACTCACCTTCCTCCCATTTTGCCTCCATAGCCACCTCGGTCTCCTCCATAGCTGCCACCACTCCTATCTCCTCCGTAGCCTCCACTTCGGTCTCCACCATAGCCACTGCTACCACCACGATCTCCTCCGTAGCTTCCCCCACTCCGGTCTCCACCATAGCCTCCTCGGTCCCCACCATAGCCTCCTCGGTCCCCACCATAGCCTCCTCGGTCTCCACCGTAGCCGCCTCCTCGGTCTCCACCGTAGCCACCTCCTCGGTCTCCTCCGTAGCCACCTCCTCGGTCTCCTCCGTAGCCTCCACCTCGGTCTCCTCCGTAGCCTCCACCTCGGTCTCCTCCGTAGCCTCCACCTCGGTCTCCTCCGTAGCCGCCTCCTCTGTCCCCGCCATAACCACCCCCACTTCTGTCTCCACCATAGCCACCCCCGCTTCTGTCTCCTCCATAGCCGCCACCACCACTCCGGTCTCCACCATAGCCACCCCCACTTCTGTCTCCACCATAGCCACCTCGGTCTCCACCTCGGCCCCCACGACCTCTGTAGCCCCTCTCTCCACCATAGCCTCTTCCCCGGAAATCTGCAAGGAAGAAATGCAAAACAATGACATCAGCAAAATGTCAAGCTTCCTTAATGCTAGTCAGAGATAAATACCATGTAGATGCTATTAAAAGGCTGACCCAGGCCCTGGCCGATTGGCTCAGCGGTAGAGCGTCGGCCTGGCGTGCGAGGGACCCGGGTTTGATTCCCGGCCAGGGCACATAGGAGAAGCGCCCATTTGCTTCTCCATCCCCCCCCCCTTCCTCTCTGTCTCTCTCTTCCCCTCCCGCAGCCGAGGCTCCATTGGAGCAAAGATGGCCCGGGCGCTGGGGATGGCTCCTTGGCCTCTGCCCCAGGCACTAGAGTGGCTCTGGTCGCGGCAGAGCGACGCCCCGGAGGGGCAAAGCATCGCCCCCTGGTGGGCAGAGCTTCGCCCCTGGTGGGCGTGCCGGGTGGATCCCGGTCGGGCGCATGCGGGAGTCTGTCTGACTGTCTCTCCCCGTTTCCAGCTTCAGAAAAATACAAAAAAATAAATAAAATAAAAGGCTGACCCAAAAAGCTAACCTACCTCCTCCTGAGGGACGAGAGTCCTCTGGTCTGGGCTCATTGCACTGATTACAGGAATTCCTTCGAGCAAAGTTCATATTTCCACATGACCTGAGAAGGAAGAAAAATAAAATGTTCTTCGATAGTTTCCAATGCATTCAGAACTAGCCCTGCCTTTTGCACCTTCTAACCTCAATCCCAACTTTTACACTCACCAAAGAAAATGGGATACTTACGGATTAGGGCAAACCCAGTCCCCACTTTTGGGGTCTCCACCTCTCCCTTGAAAGCCTCCACGGCCTCTATATCCTCCACGGCCTGGGGGATTTAGGAGAAGAAGGGAGAAAAATCAGAAGACATTAACAAAGCAGAGAAAAAGCACCACATGAAAGAACTATGATCAAGTGCTGACCATGAACTTGACAGCACCCCTTCCTTATGACAGGACTCTGTGATTCTTTGATTTGGGGCTTTACATAGTAGGTATAAAACGTGTGTGAAAGACCCCAGGACAGCAACACTTCACAGTGCAAATAATGCACTTCAAAACATTCCTATAATGCCCTCCTAAGTTTGAGAATTTCAGTAGTAAAGATTGAGAAAACATATTCCAAATTTAAAGAATTATACCCAATAGAAATGGACAAGCTGGCAGTTACTGTATCAGGAAACTTACAAACTGGTCAGACTAAATACCTAATTAGGTATCATTTAAATGATTGCCTCCTGATTTCCAGGTGAATAACAACTGCTATACAGCTTTCCAAAGGGATTTTTAGAACCTTCTCCCACTATTCTTTTGGGTCCTATGACACCTTATTTACCTAATCTCCTATTTGGTATCCATTCTCACCTTAACGTAAAAGGAAAAAGATCAAGGGAGAGATAGAGGTAGTAGCAAATTTACACAACAGAACATAAACTCAAATTCAAACCCTTTGTACAATATCCAGGCCTAAAAGCAACAAGTATCTTACCTCGCCGCCCACCTCCACTTCCACCTCCTCTCATAAATTCAGGTCTTCTGGTGGCAAAGGACACTTTAATGATGTTGCCATGAAATTCTTTCCCTAAAAAAAAGAAGATGGTTTTGAAGAAATTCTATTCCACGTTTGTACTTCTTTTTTTATTATTATTATTATTTTTTTTTTACAGGGACAGAAAGAGAGACAGAGAGAGGGATAGACAGGGACAGACAGACAGGAATGGAGAGAGATGAGAAGCATCAATCATCAGTTTTTCATTGCGAGACCTTAGTGGTTCATTGATTGCTTTCTCATATGTGCCTTGACTGTGGGCCTTCAGCAGACCGAGTAACACCTTACTCGAGCCAGCGACTTGAGCTTTTGCTCAAACCAGATGAGCCCACGCTCAAGCTGGCGACCTCGGGGTCTCGAACCTGGGTCCTCTGCATCCCAGTCTGACGCTCCATCCACTGTGCCACCGCCTGGTCAGGCCATTTGTACTTCGTAACAAAAATGTTAAACTTCCTTGGATACTTTGAATTTCAAAGGAATAACTGACATGTCCTTACAGAAATTCAAACACACTAATTAATGTTCCCAAAAAGTCTAGGTAACAGTGCTAAAATATGACACAATCTAATGAATAAAGCAGATCTGTCACTGGGAGGCAGTCACTTATCACTAGGCAAAACAAACAAACAAAAAACAATATTTTTACATGAACAATGTGTATGGTTCACTACCATTTCTGTTTTTTAAGGAGGATGAGTGTGTGCGCGTGCTCACGTGTATCTGTCTACATGTGTACCTTTTAATGCACACATATGCTTATATATACACTGCCTACTGTACTTAATTCTCAATGGGGAAAACAAGACCACGGGATGGAGGGGTCAAAGGTTGAAAGAAAACTCATTTTTTACTATATACTCCTGGTATTACTTGAATTTTTTTTACTGTACGCAAGTAATATCTTAAAAAATAATGTGATTACTTACATACATGCACATATACACATATTCAGCCGCCCTGGGCCTTAGAGACAAAAATTAATCTTTTTACTTTATAGTAAGAGAACTGACATGTAATAAGGAAAAGATGCCCAAGAATTAATAAAATGGTTATAAATCCAACTGTCTCAACTCCCTGAACAAAGCCCTCATCACTAGGGCTGGCAACTTCCCACAATATCAGATGGTAAGACACACGGTAAGATATACACTTTGACACAGGAAGCAGCTCATGGGTTAACATTTTAAAAGCTGTAAAGAGACCTGGTAAGATAGGAAGTACTGAGTTAAGTTTAAGAGGCTCATAGGGCTGGTGGGCAAACAGCATGATATTTTTAAACATATCATGAGCAAAAAGAATTGCTCTACAATTCACAAAAACTATAAAAAAAGATGCAAGGAAGAATGGATCTAGCCCTTGAGAGCAAGGTGGTGGGGGACTGATGGATTAGTACAAAAAAAGTAAAGAACATGGGGGTAAGAATATATAGCGTATCACAAGCTCATCTTGGAAGAAGTAAAGAAATGACATTATGCTTTGGAAAACACAGGTGAATTTGTAATAACATGGGGAAATGATAATGTTAAAATGTTAAGTGAAAAGATCATGAACTCCGGGTGGAGTCAGCAAGCTAAGTGGCCGTGTATAGCGCCTGCAGCATGGCTGACCAACTGACTGAAGAACAGATTGCAGAATTCAAAGCTTTTACACTATTTAACACAGATGGTGATGGAACTATAACAGCAAAGGAATACAAAACTGTGTAATGAGGTCTCTTGGGCAGAATCCCACAGAAGCAGTTACAGTACATGAACAGTGAAGTGGCAATGGCACAACTGACTTCCCAGAATTTGACAATGATGGTAAGAAAAAGGAAAGACACAGGCCCTAGTTGGTTGGCTCAGTGGTAGAGCATTGGCCCAGCGTGTAGAAGTCCCGGGTTCAATTCCATCAGGGCACACCAGAAAAGCGACCATCTGCTTTTCCACCTCTCCCCCTTCTCATTCTCCCTCTCTCTCTCTCTTCTCCCCGTAGCCATGGCTCAACTGGTTCAAGTGCATTGTCCCCAGGCGCTGAGGATGGCTCTGTGAAGCCTCTGTCTCAAGCACTAAAAATAGCTTGGTTCTGAGCATGGCCCCAGATGGGCAGAGCATTGGCCCAACTGGGGTAGCCAGGTAGATCCCAGTGCGGGCACATGCAGGAGTCTATCTCCCCTCCGCTCACTTGGGAAAAAAGGAAAAAAAAAAAAAAAAAGGAAAGACACAGATAGTGAAGAAGAAATTAGAGAAGCATCCTGTGTGCTTGGCAATGGCTATATTAGTGCAGTAGAGTTTCACCATGTGATGACAAACCTTGGAAAGACGTTAACAGATTAAAGAGTTGATGAAATAATCAGGGAAGCAGATATTGATGGTGATGGTCAAGTAAACAGTTGATGAAATAATCAGGGAAGCAGATATTGATGGTGATGGTCAAGTAAACTATGAAGAGTTTGTACAAATGATGACAGCAAAGTACAAACATAATTTCTCATACAAAATTGTCTATCTGCCTTTTGTTTTTAACTTATATGTAAAAAGTTCCTCCAACTGTCAAAAAAATATACATATATAGTAATTAGGACTTCATTCCTCCGTATTTTCTCCCCTAATCTTACTGTCACTGTCCTGAAACCTTAGTTTAGAAAACTGATCAAGTAAAATGTTGCATGTAGCTTACTCTGGATACATCTAAACCCTTCTGCACATCCAAACTTAGATGGAGCTTGTCAAATGAAAGAACATCTATCTAGGTTATGCCTTTTTCTTTTAGGTAGTTTTCTTTAGGAACTGTTTGTACGTTGTTGTTGAAGTGTGGCATTATAGCTCTGCGTGGACTATGGACAGTCAACAATACATCTGTAACAGTGGCATCACCACAAAACAGATGTATTATCCAGGTACTCAAACACTATTTTTTCATACTACTGGGTCCTGCACCAGAAACATTTTCTTGTTATTTGCTTTTTAAACTTTGTTTAGCCACATAAAGAAAATTTGCTTATGGCACAATTTGCCTCAAATCCATTCCAAGTTGTCTATTTGTTTTCAAATAAAAAACTTTGTCCCCCCCCCAAAAAAAAACTGGTAGACACAACTACATTTGGAATACAATGATAAACTTTTTAAAATACATGTTTAGCCTAACCATGCAGTGGCACAGTGCATAGAGCGTCAGACTGGGACGCAGAGGACCCAGGTTTGAAACTCCAAGGTCACTGGCTTGAGCATGGGATCACAGACATGACCCCGCAGTCACCAGCTTCAGCCCAAAGATCACTGGCTTGAAGCCCAAGGTTGCTGGCTTGAGCAAAGGGTCACTTGCTCTGCTGTAGCCCCCAGTCAAGGCACATATAAAAAAGCAATCAGCGAACACCTAAGGAGCCGCAACAAAGAATTGATGCTTTTCACCGCACTTTCTCTTCCTGTCTGTCCCTATCTGTCCCTCTCCCTGTCTCTGTTTCTGTCACACACAAAAAAAGATACATGTTTACCCTGACCAGGCAAGGTGGTACAGTGGATAGAACATTGACCTGGGATGCTGAAAACTCTGTTTCAGAACTCTAAGGTCACTGGCTTGAGAGCAGGCTCACCAGCAGCTTGAGTGTGTGATCAGAGACATGATCCCACAGTCGCTCGCTTGAGCCCAAGGTTGCTGGCTTTATTCCTTTCTTCTATTTTCTCATCCTTTTTTATTTTCGGGGGGAGAATGTATTTCTTCTAAGTATACTGCACACAAAAACTAGGGGATATTTCAAAATGAATATGAAGCAATAAAATATCCCCTAATTTCTGTTTGTTTTTTTAGTCAGTCTTTTTTTTAAGATTTTATTTATTCAATTTTTAGAGAGGAGAGAGAGAGAGAGGCGGTGGGGGGGGGGGGAGAGGGAGAGAGTAGAGGGGGGGAGAGGAGGGAGGAGCAGGAAGCATCAACTCCCATATGTGCCTGACCAGGCAAGCCCAGAGTTTCAACCCGGCAACATCAGCACTCCAGGTCTATGCTTTATCCCACTGCGCAATCACAGCTCAGACAAAATATTCCCTAATTTTTGTGAGCAGTGCATATATTAATTTCATATTTGAAAGAAAATCTACATTTTAAAAGAATACAGAGTCAGGCCAACCCTCTACATCTGTGTCAGAGTGGCTGGAAACACAAGGTATGATATAAAGAAATATTTTAGAAAAAACAAAGAGAGAGAGTTCATCTCATTTCTAAAGATATATAAAAACTCTGGCCTGTATTTTTAATAAATTCAGCTATAAAAGTTAACATAAAAATAACCACTGTCTACTAGAACATACTTTGGCTTCAAGACTAGAAAACATTTATCCATACTGTAGGTTGAAATTATATGAATGAGTTATACCATCAAACCAGTCAATGGCTGCCTTAGCTGAAGGAGGGTCATCAAATGACACTGTTGCCTCCCCTTTTGGCTTCCCTGTGTCCTTGTCTGTGTACAGATTTATCATTGGTTTTCCAGTCTTCTTGTTTGTCTGAGGAACAAACAAGTTGGTGTTAGCATTTTAAGAAAAAGTGATCAAGAACCATATAATTTATTATTTTAAAGGAATTCACACATCCATACTACAAAATACTATGTACCTTTTATAAAAATGAAGTTATCTGTAGGTTTTAAAAAGGAAAATGCTCTAAGATACATTAAATGAAAACCAAGCTAAAAATGGTAACACACTGTACTATTTTATCTAGGTATAATTTCTTTAAACCCACAAAAAATGTAAATAATGCTTCCTGTAAATATGTACCTTATAAAACCAATAAAAAAGGCCAGGAAGAATGTTCACTAAGCAAATCAACAGGTTACCACTAAGATTACACACTAGATTTGGCTCGGATAGAAATAGAAGACAAAGGAGAACTTTTACTTAATCAGAACTGTAAATTTTTTACATATGTCATGTTTAATTCATTCCTTACGAAGTTTTAAATTCCCAAGAAAAAGAAAACAATAAGTAATTACACAGACACCAAAACAAGACAACTGCCAACTGATTTCAGGCAAATGCTACAATCTACTAACACAGCCCTAAATGATACTAGCTAGTTGAAGAAAGAGATGGAAAATATTTGCATGAAAAAACAGTGCACAAGACACACTTTAAATAAAACTATAAAATAAAGCATTATATACTGGGCTAATATGTATTACTGACATGGAAAACCCAAATAAAAAGTTGTTAGTAACAACTTCAGTTTGAATATATTTGTATTTCAGAATCTATAAAATGTTTTCACAATCTCATTCGGTTCTCACAATTTTAAGAGCTAGTCAGAGACTATTTTTAGAGCCCTAAGATTGAAAGCTAAAGCTGTGAAAGGTTGTGGAAAGGTAAACACCAGTAAGGAATAAAATTTTCATGTATTTAGCAAATGCCTACAGATAAGGGTGAGCATGTGCATCAGTGAATTTTAAGAAATAAGCCTTACTAGAGCAGTGGTTCTCAACCTTTCTAATGCCGTGACCCCGCAATACAGTTCCTCATGTTGCGGTGACCCCAAACCAAAAAATAATTTTGGTGGCTACTTCATAACTGTAATTTTGCTACAGTTATGATTCGGAATGTAAATACCTGATATGCATTATGTATTTTCCGATGGCTTTAGGCGACCCCGCTGGGGTCGCGACCCACAGGTTAAGAACCGCTGTACTAGAGTATAGGATTATTATGTAATCTACATATCTTAACCAGAATGTTAATGAGATTTTTAACGTAAGCCATACTTTTCACTCACCTTGATAATTCCTATCTGTTTAAAGAACTCCCCCACTTGATCTGTAGATACACCCTCCCCAAGTCCTTGCACAAAGATTGTGTTGTTATCTGAATTATCAGATTCTGAATCTAAGAGAAAAAAAATTATGGTTAATTTTGCATATTCCTTGGTTTTACTATATCCTGCTTAGTAATCAAGAGCAATAATTTGCTGTCCAATATTCAACTGTTTCTGTGACCGAAAGCAAAAAAGGACCAATATAGAAAAATCTTATATAATCATGCAAAATGTTCACAATAGTTACTTGGTAAATTCCTACAACTAAATTTAAGGTAAAGTGAATCAAGTACAGACTTTGTAAAAGATATAACACCAATTAAAGGAGATCTTACAAATCTCACTCTTCAGATTCAGATATAGGACTAAAGCTCATAAAGAGATGAAGAAAGTTTATAAATTAGCACTCCTTTCTTTGGAGAGCTTTAATTCTTTATAACTGATCAATATTTTTAAGGCTCTCTAGTAGAAAAGTCCCCAAATCTGACACTTTGGACTTCTAAGCAAGCCAAGCAGAGTTGGTGGTTTCCCCATTCACTGCAATAAGCTTTGTAAACACCAGAGGGTAGGGGCACCTTAACACACACCTTACCTTACACGCATACTTTTGGATTAGTACAACAAAGAAAGAAAGATGTAAAAAATTCAGTCCATCAAGGGAAAATTCAGAAATTGCCATCCATATAGAATACTTTGGTATCTTAATAAAAACAAAAGTTCTGATTTAAATCTTTTTTTTTGTCTCAAAGATTTTTAATCTCTAAATCATAACTTTCAAAAGACTCCAAGCAGCCTTAAATTTCATTTCAAAATAAAAAGCCACACGAAATTAGTGACTTCTGCCCAGTAAAACACTTCTCTCGTGTATGAATTCAGGTTTTGTAGGCCCACTAAGGAGACTACCAATCCAGTGTAGTATTTTCTTTTTCTTTTCTTTTTTTACAGAGACAGAGAGAGTCAGAGAGAGGGATAGATAGGAATAGACAGGAACAGAGAGAGATGAGAGAAGCATCAATCATTAGTTTTTCGTTGCGACACCTTAAGTTGTTCATTGATTGCTTTCTCATGTGCCTTGACCGTGGGCCTTCAGAAGACGGAGTAAACCCTTGCTCGAGCCAGCTACCTTGGGCTCAAGCTGGTGAGCCTTGCTCAAAGCTGGCGACCTCAGGGTCTCGAACCTGAGTCCTTCCGCATCCCAGTTCAACGCTCTATCCACTGCACCACCACCTGGTCAGGCTAGTGTAGTATTTTCTTAAAAGCTTTTCTACTTCTGATTTCCTAATGGTATCAATTCTCTCAAATCTGATTTGAATAATTAAATAAATAATGCTAACTAGCAGTACAAAATCAAATATTTCTTCCCAAAAGAAAAAGTAGATGATGGGAAAGCACAAACATAATTTTTCCCAGCAAACTTTCTAATCAATCCCCCTAAATTTTTCCTCTGGCATCTCTTTAGAAGTAAAGCTCCCCAGTTCTGGCAGCACTATCAAATTAAATCTTCCTCCTCCAAACATGTACTTTCTCTTGAAAAAAGTGGAAAACTAACATTCTCTTAAAGGCCAAGTTATAAACTACCATAAACCTTACCAGCATCTGGCCTGGGTCCATAATCCCTGTGACCTAAGAGAAAAGAAAAGAAAAAGAAAAAGAAAGCTATTTAAGACAATGCATTAGAAATCATTATAAAACAGTAATAATAACCAAGGCATGAAAAGTCAATACTTCCAAAATCCTTGAAAGTCAACCAGCACAGATATACAAAGTAAATATATAAATTAAGTTTTAGTAAAAGTTTAAGAAATCAAGATGAATGTCAATATTTCCTTAAACTTGTCCCAAACAACACCTGCCACTTTGGCATTATGCTAGCATCACTTTTGTTAAGATCTGGTTGTGAAGGTTGATTGGAAAACCCTAATAGTTTAAAAATACCATGTCAACTACCTTTATTTTTAAAATGTACTACTGTCAAATCCAGTGAAGGTCTTATTCATTGGTCACCATAGACTCTTTCATGCAAATTCACTGTGTAGAAATCCAGTGGACTGAGATCAACTTTGGCCTTTTAATGTTTTCTTTGATATATATACATGTATATATATAATCTTTTTTTAAGCACACAACACACACCAGCCTCAACAGAATAAGTAAGAAAGGGCTTAGACTGCATCTCCAAGATATTGGTGGCTTTTAGATTTATATAGCATTTCCACTGAAACATTTTGGGATACTCAGCACTTACCACCAAAATTTTTGAAGCCACCGCGGTCACCACCACTGCAGAGGAAAAATTGAAGAAATGATTTCTTCCTTAAGTCTCTAATGTGCTGAGCCCTGGGCTCAATCTACACTTAACTGTCACAAGTGAGCACCTAGGAAAACAGTAGCACCTCTAACTTTCCAGTAAATTCCATTTCATAAACTTCAAAGTGTTTTTAGCTAAGTGTTTTCCCAATGATTTATTTCCACAAGGGTGCCGTTTCAAGTGTATCACAGAACATATCTAATATTCTTATTTTAAAGCCTTCCCAATCCCAAGTCAAAGGGATACTTCAAATCGTAATTTAAAGCTGGAGGCATGAAGAATGCTAGAAAAAACATTCTTTCTAAGGAGATACTTTATAAATATATATTTTTGTACTGCTCACAAAAATTAGGGGATATTTCAAAATGAATATGAAACAATAAAATATCCTCTGATTTTTGTGAGAATAGAATAATATAAAGTTAAATTTTGATAGCAAAATAGAAGAGAGAAAAACTTGAGAACTATATTTTATTGTGATACCAAATAGTGGGTTTTATGAGATGAAGAAAAAAAGTGAGATACAAATATACATGAAAAATAAGCCTGAATAAAAGCAGTCTTAAAACTGCAAATCATTCTGAAAGCTGATAAAAATGAGCACTAAAAAAGATTAACTTAAAATTGCCCTTCTACTCCACACTCACTATAACGTACTACTGGCTCTTCACATCAGAGCTACTGAGGTTCACATTGTCAAATGTTCCGTACACCAATCAGTAGACCATATTAGAGACAGAATGCAATAGTCTCCAATACTGCAGCTTCCCATTAGAAAATGACTGACTTGGCAATTTCGTCAGATAAGTCCTTTTGTGCACAGATTTATGTTAGAAATCTAAGACCTCTCCTATCAAGAAACCCTTTAAATACCATACACTGAAAGCTTGTTTCTCTTGACTAAATTAAGTAATCCTTTAAGATTCAAATGCTAACATAGAAATAACATCCAAAATTTTCAGATGGTGATATCTAATCTACTACTACTACTACCAATCTTCTAGCATAAGAAACTAATCCAGCATACTAATGTCTCTCCACTGCTTAAAAGCCTCTTTAGGGATCACCAAGCCCTTGATATCGCTTTTCTAAGCCATCCTGAGAAAACTCACATGAACTAAATGAGAAGGTATTCTTCCTTTATCATTAGGTCTATTTTACTAACTTGATGCAGATAAAGATGCATACAACTTAGCCTGACCAGGCGGTGGCGCAGTGGATAGAGCGTCAGACTGGGATGCGGAGGACCCAGGTTCCAGACCCCGAGGTCGCCAGCTTGAGCGCGGGCTCATCTGGTTTGAGCAAAGCTCACCAGCTTGGACCCAAGGTCGCTGGCTTGAGCAAGGGGTTACTTGGTCTGCTGAAGGCCCGCGGTCAAGGCATATATGAGAAAGCAATCAATGAACAACTAAGGTGTCACAACAAAAAACTAATGACTGATGCTTCTCATCTCCCTCCATTCCTGTCTGTCTGTCCCTATCTATTCCTCTCTCTGACTCTCTCTCTGTCTCTGTAAAAAAAAAAAAAAATTACAAAAAGGAAGCATACAACTTAATTTGCTATATATTACACTTGATTTTCAGGAAGTCTCAAAAGAATAAGGCTATTCCAAGGCTATGTAGACAATATGAAGCTCAGGTCCTTCATTTATGGTTAGTTTCCTATTGAGTGTCTAAGACCTCTTTCAGAACAGTACCCAGCCCTCCCCACACTTCTAAATTACCTGTATACCACTGCTTAACTCTTTAAGAAAGGGAAGCCAACCAAGTTCTTGAGATTAAACTGTTAAAATCTTATTATTAGAAACCAAAATATCTCAGTTTCTTCAAAGATGATTAGAATTCCAAAAAATGATGAGAAAAGAACCAGCAAAAATATTTAGTTCACATTCCCACAATATGGAAGTTAAAGTCTCTGAGATAAAGTAGATTTTTTAAATAGAAAATTTTCAAAAGTAAGTGCTGAAAGGGATACCTCTTAATTACTTTGCTGTCACTTTAACTAAATATCAAATTTGGCCAAAAGGGAGAGAAAACATGCAATTTCATACATTAACAAATTCCTACAATTTCTATTCTGGCCAGTAATCTAATGCTGAACAATTTTTAAAAAGGACATACCGCTGCAAAATAAAAGGGTTATAAAACAAATGCCATTTGAATAGGTTAATAATTTCCTATTCCTTCATATAGTGACATTTTAAGACATCTTTACTGACTGATCATTTCCTTTGAAAATACAGCAGCTAAATATTTCAACACAATAGCCATAAAGAAGCAAACACCCTAGTGTATTAACAAATGTTTTAATACACTAGTCTTAAAACTAAGAGATTCAGGGTATAGTCTTCACTATCACTAATCAATTTTGAAAATTTAGACAAGTCACTAATTCTCACTAGCTAGATGTCCAATTCCTCCTTCACAAAATAAGCGTCTCCACCCTTGCTACTCAAAGGGTCATCCATGGAACAACAGCATAAGCAGAGCCTAGGAATGTCTCAGAAAAGCATGATCTTGGGTCTCACCCCAGACCTACTGAATCAAAATCTGTACTTTAATAAGATACCAAATAATTTCATATTTACATTAAAGTTTGAGAAGCACTGGTTTAGATGACCTATAATTCTATGTGACACTTTCTTCCATTTTCAAATGTTTCAATCATTTTTCTCTTATTAGAAAATTCCGTATTTATTAGTTATATTACAATCCTTTATTAGGAAATTTCTATCAAATACAGTAAATAAACCTTAAGAAGTACTCACTATTAAATAGTTAGAAGATGGGTTTATGGTTAAAAATCTTTCTTTCAAACCTGCAGTCAAGTTACAAGTTCCTTTTCCATATAACTAAGGTTAGTCCTCACTATCAAATTAAGACATGAACAGGTCCTGGCCAGCTGGCTCAGTGGTAGAGCATCAGCCCAGCATGTGGATGTCCAGGGTTTAATGTCCAGGGCACACAGGAGAAGTGCCCATCTGCTTCTCTACCCATCCCCCTCTTACAACCCCCTTCCCCTGCAGCCATGGCTCAATTGGAGCAAGTTGGCCCAAGGTGCTGAGGATGGCTCCATGGACTCCATCACAGGTGCTAAGAAAAGCTCGGTTGCTGGGCAACAGAGCTACATCGCAGATGGGCATCACCCCCTAATGGGCTTGCTGGGTGGATCCCAGTCAGGGCGCCTGCAGAAATCTGTCTCTCTGCCTCCCTTCCTCTTACTGATTTTTTTAAAACACAAACATAAGTGAATATCTATGAATCAAGATGTTGCCGTAACAAATTTGTTTTCCTCCCAGAAAAGGAAGCAAATTTGTACACACAAAGAATTCCTGAAGTAGGAGCATTTTAAGGTGATGTAGCAGAGGTATTGACTAGAGTAGAGACAATAAGCATACTCAAATATACAGCTGAGTGGCCCCTGCACGAGAAAACCACCTGAACACTATTGGCTCAACTGCAAAAATGGCTGTCCCAAGTTCAAAATCACAGTGAGCAGTCTACCCTAGGGTAGGGCTGAGGGAGTCTTTCACTGTTACATTACATATTTAGAGGAGTAGACATTTAATTTCAGGTGCTCATCAAAAACAAAAAGTTCTTTGACACAATCTATTTTAAATCTTTAATTTTAAAAAATCTAAACATATCTATACAAAGACTTAAACTGCCAAGGAAGTAAAAGAACAATGCAGAAATCTATATTCCCAGAAAATTCAGTATCTGGAGAAAAATGGACTTGGCAAAAAATTGAAAGATACTAGTTAAAAAAAACAACAGTGCTGTGCTTGAATTTTCATACTAGCAAACTCAATATATAATTTCTGGGATACAAAAAACACTAACATTAATTCCAAATATGAATGAACTGAATGGATTTGCCTGATCAGGCGGTGGTGCAGTAGACAGAGCATCGGCTGGGGACATCGAGGACCAAGGTTCAAAACCCTGAGGTCACCACCTTCAGTGTGGAATCATAGACATGACCCCATGGTTGCTGGCTTGAGCCCAAAGGTTGCTGGCTTGAAGCCCAAGGCCACTGGCTTGAGCAAGGGGTCACTGGCTCGGCTAGAGCCCCATGGTCAAGCAATCAATGAACTAAAGTGCCACAACTATGAGTTGATGCTTCTCATCTCTCTCCCTTTCTGTCTCTCTGCCTCCTTGCATGTACGCTAAAAAAAAACAAACAAACAAACAAAAAAACCTCAATAGTGGCTGTGCTTATTACTTCATCCCCTCCCAGGTCTCATATGTGCAATTAAAAAGGCTTCCTGGATTTAGCAGTTACCAACATTTCAGGAAGCCAAGAATCTATCATTCTAGAGATGCAGCATCCAATAGATTATTTACTACTTATTTGTGGCTGTAGATCATTTCAAATGTTGATAGTCTAAATTGAGATGTACTCTAAATGTAAAATTTAAATAGATTTCCAAGTCATTATGAAAAAAAGAATTACACTATTTTTATACTAATTACTTGATAAATATTTTGGATGTATTAAATAAATACATTATTAAAATTAGTATCACTTATTTTTTAAATTTAAAATTACATATGTGGATTACACTTTTGACATACACTGTATTTCTACTGAGCAGTACTGTCCTAATGAACACCAAAACATATGCAAATTTTTAAGAGAATTCATCAAAAACTTATAAGACACTCAAAATTCAAAATAACTAGCCTGACCAGAGGTGGTGCAGTAGAGAATGTGGACCTAAAACGCTAAGGTCCCAAGCTCGAAACCCGAGGTCGCTGTCTTGAGCACAGGGTCACTGGCTTGACCCCAAAGGTCACTGGTTTGAAGCCCAAAGGTCGCTGGCTTAAGCAAGGGGTCACTGGCTCAGCTGGAGCCCCCAGGTCAAGGCATGTATGAGAACTAATTAATGAACAACTAAAGTACCACAACTACGAGTTGATGCTTCTCATTTCTCTTCCTCTCCACCTTGCAAAAAAAAGCAAAAAAAAAAAAAAATCCAAAGTAACTTCTTAGGCTTAAGCTATTAAAGCCTAAAACACCTCAAAGATGACATACTAATAATGAAAAATGGTTTTCTATAAAGTTCTGGCAATTGCATTGCATTCATCACAGCATTGAAGTTAAAAACAGAATTTATGACCTTAAACTTCTAGTCCACGAAGAGCTCAGTGATCAACAATCAGAAATTCAATCATTTTGCTGCAACTGGTTTTTCAAAGAAAAACAGTTGTTTCCTATAATCCCTATAACCTCACATTTCTGTTCCATATTTAAGAAACTGAGTTTCTTTTTTGTCTGAATTCTTCCTTTAGCCAAGCAATCATATAATCTGAGTCTAAGGGTGTCTCATCCTTTTCTACATTCCCACCTTCACCCCCTTCTTCTTCAAACATAAACCAAACTAATGCCATATATTCTTCACATGGCTCCAAAAGGATATTTTCAACCTTTCTATTTTTAAGTAAGATGAATAGAAACACAAATGTGTTGATGAAAACAAACAAAAAGTACTTGGCTATTTTGGTACTTAAATGTAAAACCACATGTGAAAAAAATCATAAAACTGGGCACTTTTATTTGATTTCAAAATACTTTACCTCTAATAAATGAGCTTTAACAATTACCTCTTTGAGCAAAATATTGTGACACATGAAAATTATACGAACTTCAGATTTCAGTGACCTATATATGAAGTTTTATTGGAACACAACTATGTTTATTCATTTATACACTGTCTATGGCTGCTTTGGTGCTATAAGGGCAGAAGAGAGTAGTTGTAACAGAAACCATATGACCTGCAAAGTCTAAATTATTATGTGGCTTTTCACATAAAAAGTTCACCAACACCATATACAGAGTACTTACCATAATTCATATGGGTTCCTATTTATTGGCTAGGAGGGAAGGGGTTTGCCTTGTAGAGAGCAATTAGACAAGACCCCTCCCCCATTCTTACTCTGACATGAATCAGATTGACATTGTGACCTAATTAGTAATATACAGTGGGCTCCTGCATAAGATTTTGTTTAAGGAGGTTCTAAGACTAAATAAAAAGATATGAAAATCAAAACTTAGCTTATGATTTAGTATATAGACCAAAACTTATACTGAAATATGCTGCCAAAGAGGTTATAAAAGTGCTTAAAACTGGGACTTCTGGGTCGGTTATGGTATAGATCATTATTATTAAGTGGATCATTTAAGGTCCTTTCAACCTTTCTGACTATAAGATGAGTTATCTCTCAAAGATGAAAATACATAAAGACTATCCTTCTATCATTTGGACATTGTCGAATTTTAACAAATAACTACAGGATATAATTATAACTTCCTTATGAAGGAAATTAAACCTGTGATGTACTATAAAATGTAGAGCATTCCAAGGCAGACAATTATCCAAAACATATTAATTTCAGAAATTAAATATACCTGCTGGTTATCTTGTTTGAAATTCTGTTGGAGGTAGGAGGGATGTTACTAAGTAAGCACCATGTCATTTTACATTGTTCATTTAAATACCCATGATGGCAGACTCCTCTATTTGGTAATGAAGATGCACAGAATATTTGTTTTCCTTAGTAAACTGACTGGTTATCAATAAAAAGGACTCTAATGTTCAAGTCTTATAAAAGTTTATCAATAATGTTTAGACACTAGTTTTGCCTTAATAGCAAAGCAATGTACAACTACACATGAAAAATAAAAGTCAGTGAGATCAAATTCCTCGCTCATTTGAAGAAAACAGTGCTGTACATAACTGGCTGTATTTCACAGGTCACCGCAGGGGGCAGACACTTAATTCAGTCCCTAAAGAGCAAGAGTGAACCAGTACTGATATATTATTGTCAGTTAACAGACCATTGACAATTTAAATTTCAAGGAACACAAATTATCTTTTAAAAAGCTTGCATATTTTACATACAAATTTGCAACCTGCAAACCTTATCTGAGGATAAAAAAGACAATTACTTTTTCATTCTTGTTTTTAGGGCCAAAGTGCTAAATTTACAAATAAATTTTAAAGTAATTTTAAAACCAGCTCTCATAATATATGCCAAAGCTGATCACATTGGCAATATAGAAAAGCTGAATTAAGAAGTCATTGCTTTTCCACTGTTTAATCTAGACAAAATACACAACGGTATGTGATTTTGCACTTATGTAAATATTTATTTACTTAAGAAGAGGGAAAAAGTTTGGTTACATTCAATCTTTCTCTCCCTTGCCAACCCCACCTTTACACTGCTATGCCTCCTAATATATTCCATTCCCACGGGGATTCAAGATTAAGGAAAAGCCTCTCTGCCCCCAAATCTACAATTAACTTACCTTTGATTTTTTACAAACAAAACACTTAGACTTCCCAGAGTCACCTTTTAAAGGAGTTTAGATTCCAAAGCTCTGGCAGAAAAATATACAGGTAAGTGGTTTAACCACAACCATAGTAGGGTACTTTCCTCCACTGGTGAAGGAAACTAACTGCTAACATAAACCTACTCTGGGTAATTTATGTGACATCTTAAGACTGAAAATAAATTTTGAATTTCTGCCCTCTTCTCAACAACAATCTATTTAAAGCCTCTTAACTACATTAGATGCTAGAATTAAACCAGCTAAGTAACAACAAAAAAATAGAGAAAGAGAAAGAGGAATGTAGATATCTATACCTAAAAACTTACCTTGATCCTGTCATAGGACCTCTTCCGTCCTTGTCATATCCCCCACGCCCTCTACCTCCTCCCTGTGACCCGCCATATCCTCTATTATCTTCTCCATACCTACTCATATCACGACGGTCATCTACAAAAAAGAAAATAATACATATATATAAAAATAAATAACTAACCATTGTGATTTCTGATACAAACTTCCCCTAACAATTTTTCTTCTTCTTTTTTTCCAAGTCAGAGGAGGAGAAACAGACAGACTTCCGCATGTGCCCTGGCTGAAATCCACCAGGCAACCCTGTCTTGGGCCAATGCTCTGCCCATCTAGAGCAGTGGTAGTCAACCTGGTCCCTACCACCCACTAGTGAACATTCCAGCTTTCACAGTGGGTGGTAGCAGAGCAACCAAGGTATAAATAAAAAGATAAGATTTAGCCTGACCGGGCGGTGGCACAGTGGATAGAGCATCAGACTGGGATGCGGAAGACCCAGGTTTGAGATCCCGAGGTCACCAGCTTGAACGCAGGCTCATCTGGTTTGAGCAAAAGTTCATCAGCTTGGACCCAAGGTCGCTGGCTCAAGCAAGTGGTTACTCAGTCTGCTGAAGGCACACGGTCAAGGCACATATGAGAAAGCAATCAATGAACAACTAACGTGTCGCAAAGAAAAACTGATAATTGATGCTTCTCATCTCTCTCCGTTCCTGTCTGTCTGTCCCTATCTATCCCTCTCTCTCACTCTGTCTCTGTAAAAACAAAAAACAAACAAACAAACCAAAAAAAGATAGATTTAACTATAGTAAATTGTTTTATAAAAATTTATTCTGCCAAACTTAGCGAAAATCTGACATAAAGTACTTGGTAAGTAATTATTATTCTATGCTTTAACTTGCTGTAACTCTGCTTTATAAATTTTATAAAGTAAAGTTACTTCCCTACTTTATAAATAACCATTACTATGGAACCGGTGGGCAGTTAGAAAATTTTACTACTAACAGAGATACAAAAGTGGGCAGTAGGTATAAAAAGGTTGACTACCCCTGATCTAGAGCCATACTCACAACTGAGCTATTTTTAGCACCTAAGGCAAAGACTCCATGGAGCCATCCTCAGCACCCCATTCCAATGTACTTGAACCAATTGAGCCATGGCTGCGAGAAGGGAAGAGAAAGAAAAATAGAAAGAGAAAAGAGAGAGAGAGAGAGAGAAGGGGAAGGGTGAGGGGTGGAGAAGAAGATGGTTACTTCTGTGTGCCCTGACCGGGAATTAAACCCGGGACATCCACACGTCAAGCCGATGCTCTACCACTGAGCCAACCATCCAGGGGCCATAACAATTTTAAATGTCTCTTTAGATCACACATTACGTCCTTTGGGAAATGGCACATGTGCACAGAACTCAAATGCAAGTAATCATAAAACTATATGGAATTAAATATGTTTAGGTATTACATCTATGTCAAATTCCACTTTAATTAGTCAGACAGCAAAATGATGATGGTGATGTAGAATAGTTAAAAGTACATTAGATATAGAATCCTTATAAATTAGATGAAAAGCATAACCCAAATCTGAAGTTACTACTTTCTTTACATCAAAACTATTTAAATGCAAATTAAGGATGGACAAGTAATAACTGAATTTTCTAACTGAAATATTTAGTGCATATACTCACTGAAAAAGATATTCAGTGAATGAGCTTCCACATTTATTCATTCACTTTTTCACTTATCTAATTATTCAACAAAAATATTTATTGAGCACTTACTATGAACCAAGTCCCTATACTAAGCAATGAAGGTACAAAAATGAGTAAGACAGGACCTTTTGCCCTTTTCTTGGCAAGGATAGATTCCTAGATATCAGTGGTATATACAAAGTGCTGTAGGAGAATAAGAGGAAGGAATTACTATCTGGTCCTTCTTGGATGAGGTTAGAGAAGATTAATAATCATAATTTCCCCAAATCAAGTATACCGCCACTACCAAAAGAACTGGTAGCAGCAGCATTTGCCAAATGATCCAAGTTGTCTAAACAACAAAGGAAATTCATGTATCAGCCATCAAAAAGTCATGTGACCATTTGGAAATCTCCAAGTTCAGAAATAGAAATCTAATAAACTAGTTCTGATAGCCATGAGAGAGAATGTATGTTCAAAGTCACTCCAAATTTTTACAGCTAAAATCCTATTTGGGTCCTTTTTTAAAAACTTTTATTGATTGATTGAGAGAGTGTGAGAGAGAAAAAAACATTAATCTGTCCTGTATGTGCCCTAATCTGGAATTGAACTGGCTTCAGGACAACCTCTAACCAACTGAGCCATCCAGCCAGGGCCTATTTGGGTCTTTTAATCCAAAGCTCAATATAAAAGTAATTCTATAAGTGAAAATAAAAAATAAGAGGTCAGTATATCTTACCTTGTGTGTGGTGGCTGTAATTTTCCCTTTGTGAATGGTAGGACTGCTGGTTTTGATTATAGGAATCATGCTGTTGATCATAATTTGACTGCTCATATGAACCTTGATGTTGATCATAGCCAGACTGCTGGTTATATGAATCTTGCTGACCATAGTTTGACTGGTCATATGAAGGCGCTCTTCCACCTTGGCTAAACAGAAATCAAGAACTTGAGATTTAATTGAAGAATTATGTTTACTGCAGCAAGTTAACTGAAACTGATATAAAAGGCCTGATCAAATAATAATAATAATAATAATAATAATAAAAATAAAAGGCCTGACCAGCTAGACCTCAACCATATTTACTATTACTTTATGGTAGGAATCATTTAGTTCTTTTATTTACAAAATCTCCTTTTCACCAATGGAATAGCCTTCAAACAACAATTTCATTATCCTTGAAGACCACGTATTATTTTTTATTTCTATATTATACGAAAAACTATTATGTGCCTTTGAAAATATCAGTGAAGCAAAAAATCACTATGGTTTTTCTATCTCTTTAAATTAAAAAATTAAAGGTGCCACAAAGGACAATAATACATACGTTAATTCTTTTTTTGTTGTTGTTTTTTTTCATTTTATTTTTATTTATTCATTTTAGAAAGGAGAGAGAGAGGAAGAGAGAGAGAGAAGGGGGGAGGAGCAGGAAGCATCAACTCCTATATGTGCCTTGACCAGGTAAGCCCAGGGTTTCGAACCAGCGACCTCAGCATTTCCAGGTCGACGCTTTATCCACTGCGTCACCACAGGTCAGGTTATACGTTAATTCTTTAACAAACGTGGCACAAGTACTGTGTCCTTCTAGTAGTTACACTGAAAGGCTCTGTGTCAGTCATTCTCAACTGCTGTTCTGCCAGAAAATTTGAGCAGTCCACGATAATTTTCATGTAATATCAGAGTGGTTAACTCTTCTACGGACCTACATTGGTCCATGGATGGATGGTTGAAAACCACTGCTCTATATCATTTAATTTTAATGTTATCTCATAATATTTCAGGGACTACTTTCTTATAATTAACTTCAGACCTACACTACATTTCTTTTTTGTGTGTGACAGAGTCAGACAGAGGGACAGACAGACAGGAAGGGAGAGAGATGAGAAGCATCAGTTCTTCATTGCAGCACCTTAGTTGTTCACTGATTTTTTTTTTCTCATACGTGCCTTGACTGGGGGGCTGCAGCAGACCAAGTGACTCCTTGCTCGAGCCAGTGACCTTGGGCTCAAGCTGGTGAGCCTTGCTCAAACCAGATGAGCCTGTGCTCAAGCTGGCGACCTCAGGGTCTTGAACCTGGGTCTTCCGCATCCCAGTCCGACACTCTATCCACTGCGCCAGCGCCTGGTCAGGCTCTTTTTTAATAAAAAAATTGTATTTGCTTAGAAGCATTCAGAATGTCACCAAAACAACCTTTTTCGGCAATTAAGAGTGGTATTCAGTTAACAGAACAACAAATTATTTCATATAAGCTGCATCAGAGACAACTGAAGATGAAAAAATTATCATCCCCACATATAACTAATTTGTGCTATGTACCAACAAGAACATGCTTTAAATTTCCATGCCAATTTATACCCCCATACTGTACCAGGGAAGGTTGTGACTACCGAAAATATATATTACCAAGACAGAGCTATCTAAAGACACATTCAGTAGTGTGTTAACTATATACAAAAAAGGATACTGTAGCCTGACCAGGTGGTGGCGCAGTGGATAGAGCGTCGGACTGGGATGCGGAGGATCCAGGTTCCAGACCTCGAGGTCACCAGCTTGGACCCAAGGTCGCTGGCTCGAGCAAGGGGTTACTGGTCTGCTGTAGCCCCATGGTCAAGGCACATATGAGAAAGCAATCAATGAACAACTAAAGTGTCGCAATGAAAAACTAGTGATTGATGCTTGCCATCTCTTTCCATTCCTGTCTGTCTGTCCCTATCTATTCCTCTCTCTGACTCTGTCTCTGTAAAAAAAAAAAAAAAAGATACTGTACAGTTTAAAAACAAATCTTACATAGCCGTACATTTCAATTTTTTTAAGGACTATTTATTTTAGAGAGAAGGGGGGAGAGAGAGAGAGAGAGAGAGAGAGAGAGAGAGAGAGAAAGAGAGAAAGGTGAGGAGGAGTAGGAAGCATCAACACCCATATGTGCCTTACTGGGCAAGCCCAGAGTTTCAAACTGGCCACCTCAACATTCCAGGTTGATGTTTTATCCAGTGCACCACCACAGGTCAGGCCTCAATGTTTTTTTCTTTAAAAAGAGTGAGTGATGTACAGAGGGGTCAAATGCTTTATAGAGAAGAAAAAAAAAACTGCACTAAAACCAACTTATGCATCATCTTCTTCCAGTACATTCTTTTAAATATCTTCAATGATAATAAATTTTAGAAAACACTATTTACTCAGATTTTTAGTCTGCTAAGTGAATAAAAGAAATTTGCTTTGTGGTACCATTTTTTAATCTGAAAAGAAGTCTACCAAATAATAAGACTGCTTTCTTATTATCTCTAGCAACTCAAACAGAAAATTCTAAGTATGTTCTGAGCATTACAAGAATTGACTGCTTTTAGAATGGGGAAGTTGAAAGAATACTTAATTAGATTTGAGTTCCAACATTCACTGTTAAAAAGGTCTCATAACTTAACAGTCACATCTTATTCTGTTAGATGATCAGAATAAGTATGTTTCCCAACCTCCCACCCAAAGCATATCACATCAATGGTCAGAACCTTAGCACTTCCCTTTAAAATGGCTATACACATTTATATGTCATACTTTCAAAAATGAATCCTTATGAAAGGATTCTTCTTAACTTTAAAACTAACCAACAGGGAGCTCTGGCTGGCTGGCCCAGTGGTAGAGCCTCGGCCCAGCATGTGGATGTCCCAGGTTCAATTCCCAGACAGGGCACACAGAAAAAGTGCCCATCTGCTTCTACACCCTTGCCCCTCTCCTTTCTCTCTATCTCTCTCTTCCCTTCCCACAGCCAAGGCTCCATGGGAGCAAAGTTGGCCTAGGCACTGGAATGGCACCAGTTGCAATAGAGCAACACCCCAGATGGGCACAGGATCACCCCCTAGTAGGCATGCCAGGTGGATCCCAGTCGGGTGCACGTGGGAGTCTGTTTCTCTGCCTCCCTGCTTCTCACTTCAGAAAAATACAAAACAAAACAACTAACCAAGAGGGCTTGATGAGTTCTTCCTGCCAATGTAACGTGCTTTCTGGATGTTACTCCCTACATCTGTTCTCACTTTCTACTTTTCAAAGCACTCAACCTGACCTCACAAATCTTTTCCTACTGTTTTTATTTATTTGAATTTCACTTAGATAATTTCCTTGTTGCAGAGAGACAACACTTGTGATCTCAGATTTTTTAGCTGAATAACCTGACAAGCTATATAATCTTAACAACTTTACTTCTATAAAAAAATGGAGATAACTGATATTATCTTATAGTAATGTTTAAGGATCAATTAGAGAATGCAAAAGCATTTCACAAAGTGGAAAATACAATAAAAAATAGCAAACTGCTATTATTAAAATTAATAACAAGTACAGACTCCTCAAATCTGCAAGTTAAAAAAATAATAAAACCAGTAAACTTTTTGGTAAATATTCACATATCTATATTAACAAACAAAATATATTTTAAGATATCTGAAATATGTGGATAGGTTTTGGCACTTTTTAATATTTTTGTCCCTGAAAGGTAATACATTGAAATGGTTAAAAAATAAAATAAAAATAAAACCAAGCATTGGAAAGTCTCCTTTTATAGGTAAGTTTTAAATTTCCGGTATAAAGGAGAGGTCCAAATTTTCATGTGCATTCATTTACAGCTAAACAATTTTACAAATAACACGTTATAAGTATCAAATGACAATGCTGACAATTTTCACATTCTTCATAACACAAAACTCTGAAATTTATATTTCATCAAAACTTTTCTGCAAATATTTAAAGTTATGAGTTCATTGTTAAAACCTGTTTAATATGCAAAGTATTACTTCCACTGCCCAGCATAACCTCAGTACTGTTTCCTTACCCTCCTGATGATTCCGTGTTTTGCTGTCCCTGGTTATTATAAGATTGCTGGCCATATGAACTCTGCTTTTGATTCTCATAACCACCGTAGGATTGTGAATAACCTAAAGATTGGATGGATATACCACTTAGTAAAGATTCTGATTTTTTAATTTGTAAAGTAGCTAATTTAACAAACCAGTCCAACCTGATTGACTTTGTCCATAACCGGAGTAGCTGCCATAGTTCTGTCCATATGAGGAATCAGTAGTTTGCCCATAGCCAGAATAGCTCTGAAATTTAGGTAAATACAAGTTTCATCACCCACTTAAGATAAAAATAACTATTTATGAAGAACACAATTTACATTTTAACCTACTTGTTGTGCTTGTCCATAACCTTGATTGCCTTGACTTCCATAGGAATAACTGTAAAAAAAAAAAATACTACTTGAAAGAAATCTGACAGCATTAACAACTTACTATCTTCATTTTCAATTTTCAACTCAAATGCAAGCTTATTTTCTAAGAAACTGTCAACCTGCCTGCCTCTCAAGTCTAAATGCCAAAGACTGCTGAAGACATAAATGAAGTCACTCCCAGACCTTTCGGATGCCAAACATACACCAAAAATATTGCTTTGGCAGTCTGCCACAAATAAAATTTTACCAGGACTAGAAAATCCCAAGAGAATTATGCTTGGGAGGTAGGGAAGGAGGGAGGGACAATAAAGCAACAAGACCCAAAACAAATATCTGACGCAGAAAAATCATGACTTACAGTACATACTTTAATCAATTTAGCTATGTTTCAACAGATTAATTTCTTCCTACCATTTGCCTTAACTGTGCCTTTAACTTCCTAGAAAAGGCACAGGGTGGCACTCAAAGTTTAATTTCTGTGTCTTGGTAACTAGAGATATGTTTATCTTCAGAGTACAACCATAAAATGAAATTATCTTGTATCCCCATTATCAAAACACAGCCTGGCATGCAGTATGACTGAATAAATGTAACTTCCTCTACATGAAGTGTCTTTAATTTTATAGCATGCAAGCTCTAACAAGTCAGAAACAAACTTTCTGAATATATGGAATATATGTCCCCCAAAATAAAGCATTTGCAAAAAAGTCCTATCATTTTAGAGCTAACAAATGCTAACAGAATTTAAGCTTTACAAAATCTATTTCATCAAATAAACATTTGCTAGTTGCGCCTGACCAGGCGGTAGCACAGTGGATAGAGCATTGAACTGGGATGTGGAGGACCCAGGTTCGAGACCCCGAGGTTACCAGCTTGAGCGTGTGCTCATCTGGTTTGAGCAAAGCTCACCAGCTTGGACCCAAGGTCGCTGGCTTGAGCAAGGGGTTACTCCGTCTGCTGAAGGCCCACGGTCAAGAGAGGTACATATGAGAAAGCAATCAATGAACAACTAAAGTGCCCCAACGAAAAACTGATGATTGATGCTTCTCATCTCTCCATTCCTGTCTGTCCTTATCTATCCCTCTCTCTGACTCTCGCTGTCTCTGTAAAAAAATAAAAAAATTAATTAATTAAAAAAAAATAAAAACAGCCTGACCAGGCGGTGGCGCAATGGATAGAGCGTCAGACTAGGAGAGGACCCAGGTTCGAGACCCTAAGGTCGCCAGCTTGAGCGCGGGCTCGTCTGGTTTGAGCAAAGCTCACCAGCTTGGACCCAAGGTCGCTCGCTCGGGCAAGGTGTTACTTGGGTCTGCTGAAGGCCCACGGTCAAGGCACATGTGAGAAAGCAATCAATGAACAACTAGGTGTCACAATGAAAAACTGATGATTGATGCTTCTCATCTCTCTCCATTTCTGTCTGTCTGTCCCTATCTATCTCTCTCTCTGACTCTGTCTCTGTAAAAACAAAAAACAAAAACAAAAACATTTGCTAGTTGCCTACTATGAGATTAGCACTATCTTGTGAGAATAAAAAAGTTTAATCAGTTTTTATAAAGTAGATATCTGAGATGCTATCCTGAATATCTCACACTAAACTGCAAAACATTTATAGTGTAAATTGAAGGCTGCATTTCTGATAACCCTGAGAACCCTACTACATGTAAACATTCACATAAAAACAGACTTTTTTTATTGAGAGTGTAAGGAGTCTTTAAAAATGCTAAACATTTCTATTATAGTAATTCTAGAAAATCTGTTCTAAAAATCATATTAGCATATTACATAAATTAAAAAATGAAATGCTTTTTCTGAGAGCCTGTTATAGTTCAATTCCTTAAATCCTGCTAATAATTGTTTATTTTTTAAATTTTTCCAAAGAAAACATCTTTACTATACCTGTGACATTTATTTTAATCTCCAGGGGGCATCTGTATTTACTAATTCAAACAGGCTTCTAGAAAAGGCAATGTTTTATAGCACCTATTTACAAAGGCTATTCCCCCTTGCCAAGCTAATATTTAACTCTTAAGACATCCAGATACCAATCTCAAGGGGGAAGGCCTAACTAAATTCATTCTTTTTTCTCAGTTTTACACTTCCATGATATTATTAAAATGTATGTATACTTTACCTTTGCTGCTCACTCCCAGACTGACCGTAACTTCCAGAATCTAAAACACATAAAAAGAATTTTAAATCTGACTGACTTTAGATCTTATAGATGAAATGTGATAAGAAAATGTCATAAAAAGTAACAACAGAAAGGAAAGCTATAAGTTAAAAATATTGTGCAAGGAGAAATCTGTACAAATACAAATATCTACTGTTTACAGTAACTATAAGATTTGAAAACAACTGCTATACAAATGTGTCCTGATGGTCACAAGAACCAAGTGAATAAATGTGAAATGATCAATGAAAATTCTATCCTTTTAAGAAAAACTCAAAAGCTCAAGCTCTATTTTCTTTATATACAAAAACAAAAAAAAACCCTGTTAAAACTAACCAGGACAAAAAAAGGGGGAAGATACTCTGACAAGATAAATTACAGGATTACATTTACTGTACTTCCATATCCTCCCCAGCCCAACATCTACACCAGGGATCTCAAACTTGCGGCCCGCCAAACAATTTTGTGCGGCCCGCAGACTAATCCATGAAGTTCAAAATATTTTGGATAAAATTAAGTAAGCCTAGGGGCCTACTTGTATTTTTTGTTTCTCTAGCATCCTAGCTAGATATTAGCTTAGTTAACAGCAGTTGTGATGCGAACTACAGTTTCTGGTCGTTTTGTGACACTGAGTAAACTGCATGTACGATTGTGCTTGTTGTACTGATTTTTTTTGTTTTCAACTGCAGTGAGAAAAGTGTTGCGTAACAGTTGCCTTTTGTAGACCTAGTGCAGCCCGCCGAACAGCTGTGATCTTGCTCTGCGGCCCACATGCTGAGTTGAGTTTGAGACCCCTGCTCTACACCATCCCCTTGTGCTGGATTGCCTTGGCTGTCAGAGGCAACAAAAATATTTGTGAAGACTTGGTAAAAGTAGCTGTTAGTTATTTACAACTTTACCAAGCTTTCAAGGTCTTAGCAAACTGATATACCAACTCAGGCAAGATCTACTCCAAGCTTCCTTTTTGGCAGTAACATCTACCAAAGCAGGAATGAACTGAGTAATATGTCAAAAACAGAAAACAAATTTTTTTCTCAATTTCAAAATTATGTCATATCAAAAATTTCTGAATAGGCTCTATCTTTTAGGCTTCACTTTAGAGTCAAATGAATAACCTAAGTTCATCAGTGATGAATAATAGTATTATTACACAATGTCTAATCACCATACTGTACACCAAAAACTAATATAATGTTGAATATAAACTGTAATTAAAAAATAAATTTTTTTAAAAATATTAAATGACATGCTTTCAACTGCAAAAACTGACTCAAGAGTCTCAAACTGCAGACCATTAGGCACAACCTCATCCAACTTGAAACAAAATCATTTCTTGGGGCAGTTCTGAAAACCAACCAAAAATCAAATCAGCAACTTTTCCATTCAACTCATATAAAGCTACGATATGAAAACATTACTGTTTAAGTAGGTGACATCAAATTTGGCACTTTTCTACAGTAGAGATCCAATCAGACTGAACAAGATGACTTTTCTAAATCCTTAATTATATGAATATTGAATGTGAACCTGACACAAACTACTTCTACAGATGTGAAGAAAAGGCTACCTGACAAAGAAAAAACTGCATTACTGCCATACCCATAATAAAATGTCTACAGATTTATAGCTAACCAAATAAGGAAAAGATGAAAAGGATATAGGCTCTAACTAGACAATACAGACTAGATGCATCAAATAAGGGGGAAAGTTAGCTTTAACCATATCAGAAACCAAAAAGAATAATTAAGAGTGGGAGGAGGATGGGGGACAGGTGTAACGCAAATACTTAAGAAACCATGGTTTACTACATAGGTTAAACTATATCCAAAGGCATGAACGTGAGTTCTCTCAGTGACAAGGATGGAGTCCAAGATCTCAGTATCTATCCCTTTGACTCAGGCAAATTTAAAGTGCACAACACATAGGTCATGTAAACCTGGCTCAAATCTAGTATTGAGTCCTTAATTGTATAACCCACTCAATGCAGTCCTGAAGTTATCAATCTTCTTTAACTAGCTGACTTTAAAACTACAGAAGATATAGAAATAAGCACATTGACCAGTAAGTCTGACTCAGTATAAATACTTGAGAAAGTATACATGATTTATAGTATTAGATAAAATCAGTTTATAAATATTATTTTGGGCATTTCAAACTGCTCATTTTGAGTTCTTGACACTTGAACCTTCTGTCTGGACCCATGAATTATTTAGAAGTGCTTTTATTTCCAAGTGTCTAGAGTTTTGATTCTTTTTGTCTTCTAATTACATTCCATTGCAGCCAGTAAAAGTATTTGTTAGGATTGCTGTTTTTTGCTTTCCCCTTGGTAAATATTTCACTTGCATAAATGTCCCTATGTGCTTCAAAAGAACTGTGTATTTTCTAAGTTAAATGAATTCCATAAATCTGTAAGATGATGCTTGTTAGTTCTATTATTCATATTGTTGCTAATGTTTGGTCTGCCCAATCTATTAATTACATACGGAGGTATGTTTTTAAAACTCCATTTGACTATAAATCTGGGAGGCTTTTTGGTTTTGCTTTCTATATTTTGAGGCTATAATTAATGTTAGGTACATAAAAGTACAGATTTATATCTTCCCGGTGAATTTCTTTTTAACATTCTCCATACACTATTCTGACTGGTAACAATTTTCCTTTGGTTGTTTTCCTGGTTAATCTTTTTTGATCTCCATACTTTCAAATATTTATTTTAGGCAGTTCATTTCTGAACAGCATATATCTAGATCATTTTTTCCCCAATGTGAAAAATCTGTCTTTAAATTGTTTCTGTACTTTTACTATGTCACTTAATTTCTGTCCACCAATATTGGACTTTCTGTTTACAAGGAATGGTATTTTAATTCCCATTAAACTCTTTTCCTGCCTTTTACTTTTACTTTTTCCTGTTACTGCTTTACAGTGACACAATTTCTTTTAATGTCACCATTCATAATTATGTTCAATTTTTAATATGCATTCTTGACAAAGTTCAGAATGATCTTCCACCTCTAGAATATAAGAATCTTAATAACAATGCTAATCACTGCCTTCACCTATTATTTTGCTTTTTCCCCAACCTCTTGCTTCCACATTTAAATCTCTCAATGTAATCATTTTCATCTTCAATAATTTGTTTTACTCACTGTCCTCTACATTATGCTTCCCCTATATTATGTTTCTGCTTCCTACTCCTCCATTCCAGATTTAACTTACTTCATTAATTCTTTCAGCAAAGACCTGAAAGTGGCAGTCTTTCTTAGTCTTATTTTGGTAAAATCAAGGTCAACAGTTATTTTTCCTCTAAATTCCAAGGATCATTTCATTCTTTTCCAGATTCTTAAAAGTTTAAGTCTATCAATCTTACTGATTCCCTATTTCCTCGAGTAGGTTTGTTATTGATATTTCAATCTGCAGTTTCACATCAATGTATCTATCATCCGCCACAGCTTGAGAAATATTCGATTTTATAAAATTATCAGCCATCTATTAATTCTTCCATTTTCTCCCCAAACTGTTATTAAGTATGACAGTACTTCTTAATCTACTTGCCATGTGTAATTAATATTTCATTTTTCATCTCTATATCCTTCTGAATTGAATTCTGGGTAAATTATATCATACCTGTCTCCTACTTCACTAATTATTTCTTCTGCTAGGTCTATCTACAACTCAACTTCCATTTTTTTCCATTTCTAGAAGTTGTACTTGCTTTTTTAAATCTATATGTGGCTTTTCATAACATTTTGGTCTTAGGGTTTTCTTCTTTAAGGTTTTTAATAATTTTAAACATAATATTCACTTTCAGATTATCTATTAGGGGCTCTAGTCCTGTCACTCATTCTGGTGAATTGTTTCCTAGAATTCTGTAATTTTTTACTGTGAACTCATCTTTTCCAAGACATGTTTTTTTCTATGAGATTCCTTATGACTGTAGGTGTAAAATTTTCTCCATAAGAAGTTTTTCATTTGTTTCTTCCAGGAACCCTAAGGTTACTACTACCAACCCATAACCAATTTTTATGTTGACTTCTTGGTTTAAGGTTCTTGGACCCCGTAACTAATTTACATGTACACCCTAATTGTATGAAGCATAGGTTCCAGTTTACAAATTCTCGCCACTTTTTGTTTTCTCTCAGTGTCCAGACTTTCTTGCTCTTACTCTGGTACAAGCTTTTTCTAATTCATTCTTCCACCAAAAGTATAGTCTTTCAAACATTCAAGTCTTGTGTGTCTTGGTTACAATACCTGGCTTTAATGGTCTCAAGGCTTCATCTCCTGTCCTTAGTTACTTGGGCAGTAAAATTCAGTTTCTAAATTACGAACCCTATACCCTCCCTATCCAGGGCAATCTCCAAGTTAGCTCTGTGCCTATCTTAATAGCTTCTACTTCATTTCTGGCAGTTGCAACCCCTTTTTTTTGTTCAGTTCTTACATTTTTAGGTGTTTGTAGATCAAGGATTTTCAGGTTATCTTGGTCTGCCTTATTGCCAAAATGAGAAGTATCTTGACTTTGTAATTTTTATATGTATAATTGATATATTTATAATTTTAACTTGAAAGGTATCACATAATTCACATTTGTAAATAGTATGTAAATGAAAGTCTGACAATATTATAATTTTGATTTTTGATTACATAAGTGCTTATATTTTATTAGGTTTTATAAGTCTGCCCTGTCATACATCTGATGAGTGTCATTTTGATAAATCAAACTTAAAGGTATAGTTTGGAATCTTTAAAGGACTTTTTTTTTTTTTTTTAATTTTTTTTTTTTATTATTTATTCATTTTAGAGAGGAGAAAGAGAGAGTCAGAGAGAGAGAGAGAGGAGAGAGAAACAGGGGGGAGGAGCTGGAAGCATCAACTCCCATATGTGCCTTGACCAGGTAAGCCCAGGGTTTCGAACCGGCGACCTCAGCATTTCCAGGTCAACGCTTTACCCACTGCGCCACCACAGGTCAGGCTCTTTAAAGGACTTAACTAAACTTAATTCCATTAGTTGTTCAGGGGGAGTTTACTGTTAAATTTATTAACACCCATCAAAGAACAAATCAAAAGCATTACTCCTATTTTTATACAAAATCAAAGTATTTTATATATATTACAAAATGTATACTATATATGACACTAAGTAGAACTTAAAGATTCTAGCTTTAATTAATTTAGACACAAGCAATTCTTTTATCATTCTTTTCAAACCTGAAGGCCAATTTTGATATTTAAAAAACTGAAATTGGCCTGACCAGGCGGTGGCGCAGTGGATAGAGCGTCGGGCTGGGATGCGGAAGAACCCAGGTTCAAGACCCCGAGGTCGCCAGCTTGAGTGCGGGCTCATCTGGTTTGAGCGAGGCTCACCAGCTTGGACCCAAGGTTGCTAGCTCCAGCAAGGGTTGCTCAGTCTAGTGAAGGCCTGCGGTCAAGGCACATGTGAGAAAGCAATCAATGAACAACTAAGGTGTTGCAACGGCGCAATGAAAAACTAATGATTGATGCTTCTCATCTCTCTCCGTTCCTGTCTGTCTGTCCCTGTCTATCCCTCTCTCTAACTCACTCTCCGTCTCTGTAAAAAATAAATAACAATTAAAAAAACTGAAATTACCAAGTGACAAATATCCGATGTCTTGGTAATCTAAAGATCCGTACTAATGGGTAAACCAGCTCACACACTAATTTGACACATTGAAAATTCTGGATTTTATAAACAACCTCTAAAATGTAACTGTCCACAAAATATACCTACTATAAAATTAAGCCATCATTTTATACCAACAATTATGTTAAAAATCAAGACAGCCCAAGTTTTTAATGAGCACCGTATCCACTGAAAGCTGGTAAATTTTTCTGAGGATTGGAGAATATCCTTTTTTAACCATAGGTTACTTATCCTCCTGAGGGGGTACAGTCTATGAACTTCTGTGCTAAAGAAGCTTTACCATACTTCTTCCCAAATTATGCACCTGGTAAAAGATGGACCAATTTCTACTTTAGGGTAAGAAAATTATCTCGTTTGGGCATGGATTACATAGAAATTTAAAGAAAAGATAAACTCCCTCAAAAGATAAATCTTCTGGCTTCCTTACATCAATGTTAACCTCAGGACTGTTCATCATTTTCCTGTCAACCATTCTCGTTATTTTGATTTCTTCTAAGTCTCCTGCTTCTTGTCACATTTCCATCCTTCTGCAAGACTGGATTATTGGGGGACGAGGGGTTGTTTTTAATACCAACAGAATCTCCCGTAAAAAAGCGCCAAAGACCACACCAGTCATTTTCATCCCAATCACAGGACTTGAAAGAAATGTTCTCCTTTTGCACCTGAAAAGTGGTATCTAACGCTCATGATGGTGTCTAACAAGCGGATAGCTGGGTCTCTGCGGCCTGCGGTGCACCGAGCAGAGGACCTTGTGCGCTCAGCTAGGACTGACTGCTAAGTCAGGAGAACATCCATGTTCCAGACATTATATTCTGCCTTAGCAGGATCTAAATGGCTCTCTTGAGGAGGCCAAGGCCTCTTTTTCTCCTGCACACAACAGGGGGGCGTTTATCAATCGAAGTGCTTCGTGGAAGACTGCTGTTCTTTCTTTAGTCTATGTTTCCAAGTAAATGACACATGTACCTACATGAGCCTGTCGACCACAGAAAAGGCTCACTTTCAAGCTGTTGCAGATTAAAAAAAAACAAACACTGAACAGGAGAAAAGAATGACAAAGAAGGGTGAAAGGACGCTGGGTTTTTATACAAACACCCCTAACTGGAATTCGGCTCGTTACAACAGAAGGAATGACGGTAAGTAGGATTTCGTGGAAGGCAACGTCCTTCTGAAAGGGCTCCCAGGGCGTCAAGGCCTCCACCTGATGAATGAGAGTCAGAAGGCCCAGCTCCACTTCACGGATGGGGACACTGAGGTAGGAGACGGCGCGACGACTGGCCCGAGGCCTCGCTGAAAGGTCTGAGGCGGAGCGGGGAGCCCCAAGGACCGCTTCTCAGGATGATGCTTTAATCACGGGCTTCCCCCCGCCCCGTGATGGCGTAGACGGCGTCCGCCCCCCGACTCGCACACCCTCCCCCGGGAACCGCACGTCGCCTCCGCTTCCAAGGGCACAGCTCGGAAACGGGGGCCCGAAGCGCTCCCGCCGTGATTCGCAGACGAAGAGCGAGCGTTGGGAACGTGCGTCCCCCAAGTCCAACATGGCGGCGGCTGCGTCCGCGCCCCCACCCCCAGCCTCCCTCAGGGCCGGAGGCTTTTCCTCGGGGCCCTCTGGTGGATGGGAAGGTGGCCCAACCCCGCAAGGCCCCTTCTCGCCGCTGCCGCTGCTCCCTAAAGGAATCACCTACCCGACATGACTAACGGCCGCGGCGCAGAGCCCCACAACCCGCCGAGAACAAGGAATACCAGAGCCAGGCGGCGCGGCGGCCGAAGCTGTACTGAGAGGGTGCGAGGGAGCGGCGGCGGGCTGAGCCCGACTGCGGGGCCTCGGCAGCCAATCAGAGGACAGTGGGCGGTACCATGGTGTCGCGGCAGGAGGGGTAGTTCTGTACTAGTACTGGCCTCGAACGCCGAGGACTTCAGACTACCTCTCTGTTCTCACCTCCGCGGACGGTACCATTATTGAGAGGGAATTGAGAAACGAAAGTACCAACGCCGAGGTCAGGATGGGGGAAGGAAGCTGACGTAGCTCTGGCTCCGTCCCCATGTACAGTCCTATTTCCTACTTGATTGGGTCTGATAGAATTTGAGATTTGGGAGCGAAAGAGGAGAGACTTTATAAACAGGCCATTAGGTTAGAAGTGACCTTTCTTCCCCTAAAATTTCGAATGGTATGCCCTAGTTCGCTCCGTTTGGGCTGCACACAGCTAGAACCGCCTGGGGGCGTTCAGAGTCGAGCTTCCGAGACTGAAAATCGTGACAAGCTCTGGTACCTGATCCGCCTCCTGGTTTGTCATTAACTAGTTTGTCAAGTAAGAAATAGACTGTAAGGTAACACTGGAATAAACGTGTGCATTAAAACGAAAGCACACACAGCCGGACTCGGAGGATGAGGCGGGATGGGGTGTAGAGCTTTAGTTTTCTGGGCTAGCATAATATCTAATTGTCAGGCACCTCACATGATCTCATTTAACTCTCACCACGGGTTGATGAAATGTTATCCCCATGTTACAGAGAAGGCGGGATTCACTTGCTGTGGGTCACACAGCAAATAAATGGCCAATGTGGAATTCAAATCCTCGTAACCAGATGTGTACCACTGTCTGTGGGTTTAACTGTTACTGTACCGCCGAAAGGGAACTAGGACTCTATAGAGTGTGAGACAAAACTGAATGCCCAGGCCCGGGCCAGTTGGCTCGGTGGTAGAGCGTCGGCCTGGCGTGCAGGAGTCCCAGGTTTGATTCCTGGCCGGGGCACACAGGAGAAGCGCCCATCTGCTTCTCCACCCTTCCCCCTCTCCTTCCTCTCTGTCTCTCTCTTCCCCTCCAGCAGCCGAGGCTTCTTCATTGGAGCAAAGATGGCCCAGGCGCTGAGGATAGTTCTGTGGCCTCTGCCTCAGGCACTAGAATGACTCTGGTTGCAACAGGGCAACGCCCCAGATGGGCGGAGCATCGCCCCCTGGTGGGCGTGCCGGGTGGATCCCGGTCAGGCGCATGCGGGAGTCTGTCTGACTGCTTCCCCGTTTCCAGCTTCGGAAAAATGCAAGAAAAAAAAAAAAACTGAATGCCCAGAAAGCACGCAAGGATATTTTCCCCGAGGGCGAGGTGATATCTGAGGCAAACCAAAGGTGGTGAGAAGTTGACCAAATGGAGGAAAGTGCGTTGGACTAGTTGCAAAACAAGTAACGCAATATGTTAAGAATTTACTCGTGAGAGGGGAGAATGCTAGGACAGGAGGCCAGAAAAGTAGCTGAGACCTTGTAAAGTACATGAGAGTCTGTGCTTTACCTTAAAGGCAGTGAGAACCCCTCACTAGAGGATTTTAGAAAAAGATCAGATTTTCACTTTCGGGCTGCCAGACAAAAAAAAAATGTATAGAGATGAAAGGTGCCCCAAAGCAGAAAGACCAATTAGGTAGCAGCCAGTGCAATCATTCTGGTGAGAGATCATAGTGGCCTGGACTTAGGTTGTAGCCATGGAGATGGAGGTAAAGTGAAGAGATCGCTAAGATACTTAGGCAGTAGACTGGGCAAGACCTGGTGACTGATTTGGGTGGAAGAGTCTAGCAGAGGGAAAGAAGTCGGGTGAGTGCTGGGTTTCCCACTTGGACAAGTGGACAGATGTTGGTGTTATTCACTGTGTTAGGGAATAGGAGGAGGAGAAACAGATTGGGGTGAGGGTGGAACAGTATGTTCAGAATTAATGCCTTCAGGTCAGAAAAAAAGCAGGTCATCTCTTTTCATTATACCAGCAGTAACTGTGCCTTCAACTCTGAATGCAGAGGGTCACAGAGCTCTCTAGACAAGTCCAAACATGCAAGGCTAAAAGAATGCACATGCTTGCATGACTAAAAACAATTTAGGCCTTGGCCGGATGGCTCAGTTGACTGGAGCATCATCCTAATGAGCAAAGGTTGAGGGTTCAATCCCTAGTTAGGGCACATGTGGGAACAGATTGATGTTTCTCTCTCATTCTCTCTCCCTCCCTTCCTCTCTCTCTAAAATAAATAAATGCATTTAAAATTTTTAGCTGTACAGCCCTAGCTTGGTAGTTCAGTTGATTAAAGTGTCATCCTGATACTCCAAGGTTATGGGTTCGATCCCTGATCAGGGCACATATAAGAATCAACCAATAATGCCTGGCTGGTGGTAACATCGATCTGTGATGCTGAAATCCCAGGTTTGAAACTGCAAGGTCGCAGCTTGAGCGCGGATTCATCAACATGATCCCATGATTGCTGGCTTGAAGCCCAAGGTTGCTGGCTTGAGCCTAAGGTCACTGGCTTGTGTAAGGAGTCACTGGCTGGTCTTGAGCCCCTGGTCAAGGCACTTATGAGAAAGCAATCTATGAACAACTAAAGTGACGCAAATCAGAGTTAATGCTTCTCTTCTCTCCACCCCCCCCAAAAAAAAGAACTGATGAATGCATAAATAAGTGGAACAACAAAACCAATATTTCTCTTTCTCTTTCTCTCCCTCCCTTCTTCTTTCTAAAATCAATCAATAAATTTTTTTTTAATAAAAACAATTTAGCTGTCAGCTTATGTATTGAGAAAGGCAACCCAGAGGAGGAAATGAACATGTGCAATAAATAGCATGAGGGAGTTGGGTTATTGAAGGAAGGAGAGACTTCTAGATTGTTCATCTTTTAAATTTTTTTAGAATTGAGTTTTTTTTAATAACAGAAATACAGAAAGTATTGCTCATCATCACTTCCTTAAATTTGTACCACCATTTATTTATTTATTTATTCATTCATTCATGCATGCATATATTCTTCACTCAGCTGCCACCTCCTGACATTTTCCAGGTGCCAGGTCCTGGAAGTCCCTGGAGGTAGAAAAATAGGAAACACCATGTCGTCTGCCCTTCAGGAACTGCAGTCTCATAACAAGGACAATATATACTTGAGATTCCAATTAACTACTAAACATGCTCAAACTGGAGGATGCAAAGGGTGCCCTGAAAACACAGAGGAAGAACTCTAGCCAACATGAAGGGTAGAGGAGATATTAAGGAAGGCTTCCTGCCCTGGCCAGTTGGCTCAGTGGTACAGCATCAGCCCAGTAGGTGGAAGTCTTGGGTTCAATTCCTGGTCAGGGCACACAGGAGAAGCTCCCATCTGCTTCTCCACCCCTCCCCCTCTCGCTTCTCTCTCTCTCTCTCTCTCTCTTCTCCTCCCCTCCTGCAGCCATGACTCAAAATTGGAGCGAGTTGGCCCCAGGTGCTAAGGATGGCTTCATGGCCTCCGTCTCAGGCGTTATAAAATGGCTCCAGATACAAAGGAGCAAAGGCCCTAGTTGGACAGAGCATTGCCCCCTAGTGGGCTTGCCTAGTGGATCCTGGTCAGGGCGCATGCAGGAGTCTGTCTCTACTTCCCCTCCTCTCACTAAATGAAAAAAAAAAAAAAGGAAGGCTTCCAGCTGGAGATATACCATAAGCTGAGTTTTGAAGAAAGAAAAGGAATTCACCAGGGGGTGTATATCAGAAACAGCATGCTCCAAACGGAAAGGGTTGTGTTTGCAAAGACTGAAAAAGAGCAAAATTCTGGGAATTGTAAGTGGATTAGTCTGGCTGGTCTGTGGAGTTGCAGGGGTGGGGAGTGATGATAAATGAAAGAAGTAGGCAGGAACCACAGCTTGAAGAGCTTATATACCTTGTGGAACAGTTTGTGTATTACATTTAAAACAATGGGGGCCTGACCTGTGGTGGCGCAGTGGATAAAGCGTTGATCTGGAACACCAAGGTTGCCTGTTCGAAACCCCAGGCTTGCCTGGTCAAGGTACATATGGGAGTTAATGCTTCCTGCTCCTTTCCCCTTCTCTCTCTCTCTCTCTCTCTCTCTCTCTCTCTCTGTCTCTCTCTCCTCTCTAATGAATAGTCTTAAAAAATAATAATAAATGTAAAGCCAGGAGCCACCATCGTGGCCATTCACATGCAGGCTCGCATTGGATTCAGACAGTCGGTAAAGAAACAATGGAGCCAAAAACTGATGGGCCATCATCTTTAATCCTAGCTTGCACTCGGTAGGCAAGTAAAAACACACACTGGGCTCCAAAACCCACTCACATTCAGTGCTCACAAAGTTACTGACTTATCCAAGTTTCCTAGAATCAAAGGTTTCTAGCTCACCAGACTTATTCACCTCTGTTCCCTATCTCCTTCCTTCTCTCTGCACAAACTGGCTTCTCACTCAACACTCCGCCATCTTGGCTGCTTCTCCTGGCCTCCTCCACGTGGCCTTTCTCTGCTCTCCTCTCTGCTCTCTCCTCTAATGATAATTTCAGGAACCAAGAGAGCAAGCTCCCGTTCTGCCCCCATTTTATAGTGTAGAAATCAAAACCGTTTAATCCAATATACAAAATAGGGAAGTCTCTAATACAAAGTCACTTATCTGAGGCATAATTGGATTGTACCACTCCACATCAAAAAGGGTGGGAAAGGCTTAGTCCTAAAACCAAGCGCCAGGCTACAAGGATCCTGCCTGCCCACAGCCCGCCCCCAACACACATTAATATCACCTGGGTGATGGCTTCCACATGGGCAGCGCCATCTCTAACAAAGTGAGCATAATATATATATTTTATCTGCCCAACAAACCACCCCTATGCTCACTTTACTACTCACAATCTACACCACCGGCATCCCTGTGCAAGGAAATTAGGCACATTACACAAATTACAACAGCACAAATCATACAGTTTCAACAATCACAAAGGTACACTTCACCAGTCTCTGGGCACTTAGCCCAAAGTGCAAAATGTCCTCGGCCTTCTTTCTAGCCATGGGAAAAGCTTCCCGGGGCAGGGGAGTGCTTCCAGCAAAGCCACCCCCTACCCCCATCAGGGTATTTCACATTGTCCAAAATCCATAGTCCATCCAACAAAGGAGCCAATGCCCACTCCGGTCGTAGTCCAGGAAATCAGTCCACGCACATGGGGCATCAGCCACCCACCTCATCCCTGCCATCCTGGCAGGTCTTACATTGTCCCAAAGAGGAGCACGTGACAATGGCAGTCAGCATTTCCATCTCTGCTCTGGAGAGCATGATGGCATTCAGCCCTATGTCCCAAAATCGCAGACCTACCAGGGCCGTAGTAGGTGCTCCTTCCAGCTGGGCTCTCATCTTCTGGAGACTGCGGATTGCAACTCCAGCCCGATTCTCCTCATCCTCCAAAGAGGAACTGAAAACATCAGCTCCCGCTGCCGGGCCTGCAGCCCCGGGCCCGGCCTCAGCCCCAGCCCCGGCCCTGGCCCTGGCCCTGATCTCCTGCCACTGCTGGCTCTCCACAACATCTAGGGCAACCTGCAACTCATGAACCTGTGATTCCTTCTCCAGCAGGTGCTCCTTTTCCAGGTGAATCTTGCAAACCTGGTCAGACTCCTCCTCCAGCGCTTCCTTCAGCTCCAGGGTCAGCATCTGTTTCTCCCACATTTGCTCCAGCTCCTTCCACTGCTCAGTTTGCAGGTCCCGGACAGCCTCTTCCACAGAGCTCTCGGTTTCCTCACACATGGCTGTAAAAGTCAGCCAGCCTACGGTCCCCAAAAGGGCAGCCATGGGGAACCATAACACCAGCCAGTCCTCTACTCCACCACTCAAAGGTGGTGGCGGCTCCTTGCCGATCTGTATCGAATCCTGCCACAGCCTATGCCAAATGTAAAGCCAGGAGCCACCATCGTGCCATTCACATGCAGGCTCGCATTGGATTCGGACAGTCGGTAAAGAAACAATGGAGCCAAAAACTGATGGGCCATCATCTTCCTAAAACCAAGCCCCAGGCTACAAGGATCCTGCCTGCCCACAGCCCGCCCCCAACACACTTTAATATCACCTGGGCGACGGCTTCCACGTGGGCAGTGCCATCTTTAACAAAGTGAGCATAATATATATATATTTTATCTGCCCAACAATAAATAAATAATTAAATAAAATGGAGAACTTCTGAGGAATCTAATCAAAGGAGTGACATTTCATTTTCTGTATTCATTATCTCTTTTCACCATCTGAATGCCCCATGAAATATAGGTATTGCTGTTATCCATATTTTTTTTTTCTGTATTTTTCTGAAGCTGGAAACGGGGAGAGACAGTCAGACAGACTCCCGCATGCGCCCGACCGGGATCCACCTGGCACGCCAACCAGGGGGCGACGCTCTGCCCACCAGGGGGCGATGCTCTGCCCCTCCGGGGCGTCGCTCTGTTGCGACCAGAGCCACTCTAGTGCCTGGGGCAGAGGCCTAGGAGCCATCCCCAGCGCCCGCCCGGGCCATCTTTGCTCCAATGGAGCCTCGGCTGTGGGAGGGGAAGAGAGAGACAGAGGAAGGAGAGGGGGAGGGGTGGAGAAGCAGATGGGCGCTTCTCCTGTGTGCCCTGGCCGGGAATCAAACCCGGGACTTCTGCACGCCAGGCCGACACTCTACCACTGAGCCAACTGGCCAGGGCCTGTTATCCATATTTTGTAGATGAGAACACTGAAGATGAAATTCTTTACCAGCTTCACACAGTCAATTAAGGGCAGAAGCAGAACTCAAACCCAGGCCTTTGCAACAAGACCGGCGTTCTCTTTACTGTACCCCAGGTCTGCACTGCTCTGGGCTTTCTTTCCAGGGTCCTGCTCTACCACAAAGGGACTCGCTAATAGAGTCCTATGGGCTCCTGCCTTGCAGGCTTTTGCCTGGAGTTATCTGCAACAGACTTCACACAGTCAATTCTTCATGCTACAGGATCCTGCTCCCTCCACTATCCTAGCCTCAGTCTGCGTATTTAGGGAAGACAACACATCTATTTTACACAGGGGCCTGTCTGCCCCTGGCTTACTCATCAAGCCCTCACGTGGGAAGCTGACCGCTGCAGGCTGCATTTCAGTTTCAGAGATTCCTTCAAGCAGTAACTTCCAACTAGAATCAGCCAGTGGGTGTTCCCCAGTTGAGAAAGTATATGGTAAAAGAAACGCAGGATCCAGGGCTACTTTTCCCTGTCCCTCTCTGCCACGGTGGAAGGGGTAGGGGTGGGAGTGGGGTGAGGGTGGGTGGGGTCTCAGGCAGCAGCTGTCTCCTGCGGAGCTCCAGTTTCCATCTTTGACTCTGGCTCTTGGACTCCAGAAACTCCTTCCTTCATTCTTCTAGCCTATGGATGGTAGAGGCTTCTAGCTATTCTTTTTTTTTTTTTTTTTTTAAGGAAATAAATAAATAAACAACAGGCCAAAATAGTCACCTTTGCTAAACCACGCACCAGACCAAAACTTAATAACAAACCTAATTGCAATTTCAGCCTCTCCCAGGAGTGGAATTTTAAACCAATCAGTCTGGAATTTCCTGATCCACACTAGTGAGGTCATCTGCCTGATAAGCCCCCTGCCTTCCTCTAGGGCAGCTTCAGCCAGGGCGCCTGGTGTGCCGCAAGAATTTTTACAACATGCAATACCTGACTGTTTAGTCAGGGGCACTGACCGCTTTTCCCATAGACTGTCAAATTTTTAAAAATGACAACAGCCAACACAATAGTCATCTGGTGTGAATGTATAGCAAGAAGCAACCCAACGGAGGATAGACACTCAGATAACTTAATCAACAAAGGAAGAAGAATTTATTAAAGCCAGCAGAACACGTGGGGATTGTAGCTCCAAAACACGGGCTCCCCAAAGTTGATTTTCTTTCTTTTTTTTTTTTCATCTTTTTTTATTTTATATACAAGGACAGAGATAGAGTCAGAGAGAGGGATAGATAGGGACAGACAGGAACGGAGAGAGATGAGAAGCATCAATCATCAGTTTTTCGTTGCTGTTGTAACACCTTAGTTGTTCATTTCATTGATTGCTCTCCCACATATGCCTTGACCACGGGCCTTCAGCAGACCGAGTAACCCTTTGCTCGAGCCAGCGACCTTGGGTTCAAGCTGATGAGCTTTTTGCTCAAGCCAGATGAGCCTGCGCTCAAGCTGACGACCTCAGGGTCTCGAACCTGGGTTCTCCGCATCCCAGTCCGAGGCTCTATCCACTGCGCCACCGCCTGGTCAGGCCAAAGTTGATTTTCTTACAGGTTATATCCCTTTACAGTATCTAAGCAATGGGCATGTGATTTCTTTGTTTAAGGTTTCCCAGAACTCAAGGAGAGGGGAGGGAAAGTTTCAGTGGGGTCAGCAAGGGGGAAGGGGTTTCCAGATCACTGGTCATAGTTACATGCAGATTCTGCTATTCTTGCTTTGTATTGTAAGTGACTCTAAGCACCCATTTAGAGAACTATAGGATAGAGTTAAATTTATCACTGGCTGACTTGGTTACCCTTGCTGGCTCCTTTCCCTTGTATTCTTTTTGTTTCTTCCTTCTCAGGAAAGAGGGGTTCTGCCCCTCCTTCCTCTGATGAATCAAAATTTACCTATTTTTTTGTCAGATTGGCAAAAATATATACTTTCTGGTGTGCCGCAGAATTTTAGTACTTACTTTATGTGTACTCTAAGATGAAAAAGGTTAAAAATCACTGCTCTAGTGGAAGGTGCCTTTGCCTGAAATAATCCACCATTAATTTAGTCCCACCTTCTTTCTTCCTATAAATAAACCTTCTATTTTGTACAACTGACCCAAGCACCCTTCTAGCTATTCATGACTTGCTTAATAAAGCCAATTAGATCCTCAAATTTACTCGGTTAAATTTTGTTCTTTAACACTATTGATAAATTCTGAGTTACCTTCATTCCATTTGGCTTCCCAACCCTTCCACCACTCGTGTAGGGCCTCATAGGACTCTTTAAGGACTGTGAATTGACTTAGAGTGTAAAGGGAAACCATTAGAGGGAGCCATTTAGCAGAGGCCTTGCAGGAACTGACCTGTTTTACCAGGATTACTCTGGCTGCTATCCTGAGATTAGCCTGTAGGGGGCAAGAGGTGAAACGGGAAGGTAATTGTTCTACCGAGTGAAAACCAAGCCACAAGGATTTTTGCCTCTCTTGCCTGTGGAATTCACAGTTGCACCGCATAATTCAAGGCCTGCCTATCTGATTAGAGGTTGATTTGTTCTCTAGCTGGGTTGCATAGTTCATCTCTGAACTCCTCAATGTCCCATATAGTGCTTGAAACATAGGCACTAAGAAGAAGGAAAAAGAGAAGAAAAGGAAAAACCTTGTAATGAATGAATGAATGAATGAATGAATGAATGAAATGGCATGACCTGTCTCTCTCACTTGCCTATAAACTCTTCAAGCTCAAAGACCTTATCTAGGACTTTCCTAGTCTCCCAAGTGTTTAGTGAAGGTTGAAAAATGACTGCCTGCTCTGTGCCAGCTGCCATAGCAGTAGTAGCCATCACCACCCTCCCACCTCCAGCCCCCTTGAAGGTGTCCCTCATTGCTCCTCCAGCCTTCCTAGAGAGCAAGCCTCCCATGAAAATTACCCTGAGACTTCACTCGGGCAGGGAAAGGTTCCTTATAAATGACCAGGCTACACTGTCCTCTGGACAGTAGCAGGCACTTCCTGTTTGGGGTGGAAAGGAAGCAGACAATTTCCTGTTAGCGGATCTTTTGAGCAAAGCAGGAGATTCTGAGCAGGTCCTAACCTAGCCTTTCAGGCCAGATGCCTGGCAGTTAGACAGCCTTTATTTAAAAGGGAAGTGGGCACAGTGCCAAAATGGCCAGGCTTTTATTGTGCTCCCTGCAAGTCCCTTGGGTCCCGGTGTGAGTAAAAAACAAACCAGAAGAGGCTGCAAACCATGATGAAGGCTGGGGGAGAGGGGACTGCTCTGAGCCGAAGAGCGCTGCCTGATGAGGAGGTGCTCATGTGACTGTCCTGAGACAGGCTTGTGTGGGTTGACGAGAGCACAATTGAGAGGGAACCTGTGTGAAGGATACATGTGTGTAGACTTGTTTCTGTGTACCCAATACCCAGCACTTGATAGGATTTCAAGTTTATTAACTATCTAATTAATAAATATCAATTAGTAAATTTTGCTTGCTCCCCATAGCAAACCAGGGTACTCAAAGATGCAGGGAAAGCCCAATTGGTTAGAGCATCATCCTGAAGCACAGAGGGTGCCAGTTTGATCCCCAGTCAGGGAGCATACAGGAACAGATTGATGTTCCCTTCTCTCTCTCCTTTCCTCTCCTGCTAAAATCAATAAATAAACATTTTAAAAAAGAAAAAGAAAAGGCAGGAATCCTTGTTGTCCCATTTTAAAATGGCGGAAACTCAAAGAGGTTAGTGGACCTGCAAGTTTCAACAGAGTGTGAAAAAGTCAAGATTCAAACCTAGGTCTGTCTTGCTCCAAATTTCTTGCTTTTTCCAGTCCCATATGAGCATGTACATGTGTGATTATGTACAGGGAGGTAGAAAGATAGGTAGGTATATGTGTGACTGTAACCCAGACTGATGAGACCACATCCAGATGTGCTGAAGAGAGGAAATTTCCGTTCAGAGGCAGAAGTGATTGCTAGAAAATCAGGGCTTCTAGAATTGAATCACAGCCTGACCTGTGGGGGCGCAGTGGATAAAGCATCAACCTGGAATGCTGAGGTCGCTTGTTCGAAACCGTGGGCTTGTCCAGTCAAGGCACATATGAGAGTTGATGCTTCCTGCTCCTTCCCTCTTCTCTCTCTCTCTCTCTCTCTCTCTTCTCTCTAAAATGAATAAAATCTATAAAAATAAATAAATAGAATTGAATCACATCTAAAAAGGCACAGTGGTTATGGTCAATAATGAATCCAAATTATCACAGCTAGTCTTCAAAACCCTGGGGAAAGCCTCCTTTTAGCTCTCCCAAGCTAATCTCATGTCCTCATTACATGTATTCCTCTTTTTATTCTTTTGAGATCAGATGAGATCAGGCGTGTCCAGGGTGGTATGGCCATAGATCTTCTTTTCATTCTTATTACTGGTTTTTGGAGGTTGTTCACTCTGTTAGTGCCTTTTTCTGGAGCCCAGAATTCCTTCTGATAAAATCTGCTTTGTGTTCTGCCTACTTCCTGGGAAGGAGGAAGGGGCAGAGACAAAGCTGATTGTTTCTCATATTATGAAGAGAGAAACTGAGGCCCAGAGGGGCCTTGTCCAGGTCCACACATCCTGCCTGATTCAAGAGGTCTTGGTCAGGAAGACGACTCAATGGCCAGCTGTTGCCTTCTGTCAGAGAAGGAATCGCCTAGGCAGCTGCCAGCCTGGGCAGGCAACATGCCCAAGCCCTGGCTTGAGTTCCTCAGAAGTCTGTCCACACTGGGAAGGCTGGGCGGCACTGAGGATCTGAACCAAGCCCAGTGCTGGGAGAGGGAGGGAGGGGAAGCAGCTCTCTTTGAAGGAAGAATAGGGAGGACTGCCAGCCTCGCTGGGTCAGGAACCTGCCCAGCCAAGATAGAGAAGGAAGAAGAGAGCCAGATTCTTAGAAAGCCTAGTACTATCTTCCTCTTGAACATTGGGATCCAGTATTTAGTGATTACCATATTTCCCCACGTATAAGACGCACCATTTTTCAAAAAATTTGGGGTCTAAAAACTGAGTGTGTCTTATAAATGGTTGTGGCATTTCAGATGCCATAGATCAGTGGTCCCCAACCCCCGGGCCGCGGACCGGTACCAGTCCATGGGCCATTTGGTACCGGTCCGCAGAGAAAGAATAAATAACTTACATTATTTCCGTTTTATTTATATTTAAGTCTGAACAATGTTTTATTTTTTAAAAATGACCAGATTCCCTCTGTTACATCCATCTAAGACTCAATCTTGATGCTTGTCTTGGTCACGTGATACATTTATCCGTCCCACCCTAAAGGCCGGTCCGTGAAAATATTTTCTGACATTAAACCAGTCTGTGGCCCAAAAAAGGTTGGGGATCACTGCCATAGATGGAACTGAGGACGAAGCAATATATGAAGACAGTGATTCATCATCAGAAGCAGATGAGGACAAGCTAATGGATGGGAGTTTTGACAATGATGAGGAGTTGTATGAATTTTATGATGAACAGAACTTGAGTTCAATAACTTTATGTAATATATTTTTTTCAAATATTGGGCCCCAAAATTAAGTTGCATCTTATACATGGAGAAATATGGTAAGTAGGTCTGGAGTAGGTCTCTGGAAACTGAATTTTTCATGCCTACATGTGATTCAATGCAGGTGATCCAGGAATCACATTTTAAAAATTTGACTTGAGGCCAGATAGTATAGTGGTTTTCCATTTATTTATTTTTTTTGTTGTTGTTTTGTTTTGTTTTTAACCCACATGCACGAGAGAGACATAGAGAGAGACAGACAGGAAAGGAGATGAGAAGCATCAACTCATAGTTGTGTCACTTTAGTTGTTTGTTGATTGCTTCTCATATGTGCCTTGATGGAGGGGAAGGGCTCCAGCCAAGCCAGTGACCCCTTTCTCACACTAGCAACCTTGGGCTTCCAGCCAGCAACCTTTGGGCTCAAGCCAGCAACCCCATGCTCAAGCTGGTGAGCCTGTGCTCAAGCCGATGACCTTGGGGTTTCGAACTTGAGTCCTCAGTATCCCAGGTCAACACTTAAGATAATATAGTATTTAAAGGCATAAGATCTGGACTTGGTCTCCAGATTTGAACCCTGACTCCATTACTAGATTTGTGACTTTGGACATGTGACATCTCTGTGCCTCAGTTTCCTCATCATTAAGATAAGGATGCTTGTGCCTGACCAGGGGGTGGTGCAGTGGATAGAGTGCCACACACTTACCATGGGGAGAGGTAAGGATGGGATGAAATAATCCAACCAAGGACACAAAGAAAGCAGAAGAAGTCAATTTTCTTTTTTAATTTATTTTATTTTATTCATGCATGAGAGAGAGAGAGAAAGAGAGAGAGAGAGAGAGATGAGACAGAGACAGAGGGACAGACAGACAGGAAGGGAGAAGAATGAGAAGCATCAATTCTTCGTTGCAGCATCTTAGTTGTTCATTGATTGCTTTCTCATATGTGCCTTGATCAGGGGGGTTTCTGCAGAGCCAGTGACCTGTTGCTCAAGCCAGCAACCTTTGGGCTCAAGCCAGTGACCATGGGGTCATGTCTATAATCCCACGCTCAAGCCAGCAACCCTTCACTCAAGCTGGATGAGCCCATACTCAAGCCAGCAACCTCGGGGTTTTGAACCTGGGTCCTCAGCATCTCAGGTTGACACTCTATCCACTGCACCACTGCCTGGTCTGGCATCAATTTTCAAATACAATAGTAGTGTCAGTTTTTGATATCCAGGGACCACGGTTCACCTGAGATGCAAAGAAAGGCAGGGTTAGCTCTCTTAGTAGCTGAGCCATCTTCTCCCAGTCACTCAGCCCTCCAGAGAACCACTGTTTCCAGAGAACTCCTGGGATGTGCTAAAAGGGTTGGAGAAATTCTTCCTGAAGAAAAAATGGGCAAATTTGGGTTTGACTCCAGTTTGGCCCACAGTACCCTTACCAACTGGTACTCCCCGGAACTCCCTGCCCCAAAGCAGAGCTGTATCTAGCCTATCAAATCCACCTTCTGGTCGAGGGCGCCATATACCATGTCGTACCTGCTACCTTCTGACGTACCCTCCTCTCTCTCTCTCTCTCTCTCTCTCTCTCTCTTTCATACACACACACACACACACACACACACACACACACACACGTTGCCAGATAAAACAGAGAACGAGTTAAACTTGAATTTGATTAATGATGAATAAATATTTTTAGCTTAAGTATGTCCCAAATATTGCATTGCACATACTTATTCAAAAATGTACTCACCCTGTCTGTCCAGATAGCTCAGTTGGCTAGCGCGTCATCTTGAAGCGCAGAGGGTGCTGGTTTGATCCTAGGGCAGGGCACTACAGGAGCAGATCTTTGTTCCTGTCTTTCTCTCTCTCTCTCTCTCTCCCCCCTTCCTCTCTCTCTAAAAATCAATAAGTAAATTTAAAAAAATTTTAAATAACTCATCATTTATCTGATACTCAAGCTTAACTGGACATTCTGTAATTTTTTAAAAATATTTTATGTATTGATTTTAGAGAGAGGAGAGAGAGAATGGCAGAGGGGGAGGGAGGAACGGGAAGCACCAATTCACGGTTGTTTCTTATATGTGCCTTGACTGGTCTAGCCTGCGGTCTTCCCGCAACCCCAGCATTCCGCCAGGTCAATGCCTTATCCACTGCACCACCACAAGTCAGGCTAGAGATCTTGTATTTTTATTCGCTAAGTCTAGCAACAATACCCAGCTCTCCTTCAGAATCTCCCTCCTCCAAGGCTCACCACAGGACTTCCGGCCTTAGCTGAGAACCTTTATTACAGTCTAACCTGCTAGACTGAAAGTTCTGTGAAGGTAAGGCCCAGGCCTTGTCACAATCTCTGGGGCTCAGATCCAGGCAAGGACTCTCTTAACAGATATGCACAAGGAGTTAGGGGGGATGGGCAAAGAAATCCATCCTTAACCCTGTGCCCCAGCGGAGACCTGGCACAGGGATGTGCCATTGAGAGGCGTCTTTTTCTCATTGGTACACCCGAGGAGAGTCTGTTTCTAAATTGGGCCACCCTGAAACTAATTGGTTGCTCCCTCTTCATTGGTTGGTTGGGAGGTAGGTGGGGCCTATTCCAATTACTCCGCCCACAGGAACTCCCGTTTCCAAGAAGGCTGTCTAATCAAAGGGGTGCCTTTTAAAAATCCCCCTACCATTGCCTGACCTGTGGTGGCGCAGTGGATAAAGCATGGACCTGGAAATGCTGAGGTCACCGGTTCAAAACCCTGGGCTTGCCTCGTCAAGGCACATATGGGAGTTGATGCTTCCAGCTCCTCCCCCCTTCTCTCTCTCTCCTCTCTAAAAATGAATAAAAAAAAAAAATTTAAAAAAAAAAAAATCCGCCTGACCTGTGGTGGCGCAGTGGATAAAGTGTCAACCTGGAAATGCTGAGGTCGCCGGTTCGAAACCCTGGGCTTGCCTGGTCGAGGCACATATGGGAGTTGATGCTTCCTGCTCCTCCCCCTTCTCTCTCTCTCTTTCTCTCTCTCTCCCTCTCTCTCTCCTGTCTAAAATAAATAAAATTAAATTAAAATTAAAAAAGAAATGTTCCCTTCTAAAAAAAAAAAAAAAAAATCCCCCTACCAGGTCCTCGCGGGTTAGCTCAGTAAGTTAGAACACGGCCCTAAAACACCAAGATTGTAGGTCCAATCCCGGACAGGGCACGTAAGGGAAGCGACCAATGAACGCACAACTTAGTGGAACAACAAATGAATGCTTCCCTCTCGCTCTCCTTTCCTCAGTCTTTCTAAAATCAACCAATAAAAAATAATAAAATAAAAATTCCTCCACGAAAGTGGCACTGTTTTCTATGCATTAATAAATTTTCTGAGGCCCTAAGCCTTAGGATAAGAACACTTCATTACATTCGTTTCGCACTTTATAGATTCCAAATTACTTTTACATACATCAACTCACCTAATCAACACAATCCCCCCCCAGGTGGATATCACTGTGCGCCTTGCATTTTACAGATTAGCAAATTGATACTAGAAGAGAGGCAGTAACCTGCTTGCAGAGAGTGAAAACAGCTTTCTTTTGCTCAGTATGAACTTAGTCAAGGCTTTCCCGTAAATTGTTTCACTCCACCTTTACTACCATTGTATGGGATCCATGAAGTCAGGCACTTGACACTCATTTTCTCTTTTAACCTTCATGCAAGTATCATTTGCTCTCATTTTACTGATGAATAAACTGATGCTCAAAGTACTAGTTAAAACCTTTGCCTGACCTGTGATGGCACAGTGGATAAAGCGTCGACCTGGAAATGCTGAGGTCGCCGGTTCAAAACCCTGGGCTTGCCTGGTCAAGGCACATATGGGAGTTGATGCTTCCAGCTCCTCCCCCCTTCTCTCTCTCTCTCTCTCCTCTCTCTCCCTCTCTGTCTCTCTCTCTCCCTCTCTCTGTCCTCTCTAAAAATGAATAAATAAAAAAATAAAAAATAAAACCTTTGCCAAAGGTCACACTACTTGCAGGCTACCATTTAGTAAATGTGTGCTTTTTTTTTTTTTTTTTTTTTTTAATTTTTCCGAAGTTAGAAGCAGGGAGGCAGTCAGACAGACTCCCGCATACGCCCGACCAGGATCCACCTGGCATTCCCACCAGGGGGCGATGCTCTGCCCATCTGGGGCATTGCTCCGTTGCAGCCAGAGCCATTCTAGCGCCTGAGGCAGAGGCCACAGAGCCATCCTCAGCGCCCGGACCATCTTTGCTCCAATGGAGCCTTGGCTGTGGAAGGGGAAGAGAGAGAGAAGAAGGAGAGGGGGAAGGGTGGAGAAGCAGATGGGCGCTTCTCCTGTGTGCCCTGGCCGGGAATCGAACCCATGACTTCCACACACCAGGCCGACGCTCTACCACTGAGCCAACCAGCCAGGGCCAGTAAATGTGTAGTTCTTACTGCCAGGCACAGTGCTGAGTTACTTACAGAAATTATTCTCATTAAATTCTCCCTATGATGACATGATAAGATATTCTTATTATCCCTGGTTAGTGATGAGAAAAATCGATTCAGGAAGGGTGGTTTACTTGCCCAAGACCGCACAACCAGCAGGTAGTCGAGGGAGGATTCACATGGCCGGCAAAAAAGCAGAACTGGAACTCAAATTCAATTCTGACCCTGGCCCAGGGCTCCTCCTCTCACACCTCAGGTTCTTGCTCCCTGTCAGCCTGGCTGAAACGATCAATGACCCTCAGGTAGGCCAGGATCCCTTTTACAGAAGTCGTTGGTAGCTATAAGCACCAGACGATGACCCTTCTTCCCCCGCCCTCCCCAGGGAGATTGGGATCAACTCGAGGTGGCAGGCTAGAGAAGCGGTCCGCAGGGCAGCGGCGGGCACCGGGCGAGGCCATACAGCCTGCGGAAGAGGCTCCAGGACCGCTGCGCCTTCTAGCCGCGGAGTGCGGTGGGTGGGGCCGGAGTGCCGGGCTCCCGCCCCTCTTCCCTCCCTTCCACCCTTGCCTTCTAGGTCCCCCGGCCGGCGACCCACTGAGCAGACACTGCCGGAGCTGGACGACCTCCGACCGGCTTCTTGCGAAGCGCCGCACAGGAGCGGCCCTGCGCGCGGAGTCCGGGCACTGGCGAACCCCTGGGACCTCCCCGCTGCGCCTGGACGCCGCAAAGCCCGAGCATCCGCGGAGCCCCAAGGACTGCTGACCGCCAGCGGGCTTCCCCACGCGCAGCAGCTCCACTTTCCCCTGTGCTCCGCCGAGGGAGCGGCGGCGAGATGGCCGCACGTGTGGGCCTCCTGCTACGCGCCTTGACACTGCTGCTGTGGGGCGGCCTGGACGCCCAGCTCGCGGAGCGCGTGGGCCAGGAGCTGCGCAGCAAGGCGGAGGTAAGGGGTGTGTGCCGCGCGGAGTGGGTCCGCGTGCCGCAGAGCCTCCAGAACTCTGCATTCAGACCACCCAGCTGTCCCATGTGAGCTGACAATGTGCAGTACCCTCCCCCTGTCCTCCACACCCTCTCACACATGCACACAAAGAACCTAGGGCAGCATTCTCCCCCTTGTCAGGGCTGGGACCACACAGGCACGCGCATCTGCACGGCTTTTCCCAGACCCTGGGAGGAGGGAGAGACAGATGGGACAGACAGGCAAGAGTTCAGAGTGGGAGCCCCTGCACCGCAATTTGGCACGGAGCCACGGAGCCCTCATCCCTAAACCCGGGAGACTTGGCAGCTTTTTCATCGAATGTCCCAAACCCCTCCCCGAGTGTCAAACACTGTGATGCCCCCACATTGGTACGATGGAGAAGGTACCATTAACTGGGCCTGGCACCGGTGACAGAACTGGCTTTCCTGGACCGGTGCTGCCACTGACCAGCTTGGGCAAATCAGTTCCCTAAGCGCAGAACTAGTTTCTTCAACTGTATAATGCATGAGAGTAGTATTCTACCCTCAAGAGTTCCTTCTGAGCAGCTTTAAACAGCGCTTCTGGACTGAACTTAAGAGAGGGGCAAGAAGGCCGAGATGAACCTTAAAGATTTCCCATATCATTTTCCTCCTTTGAACTCAACTGCTTGCTGTAAGTTACATAAGGGACACCTTTTTGTGAGTTGAGAGTGGGGGTAGACTTGGGACATCTATTTTTGAGATTAAGGTGATTGTAATAATACACCAGCATCATTTCTTTCTTCCTCAAAGAAGCATTTATATTTGTGTTCTTAGCTCTTCTCAGGAATAGGACTGGGGTTCTCCACGATTTTAAGGCAAAGAGATGCAAATAAGCTCTAAATTACTGAGCCCACCACTCCACCCTGAGACTCTTGCTCACCTAAGAGCATCATTCCTTAAAAAGAAAAAAGAAAAAAAAACAAAAGAGCCTCCTGCCTGCGGTAACACTGCCAGTTGAGAGCCTCTTGGGATCCTCCCACTGCCCTCCCCGGGAGAGGCAGGCTGAATCCCGGAAAGCCGAGGCCCTCTCTGAACCGCTCTTCCTTCTGTCAGCCAGCTCCTGTCCCTGCCCTGGAATACCTGGGAGTGACCCTGTCTCAACAAGGAGGTCCTTTCTCAAACTCTCTCACCCCCGCCCCTTCCAAGCACTGGTCATGGTCCCTTGCTCTGTACTCTCTGATTAAGGACATTTACAAATCACCCTTTCTCTGGATTTAGAATCTTACGACGTCAAGGGCAGAGTCCCTGTGGCCCCAGGAGAAAGCTTCTGTGTACCAAGCCAAGTCTTGTTAAGAGTCCCACCCCACTTCCCCCCAAGTCCAGGTCCCAGGCAGTCCTTGGCAGGAGAATAGAGACAATACCTCCGCCGCTCATGCCTGTGGTGGCCCCAGATGGGAGAATTTCATCGTGGGGTTACTCGGGAAATGTAATATCTAGCAGATTGAGTCTCTTTCAGACTATTTAACATAATGGGGGGAAGGGGATTTTTAACTCTGAAAATAAGAACTATTTTTAAAGCATAAAAAACCCTGGAAGTGTGTAATGGGTGTGTAGTGTCTCCATATGTCTATGCATGTACATACATAGGCCTATATGTGTAAATTGATATATGTGTGTCTGTCTGTCTATAGGTCTTTCTGTATATGGCCAATTGAATGGTCTTTAGTTTCAAACAGACCTGTGAGCAAACCATAGGTTTCACCTCTATAAACTTCATTTTTCCTCTCTGTTTGATGGGGGTTAATAGTATCTATTTCACAAGATTGTTGTGTGGTTTCATTGAGATCAGCACAGCCCCTAGCACATAGAAAGCAGGCTATAAAAGGAAGTTGCTCTCGATGTTGTGGCTAGTTATCTTTACCATTATTTTAGAGAACAGAGCTTCAGATTAAAGTCCTGGCTTAGTGATTAGATCTAAAACAATAATACAGGACAAAATATGTGAGGCAACTATTTTCAGCATTGGACAACGGAGAGCACAGGGCTGTAATTCCTGCGATGGGGTTGCAGTTACTATGGCTGCATTACACATTACCCTGAAACTGAGAAAAGTAAAACAACCATTTATTTTGTTCATAGATACTGTGGGTCAGAATTTCAAACAAAGCACATCAGGGCAGCTTGTCTCTGCTCTAAAGAATCTGGAGAGGTGGTATCACTTCTGGGGGAGCAGTCCCAAACCCCAGGAGGGAACAAGGACCCCACAATCAGAGGGAGGAGTGCTGAAGTCACATTGTCAGAGGAGCAGGGAAATGGGGAGTGTGGTCGTTTCGGGAAATACAACCATGCACAGGAGGGAATGCACGAAGTAAGCCCCGTGGTCACTCCAGTTCTTTGCTCAGGAACAATTCCCTGGCCTCAGCGCAGGGAGCTAGACCCCCGCAGGGCTTAGCAGTCCTACTGAGCTCAGGGGCAGAGGTCCGATTTCAGGGCACAGATGGAAAGAAATAATAAAAGCAAGCTGTGTGATCTTGTTATTTCCTTCACTTCTCCAGGCTGCAGTTTTCTTTACTGTAAAACAAGAGAGTTAATTCTCTCAAATGACTTTTAAGACTCTCTCTAGTGCGAACATTCTTTGGCTTTGAGTGTTTGTGTGCCTGTGCGTGTGTGTGCGTGTGCGTGCGTGTGTACATTTCATCAGTGTGTCCATGTCTGTCTGGGATGTGTCTGTGTTCCCGTGTCTCTGTGCGCATGCTTGTACCCTGATTGCATGGCAGTATGTGTCCCCTGTGTGCCAACAAAATAATAAAGCTGAGGGCTTTCCAGAGTGGGCTTTGCCTGGGAGGAGACTAACTGCTTACAAAGCTGCATTATGAACAAGTTCATTGTTGTCCACTTAGAAAAACTGGGGCCGCTCACAATATTAGTGAGTAGGAAGGGCCTCCACTGCTGAGTTGCAAGACTGAGAGTTAACGAATGACATCATCACCCTGGCCCCACTCCCGTTTCCAGCCAGGCCCTACACTGTTCTTGGGCGACACAAACTATCCCAAGGGATCTGACTACCATGTTTTGCTCAGACCTTCCTTAGAACCAGCAGGCAAGTATGTCTCGGCCCTGCCTTCCACTCGGTGGCCTGTGGATATCCGCACAGCTAGTCCTGTGAGCCGCACTACAAGGAGCTGGGGAGTTTGTTTCTCCAGGGAGACATCAGAGCTTCTGTGACTATCCACCCCAGACACACTGTCTGTTTCTCATACCCCAGAGCCATTCATTTGACTTTTTGTGAGTCAGAAACTCAGACGCCTGGGTGTGGAAGCTCAGCTCAGTGACTCATGGGTACAGGGTGAATAGAAGTACAGAAAAGGCCCTGAAGGGACCCAAAGGACCACAAGTTGGTGGGAAAGCAGTTGTCAAGCCAGCCCGAAAACCAGGACATCTAGTGAAAACTGCGTGGTGGAAGCAGGAACAGAAGAAGAGAGAGACAGGTGGACAACTGGGACAGCTCTTCCTAAGCCCAACCTCGGTTAGGGCATTCCTTTGTGCCTTAAACTGAGCCCCACAAACCTAGGGAAGAGCACGGTCCTTACAGCATGGTTATTTGCCATTAGAAAAAGCGCAAGATGGGGTCTGGATGGAGACTAACCAGATAATATTTTCCAACACCCTGAAGGACAGAAAATGAAAGGAGCAGGGAGTACAGTCAGAGGTAACTAGGTGACTCCAAGCAGCACTTTGTGAGTCTGAGACTAGGAACAAAGGAAAGGAAGAGAAGAAAGGGAGCCAGCCAGAGGGAAGGGCAAACCTTTGCCCAAATAATGGAGAGGGGCCAAGTCAGCCCTACCACCCTGAGGCCTTCAGCAGACCCCCGGGGCCAGAGAGCAAAAGCCAAGCATCCTGAAATCAGATGTTTGTCTCTGTGAAGGAACATGCTTCAGTCCTGTCGCACTCCTGCGGCTTGTCAGTCGGCAGGGCTGGGGTGTGATGGGAGGCGGCTTGTCAGACGGCAGGACTGGGTGTGATGGGGGGTGGCTTGTCAGACGGCAGGACTGGGTGTGATGGGAGGTGGCTTGTCAGACGGCAGGGCTGGGGTGTGATGAGGGGCGGCTTGTCAGACGGCAGGGCTGGGTGTGATGGGAGGTGGCTTGTCAGACGGCAGGGCTGGGGTGTGATGGGAGGCGGCTTGTCAGACGGCAGGGCTGGGTGTGATGGGAGGCGGCTTGTCAGACGGCAGGGCTGGGTGTGATGGGAGGCGGCTTGTCAGACGGCAGGGCTGGGTGTGATGGGAGGCGGTTTGTCAGACGGCAGGGCTGGGGTGTGATGGGAGGTGGCTTGTCAGACGGCAGGGTTGGGGTGTGATGGGGGGCGGCTTGTCAGACGGCAGGGCTGGGGTGTGATGGGGGGCGGCTTGTCAGACGGCAGGGTTGGGGTGTGATGGGGGGCGGCTTGTCAGACGGCAGGGCTGGGGTGTGATGGGAGGCGGCTTGTCAGACGGCAGGGCTGGGGTGTGATGGGAGGCGGGATCCCAGCCTCTGCTGAAAGCCAAGTCCAAGGCCGCAGCAGCTTCTTGCTTCTGCTCTGCCCCTGAACCTGCTTGCAGAGGACATAGAAGGGAACCATTTAGAGAGGGCCTCGGTTTTGCATTTTTCTTCTGTGAGAGCTGTCTCCCCGGTGGGGAGAGCAGCTTGGCCCCCGCTCCTGCAGTTTTAAACCTCCAAGTTGCTTGTTTAAATGTGAAGTAAACCATCCTGAATCAGTGCCAGAAGATTCAGACTCACATACTGGTTCTGTCACTCACTAAGACCCTTGCGCAAGACACTGCACTCCCCTGAGACTTACTTTTCTCATCTTTAAAATGGGAATAACAACACCATTTCTGCCTGTGTTCTTGGAAGGTGACTGTGAAGCTCAAGGTGTAACTCCAGCGAAAGCTCTACAGTAGTCAAGAGCTCCCTGTGCTTCTGGTTACCCAAAACATTGTTATTTATGGGACATGCAAGGCAAAACCCCAACTACCATCCCTTGCATCTTGACTTGGCTAATAATGCAAAAGGTCTATTGAATAATGAACGCAGTCAGATGGAGTCACTAATGAAAAATACTGAAATTATCCTGGAACATAGATGAGATGGAATAAATCATAGGTAAAGCACCTTGGTTTCTGTTTGAGCTTGCCATTTTGCAGTATTTGAATTCCTGGTTTCAGCTGTGGAAATTCTTTGATATGGAGAGTGAAACAGCCTCTCTGTGGACGTGAGACTGGAAGCCAGCATCTCCTAGACTTCCAGCAATAAAGTTTTGTGATTGAAGAGGGAAAAAATAATATTTTTGATGGGACAATTATCATAAAGCTTTCCCAAAGCATCTTCTTACTGGATTTTCACAATGCTCCTGTGAGAAACACAAACAGTATTCTTACCCCCATTTTATACTTTGGGGCACAGAGAAGTTAAGTAACTTTGTCATCAGGTAATCAGTAGCAGAAGCAAGGCTACAATAATAGACAGACCTGGAATGCATCTGGGCTCTAATGCACCCTCCTGGTTCTACAGAAGAAGAAAGGCAGGCCCAGAGAGGCACAGGACTTGCCTAAGGACACATAGCTAGCAGTAGCCCCAGGAATAAAACTCAAGACACTCAGGACTCTTGCCCTGCCAGGCCAGTGACTCCGAGTTCCTGACTCAGGCCTGGATTCATTTTGCTGCACCTTATTGCTAGTCTTGCCCTGCTTAGAGAAGGCCAGAATTGCCCCTTCCCTCGGGCGTTAAATGGGCTGGGCTCTGCACACCCTCCTGGGACGAGTCAGGACAGATGCAGGGCTAGAACCCCCAGAGTTCTGATTCTTCTCAACTTTCTGGGACCTAGGGAGAACCAGTTTTGTTTTCTTTGAATACCCCAGCCACTCCCAGGGCTTTTCAGAGCTGACTCCCCTGGGGAGTGGTCCCAGCCACCACCAAATGGGTAAGGCAGGTTGGCACTAGGTTTAGGCCCAAGCGGGACACAGCCCTCCGGCTTTCTCTCCACTCAGCTGAAGCCTTGGCTGGACTCGCCAGGAGAGACTAGGTGGGGAACAGGGAAGAGAAAAACCTGGTGTTTGAATTGCAAGGCAGAGAGGAGCAGCCCAGGTGTTGCTTCCATGGAGGGGGACAGGGAGACCATGGGTACAGCTCAGAGAGTCCCTGAGAGGACACAGGCCCCCAGGAAAACTGCACCCGGGAAGGGAAATGACTTCTCCAAGGTGGTTAGTGTCAAACTAAGATGAGACAAGAGCTGCCTCAGTCCTGCCTTTTCTCCTGGGAGCCCTTTGCCACACTGTCCCTTGCCCCACTGTGGGGCAGATAAAATATATTTATATTATGCTCACTTTGTTAAAGATAGTGCTGCCCACATGGGAGGCCATCGCCCAGGTGATATTAATGTGTGTTGGGGGTGGGCTGTGGGCAGGCAGGATCCTTGTATCCTGGGGCTTGTTTTTTTTTGTATTTTTCTGAAGCTGGAAACGGGGAGAGACAGTCAGACAGACTCCTGCATGCGCCCGACTGGGATCCACCCGGCACGCCCACCAGGGGTGAAGCTCTTCCCACCAGGGGGCGATGCTCTGCCCCTCCTGGGCGTCGCTCTGCCGCAACCAGAGCCACTCTAGCGCCTGGGGCAGAGGCCGAGGAGCCATCCCCAGCGCCCAGGACATCCTTGCTCCAATGGAGCCTCGGCTGTGGGAGGGGAAGAGAGAGACAGAGAGGAAGGAGGGGGTGGGGGTGGAGAAGCAAATGGGCGCTTCTCCTATGTGCCCTGGCCGGGAATCAAACCCGGGTCCCCCGCACGCCAGGTCGACGCTCTACCGCTGAGCCAACCGGCCAGGGCCCTGGGGCTTGGTTTTAGGACTAAGCCTTTCCCACCCTTTTTGATGTGGGGTGGTGCAATCCCATCATGCCTCAGATAAGTGACTTTGTATCAGAGACTTCCCTATTTGTATATTGGATTAAAAGTTTGGATTTCTACACTATAAAGAGGGGCAGACCGGGAGCTTGCTCTCTCTCTCGGTTCCTGAGATTAGCATTAGAGAGGAGAGCAGAGAAGGGCCACATGGAGGAGGCCAGGAGAAGCAGCCAAGATGGTGGAGTGCTGAGTGAGAAGCCAGTCTGTGCAGAGTTTGTGCAGGGAGAAGGAAGGAGATGGGGAACAGAGGTGAATAAGTCTGGTAAGCTAGAAACTTTTGATTCTAGGAAACTCGGATAAAGTCAGTAGCTTTGTGAGCACTGAATGTGAGTGGGTTTTGGAACCCAGTGTGTTTTTACTTGCCCATGGGTGCAAGCTAGGATTAAAGCTAATGGCCCACTAATCTTGGCTCCATTGTTTCATTACTGTCTGTCCGAATCTAATGCGAACCTGCATGGGCCAGGCTGCTGTGATGGTGGCTGCGGCTACTGGCTTTACACCCACACACCTGCTCCGAAGCAGACAGGGGTGTCTCTCTCATTTGTGCAGGGGATACCGAGGCACGGCACATGGGCTCACAGGGAGGCTTTAGGACAGCTCCAGGAGCAGAAGTCGCTCAAACCGTGCCTCCTCCTTACCGGGGACACAGGTCTGCCCCCTTCAACAGAACTTTAGAGCACTCAACCCTGACAATATTAAGGGGATCCTTCCTTGATTGAAAAAAAAAAATTTTTAATTATAGGTATATTAAACATAAAATAAATAGTAGGGAGTTCTTAAGTCCTGATAATGTCCATAATAACACTTCAGTGCTTTTATGGAAATATAAAATGTCAAATTCTTTAAAATTTTTTTCTCATTCTTATGGTGTCTCTTGCCTGGTGTCGTGAACACGTGCTCACTGCTTCCCAGGAATTCAGCCATGCCGTGCAACCCAAAGGGTCCCAGTGATGAGTCAGGAGGAAGATCCAGGACTTACCCTCTCATGGACCCCTGAAAAAGACCTGCACCCCCACCCTGCCCTCCACCTCATCTTGCCTGCCAAAGAGCTAGGCACAGGCCCAGTCAGGAAACAGGAGACGCCGCTAGTCAATTTCCACTCCCTCCTCCCCCTCTGTCCAAGGCTTCAGTTCCCGAACTGGAGCCAACTCCCTGATAAGGGCTAGGTGGGTTTGGGGGGCGGGGCCAGGGAGTGCCAGCCTGTGGGCCTATGACCCAGTCTCTCCCAAATCCCTCACTCAGCAAAGTGCTTCTAGGAGGACATTAACTCCCTGTCTTCCCTTAAAAAGCCACTCTCTTCATCCTCATCAGGGGGGAGGGGGGAGGCAAGGAAGAGAGCCAGGCACCTGGTAGGAGTGAGGCGATTCTGGGATAGAGCACCTGAATTGGGAACAGAGATGTAACCTCCTTATTCAAAGCAGTTCTCATCTTCCAGATGGGTTGCATTCCAAAAGTCTGTTATTAATTTTCCCTGAGTGACTCTATTAGACCAACTGTTTATTGAGCATTTACTACGTTCCAGACACTATGCTGGATGTGCATTGCTTTATTGAATCCTTCTGAGAATCCTGTGGGAATTACTCTTGTTCTCACATTGTGAGTGAGGAAATGGAGGCACAGAGAGGTTAAGTAATTTGTCTATGGCCACCCAGCCAGGTCAGGGTTGAGAAAAAAAATCCTGGATTCCAAGCCTGGTGGCTATTCCATGATGCCACACTATTTTGAGCAGTAAATAGTCTTCCAGATTAAGCCACTAGAAGAACTCCTTTAATCCATTATGCATCCCAAAATAGTGTAAAAGGGCAAAGGGAAAAAGAAAAACAACGGTGCTGAAATTCTAATAAATTAGTGTAGAAAAACAATAAAACGACCTGGGTTTCCCATATGGTTTCCTTATGGAAAAGGGCTTTGTTGAGAAGAGGACATGGAGGTCGGTAACGAGTCGGTAACGATGGAGGAAAATCCTCAAAGAGGAGGCTGGATACTTGCAAAGGGTTGGCAGCTTGCCATCCTGGCTCAGTGTCCAGTTTCATTCCCATTCTGTGCCTTTTTCTTTCTTTCTTTTTCTTTTTTTTGTGGCAGAGACAGAGAGAGTCAGAGATAGGGACAGACAGACAGGAAGGGAGAGAAATGAGAAACATCAATTCTTTGTTGCGGCTCCTTAGTTGTTCATTGATTGATTTCTCATATGTATGTGCCTTGACCAGGGGGCTACAGCAGACTGAGTGACCCCTTGCTCGAGCCAACGATCTTGAGCTCAAGCTGGTGAGCTTTGCTCAAACCAGATGAGCCCGCACTCAAGCTGGCGACCTCAGGGTCTCGAACCTGGGTCCTCTACATCCCAGTCTGACGCTCTATCCACTGTGCCACGTCCTGGTCAAGCATTCTGTGCCTTTTTCTTGGGCAACAGCTATAATTGGAGTTGAGTTAAGAAACACAGCAAAGAAAAGCAAGAGAGCAAGGAAGACAGAAAATTATTTATTGGTAACACAGCAAGGAGGGGTAAAAATGAAGAGACAGTGTGTGTTTTGTATGAGAATTAAGCAGCTGAGGTGACATTTTAAAGAATCCACTCCTGTGGCTTTATCAGTGAAAGGAGCCAGGGACATTGATTCCCCTCAGTGTAGGACTGGTGATAGGTTAGGACAATGAGTCACACACTTATCTCCACTGGGTTCCAAGAACTTGTCCATTGAAAGAGCAGCTTCTAGGTAAGTGAGGGCAGGCAGTGAGCAAAGGGCATCTGGGGGCTGGGATGCTGTTGTTCCACTGACTTCCCTGGAGGGGCCCATCCAGACCCGCAGCCCACATGACTGACATACTGAAGATTCCACTTCTCTGAGCTCCGGGATCACACAGCCAGCGCCACTTGACATCATCAGAGTTCATCTGATTGCACCACCCACGTCTGTTCCTCCTTCAGGCTTCCTCACACAGTAAATGCATCCAAGTCTTCCAAGAAAAAATTAGGAGCCATCCTGCATTCCTCCCTTTCTTCCATTCCCCACAATTAATCCATCATGAAGACGAAAATAAAATTCACATTTCCTACCCTGGCTGACAGTCCGAGCCTCTCTCTCTGACGTCTCACATGCCCGGCTGCCTCATGGTACTCCAGCCTGCCTTCTGTTCCTTAAACATGCAAAGTCATTCCTAGCTCAGCTCTTACATTTATACTCCCTCCTTCCAGAACCCCCATTCCCTATTGCTTTAGGACGTAGGTCAAATATCAGCTCTTCAGAGGGTCCTTCCCTGACCTCCTGATTTTAAGTTTCTAGGTTATTCTTAATCACATCACCTGGTTTCTTTTCTTTATAGCATCACACTCTCCTTTATTTACTTGTCATCTGTGCTTTTATTTATTATTTGTTGGTTTGTTTGTTTGTGACAGAGAAAAGGACAGATAGGGACAGACAGGCAGGAAGGGAGAGAGATTAGAAGCATAAATTCTTCATTGAGCCTGAGACAGGAAGGGAGAGAGATTAGAGGCATAAATTCTTTCATTGATTGCTTTCTATGTGCCCTTGACTGGGGGGCTGTCACTGTGCCCGCCACCCCTTGCTCAAGCGAGCAACCTTGGGCTAAAGCCAGCGATCTTGGGCTTCAAGCCAGAGACCAAGGGGTCATGTTTATGATCCTACACTCAAACCAGTGACCACGCGCTTAAGCTGGTGAGCCCGCACTCAAGCTGGCAACCTCGGGGTTTTGAACCTGGGTCCTCTGCATCCCAGTCCGACGCTCTATCCACTGCGCCACCTCCTGGTCAGGCTCATCTGTGCTTTTATTGTCTGTCTCTGTCCACAAGTGTACATATAGGTTCCTTTAGGGGTGTCTTGTTGACCATTGCACCTGGTAGGGTATCTAGCACATTGCATGAATTTTCAAACAAATGAGTGAAAGAAACTTGCAAATTTTTAAATTCAAAATTACTTCCCTAGAGAGTTAAGTTTTCATATAAACCATAGGGTTGAAGGTAAGGGCATCTGTTGTTCTTGAGCTTTAAATATATCTGCATTTAGGGGGAAGAGAATTGTTTAAGAAGTAGCCAGAATTAGAGAATAAATTTCCAATCCACGCTTGGCAGAGCCTGCAGGTAATCAGCTCAACTCCTAATCAATATGGAGGAATTTCCTCGAGAGATATGTCAGGAACAGAGTTGAGGCATATGAATAGTGTATATTTACATAAAATTGTAACAACTACTCTATATGGAGGCCCTACTAGATGACGGGCACTGTGCTAAGTAGTTTATATTTACTATTGTGATTAATTCTTTCTTTCACACACACAAAATAAACAACTAGTAAAGCAGGTACTATTTCTAAGCCCATGTTATAATTCAGAAACCAGTAGTTTAGAGAAGTAGCTTGCTAACTGGGATTTACACCCAGACCAGCCTGACTCCAGAGCCCATAACTCTACTGTCCACTCTATTGCTATCTTCCTGACAATGCCATGAGATACTTAGAGTTGGGACTGCTTGGCCAGTTTTAGAAATAAGGAAGCTGCCTGACCTGTGGTGGTGCAGTGGGTAAAGCGTCGACCTGGAACGCTGAGGTCACTGGTTAGAAACCCTGGGCTTGCCCGGTCGAGGCATGTATGAGAAGTAACTACTACAGGTTGATACTTCCTGCTCCTCTCCCACCCCCTTTCTCTATCGCCTCTAAAATCAATAAATAAAAATCTTTTAAAAAGAAAAGAAGAAAGGAAGGAAGGAGGGAAGGAAGGAAGGAAGGAAGGAAGGAAGGAAGGAAGGAAGGAAGGAAGGAAGGAAAGAAAGAAGGAAGGAAGGAAAAGAAAGAAGGAAGAAGGAAAAAGAAGGAAGGAAGGAAAGGAGGAAGGAAGGAAAGAAGGAAGGAAAAGAAAGAAAGAAGAAAGAAAGAAAGAAAGAAAGAAAGAAAGAAAGAAAGAAAGAAAGAAAGAAAGAAAGAAAGAAAGAGGGAAAGCTAAGGTGCAGAAATATTTAGGTTGGTGCCTGGGACTAAGCACAGTTCCTTCTGACTTTGATCCCAGGAGTCTTTCTGCTCTAGCTCACCTTGCTGGGACAAGGAGTGAGACCAGGCATGATGTAGGTGGCATGGGCGCTTGGAAACCAAGGAAGGGAGAGGCTGCCACACAGTGAGAGAAAAGCTGACATTCCTCTCTCCCCCAGGCGTTTCTGGAGAGATATGGCTATCTCAATGAACAGGTCCCCAAAGCTCCCTCCTCCACACGGTTCAGCAATGCCATCAGGTAGGATGGAGGGGCGTGGAGGTCTGGGGGTGCTGGGGTGTAAGCTGGGGTCCCTTCATCCATCCCAGGGGAAGGCTGGCCCACAACGTGTGTCCAGGGGGCCATGCTCCATGTTCCTTGCCTCCCCAGCCCCAGCCTCCTGCAGTCCCCAAGGAAGCTCCCTGCCCTCACCCCTGCCACCACCCTCCCTTTGTGGTCCTTTATCTCTATTCCTCCTGACAGGGAGTTCCAGTGGGTGTCCCAGCTGCCCATCAGTGGCGTGCTGGACCCTGCCACCCTGCGCCAGATGACTCAGCCCCGCTGTGGGGTTGCAGATACTGACAGTCAGGCAGCCTGGACTGAGAGAGTCAGCGCCTTGTTTGCTGGACGTCGGGCCAAAATGAGGCGTAAGAAACGCTTTGCAAAGCAAGGTGAGCACTGTGACAATCTAGCTAGGATTCCCAGTACCCTGAAGCCCCATGGCCAGGAAAAGGGCTCAACCTTTGCACCGGGCTTTGCCAGGAACCTCTTCCCTACAGCAGGGGAGGGGCCACCATGAACAAACAGGACCTCTCCGACTTGAGGACCATGTTTGTGAACTTTAAATCAGAATTACACCTATGTTGATGAATTTTCATTGTACAGGTATTTTCCAGAGCCAATCCAATCAAATCCACCTAATTCCTTGATCAATCTGCTATGCAGGGCAGTTAAACTGTTGCCAACTTTTTTTATGATTATTATTATTTGACTGGAGTTATTGTCATCAGAATCGTTTCTTTTTTGTAAGAATTATTCAACAAAGATGTGATTCATCGGTCAGCTTGATTTTGTCCCTAGCACATTTTTTTTAACAGTTTTATTGAAATGTAAGTCACCTACCATACAATTTACCCACCGAAAGTGTTCAATCCAGTGGCTTTTGGTGTATTTGCAGACTTGTGCAACCATCACCACAGTCATTTCAGAACATTTTCATCCCCTCAAAGTGAAAGCCCATGTCTGTTAGCAGCCATTCCCCCTCGCCCCGCCTCCAGCTCCTGGCAACCACTAATCTGCTTTCGGTCTCTGTGGATTTGCCTGTTCTGAACATTTCATCATAGCACATTTTACACATTACAGTTCCTGCTGTGGTGATTTAGTTCTTTTTTTTTTTCTTCTTTTCTCTTCCTTTTCCTCCTTTTTTGGCTAAATCCAATCTTCCAGGGTCAAGTGTTACTGGCCTAAGATTTGTGAAGATTTTATTTCCTCTGGCAGTTCTTCATCAATAACATGTTTTGCAGTGTGTGATTTTACCATCTCGATTGTTTTTGCTAGTCTGATTTTTCTCTGATCAATGTTTACAATTTTCAAGATGTCTAACAAGATGAGGTTGTTTAGTCAGCTTTTCATCTGTAATTAATTGCACCATGAGCCCTTTGGGCTACTGCATCTTTGAATTTGCGATGAACTGCTTTTAGTGACAATATGCATTATGAACGGGACAGAGGCACCTGGTTTGTTTCTATTTCTTAGCTAACCCAGAAGGAAATTGTGGGCATTTCCCCATAGCTGTTGGAGGACGACTGTTTCCTGGTGTTTGCCAATCCAGTTCCGCTGTGCCGACCAGCCACTCTGGGTCCCCAGGACTGCCCCCGGTGTCTGGGCGGCAGAGCAGGAGGACGAGGCATGAGCACGGAGGGCCTGGGAGAGCAGGAAGAGAACATCCTTGGAGCTGCGGCTCTGGGTTCAACTGTGTGGCCTGAGCAGGGTCACTTTGCTCGGTTGTCTCATGGGAGACACAAGTCCCCTCATGCAAAGGGGACATGAGCCCTGATAACCAAGGGGGAGGGGCCTGTGAGAATACAGCAGAAAGCAGGGTAGCCCAGGCACAGTGTCAGCAGTGACACTGCCAAGCCAGATTTCATGGAGAATTGGGACGCTGCCTCCTGCACCTTCAGGGCATTAGCTGAGCACCCAGGATGCTTGCTTCTAGCAATAGCTCAGCTTCTCATGCCCCCAGGGAGGCTGATGGCGTCTCTGTCTGTCACTGTCCAATTTAGAGCATCCCTTTTAGACAGAGATTTGGGCTAAGGGACCTGGTGGCTTCACCCCACCAGCCTCGCCCCAGGTCACTGTCTGAGCCTGACCCCGCCGGGTTCAGACAGCGGTGGCTGTGTTAGACAGAGAACTTCCCTGTTGGTCACACCACGGCCACAGCAGCTCCACTTCCTTCACCTCCTGGGGGGGATGTTCCCTAGAAAGAAGTTGTGGGCTTGGCAGACACTGAGCACTTCCTATGCCGTAGGAAAGAAAATGTAAGAACAACAGTTAACACTTACTGAGCTTTTACGATGTGCCTAACACAGCTATAAATAGATGAGCTCTCCTAACAACTCTGTGGGATGGATACCACTATTACCCTCATAGACAGATGAGCAAACCCACGGACAAAGAGCTTAGGCAACTTTCCCCGGGCCAGACAGCCCCAGTGTAGCCACGCCTTCTTGTCGCTGGGAGTATTAAGCAAGGTTCCAGATGTGGAAAACCCCAGAATATGGGTAGGTGCTTAAAAGCTGACGGGGATGCCTCTGCCAGTGACTTTCCTTTATGGTGAATGCTGAGCGGAAGCAGCCGGACTCCCAGGTAGGGTTGCCACGTAAAATACCGGATTCCCAGCTGGGTTTCAATTTCAGATCAATCACAAACAATTGCTTTGTTTTTACATACTTACACTAAAAAAAAAACCCAAAAAACAAAACTTGTCATTTATCTGAAATTAAAATTTAGCCAGGCAGTCTATATTCCTATTTGCTAAACCTGGCCACCTCATTCCACCTCTGATCTGAACCTGCCCCACTCTGCGCCTGCTGGGCTGATTTCCAAACACCCCCTCCCACCCCACTCTGCCCCTCACAGAGCTGTGGGGTGGGGAGCACAGGGTTGGAAACAGGGTGGAAAAATGAGAAGGAAGGCCTGGCCATTTGGCTCAGTGGTAGAGCGTCGGCCTGGCATGTGGAAGTCCTAGGTTCAATTCCTGGCCAGGGCACTCAGGAGAAGCTACCATCTGCTTCTCCACCCTTCCCCCTCTCCTTTCTCTCTATCTCTCTCTTCCCCTCCCGCAGCCAAGGCTCTATTGGAGCAAAGTTGGCCCCAGCGCTAAGGATGGCTCCATGGCCTCTGATTGCTGCGGAGCAATGCCCCAGAGGGGCTGAGCATCACTCCCTGGTAGGCATGCCTGGTGGATCCTGGTGGGGCGCATGCGGGAGTCTGTCTGTCTGCCTCCCTCCCCCCACACACACTTCTCACTTTGGAAAAATGCAAAAAAAAAAAAAAAAAAAAAAAAAAAAGAAAAAAAAAGAAAACAGGAGAAGGGAATGGACACTTATCACTCAGCAGGTGCCAGGCAGCTTCGGGTTGCTATTTCGTCTCCACCATGAAGTAAGTCTCACCAACCCTACTTTGCAAATATGGAAACTGAAGCTTGGGGGAGTTCTATAATTTGTTCCGTTAGGTTGTAAGTAAAGGTACTGAGATTCCAACCCTTGTTCTTTCCACAGTAGCAGCTGCCTGTTGGGAGTCAGGCCTCCAGCCTGAGGCCTCCCCAAGCAAGGGCTCTGGCTCTCCTCCCTCCCCATCTCTTTTCCTTTCTTCTTCCCTTTTGGATTTTAGATCAAGGGTGTGGGGGGTGTAGTGCCAGGTGCTCCTGTGTCTGGAGATCGCCATGGAAACCAGGCCTGTTCAGCCAGGAGTTCGGGATGGGGCCTGAAGCAGCCAGCCTGCTCCAAGGACACAAATCTGGAAGAAGACAGGGGACAGGCTCGGGCTGCTGGCCGATGCGCCTTCCTTCCTCGCAGGCGCACCAACAACCTACCACCCTGCTCTCCACCCGAGGAAAATTAGTCATTTTCCCTCAACTCCTGCTCTTACTTGTTCTATTTCCTCCCTCTTCTCCTCCCCCCACCCCACACAATTTCACAGAGGATTTTTATCCTGCGACAGCTATCACCTTCACTGGCAACCCAGAGTGAGAACTGCCCACCCTCCCTGTTTCCTGCCCTTGGAGTGAGGGGCACACCTAGATGCAAACAGGCTGAAGGAGCTGCCTCATAGTTTTCTAGGAGCTTGAGGGTCAGGATGCCGAGGGGGAGTCTGGGAGCTGGTTTCCCGCAGCAGGTGGGAAAGAGCCCAGTGCAGCCAGATCAGGCCCAGTGGAGACTTACAGTGCACTAGGCCCACTGAAGACTTAGAGTGCACTAGGCCCACTGAAGACTTACAATGCACTAGGAGTGTCAGCCACAGCGCCTCTGGATGCCAGGCCTCCCCTCCCTTCCAATCCTTCCCTCTTCCCTCCCTGAGGGCTGGCCCCTGGCTGGGAGGGGTTGGGTGACTGCCAGGCCAAACAGGCCCGGGGAGGCAGCATTGCCTTGAAAGGAACTTGGCTCAGGAGCAGGAGAAGGGACATTCCCTTCCCCGACTTCCACGGGGGAGGGGGAGAGGGAAAGGGTGCTCAGAACCTCTGCTCTCCAAGACCCTACATTCCAACCTGAGGATTTTAGCTCTTGCCGAGTCCCTGCTTTGACCCCCAGGAGTGATGTTTAGGCAAATATATAAGCGCTGAGTCTTAGCAGACGAGCCTGCTTATCTGTGCGGTATAGTGAAAATGCTCCTACTCACTCAGTCTGTGACCCTGGGGGTGTTTCCTCCCCTGGTCTCATAGCTTCAAAATAGAGGAGAGGTTGAAGAAGGAGCTGGCTGAACTTCCACGACTTCGCTCCTCTTGCCTGGTTCAAGCGAGGACCTCCCTAGAGCAAAGGGGCAGGCGGCCTGAAGCTTCCGCTGCCCCTCCAGGCCGAGAGGGGGCTGTGCTCACCTGCCTGGCCTCCTAGCAGTCAGGCCTGTCTTGCCCACTTATCACCCATGCCCCAGGGATTTTGTCCCTTTGGGAAATTGAGGCCTAAAAGACAACCTGATTCTTTTGTGCTCCTGAGCCCAGGAGTCCCGCCTCCAAGCTCTGTCTTCCATTTGGTATCACAGTCTCGGTCCCTGAGCTTGCAGGGCCCAGAAAGCCCATGAAAAAAACAACTACCTTGGAATATGGGCCTTCAGAGCATCCTCGTCCTGGGTGTGTGGGGAGCTGCGGCTGGACCCAGACTAGCTGAACTGGGGCTCGGGGAGGGGCCCGAGTCTCCGGCCTCAGGGAGGAATCGTGGTCTGGCAAAGGAATAGAAACACTTAACTAAGTGGAGATGGAAAAATTTCTCTAGTCAGTGACAAAACACACCCTTTGTTCTTATTTGTTTTCACCTCAGAGCTCTCCAGAGTCCCTGAGGAAGTGAGGGGGAGGGCCAGGGGTCAAGGAAAGACCTCGAATAAATGGGTCTTGTGGCCACTTCTCAGGCCAGGCCCCAGGCACTAGAAAGGGAGGTGGCAGGAGGGTGTGTGAGGGGTGGAGAGGAGGGAGGGGTGAGGGGGGCAGGCAGGGCGGTGACCGGGGCGCCCCCCACGCACACACACACAGTAGGCAGGGGCTGGGAACCGCTGCAGGCACCAGGCCCAGAGTGACCTTCAGGCCCCGTTCAGACTGTGGGGAAGAGGACTCCGGACCCAGGGCCCTTCTGATGGGGGTTTTCCCTGGGCAGAGGCTGCCTCTCTCCCATCGCACTTTGAAGGAGGATGTAGCTTGTCCAAGGTCCTAAGGGACCTCCTTAGGCCAATCCAGTAGCCTGGGGACTCTCCGTGGCAAGGGTAGTCCCATCTGTCTGACAGCAGTGTCTCCCCAGCTATGAGGGGCTTTCCAGGGCAAGTGCTACGTCTTCCCCACCAGATCGGGGACTCCCTGGGGAGGGGCTTAGCTCTCTACCCTCTGTGCTCCTGGGGACCAGTCCCTGACTCTGGTGTGGTCTCTCTGGGCGGCAGGCAGCAAGTGGTACAAGCAGCACCTCTCCTACCGCCTGGTGAACTGGCCCCAGCACCTGCCGGAGCCGGCAGTTCGGGGGGCCGTGCGTGCCGCCTTCCAGCTGTGGAGCAACGTCTCAGCGCTGGAGTTCTGGGAGGCCCCAGCCACCGGCCCTGCTGACATCCGGCTCACCTTCTTCCAAGGGGACCACAACGATGGGCTGAGCAACGCCTTCGATGGCCCAGGTGCTAACAGAGCCTCTCTCCCACAAGGCAGGAGGGGAACCCAGTTAGGAGAGGGTGTCTGTGGAGGGCAATGGAGCATTCACTCTCCCTGTGGCCTTGGCCAAGCCGTATCCCCTCACAGAAAACCCTCAGTCTCCTCATCTGTCAAACGGGAACAGTGGTCCCTGCTCTATTATGTGCCACATGGCTGTTGGGATGGTCAGAGAAGATTCCGCATGGAAAGTGCTTTGCAAACTAAAAAATATTATCCATTCTGGAAGAATCTTCAGAGGTCCTGTCCTCCATCCCTTCCCTGCCCCTAGATAAGCCCGTGCCTCTCTTGTTTTCCTGGAGTGGATGTTCTCCAGACTAAGGTCCTAAAAACATCTAGAGGCCACCACTACCCTACTACTGCCCTCCCCAAGCCACTGTCACAGTCACTGCCTCAAAGCAAGAGGCACCTGCCACCTGCCACAGAAGCACTTCATACACCCATAGCCCAGACAGTTCTGTTTGCCTTCAACCTATAGGCTTCTGGCTGCAATTTAAACTACTCTCCTCCCAGTCTGCCCAACACTGGTCTCCAGACCTGAATGCAGGCTATCTAGGTATCCTCCTAATCCTGCCTGCTAAGGAGTAAGGGTCAGACCTCTTCAGGTGGGGACTTAAGCCCTTGTGCGGTCTGGGAACCTGGGCCCTTGCTCCCTTGCATTCTCAATCATTCCTTCAAGCCCTCTCAGAGCAAAGCCACTTCCAGGCCCTGCTGCTGGGACCAAATCAGGGCTGGGAGAAATCTAAACATTTTGAGAATCCACATGTAGGATATACATGTGCTTCCAGGTAACTCATTTCACCCATGATATCTACATGAGATGTTTATATCCATCCCCACATGGAGTCTGGTAGCTAAGACAGCACTGGGCTGGGAGTCAGCTCTCTGATGTGGGACAGGTGCTTTATCTTTTTTAGTCAAAAACCTGTCCATCTGTCTCCCAAGATTATTGTGAGAGTTGAATGGAAAGGCTAACATTGCTTGAAACAGTTCAAAGCACATTCCAAACAGGAGGCATGCATTCTTCCTACACCTGGCTGACGCTGCATGCCCCATGAGGCTCTCCTATAATGTTAGCCTCCCGACCTTTGTCAGTCTCAGATGGCCTGGGTTCCAAGAAGGCAACACTGGAAGGACCCTCAACAGCCTTCTAGGCTAACATTATCACAGTGCAGTTTGCTGACCACTGCCCCTGCAGAAAGTGAATTGCCAGGTTAGGGCCCTGGAAATCGCATGACTGGTAAGCTCCATCTGGGACACACTACACACTTGAGGATCATTGATCCAGCCCAAGTCCTTCTGCTCACTCCTATTGCAAGCAGACAGAGACCGGGGTGGGGGGTGGGGGTGGGGCTGGGCCCTGACTTCTGAAGGGCCCTGCAAAACTCCAACTTGACACTTTTTTCTAATGGAAGAGGCCCAATATCTTCTGCACCTGGGGCCTCAACCAACCTTCATCTGCCTTGCCCAGCACCCAGACCAAGAAACATTACCAACACTCCAGATAGTTCTATCTTGCTCCTTTTTGGGGTTAACCACTGTACCTAGTTCTAAATATTTCAGAAAATAATGGCTATGTAGCATTTATTATATGCTAGGCATCGAGTATGTGTAACATACACAAACACATCCTTTTTTTTAGCTCTCAAAGAAACCCTGTGAGGAACCACCTCATTATCATCACCCCTGTTTTCAGATCAGGAGAGTATAAGGCACAGAGGAGTTAAGATACTTGCCCAAGGTCACACAGTTAGTAAATGGTAAAACCAGGATTGGAACCCAGGCAGCTTAACCTCATGCTGTATGTACACCACGCTGCCTTTTAGCGTCCATACCCAATAGCCTCGTTGTGTTCACTGCTCCGCCCTTCAACTTCGGCCAGACTTAATTAGGAAATTATGCAGCAGCAAACAGCCGCACACACCTCAATGGCATTTGACTGCGTGTCGGGCAGTGAGAACCTGGGGGCGTCGCGGGCGGTGGCTTCCCCCTGACCCTCCGCGCCGCCTGCAGGGGGCGCCCTGGCGCACGCCTTTCTGCCCCGCCGTGGCGAAGCGCACTTCGACCAAGACGAGCGCTGGTCCCTGAACCGCCGCCGCGGGCGCAACCTGTTCGTGGTACTGGCGCACGAAATCGGCCACACGCTCGGCCTGAGCCACTCGCCCGCGCCGCGCGCGCTCATGGCGCCCTACTACAAGAGGCTGGGCCGCGACGCGCTGCTCAGCTGGGACGACGTGCTGGCCGTGCAGAGCCTGTATGGTGAGCCCCCGGCCGTGCCCCTCGCCCCCGCCCCTTGCCTGCATTGCTCGGGTACCGGCTCCTCAAATTGGATCCCCCATCCTAAACGCAGAAATCTGGCCTTCCCTGTCCCGGGTACTTCCAAATCCTCAGGCACTCCTGAAATCTGAAAAGCCGAGCTTCTGCACCCCGCGTGCTTGCCCTCTTATCAATCCCAACGAATTTTTGTGCAAAGTCTTTTGCATTCCAATTCCTGATTCCTGCCCAGCCTCGGCCTGGCAGTTCCTCTCCCAGCCGGCCCCATCACCCAGCCTCAATCTTCAGTCCGCCTCTTCCCCCATCCCAGACCCCAGAGCCCTCATTCTTGCTCCCAGCCGTGCTTCCTATCTATGCCCCACCTCCCCTATCCATGACGCCGATTCCCACTCCCCTCCCCCCATGCTTGGGCTCTGCCTGGCGGTACACTCAGATTGCCTCCAGAATCAATTGGCCAGCGCTGCTGCCCAGGGACCTACCTGGGCTGTCTCCCACAGAGTGCATGGTATAGTGGGCACAGCCAGGAGCCCTGGGTTCAAGTCTCTGTTCCATTCCTAATTAGTAGTTCTTAGGCAAAGCATTTTCCCTCTGAAAGCCTTCAGTTTTACCTTCTAAGACAATGGATAATAGAGGCCCTGCTTACCTCACAAGGTTGTTGAACTAGTGAATATGAACATGCTTTGTAGCCCAAGAAACCTAAATGTAGTAACAGCTGCTATTTCATGAGTGTCTACCACAGTCCAGGCACTCAACATCCCCACACAACACACTCATGAGGTAAGTATCTTTTTGTCCGCAGATGAGGAAAATGAGGACAAGAGAGGACAGGTGACTTGTCCAAGGTCACACAGGTAGGAAGTTGCAGGCCAGGATTCAGGAGCTGGCCAAATCCTAAGCTTTTTGGACTCTGCCTCACTCTTATAAGTGAAGTATGGTGATGTAATTATTTCAAATAGAAAGTGTGCTCAGGGGTCTCCAGAGCTGGAGTTCAAGGTGGGGGGGTATAAATGATAAAATCCAGAAATCCCAAGCCACAAGGATTGTGCAAGGTAGCAAGCACACGCCAAGCAGAGCACTGCTTCCTCCTGCACACTTTCTATTATGCTGGAAATAACACAGCTTGGGCCCTGAACTCTGCCTTCATGCCTCAGCTTTGTCCAGGACTCAGAGACGAGTCCCTTCTGCACTTCTTAGTCCCAAACCCTTGTTTGGTCCCCATTTCAATTTTAACTCAGTCGGTGCCTTTCCCTGACTGATGAGAGAGAGGGCTTCTGAGGCCAGTGCTATGGTTAAAACCAACAACCAAGGACAGCTGTTACCCCCTATCCCTGCTCTCCGTCCCTGCCCCTTACATCAGATCATTGTGAAAGCACCAAGGGGGAGGTCTTGAGCCCTCAACACCCCCTCAAGCATTGTGCATTCTTTCCTCTTCCCCTTCTCCATGCAGGGAAGCCTCAGGGGGGCTCTGCGGCCACCCAGCTCCCGGGAAAGCTGTTCACTGACTTTGAGGCCTGGGACACCCACAGACCCCAGGAAAGGCGCCCCGAAACCCAGGGTCCTAAATATTGCCATTCTCCCTTTGATGCCATCACTGTAGGTAAGGTGGCCCCTCCCACGCCTTGCTTCCTTCTTCTCTCCTCCCCCACGTTTCCAGGGGTCTCCAGAGCTGGAGTTCAAGGTGGGGGGGGGTATAAATGATAAAATCCAGAAATCCCAAGCCACAAGGATTGTGCAAGGTAGCAAGCACACGCCAAGCAGAGCACTGCTTCCTCCTGCACCCTTTCTATTCCGCCCCAACTGTGCACGCTGCATCCTCTCTGGCCAGTTTGGGAACTGGGTCTAGGAATGCACCTTCTCTAGAAGGAAGGCAGGAGGTGGATGGTCACCGCTCAACTCTTTGTCTCCCTGGGCAGATGAGCAACAGCGACTGTACATTTTTCAAGGGAGTCACTTCTGGGAGGTGACAGCTGATGGCAATGTCTCCGAGCCCCGCCTACTGCAGGAAAGGTGGGTGGGGCTGCCCCCCAACATTGAGGCTGCCGCAGTGTCATTAGAGAACGGAGACTTCTACTTCTTCAAAGGTACCAACCCTGGGGCAGATGAGAAAATTGAGACCTAGAGAGCAAAGGTGCACAAACTCAAAAGAAGGGAAACATCTCAACTCCAATCCAAACCTGTGACATGGGAAAGTCTACCAGGAGGTTCCTTTAGTGGTGGATTGGGGTCAAGGTTGTCCTGGAGAGGGAGGCTGGGAGTTTCAGAGAGGACTCTAGAGGGAAGCCAAGGACCACTCTTGAGATCTGCAATTCAGCAGAAAGTTGTACCTTCCTTGGAGTCCTGGAGTGAGGTTGGGCATGTCAACTCTTGGAGCTTGAATTTCTTGGAGAAAACTATCCCTCAGGTTAGTTGGGGAAGGAGGAGGAAAAGAACATAATGTCTGACAGTGTGCAGTATATTACTCCAGGAAACAGTTCATTCATTCAACAAATACTGAGTGCCTTCTATGCCGTCAGACATGGTTGGAGGTGTTGGGGTACAGTAGTGAAGAAAACAAAACTCCAGGTGCTCCGAGAACCATTGTAGTAATGGCAGTGAAGAAAGCCCCTGGCCTTCTCTGGAGTCTTTCCCTCACCCTGAGAGGGACCCTGCTACCCAGGGAGGGGGTAGATATGTTCCTGTAGGGCTGTCTGCCCTCTGCTGACACCTGCTGGAAGTCCAGGCCACAACAGTCCCTCTCCTACTGTTTTAACTAAATGTATTAGAATGATTCATTTTATCACAGATACTAACCACCTTGAGCTCCAACACAGGGAAGAGGGGTATGGCGGGACAGAGTTGGGGTGGAGGACCGAAGGGTGAGAACTACCAGCTCACCCTGGCTCTCTCAATGCCCCCCAGGGAGTCGATGCTGGAGGTTTCGGGGACCCAAGCCCATGTGGGGTTCTCTACAGCTGTGCCGGGCAGGGGGCCTGCCTCGCCACCCCGATGCGGCCCTCTTCTTTCCTCCTCTGAGCCGTCTCGTCCTCTTCAAGGGTGCCCGCTATTATGTGCTGGCCCAAGAAGGACTGCAGGTGGAGCCCTACTACCCCCGAGGCCTGCAGGACTGGGGTGGTGTCCCTGAAGAGGTCAGCGGTGCCCTGCCCCAGCCGGATGGCTCCATTATCTTCTTCAGAGATGACCGCTACTGGCACCTCGACCAGGCCAAACTACGGGTGACTGCCTCGGGCCGCTGGGTGACAGAGCTGCCCTGGATGGGCTGCTGGCATGTCAACTCAGGGGGCGCCCTGTTCTGAAGGCACCCCACCTCATAGTAAACTTTTGATGCTCTCATGGCCAACGTGTGTCCCAAAGGCAGACTCTGTCTTGGAAGCCTGGAGCCTCCCTGCAGAAGGCCCAGCAGAGAAGTTTGTCTGCATTTGTTCCCTGAAAAATGTGGCATTACTTTGGTGCTGTCCCCAACAGCATGGAAGTGAGGCTGGATCAATCCCAGAAGAAGCCAGAAAGGGTCCCAGACCCTGCAGACTTCTTCCCAAGGACTCTTTCCTCCCCAAGCCTCGCGGATTTCATTTCTTCTGCTAAGGTGCGGTTCCCGTCTATGAGGCGGCATTCCTGGGCCACCAGGGAGGATGCAAATCTCTGCAGAGTTTGGGAACACTTTACAAAACTGCCACCTTCCCCTCAGGACCTTCTGGCTCAATTCTTGGAGAACTGTGTCATATTTAATCAGAGGGCCTCCTCCTCCAGGAAGCCTGGAGGGTTGGGTACAAGGGTCTCCAACCTGAGGCCCTGAAGGGGGTCAGGACCCAGAGCAAGAGGGAGACTGATGCAGTCCTGCTGGACCCCAGCTTTTTGTGGAGGCTGGAATAAAGGTGCCCCCAGCTGGTGGCCTAGAAGCACAAATCAACCTTCCTTGGAATAGTTTCCAGTGAGAGCAGGTGGGCACGGATGCTGGATAGGCGGGGACGATATTCTTCTGACAACCCAGAACCAGCAGGCTGTGTGTGTGTGTGTGTGTGTGTGTGTGTGTGTGTGTGTGTATGTGTGTGTGTGTGTGTGTGTGTGTGAGAGAGAGAGAGAGAGAGAGAGAGAGAGAGAGAGAGAGAGAGAGAGAGAGATGGCGAGAGGGGCGCTGCCTCAATATTCTTCTGACAACCCAGAACCAGCAGGCTGTGTGTGTGTGTGTGTGTGTGTGTGTGTGTGTGTGTGTGTATGATGGCTAGAGGGGGGCTGCCTCTCCTCAAAAAACTAAATGTCGGGCCCTGGCCGGTTGGCTCAGCGGTAGAGCGTCGGCCTAGCGTGCGGAGGACCCGGGTTCGATTCCCGGCCAGGGCACACAGGAGAAGCGCCCATTTGCTTCTCTACCCCTCCGCCGCGCTTTCCTCTCTGTCTCTCTCTTCCCCTCTGGCAGCCAAGGCTCCACTGGAGCAAAGATGGCCCGGGCGCTGGGGATGGCTCTGTGGCCGCTGCCTCAGGCGCCAGAGTGGCTCTGGTCGCAACATGGCGACGCCCAGGATGGGCAGAGCATCGCCCCCTGGTGGGCAGAGCGTTGCCCCATGGTGGGCGTGCCGGGTGGATCCCGGTCGGGCGCATGCGGGAGTCTGTCTGACTGTCTCTCCCTGTTTCCAGCTTCAGAAAAAGGAAAAAAAAAAAAAAAGGAAAAAAAAACAAAAACTAAATGTCATCCTGACCTGTGGTGGTGCAGTGGATAAAGCGTTGATCTGGAAATGCTGGGGTCGCCGGTTCAAAACCCTGGGCTTGCCTGGTCAAGGCACATATGGGAGTTAATGCTTCCAGCTCCTCCCCCGTCTCTCCTCTCTCTCTCTCTCTCCTCTCTAAAATGAATAAAATAAAAATTAAAATTTTTTTTTTTTTAAACCAAAAAAACTGAATGTCCCCTTCCCCTCACCCCTCAGGCCAGATGGAGTACCATAGTGGCAGGGAGAGGACCGGGGCCTCTCCGGTGGTCTGCACTGCTGCAGGCTCGGGGGGCTGTGCAGGCTAGGGGAGGCCTCGTGCACACAGTGGCCCATTCTCCAGGCCACACACACAGCATTCCGGGAGATCCTGCTGGCTGGCCAAGAATAGCTGGGATTCCTGGAGAAGGAACCAGCTCACCCAGCCGCCCTGTCTTCTACCTCAGTCAGTCTCAGCGTTTTAGCATCTGGTTCTCAGATCCTCCCCCCTTCACACCTGCTGCTGCCTCATTTGTGCGCACATTGACCTCAGCCAGGCCGGGGCTTCTAGGGCACGGGGCATGGTTTGGCGAGGTTCAGCTCTCAGCTCCCCATGGGCATTCCTGGCCCTGTGCCTTCTTTTTCTTTTTTCTTTTTTCTCTGCGCAGTGGGGATAATGGCCTTTGACTGCCCTTGGATGCCAGTGCTTTGCTCCTCCCTGCCCTGGGTTTGGCGAAGGGCGGAGGCCCCATCTGCCCTCTTCCCTTTGGCTGGAACTTGTGCATCGGGGAAGCTGGGTCCATTCCAGCAAGCCCACTGGAGCCGCCTGGGCCCCACCTCAAGGCACTGGCACTCTGCTCACAGCTTTATTGACTGGTTCGAGGAGAAGGAGCGGGTTTCTCAGAGAAATGAGAGATCCCGGAAGTTTTTTTTCTCTAGGCGATGCTTCTGCCTAGCGGGCCAGAAGGACCTGAAATATCCAAGAGATGATTGTGGGACTGAGCCAGGGGACACGAGTCAGGTGGGCAGTAGGCACTGTGGGAGGAGTGGAGCCCCAGGTGACGCTGGGCTCTGCAGTGGGTGGGCTATAGATGACAGAAGGGACCGCCCTATGGACGGTGGGCTCTGAGAACCGGCAGCTCTGGGGTGCTGTGAGCACTGGGCGTCAGGGGCCAGGAGAAAGTTGCGGGAAGTCAGGGTCGGCGAGAATGGAGGGCACTAAGGCTTTGAGTGGGGGCGCTCCGGGGCCCCCGGCGGCCCGCGCCTCACCCAGATCCGGGTGCTCCAGAATACAGTGCGCTACGAAGGCCGGGTTGCAGTGCAGGTTCCCGCATTTCTTGCAGAAAAGGATCTCGCAGCAGGCACACCCCCCGCCGCGCGGCGGTCGCCGCCTCGCCTGCAGCACGCACCGAGGCTCCTCCGGGAGGCTTCGCTTCCTGCAGACCCGGAGCCTGCGGCTCTGCCCCGCGCCGTCCCTCCCGCCCCGGGTCCCGGCGCCCGTCCGCCCTGCCCCGGTCGAGGGACGCGCCCTTACCTGTCGGCCGGCGCCGCCAGGCCGCCGAGCAGCAGCAAGGGGATGAGCCAGCCCCAGAGGCCGCTGTCCGCGCGCCGCAGCAGCGCCACCTCCTGGGTGCTGGGATCCTGGCGCAGCGGGCAGTAGCACACGGAGTCCCGCTCCCGGCCCTCGCCGCCCTCCTCCCGGCCCTCCGCCTCGCGCTCGGCCGCGCTCTCCGGCGACGGCCTCCCCTCGTCTTCCTCCTCCGATCTCTCCTCCGCTTCCTCCTCCTTCCTGATCTCGGGCTCCTCCGGCTCCTTCTTCCACAAGGGGGCCTTCACGCCTGCGGGCGGGTGGGGAGAAGGTAGGGCAGGTCCCCGGGTCCCCGGTCCCCTGACTGTTGCCCAGAACTCGATTCCTCTCACCTCCCCCCAAATGTCAGGTGCCTGAAGGGCGGTAAGAGCCAGCAGGACTCCAAGAGAGTTATAGTGCCAGGATTTCCCGGGCCAGGGGGCCCTGCCTGGCTGCCCACACCCCCACCTGGAGTCCCCAGGTTCCTGCACTTCCTAGGATTGAGAAAAATCAATTCAGTGGTAGTCAACCTGGTCCCTACCGCCCAGTAGTGGGCGTTCCAGCTTTCATGGTGGGCAGTAGCGGAGCAACCAAAGTATAAATAAAAAGATAGATTTAACTATAGTAAGTTGTTTTATAAAGATTTATTCTGCCAAACTTAGTGAAAATCCGACATAAAGTACTTGGTAAGTAATTATATATTATTATGTGCTTTAACTTGCTGTAACTCTGCTTTATAAATTTTATAAAGTAGCCTGACCAGGCGGTGGCACAGTGGATAGAGCGTTGGACTGGGATGCAGAGACTCAGGTTAGAGACCCCAAGGTCGCCAGCTTGAGCACAGGCTCATCTGGTTTGAGCGAGCCTCACCAGCTTTGACCCAAGGTCGCTGGCTCGAGCAAGGGGTTACTTGGTCTGCAGAAGGCCCACGGTCAAGGCACATATGAGAAAGCAATCAATGAACAACTAAGGTGTCGCAATGAAAAACTAATGATTGATGCTTCTCATCTCTCTCCGTTCCAGTCTGTCTGTCCCTATCTATCCCTCTCTCTGACTCTCTCTGTCTCTATATAAACAACAACAAAAATTTTATAAAGTAAAGTTACTTCCCTACTTTAAAATCACCATTACTGTGGCACCGGTGGGCGGTTAGAAAATTTTACTACTAACAGAGATAAAAAGTGGGCGGTAGGTATAAAAAGGTTGACTACCCCTGATTATAGCTTGTGTCCTCCTCTGTGGAATGGGGAAAGGAGTGCCTATCTCAGGGGTTGTTGTGAGGCAGGTGTGAGATCGCTCTGGATAAGGCACCCAGCCCCGGCCTGGACAGCGGGAAGCAATCAACAGGAGGCAGTTGAGAGGTTTTGTTTTTTTTGTTTGTTTGTTTTTTTTGTATTTTTCTGAAGCTGGAAACGGGGAGAGACAGTCAGACAGACTCCCGCATGCGCCCGACTGGGATCCACCAGGCACGCCCACCAGGGGGCGACGCTCTGCCCCCCCCCCTCCCGGGGCGTCGCTCTGTCGCGACCAGAGCCACTCTAGCGCCTGGGGCAGAGGCCAAGGAGCCATCCCCAGCACCCAGGCCATCTTTGCTCCAATGGAGCCTTGGCTGCAGGAGGGGAAGAGAGAGACAGAGAGGAAGGAGAGGGGGAGGGGTGGAGAAGCAGATGGGCGCCTCTCCTGTGTGCCCTGGCCAGGAATCGAACCCGGGACTTCCGCACGCCAGGCCGACACTCTACCACTGAGCCAACCGGCCAGGGCCTTAGTTGAGAGTTTTGAAGCTGGAACAAGGCTGGCTCATCACCTCCCTCCTAATGGGCTCTAGGGTGAGCACTAAACTGTGTAGGCTGTCAATAAACATGAAGTGCACTGGTTGGAATTCTAATACATGGTTGTTTATAGTTTCTTTTCTAGATGAGACTTCCTTCTTAAAAGTGGGCCTCACCTTAAGGAAGCCCAGCATTGCCTGTGAGTGGGCAGGTGGGCACAAAACACCTCGCTGTGATTAGAAAAATTCGTCTCCCACAGGCAGAACAGTCAGGAAAAGAAAAGTGTCCCCTGTGGGCAGACCAATGAGGAAAGAATGTCTCTTCTTCCTTCCAGGCCTGACCCCAAGTGCCAGCTAGGTTTCGGCCACCACTGACCCCTCTCATTGATGTCTTTGTTCAGTGCACAGACTCCACGACTCCAACAAGGAGCCCCTGCAGGCAGGAAGTTCTCAGGCTGACGTGGAAAGTCACCTGCCTGACTGGGAGGTGTCCACCCTTACCAGCAAACGCTGGCCCAGCACCATCGTGTGCCTTGTCACCGTCTAGATCTGGGGACCTAGCCTTGGAGTGAAAAGGGGGGAGGAGCCAGAGGAGGCACAACTCCTGCGGTTTGCCCAGGAAAGGTCAAGAGAAATTGCCAACCTAAAGAGGTTGGAGATAAAGGGGAATAATGATAAAATTGGTGTGGTAGCCCATGTGTATTAAGCACCAACCACATGCAATCATCATCCCAAACTTTTCTGGTGCATTGCTGTCCCTTCATCCTCACAACCCTCTCAGGTAGGTGACAAGGTAAGTCACAGAGGGGCCTCTGAATTTCATCCAAAATTTTAAGAAAACTTCCAAGAAAATATACTGAGGAGGCTTCTGGTTGTACAAGGCCAGACCTAAGGCACAGCCCGAAAGGGATGCTGGGAACTTTTCAGGAAAAGGGCATTGGAAAGGAAGGGTGGGACTTTGGATAGCGGGCTATGGAGTTTGGACTTCGGTAGCACATGAAGGTCACAGACGGATTTAACAAAGGTTCAAGAGCTAAACTCCTGTGTTTGGACTCCATCACTGTGTCTATTTCACCCCCTTCCTACAGCGTTCACTAAACACCAAAGGTCACGGCTCTTCAGCAGTGGGGAGCCACTGAATGTTCCGATGCAGGGACATGCCCAGAGCTGTGTTCTAGAATGTTCCCTCCGACAGAGGGAGAGGGAGAGCCATTTAGGAGTCATTATAGTGGTCCAGGCCAGAGAATACAAAAGTCCGAATAGTAGGAGGTAAGGAAGGGGGTGCAGATATTAAGAATATTCAGGGGGAGCCCTGGCCAGTTGGCTCAGCGGTAGAGCATCGGCCTAGCGTGCGGAGGACCCGGGTTCGATTCCCGGCCAGGGCACACAGGAGAAGCACCCATTTGCTTCTCCACCCCTCCGCCGCGCTTTCCTCTCTGTCTCTCTCTTCCCCTCCCGCAGCCAAGGCTCCATTGGAGCAAAGATGGCCCAGGCGCTGGGGATGGCTCTGTGGCCTCTGCCTCAGGAGCTAGAGTGGCTCTGGTCGCAACATGGCGACGCCCAGGATGGGCAGAGCATCGCCCCCTGGTGGGCAGAGCATCGCCCCATGGTGGGCGTGCCGGGTGGATCCCGGTCGGGCGCATGCGGGAGTCTGTCTGACTGTCTCTCCCTGTTTCCAGCTTCAGAAAAATGAAAAAAAAAAAAAAAAAAAAGAATATTCAGGGGGAAGAAAGGAGAGGGTTTGTACATGGATAGGTATAATTGAAAAAAGGCTGGATTTCCGCTCTGAGATTACCATGGTGATAAACTGGTGGGTCCACCCTGCAGTCAAGAGACCCTGTCCTCTGGTCCCACCCTGGGTCCAGCCTCACTCACCATGCTTATCCATCCTTCCCAAGCTGTGCTGCCTTCCTCTCCTGATCAGAGCCTGTGATAAAAGGGAGTAGCCAGAACCCACAGAACTTGGTGTGGTCACTAGAGCCTCTGTTGGATCACAAGGGGTGGGGCTAGAACCTCACCGGCCCACAGGGTTCCACTCAGGAATGCTGCCTTTTCTAGAGCCTCCAAAAGCACTCAAAACCCAGATGTCCCTCATCTTCCCTTGTGAAAAGGCATTAAGAGAGAGTAGACAGTGGTTTGGGCCCCCAATAGACAGGGTTCAAATCCCAGCTCTAGCACATACATATAAAAGGTATCTGACCTTCAGCATGTTATCTCTCTGACCCTCAGTCTCTTCATCTGTAAGTCAGATATTGTGGTATAATACCACTCTACCTGACCCAAAGAAGGCACTTAAAGCATTGTTTATTTGTATCATTATTTTCTGTCCTCCACTTTCTGTTCTATCCCCATCCTTCCTCAGCCCTGCTCCCCACTTCACCCACTTCCAGCCCGTTTTCTTAGCTCAGGGGAAACCCAGCTGCTACCTCATGAGGATATTCAATCAACCCATGAAGAGGATCATGTAAGTGAGGAACTAAGGCCTCATGCTTGTTCCAATTTTCCAGTTTCCTCATCCAAAAAAATGGGCACAACAATCATGTCTTGATGCCTTTAGAAGGTCATTGAAAGAAACTTCCCTTCTAAAAGGTAAAGAAAAGGCCCTGGCTGGATGGCTCAGTTGGTTGGAGCCTTGTCCTGATATGCAGAAGTTGAGGGTTCGAACCCAGGTCAGGGCACATACAGGAACAGATTGATGTTTCTCTGTCTCTGTCTCTCTCTGAAATCAATAAATACACTTCCTTTAAAAGGTAAAGAAAAGCCCCCTGCATGATCTGAGACCCCTTTTCCTCTCTGCCTCATTTCCCACCTTTTTTGCTATTCCTGGAACATGTGAGGCAGGCTTCTGCCCGGAGCTTTCACACTGGCTGTTCCCTCTGCCCGAGTACCCTTCCCCCATGTACCTCTAGGTCCTGCTCCCTTACTTCTCTCAGGTCTCTGTTCAATCTCATCACATCAGTGAGGCCGTTCCTGACACCTTATATAAAATCCAAAACACACACCCAATCTTCTCTAATCCATTAGTTCTCTCCCTGGTATTTATCACCATCTGACTTACTAGAGATTTACTTGTTTGTTATCTGTCACCTAGTACCCGCTAACATGTAAGCAGCCTCCATGAGGTCAGGGTGCTCATTTATTGCTATATATTTAGGCCTATAATAGCACCTGGCACACAGTAGGTACTCAAGAAATATTTGTTGAATGAATACATTGCTGTGGCCCTGGGGTAAGGGATCTTTTTTTTTTTTTCTGAAGTTAGAAACTGGGAGGCAGTCAGACAGACTCCCACATGTGCCTGACCGGGATCCACCCAGCACGCCCACCAGGGGGCGATGCTCCGCCCATCTGGGCCGTTGCTCTGTTGCAGCCAGAGTCATTCTAGCGCCTGAGGCAGAGGCCATAGAGCCATCCTCAGCGCCCCGGCCAACTTTGCTCTAAAGGAGCCTTGGCTGCAGGAGGGGAAGAGAGAGACAGAGAGGAAGGAGAGGGGGAGGGGTGGAGAAGCAGATGGGCGCTTCTCCTGTGTGTCCTGGCCGGGAATCGAACCTGGGACTCCTGCACGCCAGGCCAACGCTCTACCACTGAGCCAACCGGCCAGGGCCAAGGGACCATGTTTAATGGCCCACTCTAGAAGAATCGTATGGTCAGAGTCAGGGACATGCAGGTTCTCCAGAGAGAGTGGAGATCGTGGTGCATAGACGGGGATGCTGGGAGGACCACTGAGAGCTGGACCCACCCACTCCTGAGTGTGTGTGTGTCCTTACAGTCTGACACTTTCCATCATACTTTTATTCCTCACGTTCATAACACCCCAAAGAAGTAGATATTATTATTCCCATTTTATAGTTGAGAAAACTAAGGCACAGAAGGAATTAGTAAAAGGTCTGGGGCAGGGGTCCCCAAACTACGGCCCCGCGGGCCGCATGCGGCCCCCTGAGGCCATTTATCCGGCCCCCGCTGCACTTCCGGAAGGGGCACCTCTTTCATTGGTGGTCAGTGAGAGGAGCACATTGACCATCTCATTAGCCAAAAGCAGGCCCATAGTTCCCATTGAAATACTGGTCAATTTGTTGATTTAAATTTACTTGTTCTTTATTTTAAATATTGTATTTGTTCCGGTTTTGTTTTTTTTACTTTAAAATAAGATATGTGCAGTGTGCATAGGGATTTGTTCATAGTTTTTTTTATAGTCCGGCCCTCCAACAGTCTGAGGGACAGTGAACTGGCCCCCTGTGTAAAAAGTTTGGGGACCCCTGGTCTGGGGCTAACCTCATGTCTTTAGACTCTATCCCTGTGTCTATTTCATCCCCATCTGACAGTGTTCACTAAACACCAAGGGCCACAGCGCCCCTTGGCCGCTCTCCCTTCCCCCACCCCCATCCCCCATCGGCCCCCACTGTGTTCAGCCCCACCTCTCCCCCCTGCTCCAGATCCAGGGCGGGCTCCGCAGGGCAGCCCTCGCCTGCCAGGAAGGGTTAGAAGGAGTGTTTGTAGCAGCCGCTGTCTCCAAGGAGAGGAGCTGAGAGGAGAGGAAAGCAGAGTGGAGAGGCCCACAGCTCCACCAGGCTCCGCGGCCCTCCGGCTGGCGGTGGGGGGTGGGGGCAGCCAGTGCCACCTGTCCAGCCCGGAGGGAGAGAGGAGTGCCCTCACCTCCATCTCTCCTGGAAGGTGGCGAAGTCTGAGCAGACATCAGCCAGAGCGCGAGGTCACTGCAGGGCCGCCAAGCAGGGACCTTCTGACATGGCCTGAGGAATGTGGGGCGGAGGGAGGGACCTGGCCAGCCCGGCGGAGGCGGCTGAAGCCACAGGCAAGTAGCAGAGCCTGAAATCCGAGGTTCTCTGAAGGAAGAAGGGGAACCTGGAGGCAGGGAGAAGCAGACAAGACACAGCAGGAGGCAGGAGGGAAGACGAAGCAGCAGGAGAGAAGAGGCGGCCACCTCCTCCCCTGCTGGGGGCCAAGCCATGCCCCAGCCTAGGGGACGTGGGAGGAGGCCTGGGGCCCTGGGGCCTCCCGTGCGCAGCATCCGGCCCTTCAAGTCCAGTGAGCAGTACCTGGAAGCCATGAAAGAGGACTTGGCCGAGTGGCTTCGGGATCTCTACGGGCTGGACATCGATGCAGCCAACTTCCTGCAGGTGCTGGAGACGGGCCTGGTGCTGTGCTGGCATGCCAACGCCCTCACCAAGGCTGCCCTGGCCTTCCTGGCTGAGGCTCCTGCCCGAGCCCAGAGGGTACGCATGCCTCGGGTCGGGGTCTCCTGCAATGGGGCTGCCCAGCCAGGCACCTTCCAGGCCCGGGACAACGTCTCCAACTTCATCCAGTGGTGTCGCAAGGAGATGGGCATCCAAGGTACCCATCCTGGGCCCCCTCCCCAGACCCTTACCTTGTGGGTGTCCACCTCCTCGCTGAGGCCCAGGCTGCCCTGAACGTCAAAAGCCAGGGTCCTCCTTCCAGATTTGCTTTGGGCCAGCTCATCCCTTTTCATTCTTCAGTTTCCTTATCTCATACTAAATCCTCAATACATAAATGTGTTGATTGAATGACTCATTCAGCAAACACATGCTGAGGACCTATCTCCTTGGTCTGAAGCACCATGCTGGGCACGGAGGACTGAGAGCACTCCAGTGTCCAAGGAGTTCATGGTCTAGGAAGGGAGACAGGTGAGTGAGCAGACAGGTCAATCACAGCCCGAGATGATAAAAGCTCCGGGAAGAGGCGTGTGTGCTGGGGAGCCAGGGGCAAAACGGCTACCTGATGAGCGAGAACGTGGGGGCAGGCAAAGGCCCCATAGAGGAAGATTTGAGCTGGGTCTTGAGACACAGAGAGAAGTTTGGGGGAAAGGGAATTCTCAGCAAGGGGAGAGCAGGGGCAAAGCTGTTCAGTGACTGGGAGGAGCCGCGGTGGGTGAGGGAACAGGGCTAGGGTGACATGGTGAGGACACAGGGAGGAAGCGTTGGACATTCGAGAGGGGCCAGTCATGCGGGGGCTTGTGAGACTCCGGGAGTGACATGTCGGATCTCTGATGTCCTTGGCCCTGGACCCCGCAGCGGGATGGAGCTGGATGGCTGCCACCCTGCAGCCAAAGGCAGCGGGTGAGTGGCAGAGGGAAGGGTTAGGTCACGCTACAGGCTGGTGGCAAGGCAGTGAGGGGCAGGATTGGAGGGGTCAAAGCTGGTGTTTTATCAAGCACTTACTCTGCGCTGGACTTATTCTGCAAACACTATCCTCACAACAGTCTGATGAAACAGACTATATCCCTATTTTACAAAAGAGAAGATCGAGGCTCAGGGACGAACCCAAGGTCACACAGCTGGTGGGTGGGGGTGTCAGGGATGCCCGCAGTCTGGCTTCAGAGCCTGTACCCGACGTGGGCTGGAGGGTGAGTAGGGGAGCCCGGTGGGGGTACTGGAGGTGAGAGGCCGGAGCAGAACAAACTGCTTCTTGCTCCTGGGCCCCTTCTGGCAGCTGAGGAGGGAGAGGGGCAATGTGGAGTTAACCCTTCTCTCACCCTGTCTCACAGCTGGGCCCCAGGTTCCTGGCTTGGCTGTCACCTCTCCCCACCCCCACATCTCCTGTTAGATGCGCCACCTGTCTACACGCTCAGCGCCGCAGCAATTTCGCCCAGACCCCTCGTAGGGGCTGGCTTGACTTGAGGTCCTCAGCCCCAGACTTCCTCCCGTGCCTGCCACCCCCGTCCAGGGATGAAGCCCAGGGCATTCCCACCCACTGGGCTCCGGAAAGGTCAGCAGGGGGCTCAGGCTGCCTGCCCCTTCCTCTCCCCCTTCTCCTGCCAGAGGTGCTGATGTTCGAGACAGAGGACTTGGTGCTGCGCAAGAACGTGAAGAACGTGGTGCTGTGTTTGCTGGAGGTGGGCCGCCGGGCCTGGCGCTTCGGGGTTGCGGCGCCCACCCTGGTGCAGCTGGAGGAGGAGATCGACGAGGAGCTGCGGCGGGACCTGGCCTTGCCCCCGCCCGACCCCCCGCCGCCCGCGCCCCCCACGCGCCGGCCCTGCCACTTCTGCAACCTGGACCAGATGGTCAGGGGCTCGCACTCCCCTCAGGGCCCCGCCTTCCTTTGCCCCGCCTTCCTCTCCTCCGCCCCGCCCTCCCATTCCTGTCCTCTCTGGGCCACCGCTTCTTGAACTGCAGCCCTCACGCGAACACTAATCCACTGTGAGGCTTAAGCCTCAACCCTAATTACATATAGGTAGCTAAACCTCAAGCCTAATTACATATAGATAGCTAAACCTCAAGCCTAATTACATATAGGTAGCTAAGCTGCCTATTGCGTTTTTATTATAAATCCAGTATGCTACCTCTTTTCCATTTACCCCTCACCCCCACCCCATGGGATAGTTTTTAAGAACACAGACCCTGGCACCATTTCTGACACCTCGGATCAAATCTGAGTTCCACTGCTTCACAGCGGCGTGACTTTGGGCAAATGATTTCGCCTCTGCGCCTCCGTTCCCTTGCTGTAGGGTGGGGCTAGAAACAGTACCTAGCTTCTGTGACTAACGTTAGTAGCTAGTATTAGATATGAAAGTGCATGTGAAGGGCTCAGGACTGTCTGGCGGAGGGGCATGTCACAGGAGTTAGCTCTTACTGTGATTAGCCCCATTCTACCACCGAGGACTCAGGGAGGTCTCTTGATTTTCAAGGCCTATGACACAGAGGAGGCAGGACCCTGACGCTGTCAGAGCCTGTCAGATTCCAAGGGCCACCCTCTTCACCATTACACCCCACGCCCCACCCCCACCCCCGCAGCTGACCACGGGGGAGCTGGACCATTGTTGACCACTCAAGGTCTTGCTCTTACTGGGCCATTAAAAGTCTTCCCTGCTCACTTCTTAGCCCCCAGCCCTGACCTCAGCAGAAGCCCTGGACTGGCTCTGGGGGCAGGCCAGCCTCCCGTTGGGCTTGAGCTGGCATGGGTGGGAGCTTGGGCGCATGTACAGAGGGAGGGCTGAGCCCATGCCCACTGCCCGCAGGTTCAGAGCCTCGTGAGCCACTGCACATGCCCAGTTCAGTTCTCTATGGTCAAGGTGTCTGAGGGGAAGTACCGCGTGGGGGACTCCAACACCCTCATCTTTATCCGGGTAAGTATTCAACGGTGGTTGAAGGGCCCCCAGGGCCAGCAGATTAGGGTTTCCTTCTGTGGGACCCTGCCCAGGCTTGAAGGCAAGGACAGGAAGACCATTCACCCCAACTTGTCACGCCGTGGGGCTCGCTTTCTCACCCTGGGAGAATTCCAGATGAGTCCTCACAAAGTCAGAAAGCCTATCCCTTGCTCCCATTAGAGCAGCCAGAACCACCCCCCATCATTTGCTTCCAACTTAGCCTAATTCTGAGGGGTCCCTAGGCAGAAGTGGGGTAAGAAGGGTACTCCTAGTTTCTCTTACCTCCACTCCACCGCAGGCTTGGTCAGAGCAAGGGGCTTGAGAACCCCAAGTCTGTGTTCAGTGCACGGCCCAGCCACACGGACCTCATAAAGCACCCCTGATGCCTGGCTTGGTGCATTCCGCAGAGTGAGCAGTAGTACAGCTGAACTGTGCCTCCCACTGTCTCCCCCACACTCCATCCTGGCTGTTGCTCTGCAGAAACAGTCTGTACCAGGGGGTGTGGCCAGCAGCACAGGGGCATGGCCAAGCCCTTTAGGGCACAGGCCACACCTGGGGGCAGAGCCAGCTCCCAGAACCCTCCCCGGAACCCTGAGCCAATGGCCCCGTGAAGTAGGCTGGGGCAATGTACTGTGGCCTCAGCTGAGGAAATGGAAGCCTGGAGAGACCGTGTGATCCAAAGGGGAGTGGGGATGAGATCCCCCCCGGATTCTTTGACACACACACACTACAGAGCAAAGCCAGCACCCTATTTCTATACAAGCACGTGCAGGGGCAATACTTTACAGTGAAGGGAGAGAAGAGAGGGCTCTGGGGCCAGACCACACAATGCTTCTGAGATCCTTTGTCTCGTTGTGGGGCAACTTCCTGTTTGTCAGCCTGCCACCACCCTTGACAACACGTGTTATCTGATGCCCATCATGGAGGAGACTCAAACACTCCCAACTACACATGCGTGCAAGGCAGTATTTGCATGTGCATGTGTACATGGGTGGGGGGTGTGCTGGAAGCCCGCACTTTGCCCTCAACCTCACCCTTGCTCTCTGCAGGTCCTCCGGAACCATGTGATGGTACGTGTCGGGGGTGGCTGGGACACACTTGGCCATTATCTGGACAAACATGACCCCTGCCGGTGTACATCCCTCTGTGAGTCCCTTGAGAGTCCCTTCCTTGTGCTCTGGGTTGGGTTGGGAGGCTCAAAGCTGAAGGTTGGTCCGATCTCCAGGGGCAAGAGGTGGGCAGGGGTATGGGTTAAATAAGATGCTATAGAAAGGTTCAGGTGTGATGCTCCCTTAGCCCTGGAAGGAAAGATGGCAGGCATGGTGCAATACCAACGATAGCCACAAGATGACGCCAAACACCCAGACAATCTGCAGTTGGTCAGGCTGCGTCTTGGCAGGGCTGAGGTCTGGCTCTGATGTCCACAGGGGTGGCACCAAGTATGACCTAGAGATGCCTTTAGTCCTCCAATAATCTCCATCAGCTCCTCAATCCCCCAAATAAGCATGAAATCTAAGTAAAATATGTGGACTTGCAATAGCAGATTCCATTCCTTAAACCTCTCTAAGGAAATTCTGGCACTGGTGCGGTCCCTGTCACTGGAGGTCATACTTTCTCTAATGTGGGACGTGGAGTGTGGAACAGCTGTGGGAGAGGAACCAGCAGCAGGAACTTAACCCTTTCTTCCTGTCCTCTCCGGGGGCGGTGTGGGCAGCACACAAGCCAGGCAGCTTCCGGAAGCCCCCAGTCGCACCGGTACAGCATGAAGTGAGGGTGCGGGATGAGCCCTCGCAGCCACAGCTCACGATGACCATCAGCCGCTCCCAGAGCCCGCTGCCCCCGGTGGACTGGAAGACATACACCTCTTCAGGCCGAAAGCTGAGGCCCCCCGCCTCCTCCCCCAGACCCCACAGTAAATGGGGCGCAGGAGCAGGGATCCTCAGAGAGACAGCGCCATTCCTGAGGTACAGGGGAGGAACCGGGCAGGGTCTCTTTCTCCTTTGGGGTCCGGATTCTCAGAGCCCGAGGTAAAGAGAAAAGGTCTCTTGGCAGTGCCCCTACCCCAACAAGACCTCAGGTGTTCAGAACCAGAAAAGTACCCAGCACCTTTGGGATCATCTAGTTACTTCATTTGCTTTCCCATTTCACAGATGAGGAAGCTGAGGCCCCTACAGGGAACAGGCTTACCCAAGGTCTTTCTGTCATTTCATGGTAGAGCAGACATTAAGACTCCCCTGCCACCCAAGACTGGAGACCTCTAGTTGTCGGATTTGAAGTAACCCAGGGTCCAGTCCAGGCTTCCTTCTAGCTGCTACTCAGGGAAGGATGGCGAGTAGAGTTAAACAGTATCTGCCACAAGGAAGACTCTTAGGCAAGCACAGAGGGCGAGGGAGTACGTTTCCTTCAATGGGAAGTCCTGCCCCTTTGGAGTTCCGGTTGAGGAAAGGCCGTCCCTCCCAGATGACTCTGCCAGCCTGATGATTCCCCTTTTCAGGTGCCAGGAGAAGCCACTCACCCCGTGTCAAAGGCCACTGCCAGCTGGGGACAGTTCCCTTAGCCTCCAATCCTCACCCACCTCGAGAGGCCAAGACCCACAGTGTACCTCCTCAGGGAAGAGGGAGGACAGAGACCCCCCTGACCTTCCCAGAGGGAGGACTCTTACATCTTGGGTTCGTGAGGGGACAGACAAAACCCATGCCAGGGCCCCTACACCCCAGAGAGGCCAAACACCTGAGGTCACTGCTAAAGAGACACCAGCAAGAGGACCATCTCCCGTGCCTCGTTACTCCAGTTCAGCCGAGCCCATGGGCCCCAGGAAGCCACCCTGGGGTGAAGCCGAGGATGATGCCTCCCAGCTCAAGGAGCCATCTGTCCGTTGTCCATCTCCTGTGAAAGGACCCACCAAGATCCCTGCCCGACCTCCCACTCCAGGAAGAAGCTTTTCAGGTAGTGCAAGTGGAGGTCCCACAACAGAATTGGAGAGAGGCTCCATTCCACCAAGGGCCGTCACTGGAATCCTGGCTGGGTCCAGCCATGGGGACTGCTCTGTGGGAGGAAGGCAAGGGGACCAGAAGCCGGATATCTGGGTGACAGCAGAAACTAGAGAGCCTTGGGGCCTGGGCCCACAGGACCAGGAGAGGAGGTACACTCCCCTGACCCTGAATGGGACCCTGGAGCAAGCCACCTACCAGAGCCCTGAGGAGGAGCTTTTGGCTGACATGAAGCTGCTAGAGGTGGGAACTTCCTGTCCCCGGGGCCCAGGGCTCATCCCTCGCAGTGGAGTCTATGTCCCCAGACTAGGTGGGCGGTGGCCTGAACCTGGGGGTCCTTATGACAAAGTCATCCAGGAACTGGCTCAAGGCCCCCCACCCCTCATTAAAGTAGACCTGGGGGCCTGGAGGGCTGCCCCGACAGGCTCCTCTAAGCTGGCTGTTAACACAGGCCTAGGGAGCCCAAGAGGGAAACTAGGAGTCAGAGAGATTGGGCCAAGGACAAAGGCCACCCCTAGTCCCCAGGGCACCAAGATGAGGAAGGTCCCAGCTCAAGGAGAGCAGGACTGCTCAGCCCCTACTGTGTCTGCCAGCCTCGAGGCCCCCCCACCTTCGCCCTTGGACCCAAATTCTGACAAAGCCAAGGCATGCCCGGGCAAGGGCAAGAGAACACTCCGGAAGCCCCGGAGAATACCATTGATCTACAAGCTGAAGCTGAGGCCCAGAATCCGGCCCCGGAGAGACCACAGGCCTGAGAAGTTGCCTTCAAGAATTCCCAAGCCTCTAGCCTACCTCCATCTGGGTCCAGCCAAGGCGCCCCCTAGGGGCAGGCCGGAGAGAGCATCAGGCCTGGGTGGCCAGGGAGAGGAGGTAGTCCTGGTGGATGGAGCCTGGGCGGGGGAGAGAGAGGAAGGAAAGAAGAACGAGCAGGCCGCTTCTCTGGAAAGCAGACCCCAACCTTCAGAGGGCCTGGAGCCTCGGCAGCTTGATCCAGTTCCACTCCCACCTGAGGAGGAGTCCTGGGTCTAAGGAGGGACTTCTCATCCCGGAGCCTGTGAAAAGAATACCCATGTATCCACTGGACTCCCAGCTACAGGAACAGAAGGAAGGCCCCTCACCTGAATATAGGGCCTTGGCCAGGAGGGGTCAGAAGACAAATAGAGACTCAACAGCCCAGATGAGCAAAGAGGCAACCCACCCCTCCCGTCCCCACTCGTTAGGATGGGGCAGTGGAGCCGCCCTATTTCCTATCACCTTCCTCCAGAACGGCTCCCCCAAATCCTGTCCTCTGGCCATGCCCACCATTTCCACCACTCTTATAAGTTATTAAACACATGTGGGCTTGTCCTTGACTGTCCAGCTCTTGAGTACCTTTCTCTAGGACTGTAGTGATGCAGGAAAGTGTAGCCTAAAGCATTTTCCCACCGGAGGGGAAGGGGACGAGGGGAGGGAGCTGGAGTGACAGTGGGTCTTTCTTGAGGCTCAGCCGACCTAGCTACAGGCAGCCGTTTCCCGGAAGTGGCTGTTGCGTCAGCACCATGGACAGGGGCACCCCGGCCCCTAAATAGATTTAAAAGATTTACCCTGGGGCTTGGGAACTGAGATCCTGCTAGTCAAAAGGGGTGGTTGAGAGTGCTAAGATATCTGTGCTGGGGAAGTTTTGTCAGAGGGGCCACAGAGGCTTAGCAGCAAGTAAGAAAGACACAAAAGCAGAAGCTGGAATTAAGTCCAGTTATAAAAAGTTTTCCTGAGTGGCAGAGGGGGATGTTATGCTTCCCTCTGAATGGTCGTTCCACCCCACCATGAGTTTGACCAGCGGAAGGGCTCGGGGTAAGCAGAGAGATCAGTCCACACCTTTTCACCTTAGTTCTCCTGGTTGACCTGGGCTTTGGGACTCAGGGCCACCTCATCACCCTCGCCGTCCTTGCCCAGCAGAGCTTTGTAGGGAGCTCCTTCCCTTCCACCGCCAGAAACTGAGCCAACACCTTGGTACAGAAATGAGGGAAAACACTCCCTGATTTTTAATCTGACTTCCGATCACAGCGCAATGGGTGTCACACACACTTCCAGACCCTGTGGTGGGAAACCCTGGGTTGGTTGGGGGGAGTCAGGGAGAACAGAGACTCAGAATGAGGGAGGAAAAAATCAAAACCAAAGACCTAAGGTGATACAGAGGGGGTGAAGTGGGCCGGCCAGGCAATACATTCCAATGGCTCCCAAGGGCCAACCAGAGGCCTGGGTCCCCCACCCCTGCTTCAGGTGCCTCAGAGCTGGGGGCGATGGTGAGATGCTGCCATCCTGTACCCTGTCCTCCTAGTGAACCAGGGGTAGAATGCAGAGGATGACGGGGGCAGGCCCTCTTCCGTACCCTCCCAGCCACTCTAAGGTGTGGGGGAGAGGAGCCACCTCCTCTGCTTCAGAGGCAGGCTCAGAGGGCAAGTCACTTCCCCAGAGTCATGCAGCACAGCAGAGACTTGAACCCAGGAACACTGGGCTGCCCAAGACCAGGGCAGTCACTGTAGGGCTGTGCCACGCAGGGGGTGGAGGGGGAATCAGCAGAGGAATTCATAGATTCCCTCTCACACTGGATCTGGATGATAAACTCCGCACCCACACTCCCTCCCCCAGACCCTTTCCATCTCGGCTCTGGGACACCTGATCTCCTGCTCTGTACAACATAGCTGGGCCAGGTCAAGGCTGGGTTGTCCTATCTGCACCTCTTCTAACAAGGGACTCTGTTATCCTCCCACCAGACCAAGGCTGAGGGCTCAGGAGAACTTGGCCGGGGGGCAGGGGACACGCACCATTTTTGTGCCTGCCAAGTCCCGCAGGAATCCCTCAGGCTGTTCCTGGTATCTTCATTATTTTTGTTACTTCTAAGTTGGTACAAAACTGACAGTGATCAGCTCCATTATGAGGAGAGGTAGAAACCCGGCCAGGCAGCCGGAGAAAACGGGGCAGAGTGAGTCAGGGCATAGGGTCAACCAGTGTCAGGACAAGCAAGCATAGGTCCTGAGGGCCTCCGTCTAGGGGTGATAATGTGGGCATATATCCTTCAAGCAAGGGGTCCCCATAATTCTGGCTCTACTCCTCCCCAGATTAATCAGAGTAATCTGAGATTCAAGCAGGCAGAGCCTGGGGTGTTAGATTGGGTGGGATGAGGAGATAGAGCCTTCATTGGTACAACCTGGCCCCCAGGCCCCCACCCAGGAACCAGCCTGCCTAACCAAACATCCCCCAATCTAACAGTCCACCCAACGAAGGAAAGAATGGGGGGCTGGAATCTGGTGTCGTGGAAGTAATATATCCTTTGGGCAATTCCTTCTCCACACTCTGTCAAGAAAGAAAGTTTAAACCCAGGGAGTGATCTGGCTTTGGAGTCAGGAAGGGGGTGAGGGGCACCCAGCAGGGACGGACCATCGAGTTAAGGCTGGAAGGTAGGTTGTTGTGTCTCTCTCTAGGGGCTGCGGGGTGGGCAGGCCCCTCCTGGAGGGGGTCGAGCTCAGCTTTCTCCCCCTGACTGGCCTGGGACCTCAACCCTCGGACCTCACTGTGGTCCTTGGGCACCCGCATCTCTCTGTCCTGCGCCGGTGGTGCTGACGGTCAGAAGGCAGAGCTCACAAAGAAGCTGCCAGGATCTGCAACAAGGGACGAAACGAGAGCCCTGTGAACGGAGCTGGGGGTCGAGAGGGCGACGGAAGGGTAGCTAAAACAGCTAAGGACCTAGAGACACTTGGGCAGACAGATGGACACGGGAGGAAGACGCGGGGCAACGACAGGCACACTCTCTGGAGAACATGGGTGGGGGATCGGCTAAGGCAACACCTCCCCATTCCCACCCACCATCTCTTGCGCTCACCCCAATCCCAAAAGGCTATGGCGCCCCTTGGGGCCAGACTGAGTACTGCACTAACTACAGCCTTAAAGGAGGCCGTCCCAGGAACAGATGCGAGAGAGGGGAGGACTGGGCAGTTACAGGGAGGCTCCCTCTCGCCCTCTGCCTCTCACGAGGAGGTGCGTGGCTGCAAAGGCGTTTCAGGTCCGGGCCATCAGATTCTATTCCTGCCACTCGTCGCTCAAGCCCCGAAGTCCCATGAGAAAGCCTCCCCTGCGGTCAGGGATACAGCCTGCCAGTGCCCTTGGGGCTGGTGCGGGGGCCCGGAGTCACATGATGGCGCAGCGGTTGCGGCGCAGCGCGCCCTGGAAGCGCAGGGCAGCGTGCACGTGTTTGCAGCGGGCGCAGCCGACGCTCTTGAGCAGTTCACTGAAGAGCAGCAGGATGTGCCAGTTGTACTTGGCCGAGCACTCCACGTAGCCACACTTCCAGGTCTTGCGCACCAGGTGTGACACGTTCCAGCGTGGGATCACGCGTCCACGCTGCAGGTCCCGCTTATTTCCCACAATGATGATAGGCGTCTCCGAGGTGCCAATCACCCTGCGGGGCGAAGTGGGACTCTCAGAACTCCACCAGTGTCGCAGCCATGAGGCTTCAATGAGGACAAGCTGCGCCTGATCAGTAAAGGTACTACCCTAGGTCTGTTCCAGGCTCATGGCTTAGCTCTGGAGGTACGATATATTCTCTAATCTGCACTATTGATTCAAAAAGGGGCTACTATTGTTTGTTTTTTCCCAGATGAGGAACCTGAGGCTGACACTTTCACTAGCAGCTGAGGAGTACAATAGACTACACCATGATAAAGGTCCCAAAATGAGTTAACAAAAGTGAAGAGAGCAAATGTCACGAGTGTGTGCGTGTTTGAGCGTCTGTGTGGGAACTGGACTGTACCCCGCACCCCGCACCTTCTCATGGGAACTGGCTAGCCTTGGGGCATCCACTGAGGGGACAATGGACTATATCTTGGGCCCTCACCTCGTCTCTAGGATCTGCTGGCGGATGGTCTTGATGTATTCAAAACTGTCAAAGCAGCAGATGTCGTAGACCAGGATGTAGGCGTGGACGCTTCGGAGCCCCCGGCAGCAGCCGTCTGCCCATTCCTGCAACACCCCCAGGCAGGCAGGGCCAAGGTCAGAGCAGCCGGGAGGACTCCCTTTGCCCCCAGCCACCTCCAGCCATAGGTTGACAGTACTCTCACCTGCCACTGCACCCTAAGCCTTCCACATACCCCCATCCCCAGGAGGCCAGACCCAGAGCAGAATGGAGCTCAGTGTTGTGGCTCTTCCACCCCAAGCTAGTGACAGGGCAGCTCACACTGCCTGTCTTCGAGGGCTATTCGTGGCCCTGTGCATATCTGGAGCTGAGATCTGCTTTGTCTCATTTTGTCCCCCAATCCATCCATTCACCCATCTTTGTTCAAGTACACTTATTAAGTATATTTAAGAGCCCAGCCCTGAGCTAGCTGTTGGACCTGAAATAGTCTCCATCTTCTATGGCTCAGTTCAAATGCCTCCTCCTCCAAGAAGCCTTCCTTCAAGCAGGGGACTACTCCCTTCATCTCCTGTGAGTATACTTTGGTTAGGGCTGTTTCCATCCCCAGCTCCCTACTTCTGCTATGAGCTCACGAGAGGGCCAGAGCTAAGCCATCTTCATTTTTACACACCTCCTCCTGCTCCCTACTCAGTTCCTTGCACTGCGTTGGCTCTTAGCAGACTCCTTAATCCCACTATGTAACTTGGTGCGCTCTCCATGGTGCTGAACCCCACCTGGTCCATGGCGGGACCAAAGCAACTCCTTTCTCTAAACGCTGCCCTTCGATTGCTACCTGCTCTGCCCTCAGGGTTGAGAAGGAGACGATCTGAGGAGAAAAGACTGAGGCTGGATACGTAATGAGGGCTGATGTAGAGCAGGGCCCAGGACAGCTCCAGAGAGCCGGAACTTCCTGAATGCTTGCGGCAAATTCTCAGGGTGGGGTTGCAGCTCAAGATGAATAGACCCCTGGAAAGGCTGAGTGCACTAAAGAGAAGGTTCCTTAAAAATTAATTAGCTAATTAATTTGCCAGCTGACAGCAATTACAAGAGCAGCGAAGGCAGCCAGTGCGTGGAAAGAAGGCGGTTTCTGAAGTTGGGGGAGGAAGCGGCCTTCCAGGCCAAGAGGAAACAGGGTCTTCTCCTTTGAGGGGCCAGGCGAAAGGTGAGGAGGGGTCTCCTGTGCCAGCTGGTGAGTTGACTCACAAAGACCAGGCCTGAAGGAGGACTACAGCTGCTTCCCCACCTCACGGAAGGAACAGAAAGGAAAAGACTTTGGTGGTGGTGGTAGTTACGTCTGACTCCAGAAAAGTACTTCCCCACTGAAAGCCTTCGAAGCGGCTGCAGTGGATTTCCCCAGGGCGATGATGTGGCATCTTTTCTTTGTGCTGAGTACTAACTCTGGTGCCGGGGGAAGATGCTGAGGACAAATCTAAACCTAGGAAACCATTCCCTGGCCTCGGAGGCCCAGGAAAACAGCATTCTTCTGAACACAGGGAACTCCAGGAGCTTAACACCCACAGCTGTACAGGTTCCTCTCCCAACCCACGTGGGAGTGAGGGTCCGTGGGCAGTGGGAGGGTGGGGAACAGGCACGAGGCTCCGCCCTCTTCCAGCTCTCGGCAGGGAAGAGGGAGTAGCTGCCAGCCTTCCAGGGGGACAGCCCCACCTCCTCCCAAACATGCTGTGGCTTTGAGGGGGTCCCCAGGCTGCCTCCCACCCACTTCTCCCTGGAGGCTCCTAAAAGGGAGAGCAGGAAGGCTTCCGACTGGCTGGCTTGTCCCTTCACCATGATTGAAGAGAGGGAGCAAGAAAGCTCAACTTTCCTTACAGCTTGCTCTATGCAGGGTTCCAGTTGTAAAAGACTATCTTGGGGCTGTGTCAAGACAGAGAAGAAGCAATGGAAACTCAATACAGTCAAGGACATGGGAGATGAGGGAGGTTCAACACCTGGGGCTCAGCCAGGCATTTGCTGCTCGTTCCTTTGGTCAGTTGCATGCACCCTTAAACTTCAGCTTCTTTTTTTTTTTTTTCTTTTTTTTTTGTATTTTTCCGAAGCTGGAAACCGGGAGGCAGTCAGACAGACTCCCACATGCGCCCGACCGGGATCCACTCGGCATGCCCACCAGGGGGCGATGCTCTGCCCATCTTGGGGCATCACTCTGCCTCAATCAGAGCCATTCTAGCACCTGAGGCAGAAGCCACAGAGCCATCCTCAGCGCCCAGGCAAACTTTGCTCCAGCGGAGCCTTGGTTGTGGGAGGGGAAGAGAGAGACAGAGAGGAAGGAGAGGGGGAGGAGTGGAGAAGCAGATGGGCACTTCTCCTGTGTGCCCTGGCCGGGAATCAAACCCGGGACTCCTGCACGCCAGGCCAACGCTCTACCACTGAGCCAACTGGCCAGGGCTTCAGCTTCCTTTTCTGATGGGAGGAGAGGGGGCTGTGAAAGGAATTGCTGAGGCTCAACCCACGAAACAGCACTCTCCTGGGCTGGATTTCATCTGGAATTGGGAAAGGTCTTTTTATTCTATTTTCAGATGATGGTCATCAAGATACTTGGGTTTTATATTTGATCTTTGAAGATTCCCGGGTCCCTTCTCAGTATTTCATTACTCAGAGTCCCTTAGCTGTGCTCCAAACTCAGGGCCAATCAGAAAGAAAAAGGTGAACAACCCAATGGAAAGATGGGCAAAGGGCATTGATAGTTGTCAGAAAAAGAAATACAAAGGCCCCTAAACATAGAAAAGATGCTCAACTTCACTCATAAACAGAGATGCAAATAAAAACTACACGGACACTATCAAATCTCATCTATCCGACTGTCAAAAATCCTCAAGTGTGACAATACACCGTCAGCAAGGCATTGGGAGAACAGTACTCACGGAACACTGCAACTTCATTGACAGGGAGGGGACCCTGATACCTCCCAAACGCCAGCTGCATTTACTCTTTGATCTAAGCAATGCCCTTCCAGGAACCCACCCCACAGATATACCTCCCTGTGTATATTATTTGAAAGAGGAAAAGACTGGAAACAACCTATTTGTCCAACAAGAGGGGAACTCCACAGTACATCTTCCCAATGGAATACAACATCGTCATGAAAAAAAAGAATGAAGATGACCCCGAGAAACTGACATGGAAAAATCTCCAGGCTATAATGTTAAGTCAAACAACCCAAGATGCAGTTGTGGCTGGATAGCTCAGTTGGTTAGAACACTGTCCCGATGTTCCTAAGTTGCCAGTTTGATGCCTGGTCAGGGCACATACAGAAACAGATTGATGTTTCTGTTTCTCTCTCTCCCTTCCTCTCTCTAAAATCAATAAAATAAAATAAGGTGCAGAATAGTTTTGTTTTGTTTCTAATATAAGAAAGGAAGTGGCCCTGGCCAGTGGCTCAGTGGATAGAGCATCGACCCGGCATATGAACGTCCCAGGTTCGATTCCTGGTCAGGGCACACAAGAGAAGCACACATCTGCTTCTCTCCCACTTTCTCTCCCCCTTCTCTCTCTCTTTCCCTTCCACAGCCAGTGGCTCAAAAAGTTTGAGTGTGGCCCGTGCATGGAGGACAGTTCAGTTGGTCTGAGTGCATCAACCTCAGGCACTAAGGATAGCTCAGTACTTGAGCATTCGCCCCAGGTGGGGTTGTTGGTGGATCCAGGTTGGGACACAAGTGGGAGTCTGCCTCACTATCTCCCCTCCATTCATCTAAAAAATAAAATAAAATAAAAGGAGTGGAATAAGAATACATTTTCTGTCTGACCTGTGGTGGCGCAGTGGATACAGTGTCTACCTGGAATGCTGAGGTCGCCAGTTCGAAACCCTGGGCTTGCCTGGTCAAGGCACATATGGGAGTTGATGCTTCCTGCTCCTCCCCCTCTCACCCCCCCTAAAATGAATAAATAAAATCTTAAGAAAAAAGTATGCTTTCTTCTGTGTGTAAAGAACCCCTGGAGGTATGAATGAGAAAGCAATGAGTGGCTAGAGAAAGGGGAAGAGCCAGGGTGAAGAGGGAGCGGAGGGACCGAGGTTTCTCTGGGTGGATCTTTTTGCCAAGTTTGGACTGTTATATTGTGTCTTACCTACGCAAACTTGAAATTAAATTAAAATTAAGTACACGCCAAAATGTGAAAAATACACAAAGTGCAGTGTGCAGGACTGGAGTGAGATCTGAGTCTCAGGCTACTGGTAAGTCTCCTTCGGAGAACTAGACCCTGACCCCAGACCCACTGTCCTGACCTCGCTGTTTCCAAGAGGTATGCATGGGTCAGGCTTTTGTCTTTGGTGCCGATCCCTGTACCCGAGATGGCAGAAACAAGTGTTCCTGAGGTTGGGCCAAGGCCCTTCCGCTCAGGGTTGCTGAGACAGGGCTGAGCCTGAGTGCCTCCCCAGCCCCCACCTGAGAGATAGCTGCATTTGCACAGTTACAATTGACTAAGCCAGGGTCCCTGCCTTCCTGTCTCCATTACTGTGACTATCCTTCTAAGCAAAACCTCTGCACACTGGCTGGGGGCTGCCTTCTGTGAGTAAATGTGTCTTGAGCTCAGCCTCCTCATACACCCAGTCCCCTCTCAACCTAGAGGCAGAGAGGGAAGGAGGACCCGGTCCCTGCAAGCTTGGGGAAGGAGCACTGTCAGCCAGGGCACTGGTGGCATCTGAATCCAACTCCTGCAGGAACGGTGCCCAGCAGGCCAGTCCTGAGAACAAGGACAGTTCATCACCTAAGAGAAAAGGCCCTTGTGCAAGAGGCCACACCATTCCCAGGTCCTGGCCTTTTCCTTTGCTGTCCCTTCTACAGACCATCCTACCCCAGTGCCCACTACGGGGCCTGGAACACATTGAAATGCTCGTCAGATATTTGTGGAATGAACCAGCACATGAATGAATTCCTGGAACAACTCTAAGCAGGGTAGCCCCGGTGCAGTGTGGAGCTCTCAAAGCTAGCGGTGGGGGCCTGGCAACAGGGCCAGAGCCTGGAGAGGGTTGGAGTCCAGCCTTTCCCCCATCTCTCCATTCTACCAATGCCCCCCGGCCCCCGTGGGCCCTCCTACCTGCAGTGTGTTGACAGGGAAGGCGCTGATGGGTGGGAAGTCGAGGATCTGGAGGTCGTGCACGTGGCCGTTCATGACGACAGCGGGCAGGTAGAGGCGGCGGGCGGTGGTGGGCACGCAGACCTCGCTGAACTCGTTGTACAGGAACTGGCGCACTATGGCACTCTTGCCCACGCCTCGGGCCCCCAGCACGGCCACCCGGTAGGTGGAGACCATGCCTCCCGCCCCACGCCGCCACCTTGTCCTCGCCGCTGCCTGGGGCTCCCCCGGGCTGCATATTCCAGGGGCTGGGGGCTCAGCCACCGTCAGGACCAACCATTGCTGCCCCTGCCCGCCCGACGCCCTCTGCGGCCTCCACCTGGACTGTGGGGACAAGAGGCAGGCTTGGTGGGCTGGCTCTTCCCTGGACACGTGCTGCACTTCCCCACCTCGAGGTCTTTGCTGAAGCTGTCACTGCCACTTGGACTGCCTTCCCTTGCCCAGAACCCCTGTCTCATCTACAGAAATCCTCTCCATCTTTCCTTCTTCCATTTTTCCCCTGCCCTCCCACAGAGGGAATCAATCTTTCATGACTTGTATTATGACCTGACTCGGCCAAATGAGGCCGGCTGCAGGGCAGCAAAAAGAGCAGCAGGGCCCAGCTTCCCCCCAGAGGCCGGGCACGTCTGGGTCTCCTCGTCCTTGGGGGAGACCAGGCCAGCATGTCAGCGGAGGCACTCCCGGCTTTCTTATTCTTCATTGGGCAGGACTGTTGGCATACTGCAGGACATTTTATATTCCCAGCTGCCAGCAGTCACCATGATGACCCCACCCCACCCCCCAATTTCCAAATGCCCCCAGTAAGAACCTCGGGGCTGGATGACCACTTGGCTGTGGAGGGCAACACTTGTTGAGCACTTACTCTGTTAGTGTGCATGCCCACAAGGTTATCCTCAGTGAATAGTGTCCCCAAGGGGTAGGTATTCCCACTTGAGAGAGAAGGCTCAGAGGGAGTGAGAAGTGTATCCATAGTCACACAACTGGGAATGCCATATACCCCTTTCTATTGTACAATGCCACAGTACTTCCAACTCCAAGTTGAGTAATTCCAGCTAGTAAATGTCTACAGGCCAAGGGCTGATTCCCTGGCAACCCCCTCAGTCCAGAGGGCCTGGCACACAGCAGGTGCCCTAGCCGCCAGGAAAAGGGCTGCTACAACGTTGATCCTTGCCATGGATTCATTAGCTCCTTGCTTGCTCAGATTCGGTGACATTAGAGCTTCAGAATGAACCCCAGCTGTGATGTTTTCTAGCTGTGGGTCAGCATGCGAACCACCTGCCCAATCTGAGCCCTGCTTTGCACATATTTTAAAAGGGGTTACATAGCCCCTATTTCTGAAATAATCTACGTAAATCTCTTAGCTAGGTGCTTCTCCTTTTGAGGGGGATGGTGACCAGGGAGGCTGCTACGTGCCTGAGACCTGTTTGCGGACTATTCCCAGGACAGATGACACCAGTGCCTGCTAAATAGGTCCAGGGCAGATGGGTTTGCTGGGTTTCAGTGGGGCCGTGCTTTTAGGCTGTGTGTAAATTCTCTGTATGAATGCATGTTCTCTCCACATATGCACAGTTCACAGCTGAATGTGCCTCAGTCTGTCCCGGTTCAGAGGACCTATTCTATTAGGTACGTGTACCACCAGCAGAGTAAAAAAAGGGCAGGGTTTGGAGACCCCCCAGGGTTGGGTTCCCAGCTCTGCCATTCACCTCAAGTCTGACCTTGGGCAGAAATTTCACAGGGTGCAGTGAGGTTGTACAGATAAAGCAAAGCCCTGTGCCTGGCATGGAGCAGGTGTTCAATGAACAGTGGCCATGGTTATGTACAGGAGCCCTTCCTTCATCTAAGGTTGCCAGAACCTCCTAGCAGTCCCGGATGGGTGACTATCCACTGTTGCTCACAGACATGGTGTGTGTGTGTATGTGTGTGAGATTCTTTTCCCCATTTTACTGAAGGTAAAAATAAGAACCAAAAAACAGAGACTTAGGGAAGTGAAGGCCACAGAGTCAGTTGATCTGTAAACTAAGAATAGGACCCAGATTCCCTTCTGCCCAGTACAGTGTCCTGTCCTCAACAGGTGCTTACAGGCTCCCAGCTGGGGCAAGCACCGGTTCTTCTGCCCCATAAACCCCTCTAGGCCCTCGCCCCTCGGGCATCCCTGGACACTGTCAGCTTGGCAGAGAGCCTCAGCTAGGTTAATTACATAACCAGCACGAGTAGGTGGGGAGGGGGACATCCTAGGGGAGAAAAAGAGGGCAAGGAATCCAAGAAGAGTCCTCTGCCTCTCTCTGGGTGTGGCAACTTAGAGGTTATCTAGGATGTATCCTACCTGCATATTCTCCTGGATACCAGACTCCCTATCCAGAAATCAGTCCTTTGGGGGGAAATAAAAGCAGGGCACAGTGCTAGAGCCAGGGAGGGGTGCAAGAGAGGCCCCTAGACTGGGGCAGCCTCCTGGAACTAACCAGGCCCAAGTGTGGTCCTGTCCCTGACTCAGAGGTGACAGTCGCCCCCTCTCTCATCCTAGGCAAGGGGTCTGCGTCTAAAGGTCTATTAATCCAACATCCCCAGCAGGATAGGGGTGAAAGGAGGCTGTCCAGAGAAGCAGGGCCCAGCCCCTGAGCGCTCCCTCCCCAAGGCCTGCGCTCTGCAGTGAATCTGCAGACAGCATCGGCAAGAGACTGGGGACACACACAAGGGACCAAAACCTGTTTCTTGTCCCCCTCTCCTTGGCCTGGACACCTGAGTCTCTGCCCCAGACTGAGGACCAGCCCTTTTAGGTCTTGTGGGCCAAGTCACACGTCTGCCTGCTGTTTGTCCCCACCACGTTCATGTGGGAGTGGGTGGGTGGGTGCTTCGAAAGATGCTGGGCTCCCCATGACCTGATTGGTAGGAGTTTAGGGGGGGGGATGCCAGAGCCCAGCCTGCTCTCCGCCTCCAGCACCTTACAGGCACCCCCCACCTCCTAGCTCCAGCTCTCACGTGGCCGCCCCGCGCCGCTTCCCAGCTAGCCCGCCGGCCCCCTCCACTCTCCTCGCCCAGGCACCCCTCACCTACCCCGACTCCGACTCCGCAACGCCCGGCCAGACCCAGCCCGGCCCCTGCCCCGCCCGCGGTCTCCCTCCTCCCGCCGCTTACCCGGGGCCGTCCTCGCTGCCCCCAGCCCTGGCCAGCCGGCCGGCGGGGCCGCGCTCCCCCCGGGCTCCGGCGCTGCCCCTGGGCTCTCCGGCCCGGGGGGAGTGAGGAGGGGGCGTCCCCGGCTGCCCAGTCGGGGCGGGCTCAGAGGCGGGCGCGGGGGACAGGCGCGGGCACGGAGGGGGTAGACAGACACCTTCAGCCCAGATCTCCCTCCGGAGCGCGCCGCCCGCTAGCGCTGGAAGGAGGGAGGAGGGAGCGCGGGGCGGGGCGGGGCGGGACGGGGTGTGGGGGTGCCTGGCTGGAATTCCGCTGGGTCCCTGAGCCTGACATATTCACTTAACGACCCTGGATAAATTCTTCTTTAATCCCCTAGACTCAACCTTCACCCCCTCTGGACTCTCCCTGCGATATTTTTAGCTCTAATCTGGAGGGCTGGGAGGAAGGGACCAGAGAGGCCCTAATGCCTATGCCATTTGCTTCACTCCGGACCAGGCTAGCTCAGAGCAGAGCTGATCTGCCAATGAATGACCTCCATAACCCTAAAAACTACTGCTTTCTTCTCCTCTCCAGACTGGGAGATACCAGGGGTTGAGGTAGAATCACCTATGTATTTATTCTAAAACAATCGTTATCAGTGCCACTCATCATCAATAGTCTGTTTCTCCCGTTTTACAGATGAGATAGTTGAGTCTGAGAGAGACTGAATAACTGAAGTGCAAAATGAATATAACAATTGGAGGTCCCTAGTGGGGCAGCTGCTGAGGACCTTGGAATGGTGGTCACAGTCCAGTGGGGTGACCAGAAGCGACCATGCAGCGCTGATGTGTGTTGTGTGCCCAGTCAAGATTCTGGAGGAAAGGAAGAGGGAGTTAGATGAGTCAATGGAGGCAACTTTCAGGGAAGGAGCCTTGAAAACAATGGACTTGGGGTGGCAGGGTGGGGGAAGAGGAGGGCTTGAAGGTGAGGACAATTACAGTGGTGTAAAAGTGAGTCCAGGCCCTGGCCGGTTGGCTCAGCGGTAGAGCGTCGGCCTGGCGTGCGGGGGACCCGGGTTCGATTCCCGGCCAGGGCACATAGGAGAAGCGCCCATTTGCTTCTCCACCCCCCCCCCCCTCCTTCCTCTCTGTCTCTCTCTTCCCCTCCTGCAGCCAAGGCTCCATTGGAGCAAAAGATGGCCCGGGCGCTGGGGATGGCTCCTTGGCCTCTGCCCCAGGCGCTAGAGGGGTTCTGGTCGTGGTAGAGCGACGCCCCGGAGGGGCAGAGCATCACCCCTGGTGGGCGTGCCGAGTGGATCCCGGTCGGACGCATGCGGGAGTCTGTCTGACTGTCTCTCCCTGTTTCCAGCTTCAGAAAAATAAAGACAAAAAAAAAAAGACAAAAAAAAAAAAAAAAGTGAGTCCAGAAACCAGACCTGCACGCAGGGGGCAGGAAGCATGGTGAGTGAGAGGAGGCTAAGAGTTGGTTGAGGCGAGGGACCGAAGGCCTTGATTGCTGGGTAGGGAGCTTGGGTCTAGCCTCTGGATGGGAAGGCATTGAAAGATTTTGAAGCAGGGCAGCAACCTGGTCACAATTGTAGTTTAGATGCCTATTGGGCTGGGGGGAGGAAGAGGAGGAGGAGGAGGAGGAGGAAGAGGAGGAGGAGGAGGAGGAGGAGGAGGAGGAGGAGGAGGAGGGGGAGGAGGAGGAGGAGGAGGAGGAAGGGGAAGCTGAAAGATGTTTTTACCACTGGGACCCAACATCCCCCACTATGACTTTCGGTCACCTGTGGGCCACAGTTTCCCACCAGAACCCTGTTCTCCTCCTCCTTTTGGGCTCTGCATTTTGGGTACCTTCCCAATCGCTCCCTCTTCTCTCCTGTCCAAATAGAAAGCATTGTGGTTAACAGGCCTGGGTTTAGAATCAGACAGATCTGGGTTTAAATCCTGGCCTTACTCTCCAAAATCCAAGTTCTTGTTTGTAAAATGGGAGATGTGATCCCCAAGGCAAAAACGAGCTGCAGTGTGTCAAGTCCTTAACACAGAGCTTGGCATGTAGGAAGTTCCAATGTGTGGCCTTTTTTCTTTTAGAGACACACAGCCATTCATAAAGAAGCTCCAACACCACCTTGGGAAAGTTTCCATTTATTCTGAATGGGCTCCCAAGGGGTTAGGGTGGGGTTATGTGGAGAAAGGTCAGGGCAGCAGCTAAAAGCAAATACAGGGCAGAGGCTTCAGCTTCCTCCTGGGGTGACACTTTTTGGGGGTTAGCAGATTTACCAGCCTCATGGGATCACTATGGTCACCAAGTACCTCCTCACTTGATTAAATCATCCAGGGTCCTATCCATTCCCCCAGTGTATCTGCAAGTCTCTAATCCTTACTCTCCCAAGGAGCAAAGCTTTGTCTACTCCCCCAGGCCATGGCCCTTCATTCTGGTTCTATTTCAGACCAAGTGGACTAGAAATAAGAAATTGTGCAATGCTCATACTCATACGTTGGGACCAGGCTTCTCCAAAGCATCTCGACTTAGTTATACTATGGGAACACAGAGCCACAAGTTAGTTATGGAGCATTATACTGGCCTCCAGTGGTAGGTCATTTAAAGCAATATCTATCTATCTATCTATCTATCTCTCTCTCTATATATAGATATATATATAAATATATATATAAAACAAACCATAGTATTAACATAAAATGCAAACTCTGCCTGAATTTAAGATTCAGTTGTCATTTTGGTTTGCTGAGAGTCACTCTGGGCTAAGAATGTACACCCCAGGGGCCTGTTCATTCTCCTCCATCATTAGGATTGCCTTGGGGAGAGACTGAGAGGCAGTGTCCTCGGATCTCATGTGGCTCTGGTTCAGCTGAGGACGCCAGACAGCTGATGTGCAAGCTTGGGCTCCAGGGGAGCGGACGTGTGGGCCCACCGAAGCATCTGAGGCCCAGACACAGTGGGACAGAAAGGACAAAGACCTGAACCTGCCTACTCTGTCTCTGTTCTATCATAGCTGAGGAACCCATTCGCTTCCAGGGGCTGTTCAGCCATTTCCTGGAGCCTCTGACCATAAGCGAAGAGTGAATGAAACAAGAAAAAGCTAGAGGCTAGATTTGAACATCATCCTCCCTCACCTATGTAGTGGAGGCGAGGGGTGAGTGGAGTTTTCTCAGTCCCAGAGTGCTGGGACAATCCTGGCTCGAAAGGATACTCCTGGAAATTACATCCATCTGGGCCTCCTGAGCCTCTGAATTAGCTTTGCCCTGTTGGCAGCATCAAGGATGGTGAGGCAAAAGCTAAATGAGAAATTGAGATGGCAAGTTTGGAGCCAACTCGGAAACTTTAAGAAACATTCTAGTTGCTAATAACATGTCTGGGGGCTGGTTGGGATTCTAGGATTAGTGTTCAGGAGATAGAAATGGGTAACAATGGGGGAGGTGTGATCTTTCCACGTGCCACACCAGGTATTAAAATAAACATGCTCCTGCCTCCTGGAGCTGAGGGTGGCAGGGAGAAGAAATCTGGGTCCCTGAAATATCAGAAAAAGCACCAGTGCATGAGGTGGGAGTAGGGAGGCTACAACCTGGGAGTCCTCAGCTGTTTTCTGGCCTCAGAGACGGTGTACCTGGGTTCTCAGTATATCGTAGTTGCCACTTTGGGGGAAGGATCGTGCAGTCTCTGGTGGAAGGCTGGAGCCAGTGTGCCCTGCTTTGGAGACAGAACATACTGCTACCTCTGGGGCTTAGCAAGGTTGGCTGCTGGCCTGGTGGCTGAGCACAGAGGTAGGGGAGGAACCTTCCCTTGGAATTGAAGGGGAAGCTGCAGGGTAGTGCTAAGGACTCAGGGAGTCAGATGTGAAAAATGAAGATAATGCTCAATTCATGGGATGGTCAGGTTATCATAAGCATAAAGGTGCTTATACTGTTTTTCAACTGCCACAAAAGCACGAGCAACACTATACAGTGTGTCCGTAAAGTCATGGTGCACTTTTGACCGGTCACAGGAAAGCAACAAAAAGAAATGTGAAATCTGCACCAAATAAAAGGAAAACTCTCCCAGTTTCATACCTATTCAGTGCAGTTTGATGTGGGCTCACGCACAGATTATTTAGGGCTCCTTAGGTAGCTATCCCGTATAGCCTCTACAGACTCGTCACTGACTGATGGCCTACCAGAACGGGGTTTCTCCACCAAACTGCCACTTTCCTTCAACTGCTTATCCCACCGAGTAATGTTATTCCTATGTGGTGGCGCTTCGTTATAAACGCGCTGATATTCATGCTGCACTTTGGTCACGGAATCGAATTTAGTGAGCCACAGAACACACTGAACTTTCCTCTGTACCGTCCACATCTCAACTGGCATGGCTGTGGGCTGCTCCGCTGTATACACGGTGTTATGTCATCATCTGCGCATGCGCACATGCTGCCACATCATCCTACAGAAACTGGGAGGGTTTTCCTTTTATTTGGTGCAGATTTCACATTTCTATCGTCTTTTGTTGCTTTCCTGTGACTGGTTAAAAGTGCACCATGACTTTACGGACACACTGTAGAAGAGGAAGTGGACAAACAGGTGAGTCTCTCTCTGGCTGTGATTCTCAACCCCTACTGCACACTATATACACCTGGGGAGTTTCAGGGAAATTCATATTCCCAGGCCCTGCCCCAGCTTGGCTTAACAGAATCATCAGCCTTTTATGAAAGCTCTCCGGTGATCTGCTAGTGTGCATGAAATGAGAGCATCTGCACTAAGGATTCTCTTGGCCCCAATTGATGCTTAGCTAGTAAACCCAATGAGATCTCAGTAATGTCCTTCTCTCTTCCTATCTTTGACTCTGAACTTCAACAAAAACCACCCTGACCCGACTCCTCCCCAAGTGTTATTACAGTTGAGGCTAATGGCTGCCCAGCAACAGACATACAAAAAGCTCCTAGCTGCCAAAGGCTATTCGTGCATGGTGTTTGGATCCATGAAATAAAAACAGTTGTTCTGAGTATCTAAGTGCCGAGCACTGTGCCCACCTACACAGGCTGGACGAGGGGAGAGGTTTAGGGACTAATCCAACGGCACCTTACCTTATGTGGGACCCCTCAGCCTCTTCCCTTCACTCCAGGCTCTGTCTCTATCCTGACAACACCTGGTCACACACTCCAGTGACACAAATGCAGGTGACGTGACCTCCTGGAGAAGCTTGCTCTCAAGCAGCACTAATTCTATTCCCTTAGGAACATGTAGGCCGGAGTCCAGGTCTGAAAGCCTTTTATAAACTGAGGGATCAGTGGAATGTCCTGAGGAACAGGAAACCGCTGAGCTCTGCTGTGCTCCTTCTGCCCAGGGGACCATCTGCCTGGGGCCTAGCAGGGGACTGCCAGGGAAGACAGATGGCTCCTCCCTCCCTGCTCCAGGCGAGATGCCTGTGGAGGCGATGGTGGTGTGGGGCTTGGTTAATGGGTCTCCAGGCTTTTTCCTCAGGCCAATCTTACTTTCATCTGGGAGGGCTAGGGCAGCCAAAAGCAAAGCTCTAAGTGTGGTTATCAATGTCCTGTCCTCCCAGGCCAGCTGTGTTCTGTCCTAGAGTATCAGTTCTGAGAAACAAGCACATAGACTACAAACTTCATTTTGTGTAAATGAAGAATTTATTGAGGAAGACACAGGTCAAGCTTCCCCCAACACCCTCCCTCCCCAAGAACAAATAAATCCCAACAACAAAGGAAAGATTAGCATTCTTAGGGCAACCTTGACCTTCCCCTCCCCGTTTCTCTCCTGCCCCAGTCTCACACACAGACACACTACACAGGCTCAGGCGGGGACAGACACTCAGGGAATCTCTGACCAGCAAGAGTTCTGGGTGTGCGCGCTGCCCCGGCCCTTCGCATGACACAGGCCGACGAAGGACAAGACAGACTGAGGCAGAGGACAGGGGAGTGCAGGGCAATCTCCATTCTGTTTCCCCAATCTGGCCCAGCTCAAAATAGGCCAAAAAGGAAGCTGTGGTGGAGGCAACAAGTTGTCTCTTCAGGAGAGAGGTCCTTCTCTGTGGAGCAGAACCCCTCCTCCCTGCGTGCTGGGGAGCCCCGAGAGGCAGCCCCCCAAGGAGCAAAGAGTTCGGGGCTGCCGAGAACAGCAGTGCTTACCCATCACAGCTGGGAGGCTGAGAGAAGCGGGCTTCAGGGATGGAGGGACATACCCTGACACAAAATTGTTTTGTCTGCTTACTCCGACACACTCCTCCCTTTGGAACTATAGTTGGCTTTGAGATGAGAACACTGTATTTGCAGTGTGAACCTTCACTGCTTGTACCCAACTGACTCAATGAATGATTTCCCAACCAGGGAACTTGATCAGCCTGCTCTTCCACCCACATCCCAGCAACCTACCCACCTCCCACACCTAATCCTGTGCCACTTCCTACCCTCCCCGCCTGAAGGGTGGTGAGCGCAGGGCACAGCTTTTTCCACCTCGCAATTCTTCTCGTGGAGATTCCCAAGGCTTAAGAAACTGCTTTGGGGGAACTACTCCCCCAATCTTTGCAAATGGCATAAACCAGAGTCATTTCAGACAACACAGGACAGAGTGCCAGTTCCTGCTCTTGTTTTCTACGTTTCTTCCTCTGGGACTCACTTGTAGCTCTGACCCCAACATGAGGCCTTTGGACCCCAAAGTGTCTCCGACTTGAGTAGGGGCAGCTGAGAAGCAGTCTTGTTTGTGGACCCTGAATCCTGGGTGCCAGGCAGTGCAAGTGCCCACAGCTGAATCAGTGTGAACATAGCTAAACAGGTTGGTATTTTGGGCATGAAGCATTCATCGACAAATCAAACCCAATTTGTTTAGTGAGGGGATTTCACATCTCTCTCTTGAGAGATGACAAGAACTGCTTGACCCTCTGAAAGCTCAGTTGCCTTGTAGCCTAAATAACATGAGTCAAGAGCTGATCAGAGAGCTCAAGGGATAAAGGGAATCTGTCACATCGTTAAGCTCACTTCCTCTCCGGGCCCATCCTGGTGGCCTCAAGAACCACACACATGGGTCTCCAGGACCACATGGGAAACATTAGCTATTCCTTCATTCTGACATCTGGATTTACCTTCATGTGACGGAGAAGATACTGTGCTACCCCCCTGATGCCAATGAATGAAGTGACAAAATCAGTATGGAGCATGAGAAGACCATAAAGCAGCAGGCACTGAGGGAAAAAATGAGACTACTGTAGCGAGAATGACACTGATGGGACTTCGGAGCCCTGTCCCCCAGCTCTGCTACTTAGCCAGCAGGCCTCAGGCAATAATACCCTCTGCCTTTTACCATTTCAGAAAAACGGGGATGGATAAATTATTGCCTAAAGTCTGTTTCGATGCTAAAAATATGATTTTTAGATCTGAGAATTAAACCAAATACAGGGCAGGGGGTGGGGGAAAGGCATGTTGGTTCCTGTTTCCCATCTCTACTCAAATTCCTTAATAGTGTTATAAATGGGTCAGGTCAGGGGAAAGGAATGTAGTAAGTCTGATTTCTCGCAGCCTCGGTACCGACTGGCCCCATTCCTGCACCCAGAAAGGCATTCAAGGAAGACCATCATGCCCAAGTGCGGGCAAGCAGACGGTGATACAGGGTAGAGGAATCACAAGGAAAAGGAATTGGGAGTAGAAAAACAAATGAAAATCCCAATGACGAGGGAGATAAGGTTGCCACAGATAAGAAAACCCCTAACAGGGTGGGCAAGTAACTGTCTCTCTCCCTCCAGGACTGTGCGATTCATGACGGTCAGTTGTTTAAACACTTCCCAGCAATGATTACACTTGTTCCCTCAATTTCTATTATGTACAAAAATATAAAACAATAAAGTGCAGTTTATGTTTCAGTGACACTTTTCCTTGCTTTAATATTTTCTTTGTCTTTTTCTGCTTTTGAAATGAGCTCTCAATTACAAAATATCAAACTACACTCAAAAATGCCAGCCATTGGCACAGTATGGAGAAGCCCACAAGTAAGGACAGACAGCAGCATCAGCAGGTGACAAGAAGTGGGAAGTGATTAAAGCAGTGGTTACAAACGTTCACAAGAAGCTACAACTATCCAACAGGTTGTACCCTAATTTAGCACAGGTTAGACTAGTCACTACCTTGGTGGGTGGCCTCAGTGTATTTAGGTTCAGTTCTACACGGCAATACAGTTTCTTCCAGTTAAGAGTTCTTGGCTTGCACCGATCAGAGGGTGGCCGGAGGGCACCGGACCAGTCTATTAGTTTTTCAAAATGCTGTCGTAGACTTGATAGATGTACTGGGAGACTTCAGGAGCTCTACACTTCAGTGACAGCTGTTGGGAAGAAAAGGAGAAGAAAGATTAGCATGGACACTGGCACTGACTTGGAAGAGTCCAGTATTCAGTTTAAGAAAACCTTTTTCTGCTATAGTGAGAGAGGAGCGTCTATCACTGAGTAGTCAAAGAGATCCTATTAGTAGGCCCTGTGGGCTTTAGAATTTTAATTCAATCAATGATGTCAAGTGATGCTGTGTTTCCACCTACACTCTATGTGGGTCTATGAGGTTAGGAAATAATCCATACTAAAAACATCAGCCTCTGATTGCAGGTTGCTCCAACAGCTGCTCCAAAGCTCTAGTAAGAGTCACAGGGATTATTCCCAAATGAAAAGGGAAGGCCATACCCTTAGCTTGCTGGTGGTCATTTCAGTTTGCCTGTTTCTCAGCCTGACAAGGATGGTTATCTCAGTCCCAATAAAGGGAATGTACAATCAAGTAAAATGCAAGCATAAGCTAGGCAAGCCCAAGGAACTCGTTCTTTTTGTATTACATTGAGAAGAGTACACACTGCCATGGAGGGAAAATAAGAATCATCACAAAAAGACATTTACATAATAACCCGACAGCAATTCATGCCAACAGCTTCATCTTTCATTCCCTGCCTCTTTTAAACGGCAGATCAGTTCCTTCTGACACCACTCTCCTTCTCTACCACCACTTCTTCTTCCAGTCAAACAATCACCAAATTAAAACTCAAATATTAAAAAGAGTTCAATGTTGAACACTGAAATTTTTACTTCATTGGTCAATAAGCACAGAATTCAAATCCAGATTTGAACTCAACTGTATTAGATTAGGCAAAATATTCATAATACAACAGTAGACACATGCAAATTGCATTTAGAACCAGAAAATTTCATAGTTGCCTTTTGTATTGCTGTCACCCTACTCTAATTAGAGCAGATCAACAAAAGTTGTCTTTAATGATATATCATCATGAAATTTTTGCCTCTTTATTCTGTTTTTTTGGGACTCTGGATGAGTTAACCTACTACAAAAGGTGAGAATATCACATCCTCAAAATCTGAAGTGACTTTCTACTTCTTCTGCCACAATGTCACGTCTGAAAAAGCATGTGGCAAAGGGGGCAAAAAAAAAAAAAGCAGATTTTGAAGTTTCTCCTAGACTGCACCGACCCTGTAAAGGTGGACTCGTGGGTGCTGCCAATTTTAAACAATTTCTTCAGGAGAGAACCAGAGTGAATGGAAAAGGTGGAAATCTCGGTGGTGGGGTGGTAACCACTGAAAGAAGAGCGAACAAGAGCACTGTAACTTGAGGCGTCTTTCCCAAAAGGTATCTGAAACATTTCACCAAAAAATATCTGAATAATCATCTATGTGACTGGCTGCGTGCAGTTGCTAACAGCAGAGAGTTAGGAACTGCGGTCAGCCAGATTAACTGGGATGAAGAGGAGGCGCATGAGTGAAAACTCACTTATCTGGCACATTTTGTTCTTGAAAAAAAGTGAAAATTTCAAAATGCAACAGACAGAAGAGTATCAAAAGAGGCTATGTTTATATACAGCTTTAACATTTGGGCTCTAAGGCATTTTTTTTTTTTTTCCCAGAGACAGAGAGAGAGTCAGAGAGGGATAGATAGGGACAGACAGGAATGGAGAGAGATGAGAAGCATCAATCATCAGTTTTTCGTTGTGACACCTTAGTTGTTCATTGATTGCTTTGTCATATGTGCCTTGACCGCGGACCTTCAGCAGACCGAGTAACCCCTTGCTCAAGCCAGCAACCTTGGGTTCAAGCTGGTGAGCTTTGCTCAATCCAGATGAGCCCGTGCTCAAACTGGCAACCTCAGGGTCTCGAACCTGGGTCCTCCGCATCCCAGTTCGACGCTCTATCCACTGCACCACTGCCTGGTCAGGCTCTAAGGCATTTCTAAAATTACTGCTTGACATAAATCAGGAAGACAATTCTGATAAATATAAACAATAACAACTAATTTAAGAATAGAAATGTGTATAGGAAACAGCTCCCTATTCCAGTCAGAGTTGCAGCTATCGATAGTCCCTGGAGTTCCAGGCTTCCTATAGAAGCAACTCTGTAGCACCTTCTCCACAGCCTCTGCACTGTCGACATGGAGAATTCTCCGGGGATGGTGTGTGGGTTCAAAGGAGGAGGAGGAGAGGAAGCTAAAAAGAATAAGAACAGCCTAAAGGAGTTAACTCCCAGACTAAAGAGGGGGTAGTTCCTCTGTCCCAAAATACTGTCCAGTATCTTTCTGCATCTTTGTAACAGTACTTAAGTTCTACCAGTTGGAGGTTCATTTAGTGGTTCAGGACTAGTAAGGAAACGCTGCCTTCCTCAACAAAAGCCCAAACTGCCAAAGTTGGAACAATGGGGGATGGAGGAGTCATGGACTGGCCAGGCTTGTGCCCTGCGTTTCAACGGCTCTGTGGAGGAGGAAGAAGGAAAGAGGAGGAAGAAACTTTCTCTTTCTGGGCTCTTCCATCACCCTCCCAACCCCCAAGCTATCCAGCCTTTAACAAAGGGTCAGGTTTAGACTTAAATCATCCCTTGCTTTCTAACTAGTGCAGCTAAGACAAGCTAGAAAAAGTGTCCCCCAGACCCTGAAGTAAAAAGGAAACATAAAATAACGAACAAAGACACTATATACTCTGACTTATGAAAAAGAACTAAGTTAACATCAACCACTCAGGACCACCACCCATCTGGGACTACTGAGGGAAGAAGAGTCACCCCTCCCAACTAAGTAAGCCAAAGACCGACACATCCACTTCTGGTTAATAGTCTGGAACACACATTTCTCCATCTGGAACAAGGTATCATTCCAGATAAGACATAGCTACTTAGAGATGTGGCCTCATCCTTACAAGATAGACATACTATCTTATGAAATGCAGTAAGAACTGGGGTGGGCGGGAGTGACTTAGCATTCTCTCTTAGGAGACTGAGGGACCAGAGTCTTCAAACTTGTACTGGCTCATCCAGACTTCTCTCATCCAGCTGAGAGCAGATGAGAGCAGATCAATAGTACAATGGGTATTTAGGGCGATGGGGGGGGGGGGGGGAGGAAATGGATCTGAATGATTTTAAAGTCTGGATCACCATTTAGGGGAATGGATTAGGCCCATGTCAGACTGTAATGGAAAATGTAGATGGTTTTGTGGGCAGTAACCTTAGTCACCAGATGGATAGAAAATAGAAAAGGGAACAAGGAAACATACAAATGTACTATATACAAATATCGGGGAGGAAGTGAGGTAGCTGTGAGGATAAACAGCACCATGAGGACAGGATCCACGGAACTTTCTTACAAATGTATGTGAATCTACAATTTCCTCAAAATAAAAAATTTAAAAATATATTGGGCAGGAAATGTCCTTCAACCGGTGAATAGACACACTGTTGTATATCCATATCGTGGATTACTACTTGGTCTAAGAAAAAACAAACTACTGATATACGTAACAACTTAGGTGAATGTCATAATATTGTGCTAAGTGGAAAAACCAATCTCAAAATGAAGTTAATTTATATACCACTCTTAAAATAGAAATAATACAATTATAGTAATGGAGGACATGCCAATGGTTGCCAGGGGTTAGGGCTGGGGTGAGAGTCTAACTGTAACAAGATAGCAAGAGGGAGTGTTTGGTTATGATGGAACACTTCTGTGTTCTGACAACAGAGGGTTATACAAATCTATGTGTGTGGTAAGATTTCATTGTATTGTACACTCCTCAACAATAGAGTAATATAAAGACTGGTGAAATCTATTAAGGTCTATAATTTTGTTAATACGATTTTATCAATATCAATTTTGAAAATGTACAATGGATATGTAAGATGTTATCAATGGGGAAACTGGGTGAGATGATATGGGAACTCTATTGTACCATTTTAAAAACTTCCTGTGAGTTAGATTATTTCAAATGAAGAAGCTAAACTTTTTTCTTTAATTTAACAAACCATGTTTAGGACAGTGATACCAAGAGGTTCTTCTCAAAATTCCCATTATTCTTATTTTTATTTATTTATTTATTTTACAGAGACAAGAGAGAGAGTCAGAGAGAGGGATAGATAGGGACAGACAGACGGGAACGGAGAGAGATGAGAAGCATCAATCATTAGTTTTTTGTTGCGACACCTTAGTTGTCCATTGATTGCTTCCTCATATGTGCCTTGACCGTGGGGCTACAGCAGACCGAGTAACCCTTTGCTTAAGCCAGCAACCTTGGGTCCAAGCTGGTGAGCTTTTGCTCAAACCAGATGAGCCTGTGCTCAAGCTGGTGACTTCGGGGTCTCGAACCTGGGTTCTCCACATCTTAGTCCGATGCTCTATCCACTGTGCCACTGCCTGGTCAGGCCCATTATTCTTATAATGAAAAGAAACAACACAGTAGGAAGTGTCAAGATACCTGAATTCTAAGCACAATCCACCTACCAACAAGTTATATGATCTTGAATAAGTCACTCATCGTTCCTAACTGTGGTTTCCCTATCTGCAAACTAGGGGTAACATGCTTCTTTAACCTAGCTGAGATGGAAGACTATCTACAATAAAAGGATGGGTAAAAACAAAACAAAAGGATTCATAGTGGGGGAGGTGGGATGGAGAAGTGTACACTTTATGGGGGAACTCTGAAGTTTCCCAGCTCAGAAATGCTTGAGCAAAAATATAGGTTGATCGAACTCAGCAGCTCACACTCACACGCTCATTTAGCTTACTTCAAGGATGGGATCTAATGGGGAAAATACCAAGAATCTTCAGTTCTGGGTGGTACTATTACCTTGCTGTATGCTAATGAAAACAGACTTGTCTGTTAAAATTAAGGAATGGGATCACAAATTTATCAGCTAATTGGTTAAAAGGCTCCCTTAATCTAGTGACGATTCAGCTCCTTCAGTTACTTAATAACGAACCTTATTCTCCTGTCACTTTCCTGTTGCCTCATTCAAAACAGCCTAAAAAAACCTTCAGACATAATAAAAGAGTAAGATATTTCCCCCATAACAAGTGGTTTTTCTTTCACTTTACAAAATGCAGATGACAAGCAACACCTTATTGGGAGATCACATTTGACAACAGCAAACAAATGCCAGTGCCTAGGGTAAATCTTTGTTGCTTAACAAGGCAATTTGCTCCTGTCCCAAAAATACTGCCAGAATTTAAATTTTAGTCCATTGTAGCATAGAAAGAAAGTTTTCCAAACTAAAGTTTCCTTACAGGCTGCCAAAAGTATGTTCCATTTTGCCTTGCCTTTCACAACAAGCATTTAAAGACAAATAATGCTTTAAAAAAAAAAGGCTCACATGTTCATGACTATTATCCTTAGGTCATGAACCAAGCTGACAGAGGATAATAGTCATGAACACCAAAAGCAGGGAAGAAGGTCTCCCTGAAATGAGCCGTGTAAACAATCCTCTTAGCAGCTTGTTCCAGTACCACATGCACGGTTAACTATTAATTGATTCTGATAAAGTTGCCAAGTTTTGTGAGCAATTCTGTAAATCCCAGGGGGTGTCTGAGGCACTCCTGGCTGCCAGAGGCACCGTGCCTGTTCGACGGGGCAGACTCTGAGGAGATCTGCCAAACAGGCAACTGTGGACTTCCTTATTGACTGCTTATTTCAGACATCTGGAGTCTGAAGCGCCTCCTCCAGGTCTTTACAGGGCACTAAGAAAAAAATGAAAGGGCTCTTACCTGCCTCCTTGAACCCATCTCACCCATTCTGAGAAAGGTCTTACCGTGTAATTGGGGTTTCCTGGCTGGATACGCAGCTCAGCCAAGATCCAAATGCCATTAGTAAGCTTCAGAGACTGGTACAGCATGTCCTGCCCTTCCACATTCCTCTTGGCAATAGTATAAACGTTGTTGTTTTGCAACTTGCTGGAAACAGTGTCTAGAAGCACAGATTCAAAACGTGAAACAAATGGTTGAAAACACATGAACACGTTTCAGAAAGCCTTCTCCCACAATAGCAAAGGGTGAGGAAGAGGCTCTTAAGTGTCTACCTATCACATTCCAGGACAGAAAACAATAATGTGCAACTAAGCATTAGTGAAGATATACCTCAAAAGATCATGGTGGATCAAAGGAGTCGGTAATCTTGTTTGTTTTTGTTTTTTAATTTTTTTATAGGGACAGAGAGAGAGTCAGATAGAGGGATAGACAGGGACAGACAGGAATGGAGAGAGATGAGAAGCATCAATCATCAGTTTTTCGTTGCAACACCATAGTTGTTCATTGATTGCTTTCTCATATGTGCCATGACCGTGGGCCTTCAGCAGACTGAGTAACCCCCCGCTCGAGCCAGTGACCTTGGGTCCAAGCTGGTGAGCTTTTTGCTCAAACCAGATGAGCCCATGCTCAAGCTGGCAACCTCGGGGTCTCGAACCTGGATCCTTTCGCATCCCAGTCCGACGCTCTATCCACTGCGCAACCGCCTGGTCAGGCAGGAGTCGGTAATCTTAAACTGGGTGCAACACAGGTAAACATGCTCTGAAGAGGACAAAGACAGGATTGGGCATATGGGCGGCCCAGTGACTGCCATGTTGGTATTTGCTTCTGGAGCGCTGGTCCCAGAGCCACAGACTGATGATCAAATCCACACTACTTCCTGAGTTGCTACTACTTCACTGTGAGCCACTCTGGGCTCCCTGGCCAAGATCAGAAAATGGCAGAGTTGCAGAAATCCTACAAGTCAAATTTATTAACCTGGACATTTAAGTTTTTTTTTTTGTTTTGTTTTGTTTTTTTTTTTTTTTTGTTTATTCATTTTTAGAGAGGAGAGAGACAGAGGAGAGAGAGACAGAGAAAGAGAAGGGGGGAGGAGCTGGAAGCATCAACTCCCATATGTGCCTTGACCAGGCAGGCCCAGGGTTTTGAACCGGCGACCTCAGCATTTCCAGGTCGACGCTTTATCCACTGCGCCACCACAGGTCAGGCAAGTTTTTTTTTTTAAGGCAGACAAATGACTTCTAAAGCCTGCAGGAAATACCATGCCTTCAAATTAATAATGAAACTGTCTCAACAAAAGACTTTGGGAAAGACTGAAATTGTACAAAAGTGATTACCACAAGGCCCTGTAACCCTAACTGCTATTGCTGATTATAGTGGAGGCTTTCAGTCACCAACGCAGAGTAAGAACTGGTGGGTGTTTGGGGCCTTCCTTGTGACTACAGAATCAAAGAGATATGACATTCTAGAACTAAAGGTCATTTCTCTCTCCTTGTTCTCTTACTGCTAATATGAGATGTTGCAGCATCAGAGAAAAAAAACTTCAATAGAGATTAAATAGAGATAAGCACTGCTTATTAATAGTTTATTATGTTCATTTCTGAAGAGAATTCAAATTACTCATGCTAACTTTAGGAACTAAATTCTTCCCATATAAAACCCTGTCATATTCTATTGTGCTCTCTAGGAAAAGGGTGCCATGCTGCTCTCCTAGACAATAAGCTCTCCGAGCACAGGGATCCAGGAGTTTTCATCACTGTGCTTCCCACAGTATACCTGTCATCAACACCTATGAATATGCCTCTGACTCAGGAGTTGGAGATGCTGATATGTATGTACATAGTACGATAGGCATTAAAAACCATCTACTTAGACTTTGGAGATAGTTCTCGCCCTGACATCTTTCTCCCACATTCAAACCAGTAAAAACTCAGGGGAGGAGGCACTGAAGTCCATTCATTAAACATCTGCACTGCTACATTTATTACTTAACTTTCCTCCTTTTAATTCCAAAGAAGGTTTCCATTACACCAAGCAGAGTAGTTGTAACTTAAGAACTGGCTTTCTCTGAGGAGCCAAAAGGTCTATCTTAGGAGAGTTATTAGTTATATGCATTACTGTTGAAGAATGAGGCCTCAATATGCTTTTTACCTTCTGAGGGTCAGGCAGTTCTGGTGGTCACCTTGGTTTTCACAATGAAGGGACCCTGCAGCCTAGACTGGGTTACTAGGCAACACTGCCAGCTGGAGTTTGGCTAATACCTTTTGACAGGATTATCTTGAACCCATGGGGGCTTGCTTTAAGTTGTAAAGACATTCCTAACTTTCAAGGCTCTTGCCCATTTCCAAGGACGCAGAAAGCACACACAGTAGAAGCCTTTACTGAAAAGCCACCTTGCCGCACAGGCACAAATATGTTCTAGACAATATATATATAGCAAGGCCCCAATTCCGAGACACCTCATGATTTACCAACCATGTAAGAGATGACAGGCTAAGAAACAGAGCATATAAATACACATACACACTTACTCCTTTGAGAATTAGAAAACATGGCAAACAGCCAGGCAGAATAGGCAAGTTAAGTGGATGTAACTATAATACATTTGGAAGCATTTGGGGCCAGGGATGTGGCTCTGTTCCTCTTGAATGGCTGTATCATGATTTCTATCAAAATACTGAATGGAGGGAGTGTTCAATAACATAAGAACATGTGAGTCAATGTTTATAAATCTTGGATATTAGGTTTGAGCTTGAGGATGTATAGATGGCAGCACAACCGGACTCTGTTAAATGTATTCACGAAGAAGAGTAACAAAAGCCAGATGTAAAAAGGCTTCCCAGCCACACTGGGATAGACTTCTTGACAAGGTATCAGGTTTTCTTATACATCTGAACTCCTGGGAAACAGATGGAATCTTACAGTTCTGAGACTTTGAGAATAAAAAGGTAATGCTAAGACACTGAGATTTGTTTTAAAGAGCAAAACAAAAAAGAAGATGGTCAAATATGGTTGTAGAGCTGACCCATGAATAATCAGGCTTGAAATTCACAGGTCCACTTATATGCAGTTTTTCAATTGACCCAAGCAGTTCAAATCTGCATGTTCAAGGGTCACTGACAGCTGGGACTCCCTGTATGTGGAAGGCTGACTGAAGTTACCCACAGATTTCTGACTGCATGGTGTCAGCATCCTTAACCCTTGTGCTGTTCAAGGGTTGACTGCACTTGTTTCAAGATGTGATTTCTTCTAGTTCATTTGTCTTCTCCAAATTTGGCTCTTTGGGTTTGGGGCCTAAAATCTCAGAAGGTATGGATGTGGTCTTCTTCGTTTTCCTACTTTAGCTAAGTCACTCTTCCTGCAGAGGAAGAGTGAGATGATAGTACTTGGAGGGTGGGAAGAGGGGAGTTTGTATTTGGCACCCAGCTGTGGTATTTATCAGCAAGTTCAAAACCACTATGACTGCTGAAAAGATCATGTTTTACCATTTGAGCAACCAAACTATATTTGAGTACTGGCTGGTAAAACATTTCCATTTATGAAATGTTACGGAGGATGAAAAAAACCACAACAAAACAAAGAAACAGAGCTCACCCATCCATACCTAGTTCTCCTGCCAGAAAAAATATCTGTCCCTTACTACAGTGCCTAACTAGTGGAGAGATAGGGGTGGGGAAAAGTAGGTTTATGGTTGTGAGTACACAAAACATGGTTTAGTCTTCTATTATTATTTATTATTTTATTAGTTTCCATATGAACTGTAAATCTATTTTTGCCCACCCCTGTACATACAACATGTCTCTGAGCTTTTCAGAGGATAATAAACATTACAAAAATAGGTTTGTAGAATGCTAGCCACAAAGAGTCCTTTCCAGATATGGTTGGAGATGCAACTACTTCTTGTTTGCTTAAGACAGTGGTCTCAGACATGTACCAACCTCAAATGCAGCTATGTAGCTATGTAGGCTGGCTACAAAACAGATTCACAGAGATCTCTTGACACTGAGAGATGATCATTGCTAGAAAGCAGGAGACCAACTGGTTAGTGCCTTTCTCATCTAGTATTTTTTTTTTAATTTTTTTTCTTTTTTTTTTTTTTCTGAAGCTGGAAACGGGGAGGCAGTCAGACAGACTCCCACATGCGCCCAACCGGGATCACCCAGCATGCCCACCAAGGGGCGATGCTCTGCCCATCCGGGGCTTTGCTCTGTTGCGACTAGAGCCACTCTAGCGCCTGAGGCAGAGGCCACAGAGCCATCCCCAGTGCCCGGGCCATCTTTGCTCCAATGGATCCTTGGCTGCGGGAGGGGAAGAAAGAGAGAGGAAGGAGAGGGGGAGGGGTGGAGAGGCAGATGGGCACTTCTCCTGTGTGCCCTGGCCGGGAATCGAACCCGGGACTTTCGCACGCCAGGCCGACGCTCTACCACTGAGCCAACCGGCCAGGGCCTCTCATCTAGTATTTTCTAGTATTTATACAACTAGTAGCACCATAAACACTCCTATCATAGACATCCTTCTATTAAGATCTGATTAATCATTAAGGCTTGGGAAGACAGTATCTTCTTGACAAAGAAATTAAAGAGCAAAAGTAAAAGCTCAGTGCTAGGCTGGTAAGTTCTTTAAGCTTGTGACTTCCCATAGGCCTCAGAGTGTTATTGCCATCTGTCAAATGTCTACTCTGGCACAGAAAAGCTATTTAAAGTGTTGGTGCTATTGTGATTAGGGCATATCAGCTGGAAAGGATGGTATTTTTAGCTCTCAGCTAGACCCAGGGTGTTGAATCAGAAGGTACTAAACCTGGAAAAGTTCATGTTATTAGAACCTTCAAGAATGGAACAAAATGGAAAGGCCAGGGCACTCCAGACCTTGGGGTGGAGGCAGAGGAAAGCTAGAAAGGATTAGTGCAGGAAGTGGTCTTGCAACATCAGCAGTGATCTGGTGTGGGAAAATGACAGCATTGGGCTCCTGGGGAACAGAGTAGCTGCTTTCCCCTCTGTACCTGTGCTGTGCCACCAGAGCTCTGTCTCACCGGGCAACCCATTCACTGGTATGTGGAGCACCCAAGGCAAGGAGAAACTGGCGAGAAGCCACGGTAGAACTGATCAAAATGGAATTTGCTTGAGAAACTGTTCAGGCTACATCAGAGGACACAGCCCCACTGGGAGAAAGGCCAGATATTTCTTTGGAAAGATCACAGATGGACATCAAGGTCCAACAGGGTTCACAAATCCAACCTGGAAGCAGAGGCATCTTTCCCATTATTTTGGCAGGCCAGTCCAGAACCACAGTTATCTAAACTTCGTTTATTTTTTTACAAAAGTATGTCCCTTTCATACTGGATGGGGAAACCAAACCTTCTTTCCAATCACTCTGGCCTTTCTCTGTGTCCCAAATCTTGTTCAAGGAACACTTGTGTTCCAAAAGGTGTTACTAATAAGCATTTTGTCATTTTAAATTCCAGTCAACATTGATCTAAACAGGTTTCCTCAATGTAGGACTTCTCAGCTTTAAGAGCGCTAATGTGCAATGGCAGCTTCCGAGAGAAGCACATCATGTACTATATTTTTCAACTTTAAAAGAGCACAGAACCTTTTTTTTTAAAAAAAGAACAAGTGTTCTCAGGAACATAATATATGAAATGTTGTCATAGGATCAACTACCACAAGGGTAACTACAATGAAGGGCTGGGTCTTTACCAAGCTGGGAACAGGAGCTGCTTCTCTTGAACAGGATCCATGCTGGTTCTCTCCATTAGCAGCCACTGTGGACCTGACAAGATTGCTGGAGCACTTGGCAGCACCCTGAGGAACAGCTAATTACACCATGGAAAGCTGCCCAAACTCCCCATGCTCATCAAATGAGATGTGTGGTAACTGACCAGTGAACCTCAGAGAGGGGTCAGATAACTCTGCCATCTATCTACCTAGACTATGGCACAAAAAGTAGTTAAATTTTTTTTCCCTTTTTTTCTTTCTTTCACAGAGAGAGACAGATAGGGACAGACAGGAAGAGAGATAGAGAGATGGGAAGCATCAACTCTGTTGCGGCACCTTAGCTGTTCACTGATTGCTTTCTCTTATGTCCCTTGACCAGGGGGCTACAGCAGACCGAGTGACCCCTTGCTCAAGCCAGAGACCTTGGGCTCAAGCCAGCAAGCCTCGCTCAAACCAGATGAGCCAGCACTCAAGCCGGTGACCTCGGGGTTTTGAACCTGGGTCCTCTGTGTCCCAGTTCGATGCTCCATCCACTGTGCCACCACCTGGTCAGGCAAAAGTAGCTAAATTTGAGTATGGTTATTTTGTTTTGTTTTTATGTAAACACAACAAAAACTCTAATTTTGTTTAATAAACATATAACCAGTCATGGTGAGAATCCTAGACCAAAGATATGTTAGAAAGAAGGCAGAATGGCCTGACCTGTGGTGGCATAGTGGATAAAGCGTCGACGTGGAACGCTAAGGTCGCTGGCTCGAAACCCTGCACTGTGTAGTCAAGGCATATATGGGAGTTGAAGTTGGTGCTTCCAGCTCCTCCTCCTCTCTCTCTCTCCCCCTCTCTCCCCCCTCTGAAAAATTAATAAATAAATAATAAATTTTTTTTTAAAAGAAAGAAGGCAGAATGGCTCAATTGGAGCAAGTTGGCCCCAGGTGCTGAGGATGGGCTCCATAGCCTCTGCCTTGGGCTCTAAGAAGAGTCTGGTTGCTGAGCACAGAGAAATGCCCTAGATGGGCAGAGCACTGCCCCCTAGTGGGCTTGCTGGGTGGATCCCAGTCCAGGGGCATGCCAGAGTCTGTGTCTGTCTCCCCTTCTCTCACTTAAAAAAAAAAAAAAAGGTAAGCAAGCAGGCAGATATATGGTATTCCTGAAGAAAATCAACTAACTAGTTATTACAACAGAAACTGTAGAAGATTTATCTCCTCTAATACCTCTCCAAGGGCTCAGGAGAAGCTATATAAGAAAAGATTTATCTGAACAGAGAATGAATACATCATAGAGCCTAAAATTAAAAAGTTGGAAGAGAAAACAGACTTTCTCTCTCATACCTGCCACATGGCCTCTTTCTCTCAGAGCTATTCTAGCTACAGTGGGACGGCAACATACGGAAAGCACTTATGAGAACCACCAACAAACGGAGGAGGAAATGATGGCTAAACAAAGAAGGAGGTATAGACCAAGCAACAGGCTCACTTTCATTCAAACTTAAAGCCTTGAATTAACCTTAAAAAAAAGTGACTAGGACAAAGGCAGGACTCTGAGCAGCGTAGGGCTCCTTCCACTCCTGAGGAACACTTCAGTGAAACAAAGTGCCAGTGACTGCCAGCTGCTATGCTTTCTCCTCTTGTGTTATCTCTCTGACATCCTAGTATAGTAATAAAAATAACTACAAAAGGGTCTGGGGCTTTTTATGGTGACTAAAGGGGTTATATCATGATAAATGTTGACACAAGGCAAGAAAGAAAAAGTTTTCCAACTAGTCTTTAATCAACTATAATGTACAGTGGTACCTTGAGATACAAACAGACCAACATACGAATTTTTTTTTAAAAGATACGAGCTGCGACTTGGTCCATATTTTTGTTCAAGATCCAAGTGAAATTCCGAGATATGAGTCGTGATTTGGGGAGCTGCCGCTAGTTGGCACGTTGGCGCATGGGTCCAGTATCGGCAGTTTGATATACAAGTTGACTGAATTACGAGCTCGGTTACAGAATGAATTAAATTTGTATCTCAAGGTACCACTGTACTCTTATTTAATAACAAACACAGGATTCTAAATAAGGATATCAGAAAGAGTCACTTTTCCTCCCATAATAAAGGCAGATGTAAAAGGAAAACAGTCTTTTTAATTTTAGGGAGAGTACACATTCTTAAATGCCACTTCAATTATTTGATCCTTATAGGATGTTCAAGTAACATGACTAACACACGTTCGATTACTGAATTGGGAAATGGAACCATTCTAATTTGTTTTCTCAATCTGTTGGTTTGTAAGTAATCTAGTACCTACAACAAAACATCCCAAGTTTTTAAAGAGAAGCCTGTAAAATAATATATTTACCATATAACCACTAGAAACAAGGTAGATGTAAAAAGAAGAGGTAAATAAAGACACAAAATAGTTAATTTGATTTACTGAGATGAAAATAAAATGTAGTCATTACTCACCAGCATTTAAATGACATTCCTTAATCTGAAACTGAAGTTCATTTTCATTGGGAATATCCTTCCATGTTGCAAGGAAGACCTGGCGCTCTGTATGGGGAAGCAGAGGGTAAGGAAAGGTGCGCAGTCTGTCAACGCTCTGATTTCTGGGGCCTTGTGCCACTCCCCTTTGGAGTGCTGGCTCCTGCAACAGCAATCCAGCCAGGAGCAGTCTGGGCCCGGAGACGCTTCTTGGCTATGTGGAGCTGCTACACTCCAGGTCAATTAATTCCTCATCAGTAGCACTAAGACACACTGGGAAAGAGTTTACATCTAGGGTTTAGTTTTAGCTCTATTTTCCTATTTGGCAACTTTGGGTAAATTTGCAACCTTTCTGATCCTTAATTTCACCATATATAATTATACCTGCTCTGCTTAGCCAAAGAGCCACTGTAAGAATCAAATCAATTAAGTGCCAATATAATTTAATATGTACCAATACGCTAGTTTTATTAGATGGTGGTTTCATGAGTAAGGGAAGAGAGAAATGTCAACAACCACAGGAGAATACTAGTGGTTTATTACAATTTACTATACCAAAACGTGATAGAGACAGAAGTGAGCAAATTTTGGGAAAATGGCACTGACAAACTTGTTTGATGAAGGATTGCCACAAACCTTCCATTTGTAAAAACAAAACACCCTGCAGGACCTGCAATAAAATAAGGTATGCCTGTAGTCTGTATGCTGGGGTGACAGGGTTATTAAAAAACTGGCACTATGATTTAGAGAGCAACAGCAAAATAAGACCACTGAGACTTCAGCAACTAAATACAGTGGTACCTTGAGATACGAATTTAATTCGTTCTGTAACCGAGCTTGTAAGTCAGTCAACTCATATATCAAACTGCCAATACTGGACCCGTGCACCAACGCACCAACTAGCAGCAGCTCCCCGAATCGTGACTCGTATTTTGGAATTTTGCTTGGATCTTGAACAAAAATACGGACCCAGTCGCAGCTCATATGTTAAAAAAATTCGTATGTTGGTCTGTTCATATCTCAAGGTACTACTGTAATTAGCAATTATTAGAGCTTTAGAATTGCCTTACACATCCATTTTTGTTTTTTTAAACCTCAAAATACCTTGTACTTCTGGGCTATGTTCTGCCTAACATTAAGAGGAAGGGCAAAGGTGTATCTGGCAGCACAGGAGGGCATACTTACCCATTTTGCCATCTTCAACAAAAAGTACATTGAGAGGGATGAGGCAGCTGAAATAGAAGACATCAATGTTGTTTTTCACAGCCACCTGCCAAGAAAGAACACAGGAAAATTAGATCATAGCAAGCCAGGTAGAAGGAAAAGAATAGTTATGGGTCTTTTTTTTTAATTAATTAATTTTATTTTTTTTACAGGGACAGAGAGAGAGAGTCAGAGAGAGGGATAGATAGGGACAGACAGACAGGAATGAAGATAGATGAGAAGCATCAATCATCAGTTTTTCGTTGAGACACCTTAGTTGTTCATTGATTGCTTTCTCATATGTGCCTTGACCGTGGGCCTTCAGCAGACCAAGTAACCCCTTGCTTGAGCCAGCGACCTTGGGTACAAGCTGGTGAGCTTTTGCTCAAACCAGATGAGCCCGCGCTCAAGCTGGCAACTTCGGGGTCTTGAACCTGGGTCCTCGGCATCCCAGTTTGACGCTCTATCTACTGCGTCACCGCCTGGTCAGGCTAGTTATGGGTCTTGAAATACATCATTCTATTTCCTTTCTCCTTTAGACAGTGCAAAACTTCCCAAATCAAGAAACACCTGCCCATACATTGCAAAACATATCCTTATTCATTCCACTAAGTACTGTGAGAACCTGCAACTCTCTCTCTAGGAAGAAGAATGAAATCAAGGCACAACAAGTTCTGCAGCCGGAATATTCTACTCAGTTTTTTTGTTTGCTTGTTTCCAAAATTAATTGTAGCTGCTACTACCACTAAGTACCCATTATAATATGATTTCAAATCTTCACCATTACTGTCCCAAACAAGTAGGTGTCACTCCACTCCCATTTTACAGATGAGGAACTGAGGTTCAGAAAAATCCAGAGTAACATTCCTAGTACACAAAAGAACCAGGCTCAAATGCAATTTGACTCTGAAACCTGACTTTTTCCCTCTCTACAATAACTGGTCATAGGCTGACCAGGCAGTGGCATAGCGCATAGAGCGTTGCACTGGGATGCAGAGGACCCAGGGTTGAAACCCTGAGGTTTCCAGCTTGAGCACGGGCTCACCAGCTTGACTGTGGGGTTGCTGGCTTGAGCATGGGATCATAGACATGACCCCATGGTCACTGGCTTGAAGCCCAAGGTTGCTGGCTTGAGCAAGGGGTCACTCATTCTGTTGGAGCCTCCTGGTCAAGGCACATATGAAAAAGCAATCACTGAACTAAGGAGCTGCAATAAAGAATTGATGCTTCTCATCTCTCTCCCTTCCTGTCTGTCTGTCTCTGTCAAAAAAAAAAAAAAATTAAAAAAAAAAGAACTGGTCATACTGCCCTCTTTTTTTTTCTTTTGAGATGCCAGTTTTAAAGTTGTTCCTTTTATAAATCTTATTTCCTAAGTCCGATGGTTGGAAAAAGCTGTGGGCCACACTCTGGTAAATCTGATGACTATACGAAGGAAAAGCCTCTGAGCAAGCAAAGGAATGAATTTTCCTCTCACAATACAAGCTTCTGATTTAGGTAGGTTGTAATTCTACCAAGGCCCATTCAATTCAGAGCATGCTGTTTATATTTTTAAAAAAAATACAATAAATATTTTTATTCGGGGGCAACAGTGGTGTATATATTCAGAAGCAGGCAGATTATAAGAACCATATACCGTAAGATGGGAGAGTAGGAGGACAATTGTTTTAAACCACCACTTCCCACTGGTTTCTGTCACTAGTGACTTTCCTATTTATGCTCTTGGCACTGCAGGAAAACATTTCTCTCAGCAAGTTCTATAATCATAACCACACCTATTTCTCTTTCATTTGGCTCGAAGAAAATAAAGGGGGTAAAAAGTTCCTATCTAGCAGTACTATGTCCCCAATCCCCCAATCCCTTTTCTTTGGGACATATGCCCACACTTGAACAGCATATCTATCTCTCCATCAAAACTTTAGTTATGAGCTCCAAATATCCTCTTTCCAAAGTACTTCTAGTTCTTTTACATTTATTACCAACTCATCTTCCCCACCTTAAACCTTTATTTCCTCCTCCATAATTTAGTTATGTCTACTTGACAGTTTTTCTGTTCTCTCTCCCAGAAGAAGCCAACAAATTACTTTCCTCGTAACTTGTGTTTTTAACCTTTCAATTACCAACCTCCCAGGAGTTTCTGACCTATATCACATAATCTGATGCTGAAAATGCTGCGACAACAGGATTCTCAAAAAGCTTGAGAAAATGTAAGCAGAGAAAATAACCTCAGGAAAAGAGGGACTTGAGACATTTTAGATACACTAGAACACCACTCCAAAAGTTTTATACCAGCGTCGGTTTCTGGGAAAGAGGTTATTTTCTAACTAATGTGGTACTTGGCAATGAGAGAAAGAGAACTCATTTCAAATAAGGGCAGCAAGAGGATCTAGTGCCAGGCTCTCTGAAGGACATTCAGAAGTGTGGCTACAGAAAGGTCTTACTGAAATGCAAGTGATTGTTTACTATCATCTTTGAATATAAAGCAGTCTTATTTCCTAACGTACCATTCATCAAATATTTAGTAATGTCTACTATGTCCTAACCATCTGAGACATAAATACAGAAAATAAAATCCTTGTCCTCCAGGGGATATTGGTGGCACTTAACCAAAAACTTATATATCTTGTTCTTCGGAGGGAATTCGTATTCCAGTTGGAGCTTTTAATAATGCAACAGACACGAAAAGCTCCTCTAGGTTAGCAGCACTAAACCATTCTGCCTTGAGGACCCTTTTCATACACAGATGAAAGCCATGGACCCTCTTTCTGAAAAACATACATGCAATATTTTTTGGGGGGAGTTCATTTATTAAAGCTGGGGACAGTGAAACAAGGAAGGGCTAGGGTAGAAGAAGCAACAGGAGAGAGAACAGGCGCTCTGTGTTTGGCTCTCTAGAAACATTGTAGGAAAGAAGTGATCTAAGGCGGGGTTGTTACCAACTCACTGGAAAGTCAGAGAAAAAAAATCAGCCTGAGAGGAGCTGCCACCGCCCATTGCTGCCCCGGTTGCAAGTCTTGTGGGGTCCCTCCTTAGTGTTTAGGAGGTGCTCGCCTGTGGGGGGGAAGAGGGGGCAGGGAAAGGTGCAGGCATGCTCACGAGAGGGACAGTGCCCTTGCAACATTCTGACAGGCAATTTCAAGTGTTTCAGGGTACTCTGAAAACTGTCCCTGGACTTCTGTTTCAGACTAACTCTGAGAAGCTGGAAGTAGAGGCAGTGAATGCAGTGGTTCAGAACATGGACTAGGAAAGCAGACAACCTGATTTCAGATTTTGAGCGTCACTTATTACTCTGTGACTTTGAGCAAGTAGTACTCAGCTCAGTTTCCTGTCTGGAGAATGGAGATAATACTAAATGCATGGGTTAAAATACTAAGTACTATAACAAGTATCTGTTAAAGAAAAACTCCCTCCTCTTTCATCATCTTCTGTTTTACCTTTTTTCAATCAGTATTTTTCCATAATTAAGGATAACCATATTAGACTTTACCTGAGATCTTTTACATGCTCAAATATAGTACTTAGAGATCAGAAAAAATAAAAACCTTACTAGCAAACTGTTAGCTTAATGATTCTTCTTGCTACTGTACCTGGTAAAATATTATCTTTTGACAGGATCAACTGCACACAGGTCACTCTTTGAAAGGAAGTTGTTTCAGCTCTTTTCCATTAGGTTTTCAAAATCTGCATTTTGCAGCTCTCAAACTTTTACTCTCGGGTAGAACTGCATTCATTTCAAGAACGTATGGTTCTCTTGGATCTGGTCCCCACCTACCTTTCCAGCCTACTTCCTTAACCTGAATCACGTCAAAATTACTTATTCCCCAAACACTCAAAATCATAGCTCTGTGCCTTTTTACATGTTGTTCTTTCTACTTAATACAGTCTTCTGAAGCTTTAGCTGTCTGGAAAATACCTATTAATCTTAAGATTCAGTTTAAGCTTGCGATTTTTCAGGATAGCTCTAACCTTCCCCAGAGCACCCAGTACATACTCTTCCATAGCATAAAACACCGGTTTACCTCTGTGCCGTCCTCAACACAATGAGGTCCTCAAGTGCAAGAACTTGCACCTTTTCACTAGCACATTAGTGACTCAATGAATATCTGTTGCATGCAATGAAGAGGAAGATGTTGAGCAAATGGAATGAAATACTCATTTCTCATCCTTTTTTCTATCTCTACACCATTCATCTGCATAACAATCCCATCAGTAACATCTCTCATTACATAAATTGATACTCAATGAGGCAGGAATGGGGGGATGGGATGATATGTGGGCTCTTTTAGTTTCAAATCACCGAGCTAAAATAATATCTATATGCTATAAGAAAGAATAGCATAACTAGTAGATCACAACCCAACGAATGCCAGTTTCTCCAAGGATATGCCAATCATTTCTTGGGGGAATTAAGGCATTAAAAAAATCAAAGAAAAAACACAATATGAAGCCAGTTCATTCCAATCAAGATGGCAGCTACTTTCAAATAGAACTGAGTCAGTTTTATAGAGTACGTTATTTACTGCTTCCGAAGCAGAGGGAGTTCCTTGATTTTTGAAATTCACTATCCTGCCTGGCCTGTGGTGGCAACATGGATAAAGCATCTGCTTGCAATGCTGAGGCCACGGGTCTGAAACCCAGGCTTGCTTGGTCAAGGCACAGACGACAAGCAATCAATAAACAACTAAAGTGAAACAACTATGAGTTGATGCTTCTTGCTCTCCACCCTCTGTAAAATAAATAAAATCTTAAAAAATAAAAATAAAGAGCTTTAAATAACATCAATACTCAGCTTGCTTATGGGAAATCAATGATGTTGTATATACCCAACTGCCTACTTAGTATCTTTGCTTGGACGAGATCTCAAATGAACATGTCTAAAACCAAATTCCTGATTTCTCTTCCTCGTCCCTTAAAGAACCTGCTGTCCTTCCAAACTAAGTAAATGTAATACTGCAAAGCCATTTAATGGACTCCCGCTTCTGTACTTGCCTCTCCCACCCCCAACACCTAGCTTCCCCAGCCTTTTTTTAATGGGGTGACATTGATAAATCAGGGTACATATGTTCAGAGAAAACATCTCCAGGTTATTTTGACATTTGATTACGCTGCATTCCCATCACCCAAAGTCCAATTGTCTTCCATCACCTTCTAACTGGTTTTCTTTGTGCCCCTTCCCTCCTCCAAACCCCTCCCTGTCCACCACCCCCACCCAGTAAACCCCACACTCCTATCCATGTCTCTGAGCCTCATTTTTATGTCCCACCTATGTATGGAATCATATAGTTCTTAGTTTTTTCTGATTTACTTATTTCACTCAGTATAATGTTATCAAGGTCCATCCATGTTGCTGTAAATGATCTGATGTCATCATTTCTTATGGCTGAGTAGTATTCCATAGTATATATGTACCAAAGCTTTTTAATCCCAGTCTATTCTTGACACAGCAACCAGACTGAACTTAAAATGTAGGTCATCTCATAAATATTTTTCTATTCAAACCTCCATTGACTTCCCATCTCACTCAGAATAAAAACCAAAGCTACAATGGCCTCTAATCTGATGCCTGTTACCTCACTTTTATGAACTACAACACTCCTCCTGCTAGCTCCACGTCAGCCACAGGAACCTCCTGTTGTGTCCCTTGCACACCCCAGGCAGGCTCTTTTCTTGTGGCCTTTTGAATTTCTGTCTCTTTGCTTGAAATTCTCTTCCTTTAGTAATATGCATGGCTCATTCCCAGGCTCCTCTAGGTCTTTGCTTTCATCAAATACTATCTTTTCAGGCAGATCTTCCATGACCAATATATTTATAAAATTGTACCACCCAAGCTCCAATCCAGGAATATTTCACTCTCAGCTTTATTTTTCTCCACTGCCCTCATGTAACATACTATTTTACTTATGTGTTGCTTTACTGCCTGTTCCTATGCCTTGTACCCCGCCTCCCAGTAGAATATAAGTTCCATAAGGGAAGAGAGTTTTGTCTTTTGTTCATTCTGTATTCTCAGTTTCTAGAATAGTAACAGGCACCAAATTAATTACTCAATAAGAGGGTGATTGTAAAATATACTACTCAAAGTTCCTGACCACCAGGTTTAGTGAAGACATGAACTTGGTCTAAAGTTTCCAAAAGAACAGTACTTACTGTAAGCTGTTTCTAGTCTATTTCTTTAACAGGAGAGGAGAGTATGGACACACACACTGGGGTGGAGGCAAGAAGATGGGTTAGGATTAGAAGCAGAATACCAAGTAGCCCGTCATAAAAATGAAATTTCTTTGAAGCTGCATGCTATTCCATAATGCATCTATATGTTTTAATATAAAAATGTATTTTTCCGGCCTGACCTGTGGTGGCGCAGTGGATAAAGCGTCGACCTGGAAATGCTGAGGTCGCCGGTTCGAAACCCTGGGTTTGCCTGGTCAAGGCACATATGGGAGTTGATGCTTCCTGCTCCTCCCCCGTCTCTCTCTCTCTCTCTCTCTCTCTCTCTCTCTCTCTCTCTCTCTCTCTCTCTCCCCCTCCCTCTCTCTCTCCTCTCTAAAATGAATAAAATTTAAAAAAATAAATAAATAAATAAAAATGTATTTTTCCCTTTACCTTTTGAGTAAAACTGATGCTTTAGAAAAATCTGTCACATGCATTCTTCAGCTTCAGGTACTTCCTAGCAGTGTGTTTTTTATAAACTCTGGGTCACCAGAGGGGAAGGTAGTTGGGGGCTAGGTGAAAATGGTGAAGGGATTAAGCAAAGGAAAATAAAATGGCTCATAGACAGCAGACAATGGTGTGGTGATTAGAAAGAAAAGGGGTGGGGAAGGTAGAAGAGGGTAAAGGGGGATAAATGGTGATGGAAGGAGACTTGACTTGGGGTGGTGAACACATGATGCTGTGTACAGATGATTTATTATGGAATGGTACACCTGAAACTTATGTATACTGCTCACAAAAATTAAGGGAGTCGGCCCCATCTATGACACTGTGGACGAGACTAGGGTATTTCTTCCAAGAAGCAGGTAAACTGATCTCATTTGCACAAGAGCCACTTAACTATGTCTTCCCTGAATAGTCAGGTTTTTTATTCTTCCCTCGAAGATCTCTGTTGTGGGTATTGATAGTCCTATTTTCTGCTGCTTTAATATATAGTGTTTCCTTTATTCCTCCTACCTCAATGCCCCACTCATATTTCAGGTTGGGACCTACTCCTAATTTAGAGCTCTCTTTCCCCCTTTTGCCAACTTCTATTATGAATTTACCTTTGCCACCCAGCTTAGTGTATCCCAAGGTTCTCTTCACCAAGCCACAGTCGCAGAGCTCCAGGGAAAAGCAACCTGGTCTCATCTCTCCAGGCAGAGGAGAACAGAAACTCCATACCCACACATGCTGCAGATGGCTTTTCCAATCTACCTGAATCATTACCAGCTAGAAGCAGTGGTCAATGGGATTTGGACGTGAGCTGCAAAGTATAGAATTGTGACAACAATTCCAGTGCCATGTGGACTTTTCCTGGACTCCTATCCCTTGTGACAGCTCCTAACAGACTGAACTGGGGTTGGGTTGCATTTTTCAGGGATTTGGCATGGTGTTGGGGCCAACTTGGACTTGGTGAACATGTTAAGGACACTACTCTTTTATGGATTCTTGCTGTATTGGCCAAGAGTTTGCTTAAAGGCTTTAATCACTGTAAAAAAAAAATAGAAGACTAGATAAAGAATATGTGGCACATATACACCATGGTATACTATTCAGCCATAAAAAATGATGACATCGGATCACTTACAACAAAATGGTGGGATCTTGATAACATTATATGGAGTGAAATAAGTAAATCAGAAAAAAGAACTGCAGGATTCCATACATTGGTGGGACATAAAAACGAGACTAAGAGACATGGACAAGAGTGTGGTGGTTACGGGAGGCAGGAGGAGGGAAGGAGGGAGAGGGGGAAGGGGAGGGGGAGGGGCACAAAGAAAACTAGATAGAAGGTGACGGAGGACAATCTGACTTTGGGTGATGGGTATGCAACAGAATTGAATGACAAGATAACCTGGACATATTTTCTTTGAATATATGTACACTGATTTATTGATGTCACCCCATTAAAATAAAAATTTATTTATAAAAAAAAATTAAGGGATATTTCAAAATGAATATGAAGTGATTAAAAAAAAAGCATGATTTTTTTTATTAAACAAGAACATCAGAAAAGCAAACGACAAGTCAAAGAAAGTTGTTTGATTATGTAAATAAGATGCAAAACTAACTTTTATTTCATTGGTGAAAATGCACTGTACAAAAGGCTGAAAGTACTGGAGTATCTGCACGATTCCTGATCCCCTATTTTTGTGAGCAATGTATTTTATTAACCAATGTCACCCCAATAAATTCAATAAAAAAATAAAAGTTATATTAAAAAAGAAAAACAAATCTGTGAGTCACAACCAAATGGTGGTTCTTAAAATCAATTCAGTGGGCTGGAACTAGCATAAAAAATAGAAAATATCACAGTGAAATAGAATAGAAAATAGCAAAGTGCATGTCATGAAGAGTAATGCTTTCTGAAAGTGTTCCAGTTTTATGTATGTGTTGTGTATATATATATATACAATATAAAATATATTTCTTACTGCAAGTTGTAGTAAAAAAAATGTACAAAGCCATAATACTCATAATTAAAAGCAAGCAACGAAGAATGGGTTCAGTGAGCTTTGAGGATGCCTAAAGCAGATCACAGATGGCACTAAGGAGCAGATTACCTAACCCTCCATTCCTCTGGGCTGTCATGTGCAATGTGTGGCTATAACATTAACTTGCCTCTCAGGGACATCAACAGGAAGAGCAAGTAGAAATGATTCTGAAGCACTTGGGAAACACAAAAGGAGGCTATAAAAGCTTAATAATAATAATGATGATGAAGATTTTTAAAAGTTACTTTCAGTGGCTGCTAGGGAAAAAAGCAGCTTGTCAGCTTCAGCCTGGAACCAGCAATTAGTTTCTTGCCATAGTATCAGAAGCCTGCTGCAGTAGCTGCAGCCTCTTTATGGTGGCACAGCTGGAGATGAACAGTTAAATTAGTATTCTAACCTTGCTCTAGTGCACTGAAAAGTACTATAAAAAGGTACGAGATGAACTCAGTCTGAACTCTGGCAAGGGCAGCCTCTCCCCACCGAGAACCACAGGAGGCACTGCCATAAGAAAACCATAGCAAGTGGCATGCCGCTCACCTCAGAGTGTATCATCTGCTCTCCCATGACGTCACTTGTGACCTTTCTAAGTCCCTAACGAGTATTTTTCTCTTATTCCTTTTCCCCATTTAGACTTTGGAAAGATTTTTGCTAGCTGGTCCACATTAAGACCAGGCAGTGACGCCGACCATCTCCATTTCTCTGGGAAATGATGATTCACACGTGTTTCAAGCACCATGCTACGTAGTCAACAGATCTTATGGAAACGGCTCTGAATGACAGGTTTTTAATGTCACTGAAGCCAACTGTGTGATTTATATCACCTGAGACTCACGCAGAGTGGCTCTTTCTGCTAGCTGCTGAAGTTAAATTTACCTGTAGTTCTGCGTTTCTAAGTCAATGCCAAAATACCTACCATCTTTAGCTTAAATATGGTCTTCCATTTCAAACCCATGTGAAGGCCAGTGAGGAAGCCGGTGTGTGGCTATGGGTGGAGTAAGGGGAGGAAGAGCAGAAGAAGTCAAGGCAGTAAGGCGTGGGTAGATCCTATGAGCTCTACATACCATCATTAGGTTTTTGGTTTTTCTGCTTAGAAAAACATCAGTACAAGTTCTTCCAGACTGGCAATGTAAACCTGAGTATAACAGAGCAGTCGTATAGCAAAAATTAAGCAGCTGCCACAAACTCTCGTAGGACCATATCTTTGTGGAAAGGGCCACTGGCAGCTGTGTGTCTCACAAGAAACCCAGGTCAAGGGAAAATAATGCTAAGATACACTGCATCTGTTCCTGCTGCAGGTAGCTTCCTTGTTTTTAAAGTTTTACGTTAGGCAAAACAAATCAGAAACTTACAGCAAACGTACCTGTGATCTGTTTCTGCCACTATACATCTCACTTGCCACAGTATACTGACCAATCTGGTTACTATCCAGAAACCTTTATTAAATGCCTCAAATTATCTTTTGTCAGCACCTGCAACAAAACTACTTTATAGTTTCAGTTGCTAGAAGTAAACGGCAATATTTCCACAGGCCTTTCAGCCTGCCTGACAGATAAACTCCCCCGAAGATAAAGTCTTACCTTAAACAAGTTCTGCCAGACCTGTATGAGCTCTAAAGCTTAAGGCATCCGTTTGTTTCTTTCCCTTTAATGACAGCTTTGTGTACCTTGCTAGGACTGGCTGACGTGTCTTTGGTTGCAGCTTTTGCACCTTAGAATACTATTTACATTGACAACATGAACTGTTTGCTGTGTAGAGCTTATTGTTCAACCTAAAAATATACTTTATATTGAACTGAATCACAAAATGGTTAAGACAGTACTAGTAAACTGTCAGTTAAAGTGATTAGATATCCCACAGCCCAGTTTTGTATGTCATGGGGCAGAGGACCCAATGGAAACACAATAGAATAACAGACTTCAGTAGTGAGAATGAATGAACATTATTCTAACTAGTTTCTAGACAATAGGCATACAGTCTCAGATTAGTTAGCAAGTCTGAAATCAAATAGGTTCACAGGTGTGCCTACATACTGACTGGTATGTTATCTAACCTTAATGTGGACAGAAGAAGGGCATGTGACTGTCAAGGTGACTGGACACATGGGCAACACTACAGAGATGCTGTTTTGGGGTAGTTTCACTGGAGAAACAGTTCATACATGTATAGGACAGAAATTACTGTCAGAAGCACAGCATGAGCTCTGTAACTGAGTTCTGTACTTTTACATTTAGAGTACCTGCCTTCCAAACCTTTAGTGGTTTCTGGGAAGAAATGTTAGCACCAAACCCAGGACGCCACTCATTTACACACTTTTCAAAAATGATTAAATAATGTGTTCCTTAGTCTCCAAACTATAACTGATACTAAGTACATTTACCAGTTTTACTTCTAACTGGTTTTTCTTAATAATCAGAATAAACTGACAGCTATTTTCAGTACACACAAATACATGTCCTTCCATACACTTAGGCTTTCCTGAAGTAGAATAAAAAGGAAAACAAACTCAAACTGAGTTTATTTTCACTCTAGGCCCACTGACTGATTTTCAGGCTCCACAAGCCTAGAGTCAGACAGAAACTTGTCTATGAAACTCCCGCTGTAAAACGAGGATCTGAGATAGAATTTAAAGATATATTTTAGTTCAATAAAAAGGACTTCCTAACAGAGTTTTACGAATATGAAATGCGCCATTTTAGGGAAGAAAATCATTATTCATGTAGCTCTTGAGACTCCAATCACTGCTCACATAGGGTAAATTCCATCAGAATTAGGGTTTGAAACAGACAACTTTAAAACTTACCTCTTCCAACCAAGAGATTTTACATTTTTTATGTTTTACACTCACATAGCTCAAAGCTTTTCTCAAGTTTTACTTTCAAGATGTATGGACCTCAATAACATGAGGCCTATGCATAATCCCCACATAAAAATATTGAATAGAACAAATTATTTTCTATCTCACTGAGTATAATGCTACAGCAAAATATAAAAGTGCACATATGCATGAGGGAAGAACATGGCTCTCAAATGGGTTTCCACCCACCTCTGGAAAATCCCAGTCAGTTCCCTTTAATCCAACCTATAATGTACCTTTAATGTACATTAAGGCTTTGGAAAGTACCCTACTGCATAAAGATCACATAGTTAAATCTATTTTCCAATCATTTATCAAACCAGAAACACAAAACTGATTCCATTTTTCATCATTAACTCTTAACTTACTATAAAAATGGCTGGGATTTTTATAGATGAAAACCCACAAATCACTTTTATTGATACTTTAGAACTACTTTGTAAATACATTATCATTTGCATAAGATTCACAGCATTGCCCTGGCCAGTTGCTCAGTGGTAGAGAATTGGCCTGGCGTGTAGATGTCCCAGGTTTGATTCCCCGTCAGGGCACACAGAAAAAGCTGACCATTTGATTCTCCATCCCTCCACCCCCCCTTCTTCCTCTCCTGCAGCCATCCATGGCTTGATGGTTCAAGCAAGTTGACTCTGGTTGGTTGCTAAAAATGGCTCAGTGGTCTCTGCCTTAAGTGCTAAAAATAGCTCAGTTGCTGAGCAAAGGAGCAACGACCCTGATGGGCAGAGCATTCCCCTAGGGGACTTGCCAGGTGGATACTGGTCAGAGAACATGCAGGAGTATGTCTTTCTGCCTCCCCTCCTCTCACTTGAAAAAAAAATAAAGAAAAAGTTCATAGCATGGGCTTCTGTTACACAGGTAATTTGAACTCAGCAGCCCTATGAGTTGTGTTCTGAGAACTAAACTCTGGGTTTCAGGAACAACTGTCTCTTGTCATTGAGGCCAAATTTATGCTCCATTAGAACACCTCTGCTTATCAGAACAGAGTTCTTGTCTACTGCTATGGGTGATCATTCAAGCAGGGCAGTTGCTACTAACATATTCATAAAAGAGATTTCCAGAAGCAAGCTAAGTGCTGGTTATATTAAGATAAAAGATATAGCCTAGTAGTATATTGAGATCTTGACAAAAAGGATAAGGAATATTCTCAAAAAGAAGAACCTAGTAAGAAAAGGAGTATTTTGATTCCCGGCCAGGGCACACAGGAGAAGCACCCATTTGCTTCTCCACCCCTCCGCCGCGCCTCCTCTCTGTCTCTCTCTTCCCCTCCCGCAGCCAAGGCTCCATTGGAGCAAAGATGACCCGGGCGCTGGGGATGGCTCCTTGGCCTCTGCCCCAGGTGGGCAGAGTGTTGCCCCCTGGTGGGCGTGCCGGGTGGATCCCGGTCGGGCGCATGCGGGAGTCTGTCTGACTGTCTCTCCCGTTTCCAGCTTCAGAGAAACACCAAAAAAAAAAAAAAATTAAAGGAGTATTTCATATATAAGATACTCTACTTCTCAGATGAGATTAAAAGATATGTTTAAAGTCCTGATGTGACACAAAACATACATTAAAAAATGTGGGGGTTTTTTTTGGAGAGGAGACAGACAGGGAAAGAGAGAGGCAGGGGGCGGGGAGGAGCAGGAAGCATCAACTTTCCCATATGTCCCTTGACTGGGCAAGCCCAGGGTTTCGAACTAGCAACCTTAGCATCCAGGTTGACACTTTAGCCACTGAGCCACTATAGCAACTTACACAAAATTTGAAGCAGCAATATCAGAAAGTAATTTTTTCTTTTCTTGGGTAGTAAAATGTTTTCATCTTTCATAACCAGAGTCCACCGCCTACATTTGCTAATGGAATATTTCAGGTTCTGTCCTGTCTATAGGGGTTATTTCAACACTGGATCTACCTGTCTGACATGGAGATCTCTTATAGCTCCCAAAAGATCTACCACGTTAGGGATTCAACATCTATTCAAGCAGCATGTGGTCCCATAAAAGCAACCAGAGCACAGAGTCCTCAATTGTGAATCTTGAAAGACCAAAGGAGACCTTAATACGGAACTCATTTGCCCTACACAGCACTCAAGAAAAGTCAGCAAATGCCAAGCTGGTTTGCCTCATTTGATGGAAGCTGCTGAAAATGTCTCCCATTTTTTCTGGTACAATAGCTAGAACTGTGGGCTTTCTGAGTGTGAATGGGCATATGTAAGACATGAAATATCAGGGACAGGCTCCATCTACAACTGATTTTGCCACAGGCTGGGACTCCAATGTAGGAGTAACAAGGGACAGAATTTTCTCAGGGCCATATACACTGGCAAAAATAAAAAAACAACTTTTGGCTGAGAAAGATCTTAAAGATCTGAATAAACAGAACTGTAAGACTGTGTCTTTTATAGCTAGCATTTTCAGCACTTTCTGCCCTAATCATTCAAAGGTTAAATAAATAGAACTGATGAATACTGCTTTGTTTTAGACGAGATGTTCAAAGAAAAAAACCGAGACATAATTTCTTTCCCCTAATTAATACTTATCCTCTTATTAAACAACACTTATGTGGGGTTTAAAGGTGATAGGTAGACAGAAAGATAACAAAAACTATTTATACGAAAGGACCAATTCTCTTTTTTTATTATGTGTTGATTTCAGGTGAATAGCTTAGTGGTTAGACAATCATATACTTTACATAGTGTTCTCTTCGTTATTTCCAGTACCCACCTGGCACCATACATAGCTATCACAATATTATTGACTGTATTTCCTATGCTGTAGTTTCTTCCCCGTAACTATTCTGTAGCTACCCATTTCTGCTTCTTAGTCCCGTCACCTCTTTCACCCAGGACCTAACCCCCCTCCATCCCTCTGGCAACCAGTTCTCTCTTTGCATCAAGGAATCTGTCTCAATTTTGTTTGTTCATTTATTCCATTCTTTAGATTCCACATATAAGTAGAACCATTTGTCTTTCTCTGACTGACTTATTCCACTGAACATAACATCCTTTATGTGGAAAAGACCAATTCTTTATCCATAGAGTCACCTGTAGGGTGAAAAAGGTAAAGGGATTAAGAAATGCGCCCTGGCCGGTTGGCTCAGTGATAGAGCGTCGGCCCGGCGTGTGGGAGTCCCAGGTTTGATTCCCAGCTAGGGCACACAGGAGAAGCGCCCATCTGCTTTTCCACCCCTCACCCTCTCCTTCCTCTGTCTCTCTCTTCCCCTCCCGCAGCCAAGGCTCCATTGGAGCAAAGTTTGCCCAGGCGCTGAGGATGGCTCTGTGGCCTCTGCCTCAGGCGCTAGAATGGCTCTGATTGCGGCAGAGCGACGCCCCCTGGTGGGCATGCCGGGTGGATCCCAGTCGGGCACATGTGGGGAGTCTGTCTGACTCCACGTTTCCAACGTAAGCAAAATACAAAAAAAAAGAAAAAGAAAAAGAAATCCAAATTTTCTGTTACAGAACAGTCACGGGGAGGTAAGGTACAGCATAGGGATTATAGTCAATATTCTCGCCTGACCAGTGGTGGTGCAGTGGACAGACCATTGACCTGGAATCCTGAGGTCCCTGGGTAAAAACCTCAAGGTCACCAGCTTGAACTCAAGGTCGCTGACTTGCGCCCAAGGTCGCTGGCTTGAGCAAGGGATCACTGGCTTGACTTGAGCCCCCTGGTCAAGGCATGTATGAGAAAACAATCAACAAACAACTAAAGTGACACAACTACAGTTTGATGCTTCTCATCTCTCTCTTCTCTCACTCTCCCTTTCAATCTCTCTTTCTCTCAATAATAATACTCATAATAATACTATTCTAATAACTATGTATGGTGTTAAATGGGTGCAAGATTTATTAGGATGATCACTTGGTAAGGTATGTATATCTAATCACTGAGGTGTACACCCGAAACTAATATACTAACATATGTCAACTGTAATTGAAAAATAAAAATTATTTTAAAATGCAAAAAAAAAAGAAAAAGAAAAAAGCACCTAAGTCTCCTAATTGCAAAGTAATGTAGAAGAAAGTAAAGAAGATACTTTTTAAGAAGGTGCTCTATCAGACTTTCAGGTAAAAATAGTAGACTAAAAATCACATTTGGCCTGACCAGGCGGTGGCGAAGTGGATAGAGTGTTGAACTGGGACGCAGAGGACCCAGGTTCGAAACTCCGAGGTCACCAGCTTGAGCACAGGCTCATCTGGTTTGAGCAAAGCTCACCAGCTTGAGCCCAAGGTCCTTGGCTTGAACAGGGAGTTACTTGGTCTGCTGTAGCCCCTGGTCAAGGCACATATGAGAAAGCAATCAGTGAACAACTAAGGTGCCACAACAAAGAATTGATGCTTCTCATCTCTCTCCCTTCCTGTCTCTCCCTATCTGTCCCTCTCTCTATGTCTCTGTCACAAAGAAAATCAATAAAAAAAGCAAAAAAAATATTTAAATTTTCTTTCTCCTGGAAGAAATTCTGCCATAATTAAAATAAATTTAAAAGCATACATTCATAAAGACAGGGAAGAAAAAATTACAATAATAAAATGTTGGCAGCCCTGGCCAGTTGGCTCAGCGGTAGAGCGTTGGCCTGGCGTGAGGGGGACCCGGGTTCGATTCCCGGCCAGGGCACATAGGAGAAGCGCCCATTTGCTTCTCCACCCCCGCCCCCTCCTTCCTCTCTGTCTCTCTCTTCCCCTCCCGCAGCCAAGGCTCCATTGGAGCAAAGATGGCCGGGCGCTGGGGATGGCTCCTTGGCCTCTGCCCCAGGCGCTAGAGTGGCTCTGGTCGCTGGAGTGCGAAGCCCCGGAGGGGCAGAGCATCGCCCCCTGGTGGGCGTGCCGGGTGGATCCCGGTCGGTCGGGCGCATGCGGGAGTCTGTCTGACTGTCTCTCCCCGTTTCCAGCTTCAGAAAAATAAAAAAATAAAAAAATGTTGGCAACTGTAAAACGGATGGATTAGTAATAAACACCACACAACTCTCAAGGCTTAATTAAGAGTGCCAGCACCTCTGAAGCTGTATGAGGGGAGAGGATGCTAAAGGAAAGAGGATTAAGATGCTGTTAGAGTATTAGCTCCCCACCTCCGTTCTAAGTTACCTTAGCTCTTCAGCCCTACCTAAAACTAAAGATTGATTCTTTTAGATGAGATAAAATAGATGGTACTTTGAAGGGTATGCCATGCATAGTTGCGGGGTGGTTAAGTGAATTTATACATATTGAATACTAGGCTCTTCAGCCGTCTTTCCCAACTTAGCTCCTACAAGACTGGCAGAAAGCCTGCACTAGACAGGAAAGTCAAAGATATTTTTGGAAGAATTAAGCCAACCCAAAAAGAAAGTATTAACATGTAGTATTCCAGTTGCCCTCAGTGATGGGTTAACTGGGGCTCCTGTCCTGGGCCTCATGGTTTAACGGACCGGCCATACTCCGATCCACTACTGGCCTCCCTGCAACCAGGGACAAAAGAATCCACAGGGTGAGAGACTGTCCAGGTAGAACACACAGAATTTCCTAGAGGGACAGCCACAGCACTGTTTCCAGGGCCTGCTGGAGATACTTATACTGGCCACTTTTCCTGAGGGTCCGTAAGCTTACCCTTAGGCTCATGGGATGGCCAAAGGGAGTAGGTAGGATACGGGAGGAGAGCAGGCTGTAAAATGGAGTTCTCCAGTTGTCATTCTGGGAATTTTAGCAAAGAACCAAATGGAAATCCTGGAACTGAAAAGTACAATATCTGAAATGAAAATTATACGGAATGGGTTTAACAGAAGGTTGTAGTCTATAGAAGAGCCAGTACACTTGAAAACAGATCAACAGGAATTATCCAACCAAAACAAAAAGAAAAATAGCCTCAGTGACCTAACAATACTGGTGGTTTAACACACGTTTAAGTTGGAGTCATAGAAGGAGAAAAGAGGTAACTGGGAAGAAAAAAACTTTAAAGAAATAATGAAAAAACTTTTCCAAATTGGGAGAAACTATCAACTTATAGATCTAAGAAGTCCAGTGAACCCCAAGTCATAAAAAAAAAAAAGGAAAAACTTTTAGAAAGTAAAGCAAAAGGAGAAAGAGATGAAAAATAGGAGGGAAAAAGAGATTGGTCCAGGAGGGTCAATGCCCAAATAATAAGACTTCCAACGTAAGAAAGAGAAAAATGAAGGGAAAGCTACAAAAAAGTTTTTTAATAATTCCCAGAATTGAAGGATACAGTTTCCCACCTTGAAAGAGTCCAATGACCACCCAGTACAATGGGTGAGGAGAGACTCACACTGAGGCATGCCACTGTGAAACTTCAGAACAGGGTAAATAAAGGACTGTATGAGCTTCCGTTGAGAAAGAGCACAGCACAAAAAAGAATCAAATGACTTCAGTCTAGAACCCTGGTCGGCAAACTGCAGCTCGTGAGCCACATGCAGCTCTTTGGCCCCTTGAGTGTGGCTCTTCCATAAAATACCACGTGCAGGCGCCACCTCGGTAAGGAATGTCCCTACCTATATAGTTCAAGTTTTAAAAATTTGGCTCTCAGAAGAAATTTCAATCGTTGTACTATTGATATTTGGCTCTGCTGACTAATGAGTTTGCCGACCACTGGATAATTTCTAACCTAGAATGTTATACAGAAACTATGAAACAAGAAAATAAATAAGACATTTTAAAACATGTGAAGTCTCAAAAACTTCATTCTCTACAAACGTCTTCTCAGGAAACAAGTGGAGGATGTTTTTCACCAAAACGAGGGAGTAAACAAACCAAGAGAAGAAAGATCCAGTTGGAGTGCGAACACAGAGAGATGCAGGGAAGGGAGCCCCAGCGTGATGGTGAAGGGAGCGCTCCAGTGCAGCTGTTACAGGTGTTCAAGGAAATCCCTCTAGACCGGAGCAGGGCAAATACTGTACTACAGGTGAGACTTCTAGAAAGTGAAACTGACAGAATATTTTGAAATGTCTAACCTCACCGGAATTTGAGATTTAATATAATTAAAAACACAGAAAATTAAGCAAACAGAGACAGGTATTAACTAGTAAATATTGAATTATTTATGAAAATATCACACTTTAGCTCAGTTTTTGTTTGTCTGTTTGTTTTAAGAGTATGTTTATGGAAGCTGGGGACAGTGAAACAAGGAAGGGCTTAGGGCAGAAGAAGAACCAAGAGAAAGACTAGGCGGGGTTGCTTTGGCTCACTGAGAAGTCAGAGACAAGGGGCCTTTGATGGGCCTGACCTGTGGTGGCGCAGTGGATAAAGTGTCAACCTGGAATGCTGAGGTCATCAGTTCAAAACCCTGGGCTTGCCTGGTCAAGGCACATATGGGAGTTGATGCTTCCTGCTCCTCCCCCCATTCTATCTCTCTCTCTCTCTCTCAAAATAAATTTTAAAAAATCTAAAAAAATAAAATTAAAAATACTTTTAAAAAAGGGGCATTGGAGACAGGTTCAGGGTTAGCCCAGGACAAGCTGCTGCCACCCACTGATCCCCTGGTACAAGTCTCTCTTAGAGTTTAGGAGATGCATGCCCATGGGGGAAGAAAAGGGGGTAGAGAAAGGTTCAGGCACAATATCCTAGTTCAGCTTTTAAGAATATATACAGTCATGCCTGACCAGGTGGTACGCAGTGGTTAGAGCATCGAACTGGGATGCAGAGGACCCAGGTTCAAGACCCTGAGGTCGCCAGCTTGAACGTGGGCTCATCTGGTTTGAGCAAAGCTCACCAGCTTGGACCCAAGGTTGCTGGCTCAAGCAAGGGGTTACTTGGTCTGCTGTAGCCCCACAGTCAAGGCACATATGAGAAAGCAATCAATGAACAACTAAGGTGTCGCAACGAAAAACTGATGATTGATACTTCTCATCTCTCTGCATTCCTGTCTGTCCCTATCTATCCCTCTGTCCCTGTAAAAAAAAAAAAAAGTATATACAGTCATAAAAATGTAAACATTAAACACTGATTAAAGAAAATTCTAGGCTAGCTCTATCAGGAAAAGAGCATAGGAAACATCCATGTAGACAATGGCAGTGAGTAGGGAGATGCAGAGGAATACTTAAGATGAAAAAATCCAGAAGTCACAATATAAGCTTAGTATTTAGATATAGAGAGGTAAATATAAAAAGAACCAATTAAGAGACGAGAGATCAACTCTGTGGAAGGAAATATTGGGAATCATGTTGGGGAAAGAAGGCTGGGAACTGGATTTTTCTTAACTATAGAACTAGTTGATTCTTTAAACCATTTTTATAACCCTGATAAAATTAAAACTTGAACAAATGGTGCTATCACTGTTCTCCTTATAAGAGTTTATAGCCCGAGTGAAAAAGGTGAAGGGATTCAGAAGTACAAATTGGCAGTTACAAAAGAAGCTCCCGGAGGGGGAAGCTAAACTTCACTCTGTGTAATATTTATAACTTGGATTTAGAGACGGTTTTTAAAAAAACAACCGTCTGCTCTACATCAGTACAGTAGAAAAACTTTCTGGGTTCCAATCTCTACTAGGTATTTAATTCTTGTCTCTAAAGTATAATCTACTTTACATTTTAAGAGGAAACGGTGTCTTTTTAACCTTCTGATAGTGTTTCAAACAGACTATAAGCCAATAATGTAGTCTGATGAGCATTTTAATGAGAATTATTTGTACTGAGTGTTGCATTACAGTTCTGGGAGCTGGGGTCCTATATATTGATATCAAATTAGCTAAAACACATGCTGCATTTAAAATTTCATTTCCTCAACCCCCAGATATTCCCCCCCCCCCCCCGATTTTATAGTCTGGAGTACTAGGAAAATACTAATTTTTCCTACTTGAGCTCTAAAATTTAAACATTATGTAAATATAATGTTTAATTGCCCATCAATCTTGATCTAGCTTTATGTGGATCTAAGGTTTCATTGTTTTGTTCTTCCTGGGACAAGAGCAGAATGGCAGCTGAAATGTAAAGTAACCTACCCACCTTGGGCAAGCCGTTAGTTTCAACTTCCATCAGCAGACATTAAATAGAGCTATTTACAGGTGTGAATTTTTTTTTCTCTTTTCAAGTTTTTGCTTATCTTCTCCACTGGGAAATGCCAATTAAAGAGAAAATAGCCATAATTATGACATCCCTGAGAAGAGAATCCATGAGAAAAACATGCTGAATCAGCAGCTGCTACAGATGGAACTTTTTTTCCTAGAGAAGCTGAGATGCTTTATTACATTCCATTTATTTATTTTTATCCTTTTTTGTGTGTGTGTGATCGAGAGAGAGGAACAGATAGGGACAGACACAGGAAGGGAGAGAGATGAGAAGCATCAATTCTTCATTGCAGCAACTTAGTTGTTCATTGACTGCTTTCTCATATGTGCCTTCACTGGAGAGCTCCAGCTGGGCCAGTGACCCCTTGCTCAAGCTGGAGACCATGGAGTCATGTCTTTGAGCCCACGCTCAAGTCAGTGACCCTGCACTCAAGCTGGTGAGCCCGTGCTCAAGCCGGATGAGCCCACACTCAAGCCGGCGACCTCGCTGTTTCAAACCTGGGTCCTCTGTGTCCCAGTCCGACGTTCCATCCACTGCACCACTGCCTGGTCTTTATTACATTTCATTTAGATGGAAAGTATTTCAGTTTGCTTTTTATAATGGCAGGTTTATATAAAAAGCTTTGGAGGGAGCGGTCTGGACTAAGATTCAGTATCTGTTATAAAGGTTTCTACTCGAATGGTTCATTTCACTGAATGGGAAAGGGAAATGCAAATAGGAAAGTAAACTGACATTTCTTTATTTACTGTTTCCTTTTAAAGAGCAGAAAATTTGCCCTGGTTTCTGTGACCCAAATTCCCTTTCCTATTTCTAAAGTAAAGCATTTTTGCACTCATGCTGACTGTCCTCAAATATTAGGCTTGAGGCTCTCTGGGCCAACAGGAGGTTAGATTTCAATAAAAAGGGGGCAGATGTAGATTTGGGTTAGCTACTTACTTTAGGATTCTGTGCTGGAAAAGCCCCTTAACACTTTACTCTCATCATAGTAACAGCCAGTTCCATCTGCACAGAAATCCTTGTTATGTTCCTCTAGTCTGAGCCAAGTTATATTGTGACTCACTCATCTACACTCTAAATCATTATACTCTTTGCTGGAAAAGAGGCAGTCAACTATTGTAGCAACAAGGTAGTTAGTGAACTGGCAAACAGGCTTGTTTTTTTGGGATTTAAACTACTGAGAAGCATTAGTTTTAACTTCAAGTAGTTTTACTGTTGATGTTTCACCTTCAGTACTAGTATCTCACACTGCTATTTCCAGAAGAGTAAGCAATGGAATCCCACCTGTCTTGACTGGAAAGTGGAAGGTGGTATTTTTCTTTAATCACTTTAAACATATTTTATCCTCTCATTCTGACTATTCTATCATTTCAAGTTCTTGGTAGAAGGACTGCCAATCCTCTTTGCTGTGTCTTTAGACTGTCCTTCACAGTGCATCTTTTTCGGCTGGCCTTTGATCAACAGTGACGTAAGATGGCAGCCACCCAAGGCTCAGACAATTTATAAAAACCAAATATATAGCCTTAAAATAGAATGCAGAACTAAATACTCAGAAGCATTTGTGAGATTTGCAACAAAAATTAATACGAATAAAGTAAATAGTTCTAACGGAGTGGTGAACTCAAGAGCTATTATCAACGCTAGCAAACCGGCAGCATTCATATAGCATCAAATTTGTCCTGCAGCCTGACCCGTGGTGGCGCAGTGGATAAAGCGTCAACTTTTTTTTTTTTTTTTAATTTTTTTTTTTAATTTTATTTATTCATTTTAGAGAGGAGAGAGAGAAGGAGAGAGAGAGACAGAGACAGAGAGAGAGAGGAGAGAGAGACAGGGGAGGAGCTGGAAGCATCAACTCCCATATGTGCCTTGACCAGGCAAGCCCAGGGTTTCGAACCGGCGACCTCAGCATTTCCAGGTCAACGCTTTACCCACTGCGCCACCACAGGTCAGGCTAAAGCGTCAACTTGAAAATGCTGAGGTCGCCGGTTCGAAGCCCTGGGCTTGCCTGGTCAAGGCACATATGGCAGTTGATGCTTCCAGCTCCTCCCCCCTTCTCTCTCTGTCTCTCCTCTCTCTCTGTCTCTCCCTCTCCTCTCTCTAAAAAAAAAAAAGAATAAATAAAAAAAATTTGTCCTGGAGGTCTGGTGCCTAATCATGTCTAAAGAAATGTAAGACTCCCTCAGCCACCTGAAGGACAGTGTTAAAGCAATTAAAAGGAAAACCACAACTTGACTGGTGGTGGCACAGTAGATAGAGCGTCAACCTGGGATGCTGAGATTCCAGGTTCAAAACTCCAAGGTTAACGGCTTGAGTTGCCTTCTTCTTTGAACCCCAGAGGGCTTATATTTCAAAGAAAAATTCAAAATAGATTAAAACTTAATAAAACTCTAAATTAGGATTTAAACATTCTAAAAAATACAGTATTTCAAGATTAAGGGGCTCCAGCAGACCTGATCAAGTTCCAAACTCCTCAAGATTCTGCTACAGGTAGAAGAGCGATGTGCTAATAGCTAGTATTTAAGTCCAGACAACCTAACTGTACATGGTTGTATGTTTAAACATAACCTCCACATGATTCTGTACTGAGATCTATTTTTATATAAATGACATTCAAATTTTCTATGTGAGTCTTAAGAGGAAAAAAAGATCTTTAACAGTTTCTAAACGTTTGAGGAAAAGAATACCTTTCTATGTCAATGCATAACCTTAAAAAAATAAACTCTTATCCACAGACTTATTGTAAAAAGTATTCTGTGACCAAATCTAATATACAGAAGGGTGAGGTGTTTCATATAAAATAAAATTTAAAAAAATGATAAAATAAACTTGGCAAGCTACCAGCTTGTAGCCTGAGTGCAGTCCAGTTCTAACCTGCAGGTTATTCAGAGGCTCCATCTTCATGACCGGGCCCAAGGTGTTGAGAGGCAGGGAGACATCAATGCTCTGGTTTGGCATCAGTGGTGTGTGGATGGCCAGAGGAGTGCTGGGGATGACACCAAAGCTAGGAGAAAGGAAGAAGAAATTTTAGAAGTTAATTAGGAGACAGGATTTAGCCACATGGTTGGGTTTCAATGGCTTTTTTTTTTTTTTTTTTTTTGTATTTTTCTGAAGCTGGAAACGGGGAGAGACAGTCAGACAGACTCCCGCATGCGCCCGACCAGGATCCACCCGGCACGCCCACCAGGGGCGAAGCTCTGCCCACCAGGGGGCGATGCTCTGCCCCTCCGGGGCGTCGCTCTCCGGCGACCAGAGCCACTCTAGCGCCTGGGGCAGAGGCCAAGGAGCCATCCCCAGCGCCTGGGCCATCTTTGCTCCAATGGAGCCTTGGCTGCAGGAGGGGAAGAGAGAGACAGAGAGGAAGGAGGGGGTGAGGGTGGAGAAGCAAATGGGCGCTTCTACTATGTGCCCTGGCTGGGAATCGAACCCGGGTCCCCCGCACGCCAGGTCAACGCTCTACCACTGAGCCAACCGGCCAGGGCCTTCAATGGCTTTTTACTCCAGAGGAACATAATTTTTTGTAATTCTAAATGAAAAAATAGTAGGACCCAAGGTCCTCAATTCTAATGTACTACAACATAACTTTCATTTTCCATTAAATAAATTTGAGGAAGGAGAAAGAGTCGTAAGCACAGAATTGCTTTGTTGGTGCTCTGATTCTGAAAGTTTCTTACATTTATAACATCATAAGGGACAGATATGATAAGCCCATGAGATCAACAGAGCTGGTGAGAAAAGCTCTGGAGGGGCAGCAGGGAGGTCCAAGGAGTTCCGAGGAAACTAGCGGTGGTAGGCTGCAGAGACCGACAGTAAATACCCACTCTCAGAAGACAGACCCCATTCCTGATGTAAAGTGCTGTGAGTAAAACTAAGATCAAACAGAGGACAATACAGAGGTGAAGTGAAGAAAGATGGAATATTCCTGCGGGGCTTGGAGGTGACAGAGATCAAAAAGCACCACCTTCCAAAAGGGAAACAAACACCCTGAACACAGGGCTGTGTCCTTGAAGGCAGAGACCAGTAAAAGAATCTATAGAACTCAGGATGGAAATATAGTCTCTTTGAATCAAGTTAGATTTTGAGAGGCACTGGAGTTGTGGCTCCACCATAGTAAAGGAAGGAGAGCTCTTGAGCAGCAAAGCCAAAAACACTACCCCAGCTTATCTTCCTTAAACCACTTGTTAATAGTCCTGCAAATTCCAATTCATTCAACTATGAATATCACAATGGTATAAACATAGCACTTGTTCAAAGACACTATTCTTAAAAAGTAGAAAAACAGCAGTACAACTTCCTATTGACAAACAAAATGTATATATATATATATATATCTATATATATATATATTTACATATCTATATATATGTTTTTTAGAAGAGACAAGAACATCAATTTATTCCTGTATGTGCCCTGATCGTGCATCAAACTGATAACCTCTGTGCTTCGGGATAATGCTCCAACCAACCAAACTATCTGGCCAGGGAAAAACATATACTTGATAATAACTTGCCATTGAAATAAATGGAATTAGAAAACAGTTATACATGAACTTAAGGGACAATATAGTTAAAAGCAATTACAGCCTGACCAGGCAGTGGCACAGTGGATAGAGCGTCAGCCAGGAACACCGAGGACCCTGGTTTGAAACCCCAAGGTCACCGGCTTGAGTGCGAGCTCACCAGATTGAGTGCAGGATCACCAGCTTGAGCATGGGACCATAGACCTAACCCCATGGTCGTTGGCTTGAGCCCAAAGGTTGCTGGCTTGAAGCCCAAGGTCACTGGCTTGAGCAAGGGGTTACTGGCTCAGCTGGAGCCCCCTGGGTCAAGGCACAAATGAGAAAGTAATCAATGAACATCTAAGGTGATGCAACTATGAGTTGACGTTTCTCATCTCCCTTCCTGTCTCTCTCTCTCTCTCTCTCTCTCTCTCTCTCACACACACACACTACACACACAGATGAAAAGCAATTGCAGTTATCAAAGAAGACACAATAGTGAAGGAAGCACCTGAAAAAGAAATAGCCAGACAGTAGGAGGACGGGAGCCAATAATAAAACTCAGGAAAGAAAAAGAATAAATCATGTTAGAAATGAACTAAACTATATCAGGAACATATGTAAATACAAAAAAAAAAATACACAACAAAATTTTAGTACATCAAATTCAGCGATTCATAAAAAAGACAGTATTATCCTGACCAAATAGGATTTAGTCCAGGAATACGAGATTGCTGTAACATTTGAAAAATCAATGTAAATCTGTCATATGAACAGACTAAAAAAAAACAAACCCACACACATGACATCTCATTAAATGCAGAAAAAGCATCTGACAAAATTTAATACGCATAATAAAACTAAGCAAACTTAGAACAGAAGTAAACTCCCTCAAGATCCATGAAAAAACCTACAGCTAACAATGCAATTAATGGCGAAAAGATTGAATGCTTTGCCCACAGATTTAGAACATGGCAAAGATGTTTCTTTTTACCATACCTACTCAACAGTTACTGGTGATCCCAGCAAGTATAATCAGGCAAGAAAAAGAAAAGGCATAAGACTGAAAAGAAAAAAATAAAACTGTCTCTATTCTCATTTATATAGAAAGGCAAAAAAGGCTACTAGAACTAGTGAGTGAGTTTAACAAAATTGCAAAGTACAAGCTCAATATACAAAAATCAATTCTATTTCTATATACTAGCAACAAGATCCATACATGACAAATTATGAAACAGTGAAAAGAGAAATTAAAGACAACCTAGGTAAATGCAGAAATGTGATGATGAGTTAAAAGATTCAATATTGTTTGATACAATTCTCCCCCAAACTGATCCATAGTCACTGTACTCAATCTAAATCTCAGCAGGCAAAAAACATATAACAGCCAAAAACAATTTTCAAAAAAGAATAAAGTTGGATAGTTTATACTATTCAATTTCCAGACTATGGAAAAAAAGTTTACTCTGACTCTTACTTTACACCATATGTAAAAATTATCTCAAAATGAATTATAAAAGTAAATGTAGGAGCTAAATCTAGATAACATGTCTATCAAAAAAAGAGAAAAAAATAATTTGTAACTGCAGGTCGAGCAGATTTCTAGCCAGAACACAAACAGCATAAGCCATAAAATAAAAATAATTGCAAAAATAAAACTTTATTTAAATAATAAACTTTTTTTTTTACAAGACATTGTAAGAAAATAAAGCAAGCCACAGCCTGAGAGAAAATACTTTCAAGACCTGTATTTGACCAACGCTTGTATCTAGAATATATATATAAAGAACTTTTATTACTTCATAAGACAACCAACCAAAAAAGGGGAAGGAAACACTTAAGCAGATATCTCACCAAAGAAATAAGAATGATCAACAAGCTTATGAAAAAATATTTCTACCATTAGTCATTCTAGGACATGCAAATAAAAATGTGATACTACTGTATGTACATCTATAAGAATGGTGAAAATTGTAAGGCTATCGAACGGCTGAAACTCTCATACTTATCATATGACCTAGCAATACCACTTCTAGGTATTTACTCAGGAAAATTGAAAACATATGTCCACATGAATATTTATAGCAGCTTTAGCCATAAAAAATAAAACTGAAAACAATCCCAAATTCTACCAACTGGTGAAAGGCTAAACAAATTGTGGTATATTCATCACTGGAACACTAAATAAAATGGAATGAATTACTGATCTATATACATCTCAAAGCATTATGCTAAGCGAAAGAAACCAGATGCAAAAGACTCCATACGATATGATTTCATTTACAAAAAATCATAGAAAGGCACAACTACAGTGACAGAGACAGAGCTATAAAGAACAACAGAGGAGACACCACAGTAAATACAGTAAAGAGACACAGGGATTAAAATTATAGAAAGCAAATATTTGAAGACAGAAATGAGAGAAAAAGATCATCACTACTCAAGAAGCACTCTTGTCAGAAGAGCAAGTCTAAAACTGATCAAGCCTACAGATATGTCTCCTATTTACAGATGTAATCAGCAAAATTTTTGGGAAACTCCACAGATAAAAGCTCTAATTTCACCTACAAATAAATTTCAAGGAAAACAGAGAGGGGAAGAGGAATCTATAGGTTGAAACACCTAAGACACTTAACAAATTGGCATGTATGGGGTATGGGGACTTTATTGGGGTCCTGTTCTGACAAAACAAACTGTACCAAAACATTAGACAACTAACAATCCACTAACTGGATATTTGATAATATTAAAGAGTATGGTGACAGCGTTGTGGTTATGGGTTAATATTTACAGATAAGAAAAAATTAGACAGTATATATAAAAGATAAAGAAAAGTCAATAAATGCATAATTTTCCAATGAAAAAATCAAAACAACAGTAGAAACATACAAACCCTGAAACTTTCCTGAAATAAAAGACTTTGATATACATATTGAAAAGGCACAACATATTCCAGAAAAAACTAAGACCAATCAACATTGGAAACATTCCAATAAAATTATCGGACTTCGCCTGACCAGGCGGTGGCGCAGTGGATAGAGCATCAGACTGGGATGCAGAGAACCCAGGTTCGAGAACCTAAGGTCACCAGCTTGAGCGCGGGCTCATCTGGGTTGAACAAAGCTCACCAGCTTGGACCCAAGGTTGCTGGCTCGAGCAACAGGTTACTCAGTCTGCTGTAGCCCCATGGTCAAGGCACATATGAGAAAGCAATCAATGAACAACTAAAGTGCCACAACGAAAAACTGATGATTCATGCTTCTCATCTCTCTCCGTTCCTGTCAGTCTGTCCCTATCTATCCCTCTCTCTGACTCTCTCTCTGTCTCTGTAAAAAAAAAAAAAAAAAATTATCGGACTTTAAAACTTCGGGCACCCAGACAAGATGATCAAATCAGTTATATGGTGGATAAAATCAGGCTGGCAGCCTGACCTGTGGTGGCGCAGTGGATAAAGCGTCGACCTGGAAATGCTGAGGTCGCTGGTTCGAAACCCTGGGCTTGCCTGGTCAAGGCACATATGGGAGTTGATGCTTCCAGCTCCTCCCCACCTTCTCTCTCTGTCATTCTCTCCTCTCTCTCTCTCCCTCTCTGTCTCCCTCTCTCCCTTTCTCTCTCCTCTCTAAAATGAATAAATAAAATTAAAAAAAAAAAATCAGGCTGGCAACTGACTTTTCCACAGGAACATTCAATGACAAAAGACACTAGAGTAAAATAATAAATCAAGAATTTTCTTTTTTCTTTTTTTTTAAGAATTTTCAAATACAAAAGCCACAGTTTTGACCCTGCAAGGATTCAAAGACTGCTGTGATTTACATACCCTTGTGTTGCTCCTCAAACCCTTTTTGAGGAACCTAAGAGAAGACATCCAAGAAATGACAGTGGAAACAAACAGGACTGGAAATAAGCACAAATCTGAGACAAAACAAAAGGTGAAAAAATAAAATCTAGAAATGATACAATTTACAAAAACTGGAGAAAAGAGAGCAAGGGAGTTGAAAGGGAGCATACTGGCCTCACCTGTTATAAGATAAATCAAGTACAGAAGTTTAAGCATACTTAAGAGAACAAAAGTAAATCCAAAGAAACATCAATGTAACAGGAAGAAGAGAAGATAAGAAGTAACTGTAGGAAATCAACAGACTATCTGTAGATAGCCAGTACTGTGTGTATTTTATAAAGGAAAAAGTATAGCTATCAGTACAAAAATATAAACTTTTCTAAGTATCAGACTACTTAAAAAAAGACAAACAGAAATGAAAGTGTGAAAGGCGGCTATAAGATTGCCTTTTTTTTTAAACACATTTTTATTGATTGATTTAAGAGAGAGAGAGAAAGGGGGAGAGAAGTGAGAGGCATCAACTCATAGTTGCTTCCAGTTATGTGCCTTGATGGGCAAGCCCAGGGATTTTAACTGGCGACTTCAGCATTCTAGGTTGACAATTGATCCACTGAGCCACCAAGGACAGGCTAGACTGCCTTTATTATCATGTACCAGTATTTCCCCAACAGTTTTGGCCTTTAACAAGGCCAGCTCCCTTAAAAGTGGCTGGAAATATAACTGCTCTTGACAGAAGAAAATAGATTTTCTAGATACTTAAGTGATTTCTAGTGTCAAACTTTCAAATCCAGTTATTTCCAAATGACTAGAAATAAATAAGACAGTCACTGATGTGAGCTGTTATAGACAAATTTTATTACATCTATTTTAGGGGTCCAATTATAGCTTGGTTAGAAACAAGTTTGACTACCTTGTATTTATGAATAAATAAATGGACCTGCTATCAAAATCTAGCCAGTGTCCTAAATCATGATTAATAAAAACCAGTGATGTCTCAGAACTAACTTTTTACTTCCTCATGTTCTCCATATTAAAGCAGAGAATTCACCGCTAAAAGCAGATTGGCCAGCCTATATTTAATTATTCAGCTCACCAGGTCTACTGACTGTCTTCTACATTGTTTATATCACTGAAGTGTTCATTTTGTCCCATCAAATGTGTGAGCTTTGGACACACATTTGTTTGGTTCACTACTCTAGCCTCAGTACCTTGAAATGTCTGGCACACAGATGCTAAGTAATAATTTGTTAAATAAGTAAATGGGATTCATTTAAAAACAATTTTTAAAAAATAAACTAGTAAAAATACTCTATTCCTAGAACCCTTTAAGAGGGCATTAAGTTCTGGTTTCCCCATTCCACATGGATGAATTTCCCAGCAAAATTGCCTAGGGCCTGCAGGGTTGAAGCTGACAACCGGACAGCTGTACAAGAGCCAGTATTCACTCTACACCTAGCATTGCAACATGAGAATTTTACCCATTGTGAATGGAACATTCTCTTATTGGACACAACGTACACCATGCCATCTCAGGATCTAGCTCGGGACTCACATTTCTTACCTATTCTTGTTAAATTGGATTGCAAAGTCTGTCATGTGCTGCAGGGCTTTGTTGGTGAAGTTCATTTCCATATAGATGTGTCCCTGACGATGAGTAAATGTTCCAGAAATCTCCAAGCCTTTAGCTTTTACCGCAGGCAGCCAGACCTGAAACACAGTATAAAGCCCAATTACACTAGAAAAAATTTATCTTGATGTTATTTGTTTTTGAATAATTATAAAATTTCAATTTCATTTTCTTAGGTATTATGGTGAGTTTGTTAGTAACTTTGGTGAAAAGCTTAAAAGGGAAGGAAATCTACTGATGAAAATGCCTATCTATGGCCTGACCTGTGGTAGCGCAGTGGATAAAGCGTCGACCTGGAATGCTGAGGTTGCCGGTTCGATACCCTGGGCTTGCTTGGTCAAGGCACATATGGGAGTTGATGCTTCCTGCTCCCCCCCCTTCTCTGTCCCTTCTCTCTCTCTCTCCCCTCTGTCTAAAATGAATAAATAAAATCTTTTAAAAAGGGGGGGGGAAATACCTGTCTATCATCTTTGAAGGCTTTTTTTAATGATTACAAAACCGTTAACAAAAATTTCCTTAAGGGCAAAGACAATGCCTTATGTATATACTTTTAACTCTTGCTATACTTTCTATTAAACAGTAAATAGGAAGTACTCAAATATTGCTAAAATAATCTGAATACCCATTTTCTTCATACAATTCATTCATTACCCACCACTGGGTCCAGAACTACAGTAAAGGTGGTATCCTCTTTTGCTTTCCATCTGAGCATGATCTCAAGCAAGGCTGAGACTAAAAGAACACCAATGACACAAACTCTTAACTCTATAAAAAAAAAAAAGTGCCCCAAACTTGAGCAGGGAATCCATATGTGGTATCAATGGAAAGAGGGAATGGAAGGAATGAGAAATCGATGTGTTAATTCTCAATACTTTATTTTCCCCCTGTTGTATTATATTTCAAATTTACACTAGATTGACTCTACTGTTGACAAACTAGACTATTTCTAAACATGAGAGCAAAACTCAAATACTTAGTATTGCCAAAAACTCAAATACTTAGTATTGCCAATTTTAAATCTAATCATAAAAATGGTTAACAAAGATGCTATAGTGCTTCTTATTGTTGAGTATGAGGACATTTCCAAACAAGGGCTCAAACCCTGAATTTATTATCAGTAGAGTAAATAAATGTTAGGAGCTAAGTAATTTGGGTCCCATCCATTAAGAAAGTGTTGCTTTACTTACAGCCTTAGGAGCCACATATCCACCATGTGCCATGCCTATCCCTGTAGAGAGTTCAAATAGGTCATTCAGACCACTGCTGACCACGGCAGGAGTAGGTGAAGGAGCAAAGGTTGCAGGCACTGATGAAGGGATGAAGGATTGTCCAACCTATAGGGAAAAGGGTGGCGGCGGGGGGGGAAGAGTCAGGAAGAACAGTTAATAGTCCTTAAAATATCTCCACATATTTTAGTAGTACTGATAAATCAATTAGAAAACATCATAATTACAATATTCTTAGGAGTTAAATTAGTATATTGTCCTTTAAATCATCATTGATAAGATATATAAACACTCCAGAAGTTCTATCAAGAAAGAGTAATTAGTAGGATTAGGAATACAGTGATCCAAGATTTTTTATTTGTTTCCAATTTTAGCTTCCACGATTCTGTGCAAAAGGCCTACAAGTACACTAAGGAAGGGAAGTTTATTTTTACAGGAAGAAGGAGAAGCATCCAACTCAGCAGCTCCATTTCTACTTGGGTCCAGGCAAGTCTTACTTCCCCATTTAAGCATAAACATCTAGCAGGAAACTCTCCTGAGGGAGAAGGATATTCACATCCCCCAAACTAACTTACAAGGAGAGTCTTACTCTGAGTCCAACCGACTGTCAAGTTTTTTTACATGACACCAGAGAATAAAAGCATTCTCTAGTCAAGATGGGAGGTTCCATTTACCTCTTTCAATGTCAGGAGAACAAAGATCTTTGTAAACACCAGAGCACCAATCCCTAAAGATGCCCCTATACCACAAAAGATCCCAAGTAACCCTATGCTATGTTCTACTCTTCACATACTGCTACAGAAGTTTTGGTGTACAGTGCTAGATAGCAGCAGTGGCTGGTCTGAGAATGTGTGCACAGGAAAGGCATCAAACAGGGGGCAGCGCATCCCATGGTAAAAAAAATGGATGGCACTTACTGCCGGACTTCCTCCAATGCCCCCGCCAAGGTCACTGCCAAGCTGAAAGAGAGAAAGGAGAGAGAGGAGAGAGAGGTAGAGTTCATTTAACTAAGTACTAGACGCCCAAACAGAATCTGTAAATTGCTCTACCAAGTTGCTCGGAATATATGCTATTCAACTTGTCTCCTAAAGCTGAAAGAAATTCTAGACTGCAAAGAAATATGTCCTAGGGGAACCAAGTAGTGGCAGAGATGGTGTGTGGGAGTTTTGAGAAAACTTAGGAAAAAGGTGGAGCTGGGACATCTCAGGGATGTTTCATATCCAATCTTTCCACTGGGGTACATAAGGACAAATCCAAACAGAATTTGAAGAATCTGCATATTCCAAGAAGTTCTATGTTCAAGCAGTAATATTTTGAATATATCTTATTTTTCTTTAAAAGGATATTGGGGGGTGGCGAGAAAAGCAAAGAAAAACTAAAATGTGCTTTGATGTACAAAACCTGTTGCTCCAATTGAGTCATAATTTTGAGCTTCAAAAATTATAGGTGGAACAAGAGTGATTTTTAAAGTTTAGAACTTTCGGGCCCTGGCCAGTTGGCTCAGTGGTAGAGCATGGGCCTGGTGTGTGGAAGTCCCAGGTTCGATTCCCGGCCAGGGCACACAGGAGAAGCAACCAACTGCTTCTCCACCCCTCCCCCTCTCCTTCCTCTGTCTCTCTCTTCCCCTCCCGCAGCCAAGGCTCCATTGGAGCAAAGTTGGCCTGGGCGCTGAGGATGGCTTCAGGGCCTCCGCCTCATGCACTAGAATGGCTCCAATTGCAGCAGAGCAATGCCCCAGATGGTCAGAGCATCACCCCCTGGTGGGCATGCCGGGTGGATCCCGGTAGGGCGCATGCAAGAGTCTGTCTGTCTGTCACCCCCACTCCTGCTTCCCACTTCGGAAAAATACAATAAATAAATAAATAAATAAAATTAAAGTTTAGAAGTTTCCTAAGAAAGAAAACAGCTGGGGTAGGAAGCTATACTACTTGGGGAAAAAGTGGGAAGGCACACAATGCTGCAAATCTCTCTCGAAGTCAATGCTACTAAGGAGGAATACTGAGATTTATTTGGAGTAGATCAGTTAAAAAGATGTTATTGGAGAATTAGTTTAACTTAATTAGCTAGGAGACAGAAAGATAATCCCACATGGTCTTAGTAGAGCCCTTCTCTTCTCAGGGCTCTTACATAATTCACCCCAAATCAGTCTTCCATGACAAAAACATTGAACTGAAACTGAAAATAGGCGGCATGAAGAAACAGGAAACCCATATGTACACAATTAATGCTACTGTTTAAAAAGCAAAAACACCTTTTTTTTTTTTTTGCTCTACTTCCACATTTGCTTCCTCCTTAGTTTTCACTGTGCATCTAAAATTCCTCTTTGAATCATCAAATGCTTGTGTCTGCTTCTCAAGACAATGTTCCCTTTATTGTCTGTCATTTAGTGATAGAAACTTGCAGATCTTTGTGCTGCAGTTATGTTAAAAAACAAAATTGTAATGGTTTTCAGAATTTAGGAAAGAGGATTTATTGTCTTAATATACAGGCATATAAAACAGCTGGACCAAAATCTAAAAAATAACCTAAATTGAGAAACAGTAAGACCTCAGAGAAAGTTCTATTTCCACATGACAGAAAATAACTCCGGGCAGGTGCTTCTAACCAGCATTAATAAGCACGATGTTCTACACTAATCTACAGGGCATCCCAAAACTCTCAAAGTCTGGCTCCCGAAGACTACTTAATGATTTACATGAAAAATCCCATCCATAAATCAATGAAAAGGTCACCACAAATAAGAATTTGAATAACCAGAAAAGCACAAATGCAAAAATAAAAGATATCACACATCTGCTTTCTCCCTGGTTCTAGAATAGCACACATCTGCAGCATGACATCTCAAAAGCATAAAATGCCCTTTATTCAAACAAACACTGATATGTTTACTGGTATAAAAGGCACTACTGGAAATGTAGAGATGTCAGGCAATCAGATGAATAAAGCCCAGCTCTGCCCACTGGAGGAGAAACAAAGCATGAATGCAAAATCAAACGATATACTAAAGCAAAACAGGGACGTTCTGAAGGGAAAAGCCTTCTCTGGATGAAGATAATGAAAAGCTTCAAAAAGGTGGTAGTGTGGGATTATAACAAGCAAAAATTAGGAGGGGGTTTATTTCTCAAAGGGCATAAACAAAGACTGAAAAAAAAGAAACATGAATAAAAGCATGATCAAGAAGGGAGTATAGTTCAATTCCAGGGGTCTCAAACTCAACTCAGCATGTGGGCCACAGAGCAAGATCACAGCCGCACTAGGTCTACAAAAGGCAACTGTTACGCAACACTTTTCTCACTGCAGTTGAAAACAAAAAAAAAATCAGTACAAAATTGTTCAGCGGGCCGCATGCGGCCCGCGGGCCGTGAGTTTGGGACCCCTGAATTAGACCATAGCACAGGATAGCTATGTTGAGGGTGGGGGGACGGGGGTGGGAAGAAGAAGACATAGAAAAGTGTGCAAAGGCAGGCTGATTACAGGATGTCTTTAGATTTTAATTTTTCCTGGAAGTTTCTTAGACTAAAATTCAAGCTTTCTAAGAGTACTAATAACTATTTTAATTGTGTTTCATAACTATGGTTTTCAATTTTAGAAACAATGGAATCAACCACCTGTGATTTGTTTTATTTGGGGGGGGGGTGACAGGAATTTAAAAAATAGTGATGCCTGAGTATCACCCCAGAGGTAGTGATTTAATTGTTTTGGTTGTAGCCTGGGCATCAAAATTTTGAAAAGCCTCCCTAATGATTCTTATGTACAGACAACGTTGAAAAAACACTGCCTTAGAGAATTAACTATTACTCGAACTCAAGATTCCTCTGTTCAAAAATGACTTTGGAGCTAGCTAACTCAAATAAAAAGGAAGTTAGAACTTGACTGGAAATAAAAACCCCTTTTAAGGAAGGGGAAGGTGCAAAATGCCTCATTTGTGCTGATACTCTGATCTAGTTTTATGACTTTCTGATGGGCTCACTCCTTCCCTTCTCCCCCAACCACTGTCCTCCTTTCTGGCCAGGCTTACAAACCAAGCTTAAAAGAGATGGAATTTTTTATGAACCTGGTTGGCACTCATTTGGCAAGAAAGAAAAATATACTAGAAGAGAGTAGCAGTTTTATCAAATAGGCTAAATTCAATAAAAGGCCTTGAGCAAAGACCCTCACTGGTGATGTTTAAGTCAAGGAAATAATGCCCAATTACAGCCCTTATTTTCTTAGCTACCATTTTTATTATCTTTGAGTATTATATGAACATTACCTTAGCTAGAAAAGATCTGAATGTACTCTCTCTCCCATGCTGCTAGTCAATTTAATTTAAAACCAAGGAAGAAACTAAAAAGAAAGCCTGATATTCATTTATGTTCAGTATAGCAGATATAACTCAGCTATAAGACAAAACTGAAGAGCTATTAGACACATAACCAGAAATATGAAGGTTCACCTAACTATGTTATGTGCAGAGAGCAAAGGGAAAGGAAAACGGCAATATATGTTTTCTATCTAGCAAAACTGAAGCAAGATTCTAAGAAAGGTTATTATCCTCTTCTCTGAAAGTATGACAAAGGTGACAGTACAGAGATGCCATGCCATCAGTGACTAATAGGGAGATGTCAGCAAGGACAGGAGTCAATTACCCAGTGTGTGGCTTCTCCTATTTACTATGACAAGCATAATGATGCAGATATTATCAAGAAAAAGATAAAGAAAAACTAGAAACCAGAACAAAACCCAGGAAAGTTGTCATGTAGCCTAAACTAGTTCTTAACCATGTCAGTCAGCTGCTGTATTATCTAGAGTCAGACAAGAATGATCTGTTTGTTAACACTTACTTATCAGGTAGGGTACAAAATCAGTCAAATTAAGATTTGTATAAATTCAGTGATATCTGTTACCAGTAAGCTGGTGGAATCCAGGAGTGAAAAGGGATAGGTGCGTAGGGCACGGCTTTATTCTCAGTCTTTGGTGTCCAGGTACTGTGTCTTATGTGCCTCTCAAAGCTGTCCACTTCCCACTGCTCCCTGGATTGCCTTACTTGACTGCCATTTTCTCTACAAGGAAATAATATCAACTATAGGCCAACTAAATGAGGATACAGAAAGATGAAGGCAAGGTGCCAATTTCAGAAAAAGATTATTTCAAATGCTGAAATCAAGAATTTTCCTAAAGATCTGTACCTAATAACCAAGTCCAAATTTTCTGCTAGAGTTATATAGTTTCTTCAGTCCTCAATCTAAATCATAGTAGTTGTGGTCATTAAATGGCACCGAGAATAATACTAATATTTGGCCACTGTCAAAGAGTGGCTACTTTATAATGACTCAAGTAGTGCTGAACAGGGTGGTATCATGATGGCTTATTGTAATTTATGGGTTAAAAGGATTTCAACATGATTTCATGAGTTCTGCACACAGCCAGACTGAGCCAAAAGTCTGACAGCTGAGTTTGCATACAGCTCTAGTTCAGCTAGTCATCAAAAGGAAAAACCCTCAGTTCAAAGGCAATATGCTGCAATAGCATAACTACACAGACAGAAACTCAAGACTAAAATTCTATAAGGGAACAAGTCTGCCTAAGACTTGTTCTTTTCCAAGAAAAGAAAAAAATTACTTTTTATAAGTTTATCAGCCTGACCTGTACTGGCCCAGTGGATAAAGTGTCATCCTGGAATGCTGAGGTCACCAGTTTGAAACCCCCAGCTTGCCCAGTCAAGGCACACATGAGAAGCAACTACTATGAGTTGGTGCTTCTTGCTCCCCCCCCCTCCTCTAAAGTCAATAAAATCTTTTTTTTTTTAAATAAGTTTATCAGGCCCTGGCTGGATGGCTCAATGGATAAAACATCATCCCAACATATTGAGGTTGCAGGTTTGATTCCCAGTCATGGCACAAACAAGAAGCAATCAATGAGTGCACAACTAAATGGAACTAAGTGGAACAGTGAGTTGATGCTTCTCTCTTACTCTCTCTCTCAAATCAATGGAAAAATTAAGAAAAAAAAATTTATCAACTGAGATGGCCACTGAGCAGACAAAAATAAAATCCTCAAAATAATCATAATGACTGATCTGGGTTAACCCCTTTTGAGGTCCATCTGACCAAAGTACCTTCCTACTTCTAAAACTGTGGAGCTGTCTGAGTGTCTAACAACATTTTTTTTAATTAAAGGTATAGATCTTAAGCTCAGAGATTTCTTTGCTCCTGTCTAGAGTTATTTGATGCTTTCCAGAACTGATTTAACTGAAGGGAGTCTAAGGAATGTTTCAGGTCATACAGCCTAAAGACAGCTGTGTTGTTCAGAGTCAAAATAATGTGAAAATATGATAGTATATAAAGATTATATCAAACAATAGAACTTATACCAAAACCCTACTGGTGTCAAAAATATCAATGTGTTTTTTTCCTATTAAAGCTTTAAATTTTAGAAGACATAAACTATCTCCTAGGTAAAAGTATGATTTTTAGCTGTTGAGCTGCAATTTTAATTTGATTTTCAAAAGGCTATTTAAAAAGCATCATAAAATATAATCAAATTACTGAAAAAAATCTGTAACCATGCAGAAGTTATTAAACTGATGGCTGAGAACAGACTTAATGTGAAATAGCATAAATGTGTTTATGTATAACACAAAACTATCAGAATATTCAACTTTAAGGGGGAAAAAAGGCTTATATAATAAGCAGAAAAGTAGGAGGATGTAACATTACTTCTCAAGATGGAACAGAGAACAGAATGTGACAAAAAGTCCTTAGAGTGGTTTCTTAAGTCAGACACAACTTAAAGTTGAAAATGGTAAAAGCCCACAAGAGAAGCTCTACATCCGTCTCATTTTCCTCTGTAGTACTTAACCTGACTACACAGGGTAGCGCAGAAGAAGGTTTACAGTTGCGAATACATGCAACAGCTTATTTCTGTGTCATTATTATTAATTATTGTATTATTTTCCATACAAACAACTGTAAATCTACTTTTGCCCCATGCCGTATACTTGTCATCTGTCTCCCCCACTAGAATATAAGCTTGTAAGGATTCGTCACAACTATATTCCCAGGACAGAGAATAGAGCCTGACATAGAATATTTATTGAGTGAATGAGCGTTCTATTAACCATATAAATAGGACTATTGGCAATATTTCTTAAGGAGATAATTTTAAATGAATCACTAGAGAAAATTACCACAAAATTGACAGAAGGCTGACAAAATTATTTCATCAACTGGTCTAGAGCATCATATCTGCATTAACCTTGCCAACATACATGAATATAACCAATCTGGGGGGAAAAGGCCATTCCCCAGGCCAAAGCCTTTTCTAGAGCCAAAACATACTGTGAGAGGTTCTGAGAGCCAGTTTTCAGCAGAAGAATGACCTGCACATTATTTATTTGCCCCAAAAGTATATACTAGTGCTTTATATCACAACTCACCACCAAATAGGAAGATGCGATTTCACGGCTCTACTTAAAAGAGGGTACGATGAACAATCTTGTTCCTTTTGCTGCAAGATAAACTTATCCAGTCCCTCTTTCTACAAATAAATAAACTTCTGCAGTCTTCAAGCTTTTCTGTACCTCCCAGTGGCACGCTAGCCCAAACTCATAAACCTGGGGCACCTGGGAAGGCAGAGAGAGGCCTAGGGCAAACAAACCTTGTATTTTATCTTAAACATTCATGCAATTTACATTCTAAGCCTTAACACATCACTGTTTAGTCTGTGTTTACATTACTTGATATCATTGCAATATAATGAGCCACATTTACCCTGCAGCTTCAAATGCACCCTACACTATGCTGTGTCTTCCAGAAACGGTGTACCCCAGTTTGAGAAGGACCAAAGTTAAGTGAGACTGGACTCTATTCTAGAAGGTGACTATAACAAATGAACTGGAGGAATCACAGGGTAGTGGAAAAGATATTATCAACACTGAACTTTTGAAAAAGTTTTGGGTTCAAATCTCAACTCTTAAATGACCTTCTTAGTATAAGCTCAATACTAATTACTTTGCAAGGTTAATCTGAGGATTAGATTAGTTCTAACACAGGAACTGGCACAGACATAGGCACTCAACAATTAAAAATTATTCCCATAATGGTCAGAGGCTAGCCTTGACTAAATCCATGCATTGAAGAAATAATAGTAATAGTAATAATAATGATGATTATAAAAGTCACACTGAAGAATTTACCAGGCAAAAGTGGCCACAATTTAGAAAGATCTCTCTGCAACACCACCAAATCTAAAACTTAAGCTCTGAAATCACTGCAAATCTATTCCTGAGGAAGAAATGTAAAAAATGCAAAACAGTATGTACAATGGATTCCACATGGGCTAAAATAAGCTAAATCTATTCCTAAAATAGTTCATGACTTAAAATACCTGAAAGGTAAAAACCTATAAGAAACAGAGGGGGAGGTTTGGAAAAACACACTGGAGTCAGGAAAAGGCAGCCTCCCCTCTACTGCACTCCATCCAGCTGGGCACACTGAGAGCACATTCCTCTGGCAGGAAACCCTTCGCCAGCATAAAGGGCACTCCAGATAATTCTTCCTTTCCATTTTCAATGCACAACAGCACCATTTATCTAAGTAGAATAATACACAGCACCTTGGATGAACAAAGGCTATAATTTAGACTAAAAGTAAAGGGAACAAACAATTGAGATGCAATTATTATTTCAGTGATCCTCACAGATGTCAGACTCATTAGCACAGAGTTACCTTTGTAACGTGTATGCAAGAGGTCACCTCCCACACAACAAATCAGAAAGATTTGCACTGTGAAAAAGTCACACTACCCAGAATGAGAAGTTTCTTAGATTCAGTATCAGAGGCATCAAAAGATACATATGGGCCCTGGCCAGTTGGCTCAGTGGTAGAGCGTTGGCCTGGCGTGCAGGAGTCCCGGGTTCGATTCCCGGCCAGGGCACACAGGAAAAGCGCCCATCTGCTTCTCCACCCCTCCCCCTCTCCTTCCTCTCTGTCTCTCTCTTCCCCTCCCGCAGCCAAGGCTCCACTGGAGCAATGTTGGCCCCGGGCGCTGAGGATGGCTCTGTGGCCTCTGCCTCAGGCGCTAGAATGGCAGAGCGATGCCCCAAGATGGGCAGAGCATTGCCCCCTGGTGGGCATGCCGGGTGGATCCCAGTTGGGCGCATGCGGGAGTCTGTCTGACTGCCTCCCTGTTTCCAGCTTCGGAAAAATAAAAAAAATTAAATTAAATTAAAAAAAAAATTAGATACAAGATAAAACTCCCTGGCTTGAAAATCTGGTCTTCCCCCCCAAAAAAAAGATACATACGCAGCTTTTAAACCAAAGAACAAAGAAATCCAAGTAACTACTCTTGTAAGCCTACATCTATGTAAACAGTACACCACCATGCTCAATACACAGAAGTTCCATTCCCTGAATTCACTGCACATCAAGGCCACAGTTAAGTTTATACTAAAAGGAGGAAATTATCTGTAGGCTTCAAGCAAAAAAGAATACCGTAAGTCCCCCCATTATCTGCAGGGGATACATTTCAAGAACCCTAGGGGATGCCTGAAACTGCAGATAGTACCAAACCCTATATGAGCTATGTTTTTTCCTATGCATACATTCTATGCCTGACCAGGTGGTGGCACACTGGATAGTGTCAACCTGGGATGCTGAGGACCCAGGTTCGAAGTCTTAAGATCGCCAGCTTGAGCAAAAGGTCATTGAGCTCAGCTGGAGCCCCTCTCCCTCACCCCGGTCAAGGCACATATGAGAAAGCAATCAATGAACAACTAAGGTGCTGCGACTATGACTTGATGCTTCTCATCTCTCTCCCTTCCTGTCTGTCTGTTCCTGTCTCTTTTTCTCTAAAAAAAAAATAAAGTTTAATTTATAAATTAGGCCCAATTAGACATTAAGAATAATAAAATAGAACATTTATAACAATATACTATAGTAAAAGTTATGCAAATGTGCTCTCTCTGATAACCAATCTGATAACTGAGATTGCTACTGAGTAACTAATGGGTAGGTAGTGTGGATACACTGGACAAAGGAATAATTCACATCTGGGCAGATGGCATGAGACTTGATCATTTTTCTCATAATGATGCACAATTTAAAGCTCAGGAATTATTTATTTTTGAAATTTTCCACTTAATATTTTTGGACTGCAGCTGACCACAGGTAACTGCAAACATGGAAAATAGAAAACCGTGACTAAGGGGGGACTACTGCATTTCCTCAATGATGATTCTAGAAAAAGTCACAACTCACTGAATCTCAAAATTTATCCAGTGCAATAATGAAAGAGGATGAACAGGATCTAATGGGAGGATCCCCAGAATATGAAAGGGAAGAATAACATTACCTTCTGAATATCAAGCTTTAAGACAGAGTAACAGAAAATAGGTAGTCAATACAAAAGGAAAAAAAAAGAACAATTTTCAGTTTCTTTTTTTTTTTTGAAAGAGAAAGAGACAGGAAGGGTGAGAGATGAGAAGCATCAACCTGTAGTTGCGTCAGTTTAACTGTTCATTAATTGCTTCTCATTCGTATTTGACCCAGTGGGGAAAGGGGCTCAAGCCTAGCCAATCACCCCTTGCTCAAGCCAGCAACCTTGGGCTCAAGCCACTGACCATGGGATCATGTTGATGATCTATGCTCAAGCCGGTGACCCCACACTCAAGCCTGCGACCGCAGCGTTTTGGACCTGAAACTTCAGCATCCCAGGTCAGTGCTCTATCCACAGTGCCACCACCAGTCAGGCCAGTTTTCAGTTTCTAACTATGGAAAGTGAGCAAGGATAAAAAGGACCCTGGGACTGAACAACTAAACCTAAATTGGTCAAATTCAACTTCTGATAGGTTATATCACCTAAAAGCAAGTCACAATGGAAAAATGTCCTGGGGAAGAGGTCTATTTTTGTAGAAGTGCCAAAGAGGTGTACCAGAATAAAATTCTTCTGTGAAAATTACTGTCTTGGCTTAGAGATTGATTTTTAATATCTTATCTAACTCCATTTTAAATTTCATATGGCTCAAAAAAAAATTTTCATATGACTCAATTTTCTCAACCTAGGCTGTAAAATTAAAATAAACTGGGAATCTTTTTTAAAACACCAATGTTTAGGTCCTTCCAGACTTCTGTTTAACGGCTCTAGAGTTGAGCCCAAACATTGACAGTATTTTTAAAAATATGGTACTATCTATGCAGCTCGAGTTGAGAACACAACCCTTAAAATAAAAGGCTAGTAGCTGTCATGCTTCTTTAGCAGCACACCACTGACCTCTTTGGGTAAGGTTCTGCTAGAAACCCAAGATAAAAGCAGCAGCCACAGTCTAGAAGCCGTGTTGATTGATTGCCTTTATGAAATGAAGCTATAACCCAGTGCCAGGCAACCCGAGAGCTCTAATTCTGGTCATATTTTAAATGGTGGTCTGGGTCAAATTCTGTCACTCCTAGCAATACTATTCTTCCTAAAGAATAAAAGAAAGACCTTTAACAAAATAATTTTAAGAGTTTTTTGGCCTCTCTTAATCAATTTGGGGCATTAACAAGAGCCCAAAGAGTGTTTACTAAGGCAGTCAAGAAAAAGAGCAGGCCCTGGCCAGTGGGTCAGAGGATAGAGTGCTGGCCTGGAGTATGGACATCCTGAATCTGATTCCTGCTCAGGGCACACAGGAGAAGCAACTATCACCTAGTCCCTCACCCCCTTCTCTCCTCCTTTCTCTCCTGAAGCCAGTGGCTTGATTGGATCTAACATGGCCCCGGGCACTTAGGATAGCTCCACTGGAGCACATCAGCCTCAGGTACTAAAAATAGCTCGGTACTTGAGCAATGGACCCTGACAGGGGTTGCCAGATGGATCCCAGTCAGAATGCATGAGGGAATGTACCTCATGATCTCCCCTCCTCCAGGTTTACCAACAGATATAGTTTGAACAGCAAACTAAAGTGGTTTATAGTGGTCATAGATATTCGATGTGTTTACTGTTCAAAATGTGGTCCATGAACCTGAGAGCTTGTTAGAAAGCAGACTTGTAGGCCTCACCCCAGATCAACTAAATTAGAAAGTGTCTTGTACAGCAGTGGTCCCCAACCTTTTTTGGGCTATGACCGGTTTAATGTCAGAAAGTATTTTCACAGACTGGCCTTTAGGGTGGGACGGATAAATGTATCATGTGATCGAGACAAGCATCAAGAGTGAGTCTTAGACGGATGTAACAGAGGGAATCTGGTCATTTTTTAAAAATAAAACATCATTCAGATTTAAATATAAATAAAACGGAAATAATGTAAGTTATTTATTCTTTCTCTGTGAACCAGTACCGGTCCACGGCCCGGGGGTTGGGGACCACTGTTGTACAGGATCTCCAGGAGATCTATATGCATGTTATAGTTTGAGAAGCACTTCTATTGATATGAGGCAAGAATTCACTCAAGAAATGGTAATATCTATACAAATTAAGTGAAAATGTTAAGGATTATTTTTCTCTTTAAATTAGGTCATTTGCACAACCACAACAAAAGCATTTTAAAAGTGCCAGTCTACTGCTACCTTAGAAACATCTTCCATAAAGCCAGATTTTGGCATTCCATGTGATGTTCTCTTAAAAGGAATCTTGGCTCTCTGAGTGAATATACATTTAACCATGTACATCCAGATACAAAGCAAAAATAAAAAAGTTTTTACTCCTTTCATTTTGATTTCTGGGATATATTTATATATCAGAATAAGTTAAAAGAAAACTGCAAGTAAATACTTTCTGGCATTGTAATACCAACTATATCATTACAAAGTCAGAAAAAGCTAATATTTAGAATTACATAGGAACATTACTGGACATACATAATAAAGGTTATATAACATTAAAAAAATCCAATTTACACCTCACCTTCTAAAGGAACATCCTCTACAAAATAAGGAAAAGAAAAAGAATATAAGAAAAAAATTTTAATTTTTAAAAATTTATTAATTTTAGAGGCGGGGGAGCAGGAAGCATCAACTTCCGTATGTGCCTCGACTGGGCAAGCCCAGGGTTTCAAACCAGCGACCTCTCAGGGTTTCAGATCGTCACTTTATCCACTGTGCCACCAAAGGTCAGGCCTAGGAAAATTCTAACAGTTTTCCTAGCTAAAGTAATAGTTGTGAGAATTCTAACAGATGACTGAATAGCTATGTAAAATGAGAAGGCTCATTGGGTTTAAGGGCTAGCAAGAGCTAATACAAAGCTAAAAAGAAACAACATGTCTGTTTCCTTCCATGCTAAAGTGGGTCAAGAAACAAGAGTATAGAAACCTGGGCCAGGCAACATCAAAACATAAGGTCTCTTTCTCCTCTCCGTCCTTCAAGCTTAATTTGTCACTCTTAGGTACAATGAGACACCAGGGAAATTAGTAAGTAGGGTTGTTAACACATAACTTTGAGATGAATATAATATTTAACCTGTAGTTAATGCATCAACAGAACAGAAAAGGCTATTTCAATGTTTAAGGGATTTCTAGAAGTTGCCATGAATATTTCAATATTCATTTGTCAGTCTCCTGAGTCTCTAAAGAGGCTATACAGAAATGCACTATGATCATATGAGAAAACTATTGTTCTTATATAATCAGTCAACTACATTCACTAAAGATAGGAATATGAAAAGCAAATAATTCTATTCCCAAGAAACACTACAAGAGTGCTCACTTGTGTCACTGTAAGCTGGAGTCCAGAGCTTGGTCAGTGTAGACTCTGAAAGCAGTGACTTTCCGTTAGTAAAATGCACAACCCACAGAAATGTCTGTAACTCCATTTCCTTAGACTCTCTGCTGGCCAAAAAGTACAAGTACCTGTAGTGGCTGGCGTAAATGCAAGACAGAATGCAGCACAAAGTAGAAGAGAAAATGCTGGTATATGTAGTAGAAAACAAAGTTGTTCTGTTTATGTAATATCTGAGAACATACATTTTTGTATCTATGGCATCAGCCTTCTAATTTCTTTTGTGTGTATGTGTGTGTGGCAGAGACAGAGAGAGTCAGAGAGAGGGACAGATAGGGACAGACAGACAGGAATGGAGAGAGATGAGAAGCATCAATTCTTTGTTGCGGCTCCTTAGTTGTTCATTGATTGATTTCTCATATGTGCCTTGACCGGGGGGCTACAGCAGACCGAGTGAACCCTTGCTTGAGCCAGCGACCTTGGGTTCAAGCTGGTGAGCCTTGCTCAACCCAGATGAGCCCACGCTCAAGCTGGCGACCTCGGAATCTTGAACCTGGGTCCTCCACATCCCAGTCTGACGCTCTATCCACTGCGCCACCGCCTGGTCAGGCCTAATTTCTGATGTTAAGAAATAAACCGGCCCTGGCCGGTTGGCTCAGCGGTAGAGCGTCGGCCTAGCATGCGGAGGACCCGGGTTCGATTCCCGGCCAGGGCACACAGGAGAAGCGCCCATTTGCTTCTCCACCCCTCCGCCGTGCTTTCCTCTCTGTCTCTCTCTTCCCCTCCCGCAGCCAAGGCTCCATTGGAGCAAAGATGGCCCGGGCGCTGGGGATGGCTCTGTGGCCTCTGCCTCAGGCGCTAGAGTGGCTCTGGTCGCAACATGGCGACGCCCAGGATGGGCAGAGCATAGCCCTCTGGTGGGCAGAGCATCGCCCCTGGTGGGCGTGCCGGGTGGATCCCAGTTGGGCGCATGCGGGAGTCTGTCAGACTGTCTCTCCGTTTCCAGCTTCAGAAAAATGAAAAAAAAAAAAAAAAAAGAAATAAACCAATTTGTTGGGCATCTTTCTAGTCGTCAGGTTGGCAAACACCTTATTTGCAAGTGTCTAGCTAAAAGAGTCCATCTAATCCCATCACAGTTAAGTACCTAGTTTGCAGGGAGCCATGTGATAAGACCTGTTATTTTTCTGGCCTTCTCTACACAGATGGAAGGTCATCCATAATATTTCTCATTATCTTGTACAGCAACAAAACTAATTTTGGTTCCCAGCGGTGGCACATATTCAGATACTCTGGACTTTGGAGCCTTTTAGTGTTAGAATCCTGGAAGCTAATTAAATTGGAAGTATGACAGGGTGGCATGGAGAGGGAGAGAAGACCCAATTAAGCTATACTTCCAAACTGTAATAAGATACATTTTTAATACAAATGGCTGCTTCAAACTCTTTTAGAATTAGATAGGCCATAAGCCAATAAGATATTAAAAAGGCAATGGTTTGAAAGCCTCAAGAGGACTATCTCAATAAGGTCACTTAAATGCTATTCAGGTTAAAAGGGGAATTACCGAGGCTATCCAGAGTTTTAAGAAACAGGAAAAATAATGAGCTCTGGAAAGGACACTAAACATTAAGATTGCTGAACAGGCTGGTTAACATCAATAGTTCTATTTAGAGGCAGACCAACAAAATAATCCTGTACACTTGTAGACATACCCCATACCACTAACGGCCAATATCATTAATTGTCTAAAGAGAAATAATTCTGTCCTTTATTAAAAGACAATCTCTGCTTATCAAGGAAAGATCTAGTTCTAAAACACAGAATAATTTAAAGATCTTTAGCATTTCAAGAATCCAAATCAACCCAGAGAAAGAAGGAAGAAAGACGCTTACCAGACTATCCAATCCTCCTCCCAAGAGATCCACTGCTCCCACCTGCATGGAGGATACCTGCGGCACATTGACTGGGGGACCGAGGTCTAGGTTTAAAAGGTCCCCCAGAAGGTCACCTTGAGACGGGATGACCTGAGGCTGTTCCAGGTTGGTGGCAGTGGTGGTGCCAACAGGGCTGTCACCTGCATCAGTGCTGTAGTCATACACACAAAGAAGGGAAAACAGAAAGGTCAGTTTCCTCCGGACATGATAACAAGGCATTAGGTATATAAAATATAGGGGAAAAAAACCCTCTTAATTTATAATAATTTGTTGATGTACATGAAGAGATAATAGCAATTTTTGTTTTTATCAAAATACAGCTACTAAAATGAAAATAAATGTATACTACATAACCTCAGTAATGGGTGAGTTTTAATTGAGCAGCTATTCTATGAGGAAGGAACATAATGAGAACTCTGGGGAAATATTAAAAAAAAGAAATACATTTTCTATCCTCAAACAACTTACACTCTAACAACTATAAAATATCAGCATTCATAAAATGGCTAAAAAGCACATTCACTGTGTAACAGCAGAAACAAGCACTGTGTGAGTGTCTGCATAAGACAGGATATAGATGAGAAACAAAACAAGACCAGGTGAGGCTGACTGTAAAGGCCTCTAAGAATGGATTTATGACTAGATTTTGAAGAATAGCAGAGTTATGAGAAACTACCAGGAAGAGACCTTCCAAAGAGGAAGGGATGATTTCTGTAAAAGCACAGAAATGAACAATTTGACTTTAGGATAGTGAAAAAATTACACTAGCAGGAGCAGAGATTGGGACTGGTAAGATCTGAAGGAAAAGACAATGGGGAAGTTAAAACTTTGAAACGGGTCTGGGCCCTAGCAGTTTGTTTGGCTCAGTGGCAGAGCGCTGGCCCAGCATGTGGATGTCCTAGGTTTGATTCCTGATCAGGGCACACAGAAGCGACCACTTACTTTTCCACCCCTCCCCTTTAACCTTCCTCCCTACCTCTCCACTCCTCCCTCAGCCATGGCTTGATTGGTTCAAGCACATCAGCCCCAGGCACTAAAGATGGCTCCATGGAGCCTCTGCCTCAGGCACTAAAAATAGCTTGGTTGTGAGCATGGCCCTAGATGGGCACATGCAGGAGTCTTTCCCTCTATCTTCCCTCCTCTCACTTGGAAAAAAAGAGAAAGAATAAAAAAGAAACTAGGCTACACAGTTTATTTTTCATATGGTAGACAATGTGGAATCACTCTCACTTGTTAAACAAAGAACTAAAAACAACATTAGAGGAACATTATTCCAGCAGCTGTGTGTATAATGGACTGCAGTTGGGATTATGGACATGAAGATCAGCTAAGAGTAATCTAAACTGCTACTGTCTCTACACTGTAAAAATAAAAAGGAAGTGGTGAATTCCAAGAGATATTAAAAGGACTGGACAGGGCCCTGGCTGGTTGGCTCAGCAGTAGAGCATTGGGCTGGGGTATGGAAGTCCTGGGTTCAATTCCCAGTCAGGGCACACAGGAGAAGCGCCCACCTGCTTCTCCATCCTTCTCCCTCTCCTTTCTCTCGAACTCTCTCTTCCCCTCCCGCAGCCAAGGCTCCACTGGAGCAAAGTTGGCCCGGGCACTGAGGACAGCTCCATGGCCTCTGCCTCAGGCACTGGAATGGCTCCGGTTGCAAGCAACACCCCAGATGGGCAGAGCATCACCCCCTGGTGGGCATGCCTCCCCACTTCTCACTTTGGGAAAAAGAAAAAAAAAGGGCTGGACAGAAGAAAATGATCTTTTGAATAAATGGTGCTAAGTCAACCATTTGGATAGCTGTGTGGGAAAAAGGAGCTTTCACTCTGATACCTCATAAAATAATTAAAAATTAAAAGAGGTTAATCAGACAAATGTGAATTGGAAAATCTAGGAGAGTATCTTGATGACCCTGGAGTAGACAGACTTTTCAATAAAAAATACTAACCATCAAAGAAAAAAAATTAATGGATTCAACTTAATTAAAATTAAGAACATCAGCCCTGGCCGGTTGGCTCAGTGGTAGAGTGTCGACCTGGCGTGCAGAAGTCCTGGGTTCGATTCCCAGCCAGGGCACACAGGAGAAGCGCCCATCTGCTTCTCCACCCCTCCCCCTCTCCTTCCTCTCTGTCTCTCTCTTCCCCTCCCACAGCGAGGCTCCATTGGAGCAAAGATGGCCGGGCGCTGGGGATGGCTCCTCAGTCTCTGCCCCAGGCGCTAGAGTGGCTCTGGTCGCGACAGAGCGACCGGAGGGGCAGAGCATCGCCCCCTGGTGGGCAGAGCGTCGCCCCCTGGTGGGCGTGCCGGGTGGATCCCGGTAGGGCGCATGCGGGAGTCTGTCTGACTGTCTATCCCTGTTTACAGCTTCAGAAAAATACAAAAAAAAATTAAGAACATCTCTTCTTCAAATGATACCATTAAGAGAGTGAGAGAAGGTATTCTCCATAAACTGGGAGAAAATGTTTGTCAATACATTATTGACAAATGGCTTTATTGACAAACGACTTACATCCAAATTATACAATAAATTCCTACAAATCATTCAATCAGTATATAAAGAATTCCTAAAAAGACAATTCTTTAAAAAATAAGGAAAACATCAGGCATGTCACAAAAGAGGATACACTAGCAGTCTATAGACAAGAAGAGGTACTTCATTTTTACTCATCAGGAAAATGCAAATTAACTTCAACAACATACCACTACACACCTACCAGAATGACTAAATTCAAATGACTGACCATACCAAATGCTGTGTAGGATGTGAATCACCTAGAACTCTCATATATACATTGCTGGAAGGAATGTACATTGGTACAGTCACTTGGGAAAATTGGCAGTGTTTCCTGTAGCTAAATATACATCTATGATCCAGCAATCCCACTCCTAGGTGTATACACAAGAGTAATGAATACATAAATCTACCAAAAGCCATACAAGAATAGTCATAGCAGCTTTATCCATAGAAGCCCCAAACTGGAAATAATCCAAAAGTATATAAACAAAAGATTTAAATAAATTATAGTATATTCAGGCAATGGGATACTATATACCAATAAATAGGAACACACAACTGATAACATAGCATAGATTAGTCTCACAGAAATTATGTTGCATGAAAGAGGCCAGATGCAAAAGAGTATAATTACTGTATGATTCCATTTCTATGATTTGTAAGAATCGGCAAAACTAATCTATAGGGACAGAAGTCAGTGGTTATCTCCAGATGGTGGGTATTAAGAGCAAAGGGGCATGAGGAATCTCATACGGTGCTGGAAGTAGCCTTTATCTGATCAGGGTGGTAGTTATATAAGTGAATACATATGTAAAAGTTTATTGAGCTATATTCACTGAAGATTAATGTACTATTAATACTAAGATTATAAATATCAATTTAAAAAGTGGAGGAAAAAATTCCATAAATAAAAATAAGTAAAACCAATCTTAAATAAGTTTAAAAGAGAATAGAGAACAGCAATTGAGAAAATCTGAAAGTAGTTCAAATTGCTTATTAAATATTAAGAAATTAGTTGTTAAGGAATTACTAAAATCTAATTTTATTAGACTTGTGTTTTTTTTAGGTCCTTATCTATTATAGATACCATTTAAAGTATTTCTAAGTGAAATAATATGAGTTCTGGGATTTAAACTACTCCAACTCCCCTCACCACCTGCCAAAATTTATAGGGGTGATAAATGAAATATAACTGACAAAACAGTGATAACTGTTGAAGCTGAGTGCTTGTTACACCATTCTATCTGGCATGTTTTCTAAGATTTATATTAAAAATGGGGGGCAGAGCAAAAAACACTATAGAAAGTCCATTAATAAACAGATGTTTTCTTAAAAAACCCCAAGTAGGTTTTGACAATACCTGAAAATAGAGGACTGAGAAGGATGAAGACTCAAACTCAGAGAATAAACAAAAACCAAGAAGAAAGCCCTGACCAGCTTGCACAGTAGACAGAGCATTGGCAAGCATGCAGATGCCCCGGGCTCAAGCCCTTGTCAGGGCACACATGAGAAGCGATCATCTGTTTTTCTTCCCCTCCCTCTCCCCCTTCTCTTTCTCTCCCCCTCTAGCAGCCAGTGGCTGGGTTGATCTGAGTGTCGGTCTCAGGCACTGAGGATAGCTCAGCTGATTCGAGCATCAGCCCCAGACGGGGTTGCCAGGTAGACCCCAGATGAGAGGCATGTGGGAGTATATCTCCCCTCCACTCAAAAAAAAAAAAAATTCACACAAACTAAGAAGGAAAAGACTATTGATGACTACTAATCCTCTTTATAATTACAGAGGAATATGGAGGAATGATGGGGAAAATAATACAGTACGCTGTTTTAAACAAAATATTTTGGGCTCATTGATTTGAGGGGGGGAGGGAGAAAAACATCAATTTGTTGTTCTACTTATTCATGCAATCATTGTTTGACTCTGGTATGTACCCTGACTGGGGATCAAACTCATAACCTTGGTATATTGGGAGACATTCTGACCAACTGAGCTACCAGAAGAGGGCCAATTCTGTTAAGGTTTTAAGAAAAAATAATAATAATAGGTAGAGAAATCCAACAGACAGCTAAGGAGAAGGGACTGGCAATCAGAGTTAGAGAAGTAGACTTGGGAAGAAATTCATATACACAAAGGACAAATCAGCAAAGTAACACAAGGGGATGGTATTAACATCGGGGACCTAGAATAAGAAGATAGATCAAGTGTTAGCTTCACTAATTACTACCGGGGGTCCTCAGGTTACGACAGTCTTGACATATGATATTTTGAGCTTACAATGCTCACCCCCATTAAAAAGAAATTGAGACATGAGTGTTTCGCTTATGCTGTTAACATCACACTTAACGGACTACGTGGGCAAACTAGTTTGGCTGAGTGCGGTGGAAGAATACGCAGTAATGTGGCCTATGAATGAGGGAGTTGGCCCCTTTCAGTGTGCAAGCCAACCACAGGAACAGAGGTAAGGAATTTTTTTTATACACATTTTTTGTCAATTTTTCTGTTACTACAGTACAGTGTACAGTACAGCATATTTATTTCCTTTTCCTTTTTCTGTGGCTTAATTGTATTTTTATGTTCTAGATTATGATTTTACAACTGTGTTAGGATAGGTAAGTGACTTAGGCTAGGGTGTGTTTTGACTTACACCAAAATTTGAGTTATGTCACTGTCATAGGAATGAAACTGTGTCATAACCCGAGGATCCCCCTGTAGTTGCATGATCTTGGGCAAGTAACAATGTCACCAAAACACAGGGTTTTGTTTGCAGGAGGGTCAAATGAAAATATGGTGTAAAGTGAAAAGCTTTGTAATGTATCAATGTAGCTGATACATGTTTAGTAGGTAAGTTCCCTAAGGGGAATACATGGAGAAGCAAAGCAGAAAAGGTTCAGAATAAGCCTTGTATAACAACCAAGCTTAATGACCAGAGAAGAGAATGAACACAGAACTGCAAAGATTAGAAAGAAAAAAATAATCTAAGAAAGGTAACTAGAAGGAAAAGTGTCAAGAAAGCCAAGAGGTCAAGTATCTAAATAGGGGGTGTGGAGGTGGGATGGTGGTGGTGCAAATATAACCAAAAAATTAATTGAAAAGTCAAAAGGGGAAGCAATTGCATATATGCCTGTCAAGAAATAATATGAAATTGCCATAAATGGTATTTCTCAGCATATGAAATTCTATCATCTTGTGATATGTACCATTTAGAAAATGTGACAGAACACATTTATCAGTACCTCTAAATAGAAGATATGTAACAATGCATATACTTTCCTTCATTATAAGAGGAGAAGAGTATGAAAAGATAAAGAGTTAGATGAAAAGTACATTAATTCCAAAGATTCTACAAGTCAAGAACATGGTAAATCATTATTATTCATTCTTTCTAAATGGAAAATGCAAGAAAATTAACATGAAAATGTTTCCTATTTTGAACTACATAATTGTCCTATTTTCAAAGCATATTTTCAAAGGTGAGATTTTTCTAAATTAGACAACTACTTACCATCTCACCCCACAGAGCAACTGAAAATATAGAAATCGATACCCAACAGAAAAGCATTTATTCCTTCCCTAAATGATTTAAACAGACCTAGTGAAGTAAAACTTTTTTTTTAAGCGAGAGGAGGAGAGATAGATTCCCACACGCACCCTGACTAGGATCCACCTGGCAACCCCCATGTGGGGCCGATGCTCGAATCAACTGAGCTATCCTCAGCACCAGCGGCCAACACTCAAACCAATCGAGCCACTGGCTGTGAGAGGAGCAGAAGGAGAGAAGGGGGACAGTGAAGGGAAGAGAAGCAGATGGTCACTTCTCATGTGTGCCCTGATCAGAAATTGAACCCAGGATGTCTGAACGCTAAGCTGATGCTCTATTCACTGAGCCAACTGGCCAGGGCCAATAAAACATTTTAAACCTCTACAAGAGACAATATGGTTTTACAGTGCTACTGTATTGCATCTCAGAGGCATCTGACTTAACCTTATGCTGCAGAAGAGAGCTAGGTAATGTCAGTACTATTACAGACATGCCATTTGCAGTAAAATATCACCCCTATTTATGTCAAAGGAAAATCCATTTTGGCTTTGTGTTTCCTTTAAAAACACAAAACAAGCACAAATGGACAAAAGAAGGTTATCCAAAAAGGATTCCAATAAGGAATTGTGAAGGTAAGAAATTAAAGGCTAGCCTGACCCAGTGGTGACAGTGACAGAGCATTGACCTGAAACTCTGAGCACCCAGGTTCAAAACTACGAGATCACCAGCTTGAACAGGGTCGCCGGCTTGAGTATGGGATCATAGACATGACCCCATGGTCACCAGTTTGAAGCCCAAGGTCACTGGCTTGAGCAAGGGGTCACTGGCTAGGCTGGAGCCTTCCCACCCCAGTTAAGGCACATATAAGAAAGCAATCAATAAACAATTAAAGTGCCACAACTACGAGTTGATGCTTGTCATCTCTCTCCTTTCCTGTCTGTCTGTCCCTCTCTCCCTTGCTAAAAAACAAAAACAAAACTGTGAGGAAGTCCAACTCTGTCAAAGCAAAGAATCAATTCTCACTCAAATCCAGTCCACCTGCTTACCTCCCATGATGTATTGGCAAATGCTTGCGATGGATTCCGTGACTTCCTTCCACAAAAGCATTGGGAGGCTTGTGGTACACAGAGGCCAAAGAACCAATATGGCAGATTAGCTCATCTAGCAGAGTTGGCTCAATAAGATCTGTCTCCTCAGAGATCAGTGGCTTTTCAGACAAGACTACTTCTTTGGCTGTGACAGGGTCCGTTGAGAGAAGCCGCCAATAAATATAGCCTCTATCTCGAAGGTCAGGATTATCAGAATCCTAATGAAAAGACAAAAGCAAGAAGGTTTAAAGGAAACTTTTCTCAATAGAGAAAACCAAACTGCTGGATTTAATATCAAGGCAATGCTATAGTGATTTATGCACAGCTGGCTGTTAAGACTCAATTTAGTTTTTTGTTTGTTTGTTTGTTTGTTTTTTAACAGAGACAGAGAGAGAGTCAGAGAGAGGGACAGACAAGAACAGACAGACAGGAATGCAGAGAGATGAGAAGCATCAATCATTAGTTTTTCGTTGCAACACCTTAGTTGTTCATTGATTGCTTTCTCTTATGTGCCTTGACCATGGGGCTACAGCAGACCAAGTAATCCCTAGCTTGAGCCAGCAACCTTGGGTCCAAGCTGGTGAGCTTTGCTCACCAGATGAGCCCACACTCAAGCTGGCAACCTCAGGGTCTCGAACCTGGGTCCTCCACATCCCAGTCTGACGCTCTATCCCAGGGGTCCCCAAACTTTTTACACAGGGGGTCAGTTCACTGTCCCTCAGACCGTTGGAGGGCCGGACTATATAAAAAAAAAACTATGAACAAATCCCTATGCACACTGCACATATCTTATTTTAAAGTAAAAAACAAAATGGGAACAAATACAATATTTAAAATAAAGAACAAGTAAATTTAAATCAACAAACTGATCAGTATTTCAATGGGAACTATGGGCCTGCTTTTGGCTAATGAGATGGTCAATGTCCAGTTCCATATTTGTCATTGCTAGCTGTAACAAGTGATATGACGTGCTTCCAGAGCTGTGACGCGTGCGTCCCACGTTACGGGAAGTAGTACTGTATGTGACGTCGCGCTTTGCGGCGCTGCCACATACAGTACTCCAGGAGCACAGGATGCGGATGCTGACCACCTCTGAAAGAGGTGGCCCTTCTGGAAGTGCAGCAGGGGCCGGATAAATGGCCTCAGGGGGCCATATGCGGCCCGCGGGCCGTAGTTTGGGGACCCCTGCTCTATCCACTACGCCACCGCCTGGTCAGGCTCAATATAGTTTTAATACTGTCATAATTTTGTAATTTTTAATGTTTCAAGAACTTAAACATAAATTGAGATGGGTTAGTCCAGTGGTCGGCAAACTCATCAGTCAACAAAGCCAAATATCAAAAGTACAATGATTGAAATTTCTTTTGAGAGCCAAATTTTTTAAACTTAAACTATATATTTTTTTTTTTTTTTTATATCTTTTTTTTTTAACAGAGGCAGAGATAGACAGGGACAGACAGACAGGAACGGAGAGAGATGAGAAGCATCAATCATCAGTTTCTCATTGCGCGTTGCGACTTCTTAGTTGTTCATTGATTGCTTTCTCACATGTGCCTTGACCGCGGGCCTTCAGCAGACCGAGTAACCCCCTGCTGGAGCCAGGGGCCTTGGGTCCAAGCTGGTGAGCTCTTTGCTCAAGCCAGATGAGCCCGCGCTCAAGCTGGCGACTTCAGGGTCTCGAACCTGGGTCCTTCTGCATCCCAGTCCGACGCTCTATCCACTGTGCCACCACCTGGTCAGGCTAAACTTAAACTATATAGGTAGGTACATTCCTTATCGAAGTAGCACCCACACGTGGTATTTTGTGAAAGCCACATGTGGCTCATGAGCCGGTTTGCCGACCAGGGGATTAGTCTTTTTTTGGGTGTGTTGGCTGTTGTCATTTTTTAAAAATTGAATTTATTGGGGTGACAATGGTTAATAAAATTATATAGCTTTCAGTTATATAATTTTAATACATTATCTGTATATTGCATTGGGTGTTCACCAGCCCAGAGATGTGTTAGTCTTAAAATTCAAATGCAAAAAAAAAAAAAAAAATTCAAATGCAAAGGGAAACTTGGGAAGATAAAGTTTAATCTAGTAAAAATTAACTGATAAGATGGCACTGGAATGTAAAAAATGTTTTTTAACTGCTATAAATAATAGGATTATTCATGAAATATATCATATATATATTTCAATCATACTTTCTTTCTTCATTCAAATATTTATTAGGTATCTCCTACAGAGACACTGGCTAGGCCCTAGAAATAAAGAGATAACAACCAAAGTGCCTAATTTTAATGTGCTCATAGAGTATTAATTATTGCAATATTGTATGAGATATTACTATTTTTTTTGTGTGTATTTTTCTGAAGTAAGAAGCAGGGAGGCAGAGAGACAGACTCCCACATGAGCCCAACTGGGATCCACTCGGCATGCCCACTAGGGGGCAATGCTCTGCGCTTCTGGGGCATTGCTCCATTGCAACCAGAGCCATTTTAGCTCCTGAGGCAGAGACGATGGAACCGTCCTCAGTGCCCAGGCCAACTTTGCTCCAATGGAGCCTTGGCTGCAGGAGGACAAGAGAGAGATAGAGAGAAAGGAAAGGGGGAAGGGTAGAGAAAAAGATGAGTGCTTCTCCTGTGTGCCCTGACCAGGAATCAAACCTGGATCATCCACATGCTGGCTAATGTTCTACCTGAGCCAATTGGCCAGGCCGAGATATTACTATCATTTAAATAATAAAAAAACTGTTAAACTAAGTACTTCCAAAAGAGGTGATGCTTGATCTTAGCGGTCTTGTTTTCCTGTGGTAGTTATAAAATAATTTTTATATGCACATCACAATTTAGAATATAAAAATGTCTCCCCCAATCATCCAGCCCTTCCCCACCCAAAACAGCTACATTAAGTGTGTTATTTATCTTTCCAGACAGCTCCCCCACAAACATATGTATTTTATATGAAACCAGTTTCATGTTATAAACACTGCTCTCTGCATGTGGCTTTCCATATTGGCACACAGAGCTGTAGTTTTCCATTGTATGTGTAGCACTCATCATTATTTACTAGTGTCCTACTGATGACATTTAGATTGTTGCCTATCGATCTATCTATCATCCATCCATTTGTAATCATTATAAAGTGGGAATAAATACCCTGGTATATGCCTCTGAAAGTCTATATGGTGGCAATATATTTATGCACAAGTTGTTTCAGTGGTATCGTGTTATTAAAAGCAACATTAAGTCCGTTTCAATTTCTGTATTTAAAACATACAAAAATATTTTCTTTAAACTAGGCCAATTTGAGGGTTTTAGTTTATAAGTAAATAGTTTATAAGTAAATAGATGAACTGGTTTATGATTTAGTCACTTAAGGCTGTGGTCCCCAACCATTTTTTGGGCCACAAACCGGTTTAATGTCAGAAAATATTTTCACGGACTGGCCTTTAGGGTGGGACGGATAAATGTATCACGTGACCAAGACAAGTGTCAAGAGTGTCTTAGACGGATGTAACAGAGGGAATCTGGTCATTTTTTAAAAATAAAACATCGTGGCCCTGGCCGGTTGGCTCCAGTGGTAGAGCGTCGGCCTGGCGTGCGGGGGACTCGGGTTCGATTCCCGGGCAGGGCGCATAGGAGAAGTGCCCATTTGCTTCTCCACACCCACCCCCTCCTTCCTCTCTGTCTCTCTCTTCCCCTCCCGCAGCCGGGGCTCCATTGGAGCAAAGATGGCCCGGGCGCTGGGGATGGCTCCTTGGCCTCTGCCCCAGGCGCTAGAGTGGCTCTGGTCGCAGCAAAGTGACGCCCCGAAGGGGCAGAGAATCGCCCCCTGGTGGGCAGAGCATCGCCCCTGGTGGGCGTGCCAGGTAGATCCCGGTCGGGCGCATGCAGGAGTTTGTCTGACTGTCTCTCCCCGTTTCCAGCTTCAGAAATAAATAAATAAATAAATAAATAAATATAAAACATCGTTCAGACTTAAATATAAATAAAACGGAAATAATGTATATTATTTATTCTTTCTCTGTGGAATGGTACCAAATGGCCCATGGACTGGTACTGGTCCGTGGCCCAGGGGTTGGGGACCACTGACTTAAGGCACGTATCGTTCAGCTCAATAATAGCAATGATCCTGATGTTTTCACTACATGGTTTTAAATAGTTTCTCTTAGTCACATATTGCTTAATTTGCACTCAATGGATCTCTGTAAAGACATACACACAAAAACAAACAAACAAAAACTCATGGAGATACAGCAAGTTAATAGAGTATAAACATGGTAAATTTTACCTCAAGTTCATTTTTTTTAAACCATAATTTGACAGGTTTTCATTATTAAATTTTTAGGCCTGACCTGTGGTGGCGCAGTGGATAAAGCGTTGACCTGGAAATGCTGAGGTCGCCAGTTCGAAACCCTGGGCTTGCCTGGTCAAAGCACATATGGGAGTTGATGCTTCCAGTTCCTCCCCCCTTCTCTCTGTCTCTCCTCTCTCTCTCTCTCTCTCTGTCTCCCTCTCCTCTCTAAAATGAATAAAAAAAAATAGAAACTAAAAAACAATATAGTCTATCTTTAAAAAAAAATTAATTTATTGTGTTAACATGAATTCAAGTATCCCACTCAATAACACCCTCGACTCCCACCAATGTGCCATTACACCCACTTTGCCCCCTCCCTCATCCTCCTTTCCCCCTCCCCCCTAGGACTTGGTATTCTGTTATTTGTATCTGTTATATATATATATATAATTTGGCTAATCCCTTCACCTTCTCTGATCCCATCCCCTCATCCCTCTTCCCTCTGACAGCTGTCCCTCTGTTTCCTGTGACCACACCTCTGCCTCTATCCCATTCCTCAGTTCACTGTGTTCATTAGATTCCACATGTGAGATCACAGGGTATTTATCTCTACCTGGCTTATTTCACTTAGCACATTAATATCCAGGTTCATTCATGCCATCGCAAATGGTAAGATTTCCTTCTTTTTCACAGCCACATAGTATTTGATTGTGTATATGTACCAATGCTTTTTTTATCCGCTGGTCCACTGTCAGATACTTGGCTGTTTCCAGATCTTGGCTTTGTAAATAATGCTGCAAAACACATGAAGGTGCATATCTTCTTTTGAATTAGTATTTTGGGATTCTTAGGATATATTCCTAAAAGTGGAATAGCTAGATCAAAAGGCAGTTTCATTTTTAATTTTTTGAAGAAACACCATACTGTTTTCCACAGTGGCAGCAAAAGTCTGCATTCCCATCAACAGTGCAGGAGGGTTCCCTTTTCTCCATACCCTTGCCAGCATTTGTTGTTTGTTGATTTGTTAATGAGAGCCATTGTGACAGGTGTGAAGTGGTATCTCATTGTGAATTTAATTTGCATTTCTCTGATGATTAGTGAGGTTGAACATTTTTTCATATGCCTATTGGCCATCTGTATGTCCTCTTTGGAGAAGTGTCTATTCATTTCTTTTCCCCATTTTTTAATTGAATTGTTTATCTTCCTGGTGTTGAGTTTTAGAAGCTCTTATAAATTTTGGTTAATCCTTTATCATACATATTCGTGAATATGTTCTCCCAAGGTGTGGGTTGTCTTTTGATTTTGTTAATGGTATCTTTGCTGTGCAAAAGGTTTTTAGTTTGATATAGTCCCATTTGTTTATTCTGTCCTTTATTTCACTTGCCCGCAGAGGTATGTCAGCAAAAATATTGCTACGAGAGATACTGGAGAGTTTACTGCCTGTTTTCTTCCAAAACTTTTATGGTTTCGCAACTTACATTTAAGTCTATTATCCATTTTGAGTTTGTTTTTGTGAATGGTGTTAAGCTGGTAGTTTAGTTTCATTTTCTTGCATGTACCTGTCCAATATTCCCAATGCCATTCATTAAAGAGACTGTCTTTACTCCATCCTATACTCTTGTCTCTTTTGTCAAATATCAACTGACTGTAAAGGCATGGATTTATTTTTGGGTTCTCTGTTCTGTATGCCTGTTCTTATGCCAGTACCAAGCTGTTTTGATTATAATGGCCTTGTAGTATAACTTGATATCAGGAAGTATGATACCTCCCACTTTTTTCTTCATTTTCAAGACTGCTGAGGCTATTTGGGTTCTTTTTTTTTCTTCTTCTTCTTTTTGTATTCTTCTGAAGCTGGAAACGGGGAGGCAGTCAGACAGACTCCCGCATGCACCCGACCGGGATCCACCCAGCACGCCCACCAGGGGGCGATGCTCTGCCCATCTGGGGCGTCGCTCTGTCGCGACCAGAGCCAGCCTAGCGCCTGAGGCAGAGGCCATGGAGCCATCCCCAGCGCCCGGGTCATCTTTGCTCCAATGGAGCCTTGGCTGCGGGAGGGGAAGAGAGAGACAGAGAGGAAGGAGAAGGGGAGGGGTGGAGAAGCAGATGGGCGCTTCTCCTGTGTGCCCTGGCCGGAAATCGAACCCAAGACTTCCGCACGCCAGGCCAACGCTCTACCACTGAGCCAACCAGCCAAGGCTATTTGGGTTCTTTTTTAGGTTCCACATAAATTTTTGGAATATTTGTTCTAGATCTGTGAAGTGTGCCATTGGTATTTTTATAGGAACTGCATTGAATCTATAGATTCCTTTGGGTAGTATAGACATTTTAATGATGTTTATTCTTCCTATACATGAGCACGGTATATGCTTCCACTTGTTTGTATCTTCCTCGATTATTTTTTTTCAATGTCTTAAAATTTTCTGAGTACAAGTTGTTTACCTCCTCGGTTAAATTTATTCCTAGGTACTTATTTTTTTTGTTACAGTAGTGAAGAGAATAGTTTTCTTAATTTCTCTTTCTGGCAGTTTATTGTTGGTGTATAAAAATGCCACTGATTTCCAAATATTGATTTTATATCCTGCCACACTGCCAAATTCATTTATCAGGTCAAGTCATTTTTTGTCTGCGACTTTAGGGTTTTCTATGTACAGTATCATGTCATCAGCAAATAATGACAGTTTTACTTCTTTTCTAATTTGGATGCATTTCTTCTTGTTGTCTGGCTGCTGTGGCTAGCACTTCTAGAACTATGTTGAATAAGAGTGGTGAAAGGGGGCAACCTTGTCTTATTCCTGATCTTAAGGTGACTGCTTTAAATTTTTGCCCACTGAGTATGATGTTGGCTATTGGTTTGTCATAGATGGCCTTTATCATGTTGAACAGGTATATTCCCTGTATTCCGACTTTGCTCAGTTTTGAGCATAAATGGGTGCTGGATTTTATCAAATGCTTTACTGCATCTATTGATATGATCATGTGATTTTTATCCTTCATTTTCCTCAAGTTAATCTTTACCACAATCATAGCCTGCATTATTCCAATAGAAATGCATATTTACAGGCGTGGGCAAAGTAGGTTTATAGTTGTGACTACATGAAAGAGTTTACTCCTGTATTATTTATTAATAAACCTACTTTTGTCCACCCCTATAGGTTATGTCCTTTATTAATATTAAAGAGTCTAAATTCAATTTTCATGAATTATAAAAACTGGAGCCAGTCAATTCATTTAAAAGCCACACCACCTGCCCTGGCCGAGTGGCTCACTGGATAGAGCATTGTCCCAGCATGCCGATGTTGTGGGCTCAATCCCCAGTCAGAGCACATGTGAGAAGCAACCAATGAGTGCACAACTAAATGGAACAACGGAGTGGAACAATAAGTGGATGTTTCCCTCTTTCAAGTCAATGAAAAAAATTTAAAAAATAAAATAAAAAATAATCCATAAATACACACACACACACACACACACAAAATAAAAGCCATATAACCAACTAATTTAGTGGAATACATATAAGGACTGTTTTTATATTTTAACAGGAGGATCTAAACACTGGTGAACCCTTCCAATTGAAACATCCCAAATGAACCTTCTTGGGGAGTTTCATAATTTCCTACAATTTAAAATCAACCCTGCCCTTTCCCCAGATTTCTTACCTGTGTTGCCAAACTCAAGACCTGCTGTACCAGCTCCTGTGTTTCTGATGGTTTCTTGAGAAACAGCTTCACTATGGCAGTAAGCAGAGTGAGCTGCACCTAAGCAGACATGATTTCACAGGTAAAGTGAAAGGCATTTGCATTATTCATACCATCTTTTCCAAAACAGCATTTCTTTAACTATGAGTTACTATGGGGTCTTTCTGATTTTGATGGAAAGTTAAAACTGAGCCAATACCACCAATAGCAGTCAAAGGTATCCATCAACTGAAAACTCATTAACCTATTCTCAAATTGCATTTTTGGTATCAAAAAAGGTTTATTTGTTTCTGGCCCAGACAATTACCTATATTTCTTAAAGTACTTGCCAACACTGTGATGACCATAAAACTGATATCTGACCAAGTCCTTTATTATTTACTCCCACCAATTCTAGAGGAAGTAGGGAATCATCTGTCATACTGGGGCAAGAGCAGAGACAGTAAAATTATCCAATTTTCCCAATGCCAGATCATAGCCAATTAAGAATGGGGTGCTGAACCACAAAGCTACTGGCTTATAAGTGTTCTCCTAAAATTACTATTGTGGATTATATACATGAACTTTAATTTGCAGTAAGTACAAATTCCAAAGGAAAAGAATTTAATAATTTATCTGCTTCTCTGGGCCTGTGGTCTGGTATCTCAATTTTGGTAGAGATGAAGATGGGAAGGAATCTAATCATCCAGAGAGAATCTTTTCAATCTGCACATGCCAGCCCTCTCCCAGTTCCAGGTGAAAACATCTGCTTTAATAAGCCATTAACCCTGACCTGTGGTGGCGCAGTGGATAAAGCGTCGACCTGGAAATGCTGAGGTCGCCGGTTCGAAACCCTGGGCTTGCCTCGTCAAGGCACATATGGGAGTTGATGCTTCCAGCTCCTCCCCCCTTCTCTCTCTCTGTCTCTCCTCTCTCTCTCCCCTCTGTCTCTCCCTCTCCTCTCTAAAATGAATAATAAAAAAAAATAAGCCATTAACTATTACTAACAGTAATGGGTAATCATCTTTGAATAACAGAAAATGAAAAAGTGATGACTACTGCTCTAAGCCAGTCGTTGTCAAAATGTGGTTCTAGAGCAGAAGCAGCTGCATCTCTGGGAACCTAGTAAGAAATTAAAATGCTTAGGCCCATCTTAGGCCTATGAGTCAAAAACTCTAGGGGTGGAGGGCCCATCAACCTGTGCTTTTACAAGCTTTCCAGGTATTTCTGAGACTCATAAAAGTTTGAGAACCACTGATCTAAGTTTAGGTAGGTTTGTTCCACCAGCAAATAGCACAATTAAAATAGTTTGTGCCTTTTGGGAGAAAAATCAGTATTATATATAAATATAAACCTCTCTTGGCCCTGGCCAGTTAGCTCAGTGGTAAAGCATTGGCTCAGCCGTAGAGCATTGGCTCAGTGTGTGAAGTCCTAGGTTCGATTCCTGGTCAGGGCACACAAGAGAGGCACCCATCTGCTTCTCCACCCCTCCCCCTCTCGCTTCTCTCTCTCTCTCTCTCCCCCCTTTCCACTCCTCTTCTGCAGCTATGGCTCAAATGTTCGAGCAGTTTGGTCCCAGTGATGAGGATGGTTCCATGGCCTCACCTCAGGTGCTGAAATAGCCCAGTTGCCGAGCATCGGAGCAGCAGCCCCAGATGGACAGAGCATTGCCCTGTAGGGGCAGATCCCAGTCAGGGAGCATGTAGGAGACTTGTCTCTCTTTCTCCCCACCTCCCTGCCTCTCACTTAATACACACACACACAACCTCTCTCACATGAAACTGGTGAACCTTTACTTTCCCTGATATCTTTCCAAAATGATCTATGACATAAGATGTAGATGAAAACTTACTTGGGTGCTCTCATCATGAAAACCCTCCAGGAAACTCTCTAGTAACTCATCTGCATTATCAATTCGTTCAGCATATTCTCCCACAATCCAAATCATAGCTGCTCGAGCGTCTGGCTCATCCAGCGAGTCTAAGTTCTCACACAGAGTGGCAATGATACTTTCATACCTGACACAACAAAATGGACTACAGTTAATGGGGGCAAAACTGAGAACTGTATTTAATAAGAAAAGTTAAAGGCAAAACTACAGACAAGGGAACTTCAACCTAACCACCAAAATAGAGAGGCTTTTTAATCAAGAAAATGTACAAGCTTTAAGCCAAAAATTATAAATGCCTTTCATTTCCCCTTCAATTATGTTTAAAAACCAGACCTTCACTATTCATAAAGCTCATCCAATATTCTTTTTACAAGGAAAAATTAACCTGTGGTATAAGATTATAACACTACCTTATATTTCTAACAATTTTTCTTGTTCATGATCAGAGAATTTTCCTATTATTCCATTCTGCCTTCATAGTACAGGAACAAATCCCACTTCATCATTAGGAAAAAGAAGTTAGACAACAGCATCCAGACTAGGAAAAGTAATTTTGTCCCTTAAGCCACATCTCTTTTTAGGGAGATCTTTACATTCTTTCCTCCCAAGGAACCTGCACTAATAATGATCTGTTTCTCCAAAGAAATGAGTAATTCAAATATTTAACTCTAATTTTACAGGTCTATAGCTCTCTCACTTTTACTATATTGAATACATCTTCTTGGCTAATGTAGTTTTAAACATCAAAATGACATTATATATTAGACATAGACAAATAAATAATACACTAAGAGGCCTCAATGTGGAAACCTGTGGAGTAAAAATGCATATTTTCTAGCTACATATAGACTTGTGATGAGCTACCATACTTCAGGAAAGGCCTGACATCCCAGTAATTTATGGTTACATGTTCTCTAATTTTCTACAAAGTACTAGGTAACATGCAAAGTGAACAGCACAGCTGTCATCTTCCTGGATTTTACAATAAGGTGGTCAGATAAATTTATCATCCAAACTAAGATATTTCTGAGAGTGAAAAGGGGCACAATCATTAATTATCCTGGTAACAGGCGTAAACCAGGATTAGACCTGGGAAACCTGGAATATATGTGCATCCTATTTAATAATTCTTTGCCACCAAAGAATCTATGTATAGAGTTAACTTCAATAGATGACAATCAACAGTGCATAGTCAGACAGAGCTTCAATTCCTCTAAATTCCTCTAAAAGTAATAAAGCAGGATGAAGAATCAGGTTTTAATCCCTGTGCTAATCACCTTACATATTTCTGATTTTTAATAAAGTACCCTATTATGACCAGTTACATTACAAAAAATTCTTATCTAGCCAATTTCAAAATGCCTTAAACATTTCCTAAATGATTTGAGGAAGAGGGATAGAAGAAGTATTTGGACATACTTATTGGGGTACTTGCGAAAGATGTCCCTGATGACAACAATTGCCTCTTGGACCACATAATTTACTTTGGTCTGGATGAGATCAAGCAATGTACTCACACAACGTTCTGCAGATTGCTGCAAAGAGAAACATAATAAATGAGAAGTCAGATCATCTACCCAATAATACAACTTCAATATAAAAAAAGACTTTAAGCCCTGACAGGGTAGCTTATTTGGTTAGAGTGTCATTCTGATACACCAAGGTTTCGGGTTTGATCGCCAGTCAGGGCACATAAAAGAATTACCAATGAATGCATAAATAAGTGGAACAATAAATCAATGTTTCTTCCTTTCTCTCGTAAGTCAATAAATTTAAAAAAAATTTTTTGTTGTTCTGAAACATACAGGTACATCAACTAATTTAAACTAGATCAGGCACTTAATTTGACAAAGCTAACTAGAGGCTGGGCTATCTGATAGAGATATACAGAAGTTTTAGATCAGGGGTCCCCAAACTTTTTACACAGGGGGCCAGTTCACTGTCCCTCAGACCGTTGGAGGGCCAGACTATAAAAAAAAAAAAACTATGAACAAATCCCTATGCACACTGCACATATCTTATTTTAAAGTAAAAAACAAAATGGGAACAAATACAATATTTAAAATAAAGAACAAGTAAATTTAAATCAACAAACTGATCAGTATTTCAATGGGAACTATGGGCCTGCTTTTGGCTAATGAGATGGTCAATGTCCAGTTCCATATTTGTCATTGCTGGCCGTAACAAGTGATATGACGTGCTTGCTTCCAGAGCTGTGACGCGTGCGTCCCACGTTACGGGAAGTAGTACTGTATGTGAAGTCGCGCTTTGCGGCGCTGCCACATACAGTAATCCAGAAGCACAGGATGCGGATGCTGACCACTTCTGAAAGAGGTGGCCCTTCTGGAAGTGCAGCAGGGGCCGGATAAATGGCCTCAGGGGGCCACATGCGGCCCGCGGGCCGTAGTTTGGGGACCCCTGTTTTAGATAGACGCCAAATTTTACTCACTACAAACATAAACTGACAGGTGAGTCCATCTGAATTAAAAGAATCACCTTGTATAGCCAGGAAAATAAAAATGGGAGAAATAAGACAAGGTAGGAGATTCTTATCTGGAGTTCATGGATGAATGAAGACCATTAGGTAACTTTAAACCTCTTGAAATGAAATTGCCAAATATCATTATACTGCATATAAGCATATATTCCAGGGAGGGAGACCATAGATTTCATTGTAGATTCAAAGTTATCTGTGACTCATCAAGATAAACTCTTAAGAAAAATTTGCCATCTTTTGGGCCATGTAACTGAAAAGTTATGGTCTTAGCTAAACTATAATTTTCCATAGCCTATAGTTCATCTATAAAATAGAATTTAATCTAGTAATCTTTCATTGATGAAGGGAATATGAAAGAATACAAGTGACAAAACTAATATATTGAAACTAATAGTCATAGTTTTTAAAAGGAAAAGGGCTCTGGAAGAGAGATTCTAAAAATCAAGGACTGACTTATCATGTATTATAATGTACTGTGATGAGTCACCCCAGTGCATGCTTCCTGATAAGATGCAACAGAAAGTACACAGAAATACCTAACAGGTAGTCTTGCCAAACACACTAAACGTGAATATTATGAAGGGAATGGAGGACTGACACAACACTAAAATACAACCAGTCAAATGCACACTACGCAAAATTCTACAAGCCTAATGATCTAGCCCTTTAAAAAAATATAGTGCCTTCTGGTGTGTGGTGGTGCAGTGGATAGAGCATCAACCTGGGATGCTGAAGTGCCAGGTTCAAAACCTCAAGGTCACCGGCTTGAGCACAGGCTCATCAGCTTCAGCATGGGGTCCTGGATCAGCTGGAGCAGCATGGTCAAGGCACATATGAGAAGCAATCAATGAACAACTAAAGTGTCACAACTACAAGTTGATGCTTCTCAACCCTCTCCCTTCTTGTCTGTCTCTAGTGGGGAAAAAATGTAAATAACATTCATAGAACAATCTCATTTTTTTTTAAAGTACACTTTTGCATGGTGGACTATATAAACAAAGACTTATAATCATATTAACTTTGCCCTGGTCAGACAGCTCAGCTGATAAGAGGATTGCCCTAATGTAGAGGTTACCAGTTTGATCCCTGGTCAGGGCACATACAGTAACAGATCAATGTCTCTTTCTCTCTAAAATCAATACAATAAACATTTGAAATCATTTTCACATCATCTCTGAGAAGACAGAATGGGGGTAGAAGAAAGCAGAGTGCAATGTACTACTTTCATTTAACATGTCATATTTTATGATTTTATGTAGTAAACACATACAACTTTCCTAAGAGCTGTATGTATAATTTTTCTTTGTTCTTAAACTACAGCAGTGGTAGTCAACCTGGTCGCTACCGCCCAATAGTGGGAGTTCCAGCTTTCATGGTGGGCGGTAGTAGAGCAACCAAAGTATAAATAAAAAGATAGATTTAACTATAGTAAGTTGTTCTATAAAGATTTATTCTGCCAAACTTAGCAAAAATCCAACATAAAGTACTTAGTAAGTAATATTATATGCTTTAACTTGCTGTAACTCTGCTTTATAAATTTTATAAAGTAAAGTTACTTCCCTACTTTATAAATCACCATTACTGTGGAACCGGTGGGCAGTTAGAAAATTTTACTACTAACAGAGATACAAAAGTGGGCGGTAGGTATAAAAAGGTTGACTACCCCTGAACTACAGGATGAGACAGAAATCCGTATCCTATCTTGATCTATAAAAATTTGAAATGGTAAATACCACAGAAAAGAAGACTAGGAAGTGAAGAACTGGTATTAACTTATTGCCTTAATCTCGCTCAAACAAATAGCACCACGTGATTTTATTGGGAAGACTAAGAAAAGGCCAGGGCTTATCTGTCTCATCCTTAAAGAAATAGGGACACAGTGTAAGAGCATACAATTTTAATTTGTCGATCATACCTCAAAAAAGTGAGGGGGAAAAATGTAAAATCTATTATAAAATGCAAACAAAAAGAAAGGCAAATTACTGAAAATGAATTCTATGGGATTGCTTTTTCAGTGCTACTTATTAACACAATGGTTTACTTCATAATCTTTAACCTAACCAACTTATGTTATTCCACCTAAGGATTCTTAGAGCAACATAGAAACACCTACATTTACATTTTATCATGACATTTACAGTCATGATAAAAATACAGCTCCAACTCTTAAAGACACCTTGAACTTTCCAGGCCCTGTTCTCTTAGCTAAGAACTAAACTAAATTCAATTTCTTGTCACCTGTCATAACTTTTAAACCAGCTACTCATTTAAAAGGATGAGATACCTTGAAAGAAAGCAGCGCCTAGTGTAGAAACTACACAGAAAGTCTATTACAATTCCCTCACTAGTTCTCCCCCTTGTTCCACCAATGAATTAGTTAAACAAAGGCAATCATCGTCTCTCCTGCCCCAGTAACTCTGGGCTAAGCAACTCTTTCCAACCGATAATTCATGACTGAAACAGTTCCAGGAAAAGTCCTAAGACCAATCCAGGCCACCTGAAATAAGAGAGCACTACATGAAAAGGCAGAATATTTTTTTTCTTGACAGAGACAGAGAGATAGTCAGAGAGAGAGACAGATAGGGAGGGACAGACAGACCAGAAGGGAGGGAGATGAGAAGCATCAATTATTCGTTGTGGCATCTTAGTTGCTCACTGATTGCTTGTTCATTGACTGCTTTCTTATATGTGCCTTGAGCAGGTGGCTACAGACGAGCAAGTGACCCTTGCTCAAGACAGCAACCTTTGGGCTCAAGCCAGCAACCATGGGGTCATGTCTATGATCCCATGCTCAAGCCAGCAACCCCATGCTCAAGCTGGTGAGCCCATACTCAAGCCGGATGAGCCTGTGCTCAAGCTGGCGACCTCAGAGTTTCGAACTTGGGTCCTCCACGTCCCAGTCCGACACTCTATCCACTGCACCACCACCAGATCAGGCAAAAGGCAGACTTCTTGAAGGCTGATCTTAAGTTTCCTGAAAAAATTCATTCCTCACATACCCCCACTAGGGCACCTTGTGAGTCAGAAGAAGAAAATAAAGCCATCAGAAGCTTATCTTTCTCAGATTATGGACTTTTCAGTTAGACACAATACATGGCACTAACAGTTTCTGGAATTTAGGTGCTTTGAGAATGCCTTCTAGTAATTCCAGGGATAGAAAATCTTTTTTAGCTTTGGGACAGGATATTTTGTATGACTTTTTAGAGCTCTGTCAGAGAGGTCAGCATCACAATGACAGTATGAAAATGACAAGCTCCAAATGACCCTGATGCTATTGAAATCTCTCTGAAAATTGTCTACATTAAAAAGTTAAGTAGGTGGCTATACTTCAATAAGAAAAGTAAAAGTAGGTAAAGTGTGGTGATAAAGATCCACTGTATCGAGATCCAATAAACAGACTTTCCCATTTCTCAAATGGAGCAACAGAAATATAATAAATATCTAAAGCAATTGAACTAGTGGAACCAGGAACAGAAACCAATATTAATTTACTTCTTGCTATAACTAGTCTATTAAATGATTTATCAATGTTAGCTTTAAGAAGCAGCAATGACTTTAATAAAAAGAAGAAAGGTCAATTAGGAGCTTGGCTTTCAAAGCTGCTTCTCTGACAGCATCTGTTTCCTTCTGTTGCCATAAAGTACTGGTCATACTGTACAAATTATTTTAGGATCCTTGAGAAGTCATATGGCCCAACTGTCTGCCTCTAAGAAGAATTGCAACTAGTCAAGTAGAAAGAACGAATATGGAGCTCCGAATCTAGAATAAAGTGAACTCAGTCCACCATTAATTTCAACAAGGTTCTGAATGAGGAGAAACAAATGGTGAATTGGTGACAGACAGACCAGGCAGGGCAATGTAAAAGGTAGCAGCCATAACCCCTATTAGAAAGCTGCCACCAGGCTGGAAACAAACCTTCCCTCTAAAACCAGAGGCTCTTCATAAAGACTCTCAAGTACAGACCAACTCACTGTCCTAAAGCAGAAACCTGCTAGTGACAGCCCTGGCTATGTGCACAGAAGTCCGGATGAACTCATTATCTCCATGTTAAACTTACATGGACTGCACTTTACTATATGCATGGTATATGCCACAATTAAAAACTGTGTATAGGCCCTGGCCGGTTGGCTCAGCGGTAGAGCGTCGGCCTGGCGTGCGGGAGACCCGGGTTCGATTCCCGGCCAGGGCACATAGGAGAGGCGCCCATTTGCTTCTCCACCCCCACCCCCTCCTTCCTCTCTGTCTCTCTCTTCCCCTCCTGCAGCCGAGGCTCCGTTGGAGCAAAGATGGCCCGGGCGCTGGGGATGGCTCCTTGGCCTCTGCCCCAGGCGCTAGAGTGGCTCTGGTCATGGCAGAGTGACGCTCCGAAGGGGCAGAGCATCGCCCCCTGGTGGGCAGAGCTTCGCCCCTGGTGGGCGTGCCGGGTGGATCCTGGTCGGGCGCATGCGGGAGTCTGTCTGACTGTCTCTCCCCGTTTCCAGCTTCAGAAAAATACAAAAACAAACGAACGAACAAACAAAAAAAACCTGTGTATAGCCTGACTAGGTGGTGGCGCAGTGGACAGAGCGTTGGACTGGGATGTGGAGAACCCAGGTTTGAGACCCCGAGGTCACCAGCTTGAGGGCAGGCTCATCTGGTTTGAGCAAGGGGTCACTCAGTCTGCTGTAGCCCCCCGGTAAAGGCATATATGAGAAAGCAATCAATGAATAACTAAGGTGCCGCAACGAAGAATTGATGCTTCTCATCTCTCTCCTTCCTGTCTCTCTGTCCCTATCTGTTCCTCTTTCTGTCTCTGTCACAAGAAAAAAAGTCTCTATAAGGAAATATAATTATTTGCATTGAGTAGGCCCTACATATTTAGTCATAATATACAGCAAGTTTTACAAGGCTGTGGCTTGACAGAACAGGAAATACAGGTATATTATCTCAAACAAAGATAATCAATATAAGAACAAAAAAACCTCATGCTATAACTACAGGGGGTCCTCAGGTTATGATACAGTTCTGTTTCTACAACAGTGATATTTTGGTATAAGTTGAAACATACCCTAGCCTAACACAAATGGAACACTTGCTCTTTTAACAGTCCAAAATGGTGTAGGTAAGCATGCAGGGAGACGCCAACTCCCTTACTCATATTCCACATTACTGCATATTCTTCCGCCACACACAACCAAACTAGTTCGCCCACACAGTCCATAAGCACGATGCTAACGGTATAAGTCGAAACACTCACGTCTGTGTTTTAAGTTTTTATGGGAGTAAGCGTTATAAATTCCAAACATCGTATGTAGAGACTGTCATAACCCAAGGACCCCTGTATACTGGAAAATAGAACAGGAGCCTGACCAGGCGGTGGCGCAGTGGATAGAGCATTGGACTGGGATGCCAAGGACCCAGGTTCGAGACCCAGAGGTCGCCAGCTTGAACACGGGCTCATCTGGTTTGAGCAAGGGGTTACTCGGTCTGCTGAAGGCCCACGGTCACAGCACATATGAGAAAGCAATCAATGAACAACTAAGGTGTCGCAATGCGCAACAAAAAAACTGATAATTGATGCTTCCCATCTCTCTGTTCCTGTCTGTCTGTCCCTGTCTATCCCTCTCTCTGACTCTTTAAAAAAAAAAATAGAAGAGGAAAGAAGTAGAAAGGCATGGTATATGAACTAAGCTGTTCATCTCACAGAAGAAAGTTAATAATGTCTATAAATCAATAGCATATTACTTAGACATGGAAGTATCTCTAAAAAAAATAACAAATCAGAAACATGATTAAAGTGATTCCCTCTGAGAAGAACCAGGGATAGCTGCTTTTCACTAAAAATTCTTTAATATTTTTACCATGAGCTTTATTATTTTTGATAAACTTTAAAAATGTACCGGTATTTTAAAGAAGGAGTAAAGAGAACACTCAGAATCCTGTAATATGATCACAACTACCATCAGACACTTACCTCCACCTTGATGGCACACCGTCCAATGGCCCGCACAGCTTTGCGAACAAAGTCAACATCCACCTCTGTGGCATATTCCTTCAGTTCTGCCAGAACCTATTAAAAAATCCAAGACGTGAACAAGTATTAAGGACTCTCAAACAGCAATTTAATGGCCTAGCTTTTTCTGAAGGCCAGACCTTTAGATCTAAGTCATTATAAACTCGAGTCTACCTGAGCAATATTGGCTTGGGATGCCAAACGAATCATGATGTCCAACTTCTCTAGTTTAACATAGATGGGATCATTATACTTCACAAAAAAGACTTTGATTTCCTGCTTTAAGATTTCAGGCCTATGTCACATAGAAACACAAGATAAGGAAGATGAGGCATTAATAAATATTGATATATCCTTCTGAGTCTCTATTAATATTTAATCTATGCTTCCCTGTTCACCTCCCATCCACCCCCCACAGGGGAAAACTCAAAACTTCCCCTACCCCTCTCTACTCTTACCTGTTCCATTTAGCAGACTAGTTTTATCCTTTAAAAGGTGAGCGTACATGCAGTCAAAAACTGCTGGAAGAATAGCAACCTGACTCTAAACAACAGCATGAACTATATTAAGCAGGCACTAGCTAGTATGCTATTAAGAGATCCCTCAGAAAACAAACAGCATTGTAGAACAACAGGCATTTATTATAGGAATGATCCAAAATCAACTTTTAGCTTCCTAACTCAGGGCAAGTTTTTCAGCCATACAACATTCTCATTTCCATACATTAAAAATAGCTTAATACTGGCCTCTTTAATATTGGTACAATTAAGCTTAATTCAAAATTATAAACACTTTCATCACCCATTCATTTTTTCCCAACCTTTTCTGAACAATTAAGTTGATGTTCCTCAGGGCAACGTACTGCACCTCTGGCTCCCCAGACAGCAAAGTGACAAGTGGAGGGGCCAACTTCTTCAGCAGCATATTGTAGTAATCAGAGTCCTTGGGTAACAACTCTAGAAATTTCATTAGGACTTTTACCGCTGAAAGCACCACTGCTGAGTTGGCATGCGATAGCCGGGGCGTTACCCGCTCACATATGCTGAAGGACAGGAAAGGAAAATTAATGTCCTGAATTAGAAGTTCTTTGCTCAATCTAGTCTATAAGGCAATGGGTCAGAGTCCCACAGCCCAAGTATCAAGAAATTAGAGAACCAGTTAGAAAAGTCAAAGCTCCATGAGTAGGTAAAACTGGGATCCAACATTGCAGAAGCCTCATTCCCAGCAAACTACAGGCAGAACAGGAACATCAGAAGATTTTATGAAACCAGCAATAAGGGATGCTCAAATTGGAAGGAAACTAGCCAAAAACCCGAAACACCTGAAGCTCACACCATTTACCTTCCAGTGTGATAGTCCTCCCTGCCTCACAGTCCATTTCTCATCAACCTACAGGAAGTCAAATTAAGCATTCTCAGAGTTATTTTATACTGAGAAATATTAACCAACTGCAGTGGAAGGTTTCATTGTTAAGATGCAGGAGATGGGTTGACAGGGAAAACTACCCAATCCTTTACCTTCAGAATAAGAAAATCTCTGAAAGGGTTTTTGTTTTCTAACAATAGGATATTACTGCAATATTCCCCCAACCTCCTCCTCTTCTGGCCCCTGCCACCTACACTTAAATGCCTCTGAAATCTTAAATATTATCTGTTGAGGGGCCTTCAAAAATTAACCTAACTTTGATAGCTCCTAGGCAATGTAAGTGGCTCCTGACTATATTCAGTTAAAGATACAAGATACCCTGACCCACTGGCTCAGCAGTAGAGCATCGGCCCAGCATGCACAAGTCCCAGGTTTGATTCCCAGCCAGGGCACACAGGAGAAGTGCTCATCTGCTTCTCCACCCTTCCCCTCTCTTTTTTCTCTCTCTCTTCCCCCTCCCACTGCCAAGGCTCCATTGGAGCAAAGTTGGCCCAGCACTGAGGATGGCTCTTATGGCCTCTGCCTCAGGTGCTAGAATGGCTCTGGTTGCAACAAAGCAACACCCCAGATGGGCAGAACATGGCCCCCTAAAGGGCATGCCGGTGGATCCCGGTTGGGCACATGCAGGAGACTGTCTCTCTGCCTCCCTGCTTCTCACTTCAAAAAATACAAAAAAAAAAAAAAAAGATAAAGATACAGGATAAGTATGCTGTTTCTTTTCCTCCCTCCTATATAAGCTTGGTTAATTCCCTGATCTCCTTCAGGTCTTTACACAAATGCCACCTTCTCAGTGAGGCCTTCTCTAATTATCCTTTTATGAAACACAACTCATCCCCAAAATGCCCAGCATATCTTAATCTCTTCCCTACTTTATCTTCTCATCAGCACTTACCATCTGACATATTATATAGCAACATGTATTATATGCATCTATATATTTCTGCTCCATCTCTCAGAACAGTGTTATACAAGGGCTATGACTTGTCTAAGGGCTATGACTTGTCTGTCTATTGTGATATCATTAGGACCCAGAACAGTGCTTCTTACACAACATGGGCTCAATAAATATTTCCTGAGTGAATAAATGAATAAGTGTGAAATATCAATGACCAACAGAAAAATAAAGTCATTCCAGAAGATATTTATACTTTCAATGATGGAAAGAAACTATCAGGTCTCTGTCCAGAGGGAACAACTTCCCAAGTCAAGCAAAGAGCACTTGCATTATAGTAGCTTGAGCTTCAGCCAGGCAAGGAAAGTTCCTATCACCCATATTAAAATATGTCAACTCAATGAAAAGCCAACATTTCTTCAAAAGTAATCTGCCAACTTCAGTGCCTATATACAAAAAATGTTCAAGAAAATTGGTGATAATTTCAACTCTGTAAACTAAAATGTATGTCTATGAAATTTAATAGCTGATTTCTGACAAAGAAAATTTGCAACACTACAGTGGTCAAGTGCTCAGAACAATCTAGGTGTGCCTTCTAAAATCTCCAGGTTTAGACTGACACGATTTTGCCGGCTCCAACACTTTCTCTAATCCTGAATTATCGGTATAGCTCAACTCAGTAACTAGTATCGAGCCAGTGACTATGTATTTAATAGAATAAAAAGTATGTCACTATAGTAAGAGACTATATCATATGGCCAGTAACTGCTGTATGAGAGATGTGAGACCATGATGAGGAAGAATTTAGCACAACTGAACTACCCTGGTCAAATGAGAAATGAAAAACATGCATCTTTTTTTTTTTTAAACATGCATCTTTTAAAAAGAAATTTTGCATGATTCTTACCTAACTCTAGTAAAAAAAATACGATGGGAGAGCACTATCTATCCTGTAATATCTATCCCATAGGCCACTGATCGTCAACATAATAGATTTTTATTCTAATACAGACACTTATTAAACAAGTCAAGACTCCCAGATATTATCCAGATAACCAGACTGACCTTTGAGCCTCCCGGTCATCTTTAGGGTTATAATTGGACAGGCAGTCCAGGATGAAAATCTGGCCCCATTCAGTGCACTCATTCAAGGCTGTCAGCAGCTTATTAATGTTCTGCGGGTTCAGATCGAGTAAGTTGCTGTTTGGATGAGATTCACTGATTTCAGATAACGCTGCTACAGCATTAGCCACCACCTGGGAAGGAAGCAGACATGACCTTGATTTACCAAAAACAGTACAACTATAGACAAACAATCTTCTCTGGATCATAGATATTCCTGTATATTTCACCTCATCAACTAGAAACAGATAAACTACTTTCAATTCACATATTAAACCACCAATAATATACAAGGTCTACCGGAAAGTTCTGTCCGTTTCTATCACAAGTTTCGACACGTAAGCACATTTATTTGGCACATGTGTGCCTCTCTATTTTTATCACTTAATGTATACATACTGACGTAGCAAATTAACTAAAACAAAGTTGATTCACGTTAGTCTTATGTATGAAGCAATAGTGTACCCATGGCTACTGATAAAGTTCATTTACGCCACTGTAATTTTTACAAATTTCAACAAGGAAGAAATGCTACAGAAGCATGTCTGTCGCATCCACCATATTCCCCGGACTTAGCACCCTCCAACTATCACTTGTTTTTGTCCTTACAAAATTTTTTGAAGGGCAAAAAATTCAAAAATGAAGAAGATATCAAACAAGCACTGGTTCAATTTTTCGCATCAAAAGATAAAACATTTTTCAACAATGGGATATACAAATTGCCCTCACGCTGGCAAAAAATCATTAATAATAATGGCAATTATATTATTTAATAAAGTTTATTGACAGTAAGAAAAATTTGTATTTTACTTTATTCCAAAAATGGACAGAACTTTCTGGTAGACCTTATATAATGTGCCGCCAAAGTGAGCACTGAAACCACCAATAATGACATATTCAGCTTCCTAGCGGTCAGACAACCCAAAATTAAAACAATTCATATTTAGCAGAAAGTCACACATAACTATTAAAACGTTAACAATTTTAATGGTACCCAAAGCTACCAGTAGAATCAAAACATGAACAGCTAAAAAGAGCAGTGGTTTCAATATAAAACATATATACTAGGTAATAGAAAAATCTAGGCTAAAAATTTTATAGGTGAATGCTACGCATGTACAGGGTGGGAGAAGCGGGATGGAGATGATACCGTCAATCATATCACAAGTCTTAGAGTAAGAAAATTTGAGCTTGAAATCCTAGATCCCTATATGATGTTGGGATAGCACATAATTTCTGTGAAATTTAGTTTCCCCATCTGAAAACTAGGGATAATTTAATCTTCCTCACAGATTAGCTTTAGTTTGAGGATAAAATGACAATATGCATAAATTCTTTCTACAAAGCCTTATGCAAAATAAATGTGGTAATACTACTATAATTCATCAGTTGCAGTTTTTTACATTAACATCTCTGAAATTTGGATGTATTTTTTAATTAATGGTACATCAGTTTATTATAAAACAATTTTCTTTCCAGATAATACAGAAAATAATAAAGCATCTTAGAAACAATGAAATATGGTTATCTCAAATTTTTCCTTCTTTCAGACAGTATAAATAAAATATTGCTACCAAATAAAAGCAAGCACACCGCCCTGGCCAGTTGGCTCAGTGATAAGAGTGTTGACCTGGCATGTGGAAGTCCCTGGTTTGATTACTGGTCAGGGCACACAGGAGAAGCAACCATCCAACCATCTGCTTTTCCCCACCTTCTCCTCGCCCCTTGCCCTTCTCTCTCTCTCCTTCTCCTTCTCTCTCTCTCTCTCCCCCCATCCCTCAACCATGGCTGGACTGTTTCCAGTGTGTTGGCCCAGGCACTGAGAATGGCTCTGTGGAGCCTTTGCCTCAGGCACTAAAAAATAGCTCAATTGCAAGCACGGCCCCAGATGGGCAGAGCATCGGCCCCAGATGGGGCTCACCGTGAGGATCCCAGTAGGGACTCATGTGGGAGTCTATTTCCCCTTCTCTCACTTAAAATAAAAATAAAAAGAAAAAAAAACAAAACAAAAGTACACTTGTATCCCAAGTACAGATCTGGGAATTTACATTAGTTGCAAGAAAAAAGTAAACACTCTACCAAAATTACAGATTATTTTTAATATGACTAACAAATCTACAACTAATGAATATAATTAAAACTGGCAAGTACACACACCAAAATGAACAAAAACTACACTACAGCTCTGTACAAGTCTATTTGAAACCACATAGCCTGACCAGACGGTGGCGCAGTGAATAGAGCGTTAGACTGGGATGCACAGGACCCAGGTCTGAGCCCCAAGGTTGCTGGCTTGAGCGTGGGTTCATCTGGCTTGAGCACAGGCTCACCAACTTGAGCGTGGGGTCACTGGCTTGAGTGTGGGATCACAGACATGATCCCATGGTCGCTGGCTTGAGCCCAAGGTAGATGGCCTGAGCAAGGGATCACTGGCTCTGATGGAGCCCTCCGATCAAGGCACATATGAGAAAGCAATCATGAACAACTAAGTTGCCACAATGAAGAATTGATGCTTCTCATCTCTCTCCCTTCCTGCCTGTCTGTTCCTATTTGTCCCTCTCTCTGTCTCTATTTCTCTTGCTAAAAAAACAAAAAAAATATTTTGCTGGAAGGCTCCTAGTCGTTAACTAAAATTTAGCAAGGTAAGGCTCTATATAAACATTCTGAGACGTGACAGGAGACAGCTGCTTCAGTAATTACATATATTGAAAAATATATGTAAAAGATTCTCAAAAATGTCAACTCATTGTTAGTTCTTACTAAAGTCCCTTGCTAAAAGTTTGGGAAACTAAGAGTTATACAATTATCCTTTTGCTAGCAAGAGAAGAAACTCAATGGGCATGATTTAACTACTGACTTTAATATACACGTTATCTGGGATGTCGGTAGATTATCCCAGCATTATTTTTACCTAGAAGAAAAAAGTCTAGAGAATATGATTTTTAATCAAATAATACACTTATGACAATACCATTACTATAGTAAGGACAATAATGCCACAAATGAATCATCTTCATCTATAATTTAGTGATCAGGAAAAAAATTCCAAGATGAAAAATCAAAGGTTCAGTTGGTAAGTACAGTATGCTTAAGAATAAAGTATTTTATTTATTGTTAGTAAAACTAATGAGAAAGAATGATCTAGTCCAGCTATTGCACGGTAGCATGCATATGGCTCTTTTCTGACTTAATTATTGTTTGCTACCTCCACCATCAATCATGGGATATAGTGAAAACTAAAAGGCATAAAGAGTGAAATTATAATCCCCTCCATCATTTTAGTGCTTTACACACAGGCAAAAGATAATTCTATTTCCCATGTACAATACACTTGTTAGATCCGACTATAGTATAAAAGGGTCAAAATGTCTCTGGAAGACCAGATGCCTGTTTTCATCTATGGTGCCAACAAATGCCCAGTCTTGGTTTCCAATTGTCCAAAATAAACATCCTACTACAACATACCATTTCTACCAGGCAAATCCTATTAATATTAAAAAAAAAGTTAAATAATATCTGTTATTAGGAAATGTAGACCAAAGGGTAAGAACGGGAGGAATGAAAAACACTGGGGAGGAAAGAGAACACAAGGATGCTGAACAGAATGAGCAATTAAAATTTTTTTGTTACTATCATAGGCAATTACAAATTAAACCAAGGATATAATGTAACTAATGAAGTATATGTTCTGATGGTTAAAGAGGCAATTTCTACTTATCACATTAAAACAAAAAAGGAAATAGGGAAACATCAGTCTAATTAAAACACGTAGCAAGATAAGATTACAGGATTATGTTTGAAAAAGTTTGTACTGAGAAAAGGGATCGCTGCCAGCCACTAAGCCAGCGACCAACCAGAAGAGATGTATCCCCCAATAACAATATGGTACTGTTCCTCTAAAATTCCTTGAAGTTCATTCTATTCCACCTTACCCCTTTCATCTCCTAATTGTCACATTCAGATTGTTAGGTTTTCAGAAACACAGGGAGGTGGACCCATAAGGGACTGCGGCGAGTTCTCCTGGTCAGTAAGCCATGTTTCTTTAATGAAAACTTTAAGCTAGACAGACATACTGACTGAAATAGACAAAGAAAAAGGCTGACTTCAAGACAGCAACTGAGTGGCTGGGGTATACAGGATAACTCATTTGTCAATATTTATACTATTTATTTCTTTTGTGTGTGTGTGACAGAGACAGAGAGAGAGAGAGACAGATAGGGACAGACAGGAAGGGAGAGATGAGAAGCATCAATTCTTCATTGAGACTCCTTAGTTGTTCATTGATTGCTTTCTCATATGTGCCTTGACCAGGGGGCTACAGCAGAGTGAGTGACCCCTTGCTCAAGCCAGTGACCTTGGGCTTCAAGCCAGCGAACTTTGGGCTCAAGCCAGTGACCATGGGGTCATGTCTATAATCCCATGCCCAAGTCAGTGACCCAACACTCAGGCCAGATGAGCCCGCGCTCAAGCCAGCGACCTCGGGGTTTCAAACCTGGGTCTTCTGCCTCCCAATCCAACACTCTATCCACTGCACCACAGCCTGGTCAGGCTATACTATTTCTGATTTTATACTATGCTCATGGTGCATACATTGTCTATTTTTAAATATAGACCTTAAAACTTAAGATTTATTTCCTCTTCTCAAAGAGCCTTCTCCAAACAATAAGTATAACTAAAAACAAATCTGACAGTTGCAGTAACTGCCTTGATTTACTACTGCATTAAAACAAAGGTTCTATCTCTCTTGAACAAACTATCATATATAGTATTTGTCATGAATCTGAACTAACACATATAAAATATTTCCTCTTGAAAACTGGCATTTCTCTTAGAAAATTCTACCATGAAGAGAACAATGCTCTTTTAACTATAATCTCAGGAAAATTTGAGTTCCCAAGAAAGAAAAGTGTTTCTAAACAAAGTTTTGTTTTTAAAAATAGATTTATAAATAGGGTTTCTTGAGTTTTCTCAGTATGTTAGCTGATTTATAAAAAGTTGGCAAGTAGGCTACAAAGGAACACACCCCATTTTGTCAAAAAATAGTTTTTTAATGCACCTTGCTTGTCAATTATGGTAAGTTCTGTTCTTTGGGGGACTGCAATTAAATATTCCTCCTCCACATTCCACCCTGCCCTACCTAGACTTACTATAATATGTCTACTTCATAGACACAGATATTAAATATATATATATACTTATACACAGTATGCAAAAGCATATATAGAAATATGTAAAATCATACTCAATACTAGACAAATCTTCCTCTGCCTTAACTAAAGATTTCTTTAATTTGATAGTTCCTTATAGACCCTTGGAATCTGCTCATTTTTTTTAAGGTAAGCAATTTGTGTTTTGACTTACTCAATACTGCACCTAATAAGAGCTGCACAAAGATAAAAGACAGGCCTTGGCCGGTTGGCTCAGCGGTAGAGCGTCGGCCTGGCGTGCGGGGTACCCGGGTTCGATTCCCGGCCAGGGCACACAGGAGAAGCACCCATTTGCTTCTCCACCCCTCCGCCGCGCTTTCCTCTCTGTCTCTCTCTTCCCCTCCTGCAGCCAAGGCTCCACTGGAGCAAAGATGGCCCGGGCGCTGGGGATGGCTCCTTGGCCTCTGCCCCAGGCACTAGAGTGGCTCTGGTCGCAACATGGCGACGCCCAGGATGGGCAGAGCATCGCCCCCTGGTGGGCAGAGCATCGCCTCCTGGTGGGCAGAGCATCGCCCCTGGTGGGCGTGCCGGGTGGATCCCGGTTGGGCGCATGCGGGAGTCTGTCTGACTGTCTCTCCCTGTTTCCAGCTTCAGAAAAATGAAAAAAAAAAAAAAGAGGCAAGACTTACTACCTAGCTATAAAATCTGATTTATAAGCTACCCCTATCTTACATGCATAAATTCTAAAGACATAAATTGGCCTCATTTTTTTCAAACAGAAGCAAACTGGAGCGGTGGATATGATTAGAACAGAAATGATCCTGTGTAGAAGAACTCTAGAGGAAGCAGACATACACTGGAAGAGAACTAGCACAGACAGGAATGCCTTTATGAATAATCTCTCACATATTCCCCCGTCCCTTTGAATGATTTCCATCCTGCACTCTAATTTCACTCATTTTCATTGCCTCAGAACCCAAGAAAAACATCACTTTCCAGTATAGTTACTTCATCCTATTAACTAAACTACCACTTAAAGGACTTTCATTTCTAGTAATGACCTTAAAGGTCACACACTCTGAACAGATTAATGCTTCAATTTCCCATTCAATTACAATCCTTTGCCCTACTGCCCCTGAAGATCTGAATATAGTGAAAGAAGTAGAATTGACCAAAACTATCAGGATAAAATATATACTGCTCACAAAAATTAGGGGATATTTCAAAATGAATATGAAGCTATAAAATATCCCCTAATTTTTGTGAGCAGTATAGGTGGTTTACATGTATTCATCGTCCTAAAAATCAGCAAGTTTAGAATTTTACTTTCTCCTTTAGGGAGTTGTTACACATGACATGTCAAAGAACAGAGTAAAAAAAAAAAAAAAAAAAAAAAAAAATCAGAGCAAGATATTACTTGTTCAAAGCATGTTTCTATCACTATCATCTCCTTAAGGACACAGTAACTATATGGCACCAATTCACTTTTTTCCTCCTCAAACAAAATTTAGATCTCATGATTTAATATAAGACAATGTACAGAATACCAACTGATAATATGCTGTTATGACATTCTATAATGTTCTGTTTTCTTCCCCAGAATGAGGAAGCTAAGTCAACACATCTCATTATGGCAATAAAGGTGAATATATGGCAACAATTAAAACTTACAAATAAGTCTCAATAAAATTCATTACTTAAGTGGCTTAAAATATGTTCTGACAAAATGTAAATTTTCAAACCAAAACACTACACATAAATATCAACAAAGAGACAAAAAGGTATTCCTAAGAATCAGAGTTACTTGATCCGTAAACCATAAAATTACACTACAGCATGCTGCAACATGAATAAAACAAAAAAAATTATCACATCACTTATCTCTCTTAGAGAAGGGAGAGAGGAGAGAGAGAGAGGGAGAGAGAAAGGGAGGAGGGAGGGGGAGGAAAGGGGACGAAGGGGGAAAGAAAGAATTAGAGAGGAGGGAGGGGGAGAGAGAGGAGAGAGAGGAGGGGGGGAGAGAGAAAGGAGGATAGAAGCAGAAGCATCAGCTCATAGTAGTAGCTGCTTCCTTTATGGGCCTTGACCAGGAAAGCCCAGGGTTTCAAACTGGCAAGCTCAGCATTCCAGGTGGAGGCACAATCACTATACAATATAGAACAATAGTCCCTAACCTTTTTTGGGCCACGGACGGGTTTAATGTCAGAAAATATTTTCATGGACCCGCCTTTAGGGTGGGACGGATAAATGTATCACGTGACCAAGACAAGCGTCAAGAGTGAGTCTTAGACGGATGTAAGAGGGAATCTGGTCATTTTTAAAAAATAAAACATCATTCAGACTTAAATATAAATAAAATGGAAATAATGTAAGTTCTTTATTCTTTCTCTGCGGACTGGTACCAAATGGCCCATGGACCGGTACCGGTCCACGGCCTGGGGGTTGGGGACCACTGATATAGGATATAGATGTTTATCATTTTTAAGGACTTACTCTATGCCAGGCTCAGTTTTAAGTAATTTGTAAGCCCTTATGATCCTTTAATGTTCAAAACAATCCTATGAGAGCAGCAATATTTTTAATCTCCATTTTCTAGATGAGGATACTGAGAGGTTTGGGAGACAGAACAGTAAGAAATGGCAAACCAGGATACAAACACAAGTCTAAAGTTTGGTTCCAGACCTGAGTTTTAACCACTATTCTATAGTTCCAGGAAATAAAAACATTTCAGAGTCACAGAGCCCTTTTCTGTTTATGAAAGACTTTCATAAAGAGCTCCTTATAAAAAAAAGTAAAGATACATAATTCAGTATCCTGGATTGAATCCTGGAATAGCAAAAGGACATTTGTGTTTAAACAGGTGAAATTTAAATAAATCTACACTCCAGTTAATATAGTATAATGTACCAATGCTCATTTTTTAGTTTTGAAAAATGTACCATAGTTATGTAAGATGTTAACTTTAAATAAAACTGAGTATGTAAATGATATATAGGAATTTTCTGTAGTTTGCAATTTTCCTGTAAATCTACAATTATTTCCCTCAAAAATAAGCATATTTAAAAAAAAGACTAAGTTGGTAATAATTGATAAAAATAAAAACAATGTGTAAAATAAAAAAGTGAGAATACACAGAAAAAGGTTTCCAGAAGATGTTATAAAGAAAAACAAGGCCTGACCTGTGGTGGCGCAGTGGATAAAGCGTCGACCTGGAAATGCTGAGGTCGCCGGTTCAAAACCCTGGGCTTGCCTGGTCAAGGCACATATGGGAGTTGATGCTTCCAGCTCCTCCCCCCTGTCTCTCTCTCCTCTCTCTCTGTCTCTCTCTCTCCCTCTCTCTCTCCTCTCTAAAATGAATAAATAAAATAAAATAAATAAAAAATAAAAAAATAAAAAGAAAAACAAGGCCCTGGCCAGTTGGCTTAGCGGTAGAGCATAGGCCTGGCATGTGGAAGTCCCAGGCTTGATTCCCAGCCAGGGCACACAGGAGAACCGCCCATCTGCTTCTCCACCCCCTTTTTTCTCTTTATCTCTCTCTTCCCCTCCCGCAGTCAAGGCTCCATTGGAGCAAGGTTGGCCCAGGCACTGAGGACAGCTCCATGGCCTCCGCCTCAGGCGCTAGAATGGCTCCAGTTGCAACAGAGCAATGCCCCAGATGGGCGGAGCATCGCCCCCTGGTGGGCGTGCCAGGTGGATCCTGGTCAGGCGCATGTGGGAGTCTGTCTCTCTGCCTTCTCACTTCTTACTTCAGAAAAATACAGAAACAAAAAAGAAAAAGAAAAACAAGCCATTTGCTTCCTCTGTAAGTAGAGACAGAAAGGTACTCAGATCAGTCAGTGGGAAATTCAAGAGGTGGAGAGCAAGTCCCTTATGAGAGCAGCCTCTGATGACTGCAACAGCTTAACACTCCAATGCTGCAGAAACAAACAGCAGCTCTCCTTTTAGTACCAATATAACACTACTCAGTTGGGGAACCCAGATACACACTGAACATATTAACTCCTACACCACTCTTATCAAGTGCCTGACACATATTAACACTCTCACACATGCTTAAAATTCTATCAGCTCTGGAACTCCTTCATGGACATTTGACATGAAAAGCATTGTGCTTTCTAATTTCATTTATGAAAACTATTTTAATTTTACTACTCCCCTACTCATTAATATATATTTAGAGATAACAGAAGTTATATAATTAAAGTACTAAATTAAGTGAGGTCATTAAGCTTTTCCATGCATTCTAGGCCTATCTTTAATAAATAATTTAACATTCCCACGAAGACATCAAATATGTTCTGAAAAAAATCCTTCTCAAATTTACAAAGTGATCTAGAGAGACTTGAATTGTTCAATATTTATCATCTCAGACTGACAACCAACCACAACAAAAGTAAATATTCTAAGGCCTAAATAAAAACTACAATAATCAGAGTATGTAATACTAGGTCTGTTTCTTGAGAACAGCTGCAGTTATTAAAAATTGCAGGCATTAAAATATGTTAGTAATTATTCCTTCATGTTCAACATAATCCAGTAAAATAGGCATTATTATCTCTATTTTACAGCTAGAAAAACTGAAGCTCATTTTAATTAACTTGCTCAAGGCTATGTTTCCATTAAGCAGCCAACCCAGGACTCAAAATAGCAGCTACTCTGGCCCTATCGGCTATATGCCATTTCCATAATCGCATTTTTCACAACTTTAGCACTGTTGACATTTTGGGATGAATAATTCTTTGTTGTAAAGGGCTGTCCTATACACTGCAGGATGTTTAAAGTATCCCTGGATTTTGACTAGTGGACACTGGTAGCACCCTTCCCATCAGTTCTGACAACCGAAAGTGTTCCCAGACATTGCCAAATATCCTCTGGGAAGCAAACTGCCTACAGTTGAGAACCACTGCCATAATCCCATGCTGTTTATCACACTGTTAAAATAACACTTTTTCTGAGAAGAAAATGTTTTCATAAGACAGTTTTCCAGAATAAGTTCAAATTAAAAGAAGCTGGCAGTTTCAGCTTGAGCGCAGGCTCATCTGCTTTGAGCAAGGCTCACCAGCTTCAGCCCAAGGTCACTGGCTTAAGCAAGGAGTCACTTGGTCTGCTGTAGCCCCCCCCCCCCCCCAATCAAGGCACATATGAGAAAGCAATCAATGAACAACTAAGGTGCTGCACCAAAGAATTGATGCTTCTCATCTCTCTCCCTTCCTGTCTGTCCCCATCTGTTTCTCTCTGTCCCTCGTTCCCTCTCCCTCTCTCTCTCTCTTACACACACACACATACACACACACACACACACACACACACACACACACACACAAGCTTGTAGTTCAACTAGAACCTTTGCTTTAAAGCAGGGGTCTCAAACTCACAGCCCGCAGGCCGCATGCGGCCCGCCGAACAATGTTGTACTGATTTTTTTTTGTTTTCAACTGCAGTGAGAAAAGTGTTGCGTAACAGTTGCCTTTTGTAGACCTAGTGCGGCCCACATGCTGAGTTGAGTTTGAGACCCCTGCTTTAAAGGCTATTACGGGCCAAGCTGAAGTGACTATAAGAACATGCTGCTTGTCCAAAATAACCCTCAACAAATGAAAATATGCACTTTTTACTAATTTGTAGTTCGTGCTTTGGCAGAGACGACAGAGTAGTGGAAGAGGGGCATTCTGGTGGGCAGCTCGCATAGTGATGGGAGCAGAACTAAGAAGGTTCAGAAGACAACGGGTGAAGAATCTAAGCCATAGGGACTTAGGAGAACTGAACTCACAAACAAGTGGTAGGATTGTCAAGAGTCTCTGGACTGGCAGAATCTAGCATAAATGTTAACTAAAGATGGAATACCTCAAAATACCACTCAGAGAGCAATGAAAAACCATAATAAAGAGAGAAAATCGTATGTATGGGCAAACCACTAGAGAATAATCACTACCATTCAGAAGTCCATTTTTTCTTGCAAATATAAACTTATGTTTATCTTTAAATTCTGACATCACAGGAGCTACCTTCCTACAGCTCCAAAATGTTTCCTCATTCTGAATGCAGGTTTACTTTCAAAATAATGGACTGATAAAATCTGCACCTAAAAACAGTTTAAGTCTAATTCGCTCCAAAAAGATTTTACTATATGAGGTTATACAGATATCAAAGGACTCAAAACCTTTTAAATTAATATTGTAGTGATCATGTTAACCTTTGCCATTAGGTTCCAGCAGCAACACTGCTCCTCACATGAGCTCCATAAGCCAGGCCCTTTAATAGGTGGCTGCAACAGCTTAATTAATACTCCCCAAACTACCTAAGATGGTTTCCCTCGCTGTACAGGAGAAAGAGACTCAGGGAAGTCAAGCCAGGACTTAACAGCATGAATTTTTTTTATTTCAAAGTCTACCTTTCCTTTTTCACTGAAAATCAGCTTTTTTTTTTTTTTTTTGTATTTTTCTGAAGCTGGAAACGGGGAGAGACAGTCAAACAGACTCCCGCATGTGCCCGAAAAATCAGCTTTACCTAAAGCAGGAATGGTAAAACAACCGAAGAGAATGAGGTACATGTGATCACTCAAAACAGAGGCTGAAAAATACAATAAAATTCTATGACTTGTAGCAAAGTACACTACCCCACAGGAATCAGCCTGGAGGTCAACACAACCCCAAAAGTAATCAGATCTTGATTTTACTCTTAGATTTCAAAGTCATTTCTATAGATCAGGGGTCCCCAAACTGCAGCCCCTTGAGGCCATTTATCCGCCCCCCGCCGTACTTCCGGAAGGGGCACCTCTTTCATTGGTGGTCAGTGAGAGGAGCGTAGTTCCCATTGAAATACTGGTCAGTTTGTTGATTTAAATTTACTTGTTCTTTATTTTAAATATTGTATTTGTTCCCATTTTATTTTTTTACTTTAAAATAAGATATGTGCAGTGTGCATAGGGATTTATTCATAGTTTTTTTTATAGTCTGGCCCTCCAACAGTCTGAGGGACAGTGAACTGGCCCCTATGTAAAAAGTTTGGGGACCCCTGCTATAGATATTCTGATGCTTTGACATCTTAGGATGCCCTTCTGAAGTGAGTTACAAGAAAACTACTAAGGCAGAAGAGCTCCCTGGAAGCATTAGTTTCTTTTGCAGGAGATTCTCTATTTCTTGGTGCAGTGCTGCCCCCTTGTGAGCAACTTCTGAAAAAAGTGGAACAAGATAACCTCTTCAGAGCAGTAAAATAGGACTCCTACCCATCACCAGGGTAAGATTTCCAAATTAAAACAGTTCTTAGATAATTAAAGGCCTTTGTATGTTCAAAATTTTAACCATGTTGAGAAAATGAAACCGTTCTAAATGTTTCGGTGTGCGTATACACATTTAAACTCTACTGTACACCCACATCCACGAGGGCAGTGACAGGAATGGGAATGGGTACTCAGAATGAGTCCTGGCTACATTAGCACTAGCTGTATGACTCTGGGAGAATTCTTTTGCTTCTCTGAATGTACACTGCTTTACCTCTAACATGTAATAACATCTACTTTGCTGGAAAAGTATAAAAACTAAAGTAAAATAGTTTAAAAGCATCTATCACTGTGCGTAACATAGAATGCATTTAAATTGATCTTTTCCTAATGACACAAGGTCGTCATCAGCCTTAGAAGCTTCTCAGGTATTTGAGCTACTAAACCCTATATTCTATCCCTAGACCTTGGAAGTTACTTAACATTCATGCATTCATCCGTTTCTTATTAGCAGCACAAAATCAGTGGTATGACAGTCAGATCACTTTTTGGTAAAAGGTAAGAAATACTTTTGAGTTCAAAGTATGAGTTCAACATCAAAAGGAGGCATGTGTGTACATGTTTGTTGGCTACCTTTTATTCCAAGCTTTTTAGTTCTTCACTAAAAAACAGCAATGAAGAGCTCAAAAAATGATTTGAATGTATGTAAAACACGGCCAGGACAAGAGTAAGGTGAGCAAGGCACACTAAGCACAAAATTTAAGGACACACCCCACTCTCAAGATTGTGCAGGTACCGAGTCATCATCTGAGAGTAAATGCCTCCTTAAATTTCACACCTTGGGTACTTTGTTAGCAATAAGTGGAACAATATTAGAGAAAAATTCTGCTTTAAGAAGTCTGACAAGAATCAGGATTTTCTATTTAGCGCAGTAGGTCCAGCAATTTAATTTCTAATGCTGACATTTGCTCTAAGAAAATCTGCAATCAAGATACAATAAAAGGCCATTCCCGAAAGTTTCTCAAAATCTTATCAAATAACCTTAAATTTTCTCAAAGATAACTTTGTGAAATTCTCCTCAAATCACCTCCAGATTTGTTGCAGTAACAACAGGTTAAGAATTATTAAGAACATTCTAGTTTACCACAATCTTACATATAAATTCAAATCGAAATTCATTCATGTGTTGCCTGATTAAATTAAGTACATATAGGTACCGGGTGGGGGAAGAAAACAGGTAAAACAAGATTGGCATGTATTGATAATTATTGAATCTGGGTTCATTTTATTTAGTCATTCTAATTGTGATGGGTTTGAAAATTCCCATAATAGAATGCATAAATAAATGGCATGTGCATACTACTTGAGTACTATGGACTGGACGAAACCAGCCCTTCCTCTACAATACATCAGTCAAATCAGGTTTGTCCCTGAATTATTCCATCCTCCCAAATGATCTGTATAAAGATCTCTAAGTGTTACTTGGGTACCAAAAAAAGTGCCTTTTTTAAGTACTCAGTATTAGTCCCTATCCCTGACCATCCTATTTTATAGGTTCTGCTTTGAAGAATTTACTTAGTAGAGAAATGACCTTTCCTTCCACAACTGGAGATGCCTGAAGTAGAACTCACTTTCACTCTGCTCTCTCCACATTCTTAGCCCCACTGGATATTTAACAAGTTTCCTCAGGGGATATTATATCCTGCTCATCTGGATGCCCAAAACTTCATGTGTCCAGCCCAAATACTTATCGTCTTCTCATCTGTCCTCAGGTAGAAAAACTTAAAAACACTTGCTCAGAATAACAGGGGGAACCAAAAGAAGTGCCAAAACCACTACTTGGTATCAGCTAATCTGTCTATAAGATGGATACTATTGCCTTACACATTCATTTCTTTATGGAATTTTTTTTAAAAAGTGCCACATGGTACTACTTGAGGGAAAAAAGGCAGGGTTGAATCAGAATTCTAATATAGCCCTGGCCGGTTGGCTCAGTGGTAGAGCGTCGGCCTGGCGTGCAGGAGTCCCAGGTTCGATTCCCGGCCAGGGCACACAGGAGAAGCGCCCATCTGCTTCTCCACCCCCCCTCCTTCCTCTCTGTCTCTCTCTTCCCCTCCCGCAGCCAAGGCGCCACTGGAGCAAGGTTGGCCCAGGCGCTGAGGATGGCTCTGTGGCCTCTGCCTCAGGCCCTAGAATGGCTCTGGTTGCAACAGAGCGACGCCCCAGATGGGTGGAGCATCGCCCCCTGGTGGGCGTGCTGGGTGGATCCCAGTTGGGCACATGTGGGAGTCTGTCTGACTGCCTCCCCGTTTCCAACTTCAGAGAAAAAAGAATTCTAATACTGGTGGTGGTACCTGTCAGAAGCCATAGTTTAAGCACATATGCACCCACACCCACTTTTACACTGGGGAAGTGGTTGAAAGTGTCCTGATGGTACTCAGTACCACAGTACTTTTAAAAAATGTGGCTTCCTTCATCCTTTGACCTTGCTACTAAACTTAAGGGATAATGAGCAGAAACCAAGGCTACCTAAAGAATAAGATGAACCAAATGAAACAGCAAAGCAGAAATCTGAGCAGGTAATTTGTGAGGGAGAGACAATATCTACTTAAAGGCAAATTCTAATTCTCTATTTCAAAAAGTTCAAAAAATTTGAATATATGTACCCTGATTTATTGATGTCACCCCATTAAAATAAAAATTTATTTATATAAAAAAAATAACTATTAAAAAAAAGTTCAAAAAAATATTCACAGGTTGTCCATTGGATAATTGATGTTATTCACCTTCTAGTAAATAGTGCATTGGGCAGAAAGAGGAGAGAAGGTATCTATATTCCTCTATCATCTTGTAATGATACTTAAGAGCTTCAGTTACTAGCAGAGTCAACGTGCCACTTGGGACTTGGCTCCCCTTTAATTACATAGCAAAGTTTAAAATGTCAATTAGAGAAATAAAAAGTCCCAAAACTGTAAGGTATTAAGTTATGTCTGGCTGCCAAACATTTAGAACAATCAAGTTTGGCTAAAAAGAAATCTTGTTCTAGAATTCTTCTATAAAAGAATGCATTACGATAATTAGGCAATAAAGATAATTTTGATTCAGTTTCTGTCCCCACACCACCAGAAAATACCACATAGATCTGAAGAAATAACCTTTAAAAAATTGATACAAATTAAATGTAAAACCTCCTTTAGAAAATGATAAAAAGACTGGTTTGTTTCTAAGCCAGAGAATTTTTATTCTTTTCATCTCATGGCACACAAACTAATTACTAAAATTCTGCAGCACACTGCCTGACCGGGCGGTGATGCAGTGGATAGAGTGTCGGACTGGGATGCGGAGGACCCAGGTTCCAGACCCCAAGGTCGCCAGCTTGAGCGCGGGCTCATGTGGTTTAAGCAAAGCTCACCAGCTTGGACCCAAGGTCACTGGCTTGAGCAAAGGGTTACTCGGTCTGCTGAAGGCCCGCAGTCAGGGCACATATGGGAGAGCAATCAATGAACAACTAAGGTGTTGCTATGAAAAACTGATGATTGATGCTTCTCATCTCTCTCTGTTCCTGTCTGTCTGTCCCTATCTCTGAACTCTCTCTGTAAAAAATAAAAAAAACTAAAAAAAAAAAAAAATTCTGTAGCACACCAAAATTTTTTTTTGCCAATTTAATAACACAACAACAAAAAAGTGGTATAATTATGATTCATTCTGCTGTGTTGGCTGTTGACATTTTTTTTATTTGATAATCTAAGGAAAAGAAGGTTAGTGCTCCTGATTAGTCAGGTATTGCATGTTTTAAAAATTCTTGCAGCACGGGCCCTGGCCAGTTGGCTCAGTGGTAGAGCGTCGGCCTGGCGTGCAGGGGTCCTGGGTTCGATTCCCGGCCAGGGCACACAGGAGAAGCGCCCATCTGCTTCTCCACCCCTCCCCCTCTCCTTCCTCTCTGTCTCTCTCTTCCCCTCCCGCAGCCGAGGCTCCATTGGAGTAAAGATGGCCCGGGCGCTGGGGATGGCTCCTTGGCCTCTGCCCCAGGTGCTAGAGTGGCTCTGGTTGCAACAGAGCGACGCCATGGAGGGGTAGAGCATCGCCCCCTGGTGGGCAGAGTGTCGCCCCCTGGTGGGCGTGCCAGGTGGATCCCGGTCGGGCACATGTGGAGTCTGCCTGACTGTCTCTCCCCATTTCTAGCTTCAGAAAAATACAAAAAAATAAAAATAAAAAAATAAAAAAAAATTCTTGCAGCACAATGGTGAAAATCACTATTCTAAGCCAGTATAGGGGTATGTATGATAAAAGGTTTGCTTTAAGACCCTAGGCGTTTTAATACTTGGTTTTCACCTCAGAAACACCTAGGACATGAGATATGACAATCTGTAGGACACACACAAGTCATGCTTCCCACAGCTAACCTATTGTTCAATGTCCCAAAGGTAAGATTTGTTTTAAACATGCTTTTTAAAGTAACTCATTTAAAATACTGCTGTCTTTATAAAAGCAGCTCATTACCATTGGATTTGAATCTGCTATGAGATCCCGCAGAGAATCCAGGAATCCCTGATCTTCTACCATCTGGGCATTGATATCATGGAGTTTTGCCACACAGACTGCTGCTGTTTTCCGAACATAGGGATCTTCATCCTTCAAGCACTTGCGGAGGGGCTCACAGAGATATTCTGTAATCTTGTCTACTCGGATGCACCCCATGGTTCTGACTGCCAAGGCCCGAATCAGAGGGTTGGGATCTTCACAGTCCTACAAAAAACAATCCTTGACAATTATACGTATACATGGTGACTCAAAGTCAATGGTCTAGTCTGCATAAGCCATAAGAGTATTTCATTAATGTAAGCTTCCAGTTAGCCTACATCAGAACCCAAATTGCCTATGCTATCTTTTTCTAAATACAAACTTTAGTTGCCTATAAGAGATTAGCAATTCATATAACTTTTATATACACAATGAAGAAATGCCCACAATTAGTCCTAAACTAAGCAAAAGCCTAGTGAGCTGGTGTTACCATTCCTGTGGCCATTAGTGGACCTGCCCTTAAAACAAAAGGTCTTTGGGCTTGTATTGTACCGAGGGGGAAAAAATGAGGAATTGGAAAGATGAGTTCCATTCCATAGTTAGTTCACAGAAAAAGGTCTTGGCCTACAGGAAGGAAAGCAAAAGAGTGCACAGAAGCTGGTGTGGGCCTGACCACTAAGTAAGTTTCTGGATTAAGGAGCAGACAGAGCTCTGAGGTCCTAAATAACATACATTCTCTTTTACTAGCAAGAGCTCTCCTACATACAGTACAAATAAAACAGTAAGAAGAAACACTCCTTAAATTGCCCTATTTAAAAAAAAATTCTTTAAACATTATAAACCTATGTGAGTGCTAACTTCAAAAAACGTGAACTAGGCCCTGGCCGGTTGGCTCAGTGGTGGAGCGTCGGCCTGGCGTGCGGGGGATCTGGGTTCGATTCCCGGCCAGGGCACACAGGAGAGGCGCCCATTTGCTTCTCCACCCCCCCCCCTCCTTCCTCTCTGTCTCTCTCTTCCCCTCCCGCAGCCGAGGCTCCATTGGAGCAAGGATGGCCCGGGCGCTGGGGATGGCTCCTTGGCCTCTGCCCCAGGCGCTGGAGTGGCTCTGGTTGCAGCAGAGCGACGCCCTCTGGTGGGCAGAGCGCAGCCCCTGGTGGGCGTGCCGGGTAGATCCCGGTCGGGCGCATGCGGGAGTCTGTCTGACTGTCTCTCCCCGTTTCCAGCTTCAGAAAAATACGGAAAACAAACAAACAAACAAACAAACAAAAAAAAAGTGAACTAAATTCTTTCCAATGAGGCAGTCTTATCTGTGAACCACTGGACAGAAAGAATGAAATGTTCTTTGAGTCTGTACAATGTAGCTAAACAGGAAAACAACAAAAATTCCCTGAGAACAAAGCATATTGGTTATTTCTCAAAACAGTTTAATAGAAGCTAAGTTTTAAAATGCTATCTCTTTTTTAAAAACTGCAGACTAAGCCTGACCAGGCGGTGGTACAGTGGATAGAGCGTCGAACTGGGATGCAGAGGACCCAGGTTCCAGACCCCGAGGTCTTCAGCTTGAGCACGGGATCATCTGGCTTGGGCAAAGCTCACCAGCTTGGACCCAAGGTCGCTGGCTCAAGCAAGGGGTCACTCAGTCTGCTGAAGGCCCGCGGTCAAGGCACATATGAGAAAGCAATCAATGAACAACTAAGGTGTCGCAACAAAAAACTGATGATTGATGCTTCTCATCTCTCTCCGTTCCTGTCTGTCTGTCCCTATCTATCCCTCCCTCTATCTCTCTGTCCCTGTAAAAAACAACAACAACAAAAAACTGCAGACTAAAATTCAGATGTAAAAAATATATATATTAACAGGAACTTCATGATTATGTTCATTAAATCCTTTTAAATTTATTTATTAATTTTGTTATTTATTTATTTTTGAGAGAGAGACAGGAAGGGAGAGAGAAGCACAACTTGTAGGTTCTTTCACCTTAGTTGTGCATTGATTGCTTCCCATATGTGCCTTGACCAGGGTCAAGTAAGTGTCCTGTTGCTCAAGCTGGCAATCTTTAGGATAGTGTGGACAACCTCACCACCACTCCCAGCTCAAGCCAGCGACTTCTGTGCTAACAAGCCAGCAACTCTGAGGCTTTGAACAGGTGACCTCAGCGTTCTAGATTGATACTTTATCCATTGTGACACCAGTTAGGAAATGTTCATCAAATCTAATGAGCAGAAATTTAACTAAATATTCAATAATATTAAGGAATTATTAATGGTCAATTTTTAAGGATGTGACAAAGGTATTGTGGTTATCTTTTTAAGAGAAAGATTATTCTGACAAATACAAAGATGAAATTAGTTTTCATGCTTATGGTGGTTGGAATCTGCTTTAAAGTTATCCACTAGCCCCTGGCTGGATAGCTCAGTTGGTTAGAGCATCACCCTGATATGCCAAGGTTGCAGGTTCAATCCCCAGTCAGGGCACACACAAGAGTCAACCAATGAACGCATAAGTGGAACTATAAATCAATGTTTCTCTCTCTCCTTCTTCTTTCTTTCTAAAATCAATGGAATGAATAGGAAAGAGAAAGGAAAGGACAGGGGAAGGGGAAGGGGAAGGGGAAGGGGAAGGAGAAGGGGAAGGGGAAGGGGAGGAAGGGGAAGGGGAAAGGGAAGGGGAGGAAGGGGAAAGGGAAAGGGAAGGGGAAGAAGGGGAAGGGGGAAGGGGAAGGGAAGGGGAAGAAGGGGAAGAAGGGGAAGGGGAAGCAAGCCCTGGTTGACTAGCTCAGTTGCTTAGAGCATCAGCCCAATATACCAAGGTTGCAGGTTTGATCCTCAGTCAGGAAACATACAAGAATCTACCAATGAATGTATAAATAAATGGAACAACAAATCAATGTTTCTTTCTCTCTCTACCTCCCTTCCATTCTCTAAAAATCAGTAATTTTAAAAACTTTTTTAAAGAAAAATTACCCAGTAGGAAAGAGGATGAGGGTCAGAAAAGTATGTACAGGGCATATAAATTAAACAAGGCTGATCATGAATTGGTAACTATTAAAACTGCAAGATGGGTATTTGGAATATTTCCTCAATTTAAACATGTCTAAAATTTTCCAAAATAAAAAATTTAATCAAATGTGGTAAGACCTATTAAATAATACATAAAAGAACTAGTACCTCCTGTAGTTTCCACTACTTCTGACATGCAAGCATAATTCTACAAAGATAAAACAAGTTAACGATAGTACAGTAATATGCCCACCCTATGTCAGCTTTGCAAGCCTTTGTTAGCTCATAAAACAGTGAGGTTTCACCTGGCTTTCTCCTCTCATCTGGCAAGGATGCACCAAGCCCAGCTAACAGAAGGCACACCATATGGTCTGAACTGGATGACAAATGCTGGCATATAGAATCCTAAAACATGAACATTCCTAGTCACTGCCAGTACTTCTCTAAAGTCTCTTTTGGAACAGAGGTTGCTTATTTGCAATGCAGACACTATATCAAGAGACACTTATAAAAATGTTACTTGAAGTAGAAGAGACTGCTCTCAAGTCCTTAAAGTTACCTTCACAAAGCTGTTGACAGCCATGATGGCCATGTCTGGCTGACTCTTGGCATAGTTCATCAAGTAGAGGTACACAAGCTTCTTTAGTTCAAGGTTGTCGGTCTGCATACAGTTCACTACATCTGGAAAGAGAGAGCTGAAAAGAGAGGGAAAAGAGAAAGGAAAGGTTGAATAGATGCTGGTGCCAAACTGTTGGATAAAACACGAAAAAATAGCCTTATTTTACAAAGTGATTTGATGCAAGGACAAATGTCCTCACGAAAATTTTTACATAAATGAATTACTGAAGAAATTGTAGCACTAATCCCAAGAAGGTCTCTAAAAACAGATTCTTCAAAAACTTTTTACTATGAAAAATTTCAAACAAAGGTAGAAAAATCAATATACTAAACCCAGTGTATCTATCATCCAGCTGTCAATACTGATACATGCCCAATCTTGTTTCAGATACTCTCCCTTCCCTAGTCCCTACGTCATCTAGTTGCTTGATTATTTTTAGGCAAATCCTAGATATCATATCTTTTCATGTATAATATTTTAGTGTATATCTTTAGGAATTTTTTAAAAATCACTATTTTTATCACACAAAGAAATTAACAGTAGTTCTTTACATCGATTCATTGCAGTTTCAAAGCAAGCATTACAACTGTTAGACTTTGTAATGCTCATATTTGTCCATCCTTGACAAGTCAGAACTTATCTGGTTAGCTCCTAAGTCCTCATGACATCACCTATACTTCCTTGCTTTCTGGCAAAGCAAGATGCCCCATTCAGGTTCATTTTGTACACTTCTAATCCCACAACTGGAATCCAGTCATTTCTCTAACACATCATGAGTCGCTTTTAGTGGAATTTACCTATTTTTAACCTTACACATTCAGACAAATAAAAATTTCGGTGTATTCAAATATAAAAGAAGTTTAAACTCTTCCTAACTTCAAGTCATTTCATGATTTACCATTCTCCCTTAAGGCCAATGGAAAGAAATTTATGTTTCCATTCACAAAGTAGTATCATTAGCTTGAAAATGTTAAGCCTGTCAGATTTTAAAGTGTAAGCTGCATTTTTAGAAATATAGGTTAGTTATAATTTTAAAAAATAGAAGTTAAATATGATTTCATGGGAAGTCAGCAATTAACCTTTCCCCTAGGGCTTCATCAAAGTACCTTATAAATTAAATACTTCTAAATACCTTACTTCAGAAGGAAGGAGAAGCAAATATCAGAATATTTCTACAGAAAAGAGAAATAATTGGTCACATGGTATAGTTCTCATACTCATACAAAAACAATATACAAAAATAAAAAATATTTACAAAAAGATGGACTACAAAGTCAAAGAATCCAGTATATTTCCAAAGAACCAATGACGTCTGACCTGAAAGGTGAACTACTTGTTTAATTTGCATGTGTGTACCTTACATAGTTTTGTCTACATGTAGATAAATAATAAACACTAAGGCCCTGGACGGTTGGCTCAGTGGTAGAGCGTCAGCCCAGTGTATGGATGTCCTGGGTTCAATTCCCAGTCAGGGCACACAGAAGAAGCAACTACTGCTTCTCCACACTTCTCCAACACCTTCTTTCTTTCTCTCTCTCTCTCTCTCTCTCTTTTCTCCTCCCACAGCAATGGCTCGATTGGTTTGAGCACACCGGCCCCTGGCGCTGAGGATGGCTCTGTGGAGCCTCCGCTTCAGGTGCTAAAAATAGCTCTGCTGAGAGCATTGCCCAGATGGGCAGAGCATCACCCCATAGGGGGTTTGCCAAGTGAATCTCGGTCGGGGTGCATGCGGGAGTCTCTCTCTCTCTCCCCTCCTCTCACTTAAGAAAAATAAATAAATAAAAATATAAATAAAAAAATCTAAGAAAATCCAGCTTCATATACATATATAAATTGGAAAAGGGAGGAGTATTTTAATAGCTTTTTCATATAATTGGATACGCTTCTTTGATAAATTAAAGCTAGACAAATAGTTGGTTTTCATCTTTTTTAGTCCAGAAATGGTAGTTCCTTACAAGTTAGTCTGAAACCATAAACTTTTTTTTTCTTTAATTTTTCTGAAGTGAGAAGCAGGGAAGCAGGGAGACAGACTCCAGCAGGCGCCCAACAGAGATCCACCTGGCATGCCCACTAGAGGGCGTTGCTCCATTGCAACCAGAACCATTCTAGTGCCTGAGGTAGAGACCATGGAGCCATCCTCAGTGCCCAGGCCAACTTTCCTCCTATGGAGCCTTGGCTGCAGGAGGGAGAGAGAGAGAGATAGAAAGGAGAGGGGGAAGGGTGGAGAAGCAGATGGGTACTTCCCGTATGCCCTGGCTGGGAATCGAACCCAGGATTTCCACACACCAGGCTGATGCTCTACCACTGAGCCAACCAGCCAGGGCCTGAAACCATCAACTTTTAATACTTGGCTGCATTAAAATCTATTCATTTATCATTTATTTTGAATGGATCTTTTACCCATGCATAATTTTGTGATATATGCACTGGTCATTTGGAAATATTGGTTCAATGAGTTATGAAGATCTTCCTGATGCTGGCACATTTCATTATATAACAGCAAATAATCACATTCATTAATTTTACCACCAATCTCATCGGAAATGTCTGTAAGTATTAGGAACCTATTAAGCTCCTGACAGGAAATACAAGTTTTCCAACAGTTTAATTTTTACTTTAAAGCTTAAATTTGTCTAATGTCATTTTTCCCCATTGAAGTGACAAGTTCACTTTGTTCATTTTTGATAAAATGTCTCCCAAATACTGAAGTCTTATTAACTATAATTTGTCTGTCAATCATGCTTTCACATAAAAATGGTGTTCTCAACTCACTCAAATACTCATGCATGGGCTTTTTTTTTTTTTCCAATTCAACCATCATTCTTGCTATACAGAAGTGCTTTATGCATGATTCCTATTTCATCGTACAGAATACTTAAAAGGTTCAAAGTTTAAGAAAAGAAAATTTGAATGCCTCATGAAGAACAGTTGGAAGTGAAATGCCTTTTTCCCCTGCAAGTATGGTGGTGAAGGATACCACTACTGTTAGTTTGGCACCACTGCCTTGATCCATGCTACCAGACCAGCAGGGCACATGTCAACACAGTGAGAAAGGCGAACAACACCTAAGTATTATTATAATAGCTTTGACCTCAGGGAAAGCCTAAAAGGATCTTAGGATATCAGGGGCCTGCAGACAACTCTTACTTATTTCCAAATGGTATTGTTAAACAACAGAAATTTTAAAAAATAGATTTGTTGCCCTGGCCAGATGGCTTGGTTGGCTGACATGCAATAGTTGTGGGTTTGATCCCTGGTCAGGGAACATATAGGAACAGGTGAGTGTTTCTGTCTTTTTCTCTAAAAAATCAATCAATAAATTTTTTTTTAAAAGATCATTTAAAAAAAATAGATTTTGTTAATACTGACTTTTATCTTGAATTGAGGAACTGAATATAGAGTTGTAAAGGTGAGGGCACTAGCTTGAACCAGTTAAAGAACTAGGAGCTTCTACTTCTCAGTATATTTTTATCATTTTCTAAAACTAATTTAGTAATAGGTTTCTAACTGTGCCAGCTCTCAGGAGGGTTGTTTTGTTGTGGGTTTTTTTGTATTTTTCTGAAATGAGAAGCAAGGAGGCAGAGAGACAGACTCCCGCGCCCAACCGGGATCCACCTGACATGCCCGGGGCGATGCTCTCCCCATCTGGGGCGTTGCTCCATTGCAACCAGAGCCATTCTAGCGCCTGAGGTGGAGGCCATGGAGCCACCCTCAGCGCCTGGGCCAACTTTGCTCCAATGGAGCCCTGGCTGCGGGAGGGGAAGAGAGAGATAAGAGAGAAAGGAGAAAGGGAGGGGTGGAGAAGCAGATGGGCGCCTCTCCTGTGTGCCCTGGTAGGGAATCAAACCCAGGATTTCCACACACCAGGCCAACACTCTACCACTGAGCCAACCGGCCAGGGCCTCAGGAGGTTTTATGCTAGAACTGTCTGCAACAAAATCAAACTGGTTTCACTCTTCCAAAAAAAAAAAAAAATCAAACTTAAGTCACAGAATTAATATAAAAGCAACTATATGTTCTGATGATGTTTTCAGGGACAAATCCATTCTTATAGGTTCTACAATTGAAACAATTTTAAGTGAAAAGCAGTATAGGCTATAAATTAGGATATGGGTCTAAAGAGACCAACGGCAGGAGTGACTAACTACCCTTACCTAACATCCTTCCCCACGGTCATAGCAGCAATCACTTTCTTCACAGCCTCCTTCCTCTTTTCTTTCTTTTCATTGTTGAGCTCAGCCTTTAATTCAAAGATTTCTCCTATAAAAGAACAAAACAGATGAGTTTCTAGGACCAAATAAATAAACCAAATAATGTGTTATGTAATAAGTAACACCATGAATGTTGACCAGAGACAGGGCAGCAACCAAAATAAGATTATTTAAAAATAATAGGATAGGTACAATTCAAATCCCTAGATTTTCAACTGACCTATTCACAAGAACACCATCTTTCAGGTTATGGCCAGAGAGGAAGATGCAATCCAGACCTTAGGGCAATCCAGATCTTAAGAGACACAGAAGTGGGAAAAAGTAAATTTCATGATATCTTACTACAATGGGGAGAGAATGGCATCTGAGGAACAATCTCCCACCAGAATTTCAAGATCCTGGGGAAAAGATAAATGTAGGCAGGGAAAAGAATCATAAATAAGTGTTTTCAAACCCAAAATGACTCCAGATATTATCTCATCCACCCACTCTTAACTTCACACATAAAGAAGTGAAGCTCAAAGATCTCAGAGTGAGTTAGTGACAGCATCTCCTGAACCCAGAGGTTCTCGACCTTGACCACATACCATTACCTGGGAAGTATTTAAAAACAGTAATGCTCAAGCTCTACTTTGGACCAAATACATCAGAATGTCAAGGAGAAGAACTCTTACTTTCATATTTTTAAAGTTCCCCCAGTGATTCTAATGTACTAGCACAATTTGAAAATCACTGCTCTACTCTAATTAGTACTTTAAGAGGGTAATGGGGCCTGACCAGGTGGTGGCGCAGTGGATAGAGCGTCAGACTAGGGATGCAGAGGACCCGGGTTCAAGACCCCAAGGTTGCCAGCTTGAGTGCGGGCTCATCTGGTTTGAGGAAAAAGCCCACCAGCTTGAACCCAAGGTCGCTGGCTCCAGCAAGGGGTTACTCGGTCTGCTGAAGGCCCACGGTCAAGGCACATATGAGAAAGCAATCAATGAACAACTAAGGTGTTGCAACGCGCAATGAAAAACTAATGTTTGATGCTTCTCATCTCTCTCTGTTCCTGTCTGTCTGTCCCTGTCTATCCCTCTCTCTGATTCACTCTCTGTCTCTGTAAAAAATAAATAGCCCTGGCCGGTTGGCTCAGCGGTAGAGCGTCGGCCTAGCGTGCGGAGGACCCGGGTTTGATTCCCGGCCAGGGCACACAGGAGAAGCGCCCATTTGCTTCTCCACCCCTCCGCCGCGCTTTCCTCTCTGTCTCTCTCTTCCCCTCCCGCAGCCAAGGCTCCATTGGAGCAAAGATGGCCCGGGCGCTGGGGATGGCTCTGTGGCCTCTGCCTCAGGCGCTAGAGTGGCTCTGGTCGCAACATGGCGACGCCCAGGATGGGCAGAGCATCGCCCCCTGGTGGGCAGAGCGTCGCCCCTGGTGGGCGTGCCGGGTGGATCCCGGTCGGGCGCATGCGGGAGTCTGTCTGACTGTCTCTCCCTGTTTCCAAGCTTCAGAAAAATGAAAAAAGAAAAGAAAAAAAAAAAAAAAAAAAAAAAAAAAAAAAAAAAAAAAAATAAATAAATAAATAAATAAAAATTAAAAAAAAAAAAGAGGGTAATGGGGGGGAATTAATGGTCTTTTATTCAATCAGTCTAAAGAGAAACAATCTTGAAGAATGCTACAAACCAGTCATTTCTAAAGGAACAGTCTCGGATAACTGACTGCTCAGGCCCCGTACTGTGAATCGGCAGGGCTGTTGCCACTATTTTAAGGTCCAGGCTCACCTATGTTCAGAAAGCTGGAGTTAAAATAAGAAAAGGTTATATAACCTTGAACTGGTTTTAAAAGAAAATATACTGCCACGCTTATGAAAAAGAAGCTGACTACTCCCACTTCAGCCTTCCATCTATACCCTTAAATCTTTCTACAATATTGCCTCATCTTTCTCTACCTTTACGTCAGTTCTTGATGTTCATTTTAACCAGACCTCATTCATCAGTATAGAAATAGTGGGGACAGCAAACTATGTGATCTGCTGAAGCCCCTAAATGTGAAGGATGAAACTAAGAAACACAGCCATTGAACACCTAAAAAGCTTGTTACATCAATAGCCACTGCAAACAAATACATGTTACAAACACTACTGTTTTATTTCATCAACAGCTGCAAAAATAGCACAGCCAAAAAAGCGGGACCCTTTTAGGAGTCATTCTCCTCTACAGCAAGACCTCTACTGTCAAATCCAGCACTTAGGGGTCCTTGCCATCATTTACTTTTGGGAACAGTGATAGACAAGCAGCAGGGTTTCAAAAAAGCTGAACTGTGAATAGCAGCAGCAGTTGAAGCATCAAAACAGGATGTAACTGAAATTACTCCAACTCCAATAGCATAAAATTAAAGAATATGTTCCAGTGGTAATTCTGGTTGGTGCTGCAGGAAATAAAAAGAACACAGTCTGTTCATTTTTAAATATGGTATTTACCCAGTCATGATTCATTCGTAAGTCTCAAAGTTTTATAAGTCCCTAAATAAAAAAAAGGGTTATCAGGACCCACTACAAGAGATGGTCTGAAGAGTTAGGTGAGTTTTTTAAATATACCTTTTTATGTCATTATAAACAATATATTGGTCATCAAAGCCCACAAAATGTTAACAGAATATACACATTTCAGAATAAGAGAATCATAAAAATGCTGAAAAAGAATGACAAAAGGCTAGAGGCATTTGTGAGGTGTAAGCAATAAAGATAGAAAGGAAGAAGTCAGGAGGAGCCAAGGAGAGGCACTAAGTGAAGCAAGGGATTTCATACATACAACTTTACTAAAGTCTTACCCCCCCTTAATCAAATCTACCAAGCACTGCTAGCAGCAAGCAGAGAAAAATATGGGGAGCTTTTAAAATTCCCCCCACACTGGCCATACCACAGGCCAATGAAATCAGGCTGTCTGCGGATGGAGTGGGGGAAGAGGGAGGATGGGACCTGGACATCAGTATTGTTTTAAATCTCACTAGGTAACTCCAGTATGTAAATATGGTTGAAAGCCATTGACTAGAAAGCAGTTGACATAATCAACTAACTATGGAGCTTCCTGTATTATAATTAAAAATCTTATTTACCTAAATTAAAAAAAAAAAAAAAAAAAAAAGCTTATTTACCTTTCTATAACTCCAAATGGAAGAACTGGACAGATACGTTTGCACTTTCTAGAAAATATTCTGGTATTCCTTGCTCACTCTAGGCCACACTAGTGTGCCCTCTGACTTTTTTTTAAGCACTGCAATCTTAAAGTTAAAAGATTCCCAAGCCCTGGCCGGTTGGCTCAGTGGTAGAGCGTCGGCCCGGCGTGCAGAAGTCCCGGGTTCGATTCCCGGCCAGGGCACACAGGAGAAGCGCCCATCTGCTTCTCCACCCCTCCCCCTCTCCTTCCTCTCTGTCTCTCTCTTCCCCTCCCACAGCCAAGGCTCCACTGGAGCAAAGTTTGCCCAGGCGCTGAGGATGGCTCTGTGGCCTCTGCCTCAGGCGCTAGAATGGCTCTGGTTGCAGCAGAGCGACGCCCCAAGATGGGCAGAGCATCGCCCCCTGGTGGGCACGCCGGGTGGATCCCGATCGGGCGCATGCGGGAGTCTGTCTGACTGCCTCCCCGTTTCCAACTTCGGAAAAATACAAAAAAAAAAAAAAAAAAAAGATTCCCCAAATTGTTAACATTATGCCATACTTTTTATACTTTCTATATATTTTCAAGTTTTGTTCCTGAACCACTTTAACATTAAGCTGTAGACATCATATCTTTTTAGCTGTCAGTGTACAATCTTTTAGGAACAAGGCATTATCTTATATAACCATAATAAAATGACAAAGTAGGATCATGCATTATATTTGTTACTGTGTCTATTTAGTCCTTGAATCTGACAAATTCTTCATCCTCTGTCTTTCATGGCAATGATTCCCCTCCCCCAAGCACAGGCCAGTTATTTTATAGCATGTTCTCAGTTTCGGTTTCTCATGGGAGTTCCCTCATGATTACAATGGTGTAAGGCACTTTGACAGGCATAATTCATAAATGACCGAACGTTCCACTCAGTGCACCACATCAAGAGGAAAATGAAGCCCTGGTCAGTAGGCTCAGCAGTACGGCGTCGGCCCGGCCTGTGGATATCCTGGGTTCCATTCCCAGTCAGGGCACACAGAAGAAGCACCCATCTGCTTCTCTACCCCTCCCCCTCTAGCTTCTCTCTTTCTCTCTCTCTCTCTTCCCCTCCTGCAGCCATGGCTCAATTTCAGCAAGTGGGCCCCAGGTACTGAGGTACTGAGGTTGGCTCCATGGCCTCGCCTCAGGCGCTATAGTAGCTCAATTGCTGAGCAACAGAGTAGCAGCCCCAGATGGGCAGAGCATCGCCCCGTAGGGGGCTTGCCAGGTAGATCCTGGTTGGGGCGCATGCAGGAGTCTGTCTCTCTGCCTCTAAGTAAAAACAACAACAACCACCACACACACACAAGAGGAAAATGATGTTAATTTGTTCCATTACTGATGATGTTAACACTGAATATTTGGTTCTGGTAATCGCTAGGTTTTGATGCTGTAGAGTTACTACTCTTCCCTTGTAATTAGTTAAGTAATTTTTGAAAGGATGCTTATGAAACTATTTAAATATCCTATTCCTCATCAAACTTCCACCTGCCAGTTATTTTAGGATTCAGTGATGACTCTTGCCTAAATCCACTACTACTATGATTTGTATGTATACACATACATACTTATTTTTCATTGGGTTACTATCTACTAATTTGACCACTTTAAATTCTCAAATTTGGCCAGCGGAAGCCCTTCAAACTATGCTGCTCCTTGACACGTGCCACCATTTTTTTTTTTTTTTTTTTTTTGAGTACTTCCTTGCTTTTGCTTTCTGGCATAAGATGTTCATGTTCATCTTGTACTTTCCCTTGACCCAGCCTTGGAAACCAGGCATCTCTCCAAGGAGTCCTGATTCCTTTTCGTGGGAAACAATATTTAGAAACCAGGATCTGAGTATTAGGTGTCCTTTTGCATCTACTCTAACTTGGAGAAAATATAAGGTATGGAATACAAAACTCCACTAATGTTAGGGTAGAGAAGATGATTCACACATAGTAGGTACTCAATATTTACTGACTAAATGAAGAAATCAAAGTAAAAGGACACTGCAGAGTGTTTTTCAAGACTAAACTCAGTTAAATCTGGAAATAGGATGCTAAGGCCAGTAAACCAGAAAGACATATTCTGGGGGAGAGAAGTCATATTTCAGCCACTGGAGAAGAGAAAAGGTACATTTGAGAAGGCAAGTTGCTAGAAAATCAGAGGACTGGAAGTTAGTGTCAGGCCAAGAATACTTAGTAAACATAAGTACTGCTAAAAACAAGAGCACAGAATTCTGATCCCCAAAAATAATAAAGCTCAGCTGAGGGGTATAACAGGCTAAAAAGAGCTCAGCTGGTCTGCCTTTGATGGGAGGCCGTCTACAGCACTAGAAAAGGGCTATTTTATCTGGAAACAATTTTACAAAAGATAAGGTTAGACTTTCCCAAGAATGTTTAGTTCCTAAGCTAACACTCACATGTAAAAACCACTATCATATTTCTGACAACAAAGATGAAAAGGTTGATAAATTCAAAGCTACTCAAGTACTCTATGACCTTAAAATCATAATACTGACTTGAAAGGTTCCCTGTTTTAAGTACAAAGAATGTATCTAGCAAAGCCTAGTCAAAGAATGAGGTAGATCTATATGGAGGAATACGAAAATAGCAAGTTTCTGTCATTGTTTTATATGCCCCATTTTCTTTAAAGATAAAAATTTTAAAATATGGATTAATATATGCATGTATATGCACAGGATACACATTGAGTCCCCCTCAGGAACAGGAACAGGGAGGGAGACAACTTTCATTCTTACTTTTTAATATAGCTATATTTAATACTATTCCTTGTCATAAGATGTTTACTTCCATGAAAAAAACTGAGAATCAATCAATGTGCTCAGATCTATCAATCTTCAATGGATTAGTGCTGGATCCCTTCCTTTTACTATGACAGAACCTTCATATCACATTAAAAACCTATACTTTCACAATATACTTTTCTGTAGCAGTATCAGATCCCCAGTGAGACCGTCCACAACATGCATGTCTGGAACCTTCTACTTGGGACAATCTTACACCGTAACTTCTGAAGAATCGCAAAGCTTTGATCAGGTTCACATACTTACCTTTTTTGTTGGTTGTGAAGTACTTGGAGTCAGTCATGGTGTTGGCTCTCTAATGTGCACCTACAGCAAGAGAAAAGAATTACTTAGCCAAGTTATTGATATCCAGCAAGGCATAGATTAATTTCAAAAATCTTTATATATTAGAATTTCTGTCTGAAAAAATGAGCATCTTCTTCCTTACCATAATAATTGGTGATTCAAGGGACGCAAAAATAATGAATTTAACTCTTGCCTTAAGGAGCTAATTGGAGCAAAATCCAAAAGCCAAATGGAAAGTAATAATCTGATCCTATCATGGCTTTGTAATTTTACCCACAATTATCTCCTGAAAGTCTCCAAGCCCCAAAATTACACCTTTCTGTAAACACATCTTCAGTTAGTCACTCAAATATTTAAGATAAGAGAAAGTTTGTTTTGAGAGCTCTCCTCATTATTTCCTATTCAGGAAAGCTGATTTACTTCCCTGCCTCAAGATGAAGTCACTTCAAAACGTACTCGGAAGCAGCGTAAGGTCAAAGAAAAAAACACACTGCCAATCTAGTCACCATTACATGCAACTTTCAATAAAAGCAATCTCAAAAAAAAACCCAAAACATAAAACACCTCAATTAGTAGAATACTCTGACGACCTATCTATTGTAGAAAGGCAACACTTTACCCATGGATTATTTTTTAAACTATGATTTTCGTATTTCCAATAATCTACACTTAACCCAACAGTATTCCCAAAGAATAAGTATAGTTTACAGTTAAAAAAGGCAAAAACTGAAATACTTGTTTAGTCACACTGAGTACAAAAGAGAATCAGAACTGGTGTTAAAACTTAACACAGATTCCGGCCTCAACTTGAACTCGTCTATTTGGGTTTTCAGAAGTGATCCAGCTGACTCTTAATTGGCTCTCCCAGCAAAAATACAGCACGGACTGGTCACACTTCTCCCAGATAGTGATGAAATGTTCTCTCAGAAACTCGCAGTAAGACTTTTGTCCAAACTTCCTGATTTCTCTGAATACATTAAACTTTTCATAATATTCTTTTTGCACTCAAAACTGACTATCTTCTTCCTTACCATCATCATTAACTATACTAATGACCAAATTTAGGACAGATGCCCTGGTCCCTGCTCACTACTGTCAAGTAAAAATAACACAGGGGATAATATACTTGGCAAACCTGAATGGTAACCCATTTGGCAAACAACAGTAAATATGGATCTGAGAGAAAAGACCTAAGCACTAAATAAATCAATGCAATGAAGGAAAAGGAAAAAGAGCCAGAAAACAAAAAATAATGAAAAAAACTTGGCTCAAATCATCTCTAAAATGTGCTGCTTGGACAACCTAAGAAAAATTAGACTCATTTGCTGTCTTTCCAAGCAGTTACCTTACTATTTCCAGTCCCTGTCCCTCATACAATAATCCTTTTGACTTTATCAGAATTTCACTGAATTGCCTTGTTAAAAATTAACCTGTAACAGAGGCTTGCCTTACACAGTATTTTCATGCCTTCCTAGCAAAAATTCAAAGAAAGTATAATCATTTAATCCATTCACAATGCAAACTAAATGTGAAGTGGGCAAATTGAAGGAATCCTTCACATAAAAGACATGGAATAGGCCCTGGCCGGTTGGCTCAGCGGTAGAGCGTCGGCCTGGCGTGCGGGGGACCCGGGTTCAATTCCCGGCCAGGGCACACAGGAGAAGTGCCCATTTGCTTCTCCACCCCCACCCCCCTCCTTCCTCTCTGTCTCTCTCTTCCCCTCCCGCAGCAGAGGCTCCACTGGAGCAAAGATGGCCCGGGCGCTGGGGATGGCTCCTTGGCCTCTGCCCCAGGCGCTAGAGTGGCTCTGGTCGCGGCAGAGCGACGCCCCGGAGGGGCAGAGCATCGCCCCCTGGTGGGCAGAGCGTCGCCTCTGGTGGGCGTGCCGGGTGGACCCTGGTCGGGCGCATGCGGGAGTCTGACTGTCTCTCCCCGTTTCCAGCTTCAGAAAAATACAAAAAAAAAAAAAAAAAAAAGACATGGAATAAATCTGAAGTTATCTAAGAACTCATATATACAAAGAGAAAAACCAGTATACAGAAATGATTACTAGAAGCTGACAGACGGGCCGTAGCTCAAAGCCATCATGGTCTATCTAGTGTTATTATGCCATTCTAAGTCCTATAGGATCATCAAAACTTAAAACTTGCTTAAGATTTAAAAACAGAATCTGATTGGAATTCTTCACCCCGTTTCTTTGAAAAATGGCACAAAAATCATTGTTTGCTTAAAACTCTCATACACATACACACACATTAAATTGTTAACAGTTTTCAATACAAACTGTTAAACATTGACCTAGTCATAAATCCTACCTTTATTAATGACCCACACACTTCAGTACTTCTCCTAACAAATTTCATTGTCAAGGAATATATTTCTGTCCTATTCATTGTGAGCATTAAGTGTTCTTAACTAGAGATTAACGTACCCACCCACAAAAGTACAGAGAAGAGGAGAGTCAAAAGTAATCTTACTTTCTAAATTACGAATCCCTGCTCTTAAAGAGGAAGGAAAAACATATCAATCTCTTAGCTCACACTGTTGTAAACACCCGTAATGAAATATCCCTCATCCATATTGGCAGAAGAACATTATATCAAAGTCGGTTCCTGCCTTAAACCAAAAGAAATTCCAAGAAAAATGCAAATAGTCTAAACAAAAACAAATAAGAGGTAGTGGTTACACAACACTGCGAATGTATGAAATGCCACTGAACTGCTCACTTTAAAATGCTTAATTTTGTTATGTGAATTTCACCTCAAAAAATTACAAAACAATCACACGTCAGAGATAGACATAACCAGATTCTCCAAAATACGGGATGGTGAAACCTATTGTCTGCATTAGAAGCCAAAGTAAAAGCAGCCGAGCAAGAGCTCAAGAAAAATACTAAGCACAGGGTGGGACAAGAGTAGGTTTACAGTCGCTCATATGGAAAATAATACAATAATTAATAAGTAATAATACAAGAATAAATTGTGCTTCATGTTCTCACAACTGTAAACCTACTTCTGCCCCACCTGTACTTGCTGAAGAATCTCAAAAATCAAGCTCCTGGGGGGGAAAATACATTGTTCTTTCAGGAGAGCCCCAGGAAAAAGCAAAGCCATCAAAGAGTCTGAACTCTCACTACCTTTCTACCAGGTCAAACTAGACAAGTCCTAGCTATTCCGAAGACTTTCCACATGGCTTGGGGGCATTGTTAAACAACAAAGCTGCCACAGTGAAAGCACACAATCACTCTTACTTGTCCTAACCCAGCATGTAATGTCACTGCATTTCAGAGAAGGCCTCCCTGTACAGAATTATACATCTAGATTTAACATAACCTAGTTTCTACTATATAGATTATGAAAGTCTCTTTTATTCCTCCCTCTTTCCAGTCTCCCTAAAGAGATTAAAGCCAGAAAAAAAAGTAATACGGTCTTAATTTCAAATGACTCTCTGGGAAATGGCAGCTAAATTAAGAGTTGGCGAGGCCACTAAATCCCTTCTTTTCACTTCAAATTGGGCTTTACACAGTCTGGTGCTAATACTAAAAAACTAGCCAAAGAGTTAGCCAAATTATAAAGCAGAAAGGCCATTCTAGCAATCTTTTATTACAAGGGTGAGAGGTGCTAATCAGATATTTCAATACTAATGCAAAGACAATAGCATCTTCAGATATCATTTGGCTCATAAGAAGTTACAAAAGACATCTAATTACAACAGACACTCCTGTGATTTCATTTAACTATGACAGACTCCCAGGTAGTTTGTTAATATTATACTGCAAGAAAGAAGCTCAAAGCTTTACATTCAATTTTTAACTGAAGTACCAATAAACTCTGGAAATTCTAAACCTAAGAAGGAAGAAAAGAGAAACATATTCCATCTTATTCATTTCTTATTCAGCTTGGTTCAAACCTGAGCCTAAAATGTAGAAAATGGAAGAACTGGACTTCCCTGAGTCTCCTAAGTCACAGAATGTTAGTTTTACATTAATTCTATCACCCAACTTTCAGGGAAGCTGTTTGCAGAACAAACTATCTTTTTGTTTCCCTGGGAGTTGAAACTGTTAAGACACCTACAAACAGTTCTCACCTTACCACTAGCTTAGTCATCACCGGAATGTGTTACACTTTTCTTGTACAGCTGTATCTCCTTCACCTGCCGCTTTCTATTATTACTTTGTAAGTGTACCCTGAGGCTAAGCAAGAGAAGTATACCAGAACGGTTATCAATAATTTAACTTGTTCCTCATTGAGACCCCCTTCTTTGTCATTCGGCCTCTTCTAACTTACTGTGTTTTCTTTATTTTAAAAAAGTACAATGATTATGATAAACGTTTAAAAAACATTTTAAAAACGGACTTTATTGGGGTGACATTGGTTAATAAAATTATATAGGTTTCAGGTGTACAATTCTATAATACATCATCTGTATATTGTACTGTATGTTCACCACCCCTAGTCAAGTCTCCTCAATCACCACTTATCCCCCTTTACCCTCTAGCTACCTCCCCTCATTCCCTCTTTCCCTCCCATAATCACCAGTGCTGTCTCAAAATCTTTTAAAAGTCAAAGTCTAGTGAAGCATCCAAGAATGTGTGGCAGTAAACGCCGCAAACAGAAGACTACTATGAAAACAAACAGCGCGAATAAATTCTTTGGGTTCAAAGAATTTGGAAGTACCAGGAAGTTCCAGTTGCTTCGCCTCTGGCTTAACCTACAGCCTTTCTCAAACCAGATCATTCCCGCTAAATCCAAAATGAAAAAATGCCGGGCTAAGATCGACTGCTACTTGCTTCCCCCCTCTTCCACGACATCCGGTCAGTTCTGGAGGTTTTTCTTTCCTCAAGTGGCAGGAATCCCAGTTATTTCCCCCAGCGGTTAAGATTTTAGGGATTCATCCCTCCATTATGGGGTGAGGTAAAAGTGTCTTTCAACCTCAAACTACGGACGACGGGCGAGGCTGCCCCTTAACGGGCAAACCATTGAGGGAATCCCTGTTCCCTCGCGCTGGCTGGACGCGTCCCAGGCTCTCCGTGAACGCCGCCCCGCCGCCAAGGATGGTTCCCCCCTTGGCCTCCAGCCTCTGCCGGCCACACCCCTGGCCTCTGGCCTTCCTAACCACGCAGCCTCGAACGTATCTCCAGGCCCGTGCTCCCCAGCCGCCAAAGCCGAGGGTTCCCTCACCCGCCACCGCGGTCCAGTCCCTTTCTCCAATCCTCTTCCTCACAACGGTCACACCCGACGGCTCACTCCATCCTCAACGGTCACGCTCTTAGTATTTCCTCTCCTACGCCCGTTTCCAGCCCAACCTTGGGTCCCCCACCTCCGAAGCATCAATGAGGGACACACCCCAAAGTTAGCTGCCTTGAACTCACCGAAGGCAAGGGCGGGGGCGGCGGCAGCAGCCAGAGAGCACGGCCCCGAGTGGTGGTGTAATGGTTTCCTGCACGTCACGACTCCTTTTCCAGGTCTAAGCCACTGCGCAAAACCCACTTTGCCAGGGACAAAGATGGTGGACAGGAAACTCTAACGTAAGAGAACCTCGCCGCGCTACGTCATCCGGGCGCGCGGGAGAAGCAAAAGGGCAGTGATCTCCGTCGCCTTGGGGCGTGCAGACTTTTTTGCTTGGTTGGGAGGAGACTAGCTACCGGCGTCTCGAATGATGTGTCTATCCGAAGGGCTATTAAACAAGCTGACATTCTCCGAATTTGTTTCCTCACACGAGAGTTCTCTAAAATACTTGCTCAAGTATTCTTTTCCTTTTTTAATGAGAACTCACATAATTTCCCAGGCCAGTTCAAGAGTGTGGACAATGGTGATCTAGCCCAGGATTATACACGGACATTGGGACTAGAGGGGAGTGGTACAAGGAAAAAGGTGGAGATGACATCTGATCTGAATTCAAATCCCTGCCTTGAATGTGACTTGGGAAGTTACCTAAGATCTCCTCAACCTTAGTCTTCTGATATGCGAAATGAAATCTCAAGTGATTTATATCTTTCTTGGGTTTGTGAAGCTTAACCGGGATAATGTACATTCTGCACCTAGCATGTAATAGGTGTGCTTACACAAAACTAAGTTCCTTTTGTTTACACCTGGAAATCTCTGTACCTTCCCCTCAATTTTGCTGTGAATCTAAAAGAAGTGCTCTAAAAGTATTTTTTAAAACGTGAAAAGTGAGAAAGCCAGGGGGCAGAAGTTGAGGAAACCAAAATTCAAAAGGAACAAAGGAGTAATGAGAGGTAGAAGGAAAAGGCAGTTACAAAGTTTCAGGGTGCTTTTAGAGTTCCATGACAGGAGGAACCATATTAATCTGTTCACTCTTCTATTTCTGAGGCCTAGCCCCCCTCTGCAAAATTTGCTGAATGAATTAATGTAAAAGTGATTGGTGAATAATAACAATTGCAGTAGAGATAAAGAGGAAGGGCTGAAAAAGTGTCCAAGGATTTAGTAACAGAAAGGTCTTTGATGGCATTGCTGAGAACATCAGCAGAGATGTGAAGGCAAAAGCCACAATACAGAAGCTTGAGGATGAATTGAGAATTTCAGAAAGAAATCGGTAGTTACAGATAATTCCATAAGAAATTCTCTGCTGGATACAGGTTGGTATTTGAGGGAGAAAGAAAGTAGCAAGATATATTTTTTTTATTTAATTATTGATTTTTGAGAGAGGAGAAAGGCAGAGGGAGGGGGAGCAGGAAGCATCAACTTGTAGTTGCTTCTCCTATGTGCCTTGACCAGGCAAGCCCAGAGATTCGAACTGGGAACCTCAGCATTCCAGGTTGATTACTTATCCACTGTGCCACCACAGGTAAAAAAAAAAAAAGTTCTGTACTCACACATTTTCTCTACACTATATCTATAGCAATAATTGCATGGGTTCAATTATCTTTCCTATCCATATGATTCCAATACCTCTGTCTCTGACCCTTACCTATTTTCCAAATTTCACCACCAAATTGCTAACCACACTGATGGGTAATTCTATAATTATGGCCCACCCAAATTAAGCAAATCAAGGGAATGAGGGTTAGGAGAGGGTTGAAAAACCTGCTTCAAGGTACAACTCCCAGGAGAGAGAGGTAGATTTTGTCAAGAAGATACCACCAGAAAATCTTAAAGAACTTTGAGTCCGTCCTATCTCTTCCTTATTCAAAAACTTTTAACAGCTTCTCATGCCTTCCCCCACTTTTCCTCATCTGCTTTTTCTTTAGTTTTCTCATATATAAAATGGGGAAAATAGTAATTTCCCATCATAATATTGTTACAAGGATAAAATGAATTCGTATATGTAAAGCACTTAAAACTATACCTGCATATATAATATGGACTATTTCAATAAATTACACTGAATTGCTCAAGCAAGAATCCTGGGGGTCACTGATTTTTCTTTATGTCTTAAATGACACATCCAATCCATCTCCTAGTTTTTAATTCTACCTTCAAAATACATCTCAAATTGGCCCTGGTTGGTTGGCTCAGCATGTGGAAGTCCTGGGTTCAATTCCCAGTCAGGACAAACAGGAGAAGTGACTATCTGCTTCTCCACCCCTCCCCCTGCTGCTTTCTCTTTTTTTTTCTCTCTCTCTCCCTCTCTCCACCTCCCACAGCCATGGCTCGACTGATTCAAGACCGTGTCAAACCCAGGCACTGAGGATGGCTCCCTGGAGCCTCAGCCTTGGGTGGTAAAAATAGCTCCATTGAGAGCATGGCCCCAGATGGGGGTTTCTGAGTGGATCCCAGTCGGGGTGCATGTAGGAGTCTATCTGTCTCCCCTCCTCTCACTTAAATTAAAAAAAAAAACCTCAAATTTATCCAGTCCTCTCTATTCCACCTCATTAATCCAAGCCACCACCACTGCTTCCCTAGACTATTAGAAACCTCACCTCTCCTCCCAACCATTATCCATACAGCAGCCAGCTTTTTGTTTCTTAAACTTTTTAAGCATAACAAACATTCAATAGGGTGCACACATCATGCATGTAGAGTTTGATGAATTTTAAGAAGGTAAACATAACCACAAACCCATTACAGGGTCATCTTAAAAATCTAAACCTGATCATGACTCTGGTGGGTAAATCCTTCAATGGCTTCCATTGCACCTGGACTGACTAAAATTCAGGTTCCTTCCCATGTTGGCTCCTTCCTGCATGGTTTGGCCTCTGTCTACCTAACATTTTAACTTGTTGGCCCTGGCCAGGTAGTTCAGCTGGTTAGAGCATCTTCCCAATACACCATGGTTGTAAGTTTGATCCCTGGTCAGTACACATACAAGAAACAACCAATGAATGCATAAATAAGTGAAACAAATTGATGTTTCTCTCTCTCCTTTCCTCTCTCTCTCTCTTTAAAACCAATTTTTAAAAGTGCTCAACTCTTTTCAATACACTTTCTACTATTCCTTTCTGTAACGCTATGGTTAAAAGAAACAGAACAATTTCCTCCTCAAATATACTTCATGCTGCTCCTTTAGCCTGGAAAGCCCTATCACTACTATGACTTCCCCGAAAACATACTTACCATTTAAAAAAAGATTTTATTTTTTGATTTTACAGAGGGCAGGGTGTAGTGAGAAGTATCAACTCATAATTGTTGATACAACTTCAGTTGTTCACTGATTCCTTGTCATATGTGCCTTGACCAGGGCAAGCTCAGGGTTTCAAACCAGGGACCTCAGAATTCCAGGTCGATGCTCTGTCCACTGCACCACTATAGGCCAGGCATACTCACCTTTCGAAGTCCACTTAATCCACAATATTTTCTCAGTAGATACCTGCTATGATATTGAGGTTCAAGAGGTATCAGGTTTCATCATTATACAGTGTGTCCGTAAAGTCATGGTGCACTTTTGACCAGTCACAGGAAAGCAACAAAAGACGATAGAAATGTGAAATCTGCACCAATTAAAAGGAAAACCCTCCCAGTTTCTGTAAGATGATGTGGCAGCATGTGCGCGTGCGCAGATGATGACGTAACACCGTGTATACAGCGGAGCAGCCCATGGCCATTCCAGTCGAGATGTGGACGGTACAGAGGAAAAGTTCAGTGTGTTCTGTGGCTCGCTAAATTCGAATCCGTGACCAAGTGCAACGTGAATATCGGCGCGTTTATAACAAAGCGCTACCACATAGGAATAACATTACTTGGTGGGATAAGCAGTTGAAGGAAACCGGCAGTTTGGTGGAGAAACCCCGTTCTGGTAGGCCATCAGTCAGTGACGAGTCTGTAGAGGCTATACGGGATAGCTACCTAAGGAGCCCTAAAAAATCTGTGCGTGAGCCCACATCGAACTGCATTGAATAGGTATGAAACTGGGAGAGTTTTCCTTTTATTTGGTGCAGATTTCACATTTCTATCGTCTTTTGTTGCTTTCCTGTGACTGGTCAAAAGTGCACCATGACTTTACAGACACACTGTATTAGAAAGCAACTGGCAGAGAAAAGCTGAGATAAAATACAGAATATGGCAAAAGTAGGTTTACCGTTGTTCATATGGAAAATAATAACTAGTGACAACCCAAGAATGAAATCTGTGTTTTCACTCACAATTGTAAATCTATTTTTGCCCCACCCTGTACGAAGTTAGAAATGTTATTCCCTTTGTTTGGTTACATAGGACTTTTGTTTAACCTAGTTTGAACTGCCTTATTTCTCCCAGCCAGTAGTAACCTCTTCCACTAAACTCACACCACACAAACCTATCTGATGGCTCTTAATACCTTTTACTATAAGTGCAATCACTTTTTGTGTCTTATCTATTAAACTATAATCCTGAGAGTGGGATTTGTGATGAGGTGTTTGTGGGGCTAATAATTGACGTTATTTTTTATTACCTTTCCTTTTTCTTATGTAATAACTTGTTTACTTTTGGAGTATCCTCAAAGGACTATTAAATAAGATATTCTGCCCTCTTCTGGCTGAGTAAAAGGGTGGAGTGGAAATCTGAACCAAGGTAAATCAAAAGGTAATCTGAATCATAAATAAAGTGACAGAAATTTGTTGAAGCTCATAATTTCCAACGTTGCTTGGGTGAGACTTCGCTAATTCTTGCTCGAGACATCCAACAGGATTGTGTAGTTCTATTCCTTCAGAGCTGGCTTTCTTTATTTTGTTAGATACTCCATAGACTTCTAACAATTTCTTTAGTTTAAATTAGCCTGTTTCTGTTGCTTTTAACCAAAGAACCACAACTGATAGAAATGTTTGACTAATTTTCCATTTATTTTAGTTGATGCCGTTTCTCAACTTTGTCTTTTTGCTGTTCCCTTAAGAAAGGCCTACATACAACAGTTACCATTCATTAAACACCTAACATGTACCAGGTACTTTATGGATACAATATGTCTAGTCCTTAAACTCTGTAAGGGAAAAAGTCTTTATCAATATGACTTTCTCTAGCAGGAAGTTTGGTAGAGCAAAAAACACTTTTCAGAGCTATAATTAAGGTTAACCTGCAATATATCACTTCTTCCCTATTCTAACAACTAAACCCAAACCTTCTCTTTGAGGGTTCTCATTATGCAAACTAAGTATCTATCTTTATATCTTCAAGGTCCTCTGGGCAGTGAATACTACCTTCTATTTCTAGCTCTTCTGCCCAGGGGTGAGGGAGTTCTGGAGAGAGAAGACAGGTTGAACTTTTAACTCTTACTTAAATCCAATAAACCTGTTAGCAATTTAAACGAGGCAAAGTTGCAAACGACGTAAAGGCACTTTGTAAACCACCAGGTAAATTACACCAACTTGGGTATACAACGAAAAGTACCTTTTCTGTCAAGCCTCCCCAGTTCATGCCAGGTGGAACTCACGATTCCTTCGTTTTAGCACTGTATTGGCACAGCTAATATGACACACCTTCCCGTGTACGAAAATAGGAACCATTTTCCTCTACTGTAGCAAGTGCCTAGGGTTATGTATGAATGTAACCAAACGTATAAGACAGGTAAGCTACCAGCTTTGACGAACTGTAATCGTCCCAAGTTTTGAGGAACCGCAGAAACCTTTTTCATTTAAATCATATTTCTTTATAATTAGAAGAAATACAGCTAAGCCTTCTGTGTTCAGCTACATTGCTAAATAACCTTTCCCGGAGGCAGAGAATATAAATTCATCACCACCCCTGCCGAACGACCACTAAGAGCCTTTCCATCTCCACATTCCCTTTACTACTCCGCCCCTAACTCGGCCGCCGGCACCAAACATCTTGTCGAAAAGACCTCTGCAGAGACTCAGAGTTGTGGTTTCCTACCGAGAGCGGTGCAAAACACACTAAGTAAATGAGCGAATAATTCCTCTCCAAGTGCCTTCTTTTACTACAGCGGAGACGAAAACGGAAGTGCCGGTGGGGGGAGGAGTCATAGAGTTTTCTAGTTCCGGCTTTGGGGCCGCGCTGCGGAGCTAGAGCGCCTCTCCTCCGCCGCGATTTCCAAGCATTGGCGGCTTCTATTTCCGGGTGCGGCTTCTGTCATAAAGCTGAGACCTCCCTTCAAACGTGGCGTCGTGGGTCCTTTGCGCCTCGGCTGGGGTCAGCGTGCAAGGACGGGCACGGACGGGGGTACTTAACAGCTAACAACTGGAACCACTCCTCGCGTACCGGGCCCTCACTGGCACCTCTGAGCCTTCAGAACTGGCTGTGTTTTGAGCCCTCACGATTGGAAACCCCTGATTCGCAGCCTCTAGGACTGCAGCTGAGAGGACAGCGCTCCTTAGCCCATACCTGACCCTATAGTCACGCTCTGCCCTGTACGGTGCAGCATCTGACAAGTCGCCACTTCCTACACACCACTTCCACCCACGTCTGCGTTAACTTCGCTCTTAACCTCCTAGTGACCCTGTGCCTTCTGCCTCCAGAAGTGGTCTTTCCCCTCAGTTCCCGTAAAAATTGAGTTAGGAGTTTCGGATATCTTGTAGAAAGATCACTTCTAAGACTGAGCACCCATTTAATACCTCAAACAAATTCATGCTTACCAGAGAGTTCGTGGATAAAGTGAAACCCAGTGCACACAGAAAACTATGGCTGAGCACGGGGCTCACATCACAACTGCTTCTGTGGTGGATGACCAGCCATCCATCTTTGAGGTGGTAGCCCAGGACAGTTTAATGACAGCAGTGAGACCTGCCCTTCAGCATGTGGTCAAGGTAAGGTGTTAATTCTTTAAATGGTTTTAGGGACGACTGGGTAAAAACCAAGCCAGTAATTTGAGTTTATTTTGTAACCTAGGTTTGAAAATGACTAATTAGCATATAATTCATCATTTAACAGTTATCGAGTCCCTGTTATGTGTATAGCCCTGTAATGAATACCCTAAACTTTAGGAAGGATAGGTAGACCTCCCCAAAAAGTGACTCGTGTAATCTCAAAGTGTAGAATTTAGAGGGGAGAAAAAGGAAATGTAAATATAAGGCATAGTAGCTGTGAAACAGGATGAATTTCATGTATTAATTTACTTCGCTTTAGGTTCTTGCAGAATCAAATCCTGCCCACTGTGGCTTCTTTTGGAGGTGGTTTGATGAGATCTTCACCCTGCTAGATCTTCTGCTCCAGCAGCATTATCTGTCTAAAACCAGTGCCTCATTTTCTGAAAACTTCTATGGCTTAAAACGGATTGTAATGGGGGACACACACAAGCTTCAGAGACTGGCCAGTGCTGGTCTTCCAAAGAAGCAGCTTTGGAAGTCAATTATGTTCCTGGTTCTTCTTCCCTATCTGAAAGTGAAGCTGGAGAAGCTGGTCTCTAGCCTAAGAGAAGAGGATGAATATTCTATCCATCCCCCTTCTTCCCGCTGGAAACAGTTTTACAGAGCCTTCCTGGCAGCCTATCCATTTGTTAACATGGCCTGGGAAGGCTGGTTTCTTGTACAACAACTTCGATACATCCTAGGAAAAGCTCAGCATCACTCACCACTACTAAGTCTGGCTGGAGTTCGGCTAGGTCGACTTACAGTTCAGGATATACAAGCCCTGGAGCAGAAAGCAGCTGAAGCCACCATGATGCAGCAGCCAGCCAGGAGGTAAGGCCTTAATGTTTTCCCCAAATCCTTGACTAACCAATTCCAAAATCTTACTTTAATTTTATGAAATCACCTCATTCAGTCCACATTGTGGTAGTTCATAAAAACTGTATAAAAATTCTATGTTCATAAAACAAGGATTGCCATCCTGTTAACTTACCTCATCATAAATGCTACATTTTTGTGTATACTTGCTAAGGCCAGGCGGAGTTAGGTATCTCAATCCTCATCACAACTCAATGAAATAAATTCATTAACGCCACTTAACAGTTGAGGAAACTAAGCCCTAAAAGGTAAGTACCTTGCCAAGGCCACATAGCTAGAAGGTGGCAGAGCTAAGATTCAAGCCAGATCAACACAATTCTCAAGACTGCTCTTAACCATGATACTATAATGCTTCTAGTTAGTGTGTGTGTTCTCCTAAAAGTTCAAATATATGTTCCTCAGTACTGTTAAGTGACTTGTATAGTCTTACACACACACACAAAGGTCTAGATCAGCAACATCTCACTAATTTCTCAAAACATAAATCTTAGCTGTTAACACTTCTAAAATACTGGTGAGTCATAAAGAGGGAATCATTCAGACTACAACCTTAAGGAGACAAGGACAATCTAGCACCTGTTCAATCCCCAAACTGAATTGGTAACTGATACAAAGTGTAAGAGCTACATTTATATTAGTCACTCTGCAATTTTACTTACATAGTTTCTCAATTTGCCTCCTCGTTCTATTCTCCAACAGTGTTAGTGAGAAGATAAAGTCAACTCTGAAAAAAGCTGTAGGAGGTGTTGCCTTATCCCTCTCTACTGGCCTTTCTGTGGGTGTATTCTTCCTACAGTTCCTTGAGTGGTGGTACTCATCTGAAAATCAAGAAACCATCAAATCATTGACTGCCCTGCCTACTCCACCACCACCTGTACACCTCGACTACAATTCTGATTCTCCCCTGTTACCCAAAATGAAGACTGTGTGCCCACTGTGTCGTAAAACCCGGGTGAATGATACTGTTCTTGCCACCTCTGGCTATGTGTTTTGTTATCGCTGTGCATTTCATTATGTGAGGAGTCACCAAGCTTGTCCCATCACAGGTTATCCAACAGAAATACAACATCTAATTAAACTGTACTCCCCTGAGAACTGAAAGGGCTTAGCATCTTCTCTTGTAACAAAATTATTGCACTGTAAGGCCATAGGGCTGGTTTCAGCATGGTACACCGCATTGTTTGATACTTCTTAGCCTCAATTCATAATTATGTGATTAAACAAATATGGATTTCTTTAAAAGGAAATACCCATTGATCTTTATTTTTAAGAGGAAGAGAGAGGGACAAGCAGATAGGAAGGGAGATGAGAAGCATCAACTCATCGTTGTGGCACCTTAGTTGTTCATTGATTGCTTTCTCATGTGTGCCTTGACTGGGGGGCTCCAGCCAAGCCAGTGACCTCTTGCTCAAGTCAGCGACCATGGGTTCATGTCTATGATTCCATGCTCAAACCGGTAACCTTGGGGTTTTGAACCTGGGTCCTCAGCATTCCAGGCCAGTGCTCTATCCACTACGCCACTGCCTGATTAGGCTTGATCTTAACTCTCTACCCTGCTTTCTAGACCCCAACTTAAAGAGTTGATCAAGCTGGTAAGGGTAAGAGAATCGGGATTAACAGGACTAAGGGTCAGTGTAAAAGTGTATAAAAGAGCATAATCAGTACAGCTTTTCTTAAACAAAGAGTTATGAAAGGCCTTTATTTTTTTTTTTTAAGAAAGTGCTTATCTGCATATGAGGAAGAGGTTTTATCAGTTTGCAAACAATGTGAAAAGTGGGCTTGATCTGTAAAGAAACATTTTTGAAAAACAAAAGCTACTTCTATATACAGTGACCCATTTGTTAAGTAACATCTGCTGTAGTTTTTCAACTTTTAAAAACACCAAGGCCAACACAGCTGGTGTAAACAGACACCTAGACCTACAAAATGAGAAAGGTCAACTCTTCTGAGGAACACGGTAGGTAGAAAGATTCGTTTACGAGCCATTACATGTCTTTCTTAGGAAACTGGTTAAGGGAAAATAGGAGTCGAGTGTTTATATATAGAGAGTAGTCTTAAGATTTCAGTGTGAAAGATAATAAGCAATGAAGAGATGAAGTAAAATACTGATCTAACTATGTGTAAAGAAAGGATCTTTTAATCTCTGCTTGCTGTTATGAATTTGCTAAATTGGCAAGAATTATTGTGGCTATTACTAAAGTTTCTATGAAACACTTAAGTAAATTTTTAAGAATAAATGTTTTTGGCAAAAAAATGTTCCATGTTGTCATGATTATGTGGAAACTTAAAGATTATTTGAGGTGTTTAAAGTAAACTTTTCATTCAGACTACCTTTCACTTTTGGGGATATTTCTGTATTAGCTTTTTTTGCTAATTCAGTACTTGGGGGAAAAAATCCTCTACTCTAATAGCAAGAATTCAGCCTTACTTGAAATAACTTGTATTATAAATACTACAAAAACACAGCCTTGGCTGGTTGGCTCATTGGCCCAGTGTATGTATGTCCTGGGTTAAAATGGACGCCCTGGGTTCAATTCCCGGTCAAGGCACACAGGAGAAGCAACCATCTGTTTCTCACCTCTTCCCTCTCCCCCTTCTCTCCCTTTCCTCTCCCATAGCCGGTAGTTCCACTGGTTCCAGCATTGGTGCCAGGCACTGAGGATAGCTTGTTCGTCCAAGCATCTGCCTCAGGTGCTAAAAATAGCTCAGGTGATTAGAATATCAGTCATCAGCCCCAAACAGGGGATGCTGGGTGGATCCTGGTCAGGGCACATGCACGACTGTCTCACTGTCTCCCCTCTTCTCAATTAAAAAGAGAGAGAGAGAGAGAAATACTACAAAAATACTTAAGTTGCCTATGTAGAAAAAGTCATGCCTGGATTGGCAGGTTGGTGAAAAAACATGGGTTGAAAAGAAAAAATTGCCCTGGCCAGTTGGCTCAGCGGTAGAGCGTCGGCCTAGCGTGCGGAGGACCCGGGTTCGATTCCCGGCCAGGGCACACAGGAGAAGCGCCCATTTGCTTCTCCACCCCTCCGCCGCACTTTCCTCTCTTGTCTCTCTCTTCCCCTCCCGCAGCCAAGGCTCCATTGGAGCAAAGATGGCCCGGGCGCTGGGGATGGCTCTGTGGCCTCTGCCTCAGGCGCTAGAGTGGCTCTGGTCGCAACATGGCGACGCCCAGGATGGGCAGAGCATCGCCCTCTGGTGGGCAGAGCATCGCCCCTGGTGGGCGTGCCGGGTGGATCCCGGTCGGGCGCATGCGGGAGTCTGTCTCTCCCTGTTTCCAGCTTCAAAAAAATGAAAAAATAAAAATAAAAAAAAAATAAAAAAAAGAAAAGAAAAAATCATGACTAGATGAGGAAAGATGAAAGTAATTTGTAAGTGCCTCTGCTGAGATAAGTGTTTTCCAAATATTTTAATACATTTTTGGCAATTTGAAGTAAGTACGTACATTCTCTAACAGCACAAAGGTGATAACAATAAATTCTGAAATGGAACATTCTATGGATTTTGTTTTGTTTTTGTTTTTAACAGAGACAGAGAGAGGGATGGATAGGGACAAACAGGAACAGAGAGAATGAGAAGCATCAATCATGAATGAGAAGCATCAATCAGTTTTTCGTTGCGACACTTTAGTTGTTCATTGATTGCTCTCTCATATGTGCCTTGACCGTGGGCCTTCAGCAGACCGAGTAACCCCTTGCTCGAACCGGCGCTCAAGCTGGCGACCTCGGGGTCTCGAACCTGGGTCCTCCGCATCCCAGTCCGACACTATCCACTGCACCACCGCCTGGTCAGGCGGAACATTCAATGGATTTTTTAAAATTAACACTTTTATGTATCATGAGTATATTGAAAACTTGCAAAAATTCTTGTTAAACAGCAAGATTTTACCAAAGCAAATACCGCAGTTAATTTTAAGAAACATTTTTAATATAGTAAGTCAACAAGGAACTGAACCAGATTCAGGATTGAAATAACGTAGTACTCCATGAAGCTATCAGAGCCAGATCTTTCACCTCAGTCTAAGAAGGAAAACATAAAAGTATCATCAGTAAAATTCAAAGAAATATCAAAGCAACACTCACATACTTAATAAATCCAGCATTCAAAGAAACTAGAATGTAACAATGTGGGAAAACCACAACTAGAATCAGCTCAGAGAGAAGATTAAGTGATCATACCCTGGTCAAAGCCAACACTGAAGCAATGGCAGTACCAGGTCAGACTAGACTTCACTCATCATCGCATCATTGCAATTCACCTCCTCGTATTATCTAAGAGAGTATATTCACTTCCCAAAAAACTTAGGTTTACCTATGAGAAAAATAAAGGTTTCTTTTTATATAAGTTTAAGCTGCAACCATGGGCTTCCAATAAATATTTAATCTTCCACTATGCTTTGGTTTAAAAAATATATATATATATTTTTTTAGCCCAAACACCATTCATGATAAAATCTCAGGGATGCCTATGAAGAAATTTATAGTCGACTGTAGTTCTAAAGCAAAAGCTTTAGAAAAGATTTTCTACTAAATTCCTTTCTAAAGTAAACTCCGGTTCATTTAATATATGTTTTGATTTACAATTCTGCTGCACAAAAAGATAAAAGGTAATCATAAATTTTTATACCAGAATCTTGTATCTTAAGAGTCCAAGACCCAGAGAGGCCATTATTTGCCAAAGGTCTATAGCAAATTAACAGCAGGACTGTAAAGAGAACTGAGGTCTGATTCCAGATTTATATATTTCCACGATCAGCTAAATATAAGGTTTATTACATTTTTCTCCAGGGCATGAGCAAGATAAAGGAAGCAAGATAAAGCCTGGGTAATTCACAACCTGAATGATTAATTTCTGAATGAAATTGCTGATTGCATTCATTTATTCTAAATGGCACCTGGTGATATACAAATGCTACATGGAAAAGTACTAGGATCACATGTCACCCTTCCCAGCTTTTCAGCATGGTATTGTCAGTATCTAAAAATTCTGGAGACACCACATGTTTCCTTCAGCCATCTGTAAATGCCAATAAGTTGATAGCCCATAAAACTGACAAGTGTTGGTCTTACGTTTGCCATTTAGCAGCTGAGCTCCATAAAGAGGGGGAAACTAACAAAGGGCCTGCTTTACAGGGGTTATTCTTGGCCTTCATCTTATCACACAAGCACACTTTTCTAATTTTCTTCCTTAGTACACTTTGCTCCATCTGAAATGCCTTCCCGACCCCTTTCAATCCGGAAAACTAATTATGGTTTATTGAGGGAAGCCTAACTATATTTTGAAAACCTTACTCAAATGTCACCTGTTCTGTTAAGTGGTTCCTAGCCCCCTCCGTCAGCCCCTCCCCTGACTCCCACAGCACATTTTCCCACTACTGCACGCATCACACGCTAATTATTCACGTCCCCCACCTCCCAGTCTGTCCCATCACAGTTCCTAAAGAATCAGGACTGTGTCTTCCTGGCCTCTGCATCCATTATACTCAGAATTGGGCAGAGGAGGAGACTCAATGAATGAGCGTTTAACTCAGTCAGTGCACGGCCCTCCCTACTAAATCCTAAAATCCTAGAATCCAAAAGCATTAGAACAATTTATAAAACCAACTTACCTCCAACGTTTCATGTAGGTAAGGACCACTGATTGCTCAAGCATCTCTAAACCCTCCTTCCTCAGCTTCTACCTCAGGACGCTCGGCAGGGCGCCCTGCGCAGGACAACTCGTGCTTACACACAGTGGACCATCAAAAATAAATAATACGGTCCAAACCTTACCAATTTCAAGAAAGACTGAGAAAAGCCATCCTTGCAGGGAAACACGATTAAGGCCGGAGCCAGGGCTCACACCAATAACCAAGGCCGGAGTCCTAAGCCCTCTTTCGGAACTCCTAAACTAAGGCTCCCACATCCTACTTTCAGGAGGCTTGCCCAGGCCTGGGATGGAGCCGATTCCCACCCTTACAGTCCCTAGGAAACCGGTTCTCCTCCGCCTCGCGGCCCCGGCGACGTTCCACGACTCAGTGAGGCTTTCCCGGGACAACCAATCCCGCGGCGGCCAGGGGGTCACGTGGGTCACAGCTAGCAGCTGGGCTGGTGCAAGGAGTAGCCAATCGGAGGGCGGGGCGAATGTCATGGGTGGAGCGGGCGGCAGGGCGGGACCTTCTTTTCCGTCGCTTCTTTGCGTGGTGGGCTGAGTGTTTAGGGTTAGGGCTGTCGTTTTTATAGCCTTAGAGCAGTTGCCGCCCTCCCTCGGACCTCAGGACTACTGTTATCCCAAGTGGTTTTTGTCAGTGCCCTGTTTCACAACTGGAAAAGGGCATCTGGGGCAGTTGTGGGTTTAGGGGAAGAAGTATTGATGAGTGATCCAATATTGTTTATTGCACTTGTCCGATTCTCGCGTAAGGGCTAGGGGTTGTGATGAACTTAAGATGAATGTGTCCCTCTCCGTCCGGGAGGGGAACTGATTGACTAGTCTCGCTCTTGGAGGCTTCCTGAATAAGCAAGAGGTGCCACAAGAAAAGTGCAGCTAAATATCAAAGAAGTGTGAGGAGATCAGAAAGGCCTCCTGGAAGAGGTGGCACTTGATCTGCGTATTGAATGACGAGTAGAGTTTGAGAATTAGGAAATTCTGGAAGAAGGAATAATTTAATTACTGAATTAAACGAGAAAACAAGGGGGAGGTGACTAAATTTGGGTAAAGTTGAAACGTGTAGTGTTCCTCAAAAATTGAGTTAGAAACTTAATAGAGATGTCCTCCAGCATAGAAACAAACCATCAAAGGCCCTGGCTGATTGGCTCAGCATTAGAGCCTCAGCCGGTCGAGTGGAAGTCCCAGATTCGATTCCAGCCAGGGCACACAGGAGAAGCGCCCATTTGCTTCTCCACCCTTCTCTTCTCCTTTCTCTCTGTCTCTCTCTTCCCCTTCCGCAGCCAAGGCTCCATTGGCGCAAAGTTGGCCCTGGTGCTAAGGATGGCTCCATGGCCCCAGCCTCAGGCGCTAAAATGGCTCTGACTGCAACAGAGCAAGGCCAGGGATAGGGGGAGCGTGGCTCCCTGGTGGGTATGCTAGGTGGATCCCCTTTGGGCGTATGTGGGAGTCTGTCTCTCCGCCTCCTCACTTCTCACTTCAGAAAAATAAAATTTAAAAGTCAAAACCCAGACTTACTGAGTCAGATATTCTGGCTTGAGAGCCCAGTATGCATATGTGTGTTTTTTGTTTCTTTAAAGATTGTATTTATTGCCCTGGCTGGATAGTTCTGTTGATTGGAGCATCATCCCAATATACAGAGGTTGTTGGTTTGATCCCAAGTCAGGGCACATACAGGAATAGATCGATGTTTCTGTCTCTCTAAAATTATTTTTTTAATTTTTATTTATTTATTTATTTTTTGCATTTTTCCGAAGCTGGAAATGGGGAGGCAGTCAGACTCCCGCATATGCCTGACCGGGATCCACCCGGCATGCCCACCAGGGGGCGATGCTCTGCCCCTCTGGGGCATTGCTCTGTTGCATCCAGAGCCATTCTAGCACCTGAGGCAGAAGCCACAGAGCCATCCTCAGCGCCCGGGCTATCTTTGCTCCAATGGAGCCTCGGCTGTGGGAGGGGAAGAGAGAGACAGAGAGAAAGGAGAGGGGGAGGGGTGGAGAAGCAGATGGGCGCTTCTCCTGTGTGCCCTGGCTGGGAATCGAACCCGGGTCTCCTGCACGCCAGGCCGACGCTCTACCACTAAGCCAACTGGCCAGGGCCCTAAAATTAAATTTAAAAAAATTAATTGTATTTATTGATTTTAGAGGAGAGAGAGAAAATGTGTGTCTGAGGGGTGGGGGGCGGGGTAAGAACAGGAAGAATCAACTCATAGTTGTTTCTCATATATGCCTTAACTGGGCAGGCTCAGAGTTTCAAACCAGCGACCTCAACATTCCAGGTTGACATTTTGTCTGCTGTGCCACCACAGGTCAGGCAAGTTGAGTGCACTGTTCATATATAAATATATATTTCTTCAGAGTGGCACTAGAGAGTAGTGATCATGGATATGACTATATTTGTAAGCATTATACTCAGTTTTCCCATATGTAAAAAAGGAATAACAGTACCTACTTCACAGAGCTGTTAGATGAATTGATTGACAACAATGCCTATACATAAAATGCAGACTGATGTTATTGTATATGTTGTATTACATTGAGTTGTTTGATACATGTTTATCCTCTATAGGTTATAAACAGGACATGTATCATTATTCTAGCTAACAGAAAAGATACAGAGCAGAATGATAGTAAATTGAAATCAGGTAGACAGGGGTTCAAGTACAAGCTCTGCTACTTATAGGTGTGTAACCCCAATCTTTACTTCCCTGAACTCAGTTTCTTAATTTATAAGATGGTAAAAATAATGTATGTCTTACAACCTGTTACGAGGACAATACGAGGTAATTATAGTTGACCATCTGGTACAACCAAGATTATTTACCCAGCAAAGGTATCATTTATAATCGAAGGACAGATGAAGAGCTTACAAGACAAGAAAAGCTAAAGGAGTTCATCACCACCAAACCAGTATTACAAGGAATGTTAAAGAGTTGTCTTTAAGCAGAAGAAGAAAATAATAATAATAATAATAATAATAATAATAATAAATGGCCATAAAATAATGAAATCTTGCCATTTGCAACAGCATGTATGAACAGAGGGAATTATGCCAAGTGAAATAGGTCAGAGAAAGATAAATACCATATGATTTCAGCAATGTGTGGAATCTAAAGAACAGTATAAACAAACAAACAAAACAGAAATACTCATCGATACAAGCAACAAGCTGATGATTGTCAGTGGGGAGGAGGATTGGGGGACTGAGCACATAAGGTAAAGTTATGAAATAGTCATGGGAATGTAAAGTACAACATAGGAAATATAGTCAATAATAGTGTAATAATTATGTATGCTGCCAGTTGGGTACTGAAAATACCAGAGGGAACACTTTGTAAAGTATATGACTGTCTAACCACTATGGTACACCTGAAACCAATACAAAATAATATTGAATGTAATTGGAAAAAAATTAAACTGCAGCTTTCAGTGTGGACATTCAGAAATGATTTGTAATTAGGCTTTTGAGAGTTGCTTCTCTCCCCACCCACAAATCTGGTTTGGAGTTTATGAGTAGCTAAGGGAGCCTCTAGGAATATTTGCTTATTATCACCATGCCTCCTTTTTTTTTTTTTTTAACCTTTTGGAATACCACAATTTGTTCATAAATTCTAATGTTGGACATATGAGTTGTTTCTAATATTGTTTTGGGGTTGGCAATACAAATAAAGTTTTATGACCATTCATCTATATCTATCTATATATATTGATATATAATATATATATATTTAATTTTATTATTATTTTTTAAGTTGCACATCCTGCCCTGGCTTTTTGGCTCAGTGGTAGAGCATCGGTCCAGCATGTAGATGTCCCAGATTCAGTTCCCATCAGGGTACACAGGAGAAGTGACCATCTGCTTCTCCTCCCTTCCCCTTCCTTTTCTCTCTCTCTTTTTCTCTCTCTTCCCCTCTTGTATCCATGGCTCAATTGGTTCAAGTGAATTGGCTGTTGGCACTGAGGCTGGCTTTCTGGAGCCTCCAACTCAGGCCCTAAAAATAACTGGGTTGCTAAGCAACATCCCTAGATGGGCAGAGCATCCCCAGTAGGGAGATTGCTGGCTGGATCCCAGTCGGGGCACCTGCAGAAGTCTGTCTCTCTGTCTCCCCTCCTCTCATTAAAAAAAAAAAAAAAAAAAAAAAGGTTTCATATCCAGCCCAAAGAAGACAGTCACCAAATGACAGTTTTTAATTTTTATTTATTTATTTATTTATTTATTTATTTTTGTATCTTTCTGAAGCTGGAAAAGGGGAGGCAGTCAGACAGACTGCCGCATGCGCCCGACCGGGATCCACCCGGCACGCCCACCAGGGGTGTTGCTCTGCCCATCCGGGGCGTTGTTCTGTTGTGACCAGAGCCATTCTAGCGCCTGAGGAAGAGGCCATAGAGCCATCCCCAGCGCCCGGGCCATCTTTGCTCCAATGGAGCTTCAGCTGCAGGAGGGAAAGAGAGAGACAGAGAGGAAGGAGAGGGGGAAGGGTGGAAAAGCAGATGGGTGCTTCTCCTGTGTGCCCTGGCCGAGAATCGAACCTGGGACTTCCGCACGCCAGGCCGACGCTCTACCACTGAGCCAACCAGCCAGGGCTGACAGTTTTTATTTTAACATATGGCCCCAGAGCATAGCACCAGGTTTCTAGCACAGTAAGTGCTTATAATTGATTATTAAATGGAAAGCTGACATTATATGCCAGGCAACATTCTAAGCTCTCACAAGAACTGCACGGAGAAGGCACTATCATTATCTCCAACACACAGAAGGAATATGAGGCTTAGATTAGTTTAAACAATATCTCAAAACTATAAAGTGTTTGAGTTATGGTTTCAACACCTTAGATGCTCAAATGAAAGTTAGGAGACTTATCCAGAGTTAGGTGGTGTGGCATGGTAGAATTTGCATCATTGTTCTTGGTCACTATGTTCTCTGTAGTCTTCGAATTATCTCTGTGAATGAATTGAGGTTGATATTTGTCAGTTTGCGCCTAGTGAGCACAAAGGTTGTGCTGTAACTATGTCTGCTGATAAACTGAAATTCTTAGTTAATAAATATATCTTAAATAAATTGGGGGCTCCAGTTTTTAGCCAGTTGTCAACAGAATGGCCAGATCACTTTCCCAAAACCCAGGAAAAAGCACTGTCCAGGCTAATGATTGTAAGTTACATTGTACCGTGGACATTTGCGTTGAGGGATCAGAACCAGATGTGAGATCCTCCCTAGTGTGATAACCTAACTATATATAAATATATGTGTATATATATAAATATATAAACTATATATAAATATATATAACTATATATAAATAGCTATTTATAGCCAGGGGACTTAACTAAGGAACTCTGAGGAGGGAAGAGAAACTCTCTTTGCTCATCTTTCACATTATCGCTCCTCCTCCTGGTATGGTTCCTTATAATTCTTTGAAGAAGGGTAAGAAGGAAACAATCTGCTTCCTGGTTCCCTGCCCAAATAAGGTTCTTCCTGTTGACCTGGAAGAAAAAGGGGAGATACTTAGCGATTTCTGATTTTGAAGACTCAAAAAATTGAAAGGCTGAATCCCAAATTTAAAAGGCAGTGAAAAGAGTAGGAATATTTGTGTTAAACAAATCCAGCTTTGAACTCCAGCCCTTCCATTTACTGGCCATGTAATCTCAATTTCTTTTCAGTGTTAAAGTTCCCAGCTTGGTCCTTTGTACCCACATGCACATGTCCAGTAAATGATGGTCATTTTTATCTTTCTTTAAGTCACTTAATATCAGAGGAATTTGAAAGTGAGAATGAAGCTGGGAATTAAGGTCAGTGGTAGAACTAAAGGTGAGACTGGATTTGGAAGTGAATTGATGAAAATAGGTTAAAGCTGAAGCTGAGGGCATGCTTTTGGAGTTAATGGTGTTGCTGTGCCAATTACACATTACACTATCCATTCTACCTCCTATCCTGAAACTCTATTTAGCCACCATGTACAAAGGGTAATGCCAGCAAAGCAGAACTTCATAGAAAGAGTCATCTCAGTTAATTTAAATAAATAAAAACTTAAGGATCTCCAGAAACCCATTTAGAAATATCATTTTGCCCTGGCCAGATAGCTTAGTTGATTAGAGCATCATCACCACACGCGAAGGCTGTTCAATCCCCAGTCTGGGCACATACAAGAATCAACTAATGGCCTGACCAGGCGGTTGCGCAGTGGATAGAGCGTCGGACTGGGATGCAGAGGACCCAAGTTTGAGATTCCGAGGTCGCCAGCTTGAGCGTGGGCTCATCTGGTTTGAGCGAAGCTCACCAACTTGGACCCAAGGTTGTTGGCTTCAGCAGGGGGTTACTCGGTCTGCTGAAGGCCCACGGTCAAGGCACATATGAGAAAGCAATAGATGAACAACTAAGGTGTCACAACAAAAAACTGATGATGCTTCTCATCTCTCTCTGTTCCTGTCTGTCTGTCCCTATCTGTACCTCTCTCTGACTCTCTGTCTATTAAAAAAGAAGAAGAATCAACTAATGAATGCATAAATAAGTGGAACAACAAAATCGATGGTTTATTTATTTTTCTCTCTCTCTCTAAGTTTCTCTCCAGATAGATAATCCAGGATAATCTTCCCACCCCAAAATTCTCACTTAATCACATCTGCAAAGGCCCTTTGTTATAAAGGCCTAATGTTATAAAGTAACATTAACAGGTTAGTAGCAATAATAAGTGGTGGCCATTATAGCCTACTTTAAGAAGCTTTATCTAATTTATCCCTTTTGTTCTCTCTAAAACTCAATCAATAAATAAAAAGATTTAAAAAAAACACATGTTATTTCATCATAAAAAAATTGAAGTAGTAACACAGAACTGTTTGATGGTTCAATTCAGAGGGAGACAAGCATATTATTTTCCTGTGATCACTATTACAAATGACCACAAACTTGGTTGCTTAAAAAACAGAAATTTATTTTCTCACAGCTAGACGTTTGACCTCAGTTTTATTGGGCAGAATTCAAAGTGTTGGCAGGGCTGTGCTTGCTGCCAACTATTGGAGAGGTAGGAGCTGTAGTAGAGAATCCATTCCTGCCTCTTCCAGCTTCCAGGGGCTGCCACATTTCTTCACTTGAGGCCACAGCACCCCAATCTCTGCCTCTGTGGCAGTGGTAGTCAACCTGGTCCCTACCACCCAGTAGTGGGCATTCCAGCTTTCATGGTGGGCGGTAGCGGAGCAACCAAAGTATAAATAAAAAGATTTAACTATATAGTAAGTTGTTTTATAAAGATTTATTCTGCCAAACTTAGCGAAAATCCAACATAAAGTACTTGGTAAGTAATTATTATTATATGCTTTAACTTGCTGTAACTCTGCTTTATAAACTTTATAAAGTTAGTTCCCTACTTTATAAATCACCATTACTGTGGAGCCGGTAGGCAGTTAGAAAATGTTACTACTAACAGAGATACAAAAGTGGGCGGTAAGTATAAAAAGGTTGACTACCCCTGGTCTATAGGTCACACACTGCCTCCTCTTTTGTGTGTATCAAATCTCCCTCTGCCTCTCTCTTATGAGGACATTTGTGATTGGATCTAGGGCCCATCCAGATAATCCAGGATAATCTTCCCACCCCAAAATTCTCACTTAATCACATCTGCAAAGGCCCTTTTTACTTATAAAGTAACATTAACAGGTTAGTAGCAATAATAAGTGGTGGCCATTATAGCCTACTTTAAAAAGCTTTATCTAATTTAACCAGCATTTCCAAATGAGATAACTGTCTCTCATTTGTTTATTTATTTTTTAAATATAAAACAATTCATATTCATTGACCATTTAATAAATACAAAAAAAGGTTTTTTTTAAAGAAAAAGAAAATTAGACCCTGGCTGGTTGGCTCAGTGGTACAGTGTCAGCCTGGCATGTGGATGTCTCAGGTTCAATTCCAGTCAAGGCACACAGGAGAAGCGACAATCTGCTTCTCCACCCCTTCCCCTCCCTTTCTCTCTTTCTCTTTCTCTTTCTCTCTCTCTCTCTCTCTCTTCCTCTCCCACAGCTATGGTTCGATTGGTTTGAGCACATCAGCCTGGGCACTGAGGATGGCTTGATGGAGCCTCTGCCTCAGGCACTAAAAATAGCTCAATTGCAAGCATAGCCCAGATGGACAGAGCATTGGCCCCAGACTAGAGTCACCGGTTGGATCCCAGTCTGGGAACATGCAGTAATCTGTCTCTCTATCTCCTCTCCCCTCAACTTGGAAAAGAAGGGGGGGTGGAATTAAGTGAAAACCATCTGTAGTCCTCTCACCCGGACAGTCAGCTTCATCAGAGATCATTTTCCTAGGTTAGGTCTTATGCCCAACAAAAAGGCAGAATAGAAAAAAGAGAATAAAAGTAAATACAATGAAACAATCAATTCAGAAGGTAATGGAATAGGTTAATATTGCTCATAATGCATATGTATAGAGCCCCTTAATTTAAAATGAAGGTAGAGCTTTGAAATGAAATTAACCAAGAAAGGAGGTACTTATAGGATGTATGGAAATGATGTCCAGTCCCACAGAGGTGGGAAGTTTAGCTTTGGCCCCTCACTTGAAAAAAATTCTGAACCTTCTCATTACTACCCAATTCACTCCCAGAAGTCAGACCCCAGCCTGCTAATCTGCCCTGTCATAGGCTTTTCTTGAGTCCTTATCAGCCTTCCTCAGAGGGTCAATGTTATGAAGACTGGGGGAGTTCCTTCTCCTCCCAGGCTGATATCAAAGGGCAACAGGGACTGCGACAGAAAGCAAACATTCAGACCAAAGCCAGATGTGGAACTGAAGCAGCAAGAGGGGAAGCAAGAGTATCAGGTAAAAAAAAAAAGTTTTAATTTTAAAAACCTCATTCATCTTATCATAGGTATAGTTTATGTCTGAGGACATGAAGTGCTTGGTAAAATAGTAGCTAAGGAGAAACCTATAAAGGAAAATGAGTGAGAAATTTTGGGGAAAGTGGAAAGGCTATTTATATGGAGCTGGAATCTCAGAAACCATTGTATTTACCACTGTTGTTATCAGCACTGGGAGTCATGATAGTACAGGTCTGCTAGTTCAAAAGCAGATTTGTCCTGTGACTCCCAGCAGGTGGAAATTATAGGGAGACAAGTTACTGTTGAAAATGAGGACCTGTCAGAAAATAGAAAGGACTAATTTGATAGGTAATTAATAACTCATCACTGGAGCTGTTTAAGCAGTTGCTGGAAAGCAATTTGATGGGAGTTGGGAATATTATACAGAGGATTTATGAATCAAATGGATGTTTGTATCTAAAGATCATTAAAGTCCCAACACTTCGTGGTTTTATGATATGAATAGAATATTAACCAGAAGTTTCTCTAAAGAACCAGATATTTATATTTACCTATAGGAGATGCTCACATATGAGAATAAAATTCATCGTGTTGATTCTGGTTCACCTGGCATAAGTGGGAAGGCAACCAAGAACAAATTATGGCAGAGGAGGGTATATGTCCCTATTGAATGCCTGCTTTTTCCCTCTTGGTGGATACAAACAACATCCACACGGCCTCTGCTTTGCAAAGATTACACAGAAGAAATGGGTTCTCTTCTTCTAGAGGAAGAATTTTTATTTGGGTTAGTGTACATTTTATTTTGCTGTTAGCAAAAGCTAAGGGAGCTACATCTGAAATATTTGCTTCAGAGCCCTAATTTCTATTTAGATGGCTATTCTATGACCTATGAAGCAAAAGGAGATTGTCTGTGGTTTAATAACTATATCCCAAAGGTTCATATTCGTTTTCAAGTCCTAAAAGTTCCCACATCACAGGGCAGAACTATTAGGAGGGCAGAAAACACCTGCTCCTGTATCACACTGTAGAAAAAGAAATGTACTGTTAGAAGAGTGTTTGAAGAGATCAAAAGAATTCTGCATTTGGGATCAAGTGACAGTCTTTTAGGAGTAGAATACAGTTTTTAAAAATGTATAAAATAGCAAATAAAGAATACCAGATTTTAAGCTTGTTTTTATAATAAGATATCTACATCACATACACTATCAAACTGTACTACCTTAGTTTTCTATTACCCTCTTCCTTCCCCCTTTGAATTTTAAATAGGAACATCTTCTGATTTCTAATTCTACCTATTCTCTAATAACATACCTTGGCTTCTGTGCCAACTTATGCCTTTTTTTAAACCAATGACTTTTATAATATCTGGGCTCACTGATAGAACTTACTGATTTTAAATAAAAAGTGGCTAAAAATTTTAGCACTATAAGCTTTTCATTATGGCAAAATATTAAGGATTTACCTTTAACTACACCCATTCATGCTGGAAAGCCTAAGGATCTTGATGAAGTTGTTAGAAAACAGTGATATCAAAGACCATTGCACTGTTAAAATGTATGTCCAATAATTAATAGCCCTGAAGAAAAGATTGTAACCTCTGGAATTCTTGTTAATATAAAAACAATATTTCTGCCCTGCTTATTTATTGGAACCACTTTCTATTATTGTTTTGAGCACAGAGGGTTGTTAAGATGGATGGTCTCCAGACCAATACGGAAATGCTCTATCCTGAGATAATTGTGGAAGTGGGCACAGTGACTTTTGGAGAAGAGAACAGGAAGAAGATGACCAATAACTATTTGAAAAGAACTGAGAATTCTAAAATCATCCAAGCTACATGTGCACTGTTAAATTCTGGAGGGGGTGTGATCAAAGCAAAGATTGATGATAAAACCTACAGTTATCGATGCCATGGGCTGGGACAGGATCTGGAAACTTCTTTTCAAAAGCTCCTTCCTTCGGGTTCACAGAAATACCTTGACTATATGCAGCAGGGGCACAATCTCCTGATTTTTGTGAAGTCGTGGAGCCCAGATGTTTTCAGCCTCCCCCTAAGGATTTGCAGCTTGCGTTCCAATTTATATCAGAGAGATGTGACTTCCGCTATAAACCTGAGTGCAACCAGCGCCCTGGAACTTCTCAGACAGAAGCAGTTTAAAGCCCAAAGAGGAAGACCGAGGGTGAAGGAGCTGCATTCTGAGAAAGTTCTCGACAGAAACATTCAGGAAGAGGAAGATATGAGGACGTCTGCCTCAGAATTTCTTAAAAAGGACAAACTCATGTATAAAGAGAAACTCAACTTTACTGAGTCAACACATGTTGAGCTTAAAAGGTTCACTACCAAAAAGATTGTCCCTAGGATTAAAGAAATGCTGCCTCATTACATTTCTGCATTTGCCAACACCCGTGGAGGATACCTCATCATTGGGGTAGATGACAGGAGCAAAGAAGTGTTTGGATGTAAGAAAGAAAAAGTGAATCCTGACTTGTTAAAAAAGGAAATAGAAAACTGCATAGAAAAGTTGCCTGTGTTCCACTTCTGCCGTGAGAAGCCAAAGGTGAATTTCACTATCAAAATCTTGGATGTATACCAAAAAGACGTCCTGTATGGTTACGTCTGTGTGGTTCAAGTGGAGCCCTTCTGCTGTGTAGTATTCACAGAGGCCCCAGATTCCTGGATCATGAAGGACAGTTCTGTCACAAGGTTGACAGCAGAGCACTGGGTGGCCATGATGCTGGACATGCAGCCAGGTAAGGCAGGATAGAAGTCATTGTTCAGTCAGCAGGGAGGAAGCCTTCTCTGCCTTCCGGGGATCTTTACTCAGATATTTTACTTAAAGAACAGAAAGCTGTTTTTCTTTAAAATATTCTCCCATTACATGATACTTATTCTAATATTTTTAGTTCAAAGAAACAAAATACAAACTCTTCCAAGTCAAGAAATGCTTGGAATTTAGTCTACTTTGGGAAGGTTATAGCTATAATTATAGTTTTATAGCTATAGTATACCATCAGCCATGGATTAGTGATAGTTCCTTTTTATGCATTGTAAAAGCCTGTTGAAAAAAAATTTTCAGGCTGTTATTCCTAGTCAAAAGCATTTGTCAGTAGTCTCAGTCTAAAGATAGTGTTTCAGAGAAACACTGTTTAAGAATGACTCTTCATGAATTCTTTCAAGGGAAGCTTGCTGACAATTTTGAATTGTTTCAGTAACATTGGGAGCTAATGCCTTAATCGCTGGGCTTGGGGCACCACCAAGTGGGGAAGAGCTGACGCAAAAGGAGATGCTGGGGTGGGGGGGGAATCCTTCTAGTGTTTTCACTTCCCTTACAGTTTTGCTCAGAATCATTCCTGGTGATTTCTAAGCAATTCGTAGAGAACTTACAACCTGAACAAAGCTTATCAGTTTCCTTCATGGTTAATATGTTCCAAATTTGATAAAAGAAGTGACTTTATTGAATTATTCTTGCTTTTCTCCTAAATTTGTTTGAGTTTACACACACACCTACACACACACACACCCCAAACCAGAGAGCCTGCCATTTTCTATTCCATCTAAGCCTTGGATGAGGACTTAAACAACTACAGCAATATAAAAAATAAAATCTATATTGTGCTTGCCCTGGCCCGGAGGTTCAGTGGATAAACACCATCCTGGCACACCAATGTTGTGGGTTTGATCCCCGGTCAGAGCACATACAAAAAGAAATCAATGAGTGTATAACTATGGAACAACTAAGCAAAACAATGAGTTGATGCTTCTCTCTCTTTCTCCTTTCCCCTCTCTCCCTTCCTCACTTCTCTTTCTCTCTCTCCCCGGTGGAAAAATTACATATATATTGTGCTTAACTTTTTCTGACCCTGTCCCCTCTAGAAGCCGTTTCCTCTTAGAAATGGCCTGGAATCAGAATATTAAAGTGCGAAGGAACCTTAGGGATCACCCCACCCTGACATGAGAGAGAGGTGAAATGACTCACCCAAGATGAGTCACCCGGTGACTCAGAAGATTCACAGCCCTGCAGGAAGGAGTTCTCAGACTTCCTTTCCTAACACACATGAACCGTCTGAAGCGTAGAAAGTGTGAGAGCAGCTCAGGCACAATGCTAATCACACATCAACAGTAGGAAGGACAGTTAAAAAGTTCTTTTTCTTTTTCCTCTGAAACAACTCTCCATGTATTTATTTGTTTAGCCCCTTCCAGTGTGGCCTCAGACCACAGCCTTCCCCTGACTTCACCAGCTTCATCTGCACTCAGAGGCCCACCGTGTCCCACAAAGGTCCTGGAATTCAAGGGGCTTCTACAGCAACGTTTCTTTCCAGGTATTTCTTTCTTGATTTCAGCTGAGAGGACTAGTGTTTTTTCTAAAATTGCGTCGAGAGGAATTGATAGCTGTTAGCCCAAATTTTTCTCCTCGGAGAGAAAGGCAAATGTAGGACTTGGCAGACATGATAGTCCTAAAATAATGTACACGGCTAACTCTTGTTTCCCAGTCATCTCACACAATATTTCTGTGTGCTTGTGGGCTTCCAGTCATATATGGCTTTTGTTTCCTAAATTAGAAAGAGTTTAGGAATTATCCTAAATTCCTTGGGTCTATACCACAAGAGAATTGTTCCCTGGCTTTCCAATGCAGAGGGTGAGCCCTGGGGTTTGAGAGCAGAGCTTCTCAACCTTGGCACTATGACACGTGGGTTAGGTAACTCTTTGTTGAGGGGGCTGCCCTGGGAATTGCAGGATGTTTCCCACCATTCCTGGCCTCTACCCTCCAGATTCCATTAGCACTCCTCCCACTGTGACAATCAAAAAATTTCCAGACATTACCATATGCCCCAGCCCAGGGAGGGGGTCAAAATTGCCACATGTTAAGAATCATTGTTTTGAAGGAAAGTTCTTAGTTCCCCCAAAGTATCAGGTTCACACACACACACACACACACACACACACACACACACACCCTTAACAAGAAGAAGTGACTCCCTAAAGGTAATGGACAATTTGGGGTTGAGGAGACAGCGCTAGGAAGCTGTGAAGACCCCTCCCTCACTGCCCTCCCCTGAATGAGAGCTGCGTACAGTGAGAACTTCATAGCGTTGACCTGTGAAGCGGGGGTGCTTTCTCTGCAGACAGGGAAACCTGAAGTTCCATGGCCAGACTCATTTCTTCCTGTGGTGTTGAAGGGATATTTACAAAATGCTTCTGTACATCTTTAGTAACTTCTATTCCTTGACTTTTCAGTGACACAGGAAGAGATACAATTTAAACCAGAATCCCTCTGTAAGAAGCTATTCTCAGATCATAAAGAACTGGAGGAATTAATGAAGACGCAGATCCGTCCTTATTCTCAGGGGATTGTGATATTTTCAAGAAGCTGGGCTAGTGATGTTGGCTTAAAGAAAGAGCAGAATGTCCTGTGTGACGCTCTCCTAATAACAGTGAACAGCCCCCCGGTACTCTATACAATCTTAAGACACCCCAGTGGGACTGAAGGGCCTGCATATGCCCGAAACACCGCGTTTCAGTTAAAGCAGAAACTGGGAATTATTGGTGGTTACACAGGGAAAGTGTGTGTCATTCCGAGACTGATGCACCTGTCTGACACACAGTATACACCCTGTGAAATCCCTGTGCACTACCCCCAATCCTACCAGCTTGCTAATGAGGAGGAAATGGAAGACTTGTTGCAGGCCCTTGTGGTGGTCTTGCTGTGCACTAGATCTCTTCTGAGCGACCAGCTGGGCTGTGAGTTTTTCAACTTGCTCATAGCAGAGCAGAGTGAGTTGCTTTCAGAGAGCCTTCAGGAGACACGAGAATTGTTCATCCACTGCTTTCCAGGAACCAGGAAGACAGCCCTGGCCATAAAGATCATGGAGAAAATTAGGGAACTATTCCATTGCAAGCCAAAAGAGATCCTCTATGTGTGTGAACACGACTCCTTAAAGGATTATGTGGCGTAAGTGTTTCAGTAACTAAGCACAATAAATATATTTAGTCAGTCTTTTCAACAGCATCACAAAAATAATTTGCATTTTTAAAGATTTTGGAATGCCTTCAGTGCATAAGTGCCAGAGCCCAAACACTTCCAGTGACCACGTCATTGAGCTATAAGTGAGTACTTCGCTCCTTTCAGGCTTCGACGCCACATCACCAATTAGCCAAGTGTGCATAACTCTAAACTGATATAACTAGAAACATTTTTTCCACAATTTGTGGCCTTAAATTTAAGAGAACTAGAAATGAACCTATCTTGCTTTAAATAAAGATTTTGCTTGATATTTTATACTTTAACATCATAGGATATTTCAGTTAATTAGACATTCTACCTGATAGAAACTTAAATTTAAATACCATTTGATATTATTTATAAAATATTTTCATCTGTTTGACTTGTTCTGAATCAATCATTTTAGAAAACATGCAAATTTATTTCTGATTTAAATTTTTTAGCTTCAATTTAGTAAAAGAAATTGGGCCCTCGTTGGTTGGCTCAGCGACAGATCATCAGCCTGGCGTGGGAAAGTCCTGGGTTTGATTCCCGGTCAGGGCACACAGAAGGGATGACCATCTGCTTCTCCACCCCCTCCTCTACCTTCTCTCTCTCTCTCTCCTCTTCCCACAGCCATGGCTTGAATGGTTCAAGTAAGTTGGCCCTGGGTGCTGAGGATGGCTCCATGGCCTTTCCTCAGGCACTAAAATAGCTCTTTGCCAGGCAATGGAGCCACAGCCCAGATAGGTAGAGCATCGCCCCATAAAGGCCTTGCCAGGTGGATCCTGGTCAGGGTGCATCCAGGAATCTGTCTCTCTGCCTCCCTGCCTCTCACTTAAAAAAATTGTTTTTGGTATTTTTGTTTTTGTAATTTAGCGAATGAGAGCAAACATTATAATTATTGGTTTGGTTTACTTATTTATTCAACAAACCTTTTAGAGCACCAGGTATATGCTAGGTACTGTGTAGATTTAGTGTTAGTGGAAAAAAGCATATCAAAAACTTATCCATAAAGCCCAGTAAGGTGGATAGTAAGGGGGACCAAAATTAAATAAGTAATATGTATATTTGTGAAAACATGATAATAAAGATATGCTTATCTTGTCTTTCTTTCTTTTTTTTTTTTTTTTTTTTAGTGAGAGGCAGAGACAGACTCCCTCATGTGCCCTGAGCAACCAGGATCCACCCCGCAAGCCCACTAGGGAGCGATGCTCTGCCCATCTGGGGCGCTGCTTCGGTGTAACCAGAGCCATTTCTTTTTTTTTTTTTTCATTTTTCTGAAGCTGGAAACAGGGAGAGACAGTCAGACAGACTCCCGCATGCGCCCGACCGGGATCCACCCGGCACGCCCACCAGGGGCGACGCTCTGCCCACCAGGGGGCGATGCTCTGCCCATCCTGGGCGTCGCCATGTTGCGACCAGAGCCACTCTAGCGCCTGAGGCAGAGGCCACAGAGCCATCCCCAGCGCCCGGGCCATCTTTGCTCCAATGGAGCCTTGGCTGCGGGAGGGGAAGAGAGAGACAGAGAGGAAAGCGCGGCGGAGGGGTGGAGAAGCAAATGGGCGCTTCTCCTGTGTGCCCTGGCCGGGAATCGAACCCGGGTCCTCCGCACGCTAGGCCGACGCTCTACCGCTGAGCCAACTGGCCAGGGCTAGAGCCATTTCTTTAGCAACTAAAGCAGAGGCCATGGAGCCATCCTCAGGGCTCAGGGCCAACTCGCTCTAATCAAGCATGGCTGCAGGAGGGAGAAAAAAAGAGAGAGAGAAGTGAGAGGGGGAGAAGTGGAGAAGCAGATGGTCACTTCTCCTGTGTGCCCTGACTGGGAATCGAACCCAGGACATCCACATACCAGGCTGATGCTCTATCACTGAGCCAACAGGCCAGGGCCAAGTATGCTTACCTATGTTGAACAAATACTCCTTAGGAAAGAGATCACTGGGGACACTCTCACAAAGGCAGTAGAGAAAGTGAATATAATGAGGGCTTTTTAGGCAAAGGGGACAGCAGGTGCGAGGCATGGAGACACTTAGAGAATCAGAGGGTCAGTCTGACTGGAGCAGTGGGGGGTATGGGAATGTAGTAGGTGATACAGTTGAAAAGGAGGCAGATGCTATATTATGAAAGATTGTAAATTGTGGTATGGTTAAGTTCTTTATTATGCTTTATGGGTAAGTTTAAAAATACCCCAGTCAAAAGGCAAATTCAACTCAACAAGTATCTATTGAACCCCAAAGTGAGGAGGATACAGAGAATGGCTGAGAATCGGTGCTTTTCTGCAAGAAGTCTATACAGTCCAAATGGGGAGAGAAGAACATGAATAGTTATGATTCAAGGCATAGGGCCGTGATGGCGAACCTATGACACGCGTGTCAGCACTGATACATGTAGCCATTTTTGATGACACACGTCATTTTTGATGACAGAGAAGTATGAGGCCGCATGCCGAGAAGGATGTTTTATCCTCGGCTCCTACATGGCCAGGTGCAGTAGCCGAGGATAAAACATTTGCTGTAGTGTAGACACTCTGTGCCGGAGGTCTGCAGGCCAAAACAACAGAACTCCCTCACGGAGCGTCTAGTTCTGTGACTTCTGGTTAGGCCGTTTTTCTCGAAGTGACACACCACCCAAGTTATGCTCGGTTTTTTGGCGAATTTTGACACACCAAGCTCAAAAGATTGCCCATCACTGGCACAGGGAGTAAAAAGCCCAGGGACCGCATGGGTAAAATCAGGAAATCTGTAGCGTGAGTGATATTACCTGGAGCCAAATAAGAGGAGGCAACCATCAGACTTGGTTTTTTCTCCCCTCCTGTAATTTGTTCCTCCTCTGATATGCTAAAAACATACTGTAAAGGAAAACTGAACAGGCCCTGGCCAGGTAGCTAAATTGATTAGAACATCTTCCCAATATGCCAGGATTGCTGGGTTTGATCCCCAATCGGGGCACATACAAAAAGTAACCAATGAATGCACAACTAAGTAAAACAACAAATCAATGTTTCCTTCTCTCTCTGTCTTTCACCCTTTCTCTCTCTCTCTCTCTCTCTCTCTCTCACACACACACACACTCTCTCTCTCTCTCTCTCTCAAATCAACCAATTTTTTTTTTAAAAAGAAAATTGAACGAAGTGAACAGGATCATAGCCCTGTGGATTTATCACCCTACTTGACATGTCTTGGAACTCAGCAACCTCTTGCTGCTTTCTTTCCAAAATCTAGAGACTTCTGGTTTTGTACTACAAGTTGGTAGGGAAATAGGATTTTCTTTGGAGAAATTTGTATTCACTCATACATCTTTTGCATATAAAAATTATGATATGCTTCTAAGTGTCTGATATCTAGCTCTAAAAAAGAGAGAAAGTAAAGAAAGGATAGTAATAAATGTCAATTACTTTTTGAAGGAGCTTGTCTTCAGAGATTGTCAAGTAGCAGAAATGGACTACTAATAGAACTAAGAAAGTTTCCAGCCTGGATTTATTTCAAAAGTTTCAATGCAGATTTAACTAAACAACCTTGAAGAGTAGGGTTTGCAATTACATATTCTCCGTGTCAGGTAACTTGTAAGTAGAGCAGTTTTGTAGCACTCAGTAGACAATTGAATCAATGAATCAACATCCAAATGAGAACTAGCCTCTGGTTCCAATGCAGAGAGTAATGAGTGCATGGTGTTTGCTGAAACCCTATTCTCTCTTTCATCCTTATAGCCAACAAATCACCTGCCAAGCTGTAACCCGGAAAACCTTCATGCGAGGGGAGTTCCTAAAGATTAAACACATAGTGATGGATGAGACTGAGAATTTCTGCAGTAAGTATGGTGATTGGTACATGAAGGCTAAGAGTATCACCCATTCAAAGGTGAGGGGAGCCAGAAGTGAAAACCTTCACCACGGGGTTCTTTGGCTTTTCCTGGACCCTTTCCAAGTCCATCATGCTGATGTCAATGGCCTTCCCCCTCCATCTGCCCAGTTTCCTCGTAAGACAATCACCAAAGGGATCCACCGTTCTCTGGAAATAGCAATGGTCATGAAACAAGAAATGAAGAAGATCAAAGAAAATCCTCTCTCCCACAAGTCCCTGGACACACTGGCATTGTTCAGGGAAGCTGCTTATGAGGAATCACTGTGTGCTCAGGCTCTTCCTGGGGTGTATGCGACAGAGACTAACCTGACAATAGAGCAGGTTGCAGAATACGTGGCAGAGAGATGTCACAGCCTGTTCCAAAGTGGCTATTTGCCCAAAGATGTAGCAATCCTGTGCAGGACAGAGGAGGACAGAGGACGCTATGAGCTTGCGCTGCTAAAAGCAATGGCATTAATTGAGACCCACGGAGCAACAGGAGTTGTGTTCAGCCAGGCGTCTGGAGTTTTGGGGAGTCACATCATTTTAGACAGCGTTCAGCAGTTTTCAGGCCTGGAGAGGAATATCGTGTTTGGGCTTAGTCCAGCATGCACCCCATCAGAGGAAACTCATAAGCTCTATTTTGCTTCAAGAGCGATTAAACACCTCTACCTGCTTTATGAAAAGAGGACAGCGGCTGCTTTCTGAAAATTATTTCAAACAATACAGGAAACCAGAAGGAGCAGAGTCCCTTTTCCCAGGCAGGTGGCAGCTACTCTTTTTCACTTGTTACAAACGAGGAAGTCATGACAGTCCGTATGGCAGAGAGCCACAGAAGTATCTCTTGGGACTGACCCTGCCACTCTATCTGCAGTCACTCTTCACAGTCCACTGCATCTCTCCCTGTCCAATGACAACAGACTTATAATTGATCCCCTGCCTCTGGTTTTCCTAGTCCCATGATGGCGAACCTATGACACGCGTGTCAGCACTGACACGCGTAGCCATTTTCGATGACACGAAGCAGCATGTGGCCACATACCAGAGAAGTATGGGGCCGCAGGCTGAGAAGGACGTTTCATCCTTGGCTCCTGCATGGCCAGGTGCAGTAGCCGAGGATAAAACATTTGCTGTAGTGTAGACACTCTGTGCCGGAGGTCTGCAGGCCAAAACAACAAAACTCCAGCACAGAGCGTCTATTTCTAGGACTTCCAGTTAGGCCGTTTTTCTTGAAGTGACACACCACCTGAGTTATGCTCGGTTTGGGTTTTTTTTGGTGAATTTTGATACACCAAGCTCAAAAGATTGCCCATCACTGTCCTAGTCCAATCCAGCTTTCGTCCTGTCAACCAGAGGTGATCTCAAATAGAGACCTGATTTTATGGCGGCCCTTGCTCATGTATGGTCAATGAGTCCTTACAGTGTTTACCAGGGGTCGGGAAACTTTTTGGCTGAAAGAGCCATGAACGCCACATATTTTAAAATGTAATTCCGTGAAAGCCATACAACAATTTGTGTAGGTTACGCATTATCCAATAAAAATTTGGTGTTGTCCCGAGGACAGCTGTGATTGGCTCCAGCCATCCGCAACCATGAACATGAGCGGTAGGAAATGAATGGATTGTAATATATGAGAATGTTTTATATTTTTAATGCTATTATTTTTTTTACTAAAGATTTGTCTGCGAGCCTGATGCAGCCATCAAAAGAGCCACATCTGGCTCGCGAACCATAGGTTCCTGACCCCTGGTTTAAACCAAACGAGTTTTCAAGGCTTTCCATGATACATCCTGCCTTACTCTCCTAACGCAGTCTTTATTATAACCCCATGTCCCAGTGTTTCCAATGCACGCAGCATTGCTGGCCTATATTGGGGACGGGAGGTCAGTGCCCTCCAGGCTACTTACTTGGACTGTGTATCTCAGGGCAGTGCCTTGGCTGGCACCACGTACTGGCTGTGAGTCTCAAGCTGTAGAGGCTACGAACTTGATTTCCTCTTTGTACCAAGTTTGGATCAGTTTCTTGGGGATAAATTTATGCGAATCAAATTCACAAAAAGACCGAGGCATAACTGAAAATGCCACTCTGTCAGTTTAGAGTGAGGATTGTAGCAGTAAGTGGGCCAGAAGCTATTGCTAATCAGAACATGTAATAGTAACATAGGAAGCCAAATTACATAAGCATAGCTTGCAGCCAGGGGAGCCGGTAATATGATCCAAGGGTATAAAGTCTTCAGGCGATGTTAGACTATTGCAATCATCTATAAAATAGGGATATTGCCACTGTAAGGACTAGACAGGTCAGATTTACAAAAGAAAGCAAATTTAGAATACTGAATGACTAGTTGTTTCGTATTCTCTGCCTCAGATGAATTTGTTTTCTTTCCAAGTTTCTAAAGTTTCCAGGCTGACCACCAACCTTCCCCTCACTCTTCCCAACATATGACAATGCTTTACTCACATTCATTTTCTGTGTTAACACTTTCATCTAGGCTAGAAACTGCTCGTACCTTTCCTCAGGCTTGGGAAGTGGTCCGTCTACAAGGGGTCTTTGCACATCCCTAATCTCTTCCATTATGATTTGTTTGTTTGTTTGTTTGTTTGTTTACAGAGACAGACAGAGTCAGGGAGAGGGATAGATAGGGACAGACAGACAGGAATGGAGAGAGATGAGAAGCATCAATCATCAGTTTTTCATTGCGACACCTTAGTTGTTCATTGATTGCTTTCTCATATGTGCCTTGACCGTGGGGCTACAGCAGACCGAGTAACCCCTTGCTCAAGCCAGCAACCTTGGGTCCAAGCTGGTGAGCTTTGCTCAAACCAGATGAGCCCGCACTCAAGCTGGTGACCTCAGGGTCTCTAACCTGGGTCCTCCGCATTCCAGTCCGACGCTCTATCCACTGCACCACCGCCTGGTCAGGCTCTTCCATTATGATTTGGTGTCATTTTTACAATCCAACTCTTAAGAGTTTATGAGGAGCTTGAATGGCAATGTTACTACCTATGACACCCACACATATTCCTGGCTCCTGGCTGTGCTTCCACTTTTTTTTTTTTTGTATTTTTCTGAAGTTGGAAACGGGGACGCAGACAGACTCCCGCATGCGCCCAACCAGGATCCACCTGGCATGCCCACCCAGGGGCGATGCTCTGCCCATCTGGGGCTTTGGTCCGCTGCAACCAGAGTCATTCTAGCGCTTAAGGCAGAGGCCATGGAGCCATCCTCAGCGCCCGGGCCAACTTTGCTCCAATGGAGCCTTGGCTGCGGGAGGGGAAGAGAGAGACAGAGGAAGGAGAGGGGGAGGGGAGGAGAAGCAGATGGGCACTTCTCCTGTGTGCCCTGGCCGGGAATCGAACCTGGGACTCCTGCACGCCAGGCTGACGCTCTACCACTGAGCCAACCAGCCAGGGCTGTGCCCCCACTTTTGACTCTTTAAATTATTTTTAGAGAATTCACACATCTCCCATTACCCAAATGTTAATGGACTGGTGGTATCTTTTGCATCATCAAAAACTAATTTCTTGCTGAGCTTCATTTTCTTCCACCTAAAAGTACACTGAAGTCCCCCTCCAAAGAAATGTAAAAAGGAGGAAACATCAAGGAATTGGTGCAGCAAGGAGGTAACAGAAAGGTTCTTCTGGACAGGAGAAGACAGTTCAGACTGGCCCGTCTGGTGGCCTGAGCTGTCCAGGAAGGCAGCTAAAAGCACTTTTCCAACCCCTGCCTCCTCTCTCACCTCTTAGAGAGTGATGGCCTTTATCTGAAATTATAGCCCAAAGAATATTACCACACTTTCTCCTGCATTAAGGCCTTCCCTGCATCAAAGTTATCCTAAACCTTTCTAGAAGTTAAAAATTATCTAGAAATAAAAATATTTCCAAGGCAATTTAAAAAAAGACCTAATAGGCAGAAAAACAAAATTGCATTGAACAACACAGGACTGGCTTAGTTATTTTGCTGACAAGAAAAAGGGACCTTTGGTTTTATTTCTAATATATTAGACATACACCAGACCAATTAAACCAGCATTCCTGTTGGTATTTAGTAAAAGTTGTTCAGATGATTCTAATATGCGACCAGGGTTAAGATCCTTTCAGCCAGTCTCCTAGTCTGTTCTTTCTGTCCTAAAATAGATGTGCACACACTTCTCTTCCCATTAGACCATAAGAGGCCCTGGCCGGTTGGCTCAGCGGTAGAGCGTTGGCCTGGCGTGCGGGGGACCCGGGTTCGATTCCCGGCCAGGGCACATAGGAGAAGCGCCCATTTGCTTCTCCACCCCCCCTCCTTCCTCTCTGTCTCTCTCTTCCCCTCCCGCAGCCGAGGCTCCATTGGAGCAAAGATGGCCCAGGCGCTGGGGATGGCTCCTTGGCCTCTGCCCCAGGCGCTAGAGTGGCTCTGGTCGCGGCAGAGCAACGCCCCAGAAGGGCAGAGCATCGCCCCCTGGTGGGCGTGCCGGGTGGATCCCGGTCGGGCGCATGTGGGAGTCTGTCTGACTGTCTCTCCCCGTTTCCAGCTTCAGAAAAATACAAAAAAAAAAAAAAAAAAAAAAAAGACCGTAAGATCCATGAAAGTAAGGATGGTCACTTACACATCTTGAGTTCCCCAAAAGCAACTAGTGTAGTCCCTCAAACATGGACACTGCTCGTAATTATTTGTTGAATGGATTTGCCACTTTCAGAAGATCAGAACCTACTATGGACAATGCTTCTATTCAATGAAATGGATATCTAATTTTGGAGTATTCAAAGAGGTCACTGGAGAATAATCAACCCTGTAATAATGAAGAAGAAGAGAATAAAGGAATTTAAACTGGTTTTAAGGCAACAAAGTTAAAAATCCATGTTGATGGAAGTTCATTAGGTTTGAATTTAAGATTAGGAACCAGTGGGGACTAAGAATAATTGACTAACTTGCTTTAAAATTTTTCTACTGACCATTCATGTAATGGATAAAACAATGAGTTTGGTGAACTAACTTGCCTCCTATGAGAAGTTCCTAAAACTTGCTTTTAAAAAGAAGGGTAATAGAATTCTATTGTGTTAAGTTTGAAAAATGGAGAAAGGCAACAGAAAAGTTCTCTTCATCTTGTAATCTAGGCATAGCTTTTTTTTTCAGTTTTGCTTATTTATTTTTATTCTTCGTTGATACACAAAAATATTTACATAGTTATGATCAAGTTGTACAATCAACTTTACATCCTGTGTGTGTGTTTTTTTCCATTTAACCTTTTGTTTGAGACCATGCTATTGTTCCCAACACTTCATCTCTCCCTATTCCTATACTTTCATAGCTCCTAACGTTAGAGCTGGAGTATATTTTCCCTTGATATGGGCTTGGGCGTGTGGCTTTATTTGGCCCTTAAAATGTTATTAGTAGCTGTGATGTGTGCAGAGGCTTTACACATTTCAGCCTTCGGTCTGCTCTCTTGGGCTTCTGCTGCTGCCATTTGAAGACTATGCCTTGGGCAGCCTACCTGTCACTGAGGAATGAGAGACATAAAGCAGTCTTGAACTCAGCTCATGACCAGAAGCCTAGTTTAACTGATCCCAACTACATTAGCCAACACGCAGCTGATTTGCAATACATAAGTGAGAAATAAATGCTAATTATTATAAGACTGAGATTTCAAGTTTGTTTTGCAACAGTAGCTGACTAATGCAGGCATTTCCTCATGTTGGAACATAGTCTTCAAAATGATCCTTTTAGTGGGAGCACAATATCCCAGCTAGATTATACAACATTTCAAAAATCACCCCCCTATTATTTGGGTCACTAGCAATGTTACAATATTAAAATTAAACCAGGCCCATACTCAGGCATACAAACTTTTCTTTCTTTTCTTTTCTTTTCTTTTTTCTTTTTTTTTTGTATTTTTCTGAAGTTGGAAACGGGGAGGTAGTCAGACAGACTCCCGCATGTGCCCTCCCGGGATCCACCTGGCATGCCCACCAGGGGGCGATGCTCTGCCCATCTGGGGCGTCGCTCTGCTGCAATCAGAGCCGTTCTAGTGCCTGAGGCAGAGGCCATGGAGCTGTCCTCAGCGCCCGGCCAACTTTGCTCCAATGGAGCCTTGGCTGCGGGAGGGGAAGAGAGAGACAGAGAGGAAGGAGAGGGGGAGGGGTGGAGAAGCAGATGGGCACTTCTCCTGTGTGTCCTGGCTGGTAATCAAACCCGGGACTCCCGCATGCCAGGCCGATGCTCTACCACTGAGCCAACCAGCCAGGGCCCAACCTTTTCTTTCTTTGGTATATATTTATAAATCTCCAGAGATGAAATTACTGAATCAAAAGGGTGGCCATAATGCTGACGGTTGAGGCCTGCAGGCTCGCATTGAATTCGAGCAGATGGTGGAGGAACTGCGGAGCCAGACAGCGTCGGGCCATTCCTGTTTATTGGAGGCTCGCAAAGACAGGCAAACAAATAAACAAAGGAAAACCTGCTTTTTGCATTGAAAGGGCAAAGGATCAGGAAAACCGCACCTGGCAGTGGAGGGAGAGTGATCTGGGAGAATCGCCCCCAAGGGAAAGCACCCATAGCCTTACATAGATGCACTCGTCAGGCAAAGTGCTTGCGGTCAGTAAACCAGCGAGCAAGCCTAACACAGCTGTTTGCCCCACAGTGGCCTAGATAAAAGATTCACCTTATTCATAGGAAGTGCATAGAAAAGCCCTAATCACTGTACCTGACAACATAGATATTTGTTGCCTTAAATAAGAGAATAAAATGCTTACATAAGGTGCTGGTGGCAAAAAAAGAGGCATTCATATCTCAGAAATAGGTGGCTTTGAACATTTGCTCCCTGCGTGGAGAGTAAAACCAAGGCTCATCACCCTAACCCAGAACCTCAGAAGAAGAATTTGGAGAATTACAAATGGAACATGAATCATGTAACTCAGGGGTCTCAAACTCACGGCCTGCAGGCCGCATGCGGCCCGCCAAACAATTTTGTGCAGCCCGCAGACTAATCCACGGGCTTACTTAATTTTATCCAAAATATTTTGAACTTCGTGGATTAGTCTGCGGGCCGCACAAAATTGTTCGGCGGGCCGCAAGTTTGAGACCCCTGATGTAACTCTAACATTATGTAGGAAAAAGGGTTCTGGTCACTTGAAACTGATGCATGGTACCATACCAGAAAAAAGACAAGATGCCTCTGACCATCAACAGGACTTTATTTTTTTTTAAAAGGAACTTAGTCATGGAAAAACTCATTTAAGAAAAGGAGGAAGTTTAAACTAGATTTTTTTAAATTTATTCATTTTAGAGGAGAGAGAGAGAGAGAAGGGAGGGAGGAGCAGGAAGCTTCAACTCCCATATGTGCCTTGACCGGGCAAGCCCAGGGTTTTGAACCGGCAACCTCAGCATTCCAGGTCGACGCTTTATCCACTGCGCCACCACAGGTCAGGCTAAACTAGTATTTTTTATGAAGCTGAGCTGCCCCAGTTTCCCCAAGGTTTTTTGGGGGCCAAACATAAAATTATTTTCAAGAAGCTTCAACTTAAAATAAATGCAACATTTATATATAATAACCGTATGTTACTATAAACTGCTCACACAAATTAGAGGATATTTCAAAATGAATATAAAGCTATAAAATAGCTTCTAATTTTTGTGAGCAGTGTATTTATTGACCTATTAATAAAACCAGCTATTATTTGCTCATACTTTGCATACATTCTCAGGACTCTGAAAGATATACACACATTATCTCCATTTTATAGATGATAAAGCTGAGGCAAAGAGAATTTAACTTTCTCAAAGGCACATGTCTAGTAAGTGTCCAACTGAGTAAATATAACATTTAAATAGAATCCCTGATGTGGTAATCTCAACTTTAAGAATGTATAAATACTCTTGGGGTCTGAGAATACCCATGTTAGCTATAAGGACCATCTTAAGTTCTCATCTCTAAAAAGCATTGGCCTTTATTGTAAGTGAAAACAGCTGGTTATATTGTCTTCCTATCCTTAACACCTGTGAATTCTCTTGAGTCTCCTGATCATTCTAGAAAATCCTGAATTTCTTCTTCTGCAATGAAGACTAATGCCTGCATTAGTCAGACTCAGGTCATATTCCTGACCCATCCAAGCAAGGTCAGACACTTCTAACATAAACTGCCAGATCACCTCTAAGGCTGTGGCTTCTTGGTTCAACATCTTAAGTTGACAGAAGCAACATGATTTTGAAATAAACGAGATCAGTTTTCAGTTTTGTTTCTTCTTTCATTCTCAGCCTAAAACGGAAGTGAAGAATAAGGAATTAGGACATGGCTACTGTGTACTTTCTCTTCTTATTGCTTACTGCTTCAGAATGATCTCAGGCCATGTGCAGTGAAAGTCCACCTTTATCCCTTCTTTAATCAGGGAAGGCTGTCTTCTTTGCCCAATCACACAGCTTGGAAGAAACGTACATTAATGGGGGCGGGGGTTCCCTTCAAAGACAGATATGAAAATAAATCCATCAGTCAATGGCTAATCCATTAAAATACCTCTACAGCTCCATTCCTGCATCTCTGATATACAGTATAAGATTATAGCTAATAGATAGTAAGTGCTTACTATGTGTCAGACACTGTGCAAAATTTTTAAAATATGTGATGACTGTCATCTTCTCAGCAACCGTTGAATTATGTTTACCAGCCCCATGTAAGGTAAGAGAAGGTGATGTTAAGAGCATGAGTTCTAAGGTCAGACTGACCCTGGCTTTGAAATCCATCTCTACTCTTAATTGGCTGGATGGCCTCAGGCAAGTTCATTTTCCCCTTTAAAACTCAGGTTTCTCATCTATAAAATACAGATAAGATTCTTACCAATGCCTTAAGATAAATATGAGGATTGAAATAAATCATGCATTTAAATAAAGCCTGACATGTTAAAAGTTCTCAAGAAATTTTGGCTCTTATCAGCTTTAAGTTATTGTTGAGGAACCTGGGAAAGTAAATGCCTTGCTTAAGATCACAGAACTAAAAAGTTCTGAACCTAAGATCTGAATCTGTGTCTGCTTGACCCCAAACTCTATTTTAGCCTCTGTGCTCCTCTGCCCTCCTGTACATCAAAGATAAAGGCACCATTCTCCATGCTCTGTGATTGGATGTTGAGACCAGGATTGAGTATACTTAGAATATTCTTTATAATAACCAACATGATTATTCTCAGCTTCTAAAATTTTTCTGCAGAACCAATATAATAACTAAAATGACTTACATAACAGAAAAGTTTAGAGAAAAGTGTTTTCTACAGTAAGAAACTTGAAAAATATACCTTTCATTTCTAGGTCTTAGAATAGTAACATCACAGAAAGATTACAAAATAGAGGACAAAAGAAAATTCATTTTTGTTATTACCACCATATCACACAGTTATCATTTTTACTTATTCGTTTCTAGTGTTGGTCCATTGACAGATATATTTTAGCGGAGTTGTAATCATTGTTTACATTCCATTTGGTATCCTGTTTGGGTTGATTTTTCTGGAAGCCATTCATTCCCACTCTGCCATGCAGCATGTGAGACATTTTTCACACTATAGCCTAGGATGGGGCAACTCTCAGTACAGAAGAGCCTCTCGTATTCCGTTTGTTTTTTTGGCTCAGTTCACCCTAACTTACACCTGCAGCGAGGAAGACAGAGATGGGCAAGTATAGGATGCCAAAGCTCTTCACCAAATTCTATGAATTATGGAGGTGGGTACAATCAAGTATCACAATTAGGACAGGATTTCTTCTTCCCTGGCTTTGGTGGCTGTGCCCTTCCTGAAGAGTGGCAGTTGCTGGGAGCACACCTCAAGAGGTCTGTAGAACAAACCTCTGCTTGCTCAAAGCTACCTAAAGAGTTTTACCTATTTGCCTTATAAGAATCCTCTGGTATGATTGTTAAAATTTCCAATCCCTAGGTCCCTCTCAACTCTAGGACAGGGGCCTGAGACTCATTTGGAGATCATGCAGGAAATATTGTATTGAAAGTTGAAATGGGTAGGGCCCATTCTTGTATTATAGGAAGAACGTGCACCCAGTAGAGTCCAGCTTCCATTTGACTGAGCTTTGGGGCGCTCATGTACTTGTGTGGGTTTCAAGCCAGGTGTGACAAGGTCTGAATATGGGTTCAGGCACCCAAATGTGATTTGGGCAAGTAATCTTTCTCATGTAAAATGGAAATAATATTATATCTCTCAGTTGGTTGTGAGGATTAAGTTGGGTTTTTGGTTTTTTTTGTTTTGTTTTGTTTTGTTTTTTGTATTTTTCTTAAGTTGGAAGTGGGGAGGCAGTCAGACAGACTCCCGCATGCGCCCCACCGGGATCCACCCGGCACGCCCACCAGGGGGCGATGCTCTGCCCATCTGGGGCGTCGCTCTGTTGCGACCAGGCCATTCTAGCGCCTGAGGCAGAGGCCACAGAGCCATCCTCAGCACCTGAGCCAACTTTGCTTCATCAGAGCCTTGGCTGTGGGAGGGGAAGAGAGAGACAGAGAGGAAGGAGAGGGGGAGGAGAGGGGGAGGGGTGGAGAAAAAGATGGGCACTTCTCCTGTGTGCCCTGGTCGGGAATCGAACCCAGGACTCCTGCATGCCAGGCCGACGCTCTACCACTGAGCCAACCGGCCAGGGCCGAGAATTAAGTATTTTATTAAACTAAGTATTTATTAAACTAAGTTCTTGGTGCCTGACATAGATAAAGTTGAAGACTCAGTGATTGGGAGAAATTACTTTATCAACATTTTTGCATAAGTTTTTTGAAGCTTAGTGCAATGCAGTAATTCCAGGCCAGGGATGTCAGCCTCCATAATCAGATATTCCAAAAACACCACCAGGAGGACCGGCTGCAGAAAATGTAGCCATTTATTACTCATGTTACAGAGGAATATCGTAGGCTGTCATTCCTGCGATCAAAAATGGCGCCTACACCTCCCTCCCTCCCTCCCTTCCTCCCTCCCTCCCTCCCTTCCTCCTCCTCCTCCTCCTCCTCCTCCTCCTCCTCCTCCTCCTCCTCCTCCTTCTCCTCCTCCTCCTTCTCCTCCTCCTCCTTCTCCTCCTCCTCCTCCTCCTTCTCCTTCTTCTTCAGACACAGAAGAGAGAGGGCCAGATAGGGACAGACAGACAGGAAGAGAGAGAGATGAGAAACATCAATTCTTTGTTGCGGCTCCTTAGTTGTTCATTGATTGCTTTCTCATATGTGCCTTGACCAGAGAGGTTACAGCAGAGTGAGCAACCCTTTGCTCAATCAAGCGACCTCGGGTTCAAGTCATCGACCTTGGGCTTCAAGCCAGCGACCATGGAGTCATGTCTGTGATCCCACACTCAAGCCAGCAACCCTGTGCTAAAGCTGGTGGGCCCATGCTTAAGCTGGTGACCTCAGGGTTTCGAACTTGGGTCCTCTGCATCCCAGTCCTATGCTCTATTTACTGTGCCACCGACTGGTCAGGTCCTCCCTTCTGATATACCAGAAGAGGGAGGAGAAATCAATACCAAGCACATCAGAAAACAGTCTGGCTTGTGTATGAGAAAGTCTGACCTCCTCCTCAGTACACTCATGGGAACTTCCCAGGACCAGGCTGTGTTTCTTCCTCCTTCTGGCTGCTAGCCAGACTGCTATCTAGCATCTTGAGACAGGTAAAGGCCATGTGCAGCATCAGCCCTCCACACTTAGTTTCTTTCTAGAGATAACCAAGGTACCATGAAATGCCTGGCACAGGCTTTGGCACAACACTAAACCCTCTGTGAATGTGGTTATTAAGATAGCCTCTGGTCCTTGCTGGGTTTTTCTCACTGGACTCTTGTCAAGTATGATTTTTTAAAAATGCTGTGTCTTTTGGAGGTAATTTGTAGGTTGTAATGCTTTTCTGTAATCCGATTATTACCCACTCTGACATATGTAGGCAAAGTCATGAAGTAACAATGCTGGCCATCTTGGAAACAGATTTGGCACAAATTGGATTTGTGCCGCAGTTGGTAACACTAGTAATTCCTGTGACAGTCCACTATGAATGTGAGCCTAGAGTCTGTGATAATGGGCAAGAGGAAATAGGAGTCCAGTACTTGAAACTTGGCTGACCATAAAATTACATGGGATTTAAAATATATAGATTCATTGTTTGATTCTGCATGTCTGGCTTTGAGCCATAGAATCTGCATTTTTAAAAAATGTATTTCACTGATTTTTAAAGAGAGAGAGAGAAACATCGATCTGTTCCTGTCTGTGCCGACTGGGAATAGAACCCACAATCTTTGTGGACTATGCTCTAACCTAATCAAAGTATCAGTCAGGGCTAGAATTTGCATTTTTTAAAAGGTGGGCTGACAGATGGAAACTTAGTTGTAGTGTCTTTTTTGTAATGCAAATGAACCACTTAAGCTTTGATTGCCAGGCATCCACTTCAAAGAGGCATCTACTGTTCTTCAAAGACAACTATCTTGAATAAAGACGTTGCCAGCCTCAGGACGAGATAGAGAGCCAGGCCACCTTGCCTTACGGGACTCCTGTGTTTTAGAGATCTTGGTTGCTTTCAGGACTGACCTTTTGGGCCGCTGTTTTCTAAATTTTGTCCCGTGCTTTAAATTTTTGCTCTTAAATTCACCAATTAAGAGTGAACTGGGGCGGTCGGGGTGGGGTTGGGGTGGAGGAAGTGAGCATGTGAAATCCTAGACTCCACCCTCAACCCGGGTGTGAGCTGAACCCCGTGCCAGAGCCGCTCTACGTTGTAAATTCCCCCATCCAAAGTGAGACCGGGGAGCCGAAGTGGGTGGGAATTGAGCCCTCGAAACCTTAGGCTCCACCCTCAACCCCTATAGGAGCAGAACCCTCTAGTGACGCGCTTACGTTGTCAATTCACCAATCAAGAGTGAGCGCTCGGGAGCGAAGGGCGGGGGAAGTGAGCCCGCGAAATCGAAAAGTGAGCGTGCGGCGCGGAGGGCGGGGGAAGTGAGCCCTGGAAATCCAAGAGTGAGCGCTCGGGAGCGAAGGGCGGGGGAAGTGAGCCCCCGAAATCCTAGGCTCCACCCTCAAGCCCTATAAGAACAGAACCCCAGGCCCGTGTTCTTGCATTTCATCGCCACCGCAACTTCGCTGCGGAACTCCGAGCGTGCTGTGTAATTTCCAGGTTCTGTAAGTACCAAACCTTTATTTTTTTTTCAGTTACTGGATTATTATTGCTGAAGGGCGGCCTGCAATCATAATAACCACTAGGTCTGGCCCAACCACAGCATTGACAGGGTGAGACCCTCCAGCATAAAACAGATTTATGACATGTCAAAATAAATTCTGTCTGCTGTGCAACACCTTTCCTCAATGTTAAAAATGATTGTTAAAGCCACACTGTAATAATTCTTGAAATCTATAAGGATGGAGGGGGAAATAAACCAAACAAATGCTCAAGGGAGCTGTGATGTGTGTGGGCCGTGGAGGAAAGTTCTAGAGCAAAGTGGTAAGTAGAAGAAACTTAAAATAGCAACAGCGTTAACCACCAAATGAGTAACAGGACCCAGCAGAAATTTCAACAAAAAAGACAAGTTTTTATGATCGACAGGAAACAGGGTTTTTTGTTGTTGTTTTTCATCTTGAGACCATAAGGCAGACATTAAAAAGCCCAAGCATTCTAATTTAGTCTCTGGGGAAACCAACTCTAAAAGACATGAGCATGTCAGTTTTCAGTGAAGAGTAGTTCTGCTTTTCAGGGAAATTGAAACCTGGTGTTTTCTCCAAGACTTGCTTTGTTTTTCTGCTGCAGATTTCAGAGCCAGTTGTTCCTTCTGTGAAGGTTACCATTGGCCTTGGTCAAAAGCTGCAGACATCGGAACAGATCAGGACTCTGAGAGGTTTCTCTTTACTACCCCAAGTCTGAGGAATCTTCTAATTCCCAAGGTAAGTACAGACTGTCTGGAAAGACTCAAGCCTTACCTGTTTAACAGAAAGGATAGAATTCTATATTTTGTTTCTGTTATCTGTCACTCTGTGTGTGTTAGTTTATTCTTAGTGATTTATAATATTCACTTTAATAAGTATTACCATATTTTATTTCCCCAGTAAATCATATTTATTGTTGAACATTTAGGCTATTTCAAAAATCTGGTGTTATAAACAGTACTAGACTGAACATGCTTGTTCTCCTTGTAGCATTATTTATCTGTTCATCTGTTAAACAACATCTTGGTTGCTTCCAATTTGTGGCAATTATGAGTAAAGCTACTAGAAACACTCATGTGTAAGTTTTTGTGTGAACATAAATATTTAACTAATTTGGGTAAATATCAAGGAGTATAATTTTGTGATAACAATGTTTAATTTTGTATGAAACTGTGAAACTGTCTTTTTATTATTGATTTTAGAGAGAGAGAGAGGAAGAAGAAAGAGAAATATCGATTTATTGTCCTAGTTAGTCAGTGTGAAATAGTCTTTTAAAGTGCTTATACCAGCTCTGGTCAAAATATCTCAGTTGGTTAGGGTCGTCCCAATACAACAAGGTTGTGGGTTGGATCCCTGGGCAGAGTACATACAGGAATCAACCAATGAATGCATAAAATAAGTGGAACAAGTCAATATTTCTTTCTCTCTCTCTCCCTCCCCCTTCCTCTCTAAAGTCAATAAAATCAATAAACAAAAAAACAAAACAAAATAAATAGTTCTAAAGTGGCTGTCCCATTTTTCTTTCTTTTTTTTCTTTTGTATTTTTCTGAAGTTGGAAACGGGGAGGCAGTCAGACAGACTCCCGCATGTGCCCAACCGGGATCCACCCGGCACGCCCAGGAGGGAGCGATGCTCCACCCATCTGGGGCATCTCTCTGTTGCAACCAGAGCCATTCTAGCGCCTGAGGCAGAGGCCACAGAGCCATCCCCAGTTCCTGGCCAACTCTGCTTCAGTGGAGCCTTGGCTGCGGAAGGAGGAGAGACAGAGAGGAAGGAGAGGGGGAGGGGTGGAGAAGCAGATGGGCGCTTCTCCTGTGTGCCCTGGCTGGAAATTGAACCCGGGACTCCTGCACGCCAGGCCAACGCTCTACCACTGAGCCAACCAGCCAGGGCCTCCACTTTTCATATTGTGTTTTGATTTTTAGCCATTTTAATAAATATGTATTGGGCCTGGCCCAGTAGCTCAGTTGGTTAAAGCGTCATCCCAATACACCAAGGTTGCAGTTTCGATCCCTGGTCAGGGCACACAGCAGCATCAAACATTAAGTGCATAATAAGTGGAATAACAAATCAGTCTCTCTCTCTCTCTCTCTCTCTTTTGTGACAGAGGGACAGATAGGGACAGATAGACAGGAAGGGAGAGAGATGAGAACATCAATTCATTGTGCCACCTTAGTTGTTCATTGATTGTTTTCTCATATATGCCTTGATGGGGGGCAGGGGGCGGTGCGACAGCTGACTGACTCCTTGCTGGAGCCAGCGACTTTGGACTCAAGCTGGTGAGCCTTGCTCAAAGCAGATGAGCCTGCGCTCAAGCTGGCAACCTCAAAGTCTCGAATCTGGGTCTTCCGCATCCCAGTCCGACACTCTATCCACTGCTCCACTGCCTGGTCAGGCTCTCTCTTATTCTAAAAATCAATTAAAACAAGAACTGTTTAAAATTTAAAAATATAAGGCCCTGGCCAGTTAGCTCAGCTGTAGAGCGTTGGACCGGCATATGGATGTCCTGGTTTGATGCCTGGTCAGGGCACACAGGAGAGGCAACAATCTGCTTCACCCCTCCCCTGTCTCCTCTCTCTCTCTTTTCCTGCAGCCGTGGCTTAGTTGGAGCAAGTTGGCCCTGGTGCTGAGGATGGCTCCATGGCCTTGCCTCAGGCGCTAAAATAGCTCAGTTGCCAAGCAACAGAGTGACAGCACCAGGTGGGCAGAGCATTGCCCTGTAGGGGGCTTGAAAGGTGGATCTTGGTCAGGGCACATGCGGGAGTCTGTCTTTCTGCCTCCCTGCTTCTCACTTAAGGAAAAAATATAGAGAGGTATATAGTGGGATCTCATTGTTGTATTAATTTGCAAATCCTTACGGTATATGATGTGAAGCATCTTTCATGTACTCACTGGCCACCTCTGTATCTTTGGTGAGATGTCAGGCCAGAATCTCTTTTTTTGTAAACACCATGAAATTGATCCATTTGTTCTTTTATTTTTGGAATTATTTGGATCATTATAGTGGAAAAGATCAATTTCATTTAAATATTTAAAAATACCACTTTCACCTGACCAAGCAGTGGTGCAGTGGAGAGAGCATAGGTCTGGGATGTTGAGGACCCAGGTTCGAAACCCCAAGGTTGCTGGCTTGAGTACAGGCTCATCGGTTTAAGCACGGGTTCACCAGGTTGAGTGCAAGATCGCCAGCTTGAGTGTGGAATCATAAACATGACCTCATGGTCACTGGCTTGAGCCCAAAGGTGGCTGGCTTGAAGCCCAAGGTTCCTGACTTGAGCAAGGGGTCACTCGATATGCTGCACATATGATAAAGCAATCAATGATCAATTAAGGTGTGACAACTATGAGTTGATGTTTCTCATCTCTCTCCCTTCCTGTCTGTTTGTCCCTGTCTGTCCCTCTCTTTCTAAAAAAAAAGAAAAGTAAATTAATCACTTTCTTCAGGACAAATGTATGTTAAGTTTGGCTATTTCAGAATTTATGTTGACGTCTTTACTGTCTTCAATACAAAATGCAATGAAGACATTGCCCCTTTTATCATATCACTTTGCAGAAGCAAGCTGCATGAACTGGGCAGGTGGTCAGGTGAATGGGTGGATGGGGCAGTGGGCTCCTCTCTAGTGTTCAATGTGGCAGCCTCCTTTCACTTTGCTTAGGCGAAGGGGTGGTGGACTCGACCTGTGTCCCCAGAACACACATTGTGGAGAGGGATGCTCATGCTCCTCCCGTCAGGTATAAGAGGAAAGTGAAGAAATCAGGTGTGAGAACGGGGTATGATCTGGATGGGAGCAGTGGCCTGGTGGCAGCCTGTAATGCAGCAAAATGCTCTATAAATATTCTTCAACAAGTTGAGGAAGTTTCCTTCTACTCCTAGTTTACTGAGAAATTATTTTTTGACTGTTGAATGTTTGAATTCTTTATATATTGTAGACTAGGGTCATTTGTCAAATATGTGATTTGTAAATCTATTCTCCCTTTATGTAGCTTGTCTTTTCATTTATATATATATATATATGTAAGATATTTATTTATTTATTTATTTATTTATTTATAACAATGGGGAACAAAATTTTTATTGCATCCACAAAAACACTTGTCCTTACCTAATTCGAGTGTGCTGATCTCAAATCTGACATTAGTTTTTCTCTGTAAGCTACAGTTTTTTTTGCAATTCAAGGTTTTATGTTTTTATCTTATTGTAAAATTTTCAACATTTAGTTTAACATAATGAAATAGAATGTCTTCTTGGGCATCATCTTTGTGAAAATATAATTTATATAATGCAGTAAATACATTAATACACTAAAAGATATTATTGTATCAGAATTTGTCTACAATTTTGAAATAGAACATATTAAAACACTTATTTTAATCATAAAATTTGTGCAAAACTTATTTAAATTCTATTCAGGCAAAAATTTGCATTTGTAGCTCTTGCGTTTGTGTACTTGTTGAGGACAGTCGCGTTTGATGCTCCAGCAGTAGTCTGCTCATCACTAACAGCTCCAAGATTTTTGTGAAACTTATCAAGGCGACTGTTCAGGATGTAAATCTTAACGCTCATGTTACAGCCAATGTCGCGGAAAGCCAACAGCATCCTTTAAACCAGAAGTTCATAGTTTTCTGCTTTTTTGTTGCCAAGGAAGTTCTTTGTAACTGCCACAAAAGACTGCCATGCTGCTTTCTCCTTCTTATTCATCTTCCTGGCAAATTCTGCGTCACATACGAGGGTTCGAATTTGAAGTACATCGAATACACCTGCTTCTATCTTTTCGAAAGACAAGGCAGGAAATGCAGAAATAATATGTTGAAAGCATTCACTTTCTCTATTCAAAGCCTGAACAAACTGCTTCATTAAGCCAAGTTTGATGTGAAGGAGGGGAAAAAGGATCCTGTCTCGATTAACTACAGGTTCAGTCACAATATTTTGCATCCCTACTTCCAGAGCTTCTCGTTTCGGCCATTCCTTCTGTGTCCAGTGTTTCTCCCGAGCTCAGCTGTCCCACAAACACAGAAAGCAAGGATACTTCATGAAACCTCTCTGTTGTCCTAGCAGGAAATTTACCATTTTAAGATCCACACAAATGATCCAGTTATGCTCCTCATACTTCAGTAAGTCGAGGACAATTTTTATGTCATTATAATCTTCTTGCAGATGAGTTGAATAACCAATTGGAACTGCTGCATAAACATTACCGTTGTGTAGGAGAAAACATTTCAGACTCTGTTTAGAGCTGTCAAGAAATAGCCGCCATTCTGGTGGACTGTAAGTGGTAACACCTAGCTGGCTGAGAAGACTACTGATATCATGACAGTAAACAAAGTGTTTGTCTTCGGAAAAAAGTCCACAAAAATTTGTTCACGCTTCCTGAAATGGGATACTTTAGCTGACCGGTGAAGTACATTCTTTTCTTGAAGCCTGGAGTCTAATAACTCAGCTGCTTTCTTTGATAGGCACAAATCTCTTACTAAGTCATTCAATTCGGGTTGGCTAAACTGCTGAGGGGTTAATGACTGCTTGGCATCAGAAGAAGACCCTTCAGATTCTACAACCATTTCCTCATGCATCTTATCAAAATACACTTGATCACCATGTTCACTTTCTTCGTCCTTAGAAGAAATAAAACCATTGAAAACTGGAACCAGAAGTGTCTCAGAGTGTGGGATAGGTCGTATTGCTGAAGGAATATTAGGATATGCGATCATATGCCGTTTTTTCTTGCCGATGCCTTTTGTATGAATCAGACAGAAATAACAGTCACTGCTGTGGTCCTTAGGTTCACGCCAAACCATGGAAATACCCAAGGCATTCCTTTGCATTTTCCTTTTGTCCAGTCACGAAGCATTTCCTCACAATTATGACACACAATATGAGGAGCCCAATTCTTGTCTTGATCGCCAAGGGGAACTTGAAAATAAGCAATATATGCACGTGTCACAAATGATGAAATATTGCACCTTTGACGTTTAAGTGTGTAACAGCCACATATATAACAGAAGGTGTCAGGACTATTCTTACATTTAGGCCTACTCGAAGAAGCCATGATTCAATCTTAAATCAAAATAAGAGGGTGTTTTTATCAGATATTAATTTTTTACATTTAAAAACAACTACAATTATGTAAAAGTGATGTTTGTAAAACATTAATTGCCTTGTGGTTATGTTCAATCCAAGAGTCGTTGCCCTTTAACTCCAATTTAAAAACCAATGCATGCCATTAACTGTAACAAAAATAAATTAAAATTGCATAAAAACTAGAGCATGCGCCAAAAAATGATTTCAGATTTGGATTCAGCGATGCAGAAATATATAGAAACAGTTCTAAAACCTCATGCAACAGAAAATGAAGAAAAAAATTGTTCCCCATTGTAATTTATATAAATTTAATATATAAATGTGTATATATTATTTAAGTAATATATAAAAGTATATATAAATATATAAATTTAATATATATATATTAAAATATATATATATTTTTTTAAGTGAGAGGAGGGGAGATAGACAGACTCACATGTACCCTGACCGGGATCCACCAGGCAAACCACCACCCCCTCCCTGTCTGGGGCATATGCTGGAATCCACCAAGCTATCCTCATTGCCTGGAGCCATCTTTCAGAACACTCAAGCTATCCTCAGCTCCTGGGGCCTATGCTCAAATCAGTGTAGCCACTGGCTGCCAGAGGGGAAAAGAGAGAGGAGGGGGAGAGGGAGGAGATGAAAAGCATATGGTTGCTTCTCATATGTGACCTGACCGAGAATAGAACCTGGAAAGACTGTATTCTGGGCCCATGCTCTAACCACCAAACCAACAGGCCAAGGCTAACTCCTTTATTAGTATAAGAGTTTTGTTTTATAGATTTCTCCAAGTTTTCTAGGTTTACCATTATATTATCTGTAAATACAGTTCTTTTAATTTTTAAATAAGATCCTTTGCAGAGCAAAAGTTTACATTTTTGATGACGTTTATATTGTTTGTTTGTTTTTTACAGATTGTGTTTTTGGTGTCATCTAAAAACTCTTCACCAAGCCCTAGGGTCATCAGCTTCTCCTGTGTTATCTTTTTTTTTTTTTTTGACAGAGAGGGACAGATAGGGACAGACAGATATGAAGGGAGAGAAACGAGAAGCATCAATTCTTCGTTGTATCTCAGTCTCCTTGGTTGTTCATTGATTGCTTTCTCATATGTTCCTTGACTGGGGGGCTACCGCAGAGTGAATGACCCCTTGCTCAAGCCAGCGACCTTGGGCTCAAGCCAGCAATCTTGGGCTTCAAGCCAGCGACCTTTTAGGCTCAAGCCAGTGACTGTGGGATCATGTCTATGATCCCACGCTCAAGCCAGCAACCCCAAACTCAAGCTGGTGAGCTTGTGCTCAAGACAGGGTTTTGAACCTGGGTCCTCTGTTTCCCAGTGTGACACTGTTCACTGCACCACCGCCTGATCAGGCTCCTGTGTTATCTTATAAAGTTTTTTCATTTTATTCCTGGCGGGATGGCTTTTGTTGGTTTATATCCTCTGTATACAAGGGTTGCAGGTTGGATCCCGAGTCAGGGTACATACAGGAACAGACTGATGTTTATCTGTCTCTCTCCCCTTGTCTTCCTCTTCCCTTTCTCTCTCCTTTCTCATTCTAAAATAAAATTTTTTTTTATCATTTTACATCTATGATCGTGAATTATTTTTGTAAAGTGTTAGGTTTGAAGTTAATGTAGAAATTCTTTATTTTTTTATTTTTTATTTAAGTGAGAGGCAGGAGGCAGAGAGACAGACTCTCACATGTGCCCCTACCAGGATCCACCTGGCAAGCCCCCAGTGGAATGATGCTCTGCCCTTCTGGGGCTGTTGCTCTGTTGCTCAGCAACCGAGCTTTTTAAAAGTACCTTAGGCAAGGCCATGGAGACATCCTCAACCCCTGGGGTGAACTTGCTCCAACTCAGCCATGACTGCGGGAGGGGAAGAGAGAGATATAGAAAGGAGAAGGGTAGGGTTGGAGAAGCAGATGGTTGCTTCTTCTGTGTGCCCTGATGAGAAATTGAACCCAGGCTGATGCTCTACTGCTGAGCCAACTGACCAGGGCTAAGTTTTTAAAATTTTTTTCTTTGCCTGTGGACATCCAATTGCTTCAGCACCGTTTGTTGAAAAGATGACTTATCCTCTGGAGAATATTTTTGCAGCTTTGTCAAAAATCATTGGTCTACTCATTTTTGTGTTCTCAATTTTGTTCTATTGATCTATGTGTCATTTCTCCGCCAATCAACACTGCATATATTACTGGGCTACTTATTGAGTCTTAATATCAGATAGAGTGATTCATTCCTCATTTTTATTTTTCAAAACTGTATTAACTAATTTAGTACTTGTGCTTTTCTGTAAACATTTTAAAATAATTTTGTATGTACAAAAAATATTGCTGAAATTTTTATAGAAATTGTGTTAAATACGCATATCAATCTGGGGGAGAATTAACAGCTTTACTATCTTAAGTCCATGAACATAGTATGTCTCTCCATTACATAGATCTTCCTTAATTCTTTCATTAGCATTTTGGAATTTTCAGTGTTAGTCCTATGTGTGTTTTGTTAGAGTTATACCTAAGTGTTTTTTTTAATGATTGTAAATGATATTATAATTCTAATCTTGTTTTGTACATGTTCATTGCTAGGATATAGAAATACAATTGATTTTTCTATGTTGATTTTGTATTCTGAGACCCTGCTAACTCTTTTATTAGTATAAGAGTTTTGTTTTATAGATTTCTTGAAGTTTTCTAGGTTTACCATTCTATCATCTGTAAATACAGTTTTATTTTCCTTTTATGGTTATCTTTATAACATTTTATGATATCTTTTGTAAAACAGAAATTTAAAATTTTTATCTAGGTAAACTCTGTTTCCATTATGGTTGGTAATTTTTCTGTCTTATTTAAGAACACCTCTTTCCTGGATCTCAAGGTATATTTTTAATGCATTGTGGTGTTCTGTCTGGAAACATTTCGTATATAATTTTTGCCTACCTATTCTTAGAACTTGACTCATATTTTTCTAAAGTTTTGTTGTCGGATATGTTATATAAAATGAATGCTATAAGCAAATACCCAGGAGATTGTGCTGGAATGGTTATACTATCAAAAAGTCCTGAAAGCCTAACCAAACTGTGATGCAGTGGATAGAGCATCAGACTGGGAAGCAGAGGACCCAGGTTCGAAGCCCTGAGGTCGTCGGCTTGAGCGAGAGCTCACCAGCTTGAGTGTGGGATCATAAACATGATCCCATGATCACTGGCTTGAGCCCAAAGGTTGCTGGCTCGAAGCCCAAGGTCACCAGCTTGAGCCCAAGGTCTCTGGCTTGAGCAAGGGGTCACTGGATCAGCTGGAGCCCCCCGGTTAAAGCACATATGAGAAAGCAATCAGTGAACAACTAAAGTGCCTTAACGAAGAATTGATGCTTATCTCTCTCCTTCCTGTCGTCTGTGCCTTTTTGTTCCTCTCTCTGTTTCTCTCATTAAAAAAAAAAGTCCTGTAAATTTTCCTGCTGTCTGACCTACCCCACTCCTGGGAGGCTTAGTAGTTGAAGAAACTAGTTTGCATGATGATTGAGAATCTAGTTTTGGCCCTGGCCAGTTGGCTCAGCGGTAGAGCGTCGGCCTAGCGTGCGGAGGACCCGGGTTCGATTCCCGGCCAGGGCACACAGGAGAAGCGCCCATTTGCTTCTCCACCCCTCCGCCGCACTTTCCTCTCTGTCTCTCTCTTCCCCTCTCGCAGCCAAGGCTCCATTGGAGCAAACATGGCCCGGGCGCTGGGGATGGCTCTGTGGCCTCTGCCCCAGGCGCTAGAGTGGCTCTGGTCGCAACATGGCGACGCCCAGGATGGGCAGAGCATCGCCCCCTGGTGGGCAGAGCGTCGCCCCATGGTGGGCGTGCCGGGTGGATCCCGGTCGGGCGCATGCGGGAGTCTGTCTGTCTCTCCCTGTTTCCAGCTTCAGAAAAAAAAAAAAAATGGAGAATCTAGTTTTGCCTGACCTGTGGTGGCGCAGTGGGTAAAAGTGTTGACCTGGAACACTGAGGTCACCGGTTTGAAGCCCTGGGCTTGCCTGGTCAAGGCACATATGGGAGTTGATGCTTTCTGCTCCTCCCTCCTCCTCTCTCTCTCTCTCTCTCCTCTCTAAAATGAATAAATTAAAAAATCTTAAAAAAATGGTGAAAGTGGTAAATTAAAAAAAAAGAATCTAGGTTTTGATAAGACTAGACTTTGGAGTCAGATATCACTGACTACAAAGCATTATTCATGTGATTCTGAGCATGTTCACCAGCCTCATTTTCTTCTCTGGTAAAATGAAGATAATAGTGTTTGTTGTGAGGAGGTAGTGAGATAATGTATGTAAACATTTTGGTACACTTCCCAGTTCAATTACGGAAACTATTTCAAGCCATAAGGAAAGGCACAAACATAATCCTTCCTACCATCCCATCAGTTTTCATCTAGACTTGATTTCTCTAGTTTTCTTATGTCAAATCTTTTGATCTCAGATCTTGATACGGATTTCTGCCTATGGCCACTCAAGCTGGTTATGTATCCTTATTCTCTCCCCACATTTGGATCTTATTTCTCTCTTTTTACTGTTAGGCTTACCTATCTTTTTTTTAATAAATATACTATTTTTTACAACAGTTTTAGGTTCACAGCAAAATTGAGAAGAAGGTGCAGAGATTTGCTCTTGCCCCTACATATGCCTAGCCTCTCCCATGATCAACATCCCCCACCAAGTGGTACATTTGTTACAACTTATAAACCTACATTGACATATTGTAATCATCCAGAGTCCACAGTTTACATTATGGTTCATTCTTGGTGTTATGCATTTTATGGGTTTCAACAAATATATATATGATGACATATACATGATTATACTATTATGTATTTTCACTGCCCTAAAAATCCTCTTGCTCCACCTACATCTCTCCCTCCCCAAACCTTTGCAAGCACTGATCTTTTTTCTTTCTTTCTTTTTTTTTTTAGTTTTTCTATTGACTTGAGAGAGGTGTGGGAGGGAAAGAGGTAGGGGAAGTGAGAGAGAGAGAAAGCAGCATCAACTTGTTCCACTTAATTGTTCCATTTAGTTGTGCACCCATTGATTGCTTCTCTTTTGTGCCTTGACCAGGGATCTAATCTGGACTCTGCGTGCTGGATGACACTCTATCCACTGAGCTATCTGGCCAGGGCCACCACTGATCTTTTTATTACCTCTATAGTTTTATTTTATCCAGTTGTTATATAGTTGGAATCATACAATATGTAATCTTTTCAGAAAGGCTCCCTTCACTTAGCAATGTGCATTTAAGTTTCCTCCAGTAAGTTTAGTGGAGCTATGTACTTTATAAACTTTTCCTTGATAACTGTCTTGATGTTTTATTTTGTTATTGATTTATTTGAGTTATCAATTTATTAAACGAATTTACTTCTCTGCCCACATTTTAAAAACACTATGTTTTTAAATTTCTCAATGTACATTTTGGTGGAACAGAATCTCTCTTACTCATTATTTTAAGGGAAGAAACCGACCAGTTTCTTACTTATTATCTTTTATATCTTAAAGGAAAAAGTGACTAGGTGCTCTCAAGGTTTCTGTGACAAACAAATAATCCAGGCTCATTAGATGTATGTGGAAACATTTAACCAAGAAAATGAATTAGCATGCAATACTTGAGGGCAAATGTTTATATGAATAAACATTAAAACTAAAATTCAGATGTCTTTCAAATGACTCTGTATAAATTCTCTGATGAGACTTTAAATGTCATAAAATATAGAACAAGATAGTTAAAGATATAAATTTATCACAAGGATATCAGACTAATAAGTAAGATTGTGAATAGCTTGGCCTTCCAAATGATTTACTGCTCAGAATTGAGTTTCCTTGTCACACCTGCACCAACCACCCTTTTATTTGTTCAGAGCTCTTTTTATTCTTTTTTTCTTTTTAAATAATAAGGATGCCAGTGTCTTGTCTAAAAAGCAAAAGCTAAGCAAGCAAAACAGACAAAAAAGAAAACTCTAAATCTTGTTAATTAGTCAAATAACTGCTTTTTAATTTCCAGTTTCCTTCTACCCTTACATTTATTATTCTTGCTATTGTGTTCCTTTGTGAATTAGTTTTTTCTTAAGCTTTTTATTTGAAGGAAATTAGTATTTTTATTTTTCTCTCTTACCAATATAGGCATTCAGTGCTATGGATTTCCTGCACATTCTGTTTAAACCAGGGGTAATCAACCTTTTTATACCTACCGCCCACTTTTGTATCTCTGTTAGTAGTAAAATTTTCTAACCACCCACCGGTTCCACAGTAATGGTGATTTATAAAGTAGGGAAGTAACTTTGCTTTATAAAATTTATAAAGCAGAGTTACAGCAAGTTAAAGCATATAATAATTACTTACCAAGTACTTTATGTTGGATTTTTTCTAAGTTTGGCAGAATAAATCTTTATAAAACAACTAACTATAGTTAAATCTATCTTTTTATTTATATAATACTTTGGTTGCTCTGCAACCACCCACCATGAAAGCTGGAATACCCACTAGTGGGCGGTAGGGACCAGGTTGACTACCACTGGTTTAAACCATGTCATGTTAATTTGATGAGACTTAAACCATAAGTCGCCAACAGGCAGATCCTTTGTATCTCACAGCAGTTAGTGTGCCCACAGTGAACACTCACTGAATGTTTCCTGTATTAATAAATCAAAGAATGAGATATTTTGATCACATTCTTCAGTCTATAATCAAGCAAAGGAGAGAAATGACTATGCGGATGGTGATACAATCCTAAGCATTTTTTGTTTGTTTGTTTTGTATTTTTCCAAAGCCAGAAATGGGGAGGCAGTCAGACAGACTCCCGCATGCGCCCGACTGGGATCCACCCGGCATGCCCACCAGGGGGCGATGCTCTGCCCATCTGGGGCGTCGCTCTGTTGCAACCAGAGCCACTCTAGCGCCTGAGGCAGAGGCCACAGAGCCATCCTCAGCGCCCGGGCCAACTTTGCTCCAATGGAGCCTTGGCTGCGGGAGGGGAAGAGAGAGACAGAGAGGAAGGAGAGGGGGAGGGGTGGAGAAGCAGGTGGGCGCTTCTCCCAGTGTGCCCTGGCCGGGAATCGAACCCGGGACTTCTGCACACCAAGCCGATGCTCTATCACTGAGCCAACCGGCCAGGGCCACAATCCTAAGCATTTTAAGAACCCCTCTTCACAATGGAACTGTGAAGTTTTATTGATTTGCTCAACCACTCCCAAATGCAAGTTCTTTGAGATCACAAAGACATACAATCCATTGATCCTTCTTTTTCCTGGTTATCAGAACCACCCCCTGCTCTGGCCATCTTATTTCCTACCCTGTCCTAACAACGCATATAATCCAAAAGTTCAACCACTTTCTTACTAATGATCTGAATTTATATCTCATACTCTCCTTTTAAATTTTTTTGATGTAAGGCTTTTGTTTTTCTGTGATGAATAATTTCAAACTTACAAAAAAATACAGGAACAAAATAATGAACACAAATATGTCCACTACCTAAATTTAATAGAATATGTCAATTAAAAAACAACAACTTCCACCTGACCAGGCGGTGGCGCAATGGATAGGGCATTGGACTGGAATGCGAAGGACCCAGCTTCATCACCAGTTTGAGCGTGGGCTCATCTGGTGTGAGCAAAGCTCACCATCTTGGACCCAAGGTAACTGGCTTGAGCAAGGGGTTACTAGGTCTGCTGTAGGCCCACAGTAAGGGCACATATGAGAAAGCAATCAATGACCAACTAAGGTGTCGCAACGAAAAATTGATGACTGATGCTTCTCATCTGTCTCCGTTTTTATCTGTCTGTCCCTATCTCTCTCTGACTCTCGCTCCGTCTCTGTAAAAAGAAAATAATAAAATAAATAAAAATCATGATATCAAAAAAACAACTTCTTCCTGACCTGTGGCAGCACAGTGGATAAACCATCAGTGTGGAATGCTGAGGTCACTAATTTGAAACCCCAGGCTTGCCTAGTCAAGGCACATACGGGAATTGATGCTTACTGCTTCTTCTCCCTTCTCTCTCTCTCCCTCTTTCTCTCTCTCTCAAATCTAAAATAACAACAAAAACTTCTTATGTTGAGGCCCTGGCTGGTTAGTTCAGTGGTAGAGCGTCAGCCTGGCGTGCAGGAGTTCTGGGTTTGATTCCCGGCCAGGGCACACAGGAGAAGCGCCCATCTGCTTCTCCACCCCTCCCCCTCTCCTTCCTCTCTGTCTCTCTCTTCCCTTCTTGCAGCTGAGGCTCCATTGGAGCAAAGTTGGCCCAGGTGCTGAGGATGGCTCCATGGCCTCTGCCTCAGGTGCTAGAATGGCTCTGGTTGCAACAGAGCGGCGCCCCAAGATGGGCAGAGCATCGCCCCCTGGTGGGCATGCCGGGTAGATCCCGGTTGGGCGCATGTGGGAGTCTGTCTGACTGCCTCCCCATTTCCAACTTCAGAAAAATATAAAAAAAAACCAAACCAAACTTCTTATGTTGATAAGTTGTACCACTAACCACCCAGTTCTCTATGCCAAAAACCTAGTTTCTAAAATTTACTCCTTTCTCCTGATTCCTACCTGGTCAATACCGACCATGTTCATTTTTCCTAAAAATCTTTCATATGAGCTCAAATTCTCTTCATCCCAGTGCCTCTGCTGGGCTCCATCATCTAACATGGATTACTGTAACCCTTCTGACCACGGTTCAACCGTGCTTCCTTTCAGACAGTATGCCCTGAGAGGCAGGCAGGTACTCATTCATGATCTTCCACTTAATCTCCAGCACTTAGCAGGAACTCAATAAATATTTTCAGGTAAATCAATGAGTATATTTTTTCTGTACTGTGTAATTTACTTCAATATGAGATACATGTTTTATTGGGTTTTGTTGCAGAATGAACATGGAGAATCATAATTCATCTTTGGTGGTGGAATCATCCGACTCAGACTTGGTCATCAATGTAGGAAAAGTAACTCTTGGGGAAGGAAACAGGAAAAACCTGCAGAAAGTTCAGAGAGAGCAAGAGAGGGACAAAGTCGTCCAGGCTGCATGTGCCTTATTAAACTCGGGAGGAGGAGTGGTTCGGGTGGAAATGGCAAACGACGCTGAGCATCCTGTGGAGATGGGACTGGATTTAGAAGAGGCTTTGAGAAAACTTATTGAATCTTCAGACTTTCAGGATTTCTTTGAGACTAAGCAACAAGGACAGTATTTTTACATTTTAGTTAAATCTTGGGGCAGCAGCCCTAAATCAGGTTCCGCCAAGCCCCGCATTTGCAGCCTGAGTTCTTCGTTATACCGCAGATCTGGCACCTCTAAGCGTATCATGGATTCAAGAGAGGCATTTGATTTCCTGAAAGACAAGGAAAAAAAGGCAAAACGTTTTGGAGAAATACCTAACAAAATTGCCAGAGTTACAGAGCAAAACTCGAATGCTGCTGCCACAGTTTTCCAAAGAAAGCAGTTGGAAAAAGGTGAAATCCTGCCTTTTCCTGAGTCTCACTCAGTAGAATTTAAACAGTTCTCTACAAAACACATCCAATAGTATGTAAAAGGCCTAATTCCAGAGTACATCCCTGCATTTGCAAACACTGGAGGTGGCTATATTTTTATTGGAGTGGATGATCAGAGTAAGAAAATTCTGGGATGTGCTAAAGAAAATGTTGACTGTAAGTCTTTGAAACAGAAAATAGAAGACGGAATCAACAAATTACCCTGTGTCCATTTTTGCCAAACCCAACGCCCCATAAACTTCACAGTCAAATTCTTGGAAGTGTTAGACAAGGGACAGTTCTATGGCTACGTTTGGGCAGTCAGAGTGGAGCCGTTCTGTTGTGCGGTATTCGCAGAAGCTCCTAAATCATGGATGGTGAAAGGCAAGAACGTCTGCAGGCTGACAGCTGAGGAGTGGGTGGACATGATGGTGGACAGAGATCCAGGTAAGAGGGGAAAGTACCTCCCTCCCTGTCCTTTTCTGCCCCTAGCACCTTCTTATTGAACAGGTTCTCCTTTGCTTTCTGTGACTTTGAACTTCTCACACCCCCTAAACTCTGTATTTTTGGAATTTCCAAGTATCCTGTTTTCCATACATGATAAACTTTTGTCAGTAATTAGAAGCTCAAATCAAGTGTCTTATGATCGACAATCTTTTCACATCAGAGGATGTAAAAATTTTGGGGTAAGGATTGCCTTGTAGTTCTTAGTGGATTCAAGGTAATTTATTAAAATTTCAGGAATTTGTGAGCCAGTTAAATATGGTCATTTTTAAAAATTAAGTTATACAAACTTGTAATTAAATTATATTAAAAACAAGTGTAATAAATAGAAACTCACTACTTCCTATTTACTTCATTTTCATAGTATGTTTGCTGGGAGGTTATTTACATGTATTGTGTCTGTATGGTGGAAATACTATAAAATGCTCTGTTCTCAGCTCTGTACTTGATGATGTCTCCGTAGTAGCTGGAATATGTCCATGGTGGGAAATGTATACCACAGAAATAAGCTACATGAACATATGTTTACTAAACGAATTTGATGACATGAGTTTTCTTTCTTTCTTAAGATCTTCAATGCTTGAGCCAAGACTTTGAATCTCAGCTGAGTCTGTCTGGCAGGCCTCCTCTTAGCAGACCAGTGTACTGCAAGAAAGGCCTGGAACATAAGGAATATCTCCAGCAACGTTTATTTCTAGGTAGCAACTATGTTTTGCCTACTTGACACTAGTCAGTTTGTATGCTAGGGTAAGGGGAGATAAATGGTTATGCTTGTTTTTTGAAAATCCTGAAAGTATCATTTGCAAGCCTATAGGTACAAGATGATAATGCTACCAGTACATTGCTGATAAGTGATTTAGAAATAAACCTTCACTGACCTCGCTGGCTGAGGCAGTACAACATAAGAATCCAGGACTAACCTGATCAGGTGGTGGCGCAGTGTCCGATGGGAGTACAGAGGACCCAGGTTCAAAACCCTGAGGTCACCTGCTTGAGCATGGGCTCACCAGCTTGAGCATGGGGTCACTGCCTTGAGCATGGCATCTTAGACATGACCCTAAGGTCACTGGCTTAAGCCCTGTGTCACTGGCTTGACTAGGCTGTAGCCCTCTGGTCAAAGCACATATTAGAAAGCAATCGAACAATTAAGGTGCTGCAATGAAGATTTAATATTTCTCATCTTTCTCTCCCTTCCTTTCTATCTGTCCCTCTGTCTCTCTCTGTGTCACAAAATAAAAAACAAGAATCCAGGACTATTATTTTCTTTAAAGGCTATCTGTTCTTTAAATTTTCAAATTTAGTATTTCTGGTTATTTTAAAAACTTCAGGTATTTGGTTCCCCTCTCCAGATTCATAAATTAGAATATCTGGGGATATTATTTCATCATGTGCATATTTATCAAGCTTACTCACATGATTTTGGTGTTCATCTAGATTAGAAACCTTTTATCATCTGAGTAGGTGGTGGCACAGTGGATAGAGCCTTGGCCTGGTATACTGAGGACCCAGGTTCGAAATCTTAAGGTCGCTGGCTTGAGCCAGGCATATCTGGCTTGAGCACAGGGTCGCTGGGTTGACCATGGGATCATAGACATGACCATGTGGTCATTGACTTGAGCCCAAAGTTGATGGCTTGAGGAAGGGGTCACTGGCTCAGCTGGAGGGCTCCCCCACTTCAAGGGATGTATGAAAGCAATCAATGAACAAATAAAGTGCCACCAGTATGAGTTGATGTTTCTCATCTCTCTCCCTTCCTGTCTATCCCTGTCTGTTTGTCTCTCTCATGCTAAATAAAACAAAGAAACAAACAACCAAAGAAAACTTTTATCTAGTTAAACTAGAGGCAGATACTGTACCAAGAGTTAAAAAGTTGCTCACCTCTGTCATATTTCCAAAGGAGTGGCTGTTATAAAGTAAGAAGAAAGATGTATATCAAAATATAATGCAAAGTAAATAAAATAAAGACCAATTATGAACACATTTCAGGTTTGGAGAAATAGTGTTCTTTAACAGCACAACATAATGAATAAGTACCAAGGGCAGTGCCTGTTTTTTGCTCTCATCCCTCCCAACTTGTTAGGCTTTTTCTAGGAGTCAACTGCTTTCCTCTTGCTAGGCTTCTAGAGAGGGAACCACTTGCTCAAGTCGATGCAACATCAGTGGCTTCTCTGGTACTAGAATGTGACAAATAAATGTCCTGTAAATGAGCAAATATCTATCAAGGACCATTAATAGAGAATGACTGCCCATATTTTATTTCCCATTTAAATTTGTATTTTAAAAATTGTCCAAAATAAACAGTACTAGATACAACATTAAGCATGAGCATTGATAATTATTTTTGAAACCCAATAAGCTCCATTTTAGATCTTATTACCACAGAATAAAGTATAACTAAAACAAAATACTAGACTATATGTTCAGAAGGGCAACAATCTATTATTCTCACATAAAAATAATTTTTTTCAGGAGTTGTACCAAATGTCTGAAAAATAGATACATTCTTGTTTGTTTGTTTTTTTGTTGTTTTTATTTTTATTTTTTTCTGAAGCTGGAAACTGGGAGGCAGTCAGACAGACTCCCTCATGCACCCGACCGGGATCCACCCAGCCTGCCCACCAGGGGGCGATGCTCTGCCCATCTGGGGCATTGCTCTGTTACAATCAGAGCCATTCTAGCACCTGAGGCAGAGGCCATGGAGCCATCCTCAGCGCCCGGGGCCAACTTTGCTCCAATGGAGCCTCAGCTGCGGGAGGGGAAGAGAGAGAGAGGAAGGAGAGGGGGAGGGGTAGAGAAGCAGATGGGGGCTTCTCCTGTGTGCCCTGGCCGAGAATCGAACCCAGGACTCCTGCACGCCAGGCCGACACTCTACCACTGAGCCAACTGGCAAGGCCGATACTTTTTTGTTTTAACATTAAAATTTTAATTTAAAATTAAACATTCACTAAACATAAACTTGGAAAACTAAGCATTTCTAATAGCCTATCAAAGTCATGCCAAAATTTTCTTTATAAATATATAAAGATAGATAAGGGAACTGATATGATTACAAATATGGAACCATACTTTGCATGATGTACTTTTTTTTTTTAAAGAGACAGAGTCAGAGAGAAGGATAGATAGGGACAGACAGATGGGAATGGAGAGAGATGAGAAGCGTCAATCATAAGTTTTTCCTTGTGACACCTTAGTTGTCCATTGATTGCTTTGTCATATGTGCCTTGACCGCGGGCCTTCAGCAGACCGAGTAACCCCTTGCTCGAGCCAGCGACCTTAGGTCCAAGCTGGTGAGCTTTGCTCAAACCAGATGAGCCCGCACTTAAGCTGGCGACCTGGGGGTCTCGAACCTAGGTCCTCCAATCCGATGCTCTATCCACTGCGCACCGCCTGGTCAGGCAATATGATGTACATTTCTTAGTTGTAATTATCTATATTTTAAGTGCATGTGAAAACATTTAATTTATTTCATATTTAATACTTATAACTGCCTAACCTGTCATGACGCAGTGCATAAAGCATCAACCTGAAATGCAGAGGTCACCAGTGTGAAACCCTGGGCTTGACAGGTCAAGGCACGTGTGATAAGCAACTACTTTGAGTTGATGCTTCCCAGTCCTCTTCTCCTTCTCTGTCTCTCTGCTCTTTCTAAAATCAGTAAATTAAAAAACAACAACTCATAAACAGTTTTATTTTTAGAATTGTTTCTCTGAACTTTCCATTATGACTTGTTTCTAATAAGACTAGATACTTTCACCTGACCAGACAGTTGTGCAGTGGATAGAGTGTCGGACTGGGATGTTATGGACCCAGGTTCAAAAGCCTGAAGTCGCTGGCTTGAGCATGGGCTCATCCAGCTTGAGCATGGGCTCACCAGCTTGAGTGTGGGATTATAGACATGACCCCATGGTCACTGGCTTGAGCCCAAAGGTCGCTGTCTTGAAACCCAAGTTCGATAGATTGAGCAAAGGGTCACTTGCTTTGCTGTAGCCCACAGTCAAGGCACATATGAGAAAGCAATCAATGAACAACTAAGGAGCCACAAGGAAGAATTGAGGCTTCTCATCTCTCTCCCTTCATGTCTGTCTCTATCTGTCCCTCTCTCTGACTTTCTCTCTGTTCCATCAAAAAAACAAAAAACAAACAATGACTCGATACTTATAACACTATTTAAAGTGTTCCAGAGCCAGGAAAAAAAAAGGAAATTACAACATCATTTTTAAAGTGTGAGTAATGGGCCTGACCAGGCGGTGGCGCAGTGGATAGAGCGTCAGACTGGGATGCAGAGGACCCTGAGGTCGCCAGCTTGAGCACGGGCTCATCTGGCTTAAGCAAAAAGCTCACCAACTTGGACCCAAGGTCACTAGCTCGAGCAAGGGGTTACTGGGTCTACTGAAGGCCTGCGGTCAAGGCACATATGAGAAAGCAATCAATGAACAACTAAGGTGTCGCAATGGAAAACTGATGATTGATGCTTCTCATCTCTCTTCGTTCCTGTCTGTCTGTCCCTATCTATCCCTCTCTCTGACTCTCTCTCTGTCCCAGTAAAAATAAATAAATAATAATAATGAGTATATTAAAGCGTGAGTAATGGTAATTATAAAACTTGACAGAAAGCACAAGAAAGGAGAAACTCAGACTAACATGACTTATGAATAAGGATGCAAAGATTGACCTTCATGAATGAAAAGATAACTCAACCTTATGAGAATTATTGTTAAAATTAACTTTCATATTACTATGCAAAAATATGATAATACACATTCATGATTTAAAAAACAACTCAATAAAATAGGAAACCATAGATACCTCTTTATTATATCTATATATCTGTACCAATCTATATTCCCCAAAAGCCATCATATTAATTGGGAGATAATATGGGGAGTCTATTAAGTTCAGAAATAAAACAAATGTGCACTACTACAACGTCAGTGTTATATTGGTTAGTAGATGCAATGAGATAAGAGAAAGAAATTAGAGTGATAAGATATGAAGATAAGAGTATATATCTAGAAACTTCAAGAGAATTAATGAAAAACCACTATAAACAAAGAATGAATAGAAATACATAGCATTATCAGAAACATAAATAAAAATTAATATTCAGAATTCAACATCCTAATATAACAATGAAAGAAAATACCCAATTTACAATAGCAACAAATAGTTGAAATACCCAGCATAGACCAATCTGCAAAAAAATTAAACTCATCTGAGGACACAGATGAACACTTGAATCAAATGGAAATACATGCCATGTTCTTGAAGTCTACATCATAAGGTTGTCGATTCTCTCTGTTACTTTTATTTTCCTTAAGGTGAATTCACTTAGGGCCTAACCTCAGAGTCTCCCAGTCCAGGGCCACAGGGGATTCTCTGCTAATAAAAGGTTTAACATGGCTGCATCTTCTCTGCAAATATTTAGTGAGCACCTTCCTGGGAGGGCTCCTTCTGCTTCTATCAGTAGGGACTGTTGAGGGAAATTTTGAGATTCACATACTTTGAGGGTAGGAAGGGGAACAGAACTAACATTTCCCAGCCTGACAAGGCCGTGGCACAGTGGATTGAGCATCAGCTGGGGACACTGAGGACCAGGTTCAAAACCCCCAGGTCGCCAGCTTGAGTGTGGACTCATCTGGCTTGAGCACTGGCTCACCAGCTTGAGTGCAGGGTCGCTGGCTGGAGTGTGGGATCATACACATGACCCATGGTCGCTGGCTTGACCCCAAGGTCACTGGCTTGATGAAGGAGTCACTGGCTCAGCTGGAGGCCCAAGATCAAGGCACATGTAACAAAGTTATCAGTGAACAACTAATGTGCCAAAACTATGAGTTGATGCTTTTCATCTTTCTCCTTTCCTGTCTGTTTATCACTGTCTCTGTCTCTCCTCTCTCTCTCTTTCTCCCCCCCCCAAAAAAAATTAACATTGCCAAAGCAGCTACAGTGAACCAGATATTTTATTATATTTTATTTATTCCTTACCATAGGAAATATGCTATTTTTTAAAATATGTTTTATGTTTGTTTTTAAAATGAGGAAACAGTCTTAGAGAAACTAAGGAATTTCCCAAGGTCATAAACATAATAAGCACATAGATTTAGATGAAGTGTGCCAGGTTTTCAAAACTTATTTTTATTATAAAATAATAATATATAAAAAACATACAAGTGATCTGTAGTTTATCATAAGATGAATTATAATTGAGTGTATGGCCCTGGCCGGTTGACTCAGTAATAGGGCATCAACCCAGTGTGTGGAAGTCCTGGGTTTAATTCCTGGTCAGAGCATACAAGAGAAGTAACCATCTGCTTCTCTACCTCTCCCCCTTCTCACTTCTTTCTCTCCCACAGCCATGGCTTGATTGGTTCAAGCAATTTGGCCTCAGGCACTGAGGATGGTGCTGTGGCCTCTGCCTCAGGTGCTAAAAAGTGGCTCCGTTGCTGAGCAATGAAACAATGACCCCAGATAGGCAGAGTATCTCCCCCTAGTGGATCCTGGTTGAGGCACAGTCAGGAGTCTGTCTCTTTGCCTCCTGTCCTCCCACTAAAATATATCAATATATATAAAAATACATACATACATACATACATATATATCATATATATGTATATGTATATATTTAGTATAAGTATAACTTTTTTAAATTATAATTAATCATAAAAATAAATTATATTGACCTCAAATTTGTATCTCTCTCCATATCTAGTAGCATCAGAAGATTTGCAGTATACTCCCACATCCCTCTGGAGGGAGCTGTCCTCAGAGCATGAAGGTCTAGAGGAATTAATAAATAAGCAGGTGCATCCTTTCTCTCCGGGAATTTTGATCCTTTCAAGAAGCTGGGCTGTGGACTTGAACTTGCAAAAGAAACAAGAAGTCATCTGTGATGCTCTGTTGGTGACCCAGAACAGTCCCCCCATTCTCTATACCATTCTCAGGGAGCAGGACGTGGACGGGCAGTCGTACTGCACCCGCACCGCCTTTACTTTGAAGCAGAAGCTGGTGAACATGGGGGGCTACACCGGGAAGCTGTGTGTCCTGACCAAGGTCCTCCTTCTGAGTCTGGAGAGCAATGCGGAGTCCTTGGAAGGCTCAGCTGCTCCGATCGATTACCCTGAGTCCTATTACCTCGCAGACACCCAGCAGATGGAAGCCTTGCTGCAGTCCCTGGTGATTGTCCTGCTCGGCTTCAGGTCTTTCCTGAGTGATGAGGTTGGCTGTGAGATTTTAAATCTGCTCACAGCCCAACAGTATGAGATCTTGTCAAAAAACCTCCCCAAGACCAGAGAATTGTTTATCCACAGCTTACCTGGCTCAGGGAAGACAGTCATAGCCATGAAGATCATGGAGAAGATCAAGAATACGTTTGGTTGTGAGGAAAGTGAAATTCTCTATGTTTGTGAGAACCAGCCTCTGAGGGACTTTATCCTGTAAGTAGTTGGATCTTGTTGTCACCGAATGACGTTCAGTCTGAATTCAACCCATACTTCCCTCTACTCTGTTTACTTTGTTCCTTCAGAGTAGGATGGTCAAATGATCTGTAACAATAGTCCTGTATTCATAGGATTATCCTAGAGTAATTTTCCTCCTTTATATACTTAGAGAAAGCTTGAGTGTGTCATTTTAATTTTTACAGAAAGAAAAAGATCTGCCGTGCAGTGACCCGGAAAACCTTCATGAGTCACACTGACCATGGAGAGATTCAACACATCATCATCGATGAAGCTCAGAATTTTCGCATTGAAGATGGGGACTGGTACACGAAGGCAAAAACCATTACTTGGAAAGAAAAGGATTGCCCTGGAATTCTCTGGATCTTTCTGGACTACTTCCAGACTAGCCATGGGGAGAGCAGTGGCCTCCCCTGTCCCTCACGCCAGTATCCAAGGGAAGAGCTCAACAGAGTGGTCCGCAATGCAGATCCAATAGCCAACTACGTACAAAAAATAATGCAGAAGATCATAGAAAATCCACCACGTAACATCCCTTCTGAGTATTTGAAGATACTCCGTGAAGCTGAATGGTCTCAGGATATTTCAGGCTACTGTAAGATTAAGAAATACTGTACCATGGAAGAGATAATGGTTTATATAACAGAGAAATGCCAGTTTCTCTTGAGGAATGGTTATTCCTGCAAGGATATTGCTGTGCTTTGCAGCAGTGCAGAGGATGTAAACATATATGAACCTAAGCTTCAAGGAGCAATGAGGAAGAGAACACATTCTCAGCTCAGTGAGGAATCTGATCTGTTAGTACGGATCAAAAATGCATCAGATATTATGGGCAATCACATCGTGTTGGACACTGTCCGTCGATTTTCAGGCCTGGAAAGAAACATCGTGTTTGGGATTGATCCAAGGGCTGCCGAGCCATCTGTATTAAATAATCTTCTGCTCTGTCTGGCTTCCAGGGCGAGGAAACAGCTGTATATTCTGATGCTTGCCAACTGACAGGCCTCAGTCCAAGAAGAGTTGATAGAGATAAGACATTCCCTCTGTCCTGGCAGTTTCAGAAAAGGAATGACTACTCTGTATCATGAAAGCATTATTTTGAACAATGGACCCTCGTAAGATAACTGGCTTCATGAACTCCTAATAAGTCTAGTTCTAATTAGTCCTATCAATTGATACATTTATATTCAATACATTTTTACCTTGCTATTCACATTTATATTGACATTCAGTTTTTTAAAACTTAAAAGTAAGTTTTATTTGCAAATCAAGAAAAGAATTTTTGATACTTTCTTCTTAATCCACACTTGGAAGAGTAATAAAATGTACTGCGGTTATTTGTTTTTTTAAAGTGTTCAAGAATCTGTGGCTCTTTAAACTTAACAAAGCATTGGACCATTAACCTGCGAACTGATTTTATGGTGAATAGTCCCACCATGTCCAATCTAAGCTGCCTATGTGACATTGAGAGGCTCCCAACATCCTTGGAAATTTAACTGGTGGTTTTTGGGAGCCACAATATGTTCAGAAAGAGAAATCACTTAGAACAATAGAACACTAAATTTTTATTAAATTACTTAACTGTTTTTACACTGATATTTACATGTATTATATGCTGGTCAAAAGTAGTGTTTGCCTTTTTACTGACTCCGTTTTGAAAGGCAACTTTTTTCAAGGAGAAAACTATGATATTCATTCTTCTGAAGACTAATTTCTAAAATGATTTAATGTATTGTGGACAATATCAGCAAAAGAATAAGGCTCACCAGAAAAATATGGCCATGCAGTAGAGGAGTGATGCCATACAACATTTCAACATGAAGTTTGAAAAAATGCTGTGAAGCAATGGCAACCTCAGGAAAATACCCTATATCAGAAATAAAGGAGCACAGAACAGACGTGGTGCAACAAAGAAAGGATGTGAAATGTGCACTAACTCAATCCAGAGAACTACCCAACATAAGGTCAGAAGTGAAAGCTAGATTACAAGAGGCACGGGGATAATCAGCACAATAGTAAGCAGAATAACAAATCTAAAAGTAAAGATGGGAAATACCCTAAAAGGTACCTAAACAGCTTTTTAAAAGATTCGAGAGGAGATACAGATTGTTGGAATCCACGGGAGTCCGAAAAGACCAGTGTAGCAGCAGGCTTTATGGAAAGGAAGAAGAGGAACACTGCCAGGCTGACTCGAAAGGGAGAGTCGCTCGCCAGGCACAGCCTGGGACCTGGGTTTTAAGGGTTTTTGGGAGGGGGAGTGAGGAGGGTCGTGGACATTCAGGCCGATTGGCTACTGAACAAAGGAGGGTCTTTTATGGAAGTTTGCCAGGACTTGTCAGACATTCCTTTGTGGTTGGTCTTCTGCGAGCCCTGAAACAGACTTACTGGCAGGGTTAAAGAAATGAAACCTGAGATTCCCGACTATTTGATATATAAAAAAAGGAACGAAACAGGGTGGTTCCTAGAGAGGCATCAAGGGAAAAGGGGATGGAAGTCATTATCTTCTGTAACTTCTTCCTGCTGAGTAGGGGTGGTAAGGGATTATGGCCTCTCTAAGGATTACTCTCAGTGAGGGGTGGAGGGGTGCAGTGATGGCTTCTTATTGGGTAGGGGTGTATTTATAGGGTTCCAGATTTCTTGTTTCGCGAGGGTAGGTTTCAGGGTTGGTGTGTAGGGTTACGTAGATTTTTAATTTTTTGATTGGCGAAGGTCTGCATACGGTTCTATAAGAAACTAGTGAATAAACGTAAGAAGCAGGGTCTAAAAGTTAGAAAAATAAATAGGAGAGTGAGTGGACTAATGAACGGCAATATTCAAGACACCCAGTTTGTGCAAAACCACTGATTTCATGACTCGGTTTGTTTTTTACAAATTCTCTGGGCTTCAGAGAGAGAGAGAGTAGGAATAAGACAGGGCAGTGGCCCATCCCCCTGCCCCTAGACCTGTTTTTATAGAGATTTCTAAAGCAACAAGAGGAGGAATTGCCTGTATAGCTCGTTTGGTCCTTAGATTGACGGGTAGTGTCCTAGGAACTGGAAGAGGCTCATGGGGTGGGATTAGGTTGATATTTGGGGTGAGATAGTGTTACACCCCAGGAAACAGACCACAGCAAGCCCAAAGTGAATTTTATAAGTTTTATTGCAAACCTGCGCAGGGACTGCAGGCAACACATGCAAGGGAACACTGCAGCCCCGAGCTTCTAAAATGGCTCCTTTTTATAGGGTGGCTATCTAGGCTGAGCAAGCAAGCAACGTTTACAAGGGCGGGAGAGGTGCGATTAGCTGACCTTGTTCTTGGCTAAGTCTCTAGGGTAGGGGCTTCCTTGATCTGGGTACATAGAGTTCAGTGGAAAATATTGCTACATTTCTAACGGTTGTTTATCTTTTTTCCTCCAGCCGTGTACTGGATGTACTCAGTTTTCATGGCTGGTGGCCTGCACCGCCCCGCTTGTCCTAAGATGTCACAGATAGCTTAGGGTACAGGTTTCTGTCCAATTAGTAGGGAGACACATATAGGTGTTGGTCCTACATAAGTAGAAAGCCCCTGATTGTGTGAGGCAGGTTGAGAGGTGAATAGAGAATAGAAGGACAAGGGGTCGGTTTTGTTTCTCTGTTTCTGAGCTCCAGATGGTCAGGGTGGAGGAAAGAGTCATCCCAATAAGTGGGGAGAGTAGAGGATTGTTAGCTAGGGTGACTAATTAAATATTCTACGAAAACCAGTTTTCTGACTGTTCAAATTCTTTTTTTTTCCTGTACAAATCTCCTACAACCTGCACAAACCTTCTACAACTTACATTAACCCTCAGATTTCATGAACTTTCTTATCCAGAAATAACTGGCCTTCATAACAACTTACTTTTTCCTTTTTCTTTCACAATATTTCTATACTTTATACCTTCTATTATCAAAACCGTACAATTCCTTTCTAGTCAGAACTCTTGATTTAAAAATCTTTTACCTTTAGTGATGATTAAGTTGACTTTCTTTTTATCCTACTTTCCCTTTTCCCAAAGTCTGATTAAAAGAGTCCTTAATTTCTTCATATATTCGCCATACGTAGACCAACCAGCTTCCGTTTTGTGGTTGGAGTAAGGCATGCCGTTTTTCTATTTTAGCAGCAGTGGGAGTTGTCAGGATTATGGTGTGTGGATCTGTCCACGTGAAAGTCAGTCCTTAGGTGATGTAATGCTGGAAGCACCTCTTGGACAGTCTTTGAACAGTTTGCTGAGTAACCTGTAAATCTTGCAAGTGCTTAGGGAAAAGGTGGTTACTTTTCTATACTTTGCAGTTAGGGTTTAAGTCCTAGTGACCACTGCTTCTAGCTGGAATTAGCAGCAGGTCCCAGCCTACAATAGGCATGGGGCATTGAGACGAGGAATAAAGGAGACACTATACATTAAATAAACCAACAAAATCAGACTGTCAATACCCACAGTAGAGATCTTCGAGGGGTAAATAAAACTCAAATATTCAGGCAAGGCATAGTAGATGGCCCTTGGGTTTACAAGAAATGAGATCAGTTTATGTGCTACTTGGAAGAAATACCTTAGGCTCGTGAACGATGTCCTTGGGCCTTCAGTGGCAATTCCCAGTATGTTGGGCAAGGTCAGGTCACAGGTAGCTGGAGCAGGGCTAGAAGAGACTGAACCCTCCCTCCATGGAGCAAGAGGGCAGCTTACCTTCTCATGTCCCTCTTCCACAGCACAGACGTGTAAACCGGTAGGGCTGAGAAGCCTCGCCTCTCAGGCTTCAGTTCAATGACCTTTCTTTCCACTCTTAAAGTAGGGCCCTGATGGAATCCTATGAAGCCCTTTAAGGCGCTGGAGCCCTTAAGAGTATATGCCAAAAGCTGGTATTTCCTGACCTCTTTTGGGCCTTATTTGTTTTTTCTGTTATTCCCTTGGCCATTATGGACCTTAAAAGCCATGCTCAGAAGATCTCACTGAGGGGTTTGACTAAGAGAACAAAATTGGGAATCCAGTGTCTAAAGAAGTCTATTAGACTGAGGAAAGAAAGGATTTGATTTGTGGTGGTAGGTGGTTGGAGACCGTGTAGGGTCTGAGTTTGATCTAGGGCAATGGTTCTCAATCTTTCTAATGCCGTGACCCTGCAATACAGTTCCTCATGTTGCGGTGACCCCAAACCAAAAAATAATTTTGGTGGCTACTTCATAACTGTAATTTTGCTACAGTTATGATTCAGAATGTAAATACCTGATATGCATTATGTATTTTCCGATGGCTTTAGGCAATCCCGCTGGGGTCACGACCCACAGGTTAAGAACCGCTGATCTAGGGTGAGACCTCAGGTGGTGGGGGTTAAGGTGATGCCCAGATAGATTACAGACTTAAGAGTGATGTTGAGCCTTAGCAGAGAAGACGCGATATCCCTTCACAGTGAGAAAGTTAAGAAGGGTGGCGGTGTGTCTCCTTGAGGAAGACAGGGGGGGGCTGCAGAGGAGTAGGTTATTTACATATTGTAAGAGAGTACTAGTTTTGAGATTTTATGCTGCTAAATCCTGAGCTAGTGCCTGCCGAAACAGGTGTGGGCTCTTTTTGAACCCCTGGGGTAAGACAGCCCATGTAAGTTGCTGGGCTGCATTAGTGTCGGGGTCAGTCCAAGTGAATGCAAACAGAAAGTAAGAGTCAGGGTGTAGAGGAATGGTAAGGAAGGTGTTCCTGAGGTCTAGGATCGTGAAGTGAGTGGTGTTTGAGGGAATGTGTGACAGTAACTTGTAGAGATTAGGGACTACTGGATGGAGGGGAATTACCACCTCATTGATTAGGCATAAGTTTTGTACGAGGTGATAAGCCCCTGAAGGTTTTTGAACAGAAGGATGGGGGTATTGCAGGGAGAGTCCATGGGGATGAGTAAACCTTGATTTAAGAGGCAGGTAATTATTGGTTTAAGGCCTTAGAAACAGACACAGACAAAGAGACAAAACAGATTACTTACTCACATAGCTTAATGGACAACTCTATTTTTTTAAGCTTTTCAAGATGGCAGGGAGTTGTCAGCATAGAGGGGAGGAAGAGAGAAAGCAGATGGATGGACAGCATGAACAGCTGGATGGAAAGAAGGAGGGTCAGAATCTGCAGGAGGAGGAGGAGGAGGTTAAAGTGCTTGTGGTGGCGCCACATGGTCAGAGGAGTCAAAAAGATTTAGAGCTCTGAGGAGAGGGCAGGGGGCGAAGAGGAAAGAGGCACAGTCACAGTTTGTAAAGAGGGAGGAGGGGTCGGAGAGGAGAGAGGCAGGACCTGCGAGGAGGGGGTTTGGGGTGAAGGAGAGAGACAGGCACTGCTGCTGGAGCAGCAGCTTTTAAGGAGGGGGAAGAGGATGAAGGAAAGACAGGCAGAGTGGCAGCTGTGAGGGGGGTGGAGGGGTTTAAGAACACAGTGGAGAAGGGAGAGGCCCCTGGCCAGCAGGGGAGGAGAAAGAGAGACTGATATTTGCAGGTGAATGAGAAAGAGGATTCAGCGAAGAGAGGGGAGGGGGCTCTTGGAGGGAAGAGACTCGAGTGGAAGAGATCTGCAGAGGGACCAGAGAGGGGTCCCAAGAGAGGGGTGCCCCCGGGGGTCAGGCAGGAGGGGAAGAGAGTTGGGAGTCCGTGGAGGAGGAAAGATTAGGAGCAGAGGTTTTAGGTGAGGTTTCTTTGGCCAAAAACAGCCTGCGTGTAGAACAGTCGGCACAGAAATTAAGGACAGGAGCGAAGGTAGAAGAAAGCCTGTACCTAAGGAATCTCTGAGACCTTCCCAGTCCGGTGGCAGAAATTATCTAGGTCCCGGAAGATGTTAATATCAAAAGTTCCATTTTCGGGCCAGTGGGAGCCATTATCTAGTCTGTACTGAGGCCATGCTGTGTTACAGAAGAAGTTAAAAGGCATCCCAAAGGAGTAGTCTCTGAGGGTCGGGACTGGGAGGAGCCCATGAGGGCGGAGAATAGAGAAAGAGAAGAGCATCCTCTGATTCTCTCAACTATCCTTTATACTGAACATGGAAAACGAGAAGGCCGATCGTCACTGGGAATCTCGCTTTCAAAAGAGAGTGGAGCTCTCTTTACCAAGCCACAGTCGCAGAGCTCCAGGGAAAAGCAACCTGGTCTCATCTCTCCAGGCAGAGGAGAACAGAAGCTCCATCTCCACACATGCTGCAGATGGCTTTTCCAGTCTACCTGAATCATTACCAGCTAGAAGCAGCGGGCATTGGGACTTGGACATGAGCTGCAAAGTATAGAATTGTGACAACAATTCCAGTGCCATGCGGACTTTTCCTGGATGTGGACTTTTCCTGGACTCCTGCTCCTTGGGACAGCTCCTAACAGACTGAACTGGGGTTGGGTTGCATTTATCAGGGACTTGGCATGGTGTTGGGGCCAACTTGGACTTGGTGAACTTGTTAAGGACACTATTCTTTTATGGATTCTTGCTGTATTGGCCAAGAGTTTGCTTAAAGGCTTTAATCACTGTAAAAAAAAAAAAAAATAGAAGACTGGATAAAGAAGATGTGGCACATATACACCATGGTATACTATTCAGCCATAAGAAATGATGACATCGGATCACTTACAACAAAATGGTGGGATCTTGATAACATTATACGGAGTGAAATAAGTAAATCAGAAAAAAAAACAAGAACTGCAGGATTCCACACATTGGTGGAACATAAAAACAAGACTAAGAGACATGGACAAAAGTGTGGTGGGTACGGGGGGGTGGGGTGGGGGGGGGGAAGGAGGGAGAGGGGGAGGGGGAGGGTCACAAAGAAAACTAGATAGAAGGTGACGGAGGACAATCTGACTTTGGGTGATGAGTATGAAACATAATTGAATAACAAGATAACCTGGACATGTTTTCTTTGAATATATGTACCCTGATTTATTGATTCACCCCATTAAAATTAATAAAAATTAAAAAAAAAAAAAGAGAGAGTGGAGCAACCTGGCTAGGCACCTAGACATTCAGGAAAGCCCGGTTACAGGCTGCCCAAAGTAGATACCTCCCAATCAGCGACCCCGAGAGGAGAGTGAGGGTGAGGGACGAATAGGGGCCTACCGGAGATGGAAAAGAACAGAAATTCCTTACCTTCTGGTTCGGCAGGGGGTGGTTCAAGACAGGATCCGTAGCCAGCCAATCAACCTACGTTCACACAGCCAAACAGAATCAGGGAGTAAGCCTGGGACGAGCTGCAGTTGCCCACTGCTCCCCTGGTAGTAAGTTTGGCTGGTGAAGGAGATCTTCCAGGTGTCTGGTACCCTGTCCCGGGTTTGGGCACCAAATGTTGGAATCCACGGGAGTCCGAAAAGACCAGTGTAGCAGGCTTTATGGAAAGGAAGAAAAGGAACCCTGCCAGGCTGACTCCCAAGGGAGTCAGAGTTGCGTGCCAGGCACAGCCTGGGACCTAGGTTTTAAGGGTTTTGGGGAGGGGGAGTGAGAAGGGTCATGGGCATTCAGCTAATTGGCTACTGAACAAAGGAGGGTCTTTGATGGAAGTTTGCCAGGACTTTTCCGCTTGTCAGACATTCCTTTGCAGTTGGTCATTTGCGAGCCCTGAAACAGACTTACTGGCAGGGTTAAAGAAATGAAACCCGAGGCCCTGGCTGGTTGGCTCAGCGGTAGAGCGTCGGCCTGGCGTGTGGAAGTCCCGGGTTCAATTCCCGGCCAGGGCACACAGGAGAGGCGCCCATCTGCTTCTCCACCCCTCCCCCTCTCCTTCCTCTCTGTCTCTCTCTTCCCCTCCCGCAGCCGAGGCTCCATTGGAGCAAAAGATGGCCTGGGCGCTGGGGATGGCTCCTTTGCCTCTGCTCCAGGCGCTAGAGTGGCTCTGGTCGCGACAGAGCGATGCCCCAGATGGGCAGAGCATCACCCCCTGGTGGGCGTGCCGGGTGGATCCCGGTCAGGCGCATGCGGGAGTCTGTCTGACTGCCTCCCCATTTCCAGCTTCGGGAAAATACAAAAAAAAAAAAAAAGAAATGAAACCTGAGACAGATGAAGATAGGGAATGGATTTTCAATGTATATATAATTGGAGTCCCTCAAAGAGTAATTTGAAGGGGTAAAACAATAAATATTTAAAATGAGAATTCAATAAAATGTATGTAAAATTAAAGGACACCTATCATGTGACTGGAAACTGCAACACTGGGTAGTCAGCACTGAGACATAGTCCCAGTACGCTTGTTGGATTATGAAGATTGTGAATCCATTGGCAGCCACACAAAAAGATTGAGTCACTTCCAAAAATTATCAGACTCTAGTCGTATAGGTCAGTTGGTTAGAGCATTGTCCTGAAGTGCAGTAGTTTCCTTTGATCCCTAGTCAGGGCACATATAGGAACAGATCAATGTTTCTGTTTCTGTCTCCCTTCCTCTCTCACTAAAATCAGTCAATAAATAAAAATATATTTAAAAATAGTATCAGGCCCTGGCCGGTTGGCTCAGCAGTAGAGCGTTGGCCCTGCGTGTGGAAGTACCAGATTCGATTCCAGGCCAGCGCACACAGGAGAAGTGCCCATCAGCTCCTCCACCCTTCCCCCCTCTCCTTTCTCTCTCTGTCTCTCTCTCTCTTTCTCTCTCTCTCTTCCCCTCCTGCAGCCAAGGCTCCATTGGAGCAAAGTTGGCTCAGGCGCTGTGGATGGCTCCATGGCCTCTGCCTCAGGCACTAGAATGGCTCCAGTTGCAGGGGAGCAGCGCCCTAGATGGGCAGAGCATCACACCCTGGTGGGCATGCTGGGTGGATCATGGTCGGGCACATGCGGAAGTCTGTCTATTGTCCCACCCCCACCCCTGCTTCTCACTTTGGAAAAAAAAGTATCAGGTTGGCAATGGCCTGAGAAGAATATTTTGTGCCTGAAAAGAGTGGCGCTACATCAACAAAAGAGCCCTAAGAGAAACTGAGCTTTTAATGCAGCCCCTCTGTCCATTAAGAGTGAAGAATGGAGACAGTTTTTATCTGTAAAAACTCAGGGAAAACCAATCCCGTGAATCCTTCCTGAGGAACTTAGAGGATGAACTTCAACCAAGAAGTGATTGAAGAAACACTGGCACATAGATTGTCAGTAAACGTTGACTATAACGGACTGTAGATCTAAGATCAAAACCTACTGGAGGCAAGGGTAACAAAACAGTATTTAAATGCTCATACTGTGACAATAAAGAAGTGCACACGTAAGGGGTGGGGGAGCACAGAAGGAGAAGAGGAGGTGGAAAGCTTCCTACTGCCTCGTTGGTTCTGACAGAATGGTTACCATCTTAAACTGGTAAATCTATTTGCAGAAATTTAAGTACATTTAAAAGTATGAAGATAAACATTAAAATATGCTACTATTAATTTGGATGGTAGAAAAGAAGGAAATGAGGAGGGAACATTTACAAGATAACTTTATTAAGGCTTATGGTAGGGAACTGTCTAAAGAAGATGGAGTGAAGAGTAATATATATATTTGAGTATATAATATATGAGTGATGAATTGCTTGCCCATTCTATTTTATCCCATAAATTTCTCTCTTCTATAGTCTTTTATCTCAAGACTTTGTTCAGTTCCTAGTCAAAGTGATATAGATTTTGTTTTAATCTGTGTCTTTTAAACCCCTGCCCCTTTAAAAAACAAACAAATAAAAAAACACCATCTCTGCTTAGCCTTTGGCCTGACCTGTGATGGCACAGTGGATCAAGTGTCGACCTGGAAATGCTGAGGTCGCTGGTTTGAAACCCTGGGCTTGCCTGGTCAAGGCACATATGGGAGTTGATGCTTCTAGTTTCTCCCCCCCCCCCTTCTCTCTCTCTGTCTCTTTCTCCTCTCTAAATGAATAAATAAAATTAAAAAACAAACAAATAAAAAAAAAACCCTGCCCCCATATGCTTTTCTACCTCTGGCTTAGGCTGCTAATGTCTCAATATTTATTCTTTCCCTTTTCTATACTAATAGACACTTTAGGAAAGCACATCATAACCTGAAATTTAAAAATGCTATTTTTCTGCCTCCCTTGAAGCTGATTACCAAACACTGGCCAAAGATAGGTGATCAGAAGTCCTGTGTTTAATACTCAGGTGTCCTTAACCAGGGCTTCTTGATAGGCCTGTTTTTAGAGAAATGATGTATTTTCCATCAGCCAATTCAATTGGGCAAGAGCGTATTATGAAGTGCCCCAGGGAATCCCCAAGGCTCTTCACATGGTTCTTTTTGACCTACAGTGTAGCAGCAAACAAATTTTCCTTTCATAATTGGTGTGGTACTGTGATTTGTGAGAAATATTTCCTTAAAAGGATTATTAAATGTAATTTTAAAAGGTTTACTCCCACTGCCATCCCCTAGGTTCTCAGACTGGCCCACCCTGGCATATACTGCATCTTATAGGGAGGAACCCCAGCCTTGTGGGTGCTGCCTCCTGGCTGAGGCTAAAACCAGCCCTTCAGGAGGCTTTGGCTTCGTGCTCTAAAAACGCCAGCTGGTTCTGAGTGATGGGCACATGGTAAAAGCAGAGACTTCTCTGGGTGTGAGCTCAATGCTGTACCACTGGGGTATACTGTGGTAAGATGAATTTGTTTATCCTAAGAATGCAAGGTTTGATTTAACATGTGAAAATCGATTAAGGTAATTCACCAGATTCAAGATTAAAGAAGAAAATGATATAACTGTCTCAATAAATGAAGAAGAATTTGATGTTATTTGACATGCATTCAAGATACAAACACAGCAAACTATACTCAATGGTAAAATGTTGATAGTTTGCTTTTGGGAGATTGGGGTGTGGATAGATTAAGGCAGTGGTAGTCAACCTGGTCCCTACTGCCCACTTGTGGGCGTTCCAGCTTTCATGGTTGGCAGTAGTGGAGCAACCAAAATATAAATAAAAAGATAGATTTAACTAAAGTAAGTTGTTTTATAAAGATTTATTCTGCCAAACTTAGCAAAAATCCGACACAAAGTACTTGGTAAGTAATTATTATTATATGCTTTAACTTGCTGTAACTCTGCTTTATAAATTTTATAAAGTAAAGTTACTTCCCTACTTTATAAATCACCATTACTGTGGAACCGGTGGGCAGTTAGAAAATTTTACTACTAACAGAGATACAAAAGTGGGTGGTAGGTATAAAAAGGTTGACTACCCCTGGATTAAGGGATCTAGGATGGGAAATAAGGGTTCATTCTTACAAGTTCCACAATAAAATGTTAATCACTTTGACTTCTGTGTTCGACCTTTGTGTAGACCTCTGTCTGGGGATGTGATGGAAACATAGGGAAGAGGGAATGCTCCCAATCCCAGGGGCTAAGGGAGGTCCAGTAGAAAGGAGAAAATGGAGCTAGGAGGGCACTGGTGCCCTAGGTTACCAGCTGCTTCAGCCCTTCGATCTTCCTACTCCAGCTATAACGAGGCAGCCAAGGGGGCCCCAGCTCGCATCATCACCCACATGGGCTCTGTTAGGCCAGAGAAGAAGGCCTGGTTTGAGGAAAGGCCTATGGCTAGGGGAAGGAGAGGTAAGAATAGGAGGACAGCGCAGGGGCAGGGGCAGAGGAAGCGGAGGGGAAGGCGTGGGGGAGCTAAGCGGGAGGAGGGGAGAGGCCAAGGGGGGAAAGGAGGCAGGGAGAAGGGGCAGAAACACCCCGACAGGCAGTGTGGTTTCCTCCAAACCTAAGCCCAGGGCCTGCCCGCTTCCGGAGTTCACTCGAGCCGACCCCACCGCTAGGCGGGGTCTAATGTCTTGAGGGACAAGTGGTGGAGCAATAGCAACGGGAGAGCAGTGGAGGAATTCTCCTTTTCCCTAATTTCGGGGCGGGCTGCCCCGTTCCTGGGGAGGACGCCGGCAAGCCAGATCGGACGTCACAACACGCGAGGTTGGTGAGCAATGCGGGCAAGGCCTGGCGTTCCCACCCGGGGCCGCGGCGCCCCAGAGCGCTGGAGCTGAGACGCTCTTAACACTTTTCCTTTCTAATTCCCTTTATTCACTTTGTCCTAACTGCTTAATAAATAAATAAAAAATAAACAAATAAATAAAACAGTAAATGTAACACCAGGCACCGGAGGTAACCGGGGACGTCTGTCCTCTCCGACCCAGGGAGACCCACTCCACTAGGCTCGGTGGCCGAGCGCGCGGACCCCCCGCCCCGGGGTGTCTGAGACGCGGGGACTTAGGGGCGTTCGCGGCGACTCCTAAGCCTAGAGGTTCGAGGCGTCGGGCGAGTTGGCTCCCAAAGGAAGAAGATTCAGTACTCAGGGGGTTGTCTCGGCTCCTACGCCCGGCTCCCCATAGCCCCCGCTTCGCCCCATCCCCGGGGGCGTCCTGTGCTCCTCATTTTCCCCCGCGCGAGGAGAGTGGGAGGAAGAGAGCGCGTTCCCCACCAGGCTGCGCTTCCAGAGCTTTCCTCTCCCGTCGGGGAATCTCGGCTTGCTAGCTGGAAATTCAATAAAAACTTCTACGGAAACCACAGGCTGTGTGTGGGGTCTGTGGAGGAGAAGGAGCGCAGGGCGGTACACTTGCCTGGGGCTGGGGCAGAAGTCCCTCCTGCGTGGGCCAGAAAGCACGGAGCAGGGCACGGGAGCCAGAGCGGAGTTCCAGGGCGTCTAAAGCAGGCGCTGTACAGTCATTTTAGTTTATATATATATATTATTTTATTTTATTATTATTATTATTATTATTTTTTTTTTTTTTTTTTTTTTTTTTTTTTTTTTTTTTTTTTTTTTACTGAGTCCTAGGGTTGGGAGTCTATCTGCTAGGCCAATGTCCTGAGTTCCCAAGAGCTGTGGGCTCGTGGACACCTACTGGGAAACGTGCCGCCACGATGTATATTCTTGTTGTAGGAGCCAGAGAAAGCAACTGAACTCAGTTCCTGGCGGGAGGGGAGATGAGAACCCTGCCCCCAAGTACTGTAACATTCAGGCCTCTCTGACCTTAGTCCCCTTATGTGAATTGCAGACCATCCTCCATTCTTGCATTGATCTATAAAGACCCTTGTGTATTTCCGTTTCCCACACTAGTTCACACGCCTCCACAACCTAAATCCCTTTTCAAGTCTGATAGTATTTTTTGTGGTTCATGAGTGTGAAGATTTGTGGAGGAAACCAGGTGGGAACTTTAAGGCTCCAGGTTCACTGTGAGGGCAGTGAGGTGTCAGTTCCCCCTACAAGTAGCGCTATGGTCCAGATAATCGCCCACTTTATTTATTTATTTATTTATTTATTTTCATTTTTCTGAAGCTGGAAACAGGGAGAGACAGTCAGACAGACTCCCGCATGCGCCCGACCGGGATCCACCCGGGACGCCCACCAGGGGCGACGCTCTGCCCACCAGGGGCGACGCTCTGCCCATCCTGAGCGTGGCCATGTTGCGACCAGAGCCACTCTAGCACCTGAGGCAGAGGCCACAGAGCCATCCCCAGCGCCCGGGCCATCTTTGCTCCAATGGAGCTTTGGCTGCGGGAGGGAAAGAGAGAGACAGAGAGGAAAGCGCGGCGGAGGGGTGGAGAAGCAAATGGGCGCTTCTCCTGTGTGCCCTGGCCGGGAATCGAACCTGGGTCCTCCGCACGCTAGGCCGACGCTCTACCGCTGAGCCAACCAGCCAGGGCTTAATCGCCCACTTTAGGCTGCATCCAGCACAGCAGTGGAAAGGATGGGCTGAGCACCCCAGGCTAGCCTCCAGAGCACGTGCTCCACTGGCGTCCCTAACCTAGACAGACCTCCTGGGTCCCCATTGTTTGACTCATATTTTGAGCTGTGATTCTTGTTGCTGTTATGGGTGTGGGAACCAAAAGAGAGATTCTCTAGACCTCAGGCATGTGTCCCACAGCAGAGCCTCTGGAAAGGACTGGCAGAAGGGGCTACTGCTTGGCAGGAGTTATTTTACCAAGTAGCAAAGCTTTATCTGTCATGTCAGGGAGAGAGAATTGACTTCCCTTCATGGTAGAAGTGGGTACTTCCTGTGTCTCTACCAGTAAGCATGATGTGCACTGGCCATTACTGTTTAAGAAGTTGTGACATCTTAGGACATCATGGCAGGCCACCAGCCATGAAAACTGAGTACATCCAGTACATGGCTAGGAGGCAAAAGATAAACAACTGGTTAGAAATGTAGCAATATTTTCCACTGAACTCTATGTACCAGATCAAGGAAGCCCCTACCCTAGAGACTTAGCCAAGAATGAGGTCAGCTAACCGCACCCTCCCGCCCTTGTAAACGCTGCTTGCTTGCTCAGCCTAGATAGCCACCCTATAAAAAGGAGCCATTTTAGAAGCTCGGGGCTGCAGTGTTTCCTTGCGTGGGTTGCCTGCAGTCCCTGTGCAGGTTTGCAATAAAACTTATAAAATTCCCTTTGGGTTTGCTGTGGTCTGTCTCCTGGGATGTAACAGAAGTATTAACAATTCTATTACCCTCCTTAGCTGCTTCTGTGAATTCATGAATTCATGGGCATTCTACATATTTTGTTGATTCAGTGGGTTTTTTTCCTTCTTCATACTTTTTGGTGCTGGGATGGAAAGAGGAGTTATACAGGCTAGAATTTCATCTTTCTTTTCTTGGACACTTTTTTTGGCACAAGGATACACCACTTCCCTTGTCTCTCTGCTCCTCTTTGTTGTTTTTAGTTCCTGGGTGTATCCTTACAGTTTCTGTACATTTCACAATAGGAGGGAAGGTATATTGTGTAGTCTGAATTCATTGTGACATCTTTAACAGAATTCTAAACTTTTGTATATGTTATTTTACCAAAGATGTTAGCATGTACATTTCTAGGCTATATAATTTGAAATATATTTTAGGCTCTCTTGTGTCATTTTTTTTTCTTTTTTAAGATTTTATTTATTCATTTTAGAGAGGAGAGAAAGAGAGAGAGAAGGCAGGAGAAGCAGGAAGCATCAACTCCCCTAGGTGCCCTGACCATGCAAGCTCAAGGTTTCAAACGGGCGACCTCAGTGTTTCAGGACGGCGCTTTTTCCACTGTGCCAACACAGGTCAGGCCAAAAAGCATTTTTTACAGTAAAGGAAACTTTAAAAATATACTTTTCATCTTTAGGTCTTAGTATAATGACATCACAGAAAGATCAAGAAATAAAGGACAAAAGAAAACCCATGTCCATTATTACCACCATATCACACAGTTGTCATTTCTGCTTATTCATTTTCAGTGTTGGTCCATTGACAGATATACAATATTTTAGTGAAACTGTTACCATTGTGTACATTCCATTTGGTGTCCTGTTTGGGTTCATTTTTTTTCTGGCAGCCCTTCTCTCTCTACAGTCTGCCATGCAGTATGTGAGACATTTTCACACTGTAGCCTAGGATGGTGGCAACTCTCAGTACAGAAGAGCCTCTCATATTCCATTTGGTTTCTTGGCCCCATCCACCCTAATTTACACCAGCAGAGAGAAAGATGGTGATGGGCAAGTATAGGATGCCAAAGCTCTTCACCAAATCCCATGGAATATGGGGATGGGGTCGAATGCAGATGTTTTAGGGAACTCAGCAACCAAGTATCACGATTAGGACAGAATTTCTTCTTCCCTGGTTTTGGTGGCTGTGCCCTTCCTGAAGAGTGGCAGTTGCTGGGAGCACACCTCAGGAGGTCTGTAGAACAAGCCTCTGCTTGCTCAAAGCTACCTAAACAGAGGTTTCCCATTCCCCTGATAAGACTCCCCTGGTGTGATTGTTAAAATTCCAGATGCTGGGCCCCTCTCAACTCTAGGACAGGTGCCTGAGACTCATTTGGAGATCATGCAGGAAGTATTGTATTGGAAGTTGAGATAGGTGGGGCCCATGCTTGTATTATAGAAAGTACATGCACCCACTATTTAGAGTGCAGCTTCTATTTGACTGAGCTTTGGGGTACTCATGTACTTGTGCAGGTTTCAAGTCAGATGTGACAAGGTTTGAATATGGGCTCAGACACCCAAATGTGATTTGGGCAAGTTAAGTAATCTTTCTCATGTAAAATGGAAATAATATTATATCTCTCAGATGGTTGTGAAGATTTCATGTGTTTGGCACAAAGAGAAGTGTCTACAACCAGTAGTTATTAAACTAAGGTCTCAGTACCTGACATAGATATGGTTAAAGACTCAGTGATGGCCCTGGCTGGTTTGCTCAGTGGTAGAGCGTCGGCCTGGCGTGCAGGAGTCCCGGGTTCAATTCCCGGCCAGGGCACACAGGAGAAGCGCCCATCTGCTTCTCCACCCCTCCCCCTCTCCTTCCTCTCTGTCTCTCTCTTCTCCTCCCACAGCCGAGGCTCCATTGGAGCAAAGATGGCCCAGGCGCTGGGGATGGCTCCTTGGCCTCTGCCCCAGGCGCTAGAGTGGCTCTGGTCGCAACAGAGCGACGCCACGGAGGGGCAGAGCATCACCCCCTGATGGGCAGAGCGTCGCCCCCTGGTGGGCGTGCCAGGTGGATCCTGGTCGGGTGCATGCGGGAGTCTGTCTGTCTCTCCCCGTTTCTAGCTTCAGAAAAATACAAAAAAAAAAAAAAAAAAAAAAGACTCAGTGATTGGGAGAAGTTACTTTATCAATATTTTCATATGAATTTTTTAAAGCTTAGTGCAATGCACTAATTCCAGGCCAGGGATTTCAGCCCCTGTATTTAGATATTCTGAAAAGACCACCAAGAGGACTGGCTGCAGAAGACATAACCATTTATTACTTATGTTAACAGAGTAAGATCATTGGCTATTATTCCTGCTATCAAATGGAGCGCCTACAGGTCCCTGCCTTCCTTTTATATTTTTTTTCTTTCTTTTTCAGATGGGGGGGGGGGGGTAGATAGGGACAAACAGGAAAGGAGAGAGATGAGCAGAATCAATTCTTCGTTGCGGCCTTAGTTGTTCATTGATTGCTTTCTCATATGTGCCTTGACGGGGGGGGGGGGGGGCTGCAGCAGAGCGAGTAACCCCTTGCTCAAGCCAGCAACCTTGAGCTTCAAGCCAGTGACATTTGGGCTCAAGCCACCAACCCCGCACTCAAGCTGGTGAGTGCAAGCTCAAGCTGGCGACCTTGGGGCTTCAAACCTGGGTTCTCTGCATCCTGGTCCTACGCTCTATCCACTGTGCCACCACCTGCTCAGGCCCTCCCTTCTTCTTACACACCAGGAGAGGGAGGAGAAGTCAATACTAAGAACAACAGGAAATGCTCTGGCTTGTGTATAAGAAAGTCTGACCTCCTCCTCAGTACACTCATGGGAACTTCCCAGGACCAGGCTGCGTTTCTTCCTCCTTCTGGCTGCTAGCCAGAGAGCTATCTAGCATCTTGGGACAGGGAAGGGCCATGTGCAGCATCAGCCCTCCACACTTAGTTTCTTTCTAGAGATAACCAAGGTACCATGAAATGCCTGGCACAGGCTTTGGCACAACACTAAACCCTCTATGAATATGGTTATTAAGATAGCCTCTGGTCCCTGCAGGGTTTTTCTCACTGGACACTTGTCAAGTATGGCTTTTTAAAAATGCTGTGTCCTTTGGAGGTAATTTGTAGATTGTAATGCTTTTCTACAATCAGATAATTACCTACTCTGATACATGTAGGCAAAGTCATGAAGTAACAATGCTGGCCATCTTTGAAACAGATTTGGTACAAATTGGATTTGTGCGGCAGTTGGTAACGCTAGTAATTCCTGTGACAGTCCACTGTGAATAGTGAGCTTAGAGACTGTGAAAATGGGCAAGAGGAAATAGGAGTCCAGTAGTTCCTGAAACTTGACTGACTACAGAATTACTGGGATTTAAAAATACAGATTCATTGTTTGATTCTGCATGTCTGGCTTTGAGCCATAGAATCTGCACTTTTAAAAAATGTATTTCAGGCCCTGGTCGGTTGGCTCAGTGGTAGAGCGTCGGCGTGGCGTGCGGGGAACCTGGGTTTGATTCCCGGCCAGGGCACATAGGAGAAGCGCCCATTTGCTTCTCCACCCCCACACCCCTCCTTCCTCTCAGTCTCTCTCTTCCCCTCCCCTCTACTTTGTAGCAAAGGCTCCATTGTAGCAAAGATGGCCTGGGCGCTGGGGATGGCTCCTTGGCCTCTGCCCCAGGCACTGGAGTGGCTCTGGTCGTGGCAGAGCGACGCCCTGGAGGGGCAGAGCATCGCCCCCTGGTGGGCAAAGCGTCGCCCCCTGGTGGGCGTGCCGGGTAGATCCCGGTTGGGCGCATGCGGGAGTCTGTCTGACTGTCTCTCTGTTTCCAGCTTCAGAAAAATACCAAAAAAAAAAAAAAAAAAAAATTGTATTTCAATGATTTTGAAAGAGAGAGAAACATCTATCTGTTCCTGTCTGTGCCCTGACCGGGAATAGAACCCACAATCTTTGTGGACTATACTAACCTAACCAAGCAATTGGCTAGGGCTAAAATTTGCATTTTTTTAAAGGTGTACTGACAGATGGGAACTTGGTTGCAATGTCTTTTTCCTTTTGTAATACAAATAATCAATTAAGCTTTGATGGTCAGGCATCCACCTCAAAGAAGCATCTACAATACTTCAAAGACAACTAACTATCTTGAAAAAAGTCGTTGCCAGAGGCAGGACGAGGTAAAGAGCCAGGTCACCTTCCCTTACGGGACTCCTGTGTTTTAGAGATCTTGGTCGCTTTTATTACTAACATTTTGGGCTGCTGTTTTCGAAATTTTGTCCCGTGCTTTAAATTTTCGCTTTTAAACTCACCAATCAAGAGTGAGCCCGCGGCGGTCGGGGTGGGGTTGAGGTGGGGAAGGGAGCCTGTGAAACCCTAGACTCCACTCTCAACCCGGGTGTGAGCTGAACCCCAGGCCAGTGCCGCTCTTACGTTGTAAATTCCCCAATCCAGAGTGAGACGGAGAGCGGAAGTAGGTGGGGTGGGAATTGAGGCCCGAAACCTTAGGCTCCACCCTCAACCCCTATAAGAGCAGAACCCCCTAGTGACGCGTCTACATTGTCAATTCACCAATCAAGAGTGAGCGCGCGGGAGCGAAGGGCGGGGGAACTGAGCCCGCGAAATCGAAAAGTGAGCGTGCGGCGCGGAGGGCGGGGGAAGTGAGCCCTGGAAATCCAAGAGTGAGCGCGCGGGGGCGAAGGGCGGTGGAAGTGAGCCCGCGAAATCGAAAAGTGAGCGTGCGGGAGCGAAGGGCGGGGGAAGTGAGCCCGCGAAATCCTAGGCTCCACCCTCAATCCCTATAAGAACAGAACCCCAGGCCCGTGTTCTTGCACTTCATCGCTACCGCAACTTCGCTGTGGAACTGCGAGCGTGCTGTGTAATTTCCAGGTTCTGTAAGTACCAAACCTTTATTTTTTTTCAGTTACTGGATTATTATTGCTGAAGGGCAGCTTGCAATCATAATAACCACTAGGTCTGGTCCAACCACAGCATTGACAGGGTGAGACCCTCCAGCATAAAACAGATTTATGACATGTCAAAATAAATTCTGTCTGCTGTGCAACACCTTTCCTCAATGTTAAAAATGATTGTTAAAGCCACATTGTAATAATTCTTGAAATCTATACTCAAGTGCTCAAGGGAACTGTGATCTGTGTGGGCCGTGGAGGAAAGTTCTAGAGCAAAGTGATAAGTAGAAGAAACGTAAAATAGCAACAGCATTAGCCACCAAATCAATAACAGGACCCAGCAGAAATTTCAACAAAAAAGACAAGTTTTTACGATAGATAGGAAACAGGGTTTTTTTGGTGTTTTTGTTTTTTTTCATCTTGAGACCATAAGGCAGACATTAAAAAGCCCAAGCATTCTAATTTAGGCTCCGGGGAAACCAACTCTAAAAGACATGAGCATGTCAGTTTTCAGTGAAGAGTAGTTCTGCTTTTCAGGGAAATTGAAACCTGGCGTTTCCTCCAAGATTTGCTTTGTTTTTCTGCTGCAGATTTCAGAGCCAGTTGTTCCTTCTGTGAAGGTTACCATTGGCCTTGGTCAAAAGCTGCGGACATCAGAACAGATCAGGACTCTGGGAGTTTTCTCTTTACTACCCCAAGTCTGAGGAATCTTCTAATTCCCAAGGTAAGTACAGACTGTCTGGAAAGACTCAAGCCTTGCCTGTTTAACAGAAAGGATAGAATTTTATATTTTGTTTCTGTTATCTGTCACTCTGTGTGTGTTAGTTTATTCTTACAGTGATTTATAATATTCACTTTAATAAGTATTACCATATTCTATTTCCTCAGTAAATCATATTTATTGATGAACATTTAGGCTATTTCCAAAATTTGGTGTTATAAACAGTACTAAACTGACCATGCTTGTTCTCCTTGTAGCATTATTTATCTGTTCATCTGTTAAACAACATCTTGGTTGCTTCCAATTTGTGTCAATTATGAGTAAAGCTACTAGAAAAATTTCATGTGCAGGTTTTTGTGTGAACATAAATATTCAACTAATTTGGGTAAATATCAAGGAATATAATTATGTGATAACAGTATGTTTAATTTTGTGTGAAACTGTCTTTTTATTATTGATTTTAGAGAGATAGGAAGAAGAAAGAGAAATATAGATTTATTGTCCCAGTTAGTCAGTGTGAAATTGTCTTTTAAAGTGGCTATATCAACTCTGGCCAAAATATCTCAGTTGGTTACGTCCCAATACAACAAGGTTGTGGGTTGGATCCCTGGGCAGAGTACATACAGGAATCAACCAATGAATGCATAAAATAAGTGGAACAAGAAATCAATATTTTTCTCTCTCCCTCCTCCTTCCTCTCTAAAGTCAATAAAATCAATAAATAAAACAACAAAATAAAATAAATAGTTTTAAAGTGGCTGTCTCATTTTTCATATTGTGTTTTGATTTTTAGCCATTTTAATAAATATGTATTGGGCCTGGCCCAGTAGCTCAGTTGGTTAAAGCATCATCCCAATACACCAAGGTTGCAGTTTTGATCCCTGGTCGGGGCACACACCAGCATCAAGCATTGAGTGCATTATAAGTGGAATAACAAATCAGTCTCTCTCTCTCTCTCTTATTCTAAAATACAATCAAAACAAGAACTGTTTAAAATTTAAAAATATAAGGTCCTGGCCAGTTAGCTCAGCGGTAGAGTGTTGGACCGGCATATGGATGTCTTGGTTTGATGCCTGGTCAGGGTACACAGGAGAGGCAACAATCTGCTTCTCCACCCCTCCCCCTTTACCCCCTCTCTCTCTTCTCCTCCTGTAGCCCTAGCTCAGTTGGAGCAAGCCCCCCCCCTTGAGGATGGCTCCATGACCTGCCTCAGGCGCTAAAATAGCTCAGTTGCCAAGCAACAGAGTGACAGCACCAGGTGGGCAGAGCATTGCCCTGTAGGGGGCTTGAAATGTGAATCCTGGTCAGGGCACATGCAGGAGTCTGTCTCTGCCTTCTTGCTTCTCACTTAAGAAAAAAATATATAGAGGTATATAGTGGTATCTCATTGTTGTATTAATTTGCAAATCCTTATGGTATATGATGTAGAGCATCTTTTCATGTACTCATTGGCCAACTCTGTATCTTTGGTGAGATGTCAGGCCAGAATTTCCTTTTTGTAAACACCATAAAATTGGTCTGTTTGTTCTTTTATTTTTGGAATAATTTGCATCAGTACAGTGGAAAAGATCAATTTCATTTAAATATTTTAAAATATCACTTTCACCTGACCAGGCAGTGGTGCAGTGGAGAGAGCATAGGTCTGGGATGTTGAGGACCCAGGTTCGAAACCCCAAGGTTGCTGGCTTGAGTGCAGGCTCATCCGGCTTAAGCGTGGGTTCACCAGGGTGAGGGCAAGGTTGCCAGCTTGAGTGTGGGATCATAAACATGACCCCAGGGTCACTGGCTTGAGCCCAAAGGTTGCTGGCTTGAAGCCCAAGGTCACCAGCTTGAGCCCAAGGTCTCTGGCTTGAGCAAGGGGTCACTGGATCAGTTGGAGCCCCCCCCCTGGTTAGCACATATGAGTAAGCAATCAGTGAACACCTAAGGTGCCACAATGAAGAATTGATGCTTCTCATCTCTCTCCTTCCTGTCGTCTGTGCCTTTCTGTCCCTCTCTTTGTTTCTCTCACTAAAAAAAAAGTCCTGTAAATTTTCCTGCCGTCTGACCTTCCCCACTCCTGGGAGCCTTAATAGTTAAAGAAACTAGTTCGCATGACGATTAAGATTCTAGGTTTTGATAAGGAACACTAGACTTCGGAATCAGATATTACTGACTACAAAGCATTTTTATGTGATTCTGAGCATGTTCACCAGCCTCATTTTCTTCTCTGGTAAAATGAAGATAATAGTGTTTGTTGTGAGGAGGTAGTGAGATAATGTATGTAAACATTTTGGTACACTGCCCAGTTCAATTACGGAAACTATTTCAAGCCATAAGGAAAGGCACAAACATAATCCTTCCTACCATCCCATTAGTTTTCATCTAGACTTGATTTATCTAGTCTTCTTATGTCAAATCTTTTGATCTCAGATCTTGATACGGATTTCTGCCTATGGCCGCTCAAGCTTGAGTATATATCCTTATTCTCTCCCCACATTTGGATCTTATTTCTCTCTTTTTACTGTTTGGCTTACCTTTTTTTAAATATATATACTATTTTTTACAACAGTTTTAGGTTCACAGCAAAATTGAGAAGAAGGTGCAGAGATTTGCTCTTGCCCCTACACATGCCTAGCCTCTCCCATGATCAACATCCCCCACCAAGTGGTACATTTGTTACAACTTATGAACCTACATTGACATATTGTAATCATCCAGAGTCCACAGTTTTCATTGTGGTTCATTCTTGGTGTTATGAATTTTATGGGTTTCAACAAATATATGATGACAAGTACATGATTATACTATTATGTAGACTGCAGGGGTCCCCAAACTTTTTACACAGGGAGCCAGTTCACTGTCCCTCAGACTGTTGGAGGGCCGCCACATACAGTGCTCCTATCACTGACCACCAATGAAAGAGATGCCCCTTCCAGAAGTGCGGGGGGGGGGGGGGGGGGGCGGATAAATGGCCTCAGGGGGCCGCATGCGGCCCATGGGGCCGCAGTTTGGGGACGCCTGATGTAGAGTATTTTCACTGCCCTAAAAATCCTCTTGCTCCACCTAAATCCCTCCCTCCCTAAACCTTTGCAACCATTGATCTTTTTTTCTCATTTTTACAGAGACACAGAGAGAGTCAGATTAGGACAGACAGACAAGAACAGAGAGAGATGGGAAGCATCAATCATCAGTTTTTCTATGCAACACCTTAGTTGTTCATTGATTGATTTCTCATGTGTGCCTTGACCATGGGCCTTCAGCAGACCAAGCAACCCCCTGCTCGAGCCAGCAACCTTGGGTCCAAGCTGGTGAGTTCTGCTCAAACCAGATGAGCCCACGCTCAAGCTGGCAATCGCGGGGTCTTGAACCTGGGTCCTCCACATCCCAGTCCGATGCTCTATCCACTGTGCCACCACCTGGTCAGGCTTTTTTTTTTCAGTTTTTTCATTGATTTGAGAGAGTTGTGGGAGGGAAAGAGGTAGGGGAAGTGAGAGAGAAAGAAAGAAAGCAGCATCAACTTGTTCCACTTAGTTGTGCACCCATTGATTGCTTCTCTTTTGTGCCTTGACCAGGGATCTAATCTGGACTCTGTGTACTGGGACGACACTATCCACTGAGCTATATGGCCAGGGCCACCACTGATCTTTTTACTACCTCTATACTTTTATTTTATCCAGTTGTCATTTAGTTGGAATCATACAATATGTAATCTTTTCAGATTGGCTTCCTTCACTTAGCACTGCATTTACGTTTTCTCCAGTAAGTCTAGTGGAGCCATGTACAATTTAAACTTTTCCTTGGTAACTGTCTTTATGTTTTATTTTGTTATTGATTTATTTGAGTTGTTAATTTATTAAATGAGCCTAACGAGGCTGTTGCTCAGTGGGTAGAGCGTCGGACTGGGATGCAGAGGACCCAGGTTTGAGACCCCAAGGTCGCCAGCTTGAGCATGGGCTCATCTGGCTTGAGCAAAAAAAAAAAAAAGCTCACCAGCTTGGATTCAAGGTCGCTGGCTCAAACAAGGAGTTACTGGGTCTGCTGAAGGCCCGCGATCAAGGCACATGCAGGTATTGATCGACTTACGACCTATGCAACTTACAACCATTCCACTTTACGACCAAAATAGCTAGCCACAACTGCTCTGCGTCTGACAGCGCAAGCGTTGCCCAGCTGAGCGTACAACAGCACGCACCAGTTTCCAGCAGCACTACCATATCTGCGTGCATCATTTCAACTGTTATCCCAGACTCGGTATAGCAATTTGTGTTTTGTGTCTTGGATATTTTTCATCAAACCCCTCCCATGATGTCTACCAAGAGGAAATTGTCTTTGTCTACACCTCAGCCTGCCAAGAAGGAGAGGCCATTGATCTCAACACGAAAATGAAGGTAATTAAGCAGTACGAAGGAGGAAAGAAAGTAAATGTGATTGCACGTGATACAAAGTTATCACACTCGACTGTGTCGATGATTTTGAAAGATAAAGAAAGAATTCATGAAGCTGTGAAAGGTTCTGCACCCATGTGATCAACAGTTATAACAAAGCAATGAAGCGGGCCCATCCTCGAAATGGAGAAATTGCTATATATTTTGATGGAAGATCAAATTCAAAAACGGACACCATTAAATCTTTTTACTGTGCAGATGAAGGCGAGAAGTCTATTTCAGACTCTGAAGGAGCGTGCTGGAGAAGATTATAGTCAAAAATTTGTAGGAGGCACTGGCTGCTACAGAGATTCAAGAAAAGATTCCAAATGCATAGTGTTCGAGTGACTGGAGAAGCAGCGAGTGCGGATGAGGAAGGAGCACGTAAGTTTGTTGATAGTCTGGATCAGGGGTCCTCAAACTTTTTACACAGGGGCCAGTTCACTGTCCCTCAGACCGTTGGAGGGTCGGACTATAAAAAAAACCTATGAACAAATCCCTATGCACACTACATGTGACATTCAAATAAAGGCCATAAAATATATTAATGGGTTTTGGAAGTAACCTTGAAGGAACTAGTCTAGTAAAAACAACCCATCCCCTGGACAGCTGTGTCCTTGAGATAAGGAAGTCGTTAGGCCTCCAGGATGGCTGATGCAACCACATCCTAGAAGATAGAAAAACATGTTTTTCTTTGAGTTTAAATTTGGGATTTTCCACTGTGTAACCTGTTTGAACCCCTAGTTGTTAAGGCACGTGACTATAATTTTATTTGAAAGAGCCAATTGCTAAACGCTAAATTTGCTTCTGTATGGACCGCTTGCTTGCTATGCTATAAAAACCCCTAGACTGTAGGCGCTCGGTGTGCCTCTGGTGACTGCCACCTGAGCTCACCCCTGCGCAGGTTTGCATTTTCTTGGCCATAAAGCTTTGTTTGAACTCTCCAAACATCTCCAGCATTTGTTTTACCCGGCGAGCGTAACAGTGCCCCTTCTGGAAGTGTGGCAGGGGCCAGATAAATGGCCTCAGGGGGCTGCAGTTTGGGGACCCCTGGTCTAGATGAATAATTACAGATGAGGGATTTCTAGCAGAACAGATTTTCAATGTTGATGAAACTGGATTATTTTGGAAACAGATGCCAGCAGAGAAAGAAGAGGAGAAGCCAGAAAGAAAGTTCACCACTAAGGGATTATCAGGTTTATCTTTACTGAATAAACTTCTTATACATTTCAAAGCAATGGACCCAAACATCAAACAGTTTGCAAGGATTGAACGTATGGCTCATGATGTGTTTCATCGGTATCATGAAATTTATGAAGAAAAAAGAAACATACAATTCAGACAAAGCTCACCATGTTTATGAAAAAATCAACTCCGGTAACCCCAACTGCTGCCTCAGATGACCGACATCAACAATCCGCAGCCAAGCACCAGCGGCCAATAAAATGTTTCGTATGTGTTTATATATTTTGATATGTTCTGCAATTGGGAAAATGTTTCCTATGGTATTTTTTACACCTGTATTTTGTAATTTTTTATGTTTTGCAAATATTAAACCAGTTGTACTGGTAATGCAGTGTTTTACTTAAACCTGACAAATGTAAAAATAAGAAACAAAATGGTGTAGAGATGATACAAATGGCATAAACTGAACAAAGACAATTATGATATATAACAATAATGAAAGAAAATTATGGTAAAATATGACTTAAAGATTTTTATAACATCATTTCACAGTACTGTACATATAGGCTACTCAACTTTTGACCAAATTGTGTTACGACTGGTCTGTCGGAACCAATGGTGGTCGTAAATCGAGCACTAGCTGTATGCGAAAGCAATCAATGAACAACTAAAGTGTCGCGATGAAAAACTGGTAATTGATGCTTTTCATCTCTCTCTGTTCCTGTTTGTCTGTCCCTATCTATCCCTCTCTCTGACTCTCTCTTTGTCCCTGTAAAAAAAGAATTATTAAATGAATTTGCTTCTCTGCCTTTATTTTAAAAATACTTTATGTTTTTAAATTTCTTAATGTACATTTTGGTGAAACAGAATCTCTCTTACTCATTATTTTAAGGGAAGAAACCGTCCAGTTTCTTACTTATTATCTTTTATATCTTAAAGGAAGAAGTGACTAGGTGCTCTCAAGGTTTCTGTGACAAACAAATAATCCAGGCTCATTAGATATATGTGGAAACATTTTTCCAAGAAAATGAATTAGCATGCAATACTTGAGGGCAAATGTCCATATGAATAAACATTAAAACTTAAAATTCAAATGTCTCTCAAATGACTCTGTATAAATTCTGACAAGACTTTAAATGTCATAAGATATAGAACAAGATAGTTAAAAATGTAAATTTTATCACAAGGATATCAGACTAATAAGTAAGATTGTGAATAGCTTGGCCTTCCAAATGATTTACTGTTCAGAATTGAGTTTCTTTGTCACACCTGCACCAACCACCCTTTTATTTGTTCAGAGCTCTTTTTATTCGTTTTTTCTTTAAATAATAAGGATGCCAGTGTCTTGTCTAAAAAGCAAAAGCTAAGCAAGCAAAATAGACAAATAAGAACTCTTAATCTTGTTAGTCAAATAATTGCGTTTTAATTATCCAGTTTCCTTCTGCCCTTGCATTTATTATTCTTGCTATTGTGTTCCTTTGTGAATTAGTTTTTTTCTTAAGCTCTTTATTTGAAGGAAATTAGTATTTTTATTTTTCTCTCTTACCAATATGGGCATTCAGTGCTATGGCTTTTCTGCACATTCTGTTTAAACCATGTCATGAGAAGTTGATGAGACTTAAACCGTAAGTGTCCACCAGGCAGATCCTTTGTGTCTCTCACAGCACTTAGTGTGCCGCCGTGAACACTCACTGAACGTTTCCTGTATTAATAAATCAAAGAATGAGACATTTCATCTCTAAATCAAAGAGTGAGATATTTTTATCTCATTCTTCAGTCTATAATCAAGCAAAGGAGAGACATGACTGTGCAGGTGGTGGCACATTCCTAAGCATTTTCAGAGCCTCTTCACAGTGGAACCGTCGAGTTTTATTGATTTGCTCAACCACTCCCAAATGCAAGTTCTTTGAAATCACAAAGACATGCAGTCCATGGATCCTTCTTTTTCCTGGTTATCAGAACCACTCCCTGCCCTGACCATTTTCATTTCCTACCCTGTTCTAACAATGCATATAATCCAAAAGTTCAACCACTTTCTTACTAATGATCTGAATTTATATCCGTTACTCTCCTTTTAAATTTTTTTTGAGGTAAGGCTTTTGTTTTTCTGTGATGAATAATTTCAAACTTATAAAAAATACAGGAACAAAATAATGAACACAAATATGTCCACCACCCAAATTTAATAGAAGATGCCAATTAAAAAAAAAAAAACAGAAATCTTCTGCCTGACCTGCAGCGGCGCAGTGGATCAAGTGTCAGTGTAGAACGCTGAGGTCATCAATTTGAAACCCCAGGCTTGCCCAGTCAAGGCACATCTGGGAACTGATGCTTCGTGCTCCTTCCCCCTTCTCTCTCTCTCCCTCTTTCTCTCTCTATCAAATCTAAAATAACAACAACAAAAACTTCTTATTATGTTGATAAGTGGTACCACCACTAACCACCCAATTGCCTATGCCACACACCTAGTTACTAAAATTTACTTTTTTTTTTTTTAATTTAAATTTAAACCTGGTCAATACAGATCATGTTCATTTTTCCTAAAAATCTCTCATATGAGCTCAAATTCTCTTCATCCCAGTGCCTCTGCTGGGCTCCATCATCTCTCACATGGATTACTGCTAACCCTTCTGACCACAATTCAACTGTGCTTCCTTTCAGACAGTATGCCCTGAGAGGCAGGCCGGTGCTCATTCTTAATCTGCCACTTAATCTCCAGCACTTAGCAGGAACTCAATAAATGTTTACAGATAAATCAATGAGTGCCTTTTTCTGTACTGTGTAATTTACTTCTTCATCAACATGAGATACATGTTTTAATGATTTCTGTTGCAGAATGAACATGGAGAATCGTAATTCATCTTTGGTGGTGGAAGCATCCTACTCAGACTTGGTCATCAGTGTAGGAAAAGTAACCCTTGGGGAAGGAAACAGGAAAAACCTGCAGAAAGTTCAGAGAGAGCGAGAGAAGGACAAAGTCGTCCAGGCTGCATGTGCCTTATTAAACTCGGGAGGAGGAGTGGTTCGGGTGGAAATGGCAAACGACGCTGAGCATCCTGTGGAGATGGGACTGGATTTAGAAGAGGCTTTGAGAAAACTTATTGAATCTTCAGACTTGCAGGTTTTCTTTGAGACTAAGCAACAAGGACGGTGTTTTTACATTTTTGTTAAATCTTGGAGCACTTCCCCTGAAGTCAGTTCCACCAAGCCCCACATTTCCAGCCTGAGTTCTTCGTTATACCGCAGATCTGGCACCTCTAAGTATCTCATGGACTCAGGAGAGGCATTTGCTTTCCTGAAAGACAAGGAAAAAAAGGCAAGACGTTTTAGAGAAATACTTAACAGAATTTTCAGGGTTACAGAGCAAAACTCAAATGCTGCTACCACAGTTTTCGAAAGAGACCAGCTTGAAAAAGGTGAAATCCTGCCCTTTCCTGAGTCTCAATTGGTAGAATTTAAACAGTTCTCTACAAAACACATCCAAGAGTATGTAAAAGGCCTAATTCCAGAGTACATCCCTGCATTTGCAAACACTGGAGGTGGCTATCTCTTCATTGGAGTGGATGATAGTAGAAAAGTTCTGGGATGTGCTAAGGAAATTGTTGACTGTAACTCTTTGAAACAGAAAATAGAAGACGGAATCAACAAATTACCCTGTGTCCATTTTTGCCAAATCCAACGCCCCATAAACTTCACAGTCAAATTCTTGGAAGTGTTAGACAAGGGACAGTTCTATGGCTACGTTTGTGCAATCAGAGTGGAGCCGTTCTGTTGTGCGGTATTCTCAGAAGCTCCCAAATCATGGCTGGTGAAAGGTGAGAATGTCTGCAGGCTGACAGCTGAGGAGTGGGTGGACATGATGATGGACAGAGATCCAGGTAAGAGGGGAAAGTACCTCCCTCCCTGTCCTTTTCTGCCCCTAGCACCTTCTTATTGAACAGGTTCTCCTTTGCTTTCTGTGACTTGAACTTCTCACACCCCCTAAACTCTATGTTTTTTGGAATTTCCAAGTATCCTGTTTTCCATACTTAATAAACCTTTGTCGGGAAATGAGAAGCTCAAATCAGTGTCTTATGATAGGAAACTTTTTCACATCAGAGGATGGAAAGAAAATTTGGGGAGAAGGATTGCCTTGTAGTAGTTCTTACTGGATTTAGAGTAATTTGTTAAAATTTCAGGAATTCTGTGAGCCAGTTGTTAAATCTGGTCATTTTAAAAAATTAAGTTATATAAACTTATAATTAAATTATATTAAAAACAAGTGTAATAAATAGAAACTCACTACTTCCTATTTGCTCCATTTTCATAGTATGTTTGCTTGGAGGTTATTTACATCTATTGTGTCTGTATGGTGGAAATACTATAAAATGCTCTGTTCCCAGCTCTAAACTTAGTGAAGTCTCAGTGGTAGCTGGAATATGTCCATGGCGGGAAATGTATACCACAGAAATAAGCTACATGAACATATGTTTACTAAATGAATGTGATGACATGAGTTTTCTTTCTTTCTTAAGATCTTCAAGGCTTGTGCGAAGACTTTGAATCTCAGCTGAGTCTGTCTGGCAGGCCTCCTCTTAGCAGACCAGTGTACTGCAAGAAAGGCCTGGAACATAAGGAATATCTCCAGCAACGTTTATTTCCAGGTAGCAACTATGTTTTGCCTACTTGACAGTAGTCAGTTTGTATGCTAGGATAAGGGGAAATAAATGGTTATGCTTGTTTTTTGAAAATCCTGAAAGTATCATTTGCAAGCCTATATGTACAGGGTAATAATGCTACCAGTGCATTGCTGATAAGTAATTTTGAAATAAACGTTCACTGACCTCACTGGCTGAGGCAGTACAACATAAGAATCCAGGACAAGCCTGACCAGGTGGTGAGCAGTGAATAGAGTGTCAGACTAGGATGCAGAGGACCCAGGTTTGAAACCCCAAGATCGCCTGCTTGAGCACAGACTTACCAGCTTGAGCATGTGGTCACTGCCTTGAGCATGGGATCTTAGACATGACTCCATAGTTGCTGGCTTGAAGCCCAAGGTCGCTGCCTTGAGCAAGGGATCACTTGCTATTCTATAGCCCCCCAGTCAAGGCACTTATGAGAAAGCAATCAATGAACAACTAAGGTGCTACAATGAAGAATTGATGCTTGTCATTTCTCTCTCTCTTCCTGTCTGTCTGTCCTTCTCTTTGCCTCTCTCTGTGTCACAAAAGAAAAGAAAAGAAAAAGAAAAGAATCCAGGACTATTATTTCCTTTAAAGGCTATTTGGTCTTGAAGTTCTCAAATTACACTGATCATTAGTATTTCTGGCTATTTTAAAAACTATAGATATCTGGTTCCCCACTCCAGATTTAATAAATTAGAATATCTGGGGATAGTATTTCATAATGTGCATATTTATCAAGCTTACTCACATGATTTTGGTGTTCATCTAGGTTAGAAACCTTTTATCATCTGACCAGGCGGTGGCACTGTGGATAGAGCCTTGGCCTGGGATACTGAAGACCCAGTTTCGAAATCCTGAGATCGCCGGCTTGAGCCAGGCTCATCTGGCTTGAGCACAGGGTCTCTGGGTTGAGCATGGGGTCATAGACATAACCATGTGTTCACTACTTGAGCTTAAAGTCAATGGCTTGAGGAAGGGGTCACTGGCTTGGCTGGAGGGCTCCCCCACTTCAAGGGATATATGAGAAAGCAATCAATGAACAACTGAAGTGCCGCAAGTATGAATTGATGTTTCTCATCTCTCTTCCTTTCTGTCTGTCCCTGTCTGTCTCTGTCTGTCTGTCTCATGCTAAAACAAAGAAACAACCAAAAAAACCTTTTATCTAGTTGAACTAGAGGCATACACTGTACCAAGAGTTAAAAAGTTGCCTACCTCTGTCATATTTTCAGAGGAGTGGCTGTTATAAAATAAGAATAAAGATTTATATCAAGATATAATGCAAAACAAATAAAATGAAGCTCAATTATGAACACATTTCAGGTTTAGGAGAAAAAGTGTTATTTAACAGCACAACATAATGAATAAGTACCAAGCACAGTGCCTGTTTTCTGCTCTCATCCCTCCCAACTTGTTAGGCTTTTTCTAGGAGTCAACTGCTTTCCTCTTGCTAGACTTCTAGAGAGGGAACCACTTGCTCAAGGTGATGCAACATCAGTGGCTTCTCTGGTACTAGAATGTGACACATAAATGTCCTATAAATGTGCAAATATCTATCAAGGACCATTAATAGAGAATGCTCAATATTTTATTTCCCATTTACCTAACTAAGGTCTTTCCATATTAAATTTGTATTTTAAAAATTGTCCACAATAAATAATATTAGATACAAGATGAAGCATAAGCAGTGATAATTATTTTTGAAACCTAATAAACTCCATTTCAGTAGATCTTATTACCACAGAATAAATTATAAGTAAAACAAAATACTATACTATATGTTCAGAAGAGCAACAGTAAGTTTTACATAAAAATCAATTTTTCAGGAATTGTACCAAACATCTAAAAAATCTTTTCTTGTTTTAACATTAAATTTTAATTTAAAATTAAACATTCAGTAAACATAAACTTGGAAAATTAAGCATTTCTAATAGTTTCTCAAAGTCATGCCAAAATTTTCTTTATAAATATATAAAGATACATGTGGATACTGATGTGATTACAAATATAGAACCATATTTCATATGATATACATTTTTTTAGTTTTAATTTTCTCTATTTGTAAGTGCATATGAAAACATTTAATTTATTTCATATGTAATACTCAGAACTGCCTGACCTGTCATGGTACAGTGCATAAAGCTTTGACCTGGAATGCTGAGGTCACCAGTTTGAAACCATGGGTTTGCCAAGTTAAGGCACATATGAGGAACAACTACTTTGAGTTGATGCTTCCCAATCCTCTTCTCCTTCTCTTTCTCTCTCCTCCCTCTAAAATAAATAAATTTATTTTTTTTTTTTTTTTTTTTTTTTTTTTTTTTTTTTTTTTTCTTTTTCATTTTTCTGAAGCTGGAAACAGGGAGTGACAGTCAGACAGACTCCCGCATGCGCCCGACCGGGATCCACCCGGCACGCCCACCAGGGGCGGTGCTCTGCCCCCCAGGGGGCGATGCTCTGCCCATCCTGGGCGCCGCCATATTGCGACCAGAGCCACTCTAGCGCCTGAGGCAGAGGCCACAGAGCCATGCCCAGCGCCCGGGCCATCTTTGCTCCAATGGAGCCTTGGCTGCGGGAGGGGAAGAGAGAGACAGAGAGGAAAGCGCGGCGGAGGGGTGGAGAAGCAAATGGGCGCTTCTCCTATGTGCCCTGGCCGGGAATCGAACCCGGGTCCTCCGCACGCTAGGCCGACGCTCTACCGCTGAGCCAACCGGCCAGGGCTAAAATCAATAAATTTAGAAAAACAACTCATAAACAATTTTATTTTTAGAATTCTCTCTCTGAACTTATTATTATCACTTATTTCCATTAAGACTAGATACTTTCGCCTGACCAGGCAGAGGCGCAGTGGATAGAGTGTCGGACTCGGACACTGAGGACCCAGGTTCAAAACCCTGAGGTCACTGGCTTGAGCATGGCCACACCAGCTTGAGCACAGGATCATAGACGTGACCCTATGGTTGCTGGCTTGAGGACAAAGGTTGCTGGCTTGACCTCCAAGGTCACTGGCTTAGCTGGAGGCCCCAGGTCAAGGCACATGTGAGAAGGCAATCAATGAACAACTAATATGCCAAAACATGCTCTGAAATGATGCTTCTCATCTCTCTCCCTTCCTGTCTGTTTGTCCCTGTCTCTCTCTCTGTCTCTTAAAAAAAAAAAAAAAAACCCAAAAACTAACATTGTTGAAGCAGCTACAATAAACCACATATTTTATGATATTTTATTTATTCCTCACCATAGCAAATATGCTTTTTTAATGTTTTTTTTTTGTTTGTTTGTTTTTAAAATGAGGGAACAGTCTTAAAGAAACTAAGGAATTTCCCAAGGTCATAGACATAATAAGCACATAGGTTTAGATGAAGTATGCCAGGTTTCAAGACATATTTTTATTATAAAACATAATATTAAAAAAACATACAAAAAAATCTGTAGTGTATCATAAGATTAATTATAACTGAGTGTATGGCCCTGACCGGTTGGCTCAGTGGCAGGGCATTGGCCCGACGTGTGGAGTGCTGGGTTTAATTCCTGGTCAGAGCACACAGGAGAAGTGACAATCAGCCTCTCCACCCCTACCCTTGCTCACTTTTTTTTCCTCCCACAGCCATGGCTCAATTGGTTTGAGCAAATTGGCCTTGGGCACTGAGGATGGCTCTGTGGCCTCTGCCACAGGTGCTAAGAAATGGCTCCGTTGCTGAGCAATGAAACAATGACCCCAGATAGACAGAGGACTGCCCCCTGTAGGCTTGCCAGGTGGATCCTGGTTGAGACACAGGCAGGAGTCTGTCTCTCTGCCTCCCCTCCTCTCACTAAATAAAAAAATTATAATTAAGTATAGGTATAATAATTACTTTTTATTAACTATTATTATAAAAATAAATTCTATTGACCTCTAATCTGTTTCCCTCTCCATATCTAGTGGCATCAGAAGGTTTGCAGTATACTCCCACATCCCTCTGGAGGGAGTTGTCCTCAGAACATGAAGGTCTAGAGGAATTAATAAATAAGCAGGTGCATCCTTTCTCTCGGGGAATTTTGATCCTTTCAAGAAGCTGGGCTGTGGACTTGAACTTGAAAAAGAAAGAAGAAGTCATCTGTGATGCTCTGCTGGTCACCCAGAACAGCCCCCCCATTCTCTATACCATTCTCAGGGAGCAGGACGTGGACGGGCAGTCGTACTGCACCCGCACCGCCTTTACTTTGAAGCAGAAGCTGGTGAACATGGGGGGCTACACCGGAAAGCTGTGTGTCCTGACCAAGGTCCTCCTTCTGAGTCCGGAGGGCAATGCGGAGTCCTTGGAAGGCTCAGCTGCTCCGATCGATTACCCTGAGTCCTATTACCTCGCAGACACCCAGCAGATGGAAGCCTTGCTGCAGTCCCTGGTGATTGTCCTGCTCGGCTTCAGGTCTTTCCTGAGTGATGAGGTTGGCTGTGAGATTTTAAATCTGCTCACAGCCCAACAGTATGAGATCTTGTCAAAAAACCTCCGCAAGACCAGAGAATTGTTTATCCACGGCTTACCTGGCTCAGGGAAGACAGTCATAGCCATGAAGATCATGGAGAAGATCAAGAATACGTTTGGTTGTGAGGAAAGTGAAATTCTCTATGTTTGTGAGAACCAGCCTCTGAGGGACTTTATCCTGTAAGTAGTTGGATCTTGTTGTCACCGAATGACGTTCAGTCTGAATTCAACCCATACTTCCCTCTACTCTGTTTACTTTGTTCCTTCAGAGTAGGATGGTCAAATGATCTGTAACAATAGTCCTGTATTCATAGGATTATCCTAGAGTAATTTTCCTCCTTTATATACTTAGAGAAAGCTTGAGTGTGTCATTTTAATTTTTACAGAAAGAAAAAGATCTGCCGTGCAGTGACCCGGAAAACCTTCATGAGTCACACTGACCATGGAGAGATTCAACACATCATCATCGATGAAGCTCAGAATTTTCGCAGTGAAGATGGGGACTGGTACAAGAAGGCAAAAACCATTACTCGGAAGGAAAAGGATTGCCCTGGAATTCTCTGGATCTTTCTGGACTACTTCCAGACTAGCCATGGGAAGAGCAGTGGCCTCCCCCGTCCCTCACGCCAGTATCCAAGGGAAGAGCTCAACAGAGTGGTCCCCAATGCAGATCCAATAGCCAACTACGTACAAAAAATAATGCAGAAGATCAGAGAAAATCCACCACGTAACATCCCTTCTGAGTGTTTGGAGATACTCCGTGAAGCTGAATGGTCTCAGGATATTTCAGGCTACTGTAAGATTAGGAAATACTGTACCATGGATGAGATAATGGTTTATATAACAGAGAAATGCCAGTTTCTCTTGAGGAATGGTTATTCCTGCAAGGATATTGCTGTGCTTTGCAGCAGTGCAGAGGATGTAAACATATATGAACCTAAGCTTCAAGGAGCAATGATGAAGAGAACACATTCTCAGCTCAGTGAGGAATCTGATCTGTTAGTATGGATCAAAAATGCATCAGATATTATGGGCAATCACATCGTGTTGGACACTGTCCGTCGATTTTCAGGCCTGGAAAGAAACATCGTGTTTGGGATTGATCCAAGGGCTGCCGAGCCATCTGTATTAAATAATCTTCTGCTCTGTCTGGCTTCCAGGGCGAGGAAACAGCTGTATATTCTGATGCTTGCCAACTGACAGGCCTCAGTCCAAGAAGAGTTGATAGAGATAAGACATTCCCTCTGTCCTGGCAGTTTCAGAAAAGGAATGTATCAGGAAAGCATTTTGAACAACTGACCCTCATAAGTGAACTGGCTTTAAAGTTGTTGCTATATCCTGTGAAATGAAATTCTAATAAGCCTAATTCTAATTGGTTCTATCAGTTGATACATTTTTACCTTGTCATTCACATTGATATTGACATTCAACTTTTTTTTTTTTTACTTTTTTTTTTTATAATTTTTTTAATGGGGTGACATCAATAAATCAGGATACATATATTCAAAGATAACAAGTCCAGGTTATCTTGTTGTTCAATTATGTTGCATACCCATCACCCAAAGTCAGATTGTCCTCTGTCACCTTCTATCTTGTTTTCTTTGTGCCCCTCCCCCTCCCCCTTTCCCTCTCCCATTCCCCCCTCCCCCCCCCATAACCACCACACTCTTATCAATGTCTCTTAGTTTCACTTTTGACATTCAACTTTTTAAAACTTAAAAGTAAGTTTTATTTGCAAATCCAGAAGAGAATTGATACTTTCTTCTTAGTCCACCCTTGGAACAGCAATAATACATAACTGCGGGCATTTGTTTTTTTAAAGTGTTCAAGAATCTGTGGCTCTTTAAATTTAACAAAGCATTGGACCATTAACCTGCGAGCTGACTTTATGGTGAATAGTCCCACCATGTCCAATTGCAAGCTGCCGATGTGACATCAACAGGATCCTAACATCCCTAGAAATTTAACTGGTGGTTCTCGGGAGCCAGCATAAGCCAGCTCCAGCCATTTGCTACAACTGAAGCCATTCCAGAAAAGTTTGGTGTTGCTTTTTGTCAGCCACAATATGTTCAGAAAGAGAAATCACTTAGAACAATGGAACACTAAATTTTTATTAAATTACTTAACTGTTTTTACACTGATATTTACATGTTTATATGCTGGTCAAAAGTAGTATTTACCTTTTTACTGACTCAGTTTTGAAAGGCAACTTTCCCAAGGAGAAAACCTTCATGATATTCATTCTTCTAAAGACTAATTTCTAAAATGATTTCATGTATTGTGGACAATATCAGCAAAAGAATAAGGCTCACCAGAAAAATAGGGCCATGCTGTAGAGGAGTGATGCCATACAATATTTCAACATGAAATTTGAAAAAATACTATGAAGCAATGGCAACCTCAGGAAAATACCCTATATCAGAAATAAAGGAGCACAGAACAGACGTGGTGCGACAAAGAAAGGATGTGAAATGTGCACTAACCCAATCCAGAGAACTACCCAACATAAGGTCAGAAGTGAAAGCTAGATTACAAGAGGCACGGGGATAATCAGCACAATAGTAAGCAGAATAACAAATGTAAAAGTAGAAATGGAAAAAGCCCTAAAAGGTAACTAAAGAGATTTTTAGAAGATTCGAGAGAAGGAGATACAGATGAAGACAGGGAATGGATTTTCAATGTATGTGTATAGATAATTGGAGTCCCTCAAAGAGTAATTTGAAGGAGTAAAACAGAAGAAATATTTAAAATGAGAATTCAATAAAATGTATGTGAAATTGAAGGACACCTACCATGAGACTGGAAACTGAAACACTGGGTTGTCAACGCTGACGTATGTTGGATTATGAAGATTGTGAATCTATTGGCAGCCACACAAAAGGATTGAGTCACTTCCAAAATTTATCAGGCTCTAGTTGTATAGGTCAGTTGGTTAGAGCAGTGGTCCCCAACCCCTGGGCTGCGTAACATACCGGTCCATGGGCCATTTGGTACCGGTCCGCAGAGAAAGAATAAATAACTTACATTATTTCTGTTTTATTTATATTTAAGTCTGAACGATGTTTTATTTTATTTTATTTTTTTTCTGTATTTTTCTGAAGCCGGAAACAGGGAGAGACAGTCAGACAGACTCCCGCATGCGCCTGATCGAGATCCACCCTGCACGCCCACCAGGAGGGGCGCTCTGCCCACCAGGGGGCGATGCTCTGCCCCTCCCGGGCGTCACTCTGTTGCGACCAGAGCCACTCTAGCCCCTGGGGCAGAGGCCATGGAGCCATCCCCAGCACCCGGGCCATCTTTGCTCCAATGGATCCTTGGCTGCGGGAGGGGAAGAGAGAGAGAGGAAGGAGCCACGGAGGGGTGGAGAAGCAGATGGGCGCTTCTCCTGTGTGCCCTGGCCGGGAATCGAAACCGGGACTTCTGCACGCCAGGCCGACGCTCTACCACTGAGCCAACCGGCCAGGGCCTGAACGATGTGTTATTTTTAAAAAATAACCAGATATCCTCTGTTACATCCATCTAAGACTCACTCTAGACGCTTGTTTCGTAAGTCCGACAATTATATTTAAAATTACCACAGTTTTTACGCTGGTTGCATAATTTTATTTTGTGCATTTATCAGTCCCACCCTAAAGGCTGGTCTGTGAAAATATTTTCTGACATTAAACCGGTCGGTGACCCAAAAGAGGTTGGGGACCACTGGGTTAGAGCACTGTGCTGAAGTGCAGAAGTTTCCAGTTTGATCTCTGGTCAGGGCACATACAGGAACAGATCAATGTTCCTGTTCCTCTTTCTCTCCCTTCCTCTCTCACTAAAATCAGTCAATAAATAAAAAAATATTTTAAAAATAGTATCAGGCCCTGGCCAGTTGGCTCAGCAGTAGCGTCGATGTGGCATTTGGAAGTCCCAGGTTCCATTTCTGGCCAGGGCACACAGAAGAAGTGCCTATCTGCTTCTCTACCCTACCCCCTCTCCTTTCTATCTCTCTTCCCCTCCTCCAGCCAAAGCTCCATGGGAGCTAAGTTGGCTTGGGCGCTGAGGATGGCTCCATGGCCTCTGCCTCAGGTGCTAGAATGGCTCCATTTGTAGGGGAGCATCACCCCCTGGTGGGCATGCCAGGTGGATCCCGGTTGGGCACATACGGGAGCCTGTCTTTCGGCACCACCCCCCCCCCCCCCCCCCCCCCCCCCCGCTTCTCACTTTGGAAAAATACAAAAAAAGAAAAAACAATGTATCAGGTTGGCAATGGCCTCAGAAGGATATTTTGTGCCTGAAAAGAGTGGAGCTACATCAACAAAAGAGCCCTAAGAGAAACCGAGCTTTTAATGCAGCCTCTCTGTCCATTAAGAGTCAAGAATGGAGACAAACAGTTTTGTATCTGTAAAAACTAAGAGAAAACCAATCCCGTGAATTCTTGCGGAATTTCATAGAGGATGAACTTCAACCAAAAAGTGATTGTAGAAACACTGGCACAAAGATTGTCAGTGAACATTGACTATAATGAACTGTAGGTCTAAGATCAAAACCTGTTGGAGGCAAGGGTGACAAAACTATGTAAATGCTATATACTGTGACAATAAAGAAGTTGCACACGTAAGGGGTGGGGGGGCACAAGGAGATGAGAAGGGGGAAAGCTTCCTACTGCATCATTGGTTCTGACAGAATGGTTACCATCTTAAACTGGTAAATCTATTTGCAGAACATTAAGTACATTTAAAAGTATGAAGATAAACGCTAAAATCATGCTGCTATTAAATTGGATGGTAGAGGAGAGGGAAATGAGGGAACATTTACAAGATAACTTTATTAAGGCTTATGGTAGGGAAATGTCTAAAGAAGATGGAGTGAAGAGTAATATATATATATATATTTGAGTATATCATATATAAGAGTGAAGAATTACTTGCCCATTCTATTTTATTCCATAAATTTCTCTCGTCTTCTATAGTCTTCTTCTATCTCAACACTGTGGGAGACGGGCTGTGGGCTGGCAGGGTCGTTATAGCCTAAGGCAGGGGTCGGGAACCTTTTTGGCTGAGAGAGCCATCAACAACAACACATATTTTAAAATGTAATTCCGTGAGAGCCATACAATGACCCGTGTACCTTATGCATTATCCAATAAAGGTTTGGTGTTGTCCCAGAGGACAGCTGTGATTGGCTCCAGCCACCCACACCCGTGAACATAAGTGGTAGGAAATGAATGGATTGTAATACAGGAGAATGTTTTATATATATATATATATATATATAAAATGTTTTATATATATATATATATATATATTTTTTTTTTTTTTTACAGAGAGAGGGATAGATAGGGACAGACAGGAACAGAGAGAGATGAGAAGCATCAATCATCAATTTCTCATTGTGGCACTTTAGTTGTTCATTGGTTGCTTTCTCGTGCTTTGACCTTGGGGCTACAGCAGACCGAGGAACCCCTTGCTCAAGCCAGCGACCTTGGGTCTGAGCTGATGAGCCTTGCTCAAACCAAATGAGCCCGCACTCAAGCTGGCGACCTCGGGGTCTTGAACCTGGGTCCTCCGCATCCCAGTCCGACACTCTATCCACTGCGCCACTGCATGGTCAGGCTAAGATTTTTTTCAACACTAAGCTTTTCCCCACACCCTTGACTGTTGCATGATGCAGGGTGGTGTACTCTTATGAGGAATCCAATTTATGCCTCAGATGAGTGGCTTTGTATCAGAGACTTCCCTATTTGTATATTGGCTTAAAGGCTTTAATTGTCTATGCTATATAATAAAGCTAAGACTGGGGGCTCTCTCTGATCTTGCCATCAGCAATGCAGAGGCTTCCGGATCCCATCCTCTTCTCTCAGTGAGTCTATTCTCTTAATTCCACACCGTTCTCCCTCAGGACCCAGAATTCCTAGCCACGCTGGTTTGCGGCACAATATTTTGTTCAGTTCCTAGTCAAAGTGATATAGATTTTGTTTTAATCTGGGTCTTTTAACCCCCTGCCCTTATATGCATTTCTACCTCTGGCTTAGGCTGCTAATGTCTCAATATTTATTCTTTCCCTTTTCTATACTAACAGACAATTTAGGAAAGCACATCATAACCTGAAATTTAAAAATGCTATTTTTTTGCCTCCCTTGAAGCTGATTACCAAACACTGGCCAAAGATAAGTGAACAGAAGTGCAGTGGTTAATACTCAGGTGTCCTTAACCAGGGCTTCTTGATAGGCCTGTTTTTAGAGATGATGTATTTTCCATCAGCCAATTCAATTGGGCAAGAGCGTATTATGAAGTGCCCCAGGGAATCCCCAAGGCTCTTCACATGGTTCTTTTTGACCTACAGTGTAGCAGCAAACAAATTTTCCCTTCATAATTGGTGTGGTACTGTGAAATTTTAGAAATATTTCCTTAAAAGGGTTATTAAATGTAATTTAAAAAGGTTTACTCCCACTGCCATCCCCTAGGTTCTCAGACTGGCCCACCCTGGCGTATACTGCATCCTGTAGGGAGGAAACCCAGCCTTGTGGGTGCTGCCTCCTGGCTGAGGCTAAAAACAACCCCTCAGCAGGCTTTGGCTTCATGCTCTAAAACGCCAGCTGGTTCTGAGTGATGGGCACATGGTAAAGGCGGAGACTTGTCTGGGTATGAGCTCAATGCTCTACTACTGGGGTATACTGTTGTAAAATGGATTTGTTTATCCTAAGAATGCAAGGCTTGATTTAACATGTGAAAATCGATTAACGTAATTCACCAGATTCAAGATTAAAGAAGAAAAGGATATAACTCAATAAATGAAGAAAAAGAATTTGATGTTATTTGACATGCATTCAAGATACAAACACGGCAAACGACTCAATGGTAAAATGTTGAGAACTTGCCTTTGAGAGATTGGGGTGTGGGTAGATTAAGGAGTCTAGGCTGGGAAATCAGGGTTCATTCTTGCAAATTCCACAATAAAATGGTAATCACTTGGACTTCTGTGTTTGACCTTTGTGTAGACCTCTGAGGGGAAATCTGTCTGGGGATGTGATGGAAACATAGGGAAGAGGAATGCTCCCAATCCCAGGGGCCTGTCCGAGGGAGGCACAGTGGAAAGGAGAAAATGGAGCTAGGTGGGCATTGGTGCCCCTAGGTTACCAGCTGCTTCAGCCCTTCGATGCTCCCACAGCAGGTACAACGAGGCCAGCCAAGAGGGCCCCCAGCTCGCATCATCACCCACATGGGCTCTGTTAGGCCAGTGAAGAAGGCCTGGTTTGAGGAAAGGCCGATGGCTAGGGAGAGGAGAGGTAAGAATAGGGCAGCACAGGGCGACTGAAGGGGAGGATATGGGGTGGAGAGCTAAGCGGGAAGAGGGGGTAAGGGAGGCAGTGAGGAGGGGCAGAAACACCCCAACGCGCAGTTTTGTTTCCTCCAAACCCAAACGCAGGCTTTCCCACTTCCCGGGTTCACTCGAACCAATCTCACCGCTAGGCGGGGTCTAATGTCCAATCCTATCTTGAGGGACAAGTGGAGGAGCAATAGCAACGGGAGAGCAGTGGAGGAATTCTCCTTTTCCCTCATTTCGGGGCGGGCTGCCCCGTTCCTGGGGAGGACGCCGGCAAGCCGGGATCGGACATCAGCCCGCGAGGCTGGTGACGATGCGGGGAAGGCCTGGGGTTCCCACCGGGCGGGGCCGCGGCGCCCCAGAGCGCTGGAGCTGAGATGCTCTTAACACTTTTACTTTCTAATTCCCTTTATTCACTTTGTCCTAACTGCTTAATGAATAAATTTAATTAATTAATTAAAACAACAGTAATGTAACACCAGGCACCAGAGGTAACCGGGGGACGTCTGTGTCTGTCCTCTCCGACCCAGGGAGACCCACTCCACTAGGCTCGGTGGCCGAGCGCGCGGGCCCCCCGCCCCGGGGTGTCTGAGACGCGGGGACTTAGGGGCGTTCGCGGCAACTCCTAAGCCTAGAGGTTCGAGGCGTCGGGCGAGTTGGCTCCCAAAGGAAGAAGATTCAGTACTCAGGGGATTGTCTCGGCTCCTACGCCCGGCTCCCCATAGCCCCCGCTTCGCCCCATCCCCGGGGGCGTCCTGTGGGTCCTCATTTTCCCCGGCGCGAGGAGAGTGGGAGGAAGAGAGCGCGTTCCCCACCAGGCTGCGCTTCCAGAGCTTTCCTCTCCCGTCGGGGAATCTCGGCTTGCTAGCTGGAAATTCAATAAAAACTTCTACGGAAACCACAGGCTGTGTGTGGGGTCTGTGGAGGAGAAGGAGCGCAGGGCGGTACACTTGCCTGGGGCTGCGGCAGAAGTCCCTCCTGCGTGGGCCAGAAAGCACGGAGCAGGGCACGGGAGCCAGAGCGGAGTTCCAGGGCGTCTAAAGTAGGCGCTGTACATCATTTTAGTTGTTTTTTGGATGAGTCCTAGGGTTGGGAGTCTATCTGTTAGGCCAATGTCCTGAGTTCCCAAGAGCTGTGGGCTCGTGGACACCTACTGGGAAATGTGTCGCCACGATATCTAATCCAGTTGTAGGAGCCAGAGAAAGCAACCTGAACTCAATTCCTGGCGGGAAGGGGAGATGAGAACCCTGCCCCCAAGTACCGTAACATGACAGTCTCTCTGACCTCAGCCCGAGTTCCAGCCCATCCTCCATTCCCGCACTGATCTTTCAGGACCCTTGTGTATCCCTGTTTCCCACACTAGTTCACATAGCTGCTCAGCCTAAATCCCTTTTCAAACCTGATAGTATTCCCAGTGGTTCATGAGTGTGTTGATTTGCAGAGGAAACCAGCTAGGAACTTTAAGGCTCCAGGTTCACTGTGAGGGCAATAAGGTGTCAGTTCCCCCTATAAGTAGCGCTATGGTCCAGATAATCGCCCACTTTAGGCTGCATCCAGCACAGCAGTGGAAAGGATGGGCTGAGCACCCCAGGCTAGCCTCCAGAGCACGTGCTCCACTGGCGGCCCTAACCTACACAGACCTCCTGGGTCCCCATTGTTTGACTCATATTTTGAGATGTGATTCTTCTTGCTGTTATGGGTGGAGGAATCAAAAGAGAGATTCTCTAGTTCCCAGGCATGTGTCCGACAGCAGAGCCTCCAGGAAGGACTGAGGGAGGAGCTAGTCCTTGGCAGGACTTATTTTATCAGCTGGTAGTAAAGGTTTATCTGTCATGTTAGGGAAAGAGAATTGACTTCCCTTCATGGTAGAAGTGGGTATTTCCTGAGTCCCTACTAGCAAGGATGATATACAGGGCCACACCACAGGCACTAAAATGGCTCAGTTGCCGAGCAATGGAGCAGCGACCCAGACGGGCAGATATCGTGGTAGGGGTGCATGTAGGAGCCTGTCTCTGCCTCCTACCTCTTACAAATAAATAAATAAATACCTAAAAAGAGTGGCCATGAAAAGAAACAGAAAATTCTGGCCTCACTATATAATTTTTGTCTCTATCCCAACCCCAGAAGTCATACTAAAAGAAAAAGAATAAACAATTCTTTAAATTTTTATGAAACATGAATTTAAATTGAAGCAGCTAAGAAGGAGAGTGGGTCTTTCTGGTAATTGTCAACAGAAACACTGAAAAGGGGGAGCCTCCAGTGTTCCCTGAAGGCGCTTGTCACTTCACAGACACTGATTCAGAAAGTGTGCCTGGGGAACACTGGACATGCTTTGTATCTAACAGGCTCTCAGGTAATGCCAGAGCTGTTGGTCTGCAGAGCTCGCTTTGAGTAGCAGGGTTAGAATAGTTTCTTTCCTCTAAAATATGGATGAATCGCAGATGTGCTGATTCAGAATCTTCATTGTATAAAGGTCCCCAGGTGATTTATATGGACCTTGGAGCTGTGCTGGCTAGATGCTGCCCTTCCTGGATCTATCCTGTTAACGTAGGGTCTGAGTCAGAGGTCCTGGCAGGAGACACAAGGCACATTTAAATGGGTAATTAGAGAAGAGGTCTGTAAGGTCTCGGTGCAAGCTCAAGTCCAGGGGCCTGTGCAGTAGCTATGCCAAAGGACGTGACCTGGAAGTGGGAGCGCTTGGGCTGTTGCTCCCACAGTTATACAACCTGCTGCCTTAACTATAGTTTACTCTAGCAGGAGGAGAAGGCATATGCGGGAATCCTCCTGCACTGTACAAAACTGGCCTTGAACAATAAGGTGTGCTGCAGCTTCTGTAACCCTTTCTCCTCGCCCCCCATGCCAGCTCTGTGTGTGTTCATTAACCTTAGCATAATACCTCCCAAGGGGCCCCTGGACCCCAACAAGGTCGAAAGGGTCTATTTGAAAAGATGTGAGCCCTGGCCGTTTGGCTCAGCAGTAGAGCGTCAGCCTGTCGTGCGGGGGACCTGGGTTCGATTCCCGGCCAGGGCACATAGGAGAAGCGCCCATTTGCTTCTCCACCCCCACCCCCTCCTTCCTCTCTGTCTCTCTCTTCCCCTCCCGCAGCCAAGGCTCCATTGGAGCAAAGATGGCCCGGGCGCTGGGGATGGCCCGGGCGCTGGGGATGGCTCTGTGGCCTCTGCCTCAGGTGCAAGAATGGCTCTGAATGCAGCAGAGCGACGCCCTAGAGGGGCAGAACATCACCCCATGGTGGGCGTGCCGGGTGGATCCCGGTCGGGCACATGCGGGAGTCTGTCTGACTGTCTCTCCCCGTCTCCAGCTTCAGAAAAAAAGAAAAAAAAGAAAAGATGTGAACAGAGGGTAGGAAAGCCACAGAAGACAGCGTACGGCATGGAGCTGTTGGTGAGGGGCTGGCAGTCCTGGCCAGGGGAGGCAGCATTACTGGAACCAGGAGACTAAGACCCCTGTCAAGGAGCTGCTTCACAGGAACTTAAGTCATGGGACAGGACATAGCTGGCCTGCACAGAGCCTGTATCACCTGCAAGAGGAGAGCCAGAAGGAAAACTCACCTCGCTTCAGTCTCCCTCCTTCCGCTAAGCTTCAGCTATTGTCCCCATGGGCCAAATCAACCAGCATTCAGTACCAAGGAAGCCCACTGATTCATCCAGTCAACCTCCTGGATTCCAGAACAGGGTGAAGAAGGATGGAGAGTAAGAAGGACAAACGGAAGATGTCCACAGCACACCATCCCAAACAGAAACCATTCATTTGAAACTGAAAATATCAGCCATCCCAAACCCATAGAACGTGCACCACCAAGAGTGAGCCATAACTGAGACGGAGTACTCTGGGTGATTATGATGTGTCAGTATTAAGTCTGTTAATTATAAAATATATACCACTCTGGTGGGGGATGTTGACAGCAGAGGAAGCTGTGCATGTGTATATGGGACAGAAGGTCTATGGGAAATCTCTGTAACTTCCCATCAGTTTTGCTGTGAACCTTAAACGACTCTAAAAAAATATAAAGTGTAAACAAATAAACAAATAGTAAATATAAAATTGGTTTCTATACAAAATTTAACTTCTTAAAAGAAAGGATTCTGCATCAGTTTGCTATTTATTATTATTCCTTGGTGTAATTATCCCCCCAAAGGTATAATAATAAAAGTATAATAAAACATAATAAAAGTGTTTAAAAGCCCTGCAAATTGCCTTTCTTATAGAAGTGGAGTTTCAGCATATTCCAGTGTACCATACCCCAAGACCTGTGGGGCCTGTTTGTCGCCTACCTTCTGGCAAGCATGTATCTAAGACATACTTGCTATACTTGCTCACCAGGTCCGATTAGTATAGTGTCATCCCTGTGGGGTATTAGAATAACCAAGCATCTTCCTATGCCAGGGCAGAGGTCATTAGAGTTGATGTAGTCCTAAACAAAATAACACACCATCCTCCTGCCCGCAGCTGAAGTCAAGGTGCTTCTGATTTCTTCTCTCCTGGAGTAGGGTAGGGAGGAAGGAAGCTGGCAATTGCTCAGGGACAAATAGATTTGCTTTAGTAAATATTCCATGTTTGGAATAGAAGTTGAAATTGTCATTATGACCTGATTGTGTTTATAAAAAAAAAAAAATCACTGGCCTCAAACAGGTAGGTTAAGTTGGGATGTGATAGGAATTACTACCCCTGTATCTTATAAGTCAGTGATTGTGGCATTAATTTCTGAAATTACCCCCATGGATGTGGTATTGCTCTATTTGGGGGGGAGGGGAGGAGTACAATCCCAGGGTCTTATATTTGACCCTACCATAATAACTTGTCTCAACTTTATGGATCAGGAAACATATATGGAGATTCTACCGGTTTACAGATACTGTACTTATGACTACTATGCAGTGTCCAGACTGGGGAAATAACCACAGGACAAGTGGTTGTCTGACTCAACTCCACACTCTATATGCTGAAGCAGTATATCATTTCATGTCTCTGTGGATTACTGCCAGTTCAGGGCCAGAATCTAATATCCCCTGGAAATCTGGGGTTATTAGAAATCACTCTAGTAAATGTCCCTAGAGTCCTCTGGGGAAGGATTGAGGGAAGATTCAGGAAATGTGCTTGTAGCCATTTAACAGGATCTTTCTCCACTGGACCTGGTCTCTCCCTCAAAAAGCTACAGGACTTTGGATTGGCTGGGTAGGAGGCTGTGAGTCCCCACCATGGCTACTAAAGGTAGGTTTATGCCCAGCACAGCTAGAGTTTTCCTAGTGTATGTTAAGCAGCATCTCAGTCGACTCCTCATCTATTTCATTTCCAGGGATGCCATGATCACCACTACAGATCCCTGCTGGTCAGCACACTCTGGTTGTTTCATCAGAATCACCACCATTGCTGGATCCCATCACTTCCATGGAGATAAGGGAAGCCAATTCCAGGGCAGCATTTCCTGCTGTCATTCCTGGCCTATGAAGAATAGCCACCAAAGAGCCTTGCAAGGTTGCTAGTACCCGAGACCAGGAGCAGGGAGAAAGAGGGGAGGCATCCAGGACACAATAATTAAGGAGGCACTCACTCTCAGGCTCGTGCAAGTGTAGGGCTGGCACCTGAGGCTGAGCACCTCCTTCAGCGATGCTCTGTGGCACCTCTGTGCCTTACCACCACCGGCCACCCCCACTGCAGCCCTGCTAGTACCCTCCTCACCAATGCATGGCCTAATTCCTTGGGGATAGGCACATTGTCTGGGCTTGCTCAGGAATTATGGTTAGGTTGTAATGTTGAAGCATGTTACACATAATCACTGAATTTTTGTAAATCTTTGAGCTCCTTCTTCTAAAATGGTGCCACTCAAACTGTAATGTGTAATGTGCATATGAATCCATGGAGATCTTGCTAAGACTTTAATTGAGATGGTCTGGGATGGAGCCTGATATTCTGCATTGTTAAATAGCTCCCAGTGATGCTAATGTTGCTGGCCCAAGGTTGCATTTTACATACAGAGGCTCTAGCAAATGACAAGGAAGTAAAGGCATTTCAAACTCATTAACTATTTTTTTTTTTTTTGTATTTTTGTATTTTTCTGAAGCTGGAAATGGGGAGAGACAGTCAGACAGACTCCTGCATGCGCCCGACCGGGATCTACCTGGCAGGCCCACCAGGGGCTACGCTCTGCCCACCAGGGGGCGATGCTCTGCCCCTCCGGGGCATCGCTCTGCCGCGACCAGAGCCACTCTAGCACCTGGGGCAGAGGCCAAGGAGCCGTCCCCAGCGCCCCGGCCATCTTTGCTCCAATGGAGCCTTGGCTGTGGGAGGGGAAGAGAGAGACAGAGAGGAAGAGGGGGCAGGGGTGGAGAAGCAAATGGGCGCTTCTCCTATGTGCCCTGGCCGGGAATCGAACCTGGGTTCCCCGCACGCCAGGCCGACGCTCTACCGCTGAGCCAACCGGCCAGGGCCAACTATTTTTATTTTTTAAGTGAGAGGAGGGGATATAGTGAGACAGACTCCCGCACGCACCCCAACCAAGATCCACATAGCAATCCCCAACTTGGGCCGGTACTAGAATCAACCAAGCTATTTTAGTACCTGAGGCTGACACACTACAATCTACCAAGCCATCCTCAGTGCCCTGAGCCAATGCTGAAACCAATTGAGTCACTGGAAGGGGGAGAGGGCAGGGAAAGAAGTAGCTGGTCGCTTCTCATGTGTGTCCTGAGTGAGAATTGAACCTGGGATGTCCATATGCTGGGCCAACACTCTACCCACTGAGCAAACCATCCAGGGCTTCAAACTCATTAACTATTGACCACTGTTGAGTCCAGGCATCAATTAGCCAAAATCAATTTGTTAATTCTAGCATAATATTAACACCTTCCATTGTCAACACATTCAATCCCAGCTGAGTGTCTATGATTTTAGGCAGATCAAGCCCCTTATTTCACCCTCTTTCATTGAACATCTGTAGTATACATTGCCATAGTAGCTCCCCAGGCTCTGCCAATATACATGGATGAGATGCTGAAACTCTTTTGCCTATGGGCTATCTCCTCTAGGAACAGGTCTTCACCTCTGGGCCATGTTGGGATCTAACTCTTATTATGGGGCTGGATTTGAGTCTTGAGGAACATTAGCATCAGGTGGTGAGGAAGCTGGCCCAAGTGCAGTCAATCAGCTATCACAATGCTTTTTCACCTGGGAAGGCTACTTTCCTTACACATGGTGTGCTTCCCTCTCTATAGGTATTTGGGGGGTCCAGAGTTCTCAACACCCACCCAAACATCCTTATTTTGTGTCTCAGGGTCTCACTCCTTCCACACCAGTGGCCTTCCTTTAGTGCAAAAGATCTGGTGTGGTTGTAGGTTTTTGCACTGAATTCAGGAACCCTAACAATCATGTCTTCGGCATGGTGCTCAGCCATGTCTTCCCTGCTGCGACCAGGGGACCAGGGACTCTTCCCAAACTGTCATGGTCTTTGGGTTTTCCATGAATCTTCTCAGCCAGATAGTTTTGGACATGATCTCAATTTTTTTCATTGTTTATACTTCCTAGAACTATCAGAAAGAGTTTACTCCACAATCTTTATAATTACTATTATTGCCACAGAAACTAAATGCCAGGGCCTTGCCCTCCACCTTCACTTCATCCTCCTCCGATAATGATGATGCCCATGTGTGTGTAAATGTTATTAGGTAGCCTGAAAATGCACCTGCCAAAGCCCTGATGGGTTCTGCTGCTGAGGAGCAAGGAGAGAAATTATATAGGAAAGAGAAGAAAAATGAATTCAAATTTCCCTAAGCAATTTTATTTCTATTTTTTAATAGGTTGAAGCAAATATGAAAAGAAATAGCTCTTATAAATCCTGGATAGCAAAGATTTACTACATTCATATTCTTACCTTTTGTGTTTAAATTTTACCCCTCCTCACTCACCATACATCATTATTCATTATGATCATAGGGGCTTATCTCAGTTACAGGTTGATAGAAAACTAAGAAAGTAATTCATAAAACCATTACATCAGTAAGTGAAAACACACACATATGGCAAAATCACATCGGTAAATACCCAAAATAATTACATTGTACCAAATCCAAAAGTCATAAAAAGCAAAATCTGTCTTTTTTCTCATCTGGGTTCCCTCACATTCATTTGCCCTTCCCCAGAGCCAAACACTATTACCAGTTTCTCAGTACACTTCCAAAGATATTGAATACATTTACAAGCACATCTCTGTATCAATTCCAAAAGTCAAAAATAAGCATCTTAGAACATTACTTTGCTATATCTTCATAGTATTGATATACCATAAATTAATCAATCCAATCTATTGAGGGAGATATTTACTATTTTTCACTCTTCTACTATGTAAAAAAATCCAATTAACTGTCATTGCACACATTGAGCATATATGTGAAATAAAATCCAAAAAGAAGAATTGCTAGTTAAAGGAATACATACCTGTAAAATTTTGATAGCTACTGCCAGATTGATAAAAGTTTTCCTACTTTATAGCAATGTGTAAAAGTGCAATTCCCCACCATCATTTGTTTAAACTTAATGATTTTGTCAATTAAGTGAAAAAGAGTGATATGTTGTTGTAGCAGTGTTTAGTTGATACTTCCATATCATGACTAAAAGATTCCATATATTTAGGAACTATTTTTAAATTTTCTTTTCTGGGTTCTTCTTCCTGTTCACATTTTTTGCCCATTTTTCTTTGGGGATCTTAGAAGTTTTTCTCTTTGATTTTTAGAAACTTGTTTAAAAATACAGAGTAAACTATTTGTCTACAACTTTCATTGCAAATATTTTTTTTACTGTGTTATTTGTTTCTTGACCTATTTTCATGGTGTTTTTTGCTACAAAGATAATTTTGTTTAAAATAGTCAATGTTTTCTTTCGTGGTTTCTGATTGGGGGCCATATTTAGGCCTGAGATTATGAAAATAAATGTCCTATTTTTGTTTCATGTACTTCCATAATTCCATATTTTTATGTTTAAGTATTGAATCCACCTGGAATTTATTTTGGTGTCCAGTGTGATGCCCAAGCCTAATTTTTTGCAGATAGGTACCTAAGTCATTCAACATCATTTATCAAATAATCCATCTTTCCCCTGCAAATGTGATTGCCACCTTTAGCATATGCTTTATTCCAACACATATTTGTATTTAGTTTTTGGCATTCTTGTCTGCTCCATTTACCTGCCACACAACAGAAACACATTGTTTTAATTATTGTAGATTTATGTTTTAATATTTGGTAATGCTAATTACTCTCAGGTTTTTCCCCTTTTTAGATTTTTCCTGGATATTCTTGCTCTTTGTCAATGAAGTTTAAAATTATTTTGATGCTTTGGGATAAGATCTGTTAGGTTTTTTATTTTATGGGTTTTGTTTGGGGTTTTTTTTTTTTGGTATTTTTCTGAAGTGAGAAGCAGGGAGGCAGACAGACAGACTCCTGCACGTGCCCAACCAGGACCCAACCGGCAAGACCACTAGGAGGCGATGCTCTGCCCATCTGGGGCATTTCTCCATTGCAACTGGAGCCATTCTAGTGCCTGAGGTGGAGACCATGGAGCCATCCTCAGCGCCTGGGGCCAACTTTGCTCCAATGGAGCCTTGACTGTGGGAGGGGAAGAGAGAGAGAGAGAAAGAAGAGGGGGAAGGATAGAGAAGCAGATGGGCGCTTCTCCTGTGTGCCCTGGCTGGGAATCAAACCCGGGACTTCCACACGCCCAGCCAATGCTCTATCACTGAGCCAACTGGCCCGGGTGATCTGTTGGTATTTTTATTGGATGACATTTAATTTATAGGTTAGCTTAGTGAAAATGGATATATTTATGATTCTGAATCTTCTTATCCAAAACTCACATTGTGCTTTTTATCTGTTCAAATTCCCTTTGGTGCTCTTTAGTTTCACTTTACAGTTTTATTCATAAAGAGCTTGTATGTTTCTTGTTACAGTTATTCTTATTTTACCTTTTTTGTTGTTGTTGGAATTACAATTAGCCTTTTTTTTCCTTCATTATATCCTCTAACTAGAAGTAGTTTGCATAGAGGGAGGCAATTGGATTATTTGGTAATTAACAAATAATATACATAGGTCACTTTATGTTTTATTAATTTATTTGTTCACCCTTTTCTCTTGAAATCAATACTTTCTTCTCAGTTCCTTTATCTCTTACTGAAGTACCTTATTTAGTAAGTATTTCAGGGAATTCCAAGTTGTTACAGTCTGAAGTTTTACTTATTTTGCCCTCAACTTTGAGTGATAGTTTGGGGAGAGAAGATTAGGCTCCAAGTCTCCAAGAAGAGCAGAGGTGTGCATAAAAGATATTGGAAAGAATAACAGCTGAAAGTTTTCCAAATTTGTTGACACTATCAACCTATAACTGCAAGAAGCTCTCAAAAACCTCAACCACAAGAATGTTGCTTAATTACCAAAGATCATCATAATTAAATTCCTTACTTCAGTAATAAAGAAAAAAATCTTAAAAGCTATCAGAGAAAAAGGACACATTATGTACAGAGGAACAAAGATGAGGGGAACAGCAGATTTATCATGGGAAATGATGCAAGGTAGAAGACATTGAAGTAGCATGTTTAACTTACTAAAAAACAAAACTATCAACCTAGACCTCCACCCAGCACAACTATCGTTTTTAAAAAAGGTAAAATAAAGATTAATTTTTAATGCATTCAAAATCTAAATGAATTCATCAGCAGCAGACCAATAGTATCGAAAATGTTAAAGAAATTCCTTTGAGCAGAAGGGAAATCATGCAAGATAGAAATCTAGGTTTACACAAAGGAATAAAAACCACCAGAAATGGTACTTACTGCATAGGTAAATATAAAGAATTTCTTTCATAGTATTTATATCTCTTTAAAAGATAAGCAGCTGCTTAAAGCAAAAATAATATCAACAGTTATGGGATTTATAACATATATAGAAATAAAATATATCTCAACAATAGCACAAAGGTTTGAGAAAAAAAGGAAGTACACTGTTGTAAAGTTCTTACACAATACATGAAGTGATGTAATATCACTTGGAAGTAGACTGCGATAAGTTTAAAGATATATTGCCCTGGCCGGTTGGCTCAGCGGTAGAGCATCGGCCTAGTGTGCGGAGGACCCGGGTTAGATTCCCGGCCAGGGCACACAGGAGAAGCGCCCATTTGCTTCTCCACCCCTCCCCCTCTCCTTCCTCTCTGTCTCTCTCTTCCCCTCCCGCAGCCAAGGCTCCATTGGAGCAAAGATGGCCCGGGCGCTGGGCATGGCTCTGTGGCCTCTGCCTCAGGCGCTAGAGTGGCTCTGGTCGCAACATGGCGACGCCCAGGATGGGCAGAGCATCGCCCCCTGGTGGGCAGAGCATCGCCCCTGGTGGGTGTGCCGGGTGGATCCCGGTCGGGCGCATGCAGGGAGTCTGTCTGACTGTCTCTCCCTGTTTCCAGCTTCAGAAAAATGAAAAAAAAAAAAAAGAGAGAGAAAGATATATACTGTGAACTTTAGGGCTATAGCTAAAAACAAACCAGAAAGTTATAACTAATAAGCCAATAAAGAAGATAAAATGTATTTTTTTTAATGCACAATTAAGTCAAAAGGATGCAGAAAGAAAGAACAAAAGGAACAAAGAAGAAGTGGGGGGAAAAAGAAAAAAATAGGGTAGATAAAAATCCAAATATAGCAATAACATGAAAAATTGGGTGAAATATACAGGGAATCCCTCTATACTACTCAGTACTGCCTTCGCAAGTTCCTGTGAGTCTCTAGATATTTCAAAATAAAGGGTTAAAAAATCAAATGCTTTAAACACCTCAACTAAAAGGTAGAGATAGATTGGATTAAAAAGCAACTGAATATTGCTCCAGAGAAGTGCACAGCCAGAATGATCATTGACACTTAACAAATAATTTAATTTTTCTGCATGGATTGTTAAGAATTATTTCAATCAGAGGATTTCTTTTTTTCTTTTCTTTTTAGGTGAGAGGAGGGAAGGCAGACTCCCATGTGCACCCCAACCAGGATCCAACTGTCAACCCCATCTGGGGATGATGCTCATGTACCAAGCTATTTTTAGCATCTGATGCTGACCCACTCCAGTGGAGCTATCCTCAGGACCTGGTACCATGCTGGTATCAGTTGAGGCACTGGCTGCAGGAGTAAAAGAGGGAGAGAAGGGGAAGGGGAGGAGAAGCAGATGGTCGCTTCTCCTGTGTGCCCTGACCAAAATCAAACCAGAGATGTCCAAACACTGGGCTGATGCCATTGGCCAGGGCCTTGAGGAATTATTTTTTTAATTTTTCCCTTATTATATCTTAGAATATTTTGCCATTCCATTTATTGAGTTCTCTATTTCATAACCATCCTTTGTGGATCACTGTACTCTAGGTATATCCTCTTTATAATTACCTTAATATTTACCTTATTTCTCTCCATTTATGTGATTATCTCAAGGCTTCCCATAAGCCAGGAATTGGGTTTTCAATTTTTTTTTCCGTTTTTTTTTTTTTTTTTTTTGTGTGTGTGTGTGTGTGTGTGTGTGTGTGTGTGACACAGAGAGACAGACAGATAGGGACAGACATGCAGTAAAGGAGAGAGATGTGAGAAGCATCAATTGTTCATTGCAGCTCCTTACTCTCCCTAGTTGTTCATTGATTGCTTTCTCATATGTGCCTTGACTGGGTGCTACAGTAGAGCAAGTGACCCCTTGCTCAAGCCAGAGACCTTGGGCTCAAGCTAGAGACCTTGGGCTTCAAGTCAGCGACCTTGGGCTTAAGCCAGCAACCATGGGGTCATGTCTTTGATTCCACACTCAAGCCAGCGACCCCATGCTCAAGCTGATGAGCCTGCACTCAAGCCAGCAACCTCAGCGTTTTGAACCTGGGTCTTCCGTGTCCCAGTCTAATGCTCTATCCACTGAGCCACCACCTGGTCAGACAGGTTTTCAATTTCTTGTTGCTTCTAATTTATTTTCCACCTGTAATGCTTCACAATCTGTCTTCTTAGCAATATCCATCTTGATCTTTTTTGGCGGCTTTGTCATTTGGTCTTGCAATTCTTGTTTTATGGAACTGTGAAGTTCTGTAGCAATTCTTGCAATTCTTGTTTTATGGAACTTGAGAAGTTCCTCTGTAACATGAAACACTTGCAGGGAGTTTACTTCTGTCCCATGAGTTATATTTTCTTGCAGGCTCATCTGGCTCATCTCATGTTTCTTTTTTACATTTTTCCCCCATAGTCTTTCTGACTACTTCCCATGCCATTGATCTTTCTAACATTTAATAAGAGCAGCTCAGGATAGTTTTTCCACGTACTTTAAGGCGTGAAAAGACTTTTTTGACAACTTTCTTTATGAAGTAGAACTTACTTGTCTTCCTCTTCACTGTATAGTTGGGAACCTTAGTGGTATCTTCCACCTAATTCTCTGCAGCCTGATCTGACCTGCTGTTATATGAGATTGCACTGTCCATCTCATTTGTACTCTTGATTGTTGCCTATGAATTTCTATTAATTCCACCATACCAGGGGCTGTATCTTATTCCCAAGGGCCTTGCCTCCTTCTCTGAATTCACAGAAAACCCTAAAAACTACTTCCAATCCCTAGAGAGAGTCCTCAGGAACAATCGGGGGCTTCTGTGCTTGAGGGTCTCTGGCGTTTTCCCAAGCCGCCTATCAGTGACTCAGATGGCATTCTTTAAGTTGATCATGTTAGTAGAATTCTGATTTTCTTTTTCTCATGTACCTTCTTTACTTCACACTACCTTGGGCATGTGTGAGATTAGCTATGCCTCTACATAAATCTTTTTCATTCTGTTTTTTATGTCCATACATATTTATTAGACGTTTATGGTGTGTGGTTGAGCTCCATTCTTTGCTTTTCTTTTGCTGGTAAACTTTAGCCTGTAATTTTACTAATTTTCTTCATTCTTTTTGGTAAAGGGAGAGTACATGAACTGGATTGATCCAGCTCTTTATTTAGAATTGCTAATTCTTATATTAATTTTATTGTAAAAGTATCTCTCTATACTAGCCTAAGTTATTTGCAATGTATTCCAAGTTATCTGCAAATCATTTTACAATAAATTATTTCTATATTTTCCCAGGGATGGGTCTCAAAATTTTTATAGTTCTTAATATTGTAACCAGCTACCAGAAATAACAAATTCTAGCTTCAAATTCATACTTCTTACAATGAGATTTCAATTTCCCTATTTTGAGGAAAGAGTGGGGTCTTTATTTAATCAAGAATTAACTCTGACTATTTTAGTTTAAATCTCTCAGGAAAGAGGGATTTCTTTAACTTCAAATATTGTGAGAATTTCTGAGAGACTTACGGTACACAAGGAATTTGCCCTTTGAAAGCCTAGCTAAAATCCTAAAGGATCAGAAGAACAAAGATATTAAATTTACTTTATCATTTCATTGGTTATTAAATTATGTGAAAAGCAAATTGCAAACTCTGAGTTCAGTACATTCATCCTCTTAGGGACCCTTGCATTTTAAAATTAATTAAATACACAATATGTCTTCCTGAGCGACTGTGGCAATCTTAACTTTGAGCAGTAACCTAAAAGCCTCCATAGAAACAGTATTCAAGCCAAGCTAAACAGCTGAGATTTCAAATAACTGAAAAGCACACATAAAACTTTAAAAAATAGTGACCAAAAATACTAAGACCATTAAAGGAAAATAACAAAGTAATGTAATGTGGCCTTCCAAAAAATTATAATTCGTACCTTCTGATTGTATATTTTGAAACATGCCACAATCGTTCCTGGCCAATAAAAGCTCAGACACACTACACCTCTCCATCCTTCATACTCTCCCAGCACGTCATACTCAAACAGTTCTGCACATGACTATGTTACAAATAATGAAGATACCCGAGTCTTCCTGGCACAAACAGCTCAGAGATCTTCTCGTGACTTCTTTCCTGCTGAGCACTTCTCTGACCACCCTAAATAACCAACCTCTCTGTATTTACATACACACACACACACACACACACACACACTCACACACACTCACACACAATCTCTGCATCTCAAGTCCCTCCAATTACTACTCTGATGTTCCTTATTACTATATGAAATGTCTTGTTCTTGTGTTGTTTTACTCTCTGTTATTTGCCTTTGCCCAAAAGAAGAAATTTTATCTGTCTGGTGCATTAATTGAGCCAAACCCCAGCACCTGGAAGAGTACATGGCTCACTGTGGATGTTCATTAAATATTTGGTGATTAAATGTTTTAAATGTTTAGATCAAATAGTTTCACAGTTAACCAGAGATGAGGGCTACTTAACTCTTTCATAGATTAGGATCTTCTTGTCCGTTAGAAAACATCAGAATATATAGATGTTTCCTCGCCCTGGAAGCCAGACAGAGCAGAAGATTGTGGAAAACAGCTGGCTCGGCTGCCCTTGGATCAATCCCAAACACTATGTTTCTTTCCAGGCCTGAAAATCGACGGACACTGTCCAACACAATGTGATTGCCCGTAATATCTGATGCATTTTCGATCCGTACTAACAGATCAGATTCCTCACTGAGCTGAGAATGTGTTCTCTTCCTCATTGCTCTTTGAAGCTTAGGTTTGTATTTGTCCACATCACTTGCTTTGCTGCAAAGCACAGCAATATCCTTGCAGGAATAACCTTCTTTGAAGAGAAGCTGGCATTTCTCTGTTATACAACCCACCATCTGTTCCAAGTCATCGTACGTCATAGTCTCAAAGCAGCCTGGAACACCCCGAGACCATTCAGCTTCACGGAGTATCTCCAGGGACCCAGGAGGGATGTTAGGTGGTGGATTTCTTCTAACCTCCTGCATTATTTCTTGTAGGTGATTGGCTATTGGATCTGCATTGCGGACCACTCTGTTGAGCTCTTCTCTTGTCTTCTGTTCTGAGAAATGGGGAAGGCCACTGCATTCCACATGACTAGTCTGGAAGTAGTCCAGAAAGATCCAGAGAATTCCAGGGCAATCCCTTTCTCTCTGAGTGATGGTTTTTGCCTTCTTGTACCAGTCCCCATCTTCACTGCGAAAATTCTGAGCTTCATCGATGATGATGTGTTGAATCTTTCCAAAGTCTGTTTTCATGAAGGTTTTTCGTGTCACTGCCTGGCAAATGTTTTTGTGTCTGAAAGTGTAAGAAACACAGTCAAGTTTTCCCAGTCAAACAAAGGAAGTCAATTTTCTTTCTTTCTTTTTTTTTTTTTGACAGACACAGAGAAAGAGTCAGAGAGAGGGACAGACAGACAGGAAGGGAGAGAAATGAGAAGCACTTTAGTTGTTTATTGATTACTTTTTTATACATGCCTTGACTGGGGGGCTATAGCAGAGTGAGTAACCCCTTGCTCAAGCCAGCGACTTTGGGTTCAAACCAGAGACCTTTGGGCTCAAGCCAGTGACCAGTGACCATGCGGTCATGTCTGTGATCACATGCTCCAGCCAGCGAACCTGCGCTTAAGCTGGTGAGCCTGCACTCAAGCCGGTGACCTCAGGGTTTCGAACCTGGGTCCTCTGTGTCCCAGTCTGACGCTCTATCCACTGCACCACCACCTGGTCAGGCATCAGTTCTACTCTTTAACTCCTCTGGGCATAGTAAATACACTATGAATCTTAGCATGTAAATTTAAAGCCACACCAGTCAAACTTATTAAAAGGAAGAGAACACAGGCTGCATACCTCACAAATTCTTGCAGGGGCTTGTTCTCACAGATGTAAAGAATGTCACCTGGTTGACAGTCAAACACATTCCTGATCTTTTCTATGATCTTAAGAGCCAGGATGGTCTTCCCTGATCCAGGTAAGCCATGCACAAACAGCTCTGTGGTCTTGCGAAGGTTCTTTGAAAGCAACTCATACTGTTTATCTGTGAGTAGGTTCAAAATCTCAGAGCCCAGCTCTTCACTTAAGAAAGATCTGAACCCAAGCAAAACTATCAAAAGGGACTGTAACAGAGTTTCCATGTGCTCAGTGGACTTCAGTTTATAGGACTTGGGGTAAAGTTGCAATTCTGAACCATGAAGGTCTGTTGCTGTTCTATCAGGATTCAGCAGGATGACCAAGGGGGTGATGCACAATTTTCCAGTGTAGCCACCCATGTTCACCAGCTTCTGCTTTAAGGAACAGGCAACTCTCAGAGAATAGTCCTTCCAGGAGTCATCACATTCTCTGAGGATAGTGTAGAGGACTGGGAATTTGTTCTTGGAAAGTAGAAGAGCATCACAGATGACTTCCTGCTTCTCTGGCAGACCCAGGTCCACAGCCCAGCTTTGAGAAAAAATCAATATTCCTTCAGAGACAGCACGCATTTTCTTATTTATTAAGTTTCTGAGTCCTTTATGTTCTAAAAATAGTTTCTTGTAGAGCTTTTCTGGTCGAAACACCACTGTGTCAGTTAATACTAGATAAGGAAAGAATTGGAATAAATTAGAGAATTCACAGACAAGCAAATAATCATCATTATATGCAACCGATTCAATCCCCATTTGGGTTTACCATGCGTTAGTATTAGGTTATGCATTAGTAGCAACAAGATAAAAACAATCCAGTCCAGTGGAGCTGCTAATGGACAGGCATAAAAGGAGAAAACAATAATTATGGCACAAACTGGTAAATCAATGGGGAAGAAGTGCACAAAGCATTATGTGAATGCCAAGGAGAGGTGCAGCTTAGAAGAGAAGAAAATATGAAAGTCTTTACGAAGGAGATACCTGAGCTGCTTCTTACATGGCGATTGGTAGTTAGCCTGTTGAAGGAAGGGAGGATGGAGACTAAGCAAAAGGGGTACATGAGTAAAGCATGGAGACAAGAAGCAGCAGGGTCCGTGCAGGCAGCTTCAAGGAGTTTGTGTTGCTGACGTATAAAGCGAGAGGCAAAGCAGTAGACATAGGGAGCGAAGCATTACAGTGCCATCTGAACAGCTGGCCATGCTGATGATCGTTAACAATATCGTATAATTATATACTTGAAAGTTGCTAAGAGAGATCTTAAATGTTCTCAACACACAAATGATAATCATGTGAAGTAATGAATATGGTAATTATTCTTACTGTGGTAATCATGTTGCACACCTTATACATGATGTTATTTGTCAATTGTAACTTCATAAAGCTGAGGGGAAATACCTGGCAAAGGCAATACACTATATCAGTGGTCCCCAACCCTGGGGCCACGGACCAGTACCGGTCCGTGGGCCATTTGGTACCAGTCCACAGAGAAAGAATAAATAACTTACATTATTTCCGTTTTATTTATATTTAAGTTTGAACGATGTTTTATCATATTTTTTTTAATGACCAGATTTCCTCTGTTACATCCGTCTAAGACTCACTCTTGATGCTTGTCTTGGTTACGTGATACATTTATCTGTCCCACCCTAAAGGCCGGTTCATGAAAGTATTTTCTGACATTAAACCGGTCCATGGCCCAAAAGAGGTTGGGGACCACTATACTATATGATTTCACCTACATCGTATTCTGTGAAAGGCAAAATTCTTAGGATGGAGAACATATTAATGGCTGCTAGGGGTTAGGATTGGAGGAGATTTTGACTAAAAAGGTGCAGCACAAAGGAGCCTATTTTTGGTGATGGAATTGTTCTGTTTCTTGAATGTAGTGGTGGCACACAAATCTATATATATTTAAAATCCCTACCCTGGCTGGATAGCATGGTTGGTTAGAGCATTGTCCTGAAGATCAGTGGTTGCTAGTTCAATCCCCAGTCAGGGCACATACAGGAATAGAGTAATGTTTTTCTCTCTCTCTCTCTCTCTCTCTCTCTCCCTTTCTCTTTCTCTAAAATCAATAAAATAAACATTTTTAAAAATAATATAATAAAAAATAAAAACCCTTAGTCTATTTACAAAAAAGTCCACTGTTACATTTGTAATTTTAAAAAATTCTTAAAAGTGCTTTTTATTTTTTATTAAATTTTTTTTCCTTTGATTTGAAGGGGACAGAGGGAGGGAGAAATGAGAGAGAGAAACATCAACTTTGTCCCATTTAGTTGTGCATTCACTGATTGCTTTTCTTTTAGCTTTTATTTATTTATTTTAAAGAGGAGAAGAAAGAGAGAGAGATAGAAGGAGGGAGAAGCAGGAAGTATTAACTCCCATGTGTGCCTTGACCAGGCAAGCCCAGGGTTTTGAACCAGCAACCTCAGCATTCTAGGTTGATGCTTTATTCACTGCGCCACCACAGGTCAGGCCATTGATTGCTTCTTCTACGTGCCTTGATCAGGGATTGAACCTGTAACTGCAAGCAATTGGATGCACCAGTAAAGTTTGTCTGAGCTTAGAGAAATACTGTTTTCTATAAAAGTGGACTAAACTAAAGGTACCTCCTACTACTATTTTGATTTAACACATTCTGGAATTATTGGTCAATGAAGTGAAACAAGTAAAAGAAATAATGTGTAAGCCCTGGCCAGTTGGCTCAGCGGTAGAGCGTCGGCCTAGCGTGCGGAGGACCCGGGTTCGATTCCCGGCCAGGGCACACAGGAGAAGCGCCCATTTGCTTCTCCACCCCTCCACCGCGCTTTCCTCTCTGTCTCTCTCTCTCCCCCTCCCGCAGCCAAGGCTCCATTGGAGCAAAGATGGCCCGGGCGCTGGGGATGGCTCTGTGGCCTCTGCCTCAGGCGCTAGAGTGGCTCTGGTCGCAACATGGCGACCCCCAGGATGGGCAGAGCATCGCCCCCTGGTGGGCAGAGCGTCGCCCCATGGTGGGCGTGCCGGGTGGATCCCGGTCGGGCGCATGCGGGAGTCTGTCTGACTGTCTCTCCCTGTTTCCAGCTTCAGAAAAAAAAAAAAAAAAAAGAAATAATGTGTATAAATATAAGAAAAGTTAGTTTAAAATTACTTTTGCTTTTGCATGAATAAAAATATTAAGTAAAATGTTTAAAAATAGCATAATTTAAAACTATGAGCTTTCCAACATGCCAGCAATTCATAATCAGAAATTATTATTATATAATGATCTCATTCTAGGAATATACATAATTTAACATATATTATAAAATATGGATAAAACATTGAAATTATTAAGAGATATGCCATATTTCACTGATCATAAATGTACTTTAATAGCTCTTAAATTAAGATATATCTTCTAGTTTAATAAACTATTTTCTTTTTAGTGGTAAATAAAATAATAATATAATATTAATTTCTTAAATTTGATGAAATATAACAAAGAAAATTTTTAATAAATGGCCAAATATTCCTTGTGTAACTATCTCACTGTTGTAAAAATTGCAATTCTTCCAAAATTCACTTATCAATTTTATGTAATTGCTATCAATAATAATCTCATAGTATCCTTTTCCTTTTTTGTGGAACAAAATAATTCTAAGCTTCTCCTAGAAGAGAAATGTCATGATAATATCATTTTGGGAAAGTGTATACTGGTTTGTTTTGAATTACAATTTTTTAATGTTCATCTAAGTTTACAAGTTTAAATAAGCGATAGCCTAGGTGTTTGCAAAGTTCTACTTTTTGGCCTGAGTGGTGATTAACACAGGTTTCACTACATAATTATTTATTAATTTATACCACTGTTTTATGTACTTTCTGTATAAATAGTATATTTTTCAATAACAACAGCCAAAACTTAATAACATCCATGTTGAGGAATACTATGAAATACTATAGTATAACCAATGAAAGAATCATGTAAACCTATAAGTTAACTTGTGACAAGATGTACATACACATTACTCAGATTTAGCTCTATGCTTGCGTATAGCTGCAATGCATTTATTTTCACTGCTGAATGATATTCCACTATGTGAATATACTACAACATATTTATGCTTTGTTGTGACAATAGACAATTGAGCTGTTTCCTATTTGGAGTTATTACAAATAGTAAACTTATGAGCCCTATGAGATATTAATATAGGTCCAATTTATATATATTTCCTGATGTATGTGCACACATTTTTCTTTATAAACTAGAAAAAATGCTGAATGGTAGAGTAGGCAAATAACCAATCATACAAGATAATGTCAAATTTGTTTTCCAAAGGAATTCAGCCAATTTAAGTTCCCAGCAGCAATATAAAAGATCCTGATTACCCACAACTGGGGTTAAGTATCCCTTCATAACTTTTTTGGGTATATGTGTTTCCTTTTCTGAGAAGTGCACCTTTATAACTATTGCCCAGTTTTCTACTAAGTTGTTTGTTCTTTTAAAAAATGTACAGCCCTGGCGCCCTGGCCGGTTGGCTCAGCGGTAGAGCGTCGGCCTAGTGTGCGGAGGACCCGGGTTCGATTCCCGGCCAGGGCACACGGGAGAGGCGCCCATTTGCTTCTCCACCCCTCCGCCGTGCTTTCCTCTCTGTCTCTCTCTTCCCCTCCCGCAGCCAAGGCTCCATTGGAGCAAAGATGGCCCGGGCGCTGGGGATGGCTCTGTGGCCTCTGCCTCAGGCGCTAGAGTGGCTCTGGTCGCAACATGGCGACGCCCAGGATGGGCAGAGCATCGCCCCCTGGTGGGCAGAGCATCGCCCCTGGTGGGCGTGCCGGGTGGATCCCGGTCGGGCGCATGCGGGAGTCTGTCTGACTATCTCTCCCTGTTTCCAGCTTCAGAAAAATGGAAAAAAAAATAAAAAATAAAAAATAAAAATAAAAATGTACAGCCCTGGCTGGGTGGCTCAATGGAGAAAGCATTGCTCCAGAGCACCGAGGTCACAAGTTTGATCCCCGGTCAGGGTATATGGAGAAGCAATCAATGAGTGCACAACTAAGTGGAACAATGAATTGATGCTTCTCTCTCTCTTTCTCCCTTCTATCTCTCTCTTAAATCAATGAGGAAAAAAATTTTAATTTATGTAAGGTTTTTATATATTCTTGATGCTAGTCCTTTGTCAGCTACATGGTTTGCAAATATCTTTCAAGATTGTAGTTATATCTTTCACTCTCTTTAAGGTATCTTTTGAAGAGCAGAAGTTCTTAATTTTAATATCGCAAAATTTATCAGTTTAAGTTTTAATTCTTTTGTGTCTGGTTTAGGAAATCCTTTCCTACCTGAACAACACAAAATTATTCACGTACATTTTCTAATAAAAATTTGAAAAGTTTGTTTTTGACATTCAAATTCTAAAACCATCTGGAATTGGCCCTGGCCAGTGATTCAATGGATGGAGCAGTGGCCTGGCATATGGACATCCGAGGTTATGTTCCCAGTCAGGGCACACAGGAGAGGCAATCATCTACTTCTTTCCCTCTCCCCCTCCCCCTTCACTCCCTCTTCCCCTCCTGAAGCCAGTGGCTCATCTGGTTTGAGCGTGGCCGCATGAGCTGAGGATAGCTTGGTACTTGAGCACCAGCCCCAGATGAGGTTGCCAGGTGGATCCCGGTCAGAGTGCATGTGGCAGTCTGCCTTACTATCTCCCCTCCTTTCACCTAAAAAAATTAAAATTAAACTTTCTGGAATTGATTTTTTATAGCATAAAACAGGAATCCAATTCTATTTTTTTCCATATGGATGAACAACCAACCTATTCCAAAGCAACCACCGATATTGAATTACCTGGAAAGTGACGTTTTTGCTGTTCTTCCAGACATTCCAAATTCTTATGAACGCACACACTCCTGCTGCGGGGTGTGGTGGATGACAAATGCATCTGAAGGCACATCTCAGATAGTCTGGAAAGATCTTAGGAAACAAGAACCAAGGGTTCAATATGCAAAAAAGGCTGATCCCCAACTTAGAGTTGAGCTGTGTTGCAAAGTCTTTCACTAAGTCTGAGAACTCAAAGTCTTGGACAACGGATATTTGATTTCTCATCCCAAGTGAGCTCAGAATAGCCTACTGATATCTTGGGGTAGGGGGAGAAACTGGTGTGGAGCAATGGTTTTTCATTTTTAATTTTATTACATTGAATCAAACTATTTTTATATTTGTAGAATGCTTCTATTGAAAAAAAACAGGATTAGAAGATGTGTTTCTGAGCTGATTCTGAAATGGACTTCGTTTATCTAGGCTTTTGAGGAAGTTTCCATTGATCGCCTTTTTTTCTAATTTCTCTCAGGCTTTCTTTTTCTAAGGTGGTTGCGTATCAAACACTTTATTTTTGGGTTTATCAGTCATGGTGGACGTCATATGTTGGCTCTCAAAAAGAAAAGTGGGAAAGGAGAGGGACAGCTGTGGGTTGGTCATCTTTCAGCTCAGAAATGGAAGTGGGTCAATAAGACAGGGAGAATATTTATTCCTGAGAATCATACAAATGGGAAGGCAGAGGAAAGTGGGCGTAGCTTAGAGAGGACATGTGAAAATGCATAATTAAGTATGAATTTATAACCAGAAAGGAAGAGATTTGAATGTGAACACAAGAGAGGATGTGAAGATAAAAATTACTAGGTGAAACAAAAGTTACTAGGTCAAACAGCCCCCTGTACCACTCACTCTCTTGTGGGTCAACTAGCCCAGGGCATCTGCTGAACGCAGGGTATTTAAAATGGACAGAGGGAATGAAGGACAATGCTCACCAACTGCATCTATAGGAATTAATAAATCCGAAAGCTGCACCTCAGAGAGTGCTCCTCTTTGCCAAGGTTCTAAAACAATGTCCGCCCTTTCTCCCTCCCAACCCCCACCTCCCAGCAGCATGATCATTACTGCGAACTCTGCTCCCAGACCTGGGTCGTCTTCTGTCATCCAAACTGCCCATTCCTTCAGGGACAGACGTCTCACACGGTTGTCCTTCACCTGCCAAGCACTAGGCTCTTTGGCAAACACCGCACAGCAGAATCGTTCCACCTTGACCGCGCAGACATATCCATGGAGGGCCCCCTGATTGTGTACTTCAAGGAAATTAATGGCATATCTTATCTCACGCCTCTGGGTACAGAAATGATGGACAGGTAACTTCCTAATACAGCTACCAATGTAGCCCTTCAGGGTGGTAGGATCTATTTTCTCTTTTTCACATCCAACGACTTGAAGGGTCTCATAATTCACCCCCCAAAATATGTACCCTCCTTCGGTGTTTGCAAATGCAGACACACAACTGGGGAGATCCTTGTCAAAGCATTGAGATACCCCTGCTGGGAACATTTTAAATTCAACATGTGTGGACTTGGTAAAGTTGAGCTTTTCCAGGTACTGAAGGTGAGCTCTATCAAACAAAGCAGCAGCTAAGGTCTTTATGGTACTTTCATTTTGGACCCCATCTTGAAGTTCCTGTGAACTTGGCAAAGAGGGATCATGGTTATTCATAAGCATCCTTTCTTTGAGGAAATCCACTGCTTCCCGAGACCCCATAAGATTAGTAGATGTTTGATGTCTGTGGTACAAGTAGGAACACAAAGTAGCAAGCCGTACACCAGAGGCCTTTACGTTCCATGATTGCACAAAAATATAAAAGAGATCTTCCTTTTGCATCTCATCTAAATAGCTTCTGAAATGCGAAGGCACATCCAATCCTGTTTCATTATTGTTATACTCGTAGTCTTTGTTCACAATCTCAGCCTTGACCACTCCCCCACCGGAATTCAGCAGAGCACATATCGCATGCACGATGATTTCATTCTGTTTCTTCCGCAAGTGAGGGTCCATTTCATTCCTTTGCTCTCTCCCAAGGATGATGTTTCCTGCATTTAAAACACACTCAGCAAAGTCTGTTTCCAAATCAATCCTGAGACTCATCTTCTCAGCACTTTTTCTATTGTTACCCTGAAATGTTCTCCTGAAAAACAAAAAGATAGAACCATTAGACTGAGACAAGAATAGGAGGAGTAGGACATCGACAGTTTGAGGCCACTCTTCTGAAGATGGTCACTTTCTGTATTTCCACTGAGCTGGGGGCCAGATTCATGCAGGAATTAAGGGCACAGAACAGGTTGAGAAACTACTAAGTCTGCCAGAAGCCCACTACCACCACAGAAATGATCAAGAGGTTATTTTTTATGCTATGATTTTTAGGAACTGTCTCTGCTAAGTTCTGTAAATGACAAGGTCTCTCAAGACACCTGCAGAAAACATAAAAGATTACAAAGATACACGTGGAATGGAACTGCAATGCAACTGGAAAGATTTCATGGTCAAAATATATATTTGAGTTTTACTGATATTTATTGTTATTCTTAGTACTTTTTCTCTTTTCTCTCACTGAGACCAAGACAATTCTTATATTATTTTATAGTCCAATTTTGTGAAGGAGCAAATCTGATTGAGTTGGTAATTTATCATTGTTGTTATAAAACAGATCATTTAGCTTCTCCTGGTCCAAGCACTTCCCACCTTATGAAAAAATATATATATAGATGTATGCCTATATGTAATATATTTTATATGTTAAACATATATAATAATTATTATATACTTACCTATATATAATTTTTGCAACCAATTAACAAATTATTGACCGTTTGTTTGGAACAACCAGGATGTCAGGTTGAGGTGGACTTTTGACATTTCCTAAACCTCAGCTGACAACAAATAATCTCAGAGGGAAAGCTGAATGAGAACATGCAGACACAACATCTCTGCAACCACCCTCCAGAACTGAAAGCAGGTGTGAGTGATACACATCTCTATAGCTTCCAATCTTTGGCTAATGTGTGGCAGTTGAGAAAGAAGGCGGAGCAAATAAACTAACTCGCACACAATTCCAAAACCCTCTATAGTAAGAAAGTTCCCTGAGAACCAAGAAAATGTCATGCTGTCTGGACAGTGTCCTCCCACACCCCAACATACACATTTCCATCCTCAAATACCTGGATGAGGGAACAGAAGATGAAACTCAAGAAAGAAACACACACAACCCCCTGGATGAGTGTAGAGATAGAGCCCAGAATGACAGCAGTGGGACAGGACTAAAGGATCACGGGGGGAAAAACTGGCACGAGATGGTAGCAAGCTTCAGTGGGTGGCACAGGAGATTATACAATTGCTGGGATTTAATAAATTAGCCAATGAGGAAGTGGAGACTTTGAGAATAAATTAGTAATAGGGACTTAGGAAAATATGCAAATACAAATATAAGACAATAACTAAGATTAAAATAAAAAAAAGCGTAAGATCCTGATCAGGCGGTGGCACAGTGGATAGAGTGCCAGACTGGGATGCAGAGGACCGAGGTTCAAAACTCCGAGGTCCCTGGCTTGAGCATGGGATCATAGACATGACCCCATGGTCGCTGGCTTGAAGTTCAAGGTCGCTGGCTTAAGCAAGGGGTCACTTACTCTGTTATAGCCCCCCGGTTAAGGCACATATGAAAGAGCTATCAATGAACAACTAAGGTGCTGCAACGAAGAATTGATGCTTATCTCTCTCCTTTCCTGTCTGTTTGTCCCTATCAGTGCCTCTCTCTGTCTCTCTCTCTGTCTCTGTCTCACACACATACATACACACACACACACACACACACACACACACACACACACAGAGTGTAGGAAATAAAATATAATCATAAGGCTATGGTACTGCTATAAATAAAATGACAGCCCTGGCCGGTTGGCTCAATGGTAGAGCGTCGGCCTGGCGTGCAGAAGTCCCGGGTTCGATTCCTGGCCAGGGCACACGGAAGAAGCGCCCATCTACTTCTCCACCCCTCCCCCTCTCCTTCCTCTCTGTCTCTCTCTTCCCCTCCCGTAGCGAGGCTCCATTGGAGCAAAAGATTGCCTGGGCGCTGGGGATGGCTCCTTGGCCTCTGCCCAGGCACTGGAGTGGCTCTGGTCGCAACAGAGCGCCCCCCCCAGGGGCAGAGCATCGCCCCCTGTGGGCAGAGCGTTGCCCCCTGGTGGGCGTGCCTGGTGGACCCTGGTCGGGCGTATGCGGAGTCTGTCTAACTGTCTCTCCCCATTTCCAGCTTCAGAAAAATACAAAATAATAATAATAAGAAGAAGAAGAAGATGACAATCATAATAATATAAACTCTGAATATTGTTCTGACCAGAGATAATGATATAATTGTACTGTCAGCCTGTGGGGAGAGAAAGTGTAGGGAAAGAAGTGTGAGAAATTGATACCTATATCTCCAGAAACAGGTAATATCTAAAATTGACTGTGGGAGGGTTAGAGAGGGCATAAGCATGTTTAGAAATATATAGTTAAGAGCGTCGGCCTAGCGTGCGGAGGACCCGGGTTCGATTCCCGGCCAGGGCACACAGGAGAAGCACCCATTTGCTTCTCCACCCTTCCGCCGCGCTTTCCTCTCTGTCTCTCTTGTCCCCTCTCGCAGCCAAGGCTCCATTGGAGCAAAGATGGCCCGGGCGCTGGGGATGGCTCTGTGGCCTCTGCCCCAGGCGCTAGAGTGGCTCTGGTCGCAATATGGCGACGCCCAGGATGGGCAGAGCATCGCCCCCTGGTGGGCAGAGCGTCGCCCCTGGTGGGCGTGCCGGGTGGATCCCGGTCGGGCGCATGCGGGAGTCTGTCTGACTGTCTCTCCCTGTTTCCAGCTTCAGAAAAATGAAGGAAAAAAAAAAAAAAAAAAAAAAAGAAATATATAGTTAAGTGCCAAAATTTAAAGCCAAAGAGGCAAGAGCATGAAAAGGGGGTGAGGGTACAGGTCATGGGTTTCTTATTGTCTTTTATGGAACAATGACTTTCAAAAACTGAATGCATGCCTGACCAGGCGGTGGCACAGTGGATAGAGCGTCGGACTGGGATGCGGAGGACCCAGGTTCGAGACCCTGAGGTCGCCAGCTTGAGTGCGGGCTCGTCTGGTTTGAGCAAAAGCTCACCAGCTTGGACCCAAGGTCGCTGGCTCAAGCAAGGGGTTACTCGATCTGTTGAAGGCCCGCGGTCAAGGCACATATGAGAAAGCAATCAATGAACAACTAAGGTCTCACAACGAAAAACTGATGATTTATGGGAGTTGATGCTTCCAGCTCCTCCCCTCTCCTCTCTCTCTCTCTCTCTCTCTCTCTCTCTCTCTCTCTGTCTCTCCCTCTCCTCTCTAAAATGAATAAATAAATAAATAATTAAAAAAAAAAAAGAAGACACATATGAGAGAGCAATCAATGAACAGCTAAGGTGTCGCAACGAAAGGCTGATGATTGATGCTTCTCATCTCTCCATTCCTGTCTGTCTGTCCCTCTCTCTGACTCTCTCTCTGTCTCTGTAAAAAAAATAAAAATAAAAAAATAAAATAAAATAAAATAATAAAAAAAAAGAAAAGAAAAACTGATGATTGATGCTTCTCATCTCTCTCCGTTCCTGTCTGTCTGTCCCTGTCTATCCCTCTCTCTGACTCTCTCTCTGTCCCTGTAAAAAAAATAAAAATAAAAATAAAGTGTACAAGACAATGGCTTTAAAAAAAAAAAAAAAAAAAACTGAATGCATGAAGCTTCCACTTCCAGTCAGAGTAGAATACCAATGACTAGATTACTCTCCTGTCTGAAATGGCTAATATATTTTTTTTTTTTGTATTTTTTCTGAAGCTGGAAATGGGGAGACAGTCTGACAGACTCCCGCATGCGCCCGACCGGGATCTACCCAGCACGCCCACCAGGGGCGATGCTCTGCCCACCAGGGGGCGATGCTCTGCCCCTCCAGGGGGTCGCTCTGCCACGACCAGAGCCACTCTAGCGCCTGGGGCAGAGGCCAAGGAGCCATCCCCAGCACCCGGGCCATCTTTGCTCCAATGGAGCCTTGGCTGCAGGAGGGGAAGAGAGAGACAGAGAGGAAGGGGGGGGGGGTGGAGAAGCAGATGGGCGCTTCTCCTATGTGCCCTGGCCGGGAATCGAACCCGGGTCCCCTGCACGCCAAGCCGATGCTCTACCACTGAGCCAACCGGCCAGGGCCAAAACGGCTAAAATATTTTTGAATAAATAATGGCCACAAAATTTCCAAATTTGATGTAAACTCTAAAATATCGAGATCAAGATCTAAAATAATCAACGAGCACAAGAAACATGAAGAAAACTACACCAAGCACATCACAATTAATTTGCTCAAAACTGTGATAAAGAAATAATCTTAAAAGCAACCAGAAGGAAAAGATATATAACATACAGAGGAACAACAAAATGACATTAATTTTTTTGGGGGGGGGGTCAGAAACAAAGCAAGTAAGAAGATAGTGGATCACCTCTGGCCGGTTGTCTCAGTGGATAGTGTGTGGGTCTGGGGTATGGATGTCCTGAGTTAGATCCCCAGTCAGAGCACACATGAGAAATGACCATCTGCCTCTCTTTCCCTTCCTCTCCCCTTCCTCTCTCTCTTCCCCTTTTGCAGCCAGTGACTCAATTTGTTCCAGCATCGCCCCTGGTGCTGAGGATAGCTCCATTGGTCCAAGCACAGCCTGGGCACTGAGGATAGCTGGGTTGATTCCAGCATGGAGCATCAGCCCCAGATTGGGATTGCAGGTGGATTCCAGTGGGAGCGCATGTGAGAGTCTGTCTATCTCCCCTCTTCTCACTTAATGCCTGACCAGGCAGTGGTGCAGGGATAGAGTATCGGCCTGTGATGCTGAGGACCCAGGTTTGAAACCCAGAAGTCGCTGGCTTAAGCATGGGATCATAGACATGGCCCCATGGTCGCTGGCTTGAGCAAGGGGGTCACTGGCTCGGCTGCAGCACACACACACACACCCCCCCAAGGCACATATGAGAAAGCAATCGATGAGCAACTAAAGTGCTGCAACTACGAAATGATGCTTCTCATCTCTCTCCCTTCCTGTCTGTCTGTCCCTCCATCTCTTTCTCTTTCTCACTTTAAAAAAAAAATTGATTTCTGTTTTCTGATAGATAAAAAACAACTGTGAATTTTCATAATTAGGCCAAGAGTAGGTCATCACATTTCAGTCTTCTTCCACTTGCAAGAAAATTCCAAAACTTGTGATTCCTCATTTTCTTATTTAAACAAAAAAGTTGAAGAGTCTTGGACATTTAAAAGAACACTTCTGACACAGGACACTGTTCTCAAGCTGCTCATCTTCCCTGCTCTTTTGGCCACAGGAACTCTCAGCTCCGCCCTCATGTCCGCCCCTGACAGACTCAGGAAGAATCAGTTTCTCTTTCCCCACCAAGGCAGGCATAGCCTCCCCACTTTTCAGAAGGGGTAGGCCAGGAAACTTCAGCTACCGCACTCATTTTCTCAGAGCCCGTGATGGGTGTGGATGAACCCTCAGGAGCCAAGAAAAAGTCCCACCGTCCAGCAGCCCCTCCCTACCACACTAGTTGTCAGGGATTCCTTTCGGGCTCCTAGACAGGCCTGTGCAAAGGTAGACTGGAATCGCCACAGCGTAGCCCCTGTGGACAGAGCCCCTGAGAACTCGAGTGAGCCACCTGAAGGGGGTTAGGGAGCTTGGGGCCCAAGCTGAGAGCCCACCCACCCATGTTTAAGGACTGATGTGCGAAGCCAGGGGCTTAGGGCAATCCCGGAACACAGCTTTTTTTTTTTTTTTCCGAGAGAGAGAGAGAGAGAGAGAGAGAGAGAGAGAAAGGAGGGAGGAAGGGAGGGAGGGAAGGAAGGAAGGAAGGAAGGAAGGAAGGAAGGAAGGAAGGAAGGAAGGAAGGAAGGAAGGAAGGAAGGAAGGAAGGAAGGAAGGAGGGAAGGAGGGAGGGAGACACTGACTTGTTCCACTTATTTAGGCATTCGTTGGCTGATTCTTGCGCCCTGACTGCGAATGAACCCTCAACCTTGACTTAAATTACGCCACCAGGGCCCTAACACAGCCTCTTGTAGGCTTCACTTTTAGGAGCCTCGGTACCTCGTGTAGCTGTTTCCTTTAAATTTCTTCCAGTTCCTGAACCGTGGGGAAATCCTACCAGGCTCGGTTTGGTAAGATTTGAGCTGTGAAGCTGCGCGCCTCTCCTTCCTCCCAGCGCGCCAGGCGTTCCAAACCTCCCCGCTCCCGGACCCTTCACTGCCCATCTGTTGGAAGTTGCTACTACTGAGCGCAAGTCCATAAGCCCAGTCTCCCCAGCGAGGAAAGGAGCTCCCAGGGCAGCGCCCAGGCCCCGGGACGCAGTCGCTGCACCTGGCCTTCACCACAACCGGGTCGGGAAGCAGAGCGCACCGGGGACGGGGGGGAAAACCGAGCTTCTGGAGAACCTGTGCAAAGGAGCGCGGGATCTCATTACCGATCAAGGTTTCTCCTCTGCAGCGCGACACCCTCCGGGAGAAAGCGATGGAGCTTCCCAGGTCCAGAGCAGCGAGCGGCCTTGACCCTGCAGGGTCGGGTCCTTATATCAGCTGAACTCGATGGCACCTCATGGGGCGTGGCACCGCGCAGCTCTACAGTTTCGTTTCTGTGAACCCAGTACCCCACCAAGGCAGCAGCCTGGTTACCGGATATGGGTGGGGTGATGAGTGGGTTGGGGGTGTCTTCTTTGTTGTTTATGTTTTCTGATTAGTTTTGTGGTTTTTTGTGGGGTTTTTTTTGTTTGTTTGTTTTGTTTTTTGAGATTGGAGTACTCGCCTCCACCCAGGGAGGGATTTCCCTGTGCAACCCCACGTTCTCTAGCCCTGTCCGAACACCCCAGGGTCCTGTGCGCGGGGAAGTGTCTCTCTCCCCAACGCTTCCAGCTTCTGGATTGCGGCCGTAATTGCGGGATCAGCCGCCCAGCTCTCCCTCCGGAGGAAGTGGGAGCGGAGAATTAAGCCTCTGCTTCTGCCGCACCTCCATCCCAGAACTGGGAAAAGTTCATTCTGCCTCCTGTCTTTTGAGGGTACCTTGATTTGTAAAAGGCTGATGACTGCTTGCTAAGGGCTCCAGCGGAACCGGTCGGAAGTGTCGCCGTGTGCTAGAACCTTGTCAGGATCGGGCGATGGCGTTTTGGTGAAAGAAAAGGAAAAATGTCTCTTTGATTCACCAGCCCGCTACAGACTTCCTCACACCTAGGTCTTGTTCAAAACCACAGGTCTCCGTTTGTTTGTCCTACTCTTATAACCAAGCGTGTTCTGGGCGCTAGAGAAGGGCCTGGCTCGGTGCCGGGCGCTGCGCGGACGCTCCTCACCTGCCGCGGCTCGGGGCGCGCGGGGCTGCTGGGCGGCGGCGGTGCGGGAGCCCAGGAGGCAGCCCAGCCCGGCGAAAGGGGCGAAGAGCAGGCTGCACGGGGACAGGTCCGAGCCCGAGCCCCAGGGGAGTAAGTAGCATTTAGGAACCTCTGGAACATTCAGTCAATTCCTGACTCCAACTGCTCCTTTCCTGCGGCGCCCTCCTTCTGTTCTCCTGGCCCTCCTCAAAATCAGGTGAACAGACGTGTCTCCATCTCATCACTTCTCAACTCCCGCTGGCATAGCCCAGAGGACTATAGGCTACGCTCTTTTTCTTTTTAATTTTATTTATTCATTTTAGAGAGGAGAAAGGGAGAGAGAGAGAGAGAGAGAGACAGAGAGGGAGAGAGAGAAGCTGGAAGCATCAACTCCCATATGTGCCTCGACCAGGCAAGCCCAGGGTTTCGAACCGGCGACCTCAGCATTTCCAGGTCGACGCTTTACCCACTGCGCCACCACAGGTCAGACCTTAGGTTACACTCTTGCCTCAAACTCCAACACCCAGATTTGCGACGGGAAGCGTTCCATTCCCATGACTGTAATCCAGGCCATTCCCCTCTCCCGACGTAACCACCCGGGGCGGGGCGGGGCGGGGGAGGGGGCGGTGAGCCCTTGGGCAGAAACCGGAAGAACGCGGAGGCCAGCAGAGAGGCCCAGAGTAGGGAGCGGTGGGAGTAATAATAGGGGTGGCTGAAGAGTCGTGCTAATCGCCACGTGTGGCGCTGGCTCAGTGTGGAGGAGGCGCGGTCTCCTTTATCGATAGGTTGCTGAGCTTGCAGTGCGTGATGGGGTGGAAGGAAAAGAGCACTGAACAAAAACAAGCTCTTGGTTTCCGGTCCTCCAACTGTGAGAGCTGTCACCTTGTCAGTTCTTCCTTCGCAGTGCCCCCAGCCACCCTCCTCTGCAGTCTGGGCGCCGGATTCCTAAGGCCCGAGGGTGGAGCAGCAGGTGCGGAGTGTGTCCCGGCAGAGCCGGCACCGGCACCGAGCCAGATCCTTCTCTAGCGCCCAGAACACGATTAATAATAAGATTAGGACAAACAAACAGAAAATGTGGTCTTGGACAAGACCTATGTGTAAAGAAGTCTGCAGTGGACAGGTGAATCAAAAGGACATTTTGAACCCTAGATCTAACAATATCAGAGCTTTCCCTGGTTAGACAAGATATATAAACCAATGATTTTTTTTTCTTCAAGCACTTTGAGTTGATCTTGTTTATATTCATTATGTTCATCTTGCTTGGAAGACTTCTCCAAGAAAATTGCAAAAATCGGGTCACACTATTGAACATGAACTGCATTCCCACCACAGCTGAGTGATGGGATATGGAACGGGCTGGCACAGGGCACGGCACTGAAACATGCAGTTCTAGGCAGCCTTCTTCAGATAGTATGGGAGAGAGAGTACGAAAACCAGCACAGCTCAACATCCAGATACAACAGCACTAACTTTATGTTCACACATGTGTGAAATCCTACCTCACCACTCAATTCATTTTCCAAAGTATAAAGAACTTCAGTGCATTCTCCTGGTCTTTGGAATGGGTACAGAAAGACTTATCCAACCTGTCTTCCAAATTATGGATAAAAATTATTCTAGGAATTTCTAGAACATGACAGACATATGGAGACAGTGAGCAAGAGAGCCAATGAAACAGACAAACTTTGGGTAAAGGGGAAGATTCACAACGCAGGGAAAATGAGTATTTTTTTTATATGGCTTCACTGTCACTGCTATGATCCCTAGCTGAACTAACACTCCAGGAGTTCCCGGCTCAGGACTCTGCACAGTCCAGGATCAGTTCCAGCATCCCTGTGGACTCCTGTCTAAGACACTGGTTTAATGAAGCCATAATCCATGCACTTGATGAGACAGTCCCGTGCTGTCTGAATCACTGCTGCCTTCTTCTCATCCGGTTCCTGTTTGCCCACCATAGTCAGGATCTCCAGCATCTCACTCTCCACCAGCTTCTTGGCTAGCTCAGCATCAGCCTCCAGCAGGTTGTAGGCAATGACCAGGCCCCGGTGTTGGACTGACAGCCGGTCGTGCAGGCAAAGCCTCTGTAGGATCTCCAACCACTGAGTTGTCTGGAGAGGGGAAGGTGGATAACGAAGGATTGAAGGAATCAGTGGATGGACAGAGAGAGGAGAGTTTGGACAAGATAAATAGAAGCATCAGCCAGGCCCAGATTCTGGGCTCTGAAAGGGCGAGCACGTATCTGGTTATGTGTGTATGGAACTCAGCCTATGCCTACTTGTCCTCCTTGGGACTAACTGGGTGCCTACCTTACCAGAGCCAGGGCAGGAATTGGAGAACTACAAAGAACTTGAAATAATCCAATTCCTTTCATTTTACAAGTAGAGGGACTGAGGTCCAAGAAAAAGAAGTAATTTAGCTATCTGTGGTCACTTATCTGGAAATAGTAGAAAATAAACATCTATTTAGCCATTTATTTTTTAAGCGTCTCAAGCAAAGGAACAGGCTCACCGCATGCCTGAGCAGAATGGTCAATGCCTGTTTCTGCTCACCCAGGTGCCCCTGAGACATGAGCCCTAAGTATGTACGCCACCAGCCCTGACTTCAACTGGGACCAGCACTGGAGTTGGAGTGTATCCTCTCCTCCGTCCCTCCTCCCTTTCTCTGTTTCATTCTTTGATGCAAAGCAGCCCAACTACTGTGCACAGGGAAGATAGGCCTCTGGACCACTCTGATCACCCCAGGAGACAGAGAAGGAGCTGAGGATAGAACCAGGAGGCTTAACTCTTAATCATTCAACAGACACACACGGGCAGCAGAGTAAAATAATTTTGGGTCTTGGAGTCAGAAAGACCAGTGTTCGGGTCCCTGCTTAGCCACTTTCCAATTATATAACCTTGGCTAAGTTATTTAACCTCTGCAAGCCTCAGGAGCCTTGTCTACTATCTGCTATGCTTATCTCTTAACATTGTGATGATTTAGTAAGATAATACATGGAAAGAGCTTACATGGGAATTGGAGCATAGTGAGAACCCAACCAATAAAAGTGGAGAAGGATGATGATTTCAGATGCTAATCCAAAGATTTCCTCTTTGCTTCCTTGTACCCCTTATACCCTCACCCTCCCTTAGCAAATGGGAATAGCTTTCTACATGCATTGCTCTCAGAGGGGGAAAAGACAGAAGGGAAGAAAAGGCAAATTATTGGCTTCTTAGCTTCTAGGAGATTTTTGTAAACTCCTCACCAAGTCTCCTACCACAAAGAAAGGAAATGAAAGTTCTGCTAGCTTGTGGTAGGGTTCAAGGAAGATTTAGTGCTGATGGGTAGCTTATAATGGGTCCAATGTCCATCGTTCCCTGGGATGAGTTACTGGGTGCTAAAGGGAGTGTGATGATCCTATTGGGATAGGACTCCAGTGGGAAGATCAGTTTCCTGGCTCCCTAGGGTGTATCCCAGCAGGTGTAAGACTACAGAGAGGTCCAGCATCCAGCATGGCTCCAGGGTTGTACAAAAGACAGGTCTGGCCAGCTTCAGAGAGTCTGCAGGATGCCATTGTGGGGACAGGAATGTAGCCAATATTTCTGAGCCCCTCGGGAAGAAGGAAAAAGTGGCCAGGAGTGGATCAGCAATTTTAAAGGATCCCAAATCCTTTCTCAACTAACTAGCTGGGTGGCCTTGAGCTACTTTTCTGTACTCAGTTCCTCACCAGTAAAATAGGAATAATAATAATCACACCTACTGCACAGGTTTTTTGGGGAGGATGGGATGACTTCGTGGGTATAAATTCTTAGAGCAAGCTCTGGAGGCCAGTAAGCGAAAGAGTCACAGAGTGCCTTGTGGGGGACTGTTGATAGGAGTTGTGTGACCAGTTAGTTCAACAGAGAACTGCTTAGGACAACAGTTTCAGAGCAGGCTGGAAACACCCCACCCCTGATACTGAATCAAAATATCTGGAGAGCCTGACCTGTGGTGGTACAGTGGATAGAGCTGTGACCTGGAATGCTGAGGTTGCCAGTTTGAAGCCCTGGGCTTGCCTGGTCAAGGCACATATGAGAAGCAACTATGAGTTGATGCTTTGCCCCCACCCTTTCTCTCTATCTCTCTTCTCTCTAAAATCAATAAATAAAATCTTTTTAAAAGTATATATATCATATATATACATATATATATATGATATATATAATAAAAGTAAAAGTATTAAAATACTTTTCTGGGGAAAGTATTTTAACCAGCCTTCCAGGTGACTCTTACACATCTTCCAATTTTGAGAAGCTTGCCTTAGGGAAAGTGCTAAAGCCCAAGGACCAAGCAGAGACGCCACTCCCCTGGTGCCAGGACAGCATAAGCACTGTGGACCTCAGAGATCACTCACACACACACACACACACACACACACACACACACACACACACACCTTAACTGAGTATCTAAAAGAACCCGCCTTTAATGATGCAGACTTGGGTACATTTGAATTGAGATGTTTACATTTTTCTCCATCAGTGGAAATGATGGCCACAAACTAAGTTCAGTTTAGTAAAATAAGGTTTCATTTTGCACCCCCACGTTTGTGACTGTGTAAATATCTCTTTCATTATACCCTGCTAAGATGGCCACATTGCCACCAAAGGAGCTGAACACTGTGTCCACTTTAGAGAGCTCCCCTTTGTGCCCCACCCAGGGCCATGCTTCTCCTGGGGAGCTCAAGGCTCCACAGCAGTACTTAGTCTTCAAAGTCAATGGTGAAACTATAGTGGAAGAGATTTGAATTGGAAAATTCAAATAATAAATATAAGGGGCAGGCCCTGGCCGGTTGGCTCAGTGGTAGAGCCTCGGCCTGGCGTGCAGAAGTCCCGGGTTCGATTCCCGGCCAGGGCACACAGGAGAAGCGCCCATCTGCTTCTCCACCCCTCCCCCTCTCCTTCCTCTCTGTCTCTCTCTTCCCCTCCCGCAGCCGAGGCTCCATTGGAGCAAAGATGGCCCGGGTGCTGGGGATGGCTCTGTGGCCTCTGCCCCAGGTGCTAGAGTGGCTCTGGTAGCAACAGAGCGACGCCCCGGAGGGGCAGAGCATCGCCCCCTGGTGGGCAGAGCGTCGCCCCCTGGTGGGCGTGCTGGGTGGATCCCGGTCGGGCGCATGCGGGAGTCTGTCTGACTGTCTCTCCCCGTTTCCAGCTTCAGAAAAATACAAAAATAAAAAATAAGGGGCAGAAGGGTATAGAGTCTCCTCTCCTTAGGTGGTAGGAACAAGGGAGCTGAGAGAAGTTACCATGGAGACGGGCCTTCCCACAGGGATCATACAGGGTAGTGTAGTCTGGGTGAGGAGAGATCCCCTAGAGCCAGTGGTGGGATTCAGCCGGTGTACACCGATTCGGCAGAACGAATACCTAATCTTTTGTTGAGTTTGATGAACCGGTTGTTAAAATGGCACTTGTATGGCCCTGGCCGGCTGGCTCAGTGGTAGAGTGTTGGCCTGGCATGCAGGAGTCCCAGGTTCGATTCCCGGCCAGGGCACACAGGAGAAGCGCCCATCTGCTTTTCCATCCCTCCCCCTCCTTCCTCTCTGTCTCTCTCTTCCCCTCCCGCAGCCGAGGCTCCATTGGAGCAAAGATGACCTGGGCGCTGGGGATGGCTCTGTGGCCTCTGCCTCAGGCGCTAGAATGGCTCTGGATGCAACAGAGCGATGCCCCAGAGGGGCAGAGCATTGCCCCCGGTTGGGTATACTGGGTGGATCCCGGTCGGGCGCATGCGGGAGTCTGTCTGACTGCCTCCCCGTTTCCAGCTTCGGAAAAATGAAAAAACAAACAAACAAACAAAAAAATGGCACTTGTAATCAGGGTTCTCTCTAAGGTGGGCACCTGGGTAGCCGCCCAATGTGGAAATCACAAATTTACATTCCTTACTCTTTTTTAACATTCATCTGTGCAACAGCATACTCTAAGCGCCTGTAGTAATGTTCACTGCATCCATAGGTGAAAAAAATTTGACAGAACTATGCTTGTAATATTTACTTATTCATTTCATAAACCTCATTGTACCTTTGATGAAATACTACATTTTAATTCCCTAGCGTTTGTTACTTTAGTAAACAAACATATAATATAAAAAGAAAAAGTGCCAAACAACCAGGGGGTGACAGCTTGTATTGTTTTTTGTCAGGTATTATTTAATATCTTTTCACTAATATTTCAAAACTCTTATAATCTAGTTAGCGTACCTCTTTTTTTTTTTTTTTTTTTTTTACAGAGACAGAGAAAGTCAGAGAGAGGGATAGATAGGGACAGACAGACGGGAACGAAGAGAGATGAGACGCATCAATCATCAGTTTTTCGTTGTGACACCCTAGTTGTTCATTGATTGCTTTCTCATATGTGCCTTGACCATGGGGCTACAACAGACCGAGTAACCCCTTGCTCAAGCCAGCAACCTTGGGTCCAAGCTGGTGAGCTTTGCTCAAACCAGATGAGCCCGCGCTCAAACTGGCGATCTCGGGGTTTCGAACCTGGGTCTTCCTCATCCTAATCCGACGCTCTATCTACTGCGCCACTGCCTGGTCAGGCTCTTTTATTGTTCTTATGTAAGTATTAAATGCATGAGGTAATAAACTACCTTTCAGTATATCTTTTTTTATTCTTAAAAGGACCATTAGGGCAGAGAACCGGTTGTTAAATTACTTGAATCTCACCACCGCCTAGAGCCCACCCTCACTTACGGCCCCCGGGGCGCACTCTCACCACTTGGGTCATCTTGAGGCACAGTTTCTTATGTGCTGCTGTCAGCATGGCCAGGGCCCCTGCAGCTGCATTCTGCACCTTGTCATCATCCTCCCCGCAGAGCAGTACCATCAGCTTCAGCCGGTCATTGCCATCAGCCAGGAACCGCTCCTGTACCTGTGGGAGGAAGGTGCATGGCTCAGAGAAAAATGTCTCCACCTGAGCAGCCTGGGGAGAGAAAGATGCGTCTGAAGCCACGTCCTCTGACCCAGGATCTCTCAGAGATTCCCTTTGAGCAGCTCACCCATGCCACCTCCCTCAGGAAGTCTTCCTTGATTAGCTGGATAAAGGGGCTACAATCTTCTCTAGCTAAAAGGTTAAAGAAAATAAGGGATTTCCCAAACTGGTTGTTCCACCACCTCTGTTTGCATTCGGCTCTCCACCAGGGAAGGAGGCAGGCACAGACCCCTCAGGGTAGATGCTGCCTGAAGAGCTGTGTCTCACCTCCCTTTGCGGAAGCCTGGACTGTTTTTCTCACAACAGACTGGTCTTCAGGTTCAGCCCTGAAATGACTTTGCAGTCCCTAAAGGCATAAGGGCTTGGCAAGAGCAGGGGATGGTTGGGTAGATTAATTGGTATTAAAGAGCTGTTGTACTGTCTCTATCAGGTAAGAGATGAGATTTTCCAAGGATCCAAAAGCAGGAGCGGATCCTGCTGGGGCCCGGGGCCTTGACAGAGCCCACTGGTCCCCACCCCTCTGCTCTACAGCAATAGCTCGTTGGTCAAGTTTAAGGGCATTTTGTTGGGTCAGATTTCCTGGAAGTGGAGCTCCAAAAAGAGTCAAAGATCACAGCTTCCCAGATTATGAGCCTCTACTGTGCCTCCCTGAAGCTGGATCAGTAGTCCTCAGAAGTAAGGCTACGGCAGAGATGGTCAGTGTGGTCCTCTCGTGGGGCACACTTGTGAACGGGAAGCAGCTGTCCCAAATGGAGTGTGTTCACCAAACCCTTGCACCTAGATGTGGTCATAACTAGTTCTCAGCAATGAACATGAGTGGAAGTGATATGTGTCACTTCCAGGCCACCATGGTAGATAGAGTACCACAGGTGCCTCTCCCATGGTCTCTTTCTCCATTCACCATCTGAATAGAGATCACTCCCAAGGTGGTAGAGGGGAAGACAGTTCTTTTTTTTTTTTTTTTTTACTTTTATTTATTTAATTTCAATTAGCAATAATTGCGCCTCGGATAAACCTCATTGGCTACGATACTGCCACTGCGCAAAGCTAAGGGAAGACAGCTCTTGATTAAAGAAGCCTGGATCCCTAAGTCACTGCTTAGAAGTGACTACCTGATCCAAATGTGAGTAAGAAATGAACTCTCCTGTTGAGACCACCACATGGGGTGGCAGGGAGGCAGAGAGATAGACTCCTGCATGCACCCCAACTGGGATCTACCCAGGGCAGTGCTCTGCCCACTAGGGCCGCTGCTCCATAGCTAGGCAAACAAGCTATTTTAGCCCCTGAGGCTAGACCATGGAGCCATCCTCATCGTCCAGGGCCAACCTGCTCGAACCATTCGAGCCATGGCTGCAGGAGAGGGAGAGAGACAGAGACAGAGACAGAGAGAGAAGAGGGAGGGGCTGAGAAGCAGATGGTCACCTCTCCTGTGTGCCCTGACCAGGAATCGAACCCAGGACTTCCACACGCCGGACCGATGCTCTAACGCTGAGCCAACCGGCCAGGGCCAAGACCACCGTATACTGTATTTTGATTTTGGTTGTTGCAGCAGCTGTTAAAGCTGCTGCCCCTTCCCACTGTTTCTCTCCTCCCCTTCCCGTAGGCACACTCTCTTCTCCCACATAGCTGCCAGGCCCCCAGCCCAGCTTTAGGTTAGCTCTCTGGTGTGTCCTGGTAGCTTTATATCTCTTGTTTTCTTTTCTTTTCTTTATTTTTTTTGTGACAAAGACAGAGAGAGACAGAGAGAGGGACAGACAGACAGGATGGGGGAGAGATGAGAAGCATCAATTTTTTGTTGCGGCTCCTTTAGTTGTTCATTAATTACTTTATCACATGTGCCTTGACCAGGGAGCTACAGCAGAGCAAGTGACCCCTTGCTCAAGCCAGCAACCTTGAGCTCAAGTCAATGACCTTGGGCTTCAAACCAGCAACCTTGGGCTCAAGTCAGCGACCATGGATGGGGTCATGTCTGTGATCCCACGCTCAAGCCAGTGACCCTGCTCTCAAGCTGATGAGCCCGCACTCAAACCAGATGAGCCCGCGCTCAAGCTGGTGACCTCAGGGTTTCAAACTTGGGTCCTCTGCATCCCAGTCCGTGTTCTATCCACTGTGCCACCGCCTGGTCAGACATGGTAGCTTTATATCTTTTTACTTTAACAGGTTTTTATGGGTCAAGTTTCCTTCCTACATCAGTGAGAAGATCCAGGACTTAAGTTGAAGAGAAATAGTGAGTCTCACACTAGGCTCTCCCTGAATGCTCAGGAGGGCCACTTGGCCTGGCTACTTCATTCATGAGGAACCTCAGATTTACACTCTTCCGTTACCTCTGATGCTGATCTGCCTACAGGCACAGCAAAATACTCTGGCAGGATGAAAAGGAGAAGGCATGCATTCATCATATGATTACAATGTGTCCTATCATTGGACCCTGAGGCCATCGACATGTTCTGAACTCATTCTACTGTTATAAATTCTGTGACTATTCTGTGAAGAGCACAGTTGTAGTGCAATGCAGTTTCTATGGAAACAGTGGCAGTTCATTCATGTTAACATTTCAAATATTCTAAAGCTGTAACTGTTTTTGTATTTCTTCCATATATATTGAGATATATGGAGCTTCAATAAATGCAAGTGATCTAGCCTTTCTTGGCCTGTAGGAGGTCCTGGTCTCCCATCCTGCTTTGCTATGAGATTAGTTAGACCTAAATAACTCACAGAAATGCTAACTTCTGCCTCATCCAGTGCTGTAATCCAGGAAAGACTCAGAGATTCCTGTGTTCTCTGGCAGAAATGCTACCTTCCTACCATTGTAACAGTCCCTGCTCCCACGCCAGGCCCTGGCCCATGGCCTGACTCACCGTGCCGCTACCACTCCCTGCCCCTAGGCGGAGCCCTCACCTCCTTGTTCACTACCATGTTACACATGCACTCGGTGGCCGCCTGTCGCAACTGGTCATGATTCTCAAACATGTAGTTCTCGATGTCTGGCAAGGCCTTCTCCTTAAAGATCTTCTGCCTAGAGCAGGAGGAAGAGAGGCCCCTGAGTTCTCTGTCATGAACATTCGGGCTGTTTGGCTACCCCGGTGCCCTTTTCTCCACCCTAGCGGTGTCCCGCCTACACCCTCAGCCGGCACGGTCTCCATGGCGTTGATCCTGCCGCAGCTCCAGGAGGGGCACCAGTGGGCATAAACTAAATGACATAGCATAGCATTCTGGTCCCAGGGAGGGGTTCCAGGATGAAAATGTCTCCCAGCTGGAGATGCTCTTGTATAATTGCTGGGGGAAAGGAATCCTCTTTCCCTCTCTTCCTGCAGGATATGAAGGCAAGAAGAAGATGAAGCCATTTCCTGCTGGACGTGAAGAGGAAGCCTTGTGACTGTGAGAGAGGGGAGCTCCCATCGGAGTATCCAGACAACACAGACAGGAAAGGTGCAGAGAGCCAGGCCCGGGACAGCTTTGTAACCCCTGCCTCAAGCTGCACCAGAATCTGAAGTACTTCAGACTTTATTTACACAAGCCAGTAAATTCCCTTTACGCTTAAACCAGTTGGAGTTCAGTTTTCTGCCACTTGGTACTAAAAGAATCTCACCCCAATAAAGTTCACCATGCCCTGCTTCTAAGAAGAAATACACTTTCTCTTCACCATCTTCCTGGGTATCTTTTCACAACTTCAGGAAGAAGAAGAAATACTTGCACAGTCTCCTTTGGCTTGTCCATTCACCACATGGTTTTCCAAGTGCTAATTCAAATCCCTCCCACTGTGTTTCTTCCCACGGCCTTTGATCCTATCCTTGGAGGAAAGCAGTTTTTGCACATCTTATATGTGAAATTTATCCAAACACTTCCTGGGACGCCTCTTTTCACTCCTGCTCCCTCCACGCCCCACTCACCGGAGTCTGTCACTCCGCCCAGACAGATTGGTGAGGCCGAGGAGAGCCTCATAGTTCTGGAGCCCGTCCCTCTGTGTATCCAGGAGTCTCACAAGGGGCCGCACCACCTCATAGACCTGGGGGGGAGGGGGGGAGGAGTGGGTCAGGTGGACACCATGATCCCCCAGTTCCTGACATTTACAGGTGTCCAGGTTTAGAATTTCCAAAGCACTTGTCCACCCATTGTCTGATTTGACCTTAATGATGATCCTGAGAGGCAGGGTCATTTTCTCTACTTTGCAGATGAGCTGAGTTCCCAAGAGGACAGCCCTGTTAGTCACAGGCAGCGCTAAGTCTGGAATCCAGGCCCCTCCAGTTGATTGTCCTCTCTGTGACAGTACCATGCCTCCTCCCAAGCCAGGAGCAGGGTGACAAAAGGAAAGTCCCTTAGGAGCAGAGGAGACTCCTCCCGTTGCCCCATCCCACCCACCCAGATACCCACCCGCTCCCCTGGGAAGGCGATGTCCGGATTGGAAACAGCAGCGATCTTTGCTAGGGCATGGGCTGCCTTCACCTTGCCCACGTCTGTGCCCTCCAAAGCCAGGGGAATCAAGGCCTGCAAGAAATGACACAGTCACTCCTGGGTCACAGACATCCGGAGGCTTCTCTCCCCACCCTCCCTCTCCAGCTGCTGTCTGTCTGTCTGTCTGTCTGTCCCATCAGAACTTCAGGATGACTCTGTGATATAATCAACTCTTGAGCATTATAGAAAACAATTAAATACGTGTTTAATCACAAATGCACTCCTCCTGGTTCCCAGTGCACATCAAAGATTCATCCTCACTCTCCCCACTATCCATACATTCATCTGGCTTTTGGAAAAATAATTAAGTCAATACACTAATTTTTTACTTTCTGCCTAAGTCAAACCTAATCAGAACAGCAGCCATTTGACCCTGGCCAGTGGCTCAGGGGCTAGAGCATTGGCCTGGCATATGGACATCCCTGGTCGATTCCCAGTCAAGACACACAGGAGAAGTGACCATCTGCTTCTCCCCCCTTCCCCTCCTGCAGCTAGTGGCTCATTTGGTTCGAGTGTGGCCCTAGATAATAGCTCCTCTGGAGCGCATCAGCCTCAGGTGTTAAAAATAGCTCAGTACTCAAGCATTGGCCCTAGATGGGGTTGCCAGGAGGATCCTGGTAAGAGCACATGTGAGAGTCTGCCTCACTATCTCCCCTCCTCTCATCTAAAATAACTAACTAACTAAATAAATAAATAATAAAACAGCAGCCATTTATTGAGCACCTGCTATGAGCCAATTCTTTAAGTATATTTTCTCTAATCCTTGTGACAGTCTACAGAGTGGGTGTGTGATTTTTTTCCCACCATTTACAAATAAGGAAACAGTGGCTCAGGGAGATTAAGTCATTTGCCCAAGGTTAGGCAGCTAAGAAGGGGATGAGCAAGGACTGAATAGCAAATCTTCTGTAGCAAAGTCTACAGTCTTCATACCCACATCATTCCTCCTCCCAGTAGCCAGGAGGATAGATGGGGTTCTACAGTAAGATCAGAGAATCAGACAGAAATTGGACTGAAGCCATGGGCACAGACCATATTCCAGGAGGTTGGGTTAGAGCAGAGGAACATTATTCTTGAGCCAGGCAGAGGGTGTGTATGTGTGTGCACACACGTGCGTGCACGCATGTATACACACGCACACAAGTGTGCTCTGCCCCAGTAGAGCACCTTCTAGGATGGCAAGGACCTTATCCTGCCCAATTACCTTGCCACCACCTTGAGCCACAATGGTGCCTCGGTCCTTTGGGTTGTCACACAGTGCCAGGAATACCCTGCAGAGTACAGATACAGGACATTTAATGCACCAGCACACCCTTCCTTCCCAGGCATCAGCTGGCCCCCAGTCGGACCCAGAGAAGCCCCGGGAAGTGCTGCCAGTGCGCATGTGCACCTTGGGGAGTTACTCCCAATAACAGGAGAGGCTGAGGAGGAAGTGAGACCAAGCCAGGCTGCAAAGAGCCAGCTCATCCTCACTGAGGGAGACAGTGAACGGCCACTTGCTGCCTGTGAGCCAGGACAAACACTTTAACACTGAGGCATCCCAGGGCCTCTGCCACCCCGCCCTCGCCTCCCGCTCTGGTCTTACCTAGCACTACTCCAGACTAATTACAGGAAAACCCCAGATCCACTCATTCTTCTTCCATCCTTGGTTCTTTGCATATGCTGTTCCCTCTACCTGGATCTCTTCCCTCCCCTGCAGATGAGTGGCTCTTTTTGTTCCTTCAGGCTGCCTTGAACCGTCACCTCCTCCAAGAGGCCTTCCTGGCTGCCCACCTTCCTACCCAAGCTGGCTGGTTGGATACCACTGTTTGTGCTTCAACCAGCCCTCTGTCTTCCCCCCGTCATAGCACCTGTTGCCTGGTATGGTGACTGACTGTGAGCCTGTTTGCTTCTCCCATCAGGCTGCACAGATACTGTGCCTTTCACCTCTGAAACACCAGGTGCCTCATAAAACTTGAGAACAAGGTGACCAGACGAAGAGTGACCTCCTTCCTCCTGATGCAAACTTCCATTTGTGATGACCTGCCCGCCATGTCACTTTTCTTTTTTTCAATTTTTTTAAAGATTTTATTTATTCATTTTACAATGAAGAGAGAGAGAAAGAGTGGGGGGAGAGAAGCAGGAAGCATCAACTCCCATTGCCTTGACCAGGCAAGCCCAGGGTTTCGAAAGTGTGACCTCATTGTTCCAGGTCGACACTATCCACTGCGCCACCACAGGTCAGTCACTATGTCACTTTTTTTCTTTTTTTACAGAGACAGAGAGAGAGTCAGAGAGAGGGATAGATAGGGTCAGACAAACAGGAACAAAGAGAGATGAGAAGCATCAATCATCAGTTTTTCGTTGCAACACCTTAGTTGTTCATTGATTGCTTTCTCATATGTGCCTTGACCATGGGGCTACAGCAGACCGAGTAACCCCTTGCTCGACCAGTGACCTTGGGTCCAAGCTAGTGAGCTTGCTTTGCTCAAACCAGATGAGCCTGCGCTCAAGCTGGCGACCTCGGGGTCTCGAACCTGGATCCTCCGCATCCTAGTCCGGCGCTCTATCCACTGCGCCACCGCCTGGTCAGGCACTATGTCACTTTTTAATGTCAGTTCCCCTTAGGCTCCTCTCCAAGCCCCCAGCGACTCATTCTTTCATTTACTCCCTGCCATACCTCGCTCCCTGCCCAGCCTCCCGTCTCCAGTCCCCTCCCACCCCAGCCCTAGCCCGCTGCAGCTGCACCTGGCCAGCAACTCTTTGGTCTGGTCGGTGAGGATGGCACTGTCTGCTTTCACCATGCAGGTCAGTGCAGAGATGACACCGGCCTTCAGCAGCCGCTTCACCCGCATGTCTATGAAGTCTTTCTTGTCCTGGGGAGACAAAAGGGTGCCATGGGGAAGGGCCCTTGGCACTGAGCAGAGATGGTTGGAACTAAGATGGTGCGTTTCTGGCTTCTTGTGGTACATTGAATAATGGCCCCTAAAGGTGTCCGTGTCCTAATCCCCAGAACTCATGAATATGTTACCTTACATGGAACAAGGGACTTTGCAGATAGGATTGAGGTAAGGGTCTCGAGCTGGGGAGATAATCCTGCCCTAGCTGGGTAAGCCCGATATAATAACCAGGGGCTCATAACAGGGAGGTAGGAGGGTCAGCGTTAGTAGTCGGACATGTGAGAGCAGAAGGAAAGGGTTGAAGTGATTCAGGGTCACAAGCCAAGGAAGTTGAAAAAGACAAGAAAACAGATTGTGCCCTCAGAGCCTCCAGGAGGAATTCGCCCTACTGATTCCTTGATTTTGACCCAGTGAGACGGATTTTAGATTTCTGACCTCCAGAACTGGGAGATAATAAATTTGTGCCATTTGGGGCAGTTATGTAGGTGGCAATTTGTTGTCACAGTAATGGGAAACTAGTATATTCCTCCAGATTCCCTTTGTGCAGACAAGAGCAGAAGGGATTACAGCAGGTTCTGCTGTTGTGAATATCTGAACAACTCCTTCTTCACTTGCCCTGCCCCTCCCAATACAGAGCCTGAGCAGGTGATGCGGCCAGGGAATCATCGCCAAAGGCTCTTCATTCACAGAGGAGTGAAATTAAAGAGTGATAATCCAAAGAACTAGATGACCCATGTTCATTTTGATTGCAGTTGGTTTTCCATTAGGGTATGTGGCAGGTGGAAGGGTAGGGGGGTGGGCGGCAGGAGTGAGAGGGGCTGGGAGCTGACATAACAATGCATTGGGTTTTGCTGGAAACCCAAAGTCCACGCTAGAGTTAAATAGTCTTTACAGGTAATCCTCAGAGTAGCTGGCAAGTGATTGGCAGTCACAGGCAATCTCTAGAAGCCACACTTGAACTTGACCGCAGCAGCATATGCTGTACACACTTGCTTGCATGAAATACTACCCAGCCTTGGAAAACGATTTGAAGAATGACAAAGCCCTAAGAACACATATAACGTAATTTCTCAAATTGGATACCAAATGATAAGTGCATTCCGATTATAACTATCAAAAGGAAAAAGGTGCATAGAGAGAAGGGAAAGAAAAGCCTCTGGTAGATAAAGTAACACACCCAAATGCCAAGAGTGGTCAGGGGCCATGATGTCGTTGCAAGTGGTTAATTTCTTTACTCCCCACCGTTTTGCAACATGGTTATATTACTCAATCATTTTTAAAATCTAAATGTTTTACTGGCTGGAAATATGATGCGTATATATTCATATGCAAACCACATACAAAATGTACCATTCTGTGCAGGGAATCATAGGGGGAGGGCCTCAAGGGGGTCTGTGACATCCTGACGACTGTTGATCCACGTCCCTCTTTCTCCCACTTTTCCTACTTGGCACCCATATCCCCAAATCCAGATTTCCCAGAAAATAAAAGTCTTGTATGTTGGGAACATAAAATGCAGATAATTTTATGAAATCAACAACATCAGCTGCAAAACGTTCATCATGGCTCTGTTTGTTTTTTCAGGCTACAAATTGTTGGGTTCCTGACTTCCCCCCACCCCCTCCCACCCTCTCCAAGATAGAACATTAAAATAAGAAAAAACATGATCGCCACCTAGTGGAAGAAATTTACCATTCTTATCTTAGGTTTACCTTAATGCCAAATTCTCCTATACACACTCACACAGCACCCTGACATCACAATCTTTTCTTTCGACCTCTCTGGAGGTCTGGTGGCACAGAATCCCACCCCGGGATGTCCCCATCCCCACCTTAGGGTGCTCCTCGGGCACGTGCTGCTTGGAGAACTTGGCAAGCTGTACGAGCTCAGGGACGACCTCCTTGACATCGTAGCTGTTGGTGCAGTTCACCAGGGTGGTGGCCACTGAGTACAGAATGGTCTTGTCGGAGGTCTGGAGGCACGGGATAGGCGTATAGGAGAGTAGAGACAGAATGGAAACTTTAGAACAAACTTCTGCTTCCAAGATGGCTCCCTCACATGGCCCACAAGTTGGTTTGGGCAGAGTATGTGGCTGACACAGCTCAGCTCGGAGAAGTACGAGCAGCACAGAGGGAGAGGAACGGGCCCTGCACTCAGCAGCACCCCTGAAAGCATGGACGAGAGTCCCTGCATACACCCCTGGCTTTGCGCCTCTTTGAAAAGTTCAGGCCAACATACTTTCGCATAGTATGCCTACCTTCCCTGGGGTGGCATGGGATGAGGGCGGGCTGGGTGCCAGGCACCCTCTGGTCTGGCCTGGGCAAACTCTCCTACACTTCCCCCCTTCAGTGATGAAAAGGAAGAGGAGAGAAGTCTGAAAGGGGCTGGAAGGAGAGAGGGGGCCCAGAAGAGGCTCGTTCCTTCAGACCTGTGGCTCCCAGGAAAGAATACCATCCTCTTGTTCCTCTTCCCACTGCCTGGAGGCATGAAGAGTTGCGAGCCCATTTTGTAGTCAGGTAAAATGAGGGCGAGAGAGAGGGAAATGACTGATCCAGGTTTACACGGGGTGTAGAGGGTACTGACAGGATAAGGACCCAGGGGTCCAATTTCTCAGGCTCAGTGAGCCTGAATCCAGATCTTTCCTGAGGTCAGAGGTCAGGGCCATACTTGCCTTGGCCAGCTCAAACATGGCCCGCAGGGCAGGAATGTCCTGGACAAAGTCATCCTTCACATCAGCATCCAGTGTGAGGTAGGCCAGACCCTCCACCGCCCACCGCCGGGTCCGGGTGTCTATGGACGCGTTGCACAGCCACCTGGAATTGGGGAGGGAGGGTGCCGGGGAAGGGAGCCAGGGCTCGGGTCAGGACCGTGGAGCCATTTCAGGATGGTGGGGAGCAGGTGAGGGGCCTTGCACAATGTGCTGTACACTAGGCCACAGGCGAGAGAGAAGGTGACAGGCCTCAGGAAACAGGACCCCCTTACTTGCGACACTGTTTGGCCAGCTTCTCCGTTGACCCTTCAGCAAACTGCCTGAGACCGTAGTCTGTGCCACCTGCAGAGCCGAGCTTACAGAGTCCCTGTGGAGGAGGTGGGACAGGAGACATTTGAAGGATCAGAGACACCAAGGCTTGGGAGCAGTGCCTTGCTCGAACAGGTCCCTCTGGCTGGAACATTTTGCCCTTTTCTTTGCCTGGATAAACCTCTATGTGTACTACAAAACTCAGCTCAGGCATCACCTCTTCTGAGATGCCTTCCCTGAGGCTTCCAGGCAAAGGTAAATGCCCCCAAAGCTGGAGCTTTTTAACCCCTTCCCTCACCGTTTGACCCCACAGATGTTTTGTGTTGGCTATTTTGAAAAATCAACATGAGAAAATATTAATCATACCTGAAACTGCAATGGTGAAACTTGTCAGAGCACAGAAACCATCAAAGAAATGATAGTTTGTGGATAACAAATTCAGATGTACAGAATTTTACTCAGGAAATTTGGACTATTGTTAGAAAAATAAATAAATAAAAAGTCTTCCAGAAGAGAAAACTCACAATGGCAGCAGCTAAAATTAGTTTTCAAAAAAATTGATACAAAAAAAGATCAATGAGCCTGATCAGGCAGTGGCGCAGTGGATGGATCATCAGACTGGGACCCAGGAGACCCAGGTTCGAAACCCCAGGTCACCAGCTTGAGCTTGGGCTCACCAGCTTGAGCACAGGCTTACCAGCTTGAGCGTGGGGTCTCTGGCTTGAGCGTGAGATCATACACATGACCCCATGGTCACTGGCTTAAGCCCAGAGGTCACTGGCTTGAAGCCCAAGATCGCTGGCTTGAGCAAGGGGTCACTCGCTCTGCTGTAGCTCTCCCCTGGTCAAGGCACATATGAGAAACCAATTGATGAACAAATAAGGAGACTAAGGAGCCACAACAAAGAATTGATGCTTCTCATTTCTCTCTCTTCCTGTCTCTCTGTCCCTATCTGTTCCTCTCTCTGTCTCTCTCTCTGTCTCTGTCACACACACACACACACACACACACACACACACACACACACACACACAATAAAAGATCAATGACTCAAATCCTCACTATAATTGTTTACAAGGAAAAGGTCAATGAAAGTAATTTCTGTAAAGTGAAGATAGAAAAATTGAACCAGGTTTGATTGTGCCATACAGAAACTGATTGATGAAACAAACTGAATTTTTGGAGTTGGCTCTAAAAACACTTGCTGAATAAAGCCCATCAGTGTTAGTGCCATTCAGAAGCATGGAGGTGTGGAAGGTTAGACAGCAGGATTCACCATTCTGAATCTATGTTCTCACAGGCTCCTGCATGTCACCCTGCTCCGCAGGGGCCCATGGTGCCCTCAGAGTGTGCTCTGCTCAAAGATAGGGGCTACGCTTCATTCATCCTGAAGTCCCTGATGCCTGGAATGGTGTCTGGTACCGAGCCCACTTACCACCAGTGTGCGAATCTTGATCTTCTCATTTTTGGTGGTCTTGTAGATCTCTTTGAGCAGCGACACGCCATTGGTGATGATGAATGTGGCGCGGCTGAGCTTGGTGGAGGCATGGATGAGGGCCTCCACGGCCACCAGCTGGTCGGCCTCGCGATCTGAGCCACACAGCGCTACCATCATCTCCATCACACCTTTCAGCCCCAGCAGCTGGTTGCCCAGGTCAAAGGGGCCCTGCAGGATCCCTGACACCGTCTGGATGGCAATCACATTCTTGTCCATGTCCTGGGGGTCAAACTTGCCCCTAAAAGGGAAAGCAGGGGTTGGTAAGAGAACTGGACTGGGGTGGTGGGATGGAAAGAGTGTGAGATTTGGGGGCAGACAGATTTGGATTTGTATCCTGGATTCAACACTCATGTGCTCTGTGACCTTGGGAAATTCACCGAACCTCTCTGAGTCTCAACTTCTTGATCTGGAAACTAAGAATAGTAGAACTACTTTGCAGAGTTACGATGAAGGTAAGTGACATAACAGATGTGCCAGGGGTTGTGATCCCCAAGCAGCACTCTCTGAGACAGGGATTGAAATGCAGGAAGTTTATGAGGGAGAGCTCTTGGGATCAACACCTCTTGAGGAAAATAAGAAAGCAGGATTGGACATAGGAAGATGTTGGGCTGCACGCATCCTGACAAAGCCTCAGCCTGTGAAGAGTTCTAGAGCTGAGACACCCAAAGTTGTTCCACGCTGAAGTGAGGGACAAGTCATTGGATGCTAACTACCTTGGAAAGGATGAAGCAACTGTCCTCAACTGAGACAAGTCCTGAAGAGAGGTGACAGGTGAGAAATGTCAGCCACCAGGCTTCCCAGCAGCTGGAGTGTCTGGTGGGTACAACAACCACAACACAGAAGGACCTCGTGATGCCTGGCGCACTGCATCTCTCTGCAGTGTGGCTGAGTCGCAGCGGAGCCTGAACCAGTCACTCCCCTGTCCGCTCCCGGGCCCTTCCCCTATCAGGTGAGGGTGTGGGCTGCAGGCCAAATCTGAGAAGCTGAGAATGGTTTTCACTTTTTTTTTTTTTTTTAAGTGAGAGGAGGGAAGGTAGTAATACAGACTCCATAGGGGCCTTACCAGGATCCACCCGGCAAACCCTGTCTGGAACCAATGCTCAGACCAACCGAGCTATCCTCAGTGCCCAGGGCTGATGCTCGAACCAATCGAGCCCCTGGCTACGGGAGGAGAAGAGAGAGAGAAGGGGGAGAGGAAGGGGGGAGAAGCAGATAGTTGCTTCTCTTGTGTGCCCTGATCAGGAATTGAACTCAGAACCTCCATATGCCAGCCCAATGCTCTATCCACTGAGCCACCAGCCAGGGTCGATTTTTACATTTTAAAGGTTAGTTAGTTTGCTTATGTGCAGTAGAGACCTACCTGTCCCACAAAACCTAAAATATTTATTCTCTGGCCCTTTACCAGAAAAGCATGCCAAACCCTGGAATGGACGAAGGAAAGGAGAGTGAAGGCAGGGTCTTTACCTTCCCAAGACTCATCCGGATGCTTTTTAAAAATGCAACTTCCTGAGCCACACCCCAGACAACCGAGTCAAGGGCAGGTTCCAGAAATCTGAATCTTATACAAGCATGAGGGTCATTGAAATAAAAGATTAAAACGTCATGTAGCAGTGGGAGGAGAAGGGAGAAGACACATAAAGAGAAAAAGACACAGAGGGAGCACTTGAGTCACGACGGTGATGGAGTGGCAGTGAGAAGACCCAGGAACTCCAGCAGCTGAGGGCCCAGCCCCCGTCTAGGCCTCTCTAAGGCCACACAGTTCTTAATCTCGACAGAGCCCGGTCTCCCTCCTTGACAAGCTAAGGTCTGTTTCTTTCAACTGTAGGAAACTGTGGTAGGCCTAACGTATGTCCAAAAATATTTTGACATACCTCCCTGCAAAAGGTAGAACCTAATTCTTTCCTCTTAAACACAGACTAGACTTAATGACTTGCTTCTAGTGAATGGGATACAGTGGGGGTGGTGTTGTGTGACTTCTGAAGCTAGGTTGTGGAAGGCATTGCCACTTCCACCTTGCTCTCTCTTGGAGCACTCAGAAGCCAGCTACCATGAGGAGAGGTTTATACAGGGAAGAATCAAAGCCTCCTGCCAACAGCCAGCACTAATGTGCCAACCATGTGGGGCGCCATCTTGGAAGCAGATCTTCCAACCTCAGTCAAGCCTTCAGATGACTGCAGCCCAGGCCAACATGAGACAGTAACTTCAACAGAACCCCAAAGCCAGAACCACCCAGCCGAGTCACTCCCAAATCGCTGTCTTATTATAATAAGTGGTTACTATTGCTTTGAGCTGCTAAGCTTGGGGGTAATTTGTCCTACAGCTAATGCAGGGGCCGACCCACAAGGCCTCCAGGAAACTCACGTGATGTACTCCTCACAGATCTTGCGGAAGTGATCGCGCTCCGGGTCACAGAGCAGGTCGTCATAGAGCTTGTTGATGAGGATGGAGGCCAGCATGCGGGTGTTGTCTGTCAGGGGCAGGCAGGATGGAAGATCTGGAACCTGCCCCACCACCTTCAGGATCTTCCTCAGGCCTGAGGGACAGATGGCAGCGGCTCTGTCATCACAAACATTCCCCTCCGCCATTCAGACCCTAGTACGCTAATGCTCCTTCCTGCCTTTTCATTTGGGACTAAAGACTTCTCCCACACAAGAGCCAAGTCTCTTCCACCTCCTACTCAGTGCAAGGTCCCCTGGGCCCACTGGAAAGGCTGGAGCAAACCCCGGCCCCACCCAGACTCACCGTTATCTACCACGTAGATGGTACGTGAGTTGTCGTGAACGGAGAGGTCTTTCCTGGGGACGTTCTTGTTGAGCAGGTTGAGGGCCTGATCTCTGCCCTGACCAGACACCTTCTTACTGACCAGCATGTCGAGCAGGTGACTGGTGATCTGTTTCAGGTCCTTCTTGGTGTCTGAGGAAGGAGAAAACAGGGATAAATGGAGAGGACGAGGGAGCCTCGGGCATTTAGGACCAGGAATGAAAGAATCTTCTAGAAGGGCTCTGGAAATATCAAATCTACTGCTTTTTGGCTACTGGAATTTCCCAGGGGAGTATAGTACTGCCCTTCTCACTAAAAAAAAGGTGGGGGGAATCCTTGGACGATATTTGGGGATCCTCCACCCACTCTGAGCATTGACCTCTATGACGTCCCTTTCCATCCTTGAACAGCACTGGTTCTTAAAAACCTCTCCATTCCAGGTAAAGATTGGCAGCAATCCAGGGATGCTTTGTGTAGTTTTTTTGTTTTTGTTTTTGTATTTTTCCGAAGCTGGAAACGGGGAGGCAGTCAGACAAACTCCCGCATGCGCCCGACAGGGATCCACCCGGCACGCCCACCAGGGGGCGATGCTCTGCCCCTCGGGGCGTCGCTCTGTTGTGACCAGAGCCATTCTAGCGCCTGGGGCAGAGGCCAAGGAGCCATCCCCAGCGCCCGGGCCATCTTTTGCTCCAATGGAGCCTCGGCTGCGGGAGGGGAAGAGAGAGACAGAGAGGAAGGAGAGGGGGAGGGGTGGAGAAGCAGATGGGCACCTCTCCTGTGTGCCCTGGCCGGGAATCGAACCCAGGACTTCCGCACGCCAGGCCGACGCTCTACCACTGAACCAACCGGCCAGGGCCGCTTTGTGTAGTTTTTAATAAACTGATTTAATAAAATGTTTTTCAGGAGGGAAATTTATACTCCTTACAGACATCTCGCTCCCCACAGGTGCAGGTAGGCGGGGAGCCTGAATTCAAGCCTCTCGTCTGGGAAGCCAGGACCTCCCCCCTGCCCACTGGGAATCATAAAAGACAAATGCATTTTCCTGCTTTGCTCTGTCTGACCTCTCTGAGACTTGGAGACTTTTGTTCTTATTCTAGGTTGGAGCCCAAAGGCAGGCAGGCAGAAAGGAAAGCTTCCCAGACCATGTCATAAATAAATGATAAGAGAATGAGGCTCTCTAACCAGAGAAGGAAAGACGAAAGTGGACATGACAGCTTGTTTTCAGATAAAGGTATGTCATGTGAGGTAACAGACTTATTCTATAAGCCTGCAGGGGGCAAAATTGGGACCAGAGGTGGGTGGATGCCACAGGGAGATAGATTTGAAATCAATACATAGAATTTTTTAGCAGAGATATTTACTAGCTCGCTACCTCGCAAAGAAGGTATGTAGTATTAACATAATGGTCAATGAAGAAGAAAACACAAAGCTATCTGTAGTCAAATTTCAATTTTGATACATAGATATTTATCTGGCTAGAGAGCCAAAAGGTTATCTGGAAAAGTGATTACAGGGTTTTTGTCATCTTTACATAGTTCTAAATTTTCCCAAATTTCTCCAATAAGCCTCTGTTTCTTTTTAAAACTGTAGTAAACTGCCTGACCTGTGGTGGCGCAGTGGATAAAGCGTCGACCTAGAAATGCTGAGGTCGCCAGTTCAAAACCCTGGGCTTGCCTGGTCAAGGCACATATGGGAGTTGATGCCTCCAGCTCCTCCCCCCTTCTCTCTCTCTCTCTCTCTCTCTCTCTCTCTCTCTCTCTGTCTCTCCTCTCTCTCCCTCTCTATCTCTCTCTCTCTCCTCTCTAAAAATGAATAAATAAAAAAATAAAATAAAATAAAAATAAAAATAAAACTGTAGTAAACTATACATAAAATAAAATGATCATTTTAACCATTTTGAAGCATACAGTTCCATGGTTTTAAGTACATTCACATTGTTGTGCCACCCTCATCACCATCCATCTCTAAAACTTCTCCACCTTCCCAAACAGAAACTGTACACGTCAAATAACTCTTTGTTGCCTCCGACCCAGCCCTGGCAGCTGCCACGCTGCTCCCCCTTTCTCTGAGCGTGACAACTTTAGAATCTGCATGTACGGGGAATCATACTGTACTTGTCTTTTTGTGACTGACTTATTTCACTTAGTATAATGTCCTCAAGGTTCATCCATGTGGTATCATGCGCCAGAATTTCCTTTCTTTTTAGTAAAAGGCAAAAAATTTATGCGATTTGAAGAGAAACCAGAGTATTCCTTTCTTTTTAAAGCTGAGTAAATATTTACTACATACTGTTTATCTACTCATCTGTTGATGGACACCTAGTTTGCTTCTACCTTTAAGTTACTGTACATAACACCGCTCTGCATCTGTTACTATTACAAGCAGAAAATAAGTATGAAAATAAAAGCAGGCCACCTCCCCCTACAAGCAATTCCCAGTCCGAGTTGGTAACTGACTCTCCGTAGCCCTCCCCCCCCCACCAGAAACCAGACCTGAAGACTGTCCCCTACCTAGAACCAAGGCCTCCTCTTTCCCTCGATGCTCCCGCTTGTCCTCCCCCGACAGAGAGTCAGTGATGGTCTGGAGCAGGTTGCAGACAGCCAGAGACATCTCCTCATTCTCCACTGCCATGAGGCTACAGATTCGGTCTATGCGGACTGCATGGAGAATCACTGTGGCCTAGACCCCCACAAACCGCAGTCAGCTCTGTGCCCCTCCCTTCCAGCTGCCATGCAGGTTAGGGAGTTGGAAATAATCACCTCATGCAATAGGAACATATGCCCAGGGAACCAGTGCCTTATGGCCCATGGTCTGGGAATGCCCTTGACACAAGCCATGCCCCTTTCCAGAGGTTTAGAGCCACTGACCACAGGGAGTCATTGAGCCTTTGTCATGTGGTGAGTTCACATTGAGACGCGCGGTAAGTGTAAAATACACACTGGATTTTGAAGATTTAGTATGAAAAAGTGTACATTCTCATAGCCTTTGCATTCAGCTCTTCCTTAGAAAACAAATGTTAATAAACTTATCGTTGCATAGACCCATTTTCAGCTCAGAGGGAAAACAGAAAAGCAATCTCTGTGGAATCTGGGACCATACAACCAAAGTTGGAGGGGACATTTTAGACTTTGTATCAGGGTCTGTTTGGGACAGCCACACCCTGCCCACGTCACCCTCCAGGTCTTCCAATGGGCAGCTATTCATGCCAAACGCCCCTCACCGGGCCCTCACCCTAGCGCGGTGGCCACTGCACATGGCCGACAGGGTCCGCACCGCAGCCAACACCAGCTCAACCCTCTTAGTGTCCATCAGCTGCAGAAGCAGGGCCACACCATTGTTCTGGAAGATCTTTTCTGCCCCTGCTTCTTCTCGGCCCAGTACAATGAGGTTGTTGGCAGCCTGAAAGAGGGAAGAGACGATGAAGGTCAGGAGGGAGGTTTGGCTCCTGAGGTCTTGGCCATGGGCCAAATGCAGGGTCTGGCTTAAGAACCGGGTCTTCAAAACATCTTTATTTTTTTTTTGCCCTATAATCTAACTCCTGGAAACATAGCCCAAGAACATAATTCAAAAGAAAGACACGGTAATTTGCATAAAGCCCAAGTTGATGAAACATATTGCAGTCATTAAAGACAGAAATAAAAAGACTACCGAGCAAATTGGAAGAAAAAAAACAGTGGTAAGCAGAAGCAGAATCGTAAGTTTAACTTTGCACTTATATTAAAATAAAACTGTGTATATGGCCTGACCAGGCAGTGGTGCAGTGGACAGAGCGTCGGACTGGGATGCAGAAGGACCCAGGTTCGAGACCCCGAGGTTGCCAGCTTGAGCACAGGCTCATCTGGCTTGAGCAAAAAGCTCACCAGCTTGGACCCAAACTCGCTGGCTTGAGCAAGGGGTTACTCAGTCTGCTGAAGGCCCATGGTCAAGGCACATATGAGAAAGCAATCAATGAACAACTAAGGTGTCACAATGAAAAACTGATGATTGATGCTTCTCATCTCTCTTTGTTCCTGTCTGTCTGTCCCTATCTATCCCTCTCTCTCTGACTCTGTAAAAAAACAAACAAAAACAAACAAACAAACAAAAAAAACTGTGTATATGTATGTGTTTATGGATAAGGACTTAAAAAAGGTAGAGAAGTGTTAAATTAATTGAACGAAGAGGCCATTAGACCAAGGTGGTTTTAGTGCCTTCACAGCCTACCTAAGCCAACCAAAACCTAAGCCTGTAAGCTTCAAGGTTAAGAAGTCCAAACTTAAGAACAACCAATCACAGCCAACTAGGCTTTCCCAAATTATACACTGCTTAAACTATAGCCAATCAAATAATTTCCTTGCTTTGCTTCTACCTGTTTTCTTTGTCTTTGCCCTAGCTCTGGTAGGGTGGAGCTCTCCTAACCACTTCCTGTTTTGACATTGCCTGATTCAAGTTGATTTTGCCCACCCTGGCCAGATAGCTCTGTTTGTGGGCGCATCATCCCTATTCATAAAGGCTGTGGATCTAATCTCTGGCCAGGGCACAAATAAACTCTTGAAAGTGTTAATATGCCTCACCTTCTCCAGCCTATCAGCTTCCGTGTTTTCGTCCAGGAGGATCTCAAACATCTTCTGCACCCTGGAGTCTGTGGAGAACTGCACATTGAGCTGAGGAAGGAGGAGGGAGTGGGGAAGGAAGGAGGCAGAGGTCCACATTTCAGTTGTCTTCACATGAAGTTCATCTCCATAAATAGCTGGGCTCCTGCACTGTTATTCATTCATTCATTCATTCAATAAATGTTTACTGAACATCTACTATGTGCCAGGCACTGTTGTAGATGCTTAGATGCTAGGGATAGGATGACTAACAAAATCAAGTCCTTGCCCCACAAAGCTTACGATCTAGTTACATTCACTATCCCATTTGGTTATCGCTAGTCTTGGAAGGCAAGGGGTCATCACCCCAATTTTGGAATGTAGTATACAGTCAATTGTTAGATATTTAAATATGTACTGAAATAGAAACATGCCTCCAGGATCAGAAATCTGAAGCAGTTTTAAAGTAGCTCCTCAAGCAATTAAAACCACTATTTAGGCCCTGGCTGGTTGGCTCAGTGGTAGAGCGTCGGCCTGGTGTGCAGAAGTCCCGGGTTCGATTCCCGGCCAAGGCACACAGGAGAGGCGCCCATCTGCTTCTCCACCCCTCCCCCTCTCCTTCCTCTCTGTCTCTCTCTTCCCCTCCCGCAGCCCAGCCGAGGCTCCATTGGAGCAAGGATGGCCCGGGCGCTGGGGACGGCTCCTTGGCCTCTGCCCCAGGCGCTAGAGTGGCTCTGGTTGCAACAGAGCGACGCCCCAGAGGGGCAGAGCATCGCCCCCTGGTGGGCGTGCCGGGTGGATCCCGGTCGGGTGCATGCGGGAGTCTGTCGGACTGTCTCTCCCCGTTTCCAGCTTCAGAAAAATACAAAAAAAAACCCACAAAAAACAAAAAAAACCACTATTTAGATGTCTCATCCCTCACAATGTCTCATCCCTCACAACCCCAAACCCACTGCTCTGAAGCTTCCATAAAATGGCCACATTAATCATCATCTCCCATTGCACCAGCTCCTTCTGTACCGCCCACTACCTTGTTGTGCTGGTCCACACTCCCTCCTATTTCCATCCTGGCCTTTAGGGGAGGAAGGGGTCTCTCATACACCGCCCCTTCTTTGATCACTCCCTAGTTTGCATTTCCTCAGTCCTGCATCTACATTCTGGACAGTGGTCCCACCGGGGGCCCCACCATGGGGCTGCCCCAGGCACACAGGAGTTACTGAGTCTTAGAGCCAGGAGCTGAGTGATCGGTTATCCTCCTGCTCCTAAGAGGGGAAACTGACACCCCGGGGGGTCCCTCAGAAAATCGGTAGCTGAGGCAGGACAAGGTTACTGGATTCCTCACCTCTGGTCCAAGTTCTTCCCACTTGACTCTATTTTCCTAGAAAAGATTTCCTGTCCTACCCGCTCCTGACTCCCCTCTATCTGCCACCAATCCCCTTCCCCTGTTCCTAGGTATCTCATGCTGCTTTTATCCTCCTAGAAAGAGGAAAAGTTGCAATTTTAAAAACCCCAGCACCTCCATCTGGAATGTAAAAGATCCACTTTCTAATCTGGCTGCCTCGAACCCTTACACAAGCATCTCTGACCACTCACAGACAGTGTACCCGCTCGGCTGTTCTGCGGTACCTGCCTGTGCCACGTTTCCGCTCCATCCAAGTGTGTGGAGGTAGGGCTAAACTTGCAGTGATGTCCTGCTTCTCTAACCTGTCCCTCCTAGGAATGTGGGGAGGTGGGAATGTGGGAAGCGGTCAGGTTCACCTTCTCCTGGATACTAGTATTGAGCCTCCGCAGGGTCTCCTGGAAGTTCTGGTTCCGTGGCTCGAGGGTGGCACAGCGCTGCACGTCCTTGAAGGCCTGGTCCAACTTCCCCAGGTGCTCCAGTGCCTGGCATCGCCGATACAGAGCCTTGATGTCCGAGGAGTTGATGTCAATGGCTAGCAAGGGCGACAGACAGGGCCTTAGGGGGCCGGGCTGTAGACCACCTTCCTTTCTGCTTGCCACTACCCTCACCTCTTCCTTAGAGATTACCCACTGATGTGGACTATCTGGCGCAAGTCTTGCCTTTGGTAGGGTGAGTGTAAAAACCACAGTCTTAAGGTTGGAAGGGAGTTTAAAGGTCATCTTGTCCAACTTTTGATGCTCCAGAATCTGCTACATGATGATCCCTGCCAAGAGTTCATCCAGCTGGTGCTTGCATACCACAAGCAGTGGGGAGCTTTCTCCTTCTCAAGGCAGCCAGGCAGCTCCATCGTAAAGCCCTTCCCTTTTCCTACCTGAAATAGATCTCTCTGTAACTTTGCCCTTTTGTCTTAAGTTCAGCCCTGGAACCCGTGAGAGGAAATTCAATCTTTTTTTCCTTGTGACAGCTTTTGCTTTTTAGGGATTTGGAAGGCAGATCTCTGTCCCACCGGGGAGTTGCCTTTTCTGAACTAAAAATTGCCACTTCCCTTGACTGCTCTTTACAGGATGTGTTGCCAGTCCCCTCCCCAGCTGGGCCTCCCCTCTTCTGAACTTATTCCAGGCTATGTGTTTCTCCTAAAAGAATGGTAACCAGATCAAAACCCAGCACAGATCTGCCGCCAAGAGAAGTCTTTACATTTTAATCATGCATTTAAAAGAATATTAACTTACTTATGCTTTTTATTTATGTTTATTTCTCCTAGTGTCTGTGAAACAGGTTAGTGCCTCCTTCTTCCCCAGAAGAAGCCAGGCCCCCAGGGAGTGCACTGGGCTGAAGGACCTGGTTCTAGGATCCCCGTGAGAATATCCTAATTTACAACAAAGGGGTATGTGTGTCATTACCATGACAAAGATTTCCAGGGGCGTAGTGGACAGAGTATTGAGCTGGGATGCTAAGTACCCAGGTTTGAAACCGGAGGTCACCAGTTTGAGTGTGGGCTCATCTGGTTTGAGTGCAGGCTCACTCAGCTTGAGCGTGAGATCATAGACATGACCCTATGGTCATTGGCTTGAACCCAAGGTTGCTGGCTTGAGCAAGGGGTCACTCGGCTGGAGCCCCCCAGGGTCAAGGCATATATGAGAAAGCAATCAATGAATAACTAAGGTGCTGCAACGAAGAATTGGTGCTTCTCATCTCTCTCCCTTCCTGTCTGCCTGCCTGTCTCTCTCTCTCTCTCTCTAAAAAACAAAACAAAACAAAATAAAGAACACAAACAAACAAGAAAAGATTTCCAGAAGCAATCTCTTAAGAAAAGAAACCACTCCAGTGCTCCTTTTGGCAGCACATATACTAAAAGCCTACTCCAACTCTCTCTAGGGGTGCATGGCACAAAGGAAGTCCCGCCCACAATGTCTAGGATGAAGTTTACTCAATTTGTAACTCCTTGAGTGTCAAGAGCCTTTTAGACAAAAGAGGGATGCAGAGTGGGGGCAGTGGTGAAGGAGGGTGGCCCACCTCTTGAGGCATCTGAAGCCGCCTGCACATAGCTCTCCTGAGAAAGAGAAGGAAAGAAGACTTGGTTAGTATGGGCCCAGTGCACAGACAGCCTGAGAGGGTCCCCATGGGAAAGGAGAGCCCTTGCTGGGAGCTGTCAGAAGCCCAGGCAGGGGACGGCCCCTCACTGGCCGTGCGAAGTGGGCCAGCTTTGGCATCAGGCCAACTTGGGTTTGACTTTGGGCTCTGCTACTAACTACCTGAGAGATCTTGGGCAATTTATTGAACCCTCCGAGCCTTGAGATAAGAATTATCTGCAGTATGTGCATGACAGCAGCTGCCTCACCTGCTGTTATCAAGATGTCACACAATGACACATGAAAAGCCCCTGGCTTGATGCCAGGTCCCGTCTGGGGGAGACAGGAGTGGGTCAGGCAGTGGGTCTAGGAAAGCAGAGAAAGAGGCCCTTCTCCAGCCTGAGGGTTCAGGTGAGAGGACTGGGGTGATGGAGGATGGATGACACCTATCAGGACGAGGGATCTGCCTCCACGCCCCTGCATCCCAGCCCGGCCCTCAGCCCCCCGCCCTGCCCCGGACCGTTTTCAGGCCACAGGCCGCCCGGTTCCGATAGAGCGTGGCCAGCAGGGCCTTATCCTTGGCCAGCTTCAGGGCCTGGCTGTAGCTCTTTGTCGCAGCCTTGTACTCCTGGAGCTGGAAGAGCCGGTTCCCTTCCTCCTTCAGCTGCACAGCTTCTGCCTCCGCCATCTGTCGGGACAGAACAGCTCTGTCTGGCCATCAGACCCAGGGCTGAACTCCTGGCTCGAGGTCTGGAGCTCCAGGGTCCCCTCCCACCAGAATGGAAGGCGAGGATTCTACCTGGAAGGCCCCTGCGCCCAACACCCCCAAATCCTTTACCCAGAAGAACATTACAGCATTTGTTCGGAGCATGGCCCGTGTTGAGGGGGTCTCAGAGTCCCTGTGCCTCCCTCTCTGTCCCTCTCAGCTGAGCAGGTGAGGCCCCCGCGCCAAAGGCCTGAACTCTCTTTGCAGACCTTAAAAGTTCTTGCCGGTCCCCCTTTTCCCCAGACCAAGAAACATTTCTACTGGCTCACTTTTTCACAAGGATAATGCTCTCGGTCTGTCTTCCTGTGACACAGCTCCTCCAAGCTCCGGTGTGAACCCTCAGCCAGCCAGCCTCAGTCTGCCCCTGCCAGCCCCAACCCAGGAGACTTTATCTCCCCTGCCCATGGCTCCAGACCATATTTGGCCACAGGGGCAGGTGCCCCTGGAGTCTGTCATTGATACTCAGAGCCTTCCTCCTCCCCAGACTGGACAGTCAGTACCACGTGGAGGTGCTGACTAACTTCTGCCCCAGCACCCTGCTCAGGGGCAGTCCTGGGGGCTCAAGCACTCATACCCCAAAGAGTGAGAGAAAAATCCAGAAGGTACGGGCACCCCCCAGCAAATCCCCTTTCCTAAGCACAGCTAAATTGCCCCTCTCCACCTCCATCCCAGACAAACAACCTCCTCTCCCTCCCCCACCACAGCTATTTTGGGAGCAGAGTGACAGCTGAAGAGTTGACAAACTTGGATACACAGAGCAGCTGCCCAGGCCCCAGAGGAACTGGAGACTTCCAGAAATGCCCTTCTGGAGGGAGGAGAGAAGAGGGAGGAAGGCTCCTTCCCCTCTTCCGCTTGTCCACAACTCTCCTGCCTCTCTGGCCTTTGCGTGTTGAAAATATCCTTGCTTTACAGAAAGACCGGCAGACTTGTTAACTCAGTTTAATGTAAGTGGGTTCCGTTTTGATCTGCACGTCTTCTCCCTATTTGTAATGCGTGGATAGAAGCAGCCCGCCTCCTGTGTGGCTGGGAGCTCCCTGAGGATGGGCTCTGTGACTCCCCCAGCAGATGGCTATCTCCTAGGGCAAGAGCTGGGTCAGCCTGGGAACTCCTCAGGACCAAGGACTGTACCCCTATCCGACTGGGAACTCTGCTGGGACAAGCTGAGTGTCCCTCATCAGAAAGAGGTCATTCTGCGATAAAAACAAACAAACTATGTGTTCACCACCAGAGAGGGTCTCCCTCTGGGGAGGGGCAGGAATTGTTTCTCCCCATCTGACTGATGGTTCCTGAAGCAAACTTGTGAGGTTGTCCCCACTTGGACTCAGAACTCTCTTGCCTTTCACCATCTCCAAACCTGGGCTGTGAGCTCCCTGTCTGAGGGCAAGAATAGCATCTCATGCAGTTTGACTTCCCCTGCTGCACAGCCTGGCAGAGCCAGGGCCCAATGTGTGTTTTCTGAAGGGATAAATAGATGAATGAATGGGGTCTTCATGCTGAGACTTTGTTTCACTTACCACCATTGTGCCCTCCTTCCTATGTATCTTCAAATTTACCTGACCCAGGGTGAGAAAGTCACTGAAGAAAAAGCATAAGTGGGTTAACCACACTACATTCTGCTTCTGGCTCTGTGACCTTGAACACACAGCTACGACCCTGGACAAGTTCTATTGCCTTGCTGGACACAAGGCCCAGCCCTGATGCCCTGACGCATGTTTGTCTAATATATATATATATATATATTTTTTTTTAACTAAATAAATAAATGGATGGATGGGTGGATAGATGAATTCCCTGAGCTCACAGTGGCCCAAACCCGGGGCCCCTTTGTGGGGCAAGTGCTCTGTAGCAATGAGGTAATACGATAAAGGATCCTGCCATTGGCAGAGAACTGCTGTTCTGTCATTTTAGGTTCAATGAATTCCAGATTTAAATCCTGATGCAGGAATTCATTCCACAAGCATTTCTTAAGCATCCACTATGGCCCAGGAAATTAATGATCACAAAAACAGAGATCACTCATGAGGACAAAATCTATTTTGTTCACTTATATATTGCAAGCGCCTATAATAGTATGTGGTTGTAATATGTGCTCAATAATATTTGTTAAATAAATGGATAAATTATTCCATAATTATGCAATTTTAAATTTGAAGAATTCCTGGATATTTTTAAAACATGTATTAGGGAAACATGACATCATTTTAGAGAAGGTTTCCCTGAGTAGATAATTAAAGGAGTTAATATATGGAGAGTTCCTAGAACAATTCCTGATAGAGAGTAGGTGCTTTATGTACATGTTGAATGAATGAATGAATGATGAATGAATATTCAAGACAAGACCTGAAGGATGAGAAACTTCCTGTATTAGTGTGCTGGAGCTGCCTTAACAAAATACCATCAACTGGTGGCTTAAACATCAGAAATTAATTTTTTCACAATTCTGGAAGCTAAAAGTCTACGATCAATATGCCATCAGGGTTGGTTTCTGATGAGACTTCTCTTCCTGATTCATAGACAGCCAACTTCTCACTGTGTCTTTACCTGGCCTCTTCTCTGTGTGATTGCACAGAGTGAGAGCTTTGGTGTCTCTTTGTCTGCTTATAAGGACACCTGTCTTATGGAATCAGAGTCCCATCCTTATGACCTTCCTTAACCTTTATTACTTCATTATAAGGCCTTTCTCCAAATACAGTCATACTGGGCATCAGGGTTTCAATGTATGAATGGGGGGGCACAGTTTAGCCCACAGCAGTTCCAGACACAGAAAACTGCCTGGGCAGAAGCCCTGGTGCAGGAAGGACCATGCCTCAGAAGAAGTAAGAAAAAAACCCAGAAGGATTTTATCTTAAAGAGAGAGGAATGGTGCCCTGACTGGGTGGCTCAATGGGTAAAGCACTGCCCCAGCACATTGAAGGTAGCAGGTTTGATCCTAGGTCAGGGCACATGCAAGAAGCAATCAATGAGTGCACAACTAAATGGAACAACTAAGTGGAAAAATGAGTTGATGCTTCTCTCACACACACATACACACAAATCAGTGGAAAAATTTTAAAGACAGAGTGAGAGAGAGAGAGGAATGGCTTCCCGGTCAGGTAGCTCAGTTGGTTGGAGCATTTCCCAGATAGGCCAGGGTTGTGGGTCAGATTCCTGGTCGGTGCACGTGCAGGAGTCAGCAAAGGAGAAGCTGGCCGATGAATGTGTGAATCGGTAGATCAGTGAATCAATATTTCTCTCCTTTTCTCTCTCTCTTTTAAAATAAATATTAAAAAAAATTTTTTAAAGAGACAAAGGAGGCCTGACCTGTGGTGGCACAGTGGATAAAGAGTCGACCTGGAATGCTGAGGTCGCCGGTTCAAAACCCTGGGCTTGCCTGGTCAAGACACATATGGGAGTTGATGCTTCCTGCTCCTCCCTCCTTCTCTCTCTCTTTCTCACTCACTCTATCTCCTCTCTAAAAATTAATAAAAGAAAAATTTAAAAAAAAAAAAAAAAAAAAAAAAAAAAGAGACAAAGGAATGGCTGGAGAGGCATGGCTGCATGGACCATTATAAGGAGTTTGAATTTTTTTTCCTGCATATAATAGGAACCCCTGCAGGGTTTTAGGTGAAGAGAACCAGACCAGATTTTTTGGTTTGAAATCATCTCCCTGGTTGCAGAGTGGAGAATGCATGGGAAGAGGCGAGCAAAGAGGGGCTGTAGGAAACCATGGTGACTCCGAGCAGTGTGGCAGTGGAGATGGGGAGAACAGATTCATGACAGGTTAACAGGGCGGAACTGACAGAGCTTGACACTGCCTGGATGTGAGGGGCGCGGGAGAGGAGAGCTGACAAGGCAGAACCCAGGTTTCCGGTCGGAGCACTCGTGTTCTGCATTCTTCAGCTATAATATGGGGAGAAGGGTTGCTGTCAGGATTAACAGTTATACGAGCAAAGCACTTAGAACATTGCTGTCATTGTCATTATTGTTATTGATTTACAGTGTTGAGAACTATAGACACTTTCTGCTTTTGTGTTCATCAAATATTATTAATTGATTTGCTCCATTTTAGAAATAATAATAAGGGGGAAGGGAGTAAGGGGAGAGGGTAAAGGAGGTTAAATATATGGTGACAGAAGGAGACTAAAATTGGGTGATGAGCACACAATGCAATATACAGATGGTGTATTATAACATTGTACACTTGAAACATATAATCTTATTAACCAATGTCACACCAATAAATTTAATTTTTTAAAAGACTGATTTATTTCCGAGTGGGTAGTTATAGTGACTTTTATTTTAGTCTTTTTTTATTCATATAGTCTATTTTTTCTAAATAAATGTGTAATAAAAATACAGTAAAAGTCATTTTTTCAAATAAAAAAAAATAGTAATTTCTACCCTCAACCCAATATAGCCTCTGGCTTTGTAAGTCACTCCCTACACGGTGCTGCCTGGAGCCTATTCGTTCTTCTGTCATTTTCTGTCTCTTGTGATCCCAGGGAAAATCAACTGCTCAGAGCCTTGATTTCCCCATCTACAAAGTGGGACAAGAATTCTTGTTCAGAAGAGACAAAAGGCTGTTTGCATTCTGCAAGGCACTGGGAGGGATTGAACGTGGCTGCCCCATGGCAGGTGGTAGAGGTGGGTAGACCCATTCCCAAGACCGGAGGCGCGGCGCGGCGTGACACTTTTCCTCCGCAACACCAGAGGGCAATGTCGCAGGCTGCGGCACCATTCGACCACGGGGCGGCGTTCCGTCCCGCCGGAGTCTTTCTCCTCCACGTGGGGACGCAGCATGGCGGCGGCGGTGGCGGTGGGTGTGCGTGAGGTGGGGCGGGGGCGTCTCAGCAGGGCTCCGGGGCTCGGGGGAGGCGGAAGTGGGGACCGTTTGGTCCCAGCCACGTGGTTGATGCCCGCTGCGCTTGTTGGCTCAGGACGAGGCGGCGGCCGGCGACGTGCAGCGGCTGCTAGTGCAGTTCCAAGATGAGGCCGGGCAGCTGCTGGGCTCCCCGTTCGACGTGCCCGTGGACATCACGCCGGACAAGCTGCAGCTCGTGTGCAACGCGCTGTTGGCCCAGGTGAGCGGTGGGCGGCGCCGTCCGGGCCGGGCCCACAGGGGATCTGGAGACCAAAGGTCTAGAGCTCAAGGGCCCCCACCACTCGCCGGCAGTGGGTGATGCACCCCAGCGCGGGTCCGAGGGGTGCTCTGGGGGAGGGTCAGAAAGATGCATCAGTGTGAGACCGCTTCCGACCATCGCAGCCCACCTGCGGAGACTGCGTTTTGAAAGCATCGGGTGCACTGTCAAATGATTCCTCGCCACAGCCCCTCATTAATTATCTCCATTTTACAGTGTAACCCGGACACATTAAGTTACCCCCACGATGCTACGTAGTAGATAGATTTGGAATCGGAGCCCAAATGGGTCAAACTAAAAGCCCATGCTCTTAACTTTCAAGCCAGTGTTTTCAGTGTTGCCCTCGCTTGGGGTGGGAGGTGCTTAAAGAAGGAGTACTAGGACTCCACCCCCGCCAGACTTACTGCACCAGACTCTGGGGTGAAGCAGAGAGTCTGCATTTCCAAACAGCGCTTTGGATGCTTCTACACATTACACAGCATGGTGCGGTGATTTGGGAAACACTGCGTACACTAATCCTGGACTTTAGTGTTCTTAAAGAACACTAAAGAATCTGAATTAGTCATTAGCAATGGGACGCTGGGCTAATTACTTAGTTGTTCGGAGCCTCATTTTTATTTTTTTTTTCATCTATCAAATGGGGATATGAATGCCTACCACCCAGGGTTGTTGTGGGGTGCAGATGAAGGATTTTAACGTGTTCTGTAAGCATCCTACAGTTGCTCTTCAAGGATTAAAAAGGTTGAACTCTAATGGGGAATGATGGGCGTGGTGGTGGTGGGGGTAACTCAAGCCGGGTGGCTGAAAAGAAGGAAGCTTTACCTCCCCACAGCTCAGTGGGCAGGCTCCCTGGTGCACGTGGCCTCTGCCCATCTTTTTTTTTTTTTTTTTTTTTTTTTGTATTTTTCTGAAGCTGGAAACGAGGCAGTCAGACAGACTCCCGCACGCGACTGACTGGGATCCACCCGGCACGCCCACCAGGGGGCGACGCTCTGCCCATCCCGGGCGTCGCTCTGTCGCGACCAGAGCCAGTCAGTCTAGCGCCTGAGGCAGAGGCCAAGGAGCCATCCCCAGCGCCCGGGCCATCTTTGCTCCAATGGAGCCTTGGCTGCGGGAGGGGAAGAGAGAGACAGAGAGGAAGGAGAGGGGGAGGGGTGGAGAAGCAGATGGGCGCCTCTCCTGTGTGCCCTGGTCGGGAATCAAACCCGGGACTTCCACACGCCAGGCCGACGCTCTACCACTGAGCCAACCGGCCAGGGCTTCTGCCCGTCTTTTGACGGGAGAGTTGCCCTTTTCCTTTGCCCTCCAGGAGGATCCCCTTCCGCTGGCTTTCTATGTCCACGACGCTGAGATCGTCTCCTCGCTGGGGAGGACGCTGGAGTCCCAGGCAGTGGAGACGGAGAAGATTCTAGACATCATTTACCAGCCGCAGGCTATCTTCAAGGTCCGCGCGGTGACCCGCTGCACCAGCTCCTTGGAGGGGCACAGCGAGGCAGTCATTTCTGTGGCCTTCAGCCCCACAGGAAAGTAAGGATGGCCGCAGAATTGTGGTGGGGAGTGTGGGGGTGCAGCTTCTGGCTGGGGTGAGGAAGGTACCCCCAAGTTATGATCAATGTGGACTCAGGCTGCCTCCCAGAGACCCAAGCTCTGGGCTCAGGTTGCAAGCAAGGGACTTCCTGAGTGAGGTTTGGTCCACAGAGACCAAGGACACCTGCCTTGAAGAGTCCTTCCTGGACTTGATCTCAGGAGGTCTGAGCTGCAGGTTCAGCTCTGCCCCTTCTAGCTGTGTGACCTGGGTAAGTCACTTAACCTTTCTGAGTTAATTCTTCATCATCTGTGAAACTGATTTTCTTTGCTTCTCACCATCCTATGAGGATAATGAGAAGCTTTAAGTTTGGTTGTAGCTGTGGCAATTCCATTTAGGAAGGCAGAGAAGAGAAATGGCCTCCTGGGGTCTTCTCCTGGATGGCATCAGTGTTAACATTTCTCCTTTTCCGGGGAGTGAGAAAAGTCCAGTCCCAGATTCTATTCCCAGAGGACAGTTGAATAGGCAGCAGAAACGGGCAGTATTTCAGGATTGGGCCCTACCCCTTATCCCCACTGCTAAAGTCAGGCAGCGTCTCTTCCTCCCCAGGTACCTGGCCAGTGGCTCTGGAGACACCACTGTGCGCTTCTGGGATCTCAGCACAGAGACACCTCATTTCACATGCCAGGGTTGGTATGCAGTTAGCCATTCAGGGAGGCTTAATGGTGGGCGGGGGATTCACTCAGGTCTAATTCCTGAGGAGGCCCAGAACAGATTCCGCCTCCTTCACATTCATGTAAGTGACTGCCTGTTCCTAGAGACTGTACCTTGGAGCCTAGCCAGCCACTTATAAACAAGCAGGCTAGACCAAAGAGAGCGTGGGGTTATGGGAAGAGCCAGCTGTCTAGTAGCAAGGAGAACTTGACTTAAATCCAACCTCAGCCATAGTGGTTTTTAAAGTGCAGCAGAATCACCTGGGGGGGGGAGCCTTGTTAGAATACAGACGTCTGGCCCTGGCCGGTTGGCTCAGCGGTAGAGCGTCGGCCTGGTGTGCGGGGGACCCCGGTTCGATTCCCGGTCAGGGCACATAGGAGAAGCGCCCATTTGCTTCTCCACCCCCCCCCCTTCCTCTCTGTCTCTCTCTTCCCCTCCCGCAGCCAAGGCTCCATTGGAGCAAAGATGGCCCGGGCGCTGGGGATGGCTCCTTGGCCTCTGCCCCAGGCGCTAGAGTGGTTCTGGTTGCGGCAGAGCGAAGCCCCGGAGGGCAGAGCGTCGCCCCCTGGTGGGCGTGCCGGGTGGATCCCGGTCGGGCGCATGCGGGAGTCTGTCTGACTGTCTCTCCCCGTTTCCAGCTTCAGAAAACTACAAAAAAAAAAAAAAAAGAATACAGACGTCTGGGTCCCAACCCCAAAGTTTGTCTCCTTACATCTGGGGTGTGGCCTGATAATTTGCATTTCAGTTTCCTAGATGGTGCTGATGCTGCTGCTCTGGGGACCACACACTAGCTGAGCAAGGACCCTGTATGTGTAGGGCATACTCCCTTTCTAAGCTTGTTTTCTCTTCTGGAAAGTGGGGATGATAATTCTTGCTTTACCCCATACCTTAGAGCTATTGTGGGAATTTCAAGGGATGACATATATGAAAACATGGGATGTCACGTAAGGAATTATTAGAAAGTGGCTTTGTTGTCTGTGCAGCAAGATGCATGGCCCTAGCACAGGGTGCATTCTCCCGCTGCCTAGGAAGCCCGATCTTTCCTTTCATTTGGTCATTCACTTATTCAGCAACTAGTTTAGGGGTCCCTGCTATGTGCCAGGCATTGCTAGGAACTAGGGATAAAAACATGTTTCTCTCTCATATTCCTTAGGACACAGACACTGGGTCCTTAGCATATCCTGGTCCCCAGATGGCAAGAAGCTGGCCTCGGGCTGCAAGAATGGCCAGGTAGATGGTGGTCAGGGTAACTAGGCAGGAACTCTGGGACTACCTTTGTGGAGCTGGGTCAGAATTGGGTTCTGGGTCTTCAGGGAGGGAGGATGGGGCAGTGAGTGGGGGGGTCTTCGGCGGGGCAGGGAAAGGTTGGGGACAGTTACTACGTGAGCTCTGTCTTTCAGATTCTCCTGTGGGACCCAAGCACAGGGAAGCAGGTGGGCAGGACCCTCGCTGGCCATAGCAAGTGGATCACGGGCTTGAGCTGGGAGCCCCTCCACGTGTAAGTGACAGAGAGCTGGGGTAATAAGGAACAGGGGTTCAAAGCTGTCCCCCCTTCCGGCTGGATACAGGGGGACGAGGTGTGCAGTCTGCCAGTGACTGTGGGGCAGGAAGTAGGGAGGTCTTCTGTACCTGCGTTGCTGCTCGGGAGGGGGCTGTTCATCACAGGGCCTGAGAGGTGCCTGGAGGTGCAGCTGTCTAGACACTGTCCCTGACCCTTGAATTGGGAATGGGGAGGTGCCATAGGAAGACGGCGTTGCCAGGTCAGCAGCGAGGTCAAATCTCCCTCCCCCTCCCCAGGAACCCCGAGTGCCGCTATGTAGCCAGCAGCTCCAAGGATGGCAGTGTGCGGGTCTGGGACACAACCTCGGGCCGCTGTGAGCGCATCCTCACCGGGCACACCCAGTCAGTCACCTGTCTTCGGTGGGGAGGAGACGGGCTTCTCTACTCTGCCTCGCAGGACCGTACCATCAAAGTCTGGAGGGCTCACGATGTAAGAGCTGGGAGTGTTCAGAAACCAGTGTGGGGAAAGCTGAGGCCTCTGTGTGCCAGCACTAGAAGGAACACTGACCAGTGTTTCCTGAGCATTCTGAGAGCCAGGCCAGGAAGACACTTTGGGAACAGGGGGTCCTGTGGTTGGTGTTGTGTTATTGGGGAGGTCCCAGTGTCCATTAGCATGGACAGGCTCTGGAAATTCCTGCTATAGGAGGCCTATTTAGCTTAATTTAATTTATTTATTTATTGACAGAGACAGAGTCAGAGAGAGGGACAGATAGACAGGAAGGGAGAGAGATGAGAAGCATCAATTCTTTGCTGCGACACCTTAGTTGTTCAATGATTGCTTTCTCATATGTGCCTTGACCCAGTTCGGGGGTCTACTGCTCAAGCCAGCGACCATGGGGTCATGTCTATGATCCCATGCTCAAGCCAGTGACCTCAGGGTTTCGAACCTGGGTTGTCCACATCCCAGTCTAATGCTCTATTCACTGTGCCACCACCTGGTCAGGCTGTTTAGCTTTATTGAACGTGCCTTATCCCAAACTTACTTAACTGGAGCCTTTTAATTCTGACACACTTCTTTCCATAAAACATGTCAGAAACATTGATTTGAACTAGTACCCTCTTTTTACAATGAGAGATTGAGGCCATGAAGGTGATTAAGATCGCAATGAATGAAGGTCCTGATTCTGAGTCTCCTCGGCTAGCCAGGGGTGCAAGTGCCCCTAGATAGAGAGTTGGATGTCTGACCTATCTCCTTCTCCCCTAGGGCGTGCTGTGCCGGACTCTGCAAGGCCATGGCCACTGGGTGAACACCATGGCCCTCAGCACTGACTATGCCCTGCGCACGGGGGCCTTTGAGCCAGCCGAGGCCTCAGTTAACGCCCAAGACCTGCAAGGGTCCTGTGAGTGCGCGGGAGGAGGCGGGAGAGCTGCTTGGTAAAGAGCCAATTCTCTAGCTTATTAAAGTATGAGAATTGGACGTAAGCTGTGGGGGGGGGGGGGGTTGCTGTTGTGTTGGATCTTCTAATCAGCCTCGCTCCTCGTCCTCTCTCCCTCCGGTACGTGGACACAGTGCAGGAGTTAAAGGACAGGGCTCTGAGCCGATACAACCTTGTGCGGGTGAGTGATGGCGCCAGCGCGTCCTGCCCTGTGCTCTCCTCTGCTCGTCCCCGTGACGCCGCAGACACCCAGCCCCTCTGCCCTCTCGTCCCACCTCAGACAGCATCTCTTCTGCAGAGCTGTTCCTGAAAATTCTAGCTTATTCTCCTAAGAGCCTAACGTGGTAGGGATCATTTTATTTCATTTTGTTCCTCTATTGATTGCATTCCCATTACTTTTCTTTTTCATTTTATTTAGTTTAAGGAACACATTCACATGATCTAAGAACGCAGAAAGTAGATAATGGAAAATCTCTCCTTTCTCTCACACGTTCATTTATTTGTTCCTTCTGGAGGCTCTAGTGCCACCAGTATCTTGTTTCTCCCAGAGACTTGTATCTACACATGCATGTAGATATATGTACACTGTATACAGTACGGTCATGTGCTGCATAATGATGTTTCAGTCAACAACAGACCGGACATACGACATTGTTCCCAGAAGATTATAATGAAGCTGAAAAATTCCTGTTGCCTAGTGAAGTAGCTGTCCTGACATCCTCTTGCAACAAATGACTCGTGTTTGTGGGGATGCTGGTGTAAACAGAGCTACTGCGCAGTCAGTCATGTAACAGTACAGCACGTGCAGCTGTGTACGGTGCATAGTGCATAGTGCTTGCTGGTAATAAAAGACCATGGTGCTGGTTTATGTATTTACTGTATTTCTCATTGTTAGCAGACTGTACTCTTTAAGGTTTGCTGTGAGCAATATGCCATGTTATGCCGTCAGCAGCCTCATACATCCCATGTTTGCTTGTCTCTAACTCCATCATTTTCTGCTGTGCTTGATTTAATCTCGTGTTCTGTCCAGTGGCAGGCTGTGCGGGCTCTCGCCTAGGAGCAATAGGCTGTACCATACCACCTAGCTCTGTAGCAGGCTACACTGTCTGGGTTTGTGTAAGTGCACTCTGAAGTTCCCACATGCACAATTGCCTAATGATGCATTTCTCAGACTGTATCCCCATCATTAAGCAGCACAAACCCGCGTGTAAAATCCTTCTCCTTCTTCACACACCATCTCTACCTTGTTATTTCATGTAATTACATATCTTAGAAATTATCCTGTGTTCATAAAGTTTCCTTTTGGGGGAAGTGACTCACATAAGTTAGTGGCTGGCTCAGGCCTCGGTGCCTTGGTGCTCCTGTTCCTGGCCTCCAGGCTGGTATTGAGTAATTAGTAGCGTGTTTGCTGCTGAGGTGAGGCTCTCCCGTCTGAGACCGTGTCCAACATGGCGTGCTTTCTGCCTCCCCTAGGGCCAGGGCCCCGAGAGGCTGGTGTCTGGCTCAGACGACTTCACCTTATTCCTGTGGTCCCCGGCAGAGGACAAGAAGCCCCTTGCACGGATGACAGGACACCAGGCGCTCATCAACCAAGTGCTCTTCTCCCCTGACTCCCGTATAGTCGCCAGTGCCTCCTTCGACAAGTCCATCAAGCTGTGGGATGGCAGGACAGGCAAGTGAGTGGGAGCGTGGGGAGGGAGCAGGAGGCCACTGTTCCTGTGGAAGGGGCTTGGCTCTGCCGCTTACTAGCTGTGTGGCCTTGGCACCTGGCTTTTCTGAGCCTCTGTTTCCTCTTCCTCTTCTGTAATGAGTCCCCTGACCTGTCAGCTATGTTACAAGATTTGAATAAGATGGTATATTTAGCAGCAGCAGTAAGTAGACACCAAGAACACTCTTTCTCATCTAAGGAGAGAAACGGTTTTCAAGCTGGCCTTCCTCAAAGTGATCCACAGACTAGCAGCAGCAGCAGCCTCTGGGAATTTGAAAGAACTTCAGTTCTCACCCCAAGACCTTGTGAATCAGAATCTGCTTATTTTAATTTTTTAAAAAATTAATTTTCTTTCCAATTATCGTTGATATACAATATTAGTTTCAGGTGTATAACATAGTGATTAGACATTTAGATAACCTTATGAAGTAATCGCCCCAGTAAGTCTAATATTCATACATTGTTGTTACAGTATTATTGATTATATTCCCTATGTCTTACTTTACTTTCCATGACTGTTTTGCAACTACCAATTTGTACTTCTTAATCCCTTCACCTTTTCCACCCTTCTTGCAACACTCCTCCAGTCTTTTGACCATCAATTTGTTCTCTGTATATATGACTTTGTTTTTGTTTTGTTTGTTCATTTATTTTGTTTTTTAGATTTCACTTAGCATAATACCATAGGTCCATCTATGTTGTCACAAATAGCAATATTTCATTCTTTTTCATGGCTGAGTATTATTCCATTGTAGATATGTACCACATCTGCTTTATCCGTTCGTCTGTCAGTGGACACTTAGGTTGCTTCCCTGTCTTGGCTATTGTAAGTAATGCTGCCGTGAACATGGAGAAGCATATATCTTTTTTAATTAGTACCTTAGGTATTTTTCAGGTAAATACCCAAAAGTAGAAATGCTGGGTCATATGGTAGTTTTATTTGTAGCTTTTTGAGGAACCTCCCTACACTGCTTTCCACAGTGGCTGCACCAACGTACATTACCTGCTGTGGTGCATGAGGGTCCCTTTCTCCACATCCTCACCAACACTTGTTTATTGATTGATGGTAGCCACAGAATCTGCATTTAAATAAGGTCACCGGGTGATTCTGCTTGTCATTAAGCCAGAGAAGCACTGGTACAGTGAGGCACAATACCCTCGGGGTTATGAGTTTGGAACAGGGGCAAAGGCCTGGGCGAGAAGGAGCAGGGGGAACCTTGGCACCTATGTGTCAGTTGTATATTTTCACACAGCAACTTTTTGAAATAGGCCAATCAGTTTTTTAAGGGTAGACAACTGAATTTCAGCCCTGGTTGAAGAGCTCGGTTGGAGCGTTGCTCCAGAGCGCCAGGGTTGTGGATTGGATCCCTGGTCAGGGCGTGTGTAGGAGTCAGCCAGTGAATGCGCGAATGGGAGGAGCAGCAAATCAGTGTTTCTCTTGCTCTCTACCTCTTCCTCTCTTCTAAAAATAAAGTAGAATAAAGACAACTGAGTTTCAGAGATGCCTAACAACCTGTCCCAATAGACATAGCTAGTCTGGATTGAGCTGAAAGTTCCAGGTGGGCCTGGCCCAGCATTTCTCTGTGCCACCTGTCAGCAAGCAGCTGTCATATTGGGGGAGGTCAGGCAGATGGGCTGAGCAGATGGCCGCACTGGATTCTGAGACGTGCAGAGTTGAGTGGGTGTGGAAGCCTGGCAAGAGGCACCCTACCTACAAGCAACTCATTTGGAGAAGTTTTACACGTGCATAATGGGCTTTAATGATTAAGTAGGTTTGGGAGGGGCCAGGCAGTGGGAATTTTTTAAATTCCTAGGTAATTCTAACGTGCAACCAAAGTTGAAAACTGCTGCTATGGGCATAGAGGACCCTTCAGACATGTTTGAAGATCTGATCTCCAGCATCAGTAATTTTCAATCTTTTTACACTTGGGGATCAGTGAAAATAGAATTATTTCAGGGATTGCCAAGGCAGAAATCACCCCGAGCATAAGCAAATTCAACTAAGGTCATTGGGTCTACAATCTTCATACAATATCAGGGTGGTTAACTCTTTACACAGACAGGCACAAAATTTCTGGCAGATCAGTAGGTGGCCCAATGGTTGACAAACACTGTCCATCGTCATGTTCTTCCCTGGGCCCAGGTATCTGGCTTCCTTGCGTGGTCATGTGGCTGCTGTGTACCAGATTGCGTGGTCAGCCGACAGCCGGCTCCTGGTCAGTGGCAGCAGTGACAGCACATTGAAAGTGTGGGACGTGAAGGCCCAGAAGCTGGCCACAGACTTGCCAGGCCACGCCGATGAGGTACGGCCAGCTCCTGTGGGCCGGGGATGGGTGTGGAATCGAAGCCTGACCCTTCTTCGCTGTCCTTACTGCCTGACTTACCTGTTCTTCCTCTTTGGTTTAGGTGTATGCTGTCGACTGGAGTCCGGATGGCCAGAGGGTGGCAAGCGGTGGGAAGGACAAATGCCTCCGGATGTGAGTTTAGGGGAAGTGGCTGTTGGTGTGCTTGGCTCTGCTGACCTTGAGTTGGTCACTCTTTGTGACTTTCCCTTCTGGCATTGAATTCTGAGGCCCGCCAGGTGCTGAGAACGTCCTGAGACGGTGTGTGGTTCTCAGTGGGCAGTGGAAGGGTTGCGGGAATTGCAGGGATGACGCGAGACTGACAGTTTTGAAGCCACTCTCCAAAGGACAGGTCCAGGGTTGTTCCAGGGTGAGGCAGTAGTTCTTTGTTCACACTGGACCTGGCAGTCCTGAGATCTAGTTCAGACCCTGGCTCTGCCTTTCAGTGTGCAGTCTTGGAGAGCACAGTTAACCTGTCTGCAGGTTATCAAACTTCAGTAGACAGGATGATCAAAGATAGGAGCTGGACGCACCTTGGAACGGGAAGCATTGTGTACTTGTAAAGAACTGTCGCTATTTGTCATTCAACAACCTTCGTGGGCGTCCCAAGGCCAGGCCCTGGCATGAGGCTCTGGTATGGGGCCCTGGTGAGGCAGGCAGTGGATGCCCAGCCTGAGTGAGATGGTAGCTGGGCTCTGGATGGCTGAGGGGAAACCACCTTCTCCCTGTGGGGGGCTCCTGGGGTTACATGGCAGCCTCCCTTTCCTGCGGTGCACTCCCCATCCTGTTCCCTCCTCTTCTGCACAGATGGAGGAGATGAGAAATCCCACGGCGCTCTCTGACCTCCACCTGGACTCGGCCTGGGCCAGCTGCCTGCCCTGACGGAGACCAAAGGGCCAGGGTGGTGACCCAGAGAACAAGTGTGGCCTGCTGTCCTTGCACAGCCCCCCGTGGGGTCCCTCCCCAGAGTGGGAGGCCGGAGATCACAGGAAGTTACCGTGGACTCAGCCATTGGGCGTCACTCTGTACCTTCCTGGTGCCATCCAGGGTGGCAGGAGGCCAGGCAGGGACTAGACCCCTGCGGCTGCCCCTGCCTCCTTTCCCGGGTGTCAGCTCTATTCAGGGGCTACCCCAGATTCTGTGACCAAATAAATAACTTATATTTTGTGTGTTTGCATTAAAATCTCTTGTATAGAATCCCAGAGCTCAACCAAGGTGTGTGCTAAATCAGTTTAGCCTCCCTGTACTGGTCTACACCAAAACCAGACTGGCCAGGACGTCACCTTGCCTCTCCTCCCACTGCCTACAAGGGACAGTCCAGCTGAGGCTGGGGAGGTGGCCTGAGCCCCATGATAGTGTCCAGAGGATAATCAGAGGCTGTGCTGTCCGGTGTGGTATGCACTAGCCTCGTGGCTATTTTAGCAGTTCATACAGTGAGAAATGCTGTTCTCAGTCACACTACTTGGGGCTACTTACGATACTGAACAGCACAGGTAGACTACTGTCACCATCAGAGGGAGTGCTGACCACTGCCACTCTAGGGGTGCCTTCCCGGGCCTCACTCAGCACGCTCTCGGCCTGCCACGCACTGAGCACTGCCAAGCTCGGGATACAGGTACAAAGGCGATGGCTCTCCCAGAGGGCTCGCTAACGGCGCACACAGTGGGGAGAGCTCTAGTGGAAGTGGCTGTCGTGATATGGAAGGATGGTTCTCTCATGAGGACTTCATGTAGTGAAGGGACTCCCCACCAGGACGTCCACAGACCCTAGAGCAAGACCTCGGCCTCCATGCATCCTGCCTCCGCTTTCTCCTGTTCATCGCTAAGGTGGGTCAACTTGTTGAACTTCATCTAGACCACCCTTACATGGACTGCTCAGGGCCGCAGCATTTCCAACCTCGTGTTTCAGCCTCCCCCAGCCCCATCTCTGCCTTTACAGCTCTGCACGTCGCCAGCTGTGGTTCCCAGCTTCCACCTTCCACATCTGCAGTGATGCTGCAGGAGGGGCAAAGGGAGGCAGCAGTTGATGAGCTCCTGTCAACAGGCACTGCACGTGCTCTCACGTGACTCAAAGTGACAGCCATGCCTGGAATGGTCTCACGTGCCCATATTTTTGATGAGGAAAGAGCCTAGGAGGCTGTAAGGGTTTGTCCATGCCCTCACATCCAAGAAGAGCCAGAATTAAATCAGAACCTGCCCCAAAGCTTGTGTCATTTGCACTGTGTCCCTTCAGAGCTCAAGTCTGATGCTGACAGTGTGCAGGCTGCCACCACCGCTGTCCAATGTCACTGTTTTTCCTGGTGTGCGTTTTAGTCTGGGTACCAGCCCCTTCCTTAGGGAAGAAAGGGTGGTGTTGGCAAAGCCAGGCAGTAGGTGGTGGTGGCATCTCATTTCCCTACTACCCTTGTTTTCCATCCCCCCACTCTCCTGGCAGAAGCTAGAACAGTGGGTGTCGTGCGCAGAATGAAGCAGAGTTTACGGGTGCTGAGTGACCTGCAGTTCTTTAATGAGGGACCTGGAATTAGCCCAGATCTGGCGAGGGGAGTACCTAGCAGCTGTGGGCAGTGGCTGCCCTGCCCTGCAGTGTCCTGAACCCTACCCCCTTAGTAGGGAAATACGTTTTCCAGATCTTCCAGCCTCCGCATCTCATCCACCTCGATTGTCACTGTTTTCTGTTGGGCTTCCCTGTGCCGCACCGTGATCTGAATGGGGTTGTTCTCAAGGAAGCTGCTCAGGTCATTGGCCAAGGTTGCAAACTGAAATAACGCAAGGAAACCCCTTAGACTCCTTTCCCAGACCTGACCTCCGCTTTTCCCACCTGCTGAATTGCTTGCTAAAGGGGATCTTAGCTAGCCTTCACCCCCCCGTCAACACCAGAAATGGGTACAAAGAAGCTGTGTACTCAGGCCTCTCCCCCACCCGGTGCCTGTCCCCACCACCAGGCTGCTCCCTTCTCTGTCCCCCTTCAGCCTCTTCACTGTTTCTGTCCCAACCCAGTCACAAGTATCGGCACCAAGTTGAAACGTGAACATCAGGGTGATGCTGATGAGTACATTAGTTTGCATTCCCAATGGGCACCAGTGTCCCAGGAGAGAGCAGCCTGGAAGTGGTGTGTATTTACCCAGGGGGAAGGGAGGCAAGCGGGGAGATGAGTTGGCGGTGTAGGGTATCCCCCACCTCCAGAGCCCCTGGGGCCCCCTTCTCCCAGGACTCACCCTGTAGGGCTTGCACCACTTCCCCACCCCGGCTGTGTTGGCGGCACGGACCATGAGGCAGTAACTCGTGTTAGGCTTCAGCTCCATCAGCTTGATGGTGGTGCCCAAGATCTTGTGGAAGATCCATGGGTGGTTCTTTGTCTTGGGAGGCTTATTGCCATTTTTCTCGTCCACCTCCTGCAACACAACCTGGTAAAAACTGACCAGCTGCTTGCCCAAGGCATAGGTCCAGGAAATCTAGGGGAAGAGAACCCCGGAGGCCTCCTCAGACCAGGCTGAGCCTGTCCTCCCCTCACCCCGACCCCCACGCTTCCCACGTGGGTGGGAAGGCTCCACTCCCACCTCTGCCTCCTGTGCCAATTCCCCCCACTCCCATCCCCTGTCCCTGCTGGAGCCGAGGCATCGACATGAAACACTGAGATCACTGATTTGAAACCCCAGGCTTGCCTGGTCAAGGCACAAAAGAGAAACAACTATGAGTTGACGCTTCCCGCTCCCCCACCTTCTCTCTTCTCTCTCTCTAAAAACCAACAAATGAAATCTTAAGCAAAAACAAAAAAACCCAAGATCATCAGATCTGCAGGCACATGAAAGTGTGAAAAGTCCTGGATTGGGGCCTGGGTGTTTCCTCCGCCACTTTCCCACCCATGAGCCTTTGCTCGTGTCAACCCGTCCAGGAAATGCCTTTCCCCCATCTCCAGGTGTTTAAATCTTACTTCTGTGCCCCAGCTCAAATGTTACTAAGAGCTAGGAAGCTAATTCCTGCACCTGGAAATAATGTTTCTTTGCCTCTGACTTCCTGGTGGCACTTGATCTGACCTCTTCCTACAGAAATGAGCCCTTTCTAGCCTGCTCTGGAGCTCCTTACAAACACATCCTCTCTCCTAAACCAAGAAGTTGAGTCAGTATGCAGGTAGTAGGCATCTTCATACTCCCCACAGAGCGCGGCTCAGTGCCTGACACACTGGGGGTGGCCAGTAAGCTTTAACCAAATGCATGAGAAGAAAAACACACCATGGCGCCCTGGCTCCATACTCAGTTGATTAGAGCGTCAGCCCGAAGTACACATGTTGCCAGTTTGATCCCGTCAGGGCACACACAGGATCCATGTTCCTGTCTCTATCTCTCTCTCCCTTCCTCTCCCTCTAAAATCAATAAACTAAACATTAACACACACACACACGCACACACCACGGCCGTGTAATCATTGACTGTGTGTTCACAGATGAAGGGCGCCTCTGGCACGTCCAGGACCACGGAGGACTTCGAGGATGTCGAGGTGGTATCTGTGTCCAGCTCAGGGTCGTCAAAGTCCAGCAGGTCCCCAGGGACTACCTGGGACTTAGATTGGTGGAAGCAGAGGGCCAGGTCCCCTTTTCCTGGATTTCCTGGGTTATTGGCCGCTGGAGAGACAGTGAGTTTGCTCAGCTCACCTTCCAGCAGCCCTGCAAAGAAATTGCTGTTGGGCTGGGTCACGACCAATTTGATGGGATTCAACAAACTGGATGAGATGGGGGAGATGCTGGTGTCATCAGAGCTGCATTCGGAGTCCTTCCCTGGCATTAGCTTCCTGGAGTGGAAGGGGAGACAGGTGAGTCAGATGAAGGAGGTCACCCCAGCCAGCCCATCCAGCCGTGGAAGCTCCCAGAGCCAAGGCTTGGGCCTGAACAGCTCAGAACAGCCTTATTGCTGTGCAGCAGTGCACCTTTCCCACCAGGGCACTTAGTAGTGAAAAATGCAGATTCCTGGTAGCCAGTCCCCAGTTGGGATGGGACTGGGGAAGCTGCTAAAGTTAATAGGATCCTCAGATGATTATGATGCAGGTGTTCTGAGAACCACAATTTGAGAAACACTGCTAAATATTTAAGTCCTACCTCCCAATAGGGAACAAATACTCCAGGCAATGACTACAATGACCTACTGAGGTATGGAAAATACCTAAAAGAAAAATAAATTAGGCCCTGGCCGGTTGGCTCAGTGGTAGAGCGTCAGCCTGGCGTGCAGGAGTCCCGGGTTCAATTCCCAGCCAGGGCACACAGGAGAAGTGCCCATCTGCTTCTCCACCCCTCCCCCTCTCCTTCTTCTCTGTCTCTCTCTTCCCCTCCCGCAGCCAAGGCTCCGGGAGCAAAGATGGCCCCAGCATTGGGGATGGCTCTATGGCCTCTGCCTCAGGTACTAGAATGGTTCTGTTTGCAACAGAGCGACGCCCCAGGTGGGCAGAGCATCGCCCCCTGGTGCGCATGCCGGGCGGATCCCGGTTGGGCGCATGTGGGAGTCTGTCTGACTGCCTTCCTGTTTCCAACTTCAGAAAAATACAAAATTAATTAATTAATTAAGCTTCAGTAATATGTATTCACTATGTAATATTTAATGTAATTGCTAATTTATTATATTTAACAATATTAATATATAGCATATAAAATTATATATATATACATACATATATATGTGCATATATATTTATACATGTATGCTCAAAACCTTTTTTTTTCATTTTAATTTTTTAAAATTGAACTATTTTACACATATCCAAGATATCAAGAATAGCCCTGGCCGGTTGGCTCAGCGGTAGAGCCTCGGCCTGGCGTGTGGGGGACCCGGGTTCGATTCCCGGCCAGGGCACATAGGAGAAGCGCCCATTTGCTTCTCCACCCCCCCCTCCTTCCTCTCTGTCTCTCTCTTCCCCTCCCGCAGCCAAGGCTCCATTGGAGCAAAGATGGCCCGGGCACTGGGGATGGCTCCTTGGCCTCTGTCCCAGGCGCTAGAGTGGCTCTGGTAGAGGCAGAGCGACGCCCCGGAGGGGCAGAGCATCACCCCCTGGTGGGCAGAGCATCGCCCCCTGGTGGGCGTGCCGGGTGGATCCCGGTCGGGCGCATGCGGGAGTCTGTCTGACTGTCTCTCCCCGTTTCCAGCTTCAGAAAAATACAAAAAAAAAAAAAAACACAACAAGATATCAAGAATACTATATTGCCCTGGCCGGTTGGCTCAGCGGTAGAGCGTCGGCCTAGCGTGCGGAGGACCCAGGTTCGATTCCCGGCCAGGGCACACAGGAGAAGCGCCCATTTGCTTCTCCACTCCTCCGCCGCGCTTTCCTCTCTGTCTCTCTCTTCCCCTCCCGCAGCCAGGGCTCCATTGGAGCAAAGATGGCCTGGGCGCTGGGGATGGCTCTGTGGCCTCTGCCTCAGGCGCTAGAGTGGCTCTGGTCGCAACATGGCGACGCCCAGGATGGGCAGAGCATCGCCCCCTGGTGGGCAGAGCGTCGCCCCATGGTGGGCGTGCCGGGTGGATCCCGGTCGGGCGCATGCGGGAGTCTGTCTGACTGTCTCTCCCCATTTCCAGCTTCAGAAAAATGAGAAAAAAAAAAAAAAAAAAAGAATACTATATTAAGGCCCTGGCCGGGGAGCTCAGTTGGTTAGAGTGTCATCCTCATATGCCAAGCTTGCGGGTTCGATCCCTGGTCAGGGCACATACAAGAAGCAACCAATGAATACACAACTACGTGGCACAACAAATCAATGTTTCTCTCTCTCTAAAATCAATAAATAAAAAAGTTTTTTGCCTGACCAGGCAGTGGCACAGCGGATAGAGCATTGGCCTGGAATGCTGAGGACCCAGGTTTGAAACCCCAAGGTTGCTGGCTTGAGCATGGGGTTGCCAGCTTGAATGTGGAATCATAGGACCCCATGGTCACTGGCTTCAAGCCCAAGGTCACTGGCTTGATCAAGGGGTCACTGGCTTGGCTGGAGTCCTCTTGGGTCAAGGCACATATGAGAAAACAATCAGTGAATAACTAAAGTGCCAAACAAAGAATTGATGCTTCTCATCTCTCTCCCTTCCTGTCTGTCCCTCTCTCTCTCTCTCTCTCTCTCTCTCTCTCTGTAATCAACCAATCAATCAATCAATCAATAATTTTTTAAAGAATAATATATTAAGCTTTTACTTAGTCATCCAGCTTCTGAACTAAAGCCTCAGTATAGTTAAAGCCCCCTGGACACTTCTCTCCTCCACCTCATTCCTCTCACTCAGAGGTAACCGCTACAGTAAATTTAAAATTTTGTGTTTATTATTCCTTGTGTGTCTTTATAGGTTTGTTACATATGTATTTTATCCCTAAGCAAGATCTATTTTGCATATTTTTAACTTTACATAAATAAATGGTATCATTCAGTATACATCCATCAGCAGCTTGATTTTTCCACTTAATATTGTGTTTTCCAATTCATCTGATATACATGTAGCTCTGGTTCAGTCATTTTAACTGTTGTTTGGTTTGCATTACAGGAATAGCTGTTACAGAGTAAAACCTTGTCCATGTTTCCCCACTATTAAAAAAATTTTTACTGATGAAATGCAGAATGCCCAAAACTTGGCTTTCACACCTTTTCTTACTTTGACCCAAAGTAATACATATTGCATATTACGTGGCAACTTAGTATACTCATACACACCCATAAAACTAAAACACACTGCACAAACCAGTACTTATTTATGTGTGATGTGCTCTGGAATTTTTGATTCCATTAATTTTATTGTTTGATACTGTTCTCTATCAACTAGAATGAGTTCCTAACCCATGAATGGGTCACAACCTAGAGTCTGAAGAGCACTTGTCTAGAGAGAGCAGTTAATGTCACACAGTGAGTTGGTGGCAGAGTTGGACCTAGAGGCCAGACCTCCTGGGCCCCAGACCTGACCATGCCATGCAACTCCCGTCTGCCCCTGGCACTTTCTGGCTCCTCTCTTCTGCTTCCTACTCCATCTCCCTCAGCTGCTCTGGTCAAGTTCAGCAACCAAATTACCCCTCTGGATCCCTTACTCTAGGGCAGTGGTCCCCAACTTTTTTGGGCCACAGACCGGTTTAATGTCAGAAAGTATTTTTACTGACCGGCCTTTAGGGTGGGACGGATAAATGTATCACGTGACCGAGATAAGCGTCAAGAGTGAGTCTTAGACGGATGTAACAGAGGGAATCTGGTCATTTTTTAAAAATAAAACATTGTTCAGACTTAAATATAAATAAAACAGAAATAATGTAATATTCTTTCTCTGTGGACCGGTACCAAATGGCCCACGGACCGGTACCAGTCCGCGGCCCAGGGGTTGGGGACCACTGCTCTAGGGCATCCTCTGGTTTCATGGTTGATTGATGGGCCAAATTCTTCCTCCCTGTACTCCAGCCCCACTGACCTCCTCCTAAGAAATCCTGATTAGCCCAAAACTCCTGTGCTAGCCCTTGGCGGACATTTAGGATAGATGATTCCCCACCAAGGTCAGAAGAGTCTGAGTATTGCTCCTTTTATACTTCAAGTTGTCCTAATGAATCTCTGTTTTAGATTTACTTTTTCAAGACACCAGTGCCGACGTGGGCATGGAAGGCAGCTGGGCACCAGGCTATCCCCTGAACATATTCTCTCTGATCTTTACAGCAGCCCTGCTGGCTGGGTGCTAGCCCCAGTTTCCAGTGAGGGACTGCGGGTCCCTGATCTTAATTAACTTAATCATCTATAGCTGCATACCTAAGTGGTAGAACTCAGAATTGAACTTGGACTCATAGCCCTAGACTTTCCCACGATAACATGACGTTTCCTATAAGCATCCATCACGTTAGCCATGCCTGCATCCATCACAGGTCCCTTAGGAAATGGACACCATATCTCTTTCATATAATCAGGACTAGCTACATAGTTAGTGGGTTCCCCTCTTCAAAAATTAAGAATTTCAAGCCTGGCCTGTGGTGGCACAGTGGATAGAGCACCGACCTGGAACGCTGAGGTTGCTGGTGTGAAACCCTGGGCTTGCCCGGTCAAGGCACATACAACAAGCAATCAGTGAACAGCTAGAGTGAAGTGACTACTTCTCGTTTCACCTCCCTTCTCTCTCTGTAAAATCAATAAATAAAATCTTAAAAAACATATTTTTCAAGAGAGTGACAGCAGAGTGTTAAACTAAGCACAGGGCCTTTCTAAGTGTGGGCTGCACTTTCACACCATGAAAGTGCCCTGCAGATAATTCCCTCAGCCCACGTCAACCCACACCACCACCCTTTTGTTGGGGACCGAAATATAAACAGGGTATTTTTTACAATCTGGATATCTTGGGGACAGAGGTGCTGGGCCTAATCCCCCACCTCACCTGCCTAGTTAACAAAGAACTATACCTGATTCTCGCTTGTCCCACCCATGTTCCCCTGAAGAGGCTGGAAGCTAGTTTTTAATTGGTGTAAAGTTAGATTTGAATGGTATGGTGGGGGTTGAGTTGTCTTGGAAACAATTGAATTGCTAATGACCACATTTTTTCCCTGAATAAAGACTAAGGCGCTTTTGGAAGCAGCCATGTTACGGCTGAGGAACAGTAGAGACTGTTCTCCGTGCCATCCTCCTGAACCCATCTGTATGTATATATCTTTATGTCTCTGTCTATCATTTACTTAATTCCATACCTTTTCCCGTTCAAAGACCCCATAATAGACTCGTCATGGCTAGACTGCGACACCCTTTCACTGCTTCTCTCCTTCCATTCCTAAAACATTCATTCAGCTTACACATCACTTCTTCCAAGAAGCCTTCCTTAACTGCACACTTTCCCAAGCTACACCAAGCCTCCTCCATTTTCTCAAGGTGTCCTGCCATAGCACAGACCATATTGTATTATTTATTCTCTTTTTAATTTTTTAAAAATTGATTGATTTTAGAGAAATAGAGGAAGGAGGGGGAGAGCATTCATTTGTTGTTCCACTTAGTTGTCCATTCACTGGTTGCTTCCTGTGTGTGCCCTTACCAGGGATCAAACCTACAGCCTTTGGGACAATGCTCTAACTGACTGGGCTAACCAGCCAGGGCCTATTATTCTTGATTCTTCACACACACACACACACACACACACACACACACACACACACCAGGCTGGGAACTTCTTGAAGACAGCGACTGTGTTTTTCAGGGGCTAGCTCAAAGAATTTTTGTGGAATGAAGCAAAGGGAACCCAGAATCACTGAGAGGAGCAGTAAACCTCAGTCTGAGGACAGACCCGCTATTGGAGGGACATAATCAGGAAGGGGAAGGCACCAAAAGGGAAAATTGAGAGAGAGGAGCCATGGAGGACAGGAGGGGGGCAGGGGTGAATGGAGGAGGGGGTGAGGACCCTAACTAGACAAAGGTGATGAGAAGCACTGTCAACAAATCTCTGACTAACCCCAGAAGGCCTCATGGAGTGGGAGGCCTATGCCTACATAACTCCAAGAACTGACTTGGGATCAGGAATCTATGATGCAACTTGCCTACATGCTCTTTCCTGGGAGTCCAGAGCCCAGGTTGTGACAGGTCCAGGAAGTACCTCTTCTTTTTCTGCTTTAAAATTTTTTAACTGATTTGAGAGAGAGAAAGAGCCTGACCAGACAGAGGCACAGTGGATAGAGTGTCGGCTTGGAACACTGAGGACCCAGGTTTGAAACCCTGAGGTTGCCGGATTGAGCACGGGGTTGCCAGCTTGAGTGTGGAATCATAGACATGACCCCATGGTCACTGACTTGATCCCAAAGGTCGCTGGCTTGAGCAAGGGGTCACTGGCTCAACCAAATCCCCCTGGTCAAGGCACGTATGAGAAAGCAATCAATGAACAACTGAAGTACTGCAACTATGTGTTGTTAATGGATGCTTATCTCTCTCCCTTCCTGTCTGTCTGTCTCTGTCTGTCCCTTTCTCTGTCTCTCTCTAAAAAAAAGAGAGAAAGAGAGAAACATTGATTTGTTGTTCCACTAATTTATGCATTCATAGGTTGATTCTTTTATGTGTCCTGACTGGGGATTGAACCTACAGCCTTGGCATATTGGGATGATGCTCTAACCAACTGAACTACCCAGCCAGCCAGGAAATGTCTTTTCTTCAAGCCCCACACTACCCCCAGCTCCAGTCTTAGAAAGAAGGAAAGGATCAAACTTGTGACTTACAGTAGATTGATGTTATCTTCCCCTGTGAGATTAACCAAACTGCCCCTTGAGAAAAGTCGAAGTCGTTTGGTAGCAACTGTCCTGTTCATAGACTTGGGGTTTGGAAAGGGCTTCGACATTTGGTTCAAAACATTGACAGTTTCCTTCTTCATCGTGACCTTCTCCCCATCTCCTATTTTGCAGACTACCTCTGAAGCCATCTAGTTTGTTTGGGACCACAGCCGTCACAGTGCAGGACAACCAAGCTGACAGGAAGTAGAGAGAAACTGGGGGCAGCGGACCCTCCCTGAGTTTGGTTGGGATGGGGTGCAGTGAGCTGACTTCATAATCATCGCAGAGTGTAACAGTTAGGGGTCAGCCTCCCCCTTGATCTGAGGCTGCTGCTGCCCAGGGCCAGGGCCAGGGTCTAGGGTGGGGTAGAGTCAAGAAACAGACTCCATCACCTGTCCAGGTCTAACAGTGGTTCAGCAGCTCTGCCCTTCTTTGAAGCTCTCAAAATGCTTACCGTTGGTGATGCCCTTTGTATTTTTTTTTTTTTCCTGAAGCTGGAAACGGGGAGAGACAGTCAGACAGACTCCCGCATGCGCCCGACCAGGATCCACCCGGCACGCCCACCAGGGGCGATGCTCTGCCCACCAGGGGGCGACGCTCTGCCCACCAGGGGGCGATGCTCTGCCGCGACCAGAGCCACTCTAGCGCCTGGGGCAGAGGCCAAGGGGCCATCCCCAGCGCCCGGGTTATCTTTGCTCCACTGGGGCCTCGGCTGCGGGAGGGGAAGAGAGAGACAGAGAGGAAGGAGGGGGTGGGGGTGGAGAAGCAAATGGGCGCTTCTCCTATGTGCCCTGGCCGGGAATCGAACCCGGGTCCCCCGCACGCCAGGCCGACGCTCTACCGCTGAGCCAACCGGCCAGGGCCGGTGATGCCCTTTGGAGCTGCCCTGGGAAGGAGGAGAAAGATGATGGGAGAAAGGCACCTGGGTGTGGATAGAGGCAGCCCTGGAATGGGTGTATGGGAGTGGGAGGCTGTAGAATGCTGACGCACCATGTCCAGAAATTCTAGGCAGTCAGCCCCCACTACGTCCAGTCTGTGGGCATAGGGAAAGCACAGATGGTACATGGGTTCACGGCTCACGTACCCCCAGATCTTACTGCTAGAATTCTAAATGTGCCACACTCTTACCCCAAGTGTCTTCACGTGTTGAGTGACAATGGAAGGTGCTGCAGAGGGATCCAAAGACGGACGAGACATTATTTCTGTTCTCAAGGAAACCACTTTGCAGTAGGAAACATACAACAATTTCAGGGTGGGAGGAGAGGCCCCTAGAGCAGCACGGGCTCTGCACTTAGATGTGGATTTGTCTCCTTGAAGTCCACCTCTGCACTTGCGAGCTCTCTCATCTTTGGCAATGACTTCATCTCCCCCAACCTCAGCTTCCTAATCTGTGAAATACGGATAAAAACAGCACCTGCCTCATTGGATTATGAGGAGATCGAGAGGAGAGAAACCAGAAGAATGCGGGAAAGGGGGCCTGCAATGTCTGGGATCCTGCGATCAAGCCAGTGACCTCAGGGTTTCGAACTGAGGGAGGAAGGGCTGACTGAGAAAGTTTGAAAAGTAACAAACCACAGCTGTAGCCCCTTTACCAGCTCCCTGAAATAAACTTGCAGCACCAGCAAGGAAAATAGGATATGTGAATAGTCAAGGACAGTCAGACCTCTCTCCTTTTACCCCCTCCCCTCCCAGAGACATAAAAGTCATGTAAGTCTGCAGACAAAAAAGTCAAAGCCTGACCTGTGGTGGCGCAGTGGATAAAGCCTCAACCTGGAAACGCTGAGGTCGCCGGTTCAAAACCCTGGGCTTGCCTGGTCAAGGCACATATAGGAGTTGATGCTTCCAGCTCCTCCCTCCCCCTTCTCTCTCTCACTCACTCTCTCTCCTCTCTAAAAATTAATAAAAATTTTTAAAAAAACACTAAAAAAAAAAGTCAAAGAAATCAGGCACTTGTCACACACCCTTTGCATAGACACTGTGAAAGGTATACTGTATAAGATATAAGAAATCTAACTTCAGGGAGCTCATGCTTTGGTGCTACTAGTCTCCTGTGCTCTATCGGCTACTAATAAATTCCTCTTCCTCTACTAAGTTGTATGGATGTTGCCTGACCTGTGGTGGTGCAGTGGATAAAGCATGAACCTGGAGTGCAGAGGTCGCCAGTTCAAAACCCTGGGCTTGCCTGGTCAAGGCACATATGGGAGTTGATGCTTCCTGCTCCCCCCCCCCCCTAAAGTGAATAAATTAAAAAAAAAGTCTGGATGTCTATTATCCTCTGTTTGGGTGTCATTCTTCCTGCTACAAGATAACTCTGTAAGGTTGTTTTGCTTTTTCCAGAGAATGAGGCCAGGCAAAGGACATTTAGGCCTGACCTGTGGTGGTGTAGTAGATAAAGCGTCTACGTGGAACGCTGAGGTCATTGGTTGCAAACCCCGGGCTTGCCTGGTCAAGGCATGTATGGGAGTTGATGCTTCCTGCTCCCTCCCCTTCTCTCTCTCTCTCTAAAAATGAATAAACAAAAATTTAAAAAGGACATTTAAAAATAGCAAATCCTATATTTTGTGTTTAAATATTCAAGGTTTTTGTTGTTTTTTAAAATGTTATTCATAAAATAGTGGAAAATACCGAGAAGCAGGTGCCCTCTGCGTGCTCCGCTGTTTCTTAGCATCCAGTATATAATATCCTGATAGATTTGACTCCTCTTAACTATCTTGCCCTAACAGGTAGGTCCCCTGAGCATAGGGACGGTAGTCTTAATGGAACTTTCTGGCCCAGCGTTTACAACAGAGGCTCACTGGTAGGTCTGCGTGCATGTTTGGGGAAAGGGCCGAGGCAAACGCGGGCGCAGGGCACGTGGTGACTGCTGGTGACATGCGCCCGGGTGAGCGCGGGGCATCCGGGCAGAGAAACCTGTGCGGATCCGCTGGCGTTGGAGCGGCTCAGACGGGCGCAGTGGCCGCGGCGCCCGGGCTTGTTTCCGCCTTACCAGCCGGGCCGCGGGGAGGCCGCGCACCCGCCCCGCACGGCCAGCAGATGGCGCTGGCGGCCGCGCATCCGCCCCGCACGGCCAGCAGATGGCGCTGGCAGCCCGGCTCTGGAGACTGGAAGCCGGAAGCGGCGGGGTGGCCGGAGCAAGCGCGCCCAGGGCAGGGGAGACCCGGCGGCGTGGTGCGTCCTTCGCGCCACCCGACCCCGCTCCAGAAAGGGGCGCCGAGGGAGGTCTGGAAAGGGTCTGGCGGTTGCCCACAGGACGGTCCCCAGTCCCCAAGGAACATGGGCGTGCTCAGGGCCGGCCTTTGCCCAGGCCTCACCCAGGACATGGTCCAGCTTCTAAGGAGCCACGGAATCAAGACAGGTGACCGCGTGTGCGTGCCACACAGCTGGGCACACCATGGAGGGATGGCGTCACGGCCCGGGCATACCGGGAGGGGCCATATCCGCCCTCCTCTGCGCCCCACCGTTCTGGAGAGGCTTGGAATGGTGGGAGTCATCGAGCCTAGCCTCAAGCAGGGCAGAACCCCTATGCCCACGCCAGGTTCTGCAACTCTGTTAGTTTCTGTAGGCTTCCTAAGCTAGCCGGCCCCAAGGTAGAATTGTCACCCCCTTTTACAGATGAGGAAAAGGCAAGCATGGGAAGCCCCGCCCTGCCTGCCAATCAACCACCTGTCTTTTGTTTTCAGTGGTGGATCTGGTATCTGCAGACCTGGAAGAGGTAGCCCAGAAATGTGGCTTGTCTTACAAGGTGAGCTTATCTTCACGGGCCAAACCTGGGTGTCTCTGTCTATCCCTGAGCAAAGGGTTCCCAGAGATTGATAAGGAAGAGGGGTAGCATATGGGACTCCGGGTTGTCCCCTCCCTTGTCTGGTCATTGCTTGTTGCTGAGTACTTTGGTCTGCTTTGGGTTGAATTGCCCCTGGCTCCATCCTGAGTTGCCTACACCCCTTCCGCAGGCCCTAGTTGCCCTGAGGCGGGTGCTGCTGGCTCAGTTCTCAGCTTTCCCCTTCAATGGCGCTGATCTCTACGAGGAACTGAAGACCTCCACTGCCATCCTGTCTACCGGCATTGGAAGGTTTGTATGTGTACTTAGGAAAGAAGGTGAGAGGTAGGACATGGATGCTTCTGGCTGGGCTTTTTTTTTTTTGTATTTTTCTGAAGCTGGAAACGGGGAGAGACAGTCAGACAGACTCCCGCATGCGCCTGACCGGGATCCACCCGGCACGCCCACCAGGGGGCGATGCTCTGCCCACCAGGGGGCGATGCTCTGCTGCGACCAGAGCCACTCTAGCGCCTGGGGCAGTGGCCAAGGAGCCATCCCCAGCGCCCGGGCCATCTTTGCTCCAATGGAGCCTCGGCTGTGGGAGAGGAAGAGAGAGACAGAGAGGAAGGAGAGGAAGGAGAGGGGGAGGGGTGGAGAAGCAGATGGGCGCTTCTCCTGTGTGCCCTGGCCGGGAATCGAACCCGGGACCTCTGCACGCCAGGCTGACGCTCTACCACTGAGCCAACCGGCCAGGGCCTGGCTAGGCTTTTGATGCTTGAGTCTAGAGAGAGCAGGGTTTTCAGGCAGGGGTGAGGGCAGCATGCACCAGTGGTCAGGTCTTCTGAGTTCTCTTACTTTATAACAGGGTTTGTTGACCTCACACCCCTAACATTTTGGGATGCATAACTATTTGATGGGGGGGTGCAAACGTCCTGTGAGCTATAGGATGTTTGGCCACCGCATCCCTCACCTCTATCTACTAGATACCGGTAGCACCTCCCTCCTCCCCAGATTGTGATCATCCATCATTGGCTGGGTAGCTCAGTTGGTTAGATCATCATCCGGATATGCCAAGATTGCCAGTTTGATCCCCCATCAGGGCACATACAAGAATCAACCAATGAGCCCTGGCTGGTTAGCTTAGTTGGCTAGAATGTCTTCCCCAGATGCTAAGGTTGTGGATTTGATCCCCTGTCAGGGCACATAGGGAAAGCAACCAATGAACGCACAACTAAGTGGAACAACAAATAAATGCTTCTCTTTCTCTCTCTAAAATCAAGCAATTAAAAAATCAGCCAATGAATGCATACATAAGTGGAAAAACAAATGAACATTTTTATCTCTCCATTACTCTATCTCTAATGAATTAAACAAAAGTAAAAAAATATGTCTCCAGCCTGGCCAGGCAGTGGCACGGTGGATAGAGTGTTGGCCTGGGATGCAGAGGACCTAAGTTTGAAACCCGAGGTCACCGGCTTGACTGTGGACTCATCAGCTTGAGTGCGGGGTCGCTGGCTTGAGCCCGGGATCATAGACATGACCTCAGGGTTGCTGGCTTGAGCACAGAGATTGCTGGCTTGAAGCCCAAGGTCTCTGGCTTGAGCAAGGAGTCACTCGCTCTGCTATAGCCCTCTGGTCAAGGCACATATGAAAAAGCAATCAATGAACAACTAAGGTGCTGCAACGAAGAATTGATGCTTCTTATTTCTCTCCTTTCCTGTCTGTCTGTCACTGTCACTGTCTGTTCCTCTCTCTGTCTCTCTCTCACACACACAAAAATGTTTCCAGACATTGCCAACTGACCCCTGAGGGACATAATTGCCCCTGATTAATAATCATTGTCCTGTAACACAACATGTCAGTATTTCATCATTATTCAGCAGATCAGAGCAACTCTTCCTGGCCCCACATCCTATTTCACTTCAGGATAGAAGAAAGAACACGCAGGACTAACATTTATTGAGTGCCTATGTGCCAGTCATTGACTATAGGTTATATCATTTCTTCAGTGAACCCTGTGAGTTTATGATTATTAAGCCCAAGAGGAGCAAGGAGTGGAGGTAGGGCGTAAGCCCCGGGATAATTGACCCAGAACTGGGTTCATGCCCCATACTCTGCAGCAGAAGGAGTCAAGAGAGCTTTTCATAAAGGAGTAGTTACATTCTGCCATGTTGTTTGGAGAGGGAGAGAATTGAAAGACAACAGCCACTTTCTGACTGAGGGAGTCTGACCTCTTCCCTGGCCTGTTTGTGCAGGATTTGATGGAGGACTTTGCCACCACAAGGCCTTTGGATTAGTTTGCTCTTGCTGTTTCCATAACACATTGTCTTGGCAAGGTTCACACAGCATGGTGCTTGCTCCTCCTGGTTGGGGGTCTGAGTCTGTTATCCATCAAGCACTGGCTGAGTGCCTACTGGTTGCCAGATACGTGCAGTTGATAGGTGTATGAGTGAGGCACGACTCCTGCACTGAAAAGAGTATGCGATGGGGTCCAGCGGGCAGAGAGAAGAGCGGGTGAACAGTAGAGGCGTGTGTGAACGTGTGGAGGCAGCATAAGGAGGGAGTGATGAACAGGAAGCAGATTTGGCCTTTGGGCTTGGGGAGCTTACAGAACAAACACACTCAGAGGAAGCATTTAGGGAGCAGTCAGGTGGGAAACTGGAAGGATTGCAGCTGCAGCAGTCACTGCCGGGGAGAGCAGTGTCAGGAAAGCTCTGTGAAGGAGGCAGGCCTTGGGCTCTGGGGAACAGGTGGGCTTTCTCGGGGTGCTTACCAAGAACCAGGCGCTGTGCTTGCATTTCATGGTACATTTGTTCTTCACAACCACGAATGAGCACATTATGATTAAAACCACCATCTACAGGTTAGGAAACTGGGACTCAGGTTAAGTGGCTTTCTCAAGACTCTGCAGCTCGTAAGTGGCAGAGCAGGGACTTGAAGTCACGACTATCACACGCCTAAGTCTAAGAACCTAACCCTCACTCGCCCGCCCTGTTGCCTCCCCGGAGGCAGGAGGCTGGGTGGTAAAAGTGGGACTATAGGAGGTGAGGCAGGGCTGTGCAAGATAGATGGGACTAGAGAGGCTGGCAGGAGAGGGGCCAAGGAGAGAGGTGAGGTGTGGCAGTGGTGGGCTGCGTGGGTCCGAGCTAAGGCAGGTGACAGCGGGAGATACGTTGAAGAGCAGACATGACAAGCTTTCCTACCAGGTGGGGATATGGGCCTGAAGAATCAAAGATGAGAGCCTGACCAGCCAGTGGCGCAGTGGATAGAGCTTCGGACTGGGACACAGGACCCAGGTTCGAGACCCCGAGGTCTCAGCTTGAGCATGGGCTCATCCGGCTTGAGTTCAGGGTCCCTTGCTTGAGCGTGGGGTCATAGACATGATCGCATGGTCACTGGCTTGAGCCCAAGGTTGCCGGCTTGAGCAAGGGGTCACTCGCTCTGCTATAGTCCCCCCTCCCGTCAAGGCACATATGAGAAAGCAATCAATGAACAACTAAGGTGCTGCAACAAAGAATTGATGCTTCTTATCACTCTCCCTTCCTGTGTGTCTGTCCCTCTCTCTGTCTCTGTCTCTCTCTCTCTCTGGCTGTCACACACACACCAAAAATCAATGTTGACTTATTAGGGTTCTGCCTTCCTCACAGTGGTCTGTGGACAGTTAATGGATGTGACTTTTAAAAGGAAAGGGGGAGCCCTGGCTGGATAGCTCAGTTGGTTGGAGGATCGCCCAAAGTGCAGAGGTTGCCAGTTTGATCCCTGGTCAGGGCACATACAGGAACAATCGATGTTCCTATCTGTCTCTTTCTAAAATCAACACAATAAACATTTTTTTTTAAAGAAAAGGGGGGAATTTTTTAGTAAAAAATTTGGGAAATGCTCCATTAACGCAAATTAAGAGGTTTCTTTGGATAGCCCTTCCCAGTGCCTTTAGTGCTGATGTGCCGTGTGGATCTTTATAAGGACAATAAACCATGCGGACCTTGGAAGAAGCTGTATTGACTGGGGGAGATGGGTGGTTCCTTGAAGGCCAGAGGCCAATGTCTCATTTGTTTCTGTATCTCCCGATTTTAGAAGGCCTTCGGGAACTGTGGGCCAGTCAGGCAGAACGAATGGCTGAAAGAATGACTAAAAGCCAGATCAGAGAGAAAGGCAGAGGATAAATCCTTGCATTCAAAACGTGTGCTAAAACCTAGGTGGGTTTTTTGTTTGTTTGTTTGTTTCTTTGTTTGTTTTTGAGAGATAAACAGGAAAGGAGAGAGATGAGGATCATCAACTCATAGTTGCATCACTTTAGTTGTTCATTCATTGCTTCTCATACACGCCTTGATGGAGGGGTGGGGTGGCCCCCAAGCCAAGTCAGTGACCCCTGCTCAAGCCAGTGATCTTGGGCTTCAAGCCAGTGACCATGGGCAATGTCTAGATACATTTTTAAAAACTTTTGTTTGATTAGAGAGAGATGTTCAACCACTCAGCAATTTGGAAATTTCCAACTTTTCTTCTGTAATTCATTCTTTCAAGAGTATTTATTGAAGCCCTGGCTGGATTGTTCAGTTGGTTATAGTGTTGTCCCAATACACCAGGGTTACAGGTTCGATCCCTGGTGAGAGCACATACAAGAATAAACCAAAGGCCTGACCTGTGGTGGCGCAGTGGATAAAGCATTGACCTGGAATGCTGAGGTCGCCAGTTCAAAACCCTGGGCTTGCCTGGTCAAGGCACATAGGGGAGTTGATGCTTCCTGCTCCTCCCCCCTTTCTCTCTCTCTCTCTCTCTCTCACTCACTCTCACTCTCTTCTCTCTAAAATGAATTTTAAAAAAGGAATAACTTAAAAAAAAAATAAACCAATGAATACATAAATAAGTGAAACAGCAAATTGATGTTTTATTTTTCTCTTTCTCTTCTTCTCCCCTTCCCCTCTCTGTAAAATCAATAAATTAAAAAAATTAAAGGATATTTATTGAGTATTTACTTTAAATATGCCAAAGCCCAAGCCTCCACCAAAAAAAAAATCATTTTTTTTAAGTGAGGGGAGGGAAGATAGACAGACACCTGCATGTGCCCTGTCTGGGGCTGGGGCTTGAATCAACCAAGCTGTCCTAAGCACCCAGGGTGATGCTGGAACCGACTGAGCCACTGGCTGTGAGAGGAGAAGAGAGAGGGGAGGGGGGAGAAGCAGATGGTTGGTTCTCATGTGTGCCCTGACTAGGACGTCTGCACACTGGGCTGATGCTCTAGCCACTGAGAAAACTGGCCAGGACCACAGATAATTTAATTATTCTCTCTGGGGGTGAGACCAAGGCATCAGTAGTTTTTTAAACTCCCAGGTGACTCCAGGGTGCAGCAAGTTTGGGAACTGCTGATACCTGCCTCTTTTTATTTTATCCCTCTTTTTATTTGATATTTTTGAGAGAGAGGAAGTGAGAGAGAGAGAAGCATCAGCCCATTGTTCTACTTAGTTGTGCACCCATTGATTGTTTCTCACATGTGCCCTCACCAGGGGTAATTGAGCCTGCGGACTCAAGGGAGAGCTGGCGCTCTCAGGATCAAGCTGGCGATCTTGGTGCTCCAGGCTGGCAGTCTATGCACTGTACCACTGGCTAGGGCAATATCTGCCTCTTTTAAAATGTCTGGTGGGCCTGACCTGTGGTGGCGCAGTGGATAAAGCGTCGACCTGGAAATGCTGAGGTCGCCGGTTCGAAACCCTGGGCTTGCCTGGTCAAGGCACATATGGGAGTTGATGCTTCCAGCTCCTCCCCCACTTCTCTCTGTCTCTCCTCTCTCTCTCTCTCTCTCTCTCTCTCTGTCTCTCCCTCTCCTCTCTAAAAAATGAATAAAAAATAAAATAAATTAAAATGTCTTTGGTGATTTTGACTGACCTGTGGTGGCACAGTGAATAAAGCATCAACCTGGAACACTGAGGTCCACTGGTTCGAAACCCCAGGCTTGTCCATCAAGGCACACATGAGAAGCAACTACTACAAGTTGATGTTTCCCACTCCTCCCCCCTTCTCTCTCTCTCTCTCTCTCTCTCTCTCTCTCTCTCTTCTTTCTGAAAATAAACAAACAAATAAATAAATAAAATTTGGTGATATTAATAGGCAGGCAGGATTGAGAATCACTAGCTTAATGGTTTTCAAACTGAGCACACATCTAAATCACTTGGTAACTTGTTGGAACCCAGATGCAGTCTCCACCGCCAGGTGGAGCCCGAGAGTTTGCATTTCTAGCCAGTTCCCAGGAGATGCTGCTGGTCTGGGGCCCACACCAGGAGCACTGCTGTAATGGGACTGGGGGTTCTCTTATCTCAGTGAGAAGAATGGGATCCCGGAGTTGCAGGGGATGGATGCCTTTTTTTAGAGAGGAGAGAGAGAGGGGGAGAGAGAGAGAGAGAGAGAGAGAGAGAGAGAAGAGAAGAGAAGAGAAGAGAAGAGAAGAGAAGAGAAGAGAAGAGAAGAGAAGAGAAGAGAAGAGAAGAAGAGAAGAGAGAGACGGGGGAGGAGCTGGAGCTGGAAGCATCAACTCCCATATGTGCCTTGACCAGGCAAGCCCAGGGTTTCGAACCGGCGATCTCAGCATTTCCAGGTCAACGCTTTATCCACTGTGCCACCACAGGTCAGGCCGGGGCTGGATGCCTTTTAAAACAGGTACTTACTAAACAGAGATAGGGTGAACACAGTTGTCCCAACAAGCTACAGGGCTGCTGCTGTGGTAACCAGAGCATGACCGCCTGAAGCCTGTGGTTATAATCATGGGGTCCCTGGAATTAAAATAGATGGGGTGCTTTCTAAGGTGCCACTTGGCGTAGACAGAGGGATCATTGGAGATCTTCAAGAACTACTTCAGCCTGACCAGGCAATGGTGCAATGGATAGAGCGTCGGACTGGGACACGGAGAGCCCAGGTTCAAAACCCCAAGGTTGCCTGAGTGTGGGATCATAGACAAGACCCCATAGTTGCTGGTTGAAGCCCAAAGGTCACTAGCTTGAAGCCCAAGATCGCTGGATTAAGCAAGGGGCCACCCACTCTGCTGGAGCCCCCCGCCCCCGGTCAAGGCGCATATGAGAAAGCAATCAATGAACAACGAAGGAGACTAAGGAGCCGCAATGAAGATTTGATGCTTCTCATCTCTCTCCCTGCCTGCCTGTCTGTCCCTATCTGTCCCTTTCTCTGTCTCTGTCACAAACCCCCCCCCAAACCAAAAACCCCCACTTATTTCAAAGGACTGGCACCTGTGAAGGTGATTGCAGGGTTAGATGAGGGGTGCTTATGGTCAGGACATGGAGGCATTGGTATAGGCTCTGGTGTAGTAGGAGAATCTTCAGCCTGTAGTTGGACAGGGAGTGGAGGGTGGTTAGTTGCTTGTTTCATGGTGGTTCAAGGACAGAACCTGGTTTAGGCACTGGCTGTGTCTTGAGTTTTATCCCAAGGCTTCCACAGCCGGAGTGCTGACAGTGATAGGACCACATAGCACTGTTCTGTCGCTCATTTCTCTGGGAACATATACTGAGTATTGCCTGTGTTTCAGGCACTGTGCCAGTGTTGGGGACATAATAGTGAACAAGGCCCAGTTCTTGCTCCAGGGCACTGTGGGCCAAATGGGGAAGACAGACAAAAACACGCAAATAGAAAATAATTCCAAACTGCTAGAACTAATAAGTGAATTCAGCAAGGTTGCAGGACATAAGAGTAACACATAAAAATCAATTGCATCTCTAGATACGCAAAATGAACATGTGGGAATGGAAATGAAAAATACAATACCATTTAAAATTGCTTCCAAGAAAATGAAATACTTAGGTCTACGTCTAACACAGCAGGTATAGGATCTGTATGCTGAAAATTAAATATTGCTGATAAAAGAAATCAAAGAGGACCCAAATAAATGGAGGACATACTGCATGTGCAGATTGGGAAACCGAATATAGCAAAGATAGCAATTCTCCCCAAGATGATCTATAGATTTAATGCAATTTCTACTGAAAATCCCAGCAAGGTTATTTGTTGAAATAGGCTTATTCTAATAATTTTATGGAAGAGCCAATGGCCTAGAACAGCTAAAACAATTTTGAAAAAGAAGAATAAAGTTGGAGGAATCACTCTAGCCAATGTTAAGGCTTACTGTATAGCTGCAGTAATCGAGATAAATGTGGTATTGGCAAAGAGATAGACATACAGATCAGTGGAGCAGAATAGAGAGCCCAGGAGTAGACCCCAGATACGTCCAACTGATTTTTGACAAAGATGCAAAAACCCTTCAGTAGAGGAGGAATATAGCCTTTTGAACAAATGCTGTTGGAGCCATTGAACATCACAGGTAATAAAGGAATAAACCTGAAATAGAAAGTGGATAATGGACTTAAATGTAAAGTTTAAAACTATCAGTCTTTGAGAACAAAACAGGAGAAAATCTTTGGGAACTAGGACGAGGCAAAGAGTTCTTAGACTTGACAGTGAAAGTATGAACTATAAGAGCAAATTGATAATTTTTTTTTAATAAAGTCAAAATGAAAAACGAATCAAAATTAAAAACTTTTATTCTGCAAAAGAGGATGAACAGACAAGCTATAAAGTGAGGAAAGTATTTTAAAGCCACACATTCCACAAAAGACTTAATCTAGAATATGTAAAGAATTCTTAAACCTCAACAGTAGCCTTTGCTAGATAGCTTGGTTGGTTAGAGCATCGTCCCGAAGTGTAGAGGTTGCCAATTTGATCCCTGATCTGGGCACATATAGGAATGAATTGATGTTTCTATCTTTCTCTTTCCTTCCCTTTCTCTCTCTCTAAAATTGTTAAAAATAAACATTTTATTAAAAACAAAATCAAAAAACACCTCACCTGACCAGGCAGTGGCTCAGTGGATAGGCATTGGACTGGGACACAGAAGACCCAGGTTTGAAACCCAGAGGTCGCCAGCTTGAGTGCGGGGTCACTGGCTTGAAAGTGGGATCATAGACACGACCCCATGGTCGCTGGTTTGAGCCCAAAGGTTGCTGGCTTGAAGCCCAAGGTCACTGGCTTGAGCAAGGGGTCACTCACTCTGCTGTAGCCCCCCAAGGCACATATGAGAAAGCAATCAATGAACAACTAAGGTACCACAACAAAGAATTGATGCTTCTCATCTCTCTCCCTTCCTGTCCCTATCTGTCCCTCTCTCTGACTCTCTCACTGTCTCTGTCACACACACACACAAAAAACAACAAAACCTCAATAGTAACACAAACAATCCAATTAGAAAATGGGAAAAGACATGAACAGACATTTCACCAAAGAGGACATACATGTGGCAAATAATCACATAAAAGGATGTTTGATATCATTATTCATTAGGGAAAAGGAAATTAAAACCACAATAAGATATTACTATATACCTACCAGAATGGCTAAAATAGAAAATGGTGATAACACCAAATGCTGGTAAGGATGTGGAGAAATTGGGTTACTTATAGATTGCTAGTAGAAAAGCAAAATGGCACAGCCACTCTGGAAAATAGTGGTTTTTTATAAAATTAATATGTGCTTACCATTCAACCCAGTAATATATTCTTAGGCATTTATTCCAGAGAAATAAAAACTTAGGTTTACACAAAAACTTGTACACAAATGTTTATAACAGCTTTATTCATAATCGTCCCAAACTGGAAATAGCTTAAATGTTCTTCAGTGGGTGAATGTTTAAGCAAACTTGGTACATTCATACCATGGAATACTGCTCAGCAATAACACAGAACAAACTATCGATATACACAACCACTTGGGTAGATCTCAAGGGAATGATGCCAAATGGAAAAAGCCAGTCATAAAGGTTACATACCTTATGATTCTATGTCTATAACGTTCCTGAAATAATGGAGATGGAGAACAGATTAGTGGTTGCCAGGGGTTAGAGACTAGGGGTGGGTCGGAGGGATATGGTCATAAAAGGGTAGCACAAGGGAGTCTTTTTTTTTTTTAATAGAGACCAGAATGGCAGTGAGTAGAGAAAGATGAGAAGCATCAAAGCATCAACTCCTACTTGCTTCACTTTAGTTGTTTATTGATTGATTCACACACATGCCTTGACCAGGGGGGTCAAGCAGAGCCAGAGACCCCTTGCTCAAGACAGCAACCTTGGGCTTCAAGCCAATGACCACTGGGCTCAAGCCATCAACCTTGGGGTCATGCTGATGAAGCTGGCGACCCCACGCTCAAGCTGGCAAGCCCGCGCTCTAGCCAGAGACCTCGGGGTTTTGAACGGGGGCCCTCAGTGTCCCGTGCTGATGATCAATCCACTGTGCCACCACTGGTCAGGCCAAAAATGTTCTGTATATTGACTGTGGTGGTTACATAATCATAAGTGTAGATGTGTGATAAAATGGCATAGAACAATACACACAGACAGACACACACAGAAGTAACACTGGTGAAATCTGAATAAGTTCTAGGGACTGCCTCAATGTCAACTGGTGACATTGTACCACAGTGCAGTTTGTCTTATAGTGCAAGAGGCTACCATTAGGGAAAACTAGGTGAAGGGTATGTGGGACCTCACTGTACATTTTTTTTCCAACTTCCTGTGAATCTGTAGTTATTTCAGAATTAAAAAATGGCCCTGGCCGGTTGGCTCAGCAGTAGAGCGTCGGCCTAGCGTGCGGAGGACCCGGGTTCGATTCCCAGCCAGGGCACACAGGAGAAGCGCCCATTTGCTTCTCCACTCCTCCTCTGCGCTTTCCTCTCTGTCTCTCTCTTCCCCTCCCGCAGCCAAGGCTCCATTGGAGCAAAGATGGCCCGGGCGCTGGGGATGGCTCTGTGGCCTCTGCCTCAGGCGCTAGAGTGGCTCTGGTCGCACCATGGCGACGCCCAGGATGGGCAGAGCATCGCCCCCTGGTGGGCAGAACATCGCCCCATGGTGGGCGTGCCGGGTGGATCCCGGTCGGGCGCATGCGGGAGTCTGTCTGACTGTCTCTCCCTGTTTCCAGCTTCAGAAAAATGAAAAAAAAAAATGATGAATTATGGGAAATGTTATCAAGGCAACCCACAAGGGGCTGAGATGGAGAATGAAAGGAAGACCTTTTGATGAGGTGACAAAGACCTCTGAGGAGAGATGATTTTTAAGCTGAGAGCGAAAGGATGAGGGGCCATGGAGGAACATTCAGCCACGTCCTTTCCCCGAAGGAAACTCCTCTAAGAGAAGCCTCCTGGCCAGAACCAGTGCTTGGAGGGAATGTCTTGCTTTTCTTCTTGGCTACTACTTCCTTCCCTACTCTCCAGTCCCCCTGGGTTGATTCTCTTCCCTCCCCTTCTGCCATCAGCCTAGACAAACTGCTTGATTCTGGTCTCTATACTGGAGAAGTGACTGAAATCGTAGGAGTTCCAGGCAGCGGCAAAACCCAGGTAACCTGTGCAGCCATCAGGCAGGAGGATTAGGGGCGGGAGGTGCACATTCCTGCATCCCGGGGAAGCTTCGGCTAGTAGCTTGTGATTCAGAGCTTGGAAGAGAGAAGGTGGGTGGTGAGCAGTGGGCCTTGAACTTGGCCCATTCATGTCACTGGGCTCTGAACTAGATTCTGGGCAATCTTTAAGGGCTCAAGTTTACCCAGTGTGTCTGGTCTCTACTCAGGTATGTCTTTGTGTGGCTGCAAACGTGGCCCATGGCCTGCAGCAGAATGTCCTATACATTGATTCCAATGGAGGGCTGACAGCCTCCCGCCTTCTCCAGCTACTTCAGGCCAGAACCCCTGATGAGGAAGAGCAGGTAAGGGGCAGGATTGTTAGATTCCTTGGAGGCTCTGACACAAAGATCCCATTATCCCTTACATTGTAAAACTTTGGCCATTTGGATGAATAGTCCTTCCTGGCTTTGACACTTGCTCTTCTATTAATACTTCCTGTATTCTTTACGCCTTCCTGTTATGACATCATCCCAGCTTGGATGCTACCCACATTATCCTCCCAGGAAACCCAGCTCCTTGCACACCTATATTCAGGGCTGGCAAACACCCAGCACTAATGTTTCTATCCCACTTCTTGCCCATGGCAGATACTGCGAATCAGTCTTGTCATTCTTTCCCGCTGTGCTCTGACTTGGCTTTGAGGCTCAGCACCCAGACAGCCACCACTGTGAGAACTGGCCCATTGAACAAAGCCCACTCGCCATCTTGGACCTGAGTCCTTGCATCCAGATGCCTCTTCCTGCTCATCCTTAAAATCCCCCTTCATCTGGCCTGACTCTGCTCCCTCTTATCCAAAGCCCCTGCTTCTCTCTCCCACCCCTTCAGGCAGGAGCCCTCCAGAGGATCCAGGTGGTGCGTGCCTTTGACATCTTCCAGATGTTCGATGTGCTGCAGGACGTCCGAGGTGCTGTGGCCCAGCAGGTGAGTCTGCTGCCCTGCCCCTCCCTGCTTCACCCAGTTTGCCAGGTGCTTTCTGTACACGGGCAGCTGTCCTACTACAGACTCTCTGGAAATGCAGATGTGCAGTCTGGTGACTCCAGCTGTGCTTGCCACTCCCAGGATGGGATGCTGAATGCTTAATTCATTCTTGAGTGCCTTGTTGTTTACGTACTCATCTTCCCCACTAAACAGTAAGTCCCCTGAGTGCAAGGATCGTGCCCTGTTCCTGCATTCCCCTGCTGGATCAGTTTTCATCTGTAAGTAACAGGGTATGGCTGACAGACACTTAAACTTTGAGGACATTTAATTATCTCACATGAGGCCGGAGGTTGGCAGGGCCACATAATTAGGGCTCTAGGTGGGTGTTTCTGATTCTTGTGCTCTTTTCCTTCATGATTGCAAAGTGGCTGCTATCGCTCTCAACCTCATGTTTTTATACATCTACATTCGTATTCAGGGAAGTGAAAGTAGATGCTTCTTTTTTGGCCTTCTTCCCTTTTATCAGGGAAGAAAATCTCTCAACCCACTAACAGGCTGCCCGCTTCCCTCTACACCTAGTTGGCCAAAACTGAGTTATATGTGTATCTCAGACCAGGGGTTGGCCCCATCTTCCCTGATGTCAGAAGGCCTCTGCCCAGTACCTGACCACATTCAGAGTTCTGTTCACAAGCAAGAGGGGCTCGGAATGGCATTTGGGTTGGTACCTTGCTAAGCCTGCTACCTGTTTAGACAGGATTTGGTGCACTGATTTATAGACTATCAGATTTGGAAGATACCTTAGACTAGTTTAATTCATCTTAAATGTATTCTTTTACCCCAAAGTATGACATGTTCCCATGGGCATACCTGGGATTATATATCATTTTCATAAACTTTAGAATGTAAAATAGTTGAACAACTACTTGCCATAGGAGTCAAGGCTGGTTATGACTCTCCTGTGTGTTGAGACATGAAGTCATATAGTCCTGCTCTAATCCAACCCTCTCATTTCTAGAGAGAGCAGAGTGAGTGCCAGGGAGGTTCAGTAAGTTGCCCAAAGTCACCACCTATTCAGGATAGATCTAAGCTTATAATCCAATCTCTTCACTCCCAGGTCAAAAGACTAATTTTTACTGGTGGACTGTAGATGTTACAGGTTCTGTGATTGCATAACAAATTATCACAAACTAAGTGACTTAGAACAACACATACTTATTACCTCACGGTTTCTGTGGGTCAGGTGTCTGGGCGCAGCCTAGCTCGGTCCTCGCATGGGTCTCAGTACTGTAGGCTGTACCCAAGGTGGCATCTGGCTATGTGTGTTCTCATCTGGAGGCTCACCTGAGGATAATCAGCTTAGGAGTTCACACGGGTTGTTGGCAGAATTCATTTCCTAGTGGCTTCAGTTTCTTGCTGGTTGTTGGTGCCTTCAACTGCTGGAGGCTGCCCACTGTTCCCTGCCACGTGGCCCTTTCCATAAGCAATTCACAGCATGGCCACTTGCTTCTTCAGAATAGCATGAGAGTGAGAGCAAAATGAAACATGCAGTCTTATCTTTTTATTTTTCCATTACAGTTGATGTACAATATATTAGTTTCAGGTGTACAACCCAGTGACTTACATCTATATAACTTACTAAGTGATCATCCCGATCAATCTAGCACCCGTCTGACATCTTACATAGTGATTACAGTATTATTGACTGTATTCCCTATGCTGTACTTTACATCCCCGTGTCTATCCTGCAACAACCAGACAACCAATTTGTGCTTCTTATTCCCTTCAGTTTTTTCACCCATCCCCTTCACCCCACTCCCATCCAGTGACCATCAAAATGTTCTCTATCTATGAGTTTGTTTCTGGTCTGTTTGTTTATTTTGTATTTTAACTCCACAGATAAGTGAAATCATGACATTTGTCTTTGACTTATTTCACTCAGCACAATACCCTCTAGGTCCATCCATGTTGTTACATATGGCAAGATTTCTGTTTTGTTTTTATGGCTGAGTCATAGTTCATTGTATATATGCATAACTTCTTTATCCATTCTTCTGTTGATGGACACTTAGCTTGCTCCCATATCTTGGCTGTTGTAAATAATGCTGCAGCGAACATATGCATGTCTTTTAGATTTAGTGTTTTAGGTTTCTTTGAATAAGTCCTTGGAGGGGTAGTTGCTGGGTCCTTCATTGTTTTTTGTTGTAGCTTTTGTTTTAAAGTCTGTTTTTTCCGGTATAAGCTGTTTTGTTTGTTTCCATTTGCATGAAATTTTTTTTTTTTTTTTACCATTCCTTTACTTTCGGTCTGTGTATGTCTTTTGATTTGAAGTATGTCTCTTATAGATAACATACGTAAGGGTCTTGTTTTGTTATCCATGAAGCCACTGTATGTCGTTTCATTGGAGCATTTAACCCATTAGCATTTAAGTAATTGTTGATAGGTATGTATTTATTGCCATTTTATTATGAATATTTATCTTTTTTTTTTTTTTACTCTTGTATGTATCCTAACCAGGGATTGAATACGCAAACTTGGTGTATCAGGACAATGCTCTAACTAACCGAGCTACCTAGTCAGGGCATCTTCTTCTTAAGAGGATTCTGTTTTTTTTGTTGTTATTTTTTTGTATTTTTCTGAAGCTAGAAACTGGGAGACAGTCAGACTCCCTCATGCGCCCGACTGGGATCCACCCGACGCGCCCGACTGGGATCCACCCGACACGCCCACCAGGGGGCGACGCTCTGCCCACCAGGGGGCGATGCTCTGCCGCGATCAGAGCCACTCTAGGACCTGGGGCAGAGGCCAAGGAGCCATCCCCAGCGCCGGGGCCATCTTTGCTCCAATGGAGCCTCGCTGCGGGAGGGGAAGAAAGAGACAGAGAGGAAGGAGAGGGGTAGGGGTGGAGAAGCAGATGGGCGCTTCTCCTGTGTGCCCTGGCCGGGAATCGAACCCGGGACTTCTACACGCCAGGCTGACACTCTACCACTGAGCCAACTGGCCAGGGCCACTGAGCCAACCGGCCAGGGCCAGGATTCTTAAACATTTCTTGTAATACTGGTGATGGTGAACTCCATTAGCTTTCTCTTGTCTGGGAAACTCTGCATTTGTCCTTTGATTCTAAATGATAGCTATGCTGGGTAGAGTAATCTTAGTTGTAGGTCCTTGCTTTTCATCATTTTGAATATTTTGCACTAATCCCTCTGGCCTGCAAAATTTCTGTTGAGAAATCAGCTGACAATTTTATAGGAGCTCCCGATAGGTAACATAGTTTTTTCTTGTAGTCTTTAAGATTCTCTGTCTCTAATCATTGCTATTTTATTTTATTTATTTATTTTATTTATTTATTTATTTATTTATTTATTTTTTATTCATTTTGAAGAGAGGAGAGAGAGAGACAGAGAAAGAGAGAAGGGGGGGAGGAGCAGGAAGCATCAACTCCCATATGTGCCTTGACCAGGCAAGCCCAGGGTTTCGAACTGGCGACCTCAGCATTCCAGGTCGATGCTTTTTTCCACTGCGCCACCACAGGCCAGGCTAATCATTGCTATTTTAATTATTATGTGTCCTGGTGTGGACCTCTTTGGGTTCACCTTATGTATGTCTCTTTCATCTAGTGTATGTCTATTTCCTTCACAGGTGAGGGAATTTTTCTGTCATTGTCTTTTTATTTATTTTTTACAGGGATAGAGAGAGAGTCAGAGAGAGGGATAGATAGGGACAGACAGACAGGAACGGAGAGAGATGAGAAGCATCAATCAGTTTTTCGTTGAGAGACCTTAGTTGTTCATTGGTTGCTTTCTCATATGTGCCTTGACCGCGGGCCTTCAGCAAACTGAGTAACCCCTTGCTCGAGCCAGCAACCTTGGGTCCAAGCTGGTGAGCTTTGCTCAAATCAGATGAGCCCATGCTCAAGCTGGTGACCTCGGGGTCTCGAACCTGGGTCCTCTGCATCCCAGTCCGACGCTCTATCCACTGCGCCACCGCCTGGTCAGGCTCTGTCATTGTCTTTTCAAATTGGTATTTTTTGTTTTGTTTTGTTTTTGGTTTTGTTTTTGGGAGAGAGAGGAGAGTGAGAAAGGTGAGGGGAGGGAGCGGGGAGCATCAACTCATAGTCTTCTCGATGTGCCTTGAACAGGCAAGGCCGAGGTTTTGAACTGGTGACCTCAGCATTCCAGATCAACGCTTTATCCACTGCACCACCACAGGTCAGGCTCAAATAGGTTTTCAATTCCTTGCTCGCTCTCTTCTCCATCCGGTACCCCCATGATGAGAATGTTGGTACACTTGAAATTGTCCCAAAGGCTCCTAAACTATCCTTAATTTTTTGGATCCTTTTTTTTTTCTTTTTCTTTTCTGACTGGGTGTTTTCTGCTTCCTTATCTTCCATATCTGCTTCATCTGTGCTACTGTTGATTCCTAGTCATGCATTCTTCATTTCAGTTATTGTATTCTTTTGATTGGTTCCTTTTTATATTTTCTGTCTGCATTTTTACATTTCCTTTCTCTTTGTTAAAGTTCTCGCTAAGTTTATCTACTCTTCCCCCAAGTTTTTGAGTATTCTTATAAGAGTATTTTGACCTCGCATCTTCTAGATTGCTTGCCTCCATTTTGTTTAGTTCCTTTTTGGAGTTTTGTTCTGTTCTTTAACTTGGGACACATTTGTCTTCCCATTTTGGCTGCCTTGCTGTGTTTGTGTTGATGTATCAGACAGAGCTGCTATGTCTCCCAGTCTCGGGAGAGTGGCCTCATGTAGTAGGCGTCCTGTAGTGCCCAGGGGTGCAGCCTCTTTGGTCTCTGGAGCTCGGCACTTCAGGTAGGCTGCCCTCACCAACTGTCCCCCAGGTGGGCTGCGTGCAGCAGCCTCCTGTTGTAGTTGAGCCTTGATTGCTGTTGGCATGTCAGTGGGAGGGACTGACCCCCAGGCCTATCAACTGTGAGGACCTATTGCGACTACAGGGGCGTTGCTGCTGTGCAGGGGTGAACCCACAGAACAGAACTCGCTTTAGCGGGACTCTGGTGCCTGATGAGTTCCACCCCTTGTGTGTGTGGCTGGTGGAGGAGATTGGGTGGTGCTCCTGTATGGTCTGAAGCTGTCCACCAGGTGGCGACATGCAGTTTTTTATGACATGACATAATCACAGGAGTGATGTCTTCTTACCTTCCCCATATAAAGAGCCTAATTAAGAGAGTGACACTCCCATTGCCTTTGACATTTTATTAGTCAGGAGCAACTCGCAGGACTCACCCATCCATGGTCAAGGGGAGGGGATTATACAAGGGCTTGAGAACCTAAAGTTTGGGATCATGGGGGCCACATTAGGGTCTGTCTGTCTGTCACAAATAACCTGATAGCTCCAGGGTTACAGGCAGGGAAAGGTTTGCTGTCCCATTTTAGCCAGATATTTCAACCTGCTCTTCCAGAAAGTAAAGAAGGGGTAAGCCAATTTCAGTGTTTTTTTATTTTAATTGTTAAAAATGTATTCATTTGTTGGGGGGGGGGGGAGGGAGAGAGAGAGAGAGAGAGAGAGAGAGAAAGGGGGGAGGAGCAGGAAGCATCAACTCCCATATATGCCTTGACCAGACAAGCCCAGGGTTTTGAATTAGCAACCTCAGCGTTCCAGGTTGACACTCTATCCACTGCGCCACCACAGGCCCGGCCAATTTCAGTTTTAGCTTTTCTCTTTTCTGTCACTCTTTCTGAGATAAGCTGTTGACCGGCCAAGGGTTAGTAAGTGGAAAATGAAGGAATACAAGCCAAAGACAAAGCAAATAATGCAGAATATCCAAGACTCAGCTGATATGGAAAAAAAGTTAAGGAAACAGAATCAGTAAATGTCTTTCATGTAAGGAGTAAGGGAGAAGGGAAGCATCAAAGACAGTTTAGGTCCAAGAAACCAGGAGGATGGTAATGCTTGTGTAAAGACAAAAAATTATGTATTTAACAGATGGCTGTCTATATTGTCTATATTTGGAACCACTTTAGCTATGGAAGATGAGGCCCTAGAGGCATGATCCAGAAGGAAACAGTGATGTAAAGAAGAAAATAAACTCAAAGGAGTTCAGAATTTGGGGAGTCACCCTGGCTGGATAGCTTGGTTCATTAGAGCAGTGCCTGAAGCACAGAAGTTGCCGGTTCGACCTCTGTTCAGGGCACATACAGGAACAGCTACATGTTCTGGTCTCTCTCTCACTCTCCCTTCTTCTTTCTAAGATCAACATTAAAAAGCACTGGCCGGTTTGCTCAGTGGTAGAGCATCAGCCAAGTGTGTGGAAGTTTGGGTTTGATTCCCGGCCAGGGCACACAGAAGTGACCATCTGCTTCTCCACCCCTCCCCCTCTCCTTCCCCTTCACTCTCTTTCTGTCTCTCTCCTTCTCCCTTGCTAAAATCAGTTAATTAAAAAAAATTTAAGATCAATAAAAAGAATTTTTTTAAGGAATTTTTGGAATAAGTAGAAGAGGAAAAAGAGGGGCCTGACAAGATGGTGGGGGGCTGGACATGAGAAAGATGACCACTAAGAAAATTCCTGACCAGGGCACCACAATACTCTGAACAGGGATTTCTCAAATTTAATTATATTAGAATGTCTGGGATGTCCTGTGATTTAAACCCTCTATATGCACCCAAGTCTTCAGTAAAATCTGTTATACTTACAAATGGGGTTGGGGAAGAAAAACATGGCTGAAATTTGGTGATGCCTGCGCAGCAGCTATGTTTGGTGAAGGAACGTTCTTAGCAGTTTCTGGGAGGAGAAAGTTTGTCCTGTAACGAGAGCCCCCTAGAGGCCAAGTGGTTCATGGTACCTGCTTCTCCCAAATGTCTTTAGGTGAGCCATTCTTCAGGGACTTTGAAGGTGGTAATTGTGGACTCAGTCACTGCTGTGGTCTCCCCTCTCCTGGGAGGGCAGCAAAGAGAAGGTGAGTGATGTGTGCGGCAGAGCCCACGGTCAGGGGTGTGACCCTGCCTCCCAGCCAGCCCAGTCGCTGCTGCCCTGCTGCCCCCCCCACCCCTCTGCTGTTCCTCCTGCAGGTATGGCCCTGATGATGCAGCTGGCCCGAGAGCTGAAGACCCTGGCCCGGGACCTTGGCGTGGCAGTGGTGGTGAGGACGTGCGCTTGGCCAGTCATGCTTGTCTTACTTCTAATCCCCTGGGGTTCACCAAAGGGGAAGATGAACATGATTTCTAACCATAGCTAGAAATTTATTTCCCTTAAACGGCAGCATCTGAAGCCCCAAAGTGGCCCTTTAGGGAAAGGTTCATAACTTCCCGGGGTCGAGAGCACTGGATCATGAGGGGATTGGTCCGTAAATAACCAGGGATCGGGGGCATTCTTGTCTTGTTTTCCTTTTTTACTTTCTTTAAGTTAGGTAAATTTACACAGAGTAACTTTCTTCTTGTTTGAAGTTTGACCAACAGATACTGTTGAATCCTGTCTTGTTACCTCACCATAATCACAAGACGCAGAATATCTATTTCTATCACCCCAGAAGGGTTCCCCAGCCCCAGACAACCACTGGTCTGGTTTCTATCTCAATAGTTTTGGCTTTTCCAGAGCTTCAGAACTTGCCTATGGTGTATCTTAAAAGTCTTCATGCTTCTCATAGAAAGGGTAAAAAGTAGTTAAGTATAAGAGTCAAACTTGGCCCTGGATGGCTAGCTCAGTTGATTAGAACATCATCCTGATATACCAAGGTTGAGGGTTCAATCCCTGGTCAGGGCACATTCAGTAATCAACAAATGAGTTCATAAGTAAGTGGAACAACAAATTGATGTTTCTTTCTCTTTTATTCAAAATCAATTTAAAAACATTTTTAAGTCAAATTTGTAATCAATTTCCACATGCGCACAAACCATATTTTTACATATGTCCATAGAATCCTTTTTCGCTGCATATATATATATATACACATATATGTTTAACCACTTTCCAACTAAACTGTAACCTTGTTTTTAAAAAAATAACTTACTGTCTCATTCCATTTCCATGTCTTTAAATAGATTCTTTAAAAACACCATTTTTAGCAGTTATATATTATCTTGTTTAATTTATATGTTACAGGGGTCTGCAAACTTTTCTTTCTGTTTTTTTTCTTATTAAGTGAGAAGCAGAGAGGCAGAGACAGACTTCCACATGTGCCCCAACCAGGATCCACTTGGCAAGCTCCCTACCAGGGGTGATCTGCCCATCTGGGCTGCTGCTCTGTTGGTCAGCAACCGAGCTATTTTAGCATCTGAGGCAAGGCCATGAGCCATCCTCAGCACCTGGGGCCAACTTTGCTTGAACCATTCTAGTCATGGCTGTGGAAGGGGAAGAGAAAGAGGGGAAGTAGATGGTTGCTTCTCTTGTGGCCAACTGGGAATCAAACCGGGACTTCCACATGCCGGGCTGACGCTCTACCACTGAGCCAACCGGCCAGGGCCAAACTTTTCTATAAAGAGTCAAATAGTAAATATTTGAGGCTTTATGACCATATGGTCTGTGTCACAACTACTCAACTCTGCCTATATAGCATGAGAGCAGCCATAAAGAGTACCTAAACGAATGGCAGGACTGTGTTCCAAAAATACTTGATTTTCTTTTCTTTTTTTTTTTACCAAGAGAGAGAGAAAGAGAAACAGACAGGGACGACAGGAAGGGAGAGAGATGAGAAGCATCAACTTGTTGTGGCACTTTAGTTGTTTATTGACTGTTTTCTCATATGTGCCTTGCCTGGGGGGCTCCAGCTGAGCCAGCGACCTTGGGTTCAAGCCAGTGACCCTGGGGCATGTCTGTGATCCCATGCTCAAGCCAGCGACCCTATGCTCAAGCTAGTGAGCCTGTGCTCAAGTCAGATGAGCCTGTACTCAAGCCGGTGACCTCGGGGTTTCAAACCTCAGCCCCTCAGTGTCCCAGGTCGAAGCTCTATCCACTGCGCCACCGCCTGGTCAGCCAAGAAAACTTGATTTTCAAAAACAATTTTTGGGCCAGTTCTGGCCGGGTAGCTTACTTGGTTAGAGCATCATCCTGATACGCCAAGGTTGCAGGTTTGATCCGTGATCAGAGCACGTACAAGAGTCACCAATGAATATATAAGTGGAACAACAATGCTTTTCTCTCTCTCTCTCTCTCTCTTTCTCTCTTTGCGCCCTTCCACCCTCACTCCTTCTCTAAAATCAATTTTTATTTTTATTTTTACTTATTTAGTTGTGTGTGTGTGTGACAGAGACAAAGAGAGAAACAGAGAGAGGGACAGATAGAGACAGACAGACCCAAAGAGAGAGAGATGAGAAGCATCAATTCTTCGTTGCAGCACCTTAGCTGTTCATTGACTGCTTTCTCATATGTGCCTTGACCGGGGGGCTACAGTAGAGCGAGTGACCCCTTGCTCAAGCCAGCGACCTTGGGCTCAAGCCAGCGACCTTTGGACTAAGCCAGTGACCATGGGATCATGTCTATGATCCTACACTGAAGCCAGTGAACCTGCGCTCAAGCTGGTGAGCCCATGTGTAAGCCAGATGAGCCTGTGCTCAAGCCAGTGACCTCGGGGTTTCCCAGTCTGATGCTCTATCCACTGTGCCACCGACTGGTCAGGCAAATTTTTGAAAAATTATTTTAAAAAAAATTTAAAACAACTACAATTTTTGGGCCAAATTTGGTCTATAGGCAATAGTTTGTTGACTCCTGGTGTATTTAATCATCTAACTATTTCCTGATTTGGGGCCTTTAGATCATTAGTGGTTTTCCTCTATTTAAAAAAAAACTATGGTGAACATCTTTATACCTAAATCTCTTCACACATCTCTTATTATTTGCTCCTAAAAGTATGATTACTGAATCAGGAATACCCATATTTTTAAATATCTAGATATGACATTGCCAGATTTCCAGGGAAGCTTATTAATTGCCACCCACCAGCAGTGTAAGAGGATCTGTTTTCCTATTCTTTTGTTCTTATACTGGGTTCCAGGGCCTCCTTCTCTTGACTTTAGTTTTTTGTTTTTTTATTTTGTTTTGTTTTTTTGTGGCAGAGACAGAGTCAGAGAGAGGGACAGATAGGGACAGACAGACAGGAAGGGAGAGATCAGAAACATCAATCTTCGTTGTGGCTCCTTAGTTGTTCATTGATTGCTTTCTCATATGTGCCTTGACCGTGGGCCTTCAGCAGACCAAGTGACCCCTCGCTTGAGCCAGTGACCTTGGGCTCAAGCTGGTAAGCCTTGCTCAAACTGCATGAGCCCGTGCTCAAGCTGGCGACCTCGGGGTCTCGAACCTGGGACTTCCACATCCCAGTTCGACTCTCTATCCACTGCACCACTGCCTGGTCAGGCTTGACTTTAGGATATATATGATCACCGGCTGGGTGCCAGGCTGTGGCTTAGGTGGTGGGGATTTGATGATGAGCAAGTTACAGCCCCTGTCTGGGGGATGGAGGTTGGGGAGAACCCCATCAGGAGGATGCTGTGATGAGGCCTGGTTTGCTTACCTGCGACTAACCCTGGCAGAGCAGAGCTAACCAACCAGATTGGGAATTCCCTTCCCAAACTCCCCTTCACCGCATATACATAGATGCACCTCCTGACACATCCTGGGCGTGGCCTCAGGACACCTGTCTGCTGGGTTGGAGAGATGGGCGGTAGTAGGCTCAAGCCAACCACTGGCTGCCCTTCAGGAAAGTGGAGACAGCACTGTGTATTCCAGACACATTCCACATCACCTTTGTTGGAGTCAAGCCTGAGGCGTCATGGGTTAGTGGAAAGAGCTGTGCACAAGTCAGGAGCCCATGGTGCTAGTTCAAGACCTGCGGCAGATAAGCTGTGGAGCCTTGGGGAAAGCATTTCTCCACTCTGGGCCTTGGGTTCCCTTCTATAAAATGAAGCAGAAGAGCAGATGTCCCCTTACTGGCATTATGGATCTGTAAGTCTTTGATTCTTTCTCCGTAGATGACCAACCATATGACGCGAGACAGGGACAGTGGGAAGCTCAAACCTGCCATGGGCCGCTCCTGGAGCTTTGTGCCCAGCACCCGGGTGGTCCTGGCCATCAGCGAAGGAGCAGGAACATCAGGCAGTCAGCGCACAGTGTGTCTGACCAAATCTCCCCGTCTGGTGAGCCAGTCCAAGGGGAAAAGAATAATAATAATAGTAATAAAACTAAAAAAACTAATAATAATAATCTGGGCCTTTCTGGGTGGGTTTCTATGGCCAAAGATGTCTTATAGTGGAATTCTTGGAAGCTGAGACCTTGCAACCAAAGAGGCTACCCACTTGGGTTGCTTAACTCAAAAAAATTTACCTTCCCTCCTGTCTTCTTCTAGCCAACAGGTGTCCAGCAGACAGTAGACATTGAGACCTGGGGGACTCTGGAGCAGAACCCAGCGTTCCAGGGAGATTAGATATGACTGCTGTTGACTGGGCCGGGGAGAGACATCAAGCCCCTCAACTGTCCTGTGCAGGAATGCCTGCTGTCCACTGCCAGCCGGCGCTGGGGACTGCAAGAGAAGCTCTCGGGCTGGGCAGAAGAGACATCTGTTCCCTCAGCTTCTCTCTCTATGGAAACACAGAGCTACAGGCAAGAGAGAATGCTGTAATGAAAGGACCCCAGAAATTCATGCTGGAGCCAAGTTTTCTTCCCTTGTTTCTACCATGTATGTTTCTAATGGGAGCCCACCCAGCTCACCCTGGTGTGGTGCATCTCCGAAGAGGCCCACTAGTGACCAGGTGAGGAACCCTGTGCATCACCATCATACCTGCACCCCATCCTGACACAGTGACTGAGCCATGAAACTTGTCTTTGCTTCTGTTTGTTTGTTTGTTTGCTTTGTTTTTCCATCTGTAAAATGAGGCTCTCTTCCCCTTAGCTCAGTCTTTGAGTTACTGACTTGAAGTAACCTTGTAAATACAACATTCTTCATCTATGCCTTGCTCTTAAAAATATAAGAAGGAAATTCCCTCGGCCCCAGATTCACCCAATTTCTCCCCAGCAGGTCGTTTTTCAGTTTCTCCCAGTGCGGCCCCGGAGAACGGTCATTCCTCTTTTGTTCTTGCTGATTTGGTTTCACACACCTGCGTGCATCACCAGGACTAGGTGAGACTGGGAACTCGCTGCAGTCCCAGGGATATAATCTAACGAAGGGAGGATGTGACCTGCTCCTGGTGAATTCAGACACTTGTTTAATATGCATGGTGCCCTGGGGGGGCCCCTGCACAGTATAGAGTAACCAGAGGTGCTGAACCATAGCCTTGCCTATAAACAGAGGAGAATTTGCTCAGTAAATAGAGCCAGCTGGGAAAATTGATGCTGGCATAAATAATACATGGCAAATCTAGTCTTCATGCAGAAATTCATTGCCGGTGGCTCCGCGAGGCAATATAATTACCCTCCTCTTCCTGCCAGCTGTACCACAGCCTAGTGCCTAGTGTATGAAATAACTCCCCTGTCTGTTAGCCGCGCGGTGGCCATCCGTCTGAAAGCCGTAATCCTGGCTGGGAGGAGAGAAGGACACCAGGGAAGGGAAAAGAAAAGGCAAAGTTGAGAAATGATCAGGTCATTTACTGAACACATTTTTTTAAGGGAAGGTTGCCGTTCTCAGAGAGCCTGTTGTGTAATTAATTAGCTGTGTCTTGGCTGCAGGAAAAGGGGTTAAGAATTATAAATGGATGATGCGACATTTAGAGATGATAAACAGCAGGGACAGAAGCAGGGAGCATTGGGATTGCATGGCACCCTGGCTCAAGGTATCTGCCCGAGTGAGGACAGGGCTGGTGAGCCCAACTGCGGGACCCCTGGTGCTGCCACGCTCCCAGAATACGCCAGGAGAAACTAATCTTCATTATCCCTACACGGTGAGTGGCTGGCACACTCCTGCAACCATGGTAGGAACCAACATGTGAAGCTAGGAATGGCAGGTCCCTGCCACTCTCACCACTCGGGCGTCCTGATCCCACGCCGACATCACCGGCCAGTCAAGCATTCTGTTTTGCGGAGCTCGTGGTCTTTGGCGGTTTTTCTCCTCGCAGCTCCCCAGGTAACCACAACCAATCCGATGGACTTAGCCTTAGCATGGAGCCTGGTGGCTATGCCTGCCCTGGGGAGATCGGCCGTGTTTCCAGGTCCCTGACTGAGGACCCTAGAAGAATGTGGTTTGAGAGGCCTGTAAAGATCATCTGGCCCAGCCTGTCGTTGACCAGAGAAGGAAACTGAGGAGTAGTGATAGTCTCAGGGGTAGCACAGGGTTGGGACACAGTACAGTACTCCTGGCTCCCAGGCCAGGACTCTTTCTGTCGCCATGATGCCTTAACTTTTCAATCCGCACAGCTTTGTTCCCACTGGGGCAGTACTCCGGCCATTCCGGCCATGAAAAGGAACCTCATTCACTGCTATGTGAGACCGACCTGTACACGACTGCAGCACGTGGCCCCTGATCCTTGCTTCCTCCTTGGGCCTTGCTCTTAGACCAGGGCTTTATCTCCCCGACTGCTACTGCTGCACATTCTGCTCCGGGCACACCATGTGGGACAGTTCCCCGGGGCACCTTGGGCCAGGCTGGCTCTTCTACCCAAATACCTCTTACTCCCTTATGTGCTGCCTGTGCCCACCCCATCCCCCACTCCCCACTGTGGCTGGTGCACCCACCCTGATATCCTCCCTTTCTTATGCCTCAATGACGGTCCAAACAGACGTTTCTCATAACCCCCTGTACTGCTCACCCATATTTTCTGTTCATTTGTCTGCTGCCCATGAGCCCAAAATCCACTTTAAGGGCTCCCGTGTCAAATTTTCTTTTGCTCAAAAAAATAAAAAAAATAAAAAAATAAATTTTTCTTTCTTTTGCTCTTTACACATTATGGGAGCTCAGTAGTTAAATATATAGTGAGTGGACTAACTTCTGGTACAAAGTTGAATAGAAGCCATGATAGCCATTGTCCTTGTTCCTGACATTAGTGGGCTGTTTCCAGTATTTGTCATTACGACGTAGAAAGTTCTCTGTTTAATCAAGGTAGAGACTCATTGCATTTTCTGTTTGTCCTGGAGAAGGGAGTTCAGGTATTGGCCATTACATTTGTCATGCCTAGAGTTCTCTCTCCCAGCCAGCGGAAGGTCCACGTGTCAGAGCTATACAGCTGCACTTCAGCTGCTGCACAGGCTGGAGTCCTTGAGTAGCCGTTGAATCCTATCTCTCCCCTGCCTCTGTAGTTTCTGGGTGTAATTTAACCTTAGGTTTTAAAAGACAATGGGCCTGTACTGAAAGGCTACAAAGTTAAGGAACATTATTTTTTTACATGTCAGCTAACTTGGTCTTAGCTCTGACACTCACATACTCTATGTCATTGGATGACTCAGCCTCTTTAAGCCTTAGTTTCATCTTCTGTGAAGTGGGAAAAATAAAACCTGCTACATAGAATTGCTTTAGGGTCACATAGCTTAGATAAAGCACCAAGTGTTTTTCCAGCATATAATAGGCACTCAGTCTCATATCACTTTGAGGCTTACACGATGCCTGGGAGGTACTGGCGATAGCTACCTTCCATCCAGGCAAGGCCAGCTTCATGGTGATGTGACCAGAGCAGTTGCATAAAATCCTATACGTGGTTTAATGCTTCGCTTTTGTCATCCTGAAATTCTTCATTCTTTTTGAACAAGAGTCCAGCATTTTGCACTGTGCTCCACAAACTATGTAGCCAGTCCTGTCTCCAAGAAGTAATAGAATTCTTGTATTGGTCCTTTTTTGGGGAAATACCCCACCACTGATTTCTTAGGGAATAACTCCCCCTGGAAAGTTATCTCCCTTAGAAAAACTGGGTTAGCATCCTGTATCTATTTCTAACTGTTCCATTCTGGGGTAACCTAAGCAGTCTTTCTCAGAAAGGAATATTTACATGTATTATACAGAAATTATTAGGTCCAAAAAAGTCAAGATGGGGCTAGTGGAATGATGATTCAGAATTTTGGAATCAAGATCAGTCTGACCAGGTGCTGGCACAGTGGATAGAGCATCCACCTGGGATGCAGAGGACCCAGGTTTGAAACCCTTAGGTTTTAGGCTTGAGTGTGAGCTCATCCAGATTGAGCGCAGGGTCACCTGTTTGAGTTTGGGATTATAGACACAATCCCATGGTCCCTGGCTTGAACCAAAAGGTCACTGGCTTGAAGCCCAAGGTCGCTGGCTTGAGCAAGGGGTCCCTGGCTTGGCTGGAGCCCCCAGTCAAGGCACATATGAGAAAGCAATCAATGAACAACTAAGATGCTACAACGAAGACTTGATGCTTATCTCTGTCTGTCCCTCTCTCCGTCCTTCTCTCTCTCTCTGTCTCTGTCTCTGTCTCTCTCTCACACGTGTGCGCACACACACACACACACACACACATACACACACACACCCCAATCTAGGTTCAAAGCCCTGCTGGACCTTTTATGGCAGTTACTTAAACGAGGTAATTTTTCTGTCTTAGCAGTAAAATCTATGTTGCAGGGGAGTTACATTTTCCTTATTGGTAAAATATATGTCTAAGGGAAATCACACAGATAATTGATGTAAAGTGATGATGACGTAGTAGGTGCTCAGTCACCATTAATTCTTCCAGCTCTTGGCAGAACAAACAAAAATCAGGGCAGTAAGACTTACAAGCCATGCTGCTGCTAATAAAAGAAATAATATGATTTATTTTATCACTGCTGTTTGGGGAAAGGCACGTGCTTCATAAATATGTATTGGAAAGTACTTAGCAAATGAGTAGAAATAATAAAAGTATGTCAAAGTAAACAGTTCCAATAAATATGTCACTCGGTAGACAAATTAGTGTTTTATTAATACTAAATACTATTGCTTACTGAAAAGGATTTCAGATTACTTGCACAATGGGTATATTATTGAGTGCCTCTGTGGAAGGGCACGATAAAGATGAAAAATAGTGATGGCAGCCCTGGCCGGTTGGCTCAGTGGTAGAGCGTCAGCCTGGTGTGCAGAAGTCCTGGGTTCGATTCCCGGCCAGGGCACACAGGAGAAGCACCCATTTGCTTCTCCACCCCTCCCCCTCTCCTTCCTCTCTGTCTCTCTCTTCCCCTCCCGCAGCTGAGGCTCCATTGGAGCAAAAGTTGGCCCAGGCGCTGGGGATGGCTCCATGGCCTTTGCCTCAGGCGCTGGAATGGCTCTGGTTGCAACAGAGCAACGCCCCAGATGGGCAGAGCATCGCCCCCTGGTGGGCATGCCAGGTGGATCCCAGTCGGGTGCATGCGGGAGTCTGTCTGCCTTCCCGTTTCCAACTTCAGAAAAAAAAAATAGTGATGGCGATAATGCTAAAGGTGGAGGACAGAGGAGTGTGGGTAAATGCTGCTCCGAGACCTACTCACTTCAGTGATACGCACATTATTTAGCAGCATCCCAATGTGTTAGCTGTAATATGGGCCAGAGGGCCCAGAAAAGATGACTTCCACAGGATGTCATGAGTGCAGATGTCAATTATTGGGTTCAATAATATATTAGCCACACTCCCTTTAGGAACTAAGCACTCAGTTTATAAATTTAAGTTTACGGAGAGGAGAGAGAGAGAGAGAGAAGTGGGAAGGATCAATCCATAGCAGTCCCTTCCCATATGTGTCTTGACTGGTCAGTCAAGCCTGGGGTTTCAAACTGTTGACCTCAGCATTCCAGGTCAATGTTTTATCCACTGCTCCACCACAGGTTAGGCTAAAAAATTTTATTTTAGAGAGAGGAAGGGAGAAAGGAGAGACACAGAGAAAGGGACAGACAGGAACAGAAAAACAGGAAGGGAGAAGCATCAACTCATAGTTGCATCATTTTAGTTGTTCATTGATTGCTTTCTCATACATGCGTTTGGGAGGGCAGGGGGGAGAGGGCTCCAACTGAGCCAGTGACCCCTTGCTCAAGCCAGTGACCTTGGGCTCAAGCGAGTGACCGTGGGATCATGTCTATGATTCCACGCTCAAACTGTTGAGCCCGCACTCAAGCCGGTGACCTCGGGGTTTTGAACCTGGGTCCTCAGCAACCCAGGTCAATGCTCTATCCACTGCATCACTAACTGGTCAGACTTGTTCCACTTATTTATGCATTCATTGGTTGATTTTTGTACATGCTCTGACCAGGGATCGAACCTGCAACCTTGGCATATCAGTACAACACTCTAATCAACAGTGCTGGCCAACCAAGGTTGGACCTATAAACTTTTTATGATTACAATTAACACGGAGGGATGGAAAAATTGGGTGGAGAGTGCTTTGTTTTAATCACAGACCACAAATTCATTTCAGAAATAAGAATGCACAAGGTCCTGGCATCTCAAGAGACAAGGAACCAAAGAAGAGAAAAGAGGAGACAATAAATGCCTTCATGTAGATGCCTTGGAGAGAAGCAGAGAGGACAGAGATTGCATCAAGGAAAGTTACCAAAATAGCCAGGTAGGAAAAAGACAAGCACATTATTTCAGGTGCAGGAGGCCTTTAGAAGGCCAGTCATTCCATGCGTTCCTGGTGGTGGAAAGACCCAGTTTCAAATTCCAAGTTTGTCCTTCTTCTGTGTGGCTTTAGGTAAATACTTAATCTACAGATCTGCATTAATAACATGGGTATAATACCCCTCAATTTCTGGGTCATTGGGAAGATTGGAAATAACACTTGTAAAGTGGCAAGTCTGTACATAAAAATATTTTTACTTCACTTTCCCTGTGATAGTCCTTATTTTAAAATGCAAAGGACAAAACAGAACAAATTTCTCAGAACTCTGTGAGGTCTCCATAGGAACCTAAAGCATAAGAATATTAAGTGTCAAAAGACACCAGTCAGAAGGATCAGAATTTATATTACCTTCATGACTAAGCATTTTCTTAGCCCACACTGGCTAATGATTCCTCATGCAACCCTGGTGCTTTACAGTTTACTAAACCTTCTACGTGCATTAGCTCATTTAAATCCTCACACCACCTGTATTTCAAGGATGAGGAAATGAGTTCAGAAAGGTTAAGTAATCCACTGGAAGGTACACAGCTGATGAATGGCCAAGATGGGCCTCTCAGCAACCAGCCATTTTCCTTCTACCAGGGCCTTCCTCTGAACAGTTTCTTCACCTTCCTTAGGTAAAACTAGCCAGTCCTGGGGGTTTCAACCGCACAAATGCTAGATGAGGGTCGTGCTATAGAGTGAACGGGACAAGCGTGGGTTTTGATATTGACAAGTACAAAAATCCTGGGATGTTTTAAATTAAATTTCAACAGGCTGGAGAGGAGGAGAAAGAGACAGGTCGGTTGGCCTGTTAATGGCCCGGGGCCAGGTGACAGACGGCTCACATTCCTGAACGTATGGTGGAGCTCTCAATCCACATCCAGGCGGCTGCTAGCCCTACTACATGGGCCATCGGATCTTGAACGTGCATGAACTTTGAGATCTACTGTCTGTAACCAGTCAAAAGTAGTAAATATATCTTTCTTACAGACAGTGCTCCTATCATAGAACTGCCCCCTCGCTTAACCTCCCCCCCCCTTATCTGTAGTCAATGTAAATTGTTTCCCTTACATTTTTCATCCCCCTACATGATGTATTAAAAGGGTCCTGTCAACTCCAGGACAGTGGGACATGCTGCCTTTTCTACCTAGCCGCTACTGCTGATGGTTTAAACTGCATGCCCCAGGACCTGGTCTGTTATGGCTCAATAAACCCTTTCTTTTAAAAAGACTTTCAGCCATGGAAGTGAAGTTTTTCGTCTAACAACGTACTTCTACAGGTCTGGCTTCTAATAACCTCCTGGCTACGGGACTTTAAATAGGCTAGTGAGCCCTAATGGGCCTGGGTTTCCTCCACTGTAATTCGGGAACCATCACCTGCTTACAGCATTGTGAGGAACAAGGAGATAGGAAGGTGAGGCAACTTTCAAACTTTGATTATGAAACGAGTTCAGAGATGTAAAGAGACTCGCTCAAGGTCACCAAGTTGGAGCATCATGGCCCAGCTGGAACTCAGACCTGGATCCTTCATCTCTTCGCGCAGAGTTCGCGACGCGCAACCGACACAACCAGCAGTGCGGTCGCCGGGACAGGCGGTAACCCAAGCCTCGCCCGGGCTCGGCACCCCCAGCCCCGCCGCCGGAGGCCTCAGCTCCGCCAGGGGGCGCGCGCGCGGAGGCCGCGCTGTAGCCCGCCGCGCGCCTCGCCCCTCTCTATGGTGGCTCGGGCGCGGCGGGAGCGGAGGCGTGCTCCCGAGAGGGGGCGGGGCCCGCCGGGGGCGGGGCCACGCGGGGGGCGGGAGAGGCCCGGCCGGCTGGCTGGGGATGGATGGGGGGGGCCAACTTCCTGGGGCAGCCGGTGAGGATGTCGCGACCGCCCCCCGGTGCCCCTCAGCCCCAGAGACGCCGCCGCGGCGGAGCCTGGAACCCCCCTGCCTGAGGCGTCCGCGGCCCGAATCCGGCCCCTCCCCTCCCATCCCCTCCCAGGTGCGTGCGGGCCGGGCCGGCGGCCGCGGCAGGTGAGGAGGCGGCGGCGGCGCTGACCCGCCGGGCGCCCGGCCTGCGGTGGGGGTCCAGGGAGAGCCCGGGGTGGGGGCGCTGCTCGGCCGCGGGTCTCCCCAGGCTGTGTGGTCTGGGGGCGCCTCCTGTGTGCCGGGCGCGGCCTGGGACTCTCCGTGCCCTGCGCGGGGTGGGAGAAGCCCCTGCGTCGCTGGAGCGCTCATTCCCATTACACCCGCACCTGTCCCAGTACAAGTGCCCTCAAAGGAAGCATTTCCCCTGCGGGGCGGGAACGGGGCCGGGTAAACGGGGCCGGGTAAACCTCAAGCATCTCCAGACGCCGTGCGGACCGGCAGGTCCAGTTAGTTCGGGGGGAAGGTTCTGCTTTACGGCAAAGTAAACTGAGGTTCGCGGCGGCCTGCTTCCCGGTTGCAAGAAATTTCCCGTCTCCACCGCCTGCGGGCTCCTTGGAAGAGGAAGGCGGCCGGAGTCTGGGGGCTTGATGGAGAAGTGGGGCTGGGAGTGTGGACCCCCCAGGGTCCACTGTGCCCTCTTTCGGGTGCAGTTCTGTGTTCGCTTGAGAGGATGTGGTGAGGGCGCCGGTGGCCAGGACGGAGAGGGAAGTGGGCCTCGCCTCAGCTGGCTGCCCAGGAGACATTTGACCAGGCATGGGCAGGCAGGGCTGGACCGGGGAGCCAGCCCGCGCGGGCACCCGTCTGCGCAGAGCTCGGGTTCAGGCTGGCCGAAGAGGAAAACAGCCCCTTTCCCCTGGTTTACTGGTCTGTCGTTCGTTCTGGGTAAAGAAACTGCTTGTGTAATCAATGCAGAACGTACCGCGCTCCTCCCAGGCTACCCCAGGGAAGGAATAGGGTGAGCTTGGAAATGGGGCTTTACCCACAACTGTCACTTTGTACCCTGGCTGAAGGCCACTGATGTGTTGAACAAACATCCGGGGTGCATGTGGCCTTCTAAGAAAGCGCTAAGTACCGGAATACATCCATTTTACAGGTGGTTTGGAGGACCCAGAAGACTTCCGGTCACCCCTGTTGCTACAACTGTTTGGACCTTGTGGTTTTCCCAGGGACAGTTCAAGTTACTAAAATGTGGTAAAGGCTTGTCCATTTATTGAGTTATTTTTCTAGTACTAGGAGTAGGCAGGGCATATGGTGCTGGACTGAGTTTCTATACAGAGTTCTTGGAGATTTCAAGTTGGACAACTTATTTATTTCCCCCCCACTACATTGTCTTTCACATTCAAGGAACTTGATAATGCCGTACCTTTCCGAAACTTCGTCAGATTTCCTAATAATTCTGGACTTCAGAGTACAATTCAGAAATTACAGTGTATTTAGAGCTGTTAAGTTTGAAAGTGAAAATTGTGTATGACAATTACAGATTGATGTGGCAGAGTTAACTAATAACTTGATTGTGCTTGAAGAAAATTTCCGTGTAAATCTCAGACATCCTGTTTTTAATGTCTATATCTAATTATGAAGACCAACTCACTAAAAACTTTCATATTTACATATGAAACCTTCATATTTCATAGTTACTAAAAACTAACAGGTAGACAGCTGTTATCCTGTTTACTCTAGGATCAAGGGTTGTAAATGCTTTAAGTTGACTTATTTAACCAGTTGCTAAAATAATACACACAAAAAGAGGGCTCTTCTCAGAATGTTTAGAAATTAATTTCTTCTCAAACTTTCTCATAACCTAAGCCAGTTAACATAACTCTGCTTGGCACTATCTAATAAGAATCTCTCTCTCTTTAAATGTTTATTTTATTGATTTTAGAGAGAGAGAGACAAGAACATCAATCTGTTCCTGTATGTGCCCTGATCGGGGATTGAACTGGCAGCCTCTGTGCTTCGGGAGGATGCTCAAACCAACTGAGCTAGCCGGCTAGGGCTAGAATATCTAAGGGCTTTTAAAAGATCAATGGAAAAGGCATTTTCAGTTACCGTCATTTAAGAAGACAAAACAGCAACAATAACGAAAAAGGACAATTTTTTCCCAAATTACATGTTTGTTGTGATTTAAAAAATTTTTTATTAAGTGAGAGGTGGGGAGGCAGAGAGACTCCCACATGCGCCCCTACAGGGATCCACTTGGCAGGCCCCCTAAGGGGGGATGCTCCATTGCTGAGCACCTGAGCTATTTTAGTGGTGCAGGAGGGGAAGAGAGAGAGAGAGAGAGAGAGAGAAAGAGAGAGAGGGAGGGAGGGAGGGAGGGAGGGGAGGAGGGGTGGAGAAGCAGGTGGTCTCTTCTGTGTACCCTGACTGGGAATCAACCTGGGACTTCTATGTGCTGGGCTGATGCTTTTACCTCCTAGCCAACTGGCCAGGGCCCATTGTGATATTTAATACGGACACATCCATCTGTAAGAGAGTTGTGCCTAGGACTTTGTGAAAGCACCTACATAAACCTGAGGTGTGTTAGAGGGACTAATTCCAACTTGCTTTTTATCCTTGTAATAGAAGCTTTAATAATACTGCTATTAATTTAATGGTAGATTAGAGACATCAAATTTGTCCTAGCCATAGGGTATAAGTTTGGGAGGGAAGATTTAACCTTTGTACCTTGGAATCTCAAAACTCCTGCTATACAGAGCTAAGATATAATTTAGAGTTTAATGAAAATACATTGTTTAAATTGCTTTTGAAGTCTTAACTGATGAGCTTGTCCATCCTTATTATTGTTTGGTAATGGTTACTGATTATTATTTTTGTTTGGTGACTTGTTATTGGTAGTAATTGTAAGGTATTTTTCCCCGCCAAGAAGGAAGGAAGGGGCCGGAGCCACAAAGTGTGGAATAGTAAAAGGCTTTATTGAGTACAGAGCACGCATCCCGCCCGGCAAGGTTCCCTGGCCCCGAGGAAAGATGGAGGCCAGGGAAGTTGCAAGAATTAAACCGCGTGGGAGATATTTAAAGGGTCCTTAGGGTGGTCGAGCTAATATGACATGGTGAAATCTCACTGGCTGGCAGACGGTCGCTTTTTTCCAAAGGGTTCCAGGGAAGTTTCTTTTGGCGCACTTGGTTGTGGGCCGTTTTAGCCAAAGTTCGAGGGTCTGATCTTTCCCATTATCCACCGACCTTACAGTAATTATTTGTATTTATGTAAGAAAGATTTTGACAATTGTAAGGACCTTATTTTTATATCCAAACACACATACTCCCATTCAGTAAGAAAAGGGTCTGGTCAGTTTCTTTTTTTTTTACTTCGTTATTCATGGAGTTTTAAAATCTTAAAAACCATTTGGGCTTTTAATAGGATATTTCATTGTATCTCACATGAAAGTGGTCCCAGGTAGGTAGGAATCATCAGCCTTGTGTTCAAAGACTTCATCTCCCCATTTCCAGGTTTTATTCATGGTCAGAATAACCAGTTATCATGGTCAGAACAGTGGTTTTAGCCAATCATGTATGCCATTCTTAGTTTAAACTCATTGTCCTCCTTTCTCATAATTAAGACTGCTTCGAAGTTTCTCTGCTTTCTCTTATTCAGGTTGACTATTCCACATTTTTGATGCCTTTGGGCCTGCTAACATTCTGAATTGGAGCTAAAACAGTTGATTAGGAGAGTCCTACCGCATGTTTTTAAACATTTTCCTTTTTCAAAACAACCATAATATCTACATTTTCTTTGGGGGAAAACTAGCTCTTTGAATCTCATAGAAATATAAAACCTGGTTTTTCTAGCTTTCTACCAATATAAAACCTGAACTTTTCCTTTCCGGTTTTGCCAGTGTAGTGAACTGGAGGCATTGGGAAAGCCTGAAGTCGCCTGAATCATCAAAAGGTCTCATATTTAGTGCAGCTTTAGCTTTTTTAGTGTGTTTTATTGCAAGGAATTCCCAAAAGTTGGTGCTCCTTGAAAGATTCTGTACCTAGCAGTTTGCAACTGAGTCACTGAAGGGGTTCTGTAAAAATAAAGATTTTCTAGTCCCACTTCCTGGGGATTTTGATTGAGTGGGTAAGTAATGACCATAATCTACATTTAAAAAACCTCTGGCATCTTTCCCAAATGCTCCCCAGGTGATTCTGATTTGTAGCAGGTTTGGGGGCAACTGTTGTATTGCTTTGAAATTCATTATAACTGATAGTCCTTTTAGAAGCATCCTGTTATTCAGGGTGTTTGATTTGCTAGAATAGCCCATTTCTGAGTCATGATGGATAACAAGGAGCTTTTGTAACTTTTATGTAAATTGCCATTACAGAGAGGCCCCCTCTGCTGTATTATCTATGGGGAGTCATGAGGGAGGATTGGTGAAAGTAGCTTCCTTTATTTACTGAGTGGACAAATGAATCATAATGTGGAAAGAACTGGAAGTCTGAAAGGTAGTCAGTCCTAGCTGTGGTCACTGTTGGATAGGAGAGATGCCTGGGAATTTTCTGTATGTAGAATTGATAAACAAAGCCAACCTGCTAGATGTTTCATTTTGACATGTAATAAGTGCTTATTGAAAATAATAAGATGTTTAATAGTCAATAAAATTTAGTTACAGGTTCTTTGCTGAGTTTATGGAAAGAAGAATAATTGCTGAAATACTGAACCATCTGAGTTAAAACAGAATTGGGGAACCGAATTTGTCAGGGAATTAAACTTGGGAAAAGCCTAACAATTTAGGAAATAGCCGAGCTTTTGAATCCCAGCTCCTCTATCTTCTGGCCGAGTTCCTTTAGACATGTTAATTAACCTCTGTGAGTTTCGTATTCTTTCCCTGCAAGGTGAAAATAATGCCTGGTAGGATTGTATTTGGATCGTATGCAACTCAGTGAATGTTTTTCTCCCACTTTCTCGTAAGATTTTTATTTTGTAGGCTTAAGATGTCTTTTTTGTTTTTTTATTTATTCATTTTAGAGAGGAGAGGGAGAGACAGAGAAGAGAGACAGAGAGAGAGAGAAAGGGGGGGAGGAGCTGGAAGCATCAACTCCCATATGTGCCTTGACCAGGCAAGCCCAGGGTTTCAAACTGGCGACCCCAGCATTTCCAGGTCGACGCTTTATCCACTGCGCCACCATGATCAGGCAAGATGTCTTTCTAATACCAGCCTTCTCTGTCTCTATAGGAATATCCACTTAGCTCTCTCTTTTCATTGAAAAAACTTCCTCTTTTTAAAAATTTTATTTACTTATTTTTAGAGAGAGAGAGAGAGAGAGAAAGGGAGAGGAGCAGGAAGCATCAACTCCCATATGTGCCTTGACCAAGCAAGCCCAGGGTTTTGAACCGGCGACCTCAGCATTCCAGGTCAATGCTTTATCCACTGTGCCACCACAGGTCAAGTGAAAAAAACTTTCTCAATTACAATTTACATTCAATGTTATTTTGTATTAGTTCCAGGTGTGCTGCATAGTGGTTAGACAATCATTTACTTTACAAGGTGTTCCCCCTGCTATTCCCAGTACCCACCTGGCACCATACATAGTTATTACTGAGGAGCCACTGAGCCACTTCACCCGCAGGTGTTGTAAGGTACCAAAAACTACAGAATTAATATTAATATTTTAAGAGGCTTGGAGAACATTTTATTAATTTGGGTTAAGGTGTGCAGAGAAATTGTGAGAATAGTCTCTGTACTCTGTGATTGGCATAGTCAGGATGGCCCTTGGCATTGTATTGTAAATGCAAAGGGGAGGAAAACATGGGTCCCCAGACATTCCACCACACCTGTGGGGAAAGGGGTGAATGGCTAGCCAGGTGCAGGGAGAAAAAGCCAAAAATAAACCTTTTCTTATAACTATGAGCCATTTGCTGGCATTTGTCCCCACGGGAACTACCTCTCCTATGTAAGTGCGTGTAGTTAACACTTTGACTCTGGACAGAGAGATAGCAGATGAACACTAGATAATATGGGAATGCCTTTTAATATGTAAAAGATATCTTTCTGCCATTGTGTTGACTTGTAAATTTTGTTTTCTCCAAAAGGATGTATGGCTTGCAAATTGAACACGGTCCTATCATGTTAAAGGACATATGACTATAACCGATAGTGGTAAGGGGCTCCTAATTACAATTTTTGCTTCTGTACTTCCCACTTAACAAAACTATAAAAACTAGGTAGAACAAAGGGCCGGCGTGCTCTCCCTCAGATTCCTGTTGGAGTTCCCGCCGCTTGGCCAAGCTAGACAATAAAGTTTTGGTGTGTAATTGATGGACCTTGTTCGTGTCTTCAATGTTTTGGGTCCCTCCGGATTAAGATTAACAATTACAGTATTATCAGCTATATTCTCTATATTGTACTTGACATCCCTGTAACTGTTTTGAAACTACCAATTTGTATTTCTTAATCCCTTCACTTTTTTCACCCAGTCTTCCAATAGCACCTGCTCCCTGCAACCATCAATCTGTTCTTTGTATCTGAGTCTGTTTCAGTATTGTTTATTTTGTTCTTTAGAATCCACTTACATCATATGGTATTTGTCTTTAAATCAGCTCTTTTAGATGTATGAAAGAGTGAGGGCTAAAGTTAAAAATTAGAGAATATGGGTAAGAAGAATGAGTCATAGGACACTTAAAATTATTTCTTATTAAATTTTGTTTTTGATTTTAGAGAGAGAGGGATATATATGTATATATACATGAGAGAGAAAGAAACATCAATTTGTCGTTGTTCTCATTTATGTATTCATTGGTTGGTTCTTATTTGTGCCCAGACCAGGGATCAAACCCACAATCTTGGTGCATGAGGATGATGCTGTAACCAACTGAACTACCCAGCCAGGGTTTAAAAAATTTTTTTAGAAGGTGTGGAGTGTAGGCTTATATCCAGAGTTATTGTCTGGAGGAATAAATTAATGACACTATCCACATTCTGCTTTATGTGTCTGGGTGGTAGCCCGGGAACTCAGTTTAGGCCAGGAGGCTTTGAGGGTGGCCCCATTAGGTAGCACCTGACATCCATTACTTTCCTCATCTTCCTTTCTCCTTTCTGGTCTCTTGTTTCTTTTCCCTCTTTCAAATTGTCCTTCCTTTTGACTTGCCAGTCATTCCACAATTGTCAAAGGCCAGGCCCCTGGAACTCCAGGCTAAGTAAGAGTTGCTGGTTGCTAACACCTGTCTCCCAGCTAAATGAATAGGCTCTTTTGTGGGCAGGATGTTAAAAAAACTGATTAGTACAATACTGGCTTAAAGGACCTATTGATATAGCATATGTAAATCGTGGAGTGTCTTAAAGCCATTTTAGAAATTTGTTTCTTATACTGTATATATATATATTTTATATTGAATTATGATGTTTGAATTTTTACATTCAAACCATAAATCTGTTTATTGACCAAATAGACTAATTTCTGTCGTATTGATTGGGAATCATTTATATTCTAAAGAAGTTCTACCCTTAAGGGCCTTAGTTTTGTTCCGCAAATGTCTAACTACTGTGTAATACAATTAAAGTTTAGATCAATGTGCTGCAGACATAATTAAATTTCTGCTTCTTATGTATTTTTGTTGGCAGCTGGGAAATTAAAATGCTAGATGTTACATAAAGCTGCCTTTTTTTGAGGGTGATTTTACTGTCAGTTGAATGGACGTAGGCCCCAGGGTACATTTTTTAAACTGTCTTATTCAATTTTCCTGTAATAATCTCTTTCTCTATATAGAATTAATGTATTACAACACATAATTGGCTATTTAAGTGTTCAGAAGAGACAGTGTTTGGCCTTTACCCTGTGATTACATTTTTCCTACAGCTCTTGAGGAAAAGTAATTTTTGGGAACCACTACGTATATTTGTTACATGAGCGTGTGAACTTTTGCAAAGACTAAAGAAGGGAGTGGTTTTCTCAGATAAGCTCTACTATTTAATACCCTCCCCCAAATCGCGCACTGTTCTTTTTATTTATTTATTTATTTTTTAAACAGAGAGAGAGAGAGAGGGATAGACAGGGACAGACAGGAAGGGAGAGAGATGAGAAGCATCAATCATCAGTTTTTCGTTGCGATACCTTAGTTGTTCCTTGATTGCTTTCCCATATGTGCCTTGACCGTGGGCCTACAGCAGACCGAGTAACCCTTTGCTCGAGCCAGTGACCTTGGGTCCAAGCTGGTGAGCTTTGCTCAAACCAGATGAGCCCGTGCTCAAGCTAGCGACCCTCGGGGTCTCGAACCTGGGTCCTCTGCATCCCAGTCTGACACTCTATCCACTGTGCCACCGCCTGGTCAGGCTGCACTGTTCTTTTTAGATCAGGGGTCCCCAAAGTGCGGGCCGCATGCAGCCCCCTGAGGCCATTTATCCGGCCCCCACCGCACTTCTGGAAGGGGCCCCTCTTTCATTGGTGGTCAGTGAGAGGAGCACTGTATGTGGCGGCGCCGCAAAGCGCGGTGTTGCTCACATACAGTACTACTTCCGGTGACGCGTCATATCACTTGTTACGGCTAGCAGTGACAAATATGGAACCGGACATTGATCATCTCATTAGCCAAAAGCAGGCCCATAGTTCCCATTGAAATACTGGTCAGTTTGTTGATTTAAATTTACTTGTTCTTTATTTTAAATATTGTATTTGTTCCCGTTTTGTTTTTTTACTTTAAAATAAGATATGTGCAGTGTGCATAGGGATTTGTTCATAGTTTTTTTTGTAGTCCGGCCCTCCAACGGTCTGCGGGACAGTGAACTGGCCCCCTGTGTAAAAAGTTTGGGGACCCCTGTTTTAGATCATTGCATTTGACCTGATAGGAAAGTAGAAAAGCTGTGATGCCTGGCAAATCCACTTCACGATTTTTCTGTGCTACGTTTCATAGAAAGGGCTCTAGTCTCCAGGAACAGAAGTTGCTATCAAGGAGACTTTACATTTAATTACTCTAATCCACACTTAATTTTCTATAGGATTTTGGAGAGATTCTCACCAGGCTGCTAATTTCGTGAGGTTATGACCACAGGTTTTTATCTGGTCAGATTGCTAACCTTATTTTGTTTTTTGTTTTCTAATGGAAAGTGACCTTGGCTGGTAATTTCTCCATTGTCCTGGCCTCCAAAAAGATACAGCAGAACAGTTGCTTCTGCTTTCTCAGCAGCCTTTTTCAGTGGCTGCTACTCGTGCTGAATTTGAACTTTAAGAAAATTTCCTTGAACAAGTGTTACTTGACTTTTAATTTAATTAAAAATTTTTTTTTGTTCACTTGACCTTTTAAGCCTGCTCCTTTTCAATGCTGCAGATTAGCCTGTATCTCCTAGTTTACATACATATATGCCTTTTCTAGAGTCCCCTATAAAAATGTGGTTTCATTATCTCTGGGTTGTGGAGTGGTCAGGGCTTCCTAGGAAAGCCCTTTGTTTCCACCAGGCAAGTTTTTAAGAGTAGGGGAAGCCCATCCCGATTTGAACTACATATTTGGAGCCTGAGTGAATTGCTGAAACTTTTTTAATTGTCTCCATCCTCTTTAAAGAAATGCTGCCTCCTCATCCTGAAACTTACAGGAAGTTTGGCTAAGTGGAGGCTCTTCTGACCTCTGAGTGGTTAAATGTAATTCGTTAGTAATCAGCATTATTGTTTATTTGTAAGTGCTGAATTATGTTAAGAATTAAAAAAAAAAATAGAAGGAAAAAAGAAAAAAAACCGCTTTTCTTAAGTAAATAGATTATCCTTTCCCATCCCAGCCTCTGCTTGTTTCACTCGTTTCATTTACTTTGGAAATTGTTTCACTCTTTTCATTTGCTTTGGAAAATTGTAGAGCCAGGAGCCATGGCCAGGGCCACTATCACAGCAGCCTGGTCCATGCAGGTTCGCATTGGATTCTGACAGTCGGTAAAGAAACAATGGAGCCAAAAACTGATAGGCCATTTTCTTTAATTCTAGTTTGCACCCGGCGGGCAAGTAAAAATACACACTGGGCTCCAAAACCCACTCACGTTCAGTGCTCACACAGCTACTGAATTATCCGAGTTTCCTAGAATCAAAGGTTTCTAGCTCACCAGCCTTATTCTCCTCAGTTCCCCATCTCCTTCCTTCTCTCTACACCAGGGGTCTCAAACTTGCGGCCCGCGGGCCGCATGTGGCCCGCCGAACAATTTTGTGCGGCCCGCAGACTAATCCATGAAGTTCAAAATATTTTGGATAAAATTAAGTAAGCCTAGGGGCCTACTTGTATTTTTCATTTCTCTAGCATCCTAGCTAGATATTAGCTTAGTTAACAGCAGTTGTGATGCGAACTACAGTTTCTGGTCGTTTTGTGACACTGAGTAAACTGCATGTACGATTGTGCTTGTTGTACTGATTTTTTTTTGTTTTCAACTGCAGTGAGAAAAGTGTTGTGTAACAGTTGCCTTTTGTAGACCTAGTGCGGCCCGCCGAACGGCTGTGATCTTGCTCTGCGGCCCACATGCTGAGTTGAGTTTGAGACCCCTGCTCTACACAAACTACACAAACTGGCATCTCACTCAGCACTCCGCCATCTTGGCTGCTTCTCCTGGCCACATGGCCTCTTTCCGCTGCTCTCTGCTCCCTCTGCTCTCTCATGCTAATCATCCCAGGAACCAAGAGAGCAAGTTCCTATTCTGCCCCTATTTTATAGTGTAGCTTCACAACCTTTAATCCAATATACAAAATAGGGAAATCTCTAATACAATGTCACTTCTGTGAGTCATGATGGGATTGTACCACCCCACATCAAAAGGGGTGGGAGAGGCTTAATCCCAAAACCAAGCCCCAGGCTACAAAGATCCTGCCTGCCCACAGAGACACACATTAATTTCACCTGGGCAACGCCATCTTGAACAAAGTGAGCATAATATATTTTATCTGCCCAACAAAAATCTTTGCAGTCTTAGTCCTGATCACACACACAGACTTATGGCACATAAATCAATAAATTTTATCCTAAATTGTACAGGGAAGTATTTTGTTTTTCCAGTATTTTCTTCTAATCTAACTGTATTCTTTTTTAAAGATTTTATTTACAGATTTTAGAGAGAGGAGAGAGAAAGGGGGAGGAGCAGCAGCAAGCATCAACTCAGTAGTAGTTGTATCTGTGTGCCTTGACCAGGCAAACCCAGGGTTTCAAACTGGCAACTTCAGTGTTCCAGGTCAAAGCTTTTATCCACTACGCCACTGCAGGTTGGGCATAACCGTATTTTTTTTTTTAACTTTCACAATGATTAAGATGTCTGCTTGAGAAATAACCAGGTCTCCTCTATCGACTCCCAACCTTTTCCTAGATCTGGAATGAGTAGGCTTATAGCCAATTAATTATACCCTTTGTGACCAGGCCAAATTATTATTTTACATGGTGCAAAGAAGATTCACAAGAACACATGCCTTTATTTGAAAATGCTGGACAAAAGGAGCATTGGAATTTGGGGAAAGAGGGCAGAATGTTGAGTTTTAGGAGGACTGGGTCATCTGAAGTTCAGCTAGTTTGAGGAATCCTTAGTTAAGGATGGTTCTGGAAGAGGAAGGAATTGTTTGGGAATTTTTCGTAGATTAGCAATCATTGGGCAATTTGAATTTTATAAAGGAGATGAAGAGAAACGGGCTAGGATTTTGTGCAAGGGGCTCAGGGTGGAAGGAATAACCAGATGCTGGGACTAGGACTTGTTTAGTCCACAGTGGAAATTCTTAGTCCTTCAGGTTCTCTCACATTTGTTTGCCTCCATTTTCTACCTTTTGGGCATGATTAGATTCAGGTACCATTCGTGGTCATTTTACCATAGACTGCTGGAAGAGTTTGCATAAATCTTTCTGTGTCAGAGCTGAAGTTTACCTGAGCCAGTGTTTGCTACAGAGCACGTGGGGGGGGGGGCATGCCAGAATATTCCCAGAGAACTAAGTTGTCAAACAGGCTCCACCTTCCCTACTACCCTCACTCCATGGTTTGATCCAGCACTCCAGGTGGCTGAATCATCACACCAACGCCCATTGCTCTAGCTCTGTGTTTCCCAACTTCGACTGTTGACACGGTTGTAGACCAGCCACCTGAGTAGTAACAGTGAGTCAGCTGATTAATGGAGGGACACTAAGACCATAGTCCTGCAGCTTCACCTCTAGATGATCTTAATTAGATTCCTAAATTCCATTTATTTAAAAACATTTTAAACAGCACATCAACATGTCTCGTATACAGCCAGAACTAATATTAAAAATGAAAATACAGGCCCTGGCCGGTTGTCTCAGCGGTAGAGCGTCGGCCTGGCGTGCGGGGGACCCGGGTTCGATTCCCGGCCAGGGCACATAGGAGAAGCGCCCATTTGCTTCTCCACCCCCACCCCCCTCCTTCCTCTCTGTCTCTCTCTTCCCCTCCCGCAGCCAAGGCTCCATTGGAGCAAAGATGGCCCGGGCACTGGGGATGGCTCCTTGGCCTCTGCCCCAGGCTCTAGAGTGGCTCTGGTCGCGGCAGAGCAACACCCCGGAGGGGCAGAGCATCGCCCCTGGTGGGCGTGCCGGGTGGATTCGGGTCTGGCGCATTCGGGAGTCTGTCTGACTGTCTCCCCGTTTCCAGCTTCAGAAAATTAAAAAAAAAAATACATTGACAGTTATATCAAAGTTAGTTTTATTTGAAATACAGGCGAGCCACACCTGCAGTTATTTGAGGAAACACTTGCACATGGCAGCCTTGTGTCTTTATCTCATCTTTTTAGAAACAACAAACCTAAAAATAAGCCATGAGTTTTGTTTAGGACGGATTGATACAAAATTTAAGAATTCTGAATATTATGTCAGGGAAGCAGTTTTTGATGTCATAGCATATAGTGAAATGTTTATGTGTATTTTATATACATTTGATCTTTCCAACCAAACTATTTTTTAAAATGGTGAAAAGTTGAAATTTGTTCTTATGTAGTACAAATATTATGTAAGCATATGAAAATACATGTTCTGTTTTAATACACTTATTTTAAAATAATTTTTACCTAAAATAATTTCTTTAATCAGGAATTACATACAAACCATGACCTTTTCTTTATTCTTAAAGGCAGAGTAAGGTTACATAATACTGTAATAGATGTCAAATTTTATTGTGTAGGAATCTTCTGGGTGCTTATAAAAAAGACAGATTCCTGGTTCCTTGCCCAGACCTATAGAATCAGTGTTTGGGAATGAAGCTGGGATTCGGACCATACTTGGAGAAAGTAATACTGTAAGAAGGAACCACACATTTAAAAAAAATGTAATAAGGTTGAGAGACATGGATGTTAGTGGGCTGCCTTTATTTTACAGAGTAAAGCAGGGTCTCAGATTCACCCAGGGTCTCCAGTGAGGTCTTCTGGCTCCTACTTTAGTACTCTTTCTATTATGCCATGGTATCTCCATATTGGCTTCTGTAATGACCTTTAAATTAGGAGCTATAGAATAGTAAGGGTTAGGGTGCTTTGATAACCTCAGTGCAATAAGTGACCGAATTGGCACTTAATAGTGCTTCTTAAACTCTTCTTTACAGCTTTGTAAAGTTTTGTTCCAATTTGTTGCCAACTAATATTGTATAAGAAAAATAAATTCCCAGAAAAATCATGCTCTTGGAGCTTACAATCAATATCAAAATGCTGTAAAAGTTCCTACGTCCTTACCGTTTTGTGTGTGTGTGTATCTTGCCATGGACCTCCCTGACGGGTCTGTGACTGCACATTTTGAATAGCATTGTTCTGTGTGGTTCTGAGAATATCTTAGGAGCTTGATATCAGAAGTCTTTGATTATTTTCTTCCTTGTGCTACATGCAACTAAAGCAGCCAACTGAGGATTCCCACTCTTTGGGTAGAGAAGTACCATCACTTGATGATTTGCTAGGTCAGAACCACAATTTTAATATTTGAGGATTAGGTGCAGGACACTTACCTTTAATATACGTAAGAATTAATTGATAGAACTTGTATTTGATGCCTGAGTCAGAAGAGGTATTTACCTCTTTAACTGAACTTGTCCTGTAATTGGACTCATAGTTCATAAAGATGCTTAAAGGTGGGAAACAGAAAGTAAAAGATGGGCCCTGACTGGTGTGGTGCAGTGGATAGAGCATTGACATGAAACGCTGAGGTCCCATGTTCGAATCCTTGAGGTTGCCAGCTTGAGCATGGGCTCTCCTTGAGTCGGGGCTCACCAGCTTGAGTGTGAAGTTGCTGGTTTGAGACCAAGGTTGCTGGCTTGGCTTGAGCACCCCCCCCCCCTCAGGGCATGTGTGAGAAGCAATCAGTGAACAGCTAAATGAAGCAACAATGAGTTGATGCTTCTCATTCTCTTTCCTCCCTCCCTCCCTCACTCCAAATCAGTAAAAAAGTAAAATAAAATATAGGGGTATTCGGTTTCTTTGAGGCACTTCAGTATGTATGTGCTTTTTAGAATCCTTTTATAAGTAGTGTAGGAAGAAGCATTTATTGTGTGGCTATGATGTCAAAATGAGTGTTAATTTGAAGCAGGGATAAAATCTCTTCATGCATGCTTTGTGTCCTGGTTTAGTTGCTTAGTTGGATGAAATGTCAAACTTGATAGATTTTTGGAGCTATTATTTTGGTTGTTAAACAATAATGAAACTATTTGGATGTTTGCAAGGAACACTGCTCCCTGTGTCTGGACTTTGCACTGGAGAAAGTTTCGATTGTTCAGCAGTACTAGTTAGAAAGTGCAGCTCTGTGGCTCCTAGCACAGCTGTCTAAATTAGTAGCTATATTGGGGTCTTTGGACAAGCATTGTTTAACACTTTTGGAAACAATTTATGTTTCTGATTCCAAAATGTCTGTGGTTGGCCCGGCGGGGGTGGTTCAGCAGATGGAATGTTGTCTTGGTGAGCAGAGGTTGCAGGTTCTATCCCCAGCCAGGACACATACGAGAAGCAACCAGTGAGTGCACAACTAAATGGGACAACTAAGTGGAACAAGTTGATGCTTCTCTCCCCCACCCTCAATGGAAACGTTAAAAAGACTAAAAAAAATGTCTATGGTTGTTTTCTGAGTAGTTGAGAAATATAGAAAGGGAGAAAGGTATTATATGTGTCTAGGTTATTCAAGTCAGTTTTTTTTTTTCTTTAAACACCTCTGGAACAAATGCTATCTTTCTAACTGGGGCAGGGTTGAGGTGGGGACTGTTAGGGAACTGTTGACTGCAGAGCCTTTCTTCCCTAGATAGAGACCAGGTGGATAGCGTGTTGTCAAGCTGTGCGCCAGCCTACAGAGGACTTTGGTTTTTATAACCTTGATTAGGAAAGAAGGATGCAAACATGAGTGAGGGCACAGGTGTTTCTAAAATCTCCATGCTTGCCAGGTGAAGTCTTGAATTTTCATTTTGAACATTACATTTGATGAAGGATGTTATAAAACCGTCTTTACAAAACAGTCCCCTTTCCTATTGAAATCATATATTGCCAGCAGAGCTTGGGACTCGTTAAGTGTGCTCAGCAGGATTGATTTTGCTCATTGCGTTGTGTAAAATGACAGGTTTTTTCCTGAATGAAATTGTATGCATTTTTCGATGCGAGGTAGGGGAAGGCTTATTTGTGTCTGAAAGTATGAGAGGGCCCTGGCCAGGTGGCTCTGTTGGTTAGAGGGTCGTCCGGATACACCAGAGTTGTGGGTTTGATCCCCACTCAGGGCACATATAAGAATCAACCAGTGAATGCATAAATACATCAATGTTTCTCTTGTTTTTTCTCCCTTCCTCTCTCTCTAAAAGAAAAAATGTATGAGAGAATTTTGTATAAGACTGAGCAAAAGATTGACATTTACTTTGCTGTGTGATACTTGTCTTTGTGCTTTACCTGTGCAAAAATTACCAGCAGTTAATGTGTGCTTACCATGTGCCAGGGACTATGTGAACTCATTTCATCCAACCAACTCCAGTGAGGTATAGGTACCATGGTCTCTGTCCTGCAGATGGGGAATGCTGCACAGAGAAGCCAAACAGTGGGCCCAAGGCCACACTGTGCTTGAACCCGAGTTGTCTGGCTATAAAGGCCAAGCTCTCAATCACCAGGCTACACCTGCTTCACATTCCATCAGCTCATCTGTTATGATTACTTTTCAGGGTAGGTCTTTAGAAATAAGTTCCATTTTATATAAAGTGGACTTAAAATTATCCTTTTATACATGGGCCTTCTTGTGTGGAATGTGATTTAAAAATGATATTAGTAATACTTATTACTTGTTTTACTAGTTTTAGTTCTTTTAGAACTGAAGGATTGTTTTATAGTTTATGCCTAATTCTAAAATTATCATTGTATTTGTTACATAAGTTAGTCACCCTTAAAAGCACATTTGGTTAAACAGCTAAAGCACTGCGTTAGAGGAGAGCTTATTGGTGGGTTGTTTTCTTTTTAGTTTCTTGCTGTTTGTCAATAGAATTTTTCAATAGATTGACTTTTACAGAAGATATACAGATGTTGGTGCCCCATGAGGCCTCATGTTTAAGTAGTAGTGAAATAAATAGTGATAGACTGCTTTTAGTAAAAAGCCCTGATCACTAAGTATAGAAAGTAAAACTTTGTTATCTGGGCTTGAGACACGTGTCCTGCTTTCAGTGTGTGCGAGGCCCTGTGAGGTCTGGGTGGTAGACTCACTTAGGAAGAATCATTTAAATATTTTCCACTAACTTCTCCTTCACATCTGAAGACAGCTACTGAGGCTTTTGTAAGAAAAACTTTTTGCAGTTAAGCCTGTCACATGTGAGGTGCCCTACCTGGTAACCTTGTCTTTCACAATTTATTTATCTAATTAGTGCCATTTTTATTTTTTTTTTAAGATTTTATTTATTCATTATAGAGAGGGGGGAGAGAGAGAGAAGGGGGAGGAGCAAGAAGCATCAACTCCCATATGTGCCTTGACCAGGCAAGCCCAGGGTTTTGAACTGGCAACCTCAGCGTTTCCAGGTTGATGCTTTATCCACTGCGCCACCACAGGTCAGGCATTAGTGCCATTTTTAGATGTTTTAATATCAACGGACACTTTTGGCTGAATGCTGAGCTGACACTTTTGGCTGAATTGCAGTGAGAGTCACTTATGCTGCCTCCTGGCTCATTGTTCATGGCTATTGGTAAAAATACCTGGAGGGATAGGGCACAGGTAATGCCTGAAATGTATTTCATGTGGTTGGGCCAGCAACTGATCCTTGCTTAAAGATGTTTTTTTTTTTTTTTTGCCTGACCAGTGGTGGTGCAGTGGATAGAGCATAGACCTAGGAAACTGAGGTCTCAGGTTCGAAAGCCCTGAGGTTGCCGGCTTGTGTGCAGTCTCATCTGGCTTAAGTGCAGACTTGCCAGCTTGACTGTGGGGTCGTTGGCTTGAGCCCAAGGTCGCTAGCTTGAGCAAGGAGTCACTGGCTCAGCCTGAGCCCCCTGATCAAGGCACATATGAGAAGCAATCAATGAACAACTAAATTGAGGCAACTACGAGTTGCTGCTTCTCATCTCTTTCCCTTCCTGTCTTTCTGTCTCTCTTGCTTAAAAAAAAAAAAAAAAGTCTTTTTTTTTTCCCATAGGGACTACAAAAATAATTTGAAATGTGCTTTGCTTTATACAATTTTCACCTTCCTTAGTTCTCCATAGTGGTTAGACAGTTGGATGAATAATTGCATTTTTACAGTCACATACATTCTCTTTCCTCCATCATCTCTAATCCTTGGCAACCACTAATCTGTTCCCATATCTCTATAATTTTGTTATTCCTGAAATGTTAATCGAAATGGACCCATAACAGTATGTGTGACCTTTGGGCATTTTTTTTCACTTAGCATGGTGCCTCCACCCAAGTAGTTGAGTGTAGCAATAATCCAGTCCTCTTTATTTGGTAAGTAGTATTCCATGGTATGGATGTACTACAATTTAATCACTCACCTACTGAAGGGCATTCTGCTTGTTTCCAGTTTTTGGCTATTATAGATAAAGCTGTTAGGAACACTTGTGTAGATACAAGTTTAAATCTCTAGGTTAAATGTTGAGGAATGCAATTTCTGCATCTTATGGTAAGTGTGTTTAGGTTTTTTTTGCATGTTTGTTTTTAAAGATTTTACTGATTTTTAACGAGAGGAAGGAAGGAGGGAGGGAGGGAAGAAGAAAGCAAAGAAGGAAGAAAGGAAGGAGGGTGCAGGAAGCATCAACTTATACTGTAGTTGCTTCTCGCCATGTGCCTTGACCAGGCAAGCCCTGGGTTTTGAACCAGCAGTCTCAGTGTTCCAGGTCAATGTTTTAAAGAAACTGCCAAACTGTCCTGGCTGGGTCACTCAGTTGGTTAGAGCATCATCCCCATACACCAAGGTTTTGGGTTCAGTTCCCTGATCAGAGCACATAAAGTAATCAACTAAAAATTGCATTAAAAAAGTAGAACAACAAATCGATGTCTCTCTCTCTCTCTCTCCCTTCCTCTTTCTCTCTAATCAATAAACAAAAGTTAAAAAGAAAACAAAGAAACTGGCAAAGTATTTTCTAGAGTGGCTGTACTATTTTATAGTCCTACCAGCAATGTATGAGATCCAGTTTCTCTGTATCCTTGTCAGCATTTGATAGTGTCTCCTTTTTTTCTTTTTTTTTAATGACAGACAGGGACAGATAGGGACAGACAAACAGGAAAGGAGAGAGATGAGAATCTTTAATTCTTCGTTGTGACACCTTAGTTGTTTAGTGATTGCTTTCTCATATGTGCCTTGACCAGGGTGGGGGGCTATAGCAGAGTGAGTGACCCCTTGCTGAAGCCAGCGACCCTGTGCTCAAGCCGGTGACATCAGGGTTTTGAACCTGGGTTCTCTGCATCCCAGTCCAACGCTCTATCCACTGCACCACCGCCTGGTCAGGCTCACCATTTTTTTTTTTAAGATTTTTTTTTTATTCTAGTGAGAGAAAGGCGGGGGGTAGAGTGGGAAGCATCACCTTGTAGTAGCTGCTTCTCCTCTGTGCCTTGACCAGGCAAGCCTGGGGTTTAGAACCGAAGATCTCAGTGTTCCAGGTCGATGCTCCATCCACTTTGCCACTACAGGTCAGGCTATATTGTCACCATCTTTGAGTTTAGCTTTTTTAACAGGTAGCATATCTGGTTTTTAAGTTCATCAGGTTACCTCATAAAACTGATACGACTGACAAAGAACAAAGATTAAAGTATATATATTTTTAATTTTATTTATTTTTGTTTTGTTTGAGAGAAACAGGAAGGAGAGAAGGGGGGAGGAGCAGGAAGCATCAACTCCCATATGTGCCTTGACCAGGGTCAAGCCCAGGGTTTTGAACGGGTGACATCAGCGTTCCAGGTCCACACTTTATCCACTGCACCACCACAGGCCGGTCAGAGTAAAGATATTTTAGTTTTATGTTGTTGCCCTCCGTCTGGCTCTACCTCCATACAGTAGTGTTCAGTGGTCTAATGACTTGCGTTTTCATTTCCGTGCTCTGGTTTCCTCGAGGGAAGGAAGACTAAGCAAGACTAGATTAGACTTAGAAGAAAGCAAGAACTGTGAGTGTGAGACTCGCCCTTTATCTGGCAGTAGCTAGCACAGCCCTGCTTCAGCACAGTACTGCCAGCCATGGTAAATGAACAAATAGTGCTATTGCCAAACTGAACTTTTGGTCAGTTCTTTATAAATGTGCCTCAATGAATATAGCCTAAAATGTACTGCAACTTTGGTTCAGAGTAGCCTTCACAATCTGTTTAATTGTTCTGTTTCATTTTATTTGTGAAGTGATCTTAGGTACTTTCTTTCTGGTAATACTAATTAGCTTACATTACTCATTTTGAAATACTAAAATAGCACAAATGTGTATATATAGAGAGCAGAAGGTAAACCCCCATGCCTACCAGAAGTAAGTACTCTTAAATAGTTTTAGACATTTTAACTATAGGTGTCTTACATCTTCCTTTCTATGTATATATGGGGGTAGGCAGTTACTTGTATGGAGAATAATACAATAATAAATAATAATATAAGAATAAACTTTCACTCAGTCACAACTGTAAACCTTCTTTTGCCCAGCCCAGCCCCAATGTATGTTTATATATATATTCTGTGTATATATTTGTGTATGTGTATTCCCTACATGCTGTTCTGTAGTGCTTTTTTCCCCCAATTGATAATGTATTATAGGCATTATTCTCTGTGATTTTATTTACTTATTTTTTGTGAGACAGAGACAGACAGACAGACAAGGACAGACAGGAAGGGAGAGAGATGAGAAGCTGTTTGTTAACTGCTTTCTCATATGTGCCTTGACATGGGGCGAGGGCTCAGGCTGAGTCAGTGACCCCTTGCCAGCGACCTTGGACTTCAAGCCAGCGACCATGGGGTCATGTCTTGATCCCACGCTCAAGCCAGTGACCCTGCACTCAATCTAGTGAGCCTGTGCTCAACCTGGTGACCTCGGGATTTCAAACCTGGGTCCTCTGCATTCCAGACCGATACTCTATCCACTGCGCCCCTGCCTGGTCAGGCCTCTGTGATTTTCTTTTTTTAAGCACTTAATGTCTGGGGCAGGGCTTTAGGTTTCTTTTTCTAAAGTTTTTTGTTTTGTTTTCTTTTCTTATAAAAGAGATGAGGGAGTTATCTTTGAAAGACCTAAACAAAATATATTTTATTCCTGTTATAGGGTTTGTATTGAAATAAGATTGTAGCTTTATTTGCAACTAAATCAGAATTCTGGATATTAGTATATATTTATTCATTTTAAAAATAAATAATGTGTCTGATTTTATGATATGATCTCTTGCAGAACCTGAGGGAAGCTAGAGCTGTGAGAACAATAATCTTTAGAGAATGTAGAGCCCTTTGGGTATTTGTCTCCTCATCAGCTCCTTAGTCAGATAGAGTGTTTTCTTAAGTGCTGCTGTAATACACAGTTCAGTCTGTATTTTGAAATCTCTCTGTCTTCTCTCCCTCTTCCATTACTTTGATTACCTTGATGGGACATTCAAGCTGTGCAGTTTTATCCTTTTATTTCCTTAGCCTGCAGAAGCCAGTTTGAAGATTAACTGTAGGTGAACATGTAATCTTATCTACTTGGCGAGGCATCACCCGTCAAGATGAAACACATGTCAACAAAGGCCTCCTAGACTTGAGGACCTGAAAGAAGGTAACTTAATCTTGTGGCATTTTTAATGGAAACCGGGGTGAAAATTTAGGAAGTTTGACTTATTGGAGGCAAAACATGTGTATGGGGTTGAGGGATGGGAGGGGAAGGAGAGAAGAAGTAGAGAGAGAGAGAGAGAGAGAGAGTGTGTGTGTGTGTGTGTGTGTGTGTGTGTGTGTGTGTGTGTGTTTGGGGGAGAGGAGAGGAATCCAAAAGTATCCAGTAAGGAAGAAGTATGAATTCAGGAAATCTAGGTGGGATTACTGAGTCTTTATTCTGAGAGCGTGGTTACTGGGGAATAGAACAGGAGGAGCTTATGAGTCCCTTCCTTATGAAGCGGTTGGGGTTGTTTAGGTGATGGAGTTTGATGACAAGGGCCTTTTCCCCACGCTTTTTCTATATTAGCAGCTCAGGAAAAAGAATGAATATCTCTGTATAGAAAATTATACCCATCAAATGGTTCCAAGATTTCTGTTGCCATGTGTCTAAACGGAGCTGTCCAATCTTGTCATCAGGTCCTCAGGCTGTGTCCTGACAGCTCTGGACTTTTCCTTTTCCTGCAGGCTTGCTATATTTTCAGTTCCTGACATTTAGAAGCCTAGTATTTCATTGCTCCTGAGGTAGACAGTTGCTGTACCCTTGATATTGGATACCTTTCTGAATTCTGAAGTGTTCTACCAGCGTGGATAATACAGTGCCCACAGTTACATTGCAGAACAGATTCTGGAAACTGCACCAGCGGGTACAGACTCGGGTTGCATGCCCTCATGCAGCTCAGGGTTGTTTTGCAGGAAAGTGCTAGGAAGCAGGTTGTGCCTCACACAGTGCCGGTTCCCAGAACTAAACATAAAAGTGGCTCGTTAAAGATTAAAAGGACGGCCTGGTCCTTCTGGCCCCAAGATGGAATGATTCCTGCTGTGGCAACAGTCTTTGTGTCCCAGGAGAGGCCATTTTATACAGCAGGTTTGTGCTTCCAAATGTTACAGTAACCCTGCGTTGGCTGATGCCGTTGTGATAAGTTGGCATTTGGGTACTCTCCAGATATATGATCTATATAGCACCCCATGGTTTGAATTTCTGGACAAAACTGCCTCATCAGGAAGGCAAAGCCCCTGCTTTCTACCCCTGTCTTTGGGGAGGTTTCTCCTTTGTTTTATTTGACTATTTTATTGAATCAAGTGAACTTTAACTCTCAAAGTCATAAAAATTCCATTAAGCCCATGTACAGCATCCCAGGTGTGAAAATGTCTCAGTATAACATGACTGGATGACAGCTAAAATCCTTAAAAGTAGTTAGGATAATTGTCTCTGGAGGCTTGAAGAAAATAATGGTCTGATGGGCAAAATAAATTCAGTTTAGTTGTTATGTTCTTGTCGGCTCTTGTAGGTGAGGGGACTGATGTCTAAGACTTGTTACTGTTCAGTATGGTGGTGTTTGAACAAAAAAATTTTCCTTTTACTTGGAACAGTGCTAACAGGACATAGTAATGACCTCTCTCAAAACATGATCCAAGGCCTGCCTGCATCAGAATCACTTGGGAGAGGAAGACACATTACAAATTCTGACTCTGGGGCCTCCTTCCACTCCTGTAAATTCAGTGTCTGGGAGTGGGATGAGCAATGATCATTTTCAATAAGCACCCCTGTTGATTTTTTTTTCTTTTCTTTTTTTTTACAGGGACAGAGAGAGTCCAAGAGAGGGATAGATAGGGACAGACAGACAGGAATAGAGAGAGATGAGAAGCATCAATCATCAGTTTTTCGTTGCGAGACCTTAGTTGTTCATTGATTGCTTTCTCATATGTGCCTTGACCGCGGGCCTTCAGCAGACCGAGGAACCCCTTGCTCGAGCCAGCGACCCTGGGTCCAAGCTGGTGAGGTTTTGTTTTTGTTTTTTTCCTCAAGCCAGATGAGCCCGCGCTCAAGCTGGTGACCTCGGGGTCTCGAACCTGGGTCCTTCCGCATCCCAGTCCGACACTCTATCCACTGCGCCACTGCCTGGTCAGGCACTCCTGTTGATTTTTAAGTATCTTTAGAGTTATTCTCAAGTATCCTAAATGTACTTCATTTTTCATGTTTAGTTTTCGTGATTTATTAGATGATAAATGTTTGGTTGACATGTATATTATTGTCCTTTTTGAAGAGGAGGTACATTATTATTTTTTTAAAGGTTATAGGGCCCTTGCTGGGTTGCTCAGTTGGTTAGAGTGTTGTCCCAATATGCCGAGGTTGTGGGTTTAATCCCTAGTCAGGGCACATACAAGGATCAGTCAGTGAATGCATAAATAAATGGAACAACAAATTGATGTTTCGCTCTCCCTTCCTTGTTCTTTAAAATCAATAAATAAAAATTTTAAAAAAGTTTATAATGGGCCCTGGCCAGGTGGCTCAGCAGTAGAGTGTTGGCTCAGCATGTGCAAGTCCCGGGTTTGATTCCTGGTCGGGGAACATAAGAAGTGACCATCTGCTTCTTTACCCCTTCCTCCCTAACCTCTCCCACAACCGTGGCTCATTTAAGTAAGTTGGCCCCGGGCACTGAGGATGGCACCATGGCCTTGCCTCAGACATTAAAATATCTTGGTTGCTGAGCAATGGACCAACAGCCCCAGATGGGCAGAGCATTGCCCCATAGGGGCTTGCCAAGTGGATCTTGGTCGGGGTGTATGTGGGGAGTCTGTCTGCCTCCCCACCTCTCACTTAATAAAAATAAATAAATAAATAAATAAATAAATAAATAAAAGGTTTATAAGATCCCAGAACATCAAAGATTAGAATTCAGCAATGTCCCCAATTCTCAACATGGTGAGACAGCCTTTGGTTTTTTGGGTTTATCAAATTCACCATATGTGAATCAGAAAAAGTATGTGAACGTAGTTAAGATTAATTTTATTAAAAAGAAGAAATGTGCCTGACGAGGCAATGGCACAATGGATAGAGTGTCAGCTTGGGACGCTGAGGACCCAGGTTTGAAACCCCAAGGTTGCCGGCTTGAGCGCAGGATCGCCAGCTTGAGAGTGGGATCATAGACATGACCCCGTGGTTGCTGGCTTGAAGCCCAAGGTTGCTGGCTTGAGTGAGGGATCACTGGCTCAGCTAGAGCCCCCCCCCCTCCAGTCAAGGCACATATGAGAAGCAATCAATGAACAACTAAAGTACTGCAACCATATGTTAATGCTTCTCATCTCTCTCTCTTCCTGTGTCTCACACTAAAAAAAAAAAAAAATTTGAATACTGATAAGGCTAAAAATACTTCCTTTGTCTGCTCGCATTGCAGTTCCCTCTCTGATGTGTATCCTTCCATTTTTTTTGTATGTATGTATTTGGTAATTTTCTGTGAATTTGGAAGACTACAGAATCCTGAGAAATGAATGTTTTTATTTTGACACTGCTTACTATTTATAATGTTGATATATATTGCAGAAAAAAAAATAAACATGAGTTGTAGCATTACATATAATATATATCCCTGTTCAAGAAAAGCAATGGATATATAGGTGTGTGCATATAGGTATATATATACCTATATACACAAACAGACCTCTAACATATCTGTTGTGACCACCCATAAAAAGTAGACCTATATATATAGCTTTGGGTGGTGAATTACTTGTCTGAGTTTTAAGACAATACATTGAAAGAACTTAAGCAAAGCCACAATTAGTTTTAAAATTTCTCATACAGGTTTTTATTCTCATAGTTTTCATTTCACCTCATAAAACCTCAATGGCTGACATTTTTTTTAAAACTTCTATTTATTCATTTTAGAGAGGAGAAAGAGAGATAGAGAAGGGGGGAGGAGCAGGAAGCATCAACTCCCACATGTTCATTGACCTGGCAAGCCCAGGGTTTTGAACTGGTGACCTCAGCTTTCAAATTTCATCCTTTATCCATTGCGCCACCACAGGTCAGGCCTGAAATTATTAATTCATATTTAGTATCTTTTTAAAAAAAATTATTATTATTATTATTTTTTGTATTTTTCTGAAGTTGGAAACGGGGAAGCAGTCAGACAGACTCCCGCATGTGCCTGACCGGGATTCACCCGGCATGCCCACCAGGGGGCGATGCTCTGCCCATCTGGGGTGTCGCTCTGTTGCAACCAGAGCCATTCTAGCGCCTGAGGCAGAGGCCACAGAGCCATCCTCAGCGCCGGGGCCAACTTTGTTCCAATGGAGCCTTGGCTGCGGGAGGGGAAGAGAGAGACAGAGGAAGGAGAGGGGGAGGGGTGGAGAAGCAGATGGGTGCTTCTCCTGTGTGCCCTGGCCGGGAATCGAACCCGAGACTTCCACATGCCAGGCCGACGCTCTACCACTGAGCCAACTGGCGAGGGCCTAGTATCTTTTTAACGCGTTAAATGTGTAATCCTCAGCCTTTCCAGTTTAAAAGAAGAAACTAGGGTGGAATATGGTTATATTTTGGGGAAACTGATTGGAATTGCTTAGAATCTCAAGCAAAGAAATGATAATTTGCATTAGCTCACCTCCCCTACTACATGGTATTTATCTTTGAATTAGGAAGTTCTTACATTTCTGATCCTCCTGTTGCTGTTCATATAATTTACATTTATTTCCTGAGCACAGGATCTTCCAGATGTTTTTTTCTGTATTTACTAATACAGAATGAGTCAGAAGCTTCTAGCAATACTGAGCTTTATCCTTTTATTTATTTATTTATTTTTGTATTTTTCCGAAGCTTGAAATGGGGAGAGACAGCCAGACAGACTCCCGCATGCACCCGACCGGGATCCACCCGGCACGCCCACCAGGGGGCGATGCTCTGCCCCTCCGGGGCGTCACTCTGCTGCGACCAGAGCCACTCTAGCGCCTGGGGCAGAGGCCAAGGAGCCATCCCCAGCACCCGGGCCATCTTTGTTCCAATGGAGCCTCGCTGCGGGAGGGGAAGAGAGAGACAGAGAGGAAGGAGAGGGGGAGGGGTGGAGAAGCAGATGGGCGCTTCTCCTGTGTGCCCTGGCCGGGAATCGAACCCGGGACTTCTGCACGCCAGGCTGACGCTCTACCACTGAGCCAACCGGCCAGGGCAGCTTTATCCTTTTAGAGGTTCCATATTTGTCTGTACTGTATGTGCCTTGAGAGTTGCTCCATGTTAGAGTGTTTAGGACTTATCAGCCATTACAGCAATATTTTTTAAATGTGGTCCATGAGATAATGGTTGTTAACTGCTGTGCTTTTATCATTTGAAAAAGACTAACCTAACCTACACTGTAGGAAAACTTTAAACAGCCATTTTCTGGAAAGGAAAATTTTGAAGAGGGAGGAAATAAAACAGGGAACATAAAACCTTATACAAGCTCAGTGTGGCTATCCTATTGGAATAATATAATTAAGGGGAATTGAGTTGAATAAGTAACTTTTTTTTTTAACTAGCCCTTTGAAAAGGAATAGAATTAAGCAGCATAGTTTTTTAAACCCAAATTATGACGGTCTATATATTTTAATTGACCTAATAACATTAAGTGACCATCAGGTTAGTAGTTACATCCAGTTTGTACCATATGAGACCTACGTTGAAGGATGGATGAGTCTAGGTGCAGTGGCCTCGAATGACTAGGCTGAGATTTAACTAATGGCCATGGGAAATTTTGAGCAGGGAACAGTAGGATCTGATGTGAACTTTAGTTTCTTTTCTTTTTTTTTTTTTTTTTTTAATTTTTCTGAAGTGAGAAGTGGAGAGGCAGAGAGACAGACTCCCTCATGCGCCCGACTGGGATCCACTCGGCATGCCTGCTAGGGGGTGATGCTCTGCCCATCTGAGGTGTTGCTCCATTGCAACCAGGGCCATTCTAGCGCCTGAGGTGGAGCCCATGGAGCAGTCCTCAGTGCCTGGGCCAACTTTGTTCCAATGGAGCTTTGGCTGTGGGAGAGGAGGAGAGAGACAGAGAGGAAAGAGAGGGGGAAGGATGGAGAAGCAGGTGGTTACTTCTCCTGTGTGCCTTGGCCGGAAATCAAACCTGTGACTTCCACACGCTGGGCTGATGCTATACTGCTGAGCCAACCGGCCAGGGCCTAGTTTCTTTTTTTTTTTTTGTCAAGTGAAAACACATAGTAAGCAAGGGCTTAATCTTTTATTTTCTTTGTATAGCTTCAATGCCAATTCTAGTCTGTTAGGGCAAATTCAGTAATAATTAGTTATTGCTGATGAGCCAGGCATTCTAAAATTGATATTTTTAATAAGCTGGCCAATAAATGAGAAGCGATAGAAATGTAGGGATTTTTGCCCTGGCCGGTTGGCTCAGTGGTGGAGCGTCGGCCTGGCGTGCAGAAGTCCTGGGTTCGATTCCCAGCCAGGGCACACAGGAGAAGCGCCCATCTGCTTCTCCACCCCTCCCCCTCTCCTTCCTCTCTGTCTCTCTCTTCCCCTCCCACAGCGAGGCTCCATTGGAGCAAAGATGGCCCGGGCGCTGGGGATGGCTCCTTAGCCTCTGCCCCAGGCGCTAGAGTGGCTCTGGTCGCAACAGAGCAATGCCCTGGAAGGGCAGAGCATCGCCCCCTGGTGGGCGTGCCGGGTGGATCCCGGTCGGGCGCATGCGGGAGTCTGACTGTCTCTCCCCGTTTCTAGCTTCAGAAAAATACAAAAAGAAAAAAGAAAAAAAAAAAAAAGAAATGTAGGGATTTTTCTTTTTAAAAGCAAGTGTTAATGCAGTTTTCACACACTCCTACTGTATATTCTTTAAGCATCTAGTAGGGATAATAGTGGATAATTTAGCTTTAGTAAGAGAGAATGAGACAGCTGATGAAACAAAAAACTCCAGTATTTCTGTCTTAATTAGAGAACTTGAGTTGTCTAAGGAGATAGAGAGGTTAGAGAAGGAACAGTGACTCTGGTTAGAGCTGACAAAAATTCACCCAAGTGATTTAAGCAGCCTTCAATGACTGAGCAAGTTCCCCTTGTCCTCTGAGCCAGGTGTTCTAATTTGTAAATGCAAAGTGATTTCTTTTTCAGCCTCTGGGGGGGAAATTTTTTTTTTAAGATTTTATTTATTCATTATAGAGAGGGGAGGGAGAGAGAGAGAGAGAGAGAAGGGGGGGAGGAGCTGAAAGCATCAACTCCTGTATGTGCCCTGACCAGGCAAGCCCAGGGTTTTGAACCGGCAACCTTAGCGTTTCCAGGTTGATACTTTATCCACTGCGCCACCACAGGTCGGGCTGGGGGGGAAATCTTTAGTGCTGTGAACCTGTTATCTTCGGTAATCTTGCTGTCCTGAGCCCCAGCTGATCCCAGATGAAATTTCAGAACATGACCACTGGAGCTTTCTGGGTAAAGACTCCAGAGACCCCTGAGTGACCAGCATTAGGGGGAATAATTAAGGTTTACCTGTCCCCAGTAATCAGCACTCGATTAAAGAAAAATCAGTGGTCACCTCTTCTTTTCTAGGTTGCAGTTGATCACAGTTGGCTCAGGCTGCGTTGTTTGGGAAATGTGAGTTTGCCTAGCATGAGTCAGCAGTGCCCTGGGTAAACTGCCTGCTCTGTTGCAATCTTCCTTACCAAAGATATGTCCCCAGGCGGCACCATTCACTTTGCCTGAAAGCCACTGCTGTTGGTTCCTGAGATGACCTCATCTGAATATGGCTCCAAGGACCTCAGCGGCAGGAACTGGAGGCTGCTTGCTTTCTGCCCTGGCAATGTTTTGAAACAGGCAAAATCAGGTAACCTCAGACTGTTTCTCTTAGTGTCATTAGCTAGACTGAGCTGCAGGGGAAAATCCTTAGTCTTCAGAAGTGAGTCACTGCCTTATCTTTGGGTATCTTAAAGCTAATCCTTCAATTCTTTGGTACTTAAGGGGGAAGGTTTCATTTCATTTGGCATCTGGATGTGTGGTTTTAGACCTAATTAGGCCATTTATTATATAAACCATAGAGAAGTCCAATTTATAGCTTACTCATCTTTGCTCGTTTTTTGTCTTGTGAAAAATAGTGTAGTCAAACTAGACTATTGTTAAAGTAAGAAAGACAAACATATTTATCTATCTAGCAATCACGAATGTTAAATTTTAGAGAACGCTCACTGTCTACCAGTGAGTTTCCATATTGCTTTCTGAGCTATTATGAAGAACCTCTCCTAATGCCTAATTCTGTTGAGGCTACTACTGCCCTAACTCCCTCCTCTTCACCTGTCAACTTTTTTAATCTTTAGCCTCAACACTAGGTGATTGTCCCCTTCAAAGTTCGCTTCTGTTCTTTACAAATCCAAATATCCGTGTTCTCTTTTACCTCAAGTCTTTGTACAAATAAGCCTTCTATGAAACATGCTGCCCCAACTTAACCCTAGTGACTTGGCTTCAGTCTAGAATTTACTTCTTCTCTGAAGTCTCTTCTTACTCACCAAGACTGGGTGGGTCCTCAGCAGAAGCCTTTGTTTACTCCAGTCATATTGTATATTGAGAATCAGGGTTTTAGTTAGGATTATATCCATGGAGGTTGGTACATAGAAGGTTCTCAATAAGGATAGGATGAGGAAGAGCCCATATTCTACTTCCATAGCTCTGATAAGCAACCCTTTGCTTTGGCTCCGCCCCCATTTTCATCCTTCTCATGTTTTCCTGAAGATCACCAGTAAACTCCTAATTACCAAACCCAGTGTCCTGGTTTTAACCTTCAGTTGACTTACTCTGCCTTGCACTTGGCACTATTGAACTGATCTTTTTTCCCAGCAAGCCCCTTCATTTGACTTTGAGGCCATCCTATTATTTATTCTCATTCTCTCTTTTTAAATTAAATTTATTATTATTATTATTATTATTTATTGATCCCAGAGAGAGAGGAAAGGGGAGAAAGAGAGAGAGAGAGAGAGAGAAGAGAGAGAGAAAGAGAGAGACTGACAGACACATCAATTTGTTGTTCCACTTATTTATTCATTCATTGGTTGGTTGATTCTTGCATGTGTCCTGACTGGGGGTGGAACCCACAACCTTGGCATATTAGCATGATGCTCTAATGAATTGAGATACCTGGCCAGGGCTCATTCTCTTTGATTATCCTATAATTATTGTGATGATTCACGGCTTTGCCTTGGGTATGTTTTCATTCTTCCCCCGCACACTTCCTCTAAGGATCTCTAATATACCCATAAATTCAGCTATAACTCAGTATTTCTTACCAGCCCAGCTGTTTCTCTCAAACTTCAGATCCTTGTTTCCAGTTTCAAAAATTTGACAAACGTTGTCTAACTATAAACCTACCAAGACGTTCAAAAGGCATCTTTAATTCAACACATGCATAACAGCTCATTATCTCCTCTACTCAGTATTTGTTATCTGCTTATATTGCTGTATGTTTGAACTCTGTTAATTATATCCACCAGTCTTCCTGTTTACTCTTTTTATGCCTCACATCCTCTAAACATGCTAAATCTATGGTTACTAAACCCTTTTGGTTACTACTATTCAATATATTGGAGTACTCTCTAATGTGTTTCTTCATTCTGACTGTATTGCCTCAAACTCTGGACATTTTGTTTAACGAGCCCAATGGCATAAAATTCTGTGTGTGTATTCTTTTAGGCAGGACCTCAGCTTTTCAGAAGTTATAAGTTCTTTTGGTTTTTAAAAATTGATTTTAGAGAGAGAGGAAGGGAGACAGAAAGAGAGAGAGAGGGAGAGAGAGAGAGAGAGAGGGAGGGAGGGAGGGAGGGAGGGAGGGAGGGGTGTGCCCTGACTGGGGATCAGACCAACAACCTCTACGCATCAGGACAATGCTCTAACCAACTGAGTCATCCGGCCAGAGCTCTTTTTTTTTTAAGTTTTTTTTTTAATTGATTTTAGAGAGAGAGGAAGGAAGACAGTTCTGAGGTTATAAATAATACCACTTCCCCAGGTCTTACAAACTAAAGAGTTTTCCCGCTTTGCCTCGACCTTATCAAGTCTTGACAGGGCTTTTGCCACTCCAAAGGTCTTTCTCTGCGCCATCTTCATATTGTTGCCAAAGTTATCTTCCTAAAGGCCCAATCTAATCTTTTCATTCTCAGGTTTTCAGAGTGGCATTGGTTCCTTATTTCCTGCTTAGCTTTGATAAGTAAAGTCCTTCACAATTTCACCCTATCCTACCTGTTAATATTACATTACCTATCTTACCTCTTTTTCCCTTTCCCCGCCATTTCTCTTCTAACTCTAACCTCATTGAACTTCTCAGTTTTCCAGTTCCTGGTTATACAATGTTCTTTTAGGACTCTGTGCCTTTTCCTAGTGGCCTCCCCTTCTCTGACTGGCTAAGTATCTACTCCAACAGACTTAGTTCATAGGTTACACTTTTTCTGCCTTTCTCATGTAGAGTTATTCTTTCTTATTTAGACTTCCGCAGCACTGTGTGCCGCTTCCACTTGTCTGTTGAGTTCCCTGACTGAATCTGAATCTGGTCCCTGACCTAGCTCCCTCAGCCAGTGGCTGAAATGGCTCTCCAGGGTCAGACCGCTAGTCCAAATGTCTTTTACTCTTGGCAGTATTAGAAAGTTTATAAGTCCTCTTGTAAGATGACATGTTTTTAGTTCCTGTTTGTTGACCTTGAACCTCTGGTGCCTATTCGGTATGTGTCACCTGAAATCGTCAGGTAACCATTCACAGTTAGTTTGAATATTTACAGGGCTTGCTCAAACTGAGTTCCATAGTGTCACCTAACATTTTTATAGTACTTTACAAAATTATTCCTTTGTATCACTTTATTTGATACCTATAATACCCTGTGTTGGGTAGGCTTTATTATCCTTACTCTGCTGGTGATTGTAAAGCTGCTTCTGATGCTGAAGCATACATTCTGGTTAAGACTCAGAAAGAAAATGTGTTTTACATTGCATTAACTAACTTGTTTGTCTTTTTGTAGTTAAATATAGCTTTTCTTTCTTTTCTTTTTTTTTTTTTTCATATTTTTCTGAAGCTGGAAACGGGGAGAGACAGTCAGACAGACTCCCACATGCGCCCGACCGGGATCCACCCAGCACGCCCACCAGGGGGCGACGCTCTGCCCACCAGGGGGCGATGCTCTGCCCCTCCGGGGCGTTGCTCTGTCGCGACCAGAGCCACTCCAGCGCCTGGGGCAGTGGCCAAGGAGCCATCCCTAGCGCCCGGGCCATCTTTGCTCCAATGGAGCCTCGGCTGTGGGAGGGGAAGAGAGAGACAGAGAGGAAGGAGAGGGGGAGGGTGGAGAAGCAGATGGGCGCTTCTCCTGTGTGCCCTGGCCGGGAATCGAACCCGGGACCTCTACACGCCAGGCCGACGCTCTACCACTGAGCCAACCGGCCAGGGCCAAATATAGCTTTTCTATTGTTTCAAATGTCTAGAATTTGTTAAAACCCACTACAAAAGTAGAGTGTCAAACTAAGCTGATGAGTTGAACGGAGGTCATCACAAAATGGAGTAAGCTGAGTGTTAAGAGTAGAAAAGTTGCCTGACCAGGCGGTGGCGCAGTGAATAGAGCATCGGACTGGGATGTGGAAGAACCAGGTTCAAGACCCCGAGGTCGCCAGCTTGAGTGTGGGCTCATCTGGTTTGAGCAAAAATTCACCAGCTTGGACCCAAGGTCGCTGGCTCAAGCAAGGGGTTAGTTACTCGGTCTGCTGAAGGCCCGCGGTCAAGGCACATATGAGAAAGCAATCAATGAACAACTAAGGTGTCGCAATGCGCAACGAAAATCTAATGATTGATGCTTCTCATCTCTCCATTCCTGTCTGTCTGTCCCTGTCTGTCCCTCACTCTGACTCTCTCTGTCTCTGTAAAAAAAAAAAAAAAAAAAAAAAAAAAAGTAGAAAAGTTTTCGGAGTAATTCTAGCAAGTGATTGTAGGGTAATTCACAACTTTTGGGGTGCTAGTATGCTGTGTTTGGGACTATGTGGAATTTGATTATAGAAAGATGAACCATATGGGTTGGGAAATGATCTCTGTTAGATAAGGGTATGTGTTGCCTGACCAGGCAGTGGCACAGTGGATAGAGCATTGGACTGGGACACAGAGGACCCAGGTTCGAAGCCCCAAGGTTGCGCCTCAAGCGCAGGTTCATCTGGCTTAAGCATGGGCTCACCAGCTTGAGCATGGGGTTGCTGGCTTGAGTGTGGGATCATAGACATGATCCTATGGTCGCTGGCTTGAACCCAAAGGTTGCTGGCTTGAAGCCTAAGGTCACTGGCTTGAGCAAGGGGTCACTAGATCTGCTGTATCCTCACCCCCCACCCTCCAGCCCAGTCAAGGCACATATGAAAAAGCAATCAATGAATAACTAAGGTGCCACAGTGAAGAATTGATGCTTCTCATCTCTCTCCCTTCCTGTCTGTCTGTCCCTATCTGTCCCTCTCTCTCTGTCTCTGACACACACACACACACACACACACACACACACACACACACAAATGGGTATGTGACATTCAATTTTGGTCCCTCCATACTTGAGAGGATAAAGATGATTAAAAAGTTAAAAATAATAAGTCATCATTATAAGTTTTTTTTTTTTTAAAGGAACGATTTTAGCCTAGAGAAGGAGAAGCTAAGGGATGGCTTGATTACTATCTTCAAGTACAAGAATAGTTTCTGCCAGGGGGATTTCGATTAATTGTTCTTCATGTACTTCAAAGACTTAAAAGGAAATGGGCTTAAATTGAAGGAGGAGTACTTTTAATGAACATGAGGAAGAGTTTATTGATCTTTAAAGTTGAAAAACATTTGAATGACTGCTAAAAGAGAATGTTGAATTTCTGGCCATTTCAGTTATCTATTCCTGTGCAACAAATACCCTAAAACTTTTTGTGGCTTCAAATGACAACCATTTTATTGATCATAATTCTATACGTTAGTAATTCAGGAAAGGGGGACATACTGCTGTGCTCTATGTGATGTTGATTAGACTGGAGGATTTATCATGGCTTTCACTCAAATATCTGCGGCCTCAGTGCTGGCTGTTGGCTGGGACAGCTTGGTTCTTCTCCATGTGGCCCATTTCTCTCTTGGCCTCTCATCATTCATTAATCTAGATTGGGCTTCTTTTACATGATGGTTGGCTTCCAAGGTGCCATAATGGAAGCTGTAGTGCCTCTGAAGGGCTAGACCTGAGAGTTGTACATCATCACTTTTGCCCCATGCTTTTGGTACAAGTGTAGCTCACACCCAAGGGGAGGGGGCACAGAGGAGGGTAGAGTGTCAAAGTCACACTGCAGAAGGGCACGCAGTATGGTTGGGATTGTTGTTGCCAATTTTGGAAACAATTTACCACACTGGCCTTAGAGATTTTTAATGAGAGAATGATTGATACATGTTTATTGAATAGGTAGTTTGGGCGTATGACTTATGAACGTGGCTGCATATCAGAGTCATCGGGAAGCTTTTCATAGCTATGTACTCCTTAGGTAGGATACCTGTGAATCGATGTCTCCTGACGGTGTTGGTACATAAGAGACACTGTGTGTCCTTTCTCTTTGGTAACTGTCAGTAAAATGACAATGGGGTTGGGGGTAGGGAACAAGACAGATAGGTGTAATATTGGCAGAATGGTAGATGCTTTAAGATAAGCCTGCTGGACTCCTGCTTCCAGGGCTTGACTGAACCTTCTGCTGGCATGTTTTCCCTTCTGGTCGGCCTAGTGTAAGTTACATCAACCTTCAGATAGCACATCATCCCAGGGGTGTTTCTTGATGCTTCACTTATTTTTTTGTCATAGTTTCTAGCACTTTTTCCTTCAGAGCATTTTTAGTTTACAATGAAATGTTTATATGAATATTTGACTGTTGTGATATAGACAAAATATGTCTGCTTTGCTTTTCGGTATCTAACATAGTGCTTGCCTTTCTGGTATCTAACATAGTGCTCGCCTTGTAAAAGGTACTCAGTATTTGTTGAATAAACTAAGTGGTTGATTGAATACATAAATGAATGACAAGCTAGTTAATTTAGTTTTAAAGGATGATTAGAATTTTGGAAAGGCCTGACCAGGCGATGGCGCAGTGGATAGAGCGTCGGACTGGGATGCGGAAGACCCAGGTTTGAGACCCCGAGGTTGCCAGCTTGAGCATGGGCTCATGTGGTTTGAGCAAAAGCTCACCAGCTTGGACCCAAGGTTGCTGGCTCGAGCAAGGGGTTACTCGGTCTGCTGAAGGCCCGCAGTCAAGGCACATATGAGAAAGCAATCAATGAACAACTAAGGTGTCGCAACGAAAAACTAATGATTGATGCTTCTTATCTCTCTCCTTTCCCGTCTGTCTGTCCCTGTCTATCTCTCTCTCTGACTCTCTCTCTCTGTCTCTGAAAAAAGAAAAAAGAATTTTGGACAGATGGAGCAAATGAGTGGGAAAATCATGGTTCTGAAACAGAACGTGTGGATTATATTGCTCAGATAATTTCAGAATATTGGAGAAATTGGAAAGAGATGAATAGTTTGGTTCTGAGTATACTTGGTATGTTTCATTGGGGTCAGGTTATCTAGCAGGTATTTAGAAATGAGGTACTGAAATTGAAAGGTGAAATTGATTGATTCCACATACTAGATTTGGAGTTATTTGAATGAAGACTAGGAATTGATTCATTCAGCAAATACTTATTTGGGCTTCTATTATGTGACAGACAACTTCATTGAAGGCAGGGTGAGCTGAATCTGACAGATAAGGAACAAGCTTTGTGAAAAGAGCTGTGGAGCATGTTCCAAGAAGGAAAGGAACCACAAGTGTGTAGGCTGGGGTAGGAGGAAATAAGTAATTTATTATTTTTGAAGAACTGAAAGAAGACCGCCAAGGGCTTAGAGTGAGGTGAAGATAGAGGGAGAAGAGCAGCAGGAGGTGAGAGGAGGAAGGTAGGCAGGGCCACTTCAGGAGTCTAGGCTTTTACAGTAAAGCTTGGTGGGAAACCATTGAAGGCTTTAAAGAGCCAGATTAACAAGCAAAGTATAGTTTTTTAGATAAAAGGTTACCCTGGCTACTGTGTAGAAAATGGAGTGATAAAGAGGGGACCACGAGGGAGGTGTCTGCTGTAGTTCTTGGGAAAGAAGGTGGCATGTAAGTCAGGGTGTGGTAGTGGATATAATGAGAATGGGATATTTACAAGATATATTTAAAATGTAGAACCAGTAGAATTCACTAAAGAAGGGAAGGAAGAAAGGTTACTTACTAGCCCTGGGGGATATTTAAGAGACAAGGAGGAACCAGGGAAGGACAGGGGAGGAGAATTAGTTTTTGAAGTCAAAGGAGGTCAAGCTACTGCACTCTCAGTGGGAACTGAAGGGGAAAAAAGGAGTCTGTGAGAATGACTGAAGGGAGGACACGGATAGGTCATTGGGATAAGGGGTGGTCAGGAAGGTTGAGGACTTAGGAACAAGCCGCGCATTTAGCTGTCAGAATATTATAGGTGACTTTGGAGAAAGCTTTCAGGAGAGTGTAATAGAGTTAATGAACAAGTGTGTGTTGTGAAAGTGAAGCAGAGTACCACTTACTCTCTTGGGGAAGTTAGGAATTAAAGAGAAAGGGAGGCAGAGCAGAGAGTTCACTTTGTGCAGACTTGCACAGAGAGGTGTGTTTGAACGCAGGTTTTTCAAAACTGTGATGGACCAATATTTACAATATAGTGTTCCAGTCACTATACTAAGAGCTATAACAAGTCTATTTTATTTATCTTTGTCTTTTAACAGTTTGCCTAATAGTGTAGTGACTCCCAAATGAATTTCTAAAATCTGGGGCTAGTTAAGAACTTACTTTGGGGTATAGGAAGGAAATATTAGAAGTAATTTTTTTTTAATATATTTTTCTCTTACTCTTTGAAATTTCTTTTTAGTGTTATATTTTAGATAGAACACAGTATATTATATAGTAGTGCTTGTCTAATTTGCTATTATATGTAGATATATTAAAAGTGTGCTAATTTTTAAAGAATTAAACTGATGGTCAAAAATGATGGATTCTACTGCTCTAGTGAATAAAGGAGAGTTTTTGAGATGGAGAGAAAAGAAGGGGCAGAGAGAGGATGGGAAATCAACATGCAGAGTAGTCTGCACATTGTTTTAAACCTCTTCAGACCCTGTGAAGTTGTTTTCCCCATTTTACCGACAAGAAACTGAGGACTGGAGAATATAACTTGGCCCAAGGTCACACAAGCAATTAAGTGGTAGAACTGGAATTTGAAACCCAGTCACCTTTGAAAGCTTTATTGCCCCACTTATTCTTTTCCCTATTTATCTGCTTACTGCTTTTTCAAATTTTTTTCATCTAATTCTCACAGAGATTCTATAAGGAGCATATTAAAATCTCCATTTTGCAGTTGAGGAATCCGAGGCACAGATGAAACAGTTCGTGCAAGGCAACCCCTGGACCCCTGTTCCAGTGTTCTTTCCACTGGACCACTCTTGCCTCAAGTGGGTGGAACTTGGTTGTTTCGGTAAAGTGGGTGAGGAGGTTTCTAGTTATCTGACAAAGAAGTGGAAGAAGGGATAGGGGTTGGAAGATTACTTAGACAAAAGAGAAAACTCTAAGAGTTCCCATTTTTGGAGTTCTTTGTGTAGTAAGGGTTTGCATTAATTACCTTATTTAGGTACTTTATTTTACAGATGCAGAAAATGAAGTTCAGGTAAGTTCACCATCATGTCTAAGGTCACACAGTGAGACAGAGTTCTGACTCCAGGCCCCAAGTCCTAAACCCTGCATGACAACAGTGCTCTTTGGAAAGTTGATGGGAAAACATCAACTAGAGGTGAATAAAAGATTTCTAGGCCCTGGCTGGTTGGCTCAGCGGTAGAGCGTCGGCCTGGCATGCGGGGGACCCGGGTTCGATTCCCGGCCAGGGCACATAGGAGAAGCGCCCATTTGCTTCTCCACCCCCTCCCCCTCCTTCCTCTCTGTCTCTCTCTTCCCCTCCCGCAGCCAAGGCTCCATTGCAGCAAAGATGGCCTAGGCGCTGGGGATGGCTCCTTGGCCTCTGCCCCAGGCGCTAGAGTGGCTCTAGTCGTGGCAGAGTGACACCCCGGAGGGGCAGAGCATCGCCCCCTGGTGGGCAGAGCGTTGCCCCTGATGGGCGTGCCGGGTGGATCCCGGTCGGGCGCATGCGGGAGTCTGTCTGTCTGTCTCTCCCCATTTCCAGTTTCAGAAAAATACAAAACAAAACAAAACAAAAAAACCCAAAAAAACAAACAAACAAAAAAAGATTTCTAAGCCCAGTGAGGGCTTGGTCCCACTGTATAAATTTGTTGGGAACCCAGTAAATAAAGTCTCTGACTTTTTTGTAATATTTGGTAGCTCCAGTGTGAAGAGGTTGGGGCGGGAAAGGAAAGAGAAGGGGAAGAAAAACGGAATAAGAGTTCCAATAAATCAAAAAGGGACCCAGGATACAGGAATGGCAGATTGCGATGGATTTGTGTTAAGAAAATTTGTGTTTTAAATTCATTCTTTTTTTTAATTTTTATTTTTATTTATTTATTCATTTTAGAGGGTGGGAGAGAGAGAGAGAGAGAAAGAGAGAGAGAGAGAAGGGGGAGGAGAAGGAAGCATCAACTCCCATATGTGCCTTGACCAGGCAAGCCTGGGGTTTCGTACCGGCGACCTCAGCTTTCCAGGTCGGCGCTTTTACCCACTGCGCCACCACAAGTCAGGCTTAAATTCATTCTTAAGATAATTTTATTGTGGTTCTGTTTGATGCAAGGTATATTGGAATATGGAGAAGGAATTCAGAGATGGATAAAATGTGATCTTTGACCTCTAGAAAGGTTAGAGAGGGAGATAAAGTGCTTCACCATAGCACATGATGGAAGGGTCTGAGAGAGGTGGAGGGTAGAGAAGTATTATCCATACGGGCTGAAGGTGGCATTATGTACGGCTGGCCTGGTGGGTGCCATCTGGCTTCTCAGGAAGACCCCTGAGGGTTTTGGTCACTATGCTCTAGGTCTTGTTTTCAGGTCACAAAATGAATTTTGTTTTGCACCTGAAAATGATCAGTCTTTTGGAGACAGGATTGTATTTAGACTTGAGTGTGCTCAGAAAGGAATGCCAATTTATTATTTTAGAGTGAAGGATTCCTTTCCTGGTAACAGGACTCTGGATTTTGCTAGGGTATTGCTTTTCAATATCAAGAGATCTGAGAAATGAAATTTAATGATATCAAGCTTGCTTGGTAAGCTTGGAATAATATGATAGAATAGTTTGTGGGGAAGGATACAGTTACAAAAAAGCTAAGATTATTGATTGCTTACTCTATTCCAGGTATTGTACCAAAGTGCTTTGCATATAGTAGAACATTTACTTCTCCCAGTGCTCCTCTTGCAAAGTAGGCACAATTGTCCTCAGTTTACAAATGAGGAAACCAACGCTGTCTCCAAGCTGGAAAGAGGCTGACCTGTGATGGGAACCAGGTCCCTCTGGCTCTGAGTTCATACTCCTGCCACTGTACCCTGCTCCCATTTAAGCTCTGTGAAAGAACCTTACTGCACTCAGAGAAGATGGTGTGTCACCTAGCTCCAGTATGTCTCTGCCTCCGGTGATTCTCAAGTCAACATGACCTCTTCTTCTTCTTTTTTTTTTTTTAGATTTTTCTAAGTATTGTTGTTGACCACACGTCGATATGGTCACATTCTTTGTTTAAATATATTCATACCATCATCCAAGCCATTTTGTCCTCTCATTTTTGGTTTGGAATACATTGTATCTCCTTAGAGGGACTTTACATTATCTGCACACATTAGTTTTGTGTTGATTTTATTATCTTAATTTTACGGGTTATGAGATTCTTCCAGCTCCTAACTTGTTAACCTCCCTCCTTCCCTCCTGTTTCCAGCCTCCTTTTCCACTGGATTTAAATTCAAATTCTGAGTCTGATTTTTAAATATTCAATCTGGCCCTGGCCGGTTGGCTCGTGGTAGAGCATCAGTGTGGCATGTGGAAGTACTGGTTTGATTTTCAGTCAGGGCACACAGAAGTTACCATCTGCTTCTCCACCCCTTTCCCTTTTCTCTCTTTCTCTGTTTCTCTCTTTCTTCCCCTGCTGCAGCCATGGCTTGAGTGGTCTGAGCAAGTTGGCCCCTGGTGCTGAGGATGGTTCTCACCTCAGGTGCTATAAAAATAGCTTAGTTGCCAAGCAATGGAGCAGCGGCCTCAGATGGGCAGAGAATTGCCGGATGGGGGCTTGCTGGGTAGATCCAAGTCGGGTCACATGCTGGATGGAGTCTGTCTCTCTGCCTCCCTGCCTCTCAATTAAAAAAAATATCAGTCTGGCTCCAATCCAGCTATCCAATTTAACCACGGCTCTCTGGATCACTAGTTATTATCATCACCATCCCTCCTATTTGTGCCCACTTATTTCTCAAATCAAATCCAATTATTCACTGTACCTGTATGTCCTTCATTTTCTATTGGTTGTCCTTGGCTCTGTTTTTTTTTTTTTGTTTTGGCTTTGAATGTCATTCTTTCAGTGAAGCCTCCTTGTCTGACCCCTCATTGGGAGTACTCACTTCCTCCTCTGGGTCTCATAGTAAAGGATTCTTTTACATCTCCTTTACGGCACAGTACACTTTCTGCCATATATTTCCATTGTGTGCATGCCTTTATCTTTCTTTCTAGACCATAACCTTGTGCGGATCTTTCTGGCTGACTTTTGCATCTCTTCTTGTGTCTAGTTAAGTTCTATGCACATAGTGGGCGTTTGATATCTGTTGGATGAAGGAATGAATAAATAGAATTTCAGATTTAAGTTTCTCTTCATTGGTTTCAATTTCTTCCTCCTTTTTGCTTTTCTTCCTTCTTTTCCATTTCCCTTTGTTTTAAATTTGTTGTGCTTTTTCTTGTACCGAGTCACAGAACTTGTCTACACCACTCCCTTCCTTACCCAGATTTTGCCTCATTCTTTTCCTATTAGCAGTCACTGAGTGGGAGTGCCACATGCTTCTGGTCAGATTTTCTCCATCCTTTTGTGGCTCTGTTCTCTCCCGGAATCATATGACCAGTGTGATTGCCTTAAGATCTTAATAGAAAGGCCACGTGTAAAGAGCAGTCCTTAAGGTTTGCTAGTCTGTTGCTTTCAAGTGGGAAGCTTTCTGATCCACATTTCAAGGGAAAGGGCAAAAGAGCCTTGGGTACTTGGGAGGTAGATCAATGCATATATTCACATTGGGATGTGGGCTGTTAGAGTCATCCTGTTGGACCATAGAAGTAATCCAGGAAGTCTCAGAAGCTCCTGTTGACAGTGCTAAATCCCCAAATTTTTTGCTACAGCTGGAAGAAACATTAGCGATTAGTGTAGTCCAACCCTCCTATTTTTCAGATGAGAAAACAGACCCAGGGAGCTAAGTGACCATAAAAACTGGGATATTTCTTGCCTAGCATTTACTCCTAATGCTGAATGTGACTGGGGAAACAACTAGCACTTTGAAAACAATTGAAGTTTTACTTGAAATGGAGGTTTCAGGTCTCAAACTGAAAAGGCTTTTGCAGTGCTGAAAAGTAGACCGGTTGGTAGCAGGTTGGAGTGGGGACTGTGTTTAGCAGAAGAACCCTTTGAACTGGTGGGATCACTTGGGGTGGTTTGCTTCGGCCATCTGCTCAGTCAGTGGGGACTGGCTGACAGAAATGTGTTCCTTCTATGTTTGTAAAGAAGCCAACATTTAATAATAAAAACATATCCAATTTATTTTGCTCTTTTTCCCCCCAGCCCTCATATTCTAAGTTTTGTTTCAGGATTAATTTTCTTATCTCAGCACTTTTTATATTTTTATTGTTTACTCTAGGTCAGATGTTAGTATGAAGATGGGAACTCCAGAAACTGTCTTTAGGTGACTCTTTTACCTGACTCATAGGATAATGTATTTCATTGTTGAAATACTGTCCAGTGAACCACTTATTAGCAGATATGGAAGTTTACCTACTGCCCTGGCCAGATAGTTCGGTTGGTTGGTTAGAGCATCATCCCATAGCTCAGAGGTAGCCAGTTTGATCTCCTCTGTCCCCTTCCTCTCTCTAAAATCAATAAAATAACCATTAAAAAGAAAAAAAGAAAAAGTTTACCTACCTATTTGTGGCTAGGGAGCAGCAGTGTAAAGACACATCCCAGAACAGGAAGTCAAATGCAAACAGGATGTGCTTGTCTTTACTGTAACCTGTGTGCCTGTGTTTTGAAACCTGCTGTGGTTAAAGAGACTTCAAATATTTGAGCGTGGCTGAGACACCTCAGTTTCTGGTTTGAAAAGTAGCTAAGGCAACTAGTCCTTTCCTGCCCTTGCTTATATACAGGTGTACATCTTTCTTCCAGGGGTCAGGTCTTTCTTCCTGATACATGGTGATTTTTCCTAGCTTACACAATTATTACATCCATATGTTTTATAAAATGAAACCACTGAATAGACTGTTGATCTGGTTACTTTTAGTAATTGTGGGGTTCAAGCTGTGCTTGGCTATTTTTAAAAAATAACAATAGATAGAATTCACCGGCCTTTTAAATTATGGTTCCTTTTGTTGGATTTCAGGATTTCTAGCTCATCTTTTGAGTATTTCTTGGTTCTTGAGCTAGGTAGTTTATAAATTATCCCGATTTTAGTCTTTGAATTGAAATTTTCCTTGAGGGTTGAAGGCTGGATCTAATGCCAACTGCTGAACTGTTTTATACCTAGGCAAGTTTCCAGAGAAGAGATTAAATAGGTAATTTGCTTGGGGGTCATTCAGCTGGTAAACAGTCTTAGGAATTCCTATTTTCTGAACCCCCCTCCCATTCCTCATTGTTTCCCACTGTGAAATCTGCTTTATTGTGTTCATCAGGGGGCTGGATTGGCTACAGAATGATTACCTGTGGGAGTAATCTTGGGGTCTTTGTGGGTTATTATAACTGCTTGAGTTATTTCAGAACAGGTCCATTCTGATGGTCTCAAACAATAAGCTAATGAGTATGGGGCAGGTAAAGGTCTGGGTCCTGTTGTTTGTGCAATCTGTATCCTTGCCACATTGCAAAGAGGGTATCCTTTCACTTTATAATTCCAGGATCAGTTAGTAGCACACCTAAACATTGGTGAGAATAGCAATACTTTCTGATACCAGCACAGGTGTCTCCTTTTTTTAAAAAAAACAAACAAACAGGTGTCTTTTTTCTCAGGAAAAAAAGGAGTGGAAAAGATGAGCTAGTTTGCACTTTGTTGTGGGGTATATAGACAAAGAGTAAAACCTGAAGACCAGGTTAAGCACTGTTCACAAGGAAAATATGGTGAGAATACAGAGATTTTCTTTGTGATACGAGGCAAACTAGAAATCTTCATTTCTGCTTCTTGGGGTAGGTACTAGACATCATATATCCTGACAGGAGCAGGAAAACATTTCAGAAAGTCAGCATAATTTTCAGATTGAGATCAGACATCAAACCAAGCCAAAGGTCTGTGGGAGGAGGGGACAGGTAGTCTGAATTCACCCTGGATTTATCACAAAATCCCATTATGACCTCCATGCAGTACAAGCAGTTGTGGAGCACCAACTGGGTGGCAGAGATGTATGTGTTCAGTTCTTTTAATTTGGTGGACAAGAGGGGTTGAGGAGCTAAAAGAAACTGTTTAAACTGGCTAGACTCTGGGGAAAGTGACAAACTCCTTAGCAGTGGGGTAGAATTAGGAAGGAATGTAACGGCCTTTGGCTGCATTGTGGATAAATCACTTCTGACCGCCTCTGATCTTCGGGGATTAGAAAATTAAGAGCTGATGGGAGGGGTCTGAAGTCTTTTAGTTCTTGAAACATCATTGGAAAACTAGATAGATTGAACCTTGGTCGATGGCTCAGTGGATAAAGCGTCCTCCTGGCATTCTGAGGTCTTGGGTTTGATCCCTAGTCAGGCATGTAGGAGAAACAATCAATGAGTACATCTCTAAAATGGGAACAACTAAAGTGGAATAATGAGTTGATGCTTATCTCCCTCTCCCCTCTTCTCTCTCTCTCAAACTAAAAAACAAAACAAAACTAGATTGAGTCTGATTAAAAGTATCAGCTTGTCTAACAAAAAGGTAGGGGATAGAGCAGATAAATGTCACTTTAAACCTTTTAATTAATTAATTATTTATTTATTTATTCATTTTAGAGGAGAGAGAGAATGGGGGAGGAGCAGGAAGCTTTAACTCCCATATGTGCCTTGACCAGGCAATCCCAGGATTTTGAACTGGCGACCTCAGCATTCCAGGTCAATGCTTTATCTACTGTGCCACCACAGATCAGGCACTTTAAACCTTTTAAAAAAGATTATTCGGCCCTGGCTGGTTGGCTCAGTGGTGGAGCATCAGTCTGGTGTGTGGATGTCCGTCCTGGGTTTGAGTCCCGGTCAGGGCACATAGGAGAAGCGCCCATCTGCTTCTTTACTCCTTCCCCTCTTGCTTCTCTCTCTCTCTCTCTCTCTCTTTTCTCCTGCAGCCATGGCTCCATTGGAGTGAGTAGGCCCCAGGCACTGAGGATGGCTCCATGGCCTCCACCTCAGGTGCTGAGAAGAGCTTGGTTGCTAAACAACAGAGCAATGCCTCAGATGGGCAGAGCATTACCCCCTGGTGGTGGATTCCTGTCGGGGCACATGTGGGAGTCTGTCTACTTCCCCTCCTCTCACTGAACTAAAAAAAAAAGAAAAAAAAAAAAGATTTTTCATGAAATAATATACAGGGAGGTCCTCAGATTATGACATAGTTCCATTTCTATGACAGGGATTTAACCCAAATTTTGGTGTAAGTCGAAATACACCTTGGCCTAAAATAATAATCTAGAACATAAAAACATAACTAAGCCACAGAAATAGGAAAAAGACATGTATACTGTACTGTACTGTACACTGTACTGTAATAGAAAAAAATCACAAAAAATGAGTGTAAAAAAAATTTCTTACCTTCATTCCTGTGGTTGGCTTGCACACTGGAAGGCGCATTGCAAGGTGGGAGAGAGTGACCTACTGGGAGGAGAAAGCTGGGGAGGCAGGAGAACCCGCAGAAGGTGCTGGAGATACTGGGTCAGGTGAATCAGGATTGCCTAAGGAACATGCAGGAGATGCTGGAGATGATTCTACCTGTACTACAGGTGTTTCATCTCGAGAAGCAGCTGATGTAGAGGGCACAGCATCTGTTGCAGGCCTCTCTACCTTCTTAAAGAATTGTTCCAGGCTAGTTTGGAAGGTTGATGGCTTCTTCTCTTCCAAAATCTGCCTATAGCATTGCAAGGCATCCATAATACCTCTGTAGACCTTACTGAAGCTGTCATCCCTGGGGTCCTCAGCCTGAGTGTGTAAGTATGACGCTAAGGGTATAAGCCAAAACACTCACGTTTCAGTTTTTTAAAGTTTTTGTGGAAGTGAGCATTGTAAACTCAAAACGTTGTATGTTGAGATTGTCATAACCCAAGGACTGCCTGTATAGCCAACTTTTATTGAGCATCTGTTATGTGGTAGGCTTTAAATACCACCAGAATTTAGAGTCTTTGTTCATTCTCTATACCACAGTGCATTTGGTTACAGTAACTTGAAGTGCTGCCTTTTCCTAGAGCATAGGAGTGCCAGAAATCCTCTCACCTAGTTCCTGGCTTCGTGAACATGTTTTACCCTGGTTACTCATTAGTCAGTCACTGTGATAATATCTGTGAAAGCGGCTTCTTCAGTTAGAAGGTCCAGAAAAGCTTATCTGGTAAGTCCTGTGTCCTATACAGGAGAATAGGAGGGGGACCAGAGTCTCTTGATAAGCTTTGTCATCAGTTTTGATGGAAGTAGGATCCTGTGGCAATTAAACTGCAGGTCCAGTTATTCTGTTTTCAGCACTGTTAGGAGATTTTACTCTGAATGCTTTCTTTCCTTGATTGACTCACCCCTTAGAGCAGAATGCCTGGGCTGAAATTAAATGTGTAGGTTTCTCTGCTGCAGTGTTCAATCTGTCATCTCTCCTAAACTTCACACTAAGAAGCAGCCATTTAATTGGTCAGACCCCGAGGGTGATATTTTGGCACAACTCCATTGGTTAGAATTACTTTTTCCTGAACCTCACAGCAGATGCTGAGGTCCCTCTGCCGATATTTGTCATAGACTAGTTGAAACCAGGGAGTTTCCAAGAACATTTATAACTTGTGATTATTATGTATGTTTTTCAGTTGTTTACAACAGTTATCACTTCAGAAAAAGAGCTCATTTATTACTAGTGGCAAGTGAAATCTGTCTCCTTCATATTGTCATTTTAACGCTTTATGCTCCAAGCCCCTCTGCTGTTCTGTGTTATACATCCTTTGCTGTGTTTCTCTTTTCACTTTGCTCTCGCTGTGTGGGTCAGCAGCAACAGGCAAAGCTCTGCTTAGACACAAGTGTATCTGGTAGAGGTCCATCTCTTTGATTTTTAGCATTTCTTTTCTCTCTTATTTCTCTACTTTTTGTGCATTTTATCTGTATTCTTCACAATTTTTATTTGTATTCTTTGCAGTTCTCATCACAGCAGAAGCCTTCTGTGCTTTTTGATGTGAGGAACAAGTGGAAGTGATTTTTTTCTTTTTGGTGAGAGTGGGGTCATGTCTGTGATCCCATGCTCAAGCTGGTGGCCCCGCACTCAAGCTGGTGAGCCCATGCTCAAGCCGGATGAACCCACGCCCTAGCCAGTGTCCTTGGAGTTTTGAACCTACGTCCTCAGCATCCCAGGCTGACGCTCTATCTACTGCACCACTGCCTGGTCAGGTGGCAGTGACGGTCTTGTTCACCTTTGAGGCTCTCCCTTTCCGGTTTCCAATGCTGTATTACCTGTCAATTTTAATATTTTTCTTCCACTTTTAGAAGGTAGTCTGTTACCATTTTTATTTCTCAAGTAATCTTAGCAGACATTTAAAAATTACCTTCAATGCAGGTGAGGTAGGCGTTACTCCTAGGCTTTTCCTTACAGGTATTTATGTGGTTGTAAGGGTTTAAACCCCGTAATTGGCTGATCACTGGAATCCTGATCGTGGAGTTTTGAAGCATGAATTTCTGCCTACCTCACCCCCTGCTAAAGTTCTAATGCTGTTACCATTAGTAATATTTCAACAAATGCCTGGTGATCACATTCACTGGGCACTGATGTATCTGGTAGATCACATTCACTGGGCACTCAGCATCAGGCTGAGACTCACTCTTGTTTTCTCTCACTTTGCACGTCCTAACCACGGGAGATGAGCACTTTATAAAGAATTATACCAATTGTTAAATACAGTACTACTTGAATGCTTATCCCCTCAGTTACCATGCATTGCAGAGACCTTGTCTGTTTTTGTGCCTCTTGGAATCCCCAGCAACTAGGAGAGGGTTTGGCAAACAGTATTGCTAAATAGATAATCAGCTGAATGAATTAAAGTTATGGTGTACAAGATGCCATGAGAGCACAGATAGGGTCAGAGGTTTCCCTGAGGAAATGAATACCACATGCAGAAACTGGGGGTGGGGGTGGGAGCAGTGATGAAGGCAGAGAAAATAGCTTGAGGGAGGTTGCGAAAGCCGAAATAAGCGTGGCATTTGAGGGACTGAGAGAATGGCATGGTAGTTGGAGCTAAAAGCAGGGAGAGGGAAGTCCTGAGCTGTATGAATTTATTTTAATTGTTATTGAATGGTTACCAGCAAAATAGTTATTAAAAGGAGGGTCATAGAGCATTAGTTGTAGTTGACACAATTAAGTAAAAAACCCCTACTCAGCTGGAACAAATCTAGGCCAGAATAGAAACTGAAACATTTTACAAATCAAGTAAGGGCTTTATCTTTAGAAAGTTGGGGTCTATCTATAGCACTAGTACCTTGAAGTTGTAGTAAGTAGGAAATGCAGATGACTTACTGGATGTATAAGTTAAAATGCTGGATTCCCGGGGATGGTATTTCTGTCTACCGTACCTTTTACAAGACCCTCAAGTGTTCAAAGGTTGGCTTGGTGGGTAGATACCCCTTTTTGATGTCCCTAGAAGGGAGTAGAGACTAGTGTTAAATATTTCCTCCCTGCTAGCCACTTTAGGTGATTTCTGTTGTGTTCCCCCACAGTCAGTCCATTAACCTTGCTCTCCCAGCGCATAGACCCTTGAATTCCTAGTGCTAAGGGTCAAGAGTATGGATGGTGGAAAAGGACCCCCTCTTTCTGTAGGACTATACAATAATTAAAGAACTTGAACTTATATCCCATCACTCTAGCTCTGTGACCCTGGTCCAGTTACCCAACCCTCTTCATTTATAAAATGAACATTTTAATTCTGATTTTTGCAGGATTATTGTATTAAATGAGACAGTATATATACAAACATAACAACACTTGGCAGACGTTAGGTGTTCTGTAGTGTTCTTACTTTTTCCTTAAAAATAAAATGTTTTAGCCTGACTGGTGGTAGTGCAGTGGATAGAGTGTTGACCTGGAACACCAAGGTTGCCGGTTTGAAATCTGAGGTTGCTGGCGTGAGCATGGGGTCGCTGGTGTGAGCCTGGGGTCATAGGCTACCAGGGGTCCCCAAACTTTTTACACAGGGGGCCAGTTCACTGTCCCTCAGACCGTTGGAGGGCCGCCACATACAGTACTCCTCTCACCACCAATGAAAGAGGTGGCCTTTCCGGAAGTGTGGTGGGGGGCCGGATAAATGGCCTCAGGGGGCTGCATGCGGCCTGTGGGCCGTAGTTTGGGGATGCCTGGGACCCTGACGTTGTCAGTTTGATCCCTGGTCGAGGCACATATGAGAAGCAATCAGTGCACAACTAAGTGGAGCAATGAGTTGATGTTTCTCCCTCTCTCTCAAAATAAATACACACATAAATAAATAATAAATAACATTTTCTAGGATATTCTGAGAAGGGACTTCAGGACCCTTTAGTCTGAATAATTCCCCCAATTTTCATCTTGTCTGCCACCTGAATTAAAAAGCACAGATTCTTTCTCACCTAAAGTGTCTAGAGCTTTTATCCTTTTTATTTTATTTAAAAAAAAAAATTTTTTTTTTGTATTTTTCTGAAGTTGGAAACGGGGAGGCAGTCAGACAGACTCCCGCATGCGCCCGACCGGGATCCACCCAGCACGCCCACCAGGGGGCAATGCTCTGCCCATCTGGGTGTAGCTCTGTTGCAACCAGAGCCATTCTAGCGCCTGAGGCAGAGGCCACGGAGCCATCCTCAGCGCCCGGGCCATCTTTGCTCCAATGGAGCCTTAGCTGCGGGAGGGGAAGAGAGAGACAGAGAGGAAGGAGAGGGGGAGGGGTGTAGAAGCAAATGGGCGCTTCTCCTGTGTGCCCTGGCCGGGAATCAAACTCGGGACTCCTGCACACCAGGCCGACGCTCTACCACTGAGCCAACCGGCCAGAGCTAAAAATTTTTTTTTACTTATTGTAGAGAAAGGAGAAGAGAGAGAGAGAGAAGCATTGATCTGCTTTTCTACCTATCTATGCATTCATTGGTTGACTCTGTGCCCTGACGGGATCAAATTCACAACCCAGGTGTTTCTGGATGACAGTCCAACTGAGCTCTCTGGCCAGGGCTGATCATTTTTATTAAAGTATTACTTGGGACATGGAGAGAGAAGGCTGAGTCTGAGGTCTGTTGTCTTTGAAATCTTTAACATATCAGTGTGAATAGAGGTTCTTAAAGCTGGTTTGGAGAGAGGCAAATGTTTAACATTAGTCTCATGCCTTAGGATATACCTGTCATTTACTGAAGGTATAAGACTGCCTTCTGCTCTTTCTCTAAGATTGAAAGTGTGGTAACTTGCTTAGTACTTGCCTCATACCCTGACTGGTAAAGGTATACTCTCTCTTTATACTAAGCACCTACTCTGTCTACACCTGTGAAATGTAGGTAATGACCATTCTGGTTAATACTGAAGCTCAGAGAGCCAACTTCTTAAGCTCATTCAGTTACTGTGTTAGAACCAAGATTTAAGGTCTGGTTTGATTGAGTCTAAAACCAGAGTAAAACATTTTATTTGGCAACATTTTTTTCCCCTGTTCTGTCTACTAAAAATTAGGCCTAAAATGAAATTCTCATCTAGGAAATACACATTATCCACATCCAAAGGACTGCCTTGGAGAGTGGAGAATGTCCAGTAGGTTGAGAGCCTTTGAGAATGTTTTCCTCTGCTCGGTTCCTGCCTTGTAAAATGCCTCTTGTTTATGTCCAGCCCACATACCACTTCATCAGGGCTGTTGATCTCATTTAAGCCTAAGGTTCTAAAGTTCCACAATATACCTGTCTTCTCTGTGACTTAGGTATTCTGAATTCTTGATTCTCAACTAAATAGCTTGGAAATAATCTCAGTGTCACAGAGAACATGCTTCATTGTCTCACACCCAGCAAAAGAGACCAGTCTGGAATAGGGTTTACTCTCTGGGCTGCTTGCTTGCAAACACAGCAGGTACCCTGTTTGATGCTCATTATGTTGTCATCAGCATTGTAAATCTTCCCCTTCGGAGGGGGACTCCTCAGGCAGGTGTACTGGAAAATTCTAGTTGCGATTCTGAGAGTCTATTTCTAATTAAATACTTCGAGGGAATTCAAGTTTCTTTTCAGACTAACTTATTTTTAAAAGAAAGCAGCCTTCCAAGATGATTTTAAATTTCAGGTGAGTTCTCTGGATAATAATTGATTCCTTTTTATCTTTTTTTAAAAATCATCGATTGATTATAGAGAGAAAGGAGGGGGAGAAAGAGAGAGAGGGAAACATTGATTTGTTTTTCCACTTATTTATGCATTCATTGGTTGATTCTTTTATGTGCCCTGACAAGGAATTGAACTTGCAACCTTGCTGTATTTGGACAACACTGTAATCATCCGAGCTACCCAGCCAGGGCCAGTGATCGATTTTTTTAAAAAAGATTTTTATTTATTGATTTTAGAGAGAGAGAAAAAAAGGGAGGGAGGAGCGGGAATCATCAACTCATAGTAGTTGCTTCTTGTATGTGCCTTGACCAGGTTAACCTGGGGTTTTGAACTGGTTACCTTAGCATTACAGGTTGAGGCTTCAGCCATTGCACCACCACAAGTCAGGCTTTTCTTTCTATAAAGATATTTATTTATTTATTTATTTATTTATTTATTTATTTATTTAAAGTGAGAGGAGAGGAGATAGACACTCCTGCATGCACCCTGACCAGGATCCACCTGGCAACCCCCATCTGGGGCCAATGCTCTGCTCATCTGAGGTCATGCTCACAACCCAGCTATTTTTAGCACTTGAGGCTGAGGCATCCTCAGTGCCTAGGGCCAATGCACTGAAACCAATTGAGCCATGGCTGCAGGAGAGGGGGGAGGGGAGGAGAAGCAAATGGTTGCTTCTCCTGTGTGCTGTGACTGAGAATCAAACCTGGGACTTCCACACACCTGGTTGGTGCTCTACCACTGAGCAACTGGCCAGGGGACTTTTATTTATTGATTTTAGAGAGGTTTGATTGATTCTTTATTGTGGGTGATGTGATCAGCTGTGCCAGAGCCTCTACCCAACCCAGTCCCTTGTGTGGTAGGAAACTCAAGCTTTGGGTGAACAGAGAGAAACAAACATTGGGCTTTCCAGCCAATCATCACTATTGAACATCTAGGCTATTGCTGTTCTAGAATTGTAACATAATTTAATGGTAATTTATTTTAATGTGCTATTTATGGAGCACTTACTATAGGTTAGGCACTTTATGTTTGTTACTTTTATAAATCTTTTTATTTATTCATTTTAGAGAGGGGGGAGAGAGAGAGAAAGAGAGAGAGAGGGAGAGAAGGGGGAGGAGCAGGAAGCATCAACTCCCATATGTGCCTTGACCAGGCAAGCCCAGGGTTTTGAACCAGCAACCTCAGTGTTTCCAAGTTGACGCTTTATCCACTGCGCCACCACAGGTCAGACCTTTTTTTTTTTTTTTTTAATAAACTGATTATTTTTATTTTTATTTATTCATTTTAGAGAGGAGAGAGAGAGAGAGAGAGAGAGGAGAGAGAGACAGGGGGGAGGAGCTGGAAGCATCAACTCCCATATGTGCCTTGACCAGGCAAGCCCAGGGTTTCGAACCGGTATTTTTAATCCCTACAATTAATCTTCCATCAGGAGAGATATTATGTCTCTTATACAGTTGAGGAAACAGACTTAAATACCTTAACCTGCCTAAGGTTAACTACCACCCTTTTTCCCCCCATTATTTTTTGTTTTATTTTACCCTTTGTTTTTGGTAAGAGATTTTTTCTTTTTCATAGTTACTTTATGTCACTATAAATACTGATAATGCTTTGGGCCCTAAGGAGAAATAACTAGTACTTGCTTCATTGGCTGTATTGCTAAAATACTGAATGTTCCTTTGGCCTCAGTTTGTTCATTCCAGATACTTGGGTGTATACTGTGAAGTGGCAGAGTGCTGGGTGATGAGAGGGCAAAAAAGTGAAGACTCCTGCGATGCCTGCCCTTAGACTGTAAACAAATGAATAAAATTACAGAAGACGATAGTTATCAGGAAGGTAACTAAAAGAGCAGCGAGAGTGTCTGTGACCCAGGAGGACTCCTCTAATAGGTAATATTTGAGCTGAGACCTAAAGGAAGACAAGGAGGAGGGAGAACAGTGCAGAGACCACAGACAGGAAGGAGCATTTATTTTTTTATTTTTTATTTTTTTGTGTGGCAGAGACAGAGAGAGAGTAGGAGAGAGGAACAGACAGGAAGGGAGGGAGATGAGAAACATCAATTTTTCGTTGCGGTTCCTTAGTTGTTCATTGATTGTTTTCTCATATGTGCCTTGACTGGGGGGCTACAGCAGACTGAGTAACCCCTTGCTCGAGCCAGCGACCTTGGGCTCAAGCTGGTGAGCTTTATTCAAACCAGATGAGCCTGTGCTCAAGCTGGCAACCTCGGGGTCTCGAACCTGGGTCCTCTGCATCCCAGTCCGACACTCTATTCACTGCGCCACCGCCTGGTCAGGCGGAAGGAGCATGTTTGCTTGAAGAACTGAAAGGATACCTAGGCTTGAAGCTTTGTGAGTGGTGAGGAGAAGTAGCATGACATGAATGGGAGAGGTAGGCAGGGTTGATGACACATTCAGGGTCTTTGACTCGTGTAAAGGGATGGAATTTTTATTCTAAAATGCAATGGGATCGCTTCTCGGTCTTTTGGTTAAGATCAAGTGTAAAATGCAATGAGAATCCATTCAAGAGCTTTAAGTGTTGTGTTTTGGGGGAGGAGGGAAGTGGACGAGGTCTTGTGGAGAAAGAGGGGGAGAAGGGCAAGAACTGAAGCTGGGAATCTAGATAGGGAGCTGTTCTCAACTGGAAATACAGTGGAGCATAAAGTCCCTGCCCTTACGGATTTTTTAATTTTAGTTAGGTGACACAGTTAACAAATAGGCAAATAATATTAGGTAGGACTAAGTGTCATGAATGAGATTAGAAAGTGCCATTTAAACTAGAGAGGTGAATGACAAGAAAGGGGCAAGCATGTGATGTTCTGGAGAGATGAGTCCAGGCAGAAGGAACAGTCAGAAAATCCAAAAGGCCTGAAGAAGGAAGTATAATAAGTGAGAGATGGTAATTTAGACCACTGTCAGGGCAGGGGAGACGGCGATGGGAATTTATGAATCTTTAGCTTAAGAGTGGCATTTAAAGCCACTGATTGAGGTCTCCTTGGGATGGAGAGGACACCAAAGAAGCGGAGACACTCCCAACATTTAAGAACAGAGGGAGGGGGAAGAATCAACAAAGCTTTAGGGTAGGAGGGAAACCAAGGGTGCAGAGTTCTGAAAGCTGAGAACTGATTAGAGGGGAGAATGTGTCAAGGAGGAGGGAAAAAGGGTCACTTGGTCCAGCACGGCTGGGAGGTTAAGATGAAGATAGAGAAGTGTCACTTGGACCCGGCCACTTGGAATTTCTTGGTGATCTTACAAAGAGATTAATTGGAATGGTTAGGTCAGGCTAGGCTAGAGAAGGCTGAAGAGTGAATTTAAGGTTGAGGAAGTGGTGTCAAATATTTCAAGAAATGTTGATGTAGAGGAGAGCAGAGAAAAATGCCTTAACTGAGGAGTGGAAGACATGGGGTTTTCTTCTTAACTGTTTTTTTTTTTTTTTTTAATACAAATTACAAATATCATCCTAGGTCCTTTAAAACACTCTCTTATGTAAACTTTTAATTGAAATATAATTAGAGAAGTTCACAAATTATAAATTAGGGTTTGATGAATTAATAGGCTTCAGAGTCTAAGTGACTTAATGTTCAAATCCTGGCTAGCTACCCTTTAGCTATGAACTTTCACAAGTCACTTAACTTCTCTTAACCTTGTTTCTCTTGCCTGATGGTGGGAAGTAGTCTGCCTTGCCAGAATTGTTGTGAGGGTCACATGAAATAACACCAGGGAGTCCTTAGCTCAATGGCTGGCAGATAAGAAGCAGTCTTCCAGTGAATGGCGACTTTCTTCTTTACTTGTTAAAATATATATGTAATTACTTATCAGTTATTTCAAAGAGGCATAGCTAAGCCATATTGCTAGGCTTTTAATAGTATTTCCTTTTAAAGCCATTGCAATTGTACTGTAATTGCTTTTTAAGGATAATATACAAGATGAAGCAATCCCATTCTGTATTAATGACCTATAATGTGGGATACTTTTCTTTATGCACTTAGAGCATAGATGCTTTTAATAATTCCAGGAATATGGTAGTGATGGTAGGCAATCAACTCTCAATAAACAGAAGATGATTCTGTAAGGCTTACCATCTAGCCATTTTCTGATTTGCCATGTCAGAAAAGGTACTTCTTTAAGGATTTGGGGCATTTTAGTAGGTATTCTTTTTTTTTAACAAATATATGAAAAGATGCTCATCTTTTTTTTTTTTTTAATTTTATTCATTTTAGAGAGGAGAGAGGGAGGGAGAGAGAGAGACAGAGAGAGAGAGAGAGGAGAGAGAGAAGGGGGGAGGAGCAGGAAGCATCAACTCCCATATGTGCCTTGACCAGGCAAGCCCAGGGTTTTGAACCGGCAACCTCAGCATTTCCAGGTCGACGCTTTATCCACTGCACCACCACAGGTCAGGCCTTATTAGGTATTCTTAAAGGATTTTTATAGAGTGGATTCACCATAAGTGTGTTCATTCCAAAATGTTCCTGTTTCTGCATTTGTGTGAAGCCTGTTGCAGATACCTTGGCACACAGACCAGTTAATTAAAATTGCGACAAATTGGATGAGAACCTCAGGGACTTGACTTGACTGCTGTAGATTTTGGTGGTTAGCAAGGTGGTTTTGGAGTTGCACTGTACTCTAGCACTGATTTCATTAGGATACTGACATTCTGACCCCTCTACACCATGGGTCAATTCTGACCCTTCTCCATTCCATGGGAAAGCCACTGACCCACTTAAAATTATTTGACTTGGTCAAGTGAACAAGTGAAGTGATTGTAGGAAGAAATCACATTACCTCTTCTTTTGCCTCTAACTCTGACTGTACTCACCCTACCTGGGGCAGGTCATTTATCTTACGCTGAGGTTAACACTGTAATTTTCCTGTTCAGCAGGGCTCAGTCTCCCAAGAAATATCAGCATACTTATCAAGCTGACAAAATCCCATGTACTGGCTGTCCATTGTTGCCTCATACCACAGTGTTCTTCCACAGGGAATAGTAAATTTTCCTGTTCACCCCAGCCCTACATCTGTCATGCTTCCTGGTAGGCACAGTGGAAGAGGAGAGCCTGGCAGTTTTAAACAAACTCAGTGGAAGAGCAGTCAGCGACTGTATCTGAGGGCAAACTCTACCAAGTCCCTCCTTCCTGAAGAGGGTGAGGGGAACTGGAGAAGGAATTTTCAAGCCCTCAGTGAAGATTTGATAATGTTATTTCAAGATCAGAAGGAGGTTTGCAGATCAGAGAGGGAAGTCTTTCAAAGTTGTCAACATGGGGAGAATTCTTTATACATCTCACAATTCGTCCCACTTTCAGTCCTTTAACATAATCAGATGCCATGTATGTGAATCTGGTAGGGCTGAGGGATGAGAAAAAAATTCCCAAGTGAACAGTGTTTAGTTTGTATGGCAATGTTAAAATTACAAACTCTTTCCCGTCATTTTCTGAAATAACCCTGTGTATAGTTATTGTTTGGGCTTAGGGCTTTCCAGTTTGGCAAGAGAAGACTTTTAACTGACCACATTAGGAAATGTATTTTTTTGGTATTTAAATATATGTCAAAGAATAAAAGCCTAGTCTGTTGACTGGTAAACCTGTTCTGTTAGAGGGAGCAGGTGTGAGACAGTTTACACTCGTCCTGTCCTTAATAACTCCTTCCCCGCATGCATACACATATCCCCAGAATAAGACTGTTCTTCACTTAAACGCGGGGCCTGTGGAATAAAAGTAGCAAATTTCAAGTCTTCTCCCAGAGCCAAGTGCTTGTAAGAGTAGCCAAATAATAAAGCTTTTCTTTCAGAGCTCTTCAGAGACAGCAGTTAGGATTAGAAACAAAGTTAAGGGTGAAAATGTTGCTGAGAAACCTTATCAGAGTGGGTTATAATGCCTTACTGGGCTGAAGTCCCCTGGGATCTTGTCAAGTATCTCCCATGTCCAGCAGCACATAGCTGGTGCTTCCAAAGCACACGAGTTAAAACAATATACAACTGGCCTGCTTTCCAGTATTTTCCTACTGATGGTGCCGTACCAAGTGGGTCTACCCATTGTGGCAAAGGCCTTACCTCAGGAAAAAATTGATACGTGTATATTCCTTTTTATTTTTATTTTTTATTATACAGAGACAGAGTCAGAGAGAGGGATACATAGGGACAGATAGATAGGGACAGACAGACAGGAACGGAGAGAGATGAGAAGCATCAATTATCAGTTTTTCGTTTTGATACCTTAGTTGTTCATTGATTGCTTTCTCATATGTGCCTTGACCACAGGCCTTCAGCAGACCGAGTAACTCCTTGCTTGAGCCAGCGATCCAGCTGGCGACCTCAAGGTCTCGAACCTGGGTACTTCCACATCCCAGTCTGACTCTCTATCCACTGCGCCACCGCCTGGTCAGGCTTTTTAAACTTTTTTTAAAAAAGACTATTCAGCCTGACCTGTGGTGGCACAGTGGATAAAGCGTCGACCTGGAAATGCTGAGGTCGCCGGTTCGAAACCCTGGGCTTGCCTGGTCAAGGCACATATGGGAGTTGATGCTCCCTGCTCCTCCCCCCTTCTCTCTCTCCTCTTTCTCTCCCCTTCTCTCTCTCCTTTCTAAAATGAATTTTAAAAAAAACAAAAAACAAAAAAACAAACAAAAAACCAAAAAAAAATGTTTAAAAAAAAAAAGACTATTCATTTTAGAGATGAGAGAGAGAGAGAGAGAGAGAGAGAGAGAAGGAGGGAGGAGTAGGAAGCATCAACTCTCATAAGTGCCTTGACCAGGTAAGCCTAGTGTTTCAAACTGGCGACCTCAGCTTTCCAGGCCTACCCTTTCTCCACTCAGGTGCAACGTGTATATTCCTAGTGTGGAAAAAAAACTTGTTCTCCCCCCCCCCCCCCCCCATTTTTCCGAAGCTAGAAAGGCAGTCAGACGGACTCCTGTATGCGCCTGACCGGGATCCACCCGGCATGCCCACCAGGGGGCGATGCTCTGCCCCTCTGGGGCGTCGCTCTGTTGCATCCAGAGCCATTCTAGTGCCTGAGGCAGAGGCCACAGAGCCATCCTCAGCGCCCAGGCCAACTTTGCTCCAGTGGAGCCTCGGCTGCAGGAGGGGAAGAGAGAGACAGAGAGGAAGGAGAGGGGGAGGGGTGGAGAAGTAGCTGGGCGCTTATCCTGTGTGCCCTGGCCGGGAATCGAACCCGGGACTCCTGCACGCCAGGCCGATGCTCTACCACTGAGCCAACCTGCCAGGGCCTTGTTCTCTTCTTGTGGTTAGACATATCCACCCCCCACCCCCCTTTTCCTTTTTATTTCATTCTTTCACTTTCCTCTGCTAATGCTCTGAGCTTATCTCTGCGCTTCGGGCGATGCTCTAAACAACTGAGCCTTCGGGCCAGGGTCATAAGCTTATCTTTGGTTATATCTGTCTTCACTTCTGTTCCACTGTCTGATGAAAGGGTGACCTTTCTCCTGCCCAAAAGTAGTCTGTCCCAAATCCAATCACTTTTCTTTCTGCTCCTGGCCCTTACCCCCATCATTTATTGCTAGCTTCCTTCCTCTCTTAGTTTTTTTGGGTTTCCTCTTAAAATATGCCTACATTTCTCTTATTTTAGTGACCTGGATTCTTTTCAGGTACTGTCTTCTATCTCCTATTCACAGTCAAGTTTCTTGGAAGAATAATTTGTCTTTAGAGCCTGGCATATCCCCACTTTTCATTCACTTTCCAACCTATGGTTGTCTACCTAAACTGGTCAGGCAAAGAGCATACCCACATTTTCCTAAAACTTGGCCCACTGGGCATTTTGCATTTATTATTGTATTCTCCTCTATGGGTCATTTGATAGTGTGGATAATTTCTTCTTGAAACTCACAACACTCAGTTTTTCCACCTCTGAGCATTCCTCCTTTTGCTGTTTCCGGCTTGCCTGTTAGATCACGTCTTCCCAAGGGGTCTCCCAGCCCCTCCTCTCTCTTGACGTAGATTGTCCACCAGACTTCTGCCCACTCTGGGTTTACATGTTTGTAGAAGGCTGAGGATTCCCAAAGCTTCACCTTTAACTGAGACCCTGTATGCTCTGTATATATCAGAATGTCCCACAGGTACAAAACTCAATCATCCTCTAAACCTGCCCCTCCTTCTCACACAGGCACATGCCCCGCCTGGGGGCTTTATCCTATGGTTAATGATTCCACTGTCTATCCTGTTATATACATCAGAGACCCTGGGATTCATCCAAGACTGTTTCTCCTGTCCCCTACCTCTTCAATTCATTGACACAGACTGCTAATTCTGACAAAGATCTTGGGGCAAATCCAGAGACAAATGGTAATTGTGAAATCTCTAGGTTTGCTTTTTGCCTTTGTGTTCCCAGAGGCATTGTAGTTAAAGTATTGTTATTATGCTAATAGCAACAGCTGATGCTTTATAGCCAGAGAATATCGAGATGAGAAAAATGAAGTACAGAAAGGTTATGACTTGTTAGAGGTAAGAAACATAGCACATAAGTATAGTAAAATGGGGCTTGGGCCCTATGCTTTACATAGATCCTATGTTCTTTTTATTATTACACACTGTCTTAGATGCTTCTGTCAGCATCTGACTTGAAGAATTACAGAATCCCTTCTTCAGAGGACTACCAATCCACTGTTGTCTCATTCTCTTGCTAACAGAACTCATTTAATTAACTACTCTTTACTTCATTATTCCATGTGAACTGTTAAATGCAAGTAAGGCAGTTTCCTGTCTTCTGGAAACTTAAGAGACTTCAGGCAAGTAATAGTGAGTTGGAGAGAAATGTTTTTGATATGTAGGCAATGGAACAAATGTGTGCTTAGTTAAGATTTAACTATTATATATGTGATTCATTCATTCAGCAGTCCTTATTGAGCCACCTGTCTGCTGAGTACTGTATGACTGTCATGATCCCTGTTCTCATGGAGTCACAGGCAGGTGGAGGTGGGGGACAGGAGCCAATTGAATCAGCCTACAAAAGTGAAAGAAGGATATCACATGTGTGTTGGAGGCAGAGTTGGAGAGCCACAAAGCCCTAAAGTAGTCAGAGGCCTAAGGCTATAGCTGTGTGAACCAGGAAGTTACTCCCTCCTGCTGGACCTCTTTCTTCTTCTCTAAAGAATGACCAAGGTTGAAGCTGTTTGGTTCTTAGTTCCTTCCAGCTTATCACATCTTTGAACTATGATTTAACGAAGGCACTTTCAATAAGTCAGGAGGCGCTCTGGCCGGTTTGCTCAGTGGTAGAGCGTCAGCCTGGTGTGCAGGAGTCCCGGGTTCGATTCCCGGCCAGGGCACACAGGAGAAGCGCCCATCTGCTTCTCCACCCCTCTCCCTCTCCTTCCTCTCTGTCTCTCTCTTCCCCTCCCGCAGCCGAGGCTCCATTGGAGCAGAGTTGGCCCGGGCGCTGGGGATGGCTCTGTGGCCTCTGCCTCAGGTGCTAGAATGGCTCTGGTTGCAACAGAGCGATGCCCCGGATGGGCAGATTCCGGTCGGGCGCATGCAGGCGTCTGTCTGACTGCCTCCCCGTTTCCAACTTCAGAAAAAATACAAAAAAAAAAAAAAATAAGTCAGGAGGCAGAGCAGAAAGTACCATTATTTTTTATTTTTATTTTATTTTTTGTATTTTTCTGAAGCTGGAAACGGGGAGAGATAGACAGACTCCCGCATGCGCCCGACCAGGATCCACCCGGTACGCCCACCAGGGGGCGATGCTCAGCCCCTCCGGGGCGTCGCTCTGTTGCAACCAGAGCCACTCTAGCACCTGGGGCAGAGGCCAAGGAGCCATCCCCAGTGCCTGGGCCATCTTTGCTCTAATGGAGCCTCGGCTGCGGGAGGGGAAGAGAGAGACAGAGAGGAAGGAGAGGGAGAGGGGTGGAGAAGCAGATGGGCGCTTCTCCTGTGTGCCCTGGGCAGGAATCGAACCCGGGACTTCTGCACGCCAGGCCGACGCTCTACCACTGAGCCAACCGGCCAGGGCCAGTATCGTTATTTTGTGTGAGCTGATTATTGAATAATAACACTACATGTTCCATTTATTATCTCTGTAAACAGTTCAAGCTCAAAATGTCCATATTGACTGCCTTGGTCTGCTGAGGAAAGCACACTCTTACTTTATCACAGCAGTGCTTGGCATTTTATTGGACTGTCTTGCTATCTTTAGGTTATTCCAACATTTGGGAGATTAGCTCCTCTTTGTTTTGTGACCTTAAAAATCATCAGCCCCCTTGTCCCTAGTACCTGTATTTGGTATGTAAAATGGAAATAATAATGCCTGACCAGGTGATGGCACAGTTGATAGTGTCAGCCTAGGATGCTGAGGACCCAGGTTTGAAACCCGAGATCGCCGGCTTGAACGTGGGATCACAGACATTACCCCATGGTCACTGGCTTGAGCCCAAGGTTTCTTGCTTGAGCAAAGGGTCACAGGCTTGGCTGGAGTCCCCTCCAGTCAAGGCATGTAGGAGAAAGCAATCAAGGAACAACTAAGGTGCCGCAACTATGAGTTGATGCTTCTCATCTCTCTCACTTTTTGTCTGTCTGTACCTGTCTGTCTCTGTCGCTTTCTCGCTCGCTTAAAAAAAAAAAAAATCAAAAAAAATTTAATGAACTCACAAAGGCACTGATTCAGCAAGGAAGCTGAATTTTATTTGCTGAGCATCTGCTCTATGCGCGACACTGCTAGGGTAAGGTACAGATGTGAATAAGAGGCCGTCGCTGCTCTTCAGGAATAGATAGTTTAGTGGTAGAAGACGGAGGGTGAGAGAATCTGCAGCCCCTGTTGTCTGTGCTCTGGAGGCAGTCTATGTAGGGCTGCAGGTACGGGTGTGAGCAGTGCCAGCTGGTGGAGGGAAGCCAGGGGGACAGCAGCTAGTGTAGGGAGAAGAGCACTGACTGGGTTAGTCAGAAGACCTGGGCTTCCTAAATTTTGGTTTTCTACATACTAGGTGTGTGACCTTGACCTTTTTTTTAGCCTGGGTTGCCTCATCTATATACAGGAATAATAACATCTCTTCACATGGTCAGTGTGAGGGTAGAGTTATGTAGTATGTGTGTACATGATAAAGTTCTGTCTCTCTGCGCTCTAGGGGCAAGGTCATGTTCTAAAATAAAGTGGTGTTAGGCCACTTGTAATTGCTATGGCAAAAGATTTTATTTGAAGTTAGATCTCAGATTGAACCCAAACAAGGTCTGCAACCTTTTAAAGATAATATGCCAACTTGGCAGCCCGTGCTGTCCTAGCAGATCAGGTGTCTATATTCACCTCTGTGTGCAAAGGCAACGGTGGTGCTGGAGGAGACGGCAGGAAGTCTGGGGCGCAGCACATTCTCACCTTGACTTTGGGAGCAGGAGAGTTGGAGTGTCCCAGCTCAGCTGTGCCCTTAGGAATGGGAACGCAGTAAGGGTGTGTTTTAATTCTGACCCTTTTTTCTCCTTTCTTCCCTTTCACCAGATTTTATCATGTGGGCAACCTGCTGCAACTGGTTCTGCCTGGACGGACAGCCTGAGGAGGCCCCACCGCCCCCGGGAGCCAGGGCGCAGGCCTATTCCAACCCTGGGTACAGCTCCTTTCCTTCACCAACAGGCTTGGAACCAAGCTGCAAGGCCTGCGGGGCCCACTTTGCAAACATGGCCAGGACGGTGAGTGTGGGTTTGTCGGCCTACTACAACCTCAGGCCCTTGAGCCAGCTCACTGACCTTCTATTGGGTCTCCTGCCTTGCCTCTGCTTATGCCCCTAACCCAGACCCATTTCTTTCACAAAAGTAATAAAGGAAAACCTAACGGAGCAAAATTAAAGCATCTCGGCATAGATTTGAGGCCAGCTAGACCTGAAGGTAGATCTCAGCTTTGCCACTTAGTAGCTGTATGACTTAACCTTTCTTGAGATTCATTTTCTCTATTTATAAAATGGGGATGTAATAGTTGAACCCATCTCACAGGGTTGTGAGAATAAAATGAGGAAGCTACAAAGGGTGCCCAGTACAATGCCTGGAATGTAGCAGGCATTCCATGTTACTTCTTTATTAGCTGCCATTGTGAAGAAACTGACTGCAGATTAACTGGTTCATTACACTGGGGAACAAAATTTTTGTTGCATCCACAAAAACACCTGCTACCTAATTCGAGTGTGCTGATCTGGGACCTGACATTAGTTTTTCTCTGTAAGCTACAGGTTTTTTTGCAATTCAAGATTTTAGGTTTTTATCTTATTGTAAAATTTTCAACATTTAGTAGAATGTCTTCTTGGGCATCATCTTTGTGAAAATATAATTTATATAATATAGTAAATACACTAATACACTAAAAGATATGATTGCATCAGAATTTGTCTACAATTTTGAAATAGAATATATTAAAACACTTATTTTAATCATAAAATTTACGCAAAACTTATTTAAATTCTATTCAGGCAAAAATTTGCGTTGGTAGCTCTTGCGTTTGTGTACTGGTTGAGGACAATCTAGTTTGATGCTCCAGCAGTAGTCTGCTCATTACTAACAGCTCCGAGATTTTCGGGTAACTTTATCAAGGTGACTATTCAGGAAGTGAATCTTAACGCTCATGTTACATCCAATGTCACGGAAAGCCAACAGCATCCTTTGAACCAGAAGTTCATAGTTTTCTGCTTTTTGTTGCCAAGAAAGTTCTTTTTTTTTTTTTTTTTTCCATTTTTCTGAAGCTGGAAACAGGGAGAGACAGTCAGACAGACTCCCGCATGCACCCGACCGGGATCCACCCGGCACGCCCACCAGGGGGCGATGCTCTGCCCACCAGGGGGCGATGCTCTGCCCATCCTGGGGGTCACCATGTTGCGACCAGAGCCACTCTAGCGCCTGAGGCAGAGGCCACAGAGCCATCCCCAGCGCCCGGGCCATCTTTTGCTCCAATGGAGCCTTGGCTGTGGGAGGGGAAGAGAGAGACAGAGAGGAAAGCGCGGCGGAGGGATGGAGAAGCAAATGGGCGCTTCTCCTTTGTGCCCTGGCCGAGAATCGAACCTGGGTCCTCCGCACGCTAGGCTGACGCTCTACCGCTGAGCCAACCAGCCAGGGCAAGAAAGTTCTTTGTAACTGCTACAAAAGACTGCCATGCTGCTTTCTCTTCCTTATTCATCTTCTTGGCAAATTCTTCATCACGTAAGAGGGTTCGAATTTGAGGTCCATCGAATACACCTGCTTTTATTTTCTCGAAAGACAAGGCAGGAAAAGCAGAAATAATATGTTGAAAGCATTCACTTTCTCTATTCAAAGCCTGAACAAACTGCTTCATTAAGCCAAGTTTGATGTGAAGTATGGGGAAAATGATCCTATCTCGATTAACTACAGGTTCATTCACAATATTTTGCATCCTTACGTCCAGAGCTTCACGTTTCAGCCACTCCTTCTGTGTCCAGTGTTTCTCCTGAACTTGACTGTCCCACAAACACAGAAAGCAAGGATACTTCATGAAACCTCTCTGTTGTCCTAGCAGGAAATTTACCATTTTAAGATCCACACAAATGATCCATTTATGTTCCTCACACTTCAGAAAGTTGAGGACCATTTTTATGTCATTATAATCTTCTCACAGATGAGTTGAATAACCAGTTGGAACCTCTGCATAAACATTACTGTTGTGTAGGAGAAAACATTTCAGACTCTGTTTAGAGCTGTCAAGAAATAGCCTCCATTCTGTTGGACTGTAAGTGGTAACACCTAGCTGGCTGAGAACACTACTGATATCATGACAGTAAACAAAGTGTCTGTCTTCAGAAAAGAAGTTCACAAAAATTTGTTCATGCTTCCTGAAATGGGATACTTTAGCTGACCGGTGAAGTACATTCTTTTCTTGAAGCCTGGAGGCTAATAACTCAGCTGCTTTCTATGATAGGCCCAAATCTCTTACTAAGTCATTCAATTCGTGTTGGCTAAACTGCTGAGGGGTTAATGACTGCTTGGCATCAGAAGAAGACCCTTCAGATTCTACAACCATTTCCTTATGCATCTTATCAAAATACACTGATCACCATATTCACTTTCTTCATCTTAGAAGAAATAAAACCATTGAAAACTAGAACCGGGAGTGTCTCAGAGTGTGGGATAGGTCGTATTGCTGAAGGAATATTAGGATATGCGATCATATGCCGTTTTTTCTTGCCAATGCCCTTTGTATGGATCAGACAGAAATAACAGTCACTGCTGTGGTCCTTAGGTTCACGCCAAACCATGGGAATACCAAAAGGCATTCCTTTGCATTTTCCTTTTGTCCAGTCACGAAGCATTTCCTCACAATTATGACACACAATATGAGGAGCCCAATTCTTGTCTTGATCGCCAAGGGGAACTGGAAAATAGGCAATATGCACGTGTCACAAATGATGAAATAGTGTGCCTTTGACTTTGAAGTGTGTAACAGCCACATATATAACAGAAGATGTCAGGACTATTCTTACATTTATGCCTACTTGAAGAAGTCATGATTCAATCTTAAAACAAAATAAGAGGGTGTTTTTATCAGATAATAATTCTTTACATTTAAAAACAACTACAATTATGTGATGTTTGTAAAACATTAATTGCCTTGTGGTTATGTTCAATCCAAGAGTCGTTGCCCTTTAACTCCAGTTTAAAAACCAATGCATGCCATTAACTGTAACAAAAAGAAATTAAAATTGCATAAAAACTAGAGCATGCACCAAAAAAACGGATTTCAGATTTGGAATCAGCGATGCAGAAATATATAGAAACAGTTATAAAACCTCATTCAACAGAAAATGGAAAAAAAATTGTTCCCCAGTGTTATCAAAAGCAATGTCAAGGATGTCTCAGATATATCAAGACTCTAACAACACAGACTGGAGCTTGTATACTAAGGCGATTTCATTTGAAATGCACAGTGGCCATTTTTCCAGATTAGCGAGCAAGAAGGAAACTTCCTGGTTGGGTACTGTGTGGGAGTGGCCCTCCCTTTATCTGGTTGGGTACTGTGTGGGTGTGGCCCTCCCTTTATCAGCTCCCAGAGAGCGTGTTCTCTGGTCAAGCACCGCTAGGGCCTATGGTGAACCCTGACCTGGAGAAATAACTCCTTCAGTCTGCATTCTTCTGTAAAACGAGGGGTTTGAGGCCCAGAATGTGGTATTAAGATGATGATAATGGGAAATTTAAGAGGAAAAAAAACCTTTTAAAACCATGTGCTACATGCCAGGAACTGTTTTAAGCAATTTAGGTTTTTTCATTTCATTCTCACAATAACTCTGTGATGTAGGTTTTAGGGTTTCTAAACTCCCATTTTATGAGAAACTGAGGCCTAGAGTTTAATGGTTAAAAGGAAACTGTATTTGTTCTGTTCCTGACAAGTAGTATAAGAGACATTAAAATACTCATTCTTGGCCCTAGCCAGTGACTCAGTAGATAGAGCATCAGCCCAGCATGTGGACATCTCAGATTTGATTACCAGTCAGGGCACACAAGAGAAGCCACCATCTATTTCTCTCTCCTTCCCCCTCCCCTTCTCTCCCTCTTCTCCTCCCACAGCCATTGGCTTTATTGGTTCGAATGTGGTCCTGGGCGCTGAGGATAGCTTGGTTGGTCCAACGCATCAACCTCAGGCACTAAAAATAGCTTGCTACTCGAGCATCAACTCCAGATGGGGTTGCTGGGTGTATCCTGGTTGGAACGCATGCAAGAGTCTACCTCACTACCTTCCTTCCTCTTACCTTAAAAATAATAATTATTTCCCTTCTCCCTAGGTAGTACCTCAGGATCTCATAGTTATTAAATGGCAGAGTCAGGATTCAAACCCAGGAGACAATAATTATATCAGAATTTCTGCAGCTTGAAGTGTTGACCCACCTACTCTTTTTATCTGTAAAATGATGGAAGATTGGCATTTTACCTTGTAGGTTGCTATAGCACAGCACTGGTGGGCACATGGCAGAGCTTTGTGGTGATGATTTGCCTTGCTACCTCAGGCACTGTGAGGACTTAACCAGAGAGGCTGTTGCAGGTGTACAGGGAGTTGTCACTTGGTGGCAGGTGCCCCTCCTGTTAGACTAAAAGGTTGAGTCAATGGAATGAGGCTGAAGTGGGGCATAGAAGGAACTTGGTGCCAGTGGTTTCAGTCTTCTCAGTGATGGTGACGGTGGGGTAGAGTTAGGACCTGAGATGAGATGGAAGGAGGGCTGTTGGGTACTTGAACATGCCTGGCACTGAGTTTGGCATTTCAGATGCCTTACCTTCATTGAGTCCTTAAAACAACCTGTGAAATCTGTACTATTATTTGTTCTCATTTTATAGATGAAGAAATTGTTCTCTTAATCAGTAGTTTCAAGGACCCCTTAGGTATGTCGAGTATGTGGGATAGCCAAAGATCTTGCTGTTTTCATAGCTACACTGTGAGAAATGTTAGGAACAACTGCTGGTAGAAGTGGCAAAGTAATTGTCAAGAAGGAATAGGGAAAGCCCTTGTTTATTATTTTTTTTATCTTGTAATATCATTTATTAAATAATCAATTTTTCCAGTTTTCAAATTTTTAGCATATAAAAATAATAGATTTTTTTAAGGCTTTATATACACCAAGGTATAATGATATGCCCCTTAAATGTATCATCATCTCAAAATATGGAACGCTTCATGAATTTGCGTGTCATCCTTGCGCAGGGCCATGCTAATCTTCTCTGTATCGTTCCAATTTTAGTATATGTGGTGCTGAAGCGAGCACGGAAAGCCCTTGTTTAAATGAGCAGCATGGCCTGACTTGTGGTGGCGCAGTGGATGGAGTGTCGACCAGAGCACTGAGGTCACCGGTTTGAAAGCCAGGGTTGCTGGCTCCATCCCGGGGCCACCAGCTCGATCCTCAGGTTGCTGGCTCAAACCCAAGGTTGCAGGTTCAATACCTGGCCAAGATGCATGTATAAGCACAACTAAATGGAGCAGAGAATTGATGCTTCTCTCTCTTCCTCTCTCTTCAAATAGATAGATAGATAGATAAGTAAATAAATGAGCAGCATGAGTTTGCAATAGGCTTATCTGAACCTTTTTTTTTTAACTTGGTGGTGTATAATTTTTTATTATTACTCAATTTAAAAAATTCTTCCAGTCATATAAATATATAAGTTACAGAGTCAGATTTTTCGACAAAGTTTATTACAAACAACAGAACCCATGCCCTTTCCATTTTGCTCTCCTCAGAGGCAAGTATTTTCAATTCATTTGGCTGATTCTTTTGGTAGTTACCTCTACGACGTTACTCTCGCTCTCTCTTTCTCTCTCTCTCTCTCTCTCTCTCTCTCTCTCATAGTTGACACCCCCCACCCCGTTCATGCACATAATCATAACTCTGTGTCACTTTTGACTCCCCAAAAACTTAACTGCAGTTTCTCAGTATCTGCAGGGGATTGTGACCCCCCTTTTAAGAAAATGTCAGTTACATTCTATGGAGTGGAAATGGAGAAAGAACAAAGAGGACAGTGATGGTGATCCAGGCTCAGGGACCAGCATGTCAAGCATGTTGGAAGCTTGGGAGAATCGGGATCTAGTGAGTTCTTGACATTTCTCAGCCAGAGGAGAAAACATGAATGAGTGAGGAAATCTCCCCCAGAGAAAGGAGAATGATGGTTAGGTGAGGAAGGCAAGATGCTTTTTTTTCTTAATAGTGGTGATCACCACCTGATGTAAGTGTGTTTGTGAATTGCCTGTCTTCTCAGATGGTACATAGGAACAGAGATTTTGTCAATTGTGTTAATAGCTTTCTATGTCGTGTTTAGAACAGTGACTGACTGATAGTAGGTAGGCAATAAAATTTATTAAATAACTGAATGAATGGACAGTTGAGTTGAAAACAATGCAAAAAATAGGAAGTAGACCAGAGAGTGTCTAGTTTCATTACTTTGTGGCTGACAGCTTCATGCTGAAGATTTATGTTGAGGGCCCAATCCTGTACAGGCAGCCAGCTAGCAGCTAGAGGCTCTAGCTGTGTGGAGACAGAGCTGAGGAAGATTTGGGCCCTCCCTGTAGGGTGCTGACTGTCTGGCTAAGGAGGCCCACATTTGCAAAGAACTGCTAACAGTCAGCTGAGTAAGTTTAAGTACTAGGGAATCAGGCACTGTTGATAAATTAATCATTCTAGCTGATAATTCTAGGGAGGTTTATTGACTTGCACATCGGTGGCTGAAGTGAAGCCACCAGATATGGGGCAAGTAAGGTGTATTCAGGGATTGTGAGTGGCCTCTCTTGCCAGAGTGCAGGCTACTTGGGAAGTTAGAGTGGGACACAGTTGGGATAAGGCGGTGAAGGGCCATGACTGCCATAGTAAGGAACCATCAGAAAGATTTTATCAAAGGCATGACCTGATCAGTCCTGTTTCAGGTGGTCAGTGTGGCTTTATTAGTGGTAGGAGTAGCATTTGGGAAGCTTTTGTGCACTTGACACCTGGTGAGAAGTTGTCAGAGCCTGGTCTAGGGTGTTGGCTGAGACTGAGCGAGATAGCTGCCATGTAGGGAGCAGCTCTTTGTGCCATACTCTGTGAAGTAGTAGTTGTTAACCCATTTTGCAGATGATAAACGTGAGACTCAGACACTAAGTTACTTGGCTACTGGGATAGAGTGCACATTGCATATGAAGACAGATGAAATGTAGGGGGTAGAGCATATGAAAATGATAGGATATTGGCCTGGGTGCCCTGGAGCATGGCAAATGATTAAAATAAGGAATTTCCCCCTATTTATTGGAAAATAAATTATTAGATATCTACTGTGTGTCAGGCATGGCAGGAAGGGGGCAAATACATAGCCATACCAAGAGATAAGGCGAAAGCTTCTGTAGCAAGAAGAACTTTTGTGGAGGAAGCCAAGTTCCAGTTTGGGTGGTAAAGATGGTGACTGGTACAGTATTTCTTGCTTCAAAAGTAAGAAATAATTTTGTATAATTCACAATGAATTTTGTGAATATTAAGAATGTTTTCTCTGGCCTGACGAGGCAGTGGCGCAGTGAATAGAGCGTCAGACTGGGACATGGAGGACCCAGGTTCGAGACCCCGAGGTCGCCAGCTTGAGCGCGGGCTCATCTGGTTTGAGCAAAGCTCACCAGCTTGGACCCAAGGTCGCTGGCTTGAGCAAGGGGTCATTCGGTCTGCTGAAGGCCTGCGGTCAAGGCACATATGAGAAAGCAATCAATGAACAACTAAGGTGTCACAGCGAAAAACTAATGATTGATGCTTCTCATCTCTCTCCGTTCCTGTCTGTCCCTATCTATCCCTCTCTCTGACTCTCTCTCTGTCTCTGTAAAAAAAAAAATGTTTTCTTATATTAGAATTTTTCATTTGTAATTTCATGCTTAAGTGGATCAGCATTCTTATCAGAAGGGTTTGGCATTTAACAGCCACAGGCTTTTAAAATGTCTTTTATAGAAGTGGTTGAATTGAGTGATTATGATTTTCTTCTCTTCATTTTTTCTTTTCTTCATTGTGGTCAGTGTTCTCTGAATGCTCATTTGGTACAAAGCACAGATAACATGAAGGACTTTACAGAGAGGACATAAGTAGGATGCCTCTCCTGCCTTCCCAGAGTTTCCAGTGTTGCAGAGAAGTGGAAGGCTGTTTTTGCCAAGGCAAATATTCCCGCTGTATTGGTAATACCTACCTGTGGTTTAAGAAGCCCTGACATTTTTGTAGTGAGTTTGGCACTCAGCCTCTTCAGTTGGACCAGTTTGAGGAGGAGGAGGAGGAGTCAGAAGTTTGTGTTTGCAAACATGGAGGAGGTACTCAGATCTCAGAGTGGAGGGCGTGGCTCCTAGGTACTGGCAAGAGTTCAGAGAGGAGGCAAAGGGGAAAGAGAATAAAAGATGACTGTGTCACCTATTTGTGAGTATGCCACCTTATGCTAAGGTTTGGTGTACATTATCTCATGTGATACTTCCAGTAGTCCTTAGACTGGCCAACTGACCTGCCTTTACAGGTGAGGAATCTGATGCTCTGGGAGATTATCTGTTTTGTATAAATTCCCTGAGCTAGGAAGTGGCCAGCCAGGACTTGGTCCTGATTGTGTCATTCCTCTGGCTTCCCTTTTTCCTCTCAATGGGCTGCAGGAAGGAATGCCAATAGGAGGGATGGTGAAGAAGGGAGGCGGAGGGACTGTAGGGTGAGAAGATGGGCCTCACCTGTGCCACGTCTGGCATCCCTGAAGGGCCATGCCTGCCTGAGGTGCCACTGCCAGCTGATTGATGCTGGATGTCTGTGTGCTCTCTTGGCATTTATGTAGGCACGCTGGCTTCTCTAATTCATTTTTCATGCTACCTTGTTACTCAGTTGGTTTGCGCTATTTGCTAGAATTTATCCACACATGATTCCTTTGCTCATTCTGTCCACATTTGTTGATGGCCGTTTTTCCTTTCCCTTTGTTCTCTCCTGCCTCTGCAAACTGAGATTTTACTTTTGAGCAGTCTTTTCCCGGGTGTGGTTCAGATGCAGGCTGACTTCAGAGTCCCTGTTGGGGGGGCGTGCAGTGGGCATGGAAGCTGGGTTGTTATCTTTGTATTCTGATCTTACACACAATAAACCACACACATTTGAAGAAAGAATAGAGAGTTTTTCATATCTAGCTAATGGAGCAACTCAAGGCTTTCTAATTGTGTCAAGCTAGCTCTGGTAAGACTGCATTGACTTAAGTAATGTTCCATGTCAGGACCTACAGCATTATGCCACTGAAGCCTCTTTATTTCACAACCAGTCATCCTAAACTTATCTTATTTTCCAGTAGGAAAGCTTCAGATATGAATGAATACCCCAGCCCCAAAATATCCATTTTCCACCTGAGTGGCTGTTGGTTTCAGAACTATTATAATGCTAGTGCTGTTGTGAGTCCTTTGAAGTCAGTCTCTGAACTTTTTTTTTTTTTTACAGAGACAGAGAGTCAGAGAGAGGGATAGATAGGGACAGACAGACAGGAACAGAGAGAGAGATGAGAAGCATCAATCATCAGTTTTTCGTTGTGACGCCTTAGTTGTTCATTGATTGCTTTCTCATGTGTGCCTTGACCACAGGCCTTCTGCAGACCGAGTAACCCCTTGCTCGAGCCAGCGACCTTGGGTCCAAGGTGAGCTTTGCTCAAACCAGATGAGCCCGCACTCAAGCTGGCGACCTCGGGGTCTTGAACCTGGGTCTTTCGCATCCCAGTCCGACGCACTATCCACTGTGCCACCACCTAGTCAGGCAGTCTCCGAACATTTTATTGTCTGGTTATAACTGTGTAGAGAATAAAGGAGCTTGATGTGTGTCCTTTCTTAATGCCTTCTAAGTATTAATAGTCAAAATTGGGTGGTGCCCCGGCCAGATAGCTCTGTTAGAGCATCTGCCCAAAGTACAGAGGTTGCTGGTTTGATCCCTGGAACAGATTGATGTTCCTGTCTCTCTCTCTCTCTCTCTCTCTCTCTTTCTCTTTCCCTTTCCCTTCCTTTCTTGCTAAAAATAAATAATAAATTTCAAAACAAAACAAAACTGGGTGGTAAACATTATCCTCCTTTCCCTTTACTACATGAATGACACTTAGACAAAACTAAATATAACTATCTTAGCTATGCAGACTTGTACTTCAGCCACACACAAGTGTCTGTGATTTCTGACTGCAAGAATCTTAAGTCTCTTGGGCATTCTTGTTGGCTTGAATAGCTTTCTATACTTAGAAAAGAGGGAGCAGAAATGTTTAGGTTAATACTTAAATCGCCATAAGACGGAAAGTTTTTAATTTCTTTAAATGATTAGTGAGTGTGCCCTCCAGGATCACCCCAGTGTGCCCAGGAATTACCTCTCGGGTGGGAGTGTGACCTGCTCTTGGCTGCAGCAGAGCTCAATCAGATGTCTCTGTGCTCGCTCAGCCTGTGGGCAGGAGGCTGAGGATTTGCTTCCTGTGAGTTGAGCAAGCCATCATGTGTTGTATTGTCTGTGATTGTGGAGATCACTTCTGCCAGGCGGTACCAGCTTGCCAGCCACACTCACTTGTTGCCCTTCTGAGACAATCTGTACTTTTCACAAACGAGAGCTCCCCAGATCATGTCCAGGGGGCCTCCTATAGCTGTCTAAATATTAGTCTTGGACGTGCTCTTCTGCACCACTGAGTTCCCAGTACTCTGAGTGGGTCTTCCTGGGTTTGGGGAGCCTGGGTTCCAGCCTCTGGATGGAACAGTGAGTTGGGAGTTTGAAGATGGAGAGCCAGGCCCTTGACTCAGTACTGCTATTGACTTGAATGGGACGGTGTTAGACAGCTTGGCCTGGTGGAAAAAAGCACGATTGTGGACATTAAACTCAGACCCTAAGTATGAATCCTAGCTCTGCTGTTTACTGCCTGCCCTTGAATATACTTATAACTCTATGCCTCAATTGCTTTGTCTGTGAAACAGGTATATGAATACCTACTTTGTGAGTTGCTTTGAAAACTAAATGACAAGCTAGGTATAGCTAGCAATAAATTTAATTAATAATAGTAAAAACAACTACCACCACAACCTTTATACATTTGCTTTATCTCAGCAATAAAGTACAAAGACTCATAGTTCAGGATTTGAATCCTGTCTCTAATCATTAGCTCATATTTCCTAGCAATTATGAAACAGTTAGACTTATTGTGGAGTCCTTTGTCAGACATGCTAAATGCATTATCTCTTAACTTTACAACAATCCTATGAGGTAGATCAGGGTTTGGGAACCTATGGCTCACGAGCCAGCAGACAAATCTTTATAAAAAAATAATATTAAAAATATAAAACATTCTCACCTGACCAGGCGGTGGTGCAGTGGATAGTGTCGGATTGGGATGCAGAAGACCCAGGTTCGAGACCCTGAGGTCGCCAGCTTGAGCGCAGGCTCATCTGGTTTGAGCAAAAGCTCATCAGCTTGGACCCAAGGTCACTGGCTCGAGCAAGGGGTTTTTCCGTCTGCTATAGCCCCATGGTCAAGGCACATATGAGAAAGCAATCAATGAACAACTGAGGTGTTGCAACGAAAAACGAATGATTGATGCTTCTCATCTCTCTCCGTTTCTGTCTGTCTGTCCCTATCTATCCCTCTCTCTGTCTCATGTAAAAAAAACCCAAAACTCATGTATTACAATCCATTCATTTCCTACCGCTCATGTTCATGGTTGCTGGTGGCTGGAGCCAATCACAGCTGTCCTCCGGGGCAACACCAAATTTTTATTGGATAATGCGTAATGTACACGGGTCGTTGTATGGCTCTCACGGAATTACATTTTAAGATATGTGGCGTTCATGGCTCTCTCAGCCAAAAAGGTTCCCGACCCCTGAGGTAGATATTATTATCACCCCCATTTTACAGATGAGGAAGCTGAGGGCCAGACAGGCTAAGTTACACACCCAAGGCGATACCACAAGAAATGGAACAGGGAGACAATTAAAATGTAGGGATTTTTAAATTCTAAACCTGATAGATTGAATTAATAGCCTCCGTTTCTCTATCAGTAAAATAAATAAGACCTCATATGGGATAATACATGTAGTGTCCTATACATGGATACACAGATATATACAGGATCTGCCATCTCTGAGTGGCTTTTGACCTGAAATCTGCAAGTTAGCTTGCTTGCATCATGAGGGATAAGACATAGCTTAGGTAAAGAGGGATTGGCAGTCTTGCGAGGCTGGGCAGCCCTAAGCTCCCGCCCCACTCTGTCTTGTTCTCACAACCTGGTTTCCTCTGTCTCTTGCTCTAAGCAGCAGACCTGCCTGGACTGTAAGAAAAATTTCTGCGTGACCTGTTCGAGCCAAGTGGGGAGTGGGCCCCGCCTCTGCCTTCTCTGCCAACGATTCCGAGCAACAGCCTTTCAGCGGGAGGAGCTCATGAAGATGAAAGTGAAGGACCTGAGGGACTATCTCAGCCTCCATGACATCTCTACCGAAATGTGCCGGGAAAAAGAGGAGCTGGTGCTCTTGGTGCTTGGCCAGCAGCCTGTGATCTCCCAGGAGGGCAGGACTCGTGCCCCTGCCTTTTCCCCGGACTTCCCTGAGCAGCAGGCCTTCCTGAGCCAGCCTCACACCAGCACAGTGCCTCCTACCTCACCCACCCTCCCTTCTTCATCCACACAGACCTCTGCTGTTTCCCCAGCCCAGGCTCAGGAAAATCAGCAGGTAAGGCTCGCTTGCAGGCTCTGCCAGCTCGAGGGCTCGTTTCCCCTCCTGCCTGTGTTGTGGGTGTGGGCTGCGAGCTTAAGGTCTTGATTATATGAAACCTTTCTGCCTACTGATGCACTCAGGGTTTGGCTTTCTTCAGAGATGATAATGCACAGTATGAGATTTTCTGTTTAATATATACATATCCCAGTTATACATTTAAAAAAGACTTATTGTCCCATACTATTTCAAGAAAACTCTGTTAACTCTCCAAATTTCCCACCCACTTACTTAGCTTGCTGTGGTCTTTCTTAGCTGGATGGAGAGTCGCTTCCTTAGTAACCATCTCAACGCACGTAGGGAAAGAGAACCATGGGAAGGGAGATCGGGAAACACAGTGACCAAGACTAAGACTCTGCTTCTCTCGCCAGCCACCGTTTGGGCTGGGGGTGGTTGGCATAGTGTTGAACAGCAGCTGCCCTACCATCATCCCAGTGGGGCCTGGGGGTGCAAGCTACGAGCAGCACACAGACTGAATTATGAGCCAGGCATGGGAAGTACAGGAAGGAGTCAGACATTACCTCTGCCCTCAGAAAGCCTCTCCAAGAGGAGAGACAGACACACAGACCAACTATTGGATAAACGTGAGGCTGGCGGCTTACCACTGTGAAAGGAGTGATGGTGACCTGTAGATTCACTTACGTGCCTTAGTTGGGGGAGTAGGACCGAGAAGGTCCCCCGGTTTTCACATCCAGTTTGCCACTGACTCCTTGGTCAACCCCGGGTGAACTTTGAGCCTTCAGCAGTGAAATGAGGTTAGTAGTCCCAGGCCATGTTTGCTCCTGCCAGGATGTTGGGAGGACTGGCTAGTGTGATGTCATGTTCAGAGAGCTTTGAGCTACATAGAGCTGGCACAGTACTCCTGTGGTCAGTTCCCACACGGGGTGGGGGTGGGGCTGCTGCCCCTTGTTGATGGCACCTCCTTCACCAGGACTCGCCCCCTGATTTAGCTGATGGGCACTGAGGCGTAAAGGCCAGTGTGAAAGCCTACTTCACCTGCAGTAAACTCATGGACTCCCTTGCTGGCTTGAGCATGCTTTCTCCCCAGCTAGAGTGTAACTCTCCTAAGCCCTGGCTCTGTCTGCTGGGCAGGTTTTACCTCCTGCTCTGACTTTCTCCCTTTGTTTAGTGGAGCACTCCTCTCTGTTTATGGGGAGCTAGGAGAGTGACCTGAGGAAACTTTTTCCCTAAAGAATCTTCTGGTGGGTTTTCCAATGAAAGGAGTAGGTTTTAAGCTTCCTGTCGTTAACCAGAAATTTTCAGACTGCACCCTACAGTATGTACCAGATCTGATTGGGTACTTGTCTGATCTCTGATGTTTTCAGAGGGCCTTCTTGTTAGCTCACATCCCTTTCTGGTGAGATCTACGTTTGCAAGCCAGAAAAACAGATGCGGGGAGTTCAGTAACTTGTGCAAGGCCCCCGACAGTCCCACAGGTGAGCTGCACCTGGAGTACAAACGTTCTCATAGCACTTGCTCCACCAGCGCTCTTTCTTTACCCGGCAGTGCCCTGGCGGTAGTTACTAGGAAAGGAAGTGTGTGGAATAAGCAAAACTGTGGACAAATGCTAGTCATAAGTTTTGATTTTAGCCAGTAGGCAAAAGACAACGTGCTTGCAGCATGAGACCAGTCTTTCTGAAGAGAAGGGCATACAAAAGTTGTCTACTTAGAGACAGGTTAGGCTTGGAAGATTTTTTTTTTTTTTGTAACTCCAAGGTGACACCAGGAGGCCTATTCATACCACATCTACATAAAGCTAAGAGAAAATTAGAGGTGTTGATAAGGACATTAGACCTGTTATGCTATACAGGTAATCTTATTCTCACTTAGCATTTTTGGTGGTGGTGGCAACTACTTTTTTTTTTTTAATAAATTAAAAAAATATTTTATTTATTGATTTTTTTAGAGAGAGAGGAGTGAGAGAGAGAGAGAGAGAGAGAGAGAGAAGGGGGAGGAGCAGGAAGCATCAACTCCCATATGTGCCTTGACCAGGCAAGCCCAAGGTTTTGAACCGGCAACCTCAGTGTTCCAGGTCGACGCTTTCTCCCACTGCGCCACCACAGGTCAGGCCTGTGGCAACTACTTTTCATTCCCACTGTAGTTGCTTACCTCTTCCTTGCTCCGTATTTGTGTCTTACTCGGGACTGAGTGGCTAGGGCCAGTGGGGGACTGGTTTTCTAGGTTGTCCCTTTACTGGTGCTCTAAGACAGTGGTCCCCAACCTTTTTTGGGCTACAGACCGGCCTTTAAGGTGAGACGGATAAATGTATCACGTGACCGAGACAAGAGTCAAGAGTGAGTCTTAGACAGATGTAACAGAGGGAATCTGGTCATTTTTTAAAAATAAAACATCGTTTAGACTTAAATATAAATAAAACGGAAATAATGTAAGTTATTTATTCTTTCTCTGCGGACCGGTACCAAATGACCCACGGAGCGGTACCGGTCTGCGGCCCGGGGGTTGGGGACCACTGTTCTAAGGCACTACTGGAAGAAGCCTGTGAGCTCAGACATCCCTTTGCTGTTGGCTCACAGAAGGCCCTTTGCCTCGAGGAAACAGTGGGTGAAGAAGATCTATTGTAGTTAACGAATTTGTGTCATAAATGGTGATGGGATTAGGAGGCTCAGTGTTCTGAGTACTCTTTGGTAAAACCTGAAAGAGTATTTAGGAGGACCTTTTGAGAAGATAGAATTCTAAGCAGAAAGACTTTTTTTTTTTTTTACAGAGACAGAGAGAGAGTCAGAGAGAGGGATAGATAGGGACAGACAGGAACGGAGAGAGATGAGAAGCATCAATCATTGGTTTTTCATTGCGACACCTTAGTTGTTCATTGATTGCTTTCTCATGTGCCTTGACCGTGGGGCCACAGCAGACCGAGTAACCCCTTGCTTTTGCTCAAACCAGATAAGCCCGTGATCAAGCTGGCAACCTTGGGGTCTCAAGCCTGGGTCCTCCGCATCCCAGTCCGACGCTCTATCCACTGCGCCACCGCCTGGTCAGGCCAGAATGATTTTTAAGCATAGACATCTGTCTCATGTAGTCTTAGGCTAGTAGACTCCTAGATGCTTTAAATTTTTGACCAGGTTTCAAGACAGCTCATAGTAGCAATAGCATGCCCTGCTGGTTGGTTGGAGCACCTTTCCAGAACGTGAGAGCAGTGACTGGCCAGAAGACAGAGATAGGTTGGTGAGGGGCTGGAAACTTTGTTTCAGCTGGGCTAGTTGAGAAAGCCAGGGAGATTCAGTATGGAGGAAGGCAATACATGATGTGAGCAGATTGGAAGAAAGTAGTAGACATTGGTCTGAGGGGCAGAACCAAGGATGGTGGGTGGATGATACAGGAAGGGCTGTTTGGGGTCACTATCAAGAAGAAAATTCAGTGGCAGTTAGAGAACAGTCTCCTGCAGTGGACATGTTCAGGTGCATTTCATTTCACTTGGAGCGTTCAAAGTGAGTGCACTGGTGGTGAATGGGCTAATGCCATCCTGGTGGTGGGCAGAATTCATGCACTCTTTTTTTTTTGTTGTTATTCATGCACTCTTGTTCTAGAGTTCAGATCTTTTTGTATTGTTTCTCTAACAAGTCAGTATCTGAGAGCTTTTATAACACTGTTGTGCAAGACTCCAGATTTCTGGGGGAGATGGGAGTCCATTTGGGACACGGTATGAGTTCAGAAGAGGCCAGTGCTATGCAAATCCCTGGGCATCTGTGGATGTGATGGCACCTTTCTCTTCCCACAGGCCAATGGCCGTGTGTCTCAGGACCAAGAAGAACCCGTCTGCCCGGAGAGCACAGCCAGAGCACCTGCTGAGGATGAGACCCAGGTGGGCCTCTGCTCGGGTCTGTGCCTTTGCCCTTTCACTGGTGTTCATGGGCTGTTATTAGGAACCTCTCAGTGGACCTTGAAGTGGAGAGAGAAGACTCAGTCTGTGATGATAGTCCTGAAATCCTGTTGTCAGGGGTGGAGTTTAGTGTTAGTGTTCTGTCAAAACCATCAGTGAGTTAGTGCAGAGCTGTGCGGTCACAGTGGAGACAGGGGAGCCTCGTGGCCCGTTTGTTTTCCAGTCTCTTGATTTTCTGAGAGATTCCAGGGTGCAGGCTCCTGGTGCTGCTGTGCAGATCTTGTTCTGCCTCTAGCACAGAATCACCATTGTTGGGGGAGGTTGGGGAATCAGGAGGAAAGATGAGAGGGCATTCAGGCCTCCGCCGTGGTGGGGCCAGTCCAGAGGGCGCAGCCATCAGGCCACGCAGCTATGGTCAGAGTTGTCTACAGAGGGCTTGCCAGAGAAGTCTGCCGCTTCGGTGGGGAGCAGGACTCTGCAGTGGTGAGAGAAAGGCCAGCACCGAGCTGTTGGTTTCTTGTGCTGACATACTTAATCTTCGCAGGAACCCTGTGTGTCAGAGCTGCCGTCTCTCCTTCACAGAGGGGCAGACAGGCTCAGAGAGGGGCGGGGCACAGCTTGCCTCCGCTATTGGTCAGTGGAGCAGTAGGATTCAAAATTAGGGTCATCTGACTCAAATTGTTGCTCCTTATATACACTGCTTTGTTTGTGGCTGGCTGTGCCTGAGTACAGAACTGTGTCAGGAAGAGACTGTCCTCTGTTTTGCAATGCAAAGCAGCATGCCGGGTACTCTTCCTGCCTCTGTTCCTACCTCTGGAGGTCAGTCACCAAAAGTGTGGTGTGGTAAGTGCTTTCGGGTCTTTGGAGAGAAAGCTCGGGGAGCGAAGAGCTGACTGAGCCCATCAATCTCACCTTTGCCTTTTAGTCTGTTGACTCAGAGGACAGCTTCGTCCCGGGCCGGAGGGCTTCTCTGTCTGACTTGACCGACCTGGAAGACATTGAAGGTCTGACTGTGCGGCAGCTGAAAGAGATCCTGGCCCGTAACTTCGTCAACTACAAGGGCTGCTGTGAGAAGTGGGAGCTGATGGAGAGGGTGACGCGGCTGTACAAGGATCAGAAGGGCCTCCAGCACCTGGGTGAGGGGCACCTCCTGCACCTGGGCGACAGCTGCACGGACTCTGGAGTGCTTGCTGTCTCTGAAGCATGACAGCGTCTTCTAAGGAAGGATTCATCGTACACATTGGCACCATCTAATAATAGTGTCATTTGCACTTGAGTGCCAGGACTGGGTTAGGCATTGTATATCTTTATTTAATCCTCAGAGTGACCTATGAAATAGGCATTATTCATCCCCCTTCTATTATAGAGCCCAGATTTGAATTTATTTCCTGCTCTAAAAGTTCATGGTCTTTCCTGTTGTATGTCACTCCCACCATACTCACTTCTGCCTCCAACAATACTTAAAGAGTTGGGAGATTAGGAGGCGAACCTTTGCACACATTGTGTGAGGAGAGTATCTGTTCTGCCAGTACTTGGGCTTTTCCTTATGATTTCCCAAAGCAGTGTACATGGTATAATTTTCAGGTGGTGCCCACTAAAATATCTAGGTCTGTGGTCAAATGAGTTTGGGAAACAATACTTTATATTATGTCCCCCTGCTATTGATTCATGGTAGATACTATACCAGTAAAGGAGGAGGTCCTGCAGAAGAGACGTGTTTAGCTGTTTTGAACTCAGCATTTCCTAAAATGATTTTACTTGGAACTCTGCTCTCCTCCCGTCCCCAACTGATTTCGTTCCCGCAGATCAATATTTTGATTCCTTGCATGCTAACAGTAGTTGAAGTTAGATTTCTGGCTCTCCTCTCCTAGTAGCTCAAATTCAGTAGAGTTAGGGGACATCTGACCAGTCACCTGATGAGACTCACTCTCCCCTTTGGGATTGTCCCCAGAATCTCCCTAGAGTTGTGAGGACATAGAGAATAGGAGATGGCTCTACCTGGGAACTTCATTCAGATGCCCGGCTGACTGGAACAGACTGTTCCTTCTTTCTTGACTTTAATGCTAGCTTTAAAAGGATATTGTGCTTCTGTACTAGCCTTCCTACTTGGCAGTTTTGTATGCAAACCAGTGGGATCCCTTTTCTAATACTAGACCAGACACAGCAGCAGGAGCTTTCCGTGAGTTCTCAGCATGTGGAGTGAGTGAGGAGGGAGAGTGTCTATCTGGGCTCTTGGCCATCCTGGTTCCCAGCAGGGAAACAGAGGTCAGAAGTCAGGGTGGTTGGAGACTTTGCTTGTACACATATTCAGACATCTTTTCTCTTTCCTTTTCAGTATGTGGTGCCGAAGACCAAAATGGTATGTAGTCGTTTGTGTTTGGGAGCAGACTATGCTCCTTCAACCCCAATTCCTTTTCCCAGTCCAAGAATTCTGAGCACATCATTGTCCAGACTGAGGGTGTGGAGGGAATTCACTGAGAAGCAGGGCTTCTCGGCATCTTAGAACTCTCCCCCCCACCCCCCGAGAAGGGAGAGGAGGCACAGCACATCTGGGGGCGGACTGATTTGCACATCTCTGGGTTGCTCGAGCTCAGAAGCCAGCATTTGTAAAATATTAACGAAGTATGTGGTGGCACGTGTCACATTTGGTTCATTTTTCATACTCCTGGTGCGAAGGCACTCCTTTCCCTGTAGTTTTCACTCAGTTCTGGTCTGTGTGCACCTTCAGGGAAATCACTTGGTTTGTTTAAGAACTTCTGGTACCAACCAGAAAGAAAGGGTGGTGACCTGAGAGAGCCTGTTTGCACCGGGCTGGGCAGTGGCTGGAACTGCTCTGGGACAGGTCAGGAGAGGTGCCGTGCCACATATGGTGCTCTCTAGGCATGAGATGCATAGCCCACATTGGCTGCCATACACCCACCTGTGTCTGAGCCTTTGGGTACTCCCAGAAAGCACTGCGGGAATCTGATTGGATCTGAGCGTCATTCTAAAATGCTATGCTGTCTCTACGTTTTTGAAAGCCTCAGGGCTATATTGTTGTGAGCTCTTCCCCAACAGAGAACATTCTCAGAATAGAGTAGGAGCCTGCAAAGCATTTTAAAACTATCAGAAGACTCCAAATTTGTTATTTAGTAAAATGGCCTTTTGCTCAGAATGAAACAAAGTCTTCTGGGTGATAAATTATCGAGTTGAGCTCTTCTCAGTTCCCCCAAACCATTTGCTGTTTTAGACCCACTCTCTCTTCTTGATAATACGATCATGCTATTCCACTTGATGTCCTCCTTTCTTTTGATGATTCCCTGGGAGAATTCTGGCAGCGGCATTGATGAGTTTATTGTTATTCCTGACAGAAGTAATCAATAATGAAATTCTGTAAATTATTCCTGCTCATTTTAGGTATTTGTATAGTCAAGTCCCTTCCAAATCTTCTGTTAAGGCTAATTACTCTTCAAAGGGGTAAATAGGTTTCCCAACCTTTCAGAGCCAGCCCACCCCAAATGTTTCCTGACTTTTTGTGTAGTCCAGGAAACAGGAAGAGAAAGTGCAGAAGCAACAGAGTAAAGGAGAATTCCACTGGGGAATGGTAGAGGTGGCTGGTACCGTCCAGCTTCCTATTGATGGCTATCTGGTTCAGGCTACCATTTAAAACGGGTCGGGAACCTTTTTGGTTGAGAGAGCCATGAACACCACATATTTTAAAATGTAATTCCGTGAGAGCCATACAACGACCCGTGTACATTACGCATTATCCAATAAAAATTTGGTGTTGCCCCGGAGGACAGCTGTGATCGGCTCTAGCCACCTGCAACCATGAACATGAGCGGTAGGAAATGAGTGGATTGTAATACATGAGAATATTTTATATTTTTAACATTATTATTTTTTTTATTAAAGATTCATCTGCGAGCCAGATGCAGCCATGAAAAGAGCCACATCTGGCTCACGAGCCATAGGTTCCCGACCCCTGATTTAAAACATGCTGGCTGGGTGGCTGGGATTTTGGACATGAACGTTTTTCTGTTTCTGCAGCTAAAGTAGGATACTGGCCATGCCCACTGTATCTCACCACTCAAACAAGATGGTGAGCTGTTAAGAACTCTGCGCACTGAGCGTTTAAAACTATATTGATAGTCCCTGCCCTCATGCCTCTTGCCCAGAAGGCCCCCTGCCTAGATTTGAATCCTGGCTTCTCTACTTAACAGCTGTGTGCCTTGGGCAAGTCACTTAATTCTTTGACCTCTGTTGCCTCATCCTCATCTATAAAATAAGTAGTAAGAGTACCTACTTCAGCCCTGGCTGGTTGGCTCAGCAGTAGAGCGTCGGCCTGGTGTGTGGAAATCCTGGGTTTGATTCCTGGTCAGGGCACACAGGAGAAGCGCCCGTCTGCTTCTCCACCCCTCCCCTTCTCCTTCCTCTCTTTCTCTTCCCCTCCCACAGCCAAGGCTCCATTGGAGCAAAGTTGGCCTGGGTGCTGGGGATGGCTCCATGGATTCCACCTCAGGTGCTAGAGTGGCTCCAATTGTAGCAGAGCAACGCCCCAGAGGAGCCGAGCATCACTTCCTGGTGGGCATGCTAGGTGGATCCCGGTCGGGCGCATGCGGGAGTCTGACTGCCTCCCTGCTTCTAACTTTGGAAAAAATACAAAAAAAAAAAAAAAAAAAGAAAAAAGTACATACTGCATAGTTTTTGTGAGGATTCAATGAGGAAAATATGCAAAGCTTTCAGGGCCCTGCCTGGTTACCTGTAAGCATTTAGTAAATGTGAACTGTTGTCATTGCCTTTACTTATTAGACATTTAGAGAACACCTACCACATGACTGGTGTTGTAGGGATTCAATGATGAGTATCTGACCTCAGAGCACATAGCAGATGCTAAGTATGTAGTAGAAATTCAATGAACTTGTTGAATTAAGGAACATAGTATAGTGGGGGAGATAAGTAGGCAGACTTAAAAATCCTAATCCACTGAGGCAAGCAGTCATGGGGGTATGGCTGTGGTTATGTGGGGGAAGCAGAGAAGAGGGGGCCAGTCTCTTTTACCAGGAAGTTTCTGAGGAAGTCCACGGGAGTTTGTGGATAGCACAGGAGGCCCCTTGATCTGTGGCTTTATTAAATTGGGGATAGTTTTTACAGATAAGCCTTTCGATCCTTAATCATTCACTACAGTTCTGGTTATATCTAAACTTTTCTGAACCACTTTTATCTTTTCAGCATGTTCCTCAGGGCATAATGAGTCCCTAAGTGTCATTCACCCACTATATTACATCATCAGCTGTCTGACAATTCTTTCTTTTAAGCTGTGAGGACTGCTTTATTTAGTTCTCAATGTTCTGGGATGTATTTGATCTACATGTACTTTACTTGTCAAATATATAACCTGACCTGTAGAGGTGTGGATTAAAGAAGCAACTGGAATTGGTTAGTGGGGCAGTGTTTTCTTGGAGTTCTATTTGAGGGGAAGCGTGTGGAATTGGGGGTTTGTTCACAGTGTGCCTGTTCTCTCCCAACTCCATATACTCACCCCGCCCCTCTTCTGCCTTGTGTTTATACAGGGGGAGCAGTGCCATCCAGCCTGGAGGAGAACCTGTGTAGGATCTGCATGGACTCACCCATTGACTGTGTTCTGCTAGAGTGTGGCCACATGGTAACATGTACCAAGTGTGGCAAGCGCATGAATGAGTGTCCCATCTGCCGGCAGTATGTGATCCGAGCTGTGCACGTCTTCCGATCCTGAGGGCTTGGTTCCAGCTTCTTCAGTGCCTTACAGGGACACAGTACGAGGTGTCTGGGCTCAGGGTTGGCCAGCTTGCAGAGGGGCAGGCTAGCAAGAATATCTGCAGTGTTCCCAAGACCAGAACAAGTCACTTCTGGGCATGCCTGCCTTGCCACCGAGGTGCTCCTCTTGGCTGGCAGAGCGCGAGACAGTGAGAACTGGTATAGATTGCTTGGGCAAGTCCCTGTTTCAGTGATCTTGGGTGATGGCGGTAACTAATGAAGAGAGGACCTTCCAGAACTTGGACTGTATCATCCTCCCTTCCTCCTGTACCCCACCCAACCCCCGAGCTGCTTGCCTGTGTTTCACTGATCAGAAGGCCTGCTAGCAATGGCTCTTTTCCTCTCCAGCACATTTGGATTTATTTCTGGTTTCACTGGCTTTTTGTGCTTTAACCTACCTTTGCTAATGTTCCTTGCTACATTGCCTAAAATCCATTTGTTTCTTCAGACCAAAATGATGTTAGCTTACCAGACCAATAATGATCCTCCTTAGGACAGAATTTGGACCAGTAAACTTACCTCTGGTGAGAAATGAAACACAAATGCTATTGAAAAACTTCAAAGTCATTAAGAGTTGCTTCCTTCAGTGCTGGGACTAGACGCTGTCAGTTTCCCAACCTGACTTTGGGAGCTTCAGGTTCCTGAACTGCTGGGAAGGTCCAATGTCTGGGAGAGAGATGGTGCACGGATCACCTCTGCTTCTTTTCGGGCCTGACTTAGTGCCATCCTTCATTTTAGTTTATCAGAACAGGGAGAGCATTGGCTTTCTGCTAACTTTAACTTCTCCAACAGACAGCAGTTTTGAACCACTTTTACTGGAGAATGATGTCCCTCTCTTTCCCATGGAGGTTTAAACATGGTCTCACTCAAGGCATAGGGGGACGTAGGCAAAGAGCCTGGCTCTTCTCTCACCAGACTTCTCATAAGTTCCTGGAGACCAAACATGTAAAACAGAGCCACCGAGGTATGAGGTATGAGCATATATATCTAAGAGGTATGAGCGGGTCCTGAGTGAGGCTGGTTCAGCCTTTGAGCAGACAGCTGGAAGACTTCATTCTCCAGATTGGTGGGGACTCCCTACTCCTATTTTCTTCCTTCACCTGCTGAGTTGGGGGTAGGTGAGGAAGATGCATTCTCTAGGCTCTTTAGGAAGGACTGTGCAATGAGTAGGTCATGGCCTTCAGCCCTGTTAGAGTCTTTACAGCACCAGAGGAGCTAGAGGGCTAAAAAAGTCTGCTGGAGCAGCTTGGCCAAGCACAAGCATACATGCTGTCAGAGGAGCTGTGTGTGCTGCCATCACAAATGGATGAACTATGCAAACCCTAAACACCTGAGGGCCTTGGTAGACCCCCCCCCTCCCCCTGCAGCCAAGATAAGAACCAGTCATGACTCTGGAAAGCAGTGGGGAACCCCTAAGAGGACCTATTTATCATACAGACATACTTATGTTTTCCCTTCATCAACCACTAATCCCCTTTGGGGAAATCGAATCTTATTGAGTAGTTGTTAGCTAAACACTGGGCCACTTACCTCGACGTTATAACAAGTTCTGGATGATTTGATTCTGGGCCACAGCCCTTGTAGGAATTGGGGGAATTGTGATTTCCCTGTGAAGACATCTTTCTGCTGGACAGTAAGTACTGCAGTTTACAATGCCTACCAGCTTAGCAAAGGATTCAGCTACTGCTCAGTTCCACTTTGAATTCAGGTAGAAGCTGGCACTCTACCTACTTACACTTGCTTTCTCTGCTGAGGCCTTACCTCTCCCCACCTCCCAGTCTCCCTCTTAGACACGAGTTAAAATAATACCCTAATGGTTGGTTAGTAACCTTGGTAAGAATTAGAGCTGATGTCATTTCCTTATTTTGGAAAAAGAACTTGCCTTTTGAATCTTTTAACCTCTTTTGGTAAAGGTTTTCATTTAAGAAAAGAGGTGTCAAACAACCCTGATTATTTCTTTTCTTTTTGTATCTTCTTGATTACACCAGATAAAAGTGGGGAATTCCAAGATCCTGTTTCAGTTACTATATAACCTAGGTAGAAAACTTGATTTTGTCCTTGAATGCTCCTGCCTCTCATGGATCCTTGGTCTTAATTATCATGGAAACATCTAATTCTTCCAGTTATTCCTTGGTTTTTGCTGTGATTGGAGGCCTGACTGGTTCATAATGTTGGACTACCTAGATCCAAACTAGTAAGAATAAGCTGTACAGGAATTAGTGCTCAATATATATTGTATAAGTTTATTGAAAATTTTTGGATGTGAATGTGTTACTTCAAGTGCTTATATTAAGATTCTCTCAGACTTACTTGGGTGTAAAAACAAACCCAACTGTGTATTTTTTATTACAGAGCTCTGCTTTATAATTTTGTAATAAAGTTTCAATAGAGATGCCTGTCCAATCTGGTATGAGGCTGCCAGAGGTCTGATAGTCGTTTGATGACTTGATAAACCACAGGTTAATCCCAGGCGTGTACATGCAGGTATGCTTTTGAGAGACTGCGTTCTTTTGGAGATGCCTGGGTCATGCTCTCTGGCTTTGGTCAAGATAGCCTTGTCCAAAAGACGAGAAGACTGAAGTTTAGTGTTGTGACTTAAGATCTAACTGGTATGTGGGAGAGGCCATGAAACAATCTAGATGAGGATAGGAGCTGCATAGAAAAAGGACCAATCATAAGTCCAAGTAGGAAGCAGCACTAAGTGAGCTCCGACATCGACACTGGTTTGGTAAGAGATGGGCCTTAAAGATGCGTGCAGAAAGGAGTCTGAGGCCACAGCCAGTGCCCAGTTAAGCATTCAGGTGACCCTGAGAGATGCATAGTAGCTTTTGGATGTAGTTGTGGTGGTTGGGAGTGTGGCTCAGAGTTTGGCCCAGCCTTGTGGGCAGACTGCTGTGTGTGCACAGGCCCATATACGCCTTCTTGACCAGCTGTCCAGGGGAAGGGACTCCTGAGAATGCAGCCTTTGGGAGAGCTAGATTCTGTGAAGATCTGTCCTGTGACTGAGGCGAGAACACTGGTTCAAAGAGCATAAAGGCTTGAGACTGAGCCACAGCCCTTTGTCCTCATTGTTCTGGGTCACTGACCCGTTGAACACCCATGATAACCTCTGTCTGCTGCCAAGCAGCAGCTTATAAACAAAGGCTCAAGGTCTGTGGAAATACACGAAACGATACAAAATTGTATATATGGTATAATCTCAGCAGCCAAGAATGTGTCAGAAACGTTGGAAGAAATAGGCAAAACACCTTGAGTGGTGAATTGAAGAAAACACCCTGCAAAGCACACTCCTTTGCTGTGAGGGTGCACCTTGAGTGTGAGCACATGGACAGGTGGGGCTCGGTCAAGGGGCAGTGTCTGTGTCCTTTGGCAGGTTCTCCAGGGGAGAGCCTTGTTGTGCTGCCTGATCCAGTTTCTTGGCCTGAGGAGGCTGGAGAAGGGGGTGGAAGCTTATGTAGGTCAGTGTTCAAAGGAGGAGCAGCTTTTGTCTCCAAGGATAGAAAAAAGGGTGTCTTATTCTCAATACTGAAGCCAGACTGAATGGTGCCTATTCAAAATCACCCAATGTCCTGAGCCAGAGACGGGCAGTACTGCTCCATCCTGCCCCTTCCTCTTTACACATTTTAACCAGCAGGTGGAAACCCAGGTCAGTCAGGTTCAAGTTGGCCCCAGCCCCGAGCTGCCGACTGGCGAGCAGCATCCCAGCAGAGTCCAGTATATCACCTTGGTTGAGCACACAAGAGGACTGAGGGAGGTAGTGGTCCTCAATCTTACAGGCTCGGACACTCAAGTATGTTCCAGAGGTTGAGTCACAGTCACCTAGCTCACAGGGAAGGACATTTAAGCCTGCCAATTTGTTGATAATAAGAAAAAGAACGGACCCTCAGGTGCCAGCAGGTCTGAGAACATGGGAGCTAGTATATAACCAGATGGCCACCCGCTGAGCCTGCATTCAGACCAGTGAGCTGTCACGTGCAGAAAAGGAAGGCTGTGGAAGTAGTTAGAAGCCAGGTCTCTCCTGGGTAGGGCCTGAACATGCATGGCATTGTTGATTTTCCCCTACTCTGGTAGCTGTGCTAAGTGCTTTACAGAAATTGAGTTCATTTCCTCTTGACTGTGACCCTATGATTTAGCTATTTCTATTCTCATTTCTTTTGGTAGAACAGAGGCTTAGATGTTGAATAACTTATATGAGGTTATAGCTATTAAATTTTAGGACGTGTATTTGAACCAAGTCTGTCTATACCTGCACCACCCACTGTGGTAGTTCCTGGGCACAAGTGATCATTTCAAGTTTGAGCGAATGAAAACTTCAGCTCTTCAGTTGTGTTAACCCCATTTCCAGTGCTCAACAACCGAATGTGGCTAGCTTGTATTGGCCAGTTCACATTTATGACGTTTCCATTGCTGCAAAAAGTTCTATTGAACAGCACTGATCTGCACTAAATTGTTTTCCTTTTATCCAAATAAATCAGCCTCAGGTGGCACAGAAACCTTTGTGAGCAGGCCATGTAGATTTGTCCTCAGGGAGTTAACTTAGTCTTATTTCCAGGTTTTGGGGAGGCAGATCCTCCTGGAGCCTTGTATCCCCCGGAGGAGTAGCTCAAACAACCTCCCTTTTCTTCATAAAGGCCCATTTCCTACCTGATCCTGGTTCCCTCCCTTCAAAGCAGACCACACCCTGTAACAGGAGAACACAGAAAATTAAGTCATAAAATTCATTTTGTTTTCTTTCAAATGAGGTTTCATTCCTGGCAAAAAGGGCCAGGCTGAATTCAAGCAGCATTTCTGAGGGAGAGCAGTCTCTGAAATACAACTTAACAAGGAGGCGCAAGTGAGGAAGTGAAGGAGCGGGCAGGGAGGGCGGGAGGCGTGGGCGGGGCTGGCTCTGGGGGCACACCATCCGTAGCCCAGCCTGCACTTCACTCCTTAGATACCAGGAAGATGATAGGGGTGGGGCAGAAATGGGGAAGGACAGAGATAACTGCAAGATACTTTATTTTTAAAAAGGATGTAAAGCTTTTAAAAGAAAAAAGACGAGACCAGCACCCAGATCTGAAGATCTGTATAGATCAGCAGGAGAACATGACTTCACTGGTGGCACCAGAGCACCCGACTCCGGTTGGGGCACGACCATGCAGGGTTGGTGGGTTCTGGAAGACGCACTGCTTGGAGGAGAAAGTCTGTTCCGCCCAGCTCTGCCCCAGCTGGAGCCCGTGGGAGGGAGGGGGAGGAAGGCAGCAGTCCTAGCAGGGAGCTACCAGTCTCCGTTTCCTGATGCACGCCCAAATCCACTCTGGGGAGACCTGCTGGGCCTCAGGGTTCTTGTCCCTGCTACCCAGCACATGTGTGGCTGAGGCCACGTCAAATTCCTGTACCAGGTCCCCATCAAATGCCACAAAGTAGCGCCTGAGACGGCTGAAGTCTGGTGTGGAGGGCGGAAGGTAGAGCCGCACCCCAGTGAAGATGTCCAGCAGCACCTGCAAACGCACAGGGGTCGGGGTGGGGTCAGAAGTGGGGGCCGATCCTGTGCTGGGGGGCAGAAGGGTCTCCACACGGGTGGAGAGTAGACCAGGGAGTAGGGTTAGAACAGGAGCCGGAGACTGAGCCTCGCCAGTGGTCAGGACATGGGTGGCAAGAGTTCAGGGGAGAAGCGGCACAGGTGTAAAGCCCCCCCCCCCCCCCCAGCCACTGCAGATTACACAGGACTGGCACTCCCTTCCATCCGGGCCTATAGGAAAGGGAGAGGGGATGGGTCCCAGCACTGGGGACCCGCAGAAGGGAAAAGTACGTCTCCAGAAACCATCCCGTGGCTAGTGGGCAGGGATGTTAGTCAAGCAGTGCACTGTGCACAAATAGCTAGACTGGGGGGCCAGGAGCCCGGCTCATTACCGTGGATGGATGACAGGGCTTCAGGGAGGGAAAAGGTGGCAAAGGTTCTACAGGTCTGCTGGGGGCTGGGCTCAGGGCCTAGCTGCTGAGCTACTTTCTGTGCTTACTCATGGCTGGTGGGGTCATGGGGTGGCACAACTCTACACTGTACTTTGTAGTGACCAGATATTTACTTTTCTATCTGCCCTTTGGGCCACCAACTCCCCTAGGAGTACACTTAGTTTCCGGCTTCGATAGTTGCTTGGTAGCTGTAGTCAAACAGACTGACCAGAGAGTACAAGAGGGAGGAGGCTTCTCAGGTGAGAGGACAGCCACTAAGCCAGTGCGCGCCCTACCCCCGTCCTTGCTGGCTGGCCCAGTTCCCACCCTGAGCACAAACACGCTGCACTCCCATGCCCAGACCGGGCTTTCTCTCCTTTAATGTAAATTGTGACTTGGGGTCAGCAGCCGGTGGGTCCCTGCAGCCTCTCCTGGCCAGGCTGGGCTGTCTACCTCCTGCCTGCAGACATAGCTCTCCTTCCTGTCTGTTCACTGGCCAGCTGCCTCTGCAAGGCAATGAGAGGACACAGGATAGAGCAGCTGCAGGAGGGTGGGGGTCTGGCCATTACTCTGCTCAAAGTTCAAGTGCTGAGTGTTGGGAGCATGAGAACCAGAGCCAAACCAGCACCCTGGTGTACGCCTGTTCCTACCCTCACCTTGGCCTGGCACGGGGTCTCATCCGAAGCCTTCCGCTTCTCCCCCACTTTCACAGAAGACTTCGTGACCAGCTTCTCTCCCACGTTCACAGGGGAAGGCTTTGCAGTTAGCTTGTGGCCTGCAGAGGAGAGCTTAGTCAGAACTAAGAAGACGGTAAAGGGAGCTGATAATTGTCAGCTTTGAAGCCAGGCAGCCAAGACCGGGTCAGGCCTTGCTGTGAGCATGGTGAGCAGGGAGAGCTCAGAGGCAGCCAATGCCCAGATCAGATGGGCTCTCCCAGGGTCCTGTCATCAGGTTTGCTGAGCAGGTGGAGGGTGCCCAGGAGAATGGCTTCTGGCCCCTGGCTGGGCACACAACAGGAATGCAGTCCATGTCAGCCGCACAGACAGAATCACGTGATCTGAGAGCTGGAATGCGAGACCCAGTCCCTGTCCTTTGATCTCTGCCCTCACTGCACTCCTCACCCCAGCCCCTTCCCTTCTTACCACCTTTGCTGTTGGGGTGACTCCGCTTCCCTTCTGCTTTTTTGGCACCGGGGGAGGGCTGCTTGGGGGACGTCCTGGCCTGAGACACGGCAGGCGCCGAGGTGCCCTCATTCTCCCCGCTGCTGCCCCCTGTAGTGGAGCTCCCCTCATCCCCAGCGACCACGGTGAAGTCCGCCCTCTCCTTGGACAGCTGGTACAGCTCCTGCGGAGGGGACAAGGGCAGGTGGTAGCACACCCTTCCTAGCCGCTGGCCTCAGGCGGTCTGTGCAGTCTGTTTTAGGCACATGTGGCTGGGGAGCAGAAAGGGAAAAGACAAATGGGGAAAGAAGCTGGCTTCCTTGGTGCTTTTCTAAACTTTGGCTGTTGAGTAATTGGTACAGATCACTGTTCCCTGTTCTCCAGTTCTCATAAACATAGCCTGTGGCCCGGGCTAAGCAGGACGTCTGAGTGGGTGCTCTCACTCCAGCGCCCAGGACCCAGGGGGCCTGATGCCTACATCTGCCACTCCCGGCCCTGCAGCACTTGGGTCTCCCTGTCCAGCTATCCTCGCTCCTTCTCAGAAGAAGGGGGGAAAGGAGAAGACGGAGGACATGTGAAAAGGCCAAATGTCCAAGGTTTCAAGGCTGGGACAGTGGGTTCGAGGACACACATGCAGCTGGCACCTTGAGTTGGGGGAGGTTAGTGGCAGATTTCCAGTCCTTATCATCCCGGATCCGGGTGCAGCGAGGGAACCGGATGGAGATCCCGTCAGCCGTGTGAGCCTCAGCTTTGGAGAATTCAGCCCCTGTGATCTCCCACACAGCAGCTTTCTGTGAGGAGTAAGGTCACTCACTGGTTAAGAAGCAAACATCTCCCAACCAACTAGAAGCAATACAGAATAGTTAGAGCCAACAAGCACTGGCTCCCGGGGAGGAGATGGTTCAAGTCTCACTGCTGCTGCTGCTATATGACCTTAGGGAGGCACTGTCTTCTTTGGTCCTCAGTTTCTGTTACTGCAAGGGACTGGGCTAGTGACTCCCAGTGCAGACCCTCTGTGACTAGGGGATGGGGAGGCTCCCTCTCTGTTGAGGATGATTCCTTAGTGATGACTGGCCATCCCTATGCCTCTTACTTGGCTGGCCAGTCCAGATCCCTGTCCCTGGGTGGACTGTCATGAGGTTAAGATAGCATGTCTGTGGTCCAAGAGAATTTTCAAGCTCATTCTGTGGGCTGAGTGACTGCAGACCACTGGGTTGATACCTTTGGGTCTGGGACAATGAAGTCAGGATAGTAGATCTTGTTGATTTTCAGCCAGCTGGGTATCTTGCTGGGATCCTGGAGGAAAAAAAGATGCTGTCAGGCTATTCCTGAGCCCAAACCAGACTTAAACCCTCTCCTGTCCATGGACTGTGAGAAGTGAGAAGAGATGACAGCACAGAAGGCTGATCCCTGCCCCGTGGGTCCTCCCAGCCCACACAGGGTGTGGCTAAGGGCAAGCAGTTCAGCTTCTACTGCCACCAGGCCAAGCAGCAGCTCGCCTTTCTGTGGAGCAGAAAGGATACCTGCAGTCCCCCCAGTGCAGCCTGTCTCAGGAGCGCTGGCCAGCGCTGAGGCCAGGGCCGGCCAGGCCGCCCCTCACCTTGCTGATCTTCACCATGTCCAGCTCCTTCTGCAGGCGGGCAAGCGTCGCATCATCGTGGCCCCCTGAACACTTGGTGACGGTGCACCACTTCTGGCTGCTCGGGTCATAGCAGCCCATGAGGAAGATGGACATCATGCCACCTGGGAGGGGGGGTGGGCTGAGCTGTGGATGGAAGGAGCCAACTCTGCCGGCCCCACAGGGCCTGGCATCAGAGCGCCAGGGCTCACATCCTGGATCTCCCTCTGACCAGTTTAACCTTCACCAGCCCCAGTTTCCTCTTCAGTAAATGAGGGATAATCACACAACCTGTTGAGCTCTGGCGAGGAGAGAGGGAACTGCCTGTGCCTGGCTCCCAGTCCTAGCTGCTCGGCCCAGCCTTCCCTCCGGTCAGGACCCCGAGACTGCCCTCCAGGAGCAGGCGCCAGGCCCTGAGTGGTAGTGGCGAGTTTCTTTGGGCCAGGCTAGCACAGGGCAGTCTTGTCTAACCTCTCCGTGCCCAAGTCTTTGGCTCTCAGATGTCACTGACTACCTGAGGTCACCTGGGCCAGGGAGGCTCCTGGTCCCGGGACTTTGTCAGTCATGACTGGCCTTGCTGGCAAATTAAGCGGGTTCAAAACCCCGAGGTTACGGGCCAGAGCCCACTCTGACCTTTGCTCCCTTGCCCATAGAAGGCCCCAAGGACCACCAGGTCAGCTGTGTCCGCCATGGCGCCCTCATTCAAATAGTCTTTCTTCACTTTCAGCCAGTGCCGCTTTCCAGGTTCATAGGTACCCTGAGGGGGAGCAAGAGAGACCACAAACTAGAAGGGAAGCTCCACGAGGGTGGGATTGGCCCTTCATGTGACACGTCATGTCTTTCACAGTGCTCACCCCACCCAAGGGACGCGCCTTGAGGCTCCAGGCATTGCAGGAGACACCAGCCCGCTTCCTAGCTCCAGAACACAGCTAGCTGCCCAAACCCTGGGAAGATGGCCCCTCCGCACCCGCCCCAAACACCTCAGACCGCCACTGCCACCTCGTGGCCAGGGCTGGAAACGCTCAGCGGGAGGGCTCAGTCTCCAGGAGAAACAAAGGCTGTGACCTTACCTTTGCATCCTTCAGCACCAGCCCTTCCAGCCCCTCCCGGATCACCCGGTTTATCATGTCCACCAAGTCCGAAGCTTTCTGAGGGATAACAGGAGATATTGAAAATGGAGGGGGTGTGAGAATTGAGAGGGTGCTGGTCACTTCTCACACACTAGTAAAGTGCCCACTGGAAACACCCTGACTTGAATACAAAGAACAAAGGGCTTGAGAGCAGGGACCCTCCCAACCGGAGAGCTGCTGCAGCTTCGACACGGAGCCCCTAAAATGTTTCCTGCCCTGCCCTCCTGGGTGGAGAGGAGACAACATACTTGCATCAGCTGCTCCCATTAGAAACTAAGGCAGCCCCTCAGTCACATGTGACCAAAGGGTTCTCTGCCCTGCTTTCAAACTCCGGACACTCACTGCCTTGGGCGGGGTCTTTGCTCACCGTAACTTGCTTCATTTCTGAGAACATGATCCGGTTGGGAATTTCAACCATGTTTTCATGAAGGAACTTTCGCCGCTCACACAGAGGCCTAAGGGGGACGCGAGAGCTGAGGTGAGGCCAGATGCTCCCGCCCTCATCAGGGTTCTCAAGAGGGAAAGGACACAATGATAAGCTGCCTCAGGAGAGGGTCTGCCATGGCTTAGAGCCCCGAGTGCAGGACTACGGGAACGACTGTGAGCTCTGGCACAGGGTCCCTGTTTCTACTGCATCGAGTCATGGGAGAACGGGCCTCCAGCCCACACAGGCTGTAGCAATTCCGGTCCCCCTGAAAAATGACCCCGCCTCTTCTTGTTTATCCCCAGCACCCTGTCTCATCCCTGGCCCAAGGCTGGCTGTTTCTTGGCTCAGCAGGCTGGTAGGCTCAGGACCTGAAGCCCTAACCCCAACAATTCTTTCTCCCTTCAATATTCAAGGATGTGGGCCAGTGTGGGAGGGGTAGAGGCAAGGATACACTTTTAAATGTGCAAGGGGCCAGCCTGACCAGGCGGTGGTGCAGTGGGTAGAGTGTCAGACTAAGATGCAGAGGACCCAGGTTCAAAACCCCGAGGTTACCAGCTTGAGCGTGGGCTCACCAGCTTGACTGTGGGACACCAGGTTGAGCATGGGATCATAGATATGACCCCATGGTTGCTGGCTTGAGCCCAAAGGTCACTGGTTAAGCAAGGGGTCACTGGCTTGGCTGGAGCCCTCTGGGTCAAGGTACGTATCAGAAAGTAATCAATGAACAACTAAGGTGCTGCAACTATAAGTTGATGCTTCTCATCTTATCTCTCTCTCAAAATTAACCCCCCCCCCCAAAGAACAAAAAAACCCAGTACTGGTTTCTTGGGTCTAAGACAGGGGTCCTCAAACTTTTTACACAGGGGGCCAGTTCACTGTCCCTCAGACCGTTGGAGGGCTAGACTATAAAAAAACTATGAATAAATCCCTATGCACACCGCACATATCTTATTTTAAAGTAAAAAAAAACAAATACAATATTTAAAATAAAGAACAAGTAAGTTTGTTTTTTTTTTTGTATTTTTCTGAAGTTGGAAACGGGGAGGCAGTCAGACAGACTCCGCATGCGCCCGACCAGGATCCACCTGGCACGCCCACCAGGGGGCGATGCTCTGCAGCAATCAGAGCCATTCTAGCGCCTGAGGCAGAGGCCACAGAGCCATCCTCAGTGGCTGGGCCAACTTTGCTCCAATGGAGCCTTGGATCCAGGAGGGGAAGAGAGAGACAGAGATGAAGGAGAGGGGTAGGGGTGGAGAAGCAGATGGGTGCTTCTCCTGTGTACCCTGGCCGGGAATTGAACCCGGGACTCCTGCACACCAGGCCGACGCTCTACCACTGAGCCAACCAGCCAGGGCCAAGAACAAGTAAATTTAAATCAACAAACTGTCCAGTATTTCAATGGGAACTATGCTCCTCTCACTGACCACCAATGAAAGAGGTGCCCCTTCTGGAAGTGCGGCGGGGGCTGGATAAATGGCCTCAGGGGGCCGCATGTGGCCCGCGGGCTGTAGTTTGGGGACCCCTGGCCTAAGATTTTGGAGGCAGCTAAGTCAAGATAGCTCTTTCTCCTGAAGACGGGCCCACTCACTGTTCCCCTATAATCATGGGCTCCCTGTTGTTAGCCTCTTCCGAAAGCAAAAGCTCTCAGCTGAAAACCATCTGCCTCATGTCCTCATGAGTGCTGTTGGAGAAATAAACTGAAACCCCACCGTGCTCAGTCTCTTTCTTGTCCACAGTCCATTTTGCTGTTGGGGTGGGGTGGGAGGCTGTGACTTAGGCTCTCAGAGATGAGATCTAGTCACCACATCTTCTCTTCCCAACACTACACGGGAGTTGACTGTGTAGTGTGCTACCTCTCATCCCCTTCCTGCTGCTGCCCCAGGCCCTACCCACCTACTAGACACAAAGAGGTGTATGATCCAGCCCCTCCCCCACTTCTTTCCAATCTGAACTCCCCACCTTCCCACTCAGGGACTTAAAATAGATTCCTCACCTGTCCATCAAGCTGACATCATTAAAATAGATACAATCAAAAACAAACAGGCAGACATTAGCATCCTGGAAGGCAGCTTTCTGTAAGGGAAAAGGAGGCAGTTGGCATGTGAAGGAGCCAGTAAGAGGGCATGAATAATGGGGAACACCAGGCTAGTTCTGGAGACTTCTGGGGCACCTGACAGAAAGGTCCTGTTTATACTTGGAAGCCCCTGTCCATAAGGACACGTAGCAGACGGCCCTGAATGGAAACCAGCCCGATTAGTTTTTTCCTAATACTAGCTCCTTTTTATGCAAAAACCCCCACAACAAAACACCACATCTAAACTGGATTAATTCAGAAACAGTTCAGAAATGAAGATATACCCAACCCTAAGTGAGTGATCAATTCCTCCCCTTTCAGGCCGAGCGCATGCGCGTGCACACACACACATGCTACATGTACACTCATTCTTGTGCATCTGTCCTGAGCCAGTACCTTGTGCACACCCAGAGTCCCAAAGGGCAGTGGTTTGCCTGTCTTGTTGTCGATCAGGAGCACCTCAGAGTCCAAGATCATGCTGTGGCCCCCAGGGAACGCCTGGGGGATATAGTCCTTAAAGTGGGCCACCTGGAAGTAGACGAGTTGCTTAGGTGAAGGAGACGTAGGCAGCAGGGACCTGAAGCCAAGCCACAGAAAGCAAAACCCAGGCCCCAGAAGGATGCAGAACAGCAATGTGTGGAAGCCCAGCTAATGAGCAAAACAGACCTGGGCCTTGTCAGACCTGGACAAGAGGAACAGGTTATGTTTCAGACCCAGGAAGAGGCTGGCCCATGTCTGAGTCCCCTTCTATGGGCTGCAGAGGAGTTTGGAGGAAAAGGAAGAAACAGTATGTGGAGGCGGGCCAACATGGAAGGGGGGAGGAAAGGCAGAGACCTGTGGGGAAAAACAGACTAGATGGAAAACAGATGGAGAGGAGGAAATGAAGCCCCTTAGGAGCAGCGAGGAAATGTGAGAAGAGTCTTCTCTGAGTGGCAGTGCTGAACCCACAGCCATCTTCAAAATGAGGAAGAAAGGATGTTTGGATGGAATTGGATTTTCCTGATGAAGGCAGAGCCCTAGTCTCTGACAGTTTCAGCCGGAGAAGTCTCGCTGTAATCCATGGCAGCCCCCTCTAAGTGATGCCAGCAAAGAGGTCCAGAAAGCATGACTTTTCTGCCCTGGGCAGGGCACACAGACCATGAATACATGTGATTCTTAGAGCAGGAACAGGAAACGTCCACCCCAGTCTGTCTCAATCGCCTTACGAGCCAGAAGCACAGGGGAAACAAGGGGTGAATGAAACCTGGGTGAGGGAGAGCAGGGAGAGGGCTCTATTCTGGGACACGGTACTCCAACTTCCTCCCAGGTAACAGGAGGTGCCTCTGAGCCACCCGCGAGGAGCAGTTCCTCAGTGGTGTACTGTGCACCCCAGAGCCAGAGAGCCCGCACCGATGCTCCACGGGGAAGCCGCTGCTCAGCTGTGCTCTGGGACACCTGACACAGACAGCCTGGCTGCCCCGTGTTCCAGCAGGAAGGCCAGGCTGAGGCAAGGCTATGAGCCGCATCCCAGGCCTCCTCACCCCCGGGGCTCGGAGCTAGGTAGAGAGAGAAGGTAGTAAGGACAGGAAGGCCATATACACACAAGCTACTGGAGCCAGACGTTCCAGTTGCTCTTCCTTGAAGCTACCTCTCACCCAGGCCCTGGGGGCTGCGAGGGCCGAGCAGTAAGGTTCTCAGTGCCCGACTGAGGGCAGGAGGCTGGGCTCCCAGATGTCTCCCATAGGGCTTTGTTTCTGGAAGGCCAGAGGTTTGGTTCTTTCTTTTCTTTTTTTTAACTGCTATGTCTACCACCTAGCACAGACTACACTTAATATTTGTTGAAGAAATTCATGAATGACCACCCAACAACCCCTCTGTACATGAGCCATAATTTACCACAGGGGCAAGCACACCGGAAATGGAAACGCAAGACAAGCACTGTAAGTCACTCGCCAGATCAGCTCACAGTCTCAACATCACTGAGGGCAGGGGAAGTCTCGCTGTCTGCCGGGGCTCTGTGCTGATTAACCCCAGTCTGGGCTCTTTGGCTGTGCCTAGTGAGCAACCCCTCAGTATTAGAAGAGTCCTACAATAAATTCATTCATTCATTCAACAAATACAAAACAAACCTATTATGTACCAGAGCTGGAGTGGCTATGGAGCTCTGGTCCTGAAACTCACAGAGGGAGAAGGGAAAGACAGTCCTGGAGAAGGAAGGGACCTTACCTTGTGAGGTAGGACAGGCTTGAGACTGCGGCTGAAGTAGCTGAAGTGGTCTCCCTCCTTATGCACCTGGACTCGCTCCCCGTCATACTTGATCTCGGAGAACATGCCGTTAGGACACTTCTTCATCGCGTACTCAATGGACTTGCAGGCCTCGGCCTTGGGGCGGGGAAAGAAAACCCTGGAGATGATGGGTGCTCTCCCAGTGTGGGCTGCCCAGCAGGGACAGCCCAAGGGCCCTGGGACAACCACCAGAGCATGCCCGCAGGGCAGCCACTGCAGGTGATGGGAATGGAATAAGGCTGAATGACAGAGAAGTTTGCATTTTGAGGAATATGAATGCAAGTCATTGAAGAGCTAATAAAATGCCACTGAAACAGTCTTTGATTTCCGCCCCCAGTAATTTAGGATCTTGCAAGGCCTCTGCTTTGTTATTAACATATTGGTTATTTCAGCACAGGAGGTACGCAGAAGTAAGATTAAAGAGTGCAGGTGGCAGTAAGGCTGGCAGGGTGGCAGTGATCAGGGATCCACAGGACAAGACACAGGAGTGCTTATCACATACCTGTGCCATCCTGACTCATGCAGCAATGGCTACCATTTGGTGGGTATTTATATGTGTCAGATTCTGGGCATAATTTCATTTCATCCTTGATGTGGTATCTTATGGGCTAGATAATTGTTTTCATTTTATGGATGAGAAAACTGAAATTCAAAGAAGTTACAGTAAGTACTCACTTAAGATTACAAAGCTAGTAAATGGCAGGAATGAGGTTTGAATCTAGGCCCAACTCTAGAGGTTGTGTGGTTAACCACTAAGTTATATAACCCATGCCACTCTTTAAATGACAGTTTGTAGAAAAGACTCCAGAAAGAATTCTTACAAAAGTCAGAAAGGCCACTACTGCAGATGACCGGGGTGCCGTCCCTGGGATGGAGATGTCACTATTTTGGTGCTGGCTGTCCCACATCCCTAGGAGAGAGAGAACACTTCCCTACCCCATACATGAAACCCTAAACCGAGATGTCAGGATAACACAGAGTTTAACAGACAGCACTGCACAGCACCAAACTACCCACGGATCTCACAGCAGCATGCAGCACATGTGGAGGGGCCTGTGCACAGGAAAACCAACGCTAGAAAGGAGACTCCGTTTCTTATGAAATGAGGAGAGGCCCCAGACAATCTGTCAGAGATGTCTTCATTCCTTAAGCTTCCTCCTTCCAGAAGAAAAGGAGGCCCAAGTCACCCTGTCACAGGAAGCCTGGCTCTGCCACCAACTCTCAGAGCTCCTTTGGGGCAGGTCACAGAACGCCAGGAGTTACTCACACATCCACCTGTCTTTGGGAAAGATGATAGAAAAACCATTCCAGGTAGATGCTTCAGAGGGTTTCATAGATCATTCACACACAGAAAACTAAAGAACAAGAGAAGCTCAGTAACTCATCTAAGATTCTAAAGCTTGTTTGTGGCAGAGCTGCGCTCGAGTTCACTCATTTCCACTGGATCACGCCGTCTTCTCCTTCGCCTTTACTGCCCCACGGAGAAACGCCCTTTCATGTCTCCACTCTCACTGCCCCAACTCCTGCACCGACTTGCAAGGGCGATCGGCATCCACAGCCTCCCAGATCGCACACGGAGAGGAGCAGGAGCAGCGCCAGGGCGGCATCCTTACCAGCATGGGCTGCACTGGGGTCATCAGTGAGGCCTGAACGCTCAGAGCTCGCCTCCGGCCCGGCTCCTTCTCCACCTCCTGCTCATTGTGGAGGACCCGCTCCACCACGTCCTGCAGGTTGCGCGAGGCTTTGAAGGCTTCATAAGCATTGGGGTCGAGGGCATCTAACCTGCCAATGCAACAGGAACATGAAACAAAAACCACTGCTTTTGACCTTATTGCTTTGAATAGCAATCTGTCCTCATAGAGAGGGGGGGTCCCAATACATGGGCAAGGGCTGATGTTCTAGTGTCTGAAGACTCACAGGTAGAAAAGCTCTTGGACAGCACAGCTGTTCTGAGATACTGTGCTTGCGTGGATGCTACCGTAGCAAAGAGGGGACTGGAGTGGGCAAGTGACTCATGCTCACTGAACACATTCCGTCCTTTGAGAGAAGGGTGTTGTTATCTCCTTTACACATAAGGAAATGGAGACTGAGCCAGGTCAAGTGATGGTGATGGGCCCCACAGAAGGAAGAAGGTAGAATCAGGATTCAAATCCAGACCAGGATTCCAAAGCCCTGACACCAGCGGGCAACAAAGGAGGCTGGCAGCTCAGGCTGTCAGAGCTGCTACTTACACGTGCTTTGCACCCGAGTTCATCTTCAGATCGTGTTTGATCAACCTGATGATGCACTTAAGGTCATTGGCTGTACACCTAGGGGAGGAGGCACATTCACTTGGTCTTTGAAGAGCTCCCAAACCTCGAACCTTCCTTCCCCAGTGATCCCGTCTCCCCAGGCCCCCCACTGGGCAGCCCCCCAACCTGGAGGCGATGTCCTGCAGGGCCTGCTGCTGCTCGTCCTCCTTGGTGAGCCTGGAGAGCCGCAGGAGGAACTCGTCCACCTCCTGGATGGTGAGAAGGCTCTTGGCAGCCGGGGGGAAAGACTTGCTCTGCTCAAAGAAGACTCGGATCGTCTCGGACACGTCGCCCTGTCTCCAAAGACCAAAACGCCACTGCTGCAACCCCACAGCGGCCAAGTGTATCCCCCAACCCCCCCGGACTTGAATAAGATTTCAGTCATTGCTCCCAGCCCAGCTCACACATATTGACCTCACTTCTTAGAGAAATCTATCCCACCAACAGTTTCTGCAAAGAGTCTCCATACACCAAAGCACCTGGCCACCTGCCTTGGCTGAAAGGGATACAAGGACTAATTCAGGGTTGGGCCAATTTGATTCCTGTTAGAATCTGAGCTAAGAGACCAAATATAGTCATCAGATAACAGGGGGGCTTAGCTAGAAACTTTCCATGGTGCTAAGGCTAGAGTCAGTAACAAAGCAAAACTGAGTGGTAAGCCCAAGTTATAGGGGGGAAAAAGCAAGAAAAAAATGGGGTCCAGAAAGAGCCCCAGGAGAGACAGCAGGAAGTCTCAAATTCTGATCCTCGAGAGCTAGGCTTTCGGCTTGGCGGTAACATTATCTCAGTCCTCAGAGCCTTATGAAACTAACAGCTGTAGCCTCTGCTTCAGCTCCTTTGATAAAGGAAGCTTGCTCAGATGGGTTTCAGTTCCCTAAAACAGCATGTGCCCAGACCAGGAAAAAGAGGCTGCAGGTGCTGGGCTTGGCAGAACCCCACTGGGAATGCCATCTGCCCTCCCCTTCCTCTGACCTGCTCTAGGTCTCGTGCCATATCATCCGGGTTGCAGTTAAAAATGCGGCTGAAAAGCTTCACAATCTGCTTATCATTCAAGTTGTAAACACTTTTAATAACACCCGGCAGCAGCAGCTTCACTGTTAGGTACACGTCACCGTGGAAACCATCTGGAGACAGAAGAATCCTTCTTGAGAAATGGAGCTTAAACAAATAAATACATAAACTCAAGGAACTGAAAGAGATGTGCATGTCGCTGCCTGTGCTGCCGCAGCAGCCCATGCATTTCATGAGAGGAGGCGAGGGCAGTGCTGGTGGCGGGTGGTTCAGGTCTGCCCCCTGGACTCAGCCCCTGGATGGACTCCGCCGGGCAGAGCTCTGACTTTCACTTCAGTGTCCCCAGTGATGAGTACATTACAGGTGCTCAGTGAGGATGTGTCAGATGAATAAAAGAAGCAGAGTTGGAAGATTCCATTCCAAGCTGTGCATATGATTCACAAAAACCTAATCAAACATACACGCCAGTGAATCTCTCTCTTGGTCAAATGGGATAGATTCTTCTGGCCTTCTGGGTGTAGAATAAGGGCAGAGGAAGAAAGGTGCTAATGTGCTGGGAGAACTGGCTACATACTTTGCGGGGCCCAGCACGAAATGAAAGTGTGGGGTCTTCATTCAACTATTAAGAATTTCAAGCCAGCCCTGGCTGGTTGGCTCAGTGGTAGAGCATCGGCCTGGTGTGCAGGAGTCCCGGGTTCGATTCCTGGCCAGGGCACACAGGAGAAGCGCCCATCTGCTTCTCCACCCCTCCCCCTCTCCTTCCTCTCTGTCTCTCTCTTCCCTTCCCACAGCCAAGGCTCCATTGGAGCAAAGCTGGCTTGGGCGCTGAGGATGGCTCCATGGCCTCTGCCTCAGGTGCTAGAATGGCTCTGGTTGCAACAGAGCAACGCCCCAGATGGGCAGAGCATTGCCCCCTGGTGGGCATGCCAGGTAGATCCCGGTCGGGCGCATGTAGGAGTCTGTCTGACTGACTCCCCGTTTCCAACTTCAGAAAAATACAAAAAAAAAAAAAAAAAAAAGAATTTCAAGCTAGCAACAGCAGAGCATTAAACCAAGCACAGGGCGCTGAGCAACTGCACAGCTCACATTCCATGTATCCGGCTACAGGTCTGAGCTCTTTAGAGGAAAAGCCCACCCAGGATGCTCTTAGGCCCACCTCCTGCCGAGCCTTTCCGAAGGAAGTCCTGAATGATCTGGGTCTTCGTGTTGTAGCTAGGATTTTCAGCCACCATGGCGCACAACTTCCGAAACTCACGGAGCAGACAATCCTTGTGTTTGGGGTCACATTTGCTTGAGGACAGACTTGTCTTAGGGGTAGGGCTTGTGCAGGCTTCCCCAGAATTGTTGGGCTTGGCTGTTGGTGAGAGAATAGGGGAGAGTGATACAGCAGAGATGATTCATTTTGCCTTGCTGACAAGGAAGAAAGGGAAACTAACAGGCACTCTGCTGGTGCTCTATATGTAGCTTCACTTAATCGCCCAAAATAGGCCTTTGGGATAGATATATCACATATGTCTTATAGGTAAAGAAATGGAGGTCAAGTAATTTCCCCAAATCTCACAGCTATTAATGGTAAAGAAATGGTGGCTTTACACCAAGCAGAGGTCCAGGTGATGAGCATCTCTTTATGTGAGCGCTTCACAGGAGAACAAAGGCCACCTTCATGCCAAGAGCAGTCAGGAGGATCTCAGAGCAATTGTGAAGCTGACCCCAGAAAAGCTGGGATGAGGAAGGGGGAAGAAATCAAAGGACATGTTAGTCGGTGTGAAAACAATGTTATCTCAGACTGTCAGAGCTGGAAGAAGCCATAAAGATTATCTGGTTCAATCTCTTCTTCCTGATGAGGAGACTCAGGCTGAGAAGAGAGACGTTCCCAGCCCTCCGCCACTCCCAACCAGCCCTATGACCACCTTCTTTTCTTTCTTTATGGTTGTCAACAAGCCTTTTTACCAGACACCCAAAATAATTGTAGCACTCTGGGGCGATCCCCTCTTGTGTCCTTGTGAGTTTACAAAGCACATTTCACTCTGCAGGCTTGCAGCAGGGCCATTAGCTAGCAGGCTGCTGAGGTAAGCTCTGCCTGTCTGGCTTTGTAAATTATAAACGCACCGTTCTCTCTGCCCTGGAGTTTATAGAGGGTTTTAGCCGGCAGACTCTCCAAAGCATCGAGGCTGCAAGAACTGGGGCACCCTGCTTCCCTCACCTTCTCCTGGATCCCTAACCCAGGACCAGGGCCCTGCCACAAACATGTTGTTCTTACTGTCACCTGGACTCTTCTCTGTTTCTATCTTTGGCATAACATTAAACAAAAACACAAATCTCAGAATTTTAAATTAATAAAAATCTCATAGAGCCAGGCACCATTTTTTAAATTAAAAACTTTAAAAAAATGTATTGATTTTAGGCCCTGGCCGGTTGGCTCAGTGGTAGAGCGTCGGCCTGGCGTGCAGGAGTCCCGGGTTTGATTCCCGGCCAGGGCACACAGGAGAAGCGCCCATCTGTTTTCCACCCCTCCCCCTCTCCTTCCTCTCTGTCTCTCTCTTCCCCTCCCGCAGCCGAGGCTCCATTGGAGCAAAGATGGCCCGGGCGCTGGGGATGGCTACTTGGCCTCTGCCCCAGGTGCTAAAGTGGCTCTGGTCGCAGAGCGATGCCCCGATGCCCCGGAGGGGCAGAGCATCGCCCCCTGGTGGGCAGAGCGTCGCCCCCTGGTGGGCGTGCCGGGTGGATCCCGGTCAGGCGCATGCGGCAGTCTGTCTGACTGTCTCTCCCGTTTCTAGCTTCAGAAAAATACAAAAAAAAATGTATTGATTTTAGAGAAAGAGAGAGTAAAGGAGAGAGAGGAAACATCAATTTGAAGTTCCACCTATCTGTGCATTCATTGGTTGGTTCCTGTATGTGCCCTGACTGGGACAGAACCTTGACGGACTGGAATGACGCTCTAACCGAGCTACGTGGCCAGGGCAGTCAGGCACCATTTTTACAACCTTATCTCCTTTGGTCTTGAGAGAACACTGTGGGATAAAGGAGGCAGGTGTTGCCATTCCCATTTCACAGAGGAGGTGACAGAGGCTCAGCGGTGAAGTGACTTGCTCCCTCCCCTAAGCCAGCTCTCAGGTCACAGTGCTGGAACCAGGACCCTGGTCTTCTGACCTCAATTCTAGCTTCTTTCATTCACATAAAGCTGCCACTCCCAACAGCTTCTGAGTCCATCTGTTTTGGCTTCATTTTCTTTACCTGAATTAGTTACAGAGTGTTGAAAAATAAATACACAACAGGATGTAGGGTAAAAGAACACAGGTGTTGGAGTTAAACAGATTTCAGTATAAATACTAATTCCCTAATGAACCTGAATATCAACTTTCTCATTCAAAAACAGACCTGATAAAAGTACTTTCCTAAGCTAACTGAGGAACAAACAAAACTGCATGTGTAAAGCCCCTCCTCACCCAGTGCTGTTACATAAGGCACGCGCGACATCTGTCTCTCCCAGACTTTCGTCTCTGGTTTGGCAAAGTTAGGGATGCAATTTCTCAAAATCCTTTCATTTATGAAAAAACAAGGAAGTAAAGGGCAGGTTATAATAATCTGTCTGACCCAGGTAATGACACCAAAGGGAAATGGCTTGTCAAAGCAAATATCTTTCTGCTGCAATAGAGATTCAAGTATGCAAAGAAATGTTATACAGGTGGAGTGCTGAGAATTAGCCATTATCTGTCTCTGCTCAGATGGAAGCAAATTATTAATGAGACCAGATAGCACAGAATTTTCACTCTTCGCCACAGTCCCAAATAGGATACCAAATTAAAAAGAGGCTAATAACAATTAAAGTAGCTATAACCTATCTTACCTGAAAAGCCAGAAAACTTGCGGGGATTGTTATTGGTAACAAGTGAAGCACCTTTCACTGGAGATGTCACCTGGCCGGTGGCTGTCAGTTTAGCCTGGACAACGGCTTTCTTCTTTGGTGTGCTTGCTGCCTTAGAAGACAGATCTGTAGGACCCCCAAAAGAAATGAAACTACCCTTCAGTGAAAGATCCCTGAGAAAGCTTCCAAAGGATCTATCAACTGCTCTTACAGCCTTGCTTGGTAACTTAGTACCAAGGTAAGTTACCCCGAGGCTGGCTGCCGGCTAGGTGGAGGTACCCGGTAATCAGTAATACGGTATTGCGAGAGGGTGTTCTGGGAACGAAAGACTCACTTACCCTTTACTTTATTAGTAACTTAAATTTTCATCAACACTCTCTACCTTTTCTTCTCCTGCATATAATAATCTCCTGGTTATTCGGGGGAAATCAGAAATCACATTTCAATAGATAAGACTGAGCTCATGGAATTAGGCCCAGTTCATAGATGCACAAGAAAGTAAAATGGAAATGGTAACAGAGCGTGTCAGTTTGGCAGAGCCAGACCACTTTCAGCTACTGAGCTATCTGAGCTGTGTGACAGTTTCACTCTACCATGTACTTCCCTTCCTCTGATGAGATGGGTCAAGAATAAAGGCCGAGGCCAGTGGCTAAGGGAGGGGAGGGCAGGACCGGCAGCTTGAGAAGGGAACATATTAGCAGTTTTCTCTCTGGATGTCTTTTTTTCCTCTTGAAAAGCAAGGATAGATGTCCATTTTTAAAGCCACTGTTAGAGTTCTCCCATAGTGACAAAAACTATACTTAATTGAAGATATGGAAATTACTTTAAATATGAGGACACCGATGGTTATAAAGGACTATTGGATTTGGAAGTATAAGATTTCTAAAATAGGCATAAAAGTAAATATGCATGTATGTATGCATATACTATATATATCCATATACGTGTGTTTTGTGTATATACATACTTATTTTTTCTAGTTCCAGTCTGCTGAAAGGAAGAAGACATCTCATGGCAACAAGGACACATAACATTCAGATTTTGGTATCTAATGTTATTCTTCACTAACAGGAGCCTAGACTTTTCAGAGAAATGGCTGATTCCAGAGCAGGGAGGGGATATCTAGAAGGTAAGCCTAAGAGCATACTGTCATGCCACTGAGTAATGGAGTCCTTTAAAACATTTTTAGCCTGACCAGGCAGTGGCACAGTGGATAAAGCATTGATCTGGGTCTGGCACACTGAGGACCCAGGTTCGAAACCTTGCCGGCTTGAGCGCAGCTCACCAGCTTTAGCGTGGGGTCTCTGGCTTAAGTGTGGGATCATTGACTTAACCCCATAGTCGCTGGCTTGAGCCCAAAGGTCACTGGCTCGAGCAAGGGATCACAGGTTCAGCTGGAGCCGCCCCCCACCTGTCAAGGCAAATATGAGAAAGCAATCAGTGAACAACTAAAATGCCACAACCATGAGTTGATACTTCTCATTTCTCCCTTCCTGTCTGTCTATTCCTCTCTCTCACTAAAAAAAAAAAAATTTTTTTAAACAAGATGAGGGTATTCAGGAGGACATAGAAGCCAGCTCAAAGGGTCTCCCAACTGGCCAAGTATAGAATATTAAAGCACCAAATTAATAAAGTACAGTAAAATTATAAACTGCCAGGAAAAAGAAGTAATCTATGAATCCAACACATATCAATAAATATTCTGTTAAAAAATGTCAATGTAATAAAAGAAAGACTATGGAACTGTTCTAAATTAAATGAGGCCAAAGAGATATGATTACTAAATACAATACCTGATTTTTTTTTTTTACAAGTAAGAGTAGGGAAAATACAGAGACTTCTGTATGCACCTGGACTAGGATCCACCAACCTCATCTGGGGCTGATGCTCTGCCCATCTCGGGCCATGCTCACAAGCGAGCTATTTTTAGTGCCTGAGGTGGAGGCTCAATGGAGCTATCCTCAGCACCTGGGGCTGAGGTGCTAAAATCAATGGAGCCATGGTTGCAGGAGGGGAAGAGAGGGAGAGATAGATAGAGACAGACAGAGAGAGAAGGTGGAGGGGGAGGGCTGGAGAAGTGGATGGTCGCCTCTCCTGTGTGCCTTGACCAGGAATCAAACCAGGACTTCCATACGCCAGGTCAATGCTCTACCACTGAGCCAAACAGCCAGGGTCACAATACCTGATCTTAAGAGAGGGATTCTATCCTGGAGGGGGGAGAGAAATGCTATAAAAGATATTAGTTTATCAACTAACAAAACTGGAAGACAGATGGTAAATTAATACTATATCAAGAATAAATGTACATTTATTAGAATAAATGTACAGCTAAAGTTGTTAGTTGTAGTAGTCAGTAAGAGAATAGTGCTATTCTTAAAATGTATATATACATGTTGAAGCATATAAGGCAAAGGGCAGTGAGGTAGGCAACTTACAAATGGTTCAGGGGAAAATGCATGTGTGTAAAGAGAGTAATAGAGAGAGCGTACATAAACACAAATGATAAAGACAGCAAAATGTTAACAGAAGGTAAATCTGTGTAAATGGACTATAAGCGTTCTTTGTACTATTTTTATTCTTGCAATCCTTGTGTGAGTTTAAAATTATTTCCAAATAGGAAGAAAGAAAAAGAAAGAAAGAAAGAAAGACAGACAGACAATGGATTCTATTCTCCTTATCACTTTTTTCCTCAGTACCAGTAAGATGAGAAAGCAGCATTCTTTACTCCACCTGCAATGTGCTGGCTTATTTGTTCCCTCTCATTCTCTTCCAGTTCTTCCCAGCCTTCCAGCTCTGTGAGGTCCTCAATTTTTTTTGTGGTGGCCCGGGCCCGCTCCAGTTTCTCAAACATGCATTTTATGTGGTACCACTCTTTCATATCACCCCCAGCCTCTGAGAAGGGATTGGGCACCACTTTGCCTATTCGGCATACACCCTTCACAATCTTTTCCTTGCATTTTTTGCAGCCAGCTGTGCTACGCTTGGCATAGTCCACACAGAACCGTTGCTCGGCCATCTCACAGGGCCCACCGCAGAGTCCCACATGCGATCCTGGCAAGAAGACAAGGCAGGTGGCACAAGGTGTTAGATTGCCTTTTTGGAATGACAGAATGGGTTTTCTTTTCTGGAGAAGGCAGCGCCCATGAAGCCAATCTGTTTCTGACCACTGGCTGAATTGTTTTCTGTCTGACCAGAGATGTTCTCGGAATAGGCACAGTTCTTTTCGGCTCAGTGCACGAAGGGCTGGTGGGAAGAGGATCTTGAGAGCCAAAGTCATACAGCTGCACAAAAAGGTGAGAGGCAGAAAAGGTGACATATAAATGAGGAGCTAGGCTTTCAATTTCCTCAAAGGCCAAGGTTCTAGACAGTCTGTGCTGACTAATCAAACACTTTTCAAAGTACTCAAGATTTAATGTCTACAGGATGAAGAAGAGTTCCAATACAGGAAAATTCAGTTTGCAAAAGGGCGTTCAATTACCTAATGTACACAAATATAATTAGCAAGTCACAATCAAGAGAATCCAAATACCTGTAACATGGAAGCTTTTCTGAAGCCATAAGCAATACTTGATACTCAAAATGAATGATGACCCTTAAGTATTACAAGACCTAAAGTTTCTTTTTAATCCCCAGAAAAAATTACATTATGTCCATGAAGTTTTTAATGTGAAGTAAACAGATACGTCATCCTTGGAAACTAAGCCACTCCATAGATCTGTGCTTTAATCAGAAGCCCTATTTTGAGAAGCAATTCAACGGAGTCTAGAACCAGACCACGTGGGTTCAAAGCCTAGCTCATTTGCTGTATGACCTTGGTAGGTTCCTTACTCTCTCCATTCCTCAACTGTAAAATAATAATTGTATCGAACTCAAGGGGCTGTCATTCTAAAAGTAAATAAAACTTTTAGAACAGAGCTGGGTACCCAGCAGATGCTCAAAACATGTTAGCTCTTACAATCAGCGGAGCAGTTACTCTTTAAGCAGAGGCTCCCTATATGCAATTAGCCTGTTTCTATTTCAGCAACTTGAATCAGGGAAATGCTGGAACTACCTGGATGGCAAGCATTGAAGGAACGGATAAATCAATCCCAAATGGAAACAGGGATAACAATGCATGGCACCCCCTCAACCACTTTCTTAGGTTCCTCTTCTCTGAAGTATCTTCATAGTTTTGATTTTAAAAATACTGGAAATTACTTCAGCCTGTACACCGACACCGCTTCGTGTGAAATTGCTATTGGGTTACATATAATGAAGAGCAGACTGCACTCAATGTAGGGCAGCATGATGCAGAGGAAAGCAGGTGGACGGGAATCAGGGAGGGCAGCGCAATTGTGACCCTCCAGTTTAGGGGCTGTGTTATCTTTGAGAAATCCCTGAGTCTCAGTTTTCTTATTTCTAAAACAGGAAAAAAATACATTCCTCACGGAATGGTTGGGGAAATGAAAATCAGTTTATGCATGGGCTGGTGTGTGTGTGTGTGAGTGTGTGCGCGCGCGCGTGTGCGGGAGGTGCCTCAGAACTTCCTGAAAATGTATACAAAATGTGCATATTCATAAATGTGCCTTTTTGTGGGGGAGCGGTCTGTGATTTTCAAGAAATTCCTCAAAGGGCTCTAAATCCCCAGAAGTTTAAGAATCACAGAGGTGAAGCGTATGCAAGTATGGCAGGCCGGTAAGAGGGACTCGGAACAAGTTGGGTTTCCACACCTTCCTCGGAAGGACGATCTATAAAGCAGCCCCACAACCACAATGAAAGGAGCCGACCGCGAGCACCTCGCGGTGCCTGCAATCCGTGGGCCCCGAGGAGCACGACGCTGCTTTGAGGAACCGCGTGGGTCCCCCGTCCTCACGGCCGTTGCTCTGCGTTCCATCAACGGCAGGCGAGCAGGAAGCCGTTGAGGCCTGAAAGCAGCCCGGGCCGCCTCGGCTCAGTGAGCTGCACCGGGCCGGGAAGGGAAAGCTCTGCAGCCGCTTTTCCTGGAGGACCTTCCCGCGATGCTTTCGGGGCAGTGGGCAGGGGCACCAGCGGGGTGCGGACGCCCGGGAGGCGGGGAAGCGAGGCCGTCCGAGTGAGGACACAGCCTGGGCTGGGCAAAGGGACGCGGTGGGAAGAGAAGGGGTCCAGTGGGCAGGCCCAACCTGGGTCAGAGCAGCCCCCGCGAGGGGACCCTCCTCTGTGTGGAGCCGTGGGGGTCCGGGGGAGCCGCGACCAAACCCCACGGACTCCCGGGGGGCCGCCACGTCACGGAGGGTGTGCCCTGGGGCTCCGGGGAAGGGCAGGGGAGGAGCCGAGGGGGCTGGCTCCCGGGCCCGGGTTGCCTTCCTCCCCGCTGTCTGGACCCGCCGCGCTGCTTCTCACCTGCCTTCCCGGCTCCGGAGCACACCACAGGCCTGGGATTCCGCGCCCACAGGCCGAATTCAGCCACAGCATTTGGAGCGCCTGTCTCTTTAAATCCGGGTCCTTGAGCCGGCCACAGTGCGCAGGCGCAACGGTCCTGGCCCAAGCTGCGCCACGCGTCCCCGCCCCCTGGCCGCCACGTGGGTTAAGGTAAGTTTCGGAAGAGTTAGGTCCTGGGTTTTATGCTGGGGATTCCCAATTTGTGTTTGCGGGCTGGGGTAAACCGGAGTTCGGGGACGTGGTGGCGCCCGGGGAGCTGCCGGGTCTGAACCTCGGAGGACTTCCAGATTTGCTGATAATTTTAGAACTGATCAAGTCCTTAAAGAGACTGGTTGGGAAACGATCTTGTAATGAGATTGAGGAAGGCAACGATGGCGTCATCCAACCTACTTTTCTGTCTTGTTTCCACATAGTGCCTACCATATAGTATTTTACAAATATTATTGAATTGAAAAGATGGACTAGAGACAGATGTAACGTGTAAAGGAATGTTAGGGAGAGTAATCCCGATTGTGTATGGCTTAAGTGTATTATCTCTTTTAAACCTCAGGTCACCTTTAAAAAGTTTTTCATTCATTAATATAAGACGAAGAGAGAGAAACATCGACCCGTCTGTTCTACCTACTGAGGCACTCATTGGTTGACTCTTGCATGAGGCCCCACCCGGGATCAAATCTGCAACCCCCGCGCATCTTGGGCAAAGCCCCAATCTACTGACCCACCCGGCCAGGACCGACAGGTCAACTTTTTGAGAAATTACGATGCCTGTTTTTACAGAAGAGAAGCAGGCTCAGAGGAGGTTAAGTGAACTTGCTGAGGGTCCAGAAATGGCAAACTACTGGGCATTGTTAGAGAAGTAAGCCAAAGTGAAATCCTAGAGAGTTCCGTGCTATGTGAAAAAGAGCCTGGCCTTTATTGTGTAGGGCAGGGATCCCAAAACTTTTTACACAGGGGGCCAGTTCACTGTCCCTCAGACCGTTGGAGGGCCGGACTATAAAAAAAACTATGACCAAAATCTCTATGCACACTGTACATATCTTATTTTATAAAGTAAAAAAACAAAACGGGACAAATACAATATTTAAAATAAAGAACAAGTAAATTTAAATGAACAAACTGACCAGTATTTCAATGGGAACTATGGGCCTGCTTTTGGCTAATGAGATGGTCAATGTCTGGTTCCATATTTGTCACTGCTAGCCATCACAAGTGATATGATGCGCTTCCCAAACCGTGAAGCATGAGTCCCGTGTCACCGGAAGTAGTACTATACGTGAGCGACGCAGTGCTTTGCGGCACGGCCACATACAGTACTCCAGATCCGCATCCTGTGCTCTCACTGACCACCAATGAAAGAGGTGCGGCAGGGGCTGGATAAATGGCCTCATGGGGCTGCATGCGGCCAGCGGGCAGTAGTTTGGGGACCCCTGGTATAGGGAATGGATAGCCATGTAGGGCTTTATGAAGTAGTAACTACTGTTGAAGCTGGGTAGGGAAGTGACTGAGGTAAAGGAACTAATTACCAAGTTCTTCGTGTGGGCTTTAGCAATACCTACACTAAAATTGGAAGGATACACAGGCTTCTGTCCAAGGATGACCTGCAAATTCATGAAGTGGTCCATAATTTTAAGGAAAAAAAATTCTTTTATTGTATCTATTGTATATGAGATGATGGATGCTAAGTAAACTTGTGGTAATCATTTCATAATTATGTAAGTCAAACCATTATGCTGTACACCTTAAACTTATACACTGATGTATATCAATTATATTTCAATAGAACTAGGGGGGAAAGGTTCTTGTGACAGATGAAGGTGGCCTGAACAAGCTCAGTTAGTTGGGGTGGAGAGAAAGGTGCATTTTTTGATAAACATTTAGATCACGTATCTTCTAGACAAAGTGCTCACTTACCTAAAGATCAAGTGAGGATGACTTGAGTAAGCAGGTAGATAATGGTGCCATCAATTGAAATAGGAAATGAGAGGGGGAGGAGGAGACATTTCAGGTGAAAGAATGAATTTTATTTAGGATGTATTAAGCTTGCTTGCTTGAAGTCAACCACAATCCCATTGATTGAAAGTGGCATAGAGTCTCTGATGTGTCACAGAATGAGCAAGGTCTTTGGGACTGGAAGGTCACTGGACACTCAAGTCCTAACTCTGGCACTTGAGTGAACCTGAACATATCTCTATCACTGCATTTACTGTGTTGTTTTGAAAATACCCATGACTGTATCTTTTTCCCTAGCCCTGTGTTGTCAAATGCTGTCATCACTAGCCACATGTGGCTCTTGAGCTCTTGAAATGTGGCTAGTCAGAGTTGAGATGTGCTATAAGTGTAAAGTACACACTGATTTCAAAGATGTGTTACCAAAGACTGCAAAATAGCTCAATAATGTATTTATATATAGTGATTACATGTTGAAGTGATTATTTTGTATATGTTGGGTTAAATAAAAATATATTCAATTTCAACTTTATTTTTACCTTTTTGAAAATGTGATGACTAGAAAATATAAAACTGCATACTTAGCTGACATTATACTTCTGTTGGACAGCACTGCCCTAGACTTCAAACCTACCGTGGAGAGTGACATCTTTGTCTTATGCATCTTTTCGTTCTCAGTATCTAGAACAGAGCTGGGCCCATAGTAAGCACTTAGCAAATATTTATGAATAAATCAATGAAATCCATGAGTGAATGGAATGAATGAATAAAGCTCTGAAAGTGCTAAGCTCCCTTAGAAGGATGCCCATTATGTTGTGTCTTTGATCGTTTGATATAAATGTCCTAAAAGATTCAGGTTCTTTTAAAAAAAAACACAAAAGGCTCAGATTCTAAATGTTTGTTTTGCTTGATTAGAACTCCAAGGAACCCTAATGAATGATCTTTTACTCAGGCCCCTGCTGCAAAACATAACTAGCTGGCAGTTGTATTTCCTTAGAGAACTGGGAACTGCTACCAAGGAAAATGAGCTAATGTGTGGTGGGAATAGCAAGACTTGGAATCACACAGACTTAGGTTTGAATTATGACCCCCCATTGGCTGTGTAACCTTCATCTGTTGTTGTGTTGTTTTTAACTTCTCTGGGCTTCCGTTTTCATGGTGAAATGGGGATGAAAATCTCTTAGGATTGTGTGTGACAATTAAATGAGATAACTCATATTAACTTGCAAACTTCCTGGCACTTAGAGATATTTCAGTAAGTGTATACCCCCTTTTACTCCCCAGCCTGGATATATTCATACCACTTCAGAGTATAATCATTCAGTTGGTCATCAATCAGTCAAGTGTTTATTGAATGCCTACTCTGTGTGAGGCACTATAACAGGAACAGCAATGGAACAAAACACAAAAGTCCCTACCCTCGTGGAGCTAACAAGTTAGTATAGGAAATAAATTAATAAACTATGTAAAGCCTGACCTGTGGTGGCGCAGTGGATAAAGCGTCGACCTGGAAATGCTGAGGTCGCCGGTTCGAAACCCTGGGCTTGCCTGGTCAAGGCACATATGGGAGTTGATGCTTCCAGCTCCTCCCCCCTTCTCTCTGTCTCTCTCTCCTCTCTCTCCCTCTCTCTCTCCTCTCTAAAAATGAATAAATAAATAAAAACAAACAAACAAACAAATAAACTATATAAAATGTATAGTATGTAAGGTGATTGATGGGTGCTTTGGAAAAAAAGAAAAAGAAAGTAGGAGATCCCAGGCAGGTCAGAGTGGGGTTGCAGTGTTAAATACAGTGGTCAGGAAGGCCTCACAAAGTGACCTTGAATAAAGACTGGAAGAAATGAAGGAGAGAGCTGTGTGTGTTCCAGGGTAGAGGGAGCAGCAAGTAGAGGCCAAGATGTGTCAACCATGTTGAAAGGGGAAGGAGATGGTGTGGCTAGAGTGGCAGGGGTCAAGGGTGAGAGGATCTGGAGATGAGGTCAGCAGGGTATCTCTAGACAAGATCCTGTAGGGTCCCGTAAACTACTGTAAAGATGTTGGCTTTTATTGCAGGTGAAATGGGAAGCTATTGGATTATACTGAACAGAGAAGTAGCATGAGCTGACAGGTTTTAACAGAATTGGTATCACTCTGGCTGCTGTGTAGAGAAACTGGAAGTGAGTTACTGGCTAGTGTAAAGATGTAGGGGAGAAATAAGGGCCACTTGGGTGCTAACAGTCAAAGTAGCAAGAAATTACCTGAGGCTCGTGGACCCCCTAGGGATCTGTGGATAGGCTCTGGGGTGTCCTTGAACCTCTGGAATCTTTATATAAGTATTTGTGTGTGAATGCATTTTTGAAGGGAGTTTTATTGGATAGAGCCTCATGATCCAAATCAGGCACTCCCTTGGTAGGAAATAAGCAAGCTACCTCCTGCCAAACCTTATTTAATCAAAGTCCCCAGGTGGTTACATCCTTTCCTCAGACCTCAATCCCAAATCTTCCAGGGCGCTGATCCTGTTTGTGAGCCTCTCAGAGCTTCTGCCAGTTTAGACTCATCAGGATTGTTAAGAAAAAAAAGTCACAGGAAAATGGATAGATTAAGTTTATTTTTTATGGAAGCTCGGCAACCAGAGGCAGGAATGGGGAAAAGGCTCCACACCTTCAGAGAGATGATGTAGGGCACTCGTGATGCTAGTTTACACTCTGTGGATTCTTTTTTTTAATAAGCTCTTGTCTATGAATCATGTAAATCTCAGCCCTGAGAGCTGATTTTATGGTTTGGTTTGCTTAATAGTCACACAATTAAAATAAGTTGTAAAAAACCGTAATGGTGTTTGCCAGGATAAATATTTAAAAGGGAACAGCTGTAGGAAGAAGTAATAATTCAAATCAGTCCATGGCATTCTTAATAAAGGCTGTGGAGGCGGGTTCTTAACCAGAGGGGTTTCTTAGTCTCTTAATATCTTTGCGCTGCAGCTGCCAGGCTGAGGTAGGAGAGGGCAAAGAGTTGAGTCAAGTGTGCTTTTGGGAATAGCTGATCTATGGCACAGTCAGGGGCTTCTAGGGCAGGGTTGAGGTCACAGATATGGAGTGAGAGACTCAGATTTGTTTCTTAGTTGGAATGTCTGGGAATTGAAGTCGTTATTCTTGCTTCCATCAGAGAATGCCAGAGAGTAAAATTTATTGCTGTTGAAATGCGGGGAAGGCAGAGCAGAGTGCAAAGAATCTGATAAAGTTCAAAAAATATGGCTTCCCAACCATAGCCTGAAGAGTACCCTTAAACTTGACAGTAAACTTCTGTAATCTTAATTCTTCCTGTTTTGGGGAATCTCTCCCATTTTCCACATTTTACTATTAAATAGTAGAGAGAATATTGGACTGGGAATAAGTTACATCTTAGTCCTACTTTAGCAATGAACTTGCTGAATGATCTCGGACAAGATGTCTAAAATGGAGGTGAGAACTGTTTTACCTATCTTGAAAATATAAGGTTGAGACTTGAAAATATACGTTATGTTGAGTAATAATGATGCAGGGTGATAGGGCTTTGGGAGTTTTGCCTTGAATAAGTTTCTTCACTTCTGAGTATGTTTCCTCACCTGTAAAATGAAGATGCTATATACCTTACAAGGTTGCTGTGAGGATCAGAGATGGTGTGTTAAGTCCTGTAAATGGTAACTATTATTAATAACGTGACAACCTGATTTGGTCGATGCTCTCTTATAACCACACTTGGAAGAGCAACAAAACACACACATACTCAATGAAAACAATCACCACCCCCACCAACCACCCAATCAGTGTGGTCCTCTGAACTCTCCCAAAGGCTCCCAGGGTGCTTGTCGTCTGCCAGATGCTGTTAGTACAGTGCAGGTGCAGCCAGATGGAACTCCTTTCCTCCTGAGACTGGGTGTGCTTTCAGTGAAGGATGGCTGACTGCAAAGACTCACTCTGAAAGAGCTTTGACTGCCAAGTGACAGGTTTGAGCCAAACAAAAATGGTGATGGCAGAGAGGGGCCAGAGGACAGAACAGCTTGGAGGCAATATGTACTTGCTCTCTGATCTTACCCTGCCGCTGATTTAGTCCTTCCTTTCTCCACTTATGTGGCCTCTAGGCAATCAAGACTGCCCCTAGCTCCTGACAAATGGACAATATGGACATCCCTCTTTGCTTGGTGTCATGAAGAATTCTTATTAGCTGCTAGATGCAGAGGTGGCCCATTATACTTGTTGTGTATGCCTCCTGGGCCACTTCCCTCAGAACAGGTAAGGGCTTCATGTGCCAGAAAAGAGAAACAGGCAGGAAAATATTTCTTAACCCTTTAAGCTGTTCAACTAACTTTTGTGTTGGTTCTGACTTCCAAGAGTTAGACTGGACTTTTTACCACTTTTCCAAGCAACTTTCTGCAATGTGGATATTATTCATTCAGCAGATATTGAGCTCTGTTATGTGCCTGGCATTATTTTAAGTTGTGAACAAGACATACAAGCTCCCTGCCCTTGTGGAGTTAACATTCTGGTGGGGAGAAACATAATTTATGGAAAACGTACAAGCTAATTTAAGATAGTGATAAGTTTAATGAATTGATAGAATAATGTGAGAGTGACAGAAGATGGGAAGATGGCATTTATGTCCCCCGAGAAAGGGACATTAGGGCTAAGAAATGAATGACAAGGCTGCCATGCTATTTGAAATCAGGTTCCAAGCAGAGCTTTTTGGACTTCTAAATACTCAATGGGGTTTATGTGTGTAGTAACATACCTGATAAATACTTTGTTTTATAATTGAGGACTCAACCTCAAGGATATGCAATTGTTATCTCAGAGGAAGTTCCAACTCTAGAGCATGGCAGTCAAGGCCCTCCACAATGGTTCATAATCTATGATACTTTTCCAATAACTCCCGTTGTCAGGAGTGAACACTGCTCTACTTAAATTGTTCTGCCCACTACCTTCTGAGCGTGTTTTATTTTTCCACCTATATACCTTTCTGTTTAAATCTGCACTGTCCCTATGGTAGCCATTAGTCACATATGGCTAAGGGTACTTGAAATGTGGCCAGTCTTAAACTGAGATGTGCTGTTAGATACACCCAGATTTCAAAAATATAGAAACACCCAAATATAAAATATTTCACTAATATTTGAATATTGATTATATATTCAAACATTAATATTATGGATATATTGGATTAAATTCGTTAAAAATAATTTACATTTCTTCTTTTTCACGTGGCTGCCAGAAAATTTAAAATTTATATGTGGCTTGCCTTATATTTTTAAAAAAATTTTATTTTTATTTTATTTTTTTATTGATTCACTTTAGAGAGGAGAGAGAAGGGAGGAGCAGGAAGCATCAACTCCCATATGTGCCTTGACCAGACAAGTGCAGGTTTCAAACCAGCAACCTTAGCATTCCAGGTCGACGCTTTATCCACTGCGCCACCACAGGTCAGGCTTGCCTTATATTTTTAAGTGGACAGTGCTCCTCTTGCTTGTAAGCCTAGACGCTTAAGCCAACACAGAACTGGACCTACCATTCAAGCCCATCTTTGTACTGTACCTTTTCATCCTCTGAAATAATAAAGCAATGAATGATAGAAAACTGGGTAAATGAGGTTCTTCCACACAGTTGAGGTGGGCATGCCCTCTTTATGTGATCAGACTGAAGTTGCAATCACCAATCAGCTCAAGGAAGCAGACTTTCTGCCAAAGGCAGCAGGTAATTAAATTCTCAGTGTTAGATAACTTCTTTTAGGCGTCCACACCAAAAAAACCCCCAAACCCTTCAATTCCATCTTTATCTGTTTTTCTTCCACTTCTGGTCACAAAAATGTTAGGTCTTCCTGTGGGTCGATGCCTTTTCTCTCAATCCGTATCTAATCAGTCTCAGTCACCCTTTTAGAAGAAATCTTGCGTCTTCAGGGTGATATTGCTGTAGACTGTTACCCTGCTTTTAAAAATCTAGTTTCCAACTAGCCTACGAACTTCCTTTCCCCCAATCCATGTTAAGTACATTTTACATAGAATATATATTCCATACTATATAGAATAGTATGATATATACTGCAACTAAAGTCATCTTCCATATTTTTTTAGCAGATACATTTTTTTGCTCAAAAGCTTCCCCTTTTCTCACACCGTCTACAGCAGGGGTCCCCAAACTATGGCCCGAGGGCCACATGCGGCCCCCTGAGGCCATTTATCCAGCCCCCACTGCACTTCCAGAAGGGGCACCTCTTTCATTGGTGGTCAGTGACAGGAGCATAGTTCCCATTGAAATACTGGTCAGCTTGTTGATTTAAATTTACTTGTTCTTTATTTTAAATATTGTATTTGTTCCCATTTTGTTTTCTTACTTTAAAATAAGATATGTACAGTGTGCATAAGGATTTGTTCATAGTTTTTTTATAGTCTGAGGGACAGTGAACTGGCCCCCTGTGTAAAAAGTTTGGGGACCCCTGGTCTACAGAATCCTCTCATCTAGCATTCAAGGCTCTTTCACACCTTTATCTCTTGGTACTCTCCTCCGTAAAATCTGGGCTTTCGGGAAACTAGACAGAGTTTATGTAAAGCACTTAGTATCCTACCTCACCTATATTTAAGAAGAACTGTGTAAATCTTGGCTATTATCACTACTCACTTTTATTTGAATATGCTGTATGCATTTCTATCTCCAAAGCACTGCTAATTCCTTTCCCCTATTTGAATACCTCTGTCTCCAAAGGGAGAAGGAATAATTTAAGCTAACAATGAATAGCACAAGCCAATTGTTGTTAGTCCTGGAAAAAAAGTATTCAGCAGGTGCTCGAATAACATTTTTTGTTCAACATCCTTTCATTATAATGTTAATGAAATGCCACAGGTATTTACACAACTCATTTATATCAACTACAGTAATTTTGCTGTTCTAAGAGCCTATCAATGATGTTAAGTGAGGACTTCCTGTATATTCTTCCTACAATAAACAGAACCAGTAACTGAATCCTAATTTGCCACAAAATGTAATAAAATTTCAGATCGGAGGGAACATAAATAAAATATTTTTTATAATAGTAAATTTATGGAACATGTTATTTAAGAAAAAAAGCTTGAAAAACATAAATGGGTTCTGGATTTACAGCAGCTCTCCAACTTTGGTGTTGTTAGAATAAACGGGGAAGCTTTCAAAACGAATTCAGATGCTTGGGCCCCACTCCAGATTTATTGACTCTCTCTACTAGTAGCGCAAGGGCACACGAATTTTTAAAAAACGTCCTAGTTGATTCATGGACACTATTTTAAAAGCTTTGTTGATATCTTCATGTGCACTTATGTCTAAGAATCTTTGATTTAATCGTGGGAAAGTTTGGGTTAGGGAGGCTGGTGATGTTTGGCATATATTTTACACCACGTTATCCTATACCAAGTTTTTGAAACAGAAAGAGAATATAGAGAACTGATAAGCTCTGAATGACTTATTAATCTATGAGTAGTGTTGTGGTTTTTTTTAGAGACAGAGAGAGTCAGACAAGAACAGAGAGATGAGAAGCATCAATCATTAGTTTTCCATTGTGACACCTTTGTTGTTCATTGATTGCTTTCTCATATGTGCCTGGACCGGGGGCCTTCAGCTGACCCAGTAACCCCTTGCTCGAGCCAGCAACCTTGGGTCCAAGCTGCTGAGCTTTGCTCAAACCAGATGAACCCGTGCTCAAGCTGGCGACTTCGGGTTCTCGAACCTGGGTCCTCCGCATTCCCGTCCAATGCTCTATCCACTGCGCCACCGCCTTGTCAGGCTATGAGTAGTATTCTTAAAAACAAAAACCCAAACTCCTCCTCCCTCTTGAGCTTGATCTATGGGGTCAGAAAAGAAAAAGGTGCCCTGGCCAGTTAGCTCACTTGGTTAAAAAAGTCCTCCGAAAGGGCAAGCTTGTGGGTTGATCCCCAGTGAGGGCACATATGGGCAGCAACCAGTGAGAGCATGGCTGAGTGAAACAATAAATGCTTCTCTCCCCCCTCCCTTCCTCTAAGAAAATTAAATCTTGGAGGGATAGCTCCGTTGGTTGGAGCGTGATCCCAGAGCACGGCGGCTGCTGATTCAATTCTCCGGTCAGGGCACATATAGGAGCAGCTTGATGTTCCTCTCTCAAAATGAATAAATAATACAAAAAAGAAAAAGGCATATACATCCCAATACACATGGTATTCATCTAAAAGCTTGTCTGTTAGTCTTATTTCTATTAATAAATTTCAAAACATAATTACTTAAGTAAATATATTTAACTATGTACAATATTTACAGCTTACAGATTTTCCAACTGCAAATTATACATTTGAATTCGTAAACATGTGAAAAAGCTGGCATTTTAGCATATAATACTTAAAAAATTTCAAAACAACTTGACCTCAAAAATACTTTACACCAATTTTCCAAAGTGCTGTTTTCACAAGGTCATATTGTACCGCAACAACCTAGTCGGGTTATCAAACCTCCAGGTAGCCTAGTCAGGTTATCAAACTTCCAGGTATGGAGTAACCGACATCATATGGAGAGACAACACTTTTTATACAATTGCAGAGTGTTAGAAATACTGGGTCCTTGAAACCTTACAACAAAGCCCCCTTCACCCTCCAATCCTGAGACAACAAATCCTGTAGTTCTCCCTCATAGTCGCTGTCAACATTCTCCTCTTCCTTCTTCTGCAGTTCTTTTATAGTCAGGACCTCTTTAAGCTTATTTTTTATTTCATCCTGGCGATTCCGTAGTTTTTCTACCCGACGGTAACACTCTATCTGCTCATCGATTTCCCCAATCTGCCGGTCCAGCCGTCCCTCCTCATCCTCTTCAGCAACTATGGCTTCGGATATAGTGTTGACCTGTCTCATGGCTTTCTGAAATTCGTCCCACTCCTTGTCCATCTGATCCTTCGGCGCATCAACCTTTCGTACCCTCGCATCTATCTCAGGGTCATCAAAAAAACCTTCCGGTAATGCTTCCGCAGTGTTTTCTCGCCTTTCCACTACTTTTTCATGTATTTCTGCTTTCTCAATTGACCCTGAATGAGGAATTAAAGGGGCCTTCGGAGGGTTTGTATTCGAGAAACCGCTTGGCAGCATACTACTTGTTGCCTCCCGTGAGGATGAAAGGGAGTTTTCCTTGCCCTGCGCGTCGGGCGGCTGTTTGCTGGAGGCCCCCTCTTGTCTTTCTCCTCCCTCCTCCTCTCCTTCCTCCTCCTCCTCGTCTTCGTAATCAGGGAGTAAACCAAGTCCCGATGCCTTACCGAGGGTAGCTCTCGTGGACTCCTTTCCTGCTTTGTCAACGCTGGTGGGCAAAGCGGACGTGGAGGGCTGGACCTGGGGCACCTGGGAGGCCTTCGCTCTTTTGGCATCGTGGCTGTCTGTGTCCGGCGCCCTCCTCTTGACGGCCGGAGGCACTGCGCTGGCGGACGGCCCCTGGGTGGCTTCCTTCGCACCTTTCAGCTCGGCCACTTTCTCTCGGTGCTGCTTTCCCAGGACGTGGGTCTGCCACAGGAGCTCGCTCTTAACTGCGGTGTTACACAGGGCACAACTCAGATGCCCCAACCGGTTGTACTTCGCAAATGGAGATTCAATGCGTCGCCTGTTGGTGTTCTGACGCTGCTTCTCCTTCATCAAGCGCCGCAGTTCATCTTGACTTACCACTCGCTTCCCGGCCGAAGGCCGAGCCGAGGGGGAGGACGCCATCTTTGCGACCCGACCCAAGGCGATTCTGGCTTCCGTCTCGGCGATGCCTGATGACGTCACTCCCCTTCGGTGAGAGGATTGGCTGAGGCTCCGATTGGAATATTGGCGCGGGGCTTTACATCAGAATCGCGGCTTCGGCTGTTTTTGCGGAGCGGGGGCTTCTTTATCCTCCTGTTATGGCTGCAATAAAGGCTGTGAACTCCAAGGCTGAGGTGGCGCGGGCCCAGGCTGCCTTGGCGGTCAATGTATGTGCCGCCCGAGGGCTGCAGGATCTGCTGCGGACCAACTTGGGTCCTAAGGGCACCATGAAAATGTGAGACGGCGGTTGGAGCGGCGGTTAGGCTGTCGGGGGTTTGTTTTGTGTCAGGACGTGCTGTAAGGCGAACGTTCCGTGGAGATTGGAGCCATGAGGATACACTTGTGGGCCTGGGTTCCCTCATTCTCATTTCTCTCCTGAGGTCATAACTAGTCAGGTGGGGGAGGAGGAGAACATCCCCCGAGGAAAGGACCCCACGAGTGAAGCTGTGATTCCCTTTCCTGTCCCATCCCGCCCCACCAACTTTTCGTCAAGGGTCATATGCAGTTTGAAAGTTAATTTAGTATTTCACATGAAACAAGCCATCTAACTCACCTGCTTTTTACGACTGTATTCCTGTCTGCTTTTCGTTTTGGATTTGTTTGGCAGTGTGTTGTGGCGAGGGCACGGGCTTTGGAGCCTGGCAGGCGTGGGTTCAAATCCGAGTTCCCCCTCTAGCTGTGAGTCCTTAGGCAAGTTACTTGGACTCTGTGCCTAAGGTTCTTCGTATCTGTTCATCCTGTTATTCAGCGTATATTTATTTAGCACCATTTTCTTTAGGACAGAGTGAGGGAAGGAGACTAGTGAGGGCACAAAGGTATTAGGAGAGCTACAGTCTCAGGAATGAGCAAAATAAATGAACAGTAAAAGAGGGATGCTGAGAACACACAGATGACCAAAATAAGTTTCAGTTCCTCAAGGAGATTTGGTAGAAATAAATGTGATCTATACACTTTATAATATATATTATATAAAAATGTGTGGCTTGCATCATGTTTTTCATCACAATATGATTATACTTAGGGAAGGGATGAGTTATTGATGGGAGAGTGAGAAGGAAAAGACCCTCAAATAACATGATTTTGATTAGTCTTGAAAGGTGAGTTAGAGTTCATCAGTTGGAGAAGTGAGGTCTTCTAGAAAGCTACTTCAGAAGAAGAAAGCCACTTGGTGTAATTCCAACAGAAACAACAGACGTGATGTATTAAGGGAACCACATGATTTACCCACAAGATTTCATTTGGTAGATGATGCATTTAAAATAGATATAAGCCAGATTGGGAAAGAATAACTATGTCATCGCTAACTAGTTTGGATTTTACCTTGAAAGTAATGGGGTACATGGAGACCATTGAAGGATTTTTGATCAGGGAACTGACCCATACTGCCTTTTACGAAGATAAATGGAGGGTAGATTCAAAGTCAGAGACACCTGGATGCTAAATAGTTCAGACTACAGATGACGATGACAGTGGAAATGGAGAGGAAGGAGTAGCATGAAGATGCTTTTGGGTTGTAGAATTGACAGAATTTGATGATCTAATAAATGTGAGGATCTGAGAGAAGGAACTAAATTGAATGAATGGATAGTGACATTTCACCAAAATAAAAAACTTGCAGGAAATTCACAAATTTGTGGCTTGAAGACTTCCAAGTACTCTTGGCCAAACTACTGTCATAAATCACCAACTACACTTATCATTAAACTTGTAAATGCTCCATTTGGCGTGAAATTGCCATAGCAGTCCATCTGGGGGAAAAGGATTCTGTGGGCTGCAAATAGTGGTATTGGGGTATCGCCCATGGTATGATGGAAGTTTTCCAAGACCAGTTCCCTGTATTATGGATAGTGGAGTGGGAAGCAACATGAGCGTCTTGACTCTTGCCATATGAAGTTAGTAACATCACTGTCTTCTGAACAGGCTTGTTTCTGGCTCAGGTGACGTCAAACTCACCAAAGACGGCAATGTGCTGCTTCAGGAGATGGTGAGCTGAGACTACTGACTTGGATAAAACTTAATAAGTTTTAATTGAGAGCATAATAGAATTTGCATATCTTTAAACCAAGGCCCTCAGCTAAATATTGCAATAATAAGAATTGTTGGATTAAAGCTCAGTAAATAATTTTTTTTGGCTGTTTTCAAATCTTTGTGTAGTCCAAGTAATAGCTTAAGGATACTTTCAAATTAGTTGCATCTTTTAAAGGTACTGCATTTTTTCCCCCTGTAATCATGGAAAAGGAAAATAATCCTTTGCAATTTTAGTAAATATATAAAATCTTTGAGATTGAAGGATTTAATCTAATTTTGGAAATGTCATTGCATTCTGAAGCAAAGATTCTTTTATAAAATATTCAAATCTCAGTTCTCAACTTTTAACTTTTGGTGATAATACAAAACCTGTGAATTTATAGAATGAAGTTTATTTCATTTCTTAATTTTACTATTGACCCTTAGATTATCTTGTTTTTGGTGGACTGTTTATTTCATTCTCTCTCATTTTAAATCTGTTGCTTGCTTTTTCCAGCAAATTCAACACCCAACAGCTTCCATGATAGCAAAAGTAGCTGCAGCCCAGGATGATATTACAGGAGATGGTACTACTTCAAATGTTCTGATTATTGGGGAGTTACTGAAACAAGCTAATATTTACATTTCTGAGGTACTAGAATTTCATAGAACTCACATTTATGTGTACTTATTTTGATGGAAAGTTTTTTTTTTTACACTCGTAATTTTAGAGGACAGAGGTTAATATTTATAGAGGTACTTTTTGGCAATTATAAATGAAAATAATAATGAAGAATTTCCTTGCCAAAATGGTGCGTATTATTGGAATTGTATACCTCCTTTTTTTTTTTTTTTTTTTTTTAAATTAAGGGAGGCAGAGACAGACTTCCACATGGCCACAAACGGGATTGACCCAGCAAGCCCCCTACTGGGCAATGCTCTGCTTTCTAGGGCCACTGCTCCATTGCTCAGCAACCGAGCTATTTTAGCTCCCAAGGGTAGGCTGTGGAGCCATCCTCAGCATTTGGGGCCAGCTTTGCTCGAACCATTTGAGCCATGGCTGCGGGTGGGGGAGAGAGAGAAAGAGAAATGTGTGTGTGTGGGGGGGGGGACGTAGAAGCAAATGGTCACTTCTCCTGTGTGTCCTGACTGAGAATCGAACCCAGGACCTCCACATGCTGGGTTGGTGCTCTACCACTGAGCCAGCCAGCCAGGGCTGTATACCTCTTTTTAAAATAAAAATATTAAGATATTTAAAAAGGTAAAAAATAAACTATGTACCCATTCTTAATGACCTAAGAAAGAAAATATCACTGATAAAGTTAAAAGCCAAATTGCAGTTTTAGAGAATAACTGGAGAGCCCTGACCAGATAACTCAGTTGGTTAGAGCATTGTCCCAGTACACTGAGGTGGTGGGTTCGTTCACTGGTCAGGGCACGTACAGGAACAGATTGATGTTTCTCTCTCTCTTGCCCTTCCTCTCTATCTAAAATCAATAAAAAGTAACTGGAGACCCTGGCCTGGCAGTGCAGCTGGTTAGAGTGTCGTCCTGATATGCTAAGGTTGTGGGTTTGATCCTGGGTCAGGGCACATAAAATAAACAACCAATGGATGCATAGATGAGTGGAACACTGAATCAGTGTTTCTCTCCTTTCTAAAATAAATAAAATAACTGAAGAAAAAATGTTATTTTAAAAATTAAATTTATTTATTGAGGTAATATTGGTTAATACATGAAATGTGTTAAGTGTACAAGTCTTTAATACACCATCTGTCTGTTTTATTGTCTACCCAAAATCTAGTCTCTGTCACCATATATTTGGCCCCCTCTACCCTCTTCATCCTCTCCCCACCTGCCTTCCCCTCTGGTAACCGCCATACTGTGTCCGGGTCTGAGTTCGTTTTGTTTTGTTAGTTTGTTTGTTGCTTTCTGATTTGTATCCCACCTAGGAGTGAAATCATATAGTTCTTGTCCTTTTCTGTCTGACTTACTGTGCTTAGCATGATACTCTCACAGTCCATCCATGTTGTTGCAAATGGCAGTATTTTATCCTTTCTTATGGCTAAGTAGTATTCCATTGTATGTATGTACCTCATCTTCTTTATCCAATCATTCATCGAAGGACACTTTTAGGTTGTTTTCATGTCTTGGCTACTGTGAATAATGCTGTAGTGAACATATGGGTACATATAGCTTTATGAATAAATATTTTCAAAGTTTTGGGTATATACATAGAAGATGGATTGCTGGTCATATGGTAGATCTATTCCTAATTTTTTTAGGAACCTCCATATTGTTTTTCCATAATGGCTATACCACTTTACATTCTCACCACCAGTAAATAAGAGTTCCTTTTTCTCCACATCTCTTCCAACATTTGTTATTTCTTGTCCTATTGATAATAGCCATTCTAATAATTGTGAGATAGTATCTTACTGTGGGTTTATTTTTATTTTTTTTATATTTTTATTTATTTATTTATTTTTTTTTACAGAGACAGTGAGTCAGAGAGAGGGATAGACAGGGACAGACAGACAGGAATGGAGAGAGATGAGAAGCATCAATCATTAGTTTTTCATTGCACGTTGCAACACCTTAGTTGTTCATTGATTGCTTTCTCATATGTGCCTTGACTGTGGGCCTTCAGCAGACCGAGTAACCCCTTGCTGGAGCCAGTGACCTTGGGCTCAAGCTGGTGGGATTTTGTTTAAACCAGATGAGCCCGCGCTCAAACTGGAGCCGTCGGGGTCTCGAACCTGGGTCCTCTGTATCCCAGTCCGACGCTCTATCCACTGCGCCACCGCCTGGTCAGGCTCTTACTGTGGTTTTGATTTGCATTTCCCTTATAGCTAGTGAAGTTGAGCATCTTTTCATACATCTGTTGGCCATTTGTATATCTTCTTGGGGAAAGTGTCTGTTCAGGTCCTCTACCCATTTTTAATTGGATGGTGGGTTTTTGTTGTTGTTGAGTTATATGAGTTCTTTGTATATTTTGAATGTTAGCCCTATATCGGAGGTATTGTTTACAAATATCTTCTCCCATTTGGCTGGTTGTCTTTCTGTTTTGTTGATGGTTTCTTTTCCTGTGCAGTTAGTTTGATGTAGTCCCATGTATTTATTTTTGTTTTTATTTCCCTTGCCTTTGGGGTCAGGATCATAGAAGCCTCTCTGATCCCAAGATCTGTAAGTTTAATACCTTTGTTTTCTTCATGTGTTATTTATTTGTTTATTTACTTTTTGTATTTTTCTGAAGTGAGAAGCAGGGAGGCAGACAGACAGACTCTTGCATGCACCTGACTGGATCCACCAGACATGCCCACCAGGGTGCGATGCTTTGCCCAACTGGGGTGTTGCAATGAGAGCCATTCTAGTGCATGAGGCAGAGGCCATGGAGCCATCCTCAGCTCTGGGGACAACTTTGCTCCAGTGGGGCCTTGGCTGTGGGAGGGGAAGAGAGAGATAGAGAGGAAGGAGAGGGGGAAGGATGGAGAAGCAGATGAACACTTCTCCTGTGTGCCCGGCTGGGAATCGAACCCGGAGCTTCCACATTCCGGGCCGACGCTCTACTGCTGAGCCAACCAGCTAGTGGTAGAGCACTGTGTTCTTTTTTTGTTGTTGTTTTAGATCTTATATTTAAATGTTTAATCCATTTCAAGTTAATTTTTATGTGTGATGTCAAATAGCAGTCTAGTTTCATTCTTTCCAGTTTTCCCAGCACCATTTATTGAAGAGGCTTTACTTTTGGAGAAATATTATTGAAGGCTTTTCACGTTGTGAATTTGCCTGCCTTTTTTGTCTTATTTCCCTTTATAAACTTGTCTACTCTAGCCAGACTCCTCCATTCACTAGCCTCTGAATTCATTACAGACATTTCTCCCTCTGTGCCTTTGTTCAATGATATTCTTTCCTGCCACTACTTATCTGTCTTCTGTAATTAAGTATTTGAATTTCCTCTCTTTCAAGGACCATTTCAGCAAAGCATAACCTGGTCACAATGCTAAAATGATTACTTCTTTGTGTTTCGTTTAGTATGAGGAATTGTTTATTAACTCAGTAGCTACAACTTATTTTAGTAAGGATGCTCTTGTCTGTTAGCAATGGACACTTGACTAAAAGTCACAAACAATAAAGAAGTTATCTCGCATAACAGAACATAGATAAGGCAGGCTTCCAGGGTACTTGATTAAAAAATTCAGTCAGTTATCAAGTACCCAGGTCCTGTCTCTTAGCTCTTCTGCTTACAATGCTGGTTGATCATAAGGCTGTTTTCATCCTGACTGTAAGACTGTCAGAGGAAATCAGGGCTACCTGCTTCCCTTGGTAACACTCAGCAGGAAAGGACAAGAGAATACCACTCACCCAACTATAGAATATAAGTCCTTCCTCTATGTGGTTGGGCCAACTTTGGTCTTATGTCATTACAAACCAGTAACAGTTTTTAAGGGAATCGACTTAATCTAATCAGGAATCACCCCTTGAATTAGGGATCAGGCCAGATTCCTCTGAAGCACTGGAGGAAGAGCGATACCTAAACAAGATTAGTGTTGGCTTAGGAAGAAATAAGTTTGGGATGGGGGAGATACTGATAGAATTGACACAATTATGAAACTGTGTGGCAATACAATGATAGAACTAAGCACAGGATGTAATATCAACTGAGGTCCGGGCGCATTGGCTCAGTGGCAGAGCGTCAGCTGGCATGTGGATGTGCAGGGTCCATTCCTGGTCAGGACACACAGGAGAAGCAACCATCTGCTTCTCTACCTTCCCCCCCCCCTTTTTCTCCCTGTCCTGCAGCCATGGCTTGATTGGTTCCAGCGAGTTGGCCCCAGGTGCTGAGGATGGGCGCTGAGGATGGCTCCTGTGGCCTCCAGCTGAGGCACTAAAAATAGCTCTTTTGGAGCAGTGCCCCAGATAGGCAGAGCATTGCCCCATAGGTGCCTTGCCAGGTGGATCCTGGTCGGAGCACATGTGGGAGTCTGGCCCTCTGCCTCCCCTGCTTTCACTTAATTTAAAAAAAAGTGTGTGTGTGTGTGTGTGTGTGTGTGTGTGTGTAAATACTGAGGGAAAGATACCCTAAACTAGCCTGAGGTAAGCAGTACTTTCTGGAGGAAATAAGGCCTGGGCTAAATCTTTAGATGAGAAAGAGTAAGTCAGATGCAAGAGTGAGAGGTAAGGAGAATGGCATTTTAGGCAGAAGGAACAACAAGAACAAAGGCACAGAGAAGGGAAGCAACACAATATGTATGTAGAGCTACAAGAAGTTTGTTGTTGGTTAACTTTAAAGAGATGTGGACAATAGTAATACGCTGGAGGAGTAGGTGGGAGCCAGACCATGGAAGACATATAATCTACTGAAAAGAATACTATTCATAATAACATACTGAGAGGCTATTTAAAATATTTGGGGGACAGTTTTAAGGGATTCAAGACTGGAAGTTTTCAAAGTAGTCCAGCTGAGGAATTGTGAGATCCTAAACAGGAATTTTTTTTTTTTAAACAACAGATAGGGACAGACAGGCAAGAAGGGAGAGAGATGAGAAGCATCAATTTTTTGTTGCAGCCCCTTAGTTGTTCATTGACTGCTTTCTCATATGTGCTTTGATCGGGGTGGGGTGGGGCTCCAGCTGAGCCAGTAACCACTTGCTCAAGCCAGTGACCTTGGGCTCAAACCAGCAACCTTTGGGCTCCAGCCAGCGACCATGGGGTCATGTTGATGATCCCATACTCAAGCCAGAGACGGACTCAAGCTAGTGAGCTCATGCTTAAGTCAGATGAGCCCACACTTAAGGCAGTGACCTTGGGGTTTCGAACCTGGGTCCTCTGCATCCCAGGCCAATGCTCTATCCATTGTGCCACCGCCAGAGGAAATGTTTTAAAAATGGTTAATAGCAGGCTCTGGAGTCAGTCCTGTGGGTTTAAATCCTGGTTTCACCTCTGATTTGCTAAGTGATCTAAGGCAAATTACATTATCCCTTTAAACCTTAATTTACTCATTTGTGAAACAGGAATAACAACTCCCAGTTCATAATGTTGAGAGGTCTAAATTAAATAATACAGATAAAGCTTTTTAGAATAGCGCCTGACACAAATGTTCAATAAATGTCAACTTTTAGAAATTGTTAAAGGACTGATGTAAAGGAATGGAGGAAGAGAATAAATTAGACCTAGTTCCAGCTTCAATAAGTTTTGTGTATTTTCAGAGTAAACTGCTTTAAAAAAAATTTTTTTTTTGTTATAATGTCAAACCTATAGAAAAGTTGCAAGAATATTACAAAGAATAATATTTTTCTCTCTCAGCTAAATGTATATATGTGTGTGTATGCATGTAGTAATGTACATATATTTTTTCTAAATGGTATAAGAATATGTTGCAGATATGATGATCTAAATATTGAAGTGTATCCCTAGCTGGGTGGCTCAATGGATAAAGTATCATACTGGCATGCTGAGGTTGTGGGTTCAATCCCAGTAAGGGCACGTAGGAGAAGCAATCAGTGAGTACAAAACTAAATGGAACAACTAAGTGGAATGGCGAGTTGATGCTTCTCTCTTTCTCTTCCTTTCTTCCTTTGTTTCTCTCTCTCTCTGTCTCAAATCAATGGAAAAAATTAAAAATTATATATGTAAATGTATATTTCTTAAAATCAAGGAATTCTCTTTTTTAAATTTTTTGTAAGATTTTATTTATTCATTTTAGAGAGGGGAGAGAGGGAGCACACATGAGATAGAGAGAGAGAGAGAGAGAGAGAGAGAGAGAAAAGAGGGAGAGGAGCAGGAAACATCAACTCCCATATGTGCCTTGACCAGGCAAGCCCAGGGTTTCGAACCTGTGATCTCAGCGTTCCAGGTCGATGCTTTATCCACTGCACCACTACAGGTCAAGCCAGGTAATTCTCTTTTATAATCCAGTATAGTGATCAAAAATAGGAAATGTTAACACTGACACATTAATACAGATTTTACTCAGATTTCATCACTTGTCCCAATAGTGTCTAGTGTCCTTTACAGCTGAAGAAAGTATATGTTCATGCATTACATTCGGCTCAATGTCAAGTCTCTTTAGTCTCCTTTAAGATGGAATAATTCTTGAGTCATCATTTGTGGTTCATGTGTTATTTTTAGAGTACAGGCCAATTGTTTTGTTGAAAGTTTCTTAATTTGGATTTGTCTGTTTTCTCGGATTAGACTCAGGTTATAAACTTTTGGAAGGAATACCATAGAAGTTCTATAGGGTTCTTTTTTTTTTATTTTATTTTATTTTTTTTTTCTTCATTTTTCTGAAGCTGGAAACGGGGATAGACAGTCAGACAGACTCCCGCATGCGCCCGACCGGGATCCACCCGGCACGCCCACCAGGGGCGGTGCTCTGCCCCCCAGGGGGGGATGCTCTGCCCATCCTGGGCCTCGCCATATTGCGACCAGAGCCACTCTAGCGCCTGAGGCAGAGGCCACAGAGCCATGCCCAGCGCCCGGGCCATCTTTGCTCCAATGGAGCCTTGGCTGCGGGAGGGGAAGAGAGAGACAGAGAGGAAAGCGCGGCGGAGGGGTGGAGAAGCAAATGAGCGCTTCTCCTATGTGCCCTGGCCGGGAATCGAACCCGGGTCCTCCGCACGCTAGGCCGACGCTCTACCGCTGAGCCAACCGGCCAGGGCTCTGTAGGGTTCTTAATGCATCATGTGAGGCACATGATGTCTATTTGTGCCGTTACTGTGATGTTAACTTTGAACATCTAAGGCAGGGGTCCCCAAACTACGGCCCGCGGGCCACATGCGGCCCCCTGAGGCCATTTATCCGGCCCCTGCCGCACTTCTGGAAGAGTACCTCTTTCATTGGTGGTCAGTGAGAGGAGCATAGTTCCCATTGAAATATTGGTCAGTTTGTTGATTTAAATTTACTTGTTCTTTATTTTAAATATTGTATTTGTTCCCGTTTTGTTTTTTTACTTTAAAATAAGATATGTGCAGTGTGCATAGGAATTTGTTCATAGTTTTTTTTATAGTCCGGCCCTCCAACGGTCTGAGGGACAGTGAACTGGCCCCCTGTGTAAAAAGTTTGGGGACCCCTGATCTAAGGTTTCTTTTTTAAATAAATATTATTTATTGATTTGAGTGAGAGAGGATGGGAGGGAGATAGAAGTACAGGAACATTGATCTGTTCCTATATGTGCCCTCACCTGGGATTAAACCCACAACCTTTGCATATCAGGATGATGCTCTAACCAAATGAGCAATTTGGCCAGAGCAACTTTGAACATTTAATGAAGATGGTGTCTGTGTGCCACCTTTCTCCAACTCAGTGCTGATTCTTTTCCTCTGCATTAAAAGGCTTGCTTTTGTGCCCATTCAGAAGGGCATCACATGGTAACAATGTATCATAATTTTTAGGAATAAAAAGGACTGCCTGACCAAGTAGTGGCACAGTGGCTAGAGCATTGGCCTGGGATGTTGAGGACCCAGGTACAAGACCTCGAGGTTGCCAGCTTGAGCGCGGGCTCCTCTGGCTTGAGTGCAGGTTCACCAGCTTGAGCACAGGGTCGCCAGTTTGAGCGTGAGATCATAAACATGACCCCATGGTTGGTGGCTTGAGCCCAAGGCCACTGGTTTGAGCAATGGGTTACTGGCTCGGCTGTAGCCCCCTGCCCGCTCCCCTCTGCCCCCCCGCCGCCATCAGGACACATGAGAAAACAGTGGATGGACAACTAAGGTGCCGCAACTGTGAGTTGGTGCTTCTCATGTCTCTCCCTGCCTGCCTATCTGACACTGTCTCTCTCTCACTAAAAACAAATAAATTAATTAATAAAAATAAAACAGACTTTTGTAGTTTTTTGTATTGAACTTAGAATTTTTCTGTAAGTTTGAGATTGTTTTAAATGTGGAGCACTTTTATAAATTATATGCATACATTTATATATAGTGGCATTGAGGTAATATTACTTTTTTTAGACATACCTATTGGTAGGAGAATGGTTGCTTTTACTTTGGAAGATTTACTTTATAATTTATAGTTTTATGTTATTTTAATAGGGCCTGCACCCTAGAATAATAGCTGAAGGTTTTGAAGCTGCAAAGGAAAAAGCACTTAAAGTTTTGGAAGAAATTAAAGTTAAAAAAGAAATGAAAAGAGACATCCTCTTAGATGTGGCTAGAACATCTCTACAAACTAAAGTTCATGATAAACTGGCTCATGTGTTAACAGAGGTATGTGATTAAGTTTTTGCATTCAGAAAGTATAGCCAGGGTGATACTCTTTTTTTCTTTCCCTATAAGGTAATCAACTATTGCATGTGGTCCTTCGAATGTAAAATAAAATATGGAAGATAAACACTGATAGGCTTGCTTAGTGACTAGATTTGACTGATCAGAACAGTATGTATATATTTTTCAAAAGTATTATATTAAACCTTTTAAATTAACTTGAAAGTTAGGAGGTCCTCGCTGCCTCTAGCTCATCCCCTGTGGAAGCCATTGGGGTGATGTAGTGGTCTGTTAAGTCTAGAAGTCTGTATTTATTATGTGAGGTGAGAAATGGGGAAGTCGTTTTGGCAGTGTGCTTTGTAGTTAAGGTTACCGCTTTTATGAAGCATGAGTGACCTGACAATGCTCACATCTGGCAAATGCATAATTTGTTTTGATTACTTCTAAGGGTAAAATGTATAAAATATAAGAACAAGATTAGGTATTTGGGAAGCCTTTTATCGGGGGCTATAGTTTGGTGAGATCATTGTTCTTTAGCTTTGCAGTTTCTGAAAATCGAATATATTACTGTATCAGAATGCTATCATACTCATTTACTTTGAGAAATATAATATCAAATGGGACTGAAACACCTGAGTTGTTTCTGGTCAATTCTCCTTACCAGTAGGAAAACCTAGTTTGGAAATCAGACTAAAATCAGACAATTTCTTACTGAGCAGAGTTCAAATAAAGACTGCTGCATTTTCTGCTGTTAATATATATATATGAACTTGCTCAGAACCTTCATGCTCTCTGGTTAGGGCCTCCATTCTCTTTTAGAGTTACAGTAACGTGGATACTCTTACTCTCACTCTTCGTGCTACGTTACATCAAGTAAACTTTTCTAAGAAAAAATTTTTTTTGCTTTATTTATATTTTAAGATGGTTATACTGTAGCACTTAATTTCTATAGTCATTTTTTATTACTTCCTGAGCTAAGCAATAGTATTGTGCTGTGCTTCTTAAATTGCATATCCCTGGGAATATTTGGTAGAATAAATGAGACACATCTTTCTGGAGTGTCAATTTTACTTTATGATTTTGGGGAAAAGCAGTATTTTCATGTTAAAACAAACATGTATATATAATGGCATGACATGGAAAGTTTTCACGATAAAACACAAGACTTAAAAATTTCATATTGGGCCTGACCTGTGGTGGCGCAGTGGATAAAGCCTCAACCTGGAAACGCTGGGGTTGCCGGTTCAAAACCCTGGGCTTGCCCGGTCAAGGCATATATGGGAGTTGATGCTTCCTGCTCCTCCCCCCTTCTCTCTCTCTCTCTCTCTCCTCTCTATAATGAATAAATAAAATCTTAAAAAAAAAAGAATTGTTGATTAAAAAACAAACAAACAAACAAAAATTTCATATTGTTGTAACTGGCAAATTTGAGCTCTGCCTTATATTACATTTCCTTCTTTTACATTAAGGTGTCCTGTGGTTTGAGCAGTGTTGGGATAGTTGGAAGAGCAGTGGCTTGGCACTTCCAGAGACCTGAATTCTAGTCCTGGCCCTGCTACTACTGTAAACCTTGTTTTAAGACCATTACCTTTTCTTTTTTATTTTTTAAGTGAGAGAAGGGGAGATAGTGAGGCAGACTCTCGCATGAGCCCTGACCAAGATACACCCAGTGACCCTTGTCCGGGGCCGATGTTCAACCAAGCTGACGCTGGGACCAACTGAGCTGTCCTCAGTGCCCAGGGCCAACACTCAAATCAGTTGAGCCACTGGCTATGGGAGGAGAAGAAGGAGAAAAGGGAGAGAGGGTGGGGGGAGAGAAGCAAATGGTCACTTCTCTTATGTGCCCTGACTGGGAATCAAACCTGGAATGTCCATACACTGGGCCAACACTCTATCCACTGAACAAATCTGCCAGGGCACCATTACTTTTTTTTTATTATTGAGAGGCGGTGAGGCAGAGAGACACTCCCACATGTGCCCCAACCAGGAGCCACCTGGCAAGCTCTGCCCATCTGGGGCTGTTGCTCCATTGCTCAGCAACTGAGCTATTTTGGCACCTGAGGCCAGGCCATAGAGCCACCCTCAGCACCTGGGGCCAACTTGATCAAACCATTTGAGCCATGGCTGCCAGAAGGGAAAAGAGAGCGAGCGAGAGAGAGAGAGAGAGAGAGAGAGAGAGAGAGAAGGGGTGGGGGAAGGGTGGAGAAGCAGATGATTGCTTCTCCTGTGTGCTCTGACCAGAAATTGAACCTGGGACTTCCACAAGCCGGCCCAACCCTCTACCACTAAGCCAACCTCCAGAGCTACCATTACTTCTTAAAGTCTTAGTTTTCTTATCTGTAAAATAAATGGTTTGAACATGAGGATCTCTGAAGTCCTTTAGGCACTAATTATTAGTGTCCATGACCAAATGGCACTTTTTGGCCTTGCCCTATGTTTTAGAGCCTGACGCTCTTTATTTTCTTAGACTGGTGATAGATTACTTGAGCCAGTGGCTTTTTTTTTATTAGACCAAATAATTTACTGTTTTCATTTATTTCTCTTTCAGGCTGTGGTGGATTCTGTTTTGGCTATTAGACGACCGGGTTATCCTATTGATCTTTTCATGATAGAAATCATTGAGATGAAGCACAAATCAGCAACAGATACAAAGTAAATTCTATAGACTTTGGCAGTACATGGGTTTTAGAATATTTGATTATCTTCATTCTTTCCTGAATTTCAGTGGTTATTCATTAGACATATGTTAATTGTGTACTTACCAGAGCCGGTCACTGTTTTGGGTGCTTCTCCAACAAGCTTACATTTCTAGTTAGAGATAGGAAAAAAAATAAGTGCTAATAAATGCTATGAAGAGATAAAGTAACAGTGTGTGTGAACATGTGTATGAGTTTAGAGCAACACGAAACTAAACTAGAGGACTGAGGAGGTCTCTGAAGAAATAAGTGAGGTAACCATGAGAATATATAGAAGAAGAATGTTCTAGGCAGAAGGAATAATAGTTGAAAAGGCCATAAGGCAGAAAGGTGCTGGGGTGTCCACTGTGCCCAGAGCAGGTCGTAGGAACTGATGGGGTCAGAGAGGTAAGAGGGCCATGCAATCAACACTGCCTAAATGTGTATGTACTCAGAGTAGGTAGAATCCAGTTGATTTGGATTAACTCTTTAAACTTTCTATCATGAAAAATTCTGAACATATATTAAAGTAAAGAGAATAGAATAGTGAACTCCTACATACCTGTCTCTCATCTTTATCCATTTTCATTATATTGCTAATCTTATTTCCTCTTATATACTCCATTTTCTTTTCCCCCACTCCAAACTTGGATTACAGAGTGTCCTTGGGTTACGGCACAGTTCTGTTCCGACAACAGTGGCGTAACCCGAATTTTGGTGTAAGTTGAAACACACCCTAGCCTAACACAAACGGAACACTTGTGCTTTTAACAGTCCAGAATGGCGTAGGTGTGCATACTGGGGGACACCAACTCCCTCCCTCACATTCCGCGTTTCTGTTGTTCTGCTGCGCACACCGAAGGAGTTCGCTCTCGTAATCTTTAAGTAGCATGCTAACGGCATAAGCCGAAACACTCCTGTCTCAATTTTTTAAGGTTTTATGGGATTGAGTGCTATAAACTCAAAAGGTTGTATGTCTAGACTGTCGTAACCCAAGGACCCCCTGTATTTTGAAGCCAATCCAGATAACAATATTTCATCAGTAAATGCATTTTTATTATGTATGTATATACTTTTACTAATTTATAGAAGTTCTCTTTGGTTCTTTCTTAAATTTGCCAAGTCTCTATTTATGGTTTCCTGTTATTCTGCATATCTTCCCAAACTTATATTTTATTCCTTTAAATATATAGTTCATGTCTGATAATTATCATATTTAAAGTCTGGCTTGTTTATTTAAGGTATTTATTGTATTTTTTTGTTTCTCATCAAACTTTGTTTCTATATGTGCCATTCATTGTGTTTGAAAAATATATTTGTACAAATAATTTGTGACTTGGGATGAGGTGCTCTTTTTACACAGAGGATTTGAATTTGCTGCTGCAAGGAGCCTAGAGACTATTTTAAATTAAATCACAGCTGAGGCTTTTTGGGAATATCCAATTGTGAATTCTAACTACAATACAAGTCTATGTGAGGGCTGCTTGCTTCTAGTTCATCCTTCTGGTTTATACCCTGCGTATATAGCCCATTGGAGTTTCCACTTAATGTCAAGAAGGCCTTCTGTACCTTGTATGAACTCTGAACTTTTAAATCTGTCCCCTTCTCATTATGAGGTCACTGAAACCAAAGTTCATATTTGCCTGAATAGTCAAATGACTTCATGATAAGAGATCCCACTTTGTTATTACATAGTTTTCATGAACTGTGAAGGAGTTGGGCCATTTTTTGCTGAACACTGCTCTATTGTTGGACATTTAGGTTAACAATTTTTAGTTATTCCATGTAATTATTTACAATAAGTGTTCCTAAGAAACTCATTGTGTGCCTACCTTTCATCAGCTATGTCATTTGACCCATGTAATTTAAAAGATAATTCTGGGTTGATTTCATTGTTACTTAAAAGTCACAGTGTGTTAACGTAGATTATCTTTTCTGATTTTACTGTTTATGTGTTAAGATTAAATTTGGCACAAGGAACCATTGTGTGCCTTGGCAGTTCTATTACAATTTTAAAAGTATAATTCTAATTTTATACCAAATTTTAGAGTGTATGTTCAAAGAAACATTACGTATTTTTAATAGGTTGATCAGAGGGTTAGTTTTGGATCATGGTGCCCGTCATCCAGAAATGAAGAAACAAGTAGAAGATGCATTTATCCTTATTTGCAATGTATCACTAGAATATCAAAGAACGTATGTATGTCATTCATTCTTTGTAACTTTTGAAAGTTTTTTCTAAAAGTGTTTTAAATAATCTCTTTCTTCCCTTCCAAATGCTTAGTGTAAACTCCTACCATTTCTTCTTCCCCCCACTGCCTTTACTAGCTTATTTTTATTCATCTTTTAGAGAGGTGAGTTCTGGTTTCTTTTATAAGACTGAAGAAGAAAAAGAGCAATTTGTAAAAGCTGAAAGAAAATTTATTGATGATAGAGTACAGAAAATCATAGACCTGAAAGACAAAGTCTGTGCTCAGTCCCACAGAGGGTTTGTTGTCATTAATCAAAAGGTGAGAAAAAATTAGATTTTAACTATTTGTAAATGTTTTTCATTGTTTCTCAAAGTGTGGTCTGTGGACCCCTATGAGTTCCTAAGACCATATCAGTACATGTGGCCAAACTATTTTCCTAATATTAGCAATGATGCTTCTTATATTATGTTGACATTTTCAATGATGATGCAAAAGGAATGGTAGCACAAATCAAAGCAGTAGCACCGAACTATACTAGTAGTCATCATACTCTTTTTTTTTTTTAAGATTTTATTTGTTCATTTTAGAAAGGAGAGAGAAAGAAAAGGGAGAGAGAAAGGGGGGAGAGGAGCAGGAAGCATCAACTCCCATTTGTGCCTTCACCAGGCACACCCAGGGTTTCGAACTGGCGACCTCAGCATTCCAGGTTCCACTGCGCCACCACAGGTCAGGTCATTATACTCTTTATTTCCACACTGCCACACCCTGGCAGTTTAAGGGAAAAAGGCAGTTTCATTTAAGAATGTCTTTATGAGCCTGACCAGGCGGTGGCGCAGTGGATAGAGCATCAGACTGGGATGTGGAGGGCCCAGGTTCAAGACCCCGAGGTCGCCAGCTTGAGCGCGGGTTCATCTGGTTTGAGCAAAGCTGACCAGCTTGGACCCAAGGTTGCTGGCTTGAGCAAGGGGTTACTCGGTTTGCTGAAGGCCCGCGGTCAAGGCACATATGAGAAAGCAATCAATGAACAACTAAGGTGTCGCCACGAAAAACAAATGATTGATGCTTCTCATCTCTCTCCGTTCCTGTCTGTCTGTCCCTATCTATCCCTCTCTCTGACTCTTTCTGTCTCTGAAAAAAAAAAAGAATGTCTTTATGAAATGGTAAAACTTATTGATTTTATTAAATGTTGATCCTTAAATAATTCTGTTTGACAAAATATGAAGTATGCACAAAATGCTTTTGTAGCATATCAAAATATGGTTGTCTTGAAGGAAAACTCTTGTGTAATTGAGTTTCAAGCTAAACTAGCCACTTTTTTCATGCAGTGCCATTTTTATTTGAATGCAGCAATCCTGTCACTAAGGGAAAAACAACTGACAGTATTTGTAGCCAATGATAACATTTGAGCCTTCAAACAAAAATTAAAATTTTGGAAAACTTGTATCTACCACTGTGAGCTTGATCACTTTCTAATATTTAAAAGACGTCTGCTAATATTAGTGATGATATTAGCAAAGGTGATAGTTTTGTGGTTGTATAACCATGAAATGTGTCAACATTTGGAAGCTCTGCCTAACTTAGTGAATGATTATTTTCTTAATGCTTAAAAATATGCATGATTTGACAAAATGATGCACAAATAAATAATTCAAACTGTGAGACAGACAAATAGAATTTAATGTGAGAGAGTATGGATCCACCTTGAAACTAACCACTTGTTGAGTTTTGGTATAGCATCAAAGAAGAATTCCACTAAAAGGCTATTAAAATATTCCTTTTTCTTTTTAATTAAGTGAGAGACAGGGAGGCAGGGAGGCAGAGAGACACAGACTCCCGCATGCGCCCTGACTGAGATCCGCCTGGCAAGCCTACTAGGGGGTGATGCTCTGCCAGTCTGGGGCTGCTACTCCATTTCTCTAAACTGAGCCGTTTCAGTGCATGAGGCGAGGCCATGGAGCCATTGTCAGCACCCAGGGCTGCGGGAGGAGAAGAGAGAGAGAAGTAAAAGAGGGAGTGGTGGAGAAGCAGATGGTCGCTTCTTTTGTGTGCCCTGACTGGGAGTCAACCCAGTTTCCACATGCAGGGCTGATGCTGTACTGCTGAGTCAACCTGCCAGGGCCCCTTTTTCGATACATGTCTCTGTGAGGCCAGGTTTTCTTCTTATACTTTAGCCGAAACATGTTGCACCAAATTGAATACAGAAGCAGATTATGAAAATCCAGCTGTCTTCTATTAAGACAGATATTTTTAAAGTGATTTGCAAAAATGTAAAACAGTGCCGTTACTCTCAATGTATTTGTTTGTTTGTTTAGGAAACGATAGTAAATTTTCATTTAAAATGTTATGTTAACATAAATGGTTTCTTTTTAAAATATTTACTTATTGTAACTTCTGTGCAATTTTACAATAGGGAATTGATCCATTTTCCTTAGATGCACTTGCAAAACATGGTATAGTAGCTCTTCGCAGAGCAAAAAGAAGAAATATGGAAAGGTAAGCTTGCAGATAATTATGTGTTCTAAGTTTATTAACTTATTAAATTGAAATTACCCCATGTGTATTCCTTTTAGCTTACATGTAAACATTGTTGAGCAAAATAGTAGCATCTATATTTCAAATTTTGTTTTTAATTTCAGTAAATAACATAACTGTCAAAAATCAAGATTTACCTACCTTAGAATTTTGTTGAAATACAAGGATGGTTTTCATCTTCTTAAAACAGATTTTAAAAACAATATAATGCATTGACAGTATAGTCTTCCACGTTAGATATCTTTTCATCTTTAAGAAATTATTCTTTCTGTTTTCCCATAACTAAAGCTATGTTGATATATGTGTAATTTCAGACTCTCTCTTGCTTGTGGTGGAATAGCTGTGAATTCTCTTGAAGACCTCAATATGGATTGCTTGGGATATGCTGGTCTTGTATATGAACATACATTAGTGAGTATTTCTGGGGGCAGGGGTTATAAAGTGAATAACAAACCACTTTTAAAATACTAAATCTTTTAATTCAGGTTTTACACTTTGAGGTCTGAATAATCCACAGGATAGATTGTACAATTTATTTACCTAAATGTTTGTTAAGAGTTCAAATATAGCCTGACCAGACGGTGGCGCAGTGGATAGAGCATCGGACTGGGATGCAGAGGACCCAGGTTTAAGACCTGAGGTCGCCAGCTTGAGCGTGGGCTCATCTGGTTTGAGCAAAGCTCACCAGCTTGGACCCAGGGTCGCTGGCTTGACCAAGGGGTTTCTTGGTCTGCTGTAGCCCCCCGGTCAAGGCACATATGAGAAAGCAATCAATGAACATCTAAGGCAGTGGTTCTCAACCTTTCTAATGCCGTGACCCCGCAATACAGTTCCTCATGTTGCGGTGACCCCAAACCAAAAAATAATTTTGGTGGCTACTTCATAACTGTAATTTTGGTACAGTTATGATTTGGAATGTAAATACCTGATATGCATTATGTAATGTATTTTCCGATGGCTTTAGGCGACCCCGCTGGGGTTGCGACCCACAGGTTGAGAACTGCTGAACTAAGGTGTCACAATGAAAAACAAATGATTGATGCTTCTCATCTCTCTCCATTCCTGTCTGTCCCTATCTATCCCTCTCTCTGACTCTCTCTCTGTCTCTGTAAAAAAAGAAAAAAAAAGGAGTTCAAATATAACTAAACTGCTGTTAACATATATTTAGTTATGCTTGACAAGAAAAATTCACATGAAGATTGGATTCTAATGTATATTATAAACTAAAGGTCTTGACTGCATAATAATATTACATATTAAAGTTATATTTTCTTGTGTGATCCTTTAGGGTGAAGAAAAGTTCACTTTTATTGAGGAATGTGTTAACCCTCACTCTGTCACTTTGTTGATTAAGGGACCAAATAAGCATACTCTCATACAAATCAAGGATGCTCTAAGGGATGGACTTCGTGCTATCAAGAATGCTATTGAAGATGGTGAGTTCTTTTTTGTGATGAATATGAACCTCCATTTTATTTTTTGAGAGAGAGAGACAGACACAGAGGGACAGAGGACAGACAGGGGCAGACAGACAGGAAAGGAGAGAGATGAGAAGCATCAATTCTTCATTGAGGCAGCTTAGTTGTTCATTGATTGCTTTCTCATATGTGCCTTAACTGGGGCACTACAGCCAAGCCAGTGACCCCTTGGTCAAGCCAGCAATCTTGGGCTCAAACTAGCGACCTTGGGCTTCAAGCCAGCAATCTTTGGGGACAAGCCAGTGACCATGGAGTCATGGTTATGATCCCACACGCAAGACAGCGACCCCACGCTGAAGCTGAATGAGCCTGTGCTCAAGCAAGCAACCTCAGGGTTTTGAACCTGAGTCCTCTGTGTCCCAGGCCAATGCTCTATTCGCTGTACCAATGCCTGGTCAGGCTATGCCACATTTTATCTATGAATTCATTTGCAGATAGAAGCTAGGGTTGCTTCTTTACCTTTTGGCTATTATGAACAGTGCTGTTATGTGTATTATCCTTTTTATATGTTGCTGGATTTGATTTGCTAAAATTCTGTTAAGAATTTTTACATCTACAGTATAAGGGGTATTGGTCTCTATATATATTTTTCTTATAATGGCTTTATCTTTTTGTTGTTAAAATAATGTTATCTACAAAATGAGTTAAAAAGTATTCTCTCCTCAGTTTTTTGAGTGTTGAATTCTTATGTAGAATTATTTCTTCCTTAATTAAATATTTGGCAGAATTCATCTGTAAAGTCATGTGGGACTGGGGTTTTCTATATGGTAAGATTTTAAACCATAAATTCAATCTTTTTAATAGATACAGGGCTATTCAGGTCATCAATTCTTTTTTCTTCTTTTCCAAGTGAGGGAAGGGGAGATAGAGTGACAGACTCTCATATGTTCCCAGACCGGGATCCACCTGGCAACTCCTGTCTGGGGCTGATACTCTGCCCGTCAGGGACCATGCTCACAACCAAGTTATTTTTAGCATCTGAGGCAGAGGCTCCACAGAGCCATCCTCAGTGCCTGAGACTGATGCGCTCGAACCAATTGAGCTATGGCTGCAGGAGGAAAAGAGAGGAGAGAGAGAAGGTATAAAGAATAAATGCACAAATAAATGTAGCCAGGTTAAGAAACAGAGGGGTAGAGAAGCAGATGGTTGCTTCCCCTGTGTGACCTGACTGGGAATTGAACCCAGGACATCCACACTCTGGGTTGACACGCTACTACTGAGCCAACCAGCCAGAGCCAGGTTATCAATTTTATTTTGAGTGGGCTTTAATAGTTTGTGTCCTTCTAGAAATTTGTTCACTTCATATAAGTTAAGATCATTAAGCTACTGATTTGAGCTATATCTGATTTGCTGACTGTAAGGTATTTTTCCCCGCTGAGAAGGAAGTAAGAGGGCTTGAAGCCACAAAGTGTGGAATAGTAAACAGCTTTATTGAGTACAGAGCACGCATCCCGCCCGGCAAGGTTCCCCGAGGAAAGAAAGATGGAGGCCAGGGAAGTTGCAAAGATTAAACTGCGTGGGAGATATTTAAAGGGTCCCTCTAGGGAAGTCGAGCTAACATGGCGTGGTGAAATCCCACTGGCTGGTAGACGGTCGCTTTTTTGCAAACGGTTCCTGTGAAGCCTCCTTTGGCACGCTTGGTTGTGGGCGGTCCTAGCCAAAGTTCGCGGGTCTTAGTTTCCCAAGTGACCATCCCCCATTATCCACCGACCTTACACTGACATTTTTGGTAACTAGAGTTTTATTGAAACACAGCTATCCCCATTTATTTATGTATGTCAGCAGCTATTTTTTTGTGCTGTGATGGTAGAGTTGAATAGTTACAAAAGAGATGGCATGGCTCATAAAGCCTAAAATATTATCCAGCCTTTTTCAGAAAGTTTGCCAATCCCTGATCTAAGTTTTCAAATTTCATATTATAAAGTTGCCCATAATATTCTCTTATTATTCTTTTAATATCTGTAGAATCTGTGGTGATATTACCTTTTTCATTTCTGACATTGGTCATTTTTAGTTTTTTGATTTCCACTCTGATCTTTACTGTTTTCTTTCTTCTTACGCTAGGTTTAATTTGCCCTTCTTTTTCTAGTTTCGTAAGGTGGAAGCTGAGGTCATTGCTTTGAGGCCCTTTTTATTTACCACTGTTAGTACCAAGTTCTCTTTAGGTACTGCTTTAGTAGCATCTCATACATTTTCAGATGTTGCTCTCACAGGAGAATGGGGTCAGGGAAATTTTCAAAGTTTTCTTATTTTTTAACCTAGGTACATTTATTTGTGCATTTCTTCTTTATACCTTACACATATAAATATTTTGTGTGTATTCACTATTTAACAAGGAACTTTAAAAAAGTGTCAGTGGAAGATGAGGATGTAATCATCTGTGGTTAGACAACTCTTTTGAGCAGTTATGTTGTACAGTGAAGCAGAGAAGGGGGGTAGTAACTAAAAAACGATGTGGGATAACCTGACCTGGTGGTGGCACAGTGGATAGAGCGTCGGACTGGGATGCGGAAGGACCCAGGTTCGAGACCCCGAGGTCGCCAGCTTGAGTGCAGGCTCATCTGGTTTGAGCGAGGCTCACGAGCTTGGACCCAAGGTCGCTGGCTCCAGCAAGGGGTTGCTCGATCTGCTGAAGGCCCGCGGTCAAGGCACATGTGAGAGGGCAATCAATGAACAACTAAGGTGTTGCAACGCGCAATGAAAAACTAATGATTGATGCTTCTCATCTCTCTCTGTTCCTGTCTGTCTGTCCCTGTCTATCCCTCTCTCTGACTCACTTTCTGTCTCTGTAAAAAAAACAAAACAAACAAAAAAAACGATGTGGGATAAAAGAAGAGATTCTTTTTGTGTTTTAAAGATGGATGATTCCAAAGCAAGTTTTAAAAAAAGAAGAGTTATGAACTTTATAAAACCATATAAACAGATATAAATGTCATATCCTGATGTGAAAATAATGTGTTTAACCAGAGCTTTTTCCTTAGAATAATGAGAACAGCTAGTTTTTTTCCATTCAGGGAGCAGTTTTTTGTTTTTTTTTTGTATTTTTTCTGAAGCTGGAAACAGGGAGAGACAGTCAGACAGACTCCCGCATGAGCCCGACCGGGATCCACCCGGCACGCCCACCAGGGGGCGACGCTCTGCCCACCAGAGGGCGATGCTCTGCCCCTCCAGGGCGTCGCTCTATCAAGACCAGAGCCACTCTAGCGCCTGGGGCAGAGGCCAAGGAGCCATCCCCAGCACCTGGGCCATCTTTGCTCCAATGGAGCCTCAGCTGCGGGAGGGGAAGAGAGACAGAGAGGAAGGAGAGGGGGAGGGGTGGAGAAGCAGATGGGCGCTTCTCCTGTGTGCCCTGGCCGGGAATCGAACCCGGGACTTCCGCACGCCAGGCCGACGCTCTACCACTGAGCCAACCGGCCAGGGCCAGTTTTTTTTTTTTTTAATAAATAAATTTTTATTAATTTTAATGGGGTGACATCAATAAATCAGGGTATATATATTCAAAGAAAACATGTCCAGGTTATCTTGTCATTCAATTCTGTTGCATACCCATCACCCAAAGTCAGATTGTCCTCCATCACCTTCTATCTAGTTTTCTTTGTGCCCCTCCCCCTCTCCCTCCTTCCCTTCCCCGCCCCCCATAACCACCACACTCTTAGTCTCGTTTTTATGTCCCACCAATGTATGGAATCCTGCAGTTCTTGTTTTTTTTTCTGATTTACTTATTTCACTCTGTATAATGTTATCAAGATCCCACCATTTTGTTGTAAGTGATCCGATGTCATCATTTCTTATGGCTGAATAGTATACCATGGTGTATATGTGCCACATCTTCTTTATCCAGTCTTCTATTTTTTTACAGTGATTAAAGCCTTTAAGCAAACTCTTGGCCAATACAGCAAGAATCCATAAAAGAGTAGTGTCCTTAACATGTTCACCAAGTCCAAGTTGGCACCAACACCATGCCAAATCCCTGAAAAATGCAACCCAACCCCAGTTCAGTCTGTTAGGAGCTGTCACAAGGAGCAGGAGTCCAGGCAAAGTCCACATCCAGGAAAAGCCCGCCTTGCACTGGAGTTGTTGTCACAATTCTATACTTTGCAGCTCATGTCCAAGTCCCAATGACTGCTGCTTCTAGCTGGTAGTGATTCAGGTAGACTGGAAAAGCCATCTGCAGCATGTGTGGAGATGAAGCTGCTGTTCTCTGCCTGGAGAGTTGAGACCAGGTTGCTTTTCCCTGGAGCTCTGCAACTGTGGCTTAGTGAAGAGAACCTTGGGATACACTAAGCTGGGTGGCAAAGGTAGATTCATAATAGAAGTTGGCAAAAGGGGGAAAGAGAGCTCTAAATTAGGAGTAGGTCCCAGCCTGAAATATGAGTGGGGCATTGAGGTAGGAGGAATAAAGGAAACACTATATATTAAACAAAGCAGCAGAAAATAGGACTATCAACACCCACAACAGAGATCTTCGAGGGAAGAATAAAAAACCTGACTATTTAGGCAAGACATAGTTAAGTGGCCCTTGTGCAAATGAGATCAGAGTACCTGCTTCTTGGAAGAAATACCCTAGGCTCGTCCACAGTGTCGTTGATGGGGCCGACGGCCCTGGGCACCTTCAGCTTTCAGTGGCAAACCCCAGCTTTCTGGGCAAGGTTAGGTCATAGGTAGGCTGGAGCAGGGCTGGAAGAGCCTGAACCCTCCCTTAGGGGAGTGAGGGTGAAGCCTACCTTCCAGTGTCCCTGTTTCCTCACAGCAGAGGCATGTAAGTCTGGTAGGCTTTCGCTCAATGACCTTCCTTTCCACTATTGAAGCAGGACCCAGATGGCAACCTATGAGACCCCTTTGGGGCGTTGGAGCCTTTAAGGGTGTATCCTAAAAGCTGGTAGTTCTCAGGGAGCAGTTTGAGTTCTGCTCCAGTATAGAAAATAAATACTGTACTTCATTGAGTCCCAAGAAATCCCTACTGAAACTGGTCTTGTCCTAAAAAATTTTCAAATCAGATATTACATTTACTTACCTGCCAGTATAAGTTATAAGTACAGTAACTACATTTTAAATGTAGTGATAAAGGAGTAAGGTGGAGGTGGAAGAAATTTGTCAGAGGATAAACAATGAAATAAGCTCTTTGTAGGCAGTTGTCTGGACCATGCTTAATTATTTAATGCTGCATTACTTCAGGACGCTTCACAAGACGTCTGAGTAATCACTGAGCTGTGCAACTTAGTTTACTTCTGTATTCATTTAAATATATTTTAGATGTAGACAAGATAATAGAACACACTTGAATAGTTAGTTGCTTTTTTCTCTGGTTTTTCTGGATGGCATGTCTTGTCAATCATTTTTTCCCCTCTCCAATAGGTTGTTTGGTTCCAGGAGCAGGTGCAGTTGAAGTGGCCATCGCTGAAGCTCTTAGTACATACAAGCACAGTATAAAAGGAAGAGCCCGTCTCGGAGTCCAAGCTTTTGCTGAGGCCTTACTCATTATTCCTAAGGTACAACTATCCTAATGGCCAAAGAACAACTGGTTAGACAAAAGGTGTTTAATTATAAATTGTCATATTGTCCAATAATTAGCAGGGTAGGAGTCATATTTATTTGTACTTCCTCACACAGTTTTCTCTAAGATATTTTACTGTTAAAGCAAAGAAACTTTTAGAATAACAGCTCAGAATCCTTATAGGAGCTTAATAAAATAGCCACATTACCCCCTTGATCTATTCTTTGAATTCCAAAAGTTGAAGTAACTCCAAAAATTCCCTTTAAAAATGCTCCTTGATTAACTAACCATAATGAAGAAGTTTAGAATTTAAGATTTAATTAGATTAAAATTTTTTTAAATGTTTTATTTTCTTTTTATTGAATTTATTGGGGTGACACTGGTTAACAAAATTACACTATATAGATTAAGGTGCACAATTTCACAACACATCATCTGTAAGGACTTAATTAGATTTTAGAGTAGACCTTTATTTTGTTGGTGGTGTCCAAAGTGTCACTTTAAATTGTGCAAAGTGAGAACTTCAGTCTGTGTAGCACTCCAAATACTAGCTTGCAGTTCATTGTTGTTGTTGTTTTATCATTTTTTTTAACAGATACAGAGAGAAAGTCAGCAAGACGGATAGATAGGGACAGACAGACAGGAATGGAAAAAGATGAGAAGCATCAATCATCAGTTTTTCGTTGCAACACCTTAGTTGTTCATTGATTGCTTTCTCATATGTGCCTTGACCGTGGGCCTTCAGCAGACCAAGTAACCCCTTGCTCGAGCCAGTGACCTTGGGTCCAAGCTGCTGAGCTTTCACTCAAACCAGATGAGCCCGCGCTCAAGCTGGTGACCTCAGGGTCTTGAACCTGGATCCTCGGTGTCCCAGTCTGTCCCAGTCTGACGCTCTATCCACTGTGCCACCGCCTGGTCAGGCTGCAATCCATTGTTATTATAATTCCTAGAAAAGGAGCTAAACCAGATTTTTTCATATATCAGCAGAAGGACAGAGAACTACTATTCTTTTTTCTTTGCCTTATCTGGTTGTAAACCACTTAGAAGCACAGAAAAACAGTTTTAGATATGCTATAACCATGAATTAAAACCTTAGTAATAATGCTAGCAAAGTCTCTTTGATAATTGCTTTTAAATTATTCATAATTTGTGGAATCATTGTGAATCAGAAATCTATTTCTTTTTTCCCCACAGCAGCAAAATCAGCAAATAATGATTTTATAGTTCAGTGGTTTACAACCTTTTTATACTTGGGGACCAGTGAAAGTAGGAGAATTATCTTGGGGATGGCTAAGGTAGAAGTCATCCTGAGCATAAGTGAAATTTCTAGTGGACCAGTCCGCAGACCTGTTGTCGAAAAAACACTGCTATAGTTGACACAGACTGGTAAACCTAGTGTACACTGGTCATATGTTCTCTTCTCATCAGCTGTTGCTTTGGGACCACTGCAGGTAGACCTGGTTTGGAGTGCAGGTATTTCCGTTCCTATTGCCGCAGGTCATGACTTTTCTTCTTATGTTGATGCTGCAAATATGCAAGTTTCCTTCTGCAAGTGCCCAGGAAAGATCGGAAGACATGACTAGAGGCACTAGAGGAAATAAGGATACTACTATTCTATTTCCTTTCATGTTTTTTGCTTTTAAAATCTTTTGCAAGGAGGGAAATTAATTTAGTGGGGTGGGGATAGGGGAACACTAATGTCTTCTTCAGAATTTAGTGTGACGTACATAAGAAAGATGTTTGAGTAAATATGAAAAATGCTAGATATACAAAATAATAATTTGATTTATATTAAGAATGAAAGTCTTCGAAAGACGATTTTTTAAAAAAAATTATTTTTATTTATTCATTTTAGAGAAGAGAGAGAAAGATAGAGAGAGAGAGAGAGAGAGAAGGGGGGGGAGGAGCAGGAAGCATCAACTCTCATATGTGCCTTGACGGGGCAAGCCCAGGGTTTTGAACCAGCGACCTCAGCCTTCCAGGTCGACGCTTGATCCACTGCACCACCACAGGTCAGGCCAGGAGATGACTTCTATATTATGAATATGTTAACACACAACTAGAGAGTAGTGCCTTATTTTTTTATATTTGATATTCAGATATACAGTATATATGAAGGTATTCCATTATATATATTTATTATTATTTTTCTTTATAAAGGTTCTTGCTCAGAATTCTGGTTATGACCTGCAGGAAACACTAGTAAAAGTTCAGGCTGAGCATTTAGAATCAAAACAACCTGTTGGCATCAATTTGAATACAGGTAAGAAAGTGAAAAAAAAAATAGTTGCTTAATAAAAAAAGAGGTTATACTATAGTGACCCAGAATTTATAGTAAGGGGGTAGAAGTTTGGATGATATAAATATTTAAATTTTGGGTTCCTTTTAGTTTACTTTTGAACTTATTAAAGTATTCACTTATGTAAGTAATAGTCATTGAGTGCTTCTTATTTGACTCTTGAGATTCACACAGAAGACAAAAATCCCTGCCTTGTGAGCTTATATTGTAGTGGGGAAGGGTAGACAGTAAAATATAACCTTAATAAATAAGTTATTTTGCCTAACCTATGGTAGCACAGTAGCTAGAGCATTGACCCACAATGTTGAGGTTGTTGGCTTGAGCAAGGGCTCGTCTACATGATCCTGATGTTGTCAACTTGAGCCCAAGGTTGCCAGCCTGAGCAAGGAGTCATCTACATGATCCCGAGGTTGCTGGCTTGAGCAAGGGGTTGCTGGCCCAGCTTGAGTTGTAGGTCGCTGGTCTGATTCCTGGTCAAGAAGGCATGTTTGAGAAGCAACCATTGTACAACTAAGTGGAGCAATGAATCGATGCTTTCTTCTCTCTCTAAATAAATAATTATTTTTAGCATTTTTAAAAGTTATAAATTCTATGAAAAAATAAACAGTATAAGGATGATTGAGTGCTAGTATCAATTTAAAAAGGATGGTCCGGGTAGGTCTCATTGAGACTATGTCTATTGAAAAAAAGAAGTGAGGAAGTTAGCCATGTGGGGCACTGGGAACAGAGTATCCTAGGCAGACGGAATGTCCGGCCAGTGGAAAAGTCACTGTCTGCTATTTTTGAGGAGGAAGGAAGACAGTGAGGGAGGTAGTAGAAGGTATGATTATGTAGGGGCTTATGGGCCAGTTTTGGAACTTTAACTTTTACTGTAGTGGAATAGGGAGCAATTCTGAGCAGAGGTGTGACATGGTCTAATTATATTTAGAGGATAACTCGCTACTCTGGCAGAGGCATTTACTGGAAGGCTGGAATTGCCATTGGAGGAGACAGTGGGCAGAGCAGGTTATAGTGTGTGGGGGGGGTGTGATCAGCACTGAGCTTTGGCAAAGTTAAGTGTAAAGTATCTGTAGACTTTCAAGTAAAATAGACAGTTGGATATATGAGTCTGGAGCTCCAGAAAGAGGTCTGGGTGGAGATGAAAACTTGAGAGTCATCAGAGTGTATATGAGTTAAGTCCAGGAGAAGAGGCGGATTAAGGTCGATTGAGGCCCCGGGCACAGAGGAAAATATTGGGCCCCTTAAAAAAAAGACAGAGGGAAAATCAAAATACATGTTAACCATATTTTTAAATAAAAAATATTATTACTATTAATGTTATAATTGCATATATGAAACCAAACTTGGTGTCATTAGAAAAAAATGTCAAGTTAGGGTTTTAAGGGACCCTTCAGGAGTCGGGGCCCAGGGTGTGCGCCCGGTGCGCCTGCTGTTAAATCCGCCTCTGTCAGGAGAATAGTTGAGATCGCCTAGTGAGTGTGGAGAGAAGGGAAGAATCCAGGATGGAGTGCTTAGGTACTCCAGCAGTAAGAGCTCGGGGAGGAAGAGGAAGAACCGGCAAAGCAGACAGAAAGGGCCCCTAGTACAAAAGGAAAAACCAGGCAAGTGTGCTGTCCTGAAGGACGAGTGAAGGAAGAATAGTCAGGAAGGTGGGATCACGTACGTTAAATGCTGCTGATAGATGAGACCTGGCACTTGCCTGTTGGGTTTGACACCATGGAGGTCACTGGTGACAGTGACAATAGTAGTTTTGGTGATATATTAAATATTGTTAGGATATACAGCAAATATTAGCAATATATTATGATTGTAGTATTAAAATAGTTTGTTTACTTTGCAGGTGAGCCAATGGTAGCTGCAGATGCAGGAGTTTGGGATAATTATTGTGTGAAAAAACAACTTCTTTACTCTTGGTAAGTTTGTATAAAAAGAAAGATTTGGGAAATGTAATTGATGTTAAATTTTTCTATTATTTTTTGGCACCCTACAATGGAAAAATGATTAAATGTATGAAAGGGCATGGTACTTGGTACCATGCCTTTAGTAGTGAGTTTTTTGTTAACCCTTTGAGTGAGGATGTACATGAACGTTTGTACTACTCAAAGGGTTAAGACTGGCTTCTGTCATTTTACAGTCCCTTTAACATGTTAGTTCTAGCACTGTTAGAGGAAATGTTAACCTCACTGTTTATCTAAGGGGGAAGGGGAAGAAAGGACTTTGCTGAAGTAGTACTACATGCATAGTGGGAAAAATCAAATGATGTGCTAAAAGTGAGGTCAGTTTTGCTGGAAAATATAATCAGGCTTCTACTCGATCAGCAAAGGAATTGAGATGATAACACAAGGGTGAAGTTTGCATTTATAATAGCTTTGTCTTGTAAAATCTCACACCAACATCATTGAAAAACAAAGTACCTTTAGTAGCTGAAGATTGCTAATGGGAAAAGATAAGAGTGAGTTGGGAGCTTTTACTTACCTTGTCATCTTTTTCTTCAGCACAATGATTGCTCAAAACCTTCTTCTAATTGATGAAATCATGCGAGCTGGTATGTCTTCTCTCAAAGGGTGATTAAGTTCAAAATCAACTCTTCTAGAAGCTGAGATTAGCACATCTTTACATCCAATTACTATTGTATAGCCTAAGCCATTCTTAATTTTTACACAATAAATGCAATTTATATTTGTTGGTCTTACCAGTCTCAAAAATATTTCATCAAGGTTTAAAGAACACAGACTGACCAGGTGGTGGTGCAGTGAATAAAGTGTTGGTCTGGTGTGAAGCCAGTATCCATGGCCACCATCACAGCTGCTTGGCCTATGCAGGTTCTCATTGGATTCGGACAGTCGGTAAAGAAACAACAGAGCCCAAAACTGGTGGGCCATCATCTTTAATCCTAGCTTGCACCCGGCGGGCAAGTAAAACACACACTGGGCTCCAAAACCCACTCATTCAGTGCTCACAAAGCTACTGACTTATCCGAGTTTCCTAGAATCAAAGGTTTCTAGCTCACCAGACTTATTCACCTCTGTTCCCCATCTCCTTCTCTCTGCACAAACTCTGTATTAACTGGCTTCTCCTTCAACACTCCGCCATCTTATCTGCTTCTCCTGGCCTCCTCTATGTGGCCTCTCTCAGCTCTCCTCTCTGCTCTCTCCTCTAATTCTAATCTCAGGAACCGAGAGAGCAAGCTTCCGGTCTGCCCCACTTTATAGTGCAGAAATCAAAACCTTTAATTCAATATACAAAATAGGGAAGTCTCTGATACAAAGTCCACCCCACATCAAAAAGGGTGGGAAAGGCTTAGTCCTAAAACCAAGCCCCAGGCTACAAGGATCCTGCCAGCCCACAGCCCACCCCCAACACACATTAATATCACCTGGGCGACGGACTTCCACGTGGGCAGCGCCATCTTTAACAAAGTGAGCATAATATATTTTATCTGCCCAACATCTGGGATGCAGAGGACCCAGGTTTGAAACCACGAGGTTGCCGGCTTGAGCACAGGCTCATCTGACTTGAGTACTGGCTTGCCAGCTTGAGCATGGGTCGTTGGCTTGAGCGTGGGATCATAGACGTGACTCCAAGGTCACTGGCTTGAGCAAGGGGTCACTGGCTTGGCTGAAGCCCCCCCATCAAGGCACATACGAGAAAGCAATCAATGAACAACTAGGTGCTGCCACAAAGAATTGATGCTTCTCATCTCTCTCCCTTCCTGTCTTTCCGTTCCTATCTGTCCCTCTCTCTGTCTCTGTCTTTTGCTTAAAAAAAAAAAAAGGTTTAAAGAACACAAGAAATATTTCTTCAATAAAGGAATAATAATGAAAATGTTTTCCCCTAAGAGTTCTAACTCCCCACTCTTTGTTGTGTTTGTGTGATACTACTGTTATAAAGTACTGCACCCCAGATTCTGAAAGGCACTGTACCTCACTTCATTGAGTTCATGTAGAGACACCCAGTCCAGATAAATTTTGAAGAGTTTTATTAGAGTAGGAGATTTATTAAATATACAGGCCACATATGGCTGACAGGGGCATCAGACCCAAATCATGCAGTCCCAAAAATAGTTTGGGGCTTGTTGGGCAGATAAAATGTATTATGCTCACTTTGTTAAAGATAACACGAGGAGGCCGTCGCCCAGGTGATATTAATGTGTGTTGGGGTGGGCTAAAGGCAGGCAGAATCCTTGTAGCCTGGCGCTTGGTTCCTGAGATTAGCAAGAGAGAGCAGAGGAGAACAGAGAAAGGCCACGTGGAGGAGGCCAGGAGAAGCAGCCAAGATGGCGGAGTGCTGAGTGAGATGCCAGTTTGTGTAGAGTTGTATCTGGGATAAGGAAGGAGATGGGGAACTGAGGAGAATAAGGCTGGTGAGCTAGAAACCTTTGATTCTAGGAAACTCGGATAAGTCAGTGGCTTTGTGAGCACTGAATGTGAGTGGGTTTTGGAGCCCAGTGTGTGTTTTTACTTGCCCGCCGAGTGCAAGCTAGAATGAAAGACTATGGCCCACCAGTTTGTGGCTCCATTGTTTCTTTACCGACTGTCCGAATCCAATGCGAACCTGCATGGACTGGGCTGCTGTGATGGTGGCCCTGGCCTTAGATACTGGCTTTACAGGGCTGCTTGTATACTCTTGATCACACATGGGCGGGGGAGAGCATGACATCATGGTAGGAGCTGGCAACATTTGTTTAGAGTAGGGGTCCCCAAACTTTTTACACAGGGGGCCAGTTCACTGTCCCTCAGACCGTTGGAGGGCCGGACTATAAAAAAAAACTATGAACAAATCCCTATGCATACTGCACATATCTTATTTTAAAGTAAAAAAAACAAAACGGGAACAAATACAATATTTAAAATGAAGAACAAGTAAATTTAAATCAACAAACTGACCAGTATTTCAATGGGAACTATGGGCCTGCTTTTGGCTAATGAGATGGTCAATGTGCTCCTCTCACTGACCACCAATGAAAGAGGTGCCCCTTCCGGAAGTGCGGCTGGCCGGATAAATGGCCTCAGGGGGCCGCAGGGCCGTAGTTTGGGGACCCCTGGTTTAGAGGATACACAGAAACATTAAGACTTTTAAGGTAACACAATCAAAGACATTTACAAATCTTTCAGGGTTCATCTTCCCTCACTAGCCTAGAGGTATTTTACCCTCAAGATTCCAGGAAGGGGGAGGAACTACAATCAGTGCAAGGTGGTATGTAAATTCTGCCTCCTATTGAAAGAGAAGAAGTTTCTAGGTTAACCTTTATTTTAGATTTAAAACGGAATGACCCATTGTTTTTCCAAGCCAGAGACTTCTACATTCTTCTCCCTCCCCTCCCTAAAGGAGGAACGGGACAGGAAAGTCTGTCTGATAGGAAAGCCTGACCTTTCCTCCCAGAATATCAATATCAGTTTTCAGCTTTTTGGTACCTTACACCACTACAATATAAGATACGTATTTGGTCTTCATCCAGTCCCTGACACAAGAGCTTCTAAAATCTTTGTAATTTTCTGAGCAGTAGTGCTATAGGTACAAGGTTTGTGTGCCCAATGCTTCAAAAGAAAGCCCATCATTATTCAATAGATAAGAGTTTTGGAGTAAGGAAATATTTATTGATCAAGAAGGCTTAGCTCAAAGATATAGGAGAACCAGTTCTCAAATCCATCTTAAGAGAGTGGATTCAGGCATCTTTTTTTTTTTTTTCTGAAGCTGGAAACAGGGAGAGACAGACTCCCGCATGCGCCCGACCGGGATCCACCCGGCACGCCCACCATGGGGCGATGCTCTGCCTACCAGGGGGCGATGCTCTGCCCATCCTGGGCGTCGCCATGTTGCGACCAGAGCCACTCTAGCGCCTGAGGCAGAGGCCACAGAGCCATCCCCAGCGCCGGGGCCATCTTTGCTCCAATGGAGCCTTGGCTGCGGGAGGGGAAGAGAGAGACAGAGAGGAAAGCGCGGCGGAGGGGTGGAGAAGCAAATGGGCGCTTCTCCTGTGTGCCCTGGCCGGGAATCGAACCCGGGTCCTCCGCACACTAGGCCGACGCTCTACCGCTGAGCCAACCGGCCAGGGCGGATTCAGGCATCCTTTATTGTTAAGGGAAGGGAGAAGGGGTGAGGCAAGGGGTGGATGCACGCTGTAGACAAGTAGGCAGCTGAAGGGATCTCAGGAAGAGTGTGAAATTTCTCAGTCTCTGTTCTCTGTTGGTCCATTGAATCCCCCTGATCTGAGTCCGTTATGGAGACTCCTGTGAACCTTTGAAATACAGTCATTACTTTGTGCTTCTTTGCCAACAAGGGGGCTGTTCAACTCTCAAGCAGAATTTCTCCAGTTAGTTAGCATATCTATAGCAGAATATTAGCCTGAGGCCATCAGAGAGAAGAAGCTTTTCACTCTGTTACAATTGGGGTGATAGAAGGTGATATTACAACATTTTTTGTTGTAATAGCTTTAGTTCTCAATTCCTGACATAAGAGCTTCTAAGACCCTGGAATCTCTGGAATTAATAACAGTGTCTTTTTGTATGATAATAAGGTGACTTTGCTGGACCCCTAGATAGCTTCAGGGAGGGGGCTGGTTGCCAGAGGAACCAAGGTGGATTAGAAGGTGAGAACTCTTCAGCCTTTCTCCAGGGAAGGGAGAGGGACTGGAGATTTAGTTACTAATCAATCACGGCTCCGTGATGAAGCCTCCAAAAGAATTCCTAAATGGGAGTGTTCAGAGAGCTTCCAGGCTGGTGAGCAATCCCTGTGTCAGTGGGGCGTGCTCGGCCCTTCTGGACTTCCTTCTGTGGACCTCTCCATCTGTCTTTTCATCATCATTCTTTATAATATCCATTATAATAAACTGGTAAGTGTAAGTTAAGTGTTACCCTGAATTCTGTGATGTTATAACAAATTATCGAACCTGAGGGAAGGGGTCATGGGAACCTGATTTGTAGCCAAGTTGGAGAGAGGTATGAGTAACATGGGGACTTTCAACTGTTGTCTGAAGTGGATGCAAGTCTGTGGGTTGAGCCCTTCATCTGTGGGGTCTGTACTAACTCCAGGTAGTTAGCATCAGAATTGAATTGTGGGACAGCCAGCTGGTATTTGATGAGTTGGTATGGGGAAACCCCACACCTTTAATGTCAGAAGTGTGAGTAGGAGAGAGTCTTCCTTTAGTCTGCTATTGAAGGTTACATTAAGTAGAATATTATGATTCTTAGATGTTTTGGACAACTTAATGAACAAAATAGGTTCATTAGGAGCACAGGTTTTAGAGCACCCAAGTCAATTTCTCATTTATCAGGGTATAAATGTAACAGGACAAAATGTCTTATTCTCTCAGAATTCCTTCATTACCTTCCTGCTGTCATTTTTTCTTTGTAAATATGACATCACTTTGTGAGTACATATTTGGGTTCCATGGGTACCTGACTTTTATATATAGTTTATTATATTTTAGCTGGCTCTTGTTTTTTATTTTTAATGGTAAGATTTCTTTTTTTAATTTATTTTTTTTAAATTTTTATTCATTTTAGAGAAGAGAGAGAGAGAGAGAGAAGGGGGGAGGAGCAGGAAGCATCAACTCCCATATGTGCCTTGACCGGGCAGGCCCAGGGTTTTGAACCAGCAACCTCAGCATTCCAGGTCGACGCTTTATCCACTGTGCCACCACAGGTCAGGCCTGGCTCTTCGTTTTATATGAGCAGCAACTTATGCAGTGGTGAGATTCAAGTAATTTAACAACTGGTTCTCTGCCCTAATGACCATTTTAAGTATTAAAAAAATGATATACTGGCCCTGGCCGGTTGGCTCAGTGGTAGAGCATCGGCCTGGCGTGCGGAAGTCCCGGGTTCGATTCCTGGCCAGGGCACACAGGAGAGGCGCCCATTTGCTTCTCCACCCCTCCCCCTCTCCTTCCTCTCTGTCTCTCTCTTCCCCTCCCGCAGCTGAGGCTCCCTTGGAGCAAAGGATGGCCCAGGCGCTGGGGATGGCTCCGTGGCCTCTGCCCCAGGCGCTAGAGTGGCTCTGGTCGCAGCAGAGCGATGCCCCGGATGGGCAGAGCATTGCCCCCTGGTGGGCGTGCCGGGTGGATCCCAGTCGGGCGCATGCGGGAGTCTGTCTGATTGCCTCCCTGTTTCCAGCTTCAGAAAAATACAAAAAAAAAAAAAAAAAAGATATACTGAAAGGTAGCTTATTACTTCATGCATTTAATACTTAAATAAGAACAATAAAAGAGGTACACAAAATTAGATTATAAGAAAGTTTTAAAATATTAATGAAGAAATAATAAATAATAACTGACAAGAAACAAAATAGTTATTTAAGATATTTTTATATTGTTTCTTGATTGGCATCCTCACTTGAAATTTTTTTCACCTATGGACGGAATGAACATTACTATGGGCACTGAGAATACGCTATTGTACAGATGAACTTTTAAAAGGAGTAAGGAATGTAAACTTGTGATTTCCACATTGAGGACTATTCAGGCAACCACCTTAGACCCTGATGACAAGTGCCATTTTAACAACTGGTTCCCTGAACTCAACAAAAAATTAGGTATTGGGCCCTGGCCGGTTGGCTCAGTGGTAGAGCGTCGGCCTGGCGTGCGGGGGACCCGGGTTCGATTCCCGGCCAGGGCACATAGGAAAGGCGCCCATTTGCTTCTCCACCCCCCCCCTTCCTCTCTGTCTCTCTCTTCCCCTCCCGCAGCCAAGGCTCCATTGGAGCAAAGATGGCCCGGGCGCTGGGGATGGCTCCTTGGCCTCTGCCCCAGGCGCTAGAGTGGCTCTGGTCGCGGCAGAGCGACGCCCCGGAGGGGCAGAGCATCCCCCCTGGTGGGCAGAGCGTCGCCCCTGGTGGGCGTGCCGGGTGGATCCCGGTCAGGCGCATGCGGGAGTCTGTCTGACTGTCTCTCCCCGTTTCCAGCTTCAGAAGAAAAAAAAAATAAAAAAAAATTAGGTATTGGTTCTGCCGAACCAGTGCGAACCGGCGCAAACCAACTGAATCCCACCACTGAACTTTTGCTACTGTGCTAGCTCTGGTAGCTCTCTTACTGGGTGGTTAGATAGAACAGGTCTCATCTGGAAAGGTGGGGATTGTTGACACCAACACTGGGAAGTGTTTTTGGTTTCACATGCAGCTGTTCTGCATCAGATTTTTGATAGATACATGAGTTTACCAAAACTTCCAAACTGCCCTTTTGCTGTTCCACTTGTCTATCTGACCCCACCCTTGCTTACTTACTATCACCCCTGAAGCAGAAAAGTTCTAGGAAGCTGGTCAGCTGCCCCGAGGAGAAGCGTTCCAGGAAGCCGAAATCGTAGGACTGCCGAAGGGAGCATACCAGAATTGCTGACTCAGTGCACACTTGCTCAAAGCTCTCCCCACCTTAATAAATGTTTGCCTCAGAGTCTGTTTCGGTACACTTCTCCCGGAGGAGTGCCCCTGTTGCATCCACCGGGTATGAGAACAAACGTCAGAGACTTTCAGGAGTTTAGATGTTACTTTATTGGCCAGTTTAACCTGCACAGGGGCGAGCTCTCAAGGTGTCCGGAGACACCGTACCCACAAGGAGCTGCAAACGAGAGTCGTGCCTGGTGCTTACAGCTAGGTCCTTATATATCCTAAGTGAGCAAGCATTATACAGAAGCAGATGTGGCAGTTAGCTATTCGCTATGGAGGTCGCACACAGCATAGCAACAGGGGCTGGGTTTAGCTTAGTGGCGAATTTCAAACATAAACTTCTGATAAGGGTCTCTGAGTCTCTGACCTTCTTTGTTCTCAGCCTCACAGGGGCCCTATCAGCACTCTCTGTTCCTGCTCCTTCAATAGTTACATTCTGGCAGCCACAGCACACCTCCCTGAATCTAACATTCCCCCATCTCTTTTGGGCATAAATCAAACCTTTGATTCTTCATCAGTGGGGAGACTGGTGTAAGATTGGGACAGAACTATTAACTTTACTACATCTACCCTCTCCTTTACGAACGCAAGGAGCTTATTAAGGATTATTGGTCCAAAGGTAAGAGCCAATAATAATAATAGAAGGGGTCTAGCAATTGTGGATATGAGGGTAGTTAACTAAGGAGAAGTCTTGAACATAGAGGCATACCAGCTAGGGCTGACTTCTTCTAGGTTCCTATTCTTTAATCTGTTTGCAAGTATCTTGATATTCTCTCTAATTACTCCAGAGTGGTTAGCGTAAAAACAACATTCTTCTCTTAAAGCAGCACACAGTCCTTGCTCAAGGAGGAGGAGGTCTAGCCATCTCCTATTCTGAAGGGCTATCTCGGCTAGGGAGTCTATTTGCTTCTCGAGATATATTACCTGGTTTTGGAGAAGCACAATATATTTGGAGAATGTCTTGGATAGCTGTCTGAGGGTAAGTTCTCCTTGAATGAGGGATGCTGTCCCTACTGCTGCTGACCCTACAATTCCTATGGTAGCTATGATAGGGATAAGGAGTGGAGCTCGTTTTGCCCGCCTCAGGGGAGCAACAAGGAATTCGGGGTTTCCCCTATACAGATATACCTGTGGAATAATATAAGCACTTATACAAAGTTCAGGATGAGTGGGGACTATACACTTGAAGATACCTTGAGTGCACACAAACTATAGTCCTTTAGGTGCCTTCGTTACTTTTGGGCCCTCTAGGGTGGCAGGTAGGGTTTCTTGGTTAAGGCAATAGTCACTGTAATTGGAATTACCTAAGGTGAAATTTGCCAGGAGGTAGCAGGTTCCTTTCCCAGGTGTTATTCTGTGCTATAACTGTGCTATCTGCTGTCCTGATTAAAACCTATTCCTGCAACTCTAGTCCCTTACTGGGTAAACAATAAAAAGTCATTAGTTCTAAGTGGAGGAGAAGGTGAACTTTAGAGGCTCTCCAGGGGTCCGCTTGACTTGCTATCTCCGAGATCCTTCGTCGGGTGGTTGGGCCGGCTTCACGTGGGAGAGGTGGATCTAGTAGGGCTTTTCAGCTACCTTAATAGCTGTGGGTGTATTCAGGATCACCTGGAACGGTCTATTCCACCGCGGCTCTAGGTTGCCTCGTCTGTGGTTGAGAATCCACACCTACTGTCCAGGCTCCAGTGGCTCCGGTAGTCGGGAGCTGTGTTTCGCATTCGATTGGGCTGATCTCTGGGGGGCCTGCACCTCACTTCTGATGTGTTTCAGGGCCTGCAAGGACTTGAGGAAATTATGATTAGAAATCTCTAGTTCCCCTCTGGTCAATTGAGGTACAAGGGACACAGGTTGCCCAAATAAGATTTCATAAGGGGTCCATTTATTGAGATAGGGGGTACATCTGGTTCTAAAAAGGGCGAAAAGGAGGAGCTCAACCTAGTTTTCGCCGGTCTCCCCTCTCAGCTTAATTATAGTTTCCTTCAGAGTCTTGTTCATTCTTTCTACCTGTCCTGAACTTTGGGGCCTATAAATGCAATGCAATTTCCAATTAATACCTAACTTAGTGGCTAATTCTTGGGATATCCTGGATATGAATGCAGGTCCATTGTCTGATCCTAGGGCTAGGGGAATGCTATATCTAGGTATGATTTTCCTTAATAAGACTTTGCAAAATGTGGAAGCAGCCTCTCCTTGCGTGGGGAATGCTTCTACCTATCCTGAGAAGGTGTCTACTAATACTAATAGATACTTATAACCTGACTCCCTAGGGGTCATCTCTGTGAAATCTATTTCTTACAGTTCTCCCGGAGCTTTCCCCCGATACCTCACAAAGGGGGGTAGCTTCTTATTCTGCGCATTTACTCTGGCACAGATGCTGTACCTCGAGACAATGGAGTGGACAATATCCCTGATGTTGGGCCCTACATAATACTTCCTGATAAGTTGTTCTAGCTTGTTTTGTCCTAGATGGGTACTAGTATGAATATCTCCTACTATTTCTCTTACTATTACCTGGGGTAAATAGAGTTGGGAGTCAGGAAGCTCTATCTATCCCTGCTGATTTTTCTTCCCTTTCAACTACATCCCTTCCTGCTCTTCTTCTGGGGAATATCTAGGATCCGGAGGTAGCGTTGGCTTAGGCAGTAATGGCAGAAGGCTTTCCTGTGGCCCAGTGGCTGCCTCTCTTGCAGCTGAGTCTGCTAGGTTGTTACCCTTTACAATAGGCGAGTCCCCTCTCTGGTGTCCTTTGCAGTGGATGATGGCAACTTTGGTAGGTAGCCAAATGGCGTTTAGGAGGGCAAGAATTTCATTGCGATTTTTAATGTCTTTTCCCCCTGCTGTCAGTAAGCCTCTCTCCTTGTATATGGCTCTGTGGACATGGGCAGTGGCTATCTGTAAGGCTCGGGTTAGTCCTATTAGCTCTGCCCTTTGTGCAGATGTTCCTGTGGGCAGTGCTTTCTGCCACAGGACCTTATTTTCCGTGGTCACTGCTGCCCCTGCATGTCGCTGTCCATCCTTAATAAAACTGCTCCTGTCAGTAAAGAGGGTCAGGTCTGCCTTCCTGTATGCTTGATTCCTTAAGTCCGGGCGGGAGCCAGTTACTGTGTCAAGGATTTGTTTGCAACTGTGGACCAAAGTGGAGTCCGGTATTGGCAACAGGGTCGCTGGGTTCAGGGCAGCAGTTTTGAGGAACTGAACAGATGGAGAGTTCAGCAGCTGAGCCTGATACTGCGTTAGCCGTGCATTAGATAGCCACCTGTCAGGAGGTGCTTGCAGCACTTGCTCTACATGGTGTTCCCTAATGACTTTGATGTCCTGCCCTGAAGTTAATTTACTAGCCCCCTTGACTAGTATGGAGGTGGCAGCAAGCGCTCTCAGACATGTTGGCCATCCCGAGGCTACAGGATCAGGTTTCTTGGACAGATAGGTGACAGGCCTCTTCCACGGCCCAAGTTCCTGGCTCAGTACCCCTAAAGCTACCCCTCCCTTTTCTGCTATAAATAGCTGAAAGGGTTTGGCCAGATCTGGCAGGGCCAAAGCTGGGGCAGTCACTAGGGCCTCTTTAAGCGCTTGGAACGCTTGCTTCTCACTATCCGTCTATGTGAACTGCTCTTCCTTACCCCTGGTTAGTTCATGTAGGGGTTTAGCTAGTTCTGCAAAGCCCAATATCTACAGTCGGCAGTATCCTACTGCACCCAGGAATTCTCGTACCTGCCTCTTCTTAGTAGGCTCGGGGATCTGCCAGACCGTCTGAATTTGCTGGCTGGACAATGTCCTTTGCCCTCCCTGTAAGTTATACCCCAAATAACTTACAGTTTGCGTCACAATCTGGGCCTTCTTGGCGGAGACTTGATACCCCACTCGCCCGAGATCTTGTAGCATGTCCGAGGTAGCTTCCTCACACTCTCCTTCGTCCTTGGCAGCTATGAGGATGTCATCCACATACTGGAGCAGTACGATAGATGGAGGGGAGGAGCGGAAAGCCTGCAGATCTTTGCTAAGGGCTTCATTAAAAATGGTGGGGGAATTCTTAAACCCTTGTGGTAGTCTGGTCCAAGTGAACTGCCCCACCAGTCTATTATCTGGGTCATTCCATTCAAAGGCAAAGATCTCTTGGCTCTGAGACGCCAGGGGAATACAAAAGAAGGCATCCTTCAAATCCAGGACAGAATAATAGGTATGGGTTGGGGGCAATGAGCTCAGTAAGGTATCCGGGTTGGGCACCGTGGGATGAATAGTCTCTACCTGCGCATTCACCTCCCGCAAGTCCTGGACCGGATGATAGTCTTGGCTCCCTGGTTTGGATGGGAAGCAGCGGGGTGTTCCAGGCCGATTGGCACCTTCGAAGGATGCCTGCCTCCAGCAGGCGTTGCAAGTGCCAGGCGATTCCCTGTCTAGCTCGGGCTGGGACCGGGTACTGCCTGATCCTAACCGGTCTAGCAGTGCTAAGCAGTTGCACCAGGACAGGCGGTTGGTGAGCGGCCAAACCTGGGGGGTTGGTTTCCGCCCAAACCTCAGGTACCCGGGCATGCAGGGCATCTGGAACCCCTTCCTCGGCCTCCTTACCTTCTAGGACGGTGGCAAGTAAGTGTTCTTCAGACAGTGGGATAGTTACTTCCATGCTGACCTCTGCCTCTTTGTTCCCCATAGGGCTTTCCTCCCGTCGGAAGGTTATGGTGGCCTGAAGTTTCTGCAATAAGTCCCTTCCAAGCAGTGGGTAAGGGCAGTCTGGAATGACTAGGAATGAGTGGGTGATGGTGCCTCGACCTAAGTCAGTAATTCTTGCGGTGGCCCACGAGTAGGCTTCTGCTTTGCCCGTTGCCCCTATTATCTTAGTAGTTGCCTTCTGCATCTGGCCCTGTGGTTTCTTTAGGATTGAGTAGGTGGCTCCCGTGTTGGCTAGGAAGACTATTGGCTTTCCTTCGACTGTTAAGGTGACCATGGGCTCCTGGGAGCTGACGGGAATGGAGCCCTGGCCCCGTCAGTCTAAGGTTTGGAGCAAGACCTCTGGGCCCTGTCTTGGCCCTTGGCTGTTGGCCTTCAACCTTGGATACTCTCTTTTCCAGTGCTCTTTCTCCTTACAATAGGCACATTGATCTTTGGCTATTCGCCATCCTTGGCCCTTCCTCTGTCCCCCTTTTCCTTTGGGGGGAGGTTTCTGAGCAGCAATCAGGATCTTGGCTACCTCCTTTGCTCTGCCAACCTCCGGATCATCCCTGTTAATATATACTTTCTGGGCTATTTCTAATAGCTTACTCCTATTTTCTCCTTCAAATCCCTCTATCTTCTGAAGCTTTTTCCTAATATCTGAAGCGGCCTGAGTCACAAAGGCTATATTTACTAGTCTCCTGTTCTCTTCTGCCTCAGGATCTGGAGGGGTATATACTCTATAAGCCTCTATGAGTCTTTCTAGAAAGGCTGCTGGGGATTCCTCTCTTCCCTGGATGATCTCACTTACCTTGCTAAAGTTGGTTGGCTTTCTAGCTGCTGCCTTGAGCCCCCTCAACAGAGCCTGGCGATACTGGAGGAGCGCGTCCCTTCCCCCAGTGGTATTAGGGTCCCAGGTAGGAGGTTGAGACGGGAGAACATCTTCTATTTCCCTTCCTCCCTCCCGAGTTTCCCTTTCTTCTCCTAATACCGCCTTAGCAGCTTCTCTCATTATTCTGTCCCTTTCTTCAGAAGTGAAGAGGGTTTGTAAAATCTGCTGACAATCGTCCCGTGTGGGCTGATGGGTCCTAAAAATGGTCTCAAGGAGAGATATTAGTCCCTGAGGTTTCTCGGAAAATGGGGGATTCTGATGTTTCCAATTGTATAAATCACTAGTGGAAAAAGGCACATAGATGAGCAAGGAGGTGCCCATGGGCCAGCATCTTGTGCCAGTGATGCCTCCCGGAGAAGGAGGCAAAATGGCTGCGCCTCCCGGAGAAGGTCAAAAGCGCCCTCTGTGGGCCATCCCACATTAAATGTAGGCCATTCCAGCTGGCTCAAGGTCCGGAGGAAACCTGGACTCGGCTGCGGACCTCCATACCCCTGAGCCCTCTTCTGGAAATCAGAAAAATTCTTCAACAGGCACTCGAGCGGGGATCCTGGCACAGACTCCTGTTGTCCCATCCTGGATGACTCAGGAATAATGAGAAAGGGTAGGATACAAGCAACACACACTATTAACACAAGGAACACACTTGTCTCTCTCACACTCAACTTAGTCATTCGAGCTCAGACAAAACGCAGCACAAAAAGGATTCCTAATGTGACCGGTCACTCCTAAAGTTAACAAATCCAAATATCCAAATTTCAGAGAGCGGCGTCCTGCTCCTGAAAGCCCTGGGTAGGTTACCGGCAGCATCCCACCTACTACCTCAGGATTGTGTGCTCCGGAGCCCAAAAGCCAAACCAAATGAGGATCCTCAGTGAATACTTACTCAGCTCGAGCTGTCCCTCCGGTCTCCGACCCAAAACTCCACCAAGGGAGAATCCCGGGCAAGCCCCCAAAATGTTGCATCCACTGGGTACGAGAACAAACGTCGGAGACTTTCAGGAGTTTAGATGTTACTTTATTGGCCAGTTTAACCTGCGCAGGGGCGAGCTCTCAAGGTGTCCAGAGACACCGTACCCACAAGGAGCTGCAAATGAGAGTCGTGCCTGGTGCTTACAGCTAGGTCCTTATATATCCTAAGTGAGCAAGCATTATACAGAAGCAGATGTGGCAGTTAGCTATTCGCTAGGGAGGTCACACGCAGCATAGCAACAGGGGTCGGCATAGCAACAGGGGCCGGGTTTAGCTTAGTAGCGAATTTCAAACATAAACTTTTTTTTTTTTTTTTTTTTAATAAATTTTTATTAATGGTAATGGGATGACATTAATAAATCAGGGTACATATATTCAAAGAAAACATGTCTAGGTTACCTTGTCATTAAATTATGTTGCATACCCCTCGCCCAAAGTCAGATTGTCCTTCGCCACCCTCTATCTAGTTCTCTGTGCCCCTCCCCCTCCCCCTAACTCTCCCCCTGTCCTCCCTCCCCCCACCCCTGGTAACCACCACACTCTTGTCCATGTCTCTTAGTCTCATTTTTATGTTCCACCAATGTATGGAATCATGTAGTTCTTGTTTTTTTCTGATTTACTTATTTCACTCCTTATAATGTTATCAAGATCCCACCATTTTGCTGTAAATGATCTGATGTCATCATTTCTTATGGCTGAGTAGTATTCCATAGTGTATATGTGCCACATCTTCTTTATCCAGTCTTCTATTGAAGGGCTTTTTGGTTGTTTCCATGTCTTGGCCACTGTGAACAGTGCTGCAATGAACATGGGGCTACATGTGTCTTCACGTATCAATGTTTCTGAGGTTTTGGGGTATATACCCAGTAGAGGGATTGCTGGGTCATAAGGTAGTTCTATTTGCAGTTTTTTGAGGAACCACCATACTTTCCTCCATACTGGTTGTACTACTTTACAGTCCCACCAACAGTGAATGAGGGTTCCTTTTTCTCCACAGCCTCTCCAACATTTGCTATTACCCGTCTTGTTAATAATAGCTAATCTAACAGGGGTGAGGTGGTATCTCATTGTAGTTTTGATTTGCATTTCCCTAATAACTAATGAAGCTGAGCATCTTTTCATATATCTGTTGGCCATTTGTATCTCTTCCTGGGAGAAGTGTCTATTCAAAACATAAACTTCTGATAAGGGTCTCTGAGTCTCTGACCTTCTTTGTTCTCAGCCTCACAGGGGCCCTATCAGCACTCTCTGTTCCTGCTCCTTCAATAGTTACATTCTGGCAGCCACAGCACACCTCCCTGAATCTAACACCCTGGCAGGCCTTTCTCCTCTAATAAAGCCTGCACACCTGGTGTTCGAGTGCTGTCTCATTCTTACAATTTTAACGATATTTTTCTTGTTTGAAACACTAGAATTAATCTTGTACTTATTATTATTATTATTAGGCTGCTTGTAGTTAACCTCTCTCCATGGATGCAGGTTGGTAAGAGATTAAAGTATGGCAGGGGCATTATTGGAACTTCAGCCTATCTGTTTAGTACAGATAGGAGGTTTATTTAACCATTTAATGCCTTAGTTGAAAGCCTATAATTTTATAGCCTTTTTTTCCTCCACATAATATGTTGTCATTATCTTTCCAAGTTAATAATCATGCTTCTAAACTATAATTTTTTAATGATTACATGATACTTCATTACAGTATATGGCTATTTTGCTATTTATTTAATTCTATTTACAACTTTTTTCATTATAAACAAACATTTCCTTTTTTTAGTCTCTATCATTATTTTATAGGATAAGCCTTTTAAAACAGGCATATCATGCATATTGCCAGACCTTTTCTATGTGAAATGTTTAAATTATGAACATTTTTTTTTAGGTGAGAGGAGGGGAGATAGTGAGGCAGACTCCTGCATGCTCCCTGACCAGGAACCACCTAGCAACCCCATCTAGGGGCTGATGCTCAAGTACCAAGCTATTTTTAGTGCATCAGGCTGATGTGTTCCAAGGGAGCTATCATTAGCACCTGGGGCCATGCTTGAACCAATCTAGCCACTGGCTGTGAGAGGGGAAAAGGAAGAAAAAGGGAAAGGTGCGGGGGGGGGGGGGAGAAGCAGATGGTTACTTCTCCTGTGTGCCCTGACTAGGAATCGAACATGGGATGTCCATATGCTGGGCTGATGCTCTATCCCCTGAGCCACCAGCTAGGGCTGAAACATTTTCAATATACTGAAAGTGTTACTGGTGAAACAACAAAACCTCGATTCTTGTCTTGCTTGAGGAAAAGAATTCGATCAAGAGACAAAGTATAGTAAGCAAAGCAAGGGTTTGTTGGCTGTGCAGGAATACAGTCAGAAAGGCCTGAGTGAGCAACTAACTTGCAAGAATGAGTGCCTTAATCATTTACAGAATTTAGGTACTTATGGACTTTTTCTTCTTGAACTTTCCCATTCCTGTTTTTTTTTCTTTTTTCATTTTCTTTTTTCCCATTCCTGCTTCCCCATCTTGTTTATCTATCTTCATCGTACTGCTGTGTGGCTGATACCATTTCAGGGAACATGGGTTGGTGAGGCCTGTTCCGACTTAAAGATTCACCTAGATCCTACAGACAGACAGGAATGCATGGGGACAGTTCATCCCTTCCCTGCCCTTTGCCTATCCCAACTCATGCCTAACTAGCTACCTAACAAAAGGACAGAAACACCTTTGTACCCTCCACCTAGCTTAAACGAATGGTGACATTTTGTCATGTTTGTTTCAGATTTTCTCTACAAGAGTACAGATGTTAAATTTCCACCCCCCTCATCCTTCCCCATCATAGTATTTTCTCACCTTTCTCCCTAGTAGTCTTTGGTCTCTGATATGTATCATCCACTTACACTTAAAAAAACTTTTAGTATATATGCATATTCCTATAACAATGTAATATTTATTCTTTTTGGGTTTTTAAAATGTAAAAAGACTACATAAACTTACTGCTTTTATTTTCCTTTTAACATACAGTTTTGAGACTTGCCATTTATTCATTTTAGCTGTTTTAAAGTACTCCAGTATATTTCTATATGTACTATATTTATCCATTGATAGGTCTTTTGGTTATTCATTTTACATTAATTAATTAACTTATTTATTTTAGCTTCAAATAATTTCTATTTTTCAATTATAGTTGACATACAATATATTAGTTTCAGGTGTACGAACCATGATTAGACATTACATAACTTACTGATTACTTTGCTAAATCTAGTACCCATCTAACACCATATATAGTTATTACCACATTATTGTACCTATGTGTACTTTTCATCCCCGTGATCATTCTGTAACTACCAATTTGTACTTAATCCCTTCATCTTTTTCACCCATCTTCCCAATGCAACCTCCCATTTGGCAGCTGTCAAAATGTTCTCTTTATTTATGAATCTGGTTCTGTTGTGCTTGTTTGTTTTTGTAGAGTCCACATATAAGTGAATCATGGGCATTTGTCTTCCTCTGTCTGACTTATTTCACTCAGCCCAGTACCTTCAAGGTCTATCCACGTTGTTGCAGATGACAAGATTTTATCATTTAAAGTAATTGTTCATAGATTTGTATTTATAGCCATCTTATTATTCTATTTTTTATTTTTTCTTCTTCTTAAAGAAGACCCTTTAATATTTCTTTAATACTGGTTTGGTGGTAATGAACTTCTTTAGCTTTTTCCTTTCTGGGAAGCTCTTTATTTGTCCTTTGGTTCTAAATGATAGCTCTGCTGGGTAGAGTAATCTTGGTTGTAGGTCCTTGCTTTTCATCACTTTTGACTATTACTTGCCAATCCCTTTTGGCCTGTGAAGTTTCTGTTAAGGAATCAGTTGACGACAGTCTTTTGGGTGCTCCGTTGTTAACAACTAACTCTTTTTTTCTTGATGTTTTTAAGATTCTCTCTTTGTCTTTAACCTGTGGCTTCTTTTTTGTTTGTTTTTTGAAGGCGTGATGAGAGCTTTGTTAGAACCCAGTAGACAGGCCAATGGTCAGATTTTTGGACAGGCATCAGGGAGCATGTGGGCATGAATCAGGTAGGCAGGCAGGAAGCAGGGAGGATGCATTTGAGGGCTGTCCTTTGAGGGGTGTGGCATCCCTCCAGCCACTGCCTGCTGGGGTCTTGTTCTGTGGCTTAGAACTTGGTGTATACCACAGGGAAAGCTGTCTTGCCTGAGTCAGGCATTGACAAAGAGTGAAGGCTGGCCTCCTCTTGTAGCTGGATCTCCTTTAGTGCAAATAGGGAAGTATTGCAGGAAGTTTGTGTATCTGCTCCCCCTGACTGTAGAAGAATGGGTATTTCATAACATTCTCTTCCCAGACCCAATAGCGACCTTTAGACTGCAGCAGTTTGGTGAGGAGATCAGTCCCATTGCTATCAAGTTAGGATGCGTGGCTCAAAAGTGCCTTGGCATGGTACTTGGGGTAGTTGTATGTCTTGAACTCTTCATTGAACAGGGTGCCTGGCTCTTTTTTCTGTTGGGATTCCTAAGATACAGAAGATGAAGTGTAGCTGTTCCTCCAATATGGAGCCCAGGAAGAGGCTCACATAGAAAACGCAATCCACAGCCCATGTGTCAATCTGAGTGGAGTAGATTGTTGACCTGAGCAGGATGTTGGGGGGCTGGTACAACAGTGTCACCACCTCATTGGAGTAGGGTCTTTGTTGGAATTGACTTGGCCTGGGCCAGGCCAAAGTTGGCCAGCTTGAGCTCTCCTCCCTCTCCCTGAGGGAGGGGGGGGGAGAGAAACATTGACTTCTTTTCTTTTCTTTTTTTTTTGTATTTTTTGTATTTTTCCAAAGTTGGAAACGGGGAGGCAGTCAGACAGACTCCCACATGCATCTGACCGGGATCCACCTGGCATGCCCACCAGGGGGTGATGCTCTGCCCATCTTGAGGCGTCGCTCTGCCGCAATCAGAGCCATTCTAGCGCCTGAGGCAGAGGCCACAGAGCCATTCTCAGCGCCTGGGCAAACTTTGCTCCAATGGAGCCTCGGCTGCGGGAGGGGAAGAGAGAGACAGAGAGGAAGGAGAAGGGGAGGGGTGGAGAAGCAGAAGGGCGCTTCTCCTGTGTGCCCTGGCCGGGAATCGAACCCGGGACTCCTGCACGCCAGGCTGACGCTCTACCACTGAGCCAACTGGCCAGGGCCATGACTTATTTTCCACTTATTTATGCATTCATTGGTTGATTCTTATATGTGTCCTGATCAGGCATTGAACCTGCAACCTTGGCATATCAGGATGATGCTCTAACCAACTGAGCTATCTGGCCAAGGCCTCTTCTTTCTTGTTGATGAGCAAGTTCTGGGGCTGGAGGTCCTGGCACAGCACCTTCTGCCAGTGGCAGTAGGCCAGGCCATGGACCAGCTCGTGCAGGAACAATTTCATATTGTGCATGTTAATGATGTTCCCATAGTCATCTTTCTTATTACTTCAGGTTCTTGTCCAAGTACTCAAAGACAAGTGTAAAGGACTGTGTGAATAGTGCATGCCCAGACTGGCGTGTCTGAGGTCCCTGAGCAGGAATACTTCCTGAATGATGGTGCAGGGTGCCCACTCTTCATGTTCCAGTCTGCTCTCCCGGAGTGCCCCAAGGTTGTCTGTGAGCTTGCCTTTGTCCTTGTAAATGGTGGCATAAGTACTTTTGCCCGGCTTGTCCAGTGTGATGTAGGTCTCCAGTTTCTCAAAGCCAATCTTGAACAGGCTGACATGGTGGAAGTGGTGACTGAGGGGCTTGTCAAAGATGGGGCTATTGAAGGTCAGTTTCTCAAAGTAGCCCTCCGGCAGCCGATGTCAGCTGGTCGTGACAGGTGCTTGTTGCTCTCCTAAGTGGAGATCTTGTGTGTGGGATTGTTGCGCATGTGCGCCCTGACTGGTGACTGCACCTGATCTGAGGACGTGGCTGAAACCTGGTCACTTTCCCCATCAGAGTCCGTCTGCTAGGCCTTGTGTACAATCTCTGGTGCAGAGCTGAGTGGTCCCCATCCAGAGCAGGGTTCCCCAGGGGTGGCATGGATGGGGACCTCTCCAAGGTCACTGGTACTACCACTGCCTCTCTCTTCCAGGCCAATCTGTTCTGTGATTTCTTAGATTATTTCAGGTAGAAATGACTATGTATACATATACATATTTATATATATATTTATTCCTCCCACTCATAAATATTTTATATCACTTCATTTATATCTTACTAAGTACCTCAGTTTCTTTTTATTAGTCCATGTTTTGTTTTCAATAAAGCTTTAAACATTTCCTATAAGAATGCATTATATCTTTTGTTACATTTATTCTGATTTAGAAGCTATTATGAATAGGATTTTTAAAAACATAACTTAAATTTTCAAAATATTTCTTGCTGTACTATAGATGCTCTGTGGAGTTTTATGTATTGATAATAGTTTAGTTCTTTTTTCCTTTCCAGTTTTTGTACCACCTCTACCATTTTCCTGTCTTACTGAGTTAGCTAAGACTTTTATAATATTGAGTAGAAGCAATCATGGCAGTCATCTTTATTCTGTTCTTTCCTTTAAAGAGAATGTTTCTAGTATTTTACTGTTTGTTTGTTTTTTCACTGTGAAATGTTAGCAGTTAGCTACATAAGGTTGTCCCTTTTTATTTCTGTTTTGCTAAGAGGTTTTTAAAAAAGTTATGACTTGAATTTTCTCAAATGCTTTTCTGCATACATTGAGGTGGTTTTTTTTTTTAGTTTGTTAATGTGGTGACCTACTTTAATAGATTTTCTAATGTTAAATCATTCTTGCCTTCCTGAGCTAAACCCTATTTGATTGTGACATACTATATTTGATTTTGAGATGCAAATTTTCCTTTGTGGAATTGGAATCTGTTTTATAGTCAGTGACATCTCCTAATTGCTCTTGTTTGAATTTGGTCACCTGAAATTCCTTAGTGTTTTGGTTTACAACCATTTGAGGACCATTTAAAGAAGGGCTATAAATCTTGATTGGTGCCTGAAAATGTTTAGGTGCTATCTTCTAGTAAGTTTAAGAAAAATTCAGCATCAAAACTTTCAGAATGTGCCTCAGTGACTTAGAGGAAAATGCCAGAGAGAATGGTTGAAACTCTATTATGAACTGTTATACTACTACCTCTTGATAGTGTGAAGGAATATCAAAAACTCTGAGTTGTAAAGTGATTCAGAAGAGTTGGGACTGTAAATGTGAAGATTATGCCTAATTATGTTTATGTTTTTCTTGTTATGAATGTATAAGAATGATAGTTGAGGCCCTGGCCAGTTGGCTCAGTGGTAGAGCATCGGCCTGGCGTGCAGAAGTCCCGGGTTCGATTTCCGGCCAGGGCACACAGGAGAAGCACCCATCTGCTTCTCCGCCCCTCCCCCTCTCCTTCCTCTCTGTCTCTCTCTTCCCCTCCTGCAGCCAAGGCTCCGTTGGAGTAAAGGATGGCCCGGGCGCTGGGGATGGCTCCATGGCCTCTACCCCAGGCGCTAGAGTGGCTCTGGTTGCAGCAGAGCGACGCCCCAGATGGGCAGAGTGTCGCCCCCTGGTGGGCGTGCTGGGTGGATCCCGGTCGAGCGCATGCGGGAGTCTGTCTGACTGCCTCCCCGTTTCCAGCTTCAGAAAAATACAAAAAAAAAAAAAAAAAAGAATGATAGTTGATAACAGCCTGTGTAAATAAGCCTAAAAACCTTCTTCAGTAACTATAAAATAAAATAAAAAATAAAATAAAATGTATGAGCCCTGGCCAGTTGGCTAAGTGGATAGAACATCAGCCTGGCATATGGACGTCGACATCCTGGGTTCAATTCCCTATCAGGGCACGTAAGAGAAGCGACCATCTGCTTCTCCTCCCCTCCATCTCCCCTTTCTCTCCCTCTTCCCCTCCTATAGCCAGTGGCCTGATTGGTTCAAGCGTTTGCCTTGGACGCTGAGGATAGCTTGGTTGATTCAGCATCAGCCCCAGACAGAGGTTGGTGGGTGGGGTGCATGCAGGAGTTTATTTCACTCTCTCCCCTCCTTTCACTTAAAAAAACAAAACAAAACACAAAACCTATAAATGATAAGGTCCTGGCCTGGTAGCTCATTTGGTTAGAATGTCATTGACATGCCAAGTTTGCAGGTTTGATCCCACAGGTTAGAGCACATACAAGAATCAACCAATGAATGTATAAATAAATGGAAAACAAATCGATGTCTCTCTCTCTGTTTCTCACAAGAAATAAAGTTTTTTTAAAAATGTATGAATGATACAAAAGCATTATGTTATGGTTGAAGTGAAAGCATTTTTCTTTCTCAGTATATAAAGTAATAGTGTCTTATAATTAGTGACATTTTCAATTTGATGAAATACAAATATTGATCATCTTATGACCTATGCAACTTACGACCATTCAACTTTACGACCACAATCACTAGCCACGACTGCTCCATGTCTGGCAGTGCAAGCGTTGCCCAGCTGGGCATACGACAGTGTGGACTGGCTTCCGGCAGCACTACCATCTCCATGTGCACCATTTCAACTGTTATCCCAGACTCGGTACAGCAATTTGTGTTTTGTGTCTTGGATATTTTTCATCAAACCCCTCCCAAGATCTCTACCAAGAGGAAATTGTCTTTGCAAATATTAAACCAGTTGTATTGGTAATGCAGTGTTTTACTTAAACCTGATGAATGTAAAAATAAGAAACAAAATGGTGTAGACATGATAAAAACGGCATAAAATGAACGAAGAAAATTATGATATATAACAATAATGAAAGAAAATTATGATAAAATATGACTTAAAGATTTTTATAACATCATTTCATAGTACTGTATGTATAGCCCACTCAACTTACGAACAAATCGTGTTACGACTGGCCTGTCAGAACCAATCGTGGTTGTAAGTCGAGCACTAACTGTAGTGTATTTTTATACTTGCTGGAGGATGCTAATATTTCTCTTTTTTTGTATGTGTTCATAAATGGAATTGGTCTTACAATATTACTTGTTCTATCCTTACGTAATTTTGCTATCAGTGATACTCTAGCCCAGGGGTCGGGAACCTTTTTGGCTGAGAAAGCCATGAACGCCACATATTTTAAAATGTAATTCTGTGAGAGCCGTACAATGACCTGTGTATATTACGCATTAGCCAATAAAAATTTGGTGTTGTCACAGAGGACAACTGTGATTGGCTCCAGCCACCCGCAACCATGAATATGAGCAGTAGGAAATGAATGGATTGTAATACATGAGAATGTTTTATATTTTTAATGTTGTTATTTTTTTTATTAAAGATTTGTCTGTGAGCCAGATGCAGCCATCAAAAGAGCCACAGTTGGCTCGCGAGCCATAGGTTCCTGACCCCTGCTCTGGCCTTATAGAATAAATTGGGGAGTTAATCCTCTTTTTCTTTTCTTTTTTTTCTTTAAATTTTGTATTTATTGATTTTAGACAGAGAGAAAGGGGGAGAGAGAAAGAGAAGGAGAGAGGGAGGAACATCTGTTCCTGTATGTGCCCTGATTGGGGATTGAACCAGCAACCTTAGTGCTTCAGGCTGATGTTCTAACCAACAGAGCTATCCTGCCAGGGCATCCTCTTTTTCTTTTCTTTGGAACAGTTTGTGTAAGATGAATGTTACATCTTACTTGACAGCTATGTCTTGGTCTAGCAATGTTTTTAAATGGGAGGGTTAGATTTCTGACTACTGATTCAGTTTTCTTATTGCTTAGATCTTGAGTTTTCTATTTATTCCCTTTTGAGTCTGTTTTGATCATTTATATTTTTCTAGAAGCCCTCTATAAAATACTGCTTTTTTTCCCTTAAAGTCAAAGTTTTGTATTACTCTAGTGCAGGGGTAGTCAACCTTTTTATACCTACTGCCCACTTTTGTATCGCTGTTAGTAGTAAAATTTTCTAACTGCCTACGGTTCCACAGTAATGGTAATTTATAAAGTAGGGAAGTAACTTTACTTTTTAAAATTTACAAAGCAGAGTTACAGCAAGTTGAAGCATATAATAATAATTACTTACCAAGTACTTTATGTTGGATTTTTGCTACGTTTGGCAGAATAAATCTTTATAAAACAACTTACTGTAGTTAAATCTATCTTTTTATTTATACTTTGGTTGCTCCGCTACCGCCCACCATGAAAGCTGGAACGCCCATTAGTGGGTGGTAGGGACCAGGTTGACTACCACTGCTCTAGTGGTACTCACTCTTTTTGGTATGGTGGGGCTGATGGGGTGGCAGTTGAGAGAGGATAATATTTTTCTAGTATATCTTTTCATATCCTCTTATGTTTGTTTTTAGGTTTTAAGTATTCCTCTAAAAAGTCAATACTAGATATTTATTTATTAGTTTTAAAAATCCAGCTAAACATTTTTTCTTCTTCTTTTCCAAGTGAGAAGAAGGGAGATATACAGACTCCTTCATGCACCCTGACTGGGATCCACCTGGTAACCCTTGTCTGGGGCCATGCTTACAACCCAGCTATTTTTAGTGCCTAAAGCAGAGGCTCCATGGAGCCCTCCTCAGTGCCCGGGTCCAATGCACTGGAACCAATCGAGTGACTGACTGTGTGAGGGGAAGAGAGGGAGACAGAAAGAGAGAGAAGAGAGAAGGGGGAGGGGGAGGGGTGGAGAAGCAGATGGTCGCTTCTCCTGTGTGCCCTGACGGGAATCAAACCCAGGACATCCACACGATGGGGACCACGCTCTACCGCTGAGCCAACCAGCCAGGGCCTCCAAGTTTAATTAATTTTTTAATGATTCTTGATATATTGAATTTATTTTTACTGTATAATTTTGATACCTTCTGCTTACCCCTCTTTTTTTTTATTATATTCCCTATACTGTACTTTATATCCCTGTGACTATCTATCAATAGTACTTCTTTTTAAAAATTTTTTATTTATTGATTTTAGAGAGCGAGGAAGTGGGGAGAGAGAGAGGGAAACATTGGTTCGTTTCTGAATGTGCCCTGGGCATCCTTTGTATATACTGGTCAGGGAACGCTTACTCCTCTTTTTTATGCTTTTTCTCCTTTTACTATCTTTTATTGAATTGATCCAATTTAAAAATTTAATCCATTACCTCTCTTTTTCCTCTCCTAGTTTGGAAATAGTATCTCTTATTTTCACTTTAAAAAGAATTTTGTGGTTTTTTTTTAAATGAGAGGAGGAGAAATAGCCTCTTGCATGCACCCTGACCCGGATCCATCCAGAAACCTCCATCTGGGGCCGAGTCTCAAATCAACCGAGCTATCCTCAGCTCCTGAGGCCGATGCTCGAACCAATCAGGCCACTGGCTGTGTGGGGGGAAGAGTGAGAGAAGGGGAAGCGAGAAGGGCAGAGAAGCAGATGGGCACTTCTCTTGTATGCCCTCCTACAAGAGGTTTGACCGGGAGTCAAACCCAGGACATCAACACACTGGGCCGATGCTCTGTCCACTGAGCCAACTAGCCAAGGCCTACTTCAAGAATTTTAACTTACATAGTTAATATGGTAATTATTCTCTGCTTCTACCTAATAATACAAAGTTTAAAAACAGTTTAATATACCCTGACCGGGTGAGGTGATGGTGCAGTGAATGGAGCGTTCGTTGGCCTGGGATGCTGAGGACCCAGGTTCGAAACCCTGAGGTTGCTGGCTTGAGCCCTGACTCATCTAGCTTGAGTGAGGGCTCACCAGCTTGAGCTCGGGGTTGCCGGTTTGAGTGTGGGATTATAGACACGACCCCATGGTCGCTGATTTAAGCCCAAAGGCTGCTGGCTTGAAGCTCCAGTCACTGGCTTGGCTGTAGTCCTCTCCACCCCTGTCAAGGCACTTATGAGAAAACAATCAGTGAACAGCTAAGGTGCCGCAACTATGAGTTGATGCTTCTCATCTCCCTCTCCCTTCCCGTTTGTCCTCCCCCTTTCTCGCTTACAAAAACCAAAACAGTTTAATATAATCATTCCCTTTTGTTTCACGTTTCCTTCGATATATTACTTTCATTTTATCTTTTACATCCCCTAAATTAGTTATAATAATTATTTTTGTTATATATAGCTAGTTTTATTTTATTTTATTTTTTTACATTTTTCACATATTTATCCATTTGTTCACCATTCTTTCTTTTAACTGTCTTCTTTCCACTGGGCTCACGTTCTTTCTTTCTCAAGTATATCTGTATGCGTAGCTATTCTCATTTTGCTTCCCTCAGAAAGTCTTAATTGCCCTCTCCTGGGTGGTCATTTAGCTAGGTGGTGAATCTGAGTTAACTGTTACTTTCTCTCAGCACTTTGAAAATATTATTCCGTTGTTTTCTGCTGTTGTATATGATTTATAATACAGTAGTATTGCCAAATTGCCCTCCATGGGGGAGGGTATACCAGTTTGCACTCTCATAAGCAATTTATAGAGCAGGGGACCCATTTTTACCTTTTTAAAAACTCAGGTAGTGTACATTATTCATCCGCATCTGAGCCCGATGCAGCTGGGGCTTCGGTTTCGTGTAGGAGCTCTGAAAGAGCAAGTTTCCTTACTGCTGATATTTCACTTGGCAGGTGGGTCGAGTTTGTCTCGCCACATGGAGAGGTGGCTTTTCCAGGGCCCCTGTGTGAGGGCCTTCCCTCAAGTGTGGCTGTTTCTGTGTGGGCATTAAAAGCTTAACACCTAGACTAGATTTTATATCTAGTTTTCTTATTTTTCCAGTCTTCTACAGTTCACCTGTAGAGTTTAATATTGAGTTTTGGTTTTTTCCTCTTGAGAAAAATCTTCCTCTAATTTAAGTTCAGCCATTTGTTTTTTTGTGTTTTTTTTTGGCAATTTATTGATTTTTAAAAATTGTATAAAATATACAGAACATAAAATTTACCTTTTTAACCATTGAAAGTATGTACTGTGTAGTAGAATTAGGTATATGCACGTTGATGTGCAACCATTACCACCGTCCATCTCAAGAACTTTTTTTTTTTTTTTTTTTTTGTATTTTTCTGAAGCTGGAAACCGGGAGACAGTCAGACAGACTCCTGCATGCGCCCGACCGGGATCTACCCGGCACGCCCACCAGGGGGCGATGCTCTGCCCATTCGGGGTATCACTCCCTCACGATCAGAGCCACTCTAGTGCCTGGGGCAGAGGCCAAGGAGCCACCCCCAGCGCCCGGGCCATCTTTTTGCTCCAATGGAGCCTCGGCTGCGGGAGGGGAAGAGAGAGACAGAGAGTAAGGAGAGGGGGAGTGGCAGAGAAGCAGATGGGCACCCACTCCTATGTGCCCCGGCTAGGAATCGAACCCGGGACTCCTGCACGCCAGACCGACGCTCTACCACTGAGCCAACCGGCCAGGGCTCAAGAACTTTTTTTCTTTGGAAACTAAAACTTTTTACCCATTAAACTTTAATGCCCCATTCTCCTCTCCCATCTTCTGTCAAATGACATTCCACTTTCTGTTTCTATGAGTTTGACTACTGAGTAGAATCACATAGTGTTTGTCACTGGCTTATTTGACTTAGCATAATGCCTTCAACGTTCATCCATGTTCATCCATGTGGCAAGTGTTTGAATTTTCTCTTTAAGACTGGATATATTCCATTGTATGTTTATACCACATTTTATCTCTCTATCCATCTGTTGATGGGCATTTGGATGGCTTCTACTGTTTGGCAATAGTGAGTAATGCTGCTATCAGTATGTGTGTATAAATGTCTATTTACATCCCTGCTTTCACATTTTTCAGTATGTACCCAGAATTGGGATTGTTGGATCATATGGTAATCTGTGTTTAATTTTTTAAGGAACCACCATACATTTTACATATCTACTGGCAGTGCAGAAGGGTTCTAATTTCTCTGCATCCTTACCAACACTTCTTTTCTATGTTTTTGATAATAGCTATCCAAACGAGTATGAAGTAGTATCTCAGAATGAGCCATGTAGTTTCAAACATGCTGCATTTTATCTGGTATTTTCCTGTTTGTGAATTGAGTGTGAGGTGGAAGTTTGTCCACATTAGCTAAACCTGCCATGTGTTATAACTGTCAGACCTATCTATTTTTTTTTTTTTTACAGAGACAGAGAGAGAGTCAGAGAGAGGGATAGACAGGGACAGACAGACAGGAACGGAAAGATGAGAAGCATCAATCATTAGTTTTTTGTTGCGCGTTGCGACACCTTAGTTGTTCATTGATTGCTTTCTCATATGTGCCTTGACCGCGGGCCTTCAGCAGACCGAGTAACCCCTTGCTCGAGCCAGCAACCTTGGGCTCAAGCTGGTGAGCTTTGCCCAAACCAGATGAGCCTGCACTCAAGCTGGCAACCTCGGGGTCTCGAACCTGGGTCCTTCCGCATCCCAGTCCAATGCTCTATCCCTTGCGCCACTGCCTGGTCAGGCAGACCTATCTATTTTTTTTATTTTTTTATTTTTTGTATTTTTCTGAAGCTGGAAACAGGGAGAGACAGTCAGACAGATTCCCGCATGCGCCTGACCAGGATCCACCCGGCACGCCCAACAGGGGTGAAGCTCTGCCCACCAGGGGGCGATGCTCTGCCCCTCCGGGGCGTCGCTCTGCCGCGACCAGAGCCACTCTAGTGCCTGGGGCAGAGGCCAAGGAGCCATCCCCAGCGCCTGGGCCATCTTTGCTCCAATGGAACCTTGGCTGCAGGAGGGGAAGAGAGAGACAGAGAGGAAGGGGGGCGGGGTGGAGAAGCAAATGGGCGCTTCTCCTATGTGCCCGCAGACCTATCTATTTTTAATGTAAATTGTTTAACTAATTTTCTCATTTGGAGAGTAGCCAATATTTAGGTATGTAAAAACTTCATGACAGCTCTCTTAGAAATGAAAAAAGACTTTATCTTAAGTTTGTTTTCTAAATCAGTTTCGGTTAGAATATTGTGGGCCAAGAATCGTTATCCCCCTGTCTGTCATTTTCCTAACAGTTTGTTTCTTACTTGTCTTTTTTACAGCCCTTTTTATAACAATAACTATTTTTTGAGATCACTTTATTGGTGCCATTACTATCATTTTCTTTTGATCCTGATTGATAGTCATACATTACTACCCTTCTAGCCTCCCACACCACCACTACCGTCCCAGGGTTTTGGCTCTTTAACATAATTCAGTTTAATATCTCTAAGTATTAAGGCCTTGTAACAATCCATTCACTCTTCCTTTACAGCTGTCTATGTAATTGTCAAAGAGATCTAGGGGAACAAGGATACACTCATTAAGGACATTACCACTGACTATAAATAGTCTGGCTTTCTTTATCCTGTTCTATATTGAGTTCTTTAAGTTTATCAACGAGGAAATCAAGTGCCTCATTAATTAGATTTTATCCTCAATCATGCCTTTCCTGACCAGATGTTTAGGCTATATAGGAAAGAGACAGAGAGGGGAAACTGAAAGATGAATGTTTTAGTGTTTAAAAGAACAGTGGTTTAGTACCTGACTGGGTGGTGCAGTGGATATAGCATCGGCCTGGGATGCTGAGGACCCAGGTTCGAAACCCCGAGGTTGCCAGTTTGAGTGTGGGGTTGCTAGCTTGAGCATGGGTTCATAGACATGACCCCATGGGCGCTGGTTTGAGCCCAAGGTCGCTGCCTTGAGTCCAGAGTTGCTAGTGTGAGCACTTGTTCTGCTGGAACCCCCCAGTCAAGGGACATAGGAAAAAGCAATCAATGAACAACTAAAGGACCGCAACAAAGAATTGATGCTTCTCATCTTTCTCCCTTCCTGTCTGTCTGTCCCTGTCTGCCCCTCTCATTCACTCACTCTCAAAAGAAAAAAACAAAACAAAACAGTGGATTAATGCTTTAGTGAGAAGCAAACATATGCTACCAAGCAATTTGTAAAGGTTGCCATGCAACATGGACTTGATTGTTGATTCTTGATAATACTGCTCTTTAGTTATTTCATAAGTATTAGCCTTTTATTTTAGAAAGGAGACTTGGGCACCTGAGTTGGAGCCTTTACTGGGGGTCATATATTTGAGGACAGAGAAGGGAAGTACCAGAGCACGTTATTTCCCTAGAGCCCACAGATGGTATGAATGGTTTTTCTGTGACTTGACTTGCCATCGTCTTCATGCTCAGCAGAGTCCTTGACACTACAGGACTGAGCTGATGACAGTTACAATGAGTGATGACCACAGTCTTCTCTGTTCTGAGACTTTCACAACATTTCTCAATTGCTTAGTCCAAGAATCAGCTGGCATAGCCCTATGTCTGCTCATTGCCTGGGCCAGGATGGAGCCAAGTGTCTTGTTGGACAAATAGCCTGTGGGCCTGAATCTGGCTCCCGTCCATGCCTTGGAGATTAATCTAGATGTGGAGGTTGAGGAACAGGTTTGGGCCATATGCTTGCCTGGCAGGTGCTTCACAATAGCTCAAGATTCATAGCATAAGGCTTGAAAGCAGTGTGATTAAAGTGATCTTTCCTACTGCCTCTTACTCCTGTAGCCCTGAAACTATACACAAGGGCCAGTTTGTAAAATCATATATACATAGCACATATATACAGACAATAGGGTAGCAATAGCCAGAGGGAAAGCGGGGTAGAACTTAATGGGAGGGGGAAAAGGAGGAAGGAGTTGGGGGTGGAAAGAAAAAATAAACACAAGGGCCAGTTTGTTATGTAGTGTTTGTCCCTGGGTGTGCTGTTGGCATAGCGAGGCATCATTCATTGTGTAGACCAGTAGTTTTGTAGAGGATTTATAATCATACAACATCAGGGTGGTTAATTCTTTCAAGGACCAGCATGAAATTTCCAGTGGACTGGTACTGCTCTGTGGACTGGCGATTGAAAACCATTGGTGTAGATTGTTCCATCCATTGTAGGATATTTAATATTCCTCGCGTTCTGTACTAAAGGCCAGTATAGCCCCATTCCTTGTGACGGCCAGGAATACTGCTGCATTTTGAGATGTCCTTTGGATGTGCCACTGAAGGTAGCTTTGTTCAGCAATCTACCCATTTGTATATTATTGTTGTATTACCTGGCTCTTTGTCTTTACAAAACTTCAGCCTCAAGAAGTATTCTACCCTACCTTACCCCCAGTCCAGGTCAGAGAATTTGATGGACTCTCCTGTGGGAAGGAAAACCCCTTCTGTCATGAAGTTGTCTTTGTGGAGTGGGGTTGTGCTGGCTCTGGAGCCATAGTACATGGGATCATATTCCATCTCTGCCATTTATTAGCTGTGTGACCTGGGGCCAGCCTATCTGATAGGACTTTTGGGAGGATAAGTTAATATGTGAAATTGCTTCACACATTTGGGCCCATACTTTGTGCTTAACAAGCATTTATATTACCATCAATGGTACACATGAGAGGTTAGTGGTGCAGTCTGTGACATAAGTTGAGTAAAATCAACTAGTGACAAGAACCCTGCAAGCTTGTGGGTCTACCCTGGGAGCTAAAGAAGTGTTATCATTGCTTTGATTGTGGGACCAGGATTTTGCTGCCTGGAGGCAGATTGGTGCTTGAGTCTGTACTCAATGACTGTGTGATTTTCTGTACCCTCTTTTGACATACAGGGGGTTCTTGGGTTATGACAGTCACGACATATGACGTTTCAAATTTGCGACACTCACTCCCATAAAAACTTAAAAATTTGAGAAGTGAGTGTTCCGACTTATGCCGTTAGCGTTGTACTTACAAACTACTTGGGCAAAGTAGTTTGGTTGCGTGTGGTATATGAGTGAGGGAGTTGGTGTCCCTCAATACGCTTACCTATGCCATTTTTGGCTTAGTTGTGTTTTTATGTTCTAGATTAGCATTTTACAACTGTGTTAGGATAGGTAAGTGACTTAGGCTAGGCTAGGGTATGTTTGGATTTACACCCAAATTCAGGTCACGTCACTGTTGTAGGAACAGAACTGTGTCGTAACCCGAGGACCCCTGTACTATACTCTCAATCCTTACTCAAGACTGTGACTGATGAAACTTGAGCAGTTTTAATAGGGTGAGGGGACTAATGTTGCTGAAAAGTCGCAAGGCTTGTAAGCCATTTTGCCCACAGTTCAGAGAAGATACTTCTTCTTAAGCGCTGCAATGACATGAACTGAAAGGCCTTTTCTGTCACTCCAAATTAAACTCTCTAGAGATGCAGGCTTGCCTTACATATACACATAGGTAAGCTAAAGGAGTGTGGTTTCAGGGCGCTAAGACTATCCTGACACTCAATCCTTCCTCCCTCCTGTGGCTAAAATTCTAATATTAGCATTTACTTTTTTTTTTGGTAATAAGCATTATTTACTTTCTGAGGTTTTGTTTTAAATGCAAGTGTGCAGAAGAATGTCAACATAGAAGGCCTGACTCCTATCCTTTGAAAGGCCTAATTTCAAACTTGGTTCTTGGTGGCATCTGGTAACGTGGAGTTCTGGAGTGTTCCCACTACCCTAGCTGATAAAAGCGGCTCACCATGCCTGAGCTAAGTTGTTAACAAGACAGCTTTATGCTAAATATTTGCTTTCATTTTGGGAACATGGAATTTGGGTACATGTCATGCATCAGGTGCCTACATGACTTGCCTCTCAATAAAAATCCTGGGCAGCCTGACCAGGCGGTGGCGCAGTGAATAGAGCATCGGACTGGGATGCGGAGGACCCAGGGTCGAGACCCCGAGGTCGCCAGCTTGAGCGCGGGCTCATCTGGTTTGAGCAAGGCTCACCAGCTTGAGCCCAAGGTTGCTGGCTCGAGCAAGGGGTCACTCAGTCTGCTATAGCCCCCCTGTCAAGGCACATATGAGAAATCAATCAATGAACAACTAAGGAACCGCAACGAAGAATTGATGTTTCTCATCTCTTTCCCTTCCTGTCTGTCTGTCCCTATCTGTCCCTCTCTCTGACTCTCTCTGTCTCTGCCAAAAAACAAAACAAAACAAAACAAACAAAAAACCCCCTGGGCACTGGAGTTCTAATGAACTTCTCTGTTTGGTAACATTTTACACCTGTTGTCACAATTTGTTGCTGAGGAAATTAAGAGCATCCTGTCTGACTCCACTGAGAGAGGACTCTTGAAAACCTGCACTTGGTTTCTTCTGGACTTAATCTCATGCACATTTCCCATTGCTGATTTTGCTTTGTATCTTCTCTCTGTGTAAATTATTACCATGAGTATGACTGTATGCTGAGTCCTTTGAGACTTCTTAGTGAATCATTGAACCTGGGGATGGTCTTGGGGACCTCCAACACAATAATATTCTTTTCATTTTTTTAAGAGAAAGGGAAAGGAAGGGAGAGAGAGAGGAGAAGCATCAACTCATAGTTGCATCACTTTAGTTGTTCACTGATTGCTTCTCATGTGTGCCTTAACTGTGGGGCTCCAGCCAAGCCAGTGTCTCCTTGCTCAAGCTAATGATCTTGGGCTCAAGCCAGTGACCTTTGGGCTCAAACCAGCAATGATGGGATCATGTCGATGATCCCACACTCAAATCGGCAACTCCTTGCTCAAGCTGGTAAGCCTATGCTCAAGCCAGATGAGCCTGTGCTCAAGCCAGTGACTTCGGGGTTTCAAACCTGGTTTCTCAGCGTCCCAGGTTGACTATCCACTGTGCCAGCACTGGTCAGATTACAATAATATTCTTGACATCTTGAGAAAACTACAGAACAATATCTAAGCAAAAATCTTCAATAAAATACTAGCTAGCTGAATCCAACATCATAGAAAACAGATTATACATTATAACAAGTAGGATTTATTTCAGAAATGAAAGGTTGTTTTAACATCCAAAATTCAATTAATATAATGTACTATATTAATATAATTAAGAACAAAACCCACATAATCATCTCAATAAAAACACAAAAATCACTTACAAAATTCATGATACAGTTCAGTAAACTTAGACTAGAAGGAAGCTTCCTTAACCTGATAAAAGACATCTACAAAAACCCCACAGGAAGTATCATAGTTAATGGTGAAAGCCTGAATGTTTTCCACGTAAATCAGGAACAAAGCAAGGATGTTCACTGCTAGCTTTTTCATCAGCATAGTACTACTAGAGGCTTTAGCTAGTGCTGTCAGACGAGGAAGGAGATAGACAGTACCCATATTAGAAAGAAAGAAGTAAAACTGTCTTTATTTACAAACACCATTATCTAGTACCTAGAAAATTCTAAGGGATTAATAAACACAGTTTTCCCTAGGGAAGAGTACATTGTGAAGTTTGCATGAGAATGAGTTTCAGAGACTTTTTTCTGGGAGCCCTGAGGAAGCCGGGCCCCTTGGGACTTGGACTGTGGAGATGTTAAATGGGAAATAAAAATTTGTCTGCTGCCTGGTATGTGGTTAATTTATCTACTAGAGTGCATATAAGTAAGGAGGAAGACAATTAGCTCTGATGTGCATCCCTAAGATAAGAACAGGGGATGTAGATGTTGGCTGTTTTGAACCCTAATGCTCGTGCCTTCTCATGAATTATTGAGAGTAAACAAGGCAAAGGGATGGGAGGAGCAGGAATATTGGAGTTATATTCAAGTTTGAATCCTGCTTCTTTCCCTTACTTAGCTCTCGGGTTTGGGGCATCCTGTTAGCCTCAGTGTGCAATGGAGATGGTGTTAATAATTACCATCTCTGTTACGACGTGCATTTTACTGCTAGAGACCAAGATCAGGAATAGTGATAAGTTAAGCAGTATAGAAGTTTATTTCTTCCTCACGTTCAGAGACAGGGAGACCAGGCTTCCTCCGTATCATCTGGGAACCAGGACCCCGATTTATTTATTTATTTATTTATTTATTTATTTATTATTATTTTTTTTCCTGTACTTTCCTGAAGCTGGAAACGGGGAGAGACAGTCAGACAGACTCCCGCATGCGCCTGACCGGAATCCACCCGGCACGCCCACCAGGGGGCAACGCTCTGCCCCTCCGGGGCGTCGCTCTGTTGCCACCAGAGCCACTCTAGCACCTGGGGCAGAGGCCGAGGAGCCATCCCCAGCGCCCGGGGCCATCCTTGCTCCAATGGAGCCCTGGCTGTGGGAGGGGAAGAGAGAGACAGAGAGGAAGGAGAGGGGGAGGGGTGGAGAAGCAGATGGGCGCTTCTCCTGTGTGCCCTGGCCAGGAATCGAACCCGGGACCTCTGCATGCCAGGCTGACGCTCCACCACTGAGCCAACCGGCCAGGGCTCAATTTTTTTGTTCCACTATTTTAGCACACGATTTTCATCCTCAGAAAAGGATCGGTGATGTTTGCTGGAACTTCAACCATTATACCTGAGTTCCAAGCAGAACAAAGGAAGAAAGGGCCAAAGGGCCCACCTCAGGAGTCTTTTCCTTTGATGCAGCTTTTCCAGAAGTCCCACACAATGACTTTCTCTACATTTTGTTAGCCACAGCTTAGTGTGATGGCTATACCTAATTGCAATAGAGGCTTTCAATGTAGTCTTTCGTTAGACACATTGGCACTTGAGATAAAACCCAGTTTCTCATGCTGTGGAGGGAGGGAATTGTGACACTGGATAGCAAAGCACTCTCAGCCACATTCCCCCGCTGAGCTGATGGAAGGGCTCCATGATGCAAGGCATGAAAATCCCAAGCAGGGAGCAGGATCTCAGTAGTGTCCTTCCCCACGCCTCTCTTAAGCTCTCTCGCGTGCTTTAATCAGGAGTAAGATAAATATCCCTTATGGGGCTGAGTTCAGGGTGTATGTGATGGGGGTACTAACCAAGGGATCCTTCCAGGGCTAGTGTCTTTCCCATGACTGAATGCTTGGTTCAGTGCTTGCAGCTTCATAGGTGCCCATTAATGTTTTTGGGTGAATGAAAAATCATGGCATTTGGAGTCAGGCAAACCTTGTATTTGAATCTTGTCTTTGTCTCATTCTAGTAATCCCTTAACTCCTTGATTCTCAGTGGTTAATAAATTAGGGATGATGATAGTACCTACTTTATAGTCATTAAGAGGATCAAATAGGAAAGCACTTTGTACTGAATGGATAACATCACCACTGAATTGTATGGATAGAAAAATAGTATGGGAGGCAAACTTTGTCCCCTGAGCCTCCCACCCCCTTGCTCAGTCTGCTTCTCTTCAAGCCATCTTTGACCAGGTTCCTGTCCCCAGCATCCCATGTGGCTATGAGCATGGGTTCTGAAGCCAGCCTGCCTGGGTCAAGTCTCCGTTCTGTCACTTAACTGGTTGACTCTTTGAGTAAGTTATCTACCTGCCCTATGCTTCAGTTTCTTCATCTATAAAATGGGGACCATAATAGTACCCACCTCATAGGGTTATTGGGAAGATGAAGAGACTTAACATAAAGTTTTCAGAACAGCGCCTGGAACATGATGTTTGCTGCTGTTATTATATGGCATTCTCCTCTCGCTGCTTCCTTTGTCTGCATTTTCTGTTCTTTTCTCCTTCCCCATTGAAATTCAAGTCCTCTTGTCTCTCATGAACAAGGCAGCAGCCCTTCCTCAGTCCCTGCAGCCATCTAGTCAGCCTTCCCTCACCATCCCACTTCTCTTTTGTGATGTCCTCGTGGATGACAAATAGTTTGCTACCCCCTTCTTGTCCTTATAGAACCTTAAGCAGCAGCAGAGCGTGGGCCTGGGAGTGGGGCTGCTGCTGCGGTGGGCACAGGAGGATACTCTTGTCAGAGGGGCCTCCTGTCTGTCTGGCCCCACCCATTGCAGTGGCCCAAGAGGCTCTCCGTTACAGCCCGCCCTCTTCACTCCAGCCACATCAGCCTCCCTACTGTTCCTCTTGTCCGGCTGGTTCTGTTGTGGGGACTTTGCTTTTCTCTCAGCCTGGAATCCTGTCCCCAAATCCTTGCATGATTTACTTGCTCACTTAATTTACATTTTCCTTTTTAAAAAATTACCCTGTTTTATATCCTCTGCTTTATTTTTCTTTGGACTGCTTAACACCACCTGAGATTTAAAAAGTAAAATTCTGATTTGTTCATCGTTCATCTCCCCTGAACTAAAATGGAGGATGGTGGGTTTCTGTCCCCAGCTGAGTCATCAATGTCTACAGTAGTTCCTGGCACATGATAAGAGCTTTTGTTGATTGAGTGAATGCTGGTTAATGCTGACCTTGGGACACTTTCTCTGACTGTTTTCTCTTGTGACTTCTGGGGTGGGGTGGGGTGGGTTGGGGTAGGAGAGGCTGGTTGTCACCTGGTGGCCTTCAACAGCAAGGCTTTGAGATGCTGTTCTAGGACCCTGTCTTGAATGATCCCTACTTTCTCCTCTCCTGGCCCCGGGTCATCTGCTCACGTAATCAAAGATAGTTAGAGTCAGTTTACAAAGCAACTTCATATAGCCTGATCTGTGGTGGCGCAGTGGAAAAAGCATTGACCTGGAATGCTGAGGTCGCCGGTTCGAAATTCTGGGCTTGCCTGGTCAAGGCACATATGGGAGTTGATGCTTCCTGCTCCTCCCTCCCCCTTCTCTCTCTCTCTCTCTCTCATTCTCTCTCCTCTCTAAAAATTAATAAAAGAAAAATAAACAAAACAACAACAACAACAAAGCAACTTCATATACTTGTCTCCTTAATCTTTCAGTGATCATAATTCAGGGAGGCTAAGTTCACTTTATTCTAACTCTAGCAGAGTTGAGTGCAGTTCAAACTGGCCACTTTGTGGTTCCAGAAGGTAGGAGACCAGGCCACCTGTTGGTGGGAAAGTGTTGGTAGGTTTTCAAGCCCTGGTGGTTGAATTACATGGACTCTATGATCCTTTCAAGCCTAGAGGTTTATGATTTTTCAATCCTTATCTTCCCCACAAGAATACTAAGGCTCAGACACATTGAAAGACTTGCTCAAGGTGGACATCTGGGGAAAGGGACATTTGGATGAGACTCAGAAAATATCCTAAAGCAAGATCTACAAAAGCTCTTCAGCCCATCTGATTTGCACAGAGGGGCTGGCTCTTCCACACTCCTTTCTGCATGGGGACACAGGGTTCAGAATCCAGGTACAAGCTATCTCATCCTCAGGGCTGGTCCAAGTGCTGCCTGTCAGTCTGGCCACGGAGGAGACTGGGCTCAAGGACTCCCTTCTCCAGCTCAGGCAGCATCTCCTGGCCCAGAGCCTGCTCAGTGCCCGGCCTGCTCTAACCCTTCCCAGCCCCTAGATTTTGCTGCAAGCTATTAAGGGCCCCCATCTGCACAGCTCTCATTAATTAAAAAACGCTACAAACCATCTGTTTGAAAGAAAGCTTTAGAGGGGCTGCTTGCCAGAGGCAGCATTCTTTCATACCTCTCAGCTTTAATTGAAAATGTATTTTTAGAATAAAACCCAGGTTCATAAACCCTTCTTGCTGCTGGTGGCAGTGAGGGTGGAGGGGGTGAGCCTAGTGAGCCCATGGGTGACCAAGACTCTGGAGTCTGGGGCAGTGCTGTTGGGCAGAGTTTAGGAGCATTGCTTTGGGTGGCTTATCAGAGAGGGTAAAGACACAGGCTGTGGTGCACAAGGGGAGAGAGGAGCAAATGTAAAAGTTGGTAGCTAGAGGGACAAGGACAGAGGGCCAGGGGTGGCCCAGCATAGAGGTACATGCCTTAGGCATAGGGTAGTAAGAGTTAGACACTGTGGGCCAAACCGAAAATACAAGGCTAGAGTGTTGCAAAGGGAAAACTTATTTTAAAAGCTCCTGGTTGCAGGCAGACTGAGATCAACAGAGGGTGTCAGCCCAAGCTGTGGGAGGGAGCCTTAGATACAGGGATCGCTGCAGGCATTTGCTGGCAGGGGATTGGGTGCACCTGGACTTGCCCAGATTAGCATATCTTGGTTTTTTGTCTTTGGACATAGACTGTCTCCCTTTCCAAACCCTCAGGTCCCTCCGATGGCCTTGTCTCAAGGACATTTCCCAGAACCTTCCCATGATGGGGAAAGTTGCTTAAGGGGAGGGGGAGGTTGGGTGAGGGAAATTTCAGTTTAAAGAGGCTTTGGATTTAAAAGAGCCCTAAACCCAAACCTAACAGGTAGACAGGAGCACAAAGTGTCTTCTAACTTTGCACTGACTTGCTATGGGCCAGGGCCACTCCCCCAAGTTAGTTACTTCCCCTCCCTTCGATAATGGAGTCAGGATGGGTTCTTGCTTTCTACAATGGGTGTTTGTAAAGCCAGTAACCATGGCCACCGTTACAGCCGCCTGGCCCATGCAGGTTCGCATTAGATTCGGACAGACTGTAATGAAACAATGGAGCCAAGAACTGGTGGGCCATTACCTTTAATCCTAGCTTGCACAGGGCAGGCAAGTAAAAACACACACTGGGCTCCAAAACCCACTCATTCAGTACTCACACAGTTTACTGACTCATCCAAGTTTCCTAGGATCAAAGGTTTCTAGCTCACTAGCCTTATTCACCTCTGTTCCCCATCTCCTTCTCTCTGCACAAACTGGCTTCTCCTTCAACACTCCACCATCTTGGCTGCTTCTCCTCTCCTCTACGTGGCCTTTATCTGCTCTTTTTTCTCTGCTCTCCCCTCTAATGCTAATCTCAGGAACCAAGAGAGAGCAAGCTTCCGCTCTGCCTCATTTTATAGTACAGAAATCAAAACCTTTAATCCAATATACAAACAAGGAAGTCTCTGGTACAAAGTCACTTATCTGAGGCATAATGGGATTCCTCATAAGAGTGCACCACCCCACATCATGCAATCAGTCAAGGGTGTGGGGAAAAGCTTAATCTTAAAACTAAGCCTTAGGGCCAGGGGTTGTCAAACTTTTTATAAAAACCGCCCACTTTTGCAGTGCTGGTAGACCTGGTCCCTACCGCCCACTAGTGGGCGTTCCAGCTTTCATGATGGGCCAATCGCGGCGCTGTTTGGTTGCACGGTAGGGACCAGGTTGACCAGCACTGCAAAAGTGGGCGGTTTTTATAAAAAGTTTGACGACCCCTGCTTAGGCTATAACGACCCTACCTGCTTACAGCCTGTCCCCCACACTCAATGCAAACTATAAGTGAGCAAACATATATATCATATGTACAAACTTATTTGACCAACATTCCACCCCTTATTCCTGGACAAGGAAATTAGGCACATTACACAAATTACAACAATAGCACAAATCATACAGTTTCAACAATTACAAAGGTACATTTCACCAGTCTCTGAGCACTTTGCCAAAAGCACAAAATGTCCTTGGCCTTCTTTCTAGCTGTTGGGCAGATAAAATATATTTTGTTAAAGATGGCGCTGCCTACATGGAAGTTGTCACCCAGGTGATATTAATGTGTGTTGGGGGCGGGCTGAAGGCAGGTAGGATCCTTGTAGCCTGGGGCTTGGTTTTAGGACTAAGCCTTTCCCACCCTTTTTGATGTGGGGTGGTACAATCCCATCATGCCCCAGATAAGTGACTTTGTATGATATTAGACACTTCTCTATTTTGTATATTGGATTAAAGGTTTGGATTTCTAAACTATAAAATGGGAGCAGAACGAGAGCTTGCTCTCTTAGTTCCTGAGATTATCATTAGAGGAGAGAGCAGAGAAAGGCCACGTGGAGGCCAGGAGAAGCAGCCAAGATGGCAGAGTGTTGAGTGAGAAGCCAGTTTGTGCAGAGTTTGTGCAGGGAGAAGGAAGGAGATGGGGAACAGAGGTGAATAAGTCTGGTGAGCTAGAAACCTTTGATTCTAGGAAACTCGGATAAACAGTAGCTTTGTGAGCACTGAATGTGAGTGGGTTTTGGAGCCCAGTGTGTGTTTTGACTTGCCCGCTGGGTGCAAGCTAGGATTAAAGATGATGGCCCATCAGTTTTTGGCTCCGTTGTTTCTTTACCGACTGTCCGAATCCAATGCGAACCTGCATGGGCCAGGCAGCTGTGATGGTGGCCGTGGCAACTGGCTTTACACTAGCCGTTTGAAAATCTTCCCAGGGCAGGGGAAGGGCCTCTAGCAAAGCCGCCCCCCACCCTCATCAGAGTATTTCACATGGTCCAAAATCCGTAAGTCTATCCAACAAAGGAGCCCACTCCGGTTGTAGTCCAGGAATCAGTCCAAGCACGTGGGGCCTCAGCCACCCCCCTCATTCCTGCCATCCTGGCAGGTCTTACACTGTCCCAAGGAGGAGCACATGGCAATGAGAGTCACCATTTCCATCTCTACTCCAGAGAGCATGATGGCATTCACCCCTATGTCTCAAAATCGCAGACCTACCAGGGGCGTAGTAGGTACTCCTTGCTGCTGGGCTCTCATCTTCTGGAGACTGCGGATTGCAACTCCAGACTGATTCTCCTCATCCTCCAAAGAGGAACTGAAAACACCAGCTCCCGCTGCCGGGCTTGAGCCCCAGGCTGCCACCGCCTTCTGCTCTGTGGGCCTTGCAGCCCATCTCCGGCCTCAGCCCCGGCCTCTCGCCACTGCTGGCTCTCCACAATGTCCAGGGCATGCTGCAACTCACAAACCTGTGATTCCTTCTCCAGCGGATGCTCCATTTCTAAGCAAATCTCACGAAGCTGGTCGGCCTCCTTCTTCGGTGCTTGCTCCAGCTCCAGTGTCGGCATCTCTTTCTCCCACATTTGCTCCAGTTCCTTCCACTGCTTGGTTTTCAGGTCCCAGGCAGCCTCTTCCACAGAGCTCTCGGTTTCCTCACGCATGGCTGTAAAAGTCAGCCAGCCTACAGCCCCCAAAAGGACAGACATGGGGAACCATAACAGCAGCCAGTCCTCTACTCCACCACTCAAAGGTGGTGGCGGCTCCTTGCCGATCTGTATTGAATCCTGCCACAGACTATGCCAAATGTAAAGCCAGTAGCCACGGCCAACATCACAGCTGCCTGGCCCATGCAGGTTCGCATTTGATTCAGACAGACAGTAATGAAACAGTGGAGCCAAGAACTGGTGGGCCATTACCTTTAATCCTAGCTTGCACCTGGTGGGCAAGTAAAAACACACACTGGGCTCCAAAACCCACTCATTCAGTGCTCACAAAGCTACTGACGCCTGGCCTGTGGTGGCGCAGTGGATAAAGCGTCGACCTGGAAATGCTGAGGTCGCCGGTTCGAAACCCTGGGCTTGCTGGTCAAGGCACATGTGGGAGTTGATGCTTCCAGCTCCTCCCCCCTTCTCTCTCTCTGTCTCTCTCTCCCTCTCTGTCTCTCTCTCCTCTCTAAAAATGAATAAATAAAGTAAAAAAAAAAAAAATTAAAAAAAAAAAAAAAAAAAAAAAAGCTACTGACTTATCCGAGTTTCCTAGGATCAAAGGTTTCTAGCTCACTAGCCTTATTCACCTCTGTTCCCCATCTCCTCCTCTCTGCACAAACTGGCTTCTCCTTCAATACTCCGCCATCTTGGCTGCTTCTCCTCTCCTCCTCGTGGCCTTTATCTGCTCTCCTTTCTCTGCTCTCTCCTCTAATGCTAACCTCAGGAAGAGAGAGAGAGAGAGAGAGAGAGAGAGAGAGGAAGCTCCCGGTCTGCCCCACTTTATAGTGTAGAAATCAAAACCTTTAATCCAGTATACAAACAAGGAAGTCTCTGGTACAAAGTCACTTATCTGAGGCATGATGAGATTCCTCATAAGAGTGCACCACCCCACATTATGCAATCAGTCAAGGGTGTGGGGAAAAGCTTAGTCTTAAAACTAAGCCTTAGGCTATAATGACCCTGCCTTCTTACAGCCTGTCCCCCACACCCAATGCAAACTATAAGTGAGCAAACATATATATCATATTTACAAACTTATTTGACCAACAGAGTTATAGTTTAGAAATGGGAATATACTTGCGGCTCCAGGCCCACTATTGAGGGCCCCCTACAAGGAGTGGAGCTTGGTCTTGATCCTGGCTCTGCCCTGGGTCTTTCTTCCCCGCTCTCCTTGTCCTGCCCATCTCCCCGGGAATATTTTTAAAGTTTTGTGATTGCTGTCACTAATGAGATGGGGACAGAAGGTGGAGGAGATTTCCACCATGGGGCAGGAAATGTGCCCCATGGCCAGATTTCTTGGAGATGGACTGAGCAGCTCCATGGCAACTGAGAATATGGCAGTTCTTCTCCCCATTAATACAAAAAGGCCTTGGTGAAACTATATATACATAACACAGATATACATAGCAGGACAGCAAGTCCTAGATAAAAGGGGGGAGGGAGTTGAGGGAGAAGGGAGCAAAGGAGGTATTAAAAGGAATACAGGGGTGTGGGGTTAAAATGTTATGTTCAGTGGGACACTTGAATCCATGTAAACACAAATTAAAAATTAATAAAAAATAAAAAAATTGGCCCTGGCCGGTTGGCTCAGTGGTAGAGCGTCAGCCTGGCGTGCAGGAGTCCTGGGTTCAATTCCTGGCCAGGGCACACAGGAGAAGCGCCCATCTGCTTCTCCACCCCTCCCCCTCTCCTTCCTCTCTGTCTCTCTTCCCCTCCCGCAGCCAAGGCTCCATTGGAGCAAGGTTGGCCCGGGTGCTGAGGATGGCTCTGTGGCCTCTGCCTCAGGCGCTAGAATGGCTCTGGTTGCAACAGAGCAACGCCTCAGATGGGCAGAGCATCGCCCCCTGGTGGGCATGCCGGGTGGATGCCAGTCGGGTGCATGTGGCAGTCTGTCTGACTGCCTCCCCGTTTCTAACTTCAGAAAAATACAAAAAAAAAAAAAAAAAATTCATGAGGGATTACATACACAAAAAAATACAAAAAGGCCTACAGGTTCACTAATGGTTTTTTTTTTTTGGGGGGGGGGGATAGAGACAGAGAAAGAAAGATAGGGAGAACGATGAGAAGCATGAAATCTTTGTTGTGGCCCTAGCCGGTTGGCTCAGTGGTAGAGCGTCAGCATGGTGTGCAGAAGTCCCGGGTTCGATTCCTGGCCAGGGCACACAGGAGAAGCGCCCATCTGCTTCTCCACCCCTCCCCCTCTCCTTCCTCTCTGTCTCTCTCTTCCCCTCCCGCAGCCAAGGCTCCATTGGAGCAAAGTTAGCCAGGGCGCTGAGGATGGCTCTGTGGCCTCTGCCTCAGGTGCTAGAATGACTCTGGTTGTGACAGAGCGACCTCCCCCCCCCATGGGCAGAGCATCGCCCCCTAGTGGGCATGCCGGGTGGATCCCGGTTGGGCGCATACGGGAGTCTGTCTGACTGCCTCCCCATTTCCAGCTTCAGAAAAATGCAAAAAAAAAAACAACATTTTTTTTTGTTGTGGCACCTTAGTTTTTCCTTCATTGCTTTCCCATATGTGCCTTGACTGGGGGACTACAGCAGAGTTAGTGACTCCTTGCTCAAGCCAGCGACCTTGGACTCAAGCTGGTGAACCTTGCTCAAACCAGATGAGGCCGCGCTCAAGCTGGCGACCTTGGGGTTTTGAACCTGGGCCTTCTGCATCCCAGTCTGATGCTGTATCCACTGTGCCACCACCTGGTCAGGCCACTAATGGCATCCTTTTCAACTACTCCCTTGCAAGACAGAACACCAAGTATCATCCCCATTACCCTAGTTTCCAGAGGAGGAAAATGAAAGGCTAGAAAGTGTCTGCCTGACCAGGTGGTGATGCAGTGGCTAGAGCATCAGCCTGGAATACTGAGGACCCAGGTTCGAAACCCCGAGGTCACCATCTTGAGCACAGGCTCATCCGGCTTGAGCGCAGGGCACTGGCTTGAGTGTGGAATCATAAACATGAGCCCATGGTCGCTGGCTTGAGCAAGGGGTCACTGGCTCTGCTGGAGACCCCCCCACAAGGCACATATGAGAAAGCAATCAATGAACAACTAAGGTGCTACAACAAAGAATTGGTGTTTCTCATCTCCCTTCCTATCTGTCCCTGTCTGTCCTCCAATTCCCTCTGTTGGTCAAATAAGTTTGTAAATATGATATATATGTCTGCTCACTTATAGTTTGCATTGGGTTTGAGGGACAGGCTTTAAGTAGGCAGGGTGGTTATAGCCTAAGGCAGGGGTCCCCCAAATTTTTACACAGGGGGCCAGTTCACTGTCCCTCAGACCGTTGGAGGGCTGGACTATAAATAAAACTATGAACAAATCCCTATGCACACTGCACATATCTTATTTTAAAGTAAAAAAACAAAACGGGAACAAATACAATATTTAAAATAAAGAATAAGTAAATTTAAATCAACAAACTGACCAGTATTTCAATGGAAACTATGCTCCTCTCACTGACCACCAATGAAAGAGGTGCCCCTTCTAGAAGTGCGGAGGGGGCCGGATAAATGGCCTCAGGGGGTCGTAGTTTGGGGACCCCTGGCCTAAGGCTTAGTTTTAAGACCAAGTTTTTCCCCACACCCTTGACTGATTCCTTGATGTGGGTGGTGCACTCTCATGAGGAATCTTATTATGCTTCAGATAAGTGACTGTATCAGAGACTTCCTTGTTTGTATATTGGATTAAAGCAGGGGTCGGGAACCTATGGCTCAGGAGCCAGGTGTGGCTCTTTTGATGGCTGCATCTGGCTCGCAGACAAATCTTTAATAAAAAAAATGTTTGTAAAGCCAGAAGCCAAGGCCACCATCACAGCAGCCTGGCCCATGCAGGTTCTCATTGGATTCGGACAGTCGGTAAAGAAACAATGGAGCCAAAAACTGATGGGCCATCTTCTTTAATTCTAGCTTGCACCCGGCGGGCAAGTAAAAACACACACAGGGCTCCAAAACCCACTCACATTCAGTGCTCACAAAGCTACTGACTTATCCAAGTTTCCTAGAATCAAAGGTTTCTAGCTCACCAGACTTATTCACCTCTGTTCCCCATCTCCTTCTTTCTGCACAAACTCTGCACAAACTGGCTTCTCACACTCAACACTCTGCCATCTTGGCTGCTTCTCCTGGCCTACTCCACGTGGCCTTTCTCTGCTCTCTGCTCTAATGCTAATCTCCGGAACCGAGAGAGCAAGCTCCTATTCTGCCCCCATTTTATAGTATAGAAATCCAAACCTTTAATCCAATATACAAAATAGGGAAGTCTTTAATACAAAGTCACTTATCTGGGGCATGATGGGATTGTACTGCCCCACAGCAAAAAGGGTGGGAAAGGCTTAATCCCAAAACTAAGCCCCAGGCTACAAGGATTCTGCCTGCCCACAGCCCGCCCCCAACACACATTAATATCACCTGGGCGACGGCCTCCACGTGGGCAGCGCCATCTTTAACAAAGTGAGCATAATATATTTTATCTGCCCAACAATGTTAAAAATATAAAACATTCTCATGTATTACAATCCATTCATTTCCTACTGCTCATGTTTATGGTTGGCCAGAGCCAATCACAGCTGTCCTTTGAAACAACACCAAATTTTTATGGGATAATGTGTAACGTACAGGGGTTGGTTATGGCTCTCATGGAATTACATTTTAAAATATGTGGCGTTCATGGCTCTCTCAGCCAAAAAGGGTCCCGACCCCTGGGTTAAAGGTTTTGATTTCTACACTATAAAATGGGGCAGACTGGGAGCTTGCTCTCTCTTGGTTCCTAAGATTAGCATTAGAGAACAGAGCAGAGACAGGCCACATGGAGGAGGCCAGGAGAAGCAGCCAAGATGGAGAAATGCTGAAGGAGAAGCCAGTTTGTGCAGAGTTTGTGCAGAAAGGAGATGGGGTTGAGAGGTGAATAAGGCTAGTGAGGTGGAAACCCTTGATTCTAGGAAACTCGGATAAGTCAGTAGCTGTGTGAGCACTAAATGAGTGGGTTTTGGAGCCCAGTGTGTGTTTTTACTTGCCCACCGGGTGCATTCTAGGATTAAAGGTAATGGCCCACCAGTTCTTGGCTTCGTTGTTTCATTACTGTCTGTTCGAATCAAACGCGAACCTGCATGGACCAGGCGGCTGTGATGGTTGGCTGTGGATACTGGCTTTACACCCTCTCTCTCATTTAAACTCCCCCCCCCCCCCCAAACAGAAAGTGATTCGCCCATGGTCATACAGCAGTGAGAACCAGAGCTGGTTCCAGAACCCACGCCTCTGGCACCAAGGCCACGCCTCTTTCTGCTCCATCTCACTGGTTCTCCTCTGGGTCTAGGAGCACAGGGGATGACCGAGGCAGGGGCAATGTACTCTGAACCTGATCCCAAGCTGACCCAGGCCATGGTGAGCCTGCCTGCCTCTAATTTTCCTGAGGGTGACTGAGGGGCCAGGCAGAATCTGCAGCTAATTCATATCTTTCTCCACTGCCTACTGCAGAGCCTCAATTATGTGTATTAAGGGAAGAGGTGAGTGAATGAATGGATGAGGGAAAGAAGGAAGGAAGGAAGCTTGTTCTCTCTAAGGCGAGTCTTTCTGCCAGCCTCTGAGACTCAGAAATCCATCTAGTGACTCTAGACTAGCCCAACCTGCTCATTTTAAAGAAGAGGCCCTGATAGGAAGTGATGGGCTGGAGGTCACAAGCCCACTGTAGGAGAGCCAGGCCTGGAACCCAGGTTTCTGATTCCGGCTCTTTCCTCTTGCCCTGGGCAGAGATCAAGGTCAGGAGGATCTGAGCCACTTAGAATGGGCTTCAAGTCAAGTCATGTCATGCAGGCCTCTCTTCACCTAATCTCCTGAATCAATTTGCAAAACTTCCATTAATACTGTCAGGAAATCTGCAAGCTGTTTAAAGCCAGGGCATCACAGTAACTGCCTGCATAACGGCTACCTGGGGGAAGACAGACATTAACGGCCTAATTAAAGATTAGCGTGGCCTTGGGCAGTTCAACAAAATTTACTTTTCTCAGCAGCTGGTGGTGGAAGAGCCTCACCTCACTAAGGGGCTAGGTGTCTGTAGGGCCAGGAGCCGCCATCGTGGCCATTCACATGCAGGTTCCCATTGGATTCGGGCAGATGATAAAGAAATGGCGGAGTCAGAGGACGGGGGGCCATCCTATTTATTGGTGTCTCACCAAGACAGGCAAACCACAAAAGAAGACAAGGGAAAAGCAGAAAACCAGCTCTTCCCATGAAGGGCAAGGGATCAGGGAAGCCCCTGCAATTGTGATAGCAGGAACTGTGTGTCCAAGCTCCCGGTCTGTCCCACTTTATAGTGTAGAAAACCAAAATCCCTTAATCCAATATACAAACAAGGAAGTCCCCGATACAAAGTCACCCATCCAAGGCATAATTGGATTCCTCATGAGAGTGCACCACCCAGATAATACAATCATTCAAGGGTGTGGGGAAAAGCTTAGTCCCAAAACCAAACCCCAGGCTACAACGACCTGGCCTGCCTATAGCCTGTCCCCCACACCCAATATAAGTCACAAGCGAGCAAACATATATATCACATTTACAAACTTATTTGACCAACATTCCACCCCTTTTGCTCGCTTTACAATCTAAACCACAGGCATCTTCCATGATGGTCACTGTGCAAGGAGTAGGATACATTGCATAAACAGAAATAGTACCAACTACAGCAATAGGATTAACAGATCAAAAACTATGGGCGAAATGAGAGAGCTGTCAGTGGCACCAAGAGAGGCAAATCTTTTCCCTCTGGCAGAATACAGGCCAGAGTTTTGTCTGCAGACAGCACCGTAGCTGGCACCAGAGGCCGCCCTGAGCGGGCATACCAAACCTTATTGGCCAATACACCAGCATCTGCTGGTTCTATGTGTAGTAAAATAGGGGAACTCATTATTGGCCATAAAGAAATTACAAAGGTGCCCTTCAAAATGCTGTCCCCTTGAGCACTCAAGGGATAATACACTTCTACCTTAGGTGGCCAGGTGCTGGTTGCCCAAGGAGTTAACTGGAGGTCCACCTCTAACCCCTTTCCCCATGGTGCCAACAAGGCCACCCATCTCAGATGGGGGGCCTGTACAGTCCAGGGCCAAGTCCATTGAAGCCGTTGTCCTTTAAGAAGGGCTGTTGGAGCAGGCAAGAGCACGTTGCCCTGCTGTCCGAAACCTGGCTTGAGTAAAATGTCCTTGGTGCGTATCTGCAACTGAATAGGGGCAGCTGTCCGATGCAGGAGGGCCTCTACTGGAGCTGGGCTTCCCCGTCGAGGTCGCTCATTCAAAATCCGAAGTACTGTCCATAAGCGGCGTGTCCATCCAGTAAGAGAGCCGGTGCCCCCCTCCTGTCGCAGTCCCTGCTTTAAGAGTCCATTATAACGCTCAATGATACCAGCAGCCTGGGGGTGGTAGGGAACATGGTACTTCCAGTCCACCCCCAGCTTTTGAGCCCATTGCCTCACCGTTGAACCAGTGAAGTGGGTACCATTGTCACTTTCAAGGACCAGCGGTCGCCCATATGCAGCACTCAGGCGGTCCAGAGCCTGTATGACTGCCCTCTGGTCAGGGTTACGAGCGGGGTAAGCAGCAAGCAGCCCGGTGGCAGTATCTACACAAGTGACTGCATACTGGTACCCTTCTGACTTTGGTAAGGGTCCAATGATGTCTATCTGCCATCGTGTCAGTGGGACATGACCCCTCTGGATCTGTCCAGGTGACACCAGTGGTCTCCGAGGGTGTTCCTTGGAACATACTGCACATTGCTCACAGGCTGCAAGTACCTCTGCATAGGACACAGGCAAGTTCCAAGCCTTAACCGTAGCCCACATAGTTTTCTGTCCTGCATGGAGCAGGCGCCGGTGGAGCCACTGTGCCACATCACCTGCAGGTGCAGTCTCCAACCATCGCACCCTTGCCAACGTATCTGCCTCATCATTCCCAGGATGGGCTAGAGGGGCATGCCCTGTGACATGATATACTGTCACCTGCTTCTGGTGTCCTATTTCCCATAAGTCCTGCCACATGGCCTGACCCCATAATGGACGGTGCATTACCATCCACTGGTTAATGTGCCAAGTAGCAATCCAAAGGGTCAGTCCACGATAGACAGCCCAACTGTCAGTACAGATCACCAGAGGTGAAGGTTCATTATGGGCAACTAGCCAAACAGCTCTTAATTCTGCCCATTGGCTGCTTTGGCCTGTACCCGTGTCCATCCAAATAGTCTCAGTGGCCGGATGGAAGGCGATAGCCGTCCATTTGGCAGGTTGGCCCCTGCTGGAACCATCAGTATACCAGGCATCTTCGGGGATGGGCACCCGCCCCTCCTGGTAGGGACTGACCTCAGGTTCTGCCTCCTGAGCCCCAGTTGCACCTGACTCTAAGGTCGCATAGGTGACTGGACCCAAGACTTCCTGCAGTTCTGCCCTCAATGGGCTGGTGCTAAGAGCACAGCGTTGTTGCAGATAGGCACCCCACTTGGCCAGGGTAGACATTTGGGCCATACCACTACGTGGTTTAGTTGCCCAATCTCTCACCCATCCAGCTATAGGGTATGTTGTTTTGACTGTAACTGGTGTTGTGGTTGTAATACTCTCAGTTGCCAGGAGGGCAGCATACACAGCTGCCAGCTGCTTCTCTACTAATGAGTAACGAACTTCAGCACCTTTCCACAATTGGGACCAAAATCCAATAGGTTGCCGTAGGCGCTCTGTCCGCTGCCACAAGCCCCATCCAAACCCCTCCGAGGTTACATGAACATCCAGCTCACAGGGCCTGGCAGGATCAAACACATTCAAGGCCTGTGCCACCTTGACAGCAGTCTTAGCAGCTGCAAATGAACCTTGCGCCTGCTCAGTCCAATCCCAGCGAACCCCCTTTCGAATAAGGTTGTACAAGGGGCGTAGTAACTGAGCCAAATGCGGTATAAATGCTCGCCAATACCCCAACAAACCTAAGAATTCCTGTAACTGTTTTACCGTAGTGGGCACGGGGTAGGCTTGAATCTTATCTATAACTGCGTCAGGGATAACTTTTGTCTTACCCGACCAGACAACTCCCAAGAATTTAACAGATAACCCAGGTCCTTGTAATTTGTTCTCGTTAACTGCCCAGCCACATGCTTTCAAATGGGATAGCAGGGTAAGGACTGCTTGCTCCAATTCTGAAAGAGAATCACTAGTTAGCATAATATCATCAATATAATGGTACATGCGGACTACCTCTGGCTGTTTCCATTTAGCCAGGTCAGCAGCCACCAGCCCATGGCACAAGGTGGGGCTATGCAAATAGCCCTGGGGTAACACTGTAAAGGTCCATTGTCTCCCTTCCCAACTGAAGGCAAATTGGTCTTGACTCTCTGCGGCTATATCAATAGAGAAAAAAGCATTGGCCAAGTCTGCCACAAAGTGGTATGTCCCCAACTCATGGCTTAGCCGATCCATCATGTTAGCTATCGAAGGAACAGCAGCGTGCAAAGGGGGAACAACTTTATTAAGTTCCCTGTAATCTACTGTCATTCTCCAGGTTCCATCTGCTTTGCGCACAGGCCATACTGGGGAGTTGTAAGGACTGTGTGCTGGCCGGATGATCCCCACCTTTTCTAGCTCAAGGATTGTCCCTGTGACTTCTTCATAACCACCTGGCAGGCGGTACTGCTTGGTGTTAGTCACACGCCGAGGGACGGGTAATTGCAAAGGGGAATGTGATGCATGTCCCCGCAATACTGCCTTCACAACCCTGATCCGCAGCCGGAACTCCCCAGCTGTAGTTTCCAACCACAGTCCTTGCAAGACATCTACCCCCAAAATATATTCAGGAATAGGAGATACATACACCTTATATGGCTTAGGAGGCAGTCTCCCTATCCCCAATGGAATAGTTATTGGCTTCACTTGAACAGTTTGGCCCCCATAACCGTCAATGGCCACTGGGGTCCCAGCAAACCGCTCTGGGTTTCCATAGAGAAGGGAACATTCTGCGCCTGTATCCACCAAGGCCAACACCTGTTGTACATTGGAAGGGGACCAGTGGATAGCCAGTTCCACATGTGGCCTCCGGTCCCCGCCCATCCCCGTTAGACGGGTCCCTCGGCCCTTTTCCTATTCAAACTGGTACAGTGGGTCTTGGGAGTTCCCCTCTCCCTCGGCCGTCTCTATCATATAATCTTGTAACCGAGCTGTGCGCGCACCAAACGTTTTATTGGTAGCTGCTGGGGCCTTTCGTCTCAGTGGCTGGAACTTCTGTTCTGGTTTAAGCTGCCGCCAAAGCTCCAAAAGAATTTTATTAGACTGGCCATCCAATTTCCCCTTATCTGCTCCAGCCGCAATCAAGTCTACCCACATCTGTGTTCGGGTAACCTTTACAGGCCCGTTTCCCTTGTTAGTTGGGGGGGAAACATAGGCAGCAGCCCTCACTGCTTTATGATCCCGAGCGGCCTCCAGCTCTCCCAAATCTGCTACCATCTGTGTAACTGCATTGATGGGCTGCCCCACATAGGGGCCCAAGATAGCCACAAGTGACCCAAAAAGGGCTGACGGGGCGCTAGCAAGGACAAATTCCCTCATTTTGGCCATAAACACTTCCTCGTCTGGCCCACGAGACCCAGGGTTGAAAACAGCATTCTTCATACCTAGTTCTCGAAGGACCTTTACTAACTCACTGTAGCACTGCCACCGACTCATTGCCCCCGGCAGTTCTCCAGCATTCTGCCAGACCATACGAATGGCAGCCATCACCCATTCTAATAGGGTATGGTCTCCTGGGTTGCCATGGCAGTTCTGAAGACGCTGCCTCAAGGAAGAGTGTGTGGTAATGGTGGCCAATTTCTCCATCTCTGTTCCGGAGAGCATGATGCCATCCACCCCTATATCCCATAATCGTAGTAACCAGGCTACTAGGGATTCAGTAGGTTTCTGCCTAAATTGTGCCCCCAACTCCATCAGCTCTGCCTGGGTATAGGGCCGGACCACAGAGTGTTCCATTACCTGGGCTGGAGGCTGTGGCTGCCCCTGAGGGACTCTTCGTTGCTGGGTTTTTACCTTCTTGGCGACAACTGGTCGGGCTCTCACTGTGCGTATGGCAGCTTCAGCCTGAGCCTTCTCATCCTCAGAAGAGGAGTCGCAAGCGCCTGCTCCCGCTGACTCAAAGCCAATCCACCGGCACGGATGCTGCTGCTCCTTTGGTGACCGTTTAGGCTCCTGTGGCTGCTGGCTTTTGGCCAGAAGCTGAGACTCGAGCTCTTGAATCCGCAGTTGTTTCTCCAATAACTGCCGGTGAACACGTTCAACTTCCAGGGTAAACTGCAACTCGCGAACCCGTAATTCCTTTTCCAGTGCTCGCTCCAATTCCAGCCTTTTCTGCCGTTCTATTTTCAATTCATACTGAAGCTTTTTACCTCGGGCAGTTTCCTCTTGAGTAAAAAACATGTAGCCCATGGCCCCTAAAAGGACAGCCATGGGGAGCCAGAGCGGCAACCAGTACTCTATCCCACCCATCAAGGGTGGTGGCTCCATACCAATCTCTGAATCCTGCCGACTACGCCAGTTGTAGGGCCAGGAGCCGCCATCGTGGCCATTCACATGCAGGTTCCCATTGGATTCGGGCAGATGATAAAGAAATGGCGGAGTCAGAGGACGGGGGGCCATCCTATTTATTGGTGTCTCACCAAGACAGGCAAACCACAAAAGAAGACAAGGGAAAAGCAGAAAACCAGCTCTTCCCATGAAGGGCAAGGGATCAGGGAAGCCCCTGCAATTGTGATAGCAGGAACTGTGTGTCCAAGCTCCCGGTCTGTCCCACTTTATAGTGTAGAAAACCAAAATCCCTTAATCCAATATACAAACAAGGAAGTCCCCGATACAAAGTCACCCATCCAAGGCATAATTGGATTCCTCATGAGAGTGCACCACCCAGATAATACAATCATTCAAGGGTGTGGGGAAAAGCTTAGTCCCAAAACCAAACCCCAGGCTACAACGACCTGGCCTGCCTATAGCCTGTCCCCCACACCCAATATAAGTCACAAGCGAGCAAACATATATATCACATTTACAAACTTATTTGACCAACAGTGTCCCTCTCTTATTAACACTGCCTGTCCCCAGGAGGCTGGGGTCTCCTGGGGAAAGAGACAATGGAGCAGCAATTTGTTTGCCAAGTAGAGTGATTCTGACCCAGAGTAACACCGCAGAGCAGGGCTTCTTAAACTCTGGTGGGCAGCCACATCACCGGGGCACTCTGTGCACGCAGGTTCTGATTTAGAAAGGTTACGGTGGGGCCTGAGACTGCATTTCTAACAAGGTCCCAGGTGATACCCATGCTGATAGTTCTTAGAACAACACGGTAAGGAGCGAAGCTGTAGAAGTCAGTCAGGATAGGAGCTGTGGCTCAAACACTAATGAACGCGGGAAGAGGAGGCCAGCTACCAGGCTGCGTCCACGGTTGGTTACAAGCCAGCCTTGACGGGGAGCTCTTTCTTATGTGGGAATTTGTGGCGTCAGGTGAAGACAGGTAGCTCCGAAATTCCATCCGCCCACTTCAGAATCCTGGCTTCAGTATTCAGTGACCAGAGATGAAGATAATAACAGTAACCTACTTTACAGAGTTGTAAGGACTAAACGAAGTCGTTCATTTAAAGCATTACCTTTGAAAATGGAGGAAGTGCCCTGTGTCAGTATAGTTTATATGCATGGGATAATATTCAGAAGATACTTTTGTTTTTGAAAGGAATATTTAATTAAAATCTTATATTTTATGAAAATCTAGTTCTTAAGTTTTAAGATTTAGCTTATAAATTGTTTTTATAAGCTACCAAACTTTAGTAGTATTTTAGGTCATTTTGGGATGTTTATTCCATTTACAAAGTTAATCAAACATCTTCAAATATTTAAAGTGTTATTTGATAAATTTGTTTCATTTTAGTTTTAAGTACTATGCTTTATTCCTAATTGATAAAGCTTCCAGAGTAATTAATAAATCCGAGAGAATCTTGTTAACTGAAGTGTTCTAACACCGTATCTTAAATGTTCTAACAGTGTATATGTACTAAGCTTGATTTCTAATTGATAAACCTTCCAAAGTAATTAAATTCAAGAGAATTTGTTATCATAAATGTTCTAACACTGTATATTAATTTAATATGATTTTTAACTTAAAATCACAAATCTAACTCAATTATTAAATTACATTTTAGATTAGAATTAAAGGCTGACTTGCTACTCAAAGAAGCCAAATTCTCGGCTCTGGCTGGTTGGCTCAGTGGTAGAGCGTTGGCCTGGCATGTGGAAGTCCCGGGTTCAATTCCTGGCCAGGGCACACAGGAGAAGCACCCATCTGTTTCTCTACCCTTCCCCCTCTCCTTTCTCTCCGTCTCTCTCTTCCCCTCCCACCAAGCCTCCATTGGAGCAAAGTTGGCCTGGGCACTGAGGATGTCTGCAAGGCCTCCACCTCAGGCGCTAGAATGCAATGGAGCAATGCTGCAGATGGGCAGAGCATCGCCCCCTGGTGGGCATGCCAGGTGGATCCCAGTCAGGTGTATGCGGGAGTCTGTCTCTCTGCTTCTCCGCTTCTCACTTCAGAAAAATACCCGCCCCCAAAAGAAGCCAAATTCTCAAACATTACAAATACTTAAGGTACCAATATGCACTGACCCTTTATCATATAAAATAGTTCATCCTTTGGGTTTGAGTTTCTCAAACATTTCTATATTTAAGGATGAATGGTCTTTTCCTACTAAAGAGATAATTATACCTTCTGTTTTGGGGGTCACCTTCTCAGATGGTTGAGGTTGCATAATAGTCAGTATAATAGGCCACAGTGCTGACAGGATTCTTTTTTTTTTTTTTTACAGAGACAGAGAGAGTCAGAGAAAGGGACAGATAGGGACAGACAGACAGGAACAAAGAGAGATGAGAAGCATCAATCATCAGTTTTTCGTTGTGACACCTTAGTTGTTCATTGATTGCTTTCTCATATGTGCTTTGACCGTGGGGCTCCAGCAGACCGAGTAACCCCTTGCTCGAGCCAGCCACCTTGTGTCCAAGCTGGTGAGCCTTGCTCAAATCAGATGAGCCCGCGCTCAAACTGGCGACCTCGAGGTCTCGAACCTGGGTCCTCCGCATCCCAGTCAGACACTCCATTCACTGTGCCACCTCCTGGTCAGACATGTTGACAGGATTCTTATCAGTGGAGTTGATGGAACCCACTAAGCTCCATGTTTAAATGCTCAGTCAGGTCAGCGTCTCTATAAATGAAAGGAGGTGGCCATGCAGTCTATGCCCCAGGATTTGAGTTCCTTCATAACTTAATTCTTCATTCCACTACAGAAACTGGTGGCTGCCTCCTGTGCCACCACAACACATGATTGGACTTTGCCTTTTTTGGCCTCTTGAGATATTGAAATATTCTCCTGTCTTCAGCCTCCAAAAATGTTTGGCCTTGAGGATGTGCTGCAGTTTTGTTTCTATTCTTTCTGTTTCTTAGAATCACGCCTCCTGAGACATTAAAATGGCTTCCTTTGGAATTCTGGTTCTCTTTTATAGTTCGGTTTAATTTTGTGCTCACAACTCTTAGAGTCACACTCTGATAAGTTAGTGTTATTATTATTGACCCTAATCATCTTAAAATGATCATGAAATGACTCTCTTTAGACTCCTGGGATATCTAGGAAGATGCCACATGGTGACCCCAGGCTCCTCCCTCAGGTCTTGATGACCTCTGAGGACTCCTTTTCTGGACATTTATGGTACAAAAGAATGAGCCATGGCTCAGCTCAGATTAGAGATCTTGGGCCAGTACTTTTACTTCTCTGAGCCTCAGTTTCCTCATCTGTATAATGGAGATTGTAGTATTTCCCCTGATAGGGCTGTCAGATGGAGCCAATGAGATAGACAATATACCATAGCACCTGGTACATTGTAAGTGCTACAAAAACTTATGTCGTTGTTATTTTTCCTTCAATTCATTTTTAAAATAGCGGCAATTACTTATATATCTCTCTCTTTCTCTCCAAAATTACAGGGTAAGAGCACGTCTAAGCCTACAGACTAGATTTTCTTTTCTTTCTTTTTTTTTGTATTTTTCTGAAATTGGAAACGGGGAGGCAGTCAGACAAACTCCTGCATGCGCCTGACTGGGATCCACCCGGCATGCCCACCAGGGGGCGATGATACGCCCATCTGGGCTGTTGCTCTGTTGCAACCAGAGCCATTCTAGCACCTGAGGCAGAGGCCACAGAGCCATCCTCAGCGCCCGGGCCAACTTTGCTCCAATGGAGCCTCGGCTGCGGGAGGGGAAGAGAGAGAGAGAGGAAGGAGAGGGGGAAGAGTGGAGAAGCAGATGGGTGCCTCTCCTGTGTGCCCTGGCTGGGAATTGAACCCGGGACTCCTGCACGCCAGGCCGATGCTCTACCACTGAGCCAACCGGCCAGGGCCTAGATTTTCTTAAAAACAAACAAACCAAAACCCAACTAACCGTGTGTACTGTCTCCTGTGGCTGTCTGGCTGAGTGAGAATGTCTCCCCAAGGGCAGGACCTCCCACTGCTTAACACAGATCTAGCAATGTGTATGGATTGGCCTGGGTCTCCTGGGTTTGCAGCTGTTGGTTTTGGGGAGCTGTGGCCATTTGTCCACAGCTTTTCTTAACCCCAGCTTGGGCCCAGTCCACCATGTCTAGGAAGAAACTGGCATCTCTAGGGTCATACGAAGAGCATAGGTTTTAGAGTCAGACAGACTTGAGCTTGAATTCCAGCTCTGCTATCAACAGGCTGTGGAGACTCAGGCAGACTCTTTCACCCCCTTGGCCTCTGTTTCCTCATCTGCAGATGGGTAGGATTAGCTAATCTCTATTTCACGGGGACAGCACGAGATTAAATAAAATGATGGGTGCAATAGTACTTTGCAAACTGTAAATCCCTATACACGTGTACTGTAAGGACCATTGTAGGATTAGAATGCTATTATTAAATGCCATTTTTTCTCCTCATGTTTCCTGCCTGGTGAATTTCTGAGGGGCAGATCAAATGCTTCCATCCATTGCAAAACCTTCCATAGCAAAGTGCAGTCTTTCCTCATCCTTGCTTCCTCAGAGCCCAGAACTTTCCCCTATCAGAGATTGTGGAATGCTGTTTGTGTCAGTACTACATGGTGAATCCTGGACTGTGTCTTTCTCTTTCCTGTCTGCCTGACTGTTGGTCAAATAAGTTTGTAAATAATGATATATATGTTTGCTTGCTCATAGTTTGCATTGGATGTGGGGGTACAGGCTGTAAGCAGGCAGGATTCTTATAGCCTAAGGCTTAGTTTTAAGACTAAGCCTTTCCCACCCTTTTTGATGTAGGGTGGTGCACTCTCCTGAGGAATCCAATTATGCCTCAGATAAGTGACTTTGTATCAGAGACTTCCTTGTTTGTATATTGGATTAAAGGTTTTGAACCTACCCTATAAAGTGGGGCAGACCAGGAGCTTGCTCTCTGTCGGTTCCTGAGATTAGCATTAGAGCAGAGAGCAGAGAAAGGCCATGTGAAGGAGAGGCAAGGAGAAGCAGCCAAGATGGCGGAATGCTGAGAGAGAAGCCAATTTGTGTAGAGTTTGTGCAGAGAGAAGGAGATGGGGAACAGAGGTGAATAAGTCTGGTGAGCTAGAAACCTTGATTCTAGGAAATTTGGATAAGTCAGTAGCTTTGTGAGCACTGAATGAGTGGGTTTTGGAGCCCAGTGTGTGTTTTACTTGCCCGCCGGTTGCAGGCTAGGATTAAAGCTAATGGCCCACCAGTTCTTGGCTCCATTGTTTCATTACTGTCTGTCTGAATCCAATGTGAAACTGCATGTGAATGGCCATGATGATGGCTCCTGGCCTTACACTGACATTCAGTAGGACCTGCCTCAACAGATACTAGCGGAGTGAAAGAATGATTAATTCACTAAGGGCTTAGTAGAGCAAGCTGTGTCCTATCCACCCAAGAGCTTCATTTCCAGCCAGCCATCTTTCCGTCTGAGTCTCTTCCTAGACCCCACTGCCCCTCCCACTGCCCCTCCCCGGCCTTCTCCCTCCCTTCTCATTTCACACATGGAACTCGATGTGGAGCTTCTGTTCCCTGCCTGAAGGATTAAATGCAGTGATGAGAAATGTGTTTTCTTATTGTTTTAGGAAGCCGAGCAGGGCGGGGCTGAGAGAGAAAGAAATTGAATCAGAGGCAACAATTTATCTTGTGCTAAAGGACTAGAAGGATTCCGGGAAGCCGTGCTCTTACTGCGCACCCTCCCAGTGCTGACCCTTCCTTACTGGGGAGGTGTTTAGCCAGGGGAGCTGGCTGCCCACATGGGCCTGCCTTTGTACGTGAGTGAGTACGTGGGGCTGGATGGCCTTGAATGCAATCCCTTGGTTCTGTTCAGGGACCTCTTGTCATTGTAGACACATGCCGGGGGCCTTCACTTAAACCTTCCCTGCCATCACAGCCTAGGCCTGGGTTTGTTTGTTTGTTTGTTGTATTTTTCCGAAGTTAGAAGTGGGGTGGCACTCAGACAGACTCCTGCATGCTCCAGACCGGGATCCACCCGACATGCCCACTAGAGGGCGATGCTCTGCCCATCTGGGGCATTGCTCCATTGCAGTCGGAGCCATTCTAGTGCCTGAGGTGGAAGCCATGGAGCCGTCCTCAGCGCCTGGGCCAACTTTGCTCCAATGGTGCCTTGGCTGTGGGAGGGGAAGAGAGAGACAGAGAGGAAGGAGAGGAGGAACGGTGGAGAAGCAGATGGGCGCTTCTGGGTGCCCTGGCAGAGAATCAAACCCGGGACTTCCACATACTGGGCCAACTCTGCTGCTGAGCCAACCAGCCAGGGCTGGCGTGGGTTTCTTAGACATTGAGGGGCCATAGAGAGATGCAGTAGAGGAGACAGGGTGACCTCGTTCTGCCATTGCTGGTTGTGCCACCTTGAGCCTGTTTCCCTCTCTGAAAATAAGGATAAAGACAGAAATACATGCCTCATATGGGTTGGATGGATCCTATGACCTAGCCCATGACCTCCTAGGGTCCAAATCCCAGTTTTGTCTTTGTGCTCAGAGAGGTTCTACCTTTGGGGCTGAGTCACACTGACAGATACAAATAAGAAGCAGATGCCTACAAGCTAGGACGCTATACGGTGGTTTATACAGAGAAACACAGCTGTCAGGTAGGTGAATGCCCACCTGAGCAAAGCAACAGAGACCCAGGCCCAAATGTGGGCTCTGCTCCTTACCTGCTATGTGAATCTCTCCAAGATGGAGTTCAGTTTCCTTTTCTATAAGATGGGATGAATAAGAATATCTACCTGATAGAGTTGTGTGAGGAATAATGACCTATTGTATGTTAAATGCTTAGTTCTGTTCGGCATTTAGTAAACACAAAGCATTAGCTGTTGCTGTTATTATTAGTCTGAATTAAGCAGGACTTTCACCCATCACTGGAGTAGACTTTCTAAGGAAGGAAGAATGGTCTGATACCCATAGCAGAAATGTTCTCTCCTAGAGTGAGAGCTGGGATGGGCACTGTCAGGCTTGCTCCTGGGAGACCTTTCTTCCTGTTTCCGTGGTTGACCAGACTTCTGTAGGCACTGGACAAAGGAGAGTGGCTGGGTTTCTGCTTGGTTACAGTTGTCACCTCGTCTTGCTCTCCTGAAATCCCTCTCTAAAGGAGGATGGTGGGTGACCTGGCTACTCCCAGACTCCTCACTCATGATCAGAGCCAGTCTCGAGGTTGGGTCCCACAGGTGATGACATCAATTATAATAATGATATGAATGGTAACACTTGCTGAACACTTACTACACATCTGAGACTGTTTGAGGGCTTTCCATAAACATGTGACACCACAACCTGAGGCAAGTTTTGTTATTGTCCCCATTGTACCTATGAGGAAACTGAGGCCCAGAGAGGTTCAGTGACCTTTGTCCAGGGTCCCACGTCTGGTTAATCATCCCCATGGATGTGAGATTTATTATGGAACAGTGATATTTGTCAACAAGCCGTTTGGCGCATGTAGAATGATACCTGTAGGACGAATTCCTGGAAGTGGAAACACTGGGTCAAGTTTTGCCAAATCGCCTTCCATATACGTTTTGTCCGTTCACGTCCCCACCAGCAAAGTGTGAGACGTCCTGTTTCTCCAAAAGCGTATTATCAAGCTTTAAAATTAAACATTTATTTTTTACCAGCTTCATGAAAGTAAATCATTGATAATTTTTTTTAGTGATAGATGAAAGGCCATAGATATCCGGCTTAGGATCTTATCATATGTCTGAGAGCTATTTCTGTTTCCTTTTCTTTGATTATCTGATCATATTCTTTACCCATTTTTTAAACTGGGTCTTTAGAATCCTCTTTTAAAAAATTTTTAATTTAATTTAATTTATTTTTAGTATTTTCTTATTCATTTCCAGTTCTTCTTTAATAAAATAGGCCTTTTGGCCCTGGCCGGTTGGCTCAGCGGTAGAGCGTCGGCCTGGTGTGCAGGAGTCCCGGGTTCGATTCCTGGCCAGGCACATAGGAGAAGCACCCATCTGCTTCTCCACCCCTCCCCCTCTCCTTCCTCTCTGTCTCTCTCTTCCCCACCAGCAGCCGAGGCTCCATTGGAGTAAAGATTGCCTGGGTGCTGAGGATGGCTCTGTGGCCTCTGCCTCAGGCACTAGAATGGCTCTGGATGCAACAGAGTGATGCCCCAGAGCGGCAGAGCATCACCCCCTGGTGGGCATGCCAGGTGGATCCCGGTGGGGCACATGTAGGAGTCTGTCTGACTGCCTCCCCGTTTCCAGCTTCGGAAAAATGAAAAAAAAAAAATAGGCCTTTTTCTGAAATATATATTAAAGTATATTTTCCTTGACCTTATCATTTGTTTTTTAATTTGTTGATAATTATTTTTCATATAAAATAAACAATTTTATGTAGTGGAATTTATTCACTTTTTATGATTTCTGGGTTTTGTGTCCTACTTAGACAGGTATTTTGCCCACTTTAGGATTAGGCTTTTTTTAGTACATGCATGGTTTCATGGTTTATGTTTACATCTGAGATCCGGCTGGGATTTATTCTGGTCTGTGGAGTGAGGTAAAGATCCAACCTAAACGTTTTCCCAGGTGGCTATTGCTCAAATACGACAAATGGAAGTTCTTCGTAGTTGAACTCAAACCCAAACTAATCAGAGGCTGTGGTTTGTTTGGGTCCTCACAGATCCTAGGACCCTCAGGAACCCTGGGTCATCCTGAGCATTGAGAGTCTGTAGTCAGGGAGCATGTCTGCAAAGTCCTGCCCTAGGACCAAGCTGGGGCCAGGCGCTCGCTTAAGGAATTTTCCCGGGGGCAGGCAAATGATGAATCAATGATTAAACACCCACAGAACCTAGTTAATGCTGACAGCACTCACCACAGGCCACGTAGTGTTTTAAGTGCATTAGGGCTTTTACTCATTTAATCCTCCCAACAGCACTGGGAACTAGTATTCCCAGGTTCCTGACTGGGGTTTGGAGAGAATGGCTTGCCCAGGCGCTGACTATAGAGGGGTGCCCCTAACATAGGCTCTGCTGCCTGTCACAGGGTGTGAGCAAAGATAGCACCCAAGAGACTGAGCCTAGAGCTTCCCAACCGAAGGAGTGGGTGAGTGGTAGAGGCCGTCCTCTGGCAGAGCCACATGGGGGTCTCCTGGGCACGGAGGGGTTCGCACATGAAAAAGCAGAGTCAGTGTTACAATCTTTGGAAATGAATCTTCTCTTTAGAAAGCAGAAGTTTTTTTTTGGAAAACAAGCAAAAAAATCCTGTGTGTTTCATAGTGCAGATCACAGAGTGTAAGATTTTTTTTTTTTTAATTTATTTTTCTGAAGCTGGAAACGGGGAGAGACAGTCAGACAGACTCCCGCATGCGCCCGACCGGGATCCACCCGGCACGCCCACCAGGGGGCGATGCTCTGCTCCTCTGGGGCGTCGCTCTGTTGCGACCAGAGCCACTCTAGCGCCTGGGGCAGAGGCCAAGGAGCCATACCCAGCACCCAGGCCATCTTTGCTCTAATGGAGCCTTACTGCGGGAAAGGAAGAGAGAGACAGAGAGGAAGGAGAGGGGGAGGGGTGGAGAAGCAGATGGGCGCTTCTCCTGTGTGCCCTGGCCGGGAATCGAACCCTGGACTTCTGCACGCCAGGCTGACGCTCTACCACTGAGCCAACCGGCCAGGGCCTAGAGAGAGTATAAGATTTTAATGTTGCTTAATCAGGGGTATATAAAATGTACATGTTAAGAAACATTGGTCCAAACCAATTTTTTTTTTTTTTTTTTTTGTATTTTTCTGAAGCTGGAAACGGGGAGAGACAGTCAGACTCCCGCATGCGCCCGACCGGGATCCACCCGGCATGCCCACCAGGGGCAACGCTCTGCCAACCAGGGGCGACGCTCTGCCCACCAGGGGGCGATGCTCTGCCCCTCCGGGGCGTTGCTCTGCCGTGACCAGAGCCACTCTAGCGCCTGGGGCAGAGGCCAAGGAGCCATCCCCAGCGCCCGGGCCATCTTTGCTCCAATGGAGCCTTAGCTGTGGGAGGGGAAGAGAGAGACAGAGAGGAAGGAGGGGGTGGGGGGGAGAAGCAAATGGGCGCTTCTCCTATGTGCCCTGGCTGGGAATCGAACCCGGGTCCCCCACACGCCAGGCCGACGCTCTACCGCTGAGCCAACCGGCCAGGGCCGGTCCAAACCAATTTGAAGATGAAAAACTAAGGTCTAATGAGGAGCCCCAGGTGTCCGGGTGGTGACTGGGGAGTATGCCAGCTTCAGAGTCAGGGAGGAGAGAGGTTCCGTGGCGTGTCCTCCGCACCACGGCCCTTTCAGGTATGCCCTGTCCTGTAAACGGGAAAAGGACCACTTACTCTCAGGTGTGTGTGGGTGTGTGTGGGGGGGTGAGGAGCAATGAGATATTGTAGATAAAGTGGGCTTGCGATGCACTGCGGGCTCTCTTGCTGCTGTTAACGGTTTATTAGGGCAGAGCTTGCCCTTCAGCCCTCCCAGGACTCATCTCTGGGCGCGCTGTCTGACCTTGGCTAGAGGGTGGCTGAGGGAACCAGGACTGGCCGCTTGGTTCTCTTTCCTGTCTCCTGCCCTTGTCCTGACTCCTCCCTGCTGTGAGACCTCTGCCCCTCGAGTGAAGATGGGGAGCGCCCCTCTGCAGGGGTGGGGAGCACTGTGCAGATGGGGAGCGGGTGGGGGGCTGGGAACCTGCCTGGGCTCAGGAGCTGCAGATCCTGTTTGGAAATACAAATTGCAGCAAATTTGTCATCTCCGGAGAGAAATTGCATTCGGCAATTTCAATGTTTTTCACGCTTTGATGCTCCCGTCTGTTTAAGGGGAGAGGAGAGGGCTGGGAGGGAATCGAACTGGGCCCCCCATGAGGGGGAGTGAAGGCTGAAAAGTGAGCAGGAAAAAGACAACTAGGCTGCTTTGGTGGCCACGATGTTTTGAGGTCTGGGCTCTGGGGCTGAGCTCTGTTGTGTGGGCCATTCTCCAGCCCCGGTTGGGGCTGGGTGGTAAGCTGGGCACACCACTGCTGTGTTTACAGAAACATCACCTGACTCAGACCAGGGGCCAACCGGTAGAAGTTTGGGCCTGACCTGGTCCTCGGCTGGTGGCCTTGCCCCTAGGGGGCGGCTGGGGCCAGGTGATTCACGTCCTCCAGCCCAGTGGCTAACCTTCCCTAGTTTGACAGGTAAGATTAGCTAAGAAACACTTCAATAATGGAGGCGCAAGTGTAGCAACTCATTTAATCCTCACAGCAACTCTGTTAGGAAAGTACTGTTCTCCTAATTTTGTAGATAGAACCTGAGACACAGAGAGGTTGAGTGACTTGCCCAGGGTCACACAGGAAGGTGGTAGCAGAAACTCTAGTCTCTTGATTTTCAGTCCTAAATTTGTTTCCAAGTGTCATCTGTGAAGTTAGTCTACTGCTGACCCTCCAAGGTCAGGTGTTAGAGAAAGTGGTGGGAAAGTAACCAGGGTGTTCTAAATCAAGGAGAATTGTTAAGATCCACCTGGATAATTGTGGGGGCTTCCTGGAGCACTAAGAGGTTTACCAGGTCGGAGTGGTAGGTACCCCAGGCATATGACCCTATATAGGCAGAGGTTGGGCTGGTGTGGGATGATTAGGCAAAGGGAACTTTGGGTAGTTTAGCAATCTGGGAGACTTGTCTGAAGAAGAAGGGGAAGGGACATCCGTGGACAGAGCATCAGCACCTGGGTTTCTTCATTCGTTCGTCTGTTAATTCATTCATTCATTCACCGACCATTTCTGAAGCCTCTTCATGGCACGTCCTGGGCTGGGTGATCAGGATATAGAAACGAACAAGACCCAGTCCTGGCCCTGGAGATGATTGGAGGCTTTGTAAAACAGACTTGTAATAGACTCAATGACAGTATTATGTGATACGAGTTTTGATGGTTAGAGGTACCAGAGGACCTTGAGTTCAGAGGAGGGGCATCCGGTCCCAATTGGGAGTGGAGGGATAGTTAGGGACAGTGTCCTAGAAGAGCTGACTTCTGAGCTGAGGTGTGATGAGAAGCCACAGTCCTGCCAGGGCTCCTCAAGCTGGTGCTGCAGAATGCCCTGGGGAGCGTTTAAAAATGCTGATGCTCAGGTCCTGCCCAGACTCATTGAATCAGAATCTCCCCTGGGTCACTCAAGTGTGCAGCCGACAAGGAGAACCGCTAAATTAAAGGGAGAAAGGAGGAGCTGATGGAGAAGGGAGAACAGAGTCGGACAAGGATGACTTGAGGGTGAGCAGGTGGTGTGTTCGGGAGGCTGCCAGCCAGGCGGCAGGGGCCGGGAAGCCGCGGGCTGTGGGTGGATGCAGGAAGAGCTTGGGGCTGCAGGTGTGGGGAGAGCAGGCACACATCCAACACCCAGGCCCTGGAGGTCCTGGGCTGGGACTCTCCATGCTGCCAGCTCACCCCATGCCCTGCACCTGGGGGTGCTAGCCGGACAGGAATCCATCACTGCTTCTCTGCGGCGCTGCCAGCCACGCTGCCAGCCATGTGCAGAGCCTGCTTTTCAAGGGGCGGCAAATCAGTAATAAAGAGCCCTTGTCTCTCAGAAGCAGCTCAGGGTTGCAAGGAGGGCATGGAGGCCCCAGGCTGGATGGGCATTGCCCGGCAGAGACCCTGGAAGTGGGAGGAAACTTGGGGTGGTCTGATGACTCACGACGGCAGCCAGAGCCCAGGGGAACTGGGAATTAGAGGCCACAGCCCCTGGAAGGGAGAGGGGAGAAAACGCTTACAGACCGGCTTACGTCCTGGTTCAGTCAGGTGTCTTCATGTGGTGGTGGCGCTGTGGGTACTGGGCACTCTGCCAGGTCCTCTCTTTAAACAGGCTGTGTCTCACAGACCGCTGGCACCAGCCCTGAAGTCCCAGTGTCTGGGGGTCAGACAGATCTAAGTTTTGAGCCCCAGAGTGGCCACACGTCTGTTCTCTGACCATGGGCCTCTGGGCCTAGGCTGCTTTGTTGGAAATGAGGATGGTAATCCTAGCCTCATGAGGTTTTTTACAGTTGTGCCTTCTGAGAAGTGACCTCAGATGGCTCCGAGTAGCCTCTGTCCCTTCCCCCGTCTCAGGGCAGGGCTGTGGGCCCTTCTAGGTCCTGAGGCTGCCCAGCACAGGTGGCTGTCCCTCCCTTCCGCATGGAACATCTTGCCATCAGGGTCCTGCAGTGCTTACTACATTCCTCTCGGGCCGGAAATGGGCCCACAGGATGTGGGAGGGGTGGGTCTCTGGGTGAGGACAGCTCATGCCTGGAGGAAGGTGATGGGAGTTACGGAGGCCACTGCCGGGGAGAAGGCGCTGTGTGAAGGGATGTGATGAAGTTCCAGGTTGTTGGCTTGAGGCTTTCATTTTCTTTCCCCTTATTAATATTTGCAGTCTGTATTGTGTGTATTTGTTTGAGTGGGTAAGTTTGTGCATGTGGGGCGTGTGTGAATGTGTGTATATGAGAAGATAGTTCGGAGGGATATGGTAACTGCTTCTCCACGTTGCATGCTCATCGCGGGCCTAGCACTGGCCATACGCTTTTATCTGACTCACTCTCACCATCTCCCCGAATCCTCACATCCACCTTGAGAAGTGAGCAATTATGACCTTGTTTTACAGATACGCAAGTTCAGGAGCTTGATTGGGCTTGTCTGAGGGGCCCCAACCAAGAAGTGGGAGAGTCAGGATTTGACTTAGATCCTCCTGTGCACTCGAGCACCAAGTAACATTCTGGAGAGACAGGGTTCTCTAGCTGTGAAGCCATTTCCAGCCTCAGGAGAAAGGCAGGGCGGGGGAGGGGCCCTCGTTTAGGACTCAGCAGACTTGAGATCTGTTCTCACGTTTGTCAGTGATGACTCACTCTTTGACGCTCACCTTCTCTGGGCCTCACTGTCCTAGTCTGTGCGTTGTCCTGCTGGAATGAGGACCCTTGGCTCTCCCTTAAGAAGGGATCCGGGTCCCCAGCCATGGCCTGTTTCCTGTATACGGGGGTGGGGTGGTGGGGTGGTGGACCCTCTTAGCCAAGGTCAGCCAGTTCTGGTGGATTCCCAGGACAGAGCCTTGAACAGAATTGAACAGAAGCCCACCCGTCCTGTCCTCCTGGTGGTTCTTTTTTTTTTTTTTTTTTTCATTTTTCTGAAGCTGGAAACAGGGAGAGACAGTCAGACAGACTCCCGCATACGCCCGACCGGGATCCACCCGGCACGCCAACCAGATTCGACGCTCTGCCCACCAGGGGGCGATTCTCTGCCCATCCTGGGGGTTGCCCTGTTGCGACCAGAGCCACTCTAGCGTTTGAGGCAGAGGCCACAGAGCCATCCCCAGCGCCTGGGCCATCTTTGCTCCAATGGAGCCTTGGCTGCGGGAGGGGAAGAGAAAGAGAAGAAAGTGCGGCGGAGGGGTGGAGAAGCAAATGGGCGCTTCTCCTGTGTGCCCTGGCCGGGAATCGAACCCGGGTTCTCCGCACACTAGGCTGACGCTCTACCGCTGAGCCAACCGGCCAGGGCCTCCTGGTGGTTCCTGAGCTCATGCAGACAGTGTAGAGCACGGGTCCCCAAACTACCGCCCGTGGGCCACATGCAGCACCCTGAAGCCATTTATCTGGCTCCCGCCGCACTTCTGGAAGGGGCACCTCTTTCATTGGTGGTCAGTGAGAGGAGCAAGGACGTGGATGCATTCGCATCCTGTGCTCCTGGAGTACTGTGTGTGGCGGCGCCGCAAAGCGCGGCATCGCTCATGTACAGTATTACTTCTGGTGACGCGAGATGCACACATCATGGCTCTGGAAGCGCGTCATATCACTTGTACAGCTAGCAGTGACAAATATGGAACCGGACATTGACCATCTCATTAGCCAAAAGTAGGCCCATAGTTCCCATTGAAATACTGGTCAGTTTGTTGATTTAAATTTACTTGTTCTTTATTTTAAATATTGTATTTGTTCCCGTTTTGTTTTTTTACTTTAAAATAAGATATGTGCGGTGTGCATAGGGATTTGTTCATAGTTTTTTTTATAGTCCGGCCCTCCAATGGTCTGAGGGACAGTGAACTGGCCCACTGTGTGAAAAGTTTGGGGACCCCTGGTGTAGAGTGTGGCTGATACACTGGGACTGAGCTGGAGTGTGGTCAGCAGGCTGAGATGCAGCCGGGGAACTGACTTGTCCACAAGACACTGGGGAAACTATTGATGACGTCACCAGGCCACAGGCACATCTTCTCATGAGGGGTCGGGTGCTCTGACCCTGGAATCCAGGGCCCTGGAACATGTTGGGTACGACTGTTTGGATGGGGAGACTCAAAATTGGAAGGGCCATCAGGGAACCCCCCAGCTGGCTTTACAATTCCCTCTGAAATGTTGGGGTTCTTGCTCTGGCCAATGATTGGTTGACAGCATCTGGTTACCAATGATTCTGACTCAGCACAGCCTACTGTGTGCCAGCCCTTTTACACATGCTGCCTTTTTTAAGTGTAATTGCAGCCCTGTGGTGGGTATTGTTAATCCCTGCTCTACAGACAAGGACTGAGGCACAGAAATGGTAAGTAATTTTTTCAAGAATTGTTGAGCCTGCCTGACCTGTGGTGGCACAGTGGATAAAGCGTCGACCTGGAAACGCTGAGGTCGCCGGTTTGAAACCCTGGTCTTGCCTGGTCAAGGCACATATGGGAGTTGATGCTTCCTGCTCCTCCCCCCTTCTCTCTCTCCCCCCCCTTCTCTAAAATGAATTAAAAAAAAAAAAGAAAAAAGATAAAAAAAAATTGTTGAGCCTGACCAGGTGGTGGTGCAATGGATAGAGTGTCAGACTGGGATGCAGAGGACCCAGGTTTGAAACCCTGAGGTCACCAGCTTGAGTGCAGGGTCATCTGGTTTGAGCAAGGCTCACCAGCTTGAGCCCAAGGTCACTGGCTTGAGCAAGGGGTTGCTCAGTCTGCTGGAGCCCCCCGGTCAAGGCACATATGAGAAAGTACTCAATAAACAACTAAGATGCTGCAATAAAGAATTGATGCTTCTTGTCTCTCTCCCTTCCTGTCTGTCTGTTTGTCCCTATCTGTCCCTCTCTCTCTATCTCTCTCTCTCTGTCTCTGTCACACACACACACACACACACACACACACACAAAAAACACACACACACACACACAAGAATTGTTATAATTTGGCAGAGATGGTTTGGAAGCCATTCAAGGCCATCTGCTAGGATGACTGACTTTTGAATGTGAATGGAGCAATGAGTATGTGCCTAGCTTTGTGTTAAAACCTTCTGAAGTGATATCCCATTTAAATCCTTTCAAATACCAAATGAGGCAAGAATTATTCTTCCACCTCAACAGATGAAGAAATTGTGGCTCAGAGTAGAAGTGGTAGAGCTGGGATTCAAACCCAGGCCAAGCTAAGAAGAAACTGCCTCATCGGGGCCCGGGACAGGCCAGTGGGGTGGGCCATGCTAGCCCCTGCTCACACCATCTGTCAAGTGCTGGTTAGCGGTGTTCCTGTTGGCGTGGGCTCATGCTCCCTTGCTGCAGACACGTTCCAATTAGGTGAAAGAGCAGTGAGGATAATGTCTTTATGGAAATGGGGCTTTGGGCCGAAGGCAGCAGAGACATTTGTCTTCAGGAGATGCTCTGTTCTCTGCTTTGTGGCTCTGGCCCTGAAGATTTCCCTGGGGGCCGCCCCCACCCCACTGGCTCCCTTCCCGCACTTGCTCTGCTCACTTCTCCACTCCAGTCAGCCCCGGAGAACACGTGCTGTGCCCACTCACTCATCTCCCCCGCCCTGGACCAGTCAGAACCGGGGCATTTGGAGCAGGGCTTCAGTTGCAGCAGGAGGCTTTCTGGTTGAACCCAGGAAGAACTTCCAGACAATTAGGGATCGTGGGAAGGTGCGGGTAGGTTTTTAAGGTCCAGAGGGACTGTGGGACAGTGAAAAGGTCCAGAGGGACAGTGAAAAGGGCCGAAGTGAGAGGTGGTGTGGAACATACCCTCTGACCCTCCGCTTGGGGAGGGTTCTGCCCCTGGTTCCATATCCATGTGCTGGACTTGGAGCTCGTCCACCCACACCCCCCAGTCTGAGCCTGCTCCTGATATCCTTTAAACAGACTTCTCCCAGCCTCAGGGTTTCAGGGGTGAGGTTCAGGATCCCAGAGACAATCCAGCAAAGAGACTCTGACTCCCCCAAACATCCCCACTTCCCTCCATGCTTACACAAAGATTTCAGGTTTTCTGAGTAAAGCGACCTCCGCTGACTGCCTGTAGGGGGCAGCGTTACCCCACGCACCCTCTGTGGAGCCCTGTTGCTCTAAGGGTTAGGTGGGGACTCTGGTAGGAAGAGGCAGAACAGCCAGGTCCCCTCCTCCCGTCCCCTGGGCCTATGGGAGGGGAGAGGGGGGGAAATGGTGGCTTGAGGGTAGCCAGGGGTATAGCTGGGTATGTGGCGGGGGGACCTGGGGGTTCTGAGGGCCACCTCAGGCTGGTCCAGGGGAAAGGTACTCACCCTCATTCCAGAGCTCTCCAGTGCCAGGCTGTGGCCACACCAGGCCTCCCTCTGCAGGGCCCTGATGGGTGCCCTGAATAGGCAGTTGGATGTGACAATAGGGAGAGGAGGTGGGGAGCTAGGGAGAAGTGGACACCCTGTGAGAGGAAGTGTAAAGAGGGGAGTGACCTATGTCCAGCCTCTGGTCACTTCACTGCCCATCCCCCAGGAGGTCCAGAAATGCAGAGGGTGGTAGGGGTTTGGGCTCAGAAAGACAAGGTTGGGGAGGAGTTAACAGGGAGAGGGGAATGAGAAGGCATGGCTCAGGTCCCTACGAGCCAGGAGACCTTGTACTTTCTGGTCCTCTGTCTCCATCAGGTGTGACCATGCCTGTCCCCTGTGGCTGCTGAACCTCAGGGGAGGAAAGTGCTGGGCATACAGTGGGTGCCCACCCAGGGAGGCTCCCTCTGGCCATGTCCTGATCTCCTTTCTTCCCCTCGAACTAGGTGTCCGCTAGAGAGCTACCGAAACCACACACTAGCTAGGTGTCCTTGGGCAACTTAGTAACCTTTCTGTGCCCAACGTTTCTTATCTGCAAAATGGGGTAATAATACTTCTCACTTTAGAGGGTTGTTCTGAGGATAAAATGAGTTTTATACATCAAGTGCTTAGAACAGTACCTGCCATGTGTGAGCCCTCTGGAAGGGTGTGTACCATTGTCACTGTTAACGGTCACAAAACCCTACCGTGGGTTCCTTAAAAAGCTTCCCCTCAAATGAGCTGCTTGACTTCTCAAAGCAGCCTCTGAGATTGGCCCACCAGAAGTCCCACCCATTTTACAGGTGAGCACAGGAAGGCTTAGAAGATGAGGTGACTTGCTTAAAACCACACCACCTTTTAAAAGTGACTCAAGATCTTTTTAATGTGTATGTGATCCTGAGTAGTACCTCACCACTCAACTGCAGCCTGGGTCCTCCAGGGGACCAGGTCCTGAGTCCCCGGCCGAAGAGGATGGTAGCTCCTACGTCTCCAGGTTGCCCAGGTGTGACACCATCAGCTCCTGTGGGTTTGGTGAAATAAAAGAGGCAGGTTAGAGGCTCCCTGTTCACAAAGGAGTTTGGGGGCCTGGATGGCTGGAGCAAGGTGAGGACAGGATGAGGTGTACCTGCAGGCTGAATTGGGAGTGTCAGCTGCCTTGGGGGCCCCAGGCTTCCCTTTAATTATCATTTGCAGGTGGCTGGGCGCCCAGGGTACCGGCTTTCATCTGACAGATGAGGCTTATCTCCTGGAGCAGGAGAATTGACTCTGTAATTGAACAGGGTGTTTTACCTTTGATGATGTCCCCTGGCAGTTTGAATCCTAGCATGGGGGGCAAGGGAGACACTGTCAGCCTCAGCCAAGCCGCTGGTCCTTTCAGCCCTGGACTCACAGGGAGACTCAAATCCAAACAGCATGGGGACGCTGTGGGGTGTGAATGAGCAATGGCAGGAGACAGTGTGGTGTAGACAGGAGCCTGCACTCCGTGGTCAGACAGACCCGATGTGAGTACCAGCTCTGCCACTTAGTAGCTCTGTCACCCCGGTCACCCTTCTGAGCTTCCATTTCCCCATCTGAAAATGGGGCTAATGGTATCCGTGTGACATAGTTATTGTGAGGAGTAAATAGGATAATGGGTGTGAAGTGCTTAGCGCAGCACCCAGCACTCTTGTAAGTGCCCAATTAAATGCTGGCTTTACTCATGGCCCGCGAGCAGGGCGTGCTCTGAGCACCCACGCTGCGCCTGGCTCCAGGTGGACTCGGCCCGTTGCAGTGCCAGGTCCACAACAGCTTGAGAACCACCGCCCTTTCTGAGAGCTCCCACCCCAGGGAAAGGGCAGACCGCTTTTCCTCCCAGCCTTTATCGAGCGTCTACTATTTGCTGACTGTGGGAGCCACATTGAGTAAGATCCTGCCCTGCCATCAAGGAGCCCCCGTCTCCTGGGCCCACGGTTATAACACAGGGGGGTGGGGGTGGTCAAAGGAGGTGTGTTGTAGTGGGCACTGAGCTGGGAATGATGAACCCTGGGGTGACTGTGGGTGAAGCCATCCACATTTGCACTGCGCATTGAAGCATAGCGAAGCCTTGGGGCCGGTGAGTGTCAGCGGCTTCTCCACTCTTCCGAGAACACTGAGAAAGGATCCAGGTGTGGCGAAGGGTCACGTTCCAGGCTGGGACGCAGAGTTGGGTGGGGCTGTTCAGGGGATGCCCCTTTTTCTTTTCAAGATGCAGTAGGAGGCCAGGTTTGATGAGACTGGCGACAGGGTTGGGAAGCTTGGGACGTGACTCTTCTGTCTGCCAGAAGGTGTATTTAAACAAAACAGAAACAGGAGGGGTGAGGGCAGAGGAGGAAAGCAAGACTCTTCTCGGCTCTCTCTCTCCTCCTGTGCTGGGGTCAGAGGGTTAAGGGCCTATACTCAGCCCTGGGCATGAGGGTGGGCAAGATGTTGAAGAGACACTTACCCCAGGTGGCAAAGGGGTACTTGCCAAGCTGAGCCCGGGAACCTGGTATTCAGGAGAATGAAGGACTCACTCATTGAGCTTTGAGGGCCTTTTAATTAGTTTTACAAGAGGCCTCCATCTCTGCGTGTCTGTCCTCACCAAGATTCCCCAGGAAGGAAGAGGTGGAGGGGAGACGGGTGCAGCCACTCAGCGAATTTCCCCAAATCCTCATGCCTGCATTTGCTGGGCCCTGCTTCTTCATCTTGTCTTCCCCCGGAACAGGGGTCCTCAGGACCAGGCCTGTGGGGAGGGGGCCAGGGGAGGGATGGGGTGCCAGCCTGCCAACCTTGGATGCTGGAGGTTTGTGTAGAGGGGGTGCTGGGTGCCAGGGAGCATGTGGACAGGCTGTCATACACTATCTTTTTTTTTTTTTTTTGTATTTTTCTGAAGCTGGAAACGGGGAGAGACAGTCAGACAGACTGCCGCATGCGCCCGACCGGGATCCACCCGGCACGCCCACCAGGGGCAACGCTCTGCCCACCAGGGGGCAATGCTCTGCCCCTCCGGGGCGTTGCTCTGCTGAGGCCAGAGCCACTCTAGCGCCTGGGGCAGAGGCCAAGGAGCCATCCCCAGCGCCCGGGCCATCTTTGCTCCAATGGAGCCTTGGCTGCGGGAGGGGAAGAGAGAGACAGAGAGGAAGGAGGGGGGGTGGAGAAGCAAATGGGCACTTCTCCTATGTGCCCTGGCCGGGAATCGAACCTGGGTCCCCCGCACGCCAGGCCAATGCTCGACCGCTGAGCCAACCGGCCAGGGCCTGTCATACACTTTCTGGTTTGGCCATTTACCAGCCGGGTAGACCTGAGTATGTCATTCCAGTATTTGAGCCTCAGTGTTGGAATCTGCAAAATGGGGCAGTAATGCTTACCACTTGGAGTCACTCTAAGGATGATGTCTAGGAGAAATGTTGGAGGAGGGGTCGGCCTTGGAGAGGTCTGTTAGCAGGGGAACAAGGCCATCAGCCTTTGGGATACATGCCTCAGTTTTAAAACAGGCAAAATGTGGTTGAGGCACTTACCTCACGAGGTTGTATGCAGATTAAATGAATTACAGTCTATGTAGCTGTCTGGCTCATAATGCTTAGTAAATATTAGCCATTATTACTGATTTCATTACTGTCGGTTAGCTGTTAAGGCAAACTCTCAAGCCCAAGGATTTGGTCAGATGTCAGAATGGGGGCCTAGGACGGGGCTTGGCCGCAAGAAGGAGGCCGGAAGCTACAGAAACGGCTGACTGGAACCTGGGTCCAGGTGAAAGCTGGAACCTCTGTGGTGCAGAGGCCTGGATGGATGGTCAAGTCTGGGAGGTGTACATACAGGGGCTGGTCTGGACCCCCGTAACACCCTCCCACCTCAGAGTTCTCCCAACACATTTCCTGCTCACTTTGGTTCTAGCAGGAAGGGCCAGATTAAGTTGCCAATGCTGGGGACATGTGTGTCCCAGGCACTTCTGCACTGGGCTTCCACTTGGCCGGGCTCAGAGAGGAGCAGGCCCAGCCCTGGGGGAGAGGTGATGTGATCCCACCATGGCTTTAGTGGCTTTCCCCCGTCTGAGGCTGCTCCCTTTCTCACAGAAGGAGCTGTGTGGGGAGAGGCCCCTGCGGCTGCCGGTCAGGACTGCGGAGGGAGACGGCGGAGGGAGACGGCGGAGGGAGACAGCGGCCTCCAGGTCAGCTGAGGCTCCGCCCTAGCTGACATGTGCAATAATGATCCTTCCTACCCCAAGTGTCTGTTTGTATTCATTGATTCGTGGGAGAGTAAGACTTGGTTGGCTTGGAACCCAGATCCGTAACTCTGCCCACAGTCGGGGTTATATATTCGTAGCTGGGTCTGCTGGACCAGGGAAGCCAGGATGCTGGGGGACATTTGGAACCCTGAGAGAATTCATCACAGGAGGCTGAAGTGGTCTGATCTTGAGGTCTGGCTCGGTAACATGCCTGTGGTGGCTGGTAATCAAACCCGTCCAAACCCGGTGACTTTGGTAGACTGAGTGTCCCCAGAAAGAAAAAGCTGTGTGTGTCGACTGAGTCATTTCCTTCACTCTAGAACCCTTCGGGGCCCAAGCGGCGCTGTGGCCTCCTGCTGGCACCTGGATATAAGTTCCATTTGGGGAACTGTGCCCCACCCTGCAAGAGAATGCTGAGTTCTTAGCACAGTGCCTGCTATAAAGCTGGGGTTCAAAAATACTTGGTAAAAGTAATAATAAGATTTTTTTTTTCAAAACCTACCTCGTTTAGTGAAGGATTTTGTCATAGCAAACTTGCAGAGCAGTTGAGAGTGGAAACCCAGACCTATTCATGAGTGAGATACCCCCTGTGGGTCCCACACATGAGAGGGAGTTAGGAAAGGGTTGAAATCCTTGAATTGGCAGAGGTGCTTGGAGCTAGCAATATTTGGGGATTCTTAATGCCATTCGCACCCACAGGCTGGTGAAGAAAGGACTACTTCATTGTTTTCTGAATGAAGGGAAGGAGCGGTTTGTCAATAGGAGAGCTGGGATGTCAGTGTCACCCATGGAAGTCGTTTGGCAGTGCTGGCAAAAGCATGGCGCCTACATGACTCACATGTGCATTGACTTCTCCTTTCTCTTTCCTGCTAGGCTTATTGATGCACTAGCTCAAACATGTTCGTGTGGCTCTTGATATTGGGGGTCATGGTCCCCCAGTGAGGAAGGCTCAGCAGGCCTTCCAGTGTCCAGACTGTGGGAACTGGCTCGGAGGGAGACCTGACCACCCAGATAGGCCAGAATAAAGATTATTTCCCATCCTCCTTTCTCATCTGGTACCCAGTGCCTTCATGGTCGTCTCCCCTCCTCCTCAGCAATGTAAGATTGCGGCTGTAAATTATTCATTCATAGTTAAGTGGAGCACATTTCAAAGTCTTGTCTCAGAATTGCTGAGGGCGAAGGCTCACATTTTTGGGTCCAGCGGCTCATCAAGTAGAGCCCTGAGATCTGGAGCCAGCCTGCCTCAGCTCCGGTCTCCCCCGTCTGGTTTCCTCCCTATCTTTTCCTGTTCAGGTTTCCTGCCTCACCTTACCCCAGAGGGAACCCGTGTCAGTGCTACCCCCTCCTGACCATGTAGGCATGGCTGTGGGCTTCAGGGCGACTGTTGCCCAGGACCCCTGGGCCATCCGTTCTTGTGGGAGCTGGGAGCCCACACATCTGAGAGGAGTGCGTAAGATGTGCCAAGCACTGGAAAAGTGGCCATGCTGACAACCACTGCAGCAGACATTATCGCATGTGCTCTGTGTGTCAGGCACTTTTCTTAGCACTTTATTTTTTTAATTTAATGTACTTTAGTTTTTTCTTCTTTTTCAAGTGAGAGAAGGGGAAATAGAGAGACAGACTCCCGCATACACTTCAACCTGGATTCACCTAGCAACCCGCATCTGGGGCTGTGCTCACAACCAAGCTATTTTTAGCACTTGAGGTGGAGGTTCCATGGAACCATTCTTAGTGCCTGGGGCTGATGCACTCAAACCAATCAAGCCACTGGCTGTGGGAGGGGGCAGGGAGAGAGAGAAAAGGGGGAGGGGAAGGGGTGGAGAAGCAGATGGTCGCTTCTCCTGTGTGCCCTGACTGGGAATTGAACCTGGGATGTCCATATGCTAGGCTGACACTCCACCACTGAGCCAGCCGGCCAGGACCTCTTCTTAGCATTTTGTAGTTAATGTTTCTATTGAACCCCACAACAACCCTACGAGATAAGTACTGTTTCTATTCTCACTTCACAGATGAGGAGATTGAAGCTCAGAGACGTTGAATGACTTACCCAAGGCCACACAGCCTACAAAGTAGCCAAGCTGAGACTCGAGTGCAAGCAGTCCAATGCCTGACTCTGCACAATGTGCTACTCTATTAAAACCTATGATAGTAGTACATTTATCCTTACAACAACCCCTGTACAGATGGGCAAATTAATGTCTTGAGAATATAAGTGACTCATTCCAGGTCATGTAGCTAGTGAATAACAGAGCTAAGATTTGAATCCAAGGCATTCGAATTCAGAATCCATGTTCTTTCTGCCACCTGCCCTGAGACTGGCGGATGAGCTGACCTTCTAGGCACCCTTATTAGGGAGAAAAAGGAGAAACATTTGGGGGTCTAGGGAGTCTCAGCCTGCGTTGGGAGGGTAGATTGGGAGTGGGGAGCCCTGGCTGATGGATAAAATGTCCTTGGAATTTCCTGAGAGTAAATTTCAGTGTATGTGTCTATGCTACCGATTCAATCTAATGCCACCACTATTTATTTATTTATTATTATTATTTTTTTAAAAATATTTTATTTATTGATTTTTTTAGAGAGAGAGGAGTGAGAGAGAGACACACACAGAGAGAAAGAAGGGGGAGGAGCAGGAAGCATCAACTCCCATATGTGCCTTGACCAGGCAAGCCCAAGGTTTCGAACCGGCGACCTCAGTATTCCAGGTCGACGCTTTATCCACTGCGCCACCACAGGTCAGGCCAATGCCACCACTATTTAAAGATTCAGAGCTGACAAAGGAGAAAAACATAAATGCTTTCTATCTGAGCTGTTGCTTACCGTTAAGAGTTTATCTCTAAGTAGCAGAATAATCGTAACACATAGCAGCCATGTGGGGCTGATTAGTTTTACTGTAAGTTTTATTTGATTACAACATGAAAGGCTGTTCATGACTTAGGACGGAGCTATATGGCTGCTTGCTTACAGCTGAAAAGCAGGAGCTCCAGGAACGGGGCGGGCCCAGGAGCATCCGATCACGAGTGGTGCTTGAAGAGCGTGTTGATCAGCAGAGACTGTTTGCCGCCCCTGCCAGTGTGTAAAACCACGGCTCTCTTCCCATGGGGGCAGTGGTCAGTAGTCCTGGCTGTTCGCAGAGGCTGGGGAGGAAGGGGAGTAGGAAAGAGACAATGTTCGGCTTATGTCAAAACTGTGAACATGGGAGTAGGAGGACATGTGTTTCATTTCTAAGACAAATTAAAAGACCCAATCTTGTCTCATGCCTGAACCTGAATAATATACATACTAATTTTATTTATTTATTTTTTCATGCTTACTAGGTGCTGGGCACTGTGCCAAGTGTTTAGAGAGCGACCTTATCAAGGAGGGAAACGTATTTTCCTCAGTTTACAGAGGAGGAAAGGGAGGCTGGGAGAGGTGAAGTGAGCGCCCCAGGAGTTCAGGCAGAAAGGGGAGGGGCCGGATGTGGAGTCTGATGCTGGGTCTGGAGCCTGGGCCTCTCCTGCTAAACTGCTCCTCACGAGAGTATCTCTCAGTGACCCCGACTTTCCCCAAGAGCCCGGTGGACAGTGGGAACGAAGGGTCCTCTGGCAGGAGGTGGGACCCATCTCTGGTGGCCTCAGCCATCCTACCCAGCTTCTCTGGGGCCTCCAGGAGGGTGGGAAAAGTTATAGGCTCGAGAGGGAGGGGAGGAGGTTTGGCTTGTCCCTGACTGTATCACTCAGTGTCTCTCAGACGCATTGTCCTCATCTCTAAGATAATGTTTTCGGATCCATCTCACAGGTGGTTGTGGGTAACTCCTTGTCAGTTGTGAAGTGTTATTTGTACACTCGTGATAGGAGGTAGTGGTGAGCAGTGGTGAGCAGGGAGAGGGAAACCCTCTGAAGAAGAGATAGGCGGGGAGCCAGCAACTATGACCTGTGGCCCAGATTCAGGACCTTTGCACATGCTGATCCCTCTGCTGGAGAGCTCTCCCCTCCTCTCCCCTTTCCCCATGATATGGTCTTTTAACACTTTCAGCTCTCAGCCTAAATGTATCTTCTCAGAAAGACTCTCACCTCTCCCATGCTGGTAGACTGGCTCGAGCCCCTACCACTGTCAGCCCTGGGTGCTTTCCGTGGCTCTTCCATTTCACTCCAAACCTCCTTACAAGACCTAGTCCTACCTGTATATGAATCATACAGGCAGAGGCTGAGGGCGTATTATGGGGACACTATTCCAGCAAAAGCCATCTGGCTGGAGCAGGGAGAGAGAGAGAGAGAGAGAGAGAGAGAGAGAGAGAGAGAGAGAGAGAGGGGAAGTGTCAGGAAGTGATTTCTCACAGTAATTAAATGCTTGTGTGTATATGTGTGTGTTGGGGAGATGTATTTTATCACTGTCCCCTTCCCAGGGTCTAATCTAACCTGTGTCACATCCAAGCCCTGGGTCTAAACAGAACCCCATCCCTCCCTCGACATGAGGGAGGAGGGCTGGTGATGTTTTTGATTAAGAAAAACAGCAACAAAGAGTCAGGGAGGGCCTCAGTGAGCTTTCGTGAGAAGTGGGAGGAGCAGCAGGGTCAAGGGGACCTACTATATAGATGTATTTAACCTCTCAGCTGGGATGGATGGCTTCTATAAACCCCCCCGTAAACCTTCGGGTGGGAGGCTGCTTCTCAAGTTCACAGAGGAAAGGCATGAACGGTGCTCAGGATGATGGGTTGCCTGTCAGGTGGGGGTCCTGGGGGGTGGAGGAGAATTGTGGGAGGGGCCCTTTCTCTTCCGGAGCACACACTCAGCCCCTGTCCCCACAAGAGTCTGCCTCTGGGTGACACTTCGTTGGATAAATTCTGCCCTGGCCTGTGCTATGGACACGCTACGTAGCCTTAAGCCGGTGCTTTTGTCTTCCTGGACTTGGGTTGTCAGTCTGTACAGTCGGGGGAGCTCCGGAGGTGGGTGGTGGAGATGGTTGTACCGCAGTGCTCTGTGTTTAACGCCACTGAGCTGTACGTACACCGAAACATGGTTCAAACAGTAAACTTGGTTATGTATATTTTACCATGAAAAAAAAAAACCTCTAAAAGAAAATCGGATGAATCTAAAGCAGGGGTCCCCAAACTTTTTACACAGGGGGCCAGTTCACTGTCCCTCAGACTGTTGGAAGGCCGGACTATAAAAAAAACAACTATGAATAAATCCCTATGCACACTGCACATATCTTATTTTAAAGTAAAAAAAACAAAAACAAAACGGGAACAAATACAATATTTAAAATAAATAACAAGTAAATTTAAATCAACAAACTGACCAGTATTTCAATGGGAACTATGCTCCTCTCACTGACCACCAATGAAAGAGGTGCCCCTTCCGGAAGTGCGGCGGGGGCCGGATAGATGGCCTCAGGGGGCCGCATGTGGCCCGCGGGCCGTAGTTTGGGGACCCCTGATCTAAAGTTTTCTTAGAGCCTTAATGCTCTGTGGATAGATGATCCTGGATTCAGAGAAATGCCAGGGAACTTACCATTACTTCAGGAACAGACTGTGTGACCGCTGCCAAGTCACCTTCCCTCTGATTCTGTCCCCTTTGGTGGTGGCAGGGCGGGTCCTGCAGACATAGCTGGTTGCTCTCCCTCCCTCTTCTCTGAAAGCTTCCCGCACGCCCTGAGCTTCCTCCGTGCTCCGGAGGCTGGACCCCTCTCTCCTCTCTGGGGCCCCCACCACCTCCTGTCTTGGCCTCTGGTGGTTTCTCCTAGAGGCCAAGGGGGAACTCCGCTCAGCTGTTCACCGAGCCGTTAAACATCTCATGGATAATTTAGGAACACAAATCAAACAGGAGGCTGGAGTCTCTGGATTTATGAAGAAAAAAATGAGTCAAATTTGACAATTTGTGAGCAGTTCAGAATAGCAGCATGGCGGGGGGTGGGGTGGGGGTAGGAGAAGGCCTGAGGGCTGGTCTGAGGGCTGGCTGCGCAGTCGCGGGAGGCAGAGGTGGGACTGGGCCTCAGCACCCAGACCACTAGCTTTGTGGGAAGTTGCCTGTGTCCCGGACAAACGGGGCAAGCAGAGTCCAGTGAGGGCAGGACTCCTAAGGAAGCAGAGGGAGGGCCAGTCCACAGATGCTAATGTGTCTGCCTGTGGTCTAGGCCTTGGCTGGGTACCAAGGGGAGGAGAGGTCAGGGCAGAGGAGGTGAGACACATCCTCCAGCTGTGTGTGTGTGTGTGTGTGTGTGGGGGGGGGGCTGGGCCAGAATTGAGAGGATTTGTTGGCCTTCCAAGAGAGAGAGAGACAGAGAAAGAGAGAGAGACCTCAGTTGTCCAAGAGGCTTCTTTTTGAGCCTTTTCCAGTCTTCCTGGGCAAACAGTCTTAGGGTGGTGAGATAGTCCACCTAAAGCCAGCCCCAGAGGCCCAGAGGGACACTCCAAAGGCCATCACTAAGGTCAGAGCCCCAGAGATGTATGGGTCCCCGTGGATGTGGGGTGGGAGTCTGACTGGCTTTGCTCCCATGGGAACCAGCAGTGGGGGGCCTCCTGCTACCGCCTCAGCATGGTTTTCCTGGATAGTCCCAGCTTCTGTCCACTTTCCTCTGCTGGGATGGACTCCGAGAAGTGCACTCTCAGGTGTGTGGTCTAGTAGGGGTGCTAAGTCTGAGGGGCAGGGAAGGAGAGACCAGGGATGAGCCCCACGTAGACATTGCTTGCCTGGGTGCCATGGAACAAGTCACATCCCCTCCTAGGGCTCAGTTTCCTCACCTGAATAATGGGAAATAGTATTCCTTTCCCTTAGCCTCCCTTATAGGTACCTGATATCCTCTAAAGTGTCATGTCAAGGTGGTAAATTCTTCCTTTTTCCATGGGAATCCACCCCAATCATCTTTCTGGGCTTTATGTTCTCATGTCTGAAATGGAGAGACTAGACCATCCATCCTGAACACCATCCGATGCTATGACTATCTTGGTATTTCAGTTCCTGACCAGTGTGTTCCCACTGAAGATGGAGCTTCCAGAATCCAGGGCTCGAGGAGGCAGCGTTTTATTCAAATAACCACTTAATAAAATGACTTCTAGGTAGGGGGCCTTAATGCTTTTTCTTAATCTCACCAAAAGCCCTAGTGAAGACGTGGCTGGATGTGTGCATTTCAATGATTTAGATGGGTGGGTTGTCCCCTAGAATGTATCCGAAAGATTTCCGCAGAACTTATGTCATGCAATGTGAAACATTCCCATTTTAAGAGCTGAAGGAGATAAAATGTCAAGGGGCTTGAAGACTCCCGGGGGAGGGGCAGAGATGCACTGTTGACTTGGGAGTCATTATTTAGAGTCAGCAAATAGTTATTGAGCTCATACTACATACCAAATGCTGTTCCAGGCACTTTCATATTCATTATTTCCTTTGGTTCCATATTAATAATGGGAAGAAGGCAGTATTACTCTCTTTTGGCAGATGAGAAAACAGGCTCAGTGAGGTAAAAGGCCCTGGCCATTGGCTCAATGGTAGAGCGTCGGCCCAGGGTGTGGATGTTCCAGGTTTAATTCCTGGTTAGGGCACACAGGAGAAGCAACCATCTGCTTCTCCACCTCTCACCCTCTCGCTTCTCTCTCTCTTCCCCTCCTGCAGCCATGGCTTGGTTGTAGTGAGTTGGCCCCAGCTGCTGAGGATGGCTCCGTGGTCTCCACCTCAGGTGCTAAGAAGAGCTCAGTTGCTGAGCAATGGGGCTACACCCTAGATGGTCCGAACATTGCTTCCTAGTGGGCTTGCCAGGTGGATCCCAGTTGGGGTGCATGCAGGAGTCTATTTCTGTCTCCCCTCCTCTCACTGAATATAAAGAGAGAGAGAGAGAGAGAGAGACAGAGAGAGAGAGAAAGGGAGGGAGGGAGGGAAGGAGAGAGGTAAAGGAATTGTTTAAGGCCACACACTGGGAGTGGTAGATCTGTGATGCAGACCCAGGCCTATCTGATCTCAGAGGCAGAGCTTCCCCTGAAAAGCGATTTCTTATTCCAGGCCATTAAAGCCACAATGTCATCTCACCAGTGGTCTCCATAGATTTCTCTTTAAGTATAATCACATTTTCCTGTTTCTTTATATGTCTAGTAATTCTAGATTATATCCTGAGATTGTGCATATTTGGAAAAGACTCTGAATTCTATTGTGTTCCTCTGAAGAGTGTTGATTTTTTGTTTTTAATTTGGCTGAAATCATACTTCAAACTGTTTCCCCCCTGGTGGGCAGCAGCTGAAATCTATCTTTTAATCTTAGCTGGGCTTTCCAGAGTCTTCCCTTGGTACGTATGTGGAAGGACCAGCTAGAGGTTTGGGTAGAGTTAATATATACATAGAAGTTGGATAAATCTCTGTGACTTTCTTCCTTCTGGGGTTTTTGTCATCACTTTCTAGCTGCTGCATTCATCCTCATTTTCTCTGATTCTTCAAGCCACCAAGGCGTTGGGTTTCCTTTAAATTTGCTATTCTGTAAGACACTGACTATGGTCTATATTCAGGAGAAATGCAATGTTAACTCCCCTCCAACTTCTGCCTGATTTTTGTTTTACCAGCGCCTTTTGGTAGTTTTAAAATATTTTACACAGAGTTTATAATTGTTACCTGTAGAGGACAGGTTGGTTAGGAGCTACTTGACCATCATTGAAAGTCTTGTTCCATTTTTGAACGTGTGGTTTCTCTTCTGGCTCTCACCAGGCAGGATCTGTTCTTAAAGCTATGCCAGGCCTGGCAACATCTCTAGGAATCTTGTCTTCACCTAGTAATTGTAGGCATTTAGACCAAGGCAGTAACGTGTGGTAAACCGGATCTAAGAGATGCTACAGAACTGTGTCTGTGACAGTTTCCTGGGTGGCTTTGCCTCATGTGTGCCTTCCCTTCCACACCTCTCTCCTGGGGAAGGATTGCGTCTAGACTGCAAATGGCACGCCTCAGGGCACCCTTTTGTGCCATCACGCTGGGCGGTGGATGGGCAGGTTTTGTCCCTCTCTTAAGCACACTTTTGACAAAGTCCCTATTGGGGAGGAAAAGGAGGCAGATAACCCAACTTGCCCATGTCAGCCAAGAGTATATCTTTTTAAAAATCTGCCTTAGGGAGTTTGTCAGGTGGCCCCCACCTGTTCAGGTTCCCTGGGACACCTTCTGGAGCTGCAGCTGCGTGCCAGGGGCCTGGGGAAGCTGGCTCCTCCCCAGAGAGTTTTTCTTCTCTTCTGTTGATGACCTCAGAAAGGCCAGCGTAGCATATAATGGCAAATGTGTGTGCTTTTAACGTGTTCCTGCTTTATAGAGTTTTTTTTTCTCCTCCCTTTCTTCTGGAAAAATCTCTTGTGTATCGGAGAGATGAAGCCAAAAGAGATATGTCTCTGATGGCTGAGAATTATTATTTTAAAGGCTTTATTTGAGCTGCTCTTAACAAAACTCAAACATCTGGCTTGTGGCACCCATGTGCCAACTTTCAGCTTGGATGCAATGCATGAGGATGGTGCAAGCCCAGGCTGGAGGGGGCACAGCGAAGCCTGCTCGGCCTGCCTGGCAGTCGGGGTGGGCCTGGCCGCTTTCTGGGCCGTGCCTCCTCCATGGGCCAAGGGCACAGGAAGAAAACCACTTTCTCGAGCGTGTCTGGAGACATTCTGCTGAGGTGAAGGTACCCATGCCTATCTCTCGGGGTTTAAAATCTGAAAGAGAACCAGAACTTGAGCCCGAGAGCAGTAGGGCAGGGGAAAAGGGAAGGAGGGTTATATTGACCCGTATATTCTGTGCCAGGTATTTTTATACCCACTGTCAGGCTCAGTTCTTGTAAAAGTTCCTGGAGGTAAAGTGTTGCCGCCCTTGCATTCCAGATGAGAAAACTGAGGTTATGACCTGCTGACATCTCCCCCAACGGCAAGTGGCAGAGTCAGAGCCACTCTCAAGGCCGGTGCCTCTGCAGGCGTCCCCAAACTACGGCCCTCGGGCCGCATGCGGCCCCCTGAGGCCATTTATCCGGCCCCCGCCGCACTTCCAGAAGGGGCACCTCTTTCATTGGTGGTCAGTGAGAGGAGCACTGTATGTGGCAGCCCTCCAATGGTCTGAGGGACAGTGAACTGGCCCCCTGTGTAAAAAGTTTGGGGACCCCTGCAGCCTGGGTTTCTTCCATTTTCTCTGGCTGCTTCTCACATGAGCCCCAGAACCCAGCTCCTCAGCGCAGAATTTTATCTTCCTCTTTGACACAATCAGGGCTGCTCTCTGGCTGGCAGGGGAGGGAGGCAGGGAGCTCTCCCTGCCAGCAGCTTCCCTGGTGATGCAAAGGCAGCATACACTGTTCCAGGCTGGGTTTCTGGCCTTTCCCACCGCGATCTGTGGATGTCGAGCAAGTCACTTATTTTTTTGGAGTGTTAGGTATCTCATGTGAAGATAAGATACTGTAATACAAGCTTCCCAAACTAGAAATGCATGTAAGAGCCCAAGGCTCTGTGTCTGACACAGAAGACGTGCTCAGCAAGTGTTGGGTTCCGCTTCTCTCTAGCTGTGCGAGGTTCGGGGCTTGGCCCCAGAGCCAGGAGTCGAGATGCAGAAAGCCCTAGGAAAGCAAGGGAGGCTGGAACGGGAGGCAGACACCGCGAGGGGCTCTAGCTTTTTAAATTGATTGGTCAGAGGAGGCCACCGTTTAACCTGGTAAGGGGACCTGGGAGAGAGAGTGGGAGGCTCAATGTGGGATTGCCCACCTGTGTCTCTTACCCCGTGCGCCCTAGAGCCTGGGGGTCTACCTACCTGCTGGAAAGGTCCCTCAGAAACCGCTATGTCTAGCTGTCACGTTTTACAAACAGAGAAACTGACGCCAGAGAAGGAAGGGGCGTTGGCCGAAGCTTCAGCGGAGGCAGAAGGCAGAGTGGTTGCTTGGCCTCAGATCCTGGGCTCTGGAGTCAGGGCTGGGTGGGGGAGGAGGAAGGTAGAGCGGCACAGCCCGAGGGCCCCAGGGCTGTAGCCCCCACAGAAACGGCACAGCTCCTGGGGCCCAGTGAGCCCTGCCGAAAACCTGGGCTGGGGTGGGGGTTGGGGTGGGAAAGAACGCTGGAGTGGCTCCCGCTCCTGCTGGTATGCCTCTGATCGGTCTGTGAGCATCTGTTCACCTGTTCTCTGATCACTGCGTGGGCGGAATCTGCCCATTAGTACTTCACACCCAGGGTCTCGGCACAGCCAGGCAATTAGGTTGCCCATGATGAGAATCTCTTGCGGCTGCCTCTCCGTGCACTTGGAAAGCTTTCTCCTTTTTTCTTGAGCCTCGGTGTTTCCAAGTGTAGGATGGAGGCGAGCGAGCTGCCTTGGAAGATAGGAGCAATGGAGAAACCCCTAAAGGATGCTTTGGGGACTCTAGAAGTCAAATCAGATAAATATAGGGCATCCCTATCATGAATTGGACATTTGATCTTTTTCTCTCCATTCTCCTTTCTCTTCCCTTCCTTCTTTTCTTCCTCCCTTTCATGGCATTTGTTGAACATCCGAGGAGCCTGGTATAGTAGCAAAAGCTAGGACTGGGAGGTGGGACTGGGCAGTGGAATTACGTCAGAAAGGGTGAGTATGTTTGGAGAATTTCTTGAAACTCCTAGGAAGTAGGGGAGGCACATAGGAAAGAATGAAAAAAGAAAACCCCAGAAAAGGTAAAGGTGGCCATCAGATCAGAGCCAAGCCCCAGAGAGGGGAGAGGAGGAGGCTTTGGGAGGGGGCATTCTGGGTCTTCACTGCACCAGGCTGAGCGTGGAGAGAGCCCAGCCAGGGATGGGGAATTGTTTGTGCTTTTCCATCCAAACAAGATACCTCCAAGTCCTTCCATCCGGGCGTACTCCAAGGAACCCAGAGAGCAGAGCTGCTCTAGGACCTGCTGGCTGGGGTCCTCTGTGGAGGTGGCAAGGTCTATGCTCTAAGCCTGGGGAAGGACCCTGTCCTGTTGACATGGGGCAGGAAGCTCTAGATCTCAAGGCAGCCTGTCCCAGGGGGCCTTCCCATGGGCTCCTCCGGCACCTGGTCCACTCTTCCCTTGGCACCCTGTTCCCACAGGTGGGGCTTTCCGGAGGGTGGAGCCCAGACCACTCATCTGAGAGAAAGAAACGGAGCCCAAGGAGGTGAAATGACTTGAAGAGAGCCAACCCCCCAAGCCAGTGGCAGGGCTAGGGTTAATATCTGTGAACTGCTCTTTGGGAAGGGAAGTCTTTGATGGTGACCTAATTTGTGCTGTCTTATTTGAGGTTTTCTTTTTTTAATTAAAAAGATAAAATTCAAAGACAAGAATGCGCCCAAGGCTGGATGAGCTTTTGCGCAAATAAAGGATTTGACTGGAAAATTAGTCATAAAATAGTAATAATCAAAAGATGGGTTTGGACCCTATCTTCCTGGGCCCGAAGTGGGATTGCCCAGTTAGCACCTGACGATAGTCCCGTCTGAAGCTGCGGCCTGTCATTTTGTTTCAGCAGAATGGGCAGGGGGAATGGTTGCCGTGAGACCCACCTGTGGCCGCATTTGTGTTCTTGAGCTTGGGTAATGTTTCTCTAATGGGTGAGACCCCTTCTTAAATGGGAAACTCAAGGGTAACCTTAAGTCTGACCCCACTGACTAATATTCATTGTGGTATAGACAGAACCTGGACATAGGGTCCAGCAATCTGGGTCACCACCGTCTGATTTTTGTCACCTTGGTCAAGTCATAAAATGGTGCCTTAATTTCCTCATGTTTGGACCAGAGACAGTAGTTTCTCCTCTTTCCCACGATGATTTAAGAGAAAAAACAGTTTATCTTTCAGCTTCTCAGCTCAGTGCTTTTCATTGTATAGGTGACTGATACATATTTGTTGAAGAAATGACTCTTTATTAGAGAAAAATGAGGTGATGAATGGGAAATATTAGAGTGGAGCATCAAGAATCTCTTAATACTACCGAGTGAGCTCCTCTTCTCTGGCAAGTTGGTGAGTCCTATATCGAGAGGTCTTTCTACACAAGTCACACGGTATAGCGACTTTTCGGGAGGGAGGGTTCCTCTTCTGTGCCTGTGGCCCGTTGGGGCAGACTTGCTGAGCCGTGGTTAGGTACCTGAATCTGTGACAGGGTTGTAGTGTTTTATTGCCAGGGCCTGATGCTGTGGCCACTGCTGACTCCCATGGCAGGGACAAGAGTAAGCATTCTCCCAGGGCTTGGGAACCTGCCCCAGTTCAGGCAGGACCGCAGGGGACACTGACTTCCTCTGGCCTTCGGAGGAAGCTTTGGAGTCTGTCAACTTGGGACTGAATCTTGACTCTGTCAGTTCCTATTATGTGTTCTCGGGCAAGTTGCTAAAAATCTGCCTCATTGTTTTTTTCATATGTAAAGTGGTGTTATTACAAGCAACATCAACAAAAAATTGGACTTCATCAAAATTTAAAACCTTTGTGCTTCAGAAAACATTATCAAGGAAATGAAAAGACAACCTAAAGAATGGGAGAAAATATTTCAAATTATATAGCTGATAAAGGATTTGAATTTAGAATATATAAAGAACTCTTAAAACTCAGTAATAAAAAGACAAACCAATTAAAAATGGGCAAAGGATCTGAATAAACATTTCACCAGCAATGTATAAATGGCTAGTAAGCATATGAGAAAGATGTTCAACATCATTAGCTATTAGGGAAATGCAAATTAAAACCACAATAAAGTCCACTTCACGACAGTAGGATGACTATAATTTTTTTTTTTTTTTAGGAAAGTAGGGGTAAGAAGCAGACAGCATCAACTCGTAGTAGTTGCTTCTTGTATGTATCTTGACAAGCATGCCCCAGGTTTTGAACCAGTGATCTCAGTATTCCAGGTCAATGCTTTATCCACTGCATCACCACAGGCAAGGCTATTTATTGATTTTATAAAGAGAGGACACACAGAGAGAGGTGGGGGGAGGAATGAGAATCATCAACTCATAGTAGTTGCTTCTCAAATGTGCCTTGATGGGGCAAGCTCAGGGTCTCGAACCAGCAACCTCAGTATTCCAGTAAATGCTTTCTCTACTGTATCACCAGAGGCCAGGCAGATGGCTATAATTTAACCAAGACAAATAAAAACAAGTGTTGGTGAGACTGTGGAGAAATGGAAGCCTCATATACTGATGGTAAGCATGTGGAATGGTGCAGCCACTTAGGAAAACAGTCTGGCACTTCATTAAAAAGTTGGACATAATTCTGTAATTCCACTCCTACATAGCCATACAAGAGAAATAAAAACATATCCACACAAAAACTTGAATGTGAATGTTCATAGCAGCATATTCATAAGAGCCAAAAGGTGAGACCAAACTAAATAGCCGTCAACTGAAGAGTGGCTAAATAAAGTATGGTGCATCCATGCAAAGAAATGTTCAGCCATAAAAAGGAATGTTACAACATGGATGAACCTTAAAAACATTGCGCTAAGTGAAAGAAGCCAGTCACAAAAGACTACATACTGTATGAGTCCATTTAGATGAAATGTCCAGAAGAGGCAAATCTCTAACTATAGAAAGTTATAAGGAAGTGGTCGTCCAGGGATAGGGGAATGGAAGGGTTAAGAGAGTGATAACTAAAGGGCATGGGCATTTTTTTGGGGGGGGTCATGAAATATTTTAAAATTGATTGTGGTGATGGTTGTACAAGTCCGAGAATATACCAAAAATCACTGGGTTGTGTACTTTAATGGTGAATCAATTGTAATATATCTCAAGAACTCTGTTACCAAAGAGAAATGGGGTTATTAATAGGTCTACCTCTCAATTTCATTGTGAGGGTTAATAAGATAAAGCAGAGCATCTAGTATATAATGAGCTCCCAGTAAATGCTAATTATTTTATTATTAACATTGTCACTGGGCTGTTGGAGTCATTGGAGGTTAGGGACAAAATAGCACCATTCCTGACATGTAATTGATTACCACAACATAGTGCCCATCTCATTCCTTTCCTGGCAAATCTGAGCGGTGCAGGGAGACTTGCTCTGAACCCAGCACTCTGGACAGGTCATTCAGATGACCCCTGGCAGGGATCTTGACAACTCCAGTTGGGAGACTTACCTGTGAACAGCCAGGGGAAAGTTTGGTACGGGCCCCATAACAGGGTTTATTAAAACCACAGACTTTCACATTTCCCTGGAGAAACTCAAAGGGGCATTTGTGGTTCTAGCCATCTATCAAGTTGTCCCTGTCTCACTCCTCTTGTCCCCTTTTCTCACTCATGTCGGGACTCAGCAATTTCTCCTCTTTGTTCTGGGATTGCTTAGTAAGGACATGAATTATTGTTTTTATTAATGGGCCCCTATGAGCATTTTCAATTTGAATCCTTCCCTGGGGCCTAAGTCTCTGCTCCCAACTTTTCTTTGTAGTGCAGATTAGCTACTTGGAAGGATATTTTTACATTATTTTGCTCTCAGAAGGGGTGGGGAAGGCAGGGTGGAGCTGAGGGTTGTGGTGGGGGCTTTAGTGCAAAGGTGCTAGTTTTGGTGGCTTTAGTTCCATCGCCACCTCTGGTCCAGGACAGAGTCCTGCCCCTCCCTCTCCCCCTCCAGCTTCTCTTCCTTCTATCCCACCCTCACTTCCAAATGGTGGGTGAAAGTGTGGCAGGAGGCGTTAGGAGCTTAGGGGGAATAGCGCTTGGTGTATTCCTTCATTTCTCCACAGTGAAGTCTGGTACAGAGAAGGAGATTCAAGGCCCTTGTTTCACATGGGGCATGTGTGCGTGAGAGAGAGAGAGAGAGGTGGGGGGAGAGAAACAAAAGGGAGAGAGAGAGAGAGGTGGAAAGAGAGATTGAGTATAGTGGATGCTGTTGTCTATCATGCTGCCCAGATCCTCCTTCTGTGCTGAGTCATTTGTACCCCTAGCTGATGGCTTTCAGGTGAGTTGTTTTCTGGGATTGTGTTAGCTACAAAAGAGCTGCCTCATCCAAGGCTTCCCCACCTACCAGGGGTGGTCTGTATCCAAAGACTGCTCACTGTGGGGAGGGAGGCATACGGAGGCTCAGCCCCTTCTTCCCAGCAAGACAACCTACCTACTCAAGGTGAAGGACTCCAGAGGGTCATTCCAGCTCCAGAGCTATCTCTGGCACCAGGTAGAGTCTTTGTTCACTTGCATTGCAGTTTATCTCCTTCCTCTGTCCATTTCTCCTTGCTTCACCTTCTCAGGGTGGATTCTGGGGGAACTCCCATAAATTATCTTTTCTTTAAGTGAGAGAAGGAGAGAGAGAGAAAGAGAGAGAGAGAGAGAGAGAGAGAGAGGCAGACAGGAAGGGAGAGAGATGAGAAGCATCACCATAAATTTTCTAAGTGTAAATTTCTATTTCAGAGTTTTTGCCCCCAGAGAATCTAACCTTAGACAATGAGAAAGAGAATGGGAAGAAAGAAGATGTGAAAAGTAGGAATAACGGAAGAAAAAAAAAAAATGGAACCTTTGAAGGCAGGAGTCCCCAAACTTTTTACACAGGGGGCCAGTTCATTGTCCCTCAGACCGTCGGAGGGCCGGACTATAAAAAAACTATGAAACTATGAACAAATCCCTATGCACACTGCACATATCTTATTTTAAAGTAAAAAAAACAAAACAGGAACAAATACAATATTTAAAATAAAAAACAAGTAAATTTAAATCAAGAAACTGACCAGTATTTCAATGGGAACTATGGGCCTGCTTTTGGCTAATGAGATGGTCAATGTGCTCCTTTCATTGACCACCAATGAAAGAGGTGCCCCTTCCGGAAGTGCAGCGGGGGCCGGATAAATGGCCTCAGGGGGCCTCATGTGGCCCGCGGGCCGTAGTTTGGGGACCCCTGCTTTGAAGGTATGGGTCTGGGTCTGGAACCCCAACCCAGTCTAGACAGTTCAGTCCCTCATTTCAGTGAGAAGGCTCTGGAGGGAGTGAGAATGTTCCACATCTCACTGTGGAGTAAGAATAATGGGGAAACAAAGATAGAATACTTGAAAATAAAAATATTGTTGTTGAAATAAATTTCAATATAAGGTTTGGATGATGAAGTTAAGGAAAGTTCTCAGAAAGTGAAATAAAACTAGAAAAGGACAAGAAAAATGAGAGAGAAAAAGAAAACCCAGAGAAACATTCCAGGAGGTCTAATATCTGAGTTGTAGGAATTTCAAAGCAGAGAAAATAGAGGGGTGAAGATTATTAAGAAATAATGCAAGATTAATTCCTCAAGCCAGGGGACCTGAATCTACCTAATGAAAGGGCTTATTAATACTAGGCAATTGTATAGCCGTATGGAAAAAGAATGAACCTTAATCGTGATCACATACTGTGTACCAAAATTCAAGGAGTGTAGATCTCAGTGTGAAAAGTAAAACAATGAAATTTCAAGAAAAAAAATATTCCCAAAAGTAGAGCTTCATGTCTTTCAGATGGGAAAAGATTTCTTCAGTAGAATACAAAGATCATTAACTATAAAAGAAAATATTCCTAAATTTAAACTCTCTTAAAGTTAAAAACGCCTCTTCAGTAGAAACAATATTAAGAGAGTGAGAAAACAAGTCAAAGACTTGAAGAAGTGTTTGTAATTTATATGCCGACAAAGAAGGTACATGTGGAGTTTTTACAGAAATCCTACACATCCGTAAAGTAAGAAAATTTTGCCTTTAAGAATGGGGAAAAGATTTACAAAATAAGTCAATGAAATAAAATAAGTCAAAGAAAAAAAATACAAAATGGTCAGTAAACATTCAAAAGTACTTAGTATCATTAGTCATTGGGGAAATGCTCATTAAAACCACAGTAAAATGCCATTACACCTATTAGAATCACAAAAATAAGTCTAAAAGTACAGGTGAGAATATGGAGCAACTGGAACTCTCAGACATTGCCGCTGGTAGTTTAAATTTATACAACCACTTTGGAAAGCTGTTTGGCAGCATCTAAAAATATTGAATATCTGCCTACCCTGTGGTCCTACAATTCTACTTCTAAATGTATACTGAAGGAACATGAATACTTATTTCCACCACAAAGACATGCACAAGAATGTTACAGAAGCATTGTTCATAGCTCAAACTGGAGACTATTCCAAATGTTCACCACTTTTTGTATAAATTGTAATATAGGTATACAAATGGAATATTATACAGGAGTGAAAAAGAACCAACAACCTCTAAATGGAACACCATCAGTGAATATCAGAGACATAATGTTAAGCATAAAAAGCCAGACATGGAAGTGTATATACTGTAAAAGCTCATTTATATGAAACTAAAAAAAAAAAAAAAAGGCAAAACTAGTCTATGGTGAGAAGATAGAATAGTGGCTACTCTTAGAAAGCTATCAAGGAGGAGGCATGAAGGAACTTGGGTACTGGAAATGTTTGTATCCTGATATATGTTTGTGTAGTTTACAATATAAGTTACAAAATGACATGTAAGTCCCAACTTAAACAAAATAAGAAGGGGCCTATTTGGTGCCCAACACAATAAATGAAAAGAGGCCACACCAATTTTGCACATCATTGTGAATCAGAAGAGCAACAGGAAAAAAGAATGTTCTAAAGATTTCAAGAGGGAAATCAGGTCATTTACAAAGCAACAAAAATCAGAATGTCATCAACAACATAGGATACCTTCAAAATTCTGAAAGAAATGATTTTCAACCTAGGATTTCTATATCTAGCTAAGCTATCCTTTAAGGTACAAGGACTCAGAAAAGTTATCTCCTGTAAATCCTTATTAAGGAAGCAACTTGAAGATGTGTTACAATATATAAGGGAGTAAACCAGAAGAGGGGAAGACTGGAAGAGCGAGAAGTTGTACTCAGTAGAGCAGGGGTGAGTTCCGTTGCAAGAGCTGTGCAGGGCCTGGGGAGCAGCTAGTCCAGATTGGAGCAAGAGGCCTGAGGGCCCCAGAGGGCGAGAGCTGTGCTGATGGTGGTGCCTGATGAGAGGGAGACTGCATAGAATGCACTTTACAGAGACTTTGAAAAAGAATTGGGAAAAAGACAACTAGGACAAAAGAATAAAGAAAGGCAACTTGAAACTTATAAACACACACAGCTGAACCGGAAAGAAAGCTATAATCATAGGACACCACTTGGCTCTGCAGTGCATCGTCTTTCCTAGGCTCAATAACGTAAGTACTTTTCAGTGATTTGCAACTCTTAGAAGCAATCCGAAAGACCTATTATGGTTACAGAATAAACATAAATATTTCAACTTTACCAACATAAAAAGTATAAATGACACAAGTTAGGAGGTGAAAGTAAGAGAAGTGAGGTGAAGGGAAAGATAGGAGTACTACATCCTCTTTTTCCAAAGTGCAGATTCTCAGATTCCCCTTTTCCAAAGTGCAACATTAGAGGACGGAAGACCCCAGAGGGAACCAGTGGAAGACCTAAAAATAGAGCTATGGCGGGAGGGGGTGCGGGTGGTGTGAGGGAGGTAAATCCTCATGTACGGTAGTAAGTCAATACATTGTAACTAAAACTGATGAAGCAGGAAATATCAGCAGAAATGTATTATTTAGAAAAATGGAGGTAAGCATGAGAAGAGACATTTTAAAAAGTTAGACATGGACGCCTAGGGGGAACGGAACTGGGAGTCGGAAGCAGTTTAGCAGGAAACTGCATTTAACCTTGTGCTTGTATTACTTCGAATAAAAGTAGTTTTTTATTTTATTTATTTACTTATTTGTCTAAAGAAGGCAGACACAAGTCAGATCAAAGAGGACAATCAAGGCTTTAAGGAACCCTGGGACAGCCCCAGCCTGGACCGGACCTGTGATCATGCTTTGACATCTGGGGACTGCCCTCCTTCAGTCTGTATAGGAGCAGGGATTTGAGGACTTTGAAATGTCACCAATTCTTTCCAAGGCTTCTCTGTGATAAACTTCATCCCTCCCCTTCTTCCCCCTCAAAAATACAATTTTCAATAAATAGCAAGCTCATAAATAATACGGGGCACTGTGGCTCCTAATGAAGCAGTGACAAATGCTGTATCTCCATGAGATCAGGAGAAACAACAGAGGGGAGACTAGGGAGGGGCTTGGAGATTTTATTAAAAGTCTTTGTTTCATGCAGCCTATTAAAGCGATTCTCCCGCAAAATTATTAAACATCATTCAGAAACGCTGCTGCTGTATTAGGATGCAGCACCTAAGCTTCTGTGGGTGAAGGGTGGGTTCACGTTTGCTCAAGACAGGTGGAAAGCGGGCTGGCCTGGGTCCTCATTCTGGCTCCTCGGCTGGATAGCTGTCCAGCCTGGAGGGGTCCCTACTACCACCTAGGCCCTGGTCTCTTCATCTGTAAAATGGGAGAGTTGGACTGGACCTGTGATCCTAATCGGTTTGGGGTGGTGGATAGATTTCCCTCCTTCCACAAAATGCGCAGCCACACATACAGTTCTGTAGATAATTTCAGACTGCTTGTGGCTCATCTGTAATCCTCTAAGTCATTTTTTTTTTTGTTTTTTTTTTTTGCATTTTTCTGAAGCTGGAAACAGGGAGAGACAGTCAGACAGACTCCCGCATGTGCCCGACCGGGATCCACCCGGCACGCCCACCAGGGGCGATGCTCTGCCTATGAGGGGGCGATGCTCTGACCATCCTGGGCGTCGCCATGTTGCGACCAGAGCCACTCTAGCGCCTGAGGCAGAGGCCACAGAGCCATCCCCAGCGCCCGGGCCATCTTTGCTCCAATGGAGCCTTGGCTGCGGGAGGGGAAGAGAGAGACAGAGAGGAAGGCGTGGCGGAGGGGTGGAGAAGCAAATGGGCGCTTCTCCTGTGTGCCCTGGCCGGGAATTGAACCCCGGGTCCTCCGCACGCTAGGCCGACGCTCTACCGCTGAGCCAACTGGCCAGGGCCTCTAAGTCATTTTTACTTGGATACTCCAGGATTCTTTTTTTTTTTTTAAGAGAGAGAGAGAGAGAGAGAGAGAGAGAGAGGTAGGAAGGGAGAGGGATGAGAAGCATCAACTCGTAGTTACGACACTTTAGTTGTTCATTGATTGCATTCTCATATGTGCCTTGACCGGGGGACTCCAGCCAAGGCTGTGACCCCTTGCTCAAGCCAGCAACCTTGGGCTTCAAGCCAGTGACCTTTGGGCTCAAGCCAGTGACCATGGGGTCATTTCTATGATCCCACACTCAAGCTGGCAACTCCTTACTTAAGCTGGATGAGCCTGTGCTCAAGCCGGCAACCTCCAGGTTTTGAATCTAGGTCCTCAGAGTCTCAAGTTGACATTCTATCCACTGTGCCACCATCTGGTCAGGCCAGGATTCTATTCTTTTCCTTCTCTATGACTTATGGCCTGCAACAACTGGCTCCAGTTCTAAACAGATAGTCTCTTTAACAGGGTGAAGCCGAGCTCTTCCGGGAAAGTCCTCACCACCCACAGGAACGTCCTCTCACGGAGCGCTTGCTGGTGGTACAGGCAGGCTCCCCTGACTCGCAAACATAGCCAGCCAGCAGGCCGGGGCTGGACCCAGCACTTGTTCCCTTCAGATCCCCTTGGAGGAGACCAGCTCTTTAGGACTCCAAATCCCTGCCTCTGAGGGAGGAAGCCCTACCCTTCCTCCTGAAGCTGTTACGTGAAGGGGGGCTGTGTGTGGCTCACTCTCAGGGTCCCTGGGTTATTATCTGCAGGTTCCCAGGTTATTCTATGCCTCACACTCTCTCTGTCACTCTGCCTCTGGAATCCAACTAAGCAAAGAATTTCCTCACTTCACAATCAAACCTTCTCTCCCCCCAGACCGGGAAGGCCCGTGTACCCGATCCTTTGTCCCTGCACTCTGTGCTGGTCCACCTCTCTCCTGTGTGTGCTTGGCTATGCAGCAGCCTGACACACCTCTCCCGGGCCCCCAGTCTGCCAATAGCACTACGAGGAATAATAACCATTATTTCCTGAGCACCTTCTACGTGCCCGATGCCGAGTACGGTAACCCCGTCCCTGCGGTTACAGAGGAGGAGACTGGTATTTAGAGAGCTGAAGGAATGTGACCATGGTTTGCTGTGTCTGTAGTAGGCAGACTTATAAGATGGCCCAGTGATCTCTACTTGCTGGTATTCACGCCCTTGCCCTTGTGTAATCCTCTCCCCTTCAACGTGGGCCGGACACAGTGATTTGATTCTAACCAACAGAATACGGCAAAGGTAATAGGATGTCACTTTTATGATTGTGCTTGCAAAGCTTGTGACTTCCTTCCTGCTAGCCCGCTTTGTGGCGCGCTCGGCCTGCACACTTTGATGAGGCAGGCTGCTATGTGGAAGAGGCCCCTGTAGCAAGGCGCCGAGGCCCTTCATTGTGAATAGCCTGCGGGAACCTGAGTCCTGCCGGCAGCCACAGGAGTGAGCTTGAAAATAGATTCTTCCCCGATCAGAACATCAGACGAGACTGCAGATCCTGGCTGACCCCTCGGCGGCAGCCTTGTGAGGAGGACTTACAGAGGACCCAGCGAGGCTGTACCCCAACTCCTGACCCACAGAAATTGTGAATGGACGTGTTGTTTTAGGTGGCCAAGTTTTGGGGCATATTGTTGTGCAGCAACAGGTAACTGACGCAATGGCCAAGCTGGGCTGTGCAGCCAGGTCTGTCTGGCGCTAACGTTCTGGGTCGGTTCCATTGTACCAGGCTACCACTCTCCACCTTGGCCCGTGGGCCCCCGTGTGGAGGAGCCATGGGCAGCTGGTAGGCCCAGTAGCACCTCAGCTTCCAGACCCAGGGCTGGAGTGGGGGGTTATGCAGCGGAGGATTCAGGGGACAGTGGAGGAACGGTGCGTGAGAGAGCACTGGACCAGGAACCAGGAGATCTGGTTCTCATCTGAGCTTTGTGTTCATGAACTCCGTGAGCTGGGACGGGCCTTCCACTCTTCAGGCCTCTGTTTCTCTGGGTGTCACGAGGTTGTTGGAGGAGCACATCATTCAGCTTCATTCCCACCCGGCTCTTCCGAGTCAGAGGTGGATGATCCTCTGTAGCAGGGAGCCCTCTGAAGCTCCCTCAGCTCCAGGGTGAGTGTGACCTCAGTGGGAGGGGCTTGAGGGTTGGACAGAGGCTGTGGGAACACGCTTTGTTTGCCTTTGGGGAGGGGGCAGTTCTGACTTGAGTTCCTGGTGAGAGTCTCGCCTTGGCCGTTGAGGTTCCTGTCTAACCACCATTTCCTGCCTGGGGGTCTTGCAGTGACCTCTGGGTGAGGGGAGAGCCCTCTGCAGTGGTGGCTTTGTTCCCAGAGCAAAGAGCAGGGGATGGTGGGACTATGTGTGGGTGTTGAATAGGGTGCTAACTCACTGGGGTTCAATAGGGGGCATTTATTATGTGCAGGGGGATGAGATCAATGGGGCTCATCCTCCTTATTTCAGTTCCCTGGCCCTGGGGTGATTTACGCAGCTGCGTTTATGGTCTTGGGAGGCTAGAACAGAAAAGTTATTTAACTTCTATTTTTCTCTTCTTTTGTCCTTTTCTGTGTCTAGGCAGGGGCAAGTGGGAGAGGAGTTTTTTTTTTAACATCTCCTATAAATTATAGCTGTGGATGCTCACACAGGCTTCTCTGCCGCTGTTGAGCTGTAGAGAGTCCCTGGGGTTCAAAGACACCCGTTTTAATGCTCTAAGGAGGCAGAAATGCAGAGGGCTTCAGAGCGCAGGCTGGGAAGCAAACCACCGTGTTTGAATCCTGGCTTCGCCACTTATTAGCTATGTAATCTCAGGCAAATTACTTAACCTCTCTGAGCCTCAGTTTCCTCATTTGGTAGAACAAGGACCTTAACTCATAGAGCTGCTGTTAGTAGTGAGTGTAACAGAGACTGCAAGGGGACTGACGCAGTGCTGGCACATAGTAAGCAGTCACTAAATGCTGGTGAGGATGCCTCGTCATGGTCCCGAGATGTGACTAGCCTTCAGCCTACTGACCTTTCACTCCGCCTCTCTGCCGAGTGCTGTCACTCCTCTGAAGGTGGCACTCTGGTTCTAATGTGACGTTGTTTTCCTGCTGCTTCTTGCACGTGTCCTTCGAGTCTTTTCTTGGAGGCGGCAGAGGTGTGAGGAGGAGGAGGGGAGAGAGGAGAGTCCATGCTGGAACCCAGAGCATGGAGGCCTGGCTTCTAAAGCCATCTTTGCCCATCTGTTTATAATTCACCAGTCGTTTTCGCTTTCATCACCTCCTCTTTTACCCCCTTCTGTAGAATGAGGTTATCAACATGTGCGAGGTTTTTTTTTTTTAATTTTTAATTTTTATTTTATTTATTCATTTTTAGAGAGGGGAGAGAGAGAGACAGAGAAGGAGAGAGAGAGAGAGAGAGAGGGGGGGGGGAAGGGGGGAGGAGCTGGAAGCATCAACTCCCATATGTGCCTTGACCAGGCAAGCCCAGGGTTTCGAACCGGCGACCTCAGCATTTCCAGGTCGATGCTTTATCTACTGCGCCACCACAGGTCAGGCCATGTGCGAGGTTTTATTCTCACTTGACAAAGAGTGAAACTGAGACTCCGAGAGATGAAGTGACTTGCCCAGGGTCACCTGGCTAGAAAGTAGGGCTGCATTCAAATCCTGGTATCTGCATCCTATCTAGGACCTTGGCCATTTTTCCAGGGCTTCAGGCTCCAGGTGACCCTGGGCGAGTCCCCCTCTCTGGCCCCAGTTCTCTTGCCTGTAAATGAGGCGCTGGGCCCAGGTCATCCCTGATGGCCCTTCTGGCCTGGGCTTTTGTCCCCGGTGGTCTGGTCCTCAGCCAGGAGGAACAACTTCTCGAACTCTCTCTGGCTCAATTGCTGACGGAAAATTTCTGCCCCAGCTTCGCGGTGCCTTTTGGAGTCTTGGGCCCTGGAAGCTGAGTGTTGTCCTTAATTATTCAGAAACCCATATATCCTCTGTAAGCAAGAAATCCACTTCAACAGGCGAGAAATGCCACAAATAGTTTATTGCTCTTTGCTTCAAATTTGGAGTGGGAAACAGGGTTTGGGAGGCAGCTGGCCCCTGGAGGCGAACCCCTGCTCACTTTTGGGTGTAAATGCTGCGTCAGGGGCAGGGCGGCCCCTGGTCGAGGGCAGGGGATGAGGTCCCACGACCCGGGTCCCCATTTTCTCATCAACCTGCCGAGTGGCTTTTGGGGAGTTATCATCCCCCTGGAGCTCCAGCTTCCTCATCTGGAAAATGGGCTCACAGGCACCCTGTTCTGTGAGAACTGTGGGGTTGTGAGGGTCACTCAGGACCAGAGAGAAGTCCTGAATCCGTGGAGTTAAATAGTGGTGGTGACGGGGTTCATCTGGTCCTTCTTCTGCCCTGAGGCCCAGGCAAGGGAGGGGGTGTAGAAAGCAGCAGGAGAAGGGGCAGAGCGTGTTCGTCTCAGACGTTTTCAGGGAAGCAGGATGCTCAGCCGTCTTGCCCAGGATTTCCAAGATTTCTTTTTGCGTGGGCTCTTAAGGGGTTTTTGGGTCAAGATAGTAGGAACTTGCCACTGACTCTCCAGGCCAGATGGAAAGTGAGGAGAGAAACAGGTGCTCACTCTGTTGGTCACGGGGCTGCGGAATTGGCCTGTGTTTATCTATTCTCTTTCAGCACCTTTGTGTAGTATGGAATATTTTGTCCGTATCTCAGATTAAAAAACACCCCAAGGCTTAGCAAAAGTGTCACTTGCGCTGAGTCACGTCGCGGCAGGTAGCCGAGCAAGGGTTTGAACGAGGTACGTGAGCTCCCTGTGCCCTTTCCCCTCACATCACGGGGCGTCATCAGGAAAGTCAGCTTTCCCAGTGGAAACAGCTCGGGGGCACCCCAGAGTCCTGGCTGTCTGCTGGGACGAAGTGCTGTCGGAGTTAGCGGATGGTCCTGGGCCAGTCACCCCGTCTCGGTCCCTTGGTTTACTGTGGGCCATGGGTCAGGTCATTGGTCTTGCAGTCAGAGCTCTAGGGGGTGGTGTGTGTGTGTCCCACAGCCTCTCACCATCACGGAAACCTCTACCTCACCTTCTCCTTGTCAGCCCAGTGCCGTGCTGGTCCCATGTGGCCATTGGAGCTGGTGGATATGTCCGATGAGGCAAGACCAAGGCAGGGAGACCAGTTAGTGAGGTGACTACTCTGTTTGCCCAGGCAAGGGATGACAGGGGTTCGGCGTGGGGCCCAACAGGAAGGCGGACGCTGTTGGTGCTGCCCCCCTGCCCCCTTGGCTCGCATCATTTCCACGCACGCGGACCCAGTGGCTGCCGGCTGGCAGCCTGAGACTCGGCCCCAAGGCTTCCTTTGGCTACTGGAACCTGCTCAGCCATTCAGCAGGGAGTACGAACAACCTTCACTAGAGACTGAGAGGAACCGGTGGATGTAAACCCCAGCTCCCTCGCTCACTGGGCAGGATGGCCGGGAGGTGTGTTCCACACTGTCCCCAGGGTCCCTCGGTTGTCCTCTGTGGTATCCTGCTCATAACACATTCTGTATGGCAGGGGTCCCCAAACTACGGCCCGCGGGCCGCATGCGGCCCCCTGAGGCCATTTATCTGGCCCCCGCCGCTCTACCGGAAGGGGCACCTCTTCCATTGCTGGTCATCCGCATCCTGTGCTCCTGGAGTCCTGTATGTGGTGGCATCGCTCACGTACAGTACTACTTCTAGTGACGCGGGACGCACGCGTCACGGCTCCGGAAGTGCGTCATATCACTTGTTACTGCTAGCAGTGACAAATATGGAACCGGACATTGACCATCTTATTAGCCAAAAGCAGGCCCATAGTTCCCATTGAAATACTGGTCAGTTTGTTGATTTAAATTTACTTGTTCTTTATTTTAAATATTGTATTTGTTCCAGTTTTGTTTTTTTACTTTAAAATAAGATATGTGCAGTGTGCATAGGGATTTGTTCATAGTTTTTTTTTTTAACTCTGGCCCTCCAACGGTCTGAGGGACAGTGAACTGGCCCCCTGTGTAAAAAGTTTGGGGACCCCTGCAGTACGGGCTTCACTCCTTTCCCGTTCTCCTACTGACGCTTCCTGGGATCACCTCCTAGATAAACATCCTGCACTCCGATCCTTGTCTCAGCATCTGCTTCTGGGGGAGCCCAGCCTAAGACACAGCGCGGCGGCAACGGGAGTTACAGACAGCCAGAGCGGGGCTGAGGCCCCAGGCCACCACGTAATCGCCATATGATCTTGGGCAAAGCGCTCCACCCTCTGAGTGTCACTGCCTCTCCTGTGAGTTGGGGTGGTGACGATGCCGTGGGGTTTGAGACTGAAATGAGCAAGTGCTCCTGACCCATGGCCGGTGCAGGATAAATGGGGGCTATGGGTGCGATCTAACTGTGGAAAACTGGAAAACAACCCTAATGTCCAATGATTAGTTCAGAGTAAGTGGGGATGGGAGAGAGGTGTGGAAAGCGAGGGGTGGGGGTGGAATGCTGTGTAGACAAGTCTGAGGGAGCCAGTGTGAGAGTGCGGGAAGGGCACACCTATCTGGACATTTGGATTCAGGTGCTATTGGCCTTTGGGGGCATTTGTTTCCAGGAGTGAGGTTCTCGATTTCCCAGAAATGTGGTAAGGCTGGCGGGAGAGCTGAGGTGTCACACTGGCTAATAATCCCCAAGGAGTTACAATTTTGAGAATCACAGGTCCCAGGGTTCCGGACCCCGGAGATGTGGGTTTGCCAGCCCCCGAGTCCACCTGCTGTGGACCTAAGCCCCAACACTCAGTCCTGGAGCCTCATCGGATGGTAGCTTTCCCCCTCCTTTGTGCCCAAGCTTCACTGGAAAGTATTTATTACATGTCAGTGTGATAAATGAAAAGTCATATTTCACTGTGAATTATCCCCAGCCCATGCAAAGCTAGATCTATAGCCTGGAGAGTTATTAAGTGCTTACCACGAAATGCTATAAAAACCTCATCATTTTCCCCAAGGGCCTCTCCCACCGGGGAGTGGGGAGGGAAGGGGGCTGGAGAGAGAAGGGGCAGCTGCCTCCGTTGTGGGAGGGGCTAGTTGGATTGCTGTGCCCAGAGAAGGCATCTTGGAGTGGGATCCTGGGGTTCCTGGCTTCCTGGGTTCAGCTGGGACCTGGGCAAGGTCTGGGAGGCTTGTTTCCCTGCCTGCTGGCAGTGGGCACGGGCAGCAGTGGTTTTGGAAGTTGTGGGTTGGCCCCCGGGGGCGGGACCTCTGCACTGCACAGTCACCTTTGCTATGCTGATAACACAAAGTTTAGTACTGGAATGAAATAAAGCTGAATACAAAATGAGTCTTACTCCCGTTTCCTGGACCTGCTGAATTAACTGTACGATGCGGAGAGGCCACAGAGTTTAATTTTTTGTCTGGTTAGGAATCCCCGTGTGTGAGCCAGGATCCCGGCAGGAAACAGATGGCACACTCACAGTAGGATGATTCCAAGAGGGTTTTCTCAAAGGAACGATTTACAAAGGTGCGGGCAGGGTGCAGGGAAACCCCCGGGGAAGTGCAGAAGCTCGGGTGCTAACAGCTATTCCCAGGGCAAGCCCCTCCTTGGGCTGCACGGTGAGGGGAGGGAGGGGAAGCCAGAAGCCAGAGGTAGCCAGCTGCGTGGTGCAGGCGGCTCCCAGGGAGGCTATGACCTGTCCAGAGGGCCTGAGGCCCAGGGCGTCTCTGCAGGGAGGGAGCCAGGGGAATAAGTGCTCCTCTTTCCTGGGCCCCCCAGGGCTCTCACTGGCCAGACCCAGCCAGAAGGCAGAGGGAGTTGGGGCCTGTGCTGGGTCCAGGCTGGTCAGCCTCCTGGGGCAAGAGCCGGGTGGGGATGGAGAGTGGATCAGGGAGACACACGGCGGGACCCGGCCAGCCCTCCCTCGTGGCCGCCTCTGCTTGAATATTTCAGAACTGGGAGCTGTCGAGCTGTCTCTCCCCGAGAGCAACAGGTTCCGCTGGTGGGCAGCCCGATTCCCGGGGAATGCTTCCTTTGAGCGAACCGAAGTCTGCTTCCCTATTACTCTTCCCCACTTAACAACAAGCACAATACTTAGTAGGCTGCACATCAAAGGTAAACGGGAAACAGTCGGTGTGACTACAATTAGTATCAGTTGTTCGCTTTGCATGACCTACCCAGGTTTTTATAGCTCTTTATCTTGATTCTCCTGTATCTATGCACAGCAATGATGTTTCCACTAATTCTGTGCACTGCTAACTGCTCACTGAACATCTGTGCTGTCACCTTGGTGCACTCGCTGAGACTAATAGGATGGGTTCGATATTTCAATTTGCGGAGTTCCCTGTGATCTGGTGAACTTCTGCTTCCCTGTATGACTTTCTCCTGGGCCCTCAGCCTGGGTGGCGCACCCAACACGGCAGACCACAGACACCCACTTCTACTGAGCAGGGGTCGCACAGGGGAAGGAGACATTTTCCAGAACCTGGAATCCCTGGGGACAGAGGGTCCTCAGACCTTCATCTGTTAGGAGTGGGGAAAGGCATGGTGAAGTGAATGCCTTCACCGATTTCTTTTATAGCCGGTACCTTCTTCCCAGCCACCCCCCTAAAACTCTGCTTTCAGTGACTCAAAGGATCTCAGGGCTGGGAGGGACCTACGCGGTCTGATTCTCTTTCTGGTTACATAACCCTTGAGAGCAGGTCAGGATGGTGTCTTGGTTTCTGTTTGAATACCTCCAGGGACAGGAACCTCACTACCTTTAAAGGCAGCTAGGGAGGTTTTAGAAGTTCTGATGATTATCCAGTCAAGGAGGGTACGTACTGGCTGTTCACTGCAGACGCCAGAGGGGAAGCCGACGGGGGCAGAGAGAACAACCCGGGCTGCCATCATTGTGCTCCGGTCAGTCTCTGCGAGAGGCCGGGAAGCCCAGTTCACCTGCCGCTTCCTCCCCAGCCTGAAGCTCATCACTTTTTCCCTCTTCCAATCAGATCAAGAGCTCCACGGGGCTCCCCACCCCAGCAAGCTCTAAAGCTGCCTTCGGGGTGCAGCACGTGGCGTGACCTGGATTCATCCCCCAGGCTGCCCCTCACAGCACCCTGGGCTCCATGCCAGAGCCACTTCTGTCTCTAAGGTGTCTTCCTCTCAAAGTGCCCACGCTTAGCCTCCATCCCTTCCCCTCTGCCCTGTATTAGGCAGTGCTGGGCTTCTAGACTGGAACCTTCACTTCTCAGGGCTGGGCAGGCCTCTAGACCCTGAGGAGACTGGGGGTACAGAAGATGGAGAACACAGGACCCCGCGAGCTAGTCCTCAGAAGTTCTTTGTCCTGTCAGGGAAGAACCCTCTCCTTGCCCTGCCCCCATCCTGGTTGAGCCCCCCATCCTCTCCTGTCCTCTCCTGTCCTGTCCTGGCTGAGCCCCCAACCTCTCCTGTCCTGTCCTGGCTGAGTCCCCCATCCTGTCCTGTCCTGTCTCAGCGGAGCCCCCCATCCTCTCCTGTCCTGTCCTGTCCTGTCCTGGCTGAGCCCCCCATCCTCTCCTGTCCTGTCCTGTCCCGGCTGAGCCCCCCATCCTCTCCTGTCCTGTCCTGTCCCGGCTGAGCCCCCCCATTCTCTCCTGTCCTGTCCTGTCCCGGCTGAGCCCCCCATCCTCTCCTGTCCTGTCCTGTCCCGGCTGAGCCCCCCATCCTCTCCTGTCCTGTCCTGTCCTGTCCCGGCTGAGCCCCCCATCCTCTCCTGTCCTGTCCTGTCCCGGCTGAGCCCCCCATCCTCTCCTGTCCTGTCCTGTCCTGTCCCGGCTGAGCCCCCCATCCTCTCCTGTCCTGTCCTGTCCTGGCTGAGCCCCCCATCCTCTCCTGTCCTGTCCTGTCCCGGCTGAGCCCCCCCATCCTCTCCTCTCCTGTCCCAGCTGAGCCCCCCATCCTCTCCTGTCCTGTCCCGGCTGAGCCCCCCATCCTCTCCTGTCCTGTCCCGGCTGAGCCCCCCCATCCTCTCCTGTCCTGTCCTGTCCCGGCTGAGCACCCCATCCTCTCCTGTCCTGTCCTGTCCCGGCTGAGCCCCCCATCCTCTCCTGTCCTGTCCTGTCCTGTCCCGGCTGAGCCCCCCATCCTCTCCTGTCCTGTCCTGTCCCGGCTGAGCCCCCCATCCTCTCCTGTCCTGTCCCGGCTGAGCCCCCCCATCCTCTCCTGTCCTGTCCTGTCCCGGCTGAGCCCCCCATCCTCTCCTGTCCTGTCCTGTCCCGGCTGAGCCCCCCATCCTCTCCTGTCCTGTCCTGTCCTGTCCCGGCTGAGCCCCCCATCCTCTCCTGTCCTGTCCTGGCTGAGCCCCCCCATCCTCTCCTGTCCTGTCCTGGCTGAGCCTCCCATCCTCTCCTGTCCTGTCCTGTCCCGGCTGAGCCCCCCATCCTCTCCTGTCCTGTCCTGTCCCGGCTGAGCCCCCCCATCCTCTCCTGTCCTGTCCCGGCTGAGCCCCCCATCCTCTCCTGTCCTGTCCTGTCCCGGCTGAGCCCCCCATCCTCTCCTGTCCTGTCCTGTCCCGGCTGAGCCCCCCATCCTCTCCTGTCCTGTCCTGTCCCGGCTGAGCCCCCCATCCTCTCCTGTCCTGTCCTGTCCCGGCTGAGCCCCCCATCCTCTCCTGTCCTGTCCTGTCCCGGCTGAGCCCCCCCCATCCTCTCCTCTCCTGTCCTGTCCTGGCTGAGCCCCCCCATCCTCTCCTGTCCTGTCCCGGCTGAGCCCCGCATCCTCTCCTGTCCTGTCCTGGCTGAGCCCCCCCATCCTCTCCTGTCCTGTCCTGTCCCGGCTGAGCCCCCCCATCCTCTCCTGTCCTGTCCTGGCTGAGCCCCCCCATCCTCTCCTGTCCTGTCCCGGCTGAGCCCCCCCATCCTCTCCTGTCCTGTCCTGTCCCGGCTGAGCCCCCCCATCCTCTCCTGTCCTGTCCTGTCCCGGCTGAGCCCCCCATCCTCTCCTGTCCTGTCCCGGCTGAGCCCCCCATCCTCTCCTGTCCTGTCCCGGCTGAGCCCCCCATCCTCTCCTGTCCTGTCCCGGCTGAGCCCCCCATCCTCTCCTGTCCTGTCCCGGCTGAGCCCCCCATCCTCTCCTGTCCTGTCCTGGCTGAGCACCCATCCTCTCCTGTCCTGTCCCGGCTGAGCCCCCCATCCTCTCCTGTCCTGTCCTGTCCCGGCTGAGCACCCCCATCCTCTCCTGTCCTGTCCGGGCTGAGCCCCCCCATCCTCTCCTGTCCTGTCCCGGCTGAGCCCCCCCATTCTCTCCTGTCCTGTCCTGTCCCGGCTGAGCTCCCCAGCCTCTCCTGTCCTGTCCCGGCTGAGCCCCCCATCCTCTCCTCTCCTGTCCTGTCCCGGCTGAGCCCCCCCATCCTCTCCTCTCCTGTCCTGTCCCGGCTGAGCCCCCCATCCTCTCCTGTCCTGTCCTGTCCCGGCTGAGCCCCCCATCCTCTCCTGTCCTGTCCCAGCTGAGCCCCCCATCCTCTCCTGTCCTGTCCTGTCCCGGCTGAGCCCCCCATCCTCTCCTGTCCTGTCCAGGCTGAGCCCCCCATCCTCTCCTGTCCTGTCCTGTCCTGTCCCGGCTGAGCCCCCCATCCTCTCCTCTCCTGTCCTGTCCTGGCTGAGCCCCCCCATCCTCTCCTGTCCTGTCCTGTCCTGGCTGAGCCCCCCATCCTCTCCTGTCCTGTCCCGGCTGAGCCCCCCCATCCTCTCCTGTCCTGTCCTGTCCCGGCTGAGCCCCCCATCCTCTCCTCTCCTGTCCTGTCCTGGCTGAGCCCCCCCATCCTCTCCTGTCCTGTCCTGTCCTGGCTGAGCCCCCCATCCTCTCCTGTCCTGTCCCGGCTGAGCCCCCCCATCCTCTCCTGTCCTGTCCTGTCCCGGCTGAGCCCCCCCATCCTCTCCTGTCCTGTCCTGTCCTGGCTGAGCCCCCCATCCTCTCCTGTCCTGTCCCGGCTGAGCCCCCCATCCTCTCCTGTCCTGTCCCGGCTGAGCCCCCCATCCTCTCCTGTCCTGTCCCGGCTGAGCCCCCCCATCCTCTCCTGTCCTGTCCCGGCTGAGCCCCCCCATCCTCTCCTGTCCTGTCCTGTCCCGGCTGAGCCCCCCATCCTCTCCTGTCCTGTCCTGTCCCGGCTGAGCCCCCCATCCTCTCCTGTCCTGTCCTGTCCCGGCTGAGCCCCCCCATCCTCTCCTGTCCTGTCCTGTCCCGGCTGAGCCCCCCCCATCCTCTCCTGTCCTGTCCTGTCCCGGCTGAGCCCCCCATCCTCTCCTGTCCTGTCCTGTCCCGGCTGAGCCCCCCATCCTCTCCTGTCCTGTCCTGTCCCGGCTGAGCCCCCCATCCTCTCCTGTCCTGTCCTGTCCCGGCTGAGCCCCCCATCCTCTCCTGTCCTGTCCTGTCCTGTCCCGGCTGAGCCCCCCATCCTCTCCTGTCCTGTCCTGGCTGAGCCCCCCCATCCTCTCCTGTCCTGTCCTGGCTGAGCCTCCCATCCTCTCCTGTCCTGTCCTGTCCCGGCTGAGCCCCCCATTCTCTCCTGTCCTGTCCTGTCCCGGCTGAGCCCCCCCATCCTCTCCTGTCCTGTCCTGGCTGAGCCCCCCATCCTCTCCTGTCCTGTCCTGTCCCGGCTGATCCCCCCATCCTCTCCTGTCCTGTCCCGGCTGAGCCCCCCCATCCTCTCCTGTCCTGTCCTATCCTGGCTGAGCCCCCCCATCCTCTCCTGTCCTGTCCCGGCTGAGCCCCACATCCTCTCCTGTCCTGTCCTGGCTGAGCCCCCCCATCCTCTCCTCTCCTGTCCCGGCTGAGCCCCCCATCCTCTCCTGTCCTGTCCTGTCCCGGCTGAGCCCCCCATCCTCTCCTGTCCTCTCCTGTCCTGTCCCGGCTGAGCCCCCCATCCTCTCCTGTCCTGTCCTGTCCCGGCTGAGCCCCCCATTCTCTCCTGTCCTGTCCTGTCCTGTCCCGGCTGAGCCCCCCCATCCTCTCCTGTCCTGTCCTGTCCTGTCCCGGCTGAGCCCCCTATCCTCTCCTGTCCTGTCCTGTCCCGGCTGAGCCCCCCATCCTCCCCTGTCCTGTCCTGGCTGAGCCCCCCCATCCTCTCCTGTCCTGTCCTGTCCCGGCTGAGCCCCCCCATCCTCTCCTGTCCTGTCCTGTCCCGGCTGAGCCCCCCCATCCTCTCCTGTCCTGTCCTGTCCCGGCTGAGCCCCCCATCCTCTCCTGTCCTGTCCTGTCCCAGCTGAGCCCCCCCATCCTCTCCTGTCCTGTCCTGGCTGAGCCCCCCATCCTCTCCTGTCCTGTCCTGTCCCGGCTGAGCCCCCCATCCTCTCCTGTCCTGTCCTGTCCCTGCTGAGCCCCCCATCCTCTCCTGTCCTGTCCTGTCCTGTCCCGGCTGAGCCCCCCATCCTCTCCTGTCCTGTCCTGTCCCGGCTGAGCCCCCCATCCTCTCCTGTCCTGTCCTGTCCCGGCTGAGCCCCCCATCCTCTCCTGTCCTGTCCTGGCTGAGCCCCCCCATCCTCTCCTGTCCTGTCCTGGCTGAGCCCCCCCATCCTCTCCTGTCCTGTCCCGGCTGAGCCCCCCCATCCTCTCCTGTCCTGTCTTGTCCCGGCTGAGCCCCCCCATCCTCTCCTGTCCTGTCCTGTCCCGGCTGAGCCCCCCATCCTCTCCTGTCCTGTCCCGGCTGAGCCCCCCATCCTCTCCTGTCCTGTCCCGGCTGAGCCCCCCATCCTCTCCTGTCCTGTCCCGGCTGAGCCCCCCATCCTCTCCTGTCCTGTCCTGTCCCGGCTGAGCCCCCCATCCTCTCCTGTCCTGTCCCGGCTGAGCCCCCCCATCCTCTCCTGTCCTGTCCCAGCTGAGCCCCCCCATCCTCTCCTGTCCTGTCCCGGCTGAGCCCCCCCATCCTCTCCTGTTTTGTCCTGTCCCGGCTGAGCCCCCATCCTCTCCTGTCCTGTCCTGTCCCGGCTGAGCCCCCCATCCTCTCCTGTCCTGTCCTGGCTGAGCCCCCCCATCCTCTCCTGTCCTGTCCTGTCCCGGCTGAGCCCCCCTATCCTCTCCTGTCCTGTCCTGTCCCGGCTGAGCCCCCCATCCTCTCCTGTCCTGTCCTGGCTGAGCCCCCCCATCCTCTCCTGTCCTGTCCTGTCCCGGCTGAGCCCCCCCATCCTCTCCTGTCCTGTCCCGGCTGAGCCCCCATCCTCTCCTGTCCTGTCCCGGCTGAGCCCCCCATCCTCTCCTGTCCTGTCCTGTCCTGGCTGAGCCCCCCCATTCTCTCCTGTCCTGTCCTGTCCCGGCTGAGCCCCCCAGCCTCTCCTGTCCTGTCCCGGCTGAGCCCCCCATCCTCTCCTGTCCTGTCCTGTCCCGGCTGAACCCCCCCATCCTCTCCTCTCCTGTCCTGTCCCGGCTGAGCCCCCCATCCTCTCCTGTCCTGTCCCGGCTGAGCCCCCCATCCTCTCCTGTCCTGTCCCGGCTGAGCCCCCCATCCTCTCCTGTCCTGTCCCGGCTGAGCCCCCCATCCTCTCCTGTCCTGTCCCGGCTGAGCCCCCCATCCTCTCCTGTCCTGTCCTGGCTGAGCACCCATCCTCTCCTGTCCTGTCCCGGCTGAGCCCCCCATCCTCTCCTGTCCTGTCCTGTCCCGGCTGAGCACCCCCATCCTCTCCTGTCCTGTCCGGGCTGAGCCCCCCCATCCTCTCCTGTCCTGTCCCGGCTGAGCCCCCCCATTCTCTCCTGTCCTGTCCTGTCCCGGCTGAGCTCCCCAGCCTCTCCTGTCCTGTCCCGGCTGAGCCCCCCATCCTCTCCTCTCCTGTCCTGTCCCGGCTGAGCCCCCCCATCCTCTCCTCTCCTGTCCTGTCCCGGCTGAGCCCCCCATCCTCTCCTGTCCTGTCCTGTCCCGGCTGAGCCCCCCATCCTCTCCTGTCCTGTCCCAGCTGAGCCCCCCATCCTCTCCTGTCCTGTCCTGTCCCGGCTGAGCCCCCCATCCTCTCCTGTCCTGTCCCGGCTGAGCCCCCCCATCCTCTCCTGTCCTGTCCTGTCCTGTCCCGGCTGAGCCCCCCATCCTCTCCTCTCCTGTCCTGTCCTGGCTGAGCCCCCCCATCCTCTCCTGTCCTGTCCTGTCCTGGCTGAGCCCCCCATCCTCTCCTCTCCTGTCCCGGCTGAGCCCCCCCATCCTCTCCTCTCCTGTCCTGTCCCGGCTGAGCCCCCCATCCTCTCCTCTCCTGTCCTGTCCTGGCTGAGCCCCCCCATCCTCTCCTGTCCTGTCCTGTCCTGGCTGAGCCCCCCATCCTCTCCTGTCCTGTCCCGGCTGAGCCCCCCCATCCTCTCCTGTCCTGTCCTGTCCCGGCTGAGCCCCCCCATCCTCTCCTGTCCTGTCCTGTCCTGGCTGAGCCCCCCATCCTCTCCTGTCCTGTCCCGGCTGAGCCCCCCATCCTCTCCTGTCCTGTCCCGGCTGAGCCCCCCATCCTCTCCTGTCCTGTCCCGGCTGAGCCCCCCCATCCTCTCCTGTCCTGTCCCGGCTGAGCCCCCCCATCCTCTCCTGTCCTGTCCTGTCCCGGCTGAGCCCCCCATCCTCTCCTGTCCTGTCCTGTCCCGGCTGAGCCCCCCATCCTCTCCTGTCCTGTCCTGTCCCGCTGAGCCCCCCCATCCTCTCCTGTCCTGTCCTGTCCCGGCTGAGCCCCCCCCATCCTCTCCTGTCCTGTCCTGTCCCGGCTGAGCCCCCCATCCTCTCCTGTCCTGTCCTGTCCCGGCTGAGCCCCCCATCCTCTCCTGTCCTGTCCTGTCCCGGCTGAGCCCCCCATCCTCTCCTGTCCTGTCCTGTCCCGGCTGAGCCCCCCATCCTCTCCTGTCCTGTCCTGTCCTGTCCCGGCTGAGCCCCCCATCCTCTCCTGTCCTGTCCTGGCTGAGCCCCCCATCCTCTCCTGTCCTGTCCTGGCTGAGCCTCCCATCCTCTCCTGTCCTGTCCTGTCCCGGCTGAGCCCCCCATTCTCTCCTGTCCTGTCCTGTCCCGGCTGAGCCCCCCCATCCTCTCCTGTCCTGTCCTGGCTGAGCCCCCCATCCTCTCCTGTCCTGTCCTGTCCCGGCTGATCCCCCCATCCTCTCCTGTCCTGTCCCGGCTGAGCCCCCCCATCCTCTCCTGTCCTGTCCTATCCTGGCTGAGCCCCCCCATCCTCTCCTGTCCTGTCCCGGCTGAGCCCCACATCCTCTCCTGTCCTGTCCTGGCTGAGCCCCCCCATCCTCTCCTGTCCTGTCCTGGCTGAGCCCCCCATCCTCTCCTGTCCTGTCCTGTCCCGGCTGAGCCCCCCATCCTCTCCTGTCCTGTCCTGTCCTGTCCCGGCTGAGCCCCCCATCCTCTCCTGTCCTGTCCTGTCCCGGCTGAGCCCCCCATCCTCTCCTGTCCTGTCCCGGCTGAGCCCCCCCATCCTCTCCTGTCCTGTCCCAGCTGAGCCCCCCCATCCTCTCCTGTCCTGTCCCGGCTGAGCCCCCCCATCCTCTCCTGTTTTGTCCTGTCCCGGCTGAGCCCCCATCCTCTCCTGTCCTGTCCTGTCCCGGCTGAGCCCCCCATCCTCTCCTGTCCTGTCCTGGCTGAGCCCCCCCATCCTCTCCTGTCCTGTCCTGTCCCGGCTGAGCCCCCCTATCCTCTCCTGTCCTGTCCTGTCCCGGCTGAGCCCCCCATCCTCTCCTGTCCTGTCCTGGCTGAGCCCCCCCATCCTCTCCTGTCCTGTCCTGTCCCGGCTGAGCCCCCCCATCCTCTCCTGTCCTGTCCCGGCTGAGCCCCCATCCTCTCCTGTCCTGTCCCAGCTGAGCCCCCCATCCTCTCCTGTCCTGTCCTGTCCTGGCTGAGCCCCCCCATTCTCTCCTGTCCTGTCCTGTCCCGGCTGAGCCCCCCAGCCTCTCCTGTCCTGTCCCGGCTGAGCCCCCCATCCTCTCCTGTCCTGTCCTGTCCCGGCTGAACCCCCCCATCCTCTCCTCTCCTGTCCTGTCCCGGCTGAGCCCCCCATCCTCTCCTGTCCTGTCCCGGCTGAGCCCCCCATCCTCTCCTGTCCTGTCCAGGCTGAGCCCCCCCCCATCCTCTCCTGTCCTGTCCTGTCCTGTCCCGGCTGAGCCCCCCATCCTCTCCTGTCCTGTCCTGTCCCGGCTGAGCCCCCCCATCCTCTCCTGTCCTGTCCCGGCTGAGCCCCCCCATCCTCTCCTGTCCTGTCCCAGCTGAGCCCCCCCATCCTCTCCTGTCCTGTCCTGTCCCGGCTGAGCCCCCCATCCTCTCCTGTCCTGTCCTGTCCCAGCTGAGCCCCCCATCCTCTCCTCTCCTGTCCTGTCCTGGCTGAGCCCCCCCATCCTCTCCTGTCCTGTCCTGTCCCGGCTGAGCCCCCCCATCCTCTCCTGTCCTGTCCTGTCCTGGCTGAGCCCCCCATCCTCTCCTGTCCTGTCCCGGCTGAGCCCCCCCCATCCTCTCCTGTCCTGTCCTGGCTGAGCCCCCCCATCCTCTTCTGTCCTGTCCTGTCCCGGCTGAGCCCCCCCATCCTCTCCTCTCCTGTCCTGTCCTGGCTGAGCCCCCCATCCTCTCCTGTCCTGTCCCGGCTGAACCCCCCATCCTCTCCTCTCCTGTCCTGTCCCAGCTGAGCCCCCCCATCCTCTCCTGTTCTGTCCCGGCTGAGCCCCCCCCATCCTCTCCTGTCCTGTCCTGTCCCGGCTGAGCCCCCCATCCTCTCCTGTCATGTCCTGTCCCGGCTGAACCCCCCATCCTCTCCTCTCCTGTCCTGTCCCAGCTGAGCCCCCCCATCCTTTCCTGTCCTGTCCCGGCTGAGCCCCCCCCATCCTCTCCTGTCCTGTCCCAGCTGAGCTCTCTCACCCTCTATCCTCTCCGCACCCTGTATCCAGGTGGCTGGCCCATCTATTCTGTTTACACCACTCTGTCAAAATCCTTGATGTGTTTACCTTATTAAACAAAAAAAAGAACCTTAAAAAATTATACAGATAATGCTTGTTATTGTAGAATAATTAGAAAACTTAGGTAAGTACAAAGAATATAAAAATTATTCACAATCTACTGCCTGAAAATAACCACTGTTGGAATTTTGGGCAGATATCCTTCTGGGCTTATAAAAAGATATTCCACCCCACAAAAATGCCATCATACCATACATATTATTTTGAAACCTGCCTTTTCACTTGAAATATATGTGAGCATTTTTCCACGTCAATAAATGTCCCTCCATCATTGCAGTTTCTGGCTGCGCAGTTTTCCACGTGTGCCTGGGTCACGATTGGGGTTTTAATTCTTAGGGTGCTGGAGGCACAGTAAAGAGCTTGCCCTCCCCTCCCCCACGCAGGCTGCCTCCTCTCTCCCTACATCCTGGCCTGTTGGCAACTCCGCGCTGCCCCCTGGTTATCCCTCTTGCCCCATTCCTAGGCTCTTAGCCAAGACTTGGTTTGGAAGTGCATTTATTTTCCCTTCACCTCTTGCTTCCTACGCTGGGTGCACAGCGCTGCAGACTTATATGAAGATAGTCCCCCACCCCCCTACATAGTGACGTCACGCCAGGCATATTATCTTGCAATCTGCCTTTTCACTTGAATTATATACTTTGCCGCTCAGCCTTCTTGCACCCTCCATCAGTGCTGCTGGTCAGAGGCCGGCCTGGGCCCGCAGCTCTCCGGGGGCCGTGGTTGGGGGTTTGGCAGAGAGTGGGGTCAAGTGCTATTGGAATTTTCAGTTAATATAAATAGAATTTCTCATTTCCTCCTTCCCTAAATGTTTGCAGGTCTGAATTTTTTTCAAAGGCTCAAGTCAGAAGCCACTTCCTGCAGCAAGACTTCCCTCCTCTGAAAACCCACAGCATTTTGTCTTGACTCTTATCCTGGATCTGCCGCTTACTGGCTGTGTGACCTTGGGCAAGTTACCGAGTCTCTCTGGGTCTCAGTTTCTTTCTCTGCAAAAAACTTTTTGCCTAGTAAGCAGTAGGTGCTTTGTAACTGTTACTTGTTAGTGTTATTACAAGTTGTAACTTCTCTACGGGACTGCAGGCTCCCCGAGAGCACAGCCTGTGTCCCTTAGTCACCTCCTGATCTCACCTGTGCTCTCTGTTCCCAAGGCCAATGCGGGGCCTGGGTCCTAGTTAGCATACATCATTTGTTGCTTCAGTAAGTCCAAACTCCTTGCAGACAAGGAAACTGAGGTCCAGAGAGGGGCATGGCTTTCCAGGGTCGTACAGCAAGTGGGTGGTGGGGCTCAGGGTGGCAGCCTCTGAAACCCCGGCCCTTTCCATCAGATCTTCTCTGCCTGGCTGACCTCCGCGCCGACAAGCCCCCCTCCTTCCAAAGGTGGCTGGCTATGCAGAGCTGCTGAACAGTATTCTGTCTGAGGATCTGGTGCCTGGAGAGCTCCTTCTGAGTGCCTGACCCACGGTCCCAGGAGGCTAGGTGCCCCTCCCCACCCCAGGAGTCCCCCGTTCCCTTGATCTTTAAACCTCCAGTCCGCGGTTCCCTCCAGTCCTCTGCAGGCATGGGAATGGGATGGAGCCCTTGCCCTGTCTCCTGGCAGGTAAGGGCTATCGCTGGGGCATGCAATTAGACTGCCCGCTTCATTACACAAGGTGGTCAGCAGTCAGATGGCTGGGGGGCCGGGAGCCCGGGAGGCATGGGCACAGCACGGCATTGCAGAGCTGGGTAGCAGGGAGAGACTGCTGCCTAGCCCAGAGGTTCCTGAGCTTATGGAGGAGATGTGAGGTGTCGGACTGCTGGCCTCCCCGGTGTCTGGTTCGGAGCTGAGGGGATGAAGGGGTGGCTGGGCTCTGAGAGCCTCCTAGGAGCAGGGCAGGTGGGCTGATAGAAGGGTGCAGGTGCCTGTCTCAGACGCCTTGGGCAGTGACTGCTCCTCTAGTTCCACGAAGGGGAGCTCCAGCCAGGCAGTTTCCTGGGGTCTCTGAGCCTGATGCCAGAGGTCCCTAGCGGTGGAATAATCCCATGGAAAGAACATGTGCTTTGCGATTTGCAAGTATGTAAAAACCTTTTGCATGTACTTTCAGATTCCATGCTGTCTCCCCTTGTTTAGAGCCCTTGCTTTAGAGGACATAGCCACATGGCTTTCCCCTGCTTTCTAAGCAGGATGAATTGCCCTACTAAAGAGTTGGGGGGCATGCTCTGTGTCCTTAGGAATGCCTGGGTTGATGGGGGAGTTACGTCCTGCAGCAGGGAGGTGGAAGCTCCTGGTCTAATGGGGGACACAGTGAGCTCTCCAGGAGCTCCTGGGTCAGTGTTCATGGAACTAAGAAAAATAAACAATTATGGAATGATCTGAACTCATTGGTGGCTGAGAAAGGGCCAGAGCTTGAGTTGAAGGGCTGGGAAATAATAAATGAACCCTTCAATCCGGGAAGACTTCCTGGAGAAGGGTTTGAGGCTGATTCAAAGTGAGGTAGGATGTAGGGAAGTCAAAAGGAGGTGGCGGGATGAGTGTCTGTCAGTGTGCCTGCCAGGTGCTGGTGCAAAGCCAAATCCAGCTGCAGCCACATCTGCACAGATCTGCAGGGTTCACCTTTAGGAACATCTGTTCATCTTCTCCCCTGACAAAGGAAAACAGTGTCAAACATAAATCCTGGAATGGCTTGGATGGATTTTTCTGCTCCCCGCTCCCTGATTGCAGGGCCTGAGGGTATAGGAAATGTGTTGTCTCGTGTTTATCACAGCCAAGCAGAGCTCAGAGTGGCAGGCCTGACAGCCCGGTCATGTGGAGGTGATATACGGAGGTTTGGGAGCCGGCCCCAGAAAGGAAACGACATTTGTCCTTCAAACACAAAGTCACGCTCTTTATTTATTTATTTGCAGATGGGGGAAGCTGGCTTGCAAACTCTGCTTTGGGGGCATGAAGCACAGGCACCGGGAGACGGGGAGGCTGGGGCCTGCTCACTAGGGGATCCCCCAAAACAAGCAGCCAGTGGCTCCCCCCGTGGGTCAGGCCTTGATGGCCGAGCAGATGGGTGACCCACTTTTCTTTTTGTTTCTCCCCAGGACTGTTTTGTAGGCTTAAGATTTGTGTGACTCTGGAATTCTGTGCTGCTGTAGACTCATGATCAATGCTAAGGTCTTTGACTTAGGATTTGACCAATCCAGAATTATTTCCTAACTCAAGGTGTTTGTGATTGTACATGTGTGTGTGAGTGTGTGTGTTTTAAGTGAATCATGCGTTCTGTAGGATCCTTTTGCCCTGTAGAGAGAAAGGACCATCCCTTAGGTGTTAGCAACACCTTTCTCACAGTCTGGGGTCCCCTCCAAGAGAAGGGAAAGGAAGCTTCCTGGGGTGTAAAACTGCTGATGGGAAGGAGCAAAACCCCACTGTTCTTAGTTCTTTAATATCCCCTTGATAGGAGGGCCTGAGAGTAAAAGCCACACCAGAACCTTTGCTCTTCTTCTTTTTTTAGAGAGAGAGAGAGAGAGAATACAGGGACAGACAGGAAGGAAGGGAGAGAGATGAGAAGCATCAATTCTTTGTTACGGTGCCTTAGTTGTTCATTGATTGCTTTTTCATATGTGCCTCATATGTCTCATACAGCAGAGTGAGTGGCCCCTCGCTCAAGCCAGCGACCTTGGACCCAAGCCAGCAACCTGTGGGCTCCAACTAGTAACCATGGGGGTCATGTCTAGAATCCCATGCTCAAGCCGGCGACCCCATGCTCAAGTTGATGAACCTGTGCTCAAGCCAGATGAGCCCACGCTCAAGCTGGCAACCTCAGGGTTTCAGACCTGGGTCCTCAGCATCCCAGGGTGACGCTCTATTCACTGCGCCACCGTCTGGTCAGGCCAGAATCCTTTCTTCTCATTTCTGACATTGACTGAATGGTTCTTTCATCAGTAGACCCATTTTCTTCTTTGTAACTTACCAAGTGAGAACTGCCCCTTGGGTACCTGAGAAGGTGTGCTCTCTCGCTTTCTCCCTTGGTCCCCACCATCGGGACTGTCGGGACTGTGTGCAGAGTTCCGTGGTTTGAAGCTCCCCACTTTGGGGAGTGGCTTTGGGAAGACCACTCATCTCATTGTGGAGCTGCCTGACTGTTAGAAAGCCCACTCCCTTTTACTATAGTACGCCTCTTTGCCTTTTCTTATTTAGCACCATGAAAGTTAGCTTCTAAATCCTTTATTAAAAAAAATACATTGTTTGAATACTTTTGGGAAGTAACTATATGAGGCAGGAGAGGCCAGATGACGTTGTGAGTAACAATTGCCCGAAAATCTAAATGTCCTCACACAACTAAGGTTTACTTCGTACCCCTGCTTGCGAACTGCTGGGCGTGACCTCTAAGCAACAATTCGACCATCTGCGCTGCTTCCATCTCAGCTGATTCCACCGTCTCGCCCCAAGGCCTTTGGGTCACATGCTGTATAGCACTTCACTACTTTGCCCTGGAAGTCACACACATCACTTTTGCTCACTGCCTGTTGGCCAGAATTAGTCCTATGGCTTTGTCTAACTCCGTGGTCGGCAAACTGCGGCTCGCGAGCCATATGCGGCTCTTTGGCCCCTTGAGTGTTTAGCAAAGGCCAGCTTTGGAGTACCCCAATGAAGTTAATAACAATGTCCCTACCTATATAGTTTAAGTTTAAAAAAAATTGGCTCTCAAAAGGAATTTCAATCGTTGTACTGTTGATACTTGGCTCTGTTGACTCATGAGTCTGCCGACCACTGGTCTAACGGCCTGGAAATCGGGAGTGTGGGGCTCCAGATGGAGTGGTTGGGGAGCACCACTTCTGCATCCTCAGGCAGCCTGTGATCCCCCAGGGGACTGGGGCAGAATGGCCTGGGCCTTCAAAGGGGAACCTACTGTGGACTAATCAAAGAATACTAGGGTAGGCAGGAGCCGGAAGGACCCTAGGGAGCCTAGACCTCCCTCCTCCTTTCCCTCAATTTTTATGTAATAAAAGTGTAGCCTAGAAATGCGTCGGGGGCTAAATCATGGTCACACAGTAAGAGGTAGGCAAGGCTGACCCCTGCTGAAGTTCCCAAGGCCTCCTATTTCAGCACTTCTATCCTTACGCTATTTATTTATTTATTTATTTATTTAATTTAGTGAGAGGCGGGGAAGCAAAGACAGACTCTTGCATGCACCCCGACTGGTATCCACCCAGGAAGCCCCCTATGAGGTGATGCTCTGCCCATTTGGGGCTGCTGCTCCGCTGCTCAGCAACCGACCTGCTTCAATGCCTGAGGTGGGGCCACTGAGCCATCCTCAGCACCTGGGGCCAACTTGCTCCAACTGAGCCATGGCTACCAGAGGGGAAGAGAGAGAAGAAGAGAGAGAATAAAGAGGGGAAGGTGGAGGAGAAGCAGGTAGTTGCTTCTCCTGTGTGCCCTGACTAGGAATCGAACCTGGGACTTCCACACGCTGGGCTGATGCTCTACCACTGAGCCAACCAGCCAGGGCCACCCTACATTGTTTCATGGCCTCATCCTAGGGGGACACTTGGGAAGGTAGGTTGGGGACTGGGAGCTCACTGGGGCTGTGCAGCTCGGGGTCCTAGGGCCAGGCTTTGGCCAGCCTCCATCGCCTGACTCCATTTATCCTGGGCACGATAGCCAATTAGTCAGCACGCGCCATTATGCCACTTTAACAACTACTTTAGATGCAGCCAGCCCAGGCGTCTGTGGCAGCTGCGATAGACGGCCACAGTTGTAATTAGCAGAGAAATCATGGAAGGACAAATGTGAGGCTTTTATAGTCAAGCAAACCTCAGAATTGAAATAACTCTGCTAATTGTGCTTCATGTGCTTATTAACGTGACCTTCTGTTAGTAAATAATGTCCCCCACTGGGAGTGGCTTTCCCCATTGTCTTAGGGGGCTGACCATAACCCTTTTAGTGACCACCTACTTTGTGTCAGGCACTGTTCTGACTGTTATGTGCATCAACTCATTTGATTCTCAAAGCTGTGAGGAAACTGAGGCACCGGACAGTGGGGTTTCTCACCTGAGGTCTTGCAGCTGGAATGGAGCCAGCGTTGAGGCTCCTGGTGTCCTGGAGTGTCGAGGGGAATGTGGAGAGAATTCTGGGGGGAGGGTCTCTGAACTCGGATGTGAACAAGTTACATCTTTATTCTCACTAACCTTTAACTGCAATGGAGAATTTCCCTTATTGTGAACGTGGGCACCAAGTGGCAGAATTAGAATTAGGATTTGTCACTAGCAGAAGTCATGGGCACTTTCATATTGTGCTACAGTTGTTTTAATATCTTGATAAACGTTTTTTCCAGCACTTCTCTCTGTCACTAGATCTTGTCATTTAATACATTGATAAAGAGATGCATTACTATAGCACACATTTATGAAATTTTTTTTTTTGCTAATAACTACTTTGCTATGACTAATTACTGGTCACCTTTGCAATTTTATGTATAGATGCTCCTTGCCCTCGGGTGGGGTTATATCCCAATAAACACAACATTAGTTGGAAGATATCAGAATTAAAAATGTGTTTACTACACCTACTCTCCCGATCATCACAGCTTACCCTAACCTGCTGTAAATGTGCATTTACAGCACATTTACAGAGAACACTCGCATTACCTTCCAGCTGGGCACAGTCACCTAAAACTGGGGAGCATCCACTGTTCCCCGGTGACTTACGTAGCTGCCCGGGCACTGCGGCTCGCTGCCACCCGCCTAGCATCATGCCAGAGAGTGGGGCATATCCTGAGCCCAGGGAAAAATCATAATTCAAAATTCCAAGTATGGTTTCTACCTAATGTGTATCGCTTTCACACCATGGTAAAGTAGAAAAATTGTAAGTTGAACCATTATAGACCAGGGATTGGCTATACTTTATTTAATGCTTTTGAAGACGATCCTGTAGGCATCCCCAGTCTGCCAGAGCCCCTCTGCGAGGTCCGCTGAGCCTCTCTCTCTTGCCTCCGAAACCATTTTACTGGAAGTGAGTGAGGCCCTGATTGACGATCTTCCTATTTCCCATGGAGCTGCTGGCCACTGAGTGTGCCGAGTGCCCTCTCTTTTCCACACCTTTGTGCAAGCTGCTCCCCGGCCTGACCTGCTGCACCCCCAGCCCTACTCCACCTCCTGGCTCCTTGGGTTTGCTTCCCACAGCTGACCTGTAGCACCTCCCCTGCCCTCTGGGGCGGCCTCCCTGGTCCCTGCTCTTCCCGGGTAAGCTCCCGGCCACTTTGGAGAGGTAGGCTTTGAAACATGGAGGTGCTGGCCAGAAGCTTGGTTCTGGGGGACTTGGGCTCCTACTCTGCTTTCTCTTTTGGATAGAGATGTGGTCCTATTAGTGCTGGGTTAGCTTTTAAGGAAACTAGATGTCTTTGTATTCCTTGCATGAGAGCACACAGCCTGTCAGGGTCAAGTGTCTGGGTGGTAGGTACCATTGCCTTAAAGCAGGGGTCCCCAAACTTTTTACACAGGGGGCCAGTTCACTGTCCCTCAGACTGTTGGAGGGCCGGACTATAAAAAAAACAAACTATGAACAAATCCCTATGCACACTGCACATATCTTATTTTAAAGTAAAATCAAAACGGGAACAAATACAATATTTAAAATAAAGAACAAGTAAATTTAAATCAACAAACTGACCAGTATTTCAATGGGAACTATGCTCCTCTCACTGACCACCAATGAAAGAGGTGCCCCTTCCGGAAGTGCTGCGAGGGCCGGATAAATGGCCTCAGGGGGCCGCATGTGGCCTGCGGGCCATAGTTTGGGGACCCCTGCCTTAAAGCGTGAAGGGGCAGTGATGTCCCTGGGATGGTGCCACAGTGATATCAATAGAACTCCCTTCTTACCTTTGTGAAGAAGTCTCTAGTAGCTGTGCTCCTAGCTGTGTGGGGTCCCCAGGGGCCAGGGTTTTGCAGAGTGCGGCTGCACCTGCTTCTGCTCAGAAGGCAGCTCACACTCCTCACAGCGTGCGCGTTGACACCTTCCTGCACCCCCCAGTCCCTGAGAGGAGATGGCTGCAGGCATCTTCTGAGCACATGGCATGGAAGAATGCGTTTAATCCTCATAAGCTCCCTAGAGGTGGGCACTGTCATCTTGATTGCACATACGAAGAAACTCAGGCATCAGAGGTTCAGTGCCTCGTCCAAGATCACACAGTGGTCGAGCCAGGAGTCCAATCCCCACGCTCTGGTTCCACAGCCGGAACTCTGAGCACTAGACCTGTCGCATCACATGTGGGACACACTCTCCAGAAGGCCTTGTATAATTCAGAAACTTGCATAATTTAATACAAATCCTGACAAAGGTGGGGTAGGTGTTTCTGTTTATCAGCTAAAGTGGCGTTGCCGTGTGGCGAGCACGCAAACACAGCTTACAATTCGCTGGGCCTGCCAGCTTCAACATTCTTCACACTTAAAAAGACGGTTTGGGATACACATTATTTCAAATTTTGCATATAAAGTGAGACTTTATTAATATCTTTATATCACAGTGTCAAATTCACATAATGCAAAATCTCATAAAACACGAGGACACTGCGCTGCCGGGTAACTTGGACTTGAATCAGCCGAGGGAGCCCCTGAGTTGCCCCAGGAAAGGCGCGTCTTTACGTGTGCGGGGAACACTGTCTAAGTCAAAGCGCCACAGTTCGCTTGGTTACGATTTCTTTTTTGGAGGGGAGCTACCTTTAAGGTTATACCTCTCAATAGTGTTGTTTGTTCTGGATTTACTACCTCTTCTTTTCCTTCCTTACGAAGAGGAAAAGAGGGAAGAAACATTGGTAGTTGATAATGAAAGGAGTAGGACAGAAAAACCCAGAGATGGGCAGCTGGGCAAGTGTGCCAGCTTAAAGAACAGGGCTTAGCCCTGGCCTGTTGGCTCAGTGGTAGAGCCTCGGCCTGGCGTGCTGGGGTCCCGGGTTTGATTCCGGCCAGGGCACACAGGAGAGGCGCCCATCTGCTTCTCCACCCCTCCCCCTCTCTTTCCTCTCTGTCTCTCTCTTCCCCTCCTGCAGCCGAGGCTCCATTGGAGCAAAGATGGCCCGGGCGCTGGAGATGGCTCCTTGGCCTCTGCCCCAGGCGCTAGAGTGGCTCTGGTCGCGACAGAGCGACGCCTCAGAGGGGCAGAGCATCGCCCCTGGTGGGCGTGCCAGGTGGATCCCGGTCGGGCGCATGCGGGAGTCTGTCTGACTGTCTCTCCCTGTTTCCAGCTTCAGAAAAATAGAAAAAAAAAGAAAAGGAAAAAAAAATATTAAAAAAAATAAAAAAAAAAGAACAGGGCTTATCCGTCAGGGCATGGGCATGGGTGAGGCGTGGCTCGTGGCTCAGTCAGGGTGTCTGTGTGCAGCTGTGGAGGCCAATTCCGGGCAACTTAACAGAAAGGAATTCAGTTTAAGGTTCATAAGGGCCTCCTTGATCCAAATGAAGTGGGGAGGCTGGTCTTGGGGGCAGCAGGAACCCAGGCTCTACCATGGAGTGGGAAGAGGACACAGAGCTGGCCACTGAAGGCCAGCTTGGCCAGGTTGCTCCACCAGAGGTGTACTTCGCCTTTGTCCCCAGTACATAGAGTTGGGGGTTTCTGAACAGGAAGGGTGGGTGCTAAAGGGAAGGAGACGTGGGTGCTGGTGTACCCAGGAGGACAAATATCCCCTGCTTCCATGCTGGGTGATTGGAGGGGATCGTGAAGGTCATCTGATCTGCCTTGTGTCGCAGATGAGGGAATTGAGAACTGGCTTCAGTTCCTGTTAGTGACAAAGCAGGACCAGAGCCCTCTCTCCTGGGTACTGTCCTCAGAGAGGGGACAGAAATGCATCTTCAAAGCACCATCAGCTTTTTTCATGATGGGTCAAAGGCTCTCACACCGATGCACCTTGATGGGACCTCACTCCCTCTCACCCCAGTTCTCTCTTAACCCAGAGGATGGCGGGTCTGGGAAGGTCAGGGACAGAATCCTGATTGCCTCTAGGGGGTGGGTGTCATTGTCACACCTGGGGTATATGTGGGGCTGGGGACATAGCCACGGTCAGCCCTAACCAAGTCCACCCCTGCCATGTTTCCAGGTGAGCAAGAATTCAGATGGGAAGAAGGCCCTGAAGGGCAGAATAAGAGGGGGAACGTCTCGGGAACGTGTAAACCTTAGACTGGCTTGAGAGGGGCATTTTGCCGTCCCTTTGTGTGCTACATGCTGTGAAAAACATGAATCCCAGATAACCTTTACGGCCAGAAGCATATAGTCACTTCCTGCTCTTGCCAGTTTCATTGGGCTTTGTCCTGCTTGGGGACAGGGCAAGGGAAGCTAAGGTTAATTGAATATCTACTGTGTGCCAGACCTTTAACTTGAGTATTCTCATTTAATTCAATGTTTGTGTTGGTCCCATGAGACAGGTATCATGACCCCATTTTATAGGTGAGGAAGCCAAGGCAGAGGTAGGTTAAGGAGCCTGTGCAGCACCCTCCGCTGAGAAGGGGTAGAGCTCAGGGGAGGCAGGGTGACCCCAGTTGACCTGGTCCTCAATGGGTGTGCAGATTAGTTAGGGGTCTCTGGAGAAAGAGAACCAATAAGATGGAGGTTTTATATACAGTTATTACATACTTCAGTTATTTATTTGTTATAAGGAACTGGCTCACACAGTTACGGAGGCTGGGTGCTGGAGTCGGCCAGCTGGAGACTCCGGAGGGCTAATGGTGGAGTTGCAGACTGAAAGCCTCCAGGCTCAAGACCCAGCAGAGCCAATGTTTTGAGTCTAACTACGGGAAAAGATCCGTGTCCTAGATCGAGCAGATAGGTGGGAAGGGCTTCCTCTCACTCAATCTTTTGGGCCTTCAACTGATTGAATGAGGCCCACTCATAGTAGGGAAGGCAATCTGCTTTATTTATCTGATTCAAATGTTAATCCCATCCAGAAAACTCATAGACTCACCCAGAATAACATTTGACCAAATGTCCGGGAGCCCCGTGGCCCAGTCAACGTAACGCACAGCATCACCCATCACTCTGAGGCTACAAGGAAGGCGAAGGGAGTGGGCCTGGGACCCCATTTCATTCTCTCTCTGCAGAGAAAATTTTGAGGGGACTGAGTCTGTGAGAGAGGAGGGGGCCCAGCCCTTCTCTTTGCTCGTGGGGAGGAGGACACAAACACTTTCAGCACCCAGAGAGACCAGCCACACAGGTGGAAGCCAGATAATCCTCCTTGGAAATTAGTTGGCTGGCCTGATCAGGTGGTGGCGCAGTGGATAGAGCGTCGGACTGGGCCATGGTAGACCCGAGGTCGCCAGCTTGAACGCAGGCTCATCTGGTTTGAGCAAGACTCACCAGCTTGAGTCCAAGGTTGCTGGCTCGAGCAAAGAGTCACTTGGTCTGCAGTACCCCCCCCCCCACCCCCACCCCCACCCCCGGTCAAGGCACATATGAGAAAACAATCAATGAACAACTAAGGTGCTGCAACAAAGAACTGATGCTTCTCATCTCTCTCCCTTCCTGGCTGTCTGTCCCTATCTGTCCCTCTGTCTGACTCGGTAGGTCGCACACACACACAAATTTACTTGGCTGTTAGCTCCCCTGCCTAGGAGTTCTTACAGCCAGAAATATCAGCCAAGGCTATGGAGAGGGAGGAATCAATTAGGGACCCGTAATTTTATTTTTTCCTTTACAGAGACAGAGAGTCAGAGAGAGGGATAGATAGGGACAGACAGACAGGAACGGAAAGAAATGAGAAGCATCAATCATCAGTTTTTTGTTGCGACACCTTAGTTGTTCATTGATTGCTTTCTCATATGTGCCTTGACCGCGGGCCTTCAGCAGACCAAGTAACCCCTTGCTCGAGCTAGCGACCTTGGGTCCAAGCTGGTGAGCCCTGCCCAAACCAGATGAGCCTGCACTCAAGCTGGTGACCTCAGGGTCTCGAACCTGGGTCCTCCGCATCCCAGTCTGACGCTCCATCCACTGCACCACTGCCTGGTCAGGTGCCACAAGCCTGCAGTCCTTGTCTCCATCACCCTGGCAGTGTTGTCACAGACCCAGTGCTTGGCCTAGGAGCTGAACCTCACTAGTTTCTGTGACAGAGACTACAGGGCCTCCTATATTAATTCTCTTCTTCCTCTTTAAGAATCCAGCCCATACTACATCAGAATAAAAAGTTTTTGCTCAGCAAGAGAAACTGATATCAAAATAAACAGACAGCCAACTAAATGGGAACTGATATTTTCAAACAATAGCTCAGATAAGGGCCTAATATCCAAAATTTACAAAGAACTCATAAAACTCAACAACAAACAAACAAACAATCCAATAAAAAAATGGGAAGAAGACATGAACAGACACTTCTCCCAGGAAGAAATACAAATGGCCAACAGATATATGAAAAGATGCTCAGCTTCATTAGTTATTAGAGAAATGCAAATCAAAACTACAATGAGATACCACCTCACCCCTGTTAGATTAGCTATTATCAACAAGACGGGCAATAGCAAATGTTGGAGAGGCTGTGGAGAAAAAGGAACCCTCATACACTGTTGGTGGGACTGTAAAGTAGTACAACCATTATGGAGGAAAGTATGGTGGTTCCTCAAAAAACTGCAAATAGAACTACCTTATGACCCAGCAATCCCTCTACTGGGTATATACCCCAAAACCTCAGAATCATTGATACGTAAAGACACATGTAGCCCCATGTTCATTGCAGCACTGTTCACAGTGGCCAAGACATGGAAACAACCAAAAAGCCCTTCAATAGAAGACTGGATAAAGAAGATGTGGCACATATACACTATGGAATACTACTCAGCCATAAGAAATGATGACATCAGATCATTTACAGCAAAATGGTGGGATCTTGATAACATTATACGGAGTGAAATAAGTAAATCAGAAAAAAACAAGAACTACATGATTCCATACATTGGTGGAACATAAAAACGAGACTAAGAGACATGGACAAGAGAGTGGTGGTTACCAGGGGTGGGGGGAGGGAGGACGCAGGAGGGAGGGAGGGAGAGTTAGGGGGAGGGGGAGGGGCACAGAGAAAACTAGACAGAGGATGACGGAGGACAATCTGACTCTGGGTGAGGGGTATGCAACATAATTTAATGACAAAATAACCTAGACATATTTTATTTGAATATATGTACCCTGAATTATTAATGTCATCCCATTAACATCAATAAAAATTTATTTAAAAAAAAAAAAAAAAAAAAAAAAAAAGAATCCAGCCCATGGCCACCCGGAGTAAAGACTACATTTCCCAGCTTTCCTTGCAACTAGGTGTGACCATTTGACCAAGTTATGGATAACTGAATGGTAGCAGGAATGACACATGCAACTTCTAGGAAGTGTCCTTAAAGGGAAGGAAACCTTCTCTTCTCGTTTTTTTGTTTGTTTGTTTGTTTTTCTTGCTGGCTGCCATGCAGAAGTAATGACGAGCACTGGAACAGCCATAGTAGGCCATGAGGGGACTTACACGAGAGGCTGTGGAGCAACAGAGTAGATGGAGTTTGAGTCCCTGTCCCTGAAGGCACCATAACAACCAAGGACCCCACCTAGAATGTTACAATCCTGATTTATATAGCCCTTCTCTGGCTGTGACCTGGGGCAGTGGCTCAGCCTCTCTGGACCTCTGCTGGCTCTTGACAGTGGTAGCTGCACAGGCATGTGACCTCCCACATAGGAGTGTGGGGTGAGTGACAGTCAGGGGATTTGGTTTCCAAGGGGACAGACACGGGGTTGCCTGGGGCCTTGGTCCCTGTTCAAGGAGAGTTCGGTGTTAGCTGTTCTGTAAGACAATGGCATAGGGTAAGGTCAACTCCTGGCTTTGCTACTTGCAATTAAGTGGCCTTGAGCAAGTTGCTGTCTCTGTACTTCAATGTCCTCCTCTGTAAAATAGGGACAATTATACCCAATTTACAGAAGCTGTGAGAAGCAGAGACAATCTGTGTGAAGGGTCTCTGTGAGAAGGTGCTCTGTGAGTGGTAGTTATAATTATTATCATAGATTCGAGGGTTCCATAAACCTAGGATTTTTGATGTGCCATTGTGATCATGGGCAAGTAATTTAACTTTCTAACCTCAGTTGCTCACTTGCAAAATGAGATATTTAATCCAGTCCTCCCTGCCCCCATTTCCCAGATAATAAAACCAAGGCTTAGCGTGGCAGAGACATCTTGCCATGCTCCTCTTCCGGAGGGTGGAGACACTGTCAGGAAGCAGCTGCGTTTCCTAGTCTGTCCTCGCTGGTGGAATGCGAGCTGGAGGGGTGCGTTCAGGGCCAAGGCGGGCAAGGCCTGGATGGGTGGTTTCTGTCCTTCCTCGTTTTCCAGCCAAATACCCCTGCCCAGGGTGGCCTGGGAAGCTGCGTGTTGAGCACGGTAGCACCTTTCTCAGCCTGTCCGTCCGTGACTGCAGGGCAGTCCGTGTCCTCTCCCCTCTCCCCAGCCCAGTACTGCTTTAGCCTTTCTGATAAAGGCTAAAGCAAGATAAAACCCTGCACTGAGATTGCAGGGTTTACCTGTGGTAGCAGCCAATGTTATCTTAAAAAAAAAATTTTTTTTTAATTAATTGATATTTGAGAGAGAGGAAGGGAGAGAGAAAGAAATAAAGAGAAACATTGATTTGCTGTTCCGCTTACTATATTTATGCATTCATTGGTTGATTCTTGTATGTGCCCTGACTGGGGACCCAACCCACAAACTTGGCATATTGGGACGATGCTCTAACCAACTGAGCTACCCAGTCAAGGCTGCAGCTACTGTTATCTTAATAGATACATCCAAGACCAAGAAGTGCAGTGCTTGTTTGGCGTCTGTGCCTCCTTTCTGACTTGTGCTGGCGTCCTGTGTGACAGTCTAGTTTTCCCAATCAGTCGGCCAGTTCCATGAGAGCCAGGACGGCAGCTCCCACTCTCATAGGCTCACGACACCTAGCGCCACTCGTAGTCTCTCATTCATCCCACAGTGGTGACCTGCAGGGGACCAGGTTGAGGACTGACCCCCACAGATCAGGTGCCACATCCCCCCCACATTCCCTGCGGTCCCAGGGTGTGTGGATCTCAAGCAATAAGGACGGGGGCAGTGGGGCTAAGCGCTAGGAACGAGAAACCTACCTAGAGCAGGCACTATGGTGAGGTGCGTCTGGGAGAGGCGGCTGTGAAACAAGGTGACGGGTGATACTTTGTGCAGCTGAGGATGGGGACCTGGACTGGGGCCAAAGCCTTGATGTGAGTCCCACTCTGCTCCCAACTGGTGCGTAACCCTACAGATATCTAAAGTCACCGGAGAGTTGGTGACAGCCTCAGAGACCGGAACCCAGGCTCTTCCGCTTCAGCCATGAATGGACTCTTTCTGGAAACCACCAACCCCTTTCTCTCTCTTCCCTACAAGCCTGGGCATCGCTGATTAGGATGCTAATGGAAGGAGCAGGAGGGGTGAGGAAGCGAGGGAGCTGCGGAGCGGGGAGAAATACCCGGGGAATGGGAACCAGTGGCTAATTAAAGGCTCCGTGTCAAAGAGGAATGCCAAGTAGGTAATTTCCATGCTATTTGAATAATGGGAAGAATGGTTACCTTTTCTCAAGTTTGCTCGTGGAAAAGAGAGGCGAAAAAGAAAGGAGGGGAGAAGATCACGGCTCGAGGGGCCTCTTGATACTACTGGGGAAGTCGGGGGTGACATCATGGAGCAGAATTGCTCCAGGGAGAGGGAAGGAGGCAGGAAACAGGAAGGGGACAATATTCTGCCTTTCTCCCAGAAGGCCCTGTGAAACCTGGGTTAGGGAACAGAGCGGCCACGCAGGGTGTAGGTGACGTCAGGTCCTAGCAGAGTTAAGGAGACTTCCTGGTGGATGTACCACACTTCACAGTTTACATCCTTTGTCCCACCGGATCGACGGGCTGTGAAGTAAGCAGAGAAGGGATGCTGCTGCTGCTGCTGCTGATGATGATGGTGTTCCTATTTTAGAGCTGAGTAACGGAGCCCCAGAGAACAAGAGCGAATTTCTCAAGGCCACATTGGTTCATTTATTTATTCGTTAACTCAACAAAGCAGTTTATTGGGAGAACCTGCATGCCAGGCCCAGCCATGTGACAAAGGCCTGTGGATGAAGACAGGGCCCTGTGCTCAGGACCACAGTCTAGGGCAGCGGTTCTCAACCTGGGGTCGCAACCCACAGGTTGGGAACCGCTGGTCTAGGGGGAGAGACGGAGAGGTGAAACCAGGCACCCCTGAGTTCCGTGGGTGCAGGGGCGGAGTGACAGGGCCGGGCCGCCTGTGGTGGTCGGTACTTCCCAGAGGGCTGAAGTTTCCAGCGGGAGTTTGCCAGGTGACTAAGAGAGGCACATACTCCCGGCTGAGGGAATGATGTGTGTAGAGATGTGCAGTCCCGGGAGGGCGTTTCTGTCCAGGGAGTAGTGAGAGGCCCGATGTGGCGTGGGCCAGGCGTGGGAGCTGTGGCTGGAATGCTTGGTGGGAGAGGGGTGAGACCAGACCACAAGGCCAGGGCCTGCATGCTTTGCTAGGGTGCGTGGACTTGATCTGCAGGCCGCAGGGCCCTAGGAGTGGCTGAGGAGGTGCTGGACTGTTCCATGGCCACAAGAATGGCTCTCTCTTTGTTGGAAGCCAACCCTAAGAGCCCAGCCTCCCATCTCAGATCCCTGAGCTCCTTCAGGTCATAAGGGCCCACAGGTAGAAAGCCACCCCATGGGGTAGAGGGACCCTGCTGCTCTGCTCTGTTCCTTCTTGCGTAACAAGTCACCCCAAAACTCATAGGCTTAACACAATGCCAGACATTTTATTATCTCTTACAGTTTCTACGGTTAGACATTTGGGAACAGCCTGGCTGGGGGCCTCTGGTTCTAGGTTTCTTGTGAGGTTATAGTTAGGATGCTGGCCCAAGGCCGCAGTCACCGGAGGGCTGGAGTGGGCTGGGGAAGCTGCCCAAGGATGCCCCGTTCTGGAATGGCTCATTCACACGCCTGGCACATACTGGGGTGGTCAGGAGGCCTCACTTTCTCACCGTGTTGGCCTTTCCACAGAGCTGCGTGAGGGTCCTCACAACATGGTGGCAGGCTGTCCCCAGAGCAACCAAGAGAGAACAAAGTGGAGGTGGCAATGTTGCCATGTCCCCTTGGTTATACAGTGTGGCGAGGACTACATAAGGACATGATCCAGGAGATGAGACTCACTGGCGGCCATCTTGGAGGCTGCACACCACACCCTCCTCCAGGGAAGAGTCAACGGCAGCTCCTGTAGCAGGACTGAGAGAGCCAGGCCAGTGAGCTAAGGTGACTACCCTGAGAATGAGGGTAGGGACTTCCTAGGTTGTTAGGACAAGACAGGTCTAAATTGGCTGTGCCTCCAACTTGCTGTGTGACCCTTAGCAGTTTCCAACCTCCCCGGGCCTTGGTTTGCCATCTCTGCGATGTGGGCAGAACTCGTTCTGCTTTGCAGGGCTGGGAGAGCACAGAGGGTCTAGTTTCTGAGGGATGGATGAGAATGCAGAAGGTGGAGTCTTCCCTCTTCTCATTCTCTGTCCCGTTTCTTCACACAGTCGGATAATCAGTTTTTCCCAAAGTCTTGCAGCAATCAATTTGCATAGCCACTCAAATAAGCACCATTCCTTCCTTTAAACTAGCTCTCAGCTCTATATTTCCAACTGGCTTTTTTGCAATTAAACCAGTGTGGGGCTTCCCTTTTCTCCCCCCCCCCCCCGCCCCCGGCCACAGGGCTCGCTGGATGGTGTGGAGCAGAGACAGGGCCCTGTGTCAGCTCTGCTCACATTTCTCACATTACCACAAGCGCTGTGTGGCCGAAGCCCAGAGCTCAGGGCAGGCGTCCTCTCCTCTCCTCTCCTCTCCTCTCTTCTCCTCTCCTCTCCTCTCCTCTCCTCTCCTCTCCTCTCCTCTCCTCTCCTCTCCTCTCCTCCCCTCCCCTCCCCTCCCCTCCCCTCCCCTCCCCTCCCCTCCCCTCCCCTCTTCTCAGCTTCCCTTCGGGCTGAGAGCTGAGGGGTGAGGGCTTGGTGGTGAGGGGCTTAGGACGGCAGAAGCAGGAGGAACCTTGGGGACATCTCATACAACCACTACATTTTACAGATAAGACTCACAGAGGGCCAGTGAGAGCCCCAGGTCACACAGCACAGTGGCAGCAACACTGGGCCAAGAGTCAAATGCAGAGCTCTTTCTGGTCTCACTGCTGGGCACACCCAGGAAGTACTCTGCCATTATTCTAGGTGGGTCCTGGGCCACCATGGCTTTGGCATCCCCATCTTTCTGGGTGAGGCAGGGCAGGTGCCAGGGTGGTGTGGGGCACGAGTGCTGTCAGCCAACCAGAGTGGAGTATACACAGGGAAGAGTAAGACATGGCCCAACCCTTTGAAGACTCATGCTCAGGGGAGAAACAACAGAGCAGGAGCTGATCCTAGTGCAGAAGGACCTAGCCTGAGAGGGCCAGGACCTGGGCACCCGAGAAGGCCTTGAAGATTGGCTGAAATCTGAGAGGTTTACGTGAAGGGGAGGGGTGAGCCCCTGGCCCGCTGAACACAGAAAAGGGCCCAGCTGGGGTGAGGCAAGGAGGCCTGGAATTACTCAGTGGGCCACCAGCTGCCTCTCCCACATTGCTCTGCATGTCCTTTGCACTCAGTAGAATCGAGGGCCCTGCTTCGCTCTGACCTGGGCCACCAAGCGGCCCTGTGGCCTCTGGTCAGTGCTTCAGGGTGGCCTCACTGAGCCTTTTAGTCCCCACACTGCCCCATGGGACACAAGCCCACTTCTGGCCAGTCTGACTAAGCAATTTCCAAGTCTCTCTTAAATTGTCTTCCATTTTGAGCTCAGAAAGGCACCCTCATTTTGATCTTGGCTTGAGTAAACCTTAATCCTAACTTTTTTTTTTTTTTTGTATTTTTCTGAAGCTGGAAACGGGGAGAGACAGTCAGACAGACTCCCACATGCGCCCGACCAGGATCCACCCGGCACGCCCACCAGGGGCGATGCTCTGCCCACCAGGGGGCAATGCTCTGCCCCTCCGGGGTGTCACTCTGCCTCGATCAGAGCCACTCTAGTGCCTGGGGCAGAGGCCAAGGAGCCATCCCCAGCGCCCGGGCCATCTTTGCTCAAATGGAGCCCCGGCTGCGGGAGGGGAAGAGAGAGACAGAGAGGAAGGAGGGGGGGGGGTGGAGAAGCAAATGGGCGCTTCTCCTACGTGCCCTGGTCGGGAATCGAACCCGGGTCCCCCGCATGCCAGGCCGACGCTCTACCACTGAGCCAACCAGCCAGGGCCCTTAATCCTAACTTTTAAAAAATCTGCTAGTGCTAAGAAAATATCATCCCAGGCTCCCAAGAGTAATGTGGCTTCTGAATAATTTAATTCCGGAGAGGGCTGCATCTACATCACCAGATGGCATAGAAGAGGGCAGGAAGTCACATGTGTCTAGGGCCTGTTCGTGCCAGACACATCACACCTTTGAGTGTGGTTGAATGTTTCTGGCATGGTAGAATCTCTGTGTCCATTTTATAGCCAAGGAGCCTGAAGACCAGGGAGGGGAGGCACTTGCCTAAGATTGCACAGCCAGTATCTGGCACAGATGGATTTGAAGCTAGACTTGGGTGACACCAAAGTCTAGGTGCTTTTCCCACACCGCACAGGTGGGTGGGGTCCCACCGCTACCCCCGAGCTCTGCAGCTGCTGGCTTTTCCAAGATCCTCAGGGAGCTGGTGAGGAGTGGCGGGCAGGTAGGGAGCCAGGCGGCCAGATTTGCCACCTGTGGGGGCTGGATTAAAGAGAAACAGTGACACTAATTGGGGAGCGAGAGCCCAGAGTGGCAGCTTTGTTTCCTGTCTCAGCTGCTTGGCTTCACGAAGGCCTTTGTCTTGGTTGGCACAGTGACAACATCTTGTCATGCTCTTCTTGCCTCACTCAGCCATGGTTTCTTCTCATAGCTGTTAGCACTCCCCACGACTCCCTGTCGCCATTTCTTACAGAGTCACAGACAGGAGACCTGGGGGACTGCCCAGCTAGCTACCGACTAGCTGTGTGATCTTGAACAAGTTGCTTAACCTCTCTGGGCCTCAATTTCGCCACCTGCAAAGTCAGGGTAGAGATTGGATTAGGGGTTGCTGAATTTCTGTGATGATTTCCTTCCTATCTTGATGATGGGCATTTGTGAGGGCAGTGGGAAGTTCAGGTCAGGGGAGAGACATCTTTATCCAATCACATTATTGTTAGAGATGTGATTTGCATATAATTTGTACTTTCTTTTGATGTCAAAATGCTCTGACACACCCACTCCAATTTCTCCCTCCCATTCCCACTTCCTCGCACCACCTGCTTTCTACCCCGCCCCCCACCCACGTCAGCCCTGACCCTGTCTTGCTGGGTTGCCTCGCTACAGAAAGATGACTGAGCTGGCCCGGATGGCCGTGCCCAGCTGCAGCCCCTGCTTGCCTTTACTGTGTGACTCAGCCTGGTAGCGTCCATGGTACACCCAGAACTGTGCCATGTGGCCCTCACATTCAGCTCTGAGAGGCTGAGCAAGCTGCTCAGAATCCCGCAGTGAAGGGTCCGAGTCAGCCTGACCCAGGCTGTGCTGCCTCACTGCTCCAGGCTGGTCACTCGCTTGGGGGTGTGCCACAGCACAATGCAACGGTCTGGCAGGAACTGATAACGGCGGCGGTGAATTCAAAGTGTGGTCCATGGGCCAGCAGCATGGGCGTCGCTGGGAGCTTGTTAGAAATCAGGCTCCTCCACGACCTGCTGAATCAGGATGTGCATGTTGTCAGGATCCCCAGGAGTCCCAGTGCACACTGAAGGGGGGAAGCTCCGCTCTGTATTTCTGCCTGTCCCATTGACTTCTAGGATCCAGAACCACCTGATGCTTTCCGGAGGTAGAACCACATGGTATCACAGCCCGAAAAGCCCTCTACTGTCTTTTTTTAAAAAAGACTTTATTTATTCATTTTTAGAGAGGAGAGAGAGAGAGAGAGAGAGAGAGAGAGAGAGAGAGATAAGGGGGGAGGAGCAGGAAGTATCAACTTCCATATGTGCATTGACCGGGCAAGCCCAGGGTTTCAAACCAGCAACCTCAGTGTTCCAGGTCAATTCTTTATCCACTGCGCCTCCACAGGTCAGGCACCCCTCTAATGTCTTTAAGGCTGATGGTTTAATGACTCTTTGGAGCAGTCGTGTCCCCAGAGATGTCTTTGTGGCTTTCTGGAGGGGGATGGGACAACACCCAGCAGGCAGGACTCCAGAACACCTTGCTGTCTTGAACACCTCCCGTTGGATTAGGTTTATAAACTTGTCATGAAACACAATTTCATTGGAGTGGGATGGAATTGTTAGGGTCTATTGACTAAAAAATATTTTAGACATGTTTTGTTCCATCCTTCTGTTTTATAAGTGATGAAATTGGTACTCAGAGAGACAGAGACCTGCCCAAAGTCACACAGAATCTGGCACCAGAATTCAGCGCTATCAGTTAGGATTGCTTTTGGCTGCAAGTAGAAGCAATGGTGGCTAACAGAGACTTATGCAAATAAAGTTTGTTTCAAGCAGTAAGAAGCTCAGGCATAGACTGCTGAGGACTAGTACCATGCTCAGCCCTATGATGCATCAATGGCCCAGGCTCTTCCTGTTTTCCATTTTGTTACATCTCCCCCCAAAAAAGCCTGGGGCTTTTATCCTCATGGAAGAACATGGCTACTACTGCTCCATACCTTACATCCATGTTCCAGGTGGGAAGAAGAGGAAAGGATGAATGATGAATGGACAGAGGACATATTTCTAGTTAGTTTTGTCTTTTTATTCAAGAAAGAGTACCCTTCCCTGAGCCTTGTGCCTACCTGTTTAGGCCATAACTGGGTTTCATGGCTACCCCTAGCTGGAAGATAACCGTTAGAAGAGGTGTGGGGGATGGGCGTGAGTCACACTATTTTATATCGAATCTAGGGATCCTGATATTCTTCTTTTTTTTTTTTTTTTTTTTTTTACAGAGACAGAGAGTCAGAGAGAGGGATAGACAGGGACAGAGGGACAGACAGACAAGAACAGAGAGATGAGAAGCATCAATCATTAGTTTTTCGTTGCGCATTGCGACACCTTAGTTGTTCATTGATTGCTTTCTCATATGTGCCTTGACCATGGCCCTTCAGCAGGCTGAGTAACCCCTTGCTTGAGCCAGCGACCTTGGGTCCAAGCTGGTGAACTTTTGCTCAAACCAGATGAGCCCGCACTCAAGCTGGCAACTTCGGGGGTCTCGAACCTGGGTCCTTTCGCATCCCAATCCGACACTCTATCCAAGGCTCTATCCACTGTGCCACCGCCTGGTCAGGCGCTCCTGAGATTCTTCAGGGTCCTAGGACCTCAGCCTTTGGGATTGGATGGGATGTGTTCGAATCAGAGAGGCACCTATTCAAGTGTTGGAGCTTGAATCTCCCACTATCATCATTGTCCTTTTTGGGAACCATTTGGTGTAGGGGCAGAAGCTTCGCTAAATAAAGATCCATATACCTGGGAGCTTGGGGACAGAGGAACTTGGACAGAGTGAAAACCACAAAGCTAATTCTCATTCTCTGATGATTTCCACTGCTTACAGCTCCTAATGAAAACATGTGCAAGAAACCTGCAGGGTTAATTTCACTGAAAAAAATTCCAATAAAGCCCCATTAGATTTTCACGTTAAATTAATGTAATGGATGCTTAAAAGCCATGCTAATCAGGCGTTGTTACTACCAGGAATGTCAGGTGGATGGGCTCTGGCCTGGAGCTGACTTTTGGGGGGGGCTAGCATGGGAGATTTGTCAGTGGTCAGAGGTACCACACCATCTGGCTCTTGCTCCCCAGCTCCTGGGCAGTGTTTGTGGTCATTTAAGTTCATTTGCGCGGGACTGGAATACTCTCTTCACCAAGATGGTATGCAACAAACAGTTTCTGTTGGTTTTTATTTTTATTTTTGGACATTTCCAAATTTTCTTTTTTTTTTTTTTTGTATTTTTGTATTTTTCCAAAGTTGGAAACCAGGAGGCAGTCAGACAGACTCCCGCATGTGCCCAACCGGGATCCACCCAGCATGCCCACCAGGGGGGCGATGCTCTGCCCATCTGGGGCGTCGCTCTGTTGCATCCAGAGCCATTCTAGCGCCTGAGGCAGAGGCCACAGAGCCATCCTCAGCACCCGGGCAAACTTTGCTCCAATGGAGCCCTGGCTGCTGGAGGGGAAGAGAGAGACAGAGAAGAAGGAGAGGGGGAGGGGTGGAGAAGCAGATGGGTGCTTCTCCTATGTGCCCTGGCCGGGAATCAAACCCGGGACTCCTGTACGCCAGGCCGACGCTCTACCACTGAGCCAACCGGCCAGGGCTAAATTTTCCTTTTTATGAGCCATCTTAATGTCTATGCTAGGGACAAGTCTCTGATGGGTCGCTCCCTTGCTCAGAAGCATTGATAGCTCCCCATTGTCTGTCAGATAAGTCGAGAGTCCCTGAATTGGCATTCAAAGCCTTCTTGTAATTTGGCCTCAATTCACTTTTCTGGGTCCCCCTGTTCCTTTCCATGTGTACCAAGGGCTGGCTCCTTCCAGGACTGGGCCTTCCTACTTTCCCTTGCTTTGCTATAACCCCAAACATCATTGCAGCCTTTCAATACTCATGTTATTCTTTTTTTTTTTTTTTTTGTATTTTTCTGAAGCTGGAAATGGGGAGAGACAGTCAGACAGACTCCCGCATGCGCCCGACCGGGATCCACCCGGCACGCCCACCAGGGGGCGATGCTCTGCCCACCAGGGGGCGATGCTCTGCCCCTCCGCAGCGTCGCTCTGTTGTGACCAGAGCCACTCTAGCGCCTGGGGCAGAGGCCAAGGAGCCATCCCCAGTGCCCAGGCCATCTTTGCTCCAATGGAGCCTCGCTGTGGGAGGGGAAGAGAGAGACAGAGAGGAAGGAGAGGGGGAGGGGTAGAGAAGCAGATGGGCGCTTCTCCTGTGTGCCCTGGCTGGGAATCGAACCCAGGACTTCTGCATGCCAGGCCGACGCTCTACCACTGAGCCAACCGGCCAGGGCTTCTTTTTTTTTTTTTTAAGTGAGAGGAGAGGAGATACAGACTCCCGCATGTGCCCCAACCGGCATCCACCTGGCAACCCCTGGTCTGGGGCTGATGCTCAGACCACTTGAGAGAGGAAGAGAGAGAGAAGGGGGAGGAAGGGGGGGGGGAAGCAGATGGTCGTTTCTCATGTGTGCCCTGACTGGGGATCAAACCCGGTTGTCCACATGTTGGGCTGATGCTCCATCCACTGAGCCAACCGGCCGGGGCCCATGTTATTCTTTTCATTTTGTAGATTAGGAAGCTGACCCTCAGGCCGTCAGATCCCCTGACCACCCAGTCTTTCTTACATAAAGCACTTGGCATGTTTTGAGTGATCCTCTTTCTCACTTTTCTCCCTTTAACCTGTCTGCTGGGCCAGGTAGACCATTTCAGGTGGACTCCTGTCCTGCACCAGGGCTTGGGACTGGGGAATTCTAAACGCCGTTTAGGAAGAGACTCTGTTTGGGAAAGGGGAAATGTATAAAGCCAGGACGAACAAGAGAAGGAAGGCCTGGGCCCCTGCTCCTCCCACCTGCCTAGGCTGTCTAGGTCCAGGCTATGTGCTGGACACTGGGGGAGGAGGGTGCATGCCTTAGGGAGACATTGAGCCCCCACCCCAGGCTCAGCTACCTGTGTATAAGGGAGAGAACTAGACATCGTGGCTCCAGGCAGTCTGAACATGGCGCCAGCTGTTGGGGGGAGCTAGCTGTAAATCTGCATCTGGGGCCTTGGGACCCAGGGGAAGTGGCAGGTCAGAAGTGGCCGGTAGGAAGCTAAGTCGGAGTGTAGTCCCTAATGAGAAGAAGAAGGTCCCAGGTCACTTTCCAACAGTCTGATTCCTGCATCATAGTCTATGCCTGCCCTGGAGGTTCAAGGATGTAAACCTCTTCTTCAGGGGCACTGCCTCTTCGAGTCTGGACTAGGATAAGAGGCCATTTAAACCTCTTCTTTCTCTGTTCTGTGGCATCTGTCATGTCTTTGTCCAACCCATAAGGTTGTCCATTCTCCACCCACCTTTTTAGATTTCCTCTTTGGGGTCACTACCTGCCAGGCCCTAGGTGTAGGAGAAGTCCCATGGCATGTGACAGGAGGGTTAGGGAGTGGACTTTTTTGAAAGGAGTGATTCTTGCCTGGCTGGGGGTTGGCAGGAAGGGAGGGGCACAGAAACTGGGAGTCTCCTCAGTCATCTCAATGCTGGTGTTTTGGGCTTTAGGAACTTGGAGCTGGGAGGAAGGGACAAAGAGCCCACCCTCTCCGGCAGAGAGCTGGAGAAGCTTAATACTTTAGGAAACACCCAGAGGCTTTCTGAAGAAAATCCAGCTGTGATAAGGATGTGACAGCAACGGACATGAAACGGGACCTCTGTGGGCTAAAATCACCTGACCAGAAGAAATACGAGAGGCTGAAATGTCTGAAAGGTTTATTTCCATCCAGGCAGCGGAGTAAAGTCAAAGGGCCGGCGGGCTGTGTGTGTGCGCGTGTGCGCATGCGCATATGCGCATGTTGTAGTTAATGCAGCACCTCCCACTGCAGGATAAATTGTCTGATTGACCCAAGGTTGAAAGGAACGTCTCTCTCCTCTCTTGCATAATGGAGATTTCCCCAAGACGGCCTGTCAGCAACATTGCCTGAAATGCAAACCCGTGCTGACCGTCAGGATGGCCGGGCTCCAGCATGCTGTCAGTGGAGGTGATGGAAGGAGAGGCAGGCCTTTCCTGGCTGACTCCAGCACAGTCCCCCGCACCCCCCACGACTCTTCTTCCTTAACAAAGGCCATGTGGGCCCTGGCCGGTTGGCTCAGCGGTAGAGCGTTGGCCTGGAGTGCAGGGGACCCGGGTTCGATTCCCGGCCAGGGCACATAGGAGAAGCGCCCATCTGCTTCTCCACCCCCCCCTTCCTTTCTGTCTCTCTCTTCCCCTCCCGCAGCCAAGGCTCCATTGGAGCAAAGATGGCCCGGGCGCTGGGGATGGCTCCTTGGCCTCTGCCCCAGGCGCTAGAGTGGCTCTGGTCGCGGCAGAGCGGCGCCCCGGAGGGGCAGAGCATCGCCCCCTGGTGGGCAGAGCGTCGACCCTGGTGGGTGTGCCGGGTGGATCCCGGTCGGGCACATGCGGGAGTCTGTCTGACTGTCTCTCCCCGTTTCCAGCTTCAGAAAAATACAAAAAAAAAAAAAAAAAGTTAAAAAAAACAAAGGCCATGTGGCCCTGTGGAATTCGTCCCTGAGCCTTTGCATGACAGGTGACACCCAGATGGACACTACCTTGCCTGACACACTTCTCTGAACCTTTTTTTAAATGCCCGGGTAACCTCTCTGCCTCACAAATTCTGCCCAGATGGTGGGAAGGAAGTTCCAACAAAGGTGCATGGAGCTAGATGCTCCGGGTCTAAAAGAAATGAAGTATGTGTGTTTGAAAGAGACAGACAGACTCTGTCTACTGAGGCTCTGGAAGCAAAGGGTACGAATTTGAAGCCTGGGCAAGGATAGAGGAGAGGGAGGGGCTCCATGAACCAGCACACGCCCCGCCCAGTCTGGCCCCGCCCCCTGCACTGCCGCTTCAGTGCTGGCATTCAGCAAGGTAGGCATGGTTCTGAGCACCTCGTGGAGTGGGTGTCCTGTTGGTCCAGCCCACTGGCTGGGGCCACTCAGGCCTCCACTCTTTGGTGTAGAACTGACAGCTTGCAAGGTCACTGAACACAAAGGTGAGAGAACAAGAACCAAGGAGGCAATGCTGCAGGGGGCTGCCCATGAAACCCTCGTTTCTGGGCTGGGATGTGGGTGAGGGGAAGCAAGGACCAGAGACAAAAGGGTGATATGTGTCTACATTATGGCTTAATTAGAGGCCGGGCCACTGGGGAGATGAACACTTACCCTGGGTCTTCCTGCCCCTTGCAGGAAGAAGAGGCATCAGGGAGTTGAAAAGAGAGATGAGGAAGGTAGACTGTGTCTATGTCCTAGACATCAGTCATGTTAGGACACTCCATGTGACCAATGGAATAGGAATGCTCAAGTTTCTGTCCATTGCCTTTCCACGGCCACCTGCTCCCCCACTTCCTTCTTGCTGTAGGAACTCAGAGGCTAGCGGCCATGTTTTTCAGCAGGGCCTGGGACACTCTGTGCCCCAGGAATGAATCCTGATTAATCTAAACCAAATGTAATCATCGTACTTCCTTTGCTGGTGCTTGTTTATGCATGGGCATATCAGGCAATTCTGGCCAGAGACAACTGATGGGAAGATTGTTGGTGGGAAGGGGTGCCTTCTGCAAAATCTTTCTGAGACTGAAAATCTGACTTGCTGAAAGAAGCAGCTACCCCTGCTCACTGCCTTTGGATGTTGATGGATGAGGATGTGATGCCTGAGCTTTAGCAGCCACTTTACCATCATGAGGGAAGTAGTTAAGATGCTGAGGTAAGGAAAATAGAAAGATAGAAACAACCTGGGTCTTGGATGGTATCCATTAACCAAACTTGAATTAAGCAAACTTGAAATTGCCTTACCTCTGGACTTTTTGTTTTAAGAGATAATAAATTGCTTATTTTAAAAACCACTCATGATTGATTGCTTCTGAAACCAGCCAACCTGATCAAATTTCTGAAATCAGGATGAAATAATTTGATTGTCTGTAGTGATTCTCTCCCTGGGGACAATGAAGGAGTCTCTGAGGCCACTGCAAACCTGGCTTAGCCAGAACTGCCCCCTTTCTCTCTGGGAAAAAACTGCTGAGGAACATCCCAACAGGTAGCTCGAAGAACGGGCTCCAACCCCCGCACCTTTGATGCATGTACTGTACGACTTCAGGTTAATTATTTAAACCGGTGGTTGGTAAACTTCTTCTGTAAAGGGCAAATAGTAAATATTTTAGGTTTGGTGGGCATTACAGTCATTGTTACAACTATTCAACTCCGTTGTTTTAGTTGGAAAGCATGACATGAATAACACACCAATAAATGGGCATGATGGCTGTGTTCCAATACAATTTTATTTATAAAAATAGGTGACAGGGCATGGCAAATCAATTCTTGATTAAACTCAGAGTCTCAGCTTCCTCATGAGAAAAATGAGGCTGTTTTCCTCACAGGGCAAATTTGAACATCGAATGAGTTGACTTAAGACTATTGCTACAGCCTGCGCAGTGGTAGAGCGTCAGCCTGGGATGCTGATGACCTTGGGTTTGAAACCCCAAGGTCACCAGCTTGAGTGCAGGCCTCACCAGCTTGAGCACAGGGTCACTGGCTTGAGCGAGGGATCATAGACATGACCACATGGTTGCTGGCTTGAGCAAGGGTCACTGGCTTGTCTTGAGCCCCCTGGTCAAGGCACATATGAGAAAGCAATCAATGAACAACTAAAGTGCCACAACTATGAGCTGTCTCTTATCTCTCTTCCTTTCTGTCTGTCTCTCTTTCTTACTAAAAACAAAAACAAAAACAAAACACAAAAAACTATCACTATAGTATATGTGGATTCCCTTTCCTGTGAGAATTAAAGCTCTTGATGCTCAGTAATGGAGAAGTGCTACTATGGCTGTGTGACTTTGAGTAGGTCACTTAACTTCTCTGAGTGTCACAAAGTTGGGATGCAAAGATGTACTTTACACAGAGCTGCAAGGGTTAAGTGAACAATGTGTGTGTATTGCCCAGAGGGACTGTGTTAGGAGGGAGTGATATTGAATGTTATTGAGCAGTAAAGCCTTTTCTGATCTGGCGGGTTCCATGTCACCCCACTGTGCCTTGACAGTGGGTAAATCTTGGTTTTCTTCCTCACTTCCCATGGGTCCAGAAGACCTTGGAGGGCTGCAAACCTCCCCCTGCCATGCCCACGCTCTCCCTCCACCACACACTCATTGCCCCCACCCCCATACCCGTTTCCCCATTTAACAGAACGAGTAATTAACATGTTAATTCTAATCTCATTTGCTAATGAAGGCAGTCTAATTGCACCATAATTGGCAGCGGCAGCAGCAGAAAAACACAAAATAAACCTGCGTGTGTAATTCAGTTTAACTTCTTTATAATTACCTTGCAGGCTGGGACTGGTGGATGGGGTCCCATCAGGGTGGAGTGGGGAGGTTGGGGAATTAAGGGAGAGGGAGCCAAGACGTGAGGGTGGGAGAAAGGGTGAGCAGAACCCTCCTCTCGTCCCACTCTGCTGTTCAGTCCAAGACCTGTGCGGCAGGCTTCCTTCCTTCCACCAACCATTTCCTCCTTGGGTCCAGCAGACCTTTCCTCACGCGGGGGACTCAGTAGCTGTCTTTAGTGTCTTTATTCGCCATCCTCCGCCAGCAGCACCTCTGTGAGATGGGAACATAGGCCCAAGATCTGGCCCAGCCCACTCTTCCATCCTCAGCTCACAGACCTGACCTTGTATTCAGCCAACAGCTCTGTTAGTGTCTTTCCTGCGGAATGCCAGCCTCCTCCCACATCGCCTGGAGCCACGCCCCCTCCACAAAGCCCTAGGAGGGAAGCCTTCCCCGACCGACCCAAACCCCTGAAGGCTGGCCTGCGCTCCTTTACCCCCCTCACCTGCTCACCTGTAGGAACCTGTGGTATGCCACACACCCGATTATTTTACTTGTGTCCTATTTACACGCTTTCTTTGTCACTAGATTGTGTCTATTTAAGCACCTCAGTGCTTGGCACAGAATAAGTGCTTGATTCTATTTTTTGTAGAATGCTTGACAGACAGGTGACCTATAGAAGGTTCTGGAAACATGCAGTGAGGAATATGAAGAGGCCTGGATTATGGTGTTGGCTTTCCCCCCACCTGCTGTGTAACCCAGGGCTGCTCTCTCTGTATAGTCAGAGGCTTGTACTTCATAACCTCTCATTTCCCACCTGTTCTCAATGTCTAGGACTTTTTGAGTTTTCATGGTTGAAATTCTCTCTCCCTTCCGAACATAATTAATGAATAAATCCCCCCCCCCCCCGTCCCCTAATACCTATAGCCAACACTATAACATCAATTCTAGGCCACCTTGTGAAGTTCCCACCTAAACTTATGCAGACCTTCTCCATCTCCACCAGGTGACTTCACTCTGATATTGATGATTCTGAATAAATAAGTAAACATCTTCTCTGAACTCTGATATAAAGTCTCCCACACTGTATCTAAGTAAGCAATACCTTATAGCTTCCCCTGCCCAGCTTCGGAGAGATATGAGTGCCCAAGGTATTTGTTCTGCTTATGCATACAATCATTTCCATAGCAACCAGCTGTGATTTAGGATGAGCTACAAACTGCTTTCCCTTAAGGGGTGGTAGGTGAGGAAAATTGGCATCTCAGGGTCTGAAGAAAGCACTTTTAGAAGCAGCAGCCTTCCCCCGAGCCCGGAGACCCCAAACACTGCATCACACACTGACATTCGCTCTCGGGGTGTCCAGAGGCGCCAAGTGGCCTCTGGGTTTCATTTTCTCCTTGGACACATTTCTCGCAGAGCCTCAGTGGAAATTCCTTTTGCTTCTCTTCTGTCTGAGTCATGTTTCCTGGATCCCACACCTTCATTTTTGTCATGGTTTATGCTTTTATTTTGGGAGAGCATGGGAGGTAAAATTTCTGAGACTGCTTATGAGAAGTTTAATGCCATCCAGCTTCCTGATCTTTTTCTTTTCTCTCTGGTGTCCATAATAGCTTTTCTTTTTCCTCGGTGTTCTGAGATTTCCCGGTGACGTTCCTTGGTATCAGGGGGCCCATTAGTTTGAAATGTTCCCAGTGCAAAGACATTTGCTTACACTACTTCTGTGATAATTGTCTTACCTACAATTTCTCTCTTTCTGGATTTCCTATTAGTTAGATGTTATATCTCCTGGGCTGATTTTCTGAAGTTTTTATTCATTTATTTATTTTCTTTTTAACTTAAGTGAGAGGAGGGGAGATAGACAGATTTCCACATGCGCCCCAACCAGAATCAACCTGGCAACCCCTGTCTGGGGCTGATCCTCAGATCAACCAAGCCACTGGCTACGAGAGGGGAAGAGAGAGACAGAGAAGAAGGAGAGGGGGAAGAGTGGAGAAGCAGATGGGCGCTTCTCCTGTGTGCCCTGACTGGGGATTAAACCTGGGACGTCCTCATGCTGAGCCGTTGCTCTGTCCACTGAGCCAGCAAGCCAGGGCTTGATTTTCTGAAATTCTAAAATTATTTTTTTCTCCTGTATTTTGTTCTTATTCTCTTTGTTGTACTTTCTAGGAGATTTCCTCAGTGTTATCCACCAACCCTCCAGTGGCATTTTCTCTCCTTTTAATTCCAGGAGTTCTTTTTATCTCCTGATTTTTTTAAAAAATAGGAGCCTGTTCTATATTCACAGATGTAGTGTCTTCTCTTATGTTTCTGAGGACAAAGGGTAGGGCTTAGAGAGTCCTGCACCCTCCCGCATTGCTTCTGCTTGATCTGAGCCCCTTCCCCCAGGTTTCTCTGTTTTGGTCTCCATCATCTGTGCTGGCTGCCCGGATGGTCCATGCGCATGCGCCTGGTGGTGGCGAGAAGATGGAGGGTGATCAGAGCGGAGGATGTTTGGAGACACTCTCTTGGTCTGCTCTTGGGATCTACTGTTCCATTGGGAAGGAACCCTCCCAGCTCCAGCCAGACTGGTGGAAGCTGGGCTGCCAGTCTCCAGGAAATTGAGTGGGAGAAGGATGCATGCAGACTTTTACTTACTACCTCTATTTTCGGTCAGTACCTTGCCCTTGGAGAGGCCTGTCCTCTGAAATTTTTTTTTTTAAAAGAGACAGAGAGAGAGAGAGAGAGAGAGAGAGAGAGAGTCAGAGAGAGGGATAGATAAGGACAGACAGGCAGGAATGGAGAGAAATGAGAAGCATCAATCATCAGTTTTTCCTTGCAACACCTTAGTTGTTCATTGATTGCTTTCTCATATGTACCTTGACCATGGGCCTTCAGCAGACTGAATAACCCCTTGCTCAAGCCAGCGACCTTGGGTCCAAGCTGGTGAGCTTTGCTCAAACCAGATGAGCCCGCGCTCAAGTTGGCGACCTCGGGGTCTCGAACCTGGGTCCTTCCACATCCCAGTCTGACGCTCTACCCACTGTGCCACTGCCTGGTCAGGCCTGTCCTCTGGAATTTAAAGCTGTCCAGATCCATTGCTCTTCACTCTTGTGCCAGAGAGGAGGGGTGATACTGGAGGGTCTGACTGCCTCGTATACAGACTTTCAGTCAATGCTTCCATTTGTAGCCTGACCTGAGCCCCACTTCAGAAGCGGCCAGTATCTCCAGTACTTGAGACTTCCTGGGCTTCTGCACCAGCTGCCCGCCAGGTCCTGGGCTTCCCCACTGCTGACCTAGGTGTCAGCTTCCTCCGGTCTCCCGAGCCAGTTGTTACTCACCCATCTGCTTCTGAGCAGTGAAGACTTCATTGCTGTTGCCTCCTCTCCTTGTCTCCCTGTCTCGTTTATATCTTAACAAAATCTTTTAGTCATTTCAGGGCAGTGTCGGGAGGAAGCAAGGTAGAGTGACTTCTTTATGTGTGCATGGCGCTTTAGAGTTTGCACAGCCCATCCTCATCCATCTGCGCGTTTTATCTCCACGAGAGCCCGGGGACAAGGCAGGGAAGGGGGTTTTCTCCGCCATGTTTAACCAGAACTCTGATTATAACTCTTTAAGCCGGATATAAACGGAAGTGAACAGGAGTTGGAAACAGGTGAGAGGCGGGTTGACTACCAACGCCACTGCTTCCCCTTGCGCCCCACGTGGAGTTTAATGAGAAGTGAAATGCCATTGGCAATGCGGACCCAGTAGGAAGTGGAATTTGGAGTTGGGGCTGCTAAACACAGCCTTGGTCTAGGGCACCTGCAGTAAAATTGCTTTGATGTGGTAACTGTTGATGTGAAAATTAAAAGTGATAATCAAAGGCAAAGCCTGATGGTGTCGGAGGGCATTGAGGGAGGCCTTTGAGACTTCTTCCCTCTCTTCTTGACTCCTGTTTTTCTTGTCAGGTCTGTGTTTCTGCCTGTTGGCATGAACGTATGTACATGCATAGCCATGCACGTACATGTGCATATGTACATGGGTTTGTATGATTTGGTGTATGCTCATACATGTATCGTGTATAAGCACACATGTACATGCATGTGCACATGCATCCATATCTGTATGTGAGTATCTATTGTGTCCGTGTGAGAGTATGCATTTTCTTGGTGTGTTTATGTGTTGGGGAAGAGTGACAGTTTGTGAATTTCAACTTTGAGTAGTAGAAAAGCAAAAGATATCAACCTGGATTCAAAGATACCCATTCTCACATTATCCAGGCAACTCTCTCGCTTTCTCAGAGTCTCTGCGTTCTTACCTGTAAAACGAAGTTGGTGATATTAGAGCTGGCAACCACAGGGGGGAGGCTGCCAGAGTTCTTAGGGCCATAAATGAGAAAATGCTGTATAAAGTGTCAAGGATTATGCAAAAGTCACTCGCTCATTCACTTGTTCATTTGTTCCTTCCGTACTTCTTCTGAGACATTTAGTAGCATTTCCTAACAGGACCCCTGTTCTGAGGAATACACTTTCTCTCTGGGAAACAAAACCACAGCACACAGGAAGCCCTGTGCAGAGCCTGGAGGGAGCACAGAGCAGTGCTGACTGCAATAAGAGGCGGCAGAGGCCCCTTGGAGGGCCAGGCTGACGTGGGGGGCATGAGGAGGTCATACTGGACAAGCAAATGGAGGCAGGTGGAAGAATACCAGAGCAAAGCTGTGCACAGTGGAGAGAGAGCGACCTGGCAGGTGATTTGCCAGGAAGTCAGTCTCAGGACCGAGGTTCAGTGCTGGCTGCCATGATACTCCTGTCCACTGCCTGCCCTCCTGCTGGGACAGTCAGGCAGGATCTGGGGAGGTGTTCATTTCTGTGCTCCTTCTTTTATTCACTCTTGAATTTAGCAAGCATCTATTAAGCTCCCATCTGCACCACCCTGCTGTAGGCACTGGGGATGCACAGCACCCCCACCCCCGTGGGCCCACAGGCGGCCCCTGTTAGCAGCCTCACCTCTCATTACATCCTCCAGCTTCAGGCTGGCGGGGAGGATCCTTCCAGAAATAATGTCACTGCAGAATTTTATGCTGGTTTTTTCCCCTTCCAGGGGGAACGTCTGCCAATGGCTTTTACGATGTTGAATAAAAAGCTTTTTTTCCCCCCTTTAGATATTTTTATTTCACCTTTAAAGGATGTACAGTAAGGGTGAGAACATCTCGATGAAATCTCCGCAGTAAATAACTCCTGGGTCCCTTCCTCATGCAAGTGGAAGGACAAAAGGACAAGGCAAGCCAAAGACGGCCTCCTCACCTTCCTCAGCCCCCCACCTTGGGATGGGGGCTCAGCTAAACCACGAGTGGGTGGGGAGGATCTGCCCCCACTGTTACGGAGGAGAGGTGGACGGTCCTCCCTGGGGCCCCTGGGCTCCATGTGTCCCATCCCTTCTCTTTTCTCTGTGGGAAGGGGCTAAGTGTCCTTGGCCACCTGCTGTGGTGTGCTAAGCACTTCACATTGGTGTGAGGGGGTTAAGTGGTCAGGACTCTGGGTCTGGTCTGCCTGGATATGGTCCCTGCCTGCTCTACTTGCTACCTGTGTTGGAGACCTTGGCCAAGTTATTTTTATTATTATTATTATTTTTTTTTTTGTATTTTTTTGAAGTTGGAAATGGAAAGACAGTCAGACAGACTCCTGCATGTGCCTGACCAGGATCCATCCAGCATGCCCACCAGGGGGCGATGCTCTGCCCATTTAGGGCATTGCTCCATTATGACCAGAGCCATTCTAGCGCCTGAGGCAGAGGCCATGGAGCCATCCTCAGCACCCGGGCCAACTTCGCTCCAATGGAGCCTTGGCTGCGGGAGGGGAAGAAAGAGACAGAGAGGAAGGGAGGGGGAGGGGTGGAGAAGCAGATGGGCACTTCTCCTGTGTGCCCTGGCCGGGAATCAAACCCGGGACTCCTGCACGCCAGGCCAATGCTCTACCACTGAGCTTGGCCAAGTTATTTAATCCCTCTGTGCCTCAATTTTTGCATCTGCAAAATGGGGATAACAATGGTGACTTCCTACTAGAGTTTTTGGGTTGAATAAATAAATTCATGTAAGTGAAGCACATAGAAGAGTATCTGGGATACAGAACAATGTTAAGAAATGTTAACTATGTCATTATTATTTCTCTTTTCATCAGCTGAGCTGGTGCTGGCTCTCTGCTTGTCTTATCTCTCAGCTGAAGTGTGTCCAGCCACTTGTTTGAGCCAATGGCGTCACCAGGGGAGAGCAGTGGGGCTGTAGGAGAAGTCCCCTCTATAAAGAGCAGCCCCTGGGAGGCTTGTGCAGCCCCTGAGAGATCTACTACTGAGCAATCGTTCTGAGATGCTGCTCTCGGAGCTGGGAGGCAGATCTGGAAGTGGGGGGCTTGTCCAAGGCCAGCGTGGCCCCAGCGCAGAATCAGGGTCTGTACTCAGCTTCCCCACTGACCCCTGGTCCTCGTTTCCTTCTCTCCTGTGAGGAATCTGTGGAGGGTGGATCTGTCTAGTTGGGGGCCTTGGATTTAAGAGGTTGCCTTTGCCCCCCAACCCGGGAGAGGAGGGGTCCATGGTCGTAGCTAGTGGAGATTCAAACACTTGACTCTGAGCTGGGCTGGCCCCGGTGTTATTAGTGGTGGGGGTGGGGAGGCCAAAGGGTGAGAGGTCAGCGATGACACATGCCCACGGGCTCTGCTGGACCAAGAGGTGGCAACTGCAACTGTTTTTAATGAAGCTGTCAGCTGGGCCACCCGGGTAGAGGGAGCAGACAGGGCAGAAAATCATCAATTTAAACAGATAATGACTCAGAGGCTTGGGCGGGATGAGGGCCTGGTGGTCCTCTGGGCAGCGCTGGAGGAGCTCTGTGGGGAGACAATGGCTCAGACAGGCTCCGCTCTGGTGGCCAAGCCCCACCCCCTTCCACTGCAGGGGCCTCCCTGTGGCATTCAGGCCAGTTCAGCAAACCTGTCCTTGGCATCGACTCTGCCAGGAACTGAGCTAGCACTGGGAATAGAGACAGGACTGAGACACAACCTCACCCTCGGGAAGCTCAGTCTGAAGGTGGACACTGGTACCTAAGTAGTCAGTTACACGGTGATGAGACGTTGGCCGTGAGAAAAGCGGATGTGGCCGACTCTGGAACTTAATAGCCTGAATTTGAATCTTGGCTCAGCTCCTTTCTAACTTTAGGACCTTGTGTGAGTGACAAAAAAAAAAAAAAAAAAAATCTCTGTTGCCTCAGTTTTCTCATCTGTAAAATGGGGGAGACTACAATAGAGTTGTGACTATTACTGCTCAGTAACAAATTCCCCAAACTCAGTGGCATAAAACAACAACCATTTTATTATGTCTTGACAGGTTTTGTGGTCAGAAATTCAGACAGGGCCCAGTGGGGATGGCCTATCCCTGCTCCACAATGTCTGGGGTCTCAGCTGGAAAACCTGAATATCATGGGGTGGCACGAATGGCTGGGCTGGAATAATCTGGAGCCTTCTCATTCATGTGTGGGACTCTAAGGTTGGGGCTGGGCTCAGCGGGACTGTCACCAAGAAACACTTGCAGCCTGTGGGGAGCTTGGACTCCTCACTACACGGTGGGCTCCAAGAAGAAGCATTCTGGGAAGCGGGTGGAGAGCAAGAGACCAAGGTGGAAGCTGCATGGCCTTCTAGAACCTAGCCTAGAAAGACACATCACATCACTTCTGCTGTATGCTATTGGTTGAAACAGCCACAAATGCACCTAGGATTAAGGGGAAGGGACAGTGTAAAAACTGTCACTGTACCTCATAAGTTTAGATAATGAAATTAAGTGAGACATGTAAATGGGTCTAGGACAATGCCTGGAAGCACCAAATAAAGCTTAAGTATTATTATAATTAGTGCTATGGGGGAAGGGTGTAGTAAAGAAAGGCTTCTGCGTGAAAGTGATATTTGAGCAGGGTTTTGAAGGATGAGTAGGAGTTTGGTATGTACCTCCTAGGGAAAACAATTCAGGTAGAGGAAACAGCTTAGGCAAAGCCAAAGAAGGCATGAAACAGTGATGTGCTCAGGGAAACCATGAGTAATTTTGTGTTATTGCAGCGTGAGGGCAAGGAAGAGCACGACTGGTGTTACATTGGAGGGGAGGCAGGGTGAAGGAACCAAAGCAATATTTTGTGGGCCCAATTCACATTTTGTCCTGAGGATATCAGGGAGCCATGGAGAGTTTCAAACAGGAAGTGACATGGCTAGTTTTGTCAGAAAGATCAGCTTTGCAGTATTGTGGAGGATGGATTGGAGGGGTAAAAGTGAAGGTTGGGCACCAGTGAGGGGCCATCACCAAAAGAGAGGAGGAGCGCCTGACCTAAGGGGGTGGAAGTGAGGGTGAAGGGAGGTACACGGATGTGGAGCCCTTTAAGCTGTAACAGCGACTTGATTAGTGATAACTGGAGGTGGGAGGAGAGGGTGTGCCCTGGGGAGGAACAGATTTGTGACTGGAGCATCAGGCTGGATGTCGGGTGGGTGGTTATGACCATAGATCCTATTCCTGAGCAGAGACGGGGGTACATGGCCAACACGGCCTCCCTCCCCAGGGCCACGTCTGAGCCTGTGGCCTTGTGCGAGGCTCACCTCTGAATCCTTCCAAATTGACTTGGGCCACACTGCTTGGGGTCTGCTCGGCTGTGGAAGTGAGGGAGCAGAAGGACTTGAGGAGACCCCCACTTGAGAGCGAGGGCAAGATCTTTGACCCCCCCCACAGATTGTGCCCAAAGGTTGTGAAGTCCTTCCTCAGAACAAAAGGACCTCTCTCCTCAGAGCCTTCCCCTCCAATGGTCGGCAAACTCATTAGTCAACAGAGCCAAATATCAACAGTACAATGATTGAAATTTCTTTTGAGAGCCAAATTTTTTAAACTTAAACTATATAGGTAGGTACATTCCGTATCGAGGTAGTGCCCGCACATGGTATTTTGTGGAAGAGCCACACTCCAGGGGCCAAAGAGCCGCATGTGGCTCGCGAGCCGCAGTTTGCTGGGCAGGGAACTAGGCTGAGGGCCGAGAGTTGTGATCTTGGCTGGGGGGCCACAGAATGGCGGGATTCCAGAATGTTGGAATGAGAGAGCCCTGGGAGGAAGCTCCGAGCCTGGCAGTAGACAGGATTGGGTTTGAGCCCTGGTTCTGCCTCTTCCTGGCCATGTGGACAGGGAACTGTGTAGATCGGAGGCCATGCCACCACCTTCCACATGGGAGTGCTGAGGGGTTAGATGGGACCATGGATGGGAATGAGTTTTAGAAGTGGTTGTCATAGTCCAGATGAGAAATCGGAGGCTTAGAGAGGGAAGGTATATTCGTCAGGGTTATCCAGAGAAACAGAGTCAATAAGATTCTATCTGTGTATCCATCTCATAGGGAATTGGCTCACACAATTATGGAGGCTGAGAAGTTCAAGGCCTGCAGCTGGCAAACTGGAGACCCAAGAGAGCTGGCGGTGTAAGCTGTAGTCCAAGGACAGGAGGGGACCGATGGTGCAGCTCAATAGGTCAGGCAGAGAGTGAATTCTCCCTTACTCTGCCTTTTTCTTCCGTTCAAGCCTCCAACAGATTGCATGAGGCCCACCCACACTGGGGAGGGAAATCTTGACTTAGTCTATCGATGCAGATCTTAAGCTCACCCAGTAACACCTTCACAGATACACCCAGCATGATGTATTTAATCAAATATCTGGGCATCCAGTGGCCCAGTCTAGGTGACACAGAAAACCATTACAGAAGAGATTGCTAAGGGTCACCTAGCAAATTAGTGACAGATCCAGAACAAGGTCTGACCCAGGCAGAGGTGGGAGGGTAAGGAGCAGGGACTTCTGCCAGTGTCTCCAACCCATGGCAGGAGGACCGAAGCGGCTTCCTCCCCAGAGAGAGGGCGGGATCTGTAGCCAGTGGACCTGGGTTCTATTTCCGGCTCTGCCACTTTGTATCTAGAAGTAACCCTGGGCAAAGAAGGTATTTCTTGATTGTACGATTTGTTGAGTGACCTTGTTGCATGTGATGACAGGACGAGGGACTCTGGGACAGGAGACGAACATGTAGCAGAGAGTATAGCATAGTGGTAAAGATGGGTGCTGGAGCCAGCATTCCTGAGCCACCACCCCTGTGACCTTGCAGGAATTACTTACCCTCCCCGCACCGTAGTTTTTCTCATTAGCAAATGGGGATCCAATGCGATAATGCACTCTAAGTGCAGAGCATGGTGTGGAGCTCATTCAAGCCCTCCAAAAATATTAATCCTTAATATTTGTCGCGAGCATGCATTTTATTTACATAAAACCTTTAGCTCATCAAATTATCCCAACAACTTACGAGGTAGTGTGGTAGAGGTAAGGCTATGTGCTTCCCAGACCCCATTTCCTTTCCTTTTGCACCTGGACACACAGTGGACTACACTTCCCAGACTGCCTTGCAGTGGGGCCTTGTGACCTCGATCTGGCCAATGAAATATGGGAGATGTGATGTACCCTATTGCTTCCAGGCTTGCTCTTCAGACCTCCTGTGAAGTTCCATCTGTTCTTTCTCTCCTCTATTGGTTCGCTGCAGAGGTTCTGAAGCAGTGGAGGGTCAACAGGTTGAACAGTGGTTCTCAACAGGGACGATTTTGTTCCTCCTCTCCCTGGGCACATCTGGAAATACCTAGAGATATTTTTGGTTGTCAAAACTTTGGGGAATGCTGTTGGTGTCAATAGGTAGAGGCCAGGGATGTTGCTAAACATTTCTCAATGCATCACACAGCCCCCACAACAAAGAATTGCCCAGCCCAAATGCCAATAGTGCTGAGATTGAGACACCTTGGGCTACAGGGTTCCACTGCCCTGGGGTACTCTAAAATGAAGAGCCTGGGTCCTCGAATGACTGTATGGTGCACAGCTCTCCTTGTTCCCAAAGCATTAGCCTGGAGCTAGGAAATCTGTGTTTAAAACACTGAGCTTTTTGGGATCAGTAGTTAGAACAGTTGGCCTACCTGGATTAATGCAGGTTGCTGTGGTTAAGACCATTTCATTAATGAGGCAACTGAGACACAAGGTTACAGAACTTATAGGTGACAAAGTGTGAGTTTGAACCCAGGTTTGCCCAGCTATATACAACCTGCGCTGGCCTCACTATTAATGCAGGCTCTTTTCAGCTCCTGGCTCTAAGAAGCCTCAGCATCATTCTGTTCCCCCTGTCTGCATCCCCTGGGGGTTTTAGGAGGAGACAGCTGCAGAACAAATCATCACATGGCGGTGCCCGGGCTCCCTGCTCTGAGGCCTCCTGCTCTGTGGTAGGGCACGCTCCCCCAGAACAAGCTGGCTGTGTCCTCCTGATCTCATTCCCAGGCAGCCCAGGTTGGCCACCTGTGGCTCCATTCTTGCACCCTTTTCAAAAGGGCTGGGGCATACCTCCTGCATGTGCCCGCTGTCCTCTTCAGGGAGCCCCTTCCCATCACATTCTCTGCCGTCCTGAGCCAGCCTCCACCTGTTTTAGGTTTGAATTTCCGGGCAGGTGTCTGGAGACAGCTCAGCTCCCTGTTAATTTCCTGAGTTGGCTTCCTGAAAGGCAGAGGACTTGGACGTGGCTGCTTGGAGCGATGAGCAGATAGCGATATCTGCTCTGGCTTCCTGCCTGTCTGCGGGGGCACTACTGCCATCCGCCCACCCCAGGGCCCCTCCCCTTGCAGTCCCCATACCTCATAGAGGGAGTGAAGTGAGGGTGGGGGCTGGTGAGTCTAACTGTGGGTGGGCTGCAGAACCTCATCAGGGAGAAATACATGTGTTCCAGCCTCCAAGAAGTGCCTGTGCGTGAATGCGTGTGGTGGTGTTTATCTATACCTCTTAGTAAGAGTTGTAGGAGCCTCCGACAAGTCATTTGGCACAGAGGATTTTTCTGTGTCCAGTGCATTCAGGGAGGGAGGCCTTCCTTCACTTATATTAACTCATAAGGTGAACTCCCTACACTAGTTTTCTGATGAATAGGAAGTTCTTCCTCCAGTCTGCTCCAAGTCCCTCTTGTTGCAGTCTGGGTTCATTGTCTCTATTTTGTGGAATTAGAGGCAAATCTTTTTGCCTCCCTGATGTAAGCCCTTTTAGTACCTGAAAATAGAAATTGAGCTCCTCTCAAAATACTACCCATATTCTTTTTTGCAAACCATGCAAACCCATCTCCCTTAACCTTTTTTTCCACAGATAAGGATGACTACTGGAGAAATGTACAGTAGGAAAAATGTGTCTGCAAGTTTCCTTCCTTTTTTAGAAGTTCTTCTGTCCTTCCATAAAAGTCCCTATGGCTACAGAAAAGATACAGGCCTTCGGAGTCAGGCAGCTGTGCGTTCCAACTCCTGCGTGGTCATTTCTGAGCTGGGCAACTCCAGCCAAGTCATTTAACCTCTCCGAGCAAGGCTCAGTTTCGGCACTTTGCACTGAGCTAGTCACAGAGCAGATGCTCAGTACGTGTTTATTTCTTTCCCCTGCCTGCCTTTCCCTCTCTCCCCACTGCTCGCTGGGACTCAGGCGTTCACACTCTCCACCCGTCTCCCTACTACTTTCTCTCTTGCCCTCAATGGCTGCTGCCTGAGAAACGATCAGGTGAGCTCAGGCTTGTGAAACTGATCAGCTGGGTGTGGGCGTGGCATGGGCCAAGCGCACAGAAAAATCAAGTCGTCCATGGTGAGACCCCAGGCTCCAGCCCCAGGGTGGGTGAAGGGAGAAGGCTTTCCCTGTTGCCTCTACACAAGGAGCCCACTTTTCATCCCCTAGTCATTTAGTCGCTCTCTTGGCACCTTCTCTATGGGTTTCCACCAACCCCAGTGCCTCCTTTTTAAAGTTGGGACCACAGCCCAGCCTATCGTCAGGATACATGATCTAGAGTCACTTGATTCCCCTACAGCAGGATGCCCCATGTTTCTCAGACTCATAAGAGTGTTTTCCTGATGAGAAAACAGGCTCAGAGAGTGGCTTCCACCAAAATGGGGGGAGAGGCTAGGATCCTGACTCTGGGTCCAGGGCTGTCTCCACTGTGTTAGTTAGAAGTGAAGCCCACTTGTGACTCACACTCCCTGGGAACCAGGAGCTGCAAAGACGCCTGAGCACAGTGGGGGCGTGAGGGCTCTGTCTAAAGAGTTGCTGTTCTGCCTGACCTGTGGTGGCGCAGTGGATAAAGCGTCGACCTGGAATGCTGAAGTCGCCGGTTCAAAACCCTGGGCTTGCCTGGTTAAGGCACATATGGGAGTTGATGCTTCTTGCTCCTCCCCCTGTTCTCTCTGTATCTCTCCCTCTCTCTCTACCCCCTCTCTCTCTAATAAAAATGAATAAATAAAAAAATCTAAAAAAGTAAATAAATAAAAAATTAAAAAAAAAAAAAGAGTTGCTGTTCTTTTCAGGAAGAGAAGGGAGAAGGCCCAGCTCCTCTGAGCAAAGGAGCCCTCAAGGGGGATTGCACCAAATTATTTTGAAGGTGAGGTGGCATTAAGTTCTTATATCTGCGAGGAGCCCTTCAAATTGGCTACTGTCACCTGTCACTGCTGCCAGGGTGTTACATAAATCCTCACAGAGACAAGAAGCAATGGGGGGATAGGAATGTGGGGAGGCAATTGTTGTAAGTACAAAAGAATACAGCCATGAACAAAATCAGCACCTCCCTACAAGTGATGAAAAAACCCTGCCCTCAAGGAATTTACATTTGAGAGGTGACAAAAAACAAAATAAAAGTCGAACCAGCATTAGTAATGCTAATGTATGTTATGGAGGAAAGAGTGAAGCGTGGAGAGGAGATGGGGTGTTGGTGGCACAATTCATAGATGAGAGCTGGGAAAGCCTTACCTAGCAGATGGCATCGAGTAAAGATCTGAAAGAGGGGAACGAGGCATGTGAATATCTGTGCATGTGCAAAGGCCCTGAGGCAGGAGCAAGCCTGGCAGGGATGAGGACTAGCAAAGAGGGCAGTGGGCTTGAGCAGAAAGGATGTTGGGGAGAGGGGAGGAGATAAGGGTAGAGAGACAATGAGGATTGGAGCCGGTGGGGTCTTGTAGGCCATTGTTCTGATTTGGCTGTTACCCTGAGTGAGATGGAGTCACTGGAGGTTTTGAGCCCAGTAGTGCCCAGGCCTGACTCAACAGGATCACTCTGATGGCTGGGTTGAACCTAGTGTGAAGAAGGGAAACGGCCGAAGCAGGGAGACAAATTTTTCAACAGCCGTAAGGTTTCGTGAAGGTACAGATGAAAAGGCACAGTTCCTGCTCTCAAAGCAAGTTGTTCTTCATGGGCGGCGTGAGGGTTGCAGGGACAGGCGACTTTTACCTCCACAATGCACACCCCAGAGGGAAGAAAGGGCTGAATCCGCAATGCAAGCTTCTGAGTTCGACAGAGGCGGGAGGGTGAGAAATGCAATTTTGTTAAGTATATATTAGGTGCTGAGCACTGTTCATACTGATACAATTTAATTTAAACCATCACACCAGCTTATGAGCTATTTTTTCCCTTTTCTAGACAAGGCCCCTGAGGCTCACAGTAGTTAAGGAGCTTGACTGAGCTCAAGCAGGAAAGGTGGGGGCTGCAGAATCCAAACAGTCAGCCTGTCTGGAGAGCTGCTTCCTTGAGTGCCTCTGGGCCCGATGCCTCCCCTGGACACTCCTCCCTCATCGCCACAGCTAAGAAGCCCCAGGGCCCGCTGGTTCCTCCAAGTATCTTCATTCCCTCCATTCCTCTCTTTGCAGGGGGCTGTCTTTAGCCCTTAAGCGGGTGAGTCGAGCTCTCCCCTTCTTCGGAGCCTCGCCAGGGCTGGTTCCTCTACCCGAACACTCCTCCCCAGTCACTTTTTGCAGATGAACTCCGCTCACCTTTCAGGTTTCAGATAGCAAGTTAAATCCCCCAATCCCTGGAGGTCAGCCTCCAGATCACATGTCTTACACTGCCTTATATAGAACCCAGCATTTCCCTTAATGCTTATGCTTATCCTGGGGCAAAGATGGGACTGGGAGAGTGAGGGAAGATTCCCGTGGAGGGAGAAGCAGGACGTGAGGCATCAAGGGCCTGGGAGGTCAGGTGGCTACTACAGCTGTGGGGTGACTTGGCCCAAGGACAAATGGACCTGGTGAGGGTCACATGTGCAGTGAGCTATGGGCAGTGCCTGGACCTTGTCCCCTAACTGTACGACAGTAAGATGTCCTTGATACCTCCTGTCCCTTTCTTATCTTCTTTTAAAGACACCTTCTCTCACTTAATCGTAGGAAGTGAGGGTGTCCCGGGGACGAAAGCTGGGTGACGATGGTTGCTGGTGATGAGGAAGGTCAGTGCTGTTGAAAGGCAGTTTTTCCTGGCCCGGTCTCACGCACTTTGGTGTTGCTTTCACTTTGTTGGGAGAAAGTCTAGTCTAAGAATGTGCTAATTATTTATCTGTCTTCATCGTCTAGCCACCCAAGCTAATTCCAGTTGGAGCTGGCTTCTTGTAACAAGGTGTGAGAGTGGCACAGTGGGAAGGACACAGGCCAGGGGCGAGGAGGCTGCACTTTGCACTGAATAGCTGTGTGATCTTAGGTCCTCACTGTCCTCTCTGGTCCTTATGTTTGTGGGCCTTCAGGCCCTCGGGTGGACTGTGGTAGGTCAGTGAGGCAGATAGGTATGGCCAGAGCCTCTGGAAGGTAACAGGCCCCGCCTGTCCGATGTCCTTTCTTGCTGGGCGGTTCCAATCTGGCCTCCTCTCTCCTGGCTCATTTCCATGAATGTCAGCTTCTCCGGGGCTGGGAACACTTCACTTAGCAGACATGGGGCTGGTTGATCCCTGTCTCTTTCTTACTGGTCCCCTGGCCAGGGAGAAATGTGGGAGCGTATGGAAACATCGGCTTTGAAGAGGATGTTTCTCTGCTGGGCTGACTATCTCTGCTTGGTGTGTGTGTGTGTGTGTTTGTGTGTGTGTGTGGGGGCTGCCTTGGGGGACACGAGCTGGAAGGGACACTGTATTAATTAATCTCAGGGTTGGTGGTAGGAATGAGCACCGGGGCTGGAAGGCAGAGCAAGCTCCGGCTTAGGTCTAACTAACTCTGAGCTTCCCTCCCTCTTTCTGGGCCTCAGTCTCCCTGGCTATACAATGAGGGGTTGGATGATGTCAATAATTTCAAATAATGGCTCGTGAGCACCTGTGTCAGAGCTTGTTAAAAATGAGAGGACCAGTGCCCCCTGTAGACCTTCGTTAGCATCAAAGCCACTGGGACTCTATTTTACTAAACTCCCCCAGGTGATTCTGATGCCTGTGGAGTCTGATCACAGCTCGGGCAGATGACACTCAAGGCCCTCTGGCACGAGTGCTCACCCATTCCCCTCTCCGCTTTGGTGCGTGATAGAGTGTTTGGTTCCGTGTGCAAACGTTACGTCGTGTGAAGTCCTGTAGGAGGACCTAGGGCGCTCTAACCCAGAGGCAAGAATACTCGAAAGGAAACTGTCACTTCTTCAAGAGATGCCACTTGGAGGAAAGGAATTGGCTTGGTTTTGTGTGATCCGGAGGCAGATCTAGGACTGTGGGTGAATGTCAAAGGGAGGAAGTGCTTCCCAACAATCAGTGGTCCTCAGGCCGCCTTCAGCAGTGGTGAGTGCCTGTCAGTGGGGGAGTGTAAGCGGATGTATACTCTCTTAAGGGAAATGCGGTAGAAGATGAGCCTTAAGCAGTGGGTGGATTGGGAGACATTCATGGAGACCCCCTTTCCAGTCTGAGCTGATAGGAGTCCATAAAGTCAGGCAGCTTTGCCTGCCTAGGATGTAAAGCGATGTGTGCATCCACGTGCTCACTCATGCTCACACCCACACAAAGGCATACTGTGTGTGCAGACCTTCAGACCCACCTGTATGTGCACACATGACACAGGAATGTCCCCTGTGCAATAAGTGTACACAGGCACTGTCGCATGAATACATGTGTGAAAATACACACGGGCGTGCGTGCGGTTCGCAGACTGCACACATTGGCCCAGCTGTTGGTTCCCCTCCCCACCAGCCGCGCCTCCCCGTGCAGCCTCCAGGCTGGTCTCTGGAGCCAGAGCCTTGCTTAATCTCCATTAGCGCTCTTATTTCCGGCACCAAATTAAAAGTGTGACCAAAAGTTAATTATTCTAATTCAATTTGGCCCTAATGTGGCGCACGTGGTGGTGGGAGGCCCAGGCGGAGGTGAGGCGGGCGTGGGCAGGACAGGAGACCTCAGGGTTTAATATGTCTTAATGACTATTACAGGAAACGCCCCAAAGCCTTCTTCCTGTGTCCCTGGCACTGCCTCAAGCAGCCTCCCGAGAGCCTAGAAGTCTCAGGGTGCTTTGGGAGCTTGGTTCTGGGAAATATTTGAGGTGATAGGTAGCCTCTCTCTGCAGGCCAGAGCAGGGGTGGAAGGGTGTGTGTGTGTGTCTGTCTGTCTGCTGATGGAGATCACAGTCCAGAGGTGGAGGGTGTGTGTGTGTGTGTGTGTGTGTGTGTGTGTGTGTGTCTGCTGATGGAGAACACAGTCCAGAGGTGGAGGGTGTGTGTGTGTGTGTGTGTCTGCTGATGGAGATCAAAGTCCAGAGGTGGAGGGTGTGTGTGTGTGTGTCTGCTGATGGAGATCACAGTCCAGAGGTGGAGGGTGTGTGTGTGTGTGTGTGTGTCTGTGTGTGTGTGTGTGTGTGTCTGCTGATGGAGAACACAGTCCAGACTCTCTTGTCAAAGCCTCTGGGGAGCCGGCAGAGCCTCTCCCAGGGGAGTGCACTGTTGGGGTCCCTGATGAGTTTCTCCCGGACGAAGCTGAGAGAAAGGAAGGCCACCGCCTTTGCCCAACGCTGTGGAGCAGCCAGTCCCCTCTCCTGCTGCTCAGAGAGCTCTCAGATCCGTTGTCTCCTGCTCCTTCCTGCTTTTGCTCTCCCCTCAGACTTGTTCATTCATTCCGCACCCTCTCCTGATTAGGAGTGCAGGTGTAGGGGCTCCAATCCAGCTTCCTCCGGTCACAAACACAGTCGGTCACAAACACAGTCTCGTCCCAGCATTTGACCATGGGGCCTGGAGGAGCTAGGCTAGAGTCTGAGGGGAAATTAGGATTCGTGCCCCAAGGGCTTTCTGCCTCCTGGGAGGTCAGCTGGCCTTGCCGAGGTCCTGGACTGATGGCAGAGACAGTGTCTTAGTGGGAACGACAGAGCCTAAGGTCACAGAACAGAAGGTCTTGAAGAAGCACCAGAATGCGAAGCTGGTGTCAAGCTGCTGACTGACACTTGAGGAGCCTCTGTAGCGCTCCCAACTGCTCGCACAGTCCCGGGAGTAGGAGCAGACGACCTCCTAACGTCTCCCTTCTGTCCACTCTTCCTGTGTGTTGACCTGTGATCTGTATCCCTGTAACTTTCCTCCTGTTGGTCCTACAAGTGCTCTCTGGGGTCACGCAGGACAACTCTGACCCCTGAGAGAGCGTAAGTGTTTGAGGATATTGTATAACGTTCTCCACGGACCTCCTCTTCTCCAGGGGGACAGTTCCTCTGCTGTCCCTCTCACGACGGGGCCGCCAGTCCCTCTGTGGAAGGTGGCACAGGCTAACTGCTCTAACACACGTGCCCACATCTCAGCAGCTTCACTCGCACAGCAGAAGCTGGCTTCCCACTAACTCCCTGCCCCGTGTGGGAGTGTATTCAGCAGGCGGCCTTCAGTGCACTAATTCCACATCTCAGTCTCCTCCCTTCTAGGGCTCTGCTACCCTGAAGGAGCTGCGAGACTTCTCCATTTAGCCACCGGTGAGTGGGTCGTGTCTGGGAGTGATGCACATCACTCTTGCCCACACGCCATTGGCCAGAACTCAGTCACACAGCTGCCCCTGACCTCAAGGGAGGCTGGACACAATATAGTCTGGTCATGTGTCCAAGAGGAAATGGGAAGTGGTTTGGTGAGTGAGCCAGTCCCTACAATACCATCTTTAGGTCACCCTTCTCCAAACACATTCCAGCTTGTCCACGCCCCTCTTAAGTGTGACACTCAGACTTATGCAGAGATTGCTGGTTCGATCCCCAGTTAGGGCACATACAAAAACAGATTGATGTTTCTGTCACTCTTTCTCTCTCTCCTTTCTTCTCTCTAAAATACAAAAAACAAATAAAAAAAAAAGAAAAAGGAAGGAAAAAAGAGAAAGAAGGAAAGAAAGGAAGGGAGGGAGGAAGGGAGGGAAGAAGGAAGAAAGGAAAGAAAGGAAAGAAAGAGAAAGAAAGAACAGTGCAGGTGCAGCCTGACCAGGTAGAAACAAGCGCTCACATTTCCTGAGCACCTAGTATGTTGTGGATGGGAATGTTCTGGAACTGGCTCAGATTCCTGAAAGCTAACTTGGCACATCTGTGCTAGCTCCATTCTCAGTGAGGTCATACTGGCAGCGAGCAACGGGCCGTGATGGGAGTCTGAGTCGAGGACAGGGGCACAGGTTACAGGTCAAGGCTTCCCCTCCCCGTCACTGATGTTTGTACCCAACACTCTGGCTCTTCCTGTCATATCACAGGGGCCTCACAAAAGCCCTGTGACATAGCCTTTGCCGTTTCTTCGTTATAGTTTAAGAAACTGAGGTCACGGGACTGGCTCAAGCCATACAGCTCCCACATGACAGAGCTAGGATTTCCACTCAGCTCTGCCTGCTCAAAAGCCCGTGCAGAGAGAGGCCAGACTCTGACTGCCCCGTTCTGGGCACATCTGTTTCTAAGTACTTCCTTCAGATGGTTGTTATTAGGATCAGGATGAGATGGCCGCGCAATCAGCGGATGACCTCGTGGGCGGGATGCGGTGCCTCCTCCTTTGGACTAGCCACTCTTCACGCTGGGACCAGGTCTCAGTCTTTGTTCAGAAGATAATCTGGTGCACAGCGGGGGTTACATAAATATCTGTTTAATGGGATCTAGTAGGGCCTGTCTTGGGAGAGCCTCCAGTCTGTGAGGGGGAATAGACCTTTCCTCGACACATCCCCCGGTCTAATGGGGGAGGTAGAGTGCTTTTGTGGGGGCGCCCCAACCTGGAAAGGGATAAAGGTCCCATTCACAGAAGCCGTGATCTGGAGACAAGAGGCGTCTTGCCCTCTGTCCTATGGGAGCTCACAGTTATTTGGGGGAACCATAGCCTTCCCCATAAGGAACTCCTAATCTGATGGGGCAGATTTAGATACAACTCCATCGCCACTGTGTATTGGTGGCCATGGGGAAGTATGGCTGAGAATGAGGGGAGAGGAAATTGTTAATTTGAGGGGATGCTGGTGGCATCCCCTGCCCAGTATCCAAGAGCCACTTAAGTCTGTGTGTCCCGGCACGTTCCCTCCTTCAAGAGCCCAGGAATGGGGGCAGGTCAGAGGAAGTGAACGTTTTACAAAAGAGATGCCTAATGCCTTTCTTTGTGTCCCCCGGAGGCTGAGCCCTTCTTCCTGCTCATGAGTACCTGTCCTGGGTGTGGGGCCAGAGAGGGTGCGGGCACAGGGTGCGGGCAGGAGCGCTGGGCCAGAGACAGGTGCTGAGCCTCCGGCGACTGCCTGCTGGTGCCCTGTTCTCCCAGAGAGCAGGTGCTGAGCATAATCATTAGGTGCGCTGATCTGTAGCCTGTGCGAGGAAGAAATTAAATTTTGTTCTTAATTCAATTAGGGAAAAATACTAAGGATGGCGGGTTTGTGTGTTTGTAACTCACTGGTTCATCCAGCCATCAACTAGGCATTCTGGTTCAGCTGCATAGCGGCGTGAGTTAGCACCCCTGGGGCTGATGGATGACCCTGCAAGGAGGGGGCATGGCCCCTGGTGGGGGCATCTCTGGGGTGAATGAGAGGTGGCCTGAACTTCACCTTCAAGTAGGTCACCCCAGTACTGGCTTGCTCACTGGACAGCAGGTTTCTAGATCCCAACCAACAGGATGACATTTGGTAGAGTTCTTTTTAGCTCTTGATGATTGGGCTGGATTTATGTTCTCTGGTAATTCTTTCTCCTCTTCAGCTTCCTCTTCTCTGTTTTTTCCCTCTTCTTTCTCTAGGAGTTAGAAGGATGTGAGGAGTGGAGAGGATTTGCAGAGAGGGTTTAATACGAGGAAAATCAGAAAGGGAGAAAGCAGGAGAATGGGCCATCCTAGCTGGCAGAGAGATGGGTGGAGAACACTTGGGAGTGAACCAGGACCAATTATTATTATTATTATTATTATTATTATTATTATTATTATTTGTGTGTGGCAATAAATAGATTTTATTCTGTAACCTTTATTCCTTATATTTTCTTTTTTAAGTTTTTTATTTTCAATAATAGTTTATGTTAATTTCAATGTGCAGCATTGTGCTTAGACAATGACACCACCGATTATGAAGGACCTTGAATGTCCAAGTCCTTGACGTCAGGAGCTATGTCTGGTTCAGTGTTGCATCTCCAGTACCTAGAACAATGCCCGGCAGACAGTAGGTGTTCAATGATTTGCAGAGTAAATGAGCAACATTGTCCATAAACAACGTGGAACCTGAACTTCAGCCAACTGAAGATAGTTGAGGGCTAGAATGGCACAATTAGACATTTATTAGGTTTCATCTCTCTCTCTCTCTCTCTCTCTCTCTCTCTCTGTCTCTCTCTCTCTACACACACACACACACACACACACACACACACACACACACACTCCTTCTTCTCATCTCCCAGCGTGCTCAGGACCTTTCTAGTGTCTCCAAAAGGTAAGCATTTTCAAGATTCAAGATGTTTAGAATGATGGAAATATCCAGAAAGAGCAGCACAGTCTGGGAATTCTTTCTCCTTCCTTGATGCATTGAGACTAGGTCTGGTCCTCTTAGCGCTTGCAGTGGGACCTCAGGCTTTCTGTTTTCTCTTTCTGAGCCTCAGTTTGCCGATCTGAAAAGAATTAAAGGGCCTTTTGAGTTCTAACATATTACTGTATTAAATATGATCAGTCAGTCTGTCCACTGTCCCCTCCTATCGAACATCTGTTGCTCGCTGCCTTTGCTCCGGCGGCTTCCCTCCCCCACCAAGAGTACCTCCCAGCTCCCGTCCACCAAATCCAAATGAGAGCCCAGCTTTATCTAAGAATCTTCCCCTAGTTAGTCCCACAACTTACACATGCCTCACTTCGGAGCCCCTCAGAAAGTCTGTGCGGTTACTCACATAAGTTGCCTTTGAATCCTTCACGCAGGAGTGCGTTAGCTCTCCAACTGGACAGAGAGGTCCTCCAGGGCAAGAACCCCACACTCCAATTCCTTTCCCCCTGTAGAACCTGTGCCCCGTCTGCCTGGCTTTGACCTTGACTGCGAAGTAGGTAGTTCTGCATAGGGCAGGCTCACTTGCTCCCACTCTGGGGTAGGGGGACTTGGGCTGGAGCTCTTTATTCGACCTGTTCATCTTATCTCCTTCGCTGTCCAAGTCCTCCCCATGGTGACGGCTTTGGGGAGAGTGTTGCTTTTCCCTCACCTGACTCCCGGCTGGCTCAGACTTTGCAGTCGGCACATTGTCAAGTTTCTCGGGGCTGGTTCTGCTTTTGTTTCTGGGACCTCTGCTGTTTAAGAAGGAAAAGAACAAAGCTGTTCTTTTACTTCCAGGGAGTGAGAACAATTTGCCAGTCCCTCCAGAAAGACAGTGTGACGGAGAGTGGTAAGGGAGACGACAGGGTCACTGCTCGTTGTCCCTGATAGAGAAGAAAAATACCAGTGGGAGCCTGTCACCAATGTCTGTGCCACCCCCCTACTCTAAGCCTTAATTTCTTTCCTGGGAACATGAGAAAATTGGAGCAGATTTTCTCTCAAGTATATTTTAGTTTTATCCATCGGGCATTTCATGTTTGTGCCTCAGTTTCTCCTTGCTCAGAGGTATTTATTGAAAACTTCTTCCATGTAAAATCTCCTACCTTTTCCTCCTCCCCACTTCCGTACAACAACGACTTAGATGATAGTTGCAAAGTACGAATGTATCTCGTTACATATCTTATTACATGAGCGCTGAGAGGGAATGTTAACATTAGCATTTTGGTTAAGGGCATGAGCTCCGGAGGCAGGCCTCTCTGCTTAGAATCCCGGCTCCACCACTTACTAGCTGTGTGACCTTCGGCTAGTTCCACGACCTGCCTGGATGTCAGTTTTCTCACCTGTAAAAATGGGGGTGCTCATAATGCATCTCACTGGCTGGAGAATACACGGTCAAATGCTTGGCACCAGTCTTGGCACATAGGAAGGACTCAAGAAATATTAGCAATTCTTGTAATTATGATGACTGCTTTGCTCTATTTTTCAGCTTTTCCTGCCTAAAATTCTTCATCTCCACCCTCTTTGTGGCCCATATCTACAGTCCAGACCACTCTACACTCCAATAACACTCAACCGCTAAAAGTTCTCTGAAATTAGGACACTCAATGTCTTACTCAAATTGTCTTTGTGTAAGCAAGTACCTTTGCCAGGAATACCTGTTCTCATCTTAGTTTCAAAACCTGGTCTAAATGCCCCTTATCTGTGATGATTTCTCTGATCTTTTAAGCAGAGACAGCCACATTCTTTGGGGGAAATGATGTGTCCTGAACACACTATAATTGGATGGATTCCCCTGGATCTGACAGTGTTTGCTTGCTGAGCTATCTTCTTTGCTGTGAACTACCTGAGAGGAGAGACAACTTCATTTTTATTTTTATCCTTAATATCTAACACAGTGTTAACTCTGCTCCCAACTAAGCCATCTTCCCCTTGCACTCAGAGCATAGAGTTTGTGCTCTATGAAGTTTTCTGAGCTTCATATGAAACACTGAAAATGGATGAGGGACATGTCAAGAGCAAGTAACAAGTCGAATGGTATTGGGGGGGGGGGGATTCAGGAATAATCCAAGAAGGTTTACTAAGAAGGAAGCCTTGAGCTCATACTGGAAGCTGGCTTAAAGTCTTAATGGGAGCAGGTGCCTTTGGGGGCCTGGTGTCAATACTGTATCTTGGTGCCTTCTTAGGAACAAAGGAATAGAGTATCTGCTCACCTAATCTCCATTAGCAATCTGGTCCCACCATTACTCCTTTGCTCATGTGCAGAATGTGATTATCACCTAAATTGTTCCTCTCTTACCTCATATATGCTCCCTAAAACACCAAGCCATAGATTTAACCTCCAAAATGTTCCTGCAATTCGTCCACTTCTATTTCCATTGCCACCACCCCAGTACGAGCTACCATTATCTTTTGCCTAGATTCTTACAATTAGCTTCATATTGATGTGTTTGCATTCATGCCAGAGCCCCGAATCGATTCAAATTAGGTTAGAGTATAACAGAGACCACACAATGGGAGTCTCCAGGTGAGTTCAGGGCTAGCACGGCGGCTGTGCTCCGTGGCATTGTCAGGCACTGAAGTCCTCTTTGATCTTAATGTTCTGCTATTTTTATCTGGCCGCCTTCTGGACCAAAATGGCTGAGCCAGCTCTGTTTATTACACCTGCATACCAGCCAGCAGGGAGGAGGATACGCCCTATAGGAACACTTCTTGGATAACACACCCATCACTCCTGCTAGGTCCGAAGCTGTATCATGCGGCCACACCTAGAGAGACTTGGGCTGGATTCATGTGCCCATTGACAAACCAGAGGCGCTGAGGAAGAAGGTGACTGGTGTTATTGGGGGACAATTAGTGGCTTCTACTATAAAAGCTGTACAACAAATATATCATCATTTCACTCTCTTTCTTAAAACCCTTCAATGGAGTTCAAATTTCCTGAGGGAAAAATTCAAAACTTTAGCACGGTCTACAAGATTCTTTTGGCCGGGCCCTACCTTTTCTGCCTCCAGCCCTTCCCCAAACCCTCTGTGCTCTGTCCGTCCTCTCTCCCACCTTGGGGCTGTTACACGTGCTATTCTTGCTGGGAACATTCTGTGTTGCAGATGCTTTTTTTCCCATTTGTTGGTTGCATGTCCTCCCCTTCAGCTCCGCTGATGTCCTTGTGGCTTTCATGGACGCTTCCAGGCATTCCATTACTGCCCCTCCTCAAACACGGGATGCACGCTCTTCCTGCTTTTTTGCTGCTAGGCTTTTAGCAAAGCCATGGAAATCACTGAGCCTGCACACAGGCACAGACTGGAAGGTAGGGTAGTTTATGCCCTTGGGGACACCATTGTGGGCCAGGAGGCAGTGAGCAAATGTCCCTGCCCTCTGTCTTATAGAATAATTCTAAGGCACATTCCTCATGGTTCTTCGGAGGGTCCCTGGCAGGACTGAGCCCCTTACCTACACTGTACCCAGCTCAACCATTTACTTTTATTGGTTTTTCTTCTTCCTTGTTTCATTATCCCTACCTCCTTATTCTGCTCTCCTGGGATCGTCTCTCTAGTAAATTCTCTGTGCCTAAGGACTTTGTCTCAGGTTGTATTTTTAGGGAATCCCTATTTTGAAAATTGATACTAGAAGCAGCCCTGAATAGTGCATCTTTCCCATGGGATTCTGGCACATCCCTTACCAGGCAACGGGCACTAGGGACTCCACTGCAGGTGGCTAGTGGGGGTGTGATAACCTCTGATATACTGAAGCCTCTCAATTTCTAAGACTCATTTAGTGGATTGGGTGAAGTACAGACAATTGTCAGAGGGCAGAGAATGCTGAAAACCAGGCCCAGGCATTAAGGATATGGGAGGCAGAATGACAAAGGAGACTAAATGTACACTCCCGACTGGTCTCCTGGGCTCAAGACAGGTCCCTGATACAGAAGGAATGACACTGTGAGAATATGATGGGTACATTCGGTGATGCACCTGAAAACACTGAATTTCTAGTTCCCCTAAACCAGGGGTCGGGAACCTTTTTGGCTGAGAGAGCCACGAACGCCACATATTTTAAATGTAATTCTGTGAGAGCCATACAACGACCCGTGTATGTTACGCATTATTCAATAAAAATTTGGTGTTGTCCCGGAGGACAGCTGTGATTGGCTCCAGCCACCCACAACCATGAACATGAGCGGTAGGAAATGAATGGATTGTAATACATGAGAATGTTTTATATTTTTAACATTATTTATTTATTTTTATTAAAGATTTGTCTGCGAGCCAGATGCAGCTATCAAAAGAGGCACATTTGGCTCGCAAGCCAGAGGTTCCCAATCCCTGAACTAAACCCTTGTGACTGGGAACAGCATCCTTTCTCCTCTTTCAGAGTCTATCAGCATTTCCTTGTCTGAACAAGAAATGTCTCCTGAGGTGATTGCCTTGAAAGATGATGCTTGTCTAACCCCAAGATCCACCCCCACCTCCTACCTAGATCAGTAAGTAGAGTCAGGTCTTAGCCGAAATCAAGGGAAGAAGTATAGTTCCTGTATGGGAGGAAGTGGCCTATTCACTGCTAGAGTTGCAGAGGAGCTAGTTACTATATGACAAAAGGAACTGGGGAGTCTCTATGAAATGGGATTTGAGGGTTTAGATTTGTAGAAGGGTGATATATGGACTGGAAACAGAAAATTTATCAACGTGAGGCCACTCTCCCGTGACTCAGGATTTGAAGTCTGGCAAAGACTCCTGGAGCCAGTTCTACTATGCTCCCTGAAGGTGTCAGAATGGGATGGCTCCTTGAAGACGTCAGCATGGCCTTGGAAGCACCGAGGAAGGTGTCAGGAGGCTCAGAGAAGTGGGTGTATTAGAATGGATGTATTACATGAAACCAGGAAACACAAAGATATGTACCCTGGGAGTGTCAATAAGACGCCATTCAACTGATCAGGAATGCACTAGTGAGGGATGCTCTAGCATCACTGAGGGGCTCAGTGGTGTCTATCATTTGTAGGCCAGAACTGACAGTAAGAGAGGCAGTAATGGAACTGAGTTCCCCTGTGTCAATAGGATAAGACAGTTTGGACTAGACCCTGGCCAGGTAACTCAGTTGGTTAGAGTGTTATCCTGATATGCCAAGATTGTGGGTTCCATCTCTGGTCAGGGTACACACAAGAATCAACCAACAAATGCACAGAAGTGTGGAACAACAAATCGATCTCTCTCTCTCTTTCCATCCCCCCCCCCCAAATCAATCAATAAAAAATTGAAAAAAAGAAAGTTGAAACTAGCAGTGTCTGCTTCGACACACACTGACACACAAGGAGCTGTGGTGATGGTTAACATACTACAGTGTTCCCGGGGATTTGATAGACAGGTGGCCAACTAGGGTATTGCATGACTTGTTCAACCAGGAGAAATAAAAATCTGGTAATCTCGTGGCTGATATCATTCAAATCAGAGTTAATTCTCGGGCCCAAAGCCCATCAACTGATGAGAAGACTGGGTCTTTTTGCGGAAGAACTTGCTGTGCCACCACATGTATATACAATAAATACTCTTAATCCTTCTCCCAAAGGCACCCACGACCTTCACCAGAGAAAGAGAAATACCCAGACCTTTTGAGGGCTATAGGACACAGGGTCTGAACTTCATTGATGTAGGAAACCTGTGATGCCATAAAGTTCCTCAGTTAGACCGGGGGCATGTAAAGGCCAGGTGACAAATAAAGTGCTGCATCTGTTCACCTTACAGTACATGCAGTAGGTTCAAAGACTCTTCTTGCAGTCATTTCTCTACCCTTTGTTGCATTATTGGGATAGATGTACTTAGACATTGGCAGAACCCTCACATCAGTGCCTACACCTGTGCAGTAAGGGTTTTTATAGTAGGAGGAGCCAAATGGTCTTTCTGGATACCACCCCCCCCAACACGCACACCCATGCATTGCCTTCTAGGCAAGATAGAAAGTCAAAATCTATCCAGGTGAAATTGCAGAGATTAGTGCTACCTGATATGAGATATCAGGGCAGCGGTCTCAATGATATTTTTTTCAAGTCACCTGTTTGGCCTTTATCCTCATTGTATTTGATTTGTTGTTCTTGTTTTCAGTGCCTTTGCTAGTACTGCTATCAGAGGGAGTAAAACATGACTGAATTATCAGCAGGGGAACCCACGAAAGCATCATCTCAGACCAGAGACTCATTTCATGGTGAAGGCGGTCAACATGGTCATGAGACAAGTAATTCACTGGTTCTACAATATAACATACTGCCTGGAAGTACCTGGTCTGACTTAACACAGCAATAGCATCTTAGAGGCTTAGAAACAGTGCCAGTTTATGAAAACCACTTTGTGGGGCTGTAGAACTGCCCTGCATGATATGGTATATGTGTTGAATCAGTGGCTAATGTATGGTGCTGTGTCCCCAGTAGCTGGAATACATGCATCCGGGAAACGTGATGGAAGTCGGACTGGGTGCACTCATCATCGTTTCCAGTAACCTTCATGGGGAATGTGTGTTTTCTGTTGTCACAACTCAAAGCTCTGGGGCAATAAAGGTCTGGTTCCTGTGGGGAATATTTCTACCAGCAGATACTGATGGATTCTACTGTGAGTGTGCCTGGTCACCTTGGGACCTTCCTGTCAGTAGAATAGCAAAAAAAAGAGAAGGTAGGAGTAAGGACCATGATTTTCTAAAAATGTGGGGTTGCTGTTCCCTAATGAGGGCAAGGAAGACTTTATGGAGCTCAGGGATTCACTGGGACATCTTTTGGTGTTTCCGTGCTTGTAGTAGTGAATGGGAAATTGAAGCAACCATAGACTGATGAGGACAAGGCATGCAAAGGCTTACACCCTGCAGGGAGCAAGCAACCAGGTCAGCTGAAGTACTGACTGAGGGTGAAGGAAAGATAGTGTAAGTGGCACAGGACGTAGATTATGAATATCAGTTGTAACCTCAGGACCTGCTGTAGCAGTTGATACTGCACCTCGAAGACCCACTAACCTTCCTGCCTGAAGAATTTTTTGAGAGATTAAGGCCAGTTACGTCCTACAAACTCAGTGACACAGCACAGTTACTTGGGGTCCCAAGCAGATCTGAGCACTACAAGGGGTGGACTGTAGCAGCCGCTCTCCGAGCCCCATGCAGCATTCACTCTCTCATTTTAGTGCAACTCTGAGTGGACAGTTCTGGGCATGCTGCCAACATCTTATCTCATGCATGCAAAGCAGTGTCTCTCTGCGTTTCTGACTCAGGGCTTTCTTTGATGCCAGAGAAGGCTGCTCAGCCTGCACGTGTGCAGTGTGCGAGTGCAAGATCATGAGTACTTCTGGGAGCTATCCTCAAACAATGGGGACAGGAGTCAAAGGCAAATGCCCAGTCTCCTTACTTCAAAAAGATACTTTTGAGGTCCATTCTACATTGTTATTCAGAGGATCCTGAATTTTCTATAGAAGTGACGAGCTCAATAATCTGCCCATGATTGGTTTCCCTTCTTTCCCTGCCTCACTCCCACTATTCCCTTTCTCTGGTTTCCTGAGCTCATCTCTGAAGTAAATTACCTGTCCCCAGGACCTTGTTGCAGATTCTTTTATAAGAGGAACTTAACCACTCATTTTCTCCTTTGAGCTTATATAATTCTTATTCAGATTTCCCTCTCTGTCACTGCCTCCTGAATTCTTCCCTGACCAATAAGTCTGGGTGAGGAATCATTATGGCCACACTTCCAGCACCTAATAGAGCGCCTTGTCTATTAAAGACTCTCAGTAAATATTTGTTGAAAAAAAAAAAAAAAAGACTCTGACAGTGGACTCTTCCCAGCAGGAGAAGAGTTACTGAAGACAATTGTGAGTCTTGCCACCCTTGGACACGATGCTGCAATCCCTGAGTACGCCAGTGTCGGCTCCCTGTGTGAAACAGAAGTCCATTATCTGCTCATATCAGACTCTAATACACCTCAGCGAGGGGCCTTGGTGACTAGGCTGGCTAAGTGCTGCGCAGAACACCATCTGCCCCTCCTCACCCTCCTCTGCTCCCCTCCCCCCCAGCCAGCGACATTAAGTGAGTAAGTAATGAGAATGGCTAGAAATTGAATTTTATGAGAAAGTAATCTGTGGCTTAGAGAACAAGCTGGGAGGAAAGGGGAGGGATTTGATGAGATAGGGGAGACTACTTTAAGGGCCGTCAGAGAGAATGAAGGAACATGGGAGTGGACAGGAAGAGTCAGGTAGGAGAGTCATTCAATTAGGGAGGCTAAGACGGTGGCAGGGTTTTGTCCTCCTTCTGTTCTTTGATTTTTCTCCATTCTTTTCATTTCATCCATGGGAATTTTGTCTTCATGTTCAGGGTGGAGGGGGAGTGAACTAAGGCAGAGGCGGCCCCAGGAGGGAGGTGGGGGTGAACAGAAGATTCATAGAATGGAATAAACGATCCTGCCTGCAGTTCAGAGAAGACTGGCATCGGCAAGGAAGGAGGAGGGAGGCGGGGGGCTGGAGGAGGTGCAGGAATGGATGAGGACATGAGTGCTAGCACAGCCAACACCCACCCATCTCATCTGTGCCTCCTGATGGCCTCCCTGGAAGTCATGAGCCAGTCATGATGAGTGGGCCACTCTGTTGGATAAGTCAAAGTAGGGAGCAAGCTAGGCTAGGTACCTGTTACAGGGAGGAGAGCATATTTGTCATGTAACCTATGAAGTGTGAACCCCTCACTGGGTATGTGTGTATTTGAGTGATCATATTACATCCCAAAAACAACTTTATAAGGTTATCATTTTCAAGGAGAGTGAATTTTTAGGCCTATAGAGGTCAGGTAAATTCTTAGAGACTCACAGCTGGTGAGATAATCAGTTTTCTCACAGAAGACTGAGAGCTACCTGGATATACCACAGGAATTGTGCCAAAGCCTGTGCTGGACAAAGACTATGCTTATGATGAGGAGACAGTCAGTTTAGAGATGTGACTGTGGGCAGGGCAGGCCTGTCTCCTTGGTGTGTTGCTCACAGTCAGCCAGCCTCCCTCATCGGCCTACACATAGCTTGTCTGCCTCCCCAACAGTTGTGTCTTCTCACAAGGCTCCAGGTCCCCTCCCTGGGCTCTGCAGTGTTTTACATAGCCACGTGCCCCTCTACTCCCCCCCACACCATTTGCAAACAGCTAAGTGGAGCACAGCTTGAGGTTGATGCTTGGTGATGATGAGTTTCCCAGCAGGGAAGGGTTTGCTGTGCAGAGACAAAGACCAAAGCAGCAACATTAAATCTTCCCGCTTGTCCACACTCAGAGCTGCAAGGAGGCCAGACAGCCATCGCCGGGAAAGCGGCAATGGGTTAGAGCTACTGCAAACAGAAACCCCGGGGGGTTAAATGCACCACTAGAGATGCCTAAGCAAGGCTGATGGGATGATGGAGGGGGTTATGTGTGTGTGGTCATTAACAGGCAGACGAAATGACAAAACCACGGAGGGAAGAGAAGGCTGGACTGGGGAAGGGGGGCTGGGTTCTGACCCTGGCTCTGCCACCCAGTCACAGAATGAGCTCATGTTTCAGAATCTTAATTTACCATTTTTTTTTAATGGGAAGGGAGGATTAGATCGCTTTTTAACTCCAGGTGAACTAGTGTTTAGCCAATAAAGTCGTGGACTACTCTAGGAAAGGGACTGTATTTTTAGCACAGTTCTGGCAGACAGAAGGGACTGAGAGACTTATTCATTCAACAATTGGAACCAGGCCTTATGCTATGGGCTGGATATAAATGATGAGCAAAGCTAGTCTGAACTCTGCCTCCTAGAGCTCCTATTGTAGTGAGGAAGGAGACATTAGTTAATAACCACACATGTCTATACCAGTACAACCACAATCAGTGGTATGATGGCATTATATGGTGACATCATTTGGACTATAAGACTAGGGCAGCCCTCCCCAAGAAGGTGATGCTGAAGTGGAGATGAAACTTCCAGGGGAGGGACCCAGAAGCGCTCTGAGGTGGGGACGAGCTTGTCTAGTTTGGGGAATGTACACAAGGCCCATCATAGCTAGAGCACAAGGAATATGGGCTCACTACTGAGGAGGAGGCTGGGGAGGTAGGTGGCACCAGGAGGGGCGGGGCCTGGCTCTCTGCTGTGACGATGGTGGGTAGGGATAAGGGGCACCAGCTTCGGCGGAACTGTCCGAGGTGCTGACTGGGAAAGGACGCGAAGGCACCAGTGAGACCGTGGGTGTGGTGAGAGGGAAGCTTTGGATTATCGTGGCTTCAGAGCAGGTGGGCAGTGGGCCCCTCTCCCTACAAACCACCCAAGTCACTCTTTCCCTAACTCTTGTGTAATGTGACACTTCAGTGCCCCTGACATGCATCTATTCTGAATATTTTATAAAGTTACTTCTCTTCATCATCACCTGAGGGAGTTAGAACGAGGAAAGATAGTTCTGCTGTAGGAAGGCAGAAAAATGAAGAACCTGGTGCTTTTTCTCATAAAGAAAGTGATGGGCTTAGAACCCACTAACAAATCATCTCCTTCCGTCTATTTACTCATCCATTTGCAGAATCTAGAATCACAGGACACAGGGGGGACACCGTCCAGGTTATGAAAGAAACCCTAAATGCCCACTGGAAGGTAACAGAAGTGAATGAGGCGGGTCAGGTGTAGGACAACTGAGAGACATGCCAGGGAGCAGTGAGGTCTGGACAGAACTGGAGAGGGCCCATCGTGCCTGAAGGGACAGTGAGGACGCAGCACCACGTGGTTGTTGCCACGGAGCGATATGGGCCCAGGGCTGTCCCATGGTCTCATTAAAAAAATTTTTTTTTAAATTTTATTTATTGATTTTACAGAGAGAGGAAGGGAGAGAACAAGAGCAAGAAGTATTAAGTCATAGTTGCTTCACTTTAGTTCTTCACTGATTGCTTATTGTATGTGCCTTAACTGGGCAAGCCCAGGGTTTTGAACTGGCGATCTCAGCATTCCAGGTCAATGCTTTATCCACCGCGCCATCACAGGTCAGGCCCATGGTCTCATTTTTAAAAAGATACTGGAAACTTGTATTTTTAGATGAAATTCCCTGTTGTATAAAGTTACCAAATCATTGAATTAAAACAACCCCTAATCTTGTGAACCATACAAACTGGTCTGTGGGGTCAGTGGACCTCCAGGTGACAGCCTCTGTTGTGGTCTACTCCCTGTGGTAGACAGGTACCTGGGGCTACAGAGAGGGTGTGGTTTGCCCAAGGTGTCAGGGAATGTGTATCACCACGAAGTAAGATGGACATCCTCTGACTGGGAGTGGGTACCATGTGTGAGAATCAGTAGTCACAAAGACTTTTTCAAAAGACATGGTTCCAGCCCTGCGCAAGCTCATGGTCTGGCTGGGAGCAGCCCCATCCCCTTTAGGACATAGCATGATAAGCTTTTAAATGTTGGCACTGAGAAAGCACAGAAGAGGTACCCCAGAAACTTCTGGCTTGAAAATTCCAATGGGAACTCTCTATTCAAAGAGCTTTACAGTTTTCTAACAGGCAAAAGGCTGCCTGCTGGTCAGAAGCCCAGCCTCTGGGGGAACCCCTGTGCAGGCAGGAGGTCCTGAGGCCAAGGATCACTACCACTGGCTGGAACCTGGGGTGCAAGAATGCAAGAGGGGGCTCCTTAGTGTGCTTGGCAGAGGCACGGCTGCACCTGCAATTTATAGCCCACTCTCTGCCACCTAATTGCACCATCAGTGCTTGGTGGCACAGGGCTAGGGTGAAGATGTATGGGTCGCAGTTATGGGCTTAATGGCTGCAGTAAAGTGTGGGGTTTACAGTGTTAAATAGCCTGGCCTACCCGTGCTTGGGGCCATGCTCCCACTCCACGTTGAGGCCAGGAGCTCCGTGCATCTAGGCTGGGTTTTGAGGGGGGCTGAGAAGGGGCTCCCCTTGAACCTGCTCTGTCTCCTGTATCTTTCCTCCAATCTAGGCAGTGAGGCTCCATGTTAGAAAAATGGTCTAGGCACTAGTCCTTTTTTTTCTCTTCTCTCTGGGTCTTTGAGCCAATTGGCAGCTCTGGAAGGATAGGGGCTGTGCCCTTACCAACAAGGCAAGGGCTGCGTCTCCTCAATCTTGGGGGACACCCATAGGGCAGAGCGGCATACCTCTCATCCTATCGGATATGCCCAGGATAACACTTTATCTCCCTCATTGGACTTGGGGCTCCCTAAGACGGGGAGTATCCCTCCTCCACCAGACTGTGACTTTTCTAAGAGCATGTGTTCTGTCTCCCCGCCTCCTCTATAAAATGGACTCCCAGCCCTCTTCTGCAGGATTTTTGTTGTTGTTGTTGTCAGGTAGGGATTCCACCTTGCCCCTCAAAGCGCGGTCTGCAGTCCAGCAGCATTGCCGTCACCTGCGAGCTCGTTAGGAACGCAGAGTCTCAGGCTCCAACTCAGACCTCCTGCATCTGGACCCGATTTTAGCAAAATCCCAGGTGACTGTTATTCACACTGACATTTGGGAGGTGCTGATTTACAAAACACCTGGGACAGTGCCTAACATGGAGTGGGCCTCAGTACGATTTTGTCTCTTCCCTGTCCTCATTTTTAGTTTTCAGTGTCAGTGTAGAAGCATTCATTGTAGCTGCCACGAATGGGTGGGGCTGGGGAACCAATCTCAGGGCCAAGCACCCAGTAGGTGCTCAATAAATACTGGCTGAATGTAAGAAGGGTGATTGCATCTGAGCTCTGCTATCAACCTCGTTCACTAGACTTTGGTCTCTTCCCTGTCTCTTTCTCTCCAGATTTTTCCTCATGTCATGCTGGATGGTACCGGCTCAGGCCACTTCATGTGGGATCTGGCAGAGGAAGGGCAGTGAGCAGGCATCACACTGGTTCCAGAAAAGGGACTCCTAGTTCCTAGACACAGCTTTAATTCACCCGGGAATGCACCCAGTGCAGACTTGCTGTGCTGTCCGTGGTAAGTGAGTCTTCCTCTGACCGGAAAGGTAACTAACTCCTCTACAGCAGTGGTCCCCAACCCCCGGGCCGCGGACCGGTACTGGTCTGTAGGCCATTTGGTACCAGTCCGCAGAGAAAGAATAAATAACTTACATTATTTCCGTTTTATTTATATTTAAGTCTGAACCATGTTTTATTTTTTAAAAATGACCAGATTTCCTCTGTTACATCCAGCTAAGACTCACTCTTGACGCTTGTCTTGGTCACGTGATACATTTATCCGTCCCACCCTAAAGGCCGGTCTGTGAAAATATTTTCTGACATTAAACCAGACCATGGCCCAAAAAAGGTTGGGGGCCACTGAACTACAGTATGCGGGATCAGAGGGTGTGCCTTTCGACCTCGCGCTCAGTTCAAGAGCCCTCTCTGTAGGGCCTTTTAGAAGAAAATGTCGGTCTCTGTTGGAGCGCCCCCCATGCTGGGGCGCCCCCTACCTTCCAGGGCAGCCTTTCTCTGTGTGCACAGCTCTCGTGGTTACCAGATATCCAACTGACAGCCTCCCTGTGTTTCAATTCAATTTGACTCAGCAAAAATATCCACACACAGGGCGAGGCTCTGAGAAGATAAAAATATTCGTCTGCTTTCAGGGAATATTCAGGGATGACGGGGGAAAGCCAGACTCTTCTAACACCGGGCAGAAGGTGATTCTGAGTTTGACAGAGAGGTCAAGAATCTGGGAACACAGAGGAAAAATCCCACGAATGTTTTGGGCATGGAGGAAATCAGGGAAGCTGCATGGAGGGGGTGAGTATTTGAATTAGGCTTTGAAGCCTGGGCAGGATCGCAGTAGATCCTTGGATGCCTCTCAGATTCCCCACTCCCCACCACGCTCACGGCCCCACCCTGGGTCCAGCCTCAGTCCCTCTTACCTGTGCCAGTCCTGTGGCTCCCCTAACACTTGCTCATCACTCTGTCTCTTGTCTCACCCCCTCTAGCCATCCTTCGCTCCGCTGCCAGAGGTGGCCCTGTCGCATACACCGTGGGAGCCTGCGGTTCTGTGTCTCACCGCTACTCCCCTACTCATCACAATCCAGCAATCACAAACTGCTCCGCGCTCCCCAGATGTCTGTGTTTATGACTCTGAGCCATTGCACATCTCTTTGCTTAAAATACCCACCCCCAGGTTACCTTTCCACCTGCTAAACTTCTTTGTCCTTCAGGACCCAACCCTGTGCCGCAGGCATCCTTTGTAGCTCTCCCTCTACCCCTGCACCCACCACACGATTGTTGAATTGCTTTTTGGTGAGATGGTCTTCCCTGTGATATCAGACAGGGGCTTGTTAATCTCATCGTATTCAGTGTTTTATTAGTAGTGCCAACAGTAGACACTTAATATGTGTTGAAGGAACAGATGACTAAGTTACTAAGTGGCATTCCAGGCAGAGAACACAGCCCAGGCCAGTGCTCGGAGGAGGGACACCACAGTGAGTGGCTCGCTGTGGATGAAATGGGAGGTGAGGGAGGAAGGAGCTAGGATAGGGGGGGGCGGGGCGTGGGCTGAAGCCTTCTGAGTCCCTATCCTATCCTCCCGGGAGGGAACTTCTAGCCCTGGTCCTAGGCTGCGCTGGGGGGAGAGGCTGGGAGCCTGCCCCGGACCTGCCAGTCTCCTCCAGCTTTGCCTTTCTCATTGAGATTCTTCCCAGAGTCAGGGGGAGGGGAGATGACTCAGGGATGGTAGCTCTCAGATGTATCCTTATCCAGCACAGGGCGCCTGCCAGCTGCCCGTATATCAAGGGCTCTGTCGTCTTGTTGCTCGCTGGAAAGGGAAGTGGGGGAGATAATTGTGTCTCCTTGGGAAGAAATATGGGCACAGACAGCAGCTTCTTTCTTTCAGCTTTGGGAGAAGAGATGTCTACTCAGCATCCTTCCCCAGAGAGGGTGGGGTAGAGAAGAATGTTTAACCCTTTCCTCTTAAATGCCCTCTGCAAAATCAATCCCCAAAGGCTAATAATGCCTAAGGATTTGGAGTCATTCAAAGAGGCAGCTGGGGGAGAGTTCTCAGAGGCAGAGAGCAGGTGGAGGAACCGCGGGGGTCAGGGGGTGGGCAGCAGCTCGGGAACACGTAGCAGGTTAGAGAGTGGCCACAGTGACCATTGTAGTCTTTCGCGCCTCTCCCGATGTCTTTGTAGATTCTCGTTTCACCCAGAACAAGACGTCTCCAGGCGTCTTTCTGTCCACCCACGGGAATCGGAGCCTTGGTTGGAGGCCAGAGTCTGGCTCAGCAGGGACGGGAGGGGCTCTTGCTCTGGACCAGGCAGCACCCCCTCTCCATCACTCCATTAACTTGATTTCCAAATGAGCTTAATCATGCCACCCTCCTTCATGGCCACAATCTGCAATTTCCACTAATTAATAATTGTAAATTGCTAAGTAACGAACCGCTCGGTGCTGCGGTTATTAATGGCTGGGAGTGGACCGAGATTGGAGTGTGGAGGAGGGTCATTAACCTTGTGTTGAGGGAATGGGTGTTGGGGTCAGGGCCAGAGGCCCGTGGGCAGGGCAGAGTGAGGGCGTGACAACTCTTGAGTCCTATCTGTCCCTCACTAGTTTGGATGACAGGGGGGTTTGAGGCTAAATGACATTTCCTTGGTGGCTCCAGGATCTTGGGCACCAGGGCTGGGGACTGAAGGAATGGTGATGGAAGCTATTACTCAAAATGGCAAATTGGGACCTGGCCAGTTGACAGAGCGTTGGCCTGGTGTGCGGACATCCTGGGATTGATTCCCGGTCAGGACACACATGAGAAGCGACCGTCTGCTTCTCTTCTCCTCCCTCTCCCCCTTCTCTCTCTATCCCTCTTGCAGCCAGTGGCTTGATTGATTCAAGCATTAGCCCCAGACAGGGATTGCCAGGTGGATTCCAGTTGGGGAGCGTGTGGGAATCTGTCTTTCTACCTCTCCTCCTTTCACTTGGAAGAAAGAAAGAAGGAAGGAAAGAAAGGAAGGAAGGAAGGAAGGAAGGAAGGAAGGAAGGAAAGAAAGGAGGGAGGAAAGAAGGAAGGAAGGAAGGAGAGAGAGAGAGAGAGAGATAAACAAATAAATGGCAAATTGGGAGCCTGCCTAGGACCCGGTCAGCTGGAGCAGGGAAGTGATCTAGCAAGGTAGCTGATGGGGGCTGGGGGAGAAGGCGGGGCCACCAGCTCCTGTGAAGGACAGACTCCAGGTGCTCAGTTAGCCCAGCCGTTCATGAAACACTCACAAGTCGCTGAGCTCCAAGGCAGCCTGCATTACATGCTTAACCGAGACATGATTATAGGGCCGTGGAGCTGAGGGCATGGGATAGTTCATTGTGCCTGGGAGAAGCTGGGGAGTCTCATGGAGAAAGTGCTATTTGAGTAGGAGCTCTGCAGATGGATGGTGAGTGAGGGAAGGACATTTCAGGAGGAACTCCAGCAGAGCAAAGTCCGGCATGTTCTGACAGCAGTGAGGGTCCAACATAGCTGGGGTGTGTGTGTGTGTTTGTGTGTGTGCATGCACGTGCTCAAATGCTTTGTGGGATAACTGGTGAAGAGTGAGGCATGAGAAGGTAAGCAGCCTGTTTTGGACTGCAGCCCGGGATGCTGGTTAAGAGTGTAGGCTCTGGAGTCACACCCATATAGGTTTGAATCCCAGCTCTTCCACTTAAGCACTGTGCTCTGGGGCATGGTCCTTAACTTCTCTGAGCCTCATTTTCCTTACCTGTAAAATGGGGATAACAGCAGTACCCATCAGTAACAGTTGCTGTAAGGATCAAATTAATTAATTCCTATAAAGTGCTTAGAAGACTGGCCTGCAGAGAGAAGGTGTTTTTTTGGATGCTAGCCATTGTCATTATAATTATTTTGTAATAATTATTCTGTAGCACCATTACAAAATTTTCCAAGGAAGACAGACATGACCAGAGATGCTGGGGACAGAGTGCCCAGAAGGGTATCCAGAAATGGAAATGGATGGGGTGTTTTAGCTTTTCACAATGACTGGGGGCCACTCCTGGTTTTTATTAGGAAGGGGCCAGAGATGTTAAATGTCTTGTAATGTGCAGGACATCTCAATCAATGAAGAACCAATTCCCCCAATATTCCAGTAGTTTCCCTGTAACTCAGCTTGGATGGCTAGTTCAAGTTCTGGGTGCAGCTGGCCTGAAGAGGAGGGAGGTCACCTTCAGCCCAGAGACAGACAAGTGCGCTATGATGGGCCTGTGCAGGTGTTGTGGGAAAATTCAGAAGCTATCTAACCCAGAGCTTTGAGCTATAAGGAGCAGAGAGACATTTCCTCAAGTTTTCAATGTAGGGAACTTATCATAAGGCTATGATAATGGAGTCAACAGAAATCCTACAGGAAGTACACGATTCGGGCATCACAGTCATTAAAAGCTGGGATCCAAGGTGACTATTGGATCTAGTTTTCTTCTTCCCACAGGATCACTGAGCATTGCTGGGGTGTCCCTCTAGTGAGACATCATGGCTATGGCTCAGCTGTTTCCCAAAGATGGTGGCTGCTCTCCGGGTCCGTCTGCTTCTCCTGCTATCAACAGCTTCCTCCTCCTTGTTTCAACTAGGAATGCCTCATAGTTTCTACTTCCTCGTAACTTTAAGTCACTCCTGGTCCCCGGCAGCCTCATGGCCTTACCAGTGTTGTATACTTTTCCAATTCAAATTCTACAAAGAGACGCTGACTAGCTCAGCCTAGCCTTTTTTCAGAGAGGGCTTTCCCACAGTGGCCACTGAGGACCCCACACTTGGTCCAGTCGGCTGTGACCTGGTCAGGTGAGGTGGCCTGTGCCCACCTCAGCACAGTGGATTTCATTAGCTTGTCCAAGATCTTGGGCCTTGTGCTTCAGGTCCACACACCCTTCTCGCTAAACAGTGTGTCCCACCGCAGCCTGACAGGATCCTACAACCACACGCATGGTGGTGAGTGTGTACTTCTCTAAGGAAGGTGAGGACCCAAGTTGCAACCGTAACCAGACAGCCACTTTCGGAGCTCCCCTCTGAAGTCTTCCTTTTTCCTACAACTTGTTTAATTCCTGCTGTCCCTACGGCGACACTCTGGATTATTATTCTGGCCACATTTAGCCTTGATTCATCCCGCACGAAGGCCTGAAGGAGAGGGGGACATAACACGATTTTCTGAGAACCCTGCTCACCCCTGATGGGGCTGTTTACTTTCCTGGAATGTGGTATGCTGGAAAATACACTTCAGGATCAAGCAGTGGCTCTATCCCTTACCAGTGTGACCTTGCTCAAGTCAAGTGTCCTTCTTGGTCTCTGTTACTCTACCTTTAGAATGGAGGTCACAGAACTGACATCATAGACCACTCCTGAGTGACTTGGCTCCTGGGGCTGCGACGGTGGTGGAGGGGTGACCTATGACGGTATGATTTCCACCAGGCTCACCGCCACGAGTTTTGGACTGATTGAGTTGGGAGGAAGGAGTTGAGGGGATTAAAGGAGATGGACTGATCTCTCCGTCAGAGCTTCCCCCAGCCCTTTGTTTTCCGCTCCTCACTCGGCTCCCCACCCGGTCCTCCAGTTCTGCGGCAAGTGCCGGGGCTCTGATCAACTCTGATCAGCTCTGCAGGCTGCGTATCTCTGCTCCTACCAGCTCCCTCTGCACAGAGGATTTTCATAATTCCTCCTGGGCCTGGAACCAACTACGCTTCTAATTTTCCCCAAATGCACTCCCATAAGGCTTAATATTCACGGTCTCCTTCCCGGTTTCTCACTTTCTCTTCATCGTTGTGTGTGTTTTTCTCGACTCCTCTCTTACCTTTGGCTCCGTTCTGCTGGGATCTGGGGCCAGATGCCTCCACAGCTCCTATTCTCACTTCTGCTGAAGTCTCAAGGAGAGGGATAGACATGTGGAAGAATTTCCTGACATCTGATATCCCCAAAGCATCCTTCTGAAAAGATGGTTCGAGATAGACAGGTGCTGATCTCCACACAAGTCTCAGGAGCTGGGGGTGTGTGTGGAAGGGCAGCTGGGGTGGGATTCAGGGACCTGCCTGGTGGATCTGAATGTAGTCTTGTTCTCCAATTGTTAATTCTCCTCCGCTACTGTTGGATAACTTAAAAATCTTAAAAAAATTTTTTTGACACTGATCAACTGTCAGGGAAAAACCCCCCCACCCCACTTGAACAAGAATCCATTTTTATCTCTCCTCATCTCTTCCGGCCTTTGTTAATACATCCACTTGTTTTGCTTGGTTGTAACTAAAGTGTGAAGACATTTTCCGCTTTTTCCACTTAACGGTATTTTACATGAATGTTTCTATTGTATCCACTTAGTCTACAGAGCTGTCATTTTTAATAACTACAGCACATTAATATGACTACAGTTTGCTTACTGCTATTGTTAGGCATTTGGGTGGCGGCCAAATTTTCAATCTTGCAAACGGTGTTGCCACGAACATCTTTGTCATACTACCTTTTTTTTCCCTTTGCATTATTTCCCAAGAGTTGATTCCCACAAGGAGAATTAGCAGGTCAAAAGGCATGAACATTTTTGTAGCTCATACACCAGTGTGCACAGGGAAACATACAGTGAGGAGAAAGACTTCTATTTGTTAGGGCTGGGGCCTGCCCTCAACTTTCTGTGTGACCTCTGGCAAGTCAGTTTCCCTCTCTGGACGTGGATCTTCTCGTCTGTAAAATGAAGGAGTTGGGCGAGATGATTTGCGCTGGGGGATGAACCAGGCCCCTTGCCTGCAGGCCGGCTTGATCTGTGGCCACTGGGGTCTCAGACTCATTGGGATTTGAGTCCCTTTCCTCAGCAGTGAGTGCAATGCTAGGGTGATCTGCTGTTTGCATTCAGATGGATTGTGTGTGCGTGGGGGTCGTGCTGGGGGCTGGGGAGATGCAGCATGGCCATCCCAGGCTGTGGTGGCCCAAGACCCGCTGTACTGGCTGTTTACACTTGTCACCCGAGGTTGATGTGCATGCCATGCTGGGCGGTACTTTTTGAAATTCATCCCTGGGCATACAGGAAATGTTTGGGAGCTAAACAGAACGGGGCTTGAATCCAACCTTGATACTCAATGGCTTTGTGGGATTTGAGCAGTTGATTTGACATTTTGAAACCTCAGTTTCCTTATCTTTAAGATAGGAATGACAACCTACCTTATAAGGTTGTTCCAGAGAGCTGAATGAGAGTTGAATGTGACAGTGCCTGGCCTGCTGGAGAAGCTCATATTGGTAATATTTTTCAAGGGCCTTGTGCCTAATGCTTCTCAAACGAGAGGTCCACAATCCAACTCATGGCCATCTCCTCTTTTCTGAGGAGGATAAGTTGGGCAGGGTCCTGCCAGGTGCCCGGGAAGGGCCTTACCTTCGTTGGATGTTGCCCATTCTGGCCTTTTCTGGGTTCCATTCATCATGGGCCCCGAGCTGCGCTGCCCCCGCTTGCCCTCCTGCCGACCCCCTTTCCTCTGTGCTCAGTGGTGCTCCTGAGAGGCTCTGGGCTCCAGGGCAGGCGGAGAAGTCACAAACTGATGGGCCTGGCCAGCATGAGCATGGCCTGTACCGGATTTTCTCATCTCCAACTCTGATTCCAGCCTTTGATCTGTGTTCCATCCATACCTCCTCCTTGTCCTGGAGCCTTTCCCAAAACCTCTAGCTTTTGGGACTGTGATCCTTTGGAACACTCTCCAGCTCCTTAGAGAGCCCTGACCTCGCGCTTGCAGCCAAGCCCCTGACACCTGTGACTGGCACATCCCTCCTGCCTTGGCTGCGGGCTTACAGCCAAGCTCTGCCGGGTCCAGCTGCTGGGGCTTTCCCCTCCGTTCATCATGTCTTCGCCTGTTCCCAGAATGCTTGCCCTGCTTGCCTTTCTCCCTGGCTGGCTCTGCCATGGGATTGTCTGGCTGGGGAGAGAAAGTGGTAGGAGAGCCTCCCAGGGGAAGCCCACCCTCTGGGAGAAGAGCCAAGGCCCCAGGCCAGGAAGCTTCCAGGCCAGCAGATTTGACAAGGGTGGTAGCCTCACTCGGACAGTAAACCATGTTAAAGTGTTAGGGGAGGTGAGTGAGGAGGAGCAAACAGGTTTCTGGGTTTGGGGACCACAAAGGATTTTGTGTCAAGTTGCCAACAGCACAGACAGCCCCTGCTGTGTTGTTCTAATGGCCAGACAGGAGGAAGATTTGGTACTTGCCTGATTAGGTTGCAAAAGGCTGTTAAGCTGTGGTGCTGGATTGTTTACACTACCCCCCATGTTCCCGGGAAAGACTGGAGGCAAGTTTCTTCTATCTTTCGTTTGGTGTCAAGTTAAGATGATATGTATGTTGGGGTTTTTCTGCACTCAACACAATTAAGAGTAAAAAGAGAGGAATTCTGCAATGTATTGACGAGGAAATGAGAATTTACCTTTCAAATAGATGCCTAAACATTGAAGAAATCGCTAGGACACATCAGGCTCGTGTTTCTCATAAACACAAGAATGAAAAAACTTAACACATTTGCTCCGAGACCTGCCGAATTTACTAAATCTTAAGAATGTATCTATATATATAAAAAGATAACTTTTTGTCATTTTTTTATTTTTTAACCCCTCTTTTTTATGAATTCTAAAAAGCATAACCCAAAAATGTAACATAAAAATGTTTTTTAATGTCAGAATACATTTAATTTTGTCGTATTTATTTCATTTAACTACCATAAAAGCACGCTTGGACTTTATATGTTTTTCTTTAATATTTGACTTAGTTATTATAACATATTTCTCAGAGATTTGTATATAGTGCGTATACAATTATTTGTAGGATTTTAAATGTGCCCCAACTTCAAAAAGTTTGAGAACCACTGCTCTAAGTCATTATGTCCCTTTTGGTTTCAGTTTGTCTGTCTGTAACATGGGGACAAGAAGTTTGCGAGGTTCTTGGGTCTCCCAGAGAAACATGTAACTTCATTTTGCAGCCAGGATGGCTGTTAGTGCAGTTCTTTCTTTGGGGTGGGGCCGGCTCTCTGTACCCTGAGATCCCTGGTCTTTCCTAGACAAGCCCAAAGCACCAACTCTCATTTCTATCACAAAGTATCTTCCCAAGTCATGGGAACAATACAATTAGCAGCCTCTTTGTTCAAGGTGTTAATTAACTTGTTTTTCTGAATACACCTTCTTCCAGGTACAGCCCATCATCTCTGGGGTGCCGGCAGGGGGAAGGCAATTAGATCCTCATTACTGTACAATTAATTATGGTTTAAAAACTGCTTGAGGAGGCTGAGAGGAATTCCTCCACGGCACCTGCCCCAGGAAGAGGCCTCTGCCACGAGTAGGCCAGTAGGCGTCGAACTGAGCCTCGTTTGGGGGACGGAGAAAAGGCTATGGAACTTTGTTCCAGGCACTGGGGAAAGTAAGACCTGGCACCTCGCTCTCCTGCTCAAGATCTCTCAGTGGCTTCCTAGTCCCGCCGAGTCAAGACACAAACTCCTTCCTGGAACATTCAAGGTCATCGATGATCAGGAAAACCCATCTTTCCAGAGGCATCTCCAGTCATGGCTACACAGAGTCCCCAGCAAACTCAGGACCGGTGCTACCTGAGTGCACTTCCCATCTCTCTTCACAGTTTCCCTGTCGGGGATGCCCTCGTCTTTCTGTTCTGCCTGCTGCACAGCTCTGTTATTTTGAATGGCGTGATCAGCGATGCAAATAGCCCCTCCTCCCTGGAACCTTTCCCGAGGGCAGGAAAGAGTAAGTGCTTTGGATTCAGATGTACTTGGACTTGAGTCGAGTGTCAGTCCCCACCCAGTGCAAAGATGACCCCAAGACCCGCCTCACAGATAATGTGTGCCAAGCGCCCAGCACTCTTGCTCAAGCCCTTGCCCCCAGCCGTTGCCCCCTGGTGATGGGCGCGCTTCGCCTGGGTCATACGCTCTGCTGTTTTTCAAACTAGTTTCCCATTCTTTACTCTCTGGGGCCTTTTCCTCAGTCCCTTGGGGTGGGCAGCTGCATGCTGGCCCCTGAGCCTCAGAGCAGGGCTGAGGTGGTGGTGCTCAGTGAGTGCAGTACTACCTACCCCCTAGGGACTGTTTTGGGTCACCTTCCTGATTTGAGGGCACCCTAGCAGTTAGTGGGCAGGACTAAAGAGGCGACATGTCCTGCCAGGTGTCATGGAGGTAAGACGTCTCTGTATATTTGTCTGAGGCTACAACTTAATTCTGTATGACTTACGTTTCCACTACATATATATCTACTGAAAGAAGATTAGACTTTGTTTCGCTGCGCATTTTACTGAGAATTGTTTACCAGCTGGAAAAGCATCATGGAAGCCAGAGCTGTGCCGATCTGTCAGCGTCTGCAGGTGCCGTGTTCGCCGTGGGCTCAGGTACGCACATTGGACTCATTCGTGCGTGGTGCTGCTCAAGCATTCACATATTGAAATACACTTTATGATGATCTTCCCCTTGTTGATTTCTCCTTTAAATTACAATTGGGGCATTTAAAATTACGCACGGAAGTAGGTTATATTCTCTATGATTTCATTTTATTTCAAGCGGGCATTCCAAAATGTTTGTTATAAAAAAGGATGATGATAAACCCAAGACTGGTCCAGCTCGGGAAGATTCCTGGTTGGGCCCCATCCCTGCTTGGTCACAGGGCCAGGAGGGACCAGGTGGCAGTCCTGGGGGCTGCTGGGGAGGGGGCATGTTGTTGCTTCAGGTCTCCTCCTGCCCCACCCTCCATGCCTCCACTGTGGTGTGTGTGTGTGTGTATTGGGGGGGCCTGGCTGTGCTCCAGAGCGGCAGGAGTGTGTCTATGCATGGTGGAGGGGCCCTGTGAGGATACATGCCTGCCCCCGCCCAACACCTGCTTCCGCCCGTACCTGTGGGCGCTGGGCTGTCAGCAGCTGACAGCTGTTCCCATCCATAGCCTCCAGTTTTTCAAACAAGAGAAAAACATTTGTTCATCTTCAGGGGAGCCCACCCCGCAGCCTTCCTAGTCTGGGCAGAGATGTGACAGCCATTAGGGAGGCCTCCCCCCTGCATGTTCCTGCCGGTCCCGCCCTCTCCAGGACACCTGGCCCAGGTCCCTGTTCCCAGCACACCATCCTCTCCCCACCTCCTCTTAGGGTAAGTAAGCCCTTTAGCCAGAGAAGGGATCACCGGGGCTCCGGGGTTAAGACGAACTAACCAGGGGGAGCTCCCCACCCACCACATCTGGACTTGGGGCAGCCCCTTTCTCCTCGATGAGCCTTAGTTTCCCCACCTGCGAACCCAGGTGTTCCTCCCACATTCACGTTTCTCTCACCTACGACTTTTCCTTTGATCTCAAATATTCCTCCCACATCCTTCACCCCTCTCTTGGGTTCCCTGGAGCACATGGGCTGAGTTAATTAGAGAATTAATAAAGTGGTCCTGCCTCTATCCCGGGCCACCCTACTCTGCCAGCCCCTCTCCCTGGCTGTTTGTGTTTACAGTGGAAAGTGACTGCTAGTAGGAAGCTAATGTCCCTGAACGGCACTCCCTTTTGGGAGTGCAGGGCCCTGTTAGCTCACAGTGAGTCAGCTGGTGGCTCCGAGGGGATGGCTCTGGGGTACATGGTGGGGGGGCTGGCAGCCTCAGGGCTTATCCGTCTTCAGTCTCCAAACAGTGAGGTGTCCGTCCGGGGACTTGGGAGAGCAGGTAGCTCAGCCATGCGAGCGTGCGTGCGCGCGTGCGTGTACCTGCAGGCACAAGTGCGTGTGTATGGGGATGGGCTGTGGGGTATGAGAGATTTACGCAATTGCCTGAGAATGGTGATCTTGAACTCCTTCTTAGGCCTGGGCCTGAATGTGTCAAGGTCCTGCCCTGCACTCCATCATCCTGGGAGTGGGGACCAGCCAAGGCAGGAGTCCCTGAGGAGCTCCTTCTCCTATGCCCAGGGCCCCTGGCCCTGGGTCTGTCAGCTAGAGCAGGTCTCCCCAGTCTATAACCTGGCAGCCTTGTCCTGATCAGCTGATCTCCGCACCCAGCCCTTCCTCTCTGAAGAGAGGAGTCCCGCGCTGCTGCTGCTGCTGCTGCTGCTGCTGCAGGCCGTGGCACCCGGGGCTGTGGCCGGGGGGTGATGGAATGCTTGGAGGTGACCCAGTCCATCTGGGTCACTAGATGCCAGGGCAATAGGCTGCCTGAAGCACATGCCCTGACTGGCCTTTGCAGAGGACGTCCACGTACTTTAATCCGAAATAGCTTCTTCCTGGTCACCTGGCAGAGGCGGCAGGAGAGAAGTCCAGGGGAGGCCCCTCCCACGGAGCCCAGAGGCTGGGAGAGCCTTCCACCTAATTGTCAGGCTCCCATCGAAAGGCACATACTTCTACGAAAAAGTTATTTGTTCTTTATTTGTTGTTGAAATTCCAATTTAACTGGACATCTCGTGTTTCTATTTCCCAAACCTGGCAACCCTGGAAGGTGACCCGCTCCACTGCAAATGGGTTCCCTCCAGGATGGGCAGGTGTGCTCCCGAACTTCTCATGTACAAATGGGCACCACGACGGTGACTCACTTATGATTCAAACGTCAGGTTGCTGATTACTGGAAGCTTTCTGCGACTGCCTGCAGCTCCTTCCCCCAAGGCTCCTTCCTATGATTCCAAACTCCCTGCTCTTATCACAGTTCATCTTATCCTACCAACACTCCCACATTGTGCAGTCAAATTCTGTGTCTCATCCCTTACACACTGTGGATTCCTTGAAAGGACTGCGTCCTCTGTGTCTAGCACTGTGCACACACCAGGTGAGCGGGGGCGATAGGGTATGGTGGTTAAGAACCCAGCCCACGTGCCCAGTGCCATCCAATACAGCAGCCACCCACCCATGTGGCCACTGAGCACTGGTGATGTTGAGTCTACACTGGGGAGCGCTGTGAGTGTAAAGCATACGTTGGATTTTGAAAGCTTAGTATGAAAACAAGAATGTAAAATATCTCATGAATACTTTTTTTATATTGGTTATGTGTTAAAATGATAATATTTTAAATATATTGGGTTAAGTAAAGTATCTTATTAAAATTAATCTCACATTTTCATTTTTTTGGATGGAGTTCTTAGAGAACTTAAAATCACATCTATGACTCATGTTATACTTCCAGTGGGCAGTGCTGCCCTGAGGTAGGCCCCCTAGATTCAAACCCCCACTTCATTACTCATCGGCAGGGTGGCCTTGGGCAAGATGCTTAGATTCTCTGTGCCTCAGTTTCCATATCTGAGAAAGGAAGATAGTATTAGAATTCTCCACACAGGGTTGCTATAAATACTAAATGAGTTAACTTGTGCTTTGCAGATAGGAAACCCAATATAAATATTAACCATCATTCTGATTCATTACTCCATTAGTATTTGTTGAATGAAGCATTGAATTCCCAAATCCTAACCCTCTTACCTCCACCCCATCCTTGCTGCAACGCTTATCTGTCACTCAGCGTTTACTCAGCAAATATTTACTGGGAAACTGCAAGGTGTCAGGCACTGTGATTGACACTGCCTGCAAAGAGGAACGTTTAATCGATCAATTAATTCATTCAGTGAATCTTTGGGGAGCATATCTTTTGTGCCAGATGCTGGCTGGGCTCTGGGATCCACGTGAATGCTGGAGCCCTGGGGGTTGTCTGGTGTGCAGAGTTCAGATCACAGCAAGGTCAGGGCTGGGGCCAGGATCTCTTCTCCTGGGAGAGGAGGAGAGCTTCAGAAACGCTTCCTGGAGGGGGCATCTGATTCAAACTGCATGGCAGGGTCCAGCCAGGCAGAGGGAGGCCATGCCTGGGAGAGGAGAGCCATTTCCTCCGTCATCCATCAGAGGCTGAGCAGAGAGACTGCAGGGTCACAAAACTTAACCTGAACCACGCAGCCACATCAATATCAGTCGAGAAGGCTGTTTGTTCCTAAGTGGACAAGCCAGCTGGTTGATTGAATTTTTCACTCATCATTAGGATGTTGAATAGAATCTAGAAAACACAGCCATCCCTGGGCTTGAGCTTGGGCCCCTAGATGACAGCAACCCTCCAACCCCCTCCCCCAGCCCCAGAGCCAGTCTCCTCTGCCGTTTAGTGCACAGCTGGTAAGTTAAAAGCAGTTTAGCGATAATTCCACCTCCGCGCTGAAGACTTCCAGCGACTGTTAATGAATTTAAATGCTGGAGATCTGCTCTGATGCTTCATTGCATATGCGCCTCACATTAAGATGCTGATGAGGGGTCTCTTGGAGAGGCGCTGGAGCCCAACAGAGGACAGGGGCCGGGGTGGGGTTGCCGGCTGTCTGGTGTTTCTCATTTCTTATTGGCTAATCAGTGAACTCTCCAAACAGGTTAACTGGCTTGGTCCTCCGGGGGGAGTGAGAGTCAGTCAGCGGGGCCTGGCTAGGCTCGGGCGAGCTGGCTTACAGAGGCCTTCTCTCAAACCAGAAGGCCACTGGGCACAGGCCTCACTATGCAAGCAGGGCTGTCGCTATAAGACCGGAAGGCCTGAGACCACATCCATGAGGCCTTGCTTTCCTCAGGGACCGAGGTAGCCTGTGGGGAAGGCTCAGACCTCACTCCTATGTTCTCAGGAGGCTAGAAGGGAAGCGCAGGTTTTCATCTGTTCCATCACTTGGGATGGAGAGTGGAATGGAGATGGGAGGGTGGGCAGAGGAGGATGGGGAAGGTGGAAGGGCTGCGGTCACCCTGGCCCTGAGCTGCTGAGGTCCTTTGAAGCTGAGGGATGGCCAAGATGACACTGGGTGCTGTCTTTGGGGACAGCATGAGAAGTAGTTGTCCTGCAATCTCCATGGGAATAGGAGGAAGGAACCTGGGTCTCCTTGATCTCTCTGCTTTTGACAGAAGCCAAACAGAAAAGAAAGAGAGACGGGAGAGACAAGGGTGTGGTCAAGGATGTGGAATAGCTCTGAGTGCCTCAGTTCTCCCGTTTGTGAAATGGGGATAATAATAACACCTCCTCATTTATGAAGATGAAATGATCAGTTTTATTTGTCAATTATACCTCAATAAAACTGGGGGAAAAAGTAAAAAAAAAAAAGATAAAATGAGTTAATGTATGCTCAGTGCCCGGAACACTGGGAGCACTCAGTATCTTAGAATTATTTCTATTAGCGGCCAACGTGGCTGACGTCCTTCCTGACCAAGTTTCAGGCTCTGTTTCCAGAGAGGAGCCGGAGAGGAGGGATGCAGAGGGCCCTCCGGGGAGGGGGAGGAGGAGGGGCTGTGGGCAGGCAGCATCCTCCCGCCTGCCCCTCCCTCCTCCCTTTACCAGAGCTGCCAGCTCTCTGGAAGCCACTTCCCATGGCTTCCTGCAAATCCACCAACAATTTTGTGCAAATTTGCTTGAGGATTAAGGTAATGCGCTGCTCCTTCTCAGCTCCCCCAGCTGTACAGACCAGCCCTGCTGTACTCTGGGAAATGCTGTCTGAGAAGTGTCTGCAGGGAGGAAAGTCCCTTCTGAGCTTCTCCTCAGGGGGCTCCAGTATTGGTCTAGCTCCCTCCCTTCGCCTCCACGCTGCTCTTGTCAGCATGGACAGGTGGACAGTTGTTACCGCCTCTGGCTGAGTGACGCTTCCTGAGTCCGCCTCTGCGTTCTTGCCTTCCTCTCTCAGGAGGGGTTCTTTTTTTTTTTTTTTTTTGTATTTTTCCAAAGCTGGAAACAGGGAGAGACAGTCAGACAGACTCCCACATGCGCCCGACCAGGATCCACTTGGCACGCCCACCAGGGGGCAATGCTCTGCCCCTCTGAAGCGTCACTCTATTGCGACCAGAGCCACTCTAGCGCCTGGGGCAGAGGCCAAGGAGCCATCCCCAGCGCCCGGGCCATCTTTGCTCCAATGGAGCCTCGCTGCGGGAAGGGAAGAGAGAGACAGAGAGGAAGGAGAGGGGGAGGGGTGGAGAAGCAGATGGGTGCTTCTCCTGTGTGCCCTGGCCGGGAATTGAACCCGGGACCCCTTGCACGCCAGGCTGACGCTCTACCACTGAGCCAACCGGCCAGGGCAGGAGGGGTTCTTGACCTCGAACTCTGTCCCCATCGGATGGGGAACTCCTTCAGGGTGGGGTCTCTGTCTCCCCATCAGACTGCACTTCTGTGGGAGCCTCCCACACCTCCCAGAACCCCTACAGACCCCCCAAGTTCTTCTGAGTGGGGAGGAATGCTGGAGGCAGAGGAAGGGGGGGGGCTGGCAGGGCTCCCAGACCTCCTTACATAGCGACAGTCCCAGTTCAGTTCCAAAGGTGGGTAGGGCCTTGGGGTTGAGTGTGAAGTGCTCTGTCCATGTGTCCTTCCTCCAATTGTAGGGCTGGCTGCCCCCAGTGGGAACATAGGTGATGTGGTTGGGTGGAAGAGGTGAAAGGAGGTGTCCTCGGGGTGGACAGGAGCCTCCCCCGCAAACTTGAGATGGCCCCTGTGTGCCACCCCCGGCCCCCAGTGTGGGGGTGTGTGCTTGGGGAGCTGCAGCTTTCTGGCCTCAGTGAGTCACTTCCCTATACCGCCAGGGCAGGGACTGTCTCCTGGTCCTCAGCAGCCCCTCCCCCACCCCAGGCTGCCCTCAGCCCAGCTCCGGGCCTCTCCCAGCCTGGCCCAGGGACCTCCCAGGTGGCTGAAGCTCTGTAAGCCTGGGCTGGAAGGGAAGGCGCCAGCGGTGGGGGATGAAGAAATAGAAGACCTTCCTCCTCTCTCCCCCAGCCCCAGGCTGAGGCCATGACCGTGGTCTCCCCTAGGACCGTGCCAACTCTGCTGCTTCTGTCACCTGCTCCTTCTGCCTCCTGCCACCAGATGAACTTCCTGCAGTGTAAGTGGAGCTGGAGGACCAGCTGCATCTATCCAGCCTTTGTGCTCCAAGCCTTTGGTTAAGGGCCAGGGAGTTAACCGGGTTGCTATTCAGCATGTAGGTGTGGCTGGGGGTGTCCGGATCCCACTCCTCCTCCAGCCAGTGGCTCTGCCAGGAGAACAGCAGATGAGATGAGGATGTCTGGAGGCTCTGGGAGGGCCAGGGAAGAGAGTTGCCGAGTCTCCCCCGCTCCAGCTTTGTCCATGTACAGCAGGGACACCCCAGCGAGGGTACTCCAGCTTTCCCCAGAGAATCTCAAGATCCAAGAGACTGCATAGGAACCGGATCTAACCTTTCTACAGAAGTTCTGATAGTGAGCATCCAGATAGTGCTTCCATGCTTCCAAGGACAAGGAGTTCACTACCTCTCCACACAGCCCATTCATTCCAGAGTGGGGCAGTTCTGTCTTTTAGAAAGTTCGTTTATCAAACTGAATTCGATCTCCAGATGACATGCACTCCCTGGCCTGGCTCCGGCCTTGGAGACCTGCAGAATAAGGCATGTCTTTTTCTCTGTAACTGGCTTTCAAGTATTAAAACAAATTATTGATTGATTTGAGAGAGAGGAGGGAAGAAGAGAAAGGGAGAGAGACATTGATCTGTTCCTGTATGTGCCCTGACAGGGGATTGAACCCACAACCTTTTTGTATTGAGATGTCATTTTAACCAACTGAGCCCATTGGGCAAGGGCGCTTTCAAGTATTTTAAGGTAGAACTATTTCCTCCCTTCTGGAGAGCATCCTCTCTATTCTCTTGCATGATAGACATTTCACTCACCTTGCCTGTTGCCCTTCTCCAGACGCTCTATGGCAGGGGTCTCAAACTCAACTCAACATGTGGGCCGCAGAGCAAGATCACAGCCATTCGGCGGGCCACACTAGGTCTACAAAAGGCAGCTGTTCTGCAACACTTTTCTCATTGCAGTTGAAAACAAAAAAAAAAATCAGTACAACAATCACAATCGTACATGCAGTTTACTCAGTGTCACAAAACGACCAGAAACTGTAGCTCGCATCACAACTGCTGTTAACTAAGCTAATATCTAGCTAGGATGCTAGAGAAATGAAAAATACAAGTAGGCTCCTAGGCTTACTTAATTTTATCCAAAATATTTTGAACTTCATGGATTAGTCTGCGGGCCGCACAAAATTGTTCGGCGGGCTGCGAGTTTGAGACCCCTGCTCTATGGGCTTTGGAGTCAAAAGATGTCGGTCCCCGCTCTCCAACCTTGTGCTCTTGGACGTAGCCTGTCATGTCTCTGAGCCTCAGCTTTCAGATCTATATAATGGCAAAGACTGAATAAGAATGGGTGCGAAGTGAGTGCCTGGCACGGAGTCCATCTTCAAGGTTCCGCGGTCCCTTCTGCTCCCTTACTTAGAAAGTGTCCCCATCCCTGACCCCCAGCCTCAAGTAAACACAGAACAGAACTACTCACATCCGGCCTTTGTCCCAGCCGGTCTTTCCCTCCATTCCTGGGAGAAGGAGGCCAGCCTGTGCTGCCGCCTAAAAATGGCCCCTGGTATTAAGGGTGTTTCTCTGACATTGAACTTTGTCTTGTTGCTGCAGCTGAGTGTCCACTTTCTCTGGCTGAGAGTTCTCCGAGGATGGCTGGCTGCCTCTGCCCCCTCACCTGGCCCCGAGGAGTCCCTGGCTGCCACCCTGGGTTTCGCAGGCGCAGGGACGCAGCACGGAGGCACTGTTTTCAAGACTTCTTGTTTCCGGAGGACATTTAATTACCCTAGAGAGATGTCTGAATTCTAGCCCCGCCACGGGCACGTGGCGCACACTGTTTATGTTCTGCCGTAAGTAATTGTATCTTTGGTGAATTATGCAGTCTTGTGGAAAAAAACAAATTTGGCAGTGGAACTAGAGATGCTGAGAAGTCTCTCCTGCCTCCCAGCCTGTGTCCATGAGCTACGTGCCTAGGTCAGCACCAGGGCTCCGAAGTGCCTCTCACAGGGCGCCACCCTCCACTCCGTCATGCTGGCAGACGTCCATCTGCTCACCTCATTGCTTGATTCAGCTGATGTCTTCACTTGGGATTATACCCCCCTCCCACCCTGCACCTCCCGCTATGCAGACCCCCAAGTAGAAGATTATTTCATGGTCACATGTCCCACCCATCTCTGCATGCACACCCCTTCACTGCCTAGAGGGGACTGTTTCTCCACCCCCGGGGTGGCTATGACTTGCTTTGACCTACAGAATGCAGTGGAGGGCATGTTGTTTGCAATCTGGGGCTTAGGCCTCAGGAGGCTTGCAGCTTTCTCCTTTGCTATCTTGGGGTACTGTCCTGAGGTGGCATACAAGGAAGCCAGTCCAGCTTCTGCAGGAAGGGGGGGGGAGTGTCCCCTGGCCGAGAGCCAGCACTACCTGCCCGACATGTAGGTGAGGTCAGCTTCCATCTCTCTGCTCTGTGGACCCTCCTGCTGAACGTAGCTGCATGAGGTGGACTCAGAGAAACCTCAGAAGAGATTCTCAGTGAGTCTGAGCATTGGGGGAAATTCTGCTGTTTCAAGCCACTTTGATTTGGTTTGTTATGTAGCGGTAGTGCCTGAAACAGGATCTGGGTGCAAGTGGCCTATTTGAGAGGTAGTCCCAGGACTGGGAGCTGAGGCAGGGCATGTTAGTGCCGGGTTATCTCTGTGGCCAGCCGGGGCTCAGCCTCACAGGGACGCTCTGAGACACAGTGTGCTGAGTGGCTCAGATGGGTCTCGTGGAGGGGGAGGAAGGTGGGGAATTTACCTCTGTCCGTGCTGGTTGTCTCTGCACTGTTAACTCCCTGGGACTTTGGCTTCCTCCTCACATGGGTGCACCCCCCCCCCCCGGGGCGGGGGGGTGGGGCAGAGAACGCCTGCAGGCGGAGGCTTAGGAAGCTCTCAGCACATCTGTTGTCAGGTGACCTTGGGGGTTGGCCAAGGGTAACAGCAGGGCATTTCTGATAGTCACAATTACTGGGATGGTCACAATTACTGTGGGGGTCATTACTGAGGGGGTGGCATTTAGTGGGAAGGGCCAGGGGTTCCTGAAGTCCTGCAGTACAACTTTCAGATATTCTGGTTGACATTTAAGTAGGTGAAAAACCTGTTCATAATTATTTAAACCTAGAACCTAACCTTGTTTTATATATAAACATAAAGTATTTGTGTCACGGATTTAATACACACTGAATTTTCCAGGACTACAACCACCATATAAATTGGAGGAAGATTGTACTTTGTTCTGTTGGAAACATTACCAAGAAGTATTCATCATTTTGGAAAATCTCATTTCCGATGGCAATTCTTTTTGCGGTATTTGAGTCCCAAACCCAACCCCCGGGTGTCAGGATGCATCCAAGGCTGCGGACCTCATGGTGATCCAACATGTGGGGACAAGGCTCTCTTCTTCTTTGAGTCTTTTAAGTGTCATCAAACCCCAGCATTTACATGTTGAAATACATATTTTATTAAAAATAATCTTCATTTAGCTTTTAAAATTATAGGGCATCATGTTGATTTATTTTCAAATAACGTGTCTGCATAAGTAATGCTTTCTGTGAATTTCATTTCAGGATTGCAAAGGACTCATTGCAAACTATTTGTTATCAAGGCAGGGGGATCTGATAGGGCCGAGACCTGACATTTCAGGCCGACAGCACTACCTTTATAGGTGTGAACACAGGACTCTGGGAACCTGAAGGAGGAGAGATTTTTAGTGGTAGTGGGGGTGCTGGGAGGGCGAGGATCTGGAAAGGCTTCACAGGGAAGGTGGCATGTCAGTGGGTCCCAAAGGATGAATCCAAGGAGCTTCTCTGATACCCAAAATGGTCCTGAAGAGTGGACAGGTCGGAACTGTCCATAAATGTCAGTGGCATGAATAAATATTTATGTTATTTCACAAGTGAGAAAACTGTAAATCGAAGCTCAGAGAGGTTAAATGACTCACCAAGATCATACGGCTCTTAAGTCACCGGGCTTATGACATATTCACCCAGAAAATATATTTGAAACACCCAGTCACTGAGTATACATAGGCACTGCCCGTCAACAGGTGTATACCGATGTCAATATTGTGGCTGTAAGAGAATAAGGCAGAATTTCTCATTGTGGAGGTGACAGATAATAATGTAAAGCAGGATTTTTCAGCATTGATTGGCACTACTGACATTTTGGGCTAGATCATTCTTTGTTGTGGGGAGGTGACCCTGTGCATGTTAGGATGTTTAACAGGGAAGAGAGTGTACTCCGTTGTCCTTGTTCTCATCATTGTCATCGTCATCATCATCATCATCGCTCCTGATTATGTAGCATCTCCACACACCAGACCCTGCTCTTTGCACATACAGTGGTACCTTGAGATACGAGTTTAATTCGTTCTGTAACCAAGCTCGTAAGTCAGTCAACTCGTATATCAAACAAATTTCTCCCATTTAAAAGAACTGAAATAGATTTAATCCATTCCAGCCCTGTGTAATATCCCCAAACCATCCTCAATTATAGAAAAAGACATGTTTTTAATTAAGAAACACACATGTATGCTTTACCAATGCATAACAAAATATATGAAATAAAAGAAAAGTGTTATTTAGTACTGTATTCTTACCTTGGAGACAGACCAGTGCGGCTAATGGAGGTGAATGGCGGAGGAGGAGGGAGGGAGGAAGGGATGCAGGCACTGTAGACACGTAAACTAAAACTGCACTTTCTTAACACTAAATGTAAACTAAAACTGTATTTTCTTTACTTTAAACAAAACTAAAACTGTACTTTCTTTACTTAAAATGAAATTACAAAAACTTAATTGTAAAAAAAATGCACTTTCTTAACTTTAAACTTAACCTAAGCTTAACATTATGTATTTTTCATTTAATCATCACCTATTTTTGCCTTTTTGGCTACACTCTCAGCACTTTCACTTGCAGGACTTTTGAATAAAAATCTATCCAAAGAGGTTTGCTTTTGCCTGCTTTTTAAAATGTTACGGAAATGTGACAAACAAGTGTCATTAAAAAGTGCTGAAGCACGACCCGTTGAAAATTTTTCTGGGTGTTTCTTTTCAATGAAACTTGAAAGCTTCTCCCACATTGCCAGCATGTCTTTAATTTCACTTGTAGAAATCACTTCCTCCGACTCTACATCCTCCTCTCTACTAATCTCTTGCAGAAGCTCCGTATGTTGCATCATCTGTAGCTCCTTCAACTCCTCAGTTGAGAGTTCCTCTTCATGTTGCTCCACGAGCTCGTTTACTTCACCCTCATCTACCTCCAGACCCATCGACTTTCCAAGGGACACAATCTCTTCCAACGCTTCTACCTCAGTCTTGGTCTCTGGTTCAAATCCTTCGAAGTCCCTGTCTGCAACAACATCAGGCCATAACTTTTTCCATGCTGAGTTCAAGGTTCTTCTTGTAACCTCTTGCCATGCCAAGTCAATAATGTATAAACATATCACGATGTTGTAGTGATCTTTCCAAAACTCTTGAAGGGTTAGATTTGTATTCTCAGTCACCTCAAAGCAGCGGCAGAACAAGTGCTTTGTGTAAAGCTTTTTAAAGTTGGAAATGACCTGCTGATTCATAGGTTGCAAGATTAAAGTCGTGTTGGGTGGGAGGTAGAGGACTTTCACGAATTTGAACTCATCGAGAATGTCATCTTCAAGACCAGGTGGGTGGGCTGGGGCATTTTCAAAGATTAGTAATGCTTTCATCAGGAGTTTATTTTCTTGAAGATATTTCTTCACTGCAGGACCAAAGACGAGATTTACCCATTCAATAAAAAACTGCCGTGTAACTCATGCCCTAGCACTGGCGTGCCACATAACCTGCAGTTTTTCTTTAAGAATTTTGTGAGTCTTAAAGGCTCGAGAATTTTCAGAATGATACACTAGCAGTGGCTTTACTTCACAGTCACCGCTAGCATTTGCACACAATGCAAGGGTCAGACGGTACTTCATGGGTTTATGGCCTGGCAGCTTCTCTGCGGTGATGAAAGTTCTCAGGGGCATTTTTTTCCAAAACAATCCTGTTTCATCACAGTTGAACACTTGTTGGGGGATGTAGCCTTCCTTTGTGATAAGCGCGGCAAAACGTGCGATGTACTCCTCAGCTGCCTTAATGTCAGCATTCACAGCTTCACCACGCCTCACCACCAAGTGGATGCCAGATCTCTTCTTGAAATTTTTAAACCAGCCATGACTTGCCTTAAATGTATTTTCTGCTGCCTCTTTTGAGGTTGATGATTTTTTCTTTTTCAAGTCGCTGTAATAATACGTGCCTTTTCGCATATTACAGTCTCCGTCACTGTGTCTCCTGCCAGCTCTTTCTCTTTCACCCACACCAGCAGAAGCTTCTCCATTTCTTCATGGATATTTGTCCTTAATTGGGACAGAATTGTAGTTCCTTTCACTGGATTTGTGCTTTTGATGGCATCCTTTTGTTTAAGGATGGTACAAATTGTAGATGTATTGTAGTCATACAGCCTTGCCAGTTCAATCACTCGTACACCATGCTCATGTTTTTCTCTTATTTCTTGCTTTACTTCTATCGACATCATTCTCTTCTTCTCACCACTGTCCTTTACACTCACTTTCTTTGGCCCTATGATAGCACACAAAAAAAGTTAGTAAAAAATGCAAAAATGATGCAAAACCGAGTACAGCACATGAGATTCGACTTGATTCTGCGGGTAACACATGAGAAAGAACGAGATGCTGGTGTTGTGCTGCCGATACTGGACCCGTGCGCCAACGCGCCAACTAGCGGCAGCTTCCTGAATCACGACTCGTATCTTGGAATTTCGCTCGGATCTTGAACAAAAATATGGATCGAGTCGCAGTTTGTATCTTAAAAAAATTTGTATGTTGGTCTGCTTGTATCTCAAGGTACCACTGTATTGACTCAGTTAATCCTCTCATCTACCCTAGCAGGAAGGTGTGGATAATTTCTTCATTTTACAGATGAGGAAACTGAGACAGCAGCAAGAGCAAAGTTCTTGAGCTTGGTGTGTTTCAGGGAACCAAGGACGGCCAGCGTGGCTGGAGTGTAAGAAACATGGGTGAGAGTGGTGGGAAATGTGTTGGCTGAGGGGCCAGGTCACACAGGGTCCTAGAGGCCCTGGATGCTCTGGTGGGCTGCCCTCCTCCTGTGGCTCAGAGTGTGGGCCGCTGCGAGTTCTCAGCTGAGTCCTTCTCTAGGCATTGTGGGCAGCTGGAGTGAGCTGCCTGGTCTAACTGAGGTAACGCCCAGGCCTGGGGGAAGAGAGCCCACAACCATGATCGGCCATGCGGTGGTGTAAGGCTCTACCTCCCTGACTGGGGCAACTCTGAAGGACCCATCTACTCCAGAGCTGCCGTGGGATCAGCTGAGGCCTCTGTCACAACTCCATCCCTGTTCATCCCCCTCCACCAGTCCTGCTTCCTTCCCTTTCACCACGGATCGGCTCCGGAGAGCACTCCCCCGTAAACTTCCAGCACGCTGCGCTCCATCTCAGGGTCTCCCTAGGGGAACCAGAGCTGCAGCATCAGGGCCGGTATTGGGTTTTATTCTGATTGCACCAGGAAGCCAGGGGAGCACTCAAGCCGTGGCACAGTGGGATCTGATTGACACTTTAGAAAGTTTGCTCTGGCCTGTGTGTGAAGCGGTGGGGGTGGCAGTGGGAAGGCCAGTCGGGACGGGTGTGTAAGTGTAGGTGACAGGTTAGTGTAGGGCTGTAGCAGTGGAGAGGGAGTTAAACAGTTTTGGGATACATTCAGGAGGTAAAGCCAGTAGGATTCACTGTCTGTTGTGATGGAAAGAAGAAGGAAGGATAACACTTATGGTATCTGATAGTGGATGGTGGTACCACTTCCTGAGATATGGAAAACTTGAAGGAAAAGGAGAAGTGGATTTGCAGAAGAAATCAAGGTTCTTTTTGGACTGGTTGAGTTTGAGATGCCTCAGATATTCTAGGGAAGACGTTGAACAGGCAGTTGGAGAAATGAATACCCAGGTCAAAGGAAGGATATGAGCTGGAGATACAAACAGAAGGTGATCAGTGCATAGATGATTACGTACAATGTTAGCAGATGAGATCCCCTGAAGGGAGAACGATCAAACAAAGGATACAGGGCCCAGGATTAGGGCCCAGGCAGGGGAGAAGCCTAGAAAGGAGATAGAGATGTGTGTCATATTGAGGAAGCAACAATCTCAAAAGGGAGGCAGTAGTCAACCAGGACGAAGACTCCTGAGAGATTAAACAAGGTGAGGCCAGAGATGCGATGATGGGCTTTTATTAAGTGTAGGTTATTGGTGACCTCGATGAGTTTTCCAAGCCTGCGTAAATAATAAGGGGAAGAGGTGTGTTTGAAACTAGGCTCTCCTGACTCCAAATCCAGTGTTCTTTCTGTTGCACGAGGCCTTGGAGGAGTCTGGACTGTTAATCTAGATATTTCCCCCCGAGTTCATATTTTAGGTTCATTTCAGGAGAAGGCATGTTCGAGAGCGGAGGATGTCATGGGGAAATGGGGGGCCGGGAAGGGCCGGGGAGGCTCTCCGGCTGGGCCCCCCAGTCTCCTGGACATTTCCAAGTGAGAGTATTTCTCCTGTCTCGGCGCTACCCTCACAGGCTCAGAATATGCTATTTCTCCGGTAACTTCCAAGTTGGGCCTATTACCAGACCACATCATTTGCAGCATGTTATGAAATAATTAAAAATAAACCTGTAATTATCTTGTTAATAAAGCAATTATATTAACATTGTAATTTTTGTGTTAAAGCATTAAATGTTAAGTTGTAATACACACCACTCGTTTTATAAGGTCATTTTGACAAAGTCTTCACTGTTTGAATATACCGGGAACTTCCCACTGGGGCAGTGGCTTCTGAGGGGTCCTGTGGTCACAGGGCCTTGCCCTGAGCCTGTTCATGACACCGGGCTGGAGAGAGAGGCAGGCTTGCTCCAGTTATATTTTTCCCTTGCAGAGTGGCCCTTGCCCGAGCCTGGCTATCAGAAGTCCTGCCAAGTCAAAGCAGAAGGAAATCGGAACAGAGGATGGAGACACCGACTCCACCTTCTCCTGTGGACCTCGGGCAGGGGTCAGAGGTCAGTCTGGCCAGCCAGTGGAAGCAGCCGTGGGTTTGTAGGGTGGGGGCAGCAGTGTGTGTGTGTGTGTGTGTATGTGGAGGGCACCCAGGCAGGATGAGCTGGAGATGAGGAGGAGATGAAGCTGACCATTGTGTAGTCAGAACCAACACAGGAGCTTCCCCAAGGAAGTGGCATCCCTGCTTCAAACTGCTCCAGACTCTAGCACGGAGATGTTAAAGCCCCTGTGTACCCTCTTCTCCACCACCACGTTGACCTATACCTTATCTCCTCTCCCTGTGGAGAAGCTCCACCCTAAGGGAGACTGAGTTAGCACCGCTCCCGCCTCTCCTAACTCTATCCCCCGAGGAACAGATAACCTCATGAAAAAATGTGATTCGCCCTGGCCGGTTGGCTCAGCGGTAGAGCGTCGGCCTAGCGTGCGGAGGACCCGGGTTCGATTCCCGGCCAGGGCACACAGGAGAAGCGCCCATTTGCTTCTCCACCCCTCCGCCGTGCTTTCCTCTCTGTCTCTCTGTTCCCCTCCCGCAGCCAAGGCTCCATTGGAGCAAAGATGGCCCGGGCGCTGGGGATGGCTCTGTGGCCTCTGCCTCAGGCGCTAGAGTGGCTCTGGTCACAATATGGCGACGCCCAGGATGGGCAGAGCATCGCCCCCTGGTGGGCAGAGCGTCGCCCCTGGTGGGCGTGCCGGGTGGATCCCGGTCGGGCGCATGCGGGAGTCTGTCTGACTGTCTCTCCCTGTTTCCAGCTTCAGAAAAAAAAAAAAAGAAAAAAAAAAAAAAAAAAGAAAAAATGTGATTCATTTGAAGGCTAGAACCCTTGGCCAGCAGAGCTGAAAAGGACTTTAGGCACCACCTTGCCAAAGTCTTCCTGTGCCCATTTTTACAGATGAGGAAACTGAGGCTCAGGGTAGATCAGTGCTCTATCTTCTCAGTGTCTTTGGGGAGTTGGTAAGGTGAGTTTCGGAAGGGTGGAATGGAGGTCGGCAAACCAACGGCATTTACATGTTCTTGGCGTTCCCGGTATCCAGGAACAAATCTTGTAGATTGTGGGCCATTGTGCCAAACCCCACTCTAAAATCTGTTTTCTAAGTTTGCTGTTCTGCGGACCAGCTCAAGGGAAAACCGAAACAGCAGTGAGACGAGCACTGGCCTAAGGGCACATGTTCAAGGCACTCCCCACCATCCCTACCTCCCTGCCCCACTTATTGTCAGAGGAGGAAACTGGGACCAGAGAGGGGCAGCCACTTGCCCAAGATCACACAGCCGGCCCCCCGGCTCCTTAGTCTGCACTCAGTGCGACCTCAGTGCGTCTCCCCCAGCACCATCTGCCCACTGCCTCCCCAGTTTCTGCCTCTCTGTCCATGCACCTGTGTGGCCTCCCAGCCACCTGCATCAACTCCTCTTCTGTTTTTTGAACAAAGCATGGCTCCCAAGGTCCCACTCAAGCTCCAGGGACGAGGGTAGACTCCACTGTACGACACTGGACAGATGATGGGGTGCCCCTGAGGCTATATTCTCAGTTAGCTTTCTGTAACCATGCTGTGTCACAACTCTGACACTGTCATCTTCCCCAGGAACAAACCAGGGAACTCAGGGATGGCAGTAAGACCTCCACTCATGGTTTTGGAACTGGAGGAAGTGTGGAGCTCTGGCTCTGGAGCCAAACTGCTAGATTTGAATGTAGGCTCTGCCATGTCCTGGCCATGTGGGACCCTGAGCCAAACTGCTGGATTTTTTTTTCTTTTTTTAAAAAAAAATTAATTTATTGTGTTTACATAGATTCTAGTGTTGTCCCGAATGCATCCCCCCTCCCCTATATTTCCCTCAACATCTCCCTTGTCCCCCTCCCAACAGCTCCCTCCCCCCTTCCCTTCAGGTTTAATTCTGTTCCTCAGTTCACATTGTTCCTTGGATTCCTCAAATGTGTGAGGTCATATGACATTTTTCTTTTTCTCCTTGGCTTATTTCACTTAACATAATAGTTTCCAGGTCCTTCCATGTCATTGCAAAAGGTAATATTTCCTTCTTCTTCATGACCCCATAGTATTCCATTGTGTATATGTACCACAGCTTTTTAATCCACTCGTCCACTTGACGGACACTTGGGCTGTTTCCAGATCTTTGCTATTGTGAACAATGCTGCCATAAACATGGGGGTGCATTTCTCCTTTTGAATCAGTGATATGGTGTTTTTTTTTTGTTGTTTTTTTTTTTGTATTTTTCTGAAGCTGGAAACGGGGAGAGACAGTCAGACAGACTCCCACATGCGCCCGACCGGGATCCACCCGGCATGCCCACCAGGGGCAACGCTCTGCCCACCAGGGGGCGATGCTCTGCCCCTCCGGGGCGTCGCTCTGCCACGACCAGAGCCACTCTAGCGCCTGGGGCAGAGGCCAAGGAGCCATCCCCAGCGCCCGGGCCATCTTTGCTCCAATGGAGCCTTGGCTGCGGGAGGGGAAGAGAGAGACAGAGAGGAAGGAGGGGGGGCGTGGAGAAGCAAATAAGCACTTCTCCTATGTGCCCTGGCTGGGAGTCGAACCCGGGTCCCCCGCACGCCACGCCAATGCTCTACCGCTGAGCCAACTGGCCAGGGCCAATAGTGTTCTTGGGATATATTCCTAAAAGTGGGATGGCTGGGTCAAAAGGCAGTTCGATTTTCAATTTTTTGAGGAATCTCCATACTGTTTTCACAGTTGCTGCACCAGTCTGCATTCCCACCAGCAGTGCAGGAGGGTTCCCCTTTCTCCACATCCTCGCCAGCACTTATTCTGTGTTGTTTTGTTAATGAGCGGCATTCTGACTGGTGTGAGGTGGTATCTCATGTGCTTTTAATTTGCATTTCTCTAATGATTAGTGATGTTGAACATTTTTTCATCTGTCTATTGGCCATCTGTATGTCCTCTTTGGAGAAGTGTCTATTCATTTCTTTTTTTTCTGAAGCTGGAAACGGGGAGAGACAGTCAGATAGACTCCCGCATGCGCCCGACCGGATCCACCCGGCATGTCCACCAGGGGGCGACGCTCTGCCCACCAGGAGGCGATGCTCTGCCCCTCCGAGGCGTCGCTCTGTTGCGATCAGAGCCACTCTAGTGCCTGGGGCAGAGGCCAAGGAGCCATCCCCAGTGCCTGGGCCATCTTTGCTCCAATGGAGCCTCGCTGCAGGAAGGGAAGAGAGAGACAGAGAGGAAGGAGAAGGGGAGGGGTGGAGAAGCAGATGGGCGCTTCCCCTATGTGCCCTGGCTGGGAATTGAACCCGGGACTTCTGCACGCCAGGCCAACGCTCTACCACTGAGCCAACCAGCCAGGGCTCTATTCATTTCTTTTGCCATTTTTTGATTGGATTGTTTGTCTTCCTGGTGTTGAGATTTACAAGTTTTTATAAATTTTGGTTATTAACCCCTTATCAGACGTATTGTCAAATATGTTCTCCCATTGTGTGGTTTGTCTTTTTATTCTGTTCTTATTGTCTTTAGCTGCGCAAAAGCTTTTTAGTTTGATATAGTCCCATTTGTTTATCCTGTCTTTTATTTCACTTGCCCATGGAGATAAATCAGCAAATATATTGCTGCAAGAGATGTCGGAGAGCTTACTGCCTATGTTTTCTTCTAAGATGCTAATGGTTTCACAACTTACACTTAAGTCTTTTATCCATTTTGAGTTTATTTTTGTGAATGGTGTAAGTTGGTCATCTCGTTCCATTTTTTTGCAGGTAGCTGTCCAATTTCCCCAACACCATTTGTTAAAGAGACTGTCTTTACTCCATTGTATGCTCTTACCTCCTTTGTCAAATATCAATTGTCCATAAAAGTGTGGGTTTATTTCTGGGTTCTCTGTTCTGTTCCATTGATCTATGTGCCTGTTCTTATGCCAGTACCAAGCTGTTTTGAATACAATGACCTTGTAATATAACTTGATATCAGGAAGTGTGATACCTTCTACTTTATTCTTCTTTTTCAAGATTGCTGAGGCTATTCGTGTTCTTTTTTGGTTCCATATAAATTTTTGGAATATGTGTTCTATATCTTTGAAGTATGTCATTGGTATTTTAATTGGTATTGCATTGAATTTATAAATTGCTTTGGGTAATATAGATATTTTAATGATATTTATTCTTCCTATCCATGAACAGGATATATGCTTCCACTTGTTTGTATCTTCTTTGATTTCTTTTATCAATGTTTTATAATTTTCCTGGTACAAGTCTTTAATTTCCTTGGTTAAATTTACTCCTAGGTACTTTGTGGACAAGTCCCACTGGGGGTGAGGACGATGGAGATGCAGAGACCTGACTCCGGAGACCAGGTTCAGTGACGCAGATCCACTTTATTAAGGAAGTAAGCTAGCTTATATACATAGGTTCAGCCAATAGAATGTTAGTTACATCATGTCCTTCACAGCCAATGGCTGAAAAGGTCAGGGAGCTGCCTGGTTGGCACTGAGTTACTTCCTTACAGCAGGCGAGCTCCCTCCTGGGTGTGCCTAGGAGGGTTTCAGGTGCTGGAGTGTTCTCACAGCATTGCATCAGCCACAGCTGCTAGGAATGTGCTCTGCACTCTACCTACAGTACTTTATTATTATTTTTTTTTTGCAGTAGTGAAGGGGATTGTTTCCTTAATTTCTCTTTCTGGCAGTTCATTGTTGGTGTATAAAAATGCCTCTGATTTTTGTGTATTAATTTTATACCCTGCCACCTTGCTGAATTCATTTATCAGGTCCAGTAGTTTTTTGAGTGAGACTGTAGGGTTTTCTATGTACAGTATCATATCATCTGCAAATAATGATAGTTTTACTTCTTCTTTTCCAATTTGGATGCCTTTTATTTCTTCTTCTTGTCTGATTGCTGTGGCTAGGACTTCCAGTACTATGTTGAATAAGAGTGGTGAAAGGGGGCATCCTTGCCTTGTTCTTGATCTTAAGGGAATTGCTTTTAATTTTTGCCCATTAATTATGATGTTGGCTGTGGGTTTGTCATAGATGGCCTTTATCATGTTGAGTATGTTCCCTGTATTCTCACTTTGCTGAGAGTTTTGATCATTAATGGGTGCTGGATTTTATCAAATGCTTTTTCTGCATTTATTAAAATTATCATGTGGTTTTTCTCCTTCCTTTTGTTTATGTGATGAATCACATTGATTGATTTACAAATATTGTACCATCCTTGCCTCCCCAGAATAAATCCCACTTGATCATGGTGTATGATTTTTTTCATGTATTGCTGGATCCGGTGTGCTAATATTTTGTTGAGGATTTTAGCATCTAAATTCATCAGTGATAAAGCCTATAATTTTCTTTCTTTGTGTTGTCTTTGCCTGGTTTTGGAATCAGAATTATGCTCGCCTCATAAAAGGAGCTTGGAAGCCTTCCTTCCTCTTGAATTTTTTGAAATAGCTTGAGAAGGATAGAAGTTAGTTCTTCTTTGAATATTTGGTAGACTTCACTAGTGAAGCCATCTGGCCCAGGGCTTTTGTTTGATGGGAGTTTTTTGATAACTGTTTTGATCTCATTTGTTGTAATCAGTCTGTTTAGGTTTTCTGATTCTTCCAGATTGATTTTTGAAAGATTATATGTTTCAATGAATTTGTCCATTTCACCTAGGTTGTTTAATTTTTTGGCATACAATTCTTCATAGTAGTTTCTTATAATCCTTTGTATTTCTGTTGTGTAAGTTGCTATTTCTCCGTTCTCATTTCTAATTTTATTTATTTGAGTCCTCTCTCTTTTTTTCTTGGTGAGTCTGGGTAAAGGTTCATTGATCTTGTTTATCCTTTCAAAGAACCAGCTCTTGGTTTCATTGATCCTCTGTATTGTTTTTTTAGCCTCTATGTCATTTATTTGCGCTCTGATCTTATTATTTCCTTCCTTCTACTACCTCTGGCTTCACTTGCTGTTCTTTTTCTAGTTCTTTTAGATGCAGGGTTAAGTTGTTTATTTGAGCTTTTTCTAGTTTCTTAAGGTATGCCTGTAGTGCTATGAACTTCTTTCTCAGTACTGCTTATGCTGTGTATATTTTGGGTTGTTGTATGCTCATTATCATTCGTTTCTAGGAATTTTTAAATTTCTTCTTTGATCTCAGTGTTAATCCATTTGTTATTTAATAATATGCTATTTAGTTTTCATGTGTTTCAGTATTTTTCAGTTTTTCTGTTGTTGATTTCTAGTTTCATGCCATTGTGATCAGAGAAAATGCTTGATATGATTTCAATTTTCTTAAATTTGTCGAGACTGCTTTTGTGCCCTAGCATGTGGTCCATCCTAGAGAATGTAACATGAGCACTTGGAAAGAATGTATATTCTGCTGCTTTAAGGTGAAATGTTCTGATATCTATTAAATCCAGTTGATCTAGTGCAGGGGTCGGGAAACTTTTTGGCTAGGAGAGCCATGAACGCCACATATTTTAAAATGTAATTTCATGAGAGCCATACAACAACCCGTGTATGTTATGCATTATCCAATAAAAATTTGGTGTTGTCCTGGAGGACAGCTGTGATTGGCTTCAGCCACCTGCAACCATGAACATGAGTGGTAGGAAATGAATGGATTGTAATACATGAGAATGTTTTATATTTTTAACGTTATTATTATTTTTTTATTAAAGATTTGTCTGTGCATGCAGCCCCATGTTCATTGCAGCATTGTTCACAGTGGCCAGGACATGGAAACAACCAAAAATCCCGTCAGTAGATGACTGGATAAAGAAGATGTGGCACATATACACTATGTAATACTACTCAGCCATAAGAAATGATGACATTGGATCATTCACAGCAAAATGGTGGTATCTTGATAACATTATACAAAGTGAAATAAGTAAATCAGAAAAAACCAGGAACCGCATTATTCCATACGTAGGTGGGACATAAAAGTGAGACTAAGAGACATTGATAAGAGTGTGGTGGTTACGGGGGGAGGGGGGAGAGGGAGAGGGAAAGGGGGAGGGGGAGGGGCACAAAGAAAACTAGATAGAAAGTGATAGAGGACAATCTGACTTTGGGTGATTGGTATGCAACATAATTGAATGACAAGATAACCTGGACATGTTATCTTTGAATATATGTATCCTGATTTACTGATGTCGCCCCATTAAAAAAAATAAAATTATTAAAAAAAAAAAAAAAAAAAAGAAAGAAAAAAAAGACTTGTCTGTGAGCCAGATTCAGCCATCAAAAGAGACACATCTGGCTTGTGAGCCATAGGTTCTTGACCCCTGATCTAGTGTGTCCTTTAAGTCTGCTGTTTCTTTGTTAATTTTCTTTCTTGAAGATCTATCTAGTGATGTTAATGGGGTATTGAAATTCCCTACTATTATAGTATTGCTGTTGATCTTGCCCTTTATATCCATCAAAGTCTGATTTATATATTTAAGTGTTCCTATATTAGGTGCATATGTATGTATATTTATAATTGTTGTATCTTCCTGTTGGAGAGCTCCCTTTATCATTATGTAGTGACCTTCTTTATCTCTTACTATAGCCTTTGTTTTAAAGTCCGTTTTGTCTGATATAAGTATTGCTACCCCAGCTTCTTTTTCATTTCCATTTGCATGAAATACTTTTTTTTCCATCCTTTTACCTTCAGTCTATGTGTATCTTTTGTTTTGAGGTGTGTCTTTTGTAGACAGCATATGTATGGGTCCTGTTTTCTTATCCATGCAGCTACCCTATGTCTTTTGATTGGATCATTTAATCCATTTACATTTAAGGTTATTATTGATATGTAGTTTATTGCCATTTTATTCTTTAAAGCTATATTCCTCTTTTACTATATTCTTTTCCCCCTTTGTTCTGTTTACAACAGGCCCCTTAACATTTCTTGCAGCATTGGTTTGGTTGTAATGAATTCCTTGAGTTTTTTTTTTTTTTTGTCTGGGAAGCTTTTTATTTCTCCTTCAATTTTAATGATAGCCTTGCTGGATAAAGTAGTGTTGGTTGTAGGCTCTTGTTCTGTAATATATATATATATATATATATATATATATATATATATATATATATATATATATATATATATATTTTATTTTTTTTTTCTGAAGCTGGAAACGGGGAGAGACAGTCAGACAGACTCCCGCATGCACCTGACTGGGATCCACCCGGCACGCCCACCAGGGGCGCCACTCTGCCCACTAAGGGGCGATGCTCTGCCCCTCCAGGGCGTCACTCTGCCATGACCAGAGCCACTCCAGCGCCTGGGGCAGAGGCCAAGGAGCCATCCCCAGCGCCTGGGCCATCTTTGCTCCAATGGAGCCTTGGCTGCGGGAGGGGAAGAGAGAGACAGAGAGGAAGGAGGAGGGGGGGTGGAGAAGCAAATGGGCACCTCTCCTATGTGCCCTGACCGGGAATCGAACCCGGGTCCCCCGCACGCCAGGCCGACGCTCTACCGCTGAGCCAACCATCCAGGACCACTTTGAATATTTTTTTCCATTCCCTTCTGGCCTCAAGTGTTTCTGTTGAGAAGTCAGATGTCATCCTTATGGGGGCTTCTTTGTAGGTGATAACCTTTTTTTCTCTAGCAGCTTTTAATATTTTCTTTTTATCTCTTAGCTTTGGTATTTTAATTATAATGTGTCTTGGTGTGGATTTTTTTGGGTTTCTCTTTAACGGAATTCTCTGTGCTTCTTGAATTTATGTGACTTTTTCCTGCACCAGTTTAGGGAAGTTTTCAGCTATGGTTTGATTGAACAAGGTCTCTATCCCTTGTTCCTTCTCTTCTTCTTCAGGAACCCCTATGATGTGGATGTTGTTTCTTTTTAGGTTGTCATAGAGCTCTCTTAGAGTTTCCTTAGATATTTTTAGCCTCTTTTCGTTTTGCTGCTCTGCTTCCGTATTTTCATTTATCTTGTCTTCTAAATCGCTAATTCTATCCTCTGCTCATTCAGCCTGTTTTTAAGTGCTTCTAGTGTAGTCTTCATTTCTGATGTTGTATTTGTCATTTCTGACTGGTTCTTCTTTATTATTTCAATGTCCTTTTTGATGCTTGTTATCTCTTTATTTATGTGCTTATTGTGTCCATCCATTGTTTTTCTAAGATCTTTCAGCACTCTAATAATCATTATTTTAAACTCTGCATCTGGTATTTTACTGATTTCCATCTCACTCAGTTCATTTTCTTTTGTTGATTCATTTGGATTGCACTTCTCTGTCTTCCCATTTTGTCTGTGTTGCCCTGGACCTCCCTGGCCAGGGCCTGGCGCAGATCATTGGGGGTCACTGCCTATGACTGGTTCTTATCCATCTTTTGGGAGCTACTGGTTATCCAGGTCTTGTGGCTGCCTCTGCTAGGTCCAGATGCCATTATAAATATCAGCTGCACTCCTAAGCTTGCTTTTATCTACTCTTCGCCTGGGATAAGTTCCTTTAAAAGTTCAAGTTCCCCTAAAATCCACTTTCTGTTGCTTCTTATTGCTGGCTACTTGTTGGACTCAGTATTGTAATTCAGTGATTAGGTACGGTATTAGATGTGGCCTACTCGTTAGCCTCAGGTGTCATTCTATCCAGACATTTTATTTACTTATTTCCTTTTCTTTTCTTTTGTTTTTTTGTTCTTTTTCAGCACTCAGTAGGGTGTAGTTACAGGGGTCCAGTGGGTGTGGCCCCTGTGTTCCCATTGTGTGGTCTGTCTACCGGGCCACCACCGCTGTTGCTGCCAGGGGCTTTTGGGTTCAGGTGCTGCTGGCACCAGCCTGCCTCCGCAGCTGCCGCTGCCCTGGTCAGGCTCACGTGTGCCCGCACACCCATTTGGACTGCTTCCATGGCCGCCCTGGCCTCCGCTGCCTCTGAGAGCTGGTTTGTGCCACTGGGACTATTGCTCACTGGCTGGGGTGTCTGCCCCGGCTTTCACCCCTGTGGGTGGGGCCACGCATGCCCACTCGGACCACTTCTGGTTCTGCCTTGGTCATCTCAGACCTCAGCAGCTGCCTGGGGGGCACATGTGCCTGCTCGGATCACCACTGAGGTCGCCCCTGCTTTTGTTGCTGCTGAGGCATCCCAAGCATGTTTGCACTTGGGCCCAGATCTCTGCAGTAGCCTGTGCGACTTCTGCTTTCGCTGGCAGGCTTGTGTGCACCCACATATTCCACCCCCGCCCCCCGGCTGACGCTTGGGTCTCTACCCTTGCCAATGGTGAGCCCACTCAGCGAGCAGGACTGTGTGTGAGCCCAGACCTCTGCAGCAGCAGCGGCAGTTCCCAGCTCCACAGGCCAGCTTGTATAGCCACGCCCTGCTGCCTCCGGCTAACCTACTCCAGGCGAGCACTTAGCAGTGTGGAGGGTGGCATAGCTTAGACCTTTGCACTCCCTATTTGTGTCCCTATCATGGCGCCTGGCTCTAAGCACCTTTGTTCTAGCTAGGGTAGGGGAGCCTCCGGTGGACAGGGCACTTTCTTTCCTTTGCTGGTGATGCTGTTCCCAGGAAAAATGTTCACTTAAAATTTGGGGAGTGACTCAGCCCAGGGATTAGGGTGTCCTCCTGGAGCTCTGGGAAAGTGGCTGTGATCAAGGCTCTTCATGCAGTTACTTTAATATGGAGCCTGGGTCTGAGAGTCCTGCCTCTTCTCTCAAACTGTGTCTAGGCTTTTTTCTCAGCCAAATATAGTCTGTAAGCCCCTTCTAGGCTCCAGGGCTCTAGGCTGTGATTCCAATTTTGGGGATAGGGACCTAGACCTCGCTGGACAGCCCTCCCCATCACGAAAGTTCCTCCTGGCCACTGCTCGCTCCCGGGAGCGGGGCAGCCCTTTCTGCATCTCCACCTTTCCTACCAGTCTCAGTGTGGGTTCTTTGGTGGTCTTTGGCTGTAGAATTCTCTTAGTTTAGTCCAAAGTTTGTCTTTCACGATGAGTGTTCTCAGATTTAAGTTGTAATCCACCTTGGTTCTGGGAAGTGGGAGTTGGAGCATCTACCTACTCTGTGGCTATCTTGGAACCGGAGCCAAACTGCTGGATTTGAGTTCAGGCTCTACCATGTCCTGGCCATGTGTGACCCTGAGCCAGTCACTTACCTTTCTGGAGACTTACCTGTAAAGGGGAGATCACTGTAGTTACCATGGGGTTAAATAAGTTGATTTATTTCTGGTGCATAGGGGGCCTGGAAAAGAGATACCCTCAATAATATCAACCTCATCATTATGATTGTTTTGGGGACTTTCCTGCATATTGTACCACCTGAGTGGCATTTTCTATGCATGGTAGGGAAAAAATTTGCATTTGTTTTCCACTCCAAGTCTCGTTTTGTATATACATGAGAGAGGCAGTGGGAGGTAACTAGGCACCTCCTTGTACTTCATGTTGGACTAGGTTATGTTACCCACTATGTGAACTGGAGAAAATTACTTTCTCTGAATCTCAGTTTCTTCATCTGTGCAGAAGGGAGAGACCTCACAGTGCTGTTGTAGAGACTAAATGAAGATATGGGTACAAATAAAGACACTACAAAGAAATAAAATTATAGGCTAATATTGCTGATGAATGTAGATGGTAAAATCCTCAACAAAATATTAGTAAAACAGACCCAGCAATACATTAAAAAGATCATACACCATGATCAAGTGGGATTTATTTTGGGCATGTATGGTTGGTACAGTATCCATAAGTCAATAAATGTGATATGCCATATAAACAAAATGAAGGATAAAAATCAAATGACCATATCAATAGGTGCAGAAAAAGCATTCCAGTTATGATAAAAACTCTCAGCAAAGTGGGAATAGAGGGAATATACCTCAATGTAACAAAGGCCATATATGACAAATGCACAACAACATCACGCTTAATGGGCAAAACTTACAAGCATTTCCCTTAAGATCGGGAACAAGACAAGGATGTCTACTTTCATCACTCTTACTCAATGTAGTACTGAAAGTCCTAGCCAGAGTAATCAGACAAGAAGCAGAAATAAAAGCCATCCAAACTGGAAAGGAAGAAGTAAACGGTCATTATTTGTAAATGACATGATGCTGTATATAGAGAATCTAAAGATTCTACCAAAAAAACTAATAAAACTGATAAATGAATTCAGTAAAATAGCAGGATACAAAATAAATATCCAGAAATCAGTTGCATTTTTATACACCAAGAATGAATATCAGAAAGGGAAATTAAGAAAACAATCCCATTTACAATTGCATCAATAAATTACTTAGGAATAAATTTAACTAAGGATGTGAAAGACCTATCTGTACCTGGAAAATTATAATCACTGAAGAAAGAAATGGAAGAAGATACAAATAATTGGAAGCATATACCATGTTCATGGATAGAAAAAATTCATTTAAAAATTCATTAAAATGCCCACACTACTTAAAGCAATCTATAGATTTAATAAAATTTCTATTTAGATACTAATGGTGTATTTTACAGAACTAGAACAAATATTTCAAAAATTTATATGGGACCACAAAATACAGTGAATAGCCACAGCAATCTTGAGAAAGAAGAAAAACGTTGGAGGAATCAGGCTACCTTATATCAAACTAAACTATAAGGCCATAGTAATCAAAAGAGCATGATACTGACATAAAAACAGGCATATAGGTCAATGGAACAGAATAGAGAGCCGAGGAATAAACCCACACCATTATGGCCAATTACTATTTGACAAAGGGGATAAGAACATACAATGGGGTAAAGATGGTTTATTCAATAACCGTGTTGGGAAAATTGGACAGATACATGCAAAAAAAAAAAAAAAAGAAAAGAAAAAGAAAAAGAAACTAAAACACCTTCTTATACCCTATACAAGAATAAACTCAAAATGGATTAAAGACTTAAATGTAAGACTCGAAACCATAGATATCCTAGAAGAAAACATAGGCAGTAAAATCTTGGACATTTCTCATAGCGATATTTTTCTGATATATCTCCTTGGGCAAGGGAAACAAAAGAAAAACAATACAGAAATGCTACTACATCAAATTGAAAAGTTTTGCACAGCAAAGGAAACCATAAACAAGATGAAGAGACAACCCACTGAATGGAAGAAGATATTCAACAATGATATATCTGATAAGGTGTTAATATTCAAAATTGATATAGAACTAATAAAACTCAACACCAAAAAAACCAAACAATCCAATTGAAAAATAGGCAAAGGACCTGAATAAACACTCCTTCAAAGAGGACATACAGATGGCCAATAGGCATATGAAAAGATGCTCAATGTCTCTAATCATCAGAGAAATACAAACTGAAACCACAATGAAATATTACCTCACATTTGTCAGATTGACTATCATCAATAAATCAAAAAACGGTAAGTGCTGGTGAGGGTGTGGAGAGAAGGGAACCCTCACACACTGCTGGTGGGAATGCAGACTGGAGCAGCCATGGTGGAAAGTAGTATGGAGATTCCTCAAAAAATTAAAAATGGAACTACCTTTTGACCCAGACATTCCATTTCTGGAAATATGTTTGAAGAAACCCAAAACACTAATGCAGAAGACTATATGCATCCCTGTGTTCATTGCAGTTTTATTTCCAACAGCCAAGATTTGGAGTCAGCCTAAGTGCCCATCAGTAGATGAGAAGAAAGTAAAGCAGTGGTATATTTACACAATAGAATACTACTTGGCCATAAAAAGAAGGAAATCTTACCTTTAGTGACAGCATGGATGGACCTGGAGAGTATTATGTTAGGTGAAATAAACCGGTCAGAAAAAGACAAGTGCCATATGATTTCACTTATATGTAAAGGCTAATGAGCAATATAAACTAACAAAGAAAATAGAAACAGACTCATGGATACAGAGAAGACACTGACAGCTGTCAGAGGGGTGGGGGTTTGGGGCCTGGGTGTAAAGGATGAAGGGATTAAGTAAAAAAACCTCACAGATGCAGACAACAGTATGGTGATTACCAGAGGGAAGGGTGGGGGAGGGAGAAGAGGGTAAAGGGGATAAATATTGATGGAAGGAGACCTGACTTGGGGTGGTGAACACACGATACAATATATAGATAATGTATTATAGAATTGTACACTGAAAAGTATATAGATAACTTTATTAACCAATATCACCCAGTAAATTCAATAAACATTAATAAAAGAGAATTTATTAACCAATAATGATATGTATGTGTGTGATTACAGTGGTGGGACTCAAATAATGTAACATCCGGTTCTCTGCCTTAATGACCGTTTTAAGTATAAAAAAGATATACCAAAAGAAAATTTATTATTTCATGCATTTAATAAATAAGAACAATAAAAGAGGTACACAAAATTTGTTACGTTATTAGAAAAAGTTTTAAAATATTAGTGAAAAAATATTAAGTAATACCTGACAAAAAACAATAAAACTATTATTTATTTCCATATTACTTCTTGATTGGCATCCTCACTTGCAATTATTTCACCTATGGACGGAATGAACATTACTATGGACGCTTTGAATATGCTATTGGGCAGCTGAATGTTAAAAAAGAATAAGAAATGTAGATTTGTGATTTCCACATTGGGCGGCTGCCTAGGTGCCCACCTTAGAGAGAACCCTGATTACAGTGCCATTTTAACAACCAGTTTGCCAAAATCAACACAAAATTAGGCACTGGTTCTACCGAACCAGTGTGAACCAGCTGAATCCCACCACTGTGTGATTATTGACTGGCAGGGGAGTGATTTTTCTGATAGAAAAGGAGTGGTCCCAATGGGAGGGCTTCCTGGAAGCAGCAGATTTGTGTTCACAAGCTCCATAAAGGCTCAGACACAATTGGCTCCCTGGACCAGACCCACATTGAGTGCTGGGCTCCCAGTGATCCCTGGCTAGTCTGAGGTCACAGCGCTGGCAGTTGTCCCCATATCTGCCCCAAACCAGCAGGGCTTGTGGGGAACCACATAGAGTGGAGCCTTAAATCACAGCAGAGCTAACTGGGTTTTAAGTAACATTTGCCTCTAAGTACTTCTGTTTCTCAGAAGGAGGAGGCAGGCTGGTGCGATGCAAGCAGTTCATCATGTCTAAACCTTCCCTGCCTTCTCCTCCCTGCTCCCTGCTCCCTGCTCCCTGCTCCCTGCTCCCTGCTCCCTCCTCCCTCCTCCCTCCTCCCTCCTCCCTCATCTTCCACCTAAGGCTCTGCGGCTGTGGAAACCCCCGCTCAGCAGGCCTCTGCCCAGGCTTGGGACTGAGTGTGGGGGCATGGGACAAAGGCTTAGGAAGCCAAGCGCTCCTCCTGGAGCAAAGCTGATTTGCCTCTTTTCCTCCTTCCTTCCCTGCTTCTTTTACTTATTCATTTATTTGTTCATTCATTAGCTGGATCGTTTATTTATTCTCTTGCCCATTCATTCCTTCACCATCCCCTTGGCATTTATTGAACACCTACTAGGTGTCAGGCTGAGTTCTAGTTCCTGCAACAGCATCAATGAAATTGACAAGTGCACTGTGGTTCATTCACAAGGGCTTTCTGCTCCCAGTCCTAGTGATCTGCATGTCAGCTCCTGGAGATGGGTAGTCTGGGTTTGAGTCTGGCCTGCTTCCCAAGTCTGAGCTCTTCACTGTTGGAGTCTGCAAGCTGACAGGGTCCTTGCGGTTTAAATTTTTGTGTGGGACTGGCAGGAAGCTGACAGGATCCTTGCTGCCCATCCCCCCACCTCACATGCTTAAATTGCTAAAGGCTAAGTTCTTCCCACAACCTGACTGTTGAACTTGTTTAAGGCAATTTACAGGCCCTTCTCCAGACCTCCCTGTTAGCTGTGTTTCCGTTGTCCCATCCCCCCAGTCCCTCCAAGAGACTGGAGGCGGTTTTCTTTTTACCCTTTGTTTTGTGAAGTTAAGGTGTTACGTAGTGTGGTGGGTTTTCTGCACTTGGGAGAATTCTTGGTTTGCTTCAGAAATGTGACTTTGTATCTAAGCTTTCTTTGTTTTGCTAATGACTTTGCTCTGCCCTATAAATAAAGTGGTTTGGGGGTGGAGACTTGCTTTTGCAAGCTATTAGCTGTGCAATGGGTCCTCCGGATCCCATCCTTTTTCTTTCTGTGTTTATTTTCTAATCCTCCACCGTTCCCAACCGAGACCTTGCAGGATCGCGATACTTCATACCACACCATGCTTGTCTCTGACGATTCTGCCCCTGCAGGGTCACTAGATTCATCTTGCCATTCCGTTCCCCAGGCCCCCTCTGGCCTACTTCAGGCCTCGCTGCCTTTCCCAACAGCCTCCTCCTACTTGGCCTCTCCTTCCTCTAATCTGTCCTAGGTGTGGCTGCCCCATTAATATTCCAGTTAGGCTCTGCCACGGTGCTGCTCAAAAGTTCCCAATGGCACACCACTGCTTGCCAAAGGAAGCCCAATCTTTTTTTTTTTTTTGTATTTTTCTGAAGCTGGAAACGGGGAGAGACAGTCAGACTCCCGCATGTGCCCCACCGGGATCCACCCGGCAAGCCCACCAGGGGTGAAGCTCTGCCCACCAGGGGGCGATGCTCTGCCCCTCCGGGGCGTCGCTCTGTCTCGACCAGAGCCATTCTAGGGCCTGGGGCAAAGGCCAAGGAGCCATCCCTAGCACCGGGGCCATCCTTGCTCCAATGGAGCTTTGGCTGCGGGAGGGGAAGAGAGAGACAGAGAGGAAGGAGAGGGGGAGGGGTGGAGAAGCAGATGGGCGGGAAGCCCAATCTTTTAATCCTAGCATTCAAGGCCCTCAAATCACCATCTTTGTCTTTTCCCATTCCCATACACTAACCTTTTAGACGGGTCCTTTTCCTTCTATCAAGTCGCACCACTGGACTTCCCACCGTGGGGTGTTTGCTTATGCATTTCCCTCTGCTCGGGGTTCCCACCATTCCGTAGACACACTGCGTCCACAGGTACAGATCCTACCGATATTAAGGGCCATGTTGAAGTGCCACTTGCCCCATGAATTTCCTGGGTCCTGCCCCTCTCCTAGTTAGAGTCACTTCTCCCTCTTCTGGGTCCCAGAGCACTCCACCTGAGTCTCCATTAGGACCTTAAACTATGAAGTGTGGAATTTAAAGACATGTCTGGGAGTTTCTTGAGGTAAGCACATGGCTTGGCCATCTGAGCATTTTTATAACCCTTGCACCAAGCCATGCACATAGTAGGTACTTCAATATCTCCTGGTGCTTTTAGTCTTCCACCTCCCAGAGTTAGCCATCTCTCAGAAAGGCACTTCTGAGCCTGGGAAGGGCTCTGGGCAGACGGACCTAAGCCAAGTCCATTGAGTAACTGGTGACCTTGGGTAATTTACTGAACATCTCCAGCCTCAGTTTTCTCATCTATGTAAAGACAGATACTGATGGTAGTGATGTCGCTGGGTTGTTGATAGTATGGGATAATGCATGTGAATCCCTAAGCACGATACCTGTCACTCTTGATAAATGTTAGTCTTTACCTGACCAGGTGGTGGTGCAGTGCATAGAGGGTTGAACTGGGATGCAGAAGACCCGGGTTTGAAACTCCGAGGTTGTCAGCTTGAGCGAGGGCTCATCTGGTTTGAGCAAGGCTCACCAGCTTGAGCCCAAGGTCACTGACTTGAGCAAGGGATCACTCAGTCTACTGTAGCCCCTCTCCCCATTCAAGGCATATAAGACAAAGCAATCAGTGAACAACTAAGGTGCCGCAACAAAGAACTGATGCTTCTCATCTCTCCCCCTTCTTGTCTGTCTGTCCCTATCTGCCCCTCTCTCTGTCTCTCCCTGTCTCTGTCACACACACACAAAAAATGTTAGTCTTTGTTATCAGTTCTAGTTCCATTATTACCAACTGTGTGGACTAGGGAAATAAATTTACTTTTGCAAGACTTGATTTTCTCACCTGTAAAATGAGAATAATGGCTTGGCTTGAGATATTATTGAGAATATTAGATGAGATAATAGATGTTATGTGAGTCAATGTGTGTAAATGGCAGAATTCCAACTTGACCGTTTAATAATGAGATGGGGAGTTTCATTTGCTCACTCAACCCAGTCCTAGGTTATGTGATTACAATAGGAAGGTTACAGTAGAAAGGCCTGTAGCAGTGGCCCTGGGCACCTTCTTTTTATCTGTCATTTCTTGTCTTTTTTGTGCACATGACTTCAACATTGTCAGTGAGAAAGGCTGGAATCATACCCACAGGCAGTTCAATCCACTCTCTGGCCACATAACTGACTAGGGTTAGTCCAGGGAGAAAATTCCCAGGGGAGGCTCTGATTGGGCCAGTCTGGTCACATGAACACCTGTGGAGAAGGAAGAGGAAGGAACACACAGTGCATGGAGGAAACGCAGTTCCCTGAGGAAAGGAGAAGCGGGTACTAGATGAAGCAGACAGAGTATTGGGCACAAAAGGGCAGTGGATGTCCCCTCCTCACAGAAAGTACTTCATTCATCCATCCAAGACACATTAATTGAGTATGTCTAACATTGTGTGTCTGACATTGGGGTGGGCACTGAGAAAATTCAGATAAATAAAACACTATCATTGCCCAGAGCAACCCATAGTCTAGCATAGGGGATCTGTAAATGAAAACCTGCTTTATAGATATAAGGTGGCATCATGGTTATTATCTTATGACATATAGTGTTTGTGGGAATCTCTAGGGCTCAGGGGCGATGGGAAAGGGGGAAGTGGAGGTCGGGACGGGCGATCCCGGAGGCCAAGAAAGAAATGGCTTCGTTTTTAACAGGCCATTTTGCACATACTTTCTCATGTCATCTTCATGATAACCTTTTAAAGCAGAAATTACCATCTGTAATGTAGAGGTCAGGAAGGGGCAGTGGGAGAGGAACAGTGACTCCCGCAGGGCAGACGGCTGGAAGGCAAGGCTGGTATTCAACCCCATGCCTGTCCCAGCTGGATCACATGTTTTTTGCTCAGTCCCATGAAGTGGCAGGGATGGTGAGCCAGTCCTGGCCTCGGAAACAAGTCTCCCACCGCTTTAGAAGGGTTCAGAGTGTGCCGAGGAAGAGGTTGAGGTCCAGCGGCCGGGAGAATCCGATATGGAATGACTAAATGGTCAACAGGAAAATAATTCAGGGTGCAGAACTAAAAGGAAGAGACCCTATGGGTGTGTGTGTGTGTGGGGGGTCTCCTATGCCTGAGCCCCCCTCTCCCTCTCCTACTTCCTTCACTCTTTCTCCTTTTCAATCCAACACCAAGTGGCAGATTTATTAGTTTTAATTAACAGTTCAAATGCTGGGAAAACATCCAAATTCCAGCTATCAGCCTCGCTGGGTTTCCACAGGAAGGGGAGTGAGGGGGCGATGCTGGGAATAGAAGCGCGAGGGAGTGGGACGGCAGGAGAGGTGGCCCCGCCTGCCTGACCTGGCCTGGCAGGGCCACCCTTCCTCCAGCCCCCACCAGGCCGGCCTTGCTGCAGCTGGAGCTGGGCTGGGCTGGCCTCAGGGGAGGCTTGGCCTAGTGTGGGTCACAGGGGTCAGGAGCCCTTGGCTCTGACCTCAGCTCCCCTGCTCTGTAACCTTGACCAAGTCACTTGACTTCTCTGAGGCTACTGTGAAACTCATTCGTAAAATGAAGATGATTTGAAGCCCTCTCAGGATCTCGGCAGCTCTAACTTACGATTCTCAGTTTCCTCCGTATCTTGTCGCAGCCCTGCTTTCCCAACTCCCCCTGCTTGAAGGAAACTCCGTGGATTCCTCTGTTGGACTCCGCTTCTCTCCTGGGGGGAGGGGGGTTGGGGTCTTCCAGTTTGGAGCCTCCACCCCCTGCCCAGATCCAATGTCTTCTCTTAGAATTGTGAGCATTCCCCCTTTGAGGTTTGTCAATCCCAGGCTCTATCAGCCCTCACTGGGTCAGGGTCTCCAGTAAGTTTGCATACTGTTTCCCACTGGCGATGACAAAACCCGCTTCCAGGGTGTGTGTGTGTGTGTGTGTGTGTGTGTGTGTGGGCGCACGTTTGCATGCACACACGTGTGGGTTTGGTGGTGGGAGAGAGCAGAGGTGGTGGAATTTCAATGAGGTAACATCAGTTCAGTGCCTGGAACACTGACCAATAGGGGACCCATCCATGACCACACAAGGCTGGGAGCCACCCACGGGCCCGTCCCCTTTGGCAGCCGCTGGCAGAAGTGCCCACAAGGAAGCGCTGCCGTAGTTTGTGGTGACCAGTGACCACTAGTGTAGGAAATGCCAGACCCTGGTGGAGGCCAGTTTGTGGGGAGATCTTTAGATTCTAATATGACCCTCCCCTTCCCCCATGGTGCAAGCTTCTCATCTTCAGCTTGGCATTTTCTCGTGCTGTGCAGAGATTATGCAAAATTAGTCAACTAAAATCATTCAGCAGGAAAGGCAACCAGCAACCATGGTTTACTGCTGAGAAATCATGCTCTAACTTAGGCTGGGCAGCAGGAGCCCAGCAGGGGCCGAGGGCATGCTTGTTTTAGCATTTTCCCAGAGAAGGGGAATGCAGGCCCTGCTGGGCTCCTGGCAGGTGGGCAGCAGTGAGCCCTAGGAGCCCGGTGGCCTGGCACTCTGGTCTCACCTTGGTATCAGCCTGTGGTGGCCTCATGCAGGGCCCTGGCTTTCTGGGCCCCAGCTCCGCCAACTGGAGTCTTTGGTACGAGCAAAGGTGTTTGGAGCTCACACTGTTGTTCCTGGGGTCTGGCAGGCAATGGGAAAGAGGGATAGGGGAGGAAGTGAAGGTCAGGGTGGGAGAGCAGGAAGAGGTGCATGAGGAGGGGCGTGTGTTGTGGTTCAGCCGTGAGGAATCTATTCTGGGGTCTCGAGCGGGAAAAGGTATGAAATTGAGTAGACAGGGACATAAAGATATATACATACAGATGGGTTCAGGAGGATGGCACGGAGAACAGTCTCTACTGTTCCTCAGCTGTAACATGGCTGCTCCCAGAAGTGCTTCTGTCTGTATTCATGGAAAAAATGTGGTCATTAGCAATTCAATTAAGTTTCCAAGACAACTCAAAGACAACCCCCACCATACCATCCAAATCTAACTTTACACCAATAAGAAACTAGCTTCCAGCCTCTTCCAGAGAACACGGGTGGGACAAGCGAGAATCAGGATAGCTCTTTGTTAACTAGGCAGGTGAGGTGGGGTTTGGGCCCAGCACCTCTGTCCCCAAGATATCCAGATTGTAAAAATACCCTGTTTATATTTCGGTCCCCAACAGGTGTGGGAGGAACTGAGGAATACTGTTCATGGGGGCGTGTCCCAGGGGCGATGTGACTTGTTTGTAGGGTTCTTACTTCAAATGTCTGTGTTATTATCTCTGCATCCCCACTTAGAGCACCATGGGAACCCAGAGAGGCCTTGGCCACAAATATGTCTCCCCTCTCCCCCCTTTTCCCGGCCAACCATCTAGTCATCCACCCGTTCACCCACCCAGTCACCACTTACAGAGTTCACACGCCACTGCAGGCTCTTTGCGAAGAATAGAGAAGTGAGTAACCAGACTAAAAGTTTTCCACATCAAGCTCCTCCCCCGTCAAGCCTGCTCTTTCCTATCTTGGAGTCTGGCTCCATCCACTGCGTTCCCCAGCTGGAACCTCAGCCTGTCCTCCCTGAAACCTCGCCTGCCTCCTCACCCCACCCCACCCCAACTCTCCTCCTTCAATTCGCTCCACCTTCCATCACCCCGACTTCCTTTGGTAATATGTCCACCCCTTCATTCAGCGACACCAGTGCCTCGCAGCCAGGGCAGGAGGAAGCCGGGCCTGGGGAAGAGGTTGACTTCCTTTCTTGATTCCGTGTCAGGATGGGGCATGGGTGACAATAAAGAGCCGTGGGGTCAGACAGGCCTGTGTCTAAGCCTGCCTCTGCCGCTTCCCAGCAGCGCGACTTTGGGCCAGTTGCTTAACCTCCGAGCCTCAGTGTCTTCCTTCGGAAAACGGAGGTGATAATATTGCTTCCAGGCGTGTGCGGAGGCTAATACAACCAGGTACGGAATGCCAAGTGCCCTGCAGTGGGTGGCACACAGTGGGACCTGGATCCCCATGGGGCGTATGGCGGGGTTCTGCCTGGGACATGGCGTTTCTCTTTGCTGTCCCTGGTGATGCAGGGCTGGCCCTGAGCGCTTGTGACTTTCCAGTTTCCTGAGATTTAAGGCCAGGCCAGACTGGTGGCCTCCACCTCCCCAAGCTGTGGGCGAGAGGAGTGGGTATGATTCATCTCTTCTCTCCTGGTGCTTAATAAGAACTCGGCTATAAATGTAACTGGGCCATTTACAAGTCTGCCGGCCCGCTGCTTCTGGAAGCCCGTCCCAGTTGGCTGCTGGCCTGGCCCTGCCTGTGCTGCCTCTCCCTGGGGAAGCAGGGGGGGTCTCTCCTCGGGCCCCCACCTCTACTCCAGGCACAGGGAGAAGACAGCCTTGTTGGATATTATTATTCCAATTATAACTAAGAATTTGTTCGGTGTTCCCTAAGCACCACTGTGTCTGTCAGACACAGTGCTAGGGACCGGGACATTCTGATGGGTCATTGTCCGCCCCAGCCCGCAGGACCTTGCTGTGTCTGGTGGACACTCACAAGAGGGCAGGCAGTGCCCATCCTCTGGCGGGCGCTCTGACAGCGTCAGCACAGGCCGCGCGGCCCAGTGCAGGGCCCGACCTGCTTTGGAACGGGGACCGGGAACGTACCTCTGAGGGAGATGGTCCCCAGGTCCAGGTGGTAGGGGGTGCCCACTTCAGGTGGGGATGGGGCATTCCAGGTTTACAGGATAAATGTTTAGGGACAATAGGGGAGGAGTGGGGGTCAGCAAGCCTGGAGGTTGACTGTTGCTTAGGAAGGCATGTCTGAGAGGCCCCTGGGGCAGGGCCACACCCAGAGGCTGGCCCTTATCCTGAGAACCATGAGGCTCTCTAGAGCAGGGGTCCCCAACCTTTTTTGGGCCACGGACTGGTTTAATGTCAGAAGATATTTTCACGAATCGGCCTTCAGGGTGGGACGGATAAAATGTATCACGTGACTGAGACAAGTGAAGAGTGAGTCTTAGACGGATGTAACAGAGGGAATCTGGTCATTTTTTAAAAATAAAACATCGTTCAGACTTAAATATAAATAAAACGGAAATAATGTAAGTTATTTATTCTTTCTCTGCGGACTGGTACCAAATGGCCCATGGACCGGTACTGGTCTGCGGCCCGGTGGTTGGGGACCACTGCTCTAGAGGGTTTTAGAAAAAGGGCGGGGGTAGGGATTCGGAGATGTTTAAATGTGTGTCTTAGAAAGATCACTCTGGCAGGTACATAGTCACCTCCTACTCATCAGATGATGTCACCTTCTTGCTCAAAATCTTCCAAAGCACACCTCCATATGTGCAATAAGCCTGTGTCCTCATGTGGTCCGCAAGGCCACGGGGACCTGGCTCTGCTTGCTTGGCTTCCTCTGTCCTGCTGTCCTGCTGTCCTGCAGCCACGTGGACCCGCTGAGCTGGTCCCCGCAGCAGAGCCTTTTTCCTGGCAGGTCCTCTGCCTCCCTTCATTCAGGCCGCTGCTCAGAGGTTACCTTTTCCAGCAAGCCTCCCTGACCACCCTTGTGGAACTCCGAACTCTGCTTTCTTTCTCGCCAAAGCACTGATCTCCTCCATACTTTTACTGGAGATGATGCATTTATTAAACCATAGTCTTCTTCCGTAGCTCACAGGTAGGCCCCACAGAGGCGGGAATGTTCTGTCCTGTCTCTGCTCCCGGCACCTGGAACATGTCTAGATCGTGACCCATGCTCAGATATCTGTGGATGGAGTGAATGGGTGGGTGGACGGTGGCGAGGTTAAGGGCAGGGCCGGGAGGCCTCCCAGAAGACCACAGCGGTCGTCAGCATCTCTCTGCGGGAACGGCCAGGGCTCAGGACGCTCATCCTCCTGATGGGTTCTAGCAGAGCTGAGGTGTGCAGTGAGAGTTCTCCCCCTTACACACACACACACACAGACACACACACACACACACAGACACACACACACACACATACACACGCACACACACACACATACACATACACACACAGACACACACACACACACATACACACGCACACACACACACATACACATACACACACACAGACACACACACACACACATACACACGCACACACACAGACACACACATACACACATACACACACACACAGACACACACACAGACACACACACACAGACACACACACGCACACACACACATACACACGCACACACACAGACACACGCACACACACACACACACAGACACACACACACACACACAGACACACACACAGACACACACACTCTCTCCTCTCTCTCTCTCTCTCTGTAAAAATTGCTTTCTTGTCTTTACCTTATATTGGTGGTTCTCAAACTTTTTGAAGTCGGGGCACATTTAAAATCCTACAAATAATTGTAGGCACACTATATACAAATTTCTGAGAAATCTGTTATAATAATTAAGTCAAATATTAAAGAAAAAAATATAAAGTCCAAGCTTGCTTTTATGGTAATTAAATGAAATAAATATGACAAAATTAAATTTATTCTGACATTAAAAAACATTTTTATGTTACATTTTTTGGGCTATGCTTTTTAGAATTCATAAAAAAGAGGCATTAAAAAATAAAAAAATGACAAAAAAGTTATCTTTATATATATATAAAGATCTTTATATATATATATATATATATATATATATATATATATATATATATACACATTCTTAGTAAGATTTAGTAAATTCGGCTAATCCTGGTGCAAATGTGTTAAGTTTTTTATTCTTTTGTTTATGAGAAACATGAGCCTGATGTGTTCTAGCAATTTCTTCAATGTTTGGGCATCTATTTGAAAGGCAAACTATCATTTCCTCGTCAATACACTGAAAAATTCCTCTCTTTTTACTCTTAATTGTGTTGAGTGCAGAAAACCCCCCACCATACATATCTTAACTTGACACCAAACAAAAGATAGAAGAAACTTGCCTCCAGTCTTTCCGGGGAACATGGGGGGTAGTGTAAACAATCCAGCACCACAGCTTAACAGCCTTTTGCAACCTAATCAGGCAAGTGAGGTGGGGGTTGGGCAGACTGTCAGCTTACAGCCAATTCCTACACCTCTGTTTCCTCAAAATCTAAACTCCAAAAACCTTGTTGGTTTTTTGGTCCCCAAGAAGCACATATTTCTCTGGAATACCATAGGGTGCACCTGGAAATCTTCTGGGGCGCACCAGTACGTCCTGGCGCACACTTTGAGAACCACTGCCTTATATGATGTTCACAAGTCCCCTTGATTTTGATGGATATAAAGTAAGGATAAGGCTCTTCTTAGGGCTATTTTGAAGATTAAATGAATTAACATATGGAAATTGCTTAGATCAGTGTCTGGAAGAGGGTAAGCCCTCAAATGTCAGCTCTTTATTATTTTTCAGGTGCCGAGAGGTGAAGTGACCCGTCCAAGGTCACAGGCTACAAGGTGTCAGAGTGAGAGGGCTCGCATCAGCTCTCCTGAATCTACACAGTGACCTTTCCACTTCACCTTGCTGCTGTTCCACAGAATTCTCTCCCACTCCCTCTCTCCTGCCCTGGTGATTGGGTCTCAAGTCCTGGTGACATCACAGAGGGCTCTGCCAATCCACAGAATCCGCCTCCACCACACACACACCAGAAGTTGGAGGCATGCCGAATCCCAGGACACAGGTGTCACAGAGAGCCTACAGACGTGAACTCTTCAGGTCAGCCCGGAAGTTGGGCTATGCGATGCCCACACCTAGACGACTCCATCTAGGAGGAAACAAGTCAGACCTCCTGTTTGCTGCAGTAAAGCCCAGGACTGACTGTGCTGGGAACCTGCCTGCCCAGCAGGCAGACCTATAAGCCAGCCCACGCCACTGTGTCCCCGCTGGTCTCTCGCCGTACCACCTTGCTCCCCATCACACTATCTCCCTCCTCCCGTCACTCACTGACACCCTTCCCTTTTGCCTTTGACCTTTCTCTAAGGAGCTCAGAGATTCCCCATCTGAGGGGAATAACTTCCACTGTATCACGGACCTTTGAGGGCCCTCTGGGCTCTCTCCATGTCACAGAGAGGCAGCCTGAGGTCTAAAGAGGACCACCCGCTGGGGGCCACATGGTGAACTGGCCAGTGATAAAACGCACATACCTGGCAAGGGAAGGAGTGGCTTCCCCACCTGACTCTGCTGACTTCTGGCTGTGCAGTCTTGAACAGGTTTCTGAACCTCTCTGAGCCCCAATTTCTTCATCTGCAAAGTAGAAAAAATAATGCCTATGGTATTGGCTTGTTTTGTTTTTGTTTTTGTTTTTGAAACTAGACTAAGGCAACGGGCATAAATCACCTGCACAGTGCCTGGCATTAATCGGTGCCTGTATAAGTAAGTTCCCACCTCCCTACTTTCCCCACAAGTCTGGAAGAGGCAGCTGAGTTGAAGGGGGTGGGGGCGGGTAAAACTAAGCAAAACAAAACACCCAGCAAACAACCCAGACTCCAGGAGCTGCCCGATCAATGCAACTGCAGAACCAGACCATGCTATCATTGCTTAACCAATTTTGCAGGGGAAAAAGAAATCAAAGGGTGGCTACAAATGAAAAACAGACAGAGTGAAACCAATACTCATCTATCTAGAACTAGTTTGCTGTCAGAAGACCGGCCGGTCCCTCTGCCCAAGGACCTGTCAATTCCAACCATGCAGAAAGATGACAGGCAAGAGATACACTTTCTTCCTCAGCCTCGGAGGACAAGGGAGAAGAAGAGAGAGCTCAGCCAAAGGAGCTGGGGGCCCCCAGCCAGCCAGGGTGATGGAGCCGTCAGGCAGTTCCTGTTGAACAATAGGAGAACTTCCCTCATCTGGCTAGAGGAGCTTCGCTCGGTTTGCAAAGACCTTTCTGATTCTGCCAGAGGCCCAGGAGGGTCCAGAGAAACAGAGCAATTCACCGGCGGAGGCGTGAACCCCAGGGCAGGGCTGTGGTGAACCACTGGGCAAGTCGTGCACTGCACCAAGACCCAGCCAGTAGGGCCGTGGGGGCTGAGATTCTTCTTTCCCAGAGGAAGAGGTGCCTTTTCTAGTTATGCACACAGGCACCCTAAGTGTTAATGGTGCCCTGGCCCTCAGATGAAGCTGAGAAACTTCTTGCATTGGAACTACATTTACTTGAATTAAAGACAGTTGGGAAGGAAGGAGAAGCTTCTTCAAATCAGCATAGAGGCCTGGGTGTTTTAAGAACATGTCACATTGCATCCTCATTTGTTTCTCTTACTAGAACTGTGAGCTCATCCAAGGCAAAGCAGTGTCCTTATCTTTTTGGAATCTTTCCTGTTTATCCCAGTGCTGGGCACTTAGTGACTGTTGAATGAATGAATGAATGAATGAATCTATCTGGAGTGGACAAGAGAAAAGGAATAGGGAGGGAAGAGGGAGAATAACGGAAGAGGAAGTGTTGGGGAAGGAGAAGGAGAAAGGGTAATGAATGAGGAAGGAGACACAAAAGATGAATAACCAGGAGACCTGGTAGGCCTGGGACGGTGGGAAGTGTGGGGTTTGGGGACTTTGCCTCTTATCGTGAGGTCATTGCCTAGGCTCCTGGTGGGCCACATCCATCAACAACCTAGGACGTTGTCCACAGCCCTGACCTGAAGGACAAGGCCTTGAGCTCCCCGTCACCCCTGTTCCAGAGTTTTTGATGAGCCAACAGGTGACAGAAGATGCCCTACAGCCTGAGGCATCATTCTCAGGACTCCACTGTTACTGTTTCTTCCTTTAAAGCAGCTGTTTTGGTTCTGCCACCCACTTACTGTGTGACCTCTGAGAAGTTAGTTAACCTTGCTGAGCCTTAGTCTCATCTAGACAAGATTGTCTTTCTCAGAAATGTGAGGGTAAAACAAGAAGATGGATAGAGGAGCTTGGAGCAGGGGGCAGCATACAGTAGACAGCAGTAGAGATTTATTCACTGTTAATCCCCATCCAGAGCCTTTCTCTACTGTCTTATAGCCAATGCAAACAGAAAAGAACAATAAGTAAGCCATACAGACCGAAAAGTAGTAAACAGAACTGTTCCCATTCACGGGACCAAATGTTTGTATGGAGAAAATTCTAAGGAATCTACAAAAATAACTAAGTTGCAGTTTAGTAAGGTCACAGGATATAAAACCAACGCAGGACAATTAATCATATTTCTATAAACCAGCAGCAGACAATTGGAAACCAAAATTTAAAAATATTATCATTTTCAACTTCAAAAAGTATGAAATAGGTATAAATTTAACAAAACACAGAGAGGTTCTGCATGCTAAAAATAATAAAATGTTGATGAAAGGTATCAAAGAAGGCCTAAATAAATGGAGAGATGTATAATGTGGACTTATTGGAAGATTCATCACAATAAAGAAGTCAGTTTTCTCTAAATAGATCTATAGATTTGAGGCAATTCCAATGAAAACCCAGCAGGACTTTTTTTGTAGTTATGGATGACCTGATTCTAAAATTTATATGAAAAACAGGGGAACTAGAATAGTCAAAAACAATTTAGAAAAGAAGAACAAAGTTGGAGGAGTCACAGGACCTAATTTTAAGACTTACTATATATATAGTACAGCAGACACCATACTATGGTGATCAAGGCAGTGCAGTAATGACAAAAATAAAGGGGAACACATGTGCAAAGAACACCCCCAGAACTACATCAGACTAAGAAATTTTTGCTCAGCAAGAGAAACTGATAACAAAATAAACAGAAAGCCAACTAAATGGGAAATGATATTTTCAAACAACAGCTCAGATAAGGGCCTAATATCAAAAATATACAAAGAACTCATAAAACTCAACAACAAACAAACAAACAATCCAATAAAAAAATGGGAAGAGGATATGAATAGACACTTCTCCCAGGAAGAAATACAAATGGCCAACAGATATATGAAAAGATGCTCATCTTCTTTAGCTATTAGAGAAATGCAAATCAAAACAGCAATGAGATACCACCTCACACCTGTTCGATTAGCTGTTATTAGCAAGACAGGTAATAGCAAATGTTGGAGAGGCTGTGGAGAAAAAGGAACCCTCATACACTGTTGGTGGGAATGTAAAGTAGTACAACCATTATGGAAGAAAGTATGGTGGTTCCTCAAAAAACTGAAAATAGAACTACCTTATGACCCAGCAATCCCTCTACTGGGTATATATCCCCAAAACTCAGAAACATTGATACGTAAAGACACATGCAGCCCCATGTTTATTGCAGCATTGTTCACAGTGGCCAGGCCATGGAAACAACCAAAAAGCCCATCAATAGATGACTGGATAAAGAAGATGTGGCACATATACACTATGGAATACTACTCAGCCATAAGAAATGATGACATCGGAACATTTACAGCAAAATGGTGGGATCTTGATAACATGATATGAAGCGAAATAAGTAAATCAGAAAAAACCAGGAACTGTATTATTCCATACGTAGGTGGGACATAATAGTGAAACTAAGAGACATTGATAAGAGTGTGGTGGTTACGGGGGGGAGGGGGGAATGGGAGAGGGAAAGGGGGTGGGGAGGGGCACAAAGAAAACAAGATAGAAGGTGACAGAGGACAATCTGACTTTGGGTGGTGGGTATGCAACATAATTGAAAGACAAGATAACTTGGACTTGTTATCTTTGAATATATGTATCCTGATTTATTGATGTCACCCCATTAAAAAAATAAAATTATTATTAAAAAAAAAAAAAAAGAACACCCCCAGAAATCAACAGAACAGCATAAAACTCCAAAACAGATCTATAGAAATAAACAGACCTATATAACACAGACCTATAAAAATAAGATGATTTGATTTTGACAAAGGTCCAAAGGCAAGTCAATGGAGAAAGGATATATTTTTTCCTCTAATAAATGGTATTGGAACAAATATTGTACGTTCTCACGAAAGTGAAACTTATCCTACATCTTATACTTTTTTACAAAATTTCAATCAAAACGGATCATAGATCTAAGTCTAAAACATGAAACCATAAAACCTTTAGAAGACAGCATAGGAAAAAAAAAAACTTAGTGATTTAGGGCCAGGGAAAGAATTTTTAGCTATGAAACTGAAAACATTACCCATAAAATAAAGTTTGAATAAATTGGACTTCTGAAATGAAGAGCTCTGCTAAGTGAAAGACACTGCACAGACACAGTGTAGACTGGGGGAACTGCTTGCAGATTACATGTCCGATGGAGGTCTTGTATCCATAATTTGTAAAGAACTCCCAAAACTCGATAATAATGACACAATCCAAGAAAAATGGGCAAAAGACATTGCATCAGAGAGAACATACTACTGGCAAGCAAGCACATGCAAAGATGTTCGACATCATAGGGACTGGAAAAATGCAAATTAAAGCCACAATGAGATGCCATTACACACCTATTGGAATGGCTAAAATAAAAACAAAACTGACAATAACACGTGCTGGTGAAGAGGTGAAGAAACTGAAAGTCATACATGGCTGGTGGGAATACAAATGGTACAGTCATTTAGAAAAACAGCTTGGCAGTTTCGTATTGAACTTACACATCATGTACCCTAGCAGTCCTATTCATAGGTACTTACCCTGGAGGAAGGAAGACTTACGTTCACACAAAAACCTGTAGGGGAATGTCTAGAGCAGCTTCATTCACAATCACCCCAAACTGGACGCAACCCAGCTGCCCTTCAGTGCAGGGATGGTTGTGGTACATCCATACAACGAGACACTCTGGAGCAGTGACAGGGAGTGAGCTACTGATACACGTCACACCCTCGAGGAATCTCAAAGGCATCATTCTTGGTGAAAAACGCCAGTCTCACAAGGTCGCCGTCTGCGTGATTGCAGTTATATGACACTCTGGAAGAGGCAACACTGTGGTGATGGAGAAGAGGTGAGTGTCGCCGAGGGCTAGGCGTGGGGGAAATGTTTGACTCCTGAGGGCCAGTGGGAGGGACTCTTCCAGAGAGATGGATCAGTTCTGTTGCGCTGGGCATGTGAATGTACACGTGTTAAAATTCATTGAACTGTAATCAAACCAAAGTCAATTTTATTCCTTGTTAACAAATAATTTTTAAAAAAAAAAGAAAGAGGGAAAAACAATGAAAAGGCCAGTTGCTGCGGGCCCCAGGGAAAGAAGAGATAGAGTTGCGGAGGGATGTGACATCACAGGTCCAGCCGCCCCTCCCACCAGGTGGTCCCATTCCAGAACCAGGCCTTGGAGATACAAGGTTTTGTCATCATAAAGAAAACAGTTTCCTTTTTGATCTTCACGTTCCATTGTTATCTGGTCGGGTGTGGGGGCCTTGGGAAATCCAGCTTTATCTGACTTTATACACTAAAAATATTCTTAAACCCCACAGGGACACCTATCAATTACCTGTGTAAGAAGCCAGGGAGGCCCTTCTGTGCTTCCTCTCTCACCGGCCCTCTGTGAGTCGAATATAAGTTCCTTAATATATTTGAATCTCCATCCCCACCTTCCCTAGTTTTACCTCCCCTACTCCAGACCATGCGAACAGCCTCTGCTTCTCTCCCCACTGCAGTCCTGCCGGCCTCCACCCCTTCTCCACACCATGCTCTTTCCGAAGCACCTGCCTCCCTTCCCTGCGGAAGCCGCGTCGGTCCTGGTCCTGCCTGGCGAGGGGCCAGGCAGCACAGCTTCTAGCTTGGCTCTGTGGGGTCTGGCCTCTCATGACCTCAGCTTTGTTTCAAGCTCCCTACCCAGTGCCTCCTTCTCCTGGAAGTCTGAGCCCCATCCATTCTTCCCCCTCAGATTCGGTCCCCATTGTTCCCTTTGCCTGGAGTTACCTCCCATCTCTTTGCTCGATTCACTCTCACTCTTCTTTCCGTCTCATCTTGGACTCCTTCTCCTCCTGGGAGTTTTCCGTGACCTCGTCCTCCCGAGGGTGGCTTAGGTACCAGCTGTGTAAGCGCCGGATGCTAAGTGTTGATTGCGGAGGCGTACATCAGTGACACCCATCTCTAGTAAATATTGACACAGCTACTAGCAAAACAGCCAAATAAGGAACCGAGATGCCCTCACCCATGAAGCTCTCTCTTTCAGAAAGATCACTGACCCCTTGAATGACCCCCCCCTTCTCCATGCCTGCACCCTAATTCCTGCTCTTGTACTTTGAGTTGACCAGTAGAGTGAACCCCAAAAGCTCTAGACACCCACACTTAAACCCTACTGAAGGCAGAACCCAATTCTGCAGTCTCTCTCCCCACAACCTCACAGAGTGGCCCCCGGTGTGCTGTGTAAAATTTTTGTTTTGAAAGTTCCCTGATGGTTGTTGAAGTGCACGTCACGTGATCATAATAAGACCCACAAAGGCCAGTCCAGCCCCGACATGAGCCCAGCGGAGGAAATGTCTGTGGGGCTCGTGGGGAGTAATCCAGCCAGCCAGTGCCTCAGACATTCCTGGCTCAGAGCATCAGCATCAATACTCAGGGATCAACAAAACAGTACCCCTCCGGGACCCCCGGGGCCCTCTGTACTCCCTTACTGAATTATTAAAGGGTATTGAGGTGGTCTGATAACTTTTGAGAAACCTTTCGGAGCAGAGGCTGGGTCTGGTCTCCCACTGTTTCCCCACGCATGCCTGTGGTGAGCAGTGCATGACGGCTGACTGAGTGGGTGGCATCAGGACTCTTTCTACCACCTTAACATCGGAAAGGGGGATTTCACAGCACTGGGTGTGCTTCCATTGCGCATGTACACCCCGAATTTGCCAGGGCTCTGCTTTGGGGCCCACGACCCAAAGCTTACCTGGGGGGTGGGAAGTGAGATACACCCACTCCCCTACTCCACTACAAGCTATCCATGGCCACTTCACATAGCTTCCCGAAGGAGGAGGATTCCAGACCAAGTCAGAGCCTGGGGTGAGTGCTGGCTCTCCTCCTGTGACCTGGGAAATAGCTCCACCTCTCTCCAGACCTCAGTGGCCCAGCTAGCCAGTGGGACCGGTGCCACATGCCCAGCCTGTGTCGCAGATGGTCTGAGATGACAGAGCTGCAAGCTGGGTGAGAAGTTTCTGCCATGGACCAGTGAGATGAGCCCGAGGGCAGACTCGTCTTGGCGAACTCACTGTGGCAAACTCACCAGTGGTGAGCAGAAGGCTGTTATACCCATTCTCAAAATGCTCAGCCAAAGCTGGGCCACAGGAAGGAATGTTTGTGGGCTAGCTGAACACCCCTGGCTCCCCCTTTCTCCTTCCCCCTCTTAATTGCAGGGTGGGCAGTTGCCATCATCCCCTCTCCCTCACTCGCATTTTGTTCAAACCTCTAATTTGTCACTCAAGGAAACAACAAAGCATTAGTGAGGGGTGGAACTTGCCAGGCAAAGTTGTGAGGCTTGAGTGGGGAGGGCACTGAGCTGTTTTCTCGCTGTGGAATCGGAGAAGGGGTGGCGCCGGTCCCGCTAACCCCCCCCACTCCTGCGACCAGAGAGCAGGCGTCAGAGCGGAGGCGGGCAGCCGGTGCCCAGTGGGCTCTTTGCTTTCCTCTGCTAGTTGCCATTAATAAAACAGTACATTAAATCAGAGCTCAGAGGGGATAATTGGAGCCATTTATCATGTCTGCAGCCGGAGAGTGAATGGACTTCTCACCGCAGAGGATGGTGCCCAGGCACCGAGGGGGGAGCTGAGAACCCGTGAGGGCTGGGGGACCGTTGTCGGATTGGTCCCGTGGGAAGAGGCAAGGTGGTCTAGGTTTGATGTCTCTGACAACGCCCCCCCCGGCCCCCCCCCCCACCCGCCAGGGGGTTTTTAAGGGCCTCCCTTTAGTCTACACAGATGTTATGAGGCTGGGCCATGCTGAGACAGGAAAGGTTGAAATCCTGGCCTCACCCTTCAGTATCTGGGTAAGTTCTCTAACCTTTCTGAGGCTTGGTTTCCTCATCTGTAAAATGGAGTTGGTACTAATCTAACACATACAGGGCTTCTGCAAAGATCACTGGGGAACAATTTTTTTTTTCATTTTCTGTTGCATGAGGTTTTAGAACTTTTTCTATATATTTCTGCATTGCTGATTCCAAATCTGAAATCCGTTTTTTGGTGCATGCTCTAGTTTTTATGCAATTTTAATTTCTTTTTGTTACATTTAATGGCATGCATTGGCTTTTAAATTGGAGTTAAAGGGCAAGGACTCTTGGATTGAACATAACCACAAGGCAATTAATGTTTTACAACCATCACTTTACATAATTGTAGTTGTTTTTAAATGTAAAAAATTATTATCTGATAAAAACACCCTCTTATTTTGTTTTAAGATTGAATCATGACTTCTTCAAGTAGGCGTAAATTTAAGAATAGTCCTGACACCTTCTGTTATATATGTGGCTGTTACACACTTCAACGTCAAAGGCACAATATTTCATCATTTGTGACACGTGCATATATTGCCTATTTTCAAGTTCCCCTTGGCGATCAAGACAAGAATTGGGCTCCTCATATTGTGTGTCATAATTGTGAGGAAATGCTTCATGACTGGACAAAAGGAAAACGCAAAGGAATGCCTTTTGGTATTCCCATGGTTTGGTGTGAACCTAAGGACCACAGCAGTGACTGTTATTTCTGTCTGATCCATACAAAGGGCATCAGCAAGAAAAAACAGCATATGATCGCATATCCTAATATTCCTTCAGCAATACAACCTATTCCACACTCTGAGACACTCCCGATTCCAGGTTTCAATGCTACTATTTCTTCTAAGGATGAAGAAAGTGAACATGGTGATCAAGTGTATTTTGATAAGATGCATGAGGAAATGGTTGTAGAATCTGAAGGGTCTTCTTCTGATGCCAAGCAGTCATTAACCCCTCAGCAGTTTAGCCAACCCGAATTGAATGACTTAGTAAGAGATTTGGGCCTATCAAAGAAAGCAGCTGAGTTATTAGCCTCCAGGCTTCAAGAAAAGAATGTACTTCACCGGTCAGCTAAAGTATCCCATTTCAGGAAGCATGAACAAATTTTTGTGAACTTCTTTTCTGAAGACAAACACTTTGTTTACTGTCATGATATCAGTAGTCTTCTCAGCCAGCTAGGTGTTACCACTTACAGTCCAACAGAATGGAGGCTATTTCTTGACAGCTCTAAACAGAGTCTGAAATGTGTTCTCCTACACAACGGTAATGTTTATGCAGCGGTTCCAATTGGTTATTCAACTCATCTGTGAGAAGATTATAATGACATAAAAATTGTCCTTAACTTTCTGAAGTATGAGAAGCATAACTGGATCATTTGTGTGGATCTTAAAATGGTAAATTTTCTGCTAGGACAACAGAGAAGTTTCATGAAGTATCCTTGCTTTCTGTGTTTGTGGGACAGCCGAGCTCGGGAGAAACACTGGACACAGAAGGAGTGGCCGAAACGTGAAGCTCTGGACGTAGGAATGCAAAATATTGTGAATGAACCTGTAGTTAATCGAGACAGGATCATCCCCCCCCCACACACACTTCACATCAAACTTGGCTTAATGAAGCAGTTTGTTCAGGCTTTGAATAGAGAAAGTGAATGCTTTCAACATATTATTTCTGCTTTTCCTGCCTTGTCTTTCGAGAAGATAAAAGCAGGTGTATTCGATGGACCTCAAATTTGAACCCTCATACATGATGAAGAATTTGCCAGGCAGATGAATAAGGAGGAGAAAGCAGCATGGCAGTCTTTTGTGGCAGTTACAAAGAACTTCCTTGGCAACAAAAAAGCAGAAAACTATGAACTTCTGGTTTAAAGGATGCTGTTGGCTTTCCGCGACATTGGATGTAACATGCGTGTTAAGATTCACTTCCTGAACAGTCACCTTGATAAGTTTCCCGAAAATCTAATGCTGGAGCATCAAATGAGATCGTCCTCAACAAATACACAAATGCAAGAGCTACAAATGCAAATTTTTGCCTGAATAGAGTTTAAATATGTTTTGCGCAAATTTTATGATTAAAATAAGTGTTTTAATATGTTCTATTTTGGAATTGTAGACAAATTCTGATGCAATCATACCTTTTAGTGTATTAGTGTATTTACTGCATTATATAAATTATTATATTTTCACAAAGATGATGCCCAAGAAGACATTCTACTTCATTATGTTAAACTAAATGTTGAAAATTTTACAATAAGATGAAAACCTAAAATCTTGAATTGCAAAGAAACTGTAGCTTACAGAGAAAAACTAATGTCAGATCCGAGATCAGCACACTCGAATTAGGTAAGAACAAGTGTTTTTGTGAATGCAACAAAACTTGTGTTCCCCAGTGTAATCTGAGCTAACAATGCATTTGAAGTGCTTAGCGGTTACCTAGCACACAGGTACGGCCCAGGAAATGCCAGCTGTTATTTTTATTAGTTTGGCTGGCTGAGGGGAGTGTGGGGCCCAGGGTCTGTGCACCCACTTCCAGGGGAAGGGTCACCATTTCAAAGTGGGGAAAACTTCTTCATCCTCAGGCAGACCCTCTGGGCACTTTCACCCCTGACCACGCAGCTGCTTCCTCACGCTGTGAGTCTGGGCAGGTCACCGGCCCCACTCACCCCACTACCTGTTTGCAAAGTGGCGAAGTGGGGATGTTCACAGTGTGAGAATGGGTGGTCAGCTTTCAGCACAGCGCTGGTCACAGAGTTGCCTCAATATTTGTTAGGCATCCTGCTTGTTCTCTTAGAAGAGAATTTCCTCCGCTGTTAAAACATGGGGTCTGTCAAGGTACGAAGAGGGCCGAACCGGGACAGAAGATCCGCTGGACTCAGGTGGTGAATCTGGCTCAGGCTCAGCTGGCTCCAGGGGCTCAAAGGTCACTGCCTATAGTGCATGGCATCCCGGCCCCAAATCTTACACCTCCTCTGTGTCCGTGACCTTGAGGATGGGACTTTGCAGTTCTGAGTGGATTTCAGTTCTCCTTGACTCTGGGCTGGGCCACGTGACTCACTCTGGCCCGTGGAACGGGGCAGCAGTGACGGTGTGACAGCTCTGGGTTCAGTCCTTAGAAGCCTCAGCATGTCTCTGCTTGCTCCCTTGCCCCTTTTCTGTTCGTACGAGAAAAACTAGCTACGCTGCAGGCCCCAGGAGGGTGAGAACCACGTGCTGTGGAGCCACCCCAGCCACTGTCACCAGCAACAGAGGGGTCCAGCTGCGCCTGCTCCAGATCAGCCCCACCCCAGCCGACTCGCACATCCGTGCGAATAAAAGCTTATTGGGACATGCTGCTGAAGTGTTGTGGTTGGTTATTACGCACAAAAGCTAAAATGACACACCAAGCCCACTCCCTTTCCATGTCTCAGCCTTCTTCTTAAGCAGGCTCTGCCCCCTACAGTGGCAGGCTGGTCATCAACATACCCAGCTCACCTTTAACAGCTAAGACACCCCAGCATAATCCACAGGAGGTATGGCGAAAGTCCAGGACCTGATTCTAATTGGCTTTGATTAGGTCACATGTCCCTCCTTAAGCAATTACTCTGACCAAGGGTGTGGACATCTTTGATTGTCTGTGGGTCTATCAGGGGTCCCCAAAATTTTTATACAGGGGACCAGTTCACTGTCCCTCAGACCGTTGGAGGGCTGCCACATACAGTGCTCCTCTCACTGACCACCAATGAAGAGGTGCCCCTTCCGGAAGTGCGGCAGGGAAGGGGGCGGATAAATGGCCTCAGGGGGCCACATGCGGCCTGCAGGCCGTAGTTTGGGGACGCCTGGTAGGTCATGTGCTTACTTACCCAGGGAACTGGGGCATGAGTTCAACCTAGAGCAGCGGTTCTCAACCTGTGGGTCGCGACCCTGGCAGGGTCAAACGACCAAAACACAGGGGTCGCCTAAAGCCATCGGAAAATACATATTTCCGATGGCTTTAGCCGCTGAGAAGCCGTGCTACCATCTGCAGCAGCGCTATTCAGCTTGAACGCACGCCGTTATGGATGTGCGTTCCAAACTGAATGCCTGCGGTCATGCGCAGAGGTGATTGCATCATTCGTCCGGGGCCTAAGGGGCGGGGGAACGCTCCACAGTCCATAGCAGTGCAGCTGCTCGTCCATAGCAGCGCATTACGTGTGTCCAGCGCTTGCTGACGTCATCAGTGGGCGGGTGCAGCAAGCGCCGAGGACAGAAGCCTAGGAGGCAGAGAGGCAAGAGGCAGAGAGCCTGTGAGACAGCCTGCTGGTGTAAAAAAGGTTAATAATGTAAAAACAGTACACACACCATACACACAATACTGTGTAAGTGTAAGGTGCTTTGTGTGTAATCATTACACAGTACACAAAGCAGCTTACACTTACACAAAGCACCATACATTTACACAGTGTGAACTACATCAGTCTTATACTATAAGAGACCACTATAAGATGTAGTTCACACTGTTCCCCAATGTATAATTATCTTCCATATCTCCCACTATTCTCCCATATTCTGAATGAGGAAACTGCTGAAATCAGCGGTTTCCGGCATTGAATCCGCCTCCTATTGATTTCATTGGGAGTGCGGCGGATTTTGTGGAAGAGAGCTCCCGAGAATCTCAGGTTACCACACAATCCGCCGCAGCCTCATTTTGATTTCAGTAAGAGGCGGAGAAATGACAGTTTCCGACACATTTCTTCCTCTCCTATTCAAGTCAATGGGAGGCCGCAGCAGATTCCGCTCAAATATAGAGCATGTTGCTTAATTTTTTCCACGCTAGAAATTTTCCTAGAGCAGAAAAATTCCAAAGGTGGAATCCGCCACCCCCAATAGACTTCTATAGGAGGCAGATCTTTTACACTGCAGAATCCGCACAGCAGATTCCTCAGTGTAAGGCCTCTTTCAGTCTATTGGGGGCAGATCTTTTATACTGCAGAATCCGCACAGCAGATTCCTCAGTGTGAGGCCTCTTTCAGTCTATTGGAGGTGGCGGATTCCACCTTCAGAATTTTTCTGCTCTAGGAAAAGTTCTAGCGTGGAAAAAATTAAGCAACATGCTCTATATTTGAGAGGAATCTGCTGCGGCCTCCCATTGACTTGAATAGGAGGGGAAGAAATGTGTCGGAACTGCATTTATGCCGTACAGGGGATCTCTCTTCTGCGGAATCCACGTGTCTCCATTGAAGTAAATGAGATGTGGATTCCACCACAGAAACCGCTGCTTTATAGTGTGAAAGAGCCCTGAAAGATACCATGCTGTGCAGAAACTGCAGTGTATCCTATGATGTAGTTCACACTGTTCTATATAGAAAACTTGCCACTAATCTGGAAAAAACAGATCCATTAGTTAAGCAGCTATTTACGGAATGGTAGCCCCAATACACTAGGTAAGGAGGTCCATTAGTAATAAATATTTCTCAATATATAATTAAATATTGTTTTTGTGATTAATCACTATGTTTAAATTATGTTTGATTTGTAGCAATGAGAATAGATAATGTATATCAGGTATTTACATTCCAAATCATAACTGTAGCAAAATTACAGTTATGAAGTAGCCACCAAAATTATTTTTTGGTTTGGGGTCACCGCAACATGAGGAACTGTATTGCGGGGTCACGGCATTAGAAAGGTTGAGAACCACTGACCTAGAGCACTTTGTCAGTCTGTATGGACTGACAGTTGGGTAGGGGTCATTTTCCCAAGGGAATCAGGGTGCCCTTATCGGAAGAGGGAGGGATGGGTGCTAGGCAGGCAAGAACAGCAGATTTCTCTGCTGGAAGGGAGGGAGTGCATGATTACACACTCAGGAAGGAGGATTTATGAGCGTTGATGACTGATTGGAGAAGTGAAACATAACCCCAAAGTTTCTAACTGGTGAAGGACAGGTGAGGTCATCTGAGCAAGGAGAAGAGACCTAGGTGTGAACAGAGGAGAGGGGCAACTTCAGGACACAGCAATCTCCATGGCTTATCCAGAGGGACAATTCTTCCAATCTGGTTGATCTACTAGAGGAGTTCTCCATTTGTGTTTCATTTTAGGTTCCAGAAAAGTCCCAAGAGAGATGGAGCATTTCACATTCAACAGACCTTCTGACGACATGTTTTTTAGGAATAATTAGGGTCATTGCAGGCTTGTACCTAGTAGGTGGGGAGGGTGTAGAGCGCACTTTGATGAGGAAATCTGTGCCTTGGGAAGGGGCAGATAGGCCCCGCCCATGCATCACAGATGTGGGGGACAGGCCAGGACATCAAATCCCTGTCCTGAGTCTTTGAGAGGAGTCCCCCTGTCCCAGGGGTCTGATCAGGGACTGGGATAGGGGACTGGAGACCTGAGCCAGACTCCTCTCACCAAAGCTCAGGCTGGGTTCCAGAGCCAGTCTGAGATTTCTGTCTGGAACGGGAGCTGTAAACACGTCTACCACGTTGTTTCAAATGTAGATGAACCGACACGATCTGGGACCTCCAAGGAGAGCACACAGTGAGAAGGTGGCAGCCTGAAAGCCAGGAAGAGGGCTCTCACTGGAAAACCAAACCCTGCCAGAACCTTCGTCTTGGACTTCCAGCCTCCTTAACTGTGAGAAAGTACATTTCTATTGTTTGAACCACTTAGTCTTGGGCGTTTTGGTTGTGGTAGTCTGAGCAGACTGCCACGGGGAAGAGAAGAGCAGGGACTCGGATACCTGGACCAGGTGTTTTCCAGCTATCATTCCATGTGACCCTCAAGGGACCTTTCTGGAGGGAGGGTTGCCAATCTCACTTTACAGCTGAGGAAACAGTGCTGGTAGGCAGGTATGCCTGATTCTTCCTCACCACACTCCAGACCAAATCATTGAAAGCCCGTGGCTCTGAGTGAGGAGGCCCTCGGTGGTCTTGGAGGCACCACAGAGATGCCACAGGACCATCCTCACCCACTTCTTTCCCTAAAGGATCCCACAAGGTAGGTTCTATTACTCTTGAGAAAACGGAAGGTTAGAGTCGTTAAGTGACTTGCCCATGGTTATATGGTTGATAAGAACTTGAACCCAGGCCTCTCTGACTACAGAACCTACATTTTGGACAGGAGACCTAGAAAACCCTTGTGGAGCATGCCCCAAACATGTAGGAGCCACTTACTCTACTTTGCCAATGTTCCTTAAGGAAACTAGCTGCAGGAACTTAGTGGCTGCTCAATAAATGTTTCCTGAATGGATCAACGTCTTGCCTTGTCCGGCAGCCTGTAACCCATGTGGTACATAGAAATCTAACTGACCACACAGTGATATACACAAAGTGCCAGACATGTTGGAAGCTATAGTGTAATGGGAGGAAGATCTCAGGGTGGGCAGGGGCTGCAGAGTAAGTGGTCTCTCACTCTTTCTCCCCGGAATCTCATCTTCCCCTTGGGAACCTCTGACTTTGACCCATTCCTATAGTCTTTATAGCAGAATTAGCTATCTCCCCTATGCCCACAAGGCCCCAGGCACTCTGGCCTGGCCTTCAGAAAGCCAAGCTCCATTCCTTTTCCAGGCCTTTGCTTGTGCTGTTACATCTGCCTGATGTCCTTCCCCTACACCAGATCTTCATGGGACCAACTCCAATGACTGAGGTCTCAGTTCAAAATGTCGACTGTCTTTCAGTGCCCTCCCCTGACCACGCCCCTCAAACAGCCACCCTCTCCATCATTCCTTGTCAGTCACTTCACTGTTTCCATGACTGTTACTTCCCGATGTCATCTTGATCATTTACAGTTTGCTCGTCTTCCCACTGCTGTATCCCCAGCATCTAGAACACCACCGGGCTCCCAAATAATAGTTGAAAGAACAGATGAATGAAGGAAGGAACTTTTAAGGCAGGAGCAGCAGGAAGTGGGTGGGGCCAGACAGACCCCTCCCCCTTTTTTTTGGAGAGCTCCATTTTTTAGATGGAGTCCTGACAGTTGTCAAGGCTGTTCCTCTTCAGAGGTGCTCAGCAAAGAAGCAAACGGGCCAGTATGGACACAGCCCGTGAGGACTGTGGCCACGACCGGGGAGCCCCCAACAGGAGCTGTTCCCTTCGCAGAAGGCTTCTCTGCCAGGCTCCCCTGACCCTGGCCTCCCACGGCCCCTCCTCGGCTCCTGGGCAGAGCAGGGCTGGGCTCAGCCTGGCTGGCTGATTTCTACTTTATTATGTTATGATGACTTTCCCCTCCCTGGAATGATTAGGCCTTAATAAATAACATTTCTCTCTGATATTGTGCCATCATTAATTCTGCTTAGCTGTCCTCGGAGAAAATTTTGTGGAAACATTCTCAGTGCTGCTATTTAAAGCTAAATTAATTCGGCTGATTATTTCTGTCCAAGTAGATTTGTGCCCAGGCGGCCAGGGCCAGAGTGAGGAGAAGCCGGGTGGGTGCTTGTCCCCTCCCTGAGGCCTTGACCAGAGTCTCTGTCCTGTCCCTTACTCTGCAGAGTTGACGCTTGAGCCCTGCCCTCCCCCCCCCCCCCGCCGGGGCAGGCAGACCTGAAGAGGGCCTGGATCCTGATTTTAGGGGCACAAATCCTCCCTTCCTCACCAAAGAGCAAAGAGGCTATCAGGAGGACCCCCGTTGTTCTTCCTGACACTCACCTCACAAAGGTGTGTACAGGTGCGATATCCTTAGAGAAACCACGGGGATGACCCTGGGCTTCTTTGAAGAACACATACCAGGACGGAGTCCTATCTAACAGAGATAAGCTCCGTGGAACCCACTGGGTTTCTACATGCCGATTCTGGGGATCTATATAAAAAACGGGGTTCTGAGCCTCCTGGGAGGGCTCCGTGCTGCCCAAGTGGGTTCTACAGAGCAATGGCAGCAGCAGAAAGGCGGACAGCCGGGTCCTGGACCCGAGAGCAGGTTCTGAGTAAAGGAAGCCGGTGTCATGGTGCGAGTTCTCACTAATGGGACCCGGCCGTGCCGAGCACAGCAAGTTTCTCTGGAACAACGCAGGGTTCTGGGAATTCAGATTCTATCAAATCGCAGAGGGTTCGGCACCACCAAATGTGGGTCTGAAGAAAAAGGCAGGATTTCATGTAGGCGGGTGAGTTTCTGGATAAGGAACTGGAGTTACGTAGAATGAAGGTGGTCTCTGTATATCATTATTGGAATCTGTTAAAAAAAAAAATGAGCCAAGAGCGGAGCTCCGGGAAGCTGAGCGGAGATCTGTAGGATGAAGCGGAACTGTGTGTGAGAGAGCAGGTCCGTGGGGCCGTGAAGAGGGCTCTGTGGCAAGTGCGGGGCTTCGGATAACAATGGTGTGATTGTGTGTGTGTGGGGGGATTAGAAAGCAGATACGTATCTGACAAGGAAGGGCTCTACAGAAAGAACTGACATCCAGATACTAGGGCTCCAAACAACAAAGCAGCGTCCCTAAGGACTCTAACGATTGCCATTCTAGATGTCAAAGGGCTCTGTGCGTGGTCCTGGGTGACAGAGCGAAGCACAGCATGCCTCAAATGACCTGGCCCAGGCCAGATGCCCGCATCCTAGCTGCAGGGGAGACTGGGAAGGTGATTGTTTGACATTTTTAGTGACCATGATGGGAAGCTGGTTTTGCCAAAAATGTAGGGGACTCCTTAGACTTAGGGTGGGGGCTCATAGAAAGGGGGTTGGACAACCAGAAAGAATGACAAATTTCCATTGCATCTGCTGCCAATCATACAAAAGTCTCCCCAACCACAGGGCCTTTGCTCATGTTGTTTCTTCTGGTGGGGGGGGGGGAGGAGGTGTCTCCCTGCCTGCCCCGTCTTCCACTTACCGTTTACCTGAAAACTGTCCTCACGGTCTAGGTCTTACTTAAACGTGACGAACGCATGGAGGCTTTCCCTGACCCTTTCATACAACCTCTCTGTCGGCTCAGTGATAGCACCTTATTCTTTTCCTTAATTGTCACACGGTGTACTTACTTATTTATTTGGGTGTTTGTCCATCTCCTCTCCCCATGTTTTGTTTACCCCTGTGCCTAGACCTGGGCTTCAGCTCCTTAGAGAAATGGCTCCCTAAGTCTCCACCTTCAAGCATCTAAATCTCCCCTGCATCCTGGACCTGGGATCACATACGTACCTTAAATCCACGTGGTCCAGACTGAGCTCACCATTTCCCTGCCCGGATTGTCTCATCTCCCCGGTCATGCTGTGTAACTGGCTGCATCATCATTCCTTTCATCTTCCGAACGAGACATCTTGGAGTCATCACAGACTGGCCGTCTTCATCGCCCTCATCGCTGACCTAGTAGTCTCTTCTTTCTTTAGGTCCATTCTTATCCCCAGGCTGCCCCTCCAGAAGTACTAGGGCAGCTGGAATGTGCACATCACTTGATTGTGTGCAGACCACCGTACTCATGTTCCTTTTTGCTCTTTGAAAGCGAGCTGCAGTGGCCGGCTATGGCAACTCGAGAATAACAGGGCTATTATTTTAACTGGGATACGGTTTCATTTGCTGTACCATAGAACTGAAGTAATAATCATCCCTTAAACAAGATCAAAGTTTATTTCTTTCTCACGTTTCTAGGCTGACCATAAGCAGTCCAATGTGGCAACTCCTTGGAATCAGGGATCCTGTCTCTTTGACTGTTCCACTTTCCTTAGGGTGCTGACCTCCTTGGTATGGACAAGATGACGCCCCAGCATGTCCACTGGGTTTGCCCTCCAGCCAGTGGGAAGGAGGGGGAGGGAGCAGTGAATCTGGAGGGCCAGTCAGCCATCTTTTCCCAGAGCATACCCGGAGGTGCACACGCCACTTCTCACACACTGCTGGCTAAATGTAGCTGCAAGGGAGCCCAAATCTAGTTGATTTTGGAGGGCCATGTACTCAGCTAAAACACAGAGGTTCCATTACTAAGAGAAGAAGGGCAAACAATCCATGGTCTCCATCACACAGATTTTAAAAGACTAAAATAATATAGATACCAAAAACAAGCATTCACCGAGCCCTTAGGAGGGATGAACTCTCATTTCATCCTCAGGACAACATCACAGGCAGGTGTTTCCATTGCCACCTTACAGAGGAGCCCATTGGGGCAGGGGTGGGGGTATGGGATGACTCGCTCAAGGTCACAAAGTTTAAACATGACAAGATGGTGTCCAAAGTGGTGGTATCTGACACCAGAGCCAGGATTTCCCCATCACATCCCTTAGAGGGGTTATTCCAAGGGAGAGAGGGGGGACAACTTCAGTTTTCAACACTTGAAACAGTAAGGGGCGGATTATTAATCTTTTTGGAATGAATGAGTTTCTGTTCCTTTCTTTCTGTTGGTGCCTCAGCCCCAGAGGAGGGACTTCCACCCTTTCTGGCCTGTGGGAACGTGTTGGTGGCATCTCCCTTCCCTTACTTATTCCTTCCCAGAGGGGGGGGACCTGCCAGTGTGATCCCACTTTCCTCACTCTATGTGTGTGTGTTGGGGGGGGCCACATTCCACAATGAGGTCTGGTTTTCAACAGTGATAACTCAGCCCAACAACAAAAAAATTTTTAAATTGATTTTAGACAGAGATGAAGAAGAGGAAGAGAGAAACAATGATTTGTTTTTCCATTTATTTATGCATTCATTGGTTGATTCTTTAATGTGCCCTGACCGGGGATTGAACCCACAACCTTGGTGAATCAGGATGATGTTCGAACCAACTGAGCTACTGAGCCAGGGCCAGCCAAAAAGAATTCTTCCTGTGGTCTCCTGGGCCTCACATCATATCGATGTGTTACTTACTTTTCATAACATTCAGCCCGGGAACTGGAGGCTGAGTAATCTGGGGAGGCTGTACCTCTCTAATCAATTTCCTTCTTAATACATCATTAAGAGCTAACATTTGTTAGTCCCTTAACATGTGCCAGCTCTGTTCTAAATGCTTTCCATGTGCTGAGTTTATTTCTCACCCACTTTTATCCGTCGGGTGTAGTCTTGTTTCACCGAGAAGGAAACTGAGGCACAGAGAGGTTAAGTAACTTGCCCAAGGTCACGCAGTGAATGATGGAGCCAGGACAAAGCCCAGGCCTGACCTTCTAACCGTGACACTGTAACTGTGTAAGGATGCATTATTAAATAGTCAGCTACTTTACAGTTTACAGTCCTTGTAGCTAGAATGTATTTGTTTCACGTAGAAATGCATTTTGCAGATAAGAAGACTGAGGCTCAGGGAAGCTAGGTATGCTCCCCAGCCGGGCCTCTCCATGGCTCCATGCTGTCTGGAGGCTTGTGGAGAAATCTGTCCCTGAGGTCCCTTGGCTCAGATGGCAGGTCCCTGGCCTGCCTGCCTCTCGCTTCCCTCCCTGGGAACTTCCCTTGCTTCTCTTTCCTCTGGGATCCCTGCCCCTGGCAGGCCTCCCTCCCTTCCAGCTGTTGCAGCTGTGCATGTGTGGGAGGAGCTGTCGGGGGTGGGGCGTGTTTAGTAGGGGAAGAAGACTGTTTATTTACAATGTGACAATTTTGATGTATTTGCTAGGGGGAATAAACACCCCAGCACTGCACAATTAAATTAAAAGACTGGCGGTTGTGGGCGAAGCTCGTCTACAGCTGACTTAGAACCAAATGGATCGGAGAAAAATAACATAAATCTCAGTGGCTTCAGCGACTCAGCCAGGCGAGTCCTCCCTGCAGCTCTCAGACGCTGCTGCGGTGGGTGCCAGCTTGCCCAGGTGTGCCTCCTGCTTAGGGCGGGTGGTGAGGGTGCCCCGGACCTTCCTGGGGCGCCATGGAGCAGAAGGCCCCACGTTCTCTGGGAACTGCTCCATCTCTTCTCTGCTGTTCAGTGGTGTGGCCATTATTGTGAACCTCTGACTCCCAACTCTCTTCAGCTGGTTAGTCCCCGGGTCCTGTGGGTTCTAACGCCCTCGTACAGTCATGTGTGAGTCCACAACGGACCGAATACACGACGGTGGTCCCGTGGGATTACATGTAAGGGAGCTAAAAATTCCTATTACCTAGTGATGTCGTAGTTGTCATAATGTCACAGGGCAACACGTTACTCACGTGTCTGCGGTGATGCCGGTGTAGAAAAAACAAACCTACCAGTCGTATAAAAGAACAGCACATACAGTTAGGTACAAGGAATAATACTTGACAATAAATGACTCTGTTCTTGGTTTATGTATTTACTACACTGCAGTTTTTTTTTTTATCATTATTTTAGCGTGTACTCTTTCTACTTATATAAAAAACAGTTGGCTGGAAAGCAGCATGTTGTGTGCTGCTGGCAGCAGCCGTATACATCTCATGTTCACGGCGTCTCTTGATTGTATCATTTTCTCTTGTGCTTGAGTTAATCTCATGTTGTTTTGAACAGTAACGTGCTATAGAGGCTTGCAGCCTAGGAGCAATAGGCAGCTAGGCCATATCACCTAGCTGTGTAGCAGGCTATACCATCTCGGCTTGTGTAAGTACACCCTAGGATGTTTGCACGAGGACGGAATTGCCTCACAACGCATTTCTTAGAACGCGTCCCCATTGTTAAGCGCGCGTGCCTGTGTACCTCTCCAGTTCATTCCCCTCTTTCTCTGCTCTGCTCGTTGGTACTCTCATCCTGCATCTCATCTGAAACGTGGCAACAGCCTCCCACCTGGCATTCCTGCCTCCGGTTTTGCCCAGTGAAGTCTACTTGACACGCAGCTTTTATTCTCCTACCTGTATTGATACTAAATTTCTTAGCATGTTATTCAAAACCCCTATATTCAAAGCCAGGTTTCTGCTATGATGAGGTTGTATAACAAAAATCCCCAATTTCCATGGTTTAAACCACAAACACTTATTTTTCTCAATCGTGGGTCTTCAGGTGGGCTGGGGCAGCTCTGTGTCAAGATGTAGGCTGGGTTGAGGTATGTGACATGTGGCTCTTGTTCTGGGACAGGCAGCTACCCAAAGCATGTCCTTCTCAGGACAGATGGCAGAAGCTTAGGACACCAAGCTGAACCACATAAGTGAATTTAAAGTCTCTGCTTATGTCAAGTTCACTAACAGTCTTGACCAAAGCAGATCACGTGGCCAACCCCAGTGACTCAGGGAAATATACTCCACTTCCTTACATAGGAGATGGAAGGTCACATGGCAAAAGGAATAGATATGTAATTCTCTTACAAGGAGGAATGAAAGAATTGGGAATAATAATCCAATTTGCACAGTCTTTTACAAATGTGGTTCTTAAAGACAAAGTCCTTGGACTTGTAAGTGTCATCAGCATCACCTTGACCCCAACCTAGACCCACTGAATCGGAAACCAGGAGGGTGGGGGCCTGGCAGTTTGGGTCCTAACAAGCCCTCTAGGTGATGTAGGCTTCAGTGTGAGAACCGCTGCTGACAACCAGGTTTCCTTCATCTTTATCCCTGAGTCCTACAAGCTTTGTCCCTCCCAGAGCCTCCAACTTCTCTCCTTGTTGAATGTTCATTTCTCCCCAGCTAGCAAATTCCTGCTCATTTTTTCAAGGCCTAAGCCAAGACTTCCTCTTCCGGGCAGCCTCCCCAGCCCACCCCTACAGCAGGCAGAACCATCACTCCCTCCTCTGTGCTTCCACAGGACTCATACAGGTACCTTCAAAACAGCAGGCGCCATCAGGTGGCAGGACAACTCTGTGCTTGGGACAGGGACTCCTTGAGCATCAGGACTGAGTCTTATTGGCTGTTTCATCCCCATCACACTGCATACGTCTGACGCAGGCTAAGCGCTCAGTAACCAGTGGCTGATTTTGTTGCTCATTTTCAGGAGCACTGATATTTCCACCTCTGGAATTCAGGTTTCCCAGACGTTAGGTGGAGAATGTTGATGGAGGGGATAACGGGAGAGGGTGATCAGTGTGCGTGGGGAAGGGGTCCTGGGGCCCTAGGGTGGGCAGGACGCCGAGGAGGAGAGCACCTGGTGCCCAGATGCCCAGCAGCTGTCCTGGTTTCTGGCACGTCTGCTAAAGGGACTGTGCAGGACTGGGAAGCTCTGACTGCTTATGAGATGTTGGAAAAGGTGACTGAGCATCAGACTAAGGGATCTGGGGCAGAGGTACCACCCCCATCAGACTGGGAGCTCATCTGACGCAGGGCTGTGTCTCCTCTGTCCGGCTGGGGACCCCTGGGCAGCGTGAGTTGTCTCTGCCTCATCAGATCAGGGGAGCTTTTCCTCTCCCCTCGGGCTGTGTCTTCCCCATTAAACTGAGGGCTCTGGTCTAGAACTGGGTCCCTCCCACCAGACGTGGGTATCCTGGGTTGGGGCAGAGTTTACATCCTTTTCAGTCCTTAGATAGATGCCTCTGTGCCCCACAGAAAGAGGCAGAGTAGCCTCAGTTCACTTTCTGTAGCTGAGATCCTTATAAGGCTGTTCCAACTATCCCTCTGCCTTCATGTTTCCAGAGCAGCTTTCTCCTCCCCTCTCGAAACCCTGAGAATGAGCGGTCAACTCAGGGGAGAGATGTTGGTAGTCTGTGGAGGGCTGGCGAGGTGTGGGCCTGGGTGCCAGGGAGGAGGGCAGGTGTGGCAGGACAAGGAGAACCCTCTACTCTTTCATCTTTTTCTTCTGTGCATTTTGGGGGAAACTGAATCTGCACATTTCAGCTTTATTGGCACTTAACACATCTGGTTGGCAGTGGGCAGGAGGCTTTTGATGTCTGCGTGTTGGTGCCCAAGCCTTTTTAAGCCTCTTTTCTTTGAAGCCGGGGAGACTTGTGCTTCTGCCAAGGAGTAAACAGACTTGCATATCCTCTGGTGCCACATAGTCTTCGGAGATCTGGCTCCCAAAGGCCTGGGAGGCCCTGCCTCCTTTATTCCTCATTCACTCAGCTGCCAGTACTCTATCCGGACTTCCTCCATGAACGCTTTTGGAAAACTGTCTTCCATAGGAGAGGGTGGGGAGAAACGCGGGTAGATATCAGAATCTGACTCGCCAGGCTCATCCTTCTAAGAAGCCAGGGGCGGGGCCCGCATCCCGCCGACGCTTTCTGGAGTGGCTATAGCGTCCCCACGATGTCACCTTCCCATCTCCCGACCCGCCTCTAAAGTGGTGTTCTCGTTCTTGATATGGGCAACTGATGATTTCTCAATCTCATGTCAAATGGGAACAAAGCGACTTTAGAAATCTGGGCGGTTTCTACCGACCCGGAGAGCCCACACAGGGACAGCGGGCTTGCTGCGCAAGACGGCCCGTGCTGCCCAGGCTCCTTTCGGGCCAGGTTGGTGCCCCAGAACCTCTCCTTTAGAAATTTTGCAAGAGAGACAGGAAAACACCTCGGCCCTCGCTTTCCAGGTCGGCTGACCCTGCTTCCCTCCGCTTTCCAACCCAATCCCGTTCTCCTCCAGGCCTCTGCTCGGGACTCAGAGGGAGCAGTCCCATTCTCGGTCCTGACTGTGGGAGGGAAGGCGGGCTGGTGGGAGCTGAGCCACAGCAGCTGTCATTTTCTGATTGGAGCAATTAGTGGCTCGATGGGAAGGGAACCATGGGCCTCTTTCCCTGCCCACCTGGCGGGCCTGCGGATGCTGGGATTGAATCAGGGGCTCCTCTGATTGCTGGATGGCTTTCAGAGCTCCAGCCCAGTCTGCAGCGTCTCTGTGCCCCCATCTGTGTACCCAGACCAAACATCTCCGTGAAGGGTGGGGTGCGGAGCTAAGGGTTTCAATCCTGACTGATCTCCTGGGTCTGGGGGGGAAGTGGAGTCTGAGCCCTGGTTAAATAGGGCCCTTGGGATGTGAGGATGAAGGAGCAGCATCGCAGTGGGAAACGGGGCTCTGACGCGTGACTGGAGACCTGCTGTGGGCCTGGGGGGCCCCGGTTTGATGCGGGAGGATGGAGGCATTCTTGACTATGCTGTGTAGTGTGATAAGCAGGTGCCGCGGGAGAACTTGGCCCCGAGAGCAGAGAGTGGAGGAGGTAGAATCCTCCTCCTCCTTGTTTCATGTGGCTGAAGTGAAGACACCCAGAAGGGGGTCTGCCTAGGCCTTCGGAGCAACGGAACGAGAGTGAGCCATAGGATGCCGCACACTCAGACTTGAAGCTGACAGCTGTGAGAGTTGCTGACTAGGCTCCGTCTTGGACCTGGGGGTGGGCACACAATGTGGCAGTGATTGATCCGGGACTGGAACTTGGCTTCCTTGACTCTTTTTTTTTTTTTTTTTTTTAACAGAGACAGAGAGAGAGTCAGAGAGAGGGACTGACAGACAGGAACGGAGAGATAAGAAGCATCAATCATTAGTTTTTCGTTACGCATTGTGACACCTTAACTGTTCATTGATTGCCTTCTCATATGTGCCTTGACCGCAGGCCTTCAGCAGACCGAGTAACCCCTTGCTCGAGCCAGCGACCTTGGGTCCAAGCTGGTGAGCTTTGCTCAAACCAGATGAGCCCGCAACTCAAGCTGGTGAGCTCAGGGTCTCGAACCTGGGTCCTCCGCATCCCAGTCTGTCGCTCTATCCACTGCACCACCGCCTGGTCAGGCTGGGTCCCTTGACTCTTAAACTAGTGAATTAACCCTGCCCATTACAAGTTGAACTTGAGAAAGAACTTCCTACCTCAGACAGCTGACCAGCACAGAGGAATTTCCAAGGTGGCCAGACAGAGCTCTCCAGAGAGCTCACCAACTGAGGGCAGCCTGAGAGTCCCCGCCTTGCGTTGGAAGCCAGTGCACCCACAGGGCCTCAGCAGAGCTTTCCCGGGCTTAAGAGGGTGGCCTGTGGAAAGCAGGTCTCGTGGAAGAACCGAGGTCAGTGTAGGAGGGGGCACCCGGCACCATCCCCCTGCTTAAGAATCGACATAGAGTCATTATCCAGCAAATTATCATCATAATCCTGGAAGACGCAGTTCCCCTCCGGTGCCTTCAATCACCACCCCTGAATGGGAGCGGAAGCCTGAAGCAGGCTCCAACCCACGCAGATGGGAGCTGACAGCCCCGTCTCCCAGCCTGCTCCTGCTCCGCTCCCCGCTCAGCCTGTTCCAGGTGCTCTGGAGGCATCTGGCTTGGTGGGCGGGTGGGGGGTGGGGATGCCTCAGCCTCATCCACTTTGACCTAGATGGAGGAGAGTGGGGAGCTCCAATGGGTAGAAGTATGGAACTTGGATCCTGGCCATGCCACTCACTGACCGTGTGACCCGGCCTCAGTGTCCTCATTGGTAACATGGCCTTGATGGTCACACCGATCTTTCAGTTCCCAGAGGGTTGTATGAGGGGACAGGTGAGTGCCTGCCATGTGCTCAGTTCTTTGTCTCAGTGATAAACCTTCTCTGTCCCTGGAGCTCCATCCTCTCCATATGCTGCGTCCTCTCACCCCCACACAAACCCTGAGAAATAAATGCCCATGGGACCAAGGCAACGTCAATCCAGGTGTTCCAGCGTCCCTCAACGTCCACCGGGCGACTGAGCTTGTGTTGGGAGAAGCTGCTACAAGGGGGGGGAGGGCAGGCGCGAGCGCCTTGTTTCGCTCCCTTACGGACTGGTGGCCTCGTCTACCGCCCTGCTCTTCTCTGCATCCCAGTTTCTCCGTCTGCTCAATGCAGGGATGCTTGGCTGAGAGGGTCCCTAGTGGCATCCAGATGCAGACCTCCTGGGCTCCCCGAGCTTCCCCTGGGGCCCCCGAGGTCCCTGAGGTGACAGGGTAGCGGTTCTCAACCTGTGGGTCGCGACCCCGGCGGGGTCGCCTAAAGCCATCGGAAAATACATAATGCATATCAGGTATTTACATTCCGAATCATAACTGTAGCAAAATTACAGTTATGAAGTAGCCACCCAAATTATTTTTTGGTTTGGGGTCACCGCAACATGAGGAACTGTATTGCGGGGTCACGGCATTAGAAAGGTTGAGAACCTCTGGGGTAGAGGAACACGTGGCTCCCCCATCACTTGGACTTCCTGTCAGGAAGGAAGGGTCCAGGAAGTGGTGAGGGGTTGACTGTGCTTGTGGCCACTTCCCCGGGTCCAAGCTGCTGGATAAGTTCCAGGAGGCCATGCCCCTCTTCCCATCAGTCCCCCACGGGCATGATCCCTGCGGCTGCTAGCTCACCTGACAGGCGACCTTGAGCCGAGGCTTCCACTCGTGCAGTGCGAGGCCACGAGGAATGTGGGTTTGGGCCAGGTCCCGAGTCAGATCCGGGTTGTGTAAGTCCCTTCTCTTAGCGGGTGCTATGAAAAGGGGACAAGAGTGCCTTCCTCACAGGGCTGTTGGAGGACTGGCTGCAGCGCGGGTGTGAGGGGCACGCGTCGGCTCGGTGCCACGTGCTCCTCAGGAGACAGGACTTCCCTCTGCTCTCTCTGGCTGGCTGCACTCGGGGGCCTGCACCCGCTCTCAGGGTGGCAGGGGGTGCAGGGCCAGCTGGGAGTCACACTGTGCCTGTCCTCCTAGGACCGGTGCCTGCCCACCTTGTCTCTCTCATGTGGTGCCCAGCCACCACTAGACACCCCAGCAGAAGCAAGCCCCAAAGGTCAGATTTGGTGAAAAAGTCATTTTGGTGAATTTCCATTTCCTGGTAGGCATTTATTCACAAACACTGAGCGAGTGAGGCACTGACAGGGAGCCGGTTGCAGGAGCCAGGCTGGAGTGGAAGCAGGTGTTGTATAATAGATGCAGATCTGTGTAAGGAGGACCCCGGACCTGGGGCCGCTCCAGGAGGTCTGGCTGCCAGAGCCGGGTGCCCTCGCCCCGCGGCTCCCCCACAAGGGAGTGGGTGGCAGTGTTGTACAATAGATGCAGATCTGTGTAAGGAGGACCCCAGACCCGGGGCCGCTCCAGGAGGTCTGGCTGCCAGAGCCGGGTGCCCTCGCCCCGCGGCTCCCCCACAAGGGAGTGGGTGGCAGTGTTGTACAATAGATGCAGATCTGTGTAAGGAGGACCCCAGACCCGGGGCCGCTCCAGGAGGTCTGGCTGCCAGAGCCGGGTGCCCTCGCCCCGCGGCTCCCCCACAGGGGAGTGGGTGGCAAGAGGAAGAGGGATGAACACAGACGCCAGAGCCCGGCTGCCCTGGGTGTCGTCCCGACCACGCCGCTCACCACCTCTGTGGCCCTGGAGACGAGGTTACCCAGTCTCCTCCTCCAGTCCTCCTCGGCCAGGTGGGAACAATGACAGTCCTCGGAGCTCACAGACGTTCACAGGAAATGAGGCAAAAACGTGAATACTTCTAGCAGAGAGTGTAATTCGTAGTAGGTGCTTTATAGATACTTGTTTCTGTCTTTCATTGTGACATGTTTTTTGAGCTTTGATTAAGTGCAACTTCCTGTGTTTGCTACTGAGGACCCCCAGCAAGGAATAAGACCCAGTTCCTACTCTCTGGGACCTCAGAGTCTGGCGGGGGGAGCCCCCCTTTCCTCCTTCCTCGCCCCCTCTCTCCTGCTTCCCTCTGAGGCTGCAGGTGGGGGTGGGGCAAGATACGTGGAAGGTCAGGAGGACCGAGGCCGGCTGGTGTTTAAAAGAGGATGCACACAAGCCCGGGGTTTCCAACGGGTGGTTGGTCCCCACCTCCCTAATCTCTAGTCCTGTCTTCTCTTAACCATTTAGTTGATTGAATGATGTCCCTTTCTAGGGCTGAGTTCCAAACCCCTGCTAATCTGACGCCAGCTGAAAATGACTAAGACCCTGGGCCCATAGGGACCTGAAATGGCTGGACCTGGCTGGGCACCGAGTTCGTCCCTGTCCCTCCTGCTGCTCGGAAACCTCACTTTATTCCTCAACCAAGCAGAGCTCAAGGTCAGGTTAAAAGAGAGATTTTAAAAAAGAACAGGAGCAGGTCCGGCTCCCCGGACAGCCTCGGCGTTGGGTTGGAGCCGAGATTCCGCAGTGGCAGGGGCCGCTGACACTGCCTGTTTTGTCCTTCGGAAAGCTAGGGAGAAGGCCCCTGGCTGCGGCTTGGTTATTCCGCAGCCTTGAGCAAGTCACTCTTCGCTGGCCCTCCGATTCCTGGTCTGCAAAACTCGGGGAGGACGATGTGCCTGGGCCCCCACCTGCAGAAACCTTTGCCGCCCCCTTCTCTTGTTCACAGCAGCTCCAGCTCTGCCAAGGAGCTCAGGGTCTCCGAAGAAAGAGGCTGGGGAAACAGGTGAACCCCTCATAGAGGGGCGGCAGGGTCTCCAAGAGGCAGGGTGCAGGGTCTCCAAGTCTCCTCTGCACCTGAGCTTCTGAATCTGAGACGTGACTGTGCTAATGTGATCTTGGGTTTCATTTGAAATAAAAAGACCGGGTGGTGCACACATCACAACGGGTGCTACCCACTGAGCTGACATTTTCTTGGGAGGCACAGCACTTATTCCAGTGACACTGTATTTGCTTGGAATGTCTGGGCGTTCTTTCCTTGGGGAATCGCCATTATAGCCACTGAGAGATCCAGGAGGAACTGACAAAAGCATTGCTCCAGGCACCAGACTTAGTTCTGCAACCACACCCTCCTCTCCATGGACGAGAGCTGAACAAAGGCACCAGCGGGGCTGTGAGCCAGGGGTGCCGTGGGTTGAGCACAGAGGGCACCCTGTCCCTTCCACTGTCAGTGGCCTGTGTCCCGATCTGGTGACCCTCCTGCTGCTCGCTTTCCCTCTGCCCTCGCCCCCTCTAGGTGTCCTGTCCTGTCCTGCTCGAGACCCTCCAGCGCTCTCCAGTCCTCAGGATGACATCCAAACCCTCATGTGGCATTCATCGTTCACAATCTGCCCGGGGCAACCTTTTCCAGCCCTGCCAGCTCTCCTCCCCCTTCCCCAGTCCCCACTCCAACTGCAGCACCCTACCTGCCATTCTGCAACCTAGTCTGTTCCCTGCCTGGAATGCTTTTCTTTTCCTGAGCTCAGACATGACTGCCTCTGGACAATCTTGCCCCCAACCGGCTCTTGCTTCCAAGTAGCCCAGTAACAGGGTCACTGTCTTCCCTCTGCAGACTTCCACAAGCTCTCCCTCGTCTGTGAGTCACGCAGGAAGATTTTTTCTTAATTGAATCTTTGTATCATGAGGGCCTAGTAAGTGCTTAACAAATAACTGTTATAGGTCAGTCACGGGTGGAGGCTGTCCAGAACTGACTGGGATGAGGCGGAGTGAACAGCAAGCATGCCTATCCAGTGTTTACCCTGTGTCAGGCATTTCCCCGGCAATAACTGAGTTGTATTAGCAGTTTCCACTCTCCAGGCAGACTTATACTCACTCCTCACAACAATCAGGAGAACTGGGTGCCTGTTGTCCCTCTTTCCTGCAGATGGGGCAACTGAGGCACAGGGAGATGTGCACACTTGTGGCAGGATTGTCACCAATGTGAGGCTCTTTGCTCCAGAGCCCAGACTCTTAACCTTCTCCCGCTAGGGCAACCCCTGGGAGACCTGGAGAGGGCCTGGTGACTATCTGCCACCGTCTCTTCACATGTGGGGAAACTGAGGCCGGCAGCCCCTGGGAGACCTGGAGAGGGCCTGGTGACTATCTGCCACAGTCTCTTCACATGTGGGGAAACTGAGGCCGGCAGCCCCTGGGAGACCTGGAGAGGGCCTGGTGACTATCTGCCACCGTCTCTTCACATGTGGGGAAACTGAGGCCGGCAGCACCTGGGAGACCTGGAGAGGGCCTGGTGACTATCTGCCACCGTCTCTTCACATGTGGGGAAACTGAGGCCGGCAGCACCTGGGAGACCTGGAGAGGGCCTGGTGACTATCTGCCACCATCTCTTCACATGTGGGGAAACTGAGGCCGGCAGCCCCTGGGGGACCTGGAGAGGGCCTGGTGACTATCTGCCACTGTCTCTTCACATGTGGGGAAACTGAGGCCGGCAGCCCCTGGGAGACCTGGAGAGGGCCTGAGGACTATCTGCCACCGTCTCTTCACATGTGGGGAAACTGAGGCCGGCAGCACCTGGGAGACCTGGAGAGGGCCTGGTGACTATCTGCCACCGTCTCTTCACATGTGGGGAAACTGAGGCCGGCAGCCCCTGGGAGACCTGGAGAGGGCCTGGTGACTATCTGCCACCGTCTCTTCACATGTGGGGAAACTGAGGCCGGCAGCCCCTGGGAGACCTGGAGAGGGCCTGAGGACCATCTGCCACTGTCTCTTCACATGTGGGGAAACTGAGGCCGGCAGCCCCTGGGAGACCTGGAGAGGGCCTGGTGACTATCTGCCACTGTCTCTTCACATGTGGGGAAACTGAGGCCAGCAGCCCCTGGGAGACCTGGAGAGGGCCTGAGGACCATCTGCCACTGTCTCTTCACATGTGGGGAAACTGAGGCCGGCAGCCCCTGGGACACCTGGAGAGGGCCTGGTGACTATCTGCCACTGTCTCTTCACATGTGGGGAAACTGAGGCCGGCAGCCCCTGGGAGACCTGGAGAGGGCATATGACTATCTGCCACCGTCTCTTCACATGTGGGGAAACTGAGGCCGGCAGCCCCTGGGAGACCTGGAGAGGGCCTGGTGACTATCTGCCACCGTCTCTTCACATGTGGGGAAACTGAGGCCGGCAGCCCCTGGGGGACCTGGAGAGGGCCTGGTGACTATCTGCCATTGTCTCTTCACATGTGGGGAAACTGAGGCCGGCAGCACCTGGGAGACCTGGAGAGGGCCTGATGACCATCTGCCATCGTCTCTTCACATGTGGGGAAACTGAGGCCAGGGCCTCAGGAGAGGCCTCCTGGGCCTCCCCACTCCCACTGGCTTCCCCTCTCCTCGCCTCCTCCTCAGAAAGAGGGTGGGTGCAGGGGATTCCCATTTCCTGGGCAGTGACCGCTGGTGAATCATGTTGCCATGGTGACTGCAGTGGGCACAGGTACATCCTCAAGATGGTGAAGGAAGCAGCTCCAGTTCCTAACTGGTCCGCAGTCTCCCTTCGAGAGACTCAGGGGGCACTGATAGGTCCTCTGGCCTGCAAACTCTCCAGGTACATGTTGGGGAGGGTGGGGTTGGCGCTCTGGTTGGAGCTCGGGGGACAGAGACTGGAGGTGGGTGGAGGGAGGGGACAGGGCCCAGAGCCTGGTTCGGTGGAGTGGGAAAGTCCTCAAACTCCTGGCTTCAGGATAGAATGGCACTAATCTCTGGCTGCTTCTTCCGAGAGCAAAGAGAAGGAGATTTTGTATTTTGGAGGGGAGGAGTCATCTTTTTTTAAATTTCTTTTTAACTTGAAAAATGTGTTAAAAATATCTACTTCAAGGTAAAAGTCAATACCAGTCCCATTGCATGATATTTTACAAAAATAAATTAAAATTGACCCCTCCATATTCAGTCCTGTCACTCAGGTTGTTAGTAGTCTGTGAGATCTACTTTCTGATTTTTCTGTGTTTATTCAGATACGTCCATATCTCCCTATTTGTATATGCAAAAATACATTATATTAAATTGGAATCCTACTCTACAAATTGGTTTACACCTCGCTTTTTAAACTTCATAATATATGCTGGAGATTTTCCAGTATCAATAAGTATTGATCTATCTTATATTGCTAAGGAGGGAATTAAGAGCAGAGGAGGAGGAGTCCTGAAGTGGGAGCATTCCCGGGGGGCTCCCAGAGGAGGGGAAGACTGACTGGTGAGTGGAGCCGGGAGGTGCTTACAGGCAAGACAGGAAAGTAATGCTTGTTATAACTACAGCGTGCAGGGGATGGGACTCCCCTCGTGTCATTTACCTCTCACACAGCCACGGTGGAGATCTGATCCCTTCTACATTCACAGGCATGGGAGTGAGACCTAAGCCCTCGATGCCAGGACGTGGAGAGGAACCAGGGCCTGACCCCAGGCCGGACCCCTCCAGCCTGTGGGGTTTCCCTGCCCCTCACGTAGGCAAGCTGTCCAGCCCCTGGCTTGCGGGTCCTAGGGAAGCCCCCCTACCTTTCCCTCTGTCCTCCTGCTACGGCGGTCAGAGCCAGGTGGAGCTCTGTGCTCCACGGAGCGCTTTGGAATTCATAAAATGGTAATTTATTGAACAAGCCTTTGGAGAAGGGAAGTAATGAAATCTGCTATATAAATTACGAGGCCATTGGTGTTATATGGCTGGAGCTAATGCTGTTAGTCCCCAGACGGGTACAAGGAGCCTCCCCCGACTCCACCCTCCTCCGCCTGCTGAGATATCTACTCCCAGGAGCCTCAGGAGTGGGAGGCCTGTGGGTCCATGAAGCAGACCTCCCAGAGTTAGCTGGGGAAGGCTGGGAGGTCACTCCTCCCTCCCCCCGCCAAGCCTCGGTTCCCTCATTACTGCAGTAGAGACAACAGTAACATCCGATGTACTATGTGGGTTGCTCAGTGGATAAGGCCGCATGGGTTGAGCTGTTATTACTGCTACCGTGTTTTCTCAGTCGGAAGCTACCCATTATCTTTCTCCTTTTTTTTTTACATTAAAAATATTTGGGTGACATTGGTTAATAAGATCATCTAGGTTTTGAGTGTACATTTCTATGATACATGATCTGTGAATTGCATTGTGTGCCCACCACCCAAAGTCAAATCATCTTTCATCACCATATATTTGGTGACGTCTCTTTACCGTTTACTAACTAACCCCCTAATCCCGTCCCCTCTGGTAACCACTTTACCGTTGTCTCTGTCTATGAGCTTCAGTTTTATATCCCACATATGAGTAAAATCATGTGTTTCTTAGCTTTTTCCGACTGACTTGTTTTGCTTAGCATGATATTTGCAAAGTCAATTCATGTTGTTGCAAATGGAGTATTTCATCTTTCTTAAAACTGAACAGTACTTTATAGTATAGATGTACCATATCTTCTTAATCCAGTCCTCTACTGAAGGACACTGGTTGTCTGCATGTCTTGGCCACATTGAATAACGCTGCAATGAACATAGGGGTGCATGTATCTTTGCAAATAAATGTTTTTGATATTTTTAGGTATTGTAGATACCCAGAAGACGGGTTATTGGGTCATATGGTAACTTTTTCCTCCATTTTTTGACCTGTTTTATTTCTTTCCAACATTTTATTTTTGCCACCATGATGCATTTTTACATGTAATGTAATGTAACTGCACTTTTGCCTTAGAAAAGCTGCTGACTTTAACATAAAATCAATGGCATCTTAAACTGAAGAAACCCATTATATTATCATTGCTGTTCTTTATTGTCATATTTCGAAGACCTGGACGCCACTACCTATTTTTCACCTTAAAAAAGGAAACAACTACTGAGGGGGAGGAGACAGGGGGCTCAGGGGGGCAAGCTGTGTGACCCTGCACATGCCACTCGCTGTCTGGAGCGCCTGGTTGCCCAGTTGTCTGGTTTGTCGAAACTGGGACAGGCCGGCCATCTGCTGCTATCGCTGACCTGACTTGTTTCCTCCATCCACTGGGATCACAGCCACAAGGAGGATGTGATGGGTTCGTCCAAGTCAAGGGGTTCCCTGCAGTTCACGGGTCCTCTGGCCCGTGTCCTGGTGTAGCCATGAGATCTTTTTTTTTTTAATTTTTATTAATTTTTAATTTATTGTGTTTACATGGATTCAAGTGTCCCACTGAATATAACTCCCTCACCCCCCCCACCCTTGTGTCCCTTTTTATACCCCCTTTGCTCTCCGCCCCCTAACTCCCTCTCCCCTTCCCTCTAGGACAGGGGTCCCCAAACTTTTTACACAGGGGGCCAGTTCACTGTCCCTCAGACCGTTGGAGGGCTGGACTATAAAAAAAACTATGGACAAATCCTGATGCACACTGTACATATCTTATTTTAAGGTAAAAAACCAAAATGGGAACAAATACAATATTTAAAACAAAGAACAAGTAAATTTAAATCAAGAAACTGACCAGTATTTCAATGGGAACTATGGGCCTGCTTTTGGCTAATGAGATGGTCAATGTGCTCCTCTCACTGACCACCAATGAAAGAGGTGCCCCTTCCGGAAGTGCGGCAGGGGCCGGATCAATGGCCTCAGGGGGCCGCATGCGGCCCACAGGCTGTAGTTTGGGGACCCCTGCTCTAGGATTTGTGGTCCTGTTATCTATATCTCTGTCTTAGGCATATATAGTTTCACTAATCCCTTCACCTTCTCTGATCCCATCCCCTCATCCCCCTTCCCTCTGACAGCGGTCCCTCTGGTCCCTGTGACCCAGCCTCTGCTTCTATTCTATTCCTCCATTCACTTTGTTCATTAGATTCCACATGAGATCTTAACCTGAAGAGCCCAATGGCAGAAATCAAAAGCATGAACCCCGAGTTTTGGGGGCATGTGTGGATCACCCTTTTGTCTGGTGACTCATTTCTAACATGATCAAAGGAACCGGCCAAAGACACAGAAAGGGCACATCTCAGAGACATCCCACGTTACAGATGGAAGAAGTGAGGCCCAGAGGAGGCAAAGACCTCCCGTCACAGCACGTCCATACCAGATCCAGGGGCAAGGGGAACGGAGCTGCCAGGCCACTCCTGTTCTGAGGCACGCCCCGGCCTGGTTTTCCTCTTGGTTCCTGGGTGAGAAGTGGGGGGAGCTGAGGGCAGTGGTGCCAGAGGAGGCCCGGGGCCTGGCTGTTCTCTGCCAATGGCTCTTCAAATGGAGAGTGAGCTGGGACTTCAGTGTTACTTTGGCCTTTTGCTGTGTGACCTTGGGCTGATCATATACCCTCTCTGGGCCTCAGTGTCCCCATCTGTAAAATGAAGAATTAGGGTTAATAAAGTGGTTTCTAAAGCTCTCTACAAATCTGAACCTCTGAAGGAGGTTGTTAAATTCAGATCCTGAGCATCTCTGGAGAGGGTTTCGCTGCCCAGGAGATTCTGATGCCATTCCTTTCGGGGGTGATATTGCGCAGGCTGCACAGGGTGGTCGGTAAGGTGGCGGGAGCCAGACTCCGTGGCAGTGCTAGTGGTGCGTCCGTGTAGGGGGGTTGGAGGAATCCTTGCAGGAGCGCAGGAAGTGCAGGGCTTGGCTCCAGAACAGCTGAGGTTTCGTCTCTTAGCTAGATGACCTTGGGCAAGTTGCTTAACCTCTCTGAGTTTTTGTCTTCTCATTTGTAAAAAGTGGGGGTAATAATTCTCTGGGAGGGCCATTGGAGGATTAAATTACATGATTGATACAGAAAGATTCTTTCTTCCCTCTCCAACCATGTGGTTCAAATGTCAGCCTGGCCTGGTATTGGTCCACCATCCCGTGGCCCTGACAGAGTCTGGCCAACCTCTCTGTACCGTAGAATCTGGGGGACCAGAGGGTGAGTGACAGGGCCAGTGTGGGCAGGGAGGGGCTTGAGAGGGGAGGAGGAGGAAGAGAGGAACAGCAGAGAGGGAAGGGTAGGGGGTGGAGGAGGGCAAAGGGTCCTCCAGGGACTGAAATATGGTCCCTGCGTTCCGGAATGTGCCTCTTAATCAACTTAATGGGCCTCTGGCTCAGCCGGGGCCTCTGAGGTGGGAGAGATGGAGATGGCAGCTGAGGCCAAAGATCCTGGATGTGGACGGCGGCGGGCGGAGCTGGGCTGCAGCTGACGAAGGGGGCTTCAGGGGGTCCCAGTGGAAGCCAGGGAGCTGGACGGGGCGCTGAGCACTTCACCATGTTCCCTCCTAACCCTCTCCCTAGCCCACACGCTGGGCTGGAGGGCGGGTGGAGAAGTCCACCGTGAGGCGGGGTCAGGGTTCATGGGCACGATAGTAGGAACCCAGTGGTGACTCCCTTTCGATGCTATTCATCAGTGGGCTTCCAGAACTCTGGCAGGCGACAGCATGAATTCTCAGCCGGGGTTACAAGCGCCAGCTGCCTGAGCAGGGAAGACTTCTGTCTAGGGGCGTCAGGCAGGAAGCTGGGCTAACTTGGTTCTCCCTACTTCTTCCTGTCCCGGAGCCCGTGGGAAGGAATCCCAGCATACAGGGTCTCCTGGCTCCTGGTTCACCTGCCAGTCAGGGGACTTCTTACAGGATGCTTCCTTCAGAGCCTCAATCTTCCCATCTAGAAAATGGGGGCCCGGATACACCCACGCAGTAGTGAGGGAGAAATGTGATAAGATGGGTACAGGGTCCAGCACAAGGCAGATGCTGGCAGGCCTTGGTAAAATGAGGGATTCTCAGATCGGGTCAGGTGGAGGGTGAGGAGTCCAGGGTGGTGGGGTGGGAGCAAAGTGGGAAGGGGTGGGAGCAGAAAGATTAAGCTCTTCTCAGGGGCTGGGCAGGGTCCCGGCCCCCAGGGCCTGCGCACGAATGGCCCCAAGGGCCCTTCCCATGTGTAGGGGCTCAGGAACGCAAGGGGGAGGGCACGTGCTTTGCAGATGACCATCTTTCTGTTCTCAGGAGATCTTGGGGCATGCTGGGATCTTACTCTGCCTGATGTGTTGTGTCACAGCTTGAGGGGAGCCTGGGCCTGTCCCTTTGGGATACAAAGGTCAAAGGGCCAGGGGATTTTCTCAGAGCCACACAGTAGAAGAGGGGCAGGATGAGAACAAGCACTTGGGCCTTTGTTTCCCAGTCCTGTGCGTATTTTCTACCACAGAAGAACGATGCTGATGGCGATGATGAAAACAGTACCACCAGTGAGCACTTACCAAGCATTCGTCGTATGCTGGGCACACATGTAAGTACTGTGCCCACGTGAACTCACTCAGTCCTCACACTGACCCTCTGGGGTGGGTGTTAGGATGATTCCCACTTGGTGCCTCCCCAAGGCTGTGGGACTCTCACAGGGCCACAGAGCCGGATGCGGCAGAGCTGGGCTCAGACCCAGGCAGCGTGTTTCTGAGCTCAGGCTCGTGTCCACCACCTCCTGTGCTGCAAGTTCACAGTGAAACAAACCTAGGGTCCCTCTGTGCCTCAGGGTCCGGCCTGGCCCCCCACTCTCCCAGCTCCCCTCTCCCCATCCCCCAGCGCTGACCTCTGGGTCCACATGGGAGGGGCAGAGTCCCTGTGGCTGGGCTCCTGCCCAGAGATGATTAAAAGTTGATTGCCTTGAGAACATTCTTTGTCCCCTGGTGTCAAGCCCAGAACAGCCAGGAAGACAATTGCTGCAGGAGCCACATTTGTTAATCTTGCGTTTGTTAATTTATTTTATTTTCCATCCTCAGAATTAGGACAAGCCTCTTGAACTCAATATGCAAATGTATGCAAAGCAAAATGAACAGGCATTTTTAAAAGCACCCCCCCCTGCATTAGTGGGATTGCAGCTCTCCCCAGTCACTGGGTGGAGGGGTGGCGGTCAGATGTGGGGGAGGGGATCCCTTGTCACTTTCCAGAACAAGATTCTATCCACTAGCTCATCCCTCCCTCCCAGGGGTTCGCCGCAGTGGGTGTCTAGTATCATCTCCATTTTACTTAGACGAGGCCAGTGAGGCTCAAAGGAGTGAAGTTTCATGTTCAAGCTCACATAGAAAGGAAAGGGTGAAGATCGGGCCTCGGTCTTTTGACTCCAAATCCCATTTTTCTTACTCTGCCCTGCACACACACCTTCTCCTCCTGCCCACAGCCTCACTGCTAGCTTCTTTTCTGGCCCTTGTACAACGGGGGTGGGGGAAGTGTAGCTTGGGTGGCCCGGCTGGGCCAGTGGCCCTGGTGAAAGTGGCCTGTATGAAGGACTTCTAAGGCCACACAGCGTCCATCACGCTCTGCTGCCAGCAGCCCCTGCTGCAGCTGGCCTTGGCCCCTTGGCCAGGAGATGGATGGCAGCTCTGCCTATTGCCTCTCTCCTCCTCCTGCCCGCCCCACTGGTCCGGTGGAGCAGTTATTACTCTCCAGGTGTTTAGCAATCTCTTGGCTTAACTGCTTTCCTCAGCTTCCCAGGAAGCAAACTTAACAGATTCCCCCCAGCAACAGTCATATTGCTGGAGGGGGAACTGGAGAAAGAGAATGAAGGGGTGGGCAGGGGGTGGGGTGGGGGGAGGAGTTGGTAACAGGACTTTGAACTCTAGAAAAGAGGGCCCCTCCTCCCTCCTCGCCTCTTCCTGCCTCCTGCCCCTCTCCCCTGCCCCCCTCAGTCTACCAGGATGCCCGGTTTCACAGTGGACATCCTGAAGAATGTGCACAGGTCTGCAGAAGGCCTTGGGGACTGCAGTGGGGCTCACAGCTCCTGAGCTGCATGGTAATGCAGAGGAGGCTGGAGTAGGGCCCCCGGGGAGAGGCAGGGAGCATCAGAGTGTCTGACGAGGAGACTATTGGACAACAATCAATGAATGATGAGTCAGGGATGTGTTTCTACATACATTCTTTAGATGAACCCCCAGTGGGTTTGTGCAGACTCTAAAGCCTGTGGTTGGACCACACCCTTGTCTTGAAGCCCTCCTCTGGCCTTAGAGACCCAAGTAGTCAGGAGGCAGGAGGACCAGGACAGGGCTAGAGACCACGGCTGCCTTCCTGGGCTCCTCCCACCTGACCCCTGTGCCCATGGAGAATGCTCTAGGCTGCAGCCTGTTGCTTGGCGACAGATGCCCAGGCAGAAAGCAGGGCTGCATCCTGGTGTTGAGGGAGAGGCGCCCACCACCTGTTTTGTGAGGACACAGATACCAGTGGCTCCAACAAGTCAAACAGCCTGTATGAGAACAAGTTTTCCCGAATCCCAGCACCAACATCAGCTTCTCCACAATTCAGGCTCCTGGGCAGAGGGGGCCATAACAGCCCTGCCCCAGGGTATCAGCGAGCCCACTGCCCCCAGTGCAAGTGACACTCATGACACACTCTTTCCACCTCCTCCCTTCACCAAATTACTCTCCAACATCAGGTTTTATTGGGAAAGGGTGGGAGGCAGTTTGAAAAATAAATAAACATTTTAAAGATAAATCAATAAATGAGGGAGCAGGCCACTCTTTTCCCCTTTAATTTTTTAAGGGAAAAATTAATTTTCCCTTAGCCTAAGTACCTGTCACCTTAAATTAATGTCTCCGAGAGCGAAAATGATGGAGAAGTTGGGTCATTAGGCAAATTTTAATTAGAGGCTCAGATGTCCTTTACTAATAAGATGTTACATATATTTCATTCTGTTCTTGCCTCCTGCCTGCCAGGACATCTTTGCAATACAACGGAAGTCCCCCTCTCTGCCCACCCCCCCATGCAAGGAAATAGGGCCTAAGGGAGCGGGATAGTGGGTGTGTTTCTTTCCATGCAGGGGGCTGAGAAAGGCAGGGGAGGGGGATCATGGGGAAAGGTTTTTCTGCTTTTTTTCCAGAAAGGGGGTCCACTTTGGGGCCCAAACCTGCTTCCTCTCTCCCAGTGTGTGTGTGCGCACGCATGCACACACAAGAGTGTGCATATGTGCATAGGAAGTTTCCTTATCTGAAATTAATGGGCATAGCGGGTATCTACCACCTATCGGTGTTGAAAGGGTTCAACCTGATTTGAGAAACCCCTCGGAAAGGGGCCCGGTAATGGTAAGTCACACATGCGCCACGTGCTGCTCTCCGGAGAAACAGCACTGGATCGGAACCGGGAAGACGTTACGCCTGCCACTTCCGGCCTGGGTGACATTGGTCGGCCATGTTACTTCTCTGAGCATTTTTAGGTTTGCCGTCTGCCAGGAGGCTCGGCGATGAGAGCTGGGAGTCAGTGCATGGAGGGAGACGCGCAGCACGCGCTGGGGAGCAATGGCCGCCAGGCAGGAGGATGCCTGCTTCCGCCGCCTGCTAACTGGTGGCAGTGCTCATCAACACGCATGATGGGATGCTGCTGATGACACGCCGCCAGCAGGTGTGCTCCCGGACTGTGGATGTGGTCGGGGTGTGAGACCTAACAGGCTCCTCTGCACCTGTCAGCGGACTCGGGTGCTCTTCAGGATCGGGTCCTTCTCTGGCTCTGCCCGCAGGCACCATCTCAGCCAGGCCGTGCAGCCGCACGTTCTGGCTCCCTTCCCTCGGTCATGTTTAGGGGAAAGGTGTGAATAGAAGCATCCAGCGTCTGTGAACGGGGCTGAGAGGGACCAGGCGCGTTCCAGGCACCATGTGCTCCACTCTGCACATACTGACACATTCGATCCTCGAATGACCCCAGAGATCCTATCATTGTCAGCGTTCACAGCTGAGAACATATGGGTAAGCTAGTTCTCCAAAAGCCGCACAGCTGGAAGTCCAGATTCAAATCTAGGTCCCTCTGGGTTTTAATTCTTTTTTTTTTTTTGTAGCTATGCATGTGGGCCAGTGGCAGGGACGCCCCATAGCCTCTGTGTGAGAGAGCGCCTGTGGTCCAGATGTGTAGAGTCAGAGAAGCTGTGTGCCTTCAGGAGAGGCCCTTCCCCTGCCCCACAGCCTCTGTGTGAGAGAGCGCCTGTGGTCCAGATGTGTAGGGTCAGAGAAGCTGTGTGCCTTCAGGAGAGGCCCTTCCCCTGCCCCACAGCCTCTGTGTGAGAGAGCGCCTGTGGTCCAGATGTGTAGGGTCTGAGAAGCTGTGTGCCTTCAGGAGAGGCCCTTCCCCTGCCCCACAGCCTCTGTGTGAGAGAGCGCCTGTGGTCCAGATGTGTAGGGTCTGAGAAGCTGTGTGCCTTCAGGAGAGGCCCTTCCCCCTCCTCTGAGCTTTCGTCTCCCCCTGGTGCAGGGGCTCAGAGGAACTCTGGCAGCTTCTCCAGAGAACAGGTTTGGACAAATAATGCAGAGGGTTGAAGAGCAGATGAGGGGGACCGGGGCTGAGTTGAAGCTGTCGCTCCCCTGGCTCGTCGGCCCCAAGTTCATCTTTGGGGCATGAGGTACAAGTTGAGGGCAGAGCCATTGCTGGGGCCATTACTCACCACGGCAACACCTTGGCGGCCGCTGCTCACTGGGCGCAGCTTCCCCCTGGAAAGGAATGGAAATTACACTCATTTTCTGGGAACAAAGAGGCCAGCTTGCCCAACGTCGCCAGCTTCTGCCCACCCTTGTTCTGTTTTCCGCCTCTGCTTGGTGGTATGAAGACTTCCGCTACTCTGACGGGATGGGTGGGATGACGAAAAAGAATGAGGCAATGAGGCAGAGATCTCAGCAGGAACCCAAGAACGGGTATCATCAGTCCCTCCTTCCCTCTTACTCTGGGGAAAGGGAGTTTGGATGGTGGCAGAAAAAGAGAGGGTGGAGGCCCTACAGCAGGGGTCCCCAAACTTTTTACACAGGGGGCCAGTTCACTGTCCCTCAAACTGTTGGAGGGCCGGACTACAAAAAAAAACTATGAACAAATCCCTATGCACACTGCACATATCTTATTTTAAAGTAAGAACAAACAAAATGGGAACAAATACAATATTTAAAATAAAGAACAAGTAAATTTAAATCAACAAACTGACCAGTATTTCAATGGGAACTATTCTCCTCTCACTGACCACCAATGAAAGAGGTGCCCCTTCGGAAGTGCGGCGGGGGCCGGATAAATGGCCTCAGGGGGCCGCATGTGGCCCGCAGGCCATAGTTTGGGGACCCCTGCCCTACAGGCTGGTGGGGAGAATAGCTTTGTTGATAGTGCTGAAGAGGAGCTGGAGGTGGCCCGCTGGTGCAGAGGAAACCCAGACGAGGAAATAGAATTTTCTCCGATCATCTGTTGTGCACGAAGCTCTTCTATACATGCTGTCTCAATAAGTTTCTGTAATGCCCATCATCACCCCATGTTAAACAGGGAGGAAACGGGCTCAGAGAGGTTAAGTGATCGGCCCAGGAACACAGCATTTCCGGTGGCAGGGTCAGGATTCAAACACCAGCCCCGTCGGACTCCAGAGCCTTCCCACTTCACCACGGTGCCTCTCTCCTGCTCAGGTGTCAGTTTCGAGTTTCAGAGACAAGTGTCAATGCTAAATTGCCATGCAAATTTCTTTGGGCATCTGTAAAAGGAGATGATTAGACTGGAGGGTTGCCAAAGTCCTTTTTCGTGTTGACTTTTTGTACTGAAGAGGTGAGAGTTTCGGGGCTCTCCCAGCCCAGAGTTGGGAACCATGAATGGCTTGGAGGGACATCAAGGCATCTAGGCTGACCTTTGTCATCAATGAATTAGAATGGAGTCTCTTTGCCTTTCAGGACCTCACCATTACCACCTTCAGACACTGAATCCTTTGGCCGTTGGTTCTAGCTCGCAGACATGGAACTGCCACCAGGAAGGGGTACGGAGACAGCCCCGTCTCCGGGTTCCAGCAGGAAAGGAACGCTGAGCACTTTCTCTGCAGCGCAGTATCTCCTCTTTCCTTGCCCTCTCCCTCCAAACCACAACTCCAATTAGCAGCTTCGCACCCAAGTTTCCGGAGGTTTTCTTGCCATTGGATACACTGAATAATGGAGATGTTTCTGGGGCCGAGATGAGGATGGGAGGTGGGACGAGAACTTGTAAAAATGTTAACGAGAAAGATTTCAGACTGAAGTGCTGCACTTTCTTCACGCTTTTAGGAAGGTGTCTGGTTCCTGGAAGGACTGCTGGCCTGAGTGTAATTTTTTTTATAGTTACCCCGTTCCTCGAGCTCACACTGCCTCCTCAGTATTGAGCAGAGTGGAAAGGTCTGAGCTCTGCCTTCTGGAAGAGACCAGGCCTTGTCCTGTGGGAATATAAACCCTTCGAGGGAGGCCTGGCTCCCAACGGGGAGGAGGACCCAGCCCGACAAGACGTCAGGGCTGCCTCTCTTAGAGAATTCTTAAACTGGTGGGGAAGATAGTATGCTTGCCTTCGTAGGGGGGCTGCTCTCAAGGAGACAGAGGGACTAAAGGGGGCGAAATATAAAGTTCAAGTGTAGAAGGATAACTGCAGAAGAGCTATCAACTTGATACGGAAGGGAAACAGGTCTCTGATTTCAAGTGGCCTTTCTTTTGAAAAGAGATGCGTCACTCTCAGGGAGCCCAGGAATAAAGGGTGTGTGTGTGTGTGTGTGTGTGTGTGTGTGTTCACGCATGTGTGCGCGCGTGTGTGTATGATCTCCTGCCCAGGACAGGAACTCTCACTTTCTAAATTTGTTTGGTAGAGACTGTAACAAAGAAATCTTCACAAAAAGATTATCTTGTCATGTTTCTTGTCATTTGGGACAGAAAAGCCAAATTGGGGATAGACATCAATATCATGTCTTCCTCTATCAAATTGAAGTTGTTGAGTCATGAGAAAAAGGTCTGGGAGTCATATGGCACACCTGGTCATTGTACGACTTCAGAAGAGTCCTTCCTTTGGGTCTCAGTTTTCCCATCTGTAAAACGGTTAATTGAATTTATAATATTCTGCTCACAAAAATTAGGGGTTATTTTATCACTTCATATTCATTTTGAAATATCCCTTAATTTTTATGAGCAGTATATCTCTCAAGCTCTTGATATATATAATATCTGTATTTGTATATCTATCTATCTATCTATCTATCTATCTATCTATCTATCTATCTATCTATTCATCTCCTGTGAGTCTTCTCAACCAGCTTTCCCTTGGAAGTAAGATCTGTCCATCATTCTAAAGACTTTGGGGAATAACTTATCAGGCCCAACTAGTCATCTTTTTCCATTTGTCAGCTGTCAAGTTTTGTACATCCATGTGACAAACACTATGATTAGATCTATGAATGACCTAGCCAAAGTATTAGATTCAAATCCTACCAAGCAGCTTGTGCAACCCAGAGTGTATCTGTAACAATACCAGGGCTGAAGGAGCTTAGAGGACATTGACTCTCATCTTCTCACTGAGTGGTGATGTTCATCTCTGGCTGCATTGTTTAGAACTTTCACTGATGCCCATTTGCCCAAATGTTCCTGTGTATATGGAAACAGAGAAACTATAGGGAAATGGAGAAGAAAAGGAACAGATTATTTACTCACATGAGTCTTTCTCCCCCCGCCCCCCGACAATGGGATGAGTGCAGCTGTTCTATTTCATGGTGTGGTCCTAGTCCTTTCTTCAATGACTGATACCCATGACCTTAAGGTTTCTCATCAAAATCTTAAGAAGATGAGAACTGGCCTCAAGGAGCCCACTTTTATCTCTAGCCATGGCTTTAGAGCATGGAAGGGTTTGAGCATTAGTTATCTGAAGTTCAGGGAATCTTTGCCTTCTTGTACTTCTTGGGAAGTGTTCAAAGTCTCATTGTATATCTGAAAAAAGGGAATCACAGAAGGAAGAACAAAAGAGAACCCCCTCCATCACTCACTGAGCCCTCATCATATTTTGAGTGTTTTACATTTATTAGTTCATTGAGTCCTCATGAGAATTCTGTAAAAGGGATTTTTGTTATCATATATTTTGCAGATGTGGAAGCAAAAGTCCAGAGAGATTAAATACCTGGCCCAAACTCAACAGCTAGAAAGTAGGAGATCATAATTTTCAGTCCAGAACCCATAATTCTTTCATTCCAAAATGAATTGCAGTCCAAGGGTAAGAACAGATTTGGCTTAAAAGAATCTCTTAGTGAGTCCTTTCACATTCCCCATCTCTCCCCATCTGCAGCCCTGTCTTTGTTGTCATGGGGAAAATACCAGATTTCCTTTCAGAGTGAGTCCATTCTTCTTTCTTCTCTGCAGAGTGGAGTTGAGGGTGGGGCTTCTCCCTGCTTATCTTGCCCACCAGATCTCAAATATGCCTCTTGGAAGATTAGTTTTTGCTCACACTTGTGGCTTTGAGAAATTGGAAATAACCCGCTCTGTTCCCCAGGGGTCATTTGGTGGCTCCTTAGAACAGTTAATCTGCAGGTGGGGAGGTGTCCTGCTGTTACCAAGTTTACTCACCCAGCAGCTCCTGCTGATGCCATCATCTCTCCAGTTCTCACCTCTATGTGTGTGTAGGGATTATGTGAGTAACAATCATGTGTTGAGGGAGGAGCCCCCAAAATACCCAAAGGAAAACACATTGTTGGAAATGTGATAGAATTGTCAATGTGACTTGAAACCAATTGCATCAATGGTGAAATACAAGATGGCTTGTGTTTATTCTGCAGCAGTGTGAAAATTGTGAAAATGTCATGAAGAAGGGAAATAAAAGCAAAGGAAAGTTGGATAACAGTCAACCTCAGATTCTGAGGTTAGGAGAAGCAATCAGGACAGTGTACAGGCAGGACTCAGCACCACGGACAGAGGCAGAGCTTGTTAGCCACCCGCCTCTCTTTGCTCTCTCTCTTTTTTTTAATGATGCTGAGCCTATGGCTAGGGTCAAGTCCTCCAGCTGGCAGGCCTCTCTCTCCTGACCTGTTATCTGATCCCTGCCTTCTCTTTGCCCTAGCTTGGGCATCTCCTGGGGCCATGAACAGCTGGCACTGCCCTGGCACACTTACAGGATGAACTTGCTACTTTCAAAGCTGATGAACTTGCTACTTTCAAAGCTCGGGCCTCCGACATGGAGGGCATCTGGGCTGCTCAGGCCTCCTCCCCACAGGGTAGGTGACCTTCTTCTTTGATGGAGGAGCAGGTGGGTTGGTTTGGCTCTAGTGAGGATTTTGCTGTGACAGGTGGTATAGAACAATTGGGCAGGAACGCTCTCCCTTCCCCCATATTCATGAGACTCTGGCTGCAGGGTCGAAGGAGAAAAATTAAAACTAAGGCTTATTATGGAATTAGGGCCATGAAACCACAAACTATAGTGACACAACAGCTATAGCCATAAACCTAGAGCCCATTCAATCATAGAATAGGAGCGTTTACACATTAAGTAGAAACATTTATGTACAGGTAACAGAGAATAACTCCTATTCTTATGTTTGTGGCAATAACTGGAGCTTTATGGAGTTTTTGTGACTGCTTAATTATGGTGAGTGGACAAAGAGGTCTGGGGTGGGGAAGGTCGGGGTATATAAAACAGCGGCTGATGTCGAATCTCGTGGCCGGGGAAGCAAAGTCAATTTTTCCATGTTTTTGCCTCAGAGAAGGCTAAGCCCAGTGTCTAGCTGCTAAAAATTTCTAGGTCTTATCCTTGGTCTGTCCAGGTCATAATGCAGAGGGGAATTTGTGGGTTAAAGCTCATGTTGCCCCCTAATTCTTGGAAAAGTTTAAGAGGTGTAGTTGACAGCTATCCAAAAATGTCTTTAACAGTTAATGACACATTCTAATCTCTAAATCAACAGATATTCACTCAACAAACTTCTGACAATTACCTATGAACACAAGGGGTGTGAAGTAAATTAGAAACAATCCTCGCCCTCAAAGAATTTCCAATCTGGTAGGGTAGTTGTAAAGGTAACAAATAAATGATAACACAGTGAGGAAGGTGTAACAATAAAACCATCGTCATGTCATTATCAGGGACTATCAATGCATTACCTGGGGCTTAAATATTTTAGAGACTGGTGTATGGTCAGTAGCCGCGGCCGTCACGGTCGTGGCCATGCAGGTGCAGGTTCCCATTAGATTCCGACAGATGGTAAAGAAACAGTGGAGTCACGAACTGGTGGGCCATCCCTTTATTCTAGCCTCACAACCGGCCGGCGAGTAAAAACAAACACACAGGGCACCAAAGACCACTCAGACATTCTCCGGTTCCACAACCAAGAGAAGCTTTTCCGGTTTTTCCTAGAATCAAAGGCCTCCCACCAGTCTAAATCACCTGTGTTTCTCCATCTGCCAACATGGCTTCTTACTCTGCAAAAACTGGCTTCTTCTTCAGCACCCCGCCATCTTGGCTGCTTCTTCTCCTCATCACACTTCCTTCCTTCCAGTAAACATTAGCCAGACAATGGCCCCTCCCAAGCAGGAAGGCAACCTGCAACCTTGCAGACCACTGTATCTGGCGTTGCCCAGCCCCCAATGCAAAATATAAGCACGCAAACATAAAAATCATATTTACGAACTTATTTGACCAGCAACCGGGATGTGCTTCTCTCCCCCAAAGGGGCCTAGCAGATGAGATTAGTGTGCGTTGACATCTCTTTTGTGAAGTAAGAATGTTTGTGATTCTGTTCGAGGGTCAGATAAGCCCCTCCCTACACCTCATCTGGAGCGCCCCCCCCCCCCATGCCTAGCTTTGAGAGCCCAAGGTTAGCTTCTTTCTGCAATAAACTTATCAGCCTCTGTCCAGCTTTCAAGCCCCTTCTGGGAAGTGAGCACCTCTAGGTCCAATGTCCATTTAACCACAGTGATCTGATAACATGTAATGGAGGACTGACTACAGTTTCGTTTTATTTGTCACTCGGGGCTATCTGTGGCTTCCTTGCATTTCCCCGTGTCCCATTACTCCATTTAATTGAGAATTAGCTGTTGACGAAAGGAATTTGAAAACATTCTTAGGCCGATGTAAGAACACCAGGCAGTCTTCCTGAAGGAGGGAGTGTTTGATATGGGCTCTGAAAGACGTAGAGATATGTAATTAGCTCGGTTTCTCCTGTACAGATGCCGCGGGGAATGTGGAGTAGGTACCTTACTTACCCTGTTCCACCTTCCTCATGTCTATTCCGGGGAGCTCTTAGCCACAGAAGACCCTGAGATTTCTTCTGCTGTTAGAGAGGACCGCAACCCCAAACTCTGTAGGTTAGCTCTTGTTCACACTTTCTAAATAAGAAATGTTGTACCCTCCTCAACCCCCCTTTCCCCAGCAAAACACATCTCAATCTGTGCTGCTAGGAATAACCTGATTATATTCACAGGACTTTGTAGTTGATGAGGCTTTCCTTGGTGCAACCAAAGCCCTGTGGTATGGAAAGTCTTGTCAGCTTTATTTTATAAACAAGATGCTGGGGTTTCGAAGAGATTGGCTTGGGTGGCAGAGCTGGGTCCAGAACTCAGGTCTCCTGACTTCTTTGGTTCCACCAGACTTGAGGTTCTACCGCAGTCTAACTGGAATTCCCACCGTTACACATGACTCCCACTTCACCATGTTTGGTCTTGAAGGAGATTTACAAGGGGGATTGCCACATACTTCAAAGGCTCCTGGGCTTAGCCCGTATTTCCTAAATAATAGTGATAGCCCCCACTTATTAAATGCCATCTGCACGCATTGTTCCAAATGTTTCATATGTACTAGCTTATAAGTTCACACAACAGCTCTACGAGGTAGTTGTTATTATTTTCCTTACTTTACAGATGGGAAAATTGAGGCAGAAGGATGTTAGCTAACTAACTCTTAAGTCCTGGAGCTGGCAAATGGCAGACCAGGCGATCTGCTCCAGTCGGTACTCTTAATCACCAACCACTGTCTCTCCTGCCGAAAGAAGACTATAGGTTTAGGTCCAAGCCCTTGTTTCTCATTCACTTGCAGTGTGACTTTGGATGAGTCACTGAACCCCTCTGGGACCCAATTTCCTTCATTGACAAATAAGAGTAATTCGTATTTATACAAAGCTTCGCAGTTTGCAGAGTGCTTTGTCAGGCATCAGCTGATTTGATCCTAGCAAATGCCAGTGAAGAAGATGACAATCTTTATTTTATGCATAAAATAACTCAGGGTTCCAAGGGCTGGCCAAGGTCACAGCCAGTATGCACTAGAGGAAGTCCGAGAACCCAGCCTTGGCAGTTTCCTTGACTTGGAATTCGTGGATCTTGTACTAAATGCTTTCCAAGAGTCCTGCGGGTCCAGATCTTGTCTGTGCTGGGAAATTAAGAATATACTGGTCTTAGTCAGTGCAGGATGCTACAACAAATTAACATAGACCAGGTGGCTTATTAATAGGTTTCTACCTATTTCTCACAATTCTGAGGGCTGGAAATCCTGGAAGTCTGAGATCTAGTGCAGTTGGATCCTGGCCGGAGCTCTCTCCTGGGTTGTAGACTGCCTGCTTCTTCTTATATCCTCACATGGCAGAAATAGGGAGAGAGATCCAGTGCAGTTGGATCCTGGCCGGAGCTCTCTCCTGGGTTGTAGACTGCCTGCTTCTTCTTATATCCTCACATGGCAGAAATAGGGAGAGAGATCTCTGGGCTGTGTTTCATAAGGACACTAATCCCATTCATGAGGGTTCTACCTTCATGACTTATTTATCTCCCCCAAACCCCACCTTCTAAACACATTAGGAGTTAGGATTTCAACATATTAATTTTAGGGGGGCACAAACATGTAGTTCTAACAAGGGGCCATTAGAAAGCTCTTAGTTTGGGGCCAGCCTGAGCAGGTGGTACAGATAGCAGTGACTCAATTAGGCACAGGAATCCTCATCAATCTCAAGGGTCCCCCACAGACTGTTCCCCCAACAGAAGCTGGCTTTAGGAAACCAGCTCTCAACCTCCTCTCCCGTAGCCAGAGCAGCCCTGTGTCCCTTGCCCTTTTATTTTTTTTTCAGGTATCAACCCTAGGGTTGACCAAGAAGCATCTCTGAACTGATGAGGCCTTGCCTCCAGAGAGGCAAAGGGAAAAAGGACAAAAATATAAAATAAAGATTATGCAAAATAAAATTACCCAGCATGTTTCTGCTATCTCCCTCACCTCCCCGTGTAAATTACCCTATTATTCTGTTCCCTTAGGACTCCTGATCGTCCTTATTTCTTCTTTTGAGCTAAAGTCATTCATGCAGTAAATTAGTTCTTTGCTTTAAAATAGCTCTGATTGTAGCAGTTGCTGGCACCAGCAGCAGCAATGTCAGGTCCCCAGTCCCACGTCCCCCGGACTGTTTCCAAAAAAAAAAAAAAAAAAAGGTGAAAAGAAAGAAAGAAACAACTCTCAACTACTCTCCCTTCCTCCCACTCTATTTACATGGATGGAGAGACACGGGTGCCCATTTCCTGGGAAAGGCTTTTTTTGAAAGGCAAACACATGGTGAGAGGGTGTGCAGACCCAGTCATAACATGGAAACAACTCAGGTCAGGACAGCGAGAATTATAGTCATCAGGTCCAGGAGTTGGCAACTGGCAAATTTCCACTCTGTCCTTGCCCCCTTGAAAAGCAAGTCTTGGTTCTTCTTGGGTTCCTGGGGAAGCAGTATAACAGAGAGGTTAAGAACCCAAGTGTTTGTGTCAGGCACTCCTGGGCTGAGTCCTCGGTTCTGCCACATTTTAGCCGTGTGTCCTTAGACCTGAATCTGTGTTTCCTCATCTCTGACACATACCTCACTCCGACTCATGTATCCAGTTTCCTACTCAGCACCTTTGCTTAGATATCTAACAAGAAAATAAAACTTAATATGTCCCCAAGCAAACTTTTGATATTCTCTCTTCTAAACCTACCCCTTCCACAGTCTCCCCATCTCTGTAAATGTCAACTCCATTCATCCTTTGCTCAGGTTAAAATCCTGGATGTCGCCCTTGACTTGGCTTCTTTTCTACCGTTCAACTAATTCCATGTTGCCTGTAAATCCCACTGACATTATTTACAAAACGTTTTCAGAATCTGCCTACTTTTTATCCCTCCACTGCTACACCCTGAGTCAGGCCACCATCATCTCTCACCTGGGAATTTCAATAGTCTCCTAACTGGTTTACACGCTTACTTCCTCATCTCCAAAGTGATTCTTTAAAAACGTAAGTCAGTTCACATCTTGCCTCTTTAAAACCTTCCAATGCTTTGCATGCTGCTTAGAATACAAGCCAAGGATCTACACAATCTGCACCTCTCCCTGAAAGGTGGCTATGATTGTTAGTCATAGTTGCCTTCTTATAATTCTGGTCTTCTCTTAACATTGTAGAATAATATAGTGTGTTTGTGTGTCCTGGGCGGGGGAGTTTGAGGTGAGATGGGGAGAATGGCATAAGAACATATGAACTCACTCAAAAGTTAGATTCCCCAGTCGTCCACTTTCTCCTGTGGTTACAGATGTGTACCCCACACATTCTCTCGAGGACTGGTATCATTCTCAATGTCTCTTCTCCACTCTTAATGGTCCCCTCTCCTTCTTTATCACCCTATGGCTATGGGTTTCAGCCTTTAGCCTGGAAGAATAATTGAAGGAACTTTCTTAAAAGGCAGATTTCATCTCCAGAGATCCTGATTGGTCAGGAATATAGTAGTGTGTTAAGTAGTGGACCAGGTGAGTCTGATGTGTGTGGTTATAGCATGTATATGGCATCATAAATTATAATGAACATAAGATTTAATTATTTTTGAAGTATTTCAAAAGGTTAAGTTTTATTCATCTTTAAAAAGGAAGATTTGGAAGTAAAATAAACATATATCCATAAAAGCAAAAGTGGTCAGTATACAGGGTGGGTATAAACACTTGGATTTATTATTAAACATGTCCAGCCCATGTCTCAGGTCAGAAATTATGAGATTTTTTTTTAAAAAGTGAGAGTAAGGGAGATACAGAGACAGACCAGCGTGTACCCAATCAAGATCCCCCAAGCATCTGGGGTCAATGCTCTGCCCATCTGGGGCCACTTGCAACCTAACTATTTTTAGTGCCTGAGGCAAGGCTCCATGGAGCCATCCTCAGTGCCAGGACTGCACCTGGGGCCAATGTGCTCAAATCAGTTAAGCAATGGCTGCATGAGGGGAAGAGAGAGAGGGAGAGAAGGGGGTGGGGGAGGCGAGAGAAGCAGATGGTTGCCTCTCTTGTGTGTCCTGACCAAAAATTGAACTCAAGACTTCCACACACCAGGTCGATGCTCTACTGCTGAGCCAATTGGCCAGGGCCAGGGATTAAAATATTTTTGAAGTGATGGATCCACTTCATAGTGGATCACAATCCAATGGTCAGATTTGAATAAACTGTTCATTTTTTTTTTTTTTTTTTTTTTTTTTTTTTTTTGTGACAGAGACAGAGAGTCAGAGAGAAGGACAGATAGGGACAGATAGGAAAGGAGATAGATGAGAAGAATCAATTCTTCATTGCAGTACCTTAGTTGTTCATTGATTGTTTTCTCGTATGTGTCTTGACTGGAGAGCTACAGCAAACCGAGTGACTCCTTGCTCAAGCCAGCAATGTTGGGTACAAGCTGGTGAGCTGTGCTCAAACCAGATGAGCCTGCGCTCAAGCTGGCAACCTCGGGGTTTTGAACTTGGGTCCTTTGCGTCCCAATCTGATGCTCTATCCACTGCACCACCTCCTGGTCAGGCATTTTGGGCTTCCTTACAGAAAAAAACAGTCACTTAAACTGATGTTTTCCTTAACTTCCAAAGTTTCAGTATGGACCTAAAAATATTATCAGCCTTATTCTAAGACAGCCAGAAGATATTTCTATATATTATGTATGTCCAGTCCTTTTGGTTAATCTTTTCTTTTAATCCCCAGATTGGAAGTTATAATAGTTATTTTTCCCGAAAGACAATATTTTTATTTACCTACATATTCACCAATTTCTTTGCTAAACATTTCATTATGCACTTAAGATTTTTCTTTTGGAATCATTTCTCTTTTTCCTAAGGTAGATCTTAGGAAGTTAGATTCAGGTAGTTAAGTTCTGCTGGTGGTAAATTCTTTCAGATTTTGATTATCTGCAAATATCTTTATTTTTTCTTTGTTCTTGAAAGATAGTTTTGCAGGGTATACATTTCTAGATTAATGATTATTTTTCTTAGCACTCTGTTCTGGTTACTATTTTTAGTTATGAGAAATCTACTGTCAGTCTAACTCCAGCATTCTTGTATATGATCTGTCTTTTCTCTCAGTCTCTTTTAAGATCTATTTAGCTTTGGTGTCTTGTAATTTCACAAAGATGCATGTAGATGTAAATAAAAATTCCATACTGCTATCTATTGTGTTTCCTGTATATTTGGATGCATTTCTTTTATCATTTATAGAAAAATTTATTTCTGACATTATTATAATTATTTTAATTTTTCTTATTTTTATTTTGTATTTTTCTGAAGTTAGAAGCGGGGAGGCAGTCAGACAGACTCCGACATACGCCTGACCATGATCCACCTGGCATGCCCACCAGGGGGTGATGCTCTGCCCATTTGGGGTGTTGCTCCATTGCAGCTGGAGTCATTCTAGCACCTGAGGCAGAGGCTATGGAGCCGTCCTCAGTGCCTAGGCCAACTTTGCTCCAATGGAGCCTTGGCTGCAGAAGGGGAAGAGAGAGATAGAGGGAGGAGAGGGGGAAGAGTGGAGAAGCAGATGGGCACTTCTCCTGTGTGCCTTGGCTGAGAATCAAACCCGGGACTTCCACATGCCAGGCTGACGCTCTACCGCTGAACCAACTGGCCAGGGCCAATATATTTCTCTTTCATCTGGGTCTTTGATTAAATGCAGGTAAAATCTTTTGATTTGGTCTTCCATATCTCTTAATCTCTTTTTCATTATTTTTTAATATCTTCTCTCTGAATATTTTCCTCAGATTGATCTTTCAGTCTATTAACTTCTCTCTTCAGCTGTGTCTAATTTTCTAATCCACTTCATTTCTAGAAGTTCTTTTTGATTTTTTCAGATATTTTTGATAATTTTAGGATCTTGTACTGCTTGCCCATTTTTGGGATTTTAAAAATTTTAAAGCGTTTTGTAGATATTTATTTATTTTTAAAATAAATATAATAATCTGATTATTTAGCTAATATTTACTTAGTGCTTATTATGTTTCAATTATTATAATAGAAGCTGGGGGGTTCAACAGTAAACAAAATGTATAGAAATGTCTGATTTCTTGGAGCTTGCGTTCTAGTGGATAGTTCTAGTATCTGAGGTCCTTCACAGTTTGAGTTTGTTGTTGGTTGCTTCTGCTGATTTTCATTCATAATAGTTTATTGCTCTATATGTTTTTAATATTTGATTATACATCAATGTTTGGCTGCACATAGTCTGTGGGAATCCAAGGGGCTTAAATGAGGGCTTGCATTTGCTTCTTCCAGGAACCAGAGAATGTTACTGTTCTAGAATCAGTATAAACCCTTTTCAGAATCTAGATTAAAGTATAAGTCTTGGCTCAGATTCTCCACCCATTCTGCTACTTCAAGGTTTAACATTCTCATCTACAGAAACACTACTATCAGCAGGTGCTTCCTGTGGCAAAATATAGTGATTGTGGTAAAAATTTTTTGCAATTTTATCTACATTTACAATCATGTGTCACCATCATTATCTACTTCCAAAAGTTTTTCATTGTCCCAAACAGAAACTCTGCAACCATTAAGCAATAACTCCCTGCTCCCTCCTTCTTCCAACCCTTGATAACTTCTACTTTACTTTCTATCCCTATGGTTTTGCCTTTCTGGATATTTTATATAGTTGAATTATATAATTTTTGTCTCTTTGTGTCTGCCTTGTTTCACTCAGCATAATGTTTTTAACGTTTGTCCATGTTGTAGCCTGTAGCAGAACTTCATTTCTTTTCATGGTTGAATGATATTCCACTGCATATATGCACCACATTTTCCTTATTCATTCATCTATTAATGGACATTTGAGCTGTTTTCACATTTTGGCTATTGTGAATATTACTGTAATTGACATTGGCATACAAGTATTTGTTTGAATTCTTGTTTTTAATTCTTTTGGGTAATATATCTAGGAATGGCATTTTTTTGGTTACAAGGTAATCTTATGTTTAGTTTTTGGTTTCTTAACTATTATACTGTTTTCCACAAAGCCTATGCCATTTTACATTCCTACCAGCAATGTACAAAGTTTCCAATTTTTCCAAATCCTCAATAACACTATTTTCATAATTATTATTATCATTACCATCCTGGTAAGTATAAAGTAATATCTAATTGAGGTTTTGTTATGCATTTCCCTAATAACTTTGTTAAATATCTTTCCATGTGTTTATTGGTCACTTGTGTATATTTGGAATAATGTCTACTTAAGTGGTTTCTCTATATTTGAAATTGGGTTGTCTTTTTGTTGTTAAGTGTAGGAATTCATATATATTCTGAATATTAAACACTCATCAAATGGTTTACAAACAATTTCTTCCATTCTGTTGTTTGTCTTTTCAATTCTTTTTTTAGGTGAGGGGAGGGGAGATAGTGAGACAGACTCCTTCATGCACCTTAATTGGGATCCACCTGGCAACCTCATCTGGGGCTATTGCTATAGTACTGAGCTATTTTTAGTGCTTGAGGCTGATGCTCTCCAATAGAGCTATCCTCAGTGCCTGGGGTCAGGCTCAAACCAATCAAGCCACTGGTGGTGGGAGGGAAAAAGGGAGAGAATGAAGAGAGGGAGGGGAGGAGTAGCAGATAGTCACTTCTCCTGTGTGCCCTGACTGGGAATTAAACCAAGGACATCAATATGCCAGGCCAAAGTTCTATCCACTGAGCCACCGAGCAGAGTCTGTCTTTTCAATTTTTTTTAATAATGCCTTTTGATACACAAAAGTTTGTAATTTTGGTGAAGTACAGTTTAAATTTTCTTTTGGGGACGTATCTATGACTCTATTGCTAAATCCAAGATTATGAAAGTTTCACTCTATGTTTTCTAATAAATCTATGGTATTAGCGCTTATATTTATATTTAAGTCACCAATTCATTTTGAATTAGTTTTAGTATTTGCTGAGAAAATCTTTTGCATGTGGAAATTCAGTTGTCTCAGAACCATTTGTTGAAAAGACTGTTCCTTCCTCATTATATGAACTTGACACATTTGTCTAAAATCAATTAGCCATAGATGCATGAATTTATTTATGGACTTTCAATTCTATTCCATTAATGTATATCTCTATTCTTACGCCCGTACCACACTCTTTTGATTATTGCAGCTTTATAGGAAGTTTTGATATTGGGGAAATGTGTTTTCTGACTTAGTTATTATTTATCAAGATTGTTTTGGCTATTCAGTCCCTTGTAATGCTACATTAATTTAATGATTAGTTTTCCCCTTTCTAAAATAATAGGGCCATTGGAATTTTGATAGAATTGCTTTAACTCTCTAAGTATGGGCATCTTAACAATATTGTCTTCTGATCCATAAACATGGGCGTGTTCTCATTTATTTAGGTCTTTAGTTCTTTTCAGCAATATCTGTGGTTTTCAGTGTATAAGTTTTTCATCTCCTTGGTTAAATTTATTCCTAAATGTTTTATTTTTAAAGATGCTACTGTGAATGGTGCTGTTTTCTTAATTTCCCTTTATGCACTGCAGGTGTATAAAACACAGCTGATATTGCCTGACCAAGCGGTGGGCGCAGTGGATAGAGTGTCGAACTGGGATGCAGAGGACCCAGGTTCGAGACCCCGAGGTGGCCAGCTTGAGCGCAGGCTCATCTGGTTTGAGCAAAAAGCTCACCAGCTTGGATCCAAGGTTGCTGGCTCAAGCAAGGGGTCACTCGATCTGCTGAAGGCCCGCGGTCAAGGCACATATGAGAAAGCAATCAATCGAGAAACTGATTATTGATGCTTCTCATCTCTCTCTGTTCCTGTCTGTCCCTATGTATCCCTCTCTCTCTCTTTCTCTCTCTGTCCCTGTAAAAAAAAAAAAAAAGAGTAGAAAACACAGCTGATATTTTAGTTTTAATTTTATACCCTACAATTTTGATGAATTGTTAGCCCTTGTATCTTGTGGATTATTTGGGATTATCTATCTATCTATCTATCTATCTATCTATCTATCTATCTATCTATCTATCTATCTATCTACATAATCCTGTCAGCTGTGAATAAAGATAGCTTTAACTTATTTTTTCTAACTTGGATGCTTTTTATTTATTTTTCTTGTCTAATTGCTCTAGTAGTAGTACAATGTTGACTAGGAGTGGTAAAATTATGTATCCTTGTCTTGTTCTAACACTTGCCTTTTGAGTTGCCTTTCAATGAATTTGGAGGATTGATGAAACTATTACATATTTCTCTTACTTATGTTGACCGCAGAAATACACTCACATTTTTTTTTTTTTTTTTAGCAAGAGCTAGTTGCTTTGTAGTGGGAAAAAAAAATCTAGTCTGCTATTGCTGGAAGCAATCCAAGATAACACTGAGTAACTCTGACATAGAATATAGTGGATTAGTTCTCATGATGGCTTGATGGTCCTCTCTCCATCTCACCCAGAATAATGAAAAGAAGCTGTGAAATGATAGAAACTGAATCCCAAAGAAAATCTGGAAGTTAATCAAATTTATAGGGTTCATAACTAGGGGGGGGGACAGGTTTTGGGGAAACTAGCTTGAAGGATAAGGAGAAATACATCTTGTATTCTGTATAATAACCAGGAGTCTGTCTACTCTAGTGTCCAATCACACAACACCTTGAAAACGTGTCATCAATCGCTAGGGAACTTACCTTTGTGAACATGAATCATAGTATAAGCTGTGCGTCCATATATTGATGAGAGGGAGGATAGAAGGGGGGGGCAGGAGGAAGGGAGAGAGAATGAGATAATGGGGGAGACATGCGACTTGTTTGATGGGGTTCTCTAAGGAAGGAAAACAGAGAACACGCTTTGGCTCTTCCCCTCTCTTCTCCTGTCTGTTGTTCTTCATCTTGGGGACCTCAGCATCATTCCCCATTCTCTGGATCTCTGGGTATACCTTGCTCTCAGTTCCTGTGGGCCCACATGTGTGAAGGCAGCTGTGGGAACCTGCCCAGTGAGTCACTGAGCACTGTGACCTCCTGCCAATGCCTGGGAGTGATGTTGCCCAGCTACAGTTGCTGAGGGAACCTCAAGTTAGAATTTCTTCACTTTAGGGCATGAAAAGTCTCAGTCACCACAGTGAATTAACGTCGCTTTTCCCTGGCTAAATGTGAAACCTGTATAAGTGAGTGTCAGCGACTGGAATGATTGACGTTCAAGTGTTCCTATTTGGATACTGTCAATCTCTATACCTTCACTCTCTGCTGAGGGCTCAGCATGCACCGAGCCCAAGTGGGAGTCGTAGGGAAAATACAGAGCAGCTGTCGGCCGCCCTCTGAGAAGCCCCTCTCAGATGGCAGATACACCCAGAGGGGCCTTCTGCTCTGATGGAGTCAGTCCCTATCCTGAGAGTGTTCCAAGCTGATGGAAGAGACATGACCTCCTGTGCTGGGGAAGACCTAGGTTCTGCTGAAAGAGAGCTTCTAGTCTGATGGGGGAGCCTTAGTCCCTGCCCTGGGGAACTTCTAGTCTGATGGGAAGACACTCTCCAATGGGAGATGGAAAATGTAATGTAAGCATCCTGCCCCCCAGGTGTCTATTGGATAGGGGTAATCAGGTTGTCTGGGGGCGACTAATGACGAGAGAACCTCTGGGAGACATGGGACTGCCTTTTTTTTTTTTTTTTTTACACACAAGGGCTATAGAACCCTAGCTGAACCCTTTAATCTCCCTGGGAAGTCCTGACCCATTCCTTTCCACCCTCACCTCCAGGCAATTCTGAGTGTTTCCCATTTGTGACCAGCCCAGATACAGATACAAAATGAGAGTTTAAACATACAGAAAATCAGAAAGAACTGTGAGCACACACAGTCGAGCACTCAGCATTTAGATTCTACAGTTGTCAACACTTCGCTATATCTCCTTCATTAAATACCTGCCCACCTAGCTATCCTTCAATACATCTTATTTGGGGTATATTTCAAAGTAAGAGGCTGACCATCAGCATACTGTCCTCCAAACACTTTAGCATGCATACCATTAAGTAGAATTCAATATTTGCTCGTGGTTCTCTCTTTCTCTGTTAAATTTACATCAGTGAAATGCACAAATTATAAATGTGTTCTTTGAGGAGATGTGACAAATGCTTACACATATATAATCCAGATCCCTATCAAGATAGGGGACATTGCTATCACTCAGGAAGTCTGTTCATCCCCCTTTCCAGTCAATCATTGCTCTCATCTTGCAGAAGCAATCAGTTTTGATTTATCAAAAACCTTTCTAGAATTTCACGTAAATGGAATCAAATAGCATGCACTCACTATGTTTTTGCGATTCATGTTGCATGTGTCAGTACTTTTAAAATATGTATATATTGTATATATACACACATAGATATACACACACATATATATATCACTGATACAATGGTTATAATCTGTCCGTTCTCCTGTTCTTGGACAGTTTATTTGGGGTTGTTTCCAGTTAGGGGTGAATAAAGCTGCTATGAATATTCTTACATGAGTCTTTTTGTGGACATATATTTTTTTCTTTTGGGTAAATACATAGAAGCTGGATTGCTGGTTCATAGGTGAGGCCTATGTTTGGCTTATGTATGTGCAATGTCTGTTTAACTCTTTTGCCCTTCTCTTCATTGGCTTGTTTGTGTTTTTAGTATTGTGTTGTAGTCCTTTACACATACTGGATACAAGTTTTTTGGGGGGAATGTTTTGCAACTATTTCTTCCTAGTCTGCGATTTGCCATTCTTTTCTTTTCTTGTGGCTGGGGGCAAGAAGTAGGATTTATTGGTGGGCATCAGTAAGGACAGGACAGTGCTGAAGCCCTTAGAAGGCAGGGCTCATTATTTGTCCAGGGGGCTGTGATTAGAGATGTATTTGGCCTCATTGCCATCCAGGATAAGCTGTTTTTCAGCTACCATGTCTTCAAATTCATCCTCATTAAACTTGATAAAGCTTCCCTTCTTGGAGATGTGGATTTCCTGACAGCCAGGGAACTTGAACTTGGTCCTGTGTAAAACCTAAATCATGTGATCTCTGTTCTCCGCAGTTTAGTGTGGATGGAAATGATGAAATGGCCAACGTATGCCCCAGGTTTTCCAAAGGCACCCTGAATGTAGCAGGCCCTTGAGCAATGTAGTTTCATTCATTGTGGTTTTGTTATGATATTGATGAGATGCTGTAAGAACTTAACTTTTGTTTATATCAATTAGTCTATGGCAAAATGTCCAGAACCTACCAACAGGTTTAAGTGGGAACTTACTGTACCTGTTTGGAGCCTAGATTGGGGACAGCATGAAGTCAGACATGAATGTCCACGGGAAAGGGTGGTCTCCAAGGTTCCTTAGGGCAATCCATACAAGCAACAGGCTGCATGTACTACTGCAAAGGCTGCTGTTTACAACCATTGCACATTTTCTTAACAATGTCTTTTCTTCTTCTTCTTTTCCAAGTGAGAGGTAGGGAGATAGAGAGACAGACTCACGCATGTGCCCCAACCAGGATCCAGCAGGCAACCCCCGTCTGGGCCCAATGCTCTGCCCATCTGGGGCCATGCTCTCAAGTGAGCTATGTGTCACACCTGAGCTGGAGGCTCCATGGAGCCATCCTCAGCGCCTGGAGCTGATGTGCTTGAACAAATTGAGCCATGGATGTGGAAGGAGAGAGAGAGAGAGAGAGAGAGAGAGAGAGAGAGAGAGAGAGAGAGAGAAGGGGAGTTGGAGGGGTGGAGAAGCAGATGGTCGCTTTTCCTGTGTGCCCTAATTGGGAATTGAACCTGGGACATCCACACCGCAGGCTGATTCTCTACCACTCAGCTAACGGGCCAGGGCCAACTATATTTTGATAAAGTTTTTAATTTTTAGAAAATTTAAATTATCATTTTTTTCTTTGATAATTACCATTTCTGTCTCCTATCTAAGAAATCTTTGCCTTTTTGCAGGTCATAAAGATATTCTCCTATGCTTTATTCTAGAAGCTTTATGGTTTTAACTTTTATGTTTAAGAACTATGATTCATCTCAAATTAAATTTTATGTATTGTGTGAGATAGGGCTCACTGTTTATATTTTCCTATATTGATAGCCAATCACACTTATTGGAAAGACTCTATCCATTGGATAGGTTTGGTTCCTACTTGAAAATCAAACGGTTGTATAAATATGGGTCTATTTCTGGGTTCTCTATTTTGTTTCATTAAATTATGTTTGCTTTTATACTACCATTCTGTCTTGATGACAGTATACTAGCTTTATAGCAATCCTTGAAATTGAGTCATGTAAGTCCTCCAATTTTTGTTTTTCTTAGTCAAGATTGCTTTGGATATTATAGGTCTTTTACATTTCCATATAAATTTTAGAATGAGCCTATCAATTTCTATAAATAAAGCTTGCTGGAAAGTAGGATTGCTACTATGTTGAATCTATAGGTCAAATTAGAGAGAATGGACATTTGAACAATATTGAATCTTCCCACACAGGAACATTTACTTAAATTAAGTCTTCTTTTTTTTTTTTTTTAACTTATCTATTTTCTTTCTGTTTTCTATGTATAGGTCTTACACATTTTTGTTATATTTATTCCTAAGTATTTTAATGTTTTTTGGTCATTATAAATTTTGAAAAATTGTATTTTCCAGTGGATCGTTGCTAGTATATGAGAATACAGTTTATCCTGATACTTTGCTAAATTCATTTTTTAGTTCTAGTTGCTACTTTATAAATCACTTGGGATTTTTTACGTAGATAATCATGTCATCTGTGCATAAAGTTTTAGTTCTTTCTTTCTGATCTGTGTTTTTTATCCCTTTATCTTGCCTTAATGCCGCAGGTAGGACCCCTAATAAGATATTAAATAGGTGTGGTGAGAGTGGACATCCTTGCTGTGTTCCTGATCTTAGGAGGAATGCATATTAAATCATACTAAATATGATGTTAGCTGTAGGCTTTTTGTGGATGGCCTTTATCAGATTGAAGAAATTTCTTCCTTTCCTAATTTGTCCATATATTTGAAAAATGATGAACAGGTGTTCTATCAATATAGTGAATTATGTTAATGAGTTTGAGTGGTTAAACAATCTAGCATTCCAGAGATAAACTCACTTTGTCGTGATATATTATTCTTTTATTATTGGATTTTACTTGCTAATTTTTTTTTAAGGAATTTTGATCTATATTCTTGAAGGACATTTGGTTTGTCATTTCCCCCCTCTTTTTGTAATGTCTTTGTCGGGTTGTAGATTGGGGTTAATCTAGCAGCATGGAACAACAAGTTGGATATGTTTACCTTCCTCTATTTTCTGAGTTTATGTAGAATTGGCATATTTTTTCTTCAAACATTTGATAAAATTTATAGTGAATACATCCAGGTCTAGAAATTTTTTTGGTTTTGTGGGAAAGTTTTTAATAACATATTTATTTAGATTTTTCTATTTTAGCTCGTGTCAGTTTTAGTTGCTTGTATTTTTCAATGATTGGGTTCACTTTGTCTAAGTTGTTCATAATGTTATTGCCCTCTCACGCCTGTAAGAAATGTAGTAATAGTCCCTCTTTTATATTTGATAGTAGTAATTGTGCCTTTTTTTCATTCATCAATCTAGCTTTTCTGGACCACTCTTTCCTCTCCCTACATTTTTTGTCGCTGTTTGTTTTAAGTAATGCCCTTTCCTCTGACTTTTCTGGAAAGACCTCTCAGTTCTCCACTCCTTACTTCCAACTGTGTTTATCTTCTTTTTCATCCTTCCCTCCTTGCTTAAAGGAAGAATTATCCTTGATCTTTCCCAACCGAACTCTCCTCTGATATGCCTGACCCTAAGTTCATGTTCTGAACTCCTATCTCCTTCCCTTTTAGGGTGCCAACAGCCCAAACACAACAGTTTTTCATCATTTCCTCTTTCCATATTATGGTCCCTACTGCTGTCCATGCCATATTCCTTTGCATCTCCAGCCTCAGCTCTGGATCTGATGGTACTATCAGAGTGACCTATAAGTCTAGAATATGTTGTGGCTTTCCACTCATTGGTATGTTTCTCATGCTTTCCCTCTATAGGAAGTATGGTCATCCCTGCCCCCCCCCCAGTCTTCCTGGGGAACATCTACTCAGTTCAGGAACAACTCCTCCTTGAATTTTGGTAAAAATTAATCACTTCCTTGTTTGACAGTGTACTTGGACAGATACTGCGGATAAAAGCATCTGTTCTAGTTCATTGTATGTACTTGCTGATGTCTTTGCTTCCTCCAGTCATGCCACAATGTCCCGGAGGGCAGGAAAACTGCTAGAAGTTTCTGCTCATATTTATATTCCTAGCGCCTGACACACACTGTAAGTGTTCGAGATATGTTTGTTGACTGAATACAGAACATTTGCATTTCATGGAGATGAGGGTTTCCATGGGGAACCAACCACCCTTTTCCCTATCAGTCCCTTCTTTTCCTGTTCTCTCAGGCTCCACTTCTTCCTTTACAGTGTGAGGGTCACTGGTGAGCCCTTGCTCATCTCCATTAGTCAGAGCGTTAGCCACCGGCTCCTGCTCTGCTGGCTCTCCCTCCAGGCTGCCTCCTTTTCTTCTTCTTTTCAGGTTCAGTTGCCTCCACTACATTTTAAAGCAGCATACCTCACTCATGAATCACTATCTCCACATCAGTTTCTTGGCCTTCCCTCCAATCCATTTTTCCTACCATAGAATGATTAATTTCCCTGAAACACAGCAAGAAAAACTTCCCTTCTCTTTCCCGCTCACAGCACAAACAATAGTTACCCCTGACTGAGTACTTACTACATGCCAGGTTCTGCATATTAGCTTACAATGACTCTTTCTAAGGGCATATGTTGGTGTCCCGGTAAAGGTAAGGACACTGAGGCTTAGGAACATAAGTGACTTGCTCAGGGTCACTCAACTGCCAGATAGAAATGGAATCCAGGTCTCTGCCTTCCGCAGGAAGCTCTGCACCTTGCTCCCTAACTCTCTTCTTCTTACTACATCTTCAGGCATGGGTGCACTGTAGGGAAGCCCTGGGGCCCCTCCTTTTGTGCCCAGAACTCTCTTTCCAAAAAGCCATGAGCCCCACTGTCCTGGGCCTTTGCCCTCATTGTTCCCCTTCCTGGAATGCTCCCCACCCACATACCCACCCCACTTCTGGGGACTTGCCAAATTTCCATTCTTCCTCCACGCCTCATGCACCTCTCATCTCTTCCAGGAAGTCTGACTGGTTGAGCCATCAGGGATATGGTGGCTCTTCTTTGACCCCCTGCAGTGCTTTCTGCTGTTTGTGCGTCTCCCTGAAGGTGCGGGTTGTCTAAACTCAGGGCAGCTCTCCCTCATCGCCTGGGCTGGCAGGAGGTGGTAGTCACGGCAGACCCCATCAGATGCTTATTGCTCTGAGTGTTTCCCACTCACCTCATACCTTTTCATTCACTCATTTGATCTTTGTTTTTTCTTTTGTTTTTCTCCTCAGACTTAATGAACATATAATATTGTGTGAGTTTAAGGTGTATAACATGATGATTTGTTACACATGAATATTACAAAATGATCATGACAGTAGGGTTAGTAAACACCTCTATCGCCTCAAATAATTGCCATTTCTTTTTTTGGCATGAGAATATTTAAGAGCTACTCTTCTAGCAGTTTTCAAGTATATAATACAGTATCATTAACCACAGTCATTGTGCTTACATTAGGTCCCCAGAACTTACTCATTTTATAACTGGAAGTGTGTGCCCTTTGGCTGACGTCTCCCCATTTCTCTCACTCCCAGTCCCCTATTACCATTATTCTACTCTATTTTTTTTTTTTTTTTTTTTACAAATTTGGCTTTTTTTTTAAGTGAGAGGAGGAGAGATACAGAGACAGACTCCTGCATGCACCCTGACCAAACAGGATCCACCCCTGGGGCCAGTACTCTGTCCATCTGGGGCCGTGCTTGCAACTGAGCTATTTTTAGCACCTGAGGTGGAAGCTCCTTGGAGCCATCCTCATTTCCCAGGACCAATGCACTTGAACCAATTGAGCCAGGCTGCAAGAGACAAAAAGAGAGAGAGAGAGAGAGAGAGAGATAGAGATGCGGGAGGGGTGGAGAAGCAGATGGTCGTTTCTCCTGTGTACCCTGACCAGAAATCAAACCTGGGACTTCCACATGCTAGGTTGATGCTCTACTGCTGATCTGAGCCAACCAGCCAGGGCTACAAGCTTTGCTTTTTAAAATTCAACATATAAGTAAGATCTTATAGGACCTGTCTTCCTCCATCTAACTTATTCCATCCATGTTGTCACAATGGCAGAATTTTCTTGTTTCTTATGGCTGAATAATATTTCATTATATATATATATATATATATATATATATATATATATATATATATATATATATATATATATATATATATATATATATAAACTTCTTTATACATTAATCTTTAGACAGATCTTTAGGCTTTTTCCATGTCTTGGCTACTGTGAATAGTGCTGCAATGACCACGGACTATAGATAGCTCTTCACGATTCTGATATCATTTCCTTCAGATATGTACCCCAAGGGGGAATTGCTAGATCATATGGGAGTTCTAGTTTTAATTTTGTGAGGAACCACCTATTGTTTCCCATAGTGGCTGTGCTAGTTTACACTCCCACCAACAGTGCAGAGTTCCCTTCTCTCCACCACCTTGCCAGCATTTGTCATCTCTTGTTGACAAATAAAATCATAAGAGAGTTAAAGTGTACAATCTGATGATTTGATATACATATATATTGTGAGGAAATTCTCCCCATCAAGTTAATTAACTCATCCATCACCTTACATAGGACATTATGCTAAGTGAAATAAGCCGAGCAGAGCAAGACAAATCCCACATGCTATCACTTACATGTGAATCAAAAAGAAAAGAAAAGAAAAAAGCCAGACTCATAGAAACAGAAGGTAGAAAGTGGTTCCAGGGACTGAGGGTGGGGAGAAATAGGAAGAATTTGGTAAAAAAGTACAAACTTTCAGTTAGGATGAGTAAATCCTGATGATACAGTCCACAACACTAAATTGCATTGCTGAAATTTGCTAAGAGAGTAGAACTTAAATATTCTCCTTGCCACAAAACAAAACAACAGAACAGCCTCACTTGATCTTTGAATAATCCCTAACAAATACCAGACATCGGGCAGGTGACCTTGAGCTGAGGATGAGGCAATGACAGTGACGATGGGGATGAAGGGGACGGCACACACGCCACGGTGCAGTCCTAGCTTTGTACCAGGCTCTAGACTATACGTTTTAGACAGGTAAGAATTAAATTCTCACAATAATCCTGAGGCAAGCATCAGATGCGGTAACTGAGGCACAGAGAGATGAAGAAATTGCCCGTGATCACACAGTAAATGGAAGATCAGGAGCCTGACATCATGGCTGAGTCCAATCCAAACAGTTGGGGAACTTCCATCCCTTTGTTGGTTTTTATTAATTACAGAATAATAATGATAACCACCCACTTATTGGGTAGTTGATATGTGTAAGGTAGTGTACTAAGCACTTTAAGATTCATTGTTTCACTTTAATCCTCTCCCCACCCCAAGATCCTACAAAGCCGGTATTATACCTCACATTTCACAGGTGAAAAAACAGTTTCAGAGAAAGTGAACTTGCTCAAGGTCACACAACAGGAAAGCTGCAGAGCTGAACCCGCACAGGCCTGTCTGACGCTGAAACGCATGCTCGTCACCACCACGTTCTGCTGCCTCTCCTATTGCAAGATCTCAGAAAGGGAAGAGCCACCTCCAGAAGTCACCGGGTTCAGTCTTCTTCTTGACGGAGAAGTCATCCTGAGAATCTCTGACAGAGGGTCTTCCCAGCCCAGTTTGAATGTTTCCGGGGACGGGGAGCTCAGCGTCTCCTGGCGCAGTCCCTCAATGGTTGCACAGAACTGATTGCCAGAGAACTCTTTTTTTTTTTTTCTAATGAGCCCAAGAAGTGAGCCTCCCTTAATCCTCAGCAAGTTCCCTCCGCAACTGCCTGTACCCCCTCCTTCAGTAGAGACCGTGCGCTCCTCCAGCTTTGCCTGTGGGAGGGCTGAGTCAAAGCCTCTGGGCCAGAGAGGGGGATGACGTCGTGCTCAAGGTTGTGCCGTGGGGGTGGGGAGCTGAGAAAGCTGCAGACATCCCTGGGAAGAGATGTTCTGGGTCTTTCATCTTAAGTGGTTTCTGATCTGTCTAGCTGAGTGATTGCCTAGAGCCACCCTGTTTAACATTCATGTAGACTCCTGGTTGGGTTATTGCAAGAGTATATCACCCATGCCTGCTTCCCCCCTCCCCCCACCCTCACCCCTGCTTCATTTCCCAGTCTCCCAGGATAAGCACCACCCTGGTCTCCATGGCAACAGGGCCATCTGTTTCACATGGCATCCCAGGCCAGGAGAAGTCCACTCTGTCCCAACTCTGCTAAGTGATGGGTGGTTCCGAATGAAGTAGGAGGGTGGTGAGGGGCAGAAGGGTGGGCCTTTGTAGTGTCCTCTGATCCCATTTGGAGCAATGCAGCCTGTCCGAGCCGGAAGAGCCCTCAGAGGTCCACTAAATGAACCATTCTTATGTATGGGAAACTGGCCTCAGAGAGAAAAAGTGATAGTCACACAGCCCATTAGCAACAGAGCTGGGTCTAGTGAGCAACCAATAAGCATTTGTTAAATGAATGAGTTATAGAATCATAAATAGTTAGTGGCAGCCAATAGTTATGCCAAAATTCCAATTTAGTGCGTGACAGTGTCCAGAAATTAAACTCTGCAACAGATGGCCACTGACACTGTGCTTGAGAGCTTGAACTGCGCTTGGTTACCATCTTAACCTCTTCCACTGAGGGACACTTTGAATATAGAGAGCTCTTCTACATGCTGAGGGGAAGCCTGCCTTGCTGGTGAACTTACCCGTTGGTCCTGACTCTGTCTTTTGGAGCCACAAAGATGGGGCCACAAAGATGGGTCCTTCACATGTGTTGTCTTATTCGACTGCCTCTGGGAGAAGTCTGAGAAGAGATGACTCCACATCTCACAGGGGCCTGGAGGGGTGAAGTAATTCTGGACCAGAGGCCCAGAAACAGGTTAAGAACTGAGGTGTCCTGGCTCCTGGGTGGAGGAAGGGCAATTGTTTCTTATCTCCTCTGGGTACTTCCCATTCTCTTCCCATTTGGGGAGCTGAACAGCCCATTGCTTGCTTGTACCATCTGTGGAGTTAATTTATGAGCTGCCTCTTTTCCCCACCCCCTCCCACCCCTTCACCCCTGGACCTAGTGTGTCTATAAGGTAAGAAAACAGTTCCCTTGCCCAGACCTTGTGGGTGGGCAGAGATGCTACCAGATCGTGTCCTCCCCCACCCCAGCTATTGCCCCTCACCTCCTCCATCACTGCTAGAATAGCCTCCATGATTACAAATGGTGTGAAGCTGGAGCCACGAGAACGGGCCAGGATAGCTCTCACTTCTCTGCTGCGAGAGACTCTGTTCTATGATTTGTGAGGCGCTGCTAAGCTTCTTCAAACATTTCCTTTCTCCCTCCTCAATGCCTCTTAGTGCCTTGCATTTCCTGGAAGAAGCTTCAAGCGGGGGAGTGTTTATGAAGATGGGCACAATGCCAAAGAGGTTCTGTCACCTTGGGGGACAGAACCAGAGGAATAAATAAGTGGTTAGGGCAAGTGGTAAAATAAGGGCTGAAAAGGGGACAGCAGATGGTGATGTTTGGGAGACCATTCTACTTTCTTCCTCCCAGCCATCTTAAATTCTGCCCCTCGCTCCTGTTCTTCCAACTAGGCTGAGAAGCCCAGAATAGTAACAGGCCATTTATTCTTCTTAGCCCTCAAAATGAGGGGACTGCCATTGGATGGATTGTCACCAGGATTTCCTGCCTTAACAGGGAGCTTGCTTTCTATCACAGGAAGCAGTGTTTTAGCCAATAGGTGCAGGTATGCAAATGAGAGAATTCTGAGTAACCTATTCCCTGGCCAGTCATCAGCAAAATTATAGCCTCAGCTCTTTGATTGGTCCATCATAATACTGAGCTTGAGAGTTCAGGCTCAATTACCTTCTTTAATGGGCCAGTGGTCAGTGGCAGGAACTAAAGAGTAGGTAATTAGAACACACGCACTACTTTCAGTGCACTTTGGCATACATTATATCAAAATTTTGCACCATGTTTGATTTCAAATAATATAACAATTAGTTGGCTTTTGCTAGTCAGACTGTATGGGGCATGGGGGATTTGGACAGGTGTGAGAAGGGCAGACCAGGACAAACATGGGCTTTGGAGGGTAGCCACCACCCCTCCACCCCAGCCCCTCCCAGGTACTTTTCAACATTCTATCCTGTCCCCTGTTGGGTTGGTGTCAGACCCTTCTTCGTTGCCTCATATGGGTGTACTGAGACCTCGCCAACATTTAGCACCAAGGCCTCTGGGTGTGCTCAGAGCAGGGTTCTGTGTGCACAGACCAGACAGAAAGATGGATTGTTCCCTGCAATAAATATCGACTGATTCATAAATCTGGTTGCCAGATTCGATCAAAGTTGCTGCCTGCATAATCCAGGAGCGGGAATACACTGGCTAATTTTGTGCTGGGCCAGCTGATCCCCGGTGGAAGATGTATAAATGTCAATGTTTCTTAGCTTCATGCAACCTGATGGCTGTGGGAGGGGGTTGAGGAGAACAAGTTCTCTCAGCCGAGGGGTCAGGTCTGTGAAGGGTGGTGAAGGCTAGAGTGAGCCACGGGACAGAAGGTTCCACAGGGCAGGACTGCTGCCCCTTCTTCCTCACTGTCTCCGGGCCTCCTCAGCTTGAGCCTGTCTCTACAGCAACCACAGTCAGGCTGAGCTTAGGTAACACTGAACACCTGGACGAAAGCTGACTCAGCCAGCCGTCACCCAGATGTTTCTAAATACCTAGAGCTTTGTACGGAGAAAATAAAACACTGGCCACGGTGAGTTTCCACTTTTCATCCAGATGTTGGGTGGCAGCTACATGCAGCCTTGGAAGGGTCTTTAATTGTTCTTTCCTAGAACCCCCTGTTATTAACTCAGGGTCCCACAGCCCCCGTGAAGAAGCAAAAAGAAGGGAGAGGCAGTTGTTCTTGCCGGCACATTCTCTTCGGGTGCTCTGAGAAGGTGTCTTCCTTCTGTGGCCAGCTGCATGGCTGGTGCAATTGGCCTTTGATTGAGGGGGTGGACAGAGGGGACCTACCCTTCACTGCACCCAGTCGCACCTCCTTAATCCCTCTGCACTTGGGTTCGATTCCTCATTTGCCGTGGCCCTCACTCAGTCATCCTTTCATTTTCCTAACAAATACTTGTGCAGGGTCTGCCTTGTGCAAGCCTTCTGCCTGGGCTCAGGGTCGACAATCCAAATCGCCCCCTTCCCAGCAGGGTCCCCTGTGCTTCCTGACCAAGGAGAGACAGGGCTGGGAGGGCGTGAGAGCTGAGCTTGGTCGGGCCAGGGGCTTGGCAAGGGCTGCAGTGGATGCGATGACTGAGAACATGTGCTCTGTTGCAGGCCATCTGGGCTCCAGTCCCAGCTTCGCTACCAGCTGTGTGGCCTTAGGCTGATCCCTGAGCCTCAGTGTCCTCGTCTGTAAAATAAGGGTAGGAATACTACCTTTCTCATGGGATTGCCACGGGATGGAATCATTTCATGCACACAAGAGCTAGAACAGTGCCTGGATGGGCACATGCGCTGCAAGGCTGGGTTTTCGGTGTCCTGTTTTCCCAAGTGTAGAGAGCACCTCGCATGTGCAGGTCTTTGGCTGGTGTATGAACCCTGCAAAGACCAGTTAGAGATGGTCCCTGACGTGCCTCTGCATGATATCCCCCACAGAGACAGGCGAGGGGCAGTGGGCAGGGCTGGGTCAAGGGTTCCAACTGTTTGGAGAGGCAGGAAGGTCTAGTGGAGAGAAGATGTGGCCTTCGACTGGGTCACCGGAGGGTGAGGAGGTACTGGGAGGACATTTCAAGATGGGGTGTTAGCAACAACAAAGCATGGAGGTGGACAGCACAGGGTCTGGAGAGCAGAGGACAGAAAGAGAGCTGAAGCTGGAAAGGGAGGCTGGAGCCATATCGCGAAGGGCCTTGACTGCTGCGTGGGAGACTGTGCCGAGTCCTAGGCAATGTGGAGCCACCGGGGGAGCTGGGGAGGAGGAAGCGGAGCTGAGCACTCATGCGGTCTCGCCAGCACTGGTGTGATGGAGGGATGGAAGAGGGATGGGACCAGACAAGAGGCCTGGGCAGTCCTGGGTCTGAGCGAAGCCATGTGGAAGGAACAATGACCTCATATAAGGCTGAGGGTGATCCCCCGAGGGCTAGTGAGCACCACCAGGAAGAAGAGGGCCAGCCAATGAGGCCAGACACACCAGGTCTCTTCTGGCAGGTCCCCGTTTCCCTTTGGGTAAGGGGAGTTGCTGCCTCCACTCAGGGAGTAGAAAGTGGAATTTTAAATAGAACCCTCATAAATCCACAGCCCGATGGAGTTGGAGACGCTCTGAGAGATCATCCAGTGCAACCCTTTATTTCCTGGATGCCCACACGAGGTCCAGAGAGGGCAGGAGTGTTTCCACTGCCACCTTGCGGGTAAGGGGCAGAGCTGGGATGAACCCGCCAGTGACCCCGGGAGCTTCCAAACATACCATCCCCTGGCCCCGCCAAGTCAGTTCATCAAAGATGTACTGGGCACCGACTGCGTGCCAGGCATCAGGTGGGCACATGGGAGGCCGAAGTGAGGGCAACGTTGTCCCTGCCCTCAAAGGGCAGGAGAGAAAGAGACAAATGCACCCAAACCACACACGATGTGATATGTGCATCAAAAATTCCAACAGCATGAAGCATGTGTTCAGACAACGGCAAGCTATTCCAGGCGGCGCTGGCTGTCCCTTTACTCCTCTCATTTTCTGTCAGTCTGGCTGTCATTACTCTGAATCTCTCTCTCTCTCTCTCTCCCTCCCCCACCCTCTCTCTCTCTCTCTCTCTCTCTCTCTCACACACACACACACACACACACACACACACACACACACACACCTCTCAGTGTTAGTCTACAACCTCTTGATTAAAAGAAAGCATATGCCGTGATAGGGAGAAACGTGTGGCTGTAATTATCGTAATGATTGGGACCATCCACTGGAAATTTCCGCCTTGGCTTGGCCTGGCTCCCGCTGCCCTCACTCCCACTCTCGTTCACAGTTGGGTGATTTTACAGGTGCCTGGAAGTGACATCTTGCCGCTTCCAAACACCAACCAACCAGTCTGTGGCCCAGGTGGTGTTGGCTCCTGCCTCTAGGAGGCTAAAGACTGTGTTCAGTGATGATGCTCGTCAGTGTCAGGCCCCGTTAGAAACTCAGGGATGGAGCAAAATGGCCAGAGTCGCTGCCCTCATGGGGCTTATGTGGGACAGACAAACCAATACATGTGGACTTCAGGAAAAAATATATTATACCAGGTGGCTCGAGGTATTAAGAAGGAGGCAAGGAAGTGGGGGTGAGGCGGTGGTGGGCTGATTTGTAATTCTGCATAGCGTTCCTGGGGCGCCCTCTCTGAGAAGCTGACATCTGAGTCAAGACCAGAAGAAAGTGAGCCGCCACCAATGTGATGTCTGGAGGAGGGGCAGGCAGAGGCGCGGGCGTTGCGGAGGCCTGGGGCAGGGCTGGGCCTTTGGAGTCTGAGGAATGGGGTTTGAGGTATGGCAAGGTGGCATTGCACATGTGGTCAGTGAGGTCACAGGGCCCAGATCACACAGGGCCCTGACTGTCATCTCGGGACTGTGGCTCTTACGCTGGGAAAGCGCCTACCCCACAGAGAACCCTCCTGAGATCCCAGCTCCGAGGAGGGAGCAGCTTCATTGTTCTACCGTAGGAGCCTCCCTGGTTCCCTCTCTCAGTGCAGGGCTTTATGGGTTGGGGCAGGTCCTCCCACGGTCCCGGCACACTCTGCTTCTGTCTAGTTCTGCGTTGATGCCACCCACTCCCATGGCCCAGGGCCAAACCCCTGTTTGGGGTCACACAGGTGGCCTTGGAGTGGCTGGCTATACACCTGGGCAGGGCAAAGAGAAGACATACCTGACCCCAGGTGGGCATCTGATCTGCTGGCTCCGCTGGCTGGCGTCCACCCTGGTTGGCAGTGAGGTCAGCTCTGCTGACTCGCACAGCCTCAGGCACTCCAGACAGACAGCGTTCTCAGTGACAGGACCCCTCAGTCCTACTCTGCCCCTCTCCACCTGGCTCCTCCCCAGCCCGTGGAATTGTAAAAACTCTAATCTCAGGGTCGTATTGAGAAAAGCATGGGCTCTGGAGCCAGACAGCGTCCAATCCCAGACCTACTATATACCTGCTGTGTGATTTTTTTTTTTCTTTTCTGTGAGAGAGACAGAGAAAGAGAGGGACAGATAAGAACAGACAGGCAAGAAGGGAGAGAGATGAGAAGCATCAATTCTTCATTGCGACACCTTAGTTGTTCATTGATTGCTTTCTCATATGTGCCTTGACCACGGGCCTTCAACAGACTCAGTAACCCCTTGCTCGAGCCAGTGACCTTGGGCTCAAGCTGGTGAGCCTTGCTCAAACCAGATGAGCCCGCACTCAAGCTGGCGACCTCGGGATTTCGAACCTGGGTCCTCTGCGTCCCAGTCCGATGCTCTATCTGCTGCACCACCGCCTGGTCAGGCTGCTGTGTGATCTTAGGCACACTGCTGAGTTAAGTTGGGGCCTCAGGTTCCTCATCTGTAGAGTGGGCACAGTGACATGGTGCCTACCTCATGGGGTTGGGAAGGCTGGATGTCATGATGCGTGCAAAGAACCTGGCACATTCCCAGCAGCCCTCAGTGAACCTCGGCTCCTATGATGGCAGCGGCCAGAACAATGAGTGGATCCTGGCACCCCAGCCTCACCTGGAGAGTCAGGAGGGGAGGCATCAGAGTCACATGTCTCAGTGCCCAAGGTCTGCTCAGGGCCAGGGGCTCTGCAGGTGGCCGTGTCCCCGCACTGCTCCCAGGCTCTGCCGCTAGCTCTGCGGCTCCCACAGGGACTGTGCTCCCAATGTGCTGGTCTGGGTGGAGCTGGTGTGCCTCTGCTTCTCTCAGGGCTCTCCACTGACCTCCTGATTTTTTCTTTTAAGAGCATGGTGTCTGCATGTTATAGAAAAAATGAGCATCTATGGCAGAGTGAGGAGAGAGAAGTCCAAATGTGGGGACTCGGGGGACCTGGGTTTCTGTCCCACCTGTGCCATGTGACCTTGGGTGGGTCACCTCTCCTCTGAGCAATCATTTCTGTGAAAGCTTGTACTCAGCCCAGAGGATCTGGGATCCCTCTGGCTGGGAAAAACCTATTGTGAGTATCAAAAATATAAAACAAACCCAAGTTCTAGTGCCAAAGCTGAAAGCCTCTCATCTGTGTAAAGAGGGTTTAAATTAGCCTGTGTTTTCAAAAAGAAGGAGGGAGGGATAATGGGGCTTAGAATGGAAAGTCCAAGGGAGACACAGCGCTCTGCAGGCGAAGTGGGTGGGGCAGGGTGGGGCGGTTTCCTCAGCACCTGAGCATGCTGAGCCTCTGAGAGAAAAGGCTTCGCAGGTGTGAGAAGGGGATGGCAGAGTCCTCCCCCCACTTTGAGAGTTTCGGCATAGGTGTTTGGAAGGGAAGGGGGGGGGTCCCCAGAATAGGAAACAGGGAAAGATGGGGGCTGGCTGAGGATTATGGCCAAACAGGTCTGTTCTGAGGGTGAGGGTTGCTTGGAGGCTGGACTGACAAGGAGACGTTGACTCGATCCAGCGAGGGTGTCAGCTTTGCTGAGGAGAAGACTGGCAAATGGTTTTTCCACTGAGGTTGCCTCATAGGCCTGACTGGGTCTTAGAATTAGTATTTGCTTCTCCCTATTCAGTTTATTTGGACATGAGCGCTGGGGCCTGGGGTGAGGGTGGGGAGAGAGACTGGGGTGAAGGATGTCATGCCCAGTGCAAACTGGGGCCGGGCAGGACCGAGTGAGTCAGTGTGTCGGGGAGGGCTGGGGCAGGCCAGCAGTGAGCCCCTGGCGGAGGCCAGGTGCAAGTGGTGGTGGAGGGGGTCATCCCAAGGTATTGGGGGTGGGATTACCAAATTAGAGAGCTGGTGGAATTAGATAACTGGGTGGATCACAAAGGATCCTTTGTGGGCAGGTGTTCCAGGTGGAGGGGACAGTGTGAGGAAAGTCTCAGAGGCCAGCAAGCATTGGTCTGTTTGAAGAGTGGGACATGGCCTGATGGCAATCTTTGCTTCTAGGCCCTCTGCCCATTCTTAGAGACCCAGGGCCCTTAGACAGGACAGACCTCTGTCCAAGGAGCTGTATCTCGTTGGCATAGCTGATTGGACCAGGGATACACCCTGATCTATGCTGAGCCAATTAGAGCCCCACTCCCGGGAATTTGAAAAAAATTTTTTTTATTCATTGAGAGGAGGGGAGGCAGAGACAGACTCTCGCATGCGCCCCAACCGGAATCCACCCAGCAAGCCCACTAGGGGGTGATGCTCTGCCCATCTGAGGGCGTTACTTTGTTGATTAGCAACTGAGCTCTTCTTGGCACCTGAAGTGAAGGTCATGGAGCCATTCTTAGCGTCTGGGGCCAATCTGCTCCAATCAAGCTATGGCTGCAAGTAGGGAACAGAGAGAGAGAGAAGAGAGAGATGGGGAAGAGTGGAGAAGCAGATGGTGCCTCTCCTTTGTGTCCTGACCAGTAACCAAACCCGAGACATCCACACTGCAGGCTGATACTCCACCACTGAGCCAACCAGCCAGGGCCAGAATTTGGAATTTGAACCCTGAAAACTAGTCAGCTGGATGGTGCTGAGCAGGTAAGCTGGCAGGGTGCTCATCATGGGAGTAAGAATTGGCATCAGACAAGCAAAGCCACCTGGCAGCCTGGGACGTGGGGCTGTGAGTAGGCAGCAAAAACTGGTGTGTAGTGAGGAACGGAAGCAGGGAGAAGCTGGGTAGAGACCCTGGGACCCACATGAGACTCTGGGTCCTGTTGTGCTTCCATTACTCTCCCTTGAGTTAGTACAAGTGGGCTTATGTGTCTGGCCACCAACGACTCCTGGGCTAAGTCCTCTGGCTTGCTGCAGGATGGAGGATGTGTGCCGGGGAGGAAATGAGCCCTGAGGACTTTGGGGCCAGGTCGGGCAGGGCTTTGCATGCCAGGCTGTGAGATTGCGTGTGTGTGTGTGTCTGTGTGTGTAAGGTAGAGGTCGTCACTGAGATTCTGAGTACCCTGGAAGCCCAAATGTAGTAAAAGAGAAGAGGACTAAACCTGAAGTTTAGGTCCCAAGTGTCCCCAAAGAGAGAGAGCCTCGAGTGCTGGGGGGCAGCTCAGTCTTCCTGGGTGGTCCTTGCGAGGCCCAGGCCCAGGTGCTCCTGCATGAAGAAGGCCTCTTCTGTCAGATTCCCTAGCAAACCCCCTCCTTCCAGGATCGTCAGTCTTGTGTAACCTGCCCTTAAAGCCACACACTCAGTGATAACCAGCTATCTAGAAGTTCATCCCTCTCCAGACCATCCCATGAAAACAAGACCTCTATCCAGTTCCCAGCACGGTAGTGTCCAAAGAGCTCAGGATTTGGATTATTGTGGGAATATGCTATGAAAATATGCAGAGTTAGGATGACAATTAGAGACATCGAGGCCCCCTAGGGGCTTCTCTGACCCTTAACTGGAAACAGTGCGTGCTGGAAACAGCACAACAGCAGGATAAGATTCAGCAACAGAAAATGTTTAGGCTCTCAGAACAGAGACTAGGAATCAGCATGTTTCTTGTCCTTACTTTGTCCCCTGAAAACTTCTTCTGTCTGCTTCCTTGAGTTATTTGTACTGGCTAATAAAAGATCTGAGCGAGGCTGGGGACGCGGCTTCAGTCTCTGGTCTGCTGACCGGGGCTGTTGCCTCCCCTCAGCCCTTTGGAGCATTTCATCTGGTCTCTGAGTAGTTCATTGTTGCTGTGACAGATTATGGCAGATCTGGGTTTAAATTCGGGACACATACAAAATCACACACAGCTGTGTGACTTTGAACAAATCCCTTAACCTCTCTGAGCCCTAGGGTCCTCATCTATATAAATCATGATTGATAATAGTTCCTCCCAGAGTTCTCATGAGGATTAAATGATATGTTGAGTGTTAGAGGCCCAGCACATGCCTGGTGCATTGTTCACACCCAGATAATTTACCTTCCTCCCTCCCATCCGGGTGGGACTGGCCAAGTCTACAGCGGCCTCATCCCTGTGTTGTAAGGTTCAAGAGGGCAGGATCCAAGTCAATCATGTTCATTCACCCGTGTCCAAGGACAAGGGTGCACCTGGCACTGTCTTAAATCTTTAATATATGCTCATTGATTAAGTTAATACATGTAAAACTGATTCCGAGGACCCACCCAATTAGGAAATGCCACCTGTTCACTCTTCCCTCTCCCACCATGAACACCCAGTGTGCAGAGCTGGCCCGCTGCTCATGGCTCCAAAGCCCGATTCCTTGTCTGCCTTACCTGGCAGGGTGCCCTGGGGCTGGGCACTGCTTCCAGCTTCTTCTTATCCTCCAGTCCGGTGATCTCTCCCACTGGTGTCTGGATACCCCTGTCCCCGTGCCCCCACCCCAGACCTCTGACTGAAGCCTCCTGCCTCCCCGGTGCTGGGTCCCTCCAAGCCTGTGAGTGCCCCAAGTTTGCCTCCTACCCTACAACTTGACATTAATCTTGCTGTTTCTGAGACCCCATCAGTTCCTCTTTCATTCCCTCAACTCTCTCTCCTCGGTCATAACGACAGAGCATCAAGGTACCCTTCCAGACCTTTTTCTACACAGAGCATAAAATCCTCCCATGGCATCCAGTGACATTAGACCCGAACTCTATGCCACAGTCTATCCACAAAGCCTTCACGGATCTGGCCCCTGCCCCCTCTCTGCCGTCCGCCCTGCCCCATGGCATCCAGTGACATTAGACCCGAACTCTATGCCGCAGTCTATCCACAAAGCCTTCACGGATCTGGCCCCTGCCCCCTCTCTGCCGTCCGCCCTGCCCCTGTGACCTCCCTCATCATTCACACACCAGGTTCTTGTCCAGTCTTCAAACACAGCAAGCTCATTCTCACCTCAGGGCCTTTTTGTCTGGAACAATCTCACCTTGATTGTCACATACCTAGCTCCTCATCACTTAGGTTTCAACCAGATGCCACCTTTTTGGAGAGGTCTTCCCCAGCCATGCCATTGAATATGGCCCCCTATTTTTTTCACAAGTTATACGGTTATTTGAAATGACCAACTGCTGATTCACTCCTTTATGCTCCCTCTCTCTGCCCAGAGTGTAAGGTCCATGAGGGCAGGCCCTTGTGTTCCCCGCCCCCTCTGTATTCCTTAGGAGCCAATGGGAAACAGGCACACAGAGCTCTCCTAAGTATCTGTTGAGAGAACGAATTTTTTTCCACACATATATACACATGGGATTCACTTATGCAAAGTAGGACCATACTGTCTGGTGATTGTTGTTTTTCTAACTTGCTTTTTTCACTCAGCTGTGTGGCAGGGACATTTTCTACTTGAGGAACATGCTGTTGGCTCACTGTCTGTCATGGGTCTAGTCCGAGAGTTCCTAGAGGCAGGGTTCACCCATGGAAAGGCGGGAAGAGTTTGCCTTTTGTGTCTGACAGATCTAGCTTCCTGTCCTGCTCTAAGCTGGCTCTGTGGATCCGGGCAAGTGCCCTGGGAGCCCCTGTTGCCTTCTCTGGGATATTAACGCCAGGCTTCTCAGAGTGAGAGATTGCATGGCGTTCAGGCCCGACCCAGCTGCTCAGGAGACAGGCCACACAGACGGGTGTGTGTGTGTGTGTGCGTGTGTGTGTGTGTGTGACTGGACCCGCAGCTCCAGACCCTGGCTGTAAACACAGAGGGTGCCCCTGCACCCCCATCCCTGCCACAGACCTGGCCCGTGGCTTAGATCTGTAGCAACCTCTTATCTCTGTCCCCTGTAAGGTGACACGGGGGAAGGGAACCCAACGGTCCAGGCAGAAGAGGAGAGATGCCCAGAGGAGACCAGACAGCCTTGTGCAGACAGCCCAGCCCATCTCCAGCATCTGCCCCTCCTCTGGGGAAGAAAAGAACAAAAGTAAACCTTGTTGTCATCAAGCAATTAAGTGGAAATCAAATAATCCCAAGGACAGAAAAACCAATTAATGAAGGAGCAAGCAATGAAAACTAACAGAACGGTGGGGGCTGCGAGGAAATGCTAAGCAGACACAAACAGGGCTGTTGGGAGGGGGCGGGGCCCTGGGCCACAGCAGCCCAGTGCAGGCACAGGGCACGGAGGAGCCCCTGCAGGCCCAGGGGCCCCCAGCTCTGCTGTGATGAGGAGGCACAGCCCAGCCCGAGGCAGCTCCTAGACTCACTGAGAAAAACATGGTCTCTGCCCAGGTGGTTAGGGATTTCGGTTTATTAAGCCGCTGTTATATGTCAGATCCTGCGCTAGGTGTTTTCACACAACATTAATTCCTGAAAAGTTATTACTCTCAACTTGATCATCTTGTTTAAGATAAAACCCAAAGTGTTCCCCCTGGTTTACTGGGCCCTACTTACTGCAGCCCCATTGCCTCTCCAAAGTCCTTGCTCATAACTTGCTTCCTTCCACCATCCTGGTCTCCCTGCCACTCCTCAAACATTTCAGGCATACTCCTGCCTCAGGACCTTTGCACAGACTGCTCCTGCCTGCCTGGAACATCCTTCCCTTAGATATCCATAAGCCTTGATCCACACATATAACATTGGGAAGCTGCCTGATCTCAGGGTGGGAGCCCCGCCGCAGGACAGAGGCAGAAAGGATGGTTGAGCACAGTGCACTAGCCCTCAATAATCTCACAACTCGTAGGCTTGGGGGAGGCAGCTGGACGGAGGGGCTTCCCTGTGGACTAGGACTGAGGGGAGGGGTGAGGGGAGGCCTGGCAAGAGGCGGTCTGAAGCCTGACTCCTAGGCGCAGCGGCTGTAGTGGAGAGATTTTTTCCGGCGCACCATGAAGCCATGCCCCCGACCAGGTCCTCTGTCATTGCGAGGCACTCTGCCTTAATCCCACGCCCTCCACGCCTGCTTTTGGCTCATAATTAAGCACACACACACATACTCCCCTAAGCACACACACACATACTCCCCTAAGCACACACACACATAAACTCCCCTAAGCACACACACACATACTCCCCTAAGCACACACACACATACTCCCCTAAGCACACACACACATACTCCCGTGGGTACCGAGCTGCAGTAGACCTTTGACCCTGTCCTGAGCGAGACCTGTGGTGTGGGTACTCTCCACAGAAAGGTCCTGAGCTGGAAAGAGAGGCCAACGGGGAGGGGCGGTGGGGAGCAGCAAGGGGGAACCCTGTGTCCTTGCAAATGTCTGGAACTCAGTGCCTCGTTCATAGACATGAAACCTCCCAGCTGTCTGGAACTCAGTGCCTCGTTCATAGACATGAAACCTCCCAGCGTGCCCCTCGGAGGTTACCGGGAGGGAAGGGGGGACCTGGCCGGAAAGCGCTGGGTAGGAAGCTGGAGGCAAAGTCAGGTAGTGAGGCCCCCAAAGGGGAGGTGGCCGAGTCGGGGCTCAGGCCCCGGATGCAGACAGACAGACAGACAGACAGACAGACAGACAGACTGCAGCCCCACCTCGGGCCCTGACTGCACTCACTTAGTGTCTGGGGCAGGGTAGGAAGCTGGAGGCAAAGTCAGGTACTGCGGCCCCCAGAGGGGAGGCGGCCGAGTCGGGGCGCAGGCCCCGGATGCAGACAGACGACAGACAGACAGACAGACAGACTGCAGCCCCACCTCGGGCCCTGACTGCACTCACTTAGTGTCTGGGGCAGGGTAGGAAGCTGGAGGCAAAGTCAGGTACTGCGGCCCCCAGAGGGGAGGTGGCCGAGGAAGCTGGAGGCAAAGTCAGGTAGTGAGGCCCCCAAAGGGGAGGTGGCCGAGTCGGGGCTCAGGCCCCGGATGCAGACAGACAGACAGACAGACAGACAGACAGACTGCAGCCCCACCTCGGGCCCTGACTGCACTCACTTAGTGTCTGGGGCAGGGTAGGAAGCTGGAGGCAAAGTCAGGTACTGCGGCCCCCAGAGGGGAGGTGGCCGAGTCGGGGCGCAGGCCCCGGATGCAGACAGACAGACAGACAGACAGACAGACAGACTGCAGCCCCACCTCGGGCCCTGACTGCACTCACTTAGTGTCTGGGGCAGGGTAGGAAGCTGGAGGCAAAGTCAGGTACTGCGACCCCCAGAGGGGAGGTGGCCGAGTCGGGGCGCAGGCCCCGGATGCAGACAGACAGACAGACAGACTGCAGCCCCACCTCGGGCCCTGACTGCACTCACTTAGTGTCTGGGGCAGGTTACCCAAACCCTCTCCGCTTCCGTTGCTGCATCCATGAAATGGGGACAATAACTCAGGACCACTTTTCCTACCTGCCATTCAAGAAGCCAACAATCTCTGAAATCAAACTATTTTTCAAAACTCATTTGGTGACATGTCTTGAACTGATGTGAGGCTGTACACGTATAGAATTTACTCACTTTGCTTGATGTGAGCAGTCGCATGTTCCACTGTGGATGCATTGATGTATTTGATTATCATTAATCCAACCCGGGAGGCCTTATGAAATAAACAGTGTTTCTGAAAATGGATTTGGACCTATAGCATCTACTCGATGGGGCTGAAATAAAGGAATCCTCCCCTGGCTCCTTGGACACTGTGGCCTCCATAGATGCCCAGATGACCTCTGTCAAGTGGCGGTAGTGTTTTCTTTTTACACATCCTAAAACAAAGGTTCAGAAGGATTAAGTAACTCTTCCAGGATCAACCAGCAGTTAAGTGGCAGAGCTACAGTCAAACACAAAATTCACAGTCTGAGTCACCAGACAGGTCCCCCAAATAGAATGCCCATTGTCAGGTGATTAGTTCTTGCCAGAGTCAGTCCAAGACAAATTCTGTCCAGTGGCTTGTGACCTGCCCCTTCGCATAGGCCTTCACCTTGCTGGACACAGGACTGAAGGAGAGGCTGGCTGGAGAGCTGGGCTCTTCAGCAGGAGGAGTTTGGTGGCGAAATCACAACCACCACCTCCTTAGAGGACTTGTTGCAGAAAGCTATGAAATACCAATATCAGAACCTGGTTTCATTCATTATCCTTCTCTCCCTCAGTCGTCCTCACCGAGGTCTCTGGGAGTGGGAGGGGGGCAGGTTCCTCTTTGCTATCTGGAGACTGTGTGGGTTCTCATTCATAGAACCAGGGAACTGTGGGTGCTTAGGGGTTGGAGAGTGCTCAGCACTGCTGGACCGCTTTGGGCCCTGTGGGGGCATGTCCCATGAAGCCAGGGTCCCCAGAGGCTAGGTATTTCATGCAGCAGGAATGGAGGGCTGGCTGGCAGTGGGCAGTTCAGGGAGCCAAAGCATCCCACACAGGGGTCAACCCTGAAGGGTTAGGGGAGACATAGGTACCTTGTACTTAGCACCACCCAGAGTGTCCCTAGCAGCGCTCAGACCCCCAAGGATGACTCGAGGCCAGAGGGATTCTGAACAAGCTGGTGATAGAATCAGGGTCTAAGAGGATCTTGGTTGATTGGAGTGAAGACCAGAATCTGACAAAATGATGCTTTGCAGGGACATAGAGGACATCCTGCTTTGGGAGCCCTGGAGCCAAGGCCAGCCCGGCAGAAGAGACGATAAAGTCAGAGAACTGAGACCAGGCAGCAGTGATGCTCCGTGGGGGAGATGGGGATACCCAAGCAGCTAGTGCTCTCCCAGGCTCTGTTCATACCAAACAGCAGCCAGAATAAGGGGCAAGATGGTTCTTTTCCGGGCAAGTCCAGTTCCCAGTGTAATTTAGGATGGATATGGACAAAATCGTGTGTCAATATCCAGGGCGGCTGGGTGGGAGGAGCCTTGAAAACTATTTGGAAAGCTGACCTGTGGTGGACACAAAACACTGGGGTTTAGAGTCAGGGACAGAAGTTCGCTACCCGTGAGGCCACTCCGTCTGTTTCTAGACAGCTGGGATGGAGAAAACCTCAGTTCCAAAGATTGGTAGGCATGGAAAAGCATGAGAAACTCAGGCTAGAGACAAAGAAGGACTTTCTGAATCCTTAGGAATACCAGTGCCACGGTTTCACCTCCCCTGGGTGGGCTTCTGTTAGGAATAAGATGCCCTCCATGTGTCTGACTCTGGCTGGGCAATGCTGAAGTGCCCATAGGGTGTCTCCCTCCCCCCCAGTCCCGGGATGTGTCTATAAGCCCACTGAGCCAGGAAAAGAGGACACAGGGGAGAGGGCTGAAGAGCCGGGGACTCATCCCGTTTGGGCTAGACTGGCAGTCGCAACTGGCTCAAGGCCCTGAGAGGGAGGCAGGCAGGGGGCTGGCGGGCATACTCTCCCTTTTAATTACCCCCTCGGTCTAATTGGTCTTCCAGCCTCCCCTCCGGCTGTTAGGAAGAGGCCTTTGTTTGCTGCTTGCATGTTTACCAAGCAAATGGTTTTTAAAAGCTTTCACAGACACAGAGAACCATTTAGGAGGCTCGGTAGATAAAATTATTTATAGAGATTAATGGTTATCGTTCTCTTGCCTTTAGGAAACCAGGAAACGTATGTGAAGGGTGGGGGGCGGCAGGCGGCGGGGCTGGGGTGCCCACCTCTGCCGGCTCCCTGCTGGCTGCACCTTCTCCTGCACCACCATCCTGTCCTCCCTTCCGGACAATCCTCCGCCTTTGTCTTTCCCCTCTCTTCTGTTGTCCTTTCGTTATTTCCCTTTAGCTCTCCCTGTCTCTCCTCCCCCTTCTTTTCCTCCTTTCTTCCTATATGTTAGTTCCCTGTTTTCTTTCTGCCTGTCTTTCTCCAGGTCTGTGTTTGGATTTGTAGGTGCATCTCTCTCTCTCTCTCTCTCTCTCTCTTTTGTTCTATATCAGTGAATCTCTCTCTCTCTCTCTCTCTCTGCTTCTTCATAACACTCCCTCTGTCTCTCTTTCTCCACCATATTGCTCTGTCTGTTGTTCACCTTTCCGCATCTCTAGGTCTCTGACTTCCTCTGCCTTTTCTGCTCTCCCTACTCGTCTCCTGCGGGATCCTGTGTGCTCTGCGCCTCGTCTGGTCAGCCACACGTTGGGCCACAGGCAGCCCTCCTCCTGTTCCAGTGCAAGGCCACACGTGGGCCCCGTGGGGTGGGTTCCTGGGTGTCCTGGAACTCGCTGCCTCCACTGGGCGGATACTCTCATGGACCCTCTGCTTCCCCTGCAGAAAGAGGCTGGATTGGAAGAGTCCGCCACCCAAGATCACCAGCACGGAGGAGGGGAGCAGAGAGGTGAGAGGCCAGGGCCAGTGTAGCTCCAAGTTCTTGCTGACCCTCAGGCTGAGGCTCCCAGGGACAGAGGGCAGGTCCTAGGAGGGCCTGAGGCTCCCAAAGGTCCAGGAACCCAGGAGAAGCCCTTGGGAACTCGGTAGAACACTGAAGTGTCTCTGAGATTAAGCCCACTGAGCCCCTCCCCACAGGCCCTACCCCCCCAGGAAGCCCCCCAAGGGCAGCCCCTTTCTTTCCTCTGTTCTCTGATGCAGACCTTCAGGGACTGTGAGCCCACCCAGTCTGTGTGCAGACCCTGCGCCCGACCGAGGAAGCATCATCTCCAGGCAGAGCTGCTCCCAGCTGGAAACTCTGAAGAAGGTCTGCAAGCAGAGAGCTATCAAGCCCCTAATTCTGGGAGTGTCCGGTTGGATGGGGAGGGCATGGCCCCCACATGTGCAGGAGTGTGGGGTATCCTGGAACAAGGAGGTCTTTGCAGTGTGGAGACAGGTAGACAGGGCGCTAGTCCTGGTCACCGTGTTACTAGCCATGTGCCCCGGGCTGGTCACTTTGCCCCTGGAGCCTGGTTTCCTTCTCTGGAAAATGGGATTGGTGATAATACATTTACGTCTCAGGGTTGATGGTATCTCAGGGTTGATACCATGATCAAGGGCCCAAATCTGGATTCGGGGGTGGTAGCTAACACTCTATGTTCTAATTCGTAGTCCCCTACTTCTTGTGTATGCTCTTACACAAGTTTCTTTTGTGTGTGTGTGTGTGTATTTTTCTTAAGTTGGAAACGGGGAGGCAGTCAGACAGACTCCTGCATGTGCCCGACCGGGATCCACCCGGCATGCCCACTAGGGGGCGATGCTCTGCCCATCTGGGGTGTCGCTCTGCCACAATCAGAGCCATTCTAGCGCCTGAGGCAGAGGCCACAGAGCCATCCTCAGCGCCCGGGCCATCTTTGCTCCAATGGAGCCTTGGCTGGGGGAGGGGAAGAGAGAGACAGAGAGGAAGGAGAGGGGGAGGGGTGGAGAAGCAGATGGGCGCTTCTCCTGTGTGCCCTGGCCGGGAATTGAACCCGGGACTCCTGCATGCCAGGCCAACGCTCTACCACCACAAGTTTCTTTATAAAATGGTGATAAAAAATGATCCCTTTTACCAGAGCTTTTGTGAGAATAAATCAATGAGATCTTGCATGGACCATGCTTAGCTTGGACAAGTTCCTTAACCTCTCTGTGCCTCAGTTTCCCCATTTGTAACATGGACATAATAATAATACTCACCTTTAATGGTGGTTGTGAGGACTAAATGAAATAGCCCATGTAAAGCATTTGGACTACAGCCTGGTATGGGGTACGCACCACAGGAGGGTCACCTATTGGTACTAACACAATGCCTGGCTCGTAATAGGATGTGATCGCATCTAAACCCTCTCCCCGTAGACACTGACCCCCTCCTCTGCAAGTCCTTCGCCTTGAGCCCTGCCATGTCCACCGTGACTGAAAGGAGAGGCTGTGTGTGTATGCAGCAGGGAGGTGGGGCTGTGTTCTCCCAGGAAGAGCTCTCCTCACTGTGCTGTTTGTCCATCCAGCCCTCTGTGAGCTTGCAGTGGAGTTTCCAGAAGCTCTTTAACGAGCCTCCGTGGGGCCTGCCAGATCGCCTGCTTCCCAGGGGACCCATGTGCTGCTCCCTGCAGGCTGGAGTAGCCCAGAGGGGTAGGGCGGGTAGGGATGGGCTGGAGCATCCTGAGTGGGAACCCCAGGTGAAGAGGCCTCTCCCCCCCCACCCCCGCTCCCTGGCAGGGGTGTCTGGAACTCTAAGCTGCAGTGCCAGGAGCAGGGTGCTACCTATGTGGCCCCTTAACGACATCAAGGTGGACCCAGCAAACTGGCCACGGAACTCCTAGGATTGTGGTGGCCGGGCCTTGCAGCCATTCTGCTTTTTCTGTCCTGTCTGCTCACTAAATAGCACTGTCTTTTCACCTTCCCAGGGAATGGATGAGGGGAATTCAAATCAGGGGTGTGTGTGTGTGTGTGGGGGGGTCCTTCGTTCTTGTTTTGGGGCTCTGTACTTGAACTTACATTTAGAGATATTTTGAGTCTCCTTATCATCTGGACCTCAATTTGCCAGTTTATGGCAAGGCATTAACAACCCTGACCCCACTTAGCCTTTCATGAGAGAGATTAATAATTAATAACCACAGTAATATCAGCCGGCATTTATTCAGAGCTTACTGTGCGTGGGGTTTGGCAGTGTGGCTTTTTCGCACGCTCCTGTTTGCTGCTCGCCGCCTCAGGAGGCCAAGGCTGTCCGGGCCCCATCGTTCATATGGGGAAACGATAGGTGAGGCTCCGGGCACAAGGATGCACAGTGAGTAGTGAGCGGAAGCACTGGGGCCCCAACTCCCAACCGCACTGTGCCTGACGCTCTACACACAGGGGGACTCTAGAGACCCCGGAGCTGGGGTGGGGACAGGTGCTGACTCCTCTCTGGGGAAGGGGGCCCCACGGCAGGAAGTCTTCCCCAGGGGAGGGAGTGGCCATCAGAGCAGTTCAATCCCCTGGAGTCTGGAGGCCCTGGCCTCCCAGAGGGGGATTTGGGGCCGGGCTTGCTGGGTAGGGCAGGGGTAGGAACACAGGGCTGCTCTGATTCCTTAAGACTCCACCTGACACCAGGGCCAGTGGAACATGAGTAACAGCAGGGCAGAGGCCTCGGGAAGGTGAGAGAGACCAGAAGGGGGAGCCCTGCTCAACTCCCCTCTCAGAGCGCTTGTCACATAGTAGGGGCTCAGTTCATGCTGCTCAAATGACTGACTGAAGAAATCAGCAGAAGACCCAGAACTCCTTGCTTCCCAAAGCCCTCTGCGGTGAGACCCATGGACTGGGCGTGACTGAGAAGAGAAAGACCCTTTCTGCTCCGAATGTGGGGCTGGGACCTCCCTTCAGAAGGGGGTGCTGAAGTCCTCCCACGCTTCTGTTACCAAAAATGCAGTGGAAGAGCAGTCGGGACGGGCCACGCCCCACGGCTGGAAGCAGGAACAAGTAGCCAGACCAGTCAGACACATGGGGTGCACACTTTCACCACAGGGGGTGCCCTACCCCTCACTGAGCCCCTTAATCTGTTTTCCAGATGAGAAATTGGCAGCCATCTTGGAGCTGACTTATCTCTCAGGACACTAGTCTTCTGGACATGGTCCAGGACGCAGGAACTGCCCCGGACATCTCTGCAAACAGATGGAAATTGGGAGAGGGGTGGTGAGAATCAAGTCTTGGCTTTCTTGAAGGGGAAAAAAAAGAGAGAAAACCTGACAGTCACCCCAAGCAGCTCCAACTATGAGATAGTCTTTCCTTTCTGGAAGGTGGGCAGAACTATACTAGCTTCTGTCCTCATGCGTCCTCGTACAGTTGGAGGCACAGAGAAGGGAAGCAATTTGGTGAAGGTCACACAGCAAGTGGACCCATATGTCAAGTGCATTCTCATGCATGGTCTCATTTTATGATCACAGAGTTGTGGGAAACAGAGAGAACAGAGCTTATTTTTTTTATAGATGAAAAATGGACACTCGGGGAAGAAAAAGAGAAGCCCAGGTCAAAGAAGGAGTCAGCAATGGAGCAGTGAATTCAAGATCCAGACTCTGGCTGTCTCCGTCTGGAGTGGGGGTGCTTTGCCTGGCTTGGTGGGGTTGGAGCTTTGTTCTAGGACAGCTGGGATTCAGGTTTTGGAGCCCAGAGCTTGGGGCTGAGCTGGATAGGGGTTTTGCTCTTGGGGCTCAGGCAAGGCACCTCAGCTCCATAGTGGCTGGCTTGGCAAAGTCCTAGGCTCCCTGGCTGCTCTGGGAAGGGAGGTGCCAGGCGCTATGAGGCTTGCTGGCACTGTGGCAGCCACACTCTGGAAATGCAGAGAAGATGGGACTTAGGAAGCGGCGTTGGGCAGTGCTCCAGCAACCTGCTCCTGGCAGTGCCCACCTGAATCCCAGCTGCTCTGAGACTGTCCTGCCGCCACACAGGGCATGCCCTGGCAGTTGACTGTGAGCCTGGGCACTCCCTAGAGAAGCTATCTCTTCTATACCCTCAGCCATTACTGGGCACCACTTCTCCCCAGCGCTCTGCGGGCCAGGGACCTCAGGAGCCCTGAGCCTCCGTTCCATTCCGTTTCTGTCTGTCTCACCATTCTAACTGCCTATCTGCTCTGCCGGGCCTGGAGGCAGAGGTCGGGGGACAGTAGTTACCATCCCCCCCTTCGGGGGGTGCTGGGCCTCCCAAACAAAGGTGGGTGGAATGGAGGTGTGTGGAAAGACTAACATTTATTCAGTGTCTTTCTGCTGTGGACATAATTAATCCTCACAAAAAAATATATGAAGTAACTGTAATTATTTTTGTCGTACAGACAAGAAAACTGATACTCAGAGACAAGAATTCATCAGGACAAAGTCATAGAGCTTCTAGGTGTTGGAACCAGGGCTCAAATGCAGTCCCCAAGCACATCACTTCTTCCACTCCCCACACCCACCAGAGAGCTCTCAGTGGTGGGAGGTCTGATGCTGTGACAAATGGCCCCTACCCAGCACGATGCATGCTGTAACAGAGAGAGAGGAAGGCGCCCTGGGAGCTTAGGGGAAGGGGCTGGAAATCCAGATGGGACACACCAGGGAAGGTTTCTCAAAAGGGAATCGTTTGAAGTCAGGTGATAAAATAAAGACATGCAAAAGAAACCAGATGCAAATGAGTGGATAATGCATGATTTTGTTTACGTGAAATTCAAGAACAGGTAAAATGAATCTATGGTGATACGAATCAGAAAATCAGTTCCCCCTGGAAGGTAGGTTCAACTGAAAAGGAGTACGAGGGACCTGCCTGGGTGATGGAGTCAGCCCGTATCTAGAGCGGGGTGTTGGAAGAATGGCTGTTACACTGACCCACAGGCATCCGGCTGTATACTTAACATGGGGACATTTCACTGAGTGTACATTAGATCTCAAAAAAAGTAACAACGTCAGAATCATGAGAAATTTAGAACAAATAAGTGTCAAAAATCACCCCAAAATAGATGCATTTCATGCATAAAATTGTCACAAATTTACTCCATCACATCACTAGTTTTTTTTCTTATAATCAGGATTTGAATACACTGTGTGTTGTTTCATATAATGTGTGTTCACAGTAATGGTCTAAAGCAGGCCTGTGAGCCACAAATGTGAGTTACATATAGAATTTTCCAGTAGCCACATTTTAAAAAGTAAAAAAGAAACAGGTGAAATGAATTTTAATAATATTTATCGACTACAAGATGTCCAAAATGTTATGTCAACAGGTAATCAATGTAAAAGAATTATTAATGACACAGTGTATATTCTTTTATTTTGTACTAGATCTCTGGAATTTAGTGTCTATCTCACACTTATAGTACATTTCAATTCAGACTGGCCGCATTTCAAGGGCTCAGTTGTCATATGTAGAGAGTGGCTACTCTGTTAACATCTCAGCCAAAAGATTAAAAGATAAGCCAAAAGATCTTTAAAAATGCAATTTTACGCACAGTACAAAATCTGAATATATTTTCTTCTTTAAAAATTCTTTTTTGTTCTTCTTTTTTCAAGTGAGAAGAGAGGAGACAGACCTGTAACGCGCCCGGACCAGGATCCACCCGGCAGCCCCCATGGAGCTGATGGATATATTTTCAATAACATTTAAGTTCAAGTGCTAGTAAGAAAATTAAAAAAAAAATTACTTTTTCATGTATGTTTTTCAAAAATCATTCAAAATGATCTATTAAAATTAAAGGCTATAATCCACATTATAATGAACGAATATAAAAAATGTAAATCAAAATATTTAAATAAAGCTGAAATTTTAATTTTTTGAAAAGCTAGTGTATGTACCATTAAATAGTTTGATGAAAAATAAAACAGTTCACAATGGCAGCATTAAATGTCTGATATTTTTGTTAATGTCATGATTCAGTCTCCTGCTTTTCACGTCTAGACATACCTGTACATGTATACCATGATTACAAAGAGCTGTTTAATGAAGTAAAATGTTCCTTGATTGTGAATACTTCCAGAATCGTTCACTGGAACAGTCAGAAAGCTAGAAAATGGGCACTTGACATTACTTGGAAATGATGCTTTGTTTTTTCAAGAATCTATTCCTGCTATCTAAGAGCAAAGATTGGCAAAGCTAATTAATTCATCTTCTTTCTTACCTAAGGGCTCCTGCTGCTTGAATGCTCTCCACGCTCTCCATTCCATCAACTGGAGCCCGACATCAGCAGCAGGTCCCAGAAACCTTCTCGACATTCTCACTCTGTTGTCTTTTCGTTTGCAAGCCTAGAGCAAAAGATGTGGAGACGCATTTCCCTGGGGCCCGAACAGTGTTAATCACAAGAGCAGATGTTTAGGCTTACGGGCTGTACCATGCCAGTGCTGAGCATAATAATCCTGAGAGATAAGAGGTAGCCACATGTTATTTAGGGTGTGTGTGTGTGTGCGCGCGCGTGCATGTGTGTGTTTGATATTTGAGTTCCAGCAGGCGGCTGCCTGGTTCTGTAAATAAAATTGTGTTGCAGCATTTGCTCAGCTACTGTCCATGGCAGCCTTGGAGCTATAAGAGCAGAGAAGTTTTAACAGAGTCCAGACCATGTGTCCTGCAAGCCTGAAATATTTGCTATCTGGTGCTTTAAGAACATCCCCCGACTGAGGGCAAGACTCCCTCTTGCTTGAGTCTTAGTGGTTGTCCTCCCTGGGGCTCTTTGAACTGAGGCCTCATATGAAATGGCAGTTTGGTCTAGCCTTCTGCTCTAGTTGCAAGTCCCTTAAAGAAGCAGATATAGGGGGTTAGGAAAGCTCCTCCCCCCAAAGCAGGTTCTTTTTTTTTTTTTTTTTTTACAGAGACAGAGAGAGTCAGAGAGAAGGATAGACAGGGACAGACAGACAGAAATGGAGAGATGAGAAGCATCAATCATTAGTTTTTTGTTGCGCATTGCGACACCTTACTTGTTCATTGATTGCTTTCTCATATGTGCCTTGACCATGGGCCTTCAGCAGACCGAGTAACCCCTTGCTCGAGTCAGCAACCTTGGGTCCAAGCTAGTGAGCTTTTGCTCAAACCAGATGAGCTCACGCTCAAGCTGGTGACCTCGGGGTCTCGAACTCTATCCACTGCACCACCGCCTGGTCAGGCCAAAGCAGGTTCTTTAAGTTCAGTTCTGAGGGCTTCTGTGGTTTTCTGCAGAGAGTTTGCTGTCCTCGTGGCATTTGGGATAATATTCTCTCACCAGTGAGGCCAAAGTAAGCAAGTGGTAGGGCAGACCGAGAGAAGGGTCCTCTTTCCCATTCTGCCAGCCTCTCCCCATTTTTTATAAGAACAGCCATCAGGGAATTTCCCATAATCCTTTACTCTCTCAAGAAGCAGTGCTGACACTAAGCTCTTCTGGCTCCAGTGTCCTGGGAATGAATGGTCAGGGAATCTTGGTGCGCTGGGCATCTTGTCAACCTGGGAGATACTGTTTCAGCTCCAGAGGGTGGACCAATGTGGCCAGATCCCCACCAATGTGGGGTGAGTAGATCAAGTGTGTAGATTGCTCACCCCTACTGTGGCGCTGGTCACAGCGGCATTCTTTGTGATTCTGCGCCTGCCTCCTCTCTTAGAGGCATTGTTCTTGGTCAGCCCCTGGGGGTCTACCTGGAGGTCTGCTCGGCACAAGGTGGACCACAGTCAGTAGATGCAGCCAGCCATCTTGGCATGTGCTCTGTGCCAGTACAGGAGGGGGTGCAAGGATGGACCCCAAGGGTCATGCCCTTATGTAGCTCATCCACCCAGTGGGGGAGACGGAGAGGCTGGCAGCTCGAGCCCTTAACCTGAGGACAGAAGCCTCAAGGAGGCACTTACTCTGAGAGCACGACACCATAATTCAGCTTGAAGGGATGGGAAGGCTTCAGCCGAAAGATGACAAATTGAACCACTTGTTGAACGGAAGCACGAACAAATGAGAGATGAGGGGTGTAATGCTGGGACTGTGAATTTTTAAAATGTGGGAAGAGATGGCTTCTGAAGTTTTTAATGTAACCCATTTAAAACGTTCCTCGGCTGGAAGTGGGGTGGGCAGGAAAAGGCTGGAGGGAGGGTGTGAGCCGGAAGGGGCTGCCCAGAGCAGGAGGACGAGGCCATGCTGGGCTCTCGGGCCTCCTGCCCAGGTTCACCGGGCAATCCCCCCTGCGCGCAGCCGCCGGCCCAGGGAAGTTGTCACTGCTGGTGGAGAGAGATGAGCTGTCGTAGCTTGAGGACAAATCTCTTTTAATTTTGTTCTTTGGAAGAGGGGGTGTGGTTGGGCCAGCACTGGAGGGAGAGATCAGCTCAGTGAATAATGGCCGTGCCGGTTCCACTAACACCCCAGGTGAGGGATGAGGGGAGAAATGTCCCTTCTCCTCCCCTTCTAGGGCTGGCCGCTGGGGACAGGGAGGGGCTGCTCTCAGCCCAGTCCCTTCCTGGGCATGCAGAAGTGTGTCTAAGAGACCGAATCTCGAAAGGTCCTTAGGGACCATCTTACAAGGACTCTGAAGTGGCCTTCATGGAGATTTTTTTTTTAATTTTAATTTTTTTTATTTATTCATTTTAGAGAGGAGAGAGAACAAGACACACACACACACAGAGAGAGAGAGAGAGAGAAAGAGAGAGAGAGAGAGAGAGAGAGAAGGGGGAGGAGCAGGAAACATCAACTCCCATATGTGCCTTGACTGGGCAAGCCCAGGGTTTCGAACCGGCAACCTCAGCATTCCAGGTCGATGTTTTATGCACTGCGCCACCACAGGTCAGGCCCTCCATGGAGATTTAAAGGAGAGTCCATGCGAAGGTGCTCAGGGGTCCACCACTTCCACTGAGCATTAATACGACTTTTTTAGAAAAGTGGCAAAGGGAAGGTTCACAGCTTTCATCAGTTTCTCTAAAGGGTCCATACTCGCCCACCAGAAGATCAGATCTCCTGGATTTAGCCCTCTTGCTTGACAGACGGGGAAGCGAAGGGGCTCGTCCCATGTCACAGGGCAGATGTGTGGATACTGGGGTCCGGGCTGGGTGGCGATTGTCCTCATCTCCCCCATGGTCTCTGACGTCCATTGTCTGGCTAAAGAGGGGCACAGAACGAGAGAACCCAGGTCTCCTGTCCCTCCCCTCATCTTCTTTCTCCTGTGAGCCACACGGGCAGAAGGCCTGAGGGACAGAGGTGGAGTACGACCAGGGGGTTCCAAGCCTGGTGTGTGTAGCTGTGTGGATGAGCTGAACCACCTGCTTCCCCAGAGCGTCCAGAGGTGGGAAGGGACTCTGGTGCTTAAGTAGGCAGAATGAAAGTACCTACAAGGACCCCTCACCTGGGGCAGCATAAACCTTATCCCTGCCATTCCCCAAAGGCCATATGCACGGGGCCCGGGGACGGGGAGTAGGGCAGACTCACCGAGCGGTGGTGACATGATCAGACACAGATTAGAAAGGTGATTCTGAGGCCAAAGCCTGCAGTGGAGACAGCTGGGCGGGGAGGCCAAGTAGAGGTTACTGTGGTGTCCTGGTGAGAATGAGGGGTTAGGAAGACAGAGAGAAAGAACAGTGGAGTGAACCCTGTCCCAGCAGGTGACAAAGGAGCCAGAAGGGGCCTCATGCTGGAGTTGGGCACTTTAAAAATGTAGAAAGAGATTGCTTCTGAAGGTTCAAAATAAATCCAGCCCTAGTTCTTGCTTTGACTTTGTGTCATTCTGGGCAACACTTGTCTCCGTGTTGGCCTCCGTTTTCCTATTCTGTTAAATGGGAAATAATCCTAGTGGTAACCCTTCTTAGCATATGAGGCCTGAAGACAGGAGGGTGGGCATGAACTCACTTTGGTGCTTGCAGAGAACAGATGTAAGGATTGTTTGTTGTCAGGACTCGAGGAAGATTGTATAGGAGGAAAGATGGGGGGTGGAGAGGGAGTCAGGAGAAGAAAGAGTCAGACCTCACTCAATGTGTCCAGTCGTTATCCTGACCTGGAAGCACAATGAACTTGACAAGGGCGTTTGACAGGCCTGCCAGGAGGTGGCTCCTGACCTCGGAGGGAAACAGAGATCTTGGTTTTCTGCATGTGTTTGGGCTCAGTCCTTGATTGTCCTGGACTGCAGATCACTCACTCCAGGGGCAGCTGAGAGGAATGAGGTCCAGAAGTGAAGATAAACAGTATTCAACCACGTAAAGCCGAATTCGACGTTAAGATGCCTCCTAGGAACATTGGGAGACCAGGCCAGGAGGATCTGGGAGAACTCCTTGGAGGAGGTGACTTGTGTGCTGGCAAGGCTGGGATCCGAGAGTCACCTGGGGAGAGGAACAGCTCAGTGCCGGGATGGCACCAACGGCATGGCTTCAGGGCCGTGGGGAGCCCCGCTGTGTTTCTCTTAGATCATCGGAGGTAAGAATGAGGATGAAGTTGAATCATAGTCCATCTGACTTCCTACTGTTGGGTTCTTGAAGGTGAGTGTGGCTCCACTGAGTGTGCCCTTGGAGTGTGGCTCCACCATCCCTTGTCTTCCCAGCTATGGGTGCCCCGAACCCCCGAATCCCGGTGCTTCCTCGCAGCCCCCAGCCCTGCAGGAAGCCTGCTGGGCCTCCGGGCTCCGCTCCAGGCTGTTCTCCGAGCAGCTCACCTGTTTACCACTTCGCTGCAGAGCAGATGGATGACACGCAGGCCACATTTTTCTCTCCTAGCGGAGGGAAAATGAATCTCACCAAGTGTTGCCGACACCGTCCTACCAGGTTCCACATCCATCGCAGAGTGGGGCGCTGACAGGGCACAGCCCATCCCTCAGCCCCGCTCCCTCCGGGGCGCAGGGGAGAGAGTGCAGACAAGAGGAACATTTTGCATCTTTTGCTTCCTCGGTGCGGCTCCTCCTCCCTTGAAGATCCATCTGCTCCACCCGGCAGCAGGTGTCGTGCCTCCCAGACTGGACGGACCTTGACAACACCTGGAAGCTCCAAGACAGAGAGCAGACGATGCTGTGACCAGGGAAGAGCTGAAGAGAACGCCCTGATTCACACCTGATAACCCTACTCAATCTCAGAACGTGATGACCATGAGCGGAAACGCCAAGAGCCGGCAGTGAGGCAGCTGGGAGGGGGGAGGGGGAACAGCCGTCTGGAGACCCGGACTTGAATAGCAGCTTCTCTATCAATGAAGCTCTAGAGCAGGGGGCCACATGCGGCCCCCTGAGGCCATTTATCCAGCCCCTGCCGCACTTCTGGAAGGGGCACCTCTTTCATTGGTGGTCAGTGAGAGGAGCATAGTTCCCATTGAAATACTGGTCAGTTTGTTGATTTAAATTTACTTGTTCTTTATTTTAAATATTGTATTTGTTCCCGTTTTGTTTGTTTTTTTTTTTTTTTTACTTTAAAATAAGATATGTGCAGTGTGCATAGGGATTTGTTCATAGTTCTTTTTATAGTCCGGCCCTCCAATGGTCTGAGGGACAGTGAACTGGCCCCCTGTGTAAAAAGTTTGGGGACCCCTGCTCTAGAGCTTTGGGCAAATCATTCCACTCCTTTTGGTCTTGTTTTTTTCCAAAATCGGACTGGATTCCCTCCAGTGCTGGTGATTGGGGATGTCAGGACGTGACACTGACGTTCCACCGCTTACCCAGCATTCACTGTGTAACTTAGACCGGATGCAAAAGATCATTGATCTTCACAAGAACTTTGGGAAGAAGCCAACTTCAGCCCAATTTTCCTTAGTGGGTAACCGAGCCACTGATTTGAAGTGACCCACAAGAAGGAAATGGCAGGCCTTGGCCTGATAGCTTGGTTGGAGCATCCTCCCTAAGTGCAAGGGTTGCCGGTTCAATCCCAGGTCAGGGCACATGCAGGGACAGACTGATGTTTCTCTCTCTCTCCCTCCCATCCTTTCTCTCTAAAATCAATCAATAAAATAGTAATAATAATAATAATAATAATAATAATGAAGTAAATGGCAAAGCCAGGATTCAAATCCAGCCCCGTCCCTTGAAGTCTTCTCTTGTCACTAGCTGACTTGACTCTCCCCAGCACAGAGACTCTCTGGGGCCTGGACTCGGAGAATCTCATAGAGGAATAATAACTGAGAGAGAGGATGTGGGCACTGTGAGAGAGCCGTGTGGGCAAGCGCATCCATTCCTGGGCTCAGCGAATGCCAAGCATAGCTTCATCTTGTCACCAGGCCTGTCCTTCCCTGTCCTGCCACCTCATAGTCATCTTTCTAAAACCCAGTCTCGGGCCACTCAGTCACTGGTGCTCTCCGGCCTCAGGACCCCTCCTAACTCCTCGTGCGCCTCACCTGCCTTCCTGGCTCACTGGCTGAGCTCGGTGGGAGAACCCTGGGAGTTTCCAAAACCCCCAGCCCTCTCTCTCACGCCTGTGGTTTTGCTGGACTCTGGATTTCCTCTCTTGCCGGTGTAAGTTCTGCTCATGCTGTTTCTAGAAGAAAGTGCTGACCTATCCTAATGCCTTCGCTATCTGTTTTGCTATTGGAGTTCCTTCCCGCGCCCCCATGCCTGGGAAAGCCGTCCAGGTGAGAAAGCTGAGGCATAGGCCCTGCTCCAGACGTGGGGGACACAATGTTGAGTATGACAAAGTCCTTCATGGGGGTTCACTCTAGCAGGGGGGACGGACAGAACAGTAACTGTACACGGGGCCAGGGGGTGGCAGCGCTGTGAAGAACAGAGGCCAGCCAGAGGGGTAGAGTGCCTGAGGATTGCTGTTTTGAGTAGAGGGGTCCCAGAAAGTCCCTCTGAGGAGGCGACACGAGCAGAGGTCGGATCACTGCTTTTCCCACTGGGCCTACGGTCATGGAGCAATTCCTCAGGAGGCGAGTTTTCACAAACTGACTTCAGGAGCCAATGCTGTTGTCTGGGTCTGAGAGGGGACAAGCAGATGACGGCTTCCCAGTGACCTGAGCCAAAGTCTGAGCATCTCCTTGAACATATGGATGGACACCCTCAAGATGGGGGCGACAGCCCAGCCCGGAGGCTCAGACCAAGGAAAGAGCATTTGTGGGTGAGGTAGGTCCCTGCTGGGCCGTGTCCCTGCTGGAAGGTACCTCTGCTGTCAGAGACACCAGAAGGTCCTGGGGAGTCCCAGCTTTCCCCATGGGCACCTCACGCCTCTCTTACCCTGGTGACTCCAACTGTAGAAACTCCTCTGGCCAGAGAGACCCAGACTGGTATAGGCTTGGAGCACCCTTTTCCCGGTGCTCAGCCAATCAGGGGGGCGGAGACCAAGGCCTTGGAAGAGGACAGTGGGAGGATGGGGTGGGGAGCCGTGGCAGTGGGCCAGCCGGCTCTCCCCTCACCCACCTGTGAGCAGAGCCCAGGGAAAGGCCAGTGGGAGAGGAGAGCTACTCCCTGCTGTTAAGCTGGGCTTTATCTACACCCCGCAGAGATGTGTGTGAATGCCGACGGCCCACAGTGGTCCTTTGAGCTCCGTGCCAGGTTGAGGAGTGGGCACAGGGCTCTGTGTGGCCTGTGAACTGCTCCCTGGCCTGCCTTAGTTGTGGGACTGCTTCTGTGAGCTGAATGTCCCTGGCCTCGGCGTCACGGGCCTGCCCTCTCAAAGCCTGCCTGTTCCCTATCATGTCACCTGAACCAAGAAGAGTGATTTACTGCACCCCTCCCCACCCAACATGCACAAAAGATTCTGTTCGGGCTTTCCAATTTTAGAATAATTCAAGGGTTATTAGTAAAGGGTTTGCCTTGAAGAGTGCCTTAAATGCAGGCGTCATGATACCAGCTCGGAGTCAGATCTTTACGGGCTGTCAGACGAACTGCTTGAACCTCTCTGCCCCAAATTAGGAAAACATCAATATTTTTCTTTTGGGGACTACCACCCTCTCCTCAAAACTGTTGAAGTACCCCAGGGAGATGACTCCATCTAAGAGGGAAGTCCTGCATCTAAACACCAAGCTGAAAAAAAGAGAAAAAAGTTGGAGAATCAAATGGAGCTTCAGACCAGCTCTCCATGTGACATCACTTTAGAAAATTCATCTTTCCTTGGGAAACAATAAAATAATAACTGGCGTTGACTAGGGAGAGTGGTGGGACCGGACAGTTTCAGTCATCCACAGGCAAGATCTCATTTAATCCTCGTAAGACCCTCTAGGACAGGGGTCCCCAAACTACGGCCCGCAGGGCTGCATGCAGCCCCCTGAGGCCATTTATCCGACCCCCGCCGCACTTCCGGAAGGGGAACCTCTTTCATTGGTGGTCAGTGAGAGGAGCATAGTTCCCATTGAAATACTGGTCAGTTTGTTGATTTAAATTTACTTGTTCTTTATTTTAAATATTGTATTTATTCCCTTTTTGTTTTTTTACTTTAAAATAAGATATGTGCAGTGTGCATAGGAATTTGTTCATAGATTTTTTTATAGTCCAGCCCTCCAATGGTCTGAGGGACAGTGAACTGGCCCCCTGTGTAAAAAGTTTGGGGACCCCTGCTCTAGGAGGTAGATGCTATTCTATGCCCATTTCAGGTCAGGGGGCTGAGTTCAGGAAGAAATCGATTCTGCTGCCTTCCGTGGCTAGGCCAGATTGAGCCCGAGTCACCCGGGGTGCCCTCGCCTTCCAATCACACTCAGCCGGGCTCTCCGTCTACAGGAGAGGTTTCAATGCCTCCCCAGGATCTCTGTCCCTTTCCTCCTAGAAGTTTGCTTGGCTTCCACTCAAAGAATGTCAGCCCATGAACCAGGGCACACCCCGGGAATGAGAACTTCTGGCCCCAGGTTCTACCTCACCAGGCACAGGGCCCAAAAGAAATCATTTCATTAGAGTTAATAACATAGTCCTTTTAACTGCAAAGTGTTTCCAAATAGAGGATCCTCCAGTCAGCTTTAATGAACAGATAAGAATCTTTGTAATTAACTTCGCCATGGCTTGCATGTAAATGGGTAGGTATGCTTCCAAGTGCTTTGAGACTATTTACTTATTGTTTTAAGTAAGGAGTGAATATGCTCTTGACCACCCCTTTCTCCAGTAAGCTCCCGTCTAGTTGACCACTCTGAAGATGAGTCGCGCAGATGGGCAGCAGGCCCATGGGTAGGTAGACCAGAGCCAGAGTGCCACCCGTCTTTACTCCTGACCCTCTTCGTTAGGTCTACCCATCCTTCAGTCACAACTCTGGTCCCAACCCCTCATCCTCTGTGACCTCTGCCTTCCCTTCTGGTGGGGTGGACGGGCTGTGAGGGCTCTGCCCCACACTGTGGTCAAGCATTAGCTACCCCTGGTTGTTACTGCACCGGAGCTGTAGGGCTCCAACTTCTAGTGTGCAGGCCTGTGTGTGTTCATGTGTACATGTAGGGAGTGTATGTGTGCATACCTCTGTGTGTACATGTGTGCATGTAGGGAGTGTATGTGTGCATGCCTGTGTGTGTACATGTGTGCATGTAGGGAGTGTATGTGTGTATGCCTGTGTGTGTACATGTGTGCATGTAGGGAGTGTTTGTGTGTATGCATTGTGTGTGTATGTCTGTGTGTGTACATATGAGCATGTAGGGAGTGTATGTGTGTACGCATTGTGTGTATGCCTGTGTGTGTACATGTGTGCATGTAGGGAGTGTATGTGTGTATGCACTGTATGTGCATGCCTGTGTGTGTACATGTGTGCATGTAGGGAGTATATGTGTATACACATTGTGTGTGCATGTCTGTACATGTACATGTGAGCATGTAGGGAGTGCATGTGTATACACATTGTGTGTGTATGCCTGTGTGTATACATGTGTGCATGTAGGGAGTGTTTGTCTGTATGCATTGTGTGTGCATGTCTGTACGTGTACATGTGAGCATGTAGGGAGTGTTTATGTGTATGCATTATGTGTACATGCCTATTCATGTAAATGTGAGCATGTAGGGAGTGTTTGTGTGTATGCACTGTGTATGCATTCCTGTTGTGTACAGGTGTGCATGTAGGGAGTGTATGTGTGTATGCATTGTGTGTGCATGTCTGTGTGTATACATGTGTGCATGTAGGGAGTGTATGTGTATACACATTGTGTGTGTATGCCTATGCATGTACATGTGAGCATGTAGGGAGTGTATGTGTGTATGCATTGTGTGTACATGCCTATGCATGTAAATGTGAGCATGTAGGGAGTGTTTGTGTGTATGCACTGTGTATGCATTCCTGTTGTGTACATGTGTGCATGTAGGGAGTGTATGTGTATATACATTGTGTGTGTATGCCTGTGCATGTACATGTGTGCAGGTAGGGAGTGTATGTGTGTATGCATTGTGTGTACATGTCTATGCATGTAAATGTGAGCATGTAGGGAGTGTATGTGTATATACACTGTGTGTGCATGCCTGTGCATACGTGTGTAGGCAGGGCCTATGCCCGTTTGTAGATGCCTGTGAGTGTGAGGAGTAGGTGAGCTCAGAGAGTGCACTTGGGGTGTGTGCTCGTGTGTGTGTCAAGAATGTATGCAGGCGCACTCTACTCGCCCTGCTGCCCACCAGAGCCCGGGTCCTCATCGTCGAACAAAAGCAGCTCTTTAACCACCGGATGATTTGGGATGATTTGTGCTTCGTGGTGTCTGTTCCTGGAGCAGAGTTTGCTGGGGTGGAAACAGTTACAGTCACCTGTAACTCTGGCATCTCTGGAGATTTCTTGGAGAGGCTGCAGCTGCCGGAGTTCTTTGCTTTCCCCACCTCCTCTCTTCCCTCCCTGGGGGATGTGGTCCTTGCCCAGCGGGCTAATCACAGACCAGCCCTCCTCCCCTGGGCTTGCCCCTTCCCTGGATACAGAGCCATCCCACAGGGGATCTGGAATCTGGAACGGAACCTGCACAGGGAGGGGCACAGACTGTGGAAGGAGGACCCTGTGGGCAAACAAACGTGTGGGAGGGAGGAGGCCCTGAACAGAGTCCCAGCTCCGTGTGCAGTGATGAACTGCATCCCACCAGGCAAGAGGCTCTGCTCTCTGGAGGGAGGAGGCCCTGAACAGAGTCCCAGCTCTGTCGGCAGTGATGAACTGCATCCCACCAGGCAAGAGGCTCTGCTCTCTGGAGGGAGGAGGCCCTGAACAGAGTCCCAGCTCCGTCGGCAGTGATGAACTGCATCCCACCAGGCAAGAGGCTCTGCTCTCTGGAGGGAGGAGGCCCTGAACAGAGTCCCAGCTCTGTCGGCAGTGATGAACTGCATCCCACCAGGCAAGGGGCTCTGCTCTCTGCCTCTTGGAGTGGTGGAGTGTGCGTGTCCACACGGAGGTAGAATAAATAATATGGCTGGGTAGAGAGAAGGGGGGCAAGAGGGACCCTTACCACCTCCTGCCATCTGCAACCCTTTACCCACCCTCCTTCCTTGAAAGGTCGGGGAGTGGTCCGCAGCTGCAGTCCACTTTCAGGGCAAGGCCTGGTCTGCAGAAGTGTACAACAGGTGGGTCCAGAGGTCACTGCCAGGGCCCTGCTCACTTTAGCTACAGGACCCCTCCTTGTGGGGTAAGTTACAAGGACCAGCCCCAACGGTCCTGAGGCTATTGGGATCTTTCATAATGGAGGAGAAAGCCATTCTTGAATTGCAAGAGGTCGGGAGGAAGGACAGTGCCTGCTCCAAAAGCAGGGTGGGGTGGGAGGCACTGTCTGAGCTCACACAGGAAGGCAGCAGCAGAACTGGGGTTGGGCTCGCTCCTCAGGGGGTCCTGAAGCTGCGTGCCCCCAAAATGCCACCAGGGGCTGAGGCCCACTCTCCCCTCCAGCCCTGCTCGGGACAGTGTTGCCGGGCACCATGACTCCTATGCTTGGATCCACGCTGCAGGAGGGTCACTGCGGGGCTCCTGACCTGGACACCTCAGTCTGGGGCGTGCCCTAAGACGTCTCCTCCAGGCTGCTTGTCTCACGTAGGAAGGCCAGAGACGCACACCGGGTCGCAGTGTGAGGGGGGGTGCCCGGGGTAAATCCATCCCACTTCCTGGTCCTTCAGTAGTTGTTTCTGACTTCAGAGATCCCTCCCTATCCCCCTCCCGCCTCCAGATCTCTGCCACTTCATTCCCTTTCCCTTGTCAGTGGTGCTTCAGGATGTAGCCAAAAGAGGGTAGGTTTGTAGCTGTCTGTCAGCTGGCTTCTAAGCGGGGGACCATGGGCAGGTTGCTTGCCCTTTCTGTGTTCCTGTCTTCTCATCTATAAAACAGGAGTGGTGATTCCTATCTCTCTAAATGCTTGTCAGCAATACAGGTTTTGAAACAGTGGGGCATCTTCAGGGAAGTCAGTGGATGCTACCTAGTAGTGGTGACATCCGTATTTGTATAAATAGGGAAACAAGAGCCCAGAGCTGGTGATACACTACTTGAAGGTCACACAGCAAATGCACAGTCTGATCCCAGGAGTCCCTGCCCAACCCATCTACTGAAATTTCATCACTTCAAGTGAGTTTCCTTCTCTGGCCCATTTATTGTATTTTCTATTTTACCCATCTGGCTCCCTACGCTGGAGATCTTCCCTCAAGGAGGCTACTGTGCCTGGCACATAGGAGGTGCTTGTCCATACTTGTTGCAGACCAGCATGGAGTGAGCCCAGGGCTGGCGTGGAGAGGCTGGCAGGGTGGGGTTGAGGCGGGGAGCTGCGCACCGGGGTGGGGACAGGCTCAGGGCCGCTTCTCTGCCTCTCCAGCTCTGCCTTGGCCGGCCCTGGCTGTCGGAGAAATCTCATTTTGCTAGCAGGCTGATTCATGGGCCTGGCTCCCCGCTGCTCCCAGAGCAGCTCTCTGTCAATAACTATTCTTTATAAGGTCCCTCGATTCGTTTTCGGGGTTGAAGACAAATTTTTAAAGAGGAGTTCAGTGCCGGGGCCATTCCAGAGGGGCTGTTAACTTAATGTCCCGCCTTGTTCCTCCAAGCTTGCTCCCCCTTGAACTGCATGAGGGTCAGGACTTGCCATTTCTAGCTATTGCCTCCAAGTTCTCGCATTTGGACAGGGCGTGAAGAATGAAGATAAGGGGACACAAATGACAGGACGGGGAGCAGGCGGGACTCTGGCTCCGTCACTAGGTTGGCTGTGTAACTCTGGGCCAACTGTTCCCCTCTCTGGGTCCTCATTTCCCTGTTTGTAGACGCCTGGATGCTTAGAAACACCAGTAGGATAGCATCCACTATCTCTCTTGGAGTGGCCTGGTCTCTGTCAAGCAGCAGCTCCTGTCTCCTCCCCGTCGTCCCCAGGGGGGATAAAGCAGTTGGCGAAGTCTGCAGCTGAAAACCACTGTATGCACCCAGCTGTCTGGTCTCACTGCCCTGGCTCTCATCCTTTCTGCTGCAGCGTTTTCCTAATGCGGCCCCCGGGGCCTCCAATCTTCCTTCCTTCACTCAGTGAAAAGGCAATGATCTGAACCTCAAGTCTACGCCTGACTCCCAAGCCCCTGCTGCATCCCTCCTACTCCCTCCGGCCTTCGCATCTTTGCATCGGTGTGTTTGTGTTTCGCTATCACCAGGGACTCTTATTCTAGACATGGGACAAGCACGTGCAGAGACAGGGCAACAGGAGAAAGCACAAGGTGGCAGTTCTGTGGCTGTTGGGTCTCACACCTGCCATCCCCCCTTCCTGGGATGTCTCTGGCCTCATCCTCAGCAAATTCAGTTTGAAAACGTCTCTTCCTCTCCTTGGTGCCCCAACAACCCAGGGCAAAGCGATCACAGATAGCATCCATCATCCCACATGGCCGTGGTCAGACTTGCCCATCTTCCCTGCCGAGCTGGGCTCCTTGAGGACAGGCCCATGGTTGTGTCTCCACGCTCCCTGGCAGGGCTTAGCACATAGTAGGAGCTTGTGTGTTCAATAAACAAATGGAGCCAAGTTCCAACTTTAATACCAGCACCCCTTCCTGTATGCACACACCTGAGCTAGAATATTCATTCTTCCTTGACTTACACCTGTGTCCTCCTCACCTGTCTCTGTAACTTGTGGTTTTCTGAACTGCTCAGGTGGTTAGATGGCAGAGTGTAGAAAATTGCCAAATGTGGAATGATGAGGAAGTCGTTTGTAGTTTTTTGTTTGAACTCTAGTTAGCAAATGTTTGTTGAACACTTGCTGGTTCTAGGCACCGTGAGTTAAGAAAAATGACTGAGACCCCTTCAGGAAGACACTGTCAGGATCATCTGAACAGCAGGTACCTGGTGTTCTGGCGGCTCAGACAGTAGCCCTGCCCCTGTGTTCTGCCCTTGGCATGGCTTCCCCGTGGCTCCCTCCTTGCTACTGAACACCTGTTTTCTTGTTGCCAACACACCTTGGGCAGAGCTGGCCAATTTCTAGTCTCCTTTTCAGGGCCACACCTTACCTTACCTGAAAATTAAACCTGGATGTGGCAAACTCCATGTGTTGTCTGTGCCAGAAGCTGCTGGGCACCGTGCAGAGAGCTTTACATCCCTGATGTCACTTAATCCTCGTAGTGCCCTCCAGGGCTGCCATTATTCCTGAACAGATGACTGCGGAAGGCAGAAATCTTCCTGAGGTGGCAACAGCATGTTGGGGCAGGTGGCAGCGCCCCATTCTGCAACAGATGCAGGTTACTGCGACTTCTCCAAGATGGTTGCTGTAGCCACCTGTCCAGAGGGTGGGAGGCTGGCCAGGCAGCCTCAGCCAGGTTCTCTGCCAGTTCAGGTGCTCCTCCAGGGGCCGGTGTCAGGGAGTGGTCTCCCAGGGCTAGCCCGTGGCCTAAAGTGGGGGAGGCGCACACCCAACAGCCTTCCTTCTCTTGGCCTGGCTCCTGCGTGGTGACCACCAGGCTTTCCCCATCAATCCCCGGAGAAAGGGGATTGATGAGGAAAGGTGAGAGCCAGGGCAGTGAGACCTGAGAGGTGGTGCTGGTGATGGGGAGGAGCCTCCTCTGAGGGGAGGGCTGAAGGCAGTGATGGAAATGAGCGAGCTCAGGCCAGGCGAGCACAACTCTCACTTCTCTCCTTATTTTTCGTTCCCTCTCACCCCCAAGGCAGTTCTCTGGAGGCTGTGGGGCTGGCCCCTCCCTCCTGAGCCAATCACAGCAGACTCCTAGAGGCGGCACCTCCTTGGAAGGACACCTTTCTAGGTCAGTAAATCCTTCATCCTCTGATGTGAGCATCTCCAGAGAGAGGTCTAAGGGACCAAGACGCCGAAGGACGAAGACCAGGACTGCAGCCTGGCTCAGTCGTATTTCCGTCTCACGTGCTTAGTGTGTCCACAGTGTGCACGTGTGTACCCATGTGTGTGGTGGGGGAGAGGTAAGTGTGCATGTATGCACATAAAGAAGAGACTCAGAGCCGACCGGCAGTACTGTCTGTTCTGCAGGGGCTGCTGCCCCCACCTCCAATCTGGTCACCTCCATTTATTTAAGAAAAACCCGACATAGTGGTGGGTAGAACCCAACAGAAAAGTGGCTGTGGGATGGGGGAGGGGACGCCCGCTCCCTCTGCCTTGCCCTTCCCGAGGTGCTCCCCGCACTCCCTGGTGCTCTCCCCTGCCCCCTCCCCACATTGCATTTCATGGGGGGATGGGTGGTTGCCCCTGTAGAGAAGGAAGGAGTGGTCAGCAGAGCTGTAGGGGCTAAGGCGTAGTGTTGACCTTGCTGTAGGGTGGGTGGAGGCATGCAGGCCTCCCCGGGCCCACCCAGACCGTGGTGCTCTGGGCTGGGGCCTGGTTAGGAGTGGACTGAGGACTCCTCCCCTTCGGCCCCTTCTACAGCCCTTGGGGGCAAAAGGGGGAGTCCTAGCTCTTCGGAAGGTGCCTGGCTTGGCCACAGACCCCTCTGGGGTCAGCTCCCAGGTCCTAGGATGGGACTGGGGGGCACCAGAAAGCCAGAAGGTGCTACAAGGGTCCCCCGCTTCCCAAGTGTTTTGTCCACAGCAAGATCCTTGGCAGGGCAAGCAGCTGCTACCTCCCCGCCCTGCAGGACAAAAATCCCTGAATAGTGGTTTGAGAAAAGTCTTTGTGCAGCTTGTGACACAAGACCCCCCAGAGCCCCCAGCACAGGGGGAACGCAGGGGACACGGGAGCAGGGGCGGCTCACAGTGTGGGCCCACCTGGCCCCAAGCTCGGCCTCGGCGCCTCGCTTCTGGGGCAGGTTTGTCCAAAGTGGGAGGAGGTTTGGAAGGGGTGGAAGGAGGGCTGGGACTGTTTCCTCCTAGAGAGCTCCGGGAGAAGGAGCCCTCCACCTCCGCGCTGCGGCGGCAGAAGAGGGTAACGGAGTGAGGCGGCGGGAAGGACCGGAGGAGGGAGGCCGCGCCCGCGAAGAGCAAAGCTGCAGGGGCAGGGCGCACAGTCCACGCCGGCCGCCATGACAGCGCGAGCGGGGGCCCGCTGCGTCCCACGCAGAGCCCGCCCCGAGGGGGAGGCGCCCTACGCGATCTCCTTGACTCTGCGCATGTAACTGTGCAGGTTCGGGGCCGCGGCGGGCCGCGTGGCGCCCGCCACGTCCGGGCAGCCCCAGCCCAGGTCCTCTTCGTCCTCCTCGTCCTCTTCGCCGGCGGGCACCGAGTCATAGGCCAGCTCCTCCGTGGGCAACGTGGTGAAGGTGGTGAACTTCACCCGCTTCCGCTTGGAGGTGGGCGAGCTGGCGGGGTCCTCGGCCTGGTCCCGGGCGGAGCCCCCCGAGGAGCCGTCGCCCCGCCCGTGCACCTGGCTCTGGACGCTGGTCTGCGAGCTGCCGCTGCTGTGGTGGTCGCCGTGGCAGCAGGCGGGCACGCTCTCCAGCGGGTTGCCCGCGGGCGGGGACAGCTCCCCCTGCACCCGCAGCGGCTGCCCGTTGCCCAGGAACACCCAGTGGTGCGAGTGGTCCATGCTGGTCTGGCCCTCGGGCGGGATGCGCTTGTGCCGGTAGCGCAGCACGAAGACGATGCAGTTGATGAGGAAGACGAGGATGGCGAGGCAGAAGACCCCCAGCAGCGCGTACATGCCGATCTCCAGGTCCGTCAGCCCCCGCGGCATCTGCTGGAAGCCAGTGGGCAGCGGCAGGAAATCCTCTGTGGGTGCTGGGCTGGCGGTGACCCGCCCCAAGGCCTCCGATGAGGACACCCCCATGCCTGGCGGGCCAGCTCCCCGCGCCTCGTCCTCACCCCCACCGGGCCCCGGCTGGCTAGGGCCGGGGTAGTCGTAGGTAGGGTCCTCCTCCTCCCGCCCAAAGTGCACCCGCAGCCCCACGGGGGTGGTAGCCAGGACACTCTTGCGCTTGGTTTTCTGGCAGCTCTCAGCGATGGTGAGCTCAGCACGAAGCAGCTCCCCGGCCCCCTCCGCCTCAGCCACCACCAGCGGGAAGGCCCGGTCCTGGGTCACTGTAGCCACTCGCTGGTCCAGACTGCTCACCAGCAGTCCATAGTCCCGGGGGCTGTAGAGGGAGAGTGGCGCTGTGGTGCCATCACTGTAGGAGAGCCAGAGACTAAGGAGGGCTTCCTGGAGGAGGAGGAGAAGTAGAAAGAAGTCAGAGAGCTAGTCCTGGCTGGCTTCTTTTTTGGACACGGAGCTTTGTGAGGGCAGGGACCAAGGTATTCTGGTTTCTTGCTGTATTCCCAGTGCTGGAACTGTGTGGGGCAGGTGGCAGGTGTCTAGGCAGAGTGGGAGTCTGCCTCTGGAGGTTGTGAAGGGCATGCTATGACCTCCTTGAGAATTTCTTTGCTCATTTTGCCCTTCTCTCTCTGATGAGCTTAAAGGTAAGTTCTGCTTTGGGTTTAACTCAGGTTCCTTTTGCTGCAGGAGTAACCCCACATCTCCATGCCTAACCTTGGAATCATCCCCATCAGATACTTGGAGGTTGAGAATGCATGCCCAAACCCAGTCTTCTCCTCTTTTTGTTAAATTGGCCTCCCTGCAGATGAGGAAGCAGGGCCCACATAGAAGGGATTGGCCTGGGGTCATGGAGCAAGTTAGGAGCAGAAGACTTCTGGATCCTGACTCCTGGCTTGGTGCTCAGCACCCACCTTCTCACTCCCTGTGCTCTTTCCACCTCTGCCTGCAGCCACTACACTGGCATGTCTGGGGCGGGGGGCTGTGGCTGGGGCTCCAGAAAGGGTAATTCCTGGGGTTAGAGGCAGAGGCGATGGGCCCTCTGAGAATCTGGGAGGGGAACCCTCAGCAGGAACATCTCAGGGTGGCAGGTGCAAGAAGCAAGGCGTTGGCCCAACTCCCTGTGCAGACGTCAGGGGGAGGGGGTGGAGCAAGCGTGCAGGGCATGGAGGGTAGATTGCTTTTCCATTACCTAATTCACTACTTTGGGGACTCATGGCATAAAGGCAGGCCAGAGCCTGCAAGTCCTCCTTCCACACTCCAGGACCCCAGGGTGGTCGGCTGGGCATCCAATTACCTGCTTGAGGAAGCTGAGGGTCTGCTGGGCAGCCGTGGTGGCCAGGATGGTGTGGCTGCTCCCAGGGCTGGGACGTAGGGAGAGGGCAAGGCTGGCCACCACCTGGGCCTGCAGCTGTATGATGCTGACCTTCTCCTCTGTCACCGTCAGCAGTGTCTCCCCAAGCACAGACTCTGTCAGTGGGGACACCACCTGAGGCAGAGAGCGGCAGGGCTGAGAGAAGGCCAGGAAAGCGGCACCCCCAGGATCACCCATCAGGGAGGAATCCCAGTGCCGCCAGAGAGAGGCCCCGGGGTTGGGGCAGGCTGCACCTGGGGACCAGGGGCCAGGGGCTCTCAGGGACACAGATGAGAGAGACAGGTAGGTTTTAAGGAAAACAATAGGCTTGCACAGTGATAAATTGCAATTGATATTCCAACCTCAATGTCAAGGTGAGAGAAGGGAGTGGTGGGGACTGTGGCAAATGGGAGAACACATGCTCGTGTAAACGGGGCGCCAGGACTGATTCTAGCAGCTCATTGGCCCAGTGTTGCCAGATGAATATTTTGTAAAACCAGAAATCTAGTTTTCTAAAAAATAAGAAACTTCCAAATTTTAAAATGTCGGATCAGTTGTTTTTAGAAACGGGTATTCTGCATGCAGCTCGTAGCCCACGGCTCCTCATTTACCCTCTCCTGGTTGGAAGGTTTCTACTCCGGCACCCAGTTGTCGAGGAAAAAGGTCAGAGTTGAGCTGCTAGATGCTCAACTCCCTTTCCTGGCCTCCAGGCTTCCTGAGCCCTCTCACCTGCTCATCACAGTGATGCAAGGTTGATCATGCTGATTAGGTTTAGAGGGAGATCCTTCACCAAGGTGAAGTTAAAGGACCTTGACCTCGGATGGTGAACTTCAGGCAGAGAGAGGCAGGTGGGGAAGAAAGTGTGTTTTGTTCTCAGAGGCTGAGAGAGACCCTGGAAATCCTTTCCCAAAACCTCCACGGTCTGTGTCCTCTACCCACAGGTAAACAAGGCTCCCAGCACTGCCCTTGTGCCTACCTTGAAGGGGGTGGTGCCCGGCTCCAGGCCTGCCAGCGTGCTGCTGTCTACCATGCGTGCCACTCGGGGGTCACCCACTCGCATGAAGTCGCTGACCAGGTCGGTGACCTCCACCAGCCAGTCCGGGCCCAGCATGGTGACCACCTGGTCGGTGCCCTCAGATGACGTCGTGTGGAACTGGGTGAAGACCTGCAGAGTGGCGTGCTGGTACTGCAGGGTGCAGCCACGGCTGGCACTCTGCCGCCGCTCCTCCTCGTCCTCATCCTCGTCCTCGCTCTCCCGGGCTGACCTGGGGTGGGGGCACAGGGTCAGGGCTCCTCGGCTGTGCAAACCCCTCCCTACCCTGGCCCTGCTGGCCATTCTCCAGCTCCCGTGGGTGGAAACTGTGCAAATGGCAAGGCTTTTCCCTGGCTCACTCCTTCTATTCCTAACAAGCGTGAAGCCAGAATTCTTAGGTTTTCCCCTCCTAGAAAGGCACTTCTTGACCTTTCCTGGTCCCTCTCTGCCTCTGCTTGGCTTCACCCATGCCTGTGAAAAGCTTGCATCAAATGCTAACAAGTGTTGCCTCTTTTCAGCCCGGGTGTGCGCCTGACCCTGCTCTCAGCTCTAAGCTGGAGCAAAGACGATCCCCCGACAGAGCGCCAGAAAGCTCGGCTGGAGTGTGTCCAATGCTGCGTGGTGAAGAACTTGTAAGTGATCAGCTGAGATTCCCAAGCAAAGTGTTGAAGGAGTAGTCTGGGTTTCTGTTGCTGATTATAGTTAAATGCAAAAGGAGAATGAAAAACTGAGGGAAGAACTAGTGAGCAAAAGGGAGCCAGGATTTGATGATTTGGGAAGTTCTCCACCTATCCAGATTGCCCCAAGTGCTGAAACCAGATGTGCTCTGTGAAGGGTGTGGCTACTGCTTTGCTAGTGCTTGGGAGAGTTAACCACCAGTGTAGTCATTCACAAAGAGAGTTCTTTTACCCATGTTAAGCAATCCTGTGAGGTAAGTGTTAACGTGCCTATTTTACAGAAGAGAAAACTGAGGCACAGAGGGGTTATGTCCATAGCCCACAGTTACCCAGCTACTGAAGATCAGAAGGTAGTTTTCAAACCCAGGCTCTCTGGCTTCAGAGTCACTATGTCCTCACTACTCAAAGCAACATCAAATAAAAAAAAGGACCTGAATATGGCAGCGGAGTAGACAGATGCACAGACTCCCAGCTCACACCACTGAACTGGATTACAAATTAATTTAGGAACAATCAGCATGAAAAACCAACTCTGGACTACAAGAACAGCTCTCAAAAATCAAGGAGCAAAGAAGAAGCCACAACAAACCTGGTAGGGAGCGCCTGAATCTCCCCTGCTTAAAGGAACAGAGGAGGGTGAGGCTGAGAGCCCAGAAGGGCTCTCACTCCAAGGAAAAGAGCAGAAAATACTCCTCATAGCCACTTGCCTGGTGACCAGGGAACAAGGTGTGTTTAAAGGGCAGGCTTGTCTTCCAAAAAGAAAGGAGAGAGAGAGAGACAGACAGTGAGGGGCAGAGGAATGCAGGAGATGACCTGAGAAGCTGACTCATCCAGTGCTGGAGGTGGCCATAGCTGAGGGAGGGGCTGATCCTTCCACAAAACAAAAGACTAAAGTGCTTCCGGGTCACAGATCTCCAGATATCTCTCCAGCTTCAATCAGTGCAACAAGACACAGCTGAAAACAAGAAGTGGGGAGGAGGGGCAGTAACTCAGGTCTCCATGGAGATCTGAGATACACCTCCCCCTACTGAAGCTGAGAAAACACCCTGCCCCCAGAGAGAGAGACTGGCAGAAGAGGCCTTCAGAGTCTCAGGTTACACCCACTGCATTCCTGGATACAGTTTCAAATAAGCCCCCTGCTGAGATCAGTAAACAAGACTATCACCTGTTAAGAAAACAAACAAATCAAGACTTCAAAGCAGCCCAAATCTGAAAGTGGATTACAAATAATAGCTGATGCCAACCCAAGAAGACCTAGAAATAACACAATTGAAAACTGGAAGCAGACAACACCAAGCCTAGACTCAACCAGCTCTGTAAACAAAACACCCAAACACACAGACATAATGAGAAGATAGAGAAGTGCAATCCAAATGAAACCTCCAGGAAATGAACTGAGTGATATGGAAATAACCAAACTTCTGGATGCAGAGTTCAAAATAATGATTGTAAGGATGCTTAGGGATCTTAGAACAACAATGGATGGTCATTACAAACACCTAAATAAAGAAATAGCAAGTATAAAAAAGGATATTGAAATATTGAAAAAGAATCAGTTGGAGATGGCAAATACAATATCAAAAATGAAGACCACAATGGAAGGAATTAAAAACAGGATGGATGGAGCTGAGGATTGAATCAGCGAGTTGGAGGACAAGTTGAATGAAGGCATGAAAGCAGAGAAGAAAAAAGAAAAGAGACTCAAAAAGTCTGAGGAAATTCTTAGAGAGCTCTGTGACAACGTGAAGAGAAATAACATCCACATCATAGGGGTTCCTAAAGAAGAGAGAAAGAACAAGGGATAGAGACTTTGTTCAATCATATCATAGCTGAAAACTCCCCTAAATTAATGCAGGAGAGACTCTCACAAGTTCAAGAAGCACAGAGAACTCCATTAAAGAGAAACCCAAAGAAACCTACACTAAGACACATCATAATTAAAATACCAAAGCTAAGAGATAAAGAGAAAATATTAAAAGCAGCTAGAGAAAAAAAGGCTATCATCTACAATGGAGTCCCCATAAGGATGACATCAGACTTCTCAACAGAAACACTTGGGCCAGAAGGGAATGGCAAGAAATATTCAAAGTAATGCAGAACAAGAGTCTACAACCAAGACTACTTTATCCAGCAAGGCTATCATTTAAAATTGAAGGAGAAATAAAAAGCTTCCCAGAACAACAACAAAAAAAAAAATCAAGGAATTCATTACAGCCAAATCAATGCTGCAGGAAATGTTAAGAGACCTGTTGTAAACAGATAAAAGTGGGAAAAGAATATAGCAAAAGAGGAATACAGCTTTAAAGAATAAAATGGCAATAAACAACTACATATCAATAATAACCTTAAATGTAAATGGATTAAATGATCCAATCAAAAGACAAAGGGTAGCTGCATGGATAAGAAAACAGGACCCGTACATATGCTGTCTACAAGAGACACACCTTAAAACAAAAGATGCACATAGACTGAAGATAAAAGGATGAAAAAAAAATTCATGCAAATGGAAATGAAAAAAAAGCTGGGGAAGCAATACTTATATCAGACAAAATGGACTTTAAAACAAAGGATATAGTTAGAGATAAAGAAGGCCACTACATAATGATAAAGGGAGCAATCCAACAGGAGGATATAACTATTATAAATATCTACGCACCTAATATAGGAGCACCTAAGTATATAAAGCAGACTTTGATGGATATAAAGGGCAAGATCAACAGCAATACTATAATAGTAGGGGATTTCAATACCCCACTAACATCACTAGATAGATCCTCAAGAAAGAAAATTAACAAAGAAACAGCAGACTTAAAGGACACACTAGATCAACTCGATTTAATAGATTTCTTCAGAACCTTTCACCCTAAAGCAGCAGAATATACATTCTTTTCAAATTTTCATGGTACATTCTCTAGGATAGACCACATATCAGGGCACAAAAGTGATCTCAACAAATTTAAGAAGATTGAAATCATATCAAGCACTTTCTCTGATCACAATGGCATGAAACTAGAAATGAACCACAACAGAAAAGCTCAAAAATTCTCAAACACATGGAAACTAAATAGCAGGTTGTTAAATAATGAATGGATTAAGAATGAGATCAAAGAAGAAATTTTAAAAATCCTAGAAATGAACGATAATGAGCATACAACAACTCAAAATTTATGGGACACAGCAAAAGCAGTACTGAGAGGGAAGTTCATAGCATTACAGGCACACTTTAAGAAGCTAGTAAAAGCTCAAATAAACAACTTAACACTGCATCTAAAATAACTAGAGAAAGAACAGCAAGTAAAGCCCAAATGTAGTAGAATGAAGGAAATAATAAAGATCAGAGCAGAAATAAATGAAATAGAGGCTAAAGAAACAATACAGAGGATCAATGAAACCAAGAGCTGGTTCTTTGAAAAGGTAAACAAGATTGATGAACCTTTAACTAGATTCACCAAGAAAAAAAAAACAGAGGACTCAAATAAATAAAATTAGAAATGAGAATGGAGAAATAACAACTTACACAACGGAAATACAAAATATTGTAAGAAAATACTATGAAGAACTGTATGCCAAAAAACTAGACAACCTAGATGAAATGGACAAGTTCCTTGAAACGTATATACAATCTTCCAAAAATCAATCTGGAAGAATCAGAAAACCTAAACCGACCGATTACACCAAATGAGATCGAAACAGTTATCAAAAAAACTCCCAACAAAGAAAAGTTCTGGGCCTGGTGGCTTCACAAGTGAATTCTACCAAATATTCAAAGAAGAACTAACTCCTATCCTTCTCAAGCTATTTCAAAAAATTCAAGAGGAAGGAAGACTTCCAAGCTCCTTTTATGAGGCGAGCATAATTCTGATTCCAAAACCAGGCAAAGGCAACACAAAGACAGAAAATTATAGGCCAATATCCCTGATGAATATAGATGCTAAAATCCTCAACAAAATATTAGCAAACTGGATCCAAAAATATATGGAAAAAGTCATACACCATGATCAAGTGGGATTTATTTTTGGGAGGCAAGGCTGGTACAATATTCGCAAATCAATCAATGTGATTCATCACATAGACAGAAAGAAGGAGAAAAACCACATGATAATTTCAATAGATGCAGAAACTACTTGACCTGATAAATGAATTCAGCAAGGTGGCAGGATATAAAATTAATACTCAGAAATCAGAGGCATTTTTATACACCAACAATGAACAGTCAGAAAGAGAAATTAAGGAAACAATCCCCTTCATTATTACAACCAAAAAAATAAAGTACCTAGGAGTAAATTTAACCAAGGAGACTAAAGACTTGTACTTGGAAAATTATAAAACATTGATAAAAGAAATCAAGGAAGATACAAACAAGGAGAAGCATATACCATGCTCATGGTTAGGAAGAATAAACATCATTAAAATGCCTATATTACCCAAAGCAATTTATAAATTCAATGCAATACCAATTAAAATACCAATGACATACTTTAAAGATATAGATCACATATTCCAAAAATTTATATGGAACCAAAAAAGAACACGAATAGCCTTAGCAATCTTAAAAAAGAAGGATAAAGTGGGAGGTATCACACTTCTGGATATCAAAGGTATACTACAAGGCCATTGTACTCAAAACAGCCTGGTACTGGCAGAGGAACAGGCACATAGATCAATGGAACAGAACAGAGAACCCAGAAATAAACCCACAGCTCTATGGACAACTGATATTTGACAAAGGAGGTAAGGGCATACAATGGAGTAAAGACAGCCTCTTTAATAAATGGTGTTGGGAAAATTAGACAGCTATCTGCAAAAAAAATAAAACTAGACCACCAACTTACACCATTCACAAAAATAAACTCAAAATGGATAAAAGACTTAAATGTAAGCCGTGAAACCATAAGCATCTTAGAAGAAAACATAGGCAGTAAGCTCTCTGACATCTCTCACAGCAATATATTTGCTGATTTATCTCCACGGGCAAGTGAAATAAAAGACAGGATAAACAAATGGGACTATATCAAACTAAAAACTTTTGCACAGCCAAAGACATTAAGAACAGAATAAAAAGACAAACTACACAATGGGAGAACATATTTGACAGTACGTCTGATAAGGGGTTAATAACCAAAATTTATAAAGAACTTGTAAATCTCAACACCAGAAAGACAAACAATCCAATCAAAAAATGGGCAAAAGAAATGAATAGACACTTCTCCAAAGAGGACATACAGATGGCCAATAGGCATATGAAAAAAATGCTCAACATCACTAATCATTAGAGAAATGCAAACTAAAACCACAATGAGATATCACCTCATACCAGTCAGAATAACGCTCATCAACAAAACAACACAGAATAAGTGCTGGCGAGGATGTGGAGAAAAGGGAACCCTCCTACACTGCTGGTGGGAATGCAGACTGGTGCAGCCTCTGTGGAAAATAGTATGGAGATTCCTCAAAAAATTAAAAATCGAACTGCCTTTTGACCCAGCTATCCCACTTTTAGGAATATACCCTAAGAACACCATAGAACTGTTCCAGAAGGAGAAATACACCCCCATGTTTATGGCAGCATTGTTCACAATAGCAAAGATCTGGAAACAGCCCAAGTGTCCGTCAGTGGATGAGTGGAATAAAAAGCTTTGGTACATATATACTATGGAATACTACTCAGCCATAAGAAATGATGACATTGGATCATTTACAACAACATGGATGGACCTGGATAACATTATACGGAGTGAAATAAGTAGATCAGAAAAAACTAAGAACTATATGAATCTATACATAGATGGGACATAAAAATGAGACTCAGAGCCATGGACAAGAATGTGATGGTGATGGGGGGGGGTGAGGAAGGGAGAAAGGGGGTGGGGGGAGGGGAGGGGCACAAAGAAAAACAGATAGAAGGTGACGGAAGACAATTTGCCTTTGGGTGAGGGGTATGCAACATAATCAAATGTCAAAATTATCTGGAGATGTTTTCTCTGAACATATGTACCTTGATTTATCAATGTCACCGCATTAAAATTAATAAAAAAATGTTTGATAAAATAAAATAAAAAAGCAGCATGAACGTCATCCAGGAGCTGGTCCAAAATATAGAATATGCCTTTTGACGGAATCTGCAGGCGAGTCATGTGCAAAGTAGAGTTTGAGAGGCTCTGGTCTACACTGCCTTGTGTTTACAAATCTCACCTGGCCACCTGCATCTTTCCCTAACCCTGCCCTTTCTTCTCGTCCCTGCTGGCTTTTTTCTCTAGCAGCGATGAGTGGGTGAGTGGGGTACACTGAGTTCAGATGTACATGCCCCACAGTTGGGCACTCAGGTGTGTGAGCCTGTGTGAGTCAGTGTGTGCCCAGCTGGGACACCTGTGCACAGGTGTGTGTACTCCTGTGTTGCTGTATCTGCTCCATTTGGCCTGCTGCTTGACTGGTCTCTCTCCCTGCTTCCCAGACAACTCCTTTCCATTCATCCTTGAGTTTGACCTAGCTCAAGAGTCACCTCTCCCAGGAAGCCTGCTTTGACTTTTCCTGGAGAAGGGGTGGTTCTCTCCTTTGTGCTACTTAATTCCCTGCTTCCTGCATCCACCATGCTCTGGGACATATACACAATGACTTCGCTGGTGGACCCATGGCATGGCCGAGTAAGGCACAGGCCATATTCATCTCACAGCTCAAGCACCCAGCAGGGCCTGGCACATGGTAGCTGTTCAGTAACAGTTTGTTGATTGCATAACCAACCTGCAGACTGTGTGCATCTAGGCTCTTATACACACATGCAGATCAGACTGTGTGCCAAAGCTGTGTCACCCACGAGTGTCCCAGGACTCTGCTGTGTGTGGAGGGGCTGTACCTTCGGTCGAGGAGGATAGGTACCCTCCAGCCCTTCACTTGGCTGAGGCGGGCGTCCGAGAGCTCGATGTGCAGGGGCAGCTTGGGGACCCAGACTGTCATTTCCAGGGGGGCATTGAGGACGTCGTAGCGAAAGGTGACCCTGGCATTCATAGACCCGCGAGACTCCTTTCCGCTAACGAACACATAGTCACAGCTGCTGGACACCTGGGGAGGGCAAAGGAGGTTGGTTGGCATGTCTTGCCCTACAGGTCATCCTGTGGGACAGTACAAGGGACTGCAGTCTGACAGGCAGGGCCAGAAGGCTGTTGGAGAGAAAAGTACCAGTCACTTGAAGCTGAAGGGGTGGGGCCAGGTGGAAGAAGGCACTTAATTGAATTCTTCTGGGAGATGTCAGCTTCTGGTGCCCCGCCTAAATTCTGTTTTTCCAGAAATCATCCCTTAGGGGTTACTGTGGAAGGCGTTTGCTCCCTGGCAAGGAGCCAATGTGCAAAGGCTTTTACAAGATACCGCTTCTGATGTGCCAGGCTATACCTCAGAGAAGGCGTCAGGCTGAGGGTCGTCAGGTCTGGCTCCCCTCCCCCCCATGGCCACCGGGGCTCTGAAACAAGTGTCTGGCTGGTAGAGTCCTCCACTCTACTGAAGAGTAGCCTGTCCTGAGTAGGACACTGCTGCTCAACTGAGCAGAAAGGAGGTCAGATAGAGGGGTCAGGGGTATGGGGCAGGCCCATGGCTTCTCCAGGGCCCCTCTGGCCCAGGAAAATGGGCACTGATTAATTTCAGGTGAGGGGGCTGCTCTAGCCAGAGGTGCAAGTGAGGGAAGGGGAGAGGAAAAGTCAGGACCAGAGAGCCCTGAGCACAGACAAGAGGATTATTGCCACCAATAGCTGCACCTTCGGCAAAAGCACGCCTACTTGGATACCAACTTGCCTCTTAAAGGTTCCCCAGATGGGCATATGCCCACTGAATACATCTGGGTGAGTACCTGTGCCCGCTCACAAAGATGTTGCTGCCAGCCCTGCAGGGCAGATGCAGATGGGTGTGTGCGTCACATGTGCCCACATGGGCACCTGGAGCGAGCACCGTGTGCCATGCCCTCAGGCGCTCCCGCTGGGAGCTGCAGCCTGTGGGGCAATGACACCCCCTGAGGCCCTGGTGGGGTGGGGAGGGGGCGGGGCTCTAGCCCGTTTGTGGAGAGAGCCACTGGACCGTCCTGAATTCCGGCTAGCTAGCTCACTTAGCCACCGCGGGAGGGTGGGTGCAGGTAGAGCAGCAGTCCGGCCAGAAAGGCTCCTTCCCCGCTTCGGAAGGCAGAGCACTCCATCTGAAGGCTGGCACATTCCATTTAGAATATTGGCTACACTCCATACAGAACCTGAGTGTGTTTCAATGAGAACAGAAACAAATTCCATTTAGAATCTTTGCTAATTCCCTTTGGTATCTAAGCCATCGTGACTTTGTTCTGGTCCTTCAGGGGCTGGGGTGGGGGTGTCTGGGCAGCAGAGAAAGGCGCAGGGCTCTTGGGAGCAGGCCCATTTCTTCCCGTGCTAGTGTGCCAGCCGCGGAGGGCCCCAGGGACCTGAGCCAGGCTGCTACACTCAGGAGGTGACGAGGGTGTGGGACCAAGCCATCTGACCTGGCTCACTTGGAAGGCCTTCTTCACGGGTGTGGGGACAGCCGAAGTGAGCTTCAGGCTCCCAGACCTGAAGGGACCCAGGACACAGTGGGGAGAACAGGGCACTCCAGGTTAGCCCCAGGGAGCCAGAGGGAGGACACCCACACCCCCTTCCTCCCACTCTCATTCAAACTGAAGCATTGTCAGGAATAGGGAACCGATTCCAGTGTCTAATCATTTGCTTTGGGCACCTGCTAGAGGCTGGCACTGCAGACAGCTCACCCACCGCAGGTACGGGGGCTGGACACCCTCTTGCATTTCTGCCCACTCTACTGCCTCTGACCGCTATCCATAGCCGGGGAGAGGGTCTCTGGGGAGGAGCTCAGGGAAGGGCCTTTGGGAGTTGGAGAAGGTGTGTGTGTGGGTGCCTTCCTTATACAACCTTCACTCCTGGCCTAACTCACGTGCTCCTGGGAGCTTCCTCCCTGTGTTGGACTCCTCCATGTGGAACCAGCGTCCAGGTTCAGGGCGTGCCTCTGAGCAGTCCATCCTCCTGCCCCCCCCCCCCCCGCCTTGCCCAGTGTCAGTCACACAGCAGGGGCTCAATAATGATTTGCCAGATTGGGTTGAGTTCTTTATCAGTGCTGCCTTCCCCCTTGGTCCGACAAACGGTCTCTTCCACATTCCTACAGGCAGCCTTCCAGGACTGGCAGGGCAGTACCCAGAGCTTTCCAACTCAGGTTCAGCAAGGGATGCCCACAACTCTTCCCCACCCCCACCCCAATTTCCTATCTTCCTGCCTACCAAAGGGACCTGCATGGGATGTGAATTTCCCTCTGGCTTGGGGCTCCCCCTCGAAGGTCTGAGGCCTTCTCAGGGACCCCACCTCCAGGAAGCTCACCTTGATGATGTCCTCATTGTCAGACTCACATTCCACCAGGGCAGAGACATCTAGGATGAGGCCGGTCACTTCGATGGCTATGACCTTGACAGGGATGGCTACTGTCCGGCCGGTCAGGATGGCCGTGTTGATGATCTCTGTGTCCTGTGGGGAGTAGAGGAGGGTGGGGCTCTGCTGAGCCTGGGCGTTTGCAGATCCCTGTTTTCCCAGGAACGCCAGCCAAGGCCCTGGCTCCTGACTGCCCCCACTCCTCAGATGTGCACCCTCCCACGTGGACACCTGGACACATGCGCAGAGACATGCATCCACCCAGCTCAGCTCGCTTGGACTTCTGTAGCAGCTCTCATGGGCTACCTTACTCTGCTGCCGGAAAACAGCCCTTCCCCAGCCCCTCCCATCACCTCTCAGCATCTTCCGTGCTCCCCGGGACTCCCAGAAGAAAGTCTAACACATTTGCCTGGCCATTCAAGATGTCCCTGGGCTGGCCCCATCTTTCCTTGGCCATTCAGGCTGCTCCTGCGCTGGCCCCAAGGGATCATTCCAGCCTTACCACCCCAGTGCTCTCTTCCTAAATGCATTGCTCTCTTGAACAAACTAGTCACATTCCTATTGCTGTGCCTTTGTCTGCAGGATCCCCTGCCCAGAGCACCTGCCTCAGGTCTCTGATTGTCTGAACCCTTCCCCCACATGACCTTCAAGGTTCAAATGCACGGCCACCTCCTCCAGGAAACCTCCCCTGCGGGGCCCCTCCTGGGTGGTGGCGTCCCCCATCTCTGTCCCCCTCAACATCTACTGTCTTACTCCAGCACCAGGCACTGAGCACCGCCGGCCTCCTATGAGCGCGCATGCACACACCCACACGCAGATAACTTGACACAGGCCCACCTGAGTCAGGAAGCAGTCATACACCTGGGCACTGGCTCACACACACACACAAGCACTGATCTATGTGCACACTCAGCCGTGCACATTCCCATCACGCATGCACCCAAGACAGACACATGCATCTACTGGTCCGGTCACCCACCCTGCTCACCATGGCCAGGGGCAGGATGGCTTGCACATCCCGCTGGATGACCGTCAGCTCAGTGACTGCCCGTTCCAGGTCAGGCAGAGTGCCATGGCCGCGGTAGTCAATGTGCCACATGATCCTCCGCTTGACCGACTGGCTGGTGAAGTTCTCCATCTCAAAGTCCAGCTGCAGGATCTCCAGGGGCCCCTGGCCCTCCCTGCGGGGTGAGGAAGGCAGAAGCAGGAAGGAAGGGCTGGGAGAAGCTCAGGAGCTCGGAAAGCCCGGTGGGGACCCAGCCCTCCTTGGCAGCCTGCCATCTGAGGTCTCTGAGCTTTTCCCACCCCGCCGAGGCGCTCCGGCCAGGACTCAGAGTCCCCGGAAACTAAGGCCCAGCCCTCCTAGAAGCCTGGCCTCCTCCACCAAGTACTCCCCCACTCCTCCAGCTGCCTGTCCTGCAAAAAGGTGGGCAGAGGCACCACCTCCGCTCACCACGGGGGCAGGGGTGTGCCCTGGGCCCAGGCCACATCCACGGTGGCTGTTGAGTGCTTTGCCCCGGTCAGCAACTCCGAGGTCACATGCCACTGGCCACTTCTTGACTTGGTACCTAGAAGGGTCACACCCTTCTTGGCCTTCACCCTGAAACAAAGGGGGAGGAAGAAGAGGGAAAAGGTCACACTAGGGCCCAACAGCTGCCCACCTTGTCATGACCCCTCAGCTGTGGTTGGAAGCAGGGGAGTAAGTTACCCTGGGTCCTAGACTCAAAGCTTGAGACTAATCTGGGGAGTCAGGTATCGTGTAGCTACAACCTCTGACCCTCAGCAGAAGCTGCAGCTTCTTCCACCGTATCTCTGCGAAGCCGTTACCTAACCTCTCCTTGCACACCATGGTGACAAGGGACTCACTGCTTCTGTGCACATCCCACTCCACTTGCAGAAAGCCCTAAGGATTAGAATCTCTTCCTTATATTTAGCTGAAATACAACAACCATGGGTTCTGCTGGGGCAAGAGGGAACAACTCTCCTCCATCCTAGTACTGGTAACAATTCTTCAGAAAGCTGGGAAGGTGAGCAGGTTTCTCTGAGTCTTCTTTCTAGGACTGAATGCTCCAGTTCCTCCATTTGCTGCTTTTTGCCATAGTTTTCTATCCCTCATACCCTAGCCACCCTCCTCTGGACCTACGCGGTGTGCTGTCCTACACTAAATCCACCACTTGGGCTGCTCTAATTAACACTGACTAAAGCGGAATGGTTCTCACCTCCCTAATTCTGCATGCTCTCTTCCTATTAATGCAGCCCAAGATCTCTGGTGACTGACTTAACTCATGTTCACATTCGGGTATCAATCACTGAATCAGGTATGATCCTTTCTGGGAATATTTGAACTTTGAGGCAGTACACTCAGGAGAGAGGGCGATACTCCATGAAGCTGGAGGCTAATGGTGATGTCTCAGGTCCTGCTGCATAGTGCTTGGGGTGGGAGGAAGAGTTTTGGCTCAAACCGTGGATTCCTACTGTAAGAAACCATTCTCTTTTGTGGGGATGTGATACAATTTAAGGCATTTCTGAAGCCAGGGTACAGAAAGAACTGGAACTCCCGAAAGCTTTTCTCCCAACTCTAGGATTGGGTAAATGTTCCAACACTGGCACAAACTCCTGTTCGCCTTTCGGCTCCCAGCAGGAAGCTGCTCTCTGATCTCCGTTTCTCCTTTTTGGCCTCGGTCTCCTCATCTGTAAAATGGGAGGGCTGCACCAGCTAATGTCTAAGGGCCCTTCCAGCCCCCAATTCTATCCTTTTGGACATCCATGCTTGTGAAAACGAGTATTTCTCCTTCACCAGGATGCCATCTCGGTGAGATACGGAGGAAGGGCAGAGATTTCTACAGCCATGAGACAGATGAGGACACTGAGACTCAAATAAGTGAGGTGTCTTCCTGAGATTGACCAAGTGATCAATGGAAGAACTGCGATTAGGATGCTGGGCAGACAGGCTGGGTGAGCCCCTACAGAGAGAGTCAGATGTGCATTTGACCTTGGAAGGGAAGGCAGACCCGGACCCATAACCCCCCTACCTGAGTGTGAAGTGCTCCACGCTGGGGCTGGAGGGAGAGGAGGAGTTGGGGGCCAGGTAGAGGAGGATGCTGAGCACTTCTCCCGGCTTGAGGGGCCGATCTGGTAGGCGAATCATCAGGTTGCTGTCCAGCCTGTGCTCCTGCAGCGTCCTCCTGGGGGGCGGGCGGAACAGGCTGATGCTCCCTATGCGCAGCAGTGGGTGCTGGGTCGGGCTCTCCGCCCGGGCCCCGACTCCGGCCCCAGCCCCACGCCGGGTGCCCCCGCAGCCCCCGGACGCATCTGGGGCATGGAGGGTGTAGTACAGTTCAGCCTGCTGGCTCTCCCCTGCCAGCTCGGGCTCCAGCCCCTCTGGAGACTTGTGCCGGGTCGTGGGCGGCACGGCCGGGGCAGGGGGCCCAAACCAGGCCAGGGGCAGCTCTGCCCGAACAAGGCAGGTGGCCAAGCCCCCGCTGAGGCGGCAGGAGCTCCTGACCTCCCGGGCATCTCGGAAGGCATGCAAGCGGACACAGGGCAGCCGCTCGGTGACGCCAAAGTCGTCCCAGTCCCGGCCAGCTATGTAGAACAGCACCTGGGCCACGGGCTGCGAGGCGGGCACACGGGCCCGGACGATGAAGGCTCGCACCTTCCAGTTGACCGTCAAGCGCTCGGGGATGTCCAGGGTGCTGGACGGCTGCAGGAGCTCCTGGGCCACCACCTGGCTGGTGCTGAAGGGTCCCAGGGAGACATTGAGGACAGGCAACTCCTTGGTCTGGAACACCACAAAAGGCTCGGAGCGCTGCAGGGAGCTGTTGGCAACTGCAGGTGGCGGCGGCCGCGCCTCGCGTAGGAAGAAGGCCAGCCGTGTGTGTGACAGCCGGTAGCTGATGGGCAGCACCCGGCTGGCCTGTGGCCCGGGCGGGCTGGGGCTGGCTGGGTGGGAGCGGCCAGAGGCTAGGGACAGACAGAAGAAAGGCCCCACAGTGGTCAGGAGTGGCTGCACTCGAGCCCCAGGACACCTCAACCTGCCCCACAGTGGTCAGGAGTGGCTGCACTCGGGCCCCAGGACACCTCAGCCTGCCCACAGTGGTCAGGAGTGGCTGCACTCGGGCCCCAGGACACCTCAGCCTGCCCACAGTGGTCAGGAGTGGCTGCACTCGGGCCCCAGGACACCTCAACCTGCCCACAGTGGTCAGGAGTGGCTGCACTCGGGCCCCAGGACACCTCAACCTGCCCACAGTGGTCAGGAGTGGCTGCACTCGGGCCCCAGGACACCTCAGCCTGCCCACAGTGGTCAGGAGTGGCTGCACTCGGGCCCCAGGACACCTCAGCCTGCCACCCTCACACAGGGCCATCCACTCCACACTGGGCAGCACCGAGCCGGGCTCTGGGTCCTGGGGTGGCCCAGGACCAGGCTGCCTGGGCTCTGAGCCCGGCCCCACCTTCGCAGGGGTGTTCATTCCCTCACTGCCGCTTCATTTCTTTATCTGCAATGAGGGGACAAGTTAATTCCAGAGCAAAGCATCGTGACGCTTTCAAGAGGTTTTATCCCTCTGCATCCTCATCTGTAAAGTGAGTATAACATTCTTTTTTTGCCTCAAGGTGCCACTTACTAAAGTGGACTTACTGAAGTCGTGTGCACAGGGCTGACATTGGAGGGTGGCGCTGAGGCCGTGTGAACTCCCCATTATCACCTTGCTCAGGGCTCAACAGGCATTAGCTTATTTGATCCTCAGCTCAATCCTTTGAGCAAATATGATTACAATCTCCATCGATTGAACCACTTTTCTATCAATAACTTCTCTTTTCTGAGCGCCTGTTTTTACATCCTACAGATAAAGGTATAAGACACTGAAGTAGTGTACTCCCAACAGGGGCCAGCCACCTGACCCTCCAGCCCAAGCCCTTCACTGGTCCGGCTGCCTCAGATGGTGCAGGGTTCCCAGGGGTCCCATATCTTCCTCCTACTCCCTATACTTCCACACACTATACATATACAGGGAGTTCGATCCTCAGTCTCTCAAACCCACATGTGGTCTCGGCTTTGACTTCTCTTTCCTCTCAGCCCCTCCCCTCATCCTTGCAGGACTCTGCCAACTCCTAGCAATTCCACCTCTGGACTCGCTGGTATGTCCCAGGCTGCCCCCTGTCCTCTGACCCCAGGCCCCTGGCCTCACTCCTGTTGCTATGACAATGTAACACCGGTGAGTCTCCCCTTTCCCCAGCTTACCCACCCCCCCCCGGGTCTGTTTCTCCCGGATCACAAATCGAACCTCGTTGGCTCCTCACTCTCAGCTCAGCACGTGCTGGACACTGTCACAGAACCGGAAGGACCAGCATGTGGAGGTCTGAGGTTTCAGAACCAGTTCAGGACCTTCCCATGGACGCCTGAGTCACATTCCTCCTCCTTAAAACCAGGGTGATAGTCACAATGCTGTCTCACGGGATGTTGTGTTGTCATCTATTTTCTTTTTGAGAACGACAGTAAGAAAGTGCTCTATAAACAGTGCAACACAATGCAGCAATTGCATGTAACTCTAATTAGGGGATATTTCAAAATGAATATGAAGCAATAAAATATCCCCTAATTTTTGTGAGCAGTATATTAGGAAAGGGTCTTTTCCTTCTGTTTGCCAAATAAAATCTAGACTCTAAGTGTGGCATTCAAGGCCTCCTAGAATGAATGGGGTTCCAGGCTCCCCCTTCCCCAGGAATCCTCTTCCCAACACCCCGCCCACCACCACCAGGGTAACAGGACAACTCCTGGCTTTAGCACTCACTGACGCTGCCTTATCTCCCCTCTTTTGTTCACGCTGCGCCCTCTGTGGCCAATTCTCTCTTTTCCTATCTGTACACATGCACACTTAATTTTTCTCCAAAGTCACCACTGCCATGAAACCCTCCAAGATGCAATCTCAATTTCTGGAACTTTCCTCAGAGCTTCGCCCTGAGATACCTCTTATCCTGTGTTGCATGGGAGTTAGTTATTTACAGACCTTGCAGGGAGCAAGGCTTCAAAATATCCCGGTTGGTCTACACTGCGGGAGATCTGTGCTTTGAGGAGGATTCTCCCAATCAGTCCTACAGTGAATACTTGAGGTTTATGCCCATTTTTTAATTTTGCCCCTGCCAACTAAACCTTAACAGTTCCACAGAGTCCTATCCAATTCTTCATAAACGCGATGAGCTAAAAACCTGGCTGTTGAGGCTCTGGTGTCCACATCTTACTTTTTAAATCTGTGGTTCAATTTCTTCATTTAAAATTGAGGTAGTGACTAGCTCGGGGCACAGCAGAAGTCCTGAAGTCAGCTGTTCTCGGAGGAGTGCACCTGGTCTCAGTGTGACTGCTGAGCAACCCTTGGGGCCAGCGGGGAAACCGCTGCTCTCTGGGCCTCCGGGCAGCCCGTGCTTTTCCTAGCAGATTGCTCCCTCGATTCTCTGAACTCTGTTCCCAGGCCATCCCTCCCCACTAGACACTCTGCAGCTCTGCAAGGTACGCCGCTACTGATGGAGGGGTGGAGGTCGGCAGCGGAGTCCCAGATGAGGACAGGGAGGTGTTTGGAAAGACAAGAGAGACTTTCTGGCTGGTGCCTGGAGTCCTGCCTGACAGTTACTTCTGGAGTCTCTGAGAAGGTACCCATGCCACCTGGGACGAGGCTGGCCCCAAAGCGCGAGTGTGGGAGTCCAAGATAATGGCCTGAGCCAGGGAACAGCAGCCAAGCAGCTGCTTTGGAGGCAGCAGGATGCAGGCAAACAGACAGAGGCTCTGGGACTCAAGTTCAAGGATCATCCTTGCAATACTCAGTGAGCAAGTTGGTTCCATTTCAGCCTCAGTTTTTGTTTTGTTTTGTTTTCTTGTTTGTTTTTTTGTTTTGTTTTTAATGAGAGGAGGGGAGATAGTGAGACAGACTCCTGCATATGCCCTGACCAGGATATACCCAGCAACATCCATCTGGGGCCGATGCTCGAATCAACTGAGCTATTTTTAGTGCCTGAGGCGGACAGGCTTGGACCAACCAAGCCATCCTCTGCGTCCAGGGCTGACACTTGAACCAATCAAGCCACTGACTGTGAAAGGGGAAGAAGGAGAGAAGGGGGAGAGGGAAGGGAAGAGAAGCAGATGATCACTTCTCTTGTATGCCTTGACTAGGAATTGAACCTAGGACATCCATATACTGGGCTGTTGCTCTATCCACTGACCAGCCAGAGACAGCCTCAGTTTTCATCTTTAAAACTGATGTGGTGTCATCAGCCCCTTCACAAGGCTGTTGAAAGTAGCTAATCAAGGAGGGAGGAGGGACATTATTAGATGCAGTGGGATGTCCAGGGCCCAGATGAGGAGGGGTTACTGTGCTTGTCCTGTTGCAGGTGGAGAAGGACATCTGTGGTCAGTGCGCGCAGCAAGTGCTCAGTCTCCAGGCCTGGGGCACAGGGTGGGGATGCGGAAGTCAGAACCACAGGCCCTGCCTCACGATCTCTAGGAGGCCCCGGAGGCTGCTAAGTGGCACTTAGTCCCCTTTGACCCTCTTATTGTCCCAACCTCACAGCTGGCCATCTGGACCGTTTGGTGACATAGTGGGGGCAGGGGCCGCCAGATGGGAGGCAGACTCATGGGGCACGGAGGAAAGGACTGAGGAAATGTGTCTGCGCGCACACTCGCCCTCAGCAGATTTTGGTTGGATGAATGGCGTTCTCTGAATGAGCTGCCCAGCACTGACTACGAGGCCGTGGACTACTGAGCGTCTCCTCACTGAGGCACCAAGAGGAGCCTGGGTGACCACAGAGGGCAAGGGTTCCTGGCACGGGCTCTTGACCCCTCTCAGCAACCTCGAACATAAGGAGACTGAAATTCTGGAAGACGAAGTAATTAAGAGAATAGGTAGCTTTCAGAAAGGGAAGCCAGACGAGAGGGTATTGGGGTACTACAATTTTAGTATTTATGGCATCGTGACGAACCGCAGCCCCTGCCATCATCACTGTGACTCATTCTGTCCTCCGGAGCCCTGCGGCCTCCTCTGTGGGGGAGCTGGGGGAGACCTCAGCACTGGTCTCTGCTCTTCTCCTCACTTACTCTGGAGCCAAAGGAAGTTGCTTGACCTCGCTGGGACTCAGTGTCCCCAGAGGGATGAGGGAGGCCCTGGCAGCACCATGGCGTGGCAGGGGCTGCGGAGAGGAAGGTGAGTCTGGTGGAGCTGTCAGCAGAGACTCGGCCAAGTTTGCAGGGACCCTATGTGTGAACGTGTGTGCATGTTCGGGTGCGCTAATGGGCGTGCTGGCCTGCCTCTCACACGGAGCTCCGCCCACCGGACATCACAGAGCAGAGCACGGGCTTGGGAAGGAGAAGTCGCTGGAAGGTTGGTTCTCTGAAGGAAGAGAGATGGGAAAGGGCTGAGGTCAGGCCAGGCGTTTCAAGGGTGCGACGGGGGGTGGACATGACAGCCTGGACCTATCCTGCCCTGGACACACTCCACACAACAGGGGGTGCTCACTCTGTCCAAACTGACCAGGGAGCCTGCACACACCCCCCACAGGCACATGTGCGTATGCACACACGCTCTCACACTCACACTCACACACAGGCTTGCACAGGCTGCCCCTCAGGCTCTGCACCAGGCAGCCCACAGCAGTTTCTCAGGCTTGGTTCTGAACCCTGGAGCCCCGTCCTCACACCTGCTCCACTCTCTCCCAGACTCCACTGTGTCCTCTGCCTACGGCACCTGCGCTCCGACCCGGCTTGCCCTGTGGACCAGACTCAGCACTGTATCCCTCCCTATTGGCAGTGTGGCTCTCCGAGGGTAACAGCTGGATTCCCTTGTCTACACAGCCCGGGGCCTCAGGAGTCACTTGGATCCAGCCCAGGGCTCCTCCCTTGCTGCCCTCTCTCTACAGAAGGGGCTTCTCCATGTTTTCTCAGGCTTACGATGGGCATTCGGGCTGAGCTGAGCTGAGTCCCCTTCCAATTCAACTGTGTAAGTATTTTTTTTAGTTTTGCTCTTTGTTGCTCTTTTTTATTTTTTGTTTTATGTATGGTGATGGATGTTAAATAGACATAATGTGATCATTTTGCAATATACACAAATATCAAATCATTATGTTGTACACCTGAAACTAATATAATGCTATACATCAATTATATATCAATAAAAATAAGTTTTTAAAACAGGAGACTGAAATCAACAACAGCAAATGGAGAGATTATTAAGAATTGAGAATGGCCTGACCAGGCGGTGGCGCAGTGGATAGAGCATTGGACTGGGATGCGGAGGACCCAGGTTTGAGACCCCGAGGTCGCCGGCTTGAGCACGAGCTCATCTGGTTTGAGCAAAAGCCCCCCAGCTTGAACCCAAGGTCACTGGCTCCAGCAAGGGGTTACTCAGTCTGCTGAAGGCCCGTGGTCAAGGCACATATGAGAAAGCAATCAATGAACAACTAAGGTGTTGCAACACGCAATGAAAAACCAATATTGATTCTTCTCATCATTCTCCATTCCTGTCTGTCTGTCCCTGTCTATCCCTCTCTCTGACTCACTCTCTGTCTCTGTAAAAAAAAAAAAAAAAAAAAAAAAAGAATTGAGAATGAAGATCTGACAGTAGAAAACTGGTGACTTGTGACCACAGTTTTAGGATAGTGCGTAGACAGAGCTTGATTTCACCGGAAACTGTAAACATTTCAGTCCTCATCAGCAAAATGGTAAGAACGCTTACGTTGCTAAATATCGCAAATAATTATGCACTATTGTTTCATAACCAATAGAGACATCAATACGTTAATCACACCAAATTGACAAAACAGGTTTTAGTCTATTGTATTAAGATGGGTTCAACCAAAGATATGTGTAGGTCTTAACCCCCAGGGCCTCAGAGTGTGACTGTGTTTGAAGATGGAGTCTGTAAAGAGGTAAGGAAGTTAAAACGAGACCCTTAGGGCGGACCCTAATCCAATGTGACTGGTGTGCTTGTAAGAAGAGGCGATTGGGACACGACGCCCACAGAGAGAAGACCGTGTGCAGACACAGCTGGAAACCAACCCCAGAACTATGAGGAAATAACTATCCTTGGCTCAGCTACCCAGACTCTGGTGTTTTGTTATGGAGCCCAAGCGGACAAATACACGGCGAGAGGCTACTTCTACCCCTCACAGCCTCAGTTTCCCCTGTAAGATGTGGAGCCATCATATAGTGGGAGAAAGACAGGCTGGGGTCATGCAGCTTTTGTCCCCGGGGATAATAGTGGCAGCTGAAGCATTATTCTCAGCTCCCTCCCCAACTGTGCCTGGCATGTGACCCTTCCCAGCTGAGCTGAACCAAATCCTTCCTCCCACAACCCTGGGAGGATACACCCAGCTCTTTACAGCTTGGTAACTAAGGATGGAGTGTCGATGCAACAGGCCTGGACTCCTCCCCCCAAGTCCCCTCTCCCACCAGCTGTTGAGCGTCCACTTCAGTTACACGCTCAGCCAAGAGGCAGAAGCCTCCGTCCTTCCTGCCTTACTCCAGAAAGAGACTAAGGCCTGAATAGAGGCTTCACTGGCCCTACAGCAGCTCATCAGACTCACCAGCACCCTAGAGAAGACTTGCACAGGGAGTGGGATATGGGGGTCCTTTTATCTTTCCATGCCCTGCCTAGGCATCACTTCCTCCCTGAAGCCTTCCTTGATACCTTCCACTGCCACCGCCTGGGTGGTGCATTGCTGCTGCTTTGCTCTGTCCAGCTCTGGCTTTGATCCACCAGGAGCTTTGCAAATTATCAATGAACTGTTTCATTCCTTACTTCTTCTGTAAATGTTCTCCGGGATTAGATGCTGGCCTATGTTCTCCGGGATTCGATGCTGGCCTATGTGCCCTTCGCCCAAGCAGAGCTCTCTCCAGCACCTCCAACACCAGAAGGCGTGTGGCTATTTGTGCTTTAGCCTTTCCAGCTGAATTGGGATATGGGCAGACACTGGGTCTAGACCAGCTTTGCAGAGTACAAGGTTTGGCACACAGTAGGTGCTTAGCAAATGTCAATTCTTCCCTCTGAAACGGGGCCTGTGGCCCTCCATCTTTGCCTCAGATTGGCTCTAGCTACCTGGGAGCAGGCCTGGGCCTCCAGCCTCCCCCAGGCAACCCTGGCACTTCCTGCCCAGGCACGGAGGTCAGCGCCCCCTCAACACTGATATCTAAATTAATCCGCATGGAGGCTAGGGCAAGGCAGGCCAGAAGTGGGGATGCCTCTGGCCATCGCCCTGTTTCTAATCAGAATCAGATGCCTCCCGCTTCTCCCTCTAATTGTCCCCAAATTAAAACTAATCGCTTGCAAATCAGAAAAAAAAAAAGAGATTGTCATTAGCTTTGATGAATTTGAGGCTGAGGGACACAGCAGGGCATGACTGCAGGGCCCACGGGGGCTGAACGGTGCCTGTGTGCGCACGTGAGTGTGTGCGCGTGTGTGTGTGCGCGTGTGTGTGTGCGTGTGCGTGTGTGTGCGCCTGTGTGCATGTGTGAGTGTGTGTGTGAGTGTGTGTGTGTGTGCGTGTGTGCATGCGTGAGTGTGTGTGTGCGTGTGTGTGTGCATGCGTGAGTGTGTGTGTGCGTGTGCGTGTGTGTGTGCATGCGTGAGTGTGTGTGTGCGTGTGTGCATGCGTGAGTGTGTGCGTGTGCGTGTGTGTGCGCGCGTGTGTGTGCATGCGTGAGTGTGTGTGTGCGTGCGTGCGTGCGTGTGTGTGTGCATGCGTGAGTGTGTGTGCGTGCGTGCGTGTGTGTGCATGCGTGAGTGTGTGTGTGCATGTGCGTGTGTGTGCGTGTGTGCATGCGTGAGTGTGTGTGTGTGCGTGTGTGTGTGTGCGTGTGTGCATGCGTGAGAGTGTGTGTGCGTGCGCGTGTGTGTGTGCGTGTGTGTGTGCGTGTGTGCATGCGTGAGTGTGTGTGTGAGTGTGTGTGCGTGTGTGTGTGCGTGTGTGCATGCGTGTGTGTGTGTGCGTGTGTGTGCATGCGTGAGTGTGTGTGTGCATGCGTGTGTGTGTGTGTGCGTGTGTGTGTGCGTGAGTGTGCGTGTGCGTGAGTGTGTGTGTGTGAGTGTGTGTGTGTGCGTGTGCGTGTGCATGTGCGTGTGTGTGTGTGTGTGTGTGTGTAAACACTACACCGGATGTCAGCGCTTGGGGATCCTTCAGCATTTGCTCCTAAACTTGCCTAAATGTTAGACTCAGTCAGAACAAACAAAACAACAATAGCAAACAAATTCTCGAGCCAGACTCAGGCTTCCACAGTCAAAATTTGCAGAGGAGAGACCTGGCAATCTGTATGTTTGTCAAGCATCTCAGGCCTTGTGATCACCACAGAAGTTCAAAAAACCACAGGGCTAAGCAGGAAGGATTGGAACGTACTGGAGGGACTCCGACTCGCATGGTATAACTCGGTGGTGCCGACAGTGAATGATCAAGTGTCCGGAGCCTAGAACAGTGCCCAGCATGTACAGGGGCCAAATCTATGAACGAATGAAAGAGAGGAAGCAAGAGCCACAGTTGATGCAGCTGGTGAAGATCCTGGGGACCATGTGGTCGGTGATCAAGAGGCCAGGGACGGGCTATGCCCAGGGCCGCCTCCCCACCCAGACCTCCAGGCCTGCAGGAGGGGTGTGACCTAGCGGAACCCCCTGGCCCGGGAGATCTGCCGTGCAGGAAGCTCTCCACTGAGGGTGCGGGGAAGAGGCTGTAAGAGGCAGGATGCCTGAGCTCCCGTCCTGCTTTTCTTTGGCTAATTGGTGGATCTGACCTAGGGCAAGTATGTTACTTCTGCTCTCTGGGGCCCTATCTTCCCATCAGCAAAATGGGGGGATTATCAACCAATATACCAATTACTGCAGAGCAGGGTGTTGAAGTGGGAAAAACCTATGGCTTGAGAAAGGTTCTTTTTTTTTTTTAATATTCAGTGTTAGCGAGAGTTTTAGGAAATGGGGTGTTCACACATCCTATTGCTGGAGGTTAAACGGGCAAGCTTTCTAGAGTACAATTTCAAAATATGTTTTGCCCTGACCGGTTGCGCAGTGGATAGAGTGTGGTCCCAGAGTGCTGAGGACACCGGCTTGATCCCAAGGGCGCCGGTTCAAGCCCCAGTCAGGGCACGTATGAGAAGTAATCATGGGTGTACAACTATGTGGAACAATAAGTGATGCTTCTCTCTCTCACTCGTTCCACCCCCTTCACACACACACAAAAAATGTTTTAAAGGCTTTGGGGAGTTATTGAGCTTCTTGCCCCAATAACTCCCTGTTGGGAATCTAATAAGCAGAAATCATCCCAAAGATTTATGTAGAAAGATATTCACCACAATGTTATGTTTATTAGTAAAAAATTAGAAATAAGTTAAATGTCCAAAAGCAGGATATGGTCAAATGAAAGCAAATGCCTACGAATGGATGTACGCAGCCGTGATAGATCAAGATTTGAAAAAAAAAAATTTACTCAGAATGGCAAATACAAAATCATCTGAACTAAACAAAGGAGGGCACAGAACGGGCAATGCTGCGTCTACCAATTTTGTATGAAAATATGTAGGCTCCGGGAGGAAATACATCAAAATGCTAATGGCGGTTATCTCTGGGGGGTGAGGATTATGGGTGATTGTTATTTTTTACTTTATATTTTTATGTATTTTCCAGTTGTCTGCAGTGAACATGTATTGCTTATAAAATTAGAAGGAAAACAATAAATGTCATTTAAAAATGAAGGAAAATGTTAGAAGTTATTCCAAGAATTAAAAAAAGATACAAGAGAATAAATTTTTTTTAAAAAAAAAGGAAGGAAAGAAGAACCTGTGTGGTTTGGAAGCCACGGAAACACACATCCAAATGCCAGCTCTGACAGTCCCTGAGCTGTGTGACCTTGGGCAAGTTCCTTAACCTCTCTGAGCCCCGAATCCCATGCCCGTAGAATGAGGATCACAGAACCTATCTCACAGAGTTGTGGTGACTACAGAAGCCAAGTTCTTGATGTAGTTTCTGGAGCGGATTCAGTCCCAGGGTTCATTCATTAATTCATTCAGCACTTAGCGGCTACTTAGTTCTGGGAAGAGGATGTGCTGAGCTGTTTTTCTCCAGCACCTGATGTGTTGTTTAGCTTACGGCAGGTCCTCTGTCAATGTCTGTCAAGTTAAATAGGACAAATACAGAGATGACAGGCCCACAGAGTGTCCCAAGGACCTTGAAAGCAGCACTGAGGCAGGAAAGAATACTAGCTGTTGGGGGCGCTGGAATCCAGCCCAGGAAACCACGCATCTGCTGTATGACTGTGGGCAGTTTCCTCACCTGCGAGAAACGGTCCCTGCTCTGCCTGCTGCAAGGGTGACCTCGGGGTGAACAGGGAGCATGTATGCAGGGAGTCCTGGCGGGTTCTGGACCATGAAGGGGTAATCTGGATAAAAAGGAAGTGCAGCTGGGCTTGGAGATGTTTCCTGATCACTGCCTTCCCACACCCACTAAAACAGAGCCTCCCAAACACCCCGGGTGCCGCATTATCATAGCACCAGTGAGTGTTTGAGTCTTGCACAAAGGTGCTGGGACAGAGAGCCAGCAGGGACTGAAACCCAGCCAGGCTCTGCCCACCAAGCCTGGTACCTAGAACGGACTGCTTCCGTTTTCTTCTACATTGACAAATTTGCCACATATGTTGGTTCATATAAACAAGTCTCCACCCAAGGCTGGGCTGTGGTAAGCCGCCTCTTGGAAGAGGAGCCCAGCCGAAGAATGGGTGCTCCCTGAGGTCTGGGGCCCAAGAGAGAGGCCGCACCCTCCCGACCCCTCCCATACTTCCTTCCTCCACCTTGCTACCCCCGTGCCAAAGCCGCTCCGCCAGGGCAGGCCAGTGTCTCCCCCATCACGCCGGTGGCTCCCTTTCCTCTGGTCTCTGTGTCCCCAACACTGAGGACCCCTGGGTGCCGTGGCCTGGGCTGGCTGGAAGCAGCAGGAGCCCCGGGGCAGGATTCGCAGCCAGCGTGTATGTAATAGCCACTCCTGTGGTGGGCATGGGGGCTGGGGGACAAGGGCCAGCTGCAGCCTCCAGCAGCCCATGACCCCAGAGCCTGTAAATCCTGAGAGGCAGCTTCCCAATACTGTCTACCCTCCCCACCCCCCATAAGCGGGGGGAGGGGCCAGCAGAAGGGGCAGCCCTCCCTTACTTTGCCCTAAATCCCCTCCCAGGAGACCTGCCTGCTTACTCCCAGCAGCTCTGCTGTTTGGTAGGTCAT